>NC_044303.2:142353676-147153676 GCF_007474595.2 Lynx canadensis | reverse complement strand
TTTATTGAGATGCTCTCCATTTGTTAAGGTCCATACAAAGTACATCCATTTGGAGTCATGAAAATCATATATGTGGAAGTGTTTAGTTTCCACCAAGACAGAGAAATGGGAATCAGATTTATTCTTTGTTTTTAAACAACAATAACGGCAACAATGACAAAACAAATAAAACATATAAAACAATGGTTTTCAGATACTGAATGACAGGCAGTACCAGACAACAATCCCTGAGAGAGAAGAAACAAATGAGACAGCTAAAAACATGCCTTCCCATCTGTGCAGCTGAAAAGTGGAAATAATTCACAACCTCCAGGAAAATATCTTCAATCATTCTTCTTTCATTTTTCAGAATATGTAAAAGAATCCATTTATTCAACAAATAGGTATTGAGTCCCTAGTATATAATAGTTATAGGCTGTCACAACTAGTAACGAAGACATGTAAACAATGAAATAATTAATGTAAACAAGTAAACAATGAAATAATTAATGTAACTTCAGCTGAGAAAGAGTCTAAAGTAAAAAATAAAACAGTAAATGATTCACAGGGATGGAGGACAAAGTATCTCGCTGTTTATTTATTTGTTTAATTAAAAAAGGTTTTATTTTAGAAAGAGAGAGACAGTGGGGGAGGGGCAGAGGGAAAGAGAGAAAGAGAGAGAGAGAATCTTAAGCAGGCACCATGCTCAGTGCAGAGCCTGACTTGGGGCTCCATCCCACAACCTTGGCTGGGGTCATGACCTAAGCGGAAATCAAGAGTCAGATGCTCAACTGACTGAGCCCTCCATGTGCCCCAGTATGTGCCTGTTTAGATGCAACAATCCTGAAAGTCATTTTTAAGAGGTTATTTGAGCAGAGAGGTGAAAAGTGAGGAGTGGAGAGCTAGAGAACGCACCCGCTGGAGATGGAAAATGTGACACTGAAAGTCTAGGAGATGAAAATAAGATTGAGACAGAAAAACATAGTGAGTGAAGGGAACCTGGTAGAAAATGAGTCCGGAAGGGTAGGCAAAAGCCAGGTCATGGAGGGCCTTAAGGCCCATGGAAAAAAGCCTGGTATTTTATTCTAAGTGGATTTACTTTAAATCTAGGAATGTTTTGAGCAGATGAGTGGTATGATTAAATTTCAATAAAAAACAATTCTCCCTGATTTCTGTGTGGAGTATGGATTATACTGGCTTGTGAATACAAAGAGCCAAAATAGAAGGCAGTTTTTTAGGAATAGGGCAAGAAATGGTGGTGGACCAGAGTAGACGCTGCACATGTGGTGAGAAGAAATTGAATTCAGAATATAGGTTCAAATTTATATTAAAATATATACTACATGGCAAATACTGTTCTAAGTACTTTCATGTAATGGCTCATTTGATAACCCAACAACTATATGAAGTGGGCACTAAAAATATGCCCATTTTACAGATGAGGAAACTAAGGCTCAGAGTAGAGTTAAGTAACTTGTCAAATATGACAAGCCAAATAAAAGGCGAAGCCTGGATGTGACCTCTAATCTCTTTACGATTACATGACGCTGTAGAACCTACAGGAACTGTCAATCTCTCACTTCAAACACATTGGCTTTCTTTTGGTTTCTCAAAGATGTCGTGTTTTTTTTTTTTGTTGTTTTTTTTTTTTTTTGCTTTTGTTTTTAATTCCCTTGGGTCCTTCATATGGGTTTGTTTGCTTTCCCTGAAATGCACCCCCTCCAGACCATATGGGGTCTGCTTTACTTGTTCCTTCTCATCCTCTACACCTTCACTCAGCTCTAATGTCACTATAGTACTGTTTCCGCCCTCATAATCCTTTACTACCATTTATAGCTTAAATGTATTTGCGTTATTTAGCCAGTGTCTTTCTCCAGCAACCGTATGACAGGCTCCATGATAGCATGGATAATGTTTGTTTCACTACAGTATTTTTCAGCACCGAACACAGGGTCTGATACACAGCAGTCCCTCAGTAAGCAATGAACAAGAAAGCAAGAAAGAAAGTGGAAATCTAGCTTTTTGAACAGACAAGTAACAAGGAATAGGGAGAAAGAGTATATTAAGAAACAGTTCTGGGGGCACCTGGGTGGCTCAGTTAAGTATCTGACTCTTGATTTCTGCTCGGGCCATGATCTCACGGTTTGTGAGTGTGAGCCCCATGTCAGGCTCCAGGCTGATACTGTGGATCTTGCTTGGGATTTTGTCTCTCTTCCTCTCTTTCTAACTCTCCCCTGTTCATGCACATTCTCTCTTTCTCTCTCTTGAATAAATAAATTAATTAATTAATTTAAAAAAAAAAGAAACAATTCTGTAAAACAGGCCACACATTGCTCAAATGTTCAATAAACGACTAATAGGCTAAAAGTAAAAAATAAATCAAAGAAGGAGGGCAAGAAGTGTTGAACAAGAGAGTTATAATTTTAAAGAGATGTTCAGGGAAGTCTTCACTGAAAAGGTAACATTTTAATAAAGATCGGAAAGAAGTGAGGGAACAAGGCAAGCAGGTATCTGGAGCCAGAGTGATCCAGGCAGACAAAAAAGCAAGTGGAAAGCATTTAGGTGGGAGTGAGTGTTAAGTATGCTTTAAGGAACAGCAAGGAGACCCATATGGCTGGAGCAGATTGAGCATGAGGCGGAGCAGTAGAAAAAACAATTAGAGAGGTACTATGGAGCCAGGTGTACAAAGACCCCACACAATTTTGGTCCATTCGTGGCTTCCACTCTGAGAGAGACAGGGAGCCACTGGAGAATATTCAATAGTGGAATGACATGTTCTGGCTTAGGTTTTAACAGGGTCCCTCTAGCTGCTCTCATAAGAGTAAACCAAAGTGGAGCCAGGATGGACCTGTGAGTCTAGATAATAGGCCATTTCTCAATCCAGGTAAAAGATAACAGTGGCTTGGATCAGAGTGGTAGCAATGGATGTATTAAGATAGGAAAGACAATAGAGGGAGGAGGGAGGAGGGAAGAGCAGGAGTTTGTATTGGGACATGTTAAGTGTGAAATGCTTACTAACATTCAAGCAAAGTTGAAAAAAAAATTTAAAAAAAAAACAAAAAAAAAACAAAAAAAAAAACATTCAAGCGAAGATGTAGGGTAGGCGATTGGCTATGTGAGTTCGGAGTTCAAGGAAGACATCCAGGCTGTGTCATAAACATACATATGACATTTACAGTCACAAGAGACTGGATGAGATCAACAAGAGAGAGTATATAAACAGAAAAGATGTGGATGAACTAACAAGGAAGGGAGATGCCCAAAGAGTAAAACAAAAACAGGAGAATGTGATTCCTGGAAGCCAAATGCAAGACTGTTTACAGGGGAAGTTTAATTGAATGATCAACTGGGTCAAATGCTACGGACATAAAACATGGCCGTTGTGCCCTCCTTGGCGAGGGTTCCTTTGGACAACCTTGTCTTTCTCAATTTCTTGTTTGTTTTAAAATACTAGACTACAAAGTTTATTTATCTATCATCTATCTATCTATCTATCTATTCATTTAGGATAGCCAACAAGAAGTATCAAAGATCAGAAAGATACATTGTTTCTACCCATATTAATAGCTGCAAATCTTTACAACTATGGTAAGTTTGTTTTCATTACAACTGTAATTAGCCTTATAGATTGCTGCTCTTGTAGGAAACTAAATACTAGAGGTTAGGGTTCTAAAGCCCCCATAAAGATGTTAATGGTCCAGAATTGGTTTTTGCTACCAATCCCCCAATGCAGAGAGATGTCAGAGGAAGTTAGAGCTCTAATTTTCACAGCACTATGGAATATTTGTACTGGAGAAGCGCACACTACAGAATTCTGGAGTCTTTTCTATAACTCATAGACCTAAGTTTAGCACTAGCGATTACTTGGACTACACTTTTAGAAATCTACACGTTTTTTGTGCTCCTGTATAAGATGCATCATTAACAGCGATGCTACTGTAGGATCCAAATTGTCAGATGGACAATTTCAGAAGCAAAAAAACCCAGGAAGGATATTATATAGATACAGCTATAGATATAGATAGATAAGTTTATGTATATACTATATATTATTTGTAGTTACATATTTGTAGTTACATATATATAGTATACATATATACTATATATATTTGTAGTTACAGTGTGTACATGTATAAACAATTGGTGATATGTATTGTTCTAATTAGACATTTTTCCATTTAGAAAACAAGTGAGTGATCAAATTTTATAAGATAATAATATTCCATCTTAAACTAAAATCTGCTTTCATATTCTTTTAAAAGAGTCACTGTTTCCGCTGAGGTTTGTGTTGGCAACATCAGAGTGTAAATTCAGCAAAGAAGATTAAATATTAATACACGCATAGGATAGATCACTTTCGTTATTTCTTGGATTCAGAGCTTTGTTCTGCTTTTCATTCTGATTAAATGAGGTGAGTGCAGATAAAATAAAATTAAACATAATTTTAAATAAAGTTAATTTAAAATAAATGAAAATAGACATATTATCGTGCCATAATTAATACCAAATGACAAAAAATAATTTTTTCAGGCTAACTTGAAATGAGCTTTTTTGGACCCATGTTAATTATCTGTAGTCTCAATTTTATTTTTAACTACTAACTGCTGGGGCTGACTTCAATTGGCTTCATTTGTGTTTTAAATAATTAGTATTTAATAATGTATTATGCATTACAGTGACATTCATAGAGGACCCACGTTTCAATTACCTGTCACTTCAAATTACAGGCTCCCAGTAATTAGCTTCTGCCACATAACCCATAATGAAACAGACTCAAGTTAATAGAAAGTGGGAGCAAAAATATATAGCCACTTTGGCATGAGTAGATTTCGAAACTAACCGATTTGTGTACCTTTTAATATATTTCTCTGCAGAAATTAACAAGTTGTCTGGCTAACCTGAGTCTCCTTCATTTGTAATAAAAGAGATAATAATGAAGACGGTAGCTGCCTCATAGGGATTATTTATTCACCTATCTAGATAAAGGTATAGTTTAGTTGTCAGGATTTCATCAGGTCTAGTACATCATATTATATTTCAAATAACATCTGAAGTCCTCATGTGACCTATGAGGCCTTTTATCGATGGTTCTCAAGCCTTACTGAGCAATAGGATCAGCCAGGAGGGTTTAGATCAGATTCTGTAAGAACAGAGTATGGGGAGGTGGGAAGGCTAGACAGCGGAGAGGTGCCTAGCCTGAGTATGCTTTATAAGTGTGCCAGGTTTGGGCAGGTTTGAGAACCACTGTCCTCCATGATAGTGTCCCGAGCTACATTGCCTGCAAACTTATTAGAAAGAAACGCAAATGATCAGAACTGCACTAGACCTACTGGATCAGAAGCTAAGAGTGGGGCACAAATAACCTGTGTTTTAATAGACACTCCAGAAGATCATGATACGCATGAAACGATGAGAACCAGCACTCCAAGATCTTGCTATTCAAAGTGTGCTTTACCTTCCAGCAACATCAGCACCACCTGGGAGCTTGTGAGACATGCAGGATCTCAGACCTATCCCAGACATCCCGAAGCAGAATCTGCATTTTAACTAAATCCCCAGGTGATCCGTAGGCGCATTAAAGATCCAGAAGCACTACTTTCTCTAAGACAATGGTTCTCGATGTTGGCTGCAAACTGGAAGCGTTTTGAGGAGCTGTAAAAATGACACATGCCTGGGAGGCCGAGCAGGGAGCTCCTGGTTCTCCTTTTTCAAGAGAGAGTTCTAGTTTTGTCATTTTGGAACAAGCTCTCATTGTAAGAAGGGTTCTATTACAGCTAAATGCTTTGGGCCTCATCTATCCCCTTTTCACTAGGACAGCCTCAAAGTGAATTACAATGGCTGAAATAGCTAAAGTAGTCCAACGCTTGACTCTGTCTATACTCGAAGGGCCTCACAGTATCCCCAGCTCCTAAAGCAGTTTCTGTTTGTTGTTGTTGTTGTTGTTGTTGTTTGGTGGGGGGGTGTCTGGACATTCCGAGTAACGCCGTGGTGTATTTCCTGAAGCCCACACTGTGTCAGAGGCACTTAATTTGCCCCACCCTTCTCCACCTACCTATAGGTCACATTCTGTCCCTTTTATCCTAAAGCAACAGCACTGCATAAACCTTGGTTTCAGAGTCCCTCATAAAAATAGTTCCTTCAGCTTCAGTGGTAGACTTAGATGGGTAGGTCTCTGCCTTCTCACTGTCTCACCAGGAACAAAAAGGAAAAATACCTTTCCCTTTAGTTTTCAGTGAAATGAAAATTCTTGATTTCCAAGAATTATCCCTTCATGGGGCATCAGACACCGTCAGATCCTAAACATAAGTTTAGGTCCTGGTAGGAACCAGCTATGTTATGGGAGCAAACTGAACCTCATAGGAACCAAGGCTCAAGAAGCCCCTTACGTAATGGATGGAGATGTTGGGGGCCAAGATCTACACGTGCTGATTTCACCCACGTCTGCTTTCTGCCACTATTGCCTGTGGTCTGACAACCCCCCAATGCACCCTCTGCAGAATTAACTTAGGTGGTATTCTGGCTACCCAGGGGATTTTCTCACCCGCTTGGATCATAAGTACATGCTTTCCAACTCCCAAGCAAGGAACCGGCAGACATAAGTACAGAAAGTTGGGCCAAAACATTATTTGGAACCGGGTCAGTACTTTGTAAATCTACTTGCAAGATGGCAGAAGACATGACTTTATTTTTTTTTATTTTTTTTCAACGTTTATTTATTTTTGGGACAGAGAGAGACAGAGCATGAACGGGGGAGGGGCAGAGAGAGAGGGAGACACAGAATCGGAAACAGGCTCCAGGCTCTGAGCCATCAGCCCAGAGCCCGACGCGGGGCTCGAACTCACGGACCGCGAGATCGTGACCTGGCTGAAGTCGGACGCTTAACCGACTGCGCCACCTAGGCGCCCCAAGAAGACATGACTTTAAAAGAAACCTTTGAGGCAGTGTTTTCAAGAAGGTCCTTATTTACCACAAAATTATTACAAACTACTTATTGCTTGAATACAAATCTTCCTTCCTCCCCTCAAATATTTGATTTCATTCTGGACTCACAGGCTATTTCTAGTTCCCAGCAAACTTTTGTTTTGTTCCAAAATATCTTTAATCCTGAAGGAGACAGTATATATTTTTACTATGTCAGTATAGGTGTAGGATGTTCTCAAATCATTTCTGGGAAGTTGAAAACTTCCAAACTTTTCAGGAGCAACTACTGAAAACCAGAAGTACCTTGTTCTCTTGTTGTAATAAAGTCTGAAATGAATTGAAGAACTGAAATAGAATAGTTCCTGGGGTATAGTTCCTGCTCAAAAAATATTTATTGAATGCATGAAAAAAAATAGTGCATAAATGAATCAATTTGTGCTTTTACATTTATAGTCTAAACCTAAAGAAATTTCTAAAGGTTATGAAAACTTGGAGCACATCATTTTCATAATTATTTTTGCTAAATCTTCTTTGAAAGAAAAAAGTTGGATTTTTTTTAATCTCTGTTTTTACTTAAAAAATTCACATATTCACATACTTACACCAACATTCTCAGGCTGCATGGTAAAAGTATAACAGTAATTCACTACTGTGATGTGGGCTGTATTTGCAAATTTCCTGCAATACTTTCTTGAGATCTTGGATCAAATTAAGTGGCTGTATAGAGATTTGCCCAGATCTTCCTGGAAAGCAACTTCTGGTTCTGTTCTAATGGCAAATCTTTACCTCGGTTAAATAGGCAAGAGTTAAAGTCACAATGTACTGACAACCAGCATAAAATAACACTAATATTCACTCTGACAACGTAGGCATATATAAACATAAATTGCACCTGTATCTTTCTAAGCATTCACTTGTGTGATATTCTAGAAATCCCAGTAGTTCGTATAATTCTCACCTCCTAAACCATTCAGCTACTACCTTAGGTGGCAGACAACTGTGGATGGCATATTTCTGGAACAGAATATTGAGAGACAGAGACAAACAACTTCACATCTTTCTTTTTCTTTCTTTCTTTCTTTCTTTCTTTCTTTCTTTCTTTCTTTCTTTTCTTTTCTTTTCTTTAAATTTTTTTTTCCTCAGCTTCTGAAGCTGCTGGTTAATAGAACTGCTCAGTGAATAAAACTTAAATCTTTGATGGCACCTGTGGCAAGGAGGTAAGGGGCTTCTGTCTTAGTTTCAGTATGGTGTTACTAACATCATCCTACTGACCTTAATTTCAACAGGCTCCCCCTCTACCTAAGGAGTAAAAACCAAGTGTATTAATGAGCTCCAGAGTCAGACTTTCCGGGTGTACATCCTAGCTCATGCGCTAAGTGACTTGGGACTGCCACTGTAACCTCCCTGTGCCTCTGTTTCTCCATCAGTAAATAGGAATGACAGTAAAATTGATGTGAATATTGAGGGAGGTCATTCATTTAACAAATATTCATTCATTATATTCATTCATAAATTAGTCATTCATTTAACAAATATTTATTGAGTGCCCGCTGCAGGCCAGACACTATTGCAGGTGTTTGAAACATAGTGATGATCAAGACAGAAAAGAAAGTCCCTGCCCTCATGTTCTTGTGAGAAGAAACAGATGGAAATACACTTAGGAGAGTGAGTGGCACCCAATAAATAGTACCTTCTGCAGTTAGTTATTGAACACTCTTTGGGGCCATGGGCATTAAAAATAGTAACCGCAAGCAAATATTCTCTTGAACACTTTCTTTGTTATTTATGCTTTTCTGTATTTTTCCAACACATTTACAATGAGCACTGATTACATAGGTAGTAAATTAACAACAAAAGAGCAAAGACATATTTTAACAAATACCTCATGGTGTCTGCTGGAGAGAGTTAGGATTCTGGTAATGATTCCATGCATGTTCATTGCCCAGGCTCTTTGCAGCCCAGATGTAATTTCCAGCCCATTCCTTCTGTTACTTCAGCATCTGTCATCCTTTGGTCTAGTCTCTATCCTGAATCTCCTCCTTTGCAGATGGACAGGACTGTTATTTTTGTGTTTTCAAACCTGCGTTTAATTAAAAAAAAAAATCACTCCAAATTTTTTTTGTCCTTACACAACCAGAAACTCCCAAGCAACTATTTGTCTCATTGCTAGTAAGCTTCAACTATAGCTTGTTTTTTCAGGGCAATTGTCTTCTCTTTTTAGTCCAAATGCTTGATAGTATTTTTCTTTTCCCTAACTGTGGATGCTAAACGCTATAATTAATAATTTTTCTTCTTTCTATCTTTCATCATCAGGGCCTCACCAGATTCCAATGCCTACTTGTTAATGACATATTTTGGCCCTACCTAAAATAGTACAACCTCTAAAATCTCAGCAAATAGTCTTTATTTCCTAAATCCTTTTACAAAACCATGATATTGTTGTCTTACCCTCATTCTTCAGAAATTTTGCTGGATTACCTTTTTATCTTGCTTCTGATGTTCATTTTTAAATTCCCAAATTACACTTTTGCCTTACATATCCTTATACAAAATAAAAGTATCTGTTAATTTATGTCATATTTGAATGAGAAAAGACTCAAAGTTAAAAGTCCAAAGTATTGCCACATAGTAAGCATTGAAAATACTACTTATAAGAAAGCCTATGTAAAATAGATGCTCCTAAGCTTAGTTTTAAAAAATTGCACTTCCTTTTGGTGCTAATACAATACTCCTAAGACCACATGGTACTTGAAAAAAAATCTATATATCATCTATATCTATATCTATATCATCTATATCTATATAAATTTTAGCAGAATCCTTTCCCCAAACATTCCTGGCACACTGGCCTGTTTCATAAATCTACTCTGTGTGTCACTGTGCCCCCAGCAAGTCTGGTACCAAGCATATGGCACCAGAGCACATCACACCATCTTTATGTGACCAACTAGGACTACAGCTGATCTTTCCCCATCCCTCCCCAGCGACGATAAGGTCCATCCTTTGCTTCTGAAAAGGTCCCTTAAGCCTTAACAAAACTATCCTGAAGACTTGAGAACTCGTAAAGAATTCTCACATAGTCAAGAAACCAAACTGTGTACTTTATTGGACTACTTCCATTGTTTATAGGCTCCTCCACCGATCTCTACTACAGGTTCCCTTAATTTCAGTACATCTGCCACCAGATTGCTGAAACCAACTTTCCTCTTCAACATAGGAAACCCTTCTGCCAATAATTTTCCACTCCTTGGAATCAGTACCCCAGAGAAAATAAACAGAATATTTCTTAATGTAAAAGTTTGCTCTAAAAATAGAACATTTTACAGAAGAAGAAAATAACATCATTTTTTTTTTAATGCAGAGCAGCTCAGCTCCTCCTTTTTACCAACCCATTCCAAAGTAGGAACTTGTCCTGAACTCCTAGAACTCAAAGACCCACTGGAATGGGTCCTCCTAAATCAAAGGGGGAAAATAGTCTTCACTGAAAGATAAAGGCGTGCCTTTATCCAAGAAATAAAATGGGCTGGTAGCTTTAAAATAACCTCCCTTCCCTACTCTTTCCACTTTCCCCATATATGGCCATAAGGCTTCAAAAATACTGGGGTGTAGTCTCAGAGAAAATTGTTATGCACATTTATAACGTGACTCCTATTCTATTCTTCAATCCCAACTATAAGACAAGCACTGAAAACCATACCTGATTGTGATTTCAAGCTGAGGAGTACCATTCTTCATTTTGGAAATTTAAGGCAGAGAATACAACCTCAGGACCAATCAATTGCCGTGTGGCAATTTTTATGCACAGCTGAGGCACAAAAATGACTGGCAGTTGCAACAATCACGTGGTTAGTGTTTAGTGGTTCTAAGGAAGGAACTAAAGCTATAATCTCATAAAAGCATCTAATGAGATGCTACAGAAGAAACCCAAAGAAACCATCATATAGGTTTCCAGACTGTAATGTAGCATGCCCGTCCTATGATTGATGTGAACTAGGTCACTTACATAATTTCCCTAAAGAGATACATCTAAAACACTCAGTCAGAAATCCAGTAGGAAACAGATGACACAATCAAATTGGATAAGTTATAGACAGTTGAATAAAGGGACTGTTTCTAAAGGTGGGCAGCTTAAAGAAATCACAATTTATAGGGTAATACCCCTGGGCCAATAATAGTGGTGAAGTCTTACTCCTCTAGTCCTGATGGGTCAAGATGAGAGAACAGCTGGGAACGAGGAGGCAGAGAAGGGATGTGGAGATGGAGACTGGTAGAAGCTAGTGACTTTATTGTAGGAATAGAGGCAGCCTATGGCAATCCTACAGGGTTTAGAAGAAGTCAAGAGGAAACATGCACTGAGGTCACCCTTCTGGTTCCCTCTGATCTCCTAACACTGCTCCTCATGGCTGAACCCATTGGGAGCAGTGTGTATCGTCAATTTCATAGGGCACAAAGCAGGAAGAGAAGGGTGGAGAGTGTATCTGGAGGGGCAAACCTATGTCCCACTAAGTCAGATAGCATTTTTATTCTTCCATTCCTGCCTTGTGCACAACTAGTACAAGGGAAATCTGACTTTTTATCAGAGACTAAACAGGAGGCAAAACTGATGTAATAAAAAAAATAAAACTTAAATTTAATGATTGATTTACTTAAGATAAATATCAATTTTTCCATTCTTCTTAAGCACATAATACCTAGAACAGGGTTTTTTGTTTTGTTTTGTTTTGTTTTCCCAAAGCATTTTTCTATGCATATAAAATTTGATTTTATTTTGTTGGTCATAGATTCTGAAGAATTTTGAGCTGGAGAATGCCAAGCTCTGATTTGCATACTTGAAAGAATATCATAGTTTAAAAGATGATTTTGAAAGAAATGCATCTAGAGACAATAATATATGAGGTATTGAGGACAGTTGGGGAAAAGAGGTGATGGGTGTGAGAAACTTTCAGAGGTAACACTAATAGAACTCAATCCTTGAGTGAATATGAGCATTAGATTATGAGTGCAGAGTGACTCTTAGACTCCTAGTTTAAAACAACAACAATGTGCAGATGGTTAGTGGGAGGTGTGGACACTGGTTCAATTTGGGACATGTGGACATTATTGTACCTACAAAATCCAGCCAACTGGATACATACCCATCACACAAAAGAAAGAGGTATGGAATTTACCATAATGTAGGAAGTAGTTAAGATCGTGCTTATGAGTAGAATCAGGTAAAGATGGAGGGCAGAGCAAAGAGATGGCCATGAATGGAGGCTTTGGCAACAGCATTTTGAGAAATCAGACCTCTTCCTGTTTTAATGCCATTGGTAATCTCTCCCATGACTGTAAGGTCTATAAAGGACAGAGACTTGGCCTGTCTTGTTTGTTCCCAATATCTAGCATACTGCGTGGCACATGGGAAGGGCTTACTACGTATTATTGAATGACTGGTGTGTTCAATTTTGCTAAAGGGCAGGGGAGGGGTGATCTGATTTAGGAACTGGAGTTATTCAGAGATCAATTCAATCCCAATGATTGTCCCACGTATGCCTCTTTTAGGGCTCCCCAATGAATCTGAATTTCCCTTTCATGAATGACTGTTGCTGAGAAGTTACAATATATCTTCTTTGCTTCTATTTCTCAGTTTTTAAATCTGCCATCGGAATGATTCATTGAATAATGTAGTTTTTAATTCCTGCCTTTCAGGTTTTGTTTTAGGTCTATCCTTTAAGGAATAAATGTTTTAAATTATGCTGCTTTATTCAGGTTTTTTTTTCTTTTTCTTCAGAGAAAGGTTGTCTCACTTTTTCTTGTAAAACCAGAGGTCCATTCAAAGTTTGCATAGTAATCATCACCAGACTGGTAAGACATATATGCTCATAAATATGGATAGATAATGTACTAAAAATCTTCAAGTACTTGAAGGACTGTGTATCTTAAAGCAGTAGTCTCCAAACCAGGGTTGCTTACCCCAAGACTTCCCAAAGGGTACATGGGCACATAAAGGGAAGCAATTTCCAGAACTTGAATTATGATTTGGCCTCTTTCCTAAAATTCATCTGCCTAAGAAGGTGTCTGTGGTGGAGGCTGCTGGTTCTACTTTTGCATCTCCTTGATCTGTTCTCATAAATTTTAGAATGGATCAGAATCATCTGGTGTGCTTGTGAAATCCTACGTTGCTCTCCCCATTACCAAAATTTCTAATTCAGTAGGGCAGGGCCTGAGGATTTGCATTTCTTACAAGTTTTTATGTGGTGCTAAAGGTTTTGTTTCAGGGACAAGCTTTGAGAATCAAAGGCTTCAGACAATTTACCTTTTCCCACATTATAGAAAACAACCACCACATCAAACTCAATTCTAATCCATCTTGAGTCTTAGGATGCATTTCCACGGAATGTAAAAACTATGAGCAAACAGAAGGTCAAATCAGAATAAATTATTCTGATGATAATGTACAAATCAAATCATGTTTAAGTCTGGTGCTTACAAAAAAAACAAATAATAAATAAGACGGCACCTGGGTGGCTCAGTTGGTTAAGCATCCAACTTCCACTCAGGTCATGATCTCGTGGTCCATGGGATCAAGCCCCATGTCAGGCTCTGTGCTGATAGCTCATAGCCTGGAGTCTGCTTCGGATTCTGTGTCTCCCTCTCTCTCTCTGACATCCCCCAACTCATGCTCTGTCTCTCTCTCTCAAAAATAAATAAACGCTAAAAAAAAAGAAAAGAAAAGAAAAAGAAAGACTTCATTGAGATGTCAGCTGAAGGGCAATTGAAAATAATTTTGATAGACCACTATGCGATTTTTGGCATATAATTCAGAAAGAGGTAAAAAAAAATAGTGAGTAGCATTGCATAATAAAATTATGATTTCTATCATTTCCTTCTATGACATCAAGTTTCTCAGTGTTTAAATCTATAAAAAATAAAATAGGAATAGAATTGATGCTAAGCCATGGCACATTCTAATTGTTAAGAATATTTACTCACAGAAATGTGAACTGGGAAAAACAGCTCTGATCATCTCATTGAGATATATTTCTAATAAAATTCTACAACTTGTATAATTATCTTTTAAGTTTTGTAAGAGCATAATATTGTTTTGATCAACTGTATATAAGAAAATTATAATGATAATACAAGAGAAGATTTTAAACTTTTATACCTTTATGTTCACAAGAAAAATTAATTAACTTTTAAATATAAATTTTGATGTATATATGTTTGATAGCTAAGTCAGTAGAAGATTACCAAGCACATAAATATATATTTGGATAAAATTCCAAGGGGGAAACTGAAATAAGAAAACAAGTCCAAAAACAAGAAAAGAAAAATATAAAATGCCTGATTGTTAAAAGCAATCTTCAAGCATGCTTTAAATGGATAATCATAGGTATGAAACCACTATGGTATTTAGATTCCACTAAATATATTTAAAAGAGTAATGTTACTTGTTTATTTTAGAATTGCAATATTTAAAATATGCCAAATATAACATCCTTTACAACTATTTGACTTTATGATGAAAATGTTTTTGTTGACAACTTAAAATGTGATGGGGATATAAGTTTTAAATTTTTATTTTAGAGTAAACACTATCAAAAATCATTTAAGACTTCCTGCTTTAAGGCAGTAAACTTTAATCTTCAGCAGGGATCATGTGATAGGCTTAGACAGAACTCTGCATTAAATTTTAACGAAAGCACAAGCTTTGCTTGTTCTGTAAACACCTCAACAAAACCCATTTCTGTTCTTGTTTGGCATTTGCTCTTTCTTGTCCAGCTGGGATCCAAACATACAGAAATGAGTGATAATGGGAAAAAGATTATACAATCTTGAGTGACTCACTCAACAACCTTTAAAAACTTTCTATTTAGACTTGTTTTACAATTTTTTAAATGTTTATTTTTGAGACAGAGAGACAGAGTATAAGCAGGGGAGGGGCAGAGAGAGGGAGACACAGAATCTGAAGCAGGCTCCAGGCTCTGAGCTGTCAGCACAGAGCCTGACGTGGGGCTTGAACCCATGAACTGTGAGATCATGACCTGAGCCGATTTTGGAAGCCCAACAGACTGAGCCACCCAGGTGCCCCAGACTTGTTTTAGAACAGAATCATTTTGGTGAATTCTGTCTTGTTTAGCAAATGGAAATTGCAGCATAAGAAAGAAAGAAAGAAAGAAAGAAAGAAAGAAAGAAAGAAAGAAAGAAGTATAAATATCAGCATAAAACATTGCTGTGGGCATTTCTCTTCAAAAATGATTTCATTGCATTTATATTAGGAAACACCAAAAAGAAACACATTACAAAACATTGACATCGTTGAGTCTTTAGCCACTTGATAATGACATATTTGCCTTCTTCTAAAATATATACCCTGTTGTAGATCATTTTCTTGGGAGACATTCATGCTCAGGTTATGCATAAAATCTACTCAGAACCTATTACATTTGTTTTTCTATTTCCAAACTCCATAACTTTATTTTACATGATATATGGCTTTTGGACATTAGCTCAAGGCTAACCCAGTTCCTATTTCCTGTACTGTATTGAAAATTCACTTAAGATCAGAAAAGGTCTACTTTGTATCACATTAAAATGATATATTCCTCCCTATATAATCTCTTACTTCTTTTCCATTTCAGCTACTCTGGAAGACTACCTATTCTTAATAGCCCCCAGAGGTAGGGGCATATTCTTCCTCCTGATATGTAACCTAGACTTTAGAAACAGAAAACCACCTCTAGCTGACTTTGAGTGGTACAAATATCCTCAAACTTCCATCCAAGTATTCTGGGTAATTGAACATCCTACAGACTCCATTATTTGCACCTAGATCAATAAAAATATACCCGATGGGCTTATAAACATCTAATAAGGGTGTACATGCACAAGTAATGCAAATTCATATCTACTCTCCAGGGTAATTTCTGTTTAAAGTTCTGGGTAAAAGATATGACAGACTGCATTGCACATTATAAGGACAAGATCAGCAAAGAGAAGAAGAGATTCTATTCATGCCCAATTCCCATATATTTTTGACATTCCAAGAAAGAGACCTCAAAATAATTTTGAACTCACCTTTGCCCTTTCTGATATCTTTGCTACAACTGCAGAACATATCATGGATTTGTTCTTCCAAATTATCCATAAATTTATCGAATAGAACAAAGCTCTAAAATAATCCCCATGGGATGCACCCCGCATAAAAAACTTTATGTGGGCAGAGATCTGTCTAGTTCATTCACTGCTGAGTCTCCAGGGCCCAGGACAGTGCCTGACACATAGTAATGACTTAATAGTGAATGAATGAAAAATGAAGAAATGGATGGATGTCTGGGTGGATAGAAACTTGATGCTTTTGAAATCTTCTGATCACTTTTTAGATAGGATCTTCTAGCCAGTAATTTAACCTCCTAAACATATAACAATTGGAACATAATATTTTACATTTTTCTTGAGAATATCATGCAGACTCTGGAAATGACCTGCATTCACTACAAATTAATTATGGGACTTTGGACAAAGGACTTGAGTTCTCTACGGCCGATCCCTCATTCATCAGACAGTAACAGCACTGCTCTCACAGGCTGCTGGGAGATGATGCACTTGGCCTGGTTCATAGGAAGCATTCTGTAAACATGAGCTATCACTTTTCCTATTGAATGCATCTTTCACATTTGAGATTAATGGGTAACTATGTAGATGTAAACACTATCAGCATTACTACCTGAATTTTCACAGGTACATATATAATCACTTCTCTGCTAGCCACAAAATCAGTTCATCCAAGCCAGCAGCTTGAACTTTGTGATGGAACTAGGGTGTAAAAATGTTGGTGCATTTAAAGTTGTAAATAACCAGACCAGTCACAATATAGTAAAAGAAGGATTTTAGGTTTCTTTGGTGAAACAAAAGCAGGTATAAAAAGTTACAAAGATTTTAGATTTTCATTCACAAAAAAAAAAAAGAAAGAAAGAAAGAAAAAAAACAACAACAGTCATTCACATTTTACACTATACATATTATAATATAAATACAGGAACGTATTGTGTGCATTGCAAAGAAAGAGGAAAATTAAAACCTAATAGGTCGACACTGTCATTCTGTGCTCTGGAACACCTAAAGGTGGATCACACTTAGTGTGACAACCAAGGAACTTACTTAAAGCCACAGAGAATGATGGTAGCTACTGTTGTTCCTTCTGAGCCAAAGGAGGTTTCGCGAACAAGAATCCATGTTGGGTCTGCTCGTTTTGCATTTTATTTGTTGTCTATTCTCCTCAAGGTTGTTCTAATTGAAATTAGGGAATGGCTCCTAAATGCCTTCTTTCCACTACAGGTTTTTCTTTAAACATTAAATTAAGTGGATAATGATTCAAATTCATCTTCAGCAGTCACTTTATTCAAATAAAGGGGAGAAAACACAGTGGGAAGAAACAGGGAGAAATGTCAACATGTACACTCCACCTAATAGGAAGAAATGCCCACACTCTCTCTGTAGCTCCTTGCTTAGAATGGGCAAACACCATTTGCTGAAAGCTATACATTTTCCACTCTTTTCATAATAAACACTGGTTGCATTCTATCCATCACATTATTTAATCAGGGACAAAATACCTAGATTATATGGCCCCAAACTGTGTGAGGGAAGCATAAAGGCTAACACTGAAAAATAACTAGCACACTAATGTCAATTTTCAGGTTTGGGGGAAAATAACATCCAATAAATTAAATCAGTATGGCTTACTTCATTTATTTATGTATGCTTCACAGCTGCAGCATTCATACATGAACATTCAAAACTTTATAAAAGATTAAAATGGTTATATATACAAAATTTCTTTCTTTGAATGCGTGTTGTTGTTTTAACAATCCCCACCCCCCTCCATAACCCTTAGGTCTGTATCCATTTGAAATGTGTTGATCTGTAACCTTGTAAGTTAGTGTTATGAAAGCCATTAAAAAGGAGACCTGGTTGAGTTAATAATTAGCACTTTGACCCCTAAAAAATGCTCTTGGTCCTAGAAAAGTCCTCCATTCAGGCCTTTCGTGTAAGTGAAGAGAAAGGAATGCAGCAAAGAGGAGTTCCACGGTGCAGTCCCTAGTTCTGTCAGGATCCTATTAGCCAGGCTTCAGCACCTCTTGGAAGCAAACTGCACTTCAGGCTGACGTGGTGCAGTGACCTATAAGACCTTGTGTTTGTTAGTTGTCTAGGAAAAGCCGTCCTCGGTCTTGCTGACAAAGGGCAAATGAAACCATTTCCAGCCTAAACAAACTACAAAAAGCAGCCGAACCAATGATTAAAGACCTCTGAGGCTCCATAATCATCATTAAATATGCCCAAACTCAGTGTGACTTTTTTATTTTATATACAGGATTAAAATCAACATTAAATCATCTTATTTACATTGCCATTGGTGCTGAAATTGAGCTTTTTAAATAGTACAGTATGCTGGTATACACTATAAAATGGTCTGCACTGGAGGCGAATAGAAAACTAAAGAAATTATATAGGCTGGAAACGGTTACTTTCTGCCCTCATTTTCTTTCATGTTGTTAGCCTTCTTACTGAATGTCAATACTTTCATTTAAAATGTTTTGGGAGCGCAGCAACCCCAAATGACTGGACGGTGGTCCAAAAATCCAAACCAACTGATAATACTTCTCGAGGTGATAGGAAAGGCACAGGAAGTTAGGACTTTGGCTGCAATGATGAAAACACATGTTCGCCATTTGGGGGGTCAGCGCCTGGACTCCTGCCACCTCCGGCTCCAATGGTGATCATGTTTTGATGTATTTATTGAATTGTCCTTTGCTGATGAGGAATTTTTAAAGTATTTCTTAGCGTAAGTCCTTTGGTATGCAGATGCTACATGGAAGGAAAGAAAGAAAGAAAGAAAACACAACAATATTACTTGCTCCATACCCTAAACTACCAATACCGTAGCTGTAAAATGAGGGTGTCTAGTAGCTGTTAGAGCACGGTTGTCCATTCTTTCTAAAGTACCACTTACGGTTCATGCAGGTAATTTTAGGCATAGCCCATCTTCCATTTCCTAGGCAACGGATAGTTGGAAGGTGGCGTTGAATGAAACCATCTTTGCAGTGATATCTAATCAGGGAGTTGATTTCATAACGAGGTTTCATCTTTCCAAAGGTCTTGGCATTTTCTACAACAGGGGGCTGGCCGCAAGCAACTGAAGAAAAGTAAATTGGGTTATTGCCAAATAATCTAAATATTTCTATTAGTATGAATCTTTTCCTTTCTTTCCTTTTTTACGGTACCCAATCAAGCACCTTCAGCAAAGGCAATCATTTAGAATTGAAGAATTGAAATTTTTCAAGAGCAAAAGCTAAATACTGAGACTCTGTGCCTCATTTCAATCTCAGATTATATCACCTTTAACTATGTTTTAGTAAGGAACCACTAGGCTAAATGATCATATATTCATCTACCCATCTGGAAGGGCCACTTCCAAATTAAAAAGCACCTGTCTCATGCCAACATGTGGCTTATCGGTGTTGTCTCCATCAGTATCTTAAAGTTTTTATTTATTATATGCATTCAGTTGGAAAACTAATGGGTTTGTGAGGTTAAGGTTAAAAACTATCAATTATATAATTCACTTACACTTGATTCTGTGGTATGCTGACAAATTAAAAGTTGTCATTGTCAATATACAGATTTCTTTCAAAGCTATTTATAGATGAGGACTTATAATATGGCTAAAATAATTCAATGAGTACGGTATTGGGAAGGACAGGCAAATAGACCAGAAATGGATCCACACATATACGCTCGATACTTGACAGAAGCAACATGGCAGAATAGTGGAGAAAAGGTAGTTTTTTTCACTTGGACATTGGGTATTCATATGGATAAAAATGAACTTCATTCCCTACCTCAGGGAATACATGGGAAATTAATTTTGGATGGTTTAAATACAAAAATATAAAAGGCAAAAACCTTAAAACATTTAGAAAACAGTGTAGACTATCTTTCTGACTTTAGGGTAGGTAAAGATTTCTTAAGACACAGAAAGTTTTGAACCATAAAGAAAAATGCAAAAAAAGGAAGAATTCTGTTCATCAATAAATACCACAGGGTAGGAGTAAAAACAGTCTACAAACTGGGAGAAGATATTTGTAACAGATAAAATTGCCAAGGGATTACAAAACAGGATATAAAAATGACTCCTATGAATCAATATAAAAAAGAGAAGCAATCAATTTTTAAAAATAAGGAACAAACATGAATAGAACTTTACAAAAGAGCTATAAGTGAATGCCATATAAGTATATGAAATGATATTCAGGGAAAAGTATCCAAGTAAACACAAATTAAATCACAACAGATAACATTTTATACCCACCAGATTGGCAAAAATCTCAAAGTCCAATAATATCAAATGCTAAAGAAGATGTGGGGTAACAGGACCTCTCACATATTCCTGGTGGAAGGTGCAAATTGGAAAACTAGTTTGGAAAATAATTTGGCATTTTGTAATAAATTTGATGGCACATAAATCCTATGACTCAGCAATGTCACTCCTGGAAAAATACCCTATGGAAACTCACAGAGGTCTACCTGGAACAGATTGAAGAATATTTATAGAAATGTTGTCTATAATAGCAAAAACACTCAATATAACCTAAGTGTCTACTGACAGGAGAACTGGTAAATAACATGTTATATAGTTAGTTATACATAAAATACTATAAGCAGCAAAATGAAGAAATACAGCTAAATGTATCAACATGGATAAATCTCACAAATAACGCTGAACAAAAAAAGCAAGTCACAAAATACATACAATATGATTCCACTTGAAGTTCAAAAATGTGCAAAACTAAACAATTTGTCGTTTACAAATATGAGCATATGTGATAATACTAAAGAGGAAAATAAGAGAATGAAGTCATTATCTACGGTTGGAATTGGGAAGTAAACAGATGGGACTGTAAGGAATCTGCAAAATGATCCAAAGATGTGTGGATAGTATGCACTGAGGTGTTCTCTAAAAAGTCATGATTCCAAGAACAACTAGCATCTATTCAAGAACAAGACACTACTGAGAGAATCCTTGAACATGGAGGGGAGGTTAAAGCACTCCCCTGCAGCCCAGAGACGAAGACAGACTCCATTAGCAGGATAAGAGAATGGCTAACCATTGACCACTTTGCTCTTCCACCAGGAGTGTGCAGCATCATGTGAAGAGGTCTTCTCTGAGCCTCAGGTTCTTCCAGTTGGAAAAAAGAACGCCAGGAAGAAAACCAGCTTCCCCAGCATTGTGGGATGCTTTGTGGGAGCCCTACTCTGCTGTTGCACCATGGATATTACAGGGGAATCTTTGGGACTCAGCCACGGGGAATCTGACTATGACTCCAAAGTGGGGGAGGGGTCTGAAACAACCAGCACATGAATCTTCGTAGACCAAATTCATACCTGCAGTGCCTAAGTAGTAATCCCAGCCAGCAGCATTGCTTATCTGCAGAGCCAAGTCAGAAGTGCACTCTGACCAGGGAACATATCTGCCTGATTCAGATCCTCAAATGAGGAGATTTGCCAGCTCTAGAGTTTGGTTTGCTCACACCCAGGCAAGGTGCTGAGTCACAGCCTCATCTGTTGCAGACAGTGTCTTCCAGCCCCTCAGACCAGAAAGGCAGTGGCAACTCCAAATAACCCAACTAAAAAATGGGCAAAGTGTCCAAAAAGACTTTCTTCAATGAATATACACAAAGGCCAAGAGGTATATGAAAAGATGTTCAAGATCAGTAGTCATTAGGGAAATGCAAATTAAAATCACAATGACGTATCACCTCACGCCTATTGGAAAGGCCATCATCAAAAAAAAAAACAAAACAAGAGATAAATACTGGTGAGGATGTGGAGAAAGGGGAACCATTGCGGGATTGTAAATTAGTACAGCTACTAGAAAAGTAGCAGGGAAGTTTGAGGGATCCTTAAAAAATTAAAATAGAACTGCCATATATCCAGTAATTCTGCTTCTGGGAATATATCCACAGGTAACAAAAACACTAATTCAAAAAGATATCTGCACCCTCATGTTCATTGCAGTATTATTTACAATGGCCAAGACACGGAAACAACTGAGTGTCCATCGATGGATGAACAGATAAAGAAGTTGTGGGTATATATACATACATGTAATGGAATATTATTCAGCCATAAAAAATGAGAAAATCCTACCATTGGAGACAACACGAATGGGCCTTTAGGGCATTATACAAAGTAAAGTAATTCAGACAGAGAAAGACAAATACTTACATGTGGAATCTAAAGCAAATCTAAAATCTAACTCTAAATATGTGGAATCTAAAACAAAAAACCAAACAGACTCATAGAAAGTGGTCAAAATGTACGAAGTTCCAGCTTTAAGATACATAAGTAATAGGATGTAATGTAACACAATGACTATGGCTAACAATGCTGTATGATATACAGGAAAGTTGACAGTAAATCGTAATAGTTCTCATCACAAGGAAAAAAATGTTTTCCCTTTATTCTTTTTTCTTTCTTTTCTTTTTCTTTTATCTATGTGAGAAGATGAATGTTAGCTAAACCTACTGTGGCAATCATTTTCACAATTTACGTAAATCAAACCATCATGCTGTATGCCTTAAGCTTATACAGTGATGTATGTCAGTTAACTCTCAGTAAAATTGGAAATAATGGCTTTTATATACACATATTATAATCCTATTCACACGTATTTAATTAAAAGTATAATTATTTAGGTCTGTATGTTTAAGGATGTCTAAAACATGTGAAAGGAGAAATGAGTCTTCTATAAAAGTCTATAGACATTTATAAAATTCCCCAGAGTATTTGATTAACAAAGAGTTAAGTCTATATGAATAAAAATCAGACAAAAGAGTGACAAAATACAGGAATCTTTCTGTTTGGTTTGGTTTTCTCCCTTAATCAAGTAGAACCAACGTCTTATAAATCTCTTTCCCCATCTGGAAATGTAAACCAGGATGCTGTTTTTGTAAAGCCTGTGTAGCTATAGGGCAGTGGTCCTCAAACTGGGGCAGTTTTCTCCCTCTCCCTCCCTCCCCAGGGATAGGTGGCATGGTCTAGTGACGCTGATGGTTATTACAAAACAAAGGAGGAGGATGGGGGGGGTAGAGAAGAACATTCCAGGCATTCATTGCATGGAGGGCAAGAACGCTGCTACACATTTGCAATGCACAGGACAGCCCCCACAACTAAGCATTACCTGGGCCAAAATATTAACAGTGCTGCTGTTGAGAAACCCTGCTTTAGGAAAAAATAACATGGGGCATACAAGAATGCTTGGATCACAAAGGGAAAGGCATGACTCCAAGGAACATTTGGAGACTTAAGAAGGCAAACATGACATTCAGAGAAAGACAAACAGTTCATTAAAGACTTCTTACACTAGAAACAGGGAAAAGAGCAAATACCTGATTTGCTATTTTCAGGAGTCCCATGGCAGAAGTGCTGAAGTAATGCACAAAGCCAGGGAAGCTGCTCAGACAGAAAGGATAGTCAGAATAAATTCGACTTTAGATAAGACAATAGCAGAGAGAGTGACAGGGCTGACAGCTGAGTTTCATCTGAGCTCTGTGTATCTCAGTGTTTTCTTTCTTCTGATAGAATTTCTTAGTATTGGGGTTTAAGTTGTTCCTAAAATATCTGCAGAGTGTGTATTTTTAGTTTACTACTTTTATATCCAAAGACAAATGAATCCAATGAATTTTATATTTTGCAATTGTACTCTTACTTGATGAAAAATTCTAGGTCTAGAGGCTAAATTTTCATATTCTAACACCATTATCAATTGTGAAAGGTTAAAAAATTTTTATGGAATTCCTGCTTTTTTAAAGGAGGACGTCTATACAGTGTGCCTCAGAAATTCAAACATATTGGTCAATAATAAACACTTTCTAAAATCAGTGTTCTTAATTTTATCTGTTTAATGTTGACTAAGCAATTCTTGTTACAGAGCTTACATCACAAATGTTTTTATTTTAGCAGACGTTGAAGGTATTCAACAATAGAGTGACGCTGTTTTTGTTCTATTGTTTATAAACACATAATGAGCTCCTACAGAAATGACTATAAACTTCAAATGCCTGCAAAATGAGGGAACATCCCTAGTGAGGGAGGGCAATGGTTTTTAGGCCCCAGAACTTCAAACCACTGACACGTTCCAACATGGACCAAAAGGTACCAGTTCTTGTTTTTCTACCAGAGTAAAAAAATCCAGATTATTTCATGATATAACCCGATTCTTAGATGTTGACTTTTTTTTTTTTTTTTTAAGTTCTCCTCATCAGAATAAACAGGTGGACAGACTCTTGGTCTGGTACTTTGTTTTTCTTAAAGATACTGCCAGGTAGTTTTTTGCAATACGAATATGACATTGTTATCTTAAGCATCTGAAATCTAAGGTAAAGACATTACTGAAAATGAATTTTGCAAATGTATTGGAGGAGTGAAATATTCCATAAGCAGCAAGAGATGCCATATATGACATCCAGTTTGTGTCTTGAAATAATGAAGTTTATTCATCTTGAATATGCTTGATAATTGAAATGCAGATGAGGTATGCATTATTAATTGATCATTACCTGTTCCTTTCTTGCAGGTATAGGTGAGATGATAATTGCAGGGAACATCATTCCACTGGCCGTTCTCATGCCAAATGATTACAACACAATCTTCTCCAGCAGAAAAGAAGCTGTCTGGCTGGTTGGGCCTCCAGTTCTCATATTGCTGTAAAAATGGAGGAAGAACAGAATTAACTACTTGATAGTCGAAAAGTAGCAAATAATAAGAGCAACAGAGCCGTTATATTGCAATGGAATTAGAATGACTCAACAGTTTTTGTTGAACTATCTAACTGAAATTATTTTAATGATAAAGAAAAAAGCTTTTACACTCTGAGTGGAAAATATACGTATTTCAAAGTCTCTCTTCAGCAAACGTGTATTTTTTTTTCCTTTGGCAATGAGATATGTCTGAGAAATTTGTTCTAGATATCCTACATTTCTAAATATGTAATGAATGCTTGACTTAAGAAATTTGATCATGTTATTATTATTAAGTGTAACAATATTAATGGGAGTGGAAGTAGAGAAAAAAAAATCCATAATCTCATCACTCTGTCATGTTTTCTCCCAGCCCTTATGGGCACATGTAATTTTATGTAATTATAATGACAGTGCAATAAAATTTTTATTCTTTCTTTTACCTCTTTGCCACTATAAAGTATGTTTTCTTGCCTTATTTAATTGATTGGTTTTATCTAAATTCATTTATTTGGTTAAGAAAAATTGAGACATTTGCTAATTTATTTTTTATACTTACCCAATATACATGTTTCCATCATTTCATATTCAACCTTCCTTAGTAATTTTGTTTTATTTTTTTATTAAAGTTCTTACTTATTCATTTATTTTTATTTATTTTGAGAGAGAGAGAGAGACAGAGACAGAGACAGAGAGGCAGAGAGAGAATCCCTAGTAGGCTGCACACTAACAGTGCGGAGTCTGACGCATAGCTCATTCCTACAAACCATGAGATCATGACCTGGGCCAAAATCAAGAGTCAGAAGCTTAACCGATAGAGCACCTAGGTGACCCCTGAATAATTCTGCTTTAGATGTGATTCTTATATGCACTATACAGTTAAGTTTTGCTTTACAATATAAATCTGGAAGTTGTTTTCTCTCATTTGGAACACTGACCACAGTTAAGCATATTGATACAAAAGACAAACTGTTAAAAATATATCTTGCTAGGAGCGTCTGAGTGGCTCAGTCATTTAAGCATCTGGGTGGCTCAGTCATTTAAGTGTCTGACTTTGGCTCAGGTCATGATCTCATGGTTAGTGGGTTTGAGCTCCTCATGGGGCTCGGCTTCATATTCTGTGTCTCTCTGCCCCTCCCCCTCTTGTGCTGTCTCTCACTCTCAAAAATAAATAAATAAATATTAAAAAATAATAAAAAGTCATATATATATCTTACTATAAAAATATATTTGTTTTTCTTTTATGTTTTTCTATTGATTTTCTTTTTTAATTAAAAAAATTATTTTTAATGTTTATTTTTTGAGAGACAGGGAGAGACAGAGCATGCGTGGGAGAGGGGCAGAGAGAGGGAGAGACAGAATCTGAAGCAGTCTTCAGGCTCTGAGCTGTCAGCACACAGCCCAACATGGGGCTCCAACTAGAGAACCATGAGATAATGACCTAAGTCAAAGTCAGACGCTTAAATGACTGAGACACCCAGACGCCCCTCTATTGGTTATCTTTATAACTGTATCTTTAGATGGTATCTTTTGATTTCCCAGTCTGGGCAATGAACTATAACCAGAATTATCTTTTGCTTTCCATCAGAATAACACCTGTCATTTATTCAGCACCTATAATGGATGAAGCCCTCTCCTAGGTGCTTGGTATGCATTATCTCTTACAAGAATCCAGTAGGATTTGAAGAAACTTGGACTTTGAGATGTTAAGCACTCAGGGCTCTGGGGCTTACATTCAATTTCTTGTTACCTTAAAATGTTGTCTCCATCATCAATAATTGTATGAAAAACACAGTCCCTATGTCTGTTGAAAAATTATAAACTTCAGACTATAATTAAGAGAGCAATTTCCTAGCCTTGGGTCTCCTGATAACTAGAATGTGATATGGGACGTTTGTTCAGCATCTTTCTGGATCAACTTGAGAATCACTTTTTCAATATGCTTTGCCTGCTATCATGTTGTACATCACATCTAATGCTACCAAATCTGATAGAGTCAAACTTTCTTCACTTGGTAGAAGGACAGATTCAGATTCGTGTGCAATGGCTGATATGACTATCTTTCTTGGTCCTACAGATCTATGTCTTTTCTTGAATTAAATTTAAAATAAGTTTGTGGCTTGAATTAAGGTATTTTATTTAGGAAAGATAGAGAAAAAAGAGTCGTATGTAAGAGTAAAGCCGTTGTTTCCAACTCAGAACATGCCAAACAAACAAACAAACAAACAAACCAATAGCACTGTGGCTACTTTTATATCTTTAAAAAATGTATAATAAGTATACTAGACAATATCTGATTTTTCTTCTCAGAAAAACAAATGGCTTTTAAAACTTTTAAGTATGGTAAAAACCTTGATCTTTGATAAAATAATTTGTGAGAAGATCTAAAGTTTGAAAGCCTCCAGATTAAGAGACCTGCTACTTTTCCTTCAACCTCTTTTCCTAGCTTTGTTTTAAAATCCTCCTCAATCATGCCAAAAATTAAGATCGAGATAAGGAGATCCCCACTATATAAGAGTCTTTGAAAAGCGATAAAATTGCAAAGAACCAAGGGAAGCTTAATAAAGGTGTGGTTTGTGTTTGTTTGTTTGTTTTTGCCAAAACACAGAAGGGTGTTTTTATTTTTCTGGTGGAGATCCAGAAATTAAATGGATTGAAATCCAACTCTAGTAGCCTGAATGGTACCACTGAGTTACTGCCTGGATGGCCTTGGGAAGGAAGATCAGAGGATCCTTTGACTGGCAGGTCTCCCTGAAGCCAGGAACTGACATTTGCTCTAAAAGGGGTTGCTAATTATTTCTCTGTTTTCCTTTTCTTTGCTTACTTCCTTTCCCTTATCATCTCTTACCCTCCACCCATAAAGCCTTTTGTTGTTTTTGCTTTTGCTACTCTTTTAGATAGATAATAAACAAGGAAACAGGAAATGGAGCGACAAAGCAAAATAAAAGTCATATTCAACCTGTTGCTGATATGTAACTAAGTTGTCTTTAACAGACCTATTAAAGCAGCATCAAAATAAAAATTTAAATTAAATTAAATTAAATTAAATTAAATTAAATTAAATTAATAAGCAAAGGAATAGGAATTCCTTAAAACTAACAAAGATCTGTATTGGATATTTTCTATAGCCAAAGTTCCAGAGTTCCTCAAATACTTATGAATTTTGGAGCTCAATCATTTCTAGGTTACTTTCTAACTAACCTCTTACAGGAAACACGTAAAAAAGTCCTCAAAGGTGGAAAACTTTCCCACACATCCACAGGATATGCAAACTGTGTAATGCTCCCTGAGTCCTTGTCCCTACACACACTCCCAGATCTCTTGCTTTATTTGTCTTCATAACAATTAACTTCCGATGTCCTATATAATTTATTTATTGTATTTTTTTTCTCCTTAATAGAATGTAAGCTCACTGAAGACAGGAACTTGGGGTTCTCTTGTTTACTACTTATCCTCATTGCCAGGAATTATGCCTGGCACACACTGGTATTGTTTAATAAATAATTTGATAGTTAGAAATAATGAACAACAGAGTGTGTTGCATTCTACCCTATCCACGTCTACTTCTAAATGTTTCATTTCTTTTAGAGAGAGGGAGAGAGAGGCAGGGGCAGAGAGAGAGAGGGACAGAGGATCCGAAGCAGGCTCCACACTGACAGCACCAAGCCCTATGTGGGGCTTGAATTCAGAAGCCATGACTTCATGACCCTGAGCCAAAGTCAGATGCTCAACCGACTGAGCCAATCAGGCACCCCCACATCTACTTCTAATCAAAGATGTTGCTCACTGTTGGCAAATGATATGTGAGACAGACAATAACCATTCTGGAAAACAGTTGGTGATAGACATCGAGAACCTCAAAAAGTTCCACCACTTACATCCCATAATTCCACTTCTAAAATTCTATCTTAAAAAAATAATCAGAGATGTGAACAATAGTTTATCTAAAATATTAATTATACTAGCAGCAAATGGGTAAAAATCTATAGAGTGAATATATATATATATATAGTCTGTATATCTTGTCTGTGAAGAATATATAGGGAAATGGAAAATACTAAAAGAAGTTTTAAGTTAAAATTAAAAAGCAAAATACAGAAAATATGCAATGAAAAGCAAAATACAAAAAACATGCAATGATCCAAATTTTACACATACTCTCAGATATCTAAGTTATATGAGGAGGTAATAGTTTATTCTATATATTCTTATATATTTTCCACTTCCCTAAAGACAGCGTGAATTATTTTTCTAATCAGCAAAAATGAACACTATAAGATGGTCTATGCAGCTATCAGAAAGAACTTTAAATTTCTTAGCTAACCTTTTTCTAATCTAACCTCAACAAATATCACTTCAAGTTACTAGTTCCTGGCCTGCCATGTATTTTGCAGCTGACTTTTCCTCCTGATCTGAACAATGACTGCCTCATTTTCACACTGAAATGAGATTCAGATTCCATGCCACTGAAGTGATTCTCAGGGCTTAGGCTGCCCAGACTCAGACCTCTGGTAAAAGATTTAATTGTTTTTGGTGGGAATTACATTTGGCTTGCAACAGTGATTGAAAACCTGCGTTCTGTGTTGTTGCTTGGCAGAACTGTGGCTTAATGGTGCAGGACCAAATTTTGGGTCTGTGGTTTTTACAAGAATGCTGGATACCCACAGGCATGTCACACTATTACCTCATATCTGATAGCTCCATTGTGCAGATTTATTTTGGCTAAGACGCTTTGATTTTGCTCCATGTTATTGCCAACCTAACTTTAGCAAAGGAAACTCCAGTTTTCTGAATAACTCTTTGTTTCCTCCCGAATTCTTTACAGCTTTATTTTTAATATCACTTGCAGGGTAAAGGGTATAAAAAAATAAATCATTGACTTCAGGTTTAATAATATATTTTTTCACTGAAGTTAAATATTAGAAAGAGATCTCTCCTCAGGAAATCAATTCCAAGTTCTAAGAATGTAATAGAGCCTCTCTCAAATGGACAGTGTCTTATACACACAGAAATGTAGGTTCTCAGAATGGGCAGAGAAAAATGCCCTACTCCCATCTTGATTTTTTTCCTCCTCATTTGGAATCATAAGCAAACATCCTGGGTGATCTACCCTAGATCAACCCTCTTCTAGGGCTGGACAGGCAAACTGAGAAATATGCCAAAAAGCCAGCACAGTTTACGGAGAATTCATTTCAACACCATTGACAAAAATAAATGCTGATCAGACTTCTGCACATTTGTCTGTGTCTCCGAGACTCATGTTCTCCAACCCAAACCCCAAACTCTCGTTGCCTCCCCCAGGGAACAGAATAACATCAAGGCTATGTCTGAAAAGAGAACTGTAAATTACTTTGCATTTTCATTCTTTCCTGATGGCAGAGAAAATTAGGACATACAACTTAAGTAGTTGATATAGAGGAAAGCCACTTCAGATATAAAATTTTCTACGTGTTCTATAACAAACTTGCACTTTATTAAGAGATAATTATTTTGTATCCAGTACGAAACTGCTTAATGTTGCCTATTATATGGTAAAGTTGCTCCTAGAGTTCCCGTTAAATGACTGTTCTCTGTCTCTGTAAAAAACCAAAGTGCCAAAAGAGACAACTATTTCAATTAAACTGGATTTTGAAACTTTTCAGTTGTTTTCTCTTTCTTTTTCCCCCCAAATGGATTTGAATACATCAGCTGCCAAAGGCATAAAATGATTCAAAAAACCCAGGCCAAAACCCAAAAGCTACGCATGGTTCTCTCACATGAAAATTATCTCTACAAACCAGAGAACTCATTTGAACCAATCTTAATACTGAGAGGGAAAACTCAGAACTGAATTAAGTTACTCATCAAAATCTATCAAACCTAGTAAATACTTAGCTTATTTTGTTCCAAATAATCTGTATTTTATTGTCAATAATTTGTTTCTGTCTCACATTAACATAAAAGCAAAAAGTTAACCTGCAGGTCTTCTGGAGAACACAGGACCTCCCAGCCTGCCAAAATTCTTCACTCTCAGAGAGTGACCTCAATTCCACAGACCTAAGAGGGACTTGACTAATTTTTGTCAAGCAGCATAGCTAAGGAGCTCTTCTCTCTCCTCAGCTCTTTGCAAGTCTTCCCCTGGATTCCATAAACACACTGGGGGGGGGGGGGGAGAGTGTGTGTGTGTTTGGGGGTGGGAATGGGGGTGGAGTGTCTGCTTTTGAAAGTTATCTTTCAAAAGTAATCTACTAAAGTTAGACAGAGTTTAACATCCTTTCAAGATGAATTTCTGATTATATATAGTTGGGACTCTAGGAGTCCCAACTATCATTCAGAGATACCAGGGGATCTTTTATCTGTAAAATACACACCACAGGGCCTTGATCAATGGCGCTAACATCTCAGCAGATAACTAGTATCACAAGCACGAACAAAAGAAATTGATGGTAAAAATGCAATGCGACTAATTGACATTTTCCTTACACAGAGATGAAAACTGCCTTTTTTCCAGGTTAAAAAGCCATTGTTTCAGAAATATAGAAGATTTAGAAATAGACTTTCTAAAAAAGCTTTGTTTTGCTTTAAAAAAGGAGTTTGCTTGGGTTCATGGCTCTCAGTTAAAGAAAAGAAACAGGATATCCAGTATTAATCAGTTACTGCTGTGACAGTCCTATCCCAGCTGGTCTTCTACTTGATACATATGTAAGCAAATCAATTTATGAAGAAAAATGCAAACAGCTAGGTGGTGAAAAGGAAAAACTGGAGTAAGGAAGGTTCCTCAACCACGGAATGACTTACTCTTACCCCTCTATGCAACATTCCAAATAGTATTTGTTTTTTTGTGTCAAAATTTTGTATAAATCTTGTAAATTTGATTCAAAAATGAAAACTTTGAAAATACAAGATTCAAAAATGAAAACTTTCTTTCAACTTCTAGTGGAGAAAGAATCCCCAGAACATTAAACTCTTGTTTTTAAATCTCTTTTATCAGCTTCTTGAAAGGGAGAAGTTTACAAAGCAACAGGTCCTATCAAAACTTAATTGATAATTAACTCTTCTCCATAATATTTGACCCATTGACCCATTTCAAATTCTTCTCATTGATAGTTTACGATTTCTTAACTTGGTCAAATAACTATGAAGAATAATCACTGGGCACTAACTAGTTCTCCTAAAAAGTTAGATACTCTGTTCAGAATCTCTTGATTTCTTTTCATCTCTATTAAAAAGAAAACAGAATTTTCACAGACACTAGATAAAATTGCAGTTCATCTTTTTGTGAGACACAAATGTGATATTTACCACTATTACACACACACATACACACACACACACACACACACCTACAAATACAGAACTTCTTGGCACTAGGGAAGAATTATCTAAGATCTTTAGAAATGTCCCTATTCCCACACACCTGGTGGCAGATAGGTTCCCGCCATAAATATGATCCAAAATGGTTCAAAGTTTAGCAGAATAAACAGCAGTAGACCTCTGGAAATGCAAAAACTGAGCTACCCACTAGACATATTTGATAGCTAATCGAACAATTCTCACACACTAGCCAGCCACTAGGTACACTTCAAATTTGCACCTGAGAAAAAAAAGTACAAATTATTTCATCTTGTGGATCTTCAGGGTATCTCATGTGTAACTGAAACTGCAAAATTTGAAATCCTGAATCTGCAGCTGCCAAGGGCCTTCTTTCATCTATCTATATAACTATCATCTACCTATGCACACTTTTTGCTATAATTTTTCAGCTTAGATACAGTCACTTTTTATTCTTTAAAATTCACTATAATTTAAATTATCTTAAATGGCCAATTAAAGTCTCTATGTTTCAGAACTATTATGGATTTTGCCAAGCACATTTAAATAATCACACACATTCCATTGGTAAAAACCATTCTTGACATTTGCCCAGTGAAGCTGTCCTATGACATAATATTTTATTGTAATTGATGGGAGAACATACTAAATCTAACAGTCCAGTCGCTGCTTTCTATCTACTCTCCCTCCCCCCAAACACTGCTAATTTAATTCTCTGTGAAAAGCTTTCATAAGAAAACCAAAAATGTCCTCTAGGTTCACATACCAATGTAAGTTGCCAAGGAAAACTTTCCATTGTGTTCTATTACTGTGTATAAAGTGAAGATATGAGAAACATTGGCTCTAATATTTGCCTCAGTTGCTAGGATTTTACTAAGCATGTGACTCTGTGTGTTAACTTCACGCTGCGTTTGAAAAATTATCTAATTTCACATTTAACTTTCAGGTTCACAATAAGTATATAGTATATTTTAAACTCCAGACTAAAGGAACTTAATTCACCAGGAATACTATTCCTTCGTAGATCTAAGTGGAATTCTGGGTATGTGAAGTTTTGAAACACAAAATACAATATGACCACTAGGTGGTGATAGCCATCCATTAATATATCATGAATTACCAACTAAGTTACTTAAAACAGAATTTACAATACCCCCCCAAATCATGATTATTTACTTCATGTATCAAGATGAAATGATTATATGTGAAATGTTCTCTCAGTTTTGTGAGGGAAAGCATGAAAAGAACACTTTGCTAGAAGACGGACCTCAGCTAAACAGTATTTAACAACGTGATTGCATTCTGTTCCATTACAGGTCATGGCAGCTATAATCCGAATTTTCAATCTGACTAGAATGTTATCTACAATAGTTTATTTTTCTCCATTTTTTCTTTTAAAATTATCAGATTATTTATATTTACGTCAATGCTGAAACTGCATCAGAAGCAAAGTAAAATCTATAATACCCACCTCAAATCCTTACAACAGGGCAGATGATAAACAAACACGTATGTGCTCAAATTACTGCCCGCGGTGTGATTCACATTTAGTTTTTGTTTTGTTTTGTTTTTTTTTTGTAGGTAAAAACTTACCTAGACTAGCCATAAAACGTGGTACCTGTACTAAAAGCTGACTTCTGTGTGCAAACCCCTATCATCACCTGCAAGGGACAGTGCCATGGCCGTATTCTCAGAGCTACAAGTATTAGCCAAATGCCACTGATGCCAAGGGGAAACAGATAACCACAAAGTATAAAAGCCAACTCCACAAATAGAAACACTTTCCCAAGAGGACCGCTTACCCGTTTGAAACGTTTGAAACGTATGCTGATAAGAAACCACCTTTTCACAAAATAAAGAACTCAGAGTAACCACTCTGGGTTACCCTCAGCCTTTCAGAACATAGGTCAACCAGTTATCTGCAAGGAAGTGAGGAGCACTACTTATTACAGAAATCAAAACATTTGGTAACTTTAAAATGCCTTTTCTCCCCCTAGATGGCTATGCTGCACAATAGGCGTTTGTTTTCGGTCTGCGGGGGGTACATTTAACTTTGCTTTATTCAACTCCTAGGGGGCAAATGACCTCCCTGCGAGATAGAGATCTACCTCTTCTGATCCTTGTACTTGCTTAACGTTACTCCAGTCTGGGTCCTTATTTATTTATGTTTTAAGGGAGGTTATAGTCTTGCTGTTGTCTTTTAGTTGAACAACAAAAAGGAAAAGAGCAGCTTTGTTTTAAAGGAGAAAGAGACATTTGTTTTGTGTCACTGCCCTGGGCTGGTAGGCTGGAGTTGGATCCTACAAACATGAATATGCTGAAGGGAAGAAAAACTAACTTGGGGTCTCCTGATAGCTGTTAAAATGGCAACATGCCCATTATTTTCCTAGCTGGCAAGTCTCTGTGCGGGAGAGACAATCTGGCAGCTCTTGAGTACAGCACTAATCTCATGTAATAGCGTGAGCTCACTGCCCTACAAAGCTGTAATTATCAACAGCATTTTCTAAAGGATGTTGGTTCCTCCCACCGCGAGAGCACTTGGAATGGGGGAGGGGCAGGCAGAGCCCCACGGAGCCCTTTGCATTTAACCCCCACCTCGGAAGGAGCCAGTGGGTTCCCTCACCCCAAGCTTGTTTGCGCAGGTCTTCAGGCAGGAAGCGCTAACGATCCAAATGCAGTGGGAAACTGCCAAAACCCATTCCACAGTTTTGTTTGCCTTTTCCATGAATTGCCTTAAAGTAATTAGCAATTAAATTTAAATATCTGTACATGATTTTAGAGTTTCATAGAGCTGCTGGGAAAGCATCTGTGAGAAGGAATTGATTTTTTTTTTTTTTAAGGAGAATCTTGTCAATTATGAAATGATTTTCCAGTGATGGTAAGTGTTCTTCCAGCCCTGTCACCTATCACTAGATATCTGCGCGCAAGTAAAGGCAAGGAGGAGATGAGGGTTTTGTGTTCCAGAACTTCTATGACTGGTTATATTTCACACGTAGAATCACAGGAACCAGTTCTTGGTTTCAAATCAAACTGAACTGCAACACAAGTAAAAATTTTTATTAAGAGCTGAATGGTCTTGGGCAGAACAGAAACTGAGAATTCTTCCACTCATGAGTAATGTGTTAAAGGATGAGGAAACAGCATATGTTTTCCTTGGCTTTTAGGTTAATATAATGAAGTCTGTGAAGTTTAACATAATTAAATTAATGTTGATATGCGGTGTGACTTGTTCACAGACAAGTGGCATCTGACTTGGATCTCAAACCACACCACAGCTGACACATATCCATCTGCAAACACTTTACAGAACATTTTCTAATGTTTTCAGGTAGACAAAGTAAAACTTAAGTTTTCAGTTCGGGGGTTTTGTTTTGCACTGTTTTCTGCCAAATCATGGACAATCCTTTCAAATGAGCAGAAACCTACAAACGAGTTTAGAAAACACTGGGAATTAGCTCATACTCTTTATTCTCTTTTCAATGTCCAAGACATCTGGGAGAGGGAGGAGGAGAGTAACCTTTGTGTTTATAAAAGGGTAATAATGATACCTTCCTGTAGAAAAAAAATTAATGGTTTATGGCCTGCAACTTGTTACTCCTTTTCTCTGCCCCTTTTAAGTGTTTATTCCTGAGTTAAGGGCTATTTCTTCATTGTTTCTACCTTTTTTCAAAGCTGGTTTTTCTCACAATACTTTGCTTGACAGACTGATGAGTTTATTTATGAAAAAAGGAAAGGGGTCTCTGTATTTAAAGTCCATCCACAAATCTGGCGATTCTCATGCATCAACCCTAACCAGGAGGGTGACCGGGTGTCCCAAATTCTAGGTATGCTAGCTTGCCAGTGCTGAACATGCTTACCAAGATGAGAACAAACAAAAAAGGCAAAATTCAGTTACCTTCCAGAAATATTTTTCAAGTAGTATTTTTTTAAGTGCAAAAGGCTACCAATTAGCCTTTTGCAACCTCTGTCAGAACTATCGAGGGGCAAGATGAGCTGGTTAGAGCTAGAAAATAAGACCTTTATGGTTCTGTGAATTAGTAACTTGTTTGAGAACTTCCTGAAAAGATTTAGACAAGTGCGGAGGAGAGGAAGGTTTTCTGTTTCCTCTAATAGTACTGGACAGTGAGAAGAGGGCTGTGGCTACTTCCCAGGAAGCTGACAAGCCAGCAGCCTTTCAGGGCTTGCCTGAGTGTGGACAAAATAGAGATGCTAGAAGGAAAATGTGAAAGAGACATGGAAAGATTTTTGTTTGTTTGTTTCTGCTTTTTGTTTTGCTTTTGGTTTTTTGTTTTGTTTTGTTTCGTTTCTTGCCAAACAAATCAAACACTCCAAGGCTCCTCAACATTTTTAAAAGGAAACTGGGTTGTCAGTTCTATTCAGTCCTCAACCTCTGCACAACACTATCTAAGGTGACATTTTCCTTTGAAGTAACTGCTTCTGATCCACTGAAGCATCCAATCCCCAGTGGTGAGGGGTGAGCTTTAGTGGTGCTGCAAAAACTCACTAAAGAGAAGAGAGAAAGGACCAAATTCTCCCCTTGTGAGAATTTATGCCTGGGGGTCAGAGAGAGGAGGGAGCATGACGATAACAGCTTTAAATCTCTGAGGTCCAGGGGTTGAATTTAAACCAATTGTTTGGGAGATATGTTATAAAAAGTAGTGTCATGAAGGCACCTAACAGTTTCCAATGCCTGATTGTGCTATCCATGGACAGTTGTCTGTAGTCTGTAGTTGTACAGAAAGTTGTGAAAATGCTTTTGCTAGGAAATATATAGATAGGACAGTATAAATGATCCCATGCTGTTCTCTCATGTCTGGCTGCCTCTATGCTTGAAAGAACAGACTCAGATAGAGGATGAATACATGAAGCTCTGTCCAGCCTTAGGCAACCAATTCATCCTTAGTCAACCAAACTATAAAAAATAAAATAACATTCAGGGATAAGATTTTCTTTTGTGTGTTCTACTACATTTTGGATTTGGATAATATGGGTTTTCTAAGTAATTTTTCTGCAGAAAGTATAATGACAGAATATGTGCCTATCTTGAAAAAAAAAATCCTCCTTCAAAGTTTTGAGTAATTGTTGGTTTCCTAAAGCTTCATGGAAAATCTGCCCTGATATAACTCAAACCTGCAGGGGTGGCAGAGGCTGAAAGGTTTGCTTTCCATTTTTTCTTCCCAGAGCTTATTGTAAATGTATTCTTGGGACAACCATGGACAAAACTGTCATCATTTCCAGTAGGCACATCTGTTTTCCTTTGGGTTAATAACTTCTCTAAGATGCAGTACACTCAGCCATATATATATATATATATATATATATATATATATATATATATATATATTTGTTTTGGGGGAGCTTTTTTTTTCACCATTTTTGAAATCTCATCTATTATGTTTTAATGTTTTTCATACTGGTACAACATTAAATTAAATATTTAACTTAGATAAACAAGAATTGTCACAAAGTGATTCACCCAAAAGACTTAATTGGTCATTTCATGATTCAGAACATAACAGAATAAGATGATTGAGCAATGTATAAATATTAATTATCATTCAGGGGTGCCTGGGTGGCTCAGTCGGTTAAGAGTCCGACTTCAGCTCAGGTCATGATCTCATGGTTCATGAGTTTGAGCCCTGCGTTGGGCTTTGTGCTGTCAGCTCAGAGCCTGCTTCCCATCTTCTGTCCCCCTCTCTCTCTGCCCCTCCCTTGCTTGCCCACATTCTCCCCCGCCCCTCTGTCAAAAATAAACATTAAAAAATATTAATTAGCATTCAAAAAACATTAAGTATCTATTTTTGTCAACAATTCCACTAGGTGCTGAAAAAATAGAAATGAAGGTTAATCCCTGCCTCAGAAAGCTCAGTGTGAGGAAATTAGCCCCACGGAGGTCAGTGGTCAGATGCAAAGAGGACACAAGAGGCTTCTGGAACAAGTAGAGGAGCTCTTAGTCACAGTCAACTGGGAAGGCTTCCTGGAAGGAGACCCTTGCCTAAGCAAGGCATATGAACATTTATTAAATAAAATTATTCTAAGCACTAGGGCAAGAGTATGCAAAGATCCTCAGGAGTTAGATGTCACGGCTTATTCCAGGAAATGTGAGTATTTTGAGATGATATTGCTTAGGAAGTGGCAGGTGGAATAGTGGGCTTGGTATGCCAGGCTCATAATTAGAATTTTATACTGAAGGCAAGAGGAAGATATTGCAGGATTTCAGGAAGAGAGTAACAAGAGTTCATAGTAAGGGAAAGGGCAGGTCATAGGCACTGGAAACATATCTGGGGGAAACACTTCAGACTAGTCATTCATTTAACAATTAGGTTAAAGAAAGAACTTAAAACTCAACTAAAAGTATGGAAGCTAGATAAGAAATGTTTGTTTAAGTTTGCCAGCTTTAATGTGTATTTAACTTGGATAGTTTAACTTAGTGTCTTTGAAGACATCACTTGGGTGACAAGTGAAGTTATTCATTACTGAAGTTATTTGTCTGAGTTTCTAATAAAGTACTTGGGGCATTTCGCTATTAAGAGATCAATAGTCAAGTTAAAGAACAACTCGTCAATAGAAAACTAAGACACGAAGTGTGACTGGTTATTAGAAAACCTAGTGAGAAAATAAAAACTGGAATGTGTTAGGAGAAAATAACCTTAATAAAAATCACAAAGGTTAAGGCTAGACCCAATTTCCCTCTGAGTACACTTTTGTGAAACTTACTGGGTAAACCCCCCAAATGATAATAAAAAAGATTTTGAAAATACAACAAAAGCAAGAATTTGGCATGTTATCCATACCATATTACAGAGGCCAATAACGTGGAATGAATCAATCAGAATCTGAAGAACAAGGGCAATTTAGATAACTTGGCCAAATAACACTATTAATGTAGTACAAGCATATAAATCGACATCTCGCGATATAGCATAATCCTGTTAACTACGATATAATTATACTGCAAGTTTATTGAAGCAGAGCAGCTTAATTATTTTAAGAAAAGAAATTATTGAGACTGAAAAACCTAATAGAAACTTGTTTGCTTTTACTGAATTGTAAGGCTGAATAACAGAAGATAATATACAGTAAATATCAAAGGTCCTTTTTGTTTTAATACTGCTCTACCTCCCAAGAAGAATAAGCTCTAATAAATCTTTCAAACAAAAAATGGGGGCAAAGGGGAGAAGGGAGAAATCACTCTAAAACATAAACAAAGTCCTTAAAATTGCACACAGTCAAGGTAACACCATTTCCAAGTGTAAGCGGATACTGCTTTCTCCGATGTAGAGTTTACTATTAGGGATCTTTTCAAAGGCAAGACATTTGGAGTAAACAGCGAAACAAAGAAGAACTATTTTATTCAAAGCCTGCAAACATATGGAACCTGTTAAGGGGATGGTGGCTGCAGAATGAACTACAAACGAGTTTAAGAGACACCTAGGCTGTGTCAGAAAGGAAGGGATAGAGGCGAGGGTGGTTACAAAAGCAGAGTGGGCCAGAGATCAGTCAGATGGGAGGGAGACAGGCTGTTGGGCAGATGGTCTTTTCTGTTTCAAAATGTTCAAAGTTAGGGACACTCCTTAGCACACTTTTATTTGACACAAAGAGGGAATTAAGAAGAAACCAAGGGTCTGTCAGAGTGCTTTCTAGATTTGCTTGTATTGTTTCTTTGATACGCTTTGCTTATTTATGTAATTCATCTGCTCACTTCTTCAAACCAAGACCCTCACTTGATGCTCTCTTCATAATCCTTAGGTTTCAATGTAAAAACGTGAACTCATTTAGGGTAAGTTTCTTGTTTACACTGTACAGTTACCTACATGAGGTCATGTTATCTTCCCCTGAAAATTTCCTAGGAAGATCAATATATTTCTCTCTTGCAAAGTGCAATTCTTGCTTACTTACCAAGTTTAGGACCAGTCTAGGCCATGGAAATGGCAGTTAAGTTATTTTTATACAGTATTTTTCACAGTCCATTGAAACTTAATGGACACAGACCACAAGAAAAAAGAAAAAAAAAAGTTGACTTGGCTTGCTTTGGCATAGTGGAATAATGACATCTGATGAATCAAGCTCACCTGAATGGCATTTGACAGGAAAGGAACATTCCCTAAGATGTTTTACAGACCTCACCCAGCTGCCAGCTAGAAGTCAAGATTCAGTGTCATTAACCAAGTTCATAGGTAGTATAAGGGCCTTGTCCTAGACACCATAAATAGTAAAAAGCAGGCAAGAAAACCACTTCTTTGAAAAGCTGAACTGCTAATGACCAGAATAAACATGTTGTAACACACAAAAATTCTAAGAATGAAAACAGACAAATCAGTTCCATAGAACCAATGAGAAATTGAAGTTGGGGACTTGGCCTGATCAGGTCAGTATGTAGCAAATGGCAGACTTTACATATACCACAGCTCGCCAAATGCCAGGCTCAGAGCGGGAACATAGAGGCACACTTTCAGATAAGCTGTGGTTAAGGTCTGCAAGGAACAAATAAGCACCAACCAGAGCCCTACCTGAGTTCTTGGCGTTCTAACTTCTGTAATACAGATGGGACCTCCTAGGACTTGTACTTTTCAGTGGGCTATGTGTAAAGGAACATGTGTGGGAGGAAGACTTAATGGTGGTTCTTAAGACTCAAGTTACCCCATAGGACTGAAGTATTCATTCAACAAAAGAAAACTCGTTAAATGCCTATACTGTATAAAATACATTTGCAAAATTATAAAAAGTCTTCACTATCTATAACATACATAAAAAATCATTTAATTTTATATTCACATACACATTATAAGTAAAATCAAAATAGTTTATCTTCAATTACAATTCAAATACAGAAGGATTCACACCATACCAATCACCATTAATCTAACTGACCAAAATTATCCTCCCTGAAATATTTGTCTATATTAGCAAAACAAAAACACACAGATGCAACTTTTGCAGATATACCATCCACTTGGGACAATGAGAGAACAATGAGTATTGATCCAGAGGATATGGTTGATAGATCTTATTGGGAATATATTTTACAATCTACCTTCCCTATTTTTTCTGCATCTTGCCAAAGAACCTACTTATGAACCTGAATGGCAAATAGTGCTGATTAAACATAAGGAGTGATGACAGAGAGAGGGTAAGCCAGACTTTATTTTAGGGTTGCTCAAAGCAAAATGTAATAAGGGATACCTTTTCAAATCAAGGACGTGTCAGCCAGAATAAAGCATGGTTTTGGAGACAGGCCTGAGTTCACATCCTGACTTTGCCACTTAATAGAATTGTGACTCTGGGCAAAAATCTCAACCTAACTGACCTTCCCTCTCTTTACCTGTAAAACACTTAATACCTCTCTTAAAGATTATTATGGGGGAATAAACACATGCAAAATGCTGAGTATGGCAACTGACACAGAGATGAACCTGAGTGGTATGTCCACAACAACACAGAAAAGCTTTCTCGAACAGAGTAGAAGTTCCAAAAGCAGAGGTTATTTCGGCATCTGTTCTAGGACGAACTTTACGTTTGGCCAAACTCATTACATCCAGATGAGTGGCAGGTAATGAATGAAATTTAAACATAAGAGCTTAAAAATTATTTTCAATTTTTCCTGCTATTCATCTAATTTAGAACTGAATTTATACCTATCGTTTAGCCCAGTGGATCTCAACTTGTCTGCATTTTAGAATCACCTGGAGAGCATGTGGAAAATATAGCTGCCAGAGGTTTTGCTTTAATGAATTTGAGCTGATGCCTAGGCACCAGTTGTTAAATTATGTTCCCCAGGTGATTCCAATGAACAGCCAGGGCCTAGAACCACTAGTATAGCTAACCACACTTGAACTATTTCTAAAAAAATTACACTCACATGTATCTAGAATAGTGACTCAAAACAGGTTCAGCAGTCCTAAGAATCTCATTTCAGCCTACTCAAGGCTCTGGCCAGTATTACCAAGTCATTCTTTAAGAAGCAGAGAAAGCTCAAAACTATGTAATTAGCAGTTTGAGTGGAAGAAAATCCACAAGATCATAATTCAACAATCTTTCTTAAGATGAAAAAAAATGAGCATTTTGGTTTGGATAAAAATGAGCCACGCCATATAGCAGATTTCCAGTGAAATTATGTAAGAGAGAAAGGTATTTTTTTAAAGGCCTTTTCTCTTACATTTATTCTTTCCCTTTTTCCTTTGAAGCTATAAAAAGCAAAGATAACCATCTGAAAGACAAACTTAAGGCAATTCTGCTGATTATGTGGTTTTCCAGTTCAACAGAGTCTGATGTGCTGCTCTTTCAAAGAGAGCCACAGTGATGGGAGCACTGTTTGTGGATCAGTTAGCATGGAACTCCATTCTAACACTCATTTATTTCACTGAGTGACCCTGATCAAGTCACTTAACTGGTCTCCAGTCAAATACACCCTCTGTAACATGCAATCAGCACACAGTACCAAGGTCCTAGAATTGGTATCATTTTTCATGCACAGTCAACATTACCAGTGTGCTGCCATCGGTCCAACGGAAGTCATGTTCAAACATCTTGTCATTGAGGCCTATCCACTGATAATCATGGCCCACACCTAAGAGAGGGGAAACAACACAGATATTTTTACTACCTTTCCCATATATGGATGAAATGTATTAAAGAAAATTATTTTCAGAGTGAATCATGCATCCTCTTTCCTGGCTGGATTTTTGTTTAGTTGCTCATAAAAATCTCTCATAGTCTAACTATCTTTTGTTCTTCTGCCCAGTGTGCTTTAAACTAAAAAGCTAATTCACAAACATTGAGAAACATTAAAATATCAGACATAAGAAAATAATTTCCCTAGCAGTTTCCTATAATTAAATATTTTTTCCAGCCTTACTCATGATAAAAACTTTCCATTTTTTTATTAAGCTATGCCATTGGCAAAAATTCAGTGACCTGATAAAATGTGACAGATCATTCCCATACTAGCCTCACTTTGGAAGCCACATGTTTTTTCTCAAAGCATTTCAAACAATGAATACCTACACCAGATAGTCCTGCAAAATTATCCTCAAAAATAATTACTTTCATCATAGATGAGTCACTGGCAAGAATACCATGCAAAAAAGTTAAATGAACCTCCATCCAAATCGCAAATTAACTATCAAACTTCTAAAAGATAGCAGGCTTTATGAGAACATATTTAACAGAGCATCAAACAATGCTTCATAAGCAAAAAACTTCTACATATTCGCTACATAAAAGCAAGCTGCTCTCCTCTTTGTTCTAGTTTAAGGAGTTATTCAACAGCTCTGGTAGTAAGTTTCATTAGCTTTCAGTCTCCATTTGTTCATGCCCTTAACATGAAGCCCACTTTCTATGGCTTAAAACCATTAGCGGTGTGGATAAGAACCAATTTTGTGCCGAGGGTAGGATTAGGGTGCTATTACAAATTCAGATTTAATTAGTGGGATAAAAATAACTGGAAACAATTTTGTCTTTAACTTTAGACAACATATGCACATCTTCAAAATAGAAACTACGACAGCAGCTGAGAAGAATGAGATGGAACCATAAGAAGGGGCCATTTTGGTAAGTCAAAAAATGATCAAATAGCAATTTCATGTGACTCAACCTACAGGGTGCTGTTTCACCTACTGCTGGCAGATCAGGAAATGCCTTCCTATGTGAGAGGTGAGTATTTCTCAAAGTAGGGGACTCATGTAGGAGAGAGGCTTTTAAGTAGTTCAGATGAGGGACTTAGTAAATCAAAATGCAACGGAGAATGCTACTTCTGTTCAGTTAGATGCAAAGAAAACTAAGATGGTGACACTGAGTGAGCTTCAAAACCTTAGTATGCTTGCTACATACGGTTCACAAACATCTGTTCTTCATGAGACAGGATGCTTGTAAGATGCGCGCCCTGCAGACGGCATTCCCTTTCAGCTGCGTCCCATGTGCGCCGATGCGCGAAGTATTTGTAGCACTGCCCTTGGAATTTGTGCCAGCCATAGTCACACGTCTCTGTGTCTGGAAGAAACAAGGCAGGAGCTTATTAAACTCACCTAGGTCATTCCATCTTGCCTCAGGGATCTAAGTGCTAGTAAGAAGACCTAAGCCAGTATCAATGCAATGTCCCTGAAATTACATATGAAGAAAATTTGATCACGATGATGAAGAAAGTATGATAATGATAGCCCAACTGATTCCAGCCTAGCGGGTGACTGTACATCTCTGGACTGAAAAGTCAGTATCTAACTGCAGTTTCCTTGATTAGAGCCAGTTTCAGCAGGAAAGAAAACTGGAAGAGGGGCCAGACAAAACTTCTTAGGCTGCAATGTCTACTGACTCATTTGTGAAGCAACTGGGGCTAAGTCCTTACCAACACAACTTTTCTGAAGAGAATCATTCAAGTGATAAGATAAGAATTCCGGCTAATAGGATTATGAATGCTCTATTTGAAGAAGGACTTCAAAGTCTCTGGAAGTAGTTCCTTTACCACTTCCCAGAGAGATAGCTGGGTGGCCACGGGATCTTGTCAAGTAAGATTTACAACGAGAGAAAATAAAATTCTTCATCGGTAGGCAGCTTCTGGGATACAGCTAGGATGGGATACAGCTAGGATTGCGTGCCTTCTTCCCCAAAGGACAGGAAGTATAGGTAACTCCTTGTGCAAATGCATCATGATTTTAAGTTTCTTTAGAAAGAAATAGCAGAAGTCACATCCCATCACGCCACACATGCATATGCATATTTTTTTTCTCTTTTGTAACAAGCATACCATAACCAGTATCCTGGTGGGATGAGAACATTTTTCAAATATACCTAAATTTTAAACAGGCAGTAAGCTGCAGCTATACCTTCTATAGAGATTCTAGATTGCCAGTTTTTAAATATTTTCACAGGAAAGCAGCCTTGCTCATAGCACCGCCTTGTCACCGGCAACCTTCTCTCAGACTCATCCACTCACAGGTGGGGTTAAAGTGTACGTATTAAATGATGAGCAATGGAAATGATTTTGACTATCACAAAACATATCTCACAAACATACTGAACTAGTTACACATAAGAACTAACAAAACTGCAATGCTTATGGAATTTTAGGTACCAGGAAAACTTCCCACATTACCTATTAACCCATCCCCCCATCCCCTAATCTTACTAGTTGATGAAGGAAACAAAATCCTACTAGATGAAATAAATGTTTGCTTTATAGGTCAGGCTTAGTGGCCAAATTGATAGTCAAATTGTCTCCTGACTCTCACACCATTTATTCCCCTTTCTATAATTGTGGGAAAGTATGAATTCTGAGAGATTTTAATGTTTTCCTGGCTCCAAGGATTTAGACGATAGTCATACAACAGATGCAGCTCATCTCTGGGAGCAGTCTGTATTTCAGTTTAGTCTATCCAGTCTTGTTAGTTACAGCCAGCTGACTAATTGGTTTAAATAACGTGCACTGGAGGTTTTAAGTTTTATTCAAGTGTTGTTTGGAGACCACCAAATCTCATAGGAAAGGACTAGAGACACAGTTAGATGGTTTGGTATAAAAGTAGCATTCAGCCCCGAAGAATGAAATGTAATTTGGCTACTTGGATGTAGCAATTTTCCTTTTGCAATATTCATGTGGAAGAATTTAGAGGTGAGGCAGGAGGGGTGGGGAGGAAACGAATCTTCATATAAGAGGGAGTTAGTTTATAGGGGAGGACAATTGGAAAGAATTTTAGAAAACTCTTTCTGCCAAAGTCAATAATGTGATATTATAAAAGCATAGCTTTCCTTAACCATGGGAATTTTTATTTAAGACAGCTTAAAATTCTAGAGGATCCTTAACTTATTGAATAGGAAGTTTAAAACAATTCTTCTACACACTCATATCCTCTATTAACCCAATGGCTTTAGTCCAGTTTTCTTTCTTTGTCTTTTATCATTAAAATAGGTTATCGTTACATATGTTTTCCCTTATACCAAAAATCCTAAATGATCATAAAATTTAGATGCACAACCACATCATTGCTACAACACCTTTCTCAGTTAACAGGTGAGTATATTTCTATCAGAACCCAGGTCCAAACTGGAAGTTTGTTTGTATGTTTGTTTATGTACATATATATGTATGTATGTATTTATTTATTCATCTGTACTATTTTTTTTTAATTTTTTTAACATTTATTTATTTTTGAGAGACAGAGAGAGAGAGCATGAACAGGGGAGGGTCAGAGAAAGAGGGAGACACAGAATCTGAAACAGGCTCCAGGCTCTGAGCTGTCAGCACAGAGCCCGACGCGGGGCCCGGACTCACGGACCGCGAGATCTTGACCTGAGCCGAAGTCGGCCACTTAACCAACTGAGCCACCCAGGCGCCCCTCATCTGTACTATTGAAACCATAGATTTACAATCCTGATGATTATGAATATATGTGCAAATGCCACTCAATAAACTTTTTATTGAAAAAAATCAAATATCGATATGGATTTACATAACTTTTATTATTTATGCGTTCAATAAATATGTAAGGAAGGACTAGGTGTCAAAGAGCATCTCCTAAGGATGCTATTCTGATAGGGGTTATTGGAAGCAGCCTGTTTGTTCTTCCAATCTCATCTAAAAATAACACGATACACATTTCATTTATTAAAAGAAACACATTTGGATGATATTTTCTTAAAAATCATACATATAGAAATTCTTCTTATGCTTTAAAACTACTACAACTCATAGATTACATGATGAAGACCCAGATTCAGTTTTGCCTGGGTGTGCTGGCTATGGTAAGGAAGGGTACAATAATTCTGGTGCATGGCTACAGAAGCCAAGACTATCACTTTAGAGCAATTTTACTAAAAATGTATTCTCTTTATGTCATGTAGGTAACATTTTCAACATCTGTGACATATAGCCATCAAGCCTTAAGAAACTGTTAACATTTAGGCACTCCTTGCTGGCAAGCTGTATCAATGACTTTAGTGTGGGGCAATCTGTGTGTACAGAATTGTTTCCATACTGTTGTAAGATCCCCTTCTAGAATTTTATTTCCATTATCACTCTACCAAAACATTTCCCCTATTCCAGAGTTACTAGGACTTGGGAAGTTACTAATGCAGAGAAGAAAGGGTCAGCTGAAGAAACAACATAGTCATCACTAAAATTTGGATAGAAAACTGTTTAGACAACAATGATGCTGTTAATGAAAAAAATATTTGTTCTTAGGCAACCTGAAAAGAGGAGAAAAAAATCTTTCAGTGTCCTGGCAATAAATCACAGGAGCACAGCTGCAATCGGGTAAACAGACTGGGATAGCTGTTTCTCAGCAAATGATGTGGATGAAAGTACACTTGCTTTAAGACAAAATAGAATGTACCCGAAAGCTAGTGGCACCAGAAATGAGAGGAAAAAAAAGCAAAACCTTTTTAAGATAGACATAAATAAAATGCTTATCCATAAGAGTTACTTTTGAAGTGTGAAGATATCAAGAAAAATCTGGGCTTTATAAAGCAGCCTAGGTTCATTTTCCCCACTCTCTAATTTACTAGTTGTGTGACCTGGAACACATCACTTTTCCTTTCTGAGCCTCAATTTCTGGCCCACTTCCCACAAAGAAATACTGTCAACTAAACAAAATGATGTACCTGGAAACATCTGGTAAACTACAAGGCATTCAACAAATAACATCTCTTTTTATTCCCTGCCAAGAATTACACTGAGTCACCAAGATTGGGGACCTTGTCTGTTTTGCTCAAAGTTCTACTTCCAGTGCCCAGGACAGCACTTGGAAGATAGTAGGTGCTCAGTAAACATTTGTTGAATGAATGATTTTTTGAATTGCTCCTTGGACTTGAACTAAGGGAAGCCAGAATCATTTTAAGATAGCTGATGTTTCACATATCTCACACTTTTGTTTTCTTCAAAAAATGGTATCTTTCTTACTGTTTTCTTTAAGAAAAGGATCTTGCTTAGTCAATTTGCATATTTACCTTTCAAATTCTAAAACAGATTCATCCTATGCAATAGAGAGAAAGAAAAAAAAAAAACCACCTAAAAATGGAGCCATCACCCATCCTCTTTGGCAATTCAATACATGCTGCTTTCAGTTTTGTTCTAACTCTGGTGACGTCTGGATTAACATTGCAAAGCAGAATGTGGGGCCAGACCAATGTGTCTGAGCGTCTAATACATTTTCGTTCTGTCTGGTGGAACAGAAGTTTGGCACTAGGCACTTTGTTCAAAGCCAAACCACTGTATGACTTTAAGTAAAGGAAATAGACATTTCAAAGCTGAGGATGCAATGTGTTTCTGATTGATGACTAAGAAATGTTACCATTAACCACCTAAAATACACTCTCAGGTTGGCCATAAAATACAAATTACAGGGATCATGAGATTCAAGCAATCCTGAACATAGGCCTTTGTTTCATTCAGAAAAAGTAGATGCTTCTTTAGTAAGAAAACTCCGGGTTGAGCAGATTTATAATACCTTTTACATAATGTTTGCCAAGCCAAAGCTAATGTATTCTACAACTATAACAATTCATTCTCCAGAGGTGATTACCTATGAAAAATAAGCCCATTGACCTTCAAGCGCTTAGGAGAAGAAAATAAAGGCAACCAATATTGAATTCCATACTCCTTGGTACAAGCCACAAAGATGGATTAAGGTCAATGCCTAGTTTGTCCTCAGGAAGAATACTTACAACAACGCTCCTTTTGTTGGCTAGATGTTCTGAAATTCAGCTAAGTGTTCCTGTCTGCAATTCTATTTTATCAACAAAACATCAGTGACCAAGTCAACACTGTTTTTCAGGTGTTGTGAGCTACGGACAGACACATAAGGAAACCTTACATAGTTAGGTAACCTGTGAATTTCCCCTGCAGGAAAAAATATGCCATATAGTCAACATTGCTAAAAACACCCAAATAATTATGACAAAAAGCTGTCTAGAAGTAACATTTGAAATGAAATATCAATAATTTTCATCCTCCAAATGTTGCAACAGCTCTTACCTTGTTCACAAAGTGCACCAACATAGCTTGGAAGGCAGAGGCACCTGAATGTATTAAAACCGTCAACACATGTGGCTCCATTGCGACAGGGGTTAGAGTGACATTCATCAAAATCTGAAATAAAATCATAAAAGCCCACAAAAGTATTTTCAGAAGAGGTCAAAGGATCCCATTTAGTATAAGGTTGCCAGATAAAGAACAGAACAGCCAATTAAATCTTAATTTCAGATTTAGTAATAATTTTTAAGTATAAATACGCCCCATGCTATATTTAGGGCCTACTTACAATAAAAATTTATTCTTTTCTTTTTTTATCTGAAATTAAAATTTAACTGACCTTCCTGCGTTTCATTTGCCAAATCTGGCAACTCGAGGAAAATTTCAAAGTTATTCATAAGAGGGTCATTGTCTCCATTGCTTTTAGATGAGTCACATGAATGCTGAAACTGATAAAGAATTGTATGGGCTTCCCACACTCAGTCCTGGCTCCTGCTTTGATTACCTCACCTGTGGAATACTAAAAATATGTAACTGGCCTTACCGCCTCTGGGCCTTTTCCTTTCCAGTACATCCTTCATTCTGATTGTCATCTCCTTCAAAAGAAGTCATGATAATTTACTCTTTGGCTTCCAAACCTTCCATAGGTGCCAACCACCCAGGGCAGAGATCGTCTACATGTAGTCCCTGAACCAGCAGCATCAGCATCAACTGAGAATGTTAGAGATGCAGGTTCCCAGGCCCACCCCAGACCTACAGAATCAGACCCTGTGGGGGATGGGAACACCAATGATTGGTGTTGTAGAAGTCCCCCACATGATTTTGATGATGCTAAAGTCTAAGAATCACTCTACTAGAATAGGAATAATCTCTTGGATTGAGAATCTTCTCAGATGTATCCAGATCTAACCTCCTTTCAAGTATTTTCTTCTAATACGTTTCTCTCCCACAAACCCATAAATAGGCCTACGTCAATACTCGCGGTCACTCAAATGCATTCTGCAGTTTGCGGTGTCTGCACTTATGTTTGCTGTGTCTGTGTCTCCCCCACCAGCCATCAAAATCCTCCTAACTTTAAATGCAATACTGAATGCAACTTTTCTACCCAGACCCGTGTGATCTCTAATGAAATTAATGCTTTATTCCCATACCATTTTCCAATTCCACTAAAGATTTAATTAATGTTTATATTAAATAAAAGAGTATTAAACTATATAAATATACAAAGTAAATTAAATTTCCAAAAGGTATATAATGTATTGGTACCTAAAGAAATGGCCTCAGTAATGATGATATCATATAGTAGTGATATCAAACACTTTTATGATGCTTGCTAAGTACCAGCCACTATTCTAACAGCTTCACATATATTAACTCACTAAACTATTTTCAAGTGATTTTAATGTAAAACAGAATGGGAGCCAAATAGATGCTTTTATACATATATATGTAAATATGACATTTAAGATGTTAGTTATTCCTTAAATGCATTCTATTGCTACCTCTACATCCCTACTAATTAACACAGAAATAGAGCTTACCAGCTCTATTAACTTTTTTTTAAAGATAAGCACTCTTGGGGTGCCTGGGTGGCTCAGTTGGTTAAGCGTCCAACTTTGGCTAAGGTCATGGTCTCATGGTTCGTGGGTTCAAGTCCTGTGCTGGGGTCTGTTCTGACAGCTCAGAGCCTGGAGTCTGCTTCAGAATCTTTGTCTCTCTCTCTCTCTCTCTCTCTCTCTCTCTCTCTGCCCCTCCTCCGTTTGTACTCTGTCTCTCTGTCTCTCTCAAAAATAAGTGAATAAACATTAAAGAAAACTTCACAAGACAAGCACTCTTTTAAAATGAGTGTTGAGAATTTTATCTCAGTATTTTTGTGTAATCTAAAGTGTTATCATGGGCTTTCTTTACTCAATTGTATGAGAAAATCTTTACGGTACCTCTAAAAGGATCACCTATCCAATGTATTCCATCATCTCTTTTCTCAGAGGAAAGGTCTATATTTAGTCAAATCAGAACTGGAGTCTTTTTTTTTAAAGAAAAGGAAACCAAAATAAGAATGACAGTGAAAGGAACTGATTTAGTAAAGAGACAATATACTTCTCGAAATCCAAAAAAGAGGAGGACAGAAACTTCACAACTTCTTGAGGTACAGGTGGGTTAGGCTAGCCTCTGGAGACCAGGGCCAATTCCACCCCAGAGGAATGAGTTAGCTCAAAACACAAAAGCTAAACCCCCTAATTTTTTAATGTTTATTTATTTTTGAGAAAGAGTGCAAGCAAGGGACGGGCAGAGAGAGAGGGGGACAGAGGATCCGAAGCAGGCTCCACACTGACAGCAGAAAACCCGATGCGGGCTTGATCTCAAAAACCATGAGATCATGACCTGAGCCAAAGTTGGACGCTCAGCTGGTTGAGCCACCCAGCCACCCCAAAACTCCCTAATTTTTAAATAACTTTCTAAAGTTATTTTGTGTTTAAATTGATTATTGATATGTCAACTGAGGGAAATAGATGAAAGTATTTCCTTACTATTTATGCAACTTTCCATTTGTAAAGCCTACCTACAAAAACTATAAAAAGACACAAATCACCTCAGGTAGCTTTACTGAGTTTTGGGTATATTAACAAAATTCTGTAAACACCTGTCCCCATTTCCCAGACTCTACTTGAATTACTCTATGATTTTAACATCATTTAACAAATAATTCATCCACAAATGGGTTTTTATGAAATCCTTTGAGCAATATAAATTCTGCCCCAATATATCTTCTGGAAAAGCATCACACTCTTTCAGGCAAGAACATCTTACCCAGTTCACACTGGTCGCCACTGAATCCTGGCACACAGGTGCATACATAGGAAGTTTCAGTAGGATAACAGGTGCCTCCATTAAGGCACGGGTTCGTTTTGCAACGATCAGGTCCTACCATGTTCAGGAAAGTAAGAAAAGCAGTTAGGCTCATATCCAAGTTTCAGTGTATTTCAGCATAAATTGCCACTTATTGCTACCATAAATATAAGCTTTACCATAGCAATTTAGATACTACACATAAAAATTAGCATTAACTTTACTCTCTGGAGTGTTTCTTGGCATTATAACTAATTGTTACAAATTGCATCTATTCATTTCTGGGACTCAGTCATCATTATTTTTAAACAATATTTTGTACAGTATCTGGCAACTAACATATTCTACTGCAGATTTAGTCGGCATGATAATGGCAATTGATTTTAGTCAAAAATGATTACACATATGTGCACAGTGAATGGAAAATGTATTCTTTTAAACGAGGTTAGTTCATGTGAAATGGCTGGATACACAGAACATGCATTCTTTTTAGCAGTTTGGCTGGTTATCATCATTTGAATTATTATTGCCTTTTACCACTTAATGCTCAGAAACTGTTTTTCTTCGAAAGTGTGCACTGAAGTCTCTTCTGCTACATTAATATGCTTTTTCCAAAAACACGTTCCAAATGTACTCCTTTAAACTATACTTGAAGAAAAGCAACACATAAATTAAACTCTACTGTACAAAAACAAACCCAAAGACAAACACCTCACCTAAAATGAAACCCCCAATTTTTTTGAAACCCCAAAGTTTTATTACAGTTTTTTTATTAAAACACAAATAACATTGACACTCTTAGAAGATAAATGTAAAGGTGACAGACACAAATTTCTGAGAAGAAAAACCTTTAAAATATGCTTTCTAAATGCAAATACTTTTACATAGTTTGAACACGTATATTCTTCTGTAATATTGCTTGGATAATTGCATTTACATGAATCATTTATGTTTATTGCTTGAATACTTTTTCAGGATCCCCTATGTTTCAAAATGTACAAAAATACAGATAAGAGTTGAAAGTTCTACAAAATAATTGAAATAGGATATATTTGGACGAAAAACTGTATTTTCAAGAATCTTGAGTCCCGAAACCCTGAAATAATTACACATGAAAACAGGTGTCTAGTCATGAAACATAATCTTAGGAATATTTGAATAAGCGAGCACTGCTGTGGAAGACAACTGAGCCTTTCCATATGAGAACGTCAAACTCAAACTTTCTGAGTGCTAAGTAAATCCCAGACTATGAGAAAGACTTGACAGATAATACACTCGCCTCTGGGGGTTCAACATTATAATCAGATGCTTACACCTACTTCTCCAAAAATGACCCCAATTATTCTAAGACTCTCTCCTATAGTCCTAAAAATATGTAAAATCTCCCTAGCCATTTTAGCCTTCTGCCTCGGAAAGTACACTGCTTGTAGGTCAAGGATGCTGTCAACAACACATCTACGTGCTGCCCTCAGTGCAAAACCAGAGTGACACTTATGCGACAGCGCTTGCTAAAACTGTGCCGTGCCACACGACTATGAAGTTCTGTTACTATTTCCACCACAGGCTCCAGACACCATGCTGAGAGTATGGGACAAGGACTTGGCAAGAAAGCGGGGGGCTTTCTGTGAACTGAAAGTAGTTGGGATTAGGAGAAAAGTTTTGTTTTGGCAAATTTTATTCTTCCCTAAACAGTTTGTATTACTCTTCGAAAGTTGAACCTGCAACCGATAGACCAGGCAATCCATTATGCGCTCCTGTTTACCAAATTTGCCTGAAGTGACAACTGGCTTCGCAGTGAAGACGCAGGCTCTAATTCTAGGTAAACATTGAGGGCTGCATCACTGGCACACATTTCTCACTCATCTGTCAAACCGAATTCTCTCTCTGTGATTTACCAATGATTTCTGTATTATATTTTCACCAACCTGAAGTATTTGCAGCGAAATTGCAAAAGAATAAATATTGGCCAGATTACTAGGTTATCATTTACAGACTAAATATAGAGTGACAGTGAAAAATTCCATCAACCACCTTTGATTAGTTTTCTTCAGAAAATACTTTGAGTCATTTATAAAAGTTGCACTTTACAATTATTTTACTCTATCCGAAGCACAACAAGCTGAAGCATTAGTGGTAGGTACAAAAAGATAACATTGAAACGATCAGGAGAATAATTCTAAGTACAGCCATGCCGGAAAACATATTCATTAAAATAAAACGTATTTTCAACAACACAGCCCTTGAGATACTGATTTTTTTTTCCTTTTTCTAGGTAGTGGCTAGGTGGTAATGGACATTTGTGGATTCCACTGACATAGTTATTTAAATAACATTACTGGAAAATACCATTAGAGCAGACTTTTCAATATTATCAAGCTAGATTAAAAGGAAAATAAATTCTACAAAGTAAATATCCCAAGGTTTCTGGTTTACAAATAATTAAATACTGATTATTCATTGTTATACTATATTAATAGGAAACCAGCAAAGAGCAAAGAGAAGACCATGGACTTTGGGGTGGTGTTGACCTGGGTTCAAATCCCACCTATGCCATGGCATGTGTGGCTATGCAACCCTGAGCAAATTACAGAACTTCTCTGAAAATCCACCTCCCATGCATTTAAATAGGGATGACAATAATAAAGGGATGATGATAATAATAATACAGCATTTTTGTGAAGACCAAATGAGAGAGTTTATTGAACCAGTATCAAATTCATGCTTTCTATCCATTCAGTAAAAAAATAGAAATCTTCTTTTGACAGGCAGGGCGTAAATATATACCCACTCTGGTGAGGTACTGTGTTAAGAAGCATTATGCAGACTATCTGGAGCAAGGAAATTACATGAAAGTATGGACTGATAACTGATATTGCACAAATTGCGTGAATGTTTATTAGAGTTATTTACTACTCTCAAATTTTAAAGGCCTGACAGATTTTGATATCGCCATAATAGCACCCATCAATGAGAGATTTTTAAAAATGAGATTTTTTTTTCCTGTTTTTAAACTAAGATGTATAACTACAGGGCATGTGACAAGGCAATATTTTAGTTATGAGTAAAACCAAATTAAATTTTTACACCACTAACAATTTCACATTTCCTAGGTCACAATTATATGTTGTTTCTAAAACCCAGAAAAATACAAAGAATATCTATAAAGCCCGAAATAATATATACTTACTTTCTTTGCATCTAATTATGGACTCAATACTGTGGCCTGTCCTGGTGTTATGTGAATAATATAAAAATCTTCACTGATTTAATATCACAATAAAAATTATATACATATATATACATGTTAGGACCAAGGGACTGTTTCCGAGTTTGGAAACAGATTTATCAATGTTGCAACCTTACCTGGTAAATAGACTGCTGTGCCTTCCACTGACTCTTCATTAATGCCAATCAGGAAACTGGTTTCATTAGAAGTTTCCAGAAGGGAAAATGATGGTGTTGCAAGCTCAGTATTTAACTCTGCAATGCTTACTGTTGCCTGATTATTGGAATCAAGAATTCTTGCTGATACTTGCTGTTCTGATGTTGCTACTGTATGATCCTCCCCTCTGATCAAAGCTGCTTGTGTTTCAGGGTTTATTTCCAGAGACGAAGAAATGGTGGGCCTCTCAGAAACCTGTGGGCTGGGCTGAGGCACGACGTCTGCCTCAACTTCATACATTGCAGAAGCAGAAGTAGAATGTGGCCACAGTGTAGCACCTTCTAACTTAATTTCACCTGCAGTTGTGGCCACAGTCCCAGCCTCGGGTGTTCTAATACTGGGAAACACCTTGACCATTTCTCCAGAAAGCAGAGTGTTGGTTTTGTTTTGGGAATCTTGGAGAATCTCAGTTCCTTCTTCAGCAATCAGTTCTGTGGGAGAAGCTTCCATTTGTCCTAATAATTTATGATTAGTTTCATCTTCTGACGGTTCTAATCCAGTGTCAGAAGGTAAGGATGGAGGCTCGGTTATGTGAACGAACTCTTCCCTCGATGATGTGAAAGGCACTTCAGTACCTGCAAGTTTTCCTGGAGACATTGGAGATGTGCCGACATCTGTGCCTGGCAGAGCACTTGCCTGGGGGCCCTCTGCATGTTCAGAGGCTCCACTGCCTAAGTAGACAGTAAGTGGAGATGATGGTGTCTGAGAGGACAACTTTGCAAAAGCGGTAAGTGCTGAGGTATCAGTGTAATCTGAGGGACTGGATCCTTCCATCACATTAGATGCCTCTGTTAAACTCTGAGCCATGAGGTGGATAGTACCGATACTTACATAGGGTGTAGGATCTATCAGTGCCTCCTCGGTTCCCGATGAGAATTCTGGCTGAAAAGAAGGACCTACGTATTTCTTTTCTTCATACTCCTCTTGTGTCTCCATATGGCTCAATGTGGATATTACCTCACTTTGGTCTGCAATAGCTTGACCATCAGACAAAGTACTTGACTCAAAGATATCATCCACGGCTTTTGCTTCAATTTTTGGTTCTTCAGTCTCTGGATTAACTGTGGCAGATGTACTAGGAATGGTCAGAGATGTCGCTGTGGGAAGCAAAATATCTAATTCTGTTTCAGGGATCCGAGTTGTGAAGAGAAAGCCCATGTGATCTAGGTGGCTTCTGTCTTCAGAAGTCATTGGTTCATTATGTGTTGTCTGAGTGTAGTTAGCCAGAAGAATATCGCCAGAGCCCTCAAAGTTTTCATCAGTTAAAGAAAGGTTAACAGCCGCCTCATACTTCTCTTGAACTTGAATGCTTTCTTCACTACTGCCATGTGGTCCTGATAATGCCTCTGGATCTATGTCTGTTTGCATTCCAAGGATGTCTTCATATACAGGTTTAGTGTGATCTATATCTATGATAGTATTTTTATCTGATGTCAGCTCAGGGAGAATTTCAAGGATGGTACTCTCTGTAATTGTCAGTATTAAATCCTTGTCCTCTTTGTCCAGATCTATAATAATGTTTTCAGTGGCTTTTCTTCTGTTAGGTTTTATGGTGGAATCCTCAAATCCTCTGAAATGGTCTTGGAAACTATCTGCAGCACCTTCTGTGGACCTCTCATATGACACTGTATTTGACACTGTGCTAGTTGGATCAGGGGAGCTTTCATTCGGCTCTAAATGAAGAGGCAGCAACATTGAAACTGTTGGGAATCCATTAACAGTAACAGCTTTAGCACTTGGAACTGCAGGATGTTTTTCCAGGGATCTATCAGAAACAAATGTGGTGCTTCCTTGCCTGGTTGCCTGAGTAGTTCCAGAAGTGTGGACTAAATCAACCATATCCAATTCCCCAGATCCCTCTCCAGAATGTTCATAAAGCAAGTCAGATGGTTTTGGTGCTGATGTAACAAATCCTTTGGCCATTTGAAGACTGTAAGTTCTAGCCAGAAAATCAGAGGGAGGGGTTGCCGTGTCTTTTGTTTCTGCTGTTGAAGAATTCTCGTTAGAGACTTGTTCAGTCATCAGTTGAGGTCTACTGGTCTGGATTTCTTCTGCCCAAGTGTGAGTCTGACTCTGAGAATGTTCAGTATCTGTGGAGAAAGTGAGAGGTGCCATGGAGGGTCCTTCAGTTCTGGTGTCCCTTAAAATTTCCAGTAAGGTCACGCTGGATGCTGTCTCACTATTTTCAGAGAGGTTTTCTGTCTTAGAAATGAGTGGTCTAACTTCATTTGCCTTATAGCCTTCACTTGTATCACTTATGAGGCTGGTTTCTAAATTCTCCATTTGAGAAGCGTGAGGATATAATGTGGTAACAATTTGTTCCATTTCAGTAAAACTCACTGATACTGTAGTAGCCAAGACTTCTTCTCCTGATCCCAGCCCAGAGAATAAAAGATCAGTATCTGACTCTTTAATTATTGGTGTCATAACTTCAGGAAAAGGTTTTACATTTTTCTCCTTTTTGATTGGCGAATCTGTAACTACACTTTCAGTGGATACAGATTCAGTCACTGAGGTAGTAGCTAAGAAAAAATGGGATTTTTCAGTAACTTCAGGGACAGCAGTGAAGGGTGCCAAGCCCTTTGCTTCTGGATCTGGAGTAGACACATCAACTAAAGAAATGTCTTCCTCCTCCATTTCCTCATCAGGATGGTACATTTTCTTTGTCGTTAGCGTAGGGGAATCTGTGGTGTGGAGTCCCAGTTCAGTAAATGTTTGTGAATAGAAAAGTGTTTGTTCTGGTGCAACAGAACTTTGAGGGAATTCAAAAGATTTTTGCTCCTGAATCTTTTCCTCTGACACTGTCTCACTTTCAATTCCTTGTCTCATAGGGTTGACTTCTTGTGTGGACCATAATTTGGCTGGCGCCATAGTCTGGGGAAAGTTCGCTGAGACTGTGACAGCGACTTTCACTCCCCCCTTTTCTGTCGCAGCTTCAGTACCTTCAGTTTCTGATGTTGGTAAAATGGTGGATCTTGTATCAGTTCCATTAATAGCACCTTCTACTCCCAATCGTTGGTCAGTAAATGGGGGATCTGTACTAGAAACATTTCCCACAGCACTGGGAAACACTTGGTCCACGGAGCTGCTTACTGAGACCAACTGCTCACCTGAGCCCTCAGCTGAGGCTGTAAACTCTTCCCAAGGGAAGCCAGCAGTGCTGACCAAAGTGCCACTGGGTCCTTCTGAGTCGGCTCTGTGGTTGCTGTGATCTGAAGTAGGTATTACAGGTGATAGTGAAATCTGGGTATCCTTCAATGCTGTGTCCCCAGAGCCTTCCATCATTACTCGTTCTTCTTTTGCTATGGGATAAGTTACCGTTGAGTATTCTCTCAAGTCACCACTGAAATCTTCTTCTAAAGGAAAATCTGTAGAAAAGCCCTTTATCTCTACCCCATGGTGTTGTTCTCCTGAGACTTCTAAAACCAAGTTTTCTTTGGATGTTTGGCTTATAATTTCAGCAACCTCCCTGTCCATTACAGTAGTCAAAGCTAATTCTGTTGGCTCAGAAGGGAGTATAGTTTCCACATGGGGAGACAAAGTGCCAGCTGCTTCCTTTTTGGTTTGAATTTCAGACTCTAAATTTAATGAAAATGAAGAAACAGTGGTAGTTTCTGGGTCAGCAGCAGCTTCTCCAGAGCCCAGCTCCATGGAGAGAGAGGTGGGGCTACCTGGGACAGTGGACGGCCCTTCTTGAACCTCATGGTGACCGCTACTGCTGGGCTTAGCAGTCTGTGCCCCCAGACTGTCTAAAACATTTGTTTCTGTAAAGACAAGAGTAGACCTTGCCATTTCTTTTTCAGATTGTGTGGGTTTTGTCGAGGACATAAAACTGCTCCTGTCAGTAGATGCTGAACCACTAGATGTAGCTTCATTTGAGCTTTCTAATTCAGAGGGTAAAATCAATTGATCTGATCTCTGTGTAGATGAATGTACCTGAACTGTAGCAGATCCAACTGTAGATCCCACCTCCTCATCTTTTCTCTTCTTTCCTTCAAGAGATGTACTGAAAACCCACTCAGAAGTGTCTGTTTCCCCTGTAAATTTGGTTGGCACTACTTCTGCAGAAAGTTGTTGAGAGATCGAATAAGAGGTGGTTGCAGGAACATCAAAAAGACTTTCTGTGATCATGATCTTGCCAGTGTCTAAAGTAATGGATGTATCTGTAGTATTGCTCTGTGAGAAATCAGTTGTTATGGTGAACATTTTATCTTTATCTTCTTCTGCTTCCCCAGAGCCTTCTGGAATGGGAATTGAAGGACTGACTGAGAGCTCTGCATTTTCCCTAGGGGTTATTTCAGCCCAGCTTTCTACAGTGGACAAGCGGTCATCAGGGAGGGCATTTCCTGTGAAGGTAACTGAGACTTCCTCTGAAACATCTGCTGACACAGAACTTGGAACTGTACTTGGAGTGTATGTGACAGAAGTGCTTTTTTCTGCCTCTTCACCAAATGTTACTTCAGTAGCCCTTGAAAATACTATTTTTTGAGATTCTTGGTCAATGGAAGCATCTCCTGAAGACTCTTCAGAAAACAGAGGTACAGGTTCTATGTGCTCATGGACCAGATTATCAAATTCAGGCCCTCTCTCTGTGACTGATTCTGGCCCCTCTGTGGTTTCTCCCTCATGCAATGGGACTGTGGGGAACACATCAGGCTCACCACTTGAGAAATGTTCTGGTGTTTCTGGGTAAGTCTCAGGCCTCCACGTAAGTTCAAGCGACTCTGTTGTCTCTTTTGATTCATTAGGTTGCACAGCGGTAGACTGTCCAGTTTCAGCCATCACAAACTGATGCGTTTCACTTTCACTGCTGTCTGAAAAATTTTGAGAAGGTGCAACGCTCTCAAACTGGCCACGCCGAGCTTCTGCTGTTTCTGGGTCCTTGGGGACAGTGGTAACGAGCTGTTTCCCATTTATGTACTGCACTGACGGGGTGGTCGTGACGTCAGTAGCATTCGTACATTCTTCATCCTCCTCTTCGTCTTCTTCACTGTGGTACAGATCTATTTCAATTATCTCAGGTAAAATTTCAGCAATTAGATCGTGCTCTGGGTCTGTTTCTTCACTACAAGGTTCATCTTCTTTAGATTCTGAATCTATTGGATGACCAATTACACTCAAATCACTCATTCGACCTGAAAAAAACAAAGAGTTTTCACAACACTTGAATAGAAGATTTGGCAGTGTATGACAGAAGAAATCGATAGCAAGGCTGGCTGATTAAGCTCACATACACAAAGAAAGGATTCGAATCTTTTTACATAACAGGCAATCACCCTTCTACACAGGGTTCTCAGTTTCCAAATTTGTGGATTCACGTTAACAACAAGAAAAATATATCCAATTTAAAGTGGTAGGAACAGGTTATGAAAACTCTTCAACACATTTAACAAAGCAATGTGCTTAAACTGAAACAAGGAATCACATATATACATTGTCATCATGAAATGTGGGAATTCACATGTGTGTGAACTGAAAAAAAAAAGAAAAAGAAAAATTAAGACCATTCCACCAGATCATACAGAAAAAGTATGTGATTATTGTTTTCTGAAAGGGGATGCTTAGACACCTTCTATTCAATAAGGAAATGAGAAGAGAGTCCTTCTCTTGCCAAAATCTGTCCTAGAGAAGACTGTTTTCAGAAAAGTAAATAAGAGGTTTCTTTATAGTGCTTTCACAGTGCAACAACAACCTCCCCCCCCCCACCCCACCCCCGCCCCTGGTGTAACAGTGAGACAAGATTTAGCTGCACAGGCTGCAGCCACATCCCAGATACAAGGGCAAGAAGCCCCGGATGGGGGGCCCTGCGCAGGATACGTCACTGAAAACACCAGGAAGGAAGAGCCCTCCATACTTTATACCTTTGTCCTTCGTGAGAGGTGATTTGCATTGGGTCTGTTATGGCTCTTCTTACTAACATTTTCTCCAAAGGAAGTTCAGGGGTCGCATCTAAACATTTGGACGAGCATACTTCACATAAGACATATCCTCAGAACATTTCCCTTGATTGTAAGTTGCTAAAAGGTACCAACCATTAAGCTCAATGGACTTTACTGCTTCCAGAAATACACCAGCAAAACTCTTTGCCCAGGCACGAGGAAAGAGTAAATCCTGGGCCCTCACCTTCATCAGAGTGGAATTCAGTTGTCCTAGGAGAGGATCCTGCCACTACAGCTGTCCTGGCCCCTGTGTCACGGCAGTGTGTAAAGGTGCCTGTGGGTGCAATGACCCATGAAGAAGACAAAGAGAAACATGCAGGATTGCAGAGTGTCTCGCTCTCCCACTCCAGGACACTGTTGTAGAATTCGTTTTCAGACTAGCCCCGATCCATGCCACATATGCTCAGGCTAAGCCTGAAAGCTTGCAGAAGGAATAATGATGACGGAGCCACCTCTGTCCCCCATCAATAGGGGGAACGTTCCTGTAGCAAGAAGCCACTCCCTCCCATGTATGAAAGGACCACCATCTAGCATTTACTGATAAGTCAGAAAAGAAAAATCCTTATTGAGAAAGAACGAGCAGTGCTTGTATTCTTTACGCACCAAAATACAGAAGGATGTGAACTATCAATAAAAACTCTAAGACGCTCCTTCTATATTTTTAACTAAGCTTTGGTAGAAAACAAAAGAAAACAAGACTTTAATGTAACTAGAAGACATATACAATTTTTACATTACCCCTTTCAACCTTATAAAAGCAAGAAAGAAAACCCTTCACTATACCCCGTCACATCTTCACCGTGTTATCTCTATAAAATATTACTTGCATAGGGCTCGGTTGTTCCTACCCTAATCCTATATCCTATACCCAAATCTCCAACTCATTCCATTCCATGTACTCAGCCTTTCACCTGTGGAAACAAAGGCTTACGGGCATTCAAATGAATAAAATATTTCTACCATAAGAGAAGTGAGATCAATGCATAACTCTGGTATATTAAAAAATATAAAACAAATACATATGATTTCTGCCACAGATGTTGCAACAACTCTTAATTGCCAAGCAGGAAAATGACTAAATGTCTTACCTTTTTTCAAACAATATAACTAAAAACATAAGTTTGTTCAATATTAGATTACTGAAGTTGTTGCTGTGATCTTATAGTGTCTCATTTCATATATGTTTTAAAAGAGAACTCAATAAGATCTTCAGATAATAACACCTTTTAATATGGCTTCCAGTGAAGCCCACATTTTGCTATTAGAAAAATTCTGAGATAATATATATGCGTATGTACATGTATGTATATGATAATACATTTTAAATGCTTTTTGTACAAATAAATATTTTGAAACATCACATCAGTGGTTTTGCCTAATCACCATACTAAGTAGTCTCTCAGTGCCAATACTATTTTAATATAGTTGAGGTAAGCCAGACTCAGTTAAACTATTCTGTACATTAAAAAAAAAAAATTATGTTTATTTACTTTTGAGAGAAAGAGAGAAAGACAGAGGAGTGAGCAGGGGAAGGGCAGAGAGAGAGAGAGACACAGAATCCGAAGCAGGGTCCAGGCTCTGAGCTGTCAGCACAGAGCCCAATGTGGGGCTCAAACCCACGGACTGTGAGATCATGACCTGAGCTGAAGTTGGACGCTTAACCGACTGAGCCACCCAGGTGCCCCTCTGTACATTTTTATAGGATTTAACCAAGGCTTCAAAACTGTGCCTATCTTAAATTGCTAATACTCTCATTTTACATTGAATCTTTTGCACTAGGTTTCATTAGGTGTAAATAAAACTAGAACTCACATTAAGAAGCAGCACACACACGGATGCTAAATTCACACAATATCTTTGATTTAAATACAGAAAGAATTTTATTTTTTTATTAAGAAAAATTTTTAAGTGTATTTATTTTGAGAGAGAGCACGATATTGAGCTGGGGACAGATAGAGGAGGAGAGAAAGAATCCCAAGCAACCTCCATAGGTAAGCATGGAGCCTGATGTGAGGCTCAAACTCACAAACCATGAAATCATGACCTAAGCCAAAAGTCAGAGTCAGACCCTTAACTGACTGAGCCACCCAGGTGCCCCAACACAGAAAGAGTTTTAAATAAGAAACAGGTCTGTGTCAAGCATATGAAGAATCCCCACCACATTTTGTACCTTTTATAAATAACGGAGATAAAACTAACCGTTCAGCCAAAGTTCTCCTAGCAAACACAAGATAAATAAGGAAATAACTGCTTGATACTGTTTATTTATAAGCTCCTGGACCAGAAATAGAGTAAACAGCACTCATTGTCATTATAGATTTATATAGGTATCTGAATAAATTCCTTACTTAAAGAATAGTAATGAAAAACTGATATAAACATATCTCATGATCTTCAGAATGAACCTAAACGGAGGTTCCATCAATGTATGATGTTGGTAGCTCTAAAAATAAGTGGGGTGGAGAAAAATGGAGAGAGAGAAACACTAAGGTAAGTCAGTGTGTCAACTGTCAATGTGTCAAAGGAACTGACATGTCTTGGTGTTCACTTAAATGTTTTACAAAGGAGTGAATAATTTAAAATAAAATGTCTTTTTTTTTCTAGGAAAGAAAACAAAGAACTGTAATTGTGAATCAAAAATTTATATAATAATTTCATTGACTATCAACTCTTATTAAATCTACTTAATTCAATTAATAAAAGACCCTAGCATTCACTTTATAGTCTCCAGTTTTAGTTCCAATGAACAAAGCATAACATTCTTTTAGTCTATTTTCCACTTGGATAAGGAACTTTAACATTTTTTATTTCACATGAATCTATGGGGACTTCCCTTAGCATTTTAGATGATCATATCAGAATATTTTACCAGAAGATTCAACTGTTAGATGCAGTATATTCCATTTTCTAGCCTAAATAAATATCACAGAATTTCAATCACAGCAATACAAACACAGCAGAGATGGCCTTTGTATGTTCTTCACAAACACAGTTGGTTTCATATTGGCTTTTGCACACAAAATTAAATTCACTACCACAACTATGCATGCCACCCAACCATATTATCTTCCCAGAAGCCAACTGACTGCACAACATTTACTACCTATTATGTATCAGACTCTATTGCAAACCCTTGCTTACCAACTCTGTAGAGACCTAAGAGCCTCAAGAATATTTTCCAAGTCGTTTGACTGTCTGCCTACATATCTCTCTCTTTGAAACAAATGCTCTCACCAAGAGGTTAGTAAAATGGCCTTGCTAAACCCTTTTCTCCTTGTTTTGAGTGTACACATTGCAAATGTACCGATCACTACATTTAATCCAGGATTCCTTCTTTCACCTGCCTCCCAAGTATCTGGTCTGACTTGCTTTCAGAATAGTAGAAAACACAGAAACATCTGAAGCTATTTTGTCTTAAGGTTCTCATTGTACCATGAAGCTGGTAACCACCAAAGAACTGTGGGCATGTCATGGTCAACAGGGACTGAGAAGATTTTAAAAAGTGCTCATTTGATATGTATTACAAAAGTGTTCTATTCAATGGGAATTCTTAAACTTTTTTTTTTTTTTAATTTTTTTTTCCAACGTTTATTTATTTTTGGGACAGAGAGAGACAGAGCATGAACGGGGGAGGAGCAGAGAGAGAGGGAGACACAGAATCGGAAACAGGCTCCAGGCTCTGAGCCATCAGCCCAGAGCCTGACGCGGGGCTCGAACTCCCGGACCGCGAGATCGTGACCTGGCTGAAGTCGGACGCTTAACCGACTGCGCCACCCAGGCGCCCCTCAATGGGAATTCTTAAATAAAACAGATACAAATAAGACTTGAAATTATTGTTTCCTTCTTCTGAAAGAAATATTCTCACAATTATACAGAGACTAATATTCACTTTGTTTGAATAAGTTGTGTCAGCTTCCAAATGGTTTCATCAGATTTCTTAATATTGTTTTAAGAGTGAGGGAAATGTTCATTTTTTTTTCTGCAACAGATTCCCTACAGATCAATCTACATTCTATTCTCTCCTTGTGGCTGGTTTGTTCCCATACTTTTAAAATCTCATGGAGTGGGGGGTGTGGGGCTATGAAATCTACCCAGTATGGATGGGAGGGTTCTTTCCCACAACCCCATTCCTCTGTCATTGCTACCTTACATCTCACTCATATTCCTATTTTCTCCTTTTTGTTATTCAGTCTTTGAAATAACTTCTTCATCCCTCTTTCTTACTACTACCCCACCCACCACACATGTTATTAGAGAATTGCAAGTACTATAATTATTGTAAACCATAGAAGTTTCTTTGCCGGGTGAGATGGGGGTGGGTGGGGTGGACACCTGTGCGATTGTAAAAGCAGGTATCTCATTCCAAAGTCATGATCTGCTCTATTTTGTATTAACAGTGCAACCTGATGGAGTCATTAATGCTCCCAGTTCTTAGATGAACATGTCCTTAAAAAAGACTCTCTATGTTAGAATTTTATCCTAAGGATAATATAACTTTTATTTGGATTTCAAGGGAAGAACCAGAGAAGTTTGCACACTGTGTGTATAATCTGTTCTATGTTTATACAAATGTATTTTAACACCTTGACTTGCATATACTAGTATCACAGTTAATAGATTTTTTGTAAAGGCACACAAAGCTTTATTGCGAGCTGACCTCACCATGTATTCACCATGTATTTTTAAGTACCTCATGGCGGAGTTCTGTGGACATAGCACAAGTGTTCCAGTTATGCTGTTAGCAGACACAAAACATAGTTGCTAAGATGCCCAGGCAGCTGGCTGAAGTTCACGTTCTCTTTAGGGAATTTTACAATTTAAGCTTAAGAGCTTTTAATTAAATATAAGTATATACCAGTTTACTCAGCAGAAGTATATTAGGATCACATTTATTTAGCAAAATGGATTTCACTTTAATGTGCAACAAAAAATATTTTGTTTCCTTATTTTAAAAATGTAATAGACAACCACAATGGAGTGCTTGAGCAATCCTCAGAGATTTTAAATAGAGAAAGCTTGAAGTTCTTTAAGATGTTCACATTTTCTCACACATACCTATAGGTCCATCGACCATACAGAAACAAGTGCCCCACTTTCACTCACGTTTGATATGTTCTTAATTAAAATAAAATGCTAATTGGCACCTCATGAATCAAAGAAAATCACCTAATATAAATTTTAATCAGATTGTTTCAGATATCCTAAATTCCTCAATATTTTCAGAATCTGAGACATTAAACTAAAAATGGTGCCAACTCAGGGTATTTGAAACAAAATTGACATTAGTAATCAAGATATAAATACCCTCCCTAGGGGCGCCTGGGTGGCGCAGTCGGTTAAGCGTCCGACTTCAGCCAGGTCACGATCTCGCGGTCCGGGAGTTCGAGCCCCGCGTCGGGCTCTGGGCTGATGGCTCAGAGCCTGGAGCCTGTTTCCGATTCTGTGTCTCCCTCTCTCTCTGCCCCTCCCCCGTTCATGCTCTGTCTCTCTCTGTTCCAAAAAAAAATAAATAAACGTTGAAAAAAAAAATTTTTTTTTAAAAAAAATACCCTCCCCAAATCTCATCAGATGTTTCTGCACCCTTAATGAATTACCTTAATAACTGAAAATCAGGTGATATTTATATCAACACTCAATCCTCCCAGAGATGAGAGAGATTAATCTAAAGGTTGGGAGATCAGCATTAGACTCTGTGACCCACATCTCCCTATTAACTCTGCCAGTGGAGGTTCATTTGGTGCACCTCCCGAGCATGTTATTTTATACTGACAGTCTCCTCTTGCTGAGCAAGGAGCTCAATATTTCTCAATTCATGAATTTTACACCCAGAAAGGGTAATGTATATGTATAAACAATGTAAGCGTTTCTGATGGCCTCGCTTTTAAGAGACAGACATGTTATGGGGATGATAAATGGGAATCATCTCTTTTCCCAACTTGAGATAATCCTCTAATAATGCTGTTCCCTCAAGCGGAAAGAACGTATTTAGATACAGTCATCTGGTCTAAGTGCGCGTAAGGAGATATGACCAAGTGTGGTCTCTTCTTACTTATAGAAAAGGCCCAGGAGAGTTGATAACTTCAAATTTTTAAAGAGCAGAGCTTGCCTGGAGAGCATAATCCAGTAAGTTTGGGACTTTCAAGCGCTTCTGAACAATAAGAGAAAAAGCTATATGACAGAGAAGTAAGCCAGGTTATTAAGATTTCAAAATGTTTGCTTAAAAATAGAACAGATAAACAAAAACCAACCATAGACAGCACATTTATTATCTTTTCTACTCTGGTACTCCCACACTGTCAAAGCCTTTGATAGATAGATAGGTACCAAATACCCAAACACCAGAAAAATGCTTTGGTCAGCATTAACGATTTAAAATTTAAGTAACAACTTTGAGTAAAGTAAAACAAAGGCCTCTCATAGATATAGATTTATACTTCCTTTCTACACCCTTAAATTAAAGCTACTGAGACAAACTTTAACAGACACCATTTTATTTTTAATTATGTTACTCTTTTCTTCAAAGGTCAATAGCAGTTTCCGCTCACCTCTTCCACCTGACCTCTTCAACAGGGTGTTTGAACAGCCCAATTGACTGTCCCCATATTTACCCTCCCCTTCAGTTTTCTGTTAGAATTCTCTGCTTCTCTGCCTTGGAGACCAGCAACTCCATGTCCCTCTCTCGTTATCCTCCTCATTCTCAGACTTCTATTCAAGCGGAGTCTTCTCACCCCCAACTTGGAATGCTTTGTAAATCCTCCTTTGAACTTCACCCATGCATTTATGAATGATCCAGCTAAAGCCCTCAGTTCTCCAGTGTCTTCTCTAAAACTCCTCACCCCAAACTGGTTGTATCTTTGATTTGTATGCCTTGGGACTTAGGTCATACTATTTCTTACGTCTAAATTCCTCAGCTGTTTTTATGTTTTTGTCTCCGCTCCCTTACTAAATTCTATATTCCACAGTTGAAGTGTAGGGATACTTATACTTTAAACATGAATGGTGTTCACACTCTTGCAACTCAGCCCCTCTTTGAGAATTTAGTTAGAAGAACATCTGCTCAGTTTTTTATCATCAAGAGTGAAAAAGTTTACATTCTAGTAGAATTTGATACTTCCTTTGAAAGATGTGAGTTTGGGGCTAAAGAGATACTGTCCTCTGATTACAGTAGCAGCTCAAATTTTGAGATACAATTAAAGAAACATACAGATAATGCAAACACTAAAGACTATACTGGATATAAACATCTAGATAATCTGAAAATGCAGACAGAGCTTCCATTTTTTTTTTCATCATTCACCTTTTCAAACCCAGCATTCCATATAAGGCTTCTATCAGGGTGGTAATCACTGTTTTTCTCAATGTAAATGTATAATGAACAAACTCACTTTGGTAGCAAAAGTCAAAAGAATCCTTAAGCCATGTTGATATAGACAAGGTAACATGGATATAGCAAAGTGAGGTATAAAATCTGGGTAATTCAAGATATACTTTCCACCCCTCACCATTACTTGTGATTTAATTACTATGTTTCATGAAACTTTAAAAAATATGTTTTAATGATATTTAATTCTACTTTCCTTTTTTAAAATTTTTATTAAAATGTTTTCAACATTTATGTATTATTGAGAGACAGAGCATGAGCATGGGAGGGGCAGAGAGAGAGGGGGAGACACAGAATGTGAAGCAAGCTCCAGGCTCTGGGCTATCAGCACAGAGCCTAACGCGGGGCTTGAACTCACAAACTGCGAGATCATGACCTGAGCTAACGTCAGATACTTAACCGACTGAGCCACCCAGGTGCCCCTAATTCTACTTTCTTCCTCACTTACAGATGCCAAGGTCCATTTAACACTTGTGACAAAATATGATCAAAGACCACCAAAAATATGATCAAAGACCACCATTTCATTCAGGGGAGATTGTATTAGACATATTCTTTATCTCCTTAAAATGGGGAAAGTACAGAGGCTTAAAGCATCCCCTTCCCCAGGAATGTCTATTTTAGCCAGCTGTGTGCAACTCAGAAAGCCTTCACTTTACCAGTAACGTTCAACTCTCACTGTGCGTCAAAATCACATGAGATGCATTTAAAAATACAGATATCTAGTAACGAGAAATAAATAAATGAAGCAAATTTAAGAAAAAAAACAAACAAAAAATACAAATGCCTGAGCCCCTCGACTAGAAATCCAGATTTAAGTTGTCTGATGAGGGATGAGGTAGTAGGTATTTTTATTTAGAGGCTCCCTGGTTATTCTAACATATAGCCAGTGTTGAGAAGCAGTGTGGGAAATATTTATGCACTGGACCATTTCCTGGTGTTTCTCAAAATCCCCTGCTCAGAATGGTGTCATGGTTGGTTAGGTGGCTAGTGCCTGGTTGTTGTAGCTCTGGGCCCTCCTGGGTAAGCAGGGTGGTGGCTCACTGAGGCAATGAGTGCCCAGAGTTTACTGTGAGGCCAAATCTAAAGATGCTTCTTATATTAACTTATTTCATATTCTATTTTTTTTACTACAGCAAGCAAATAGCCTTTATTATACATTTTTGCTTCCTAATTATTTCAAGTTGCCTTCTCTATTAAGCTATAGATTGTGTTATCTTCTTTCCCCCAGCCACATAATAGCTTGATTGAATGGCTTTATTTCAACATCTCCAATTATTTCCTAGAATTGAGTGTGAAGAGATGAGAAGAGAATGTTTCATCTGCAGATAGTAAATGGCTTCCCTACAGAGCAGAGCAAGGTAAGACTGCACCATAGTGAAACATGATGGCTATACTATATTCCGTTATACTCTGCAGAAATACACGATAATAATATATTTCCTTTTTCCTCCCGCAACTTAGAAAAAAGCAAAATCTTCAGAAATTTACTATATGTAGAATATGGCCAAAGCAACTAAATCACTCCATGAGAAAGTAAGAAGACTGTGGTACAAAGCCAACAGATGAAGCCAGTAGAAGCCAGTCAAGACAGCATGTACTAATGATACATGTGGGCAAGCAAGTCTAGGTATAATAGACATGATAGGTCAAATTTTCATAGACACAGATGCTGAGATATAATTAAACTTTTCCTCTCACTCCAGAGGTTCTTTCTTTCCTATTTAGACTTTCAATTATTTACGGAGAAATACTTTATACCTATCGCATTTATTCAAGCAAATATTTAGAAGGTTCGCCATAATTTATTTTCCTCCCAAGAATCAAATCATTCTTTTGAAGAACAATTACAGCCTTCTTGCCGATAGATAGGTGTGTTTCTCCTGATTCATACTCAAAAAGTCTAAACATTGGCATATCTAAGGAACACCACTTTTTAATACAATAAAGTACTCAGTTATCTACATGATATCCTGGGATGAAAGACCATTTCACATTTTCTGTCACCTCAGTTATGTTAAACATTCAAAGTCCTTAAATACAAATGAAAAAAAATATATATATACAATAGTTTTTTACCAAACACATCCCCATCCTTGCTCCCCAGCCAGGGCCCCATTCTTGGAATCATTCCTCCAATGAAGCCACTGAATAACCAACCCTTCTTCTTGGACCAGACAAACTGACCTCACTGCCGTGTAATGTTATACACTTTGTACACTGATAAAAAATAAGCAAGCCTTATTAAAAACATAACATTTTTAGCTTTACCTCATTAAAATGAAACCTCAGGGAGCATTTTTTCCCCTTTTCCTTTATCCCTCTTGCTCCTCTCACGATGCACGTCTCTCCCCTTGGCTACATCCCTCCCCTCAAAAACGTTCTGAACACTGTCTGGGCCCATGAATACATTTTTTATTCATTGCACAAATGAATGATCTAAGAGCTATTAAGAAAGAAGAATGTAATCCCTGTGTAGAGAACTGGGGGTTTCCTTGACAACAACAAAAAGACAGCAGGGAATGTCCATGCATTCCATGAATATGCAAGAAGAGACTAGGCCCAGTACCTGGACAATTTTATAAAGAATTTGTAATAAGATCTTTTTCTTTGGAAAAAAAATGGATTGGTAGTTATCAAAATCATAAGCCCAAGTTTTTTCACACACGAAAAAGAGCAGAAAGCTAAAGGCTTCTACATATAGGTACTGTCGAATCAATACTATATTTAAATTTTAAATAAGGGTTGCAGCTGCTTCTGATTTGCACCCAAAATGGCATCACCCTAGACAAACACAATTCATAGAGGATTAAAATTTTAAAAAGCTCTTACAGTCACACAGATACTATGGTGTAATTACAATTGGCTCCCTGCTGTATAAATCCTGAATTTTAAGATAATTCCATTGTTTACCTATTTACAGTACAAAACCATCTAAGTGTTCCTACATTTACAAGTCCAGAATAAAATAATTACTAAAGCAGACATGGGATTAATTTGTACTAAGTAGTTCCCATGTGCCAGGCACTATGCTTGGTGCTTTGTTGTCATGATATATTAACTCTATGATATCTCTACCACAGTGATGGGCAAACCCTTGAAGAGATCCCTTTATCCTTGAAGCAACCTAGTGAGTTTGTAGTATTGTTGTATATTTTTAACATTACAACAACTGAGGCTTCTGGAGATAAAGCAATTTTTAAGGCCAAACAGAGTGAAATAACAATGCTGACAAAGAACTCAGGACTGTTTCCAAGGCTCTTTACACTGTGTCAACTGTCTTTTCCATGTATCCTATGAACGCAACAGACTATGTACCCATGTTCATTTAGAACGTCACAGAGCGTGCTCCAAAAATCCAGTTCTAGTGTAGTATCTTGTACATGGTAATTACCTGACTTGAGTAAAAGAGAAAAAAATATATTGGTATATTATATGTACAGGTGTGTATATATGTATGCACGTGTGTGTGTGTGTGTGTGTGTGTGCGCGTGTGTGTTTATAGGTAGGTGATCATTTTCCTTGTTTCATAATCTCTGTGGCTTGGAAAAAAGAGTATGGGTCAAAGTTTAGGTAGTACTATTCCTTCTATACATAATAACCATTACATCTATTTTGCTGGCAAAAAGTTCTGACAAAGAAATTAAGAAATTTCTGGGTCCACACCATGGATAAATAAAAGAAGGACTGACTCCAGACTCTCCAATCTTTAGCACTTGTTTCTGTAATACTAGTGGTCAAAAATCACTTGAATTAGATGTTATAAATCTTTAACTCACCTTTTAGAGTACGTAGCCTACCCTTCGTAAAGTAGCTTTATGCCATTTAACTTTAAAGGTGTGGCACTTTGAACCATGACATGGGAATACATTTTGGAAAGTTAAACATATTTAATCTACAGAAGATGCTACATTTATGAAAAAAGCATGAATCACTGAAGGATAAGAAAGTACTATGAGAACACTGCCTCCTGAAGAAGTTGGCTGAATATCTCTGGTTTCCACACACTGTGCAGGTTTCTAGGTGAATACTAAGAAGGCATTCATCTTCCAAAGCAGGCTGTGACCCTCTGTCATACTGGTGCTATTTAGAAAAGTGTCTGATTATATTTGTGGCTCCTTAGTCCCCACTGATGAGCCTCTGTTAGGCAGCAAAAGGTTAATAACTGGTTTCCAGTAATTTGTTTTTGATCTTCCTCTCCAACAAGGACCCAGCTGAAGCCTCATCCTTCTCACAGAATATTCTCTGACCTCTATGCCTCCAGTGATTCCTTCATTCACTGACCCCAGCTGCCATTTATAGCTGGTACCACATCACCTTGTGTGTAACTATATGTTTCCGTACTGCAGTTATGTTTGATTGTGTTAATATTGGCTCCCCAGAAATGCTCTATGCCTTTAAAGTCCTTGGAAGCAGAGTTTATGGTTTATGTTTATTCTGTGCCTCTTGTAATATCTGTCAAAGGACTAGGCGTGTTGTAGCTTTGCCTTTACCAAGATAAACCTTGCTTGTGCTATGCTGGAAGACAGTGTGTGCCTTTCTCTCGAGTTCATTGCCAGTGACAGATAAGTGGTATTTGTCTTTAAATAAAGCCCCACCTCAGTAGTAGTTGTGATAACACTAAGTTGTAATGGCAAATGCTATTTTCAGAAAGAATAGGCATCGGATCATGTTAGGAAGATAATAAAGTTCTTTTTAGTTATCTATGGAACATGTCTTTTATTATTAAACGTTAACTTGTGAAGAGACAATTTCAGTTTTTTGAATTGTATCTCGAGGTGGGTGGGTTAATAAAACATTCATAGAGCATTTAGAAATTGACAGTCTACTATGTGTTTGTGTCTGCATGTCTATATGTGAGCAGTGTGTGCATGTATATGTTACACATAAAAAATATTTCACTTAGAAGGACTTTCTAAAAAGGTAACCGCTGGTCTGTAATGTAGTGTTAAACTCACTAATAAATTTAGCAACACTAAGGTCAATTCTTTTCTTCGTAGTATAGAAACAAAGGGAAGAGAGTCTCTTCCCTTTTCATTATTTGACTATTAGGAGAGGAACTTGATCCTTTTCTAGATTTCAGGCAGCCAAGGAGAGATGGGGAAAGCCATCCTAATTCCCTCCAGAAAAAAGAGAAAGTGCTTCTCTGGCAGGGAGCCATAGCTGGAGACCAGCAAAGGGAACCACTCACGTGTGCAAGCGCTGGCCCCATCCAATTTCAGGGATGCGTTCCGAAATTCTGAAGGGAAGAAGCAGCCCAGAACCAGCGCCACAAATTTCAGGATGCTGTTCTCTTGCCACGGCAGGTATTGAATAGCATCCGCAGCCCCCAATGTTAGCAGCAAACTAAACACAAACCATGAGCCTCCGTTCCCTATTAGCGGTACTTTCCCTAGTTGTCTCGCAAATTATCTCTGAAGTTCAAACATGAAAATATATGTATACCATGCCCCGAAAGTATCGAGCTCCAAGTGTGAGCTCGATGATGACTTAGCTCTGCACATACATGTGATGTTCTGAAATGTAACTATACATTACTTTGATTACACACAGGCATTGGTAAGATTGAAACTAGACTTGCTTCATTTGCTTTATTCAGCAACACACAAAGTTATTTAAAGGTAAACATCAAGAAATGTATATTATGATACTGAGATAAAAGTATTGATAATCAGACCAATTTAAAAATGTTCTCAAGTTAAATTAATTCATTCAGGAATGAATTATTATTGCTGCTTTCTTTTGAATTCGCTAGAAGTTATTATTCTTTTTCTAGCTGTGTTTTGAGGTACATGTTATTGTACTTTAAAAAATTTTTTAGGGGCGCCTGGGTGGCGCAGTCGGCTAAGCGTCCGACTTCAGCCAGGTCACGATCTCGCGGTCTGTGAGTTCGAGCCCCGCGTCAGGCTCTGGGCTGATGGCTCGGAGCCTGGAGCCTGTTTCTGATTCTGTGTCTCCCTCTCTCTCTGCCCCTCCCCCGTTCATGCTCTGTCTCTCTCTGTCCCAAAAATAAATAAACGTTGAAAAAAAAAAAATTTAAAAAAAAAAAAAATTTTTAATGCTTTATTTATTTTTGAGAGAGAGAGAAAGACAGAGTGCGAGTGGGGGAGGGGCAAAGACCGAAGGAAACACAGAATCTGAAGCTGGCTCCAGGCTCTGAGCTGTCAGCACAGAGCCCGACGCAGGGCTTGAACTCACGGACCGCGAGCTCATGACCTGAGCTGCACTCAGACACTTAACCGACTGAGCCACCCAGGTGTCCCATGAGGTACATGTTATTTTAGAAACTGCCACAAAATAAGATCTGATTCCTGATCTCCTCTCAAATATGAACGTGAATGGTGCAGTGTTGGGGTATAGTGGGGAACAGAGCTGCCTTTCACATATTAACCAGAAGAGCCACTCTTTCAGGTGCTCAAAATATAGTGTCCCTAATAAGATTTTGTTTGGAGAAAGGAATCTGATATAATAAAGAATCTTAAAGTAATTTTTCTACATTATAAATGCTATAAAAATGAAAAATACATGATTTTTAAAAATTATATGAAGCTGGGGCACCTGGGTGGCTCAGTCGGTTAAGCATATGACTTTGGCTCAAGTGGTGATCTCGTGGTTCGTGGGTTCGAGTCCCACGTCAGGCTCTGTGCTAACAGCTCACAGTCTGGAGCTGCCTAGAATTCAGTCTCCCTCTTCCTTTGCCCCTCCCTCCTCTCACTCTGTCTCTCTCTCTCAAAAAGAAAAAAAAAATTATATGAAGCTATCTTGTATAAACGTTGCCTTTCAAAAAATGATGACTGTGCACCCAATGATACAAATATTGCCATTCGCCCAGACATCTATCTCCTGTTCCCAGAGCCAACATCCCTTATCCTTCATCCTGTCCTCAGTGATATTAGCATTATGTACACCACTCCAAAGTACAGATACAAATGCAGGAGGAATTGGTAATATGAGAGTTATTTCTGAATGATATAAGCAATAAGGTACCATAATTACCAATAAGGAAACCAAACAAAATGAATTCTAATTTAGAGGCCAAAATTATCTTTCTCAAAATGTCACTAATTTTTAATACCATTACATTAATAATTTTATCAGTACCTTAATACTTATGTCATTTTAGTTTAATATTGGCCTTACACCTGCCTTATACTTAGATGTAAATTATAAAACTAGCAAAAAAGACCACCTGACAAAACAAATAATATCAAGCTGGCCTGACAAATAGGATGTTGTATATACAAACACATTTAAAAAAAAACAAACTAATAAGCCATCTATTTTAAGGTTATAACTATGAGCATTTGCATAATAACATTCAGATTTAATATCTGCACATTTACAAATCATTCTTTGGTTTAAAGATAACAGTATACCAGTTTTTCAAAACATTCACAGTTCTGTCACCCCAACATGTGACACTTCAGATGATACAGGGGAGCATTCTTTAAAAAAAAGAAAAAAAAAAGCCCAGAATTGAAAAAACTTTCTACACCATTAAATCCTGTAGACTTCATACATGTTCACAAAGAAAAGCTTTCAATAATTTTTCAAAATGCAGGTGTGCAAATTACTCCTGAAGTAGACAGGAGTCATGTTTTCAGTATCCCCCGAACCACTGTTAAACACACCCCATAGCATTTTTCAGCTCATAAAACTTTTATGAGCTGAAAAGTTCCTTCAGATTTTTTTAACTGCTAACTACAGTTGCCCTCCAGCAACAGCACCTTAAGCTGCTATTAAGATCCATTTCAGCAAATATAACATAAACGTGTCTTGAGTAGCATGTTTTGTTTCATAGTAGTAAAAAAAAAAAATCGAGATTTACATGACTTGCTGAGCACAGCAAAAAATTATGAATGCCTTGGTTTAGTGTAGCACGGGTGGCATTTTTGCTTACTTGGGCATATAGTACATGTAGAGGGGGGTTCTATGTTTGTGAATAGATTTATACAAGTTCATATGTGAACCAAGGATTTTCCAATCTGGGAAAATGTGCCTTGATACATAAAAAGTTGGTTTCCAGGCACATGTGTATTTTTCCTTATTAATGTACACCTGCCTTAGAACTCATTAATTTAACATCTGCTTTAAGGTTTTCCGTTGCCAAAGTTCAAGATGCTTAAAAAATTAACTTTCTCGTGTAAAAGAAGTAAAATTAGTAAAAGTCAGCAGTTGGAGCTGAGGAAACCTTGTTGTCTTACCAAGACAATAAACAATGCTTTTAGTCCTCAGGAGAATGGCCTCTTTCAAGTGTACAAAAATGATAGGTAGATGTAAGATAGAGAAAAAGGGAGACAGAGAGAGAGGGGGAGGGAACAAGATAACTACAGGCTATAGTTCTATCTCTTCCCTTGGCCCCTGCCCTACTACCCACACACCGGAATCTCCTCCTGATGTAGAATCCCGACCATTCCCGTTGCAGACTTTTCTGACCTATTGTTATCAATGCTGAAGGAAAACTAGTATGAGAGAGAATCATGGCCCCATGTTTTCAAAGTGGAAGAAGGCAGAGGACACACCTAGGCATGTCTCCCAGACCAGCTGAATTAAGTTCACACCTCAAATATAAACATGCACCTTTGTATAAAACGGTTTCTGGGTTAGTTACTCAGAACCACCATTTTGAGTCACCATTTATAAACTTAGATTTTTTTTTTTATGACTGCCAATTTTTCCAGGAAGATAAAGTTTCACACTTTCTATTTTTTAACTCGATCACCCTAACCTTATCACACAGTTTCCCATTTAGAAAAGTTTTTAAGTGCAGAATGGTTTTACTGTTTCCTATATTATTTGATTCAGCGTAGAATCTACGTTAACATGAGAGTAATCTAAATTGGGAAAAACTTCTGCATAGTCAGTCTTTCTAATCTTAATTTCAAAAGGTGGAAAGGGAATGTAAGAAACAGGAAACATGAGATAGTTTCCAAGAAACTATCATTAGCAAAACAATAATGTCCAATCCTGGCCTCTTTCAACTGTACTAGACAGTGGACATTACCTTCAATACTCTGGGAATGTATTCCTTTCTACTTACTGCTCTGCCAGAGGCTTTACACTGAGAAAATTCTAGATACTATGACTGTGAAGTTGCCACCTACAGCAATGGAAGCCAGCTGACCTGACGAATAGAGCGACCTGTTTGTTTCCAATAGGTACACTCCAATAGGTATCCTCTAATGAGGATAGCATCACTTTTAAGAAAATGACACCCTGAGGGGAATGTCTTACCAGCAAGAGAGAGAACCTGCTAAAAAAAAAAAAAAAAATTCTTCTAGCCCAACCTCTCAGACCCCGGTAAAGGAAAAATCACTATTCTTTCAAATCACATATTTAAACTAGTATACAGCAATTTAACTAAAATCAGTGATCTTAACTTCTAAATTAAAAAGATACAAACCTGAATTGATCTATTAAACTGTATGCACTATGTGTTCTCAGCTCAGCTTACCAAATTCAAAAGATGGTGTGGTCTGACCTTTAGGAAGGAATAAGTTGCATTTGATAATGAAAATGGCAAGTATTATTCGATGTAAAGAAACTGCTTTTAGGAATTTTGCTGGAGAGATAAATAAAATATTTGAGCAGAATAGAAGGCATCATAAAAATTCCTAGAGATAAAACAATGATATCATAAAATAAGTAACATTACAGCCTGTTTTTTAGGGAGCAGAGATAATGCTGACATATCCATATCTGAAATTATATGTGACACAATGAATTATAGCATTTCCTAGAACTGAGCTAGATTGTATTTGTTGTAAATATTCAGAGCCTTATTAAAATACCCAAGAGACAACAGCTTAACAGTATGTTGAACTTTCATAAAATAACATTTAAACTACAGACCTGTTACCCACCCCACAAGCTGTACAACAAACCTACAAAATCCTGGGAGAGAAAACGCAAAGCACACCTGTAGACATCTTTCTATCAGCCTTAGACATGTGCCAATACAGTTTTAGCTGTCCACAATGTAAGTGCTGAAGGTTAATAGTTAAAGACCGATGGAATGTTAACACAGTCTAGTACTACACTTGAGTAGTAATGCATGGAAAGACACTGAAATTAAAACATTTTGTTCTGCATGTTCTGAAGTGATGTAACAGTGATGATTGGTTATATTAGATGACAAAGCAGGGCTTCTTAGAACTTTAAAAAACACACTCGTATCTAACATTCTTCCAAATAACATATTCTTCCAATTCTTGTACAAATATATGCAGCTAAAATACAGAAATTTTCACACTCCAGTTATCTTCTAATGGCAGCATTTGGTAGGTTGATTTTTTTTTTCCAAAAGTAATTTTCAAGATAAAATGCAGATTGCCTTGACTGGTATGTCTAGAAAGCAAAGACTTACCTGTCTTGTTTTCTCTGACCTCAATAATATAAACATTTATGTCAGGGTGGAATTTTGTCCCTGCTGGGGGTTCTGGAGTGGAAAGCGCCTGAGGTCTGAAGGCCTCTTTGCCTTCCACAGTGGGTGGTCTTGTTGGCTGTGTAGCAGATGGAGTACTTGAAGTTGTGAAATACTCTCTATCAATATCAGTTTCTGTTTCCTTCACTACAACATCCTCGAGTGTAGCGGGAGGAACACGAGACGTTGATTCTCCAATGATTACCATGTCTCTGGTTGTTTCTTCTCCGGGTTCCCTGTCAATGAGAGGCGGTTTCTCAGTGGGTGCTGGAGACGGCTTGGATGAAGTCGTGTGGAGTCTTTCTACTGAACTGAAGGTGGCAGTGATATCACTTGGAACGGTGGCTTTAATTGTTGAAAATTCTGGTATTTCTGTGGCTTTGGGCTTTTCAAATAATCCTGAGCCTAAATCCATATAATCTAGAGATGTTTTCTCTCTTTTCTCAGTAGTGGTATCCTCTATAAGCTGGGTAACATGGGTGCCGAAAGGTGATACAAATCCCCCTGGACTAGTACTTTCTGTTTCATACTTTCGTTCAGGCTCTGGACTTAAAGACACCTCTGATCCTATGCTTGGCATTAGTGTTACTGCTTCATCAGTTTCTGCTTTGTGCTCAGTGACAGCACCAGGTGGATAAGACATACTATGCTCAATTTTTCCAACTGGAGTTGTTTCTAAAACTGGGACTCTCTCAGAACCTGTCACCAATCTGTCTTCAGAGACTGTGTATGCTGACCCATCACTCTCTTGTTCATCTAAAGGTGTTGCTGCCTCCTTGGCTGTGTCAACTGCAGAACTGAGAGTAGGAACTGGTTTCTCTGAAGTCTGTTCTTCCCAAGGGAATTCTTCTTGAGTTGTTCCCTGCGTGATTTTTGTTGTTGTTCTTAGACTCTCAGGAGAAAGAGTTGCTTCAAGATGAGTCTGATCAATGACATGTATGTCTTGAGAGGGTGCACCCAGAACTTCACCTTCTGAGGGAACAGAAGGTACCAACACTCCCCATTCTGTCTTGGGAATTACAGAAAGAGGAATGGTATGGGAAGTGTCTACATAAGTAGTAGATTCTTGGGTGCTACTATAATTAACAAATGCCAATCCTTTTACTTCTGAAGTCTGGGCAAATTGGGGGACAGTAGATACTGGCTTAGAGACATCCCTATATTCTCCTTCATCCAAAGCACTTCCTTCTGTAGTTGCATAAACAACTTGGCCTTCCGTGCTTGTGACAAGTGGAACTCTTTCTTCGATTGTAGAATCTCTCAAAGTTGGCTTTTCTGCAATACCAGTTAACATAGTTGGCTGAAATCCAACTGTGAATTTCCCGTGGCCTGTTGTATCTTCCTCAGTTAACTCCTCTAATGGCTTTTGGGTACTATCTGGAAAAAGAGTAAATTCATCTCCTCCATCTTCAGTGAAACTTGGGATTTCTTTATCATTTCCACTCACTTCTGTAGTAGTGAGTAAGGCAGGGGGGAATCTTGGAGGGCCTGCATGTTCTGTGAACTCTAAAGGCTTCGATGTTGTATTATCTTCATCCCATGCCCATTTTGATATAGTGACCACCTCCACATTTAAAGTGCTGTGGCTCAAATGTGTTGTCGTAATACCCTCATCATACTTTGTAGTTTCTTGATAGCCATCTGTTTCTAATTCAACTGGTGTTGTCATAAAGTCTTCCTCCACATCTCTTGCTTCTGGGGGCTTTGTTGTTGTCAGGGCTGGAGAATAAAAAGGTTTGGTCATTTCCACTGAATACTCTGTAAGATGAACTTGCTCTGAGGAAGTGGTCGAGAACTGCATTCCAGAGAAGTCTTCTTCCTCTATTTTTCCTAGAAATGGATCTTTTGTAATCTTTTCCTGTATCTCATCATCAGTGTAAGTATCTGTTTTCAACTCTGGACTTAGTGTTCCTGTTCTTTCTCTTCCTTGTGCCATTTCTGTTTGTGGAGAGGGGTAAATAACTGTGGATATTCCCTCGACTAATCTTTTATCACCAGAATAAGGAAACAATTCTACTTCTGTATGATGCTGTGATGGGAAAGGTGTAGTAGACACATACTGGCCAAAAAAATCTTCAGTTATCCTTCCATTAGTTTGTTTCTCTTCCCATTTGTCCGTAGATGATTCATTACTGTCAGGCAGAGTTACAGGTGAAATAATTGTTGAGGCTGAGACTGACTCCCTGTCCTCTAGTTGAGTGGAGGTGGTGTCTTCTGATGTCTTTGACACTGTAACAACTTCAGGTATTTGGCTAAAGACCAAGGTGCTCTGACCAGATCTAACTGTAAATGTTCTGTCTTCCCTGTCATCTTCTCCCACGGTGAATCCATAGTGGCTTGTGGTCACAGATTCGGAAATAGCGCTTACTGTTTTCTTTTCAGTTTTGGATTCCAACGTCATTGTTGTAGATACAAATGGTGTTTCAGTTGCAGACAATTCCTTGGAAGGAATGTGCTTTGAGATTTCTATAGATGTTACCAAGGGACCCACTTCTATTTGTTCAATTTGGGTAACTGATTCTCGTGTTTGTATGTCTTCCCTGACACCATCCCATGAACCAGGAGCAGGACGGGGGATGACGGTTGTACTTTGGGGTGCTTCTTCCCTAATTTCAGATATGTCTGGCTCTCCAAGTGGTCCTGATGCAGAAGGTGAGTCGTAGTCCAAATCCCAAGGCTTTCTGGTACTCCCAGTAGGTGTGGATGATTCAGTGGCTACTCTGTGTGTGACAGCTTGAGACTGACCTGTGGTTTTCTGTTCAAAACTGACTATATTTCCCACAGGAGGGAACTTTGTTGTAATTATAGGTAAGTCAGTGATTAAAGGGATGACTGGTGTTGTTCTGTCAGGTACCATTTGTAGTTCTTCAGAAAAACTGGATGATGCAGTTTCTGCAAGGATATTCAGTTCGATGGTTGTAGCCTCTGATATATTCTGTTTAGCTAGAAAAATAATTTCAAAGAGTTGATTAGACAAGTCACTAATAAAAAGTTGTACGTCCAGTGTTTGTCAAGTGCTGCTGTGTACTTTGGGGTGACCCAAAAGCGTTTGTGATGAAGGGAATCTAGAAACTATAATTAAATTAACTCAGACAATTGAACATTTTATAGTCACAAACTGATCACTTGTTTCATATCGTAAGGGTTATCACTGCTTTTACCCGTAAGTATGAATGACTGTTTTTGGTTAGGGAAAATGAATATTATGTATTTTAAGATAAAGAGAAGTCCAAAAAAATATGAATGTAGAGTTTGGAAACAGTGGATAGGTTACTTATCAGAAAGTACAGCAGCAAATCAAAGCTTAGTAGGAAAACTTGGTAATACTACTCTCCTGAAGGGTTCCTGTGTACTCTGCCTCTATCTTTCTCCCTCCTTTTCAAGCTGCACTGTGTCTCAGGGGAGAGGGAGTGCCTCAGATTGCAAAACAACAAAAAAGCCACATCAAATGTACCCAAGATACATGTAAACTATTACATCGTCCATAATGTGGGGGGTTTCATAAAAACAGGATATTAAACATTTTAATACCACTCTTCACTTGATTCCAGGTGTTGAGACATTTGTCTTCATCTTCCTTTCCACTCTGCAGTGCAGCCTTGTTTCTAATAAACAATAAGATGTTTCTGGCAGAGGCTGCTTGGCATTTTTGATACTTCTGTGTTTTGTTCTACGTTCCACACACTATGTTTGCAACTCTTAAGGGTCTTGGTTCCAGGCTTACTTTAGCATGAAATACGAACATAGACCAGGAAGTGAAGTACCCACATGATATATTTTAGGTTTGTAATTACAAATCACTGGAAACAACTCCGAGCATCAGAAAGAACGGTCTCAGGCAATAAAAAGTAACATGTCATCATAAAATGCTACATTATAATAACTCCAGATTTACAAGGAATGGCCTGTCCTGTTTAAAGAAATGTAAAATGTGTGTAAAAGTGACGGTGTTATAGACGAGATTCCTTTTCAACATAGGGAAAATGCAGCGGCTTAGTACGCAAAGATTTTTGTTTCTTAAAAAAAATCGGATTTTCAAAAATCAAAAAGTAGTCACCACTAAATTCAGAAGGAACTGTTCTAAGGAAACACGTAGTCACTATTTCGCCACATCCTGTATGATTTAAAATAGTTGTATGCATATTGCCTGTCTCCCTGATAAGAGTTGCAATATCTGTAGTATTTGTAATACCTTGTGTTTCACTCTCAATAATCCCCAAACAGGAGTTTTCCAAAGGGAAAACCAAAGTGGATATCTTTGAACTCCATCTACTCTGTCAAAATTTAATGATCTTTGGACACTGAAACTGCTGTGTATGATACTAGAATTGTAAATATATGTCATCACATATTTGTCCAAGCCCACAGAATGTACAATACAAAAGATGAGCCTTTATGTAAACTATGAACTTTGATTATGATAAGTCCACATGCATTCATCAATTGTAACAAATGTACCACTCTGGTGTGGGATGCTGACAATGGGGGAGGCTACGCACCAGAGGGGGCAGGAGGTAAATAGGAAACCTCTGCACTTTCCACTGACTTTCACTGTGAACCTAAAAACTAAAAACTAAAAGTACTCTAAAAACTAAAGTCTATTAGAAAATTTGAAGATAGGATGATGTGACTTTGTTGTAAATCAGACTTGAGTTGTAACATGTTGTTTATTTTTGTTTGCTATGAGCTGTTATTAGCTGTGGTCATTCTTCAGACCATTCTAAAGCTCAGATCCACGAATTTTATAATGAAAACTTGCTGGTCATTTACAGTATGGTAACATTGAAATATTCCTCGAAGTCTGTTACTATTTACCCTTTTGTGTTGGAACAAAACTAAACAAAAACATACTAAATAATCTCTCTCTCTCTCTCCCTCTCTCTCTCTCTCTCTCTCTCTCTCTCTCTCTCTCTCTGTAAAGAAAAGCCTTTTCTATATTCATTTCCTGGAAGAGGCTTTGGTCTGTTTTGATTGACATGAACAACTAAAGGAGCCAAAGTGTGGTTGACTCTTTTTCTTCTAATTCAATTCTCTATCCTCTGAAATTCCATAACTGTTACCTCATTTTACTGCCAAATATCATGTTTGTCTTATAACAGCTTTCTTTTGGGAAACAGTAAAATATACATGCAGAAAAAGTTCCCATGGAAACATAACATAAACACTTATGACACTGCTTATTAGAGAAAAATTAATCGCATTATTGTTAATGACAGCAAGAGAGCTGATTTTGCTTTTCTCAGAGTATTTTCGTGGCTGGTGAAATTAACTTAAAAGGCGATGATATGGCATTAGGGTCAAACAGAAGGCCTGTGGATCAGGTTGTCCTATGTCTCAATCCAAGTTCCGTGCTAGCAACTTTCTATGATGCTATGAAAATGCTTCTATAGTGTTCCAAAAATGAAGGACTCATATTTTAAAGATGAAACTGTACGTCACTGTCGATTATTACTGTACCATTTGGTGTTGCCTTCCTCTAGTCCTGGAGCATGGGAAAGCAACGGCACTACGTCTCAGAGAATCTCCCTTACAAAGCCAGGATTTCTGTGACTTTGTTTTCACAAACAAGGGTTTTCAATAATTTTAGAGCTCTGTTTAAAAGTCTGCTTATAATTTAATTAATTCTACTATTTGGAATGGAAAACCTCAGACTTCCTTTGGGGTTGGGTGGCTTTTTCGTCAGTTTAACAGCTGATTTCCATCCTAACTCAGAATATCTGATTATCTGTGCCATTTGCTCAACCATTTCAAGAAGAGGAAATAATTTCAAAAACCACAAATATCTACAAAGAGGTATCTTAAGAATAAAGGCTGCTATATTAATGATGACTATCATAAAGGTGAAAATGCAACTCCAAATTATTCCAAAAGTGTCCTCCCAGAAGAATTCACATGGAGAGATCTCTGAACTGGAAAACTACCAGTGTCCTTTCAACTTCATTAATGAGAAAGCCAACAGAAATCAGCATACTTCTTTTCCCACAAAGCTCCCTTCCAACCTTTGCAGCTGTCTGCCATACAGATGTTTTGGATCACTGTACTTATATATTTTATGTCCTATGGACTATCTTCTTTGTGCTTCTGTTATAAGACACGAGGCAGATTTTCCCAATAAAACATAAAGCCCCTACTAGCAGCACGACAGTCGATTTAACACACACCCAGGATGCGTACATTATATGAAAATTATTAATTTCAAATTAGTTCTTCTATATGAAAATGTCTTATACGTGAATAACTGTAAATATGAGAATTCACAAATAGAGTGGATATTCAATAAGTTGATTCTGAGTTCATTGTTAAATAAAGCGTAAAGGTTGGAACAGTGGTATTAGAATTCAAACTATTTTTAAAAAGTTTTATGAGTGAGTGATTGAATGCTAACAGATTGAAGTTCAATAAACAGAAAACATATTTAAAATACCATTTAGGGAAAGATTAGTTGGGTGCCTATGATCAGATTATGATCGAGGGCACGAAGAGAATAAGAAGCACCCCAAAGGTTAGAAGGGTAGGGTACTTTTAAAAGTGAACAAATAGGTGAAAATGTAGCATATGAAGTGGTGAGAATTTGTTTCACCTTCTCTAAACCATAATTTCTAGCTCCCTAGCTTAATCAAACAGAGGGACATAAAAAATAATGAAGGTTCAAAGCAAGATCACATAGATGATCCAGGGGCTTAGAAATTAACATTTCAAAACAAGGACATTGTTTCAGTTGAGGAAGATGCCTAGGGACAAATGAACAATTGTGTTCAATAATAGATATGGCTGTTATTTAGATTTTGGTCTCCAAGTTAAAAAGGAAAAAAGGGCTCAATGTCTAATGAAATGAATTTAAATAATTAGAAAAAATATCTGAGAATGATGGTAATGGGATATTAGAATGGTTTTTCTGGGAAACGTGCTGTATCTCCCTGGCTTGGAGATCATTAATGATATTACATGAGAGATTATCATGAGTCTTGAATGGCTTTGATTCACTCAAATTTGGGGATGTATGGGTGATTTTTCAAAGTCCTAAGTCTCCAACCTTGGAAAAAAATCAAAAGTGCACAATTTAGTTTAATTGCCACAGGGAAATAACACAGGAACATTTTATTTCATAAATGTATTAATTTCCTGGTTTTTTAAAATCAACTTGACATGAACAGATTCTAATTATGTTTGTCATCAGCCATTGTTAAATTTCTATTCAGTAATGTTCAAAGGAAAATAGAATTATAAGTGAGGTTTTAGAATTGTTCATTCACCAGGAAGTGGCTTAAAAACACCATCTACATTTGGTAAAAAGCAAACAAGAAAAATATGGTTATACTTCTAAATTCCCCTGCTTGACCAAACATCTATACATCTCTGGAATCACTTTTGGAACTGTTGCTAAGGTCACAACTCTTATAAACTTTACCCTAAAAACTTAGTCACACCTCAACTGTGTGGGAAAAGTGAACAGCAGTCAAGTCATTTTGAGAGTATTTTTTACATTGTTTAAAATATATACATTAAAAGAATCCTTGAAAAAAGATTTAGCAATTTGGGGAAGCAGTTGGCACTGCATGTAGTTTAAGAAAGACTAAGAAAGATTTTTATGTTATGACTGAGCCTTCTAAATTTTGTATATGCCCAATCAATTTTGAATATAGTAGGTTTTAGGAAAGAAATAAACAAGAATCTAACCCTTAGATTAGATTTGTAATAGATGAGATTACTCTTTGGTTTGGAAAAAAAAAAAAAACCCAAAATTTGAACCATGATATTTGGAAGTTATATATTTCCAAGTTATATGAATTCAAATGAATTAGAGGGGAAAAAAAAAGGAAACTAGACCTGAATTTTCAAACTTTTCTCAAATTTTATGTAGATTTTTAGTAGGTAATTATTGTATTTGAATAGAAATATCTTATTTCATACATTCATGTGAATTCCTCATTTAAATAAATAATTTAAAACACATCAGGATGAATTCTTTGTGGCTACAGACAGCCTTTGGTTTAAGTTTTACCCTAGGGGTGAAAAAAAAAGGTTGTTTAAAAGTTTTGTCTTGCCAGTTTTATATAAAGCAAGAGAAAATGCAATCTAACAAGATAGTCAGGTTGGATAATTCCACTTCTTCCCTAATTAAACATCCCAACAGCATGAGATAGGCTTTTAGAGATAGGCTTTCCTTATTATTGTTTTAATTCCTCCCCCCGCCCCCCAAAAAATAACTAAGGAAGACCTTTTCTATTGTTTCAGTCTAGGAACAAAAGTTAGTATTTTCAATGGCTTTGTATAGCCAACTTGTACCATGCCAAAACACAAAACATGGCTTTCACACTCAGAGAGTTGAGTCAATGGGAGGAGATGTGGGCAAAGGCCCCTTAGCAGGGAGGCAGCAACATGTCAGTGCCTTTCCATTGCACTAACGTCTATTCTGTGGAATACTCAGACATCCTAGCATGACTTTTTGGTTGACAAAGAATGCCTGTGTGTTTCACTTTAGAAAGCAATTACATAATAAGCTAGTGTATTTTCTACTCGTTTCAGTTACACATAGCTAAAACAAGATATATTGGAAACTTAGTAAAAACCTTTCACTATATTTCAATATGACATGGCTCTACTTTGAATATACTCCCCCAAGTTCTAGGAAATTTTTGTTTTGCTATCACAATACAGACCAGTAAAAGTCACAGTGAGACTCTAGACTACTTGCTTGTTTGACCAAGCAAATTCTACAAGCATACTGTGTGGCTACAACTGCTAAAGTAACTTAAGGACATCTGATAATTTTAAATAAGTAAATCATGTATGGATAAATGTTACTTAAGATCAGTTTTAAGTAGCAAACCAAATTGAAAGTAGGCTATGTTACACCTTGCAAACAACATATACTGCACTTCAATATGTACTACAGAATTAATGATGAGAAGGCACGTATTTCCATGACCTGAAATAAAATAAGATAAATGGAGATTTTTATTTACAGCATGGTTCCTTGTTAGGAATTAATTGAACATTATGATTATCCATCTCGGTTCCAAGTACTCACCTGCAATTACTGAAATTTGAATTCTCCGCCATTTCAAAGAAAGACATACCAAAGACAAAAGAAGCAGAATTCAAGAATTCAACTCAGCTATAGTTGGCCTCAACATTATAGCACCAACACTCTAATTACATTTAAGGACTGCAATTAATGTTAAAAAAAAAAAAAACTAATCGGAAATGTGTTCTCTGGTTCTAGGTGCAATGGAAGCACTGTTAAGACCTCAACTCGACATTTCCTTATCACTTCAAAAACAGCATTTGTCAGACTTCCTCCTGTTTTAACCATATTGCTGCTGTTCCATTTATTTGCCTTCAGAAGTCATTGAACTGTTTCCATTCTGTGCACACACGGCAAGACATGAGATCCATTCCCATCAGTTGAACACCAATGCATGTCTTCGAAGTATGTTTTAAAAATCTGTAATTTTTAAAAAGGTAGCAAACACTTACGTTTAAAGCAGTAGGCATCAAATCTGCTATCAGGGGGAGGGAAGCCTGTCTGGTTCTCAAAACGATACAGGGTTCTCACCCCAAGTAAACCACCTCCACACTGGGCCCTGGCCACAGTCACAGGATGGCGAACGCTGGCATCCGACAGCCACCCATAATCGCACTGGTCAAAGCCATTCCTCCAAGCCGCTTGGAGTTCCCCCACTGTCGCCAGCCGGGCATCCTGGTTTTCACACTCTTCTTCAGCCTCCTCAAAGGTAAATTTATTGGGGGCAGTGATATGGAACACGTCACCTGGAATAAGAAGAGAGTAAAAACAAAACAAAACTCTAAGTTTTACTATTCATTCCTTTCCAGTTTATGGGTGGGTGGGGCGAGGTAGAAGGATATAATACTTTTTTCATGGTAAACCCGCAGCTTCTGATACTTTAAAGCAGTAAACATAACAATTACCCAATTTCGGTACTATTCATGTATAATAAGAAATAACACATACCAGAAAAGTTCATATATATTTACTTTATTATCAGATGACTGTTTTTATGGCCTACGGATATACAGAAGCAATCATTTGATAATAAGTTATGATAAATTCTTTAAAATGAACAGACCTTTCCAATGGATTCTTTGGATTACTATCTGGAAAATGAGTTTTCTCTTCAGTGAAAAAGCCTGCAATGTACTTAACAATGCATGCTGGAAAGGGAAACTGTATTGAAATGTCACCAAGGTTATTTCACTTTGGTCAACCTGAAAGCAAACAATAGTTCTCAGACCTTCCTTCTCACATATCTCTACCATCAAAATGGATTCACTCCTATCAAATTAAACAACAAAACAAGAAAAACTACAAGGTTTGAAGGTAGGAAGAGACAGAAGCAAGATGGAATGCTGTTATATGTGAGGCCTGCTGGGGCTGTGTGATTGTTATGTCAGCCGGGGCTCAGAGTGAATGGAGGCCAACATCAGCTTCCACTCAACTGGTCAAAGTGACCAAAGTCCCCTGAAGGAAGGGGCACCTTTTTCTTTTCTACTTACTCTGTCCATGGTGAATACCTCTTGCAATCTGTCTGTCCTTTTTCCAGTTCTCACAAAGATAACTACATATGCTAGCAGGGGTGCTAACTAGGGTTGAGAAACTCCTACATTTGTTTATTGATTAACAAAGAAAGGCTGAACATTTACTTTGTTCATCACCAGGCCCAACTGGCAGAGAATATGTTCATTATAATTTAACATGTCACAATAAAATATTCCGGAAACGTGAGAGAGTTTGTTAAATTGGTACTTGGACAGCTAACAAAACAATTGGCTGAAATAAATTCAGTGCAAATCAAATGATGCTTTTCACAGTTGAGTACAAGTGGCTCAAAGACAGAGGCAGAAGTAGAGAATACCTAAGCTAATCCATCAGGCAGGAGGAATATAAAATGTGGCAGAGAGGAAGAAGCTAAAATATCAATAGTCCATCACTGCAGCAGCCGCGGGTCCTGTTTCTGATTCTGTGATATATTAGACAACGGGGACTCTAGAGCTCTCATGATTCGGATCCTCACCTGACTAAATCCAGATGTAACAAGCATTTGTTAAAAATGAATAGAGCCATTACTCTCTCTGAGTGTGCGATAGCTTTCTAAAACAAGAAAAATTAGTCACGGGAAAAATGGCCAAATCACACATATCAATTTTTGTCAGTCTAAATCTAAAATTGCTGCTAAGGAAACTAGGCCAAATCCCTACAAGAGCTATTTGAAGAAGAGAGAGAAAATGACTTTTACCTGGCTGAAAAGAGTAAGGTAGACGTGAGAATAGGTTTTTGTCCTTAATTGTCTAGGCTGGCAAGGTCAGTAATCTCAGATCCAAAAATACACTACAGCAACATAGGTTCCTCCTCCCCATTCCTGCACTATCTCCCTCCCTAACAAGCTGTAAAAGCATAAGAGTCACAGTACCAGTTACGTAGCATGTATCAATGATGCTTGTTAAGTGAACGGAATTTCAAGTTCTTGCTAAGAAACAAGGTGCTATTTTTCTTCCATCCTTCCCAAGCAGCACATTAAAAACAGCTCACTGAAGCAGACCTTTGGGTATAGCTGCTGTCCAGAACAGCTGATTCATCTCACCTATGGATTTGGCTTAAAGCAACACAGGGAAAGGCAGACAGACTGTGTCTGTGTCCTCCAGTGGCCTCATTCACTTCAAAGGAATGCAAGTGTGAACATGGGCTGCGTGCCAATTCGTTTTCCTCCAAGGTAGAACACTTGCATTTGTTATTACAGCTGGAATATCACTCTATTGCCTTAGTTTCCTACGTCCTGACGTACTGCGACTTGGAGGCAAAATTTACTGTTCTTTTAAAGTAATAAGAGTGATCAGCCAACCAGAGCAGGGCAAAGAAATGTAACCGATTGAGTAAAACTCTGCTACTCCAAGCAGCAATGTTAGTCTAGATGTTGGGGGAAATCAACTTCTCCAAAAATGGCCAGACCAAACGGCTAATGAAAAAAAAATAACAGCACGATTTCATGGGTAACTGGTTTCCCTGTTTTAAACCGCAAACATGTCTGGGGTAATAAAAGAAAGAAAGGTTTCAGAAGATGCTGATAGGTTACAAAGAGAATTCCCTTATTATTATTAAATTAATAAAGACCTACCCTTATAGAACTTTTCATATAGAAACTCTTGTTAAATCTGACATTATATCACAATATCAATTATTTAATTCATTTGCAGGATACAATTTCCATCCATCTATCCAATACTCATAAAATAATCATTTTACTTATTTGATTAAATTCTATAATTCCTAAAGTCATCTATTTTCCTTTATATGTAGGAATTTTTCCAACACTGCAAAAAAAAAAATGTCGAAAAAGATATCACCATGAGGTTTCATTTAACTCAGTTGAAAATAAAAATAGTTAACTGGCATTGAGTTTAGTTTAAAGTGACAATCAAAATAATTCATTTATAAATATATATATGGCAAATTGTTTTATTTCAAGATGAGCAAAAGAAAACAAAAATATTTATTTTAACTCATTTCTAAAAAGTAAATATTTAACACCTCCTAAATCACGATTTAACATGTTTATGTTATGTTATGTTAACATGTTAACATGTTCATGTTTAACATGAACATTATTTTGCCCACTTCAAAAATCTAATAATATAGTAAAGTATCCACACTACAGAATTATCTTACTGTATCTTGAAGCTGTTAGAATGACCAGTCAGTCTATACCAAAAATGAGAAAAATTAACTTATTCAAACTTTTCCCTTCCTATGTATCAACCTCAAAATATTAGGGCCAGGACATCTTATACTTTTTAAAAATATTCCAGAATGTCCTAGCAACAGTTTTATATAGAAACCCAAACCAGAAAAAAAGAATAGGTGAGTCAAAGGGAACGCAGAGTAGTAATTGAACTAGTTCATATTACTAAGTGTCTTTGATTCCTAACACACCTATAACTCCAGTCAAGTATTGTTGTATTCACTACATGCCTGTTGTTTTTTTTTTAGTTTTTTTCAATGTTTATTTATTTAAGAGAGACGGAAGAGACAGAGCTTGAGTAGGGAAGGGGCAGAGAGAGAGGGAGACACAGAATCTGAAGCAGGCTCCAGGCTCCAAGCTGACAGCACAGAGCCCAACACGGGGCTCGAACTCACAAACCATGAGATCATGACCTAAGCTGAGGTCAGACACTTGAACTGACTGAGCCACCCACGCGCTCCTATATGCCTAGTTTTAATTAGACAATCCTTTGGCATTTCTAACATAATATAAGTGTAGGTAACCTGTTGTTTAAATCAGGATTAACCTTTTAAAAGCTTATTTTTTTAATGTTTATTTATTTTTTGAGAGAGAGACACAGAGAGAGCAAGTACAAGCAGGGAAGGGGCAGAGAGAGGGAGAGACACAGAATCCGAAGTAGGCTCCAGGCTCTGAGCACAGAGCCTGATGTGGGGGTCAAACCCACAAACCATGTGATCATGACCTGAGCTGAAGTCGGCCGCTTAACCGACTCAACCACCCAGGCATCCCTAAAAGTTTATTGTTGAAGATGTGGATCAGAAAGGCTGTTAACTTATGGTCCACGTTCAATGAACATAATTTCCCAAAATGTCTTGTGTTGAAAACTGGTGACCCCTGAGATGTGAGCAGGTGTTCTACAGAAAAGAGGTTGCAAGGACAACTGCATTTAGAAAACAAATACAATTCATATGACAGTTTTTTTCTATGCAAGACTTATCAGAGCATTTAGTATTATAGTATTTATTGATAGTCCCCACAAGGAAGTCATGATGTGTAAACCATTTGACTGGAGAACTTTCTTTTACTCAAAGAATACTAATTAAGTCCCTGGATCTGTTTCACAGCATTGTTTTCCAAACTCAGCAAATCCACAGCAAGTATAACTTAGTGTTATGTTTCTGGTTGCCTATGTATCAACCTGATTTAAGATAGAAGCAAAGGGGGCGCCTGGGTGGCGCAGTCGGTTAAGCGTCCGACGTCAGCCAGGTCACGATCTCACGGTCCGTGAGTTCGAGCCCCACGTCAGGCTCTGGGCTGATGGCTCAGAGCCTGGAGCCTGTTTCCGATTCTGTGTCTCCCTCTCTCTCTGCCCCTCCCCCGTTCATGCTCTGTCTGTCTCTGTCCCAAAAATAAATAAACGTTGAAAAAGAAAAAAAAAAAAAAGATCCTTTAAGATAGAAGCAAAGTAAACCAGGTAACCAAACAGCATCAAAGCAGGAGCCAAAAAACTAGAGTACAAAGCAAAGGGCACATGAGGTTCATTGCCTCCCACGGTTGCATCAAAGACTGCCAGTGAGCACAGGAGGCTGGGGAGAGCAGGGAGCCTTGATGAAGCGTCTAAGATGGTATTTAAAAGCTGAACACACAAATTCATTTCTTAAAAAAATATCTTTTGGTGGCACCTGGGTGGCTTAGTTGGTTGAACTTCTGACTCCTGATTTTAGCTCAGTTCACAATCTCACAGTTCATGGGATTGAGCTACGTGTTGGGCTCTGTGCCAGACAGCAAGGAGTCTGCTTGGGATTCTCCCTCTCCTCTCTCTCGCCCCCTCTCCCTGCTTGTGCTCTTCTGTCTCTCTCTAAAAATAAATAAATAAACATTTTAAAAATATCTTTTTGAAAAAAAGTAAACCAAGCAAGAGCTGATAAAAGCACAGGCTTTCTCCTCAAAAATAAATTGTAGGCACAGAGCTTTCCCACAGAAAGAAAGCATAGCCCATAAGAAAAAAGAACTGCAGATTCTAAGCTAAACATTGACCACTTTTACACTGAGAAAGCAGTCAAGATGTTAAGATTTTCAATGTCTCCACTGATCTACTTTCAGTTTTTAAAGCCATAGTCAGGAATTATTTATAGGTCAAATGATGTGTTCTAAACTATAACACAGTGGAATCAAATGAGACAGATATAAAGCCTGGACCAGTAAGAATAATGTAACTCCAGCCTTGGTCCAAAAATGAATGATCATAAGAGGATGCACCAATACATAAAGTCTAAAGTTCAGAGGCAAAGGCAAATCCAGAACCAAGGAAACAAGACAAAGAGAAAGCAAACATGGGAAATCAAGCAAAGCAACTCAGTGCTTTTACTTAGTTTCTCTCTCTGCAACATGACTTAATTGGTCAGGTTGTAGAAGTTTCCACCCCGAAGGTATCCTAAAGGCACCTTTTTGCCTCTGATGTAGGTAGTAAAATTTCCTTCTGAATCACAGCAGAATTTTGTGAGAGAAAATGCCTATCTTACGAACATAGGACAGGATTGTGTTCTATTTCTATACCTCAATACTTATAACTGAGCCATTTAATGTATTTTAGATTTACTGGATAGCTGCCTTCCTGGAAGGCAAACATACTTGTATAAGTTGAGGATGAGTCAACTGTCTCACTTCTAGAAGTAGCCTCATCAAAGTAGCTACACCTAGAAGATGCTTACTATCAAATTTATAACTAGAGCACAGATTTGGAAGGTGTTTCTAAATGTTATCCACCTATGAGAGAATACTTAATTTTTCTTGAAAGAGAGCAAATGAAACATGAAGAAATAAATATACAAAATGTTTTACATACACAAAACAATACATTACTTACCATAAAATGACAAGTTCATTTAAGTTAGTATAAGTAAGAATTCATTAAGGTGTATACATATATGCTCACATTAGTAACACATAAGATATAACGATGCAGAACAGAGGATTTCACACATAGTATAATTTACATATCCATTTGAAAAACACATATGCAGTATCTTAATGCATATTTTTCCAAAATCTCAACTTAAATGTTAACTTAAATTATTCCTGTTATTTTAACTTTCTAGGGATGTCCTAGAAGGAACTGGAAGATACTGCTTGTGAGACTTTAATATCTGGTGACATCCCACAAATTAAATTTACCTTAACTGTGGGAATTAACACCACCAGAAATATTGAGAAAATAAAATACTTTCATTTGACAACTAAATGCTACAAGACTCCCTGGAAATTGGACCATGCGTGTTCTTTTCCCACACTTCTGACTGCTAAATGGACAAGTGGCTTCTTGGCAGACTAAAGAATGACAAAGACTAAAAGGCAAGCGATGATGAAAACAAATCAAACGTTTAAAATGACCCACATCATTCCAAAGCTAGAGTTTATACCCAGGAGTAACTTGGAAAAATTATTAAAGAGCCGGACCTAGAGCAAAGCTACAATAAGAGTGTTCCCTCTTGCTGACAATTCCTTATGAATACCAAGGAGGAAAAGGGAATTGGCAGGGGCAGGTCATATTCAATTCTCTCCTGGACTAAGCCGACAGAGAGTCAAAGCTGAGATCTCATCAGTTTCCTCACTGGGTATGTTTGCTGGGTAGTGTGATAAATGGTTTTTTTTTTTTCCTGTTTATTTGTGCTTATAACCCTTTTATTGTAAATTGTCCAGTCTGAAAATAAGTACTTATAAAAGAATCATGATTCACTTTACTCATTTGAGAACAGAACTCTCTGTCTTTCACTTTAAGGAAGGTTAAGATTTATCAATGTGACTATATTTCCTCGCTATTTAAGTGAAAATAAGTGATAAATGTATGCAAAGTAGCTACAGTGCGTGAGGTGGAAGTAGCCACATGGGATGAACTTCTAAATACTGATATAATAAAACCACTTATGGCAAGTTTCCTGGTGATGAGAGTAAGTCAGCACAATTATTATTAGCTTTGAAGTTTGGGATTTTTAAGTTTCAAAGGAGGTTTCTCTTTTCTTTTTCTTCCTCTGTCTCTCTCTTGCCCTCTTTCACTCTCTTATTCTTGCTCTCTCTTTTTTTGCCTGTGTCTATATAGACATGATCAAAGCATCGAAGACTAATGCTCATTATTCTCTGGGTCACAAAATCCATTGGCTGTATATGCTTGATGAACAGCTAACACACTGCTAAATAATCTTGACGACTGATATTTGAAGGTCATTCAAAGTCACGTCAATTCCCCTAAGATATGCTCTTTCACTGCACAGAGACCACCCTTCTGTTAATAGTGACAAGCAAACCTCTGAGGCTGCCACCGTCACCTCACTCCATTTCTAGTGGTAGGCAGGCATTATTTCTAATTTGGAGATAATGAGACTGGAAAGCCCGATCAGCACTTTTCAGATTTCTCACTTGTTTTCAGACTGAAGGAGAAACATGATGTGGCTTGAGATAAAGCTTTGAACTTTTTAACTTTTAATTAATTATTTAAAAAAATTGTCATCCGTTGGCTGTGATCGTTAACATGCTCCAAATCAGATAACATTCATGAGACAAGGAATCTACATATATGTCAATGCATTATTATACAAGATTTCATGTATATCAATTTGAGACAGGAAGCCTCACTAAAATTTAAACATATTTTTATGGTTTTCAGGATGTCGGATCTCATTCTTTCCTACTGACAGAACAGTAAGGTTTTAATTAGAGTGAGAAAGAGGTTCTGAAACATTTCTGGGTGTCTGAGTCTTCAAAATATATAAGAGATTGAATGTGCTATTCGATTTGACAGGCACAGTATGGCTGCAGGTCTACACAGGCGGATCAGCCTAGTTTGGCTTTTTTTTTTTTTTTTTTAACTTTTCACAGCTGAAAGGTAAATGGTCACTGTATTTCCAAAGACATTCTTTTGATTCAGAACTCCAAGAGATCTTGACATCAAAACCTTACAGCAAATGACTGTCACATGCTTCAAGGGGTGTATGACATGACAAGTCTACTTCCTTACGATAAGATTACAAATGAAAGGGACTATACATAGAAAATCCTAAGGATTCTGTTAAAAGGTTATTAAAACTGGGGCGCTGGGGTGGCTCAGTTGGTTAAGCGTCTGACTTCGGCTCAGGTCATGATCTCATGGTTCGTGGGTTTGAGCCCTGTGTTGGGCTCTGTGCTGACAGCTTGGAGCCTGGAGCCGGCTTTGGATTCTATGTCTCCCTTTCTCTGCTCCCCCATCACTCATGCTCTTTCTCTCTCTCAAAAATAAATAAACATTAAAAAAAGTTATTAAAACTAATAAACAAGTTCAGCCAAGTTGCATGATACAAGATACATGACCAATATATAAAAATCAATTGCATTTATATATACTTCCAATAAACAATCAGAAAAAGGAGTAAAGAAAATTCCATTTCCATTTGCATCAAAAAGAATAAAATATTTAGGAGTAAATTTGATAAAAGTACTGCAAAACTTATACTCTGAAAGCTATAAAGTGCTGTTGAAAGAAGTTAAAGTAGGTCTTAAGAAATGGAAAAGCATCCCATATTCATTGATCAGAAGATTTAATATGGTTAAGATGGCAATATATCTCAAAGTGATCTAGAGATTCGATGCAATCTACATCATAATCCCAGCTGGCTTCTTTGTAGAAACTGACAACCTCATCCTAAAATTCAGATGGGAACTCAAGGGACCCAAAATAACTAAAATAATTTTGAAAAAGAACATAGTTAGTGGTCCCTCACTTTCCAATTTCAAAATTTACTACAAAGCAACTGTAACCAAGACAATGGGGTACTGACATAAGTACAGACGTATAAATCTGTGGAATAGAATGGAAAGTCCAGAAATAAATCTGTATGTCTATGATCAGTTGATTTTCAAAAAGGTACCAAGGTCATTAAATGGTGGAAAGAATAGTCTTTTCAACAAATGATGCTGGGACAACTGGATATCCACAAATATAAGAATGAATTTGGACACTTATCTCGCACTACATATAAAAATTAACTCAAAATTGATCAAAATAAGCTTAAAACTTAAAACTTACAAAACTCTTAGAAGAAAACACAGAAGCAACTCTACATGACTAAGGACTTGGCAGTGTCTTCCTTAGATATTACATTTACAGCACCAACAACTGAAGGAAAATAGATACATAGGACTTTATTAAAACTGAAAAATTTTGTGCATCACAGGGCCCTACTGAGAAAGTAAAAAGACAACTCACGGAATGGGAAAAAATATGTGCAAACCTTCTGATAAGATATTTGAATCTAGAGTGTATAAATAACCCAACAACAAAAAGACACCCCAATTAAAAATGGGCAAATGTTCTGAATAGACATTTTTTTAAATTGAGATTTAGCTGACATACATTATATTCATTTCAGGTGTACAACATCATGATTCGCTATCTGCACATATCGTGAAATGATCACCACAATAAGTCTAGGTAACATCCATCACCATACATAGTTACAGACATTTTTTCTTGTGAAGAGAACGTTTACGATTGACTGTCTTAGCAACTTTCAGACATGAAATATATTATTTACTATGGTTGTCATGCCATACATTACACCCCATGACATTCATTTTACAGCTGGACTGAATAGACATTTCTGTAAGAAAATATATAAATGGCCAATAAGTACATGAAAAGTTGCTTAACATCATTAGCCATTAGGTAAATACAAATTAAACCCACAATGAGATATCACTGAATACCCATTAGGATGGCTATCATCAAAATTTCAGATAAAAATGAGTGTTGGCAAGAATGTGAAAGAATCAGGACCCTAATATAGTGCTGGTGAGAGCTTAAAATGGTGTGGCCATATTGAAAACCAGTCTAACAGTTCCTCGAAAATTTGAAAATAGAGTTACCATTTAACCAAGCAGTTCTAATCATGACAACATAATCAGTAAACAAATTATCACTCAAATAAGAATTAGGATATTCTTATATGAGAAATCAGAGATTTGCAGGAGCTTGGAGAGCACATCATCCCTTCTTTACTGGTAAGAGCACTGTTGCTCCGCTGGGGAATCTGTGGTTGGCCAAAAGAGTTTACTATAGTGGAATAGGAAACAGGGCATATCCAATTATTTAACCTTTCCTCATGGCAAACAGTAGGGTAAAGAAAAAAAACAACAACAACAATAACTGTCTGACAACGATTTCATGAGGATTAACCTAAACAATAATACACCCATACAATAGTTTCCTTCCTTACCCTACCTATGGAGCTATTTCACAGTCAATCTATTGAAATCATTGTAGTGAATGGGGACATCATTTTCCAGAGGTGCTGCCAGTGTGCCATGCTTTGTCACTTTTTTCACTGGCTCTTAGCTATGCTATGCAAACACTTAAGCAGAAAGAACTTGAAGTTCAGTTTCAGGCCCTTAGCAAGACATGTTAATTTCCAAAGCCTATGTCAGAAGCCACAGCCCCAGCTATGATCTATGGTTCTGTGAGTTCTTCAGAGAATAAATGAAGTTTTCAGCATCTTCTAGCACCAAACCAAAGTGAACCAAAGTGAAGAGGTTCTGTAATCCAGAACCAATATTTGAACCATCCATTGAACCACAGTGTGCGGGAAGCTCTTCTAGCTGACATGGGACTTAAAATTAAAAAAAAAAAAAAAGTTTATTTATTTTGAGAGACAGAGAGAGAGGGAGAGAGTGCACACAAACAGGGGAGGGGCAGAGAGAGAGAGAGGGAGAGAATCCCAAGCAGGCTCTGCCCTGTCAATGCAGAGCCTGACACAGGGCTCAATCTCACAAACTCTGAGACCTGAATCAAAGTCAAGAGTCAGATGCTCAACCTACTGGGGTACCCAGGCACCCCATTGACATAGGACTTTTTAACTGAATAAGGCCAGTATCATGGATTCTTAGATATCTCCCACCAGTGAAATATTTTGTAGATTACATGCTGTAAATTCCACTGAAATTAAAAGTCAATCTGAGAATCTGCCAGCAGGAAATCATACAATTTCAAGATATGATATCTGATTTTTGTCCAATCAAAGCCTCCAAAAAAGTCTGAACTAAGATCTGCTCTAAGACCTGTTTAATGACATTTGGGTCTTTCCCTAAATTTTTAGCTTTGCATATCTAAAGAAGATCATATGATAACAAAAAGGAAAAGATTATTTTTTGGTTCTAGGCCAAACACAAGGATGACATAAAAGAATTAAACAAGTCATGGAGGTGACAGAACTATACTGGACTAAAAAGATTTTTTTATGTTTATTTTTTAGAGAGAGAGAGAGAGATAGCATGAACAGGGGAAGGGCAGAGAGAGAAAGGGACAGAGGATCCTAAGCAGGCTCTGTGTTGACAGCTGAGAGCCCTGTGTGGGACTCAAACTCACAAACTGTGAGATCATGACCTGAGCTGAAGTTGGACGCTTAACTGACTGAGCCACCCAGGTGCCCCAGAACTATACTGGACTTTGACATGAGGAAGCAATCTAAAAATGAATGGGTACAAAGGAACCAATCCCAGACAGGATGATTGGCTGGGGTGGCAAGAAAGGGAAATTACTGTAAGAAGTTGAAGAAGAGAAAGTATTTCTAGGAAGGAATGCTTTCTAAGAGACCAGGGAGAAGTGTGAGAGGAACAGTTAGTATCGTGGTCGTCCAAAAGGATTAAAAAAACCCCACAAAAACATTCTTAGTAAATTTGGTGAACAAGGGGTGCCTGGGTGGCTCAGTTGGTTAAGTGTCAAACTTCGGCTCGGGTCATGATCTCACAGTTCATGAGTTTGAGCCCTACCTCTGGCTCTGTGCTGACAGCTGGGAGCCTGAAGCCTGCTTTGGATTCTGTGTCTTCCTCTCTCTCTGCCCCTCCCCGACTCACGCTCTGTTTCTCTCTCTCTCTCTCTCTCTCTCAAAAATAAATAAACATTAAAAAAATTTGGTGAACAAAGTGAAGCATTTTTTTCAAATACAGAAATGGAAAGGTGGTGGTAATTGTATTTGAGAAAAGACAAAATTGGAAGAAATAATGCAATCACCACCAAGTTATTTCTTAAGTAATTATTATGTATCTATTACTGGAATAGGTTCTTCATTGCAATTGAGAGAGGTATAGAAGATGTTTATGGCCTTATCTCTACCATGAGTTACAGAAGTTTTGCAGAAACAAAACTAACAGGTCACATTTTGTATTCAGTGCCTATAAAGCAACTAGAGAACAATTAAATGCCAAGCATGTGGAACTATGAAAAGTGGGAATTCAGAGTAAGAAAATCACAGTGTGAGCTGTAAGAGCCAAAGATGGGCTCTTGGGAGCAGTAAGTTTTCCAGGCGTCTGGGCGGCTCAGTCAGTTAAGCATCTGACTTTGGCTCAGGTCATGATCTCACGGTTCATGGGTTCTAGCACCAAGTTTGGCTCTGTGCAGACAGCTCAGAGCCCGGAGCCTGCTTTGGATTCTGTGTTTCCCTTTCTCTCTGCCCCTCCCCTGCTTACGCGCACTCTCTCTCTCAAAAAAAATGTAAAAAACGAAGAAGAAAAAGCAGTTAAGTTTTCAGGTACAGGGAAGAGTGGAAGAGCAGAGTGTCAGAAAGCTCATGCTCTCTGAGAGGGTCAAAGCAGACCTATGGGTAGCAGCAAGCACAGGATCTTCAGAGGGCCTATGCACACACCATGTTGGAAAGAGGGAAATAAGTTTGGATTGGTTGTTCTCCAGCCAGGTTGGAGGGCTTCATAGATCATGCAGAGTTTATATTTGAGGAGGAAGAGGACAGAAAATTCACTACACGATGCTGAGTAGAAGACTAACATAGGAAGAACATGGCCATGGTGTTTGAGTACTTTGATGGTCATCAAACAGGCCCCTTGAAGATCTGCTAAAGGCATAGGGATTATTTGTGAGAACCAATTAGATACAGGAATAATTTCACAAACTAGAAATAGGAGTATGGAATTCAGAAGAAAATTCAGGCCTAAACGTGCAAAACTAGAAACTAACATCTTCATTTTCACTTGTTATTTTGATGTACTTTTGTGCCTCATTCATCCTACAAGGAATATTTTATCTACAATAGAACAAATGTGAAATTAAATTAATGAGGAAATTGTAGCAATGAAAATTTGGGAACCAACTAGAATAATGCTAAAGCCTAGAGAGGCGTGAAGTTATTCAAGGGGGAAGTGCAAAGCACGGCGAGTCGAGTGAGCACTTCTGGTTTGGAGGTTAATTCAAGAATTCATACATTTATTCAACTCTGTCTATGGAGTCCCTACTATGTGCCAAGGACATAGTGGGGATATACATGGTTCCTTTCCTCCCAGAAGTCACAGTCTTACAGGAGAGAGAGAGGCATAAGCAAACATTGTGGGGGTGGAGGTGCTTATAGTCATACACTCAAGGTTTAGAGATATAAGGGTGATCAAGGTCAACTAGGACTTAGGAAGCAGATATGAGATTAAGGAGAGAGTCCATAAAAATGAAAGAGAACATGAAATGTGAAAGACACATCAAAGTTCTGGGAACCTTGTGTGGAAGCCAGGAAATCAGAATGGTAGGGTAATAGTTACTTCAGGTAAAATAATAGCCAAATGGTAGGATTACAAAGAAAACATAGGCCATAGAAGGACAGGATGTAAGTCCCCAAGCAAGAAGATCATAGGTCAATAATTTGTTGAATGTATGGTTGAGACTGGAAGCATTGACTCAATTGCAAGGAAATTAAGTGGGGTCAACCTTGAAAATGAAAGCAGTTTGACCTCACCTACAACCCTATGATTTATCTGCAAGGAAAATTAAACACCTTTATAAAAGGAAACTTTTCTTACAAGGACCTGCTACCGTAAAGAAATCAAATAAACAGTCAATCTATTAATTTTATTAAAAAGCAAGCAAAGATTCCTTAAGCGGTTGAGTGGGGTTTTTAGATGAAATATTTACATTGTACTCCATTGTTTCCAACATTATCTTATCTAACTTATTTAGGAATTATTTTTTGCTATGATACAAATATTTCCTATCAAACTGCCAATCTTCAGCACAGAAATGCATTAATTCACAAAGCACTTTCAGAATTATTTAAATCTCCCACTAGCAAAGTAGACATGTTTATGCGCCCATGACCTTCTGTGGGGAATCATACACCAGATTAATTCCTGAACACTGTGACTTAAGAAGCTAAAGTTCTAATCAGAGAATACTTGTTGTAAACAATTTAAGAGGAATAACATAGGAATTCTTTTTGCCACTGTACTAATTTTAATTCTTCACTAATGTTCAAGCAACTTATCATGTTCAAAATGACGACATGAAAGTCACCCTTCTTCATAAAGTGACCCATTTCCAGTTATTTTCTATATACCTCAAAATACCATGGCTCTGACTTTGACAGAGCATTGCACTCAGAACATCTTAGGAAAATTCTAGTTTTAAGAAACTTCCAGAGAAGAAATTTTATAGTCTGTGAGGATTATTTCTGTATTTAGCAGTATTCATTGTCAGAAAAAATGTCCTTATAGTGAACCTAATTCACAGAGTTGCAAACTTTTTATTTTTTTATGTTAGAAAAAGAGCACATGAGCAGGGGAGAGTGGCAGGGCAGGGAGGAGAGAGAGAGAGAAAGAGAGTATGTTAAGCAGTGTCTAAGGTCAGGGTGGAGCCCAACATGGGGCTTGATCCTACTACCCTGGGATCATGAATCGAGCCACAATCAAGAATCAGATGCTCAACCTCCTGAGCCACTCAGGTGCCTCTAAATTTGCCATTTTAAAGTCATTTCTTCTTTTGATGAATTCAGTGGAAATAAAGAATATTTTGTATATCCATAAGCTATTATTTCTTGAGCACTTACTTTGTGACACACACTGTGATAAAAGCTTTACACACTAACTCACTTCATCTTCATACCATGATTAAAAGGTAAGTATTCTCATGGTCTCCATTTCAGAGAATAAACTGAAACAGAGGTGAAATCTTGTTCAGGATCTCACAACTAGTAAGTGATAGAGCTGGGATGAAGTGGAGGTCCTTCCCGTTCCTTTTTTTTTTTTAATCTTTATTTATTTTTAAAAGAGAGAGAGACAGAGTGCAAGTGGGGGAGGAACAGAAAGAGAGGGAGACACAGTATCCAAAGCAGGCTCCAGGTTCTGAACTGTCAGCACAGAGTCTGACGAGGGGCTCAAACCCATGAACTGTGAGTGCATGACCTGAGCCTAAGTCGTACACTTAACCGACTGAGCCACCCAGGCGCACCCCTGTTCTTTTATTACGAGGACCTTAACTACCTCCCAAGACTGCTCTCTCAGCATTCTAGATAACTCTAATCATTTACTTGATTTTCTGAACTGTATAATCATCTCAACTCTATTCTAAAGCCTCTCAAAATTTTCCAAACCTACATTTCCAGGAAACACAAATTAAACTTCCTAATAAGGAACCCTCTCAATGTTTCCAAATCTATTTCACCAGGAAACACAGATTAAACTTCCTAATAGATTGTTTTGTGGATCTTAATTTCTAGATTTCCTACTTTAGAATCTTAATTCCATTAATTTCTTAGTAACAGTGTTCTGTTATCGAATCATGGCTAATAAGCCAACACAGTGTCTAGACCATTTCCAAGAACACAACTAATACTGGAATCCTTGCTCATGGATATAGCTAATATAATTGCTATTTTATATTTACTAGGTTTTTTTAAAAAATAGAATTGAATATTATGTTCATATGTATAAGTGTGCTACAATCTTCTTAGAGTAAGACCCAGAATAGTTTCTTCTCCCCCAAATAAGCCGGATTGAAAAGAGTATAATTATTTGAGTTTTTTAAGACACACATACATCAGAATGAATGTGAATTACAAAACAAGAAGAAAAAAAGAGGATTGACAATCCATCAACTAAACATCTCTCGCTTTAAATGACTAAATTAACACAAAATTAATTATCTTTTTAAACTACACTTCATTTTATACTTAATTGACTTTTTCATTAGACCATCTGGAACAATTTGGCTTCTGATCTAAAGCTCCTGCACCTTAGTTCATAACTGGATGTATGTTCCATCACATGCATTCTGAATACATCAATATCTCTAATTTTTACTCCCTCTCGCACATATACTTTGCTGTCAAAAATACAATAAAATATAGGTAGTAATTATGATACCCATGAATACAATAATAAATTTCTCTTATGAGGAATTTTGGCTCACCTTCAAATAATCTTTTATCAGTGTGGCAATTGAAACATCAGATGTAACTTTAAAGTCAGCTTTCTACACGAATTTTTATCAATTCAAAGTTTAGCCAATGGTCTTTACTTCAAAGAAAGGCATATACTTCAGTAAAAGAAGGAGAGAGGGGCGCCTGGGTGGCTCAGTCGGTTGAGGGTCCGACTTCAGCTCAGGTCATGATCTCTCAGCTTGTGAGTTCAAGCCTTGCGTCGGGCTCTATGCTGACAGCTCGGAGCCTGGAGCCTGCTTCAGATTCTGTGCCTCCCTCTCTCTCTGCCCCAACCCATTCAAATTCTGTCTCTGTCTCTCTCAAAAATAAATAAACATTAAAAAAAATTAAAAAAAAAAGGAGAGAGACCTTTACAAGAGTGATCTTGTGATCTTCCTCATACATCCTCACTCACAAAAGCCCTCTTTAACCTCCCCCTGCACACCAGTCCAATTTCAGGGCAAGAAGGAAAGTATCAGTGTGTAAAGATTTGCTAATTATTCCAAGGGACAACAAACAAGGAAGAAAAAATTTCTAGAACAATGTCACTGTAAAGATGCTGAATATCCTCCAGAACTGTCAAATTTCTTCTATAAAACAAATAAAAGCTTTATTACTCTGCAGACAGAAATTTCAGCCAGTGCTTAAATTAGTATTTATACTGATTCTTTTGTCTTTCTCTTTCAACTTTGTGTACTAAAACAAAAACATTCAAATTCCATACATACACACACACACACACACACACACACACACACACACACACACACATCCATATTTTGTAATCAAAAGACAGATACTGTATGTATCTGTATGTATGTAATCAAAAGACAGATACATATACTCATATGTGGATCCTGAGAAACTTAACAGAAGACCATGGGGGAGTGGAATGGAAAAAAAAAAAAAGTTAGAGATGGAGGGAGCCAAATCATGAGAGACTCTTAAAAACAGAATAAACGGAGGGTTGATGGGGGTGGGAGGGAAAGGAAAGTGGGTGATGGGCATTGAGGAGGGCACCTGTTGGGATGAGCACTGGGTGTTGTATGGAAACCAATTTGACAATAAATTATATTTAATATAAAAAATTCAGTATATATATAGCATATATAGCATATATGTATCTCATAGGTTGGATTTTGTAGATGTTTTCCCTTTGTCCCTATACAAAAATGGAAATTGTTCAAATCCAAAGTTCTAATTTAGAAAATACATTTACCATTCTTAAATGGTAGTTATAATAAGAATGGTAAGATGCTAGAAAACCACACTTAAGCAGCCTTCTGGTAAGTTGGACTTCTTATTCAAGTTTAGTCAGGGCATTAGGAAAATATAAGCTACTTAGTTTCTAGTTTTCAGTCTCTGAGCTTGTTTATTCAACTCACAGAAACACAGAATCATAGAATTTTAATGTTGGAAGGGACCAGGGAAACTATCTAGTCTAACCTCTTTATTCTACACATAAGAAAGCTGAGATTCTTCTTTTCACATGCAGCCATCCAAAATTAAAAGTACAAGCCAATTCAATATTTAATTCACAGAAACTTCTATTCCATGTGTCTTACAGTAAAACTGCACTGTGCCCCTCTTGTGATTTTGCCACTACTGAACTCACACTGGCTTTTAAGAACCTCTGACTCATGCCTAGTGAGAAATGATAGTGCCATAATCAATCAGACTCAAAACATCTTTGAAGTAAGGTCTATATCTTACCTGGTTTCATATCCCTAATGACTAACAGAGTACCTATCATACAGTAGGTGGTTTTTTTAATGTGTTGATTGCTTGAATGAATGTATGATTGCTCTGAATATTAGTGTAGCAAAGTTACCACAAGAAGACGTAAAACATGAGAATCCCTCCTGGGCTAGTTTACACTATTTAGTTGAGCTCTGGGTGTTTATCAGCACTTGGATTCATAGTGGTTTGTCATCACAGCATTTTACCTGAAGTTCTCACAAGAATAGGTACCACCCTTACAGCTTTCTATTCTTAAGGCTCTAAAAGTGTATTGGAAACAGTCCAATAGCAGCATGCCTGAAAGAAAACCTGCCATTAACTAAAGAAATGTCTAACCTGCATAACCATTTGGACACTCCTCCTTCTCTTTCCACTTTAATTTAAGCTTATTTTACCACAATCATACGGTCATTTAAACTAAATGCTGCTGTTTGGAATCCAAACAAGCATGAAAATTTGCTCTATTCCTACGTGCTCCCAGTCCTTCTTCAATTTCCTTAGTTCCAATGAAGTTTTAGAAATTCAAACATCGTACCATCTAGATGGTCCACGTAGCAGTATACGTCGTAGGTTTCATGAGGCGAACGGAATCCATAGGTCCTGACTCCTTCCTTCCCCATCATATCTCCGTAACAGCCTTCCCGGGGAGCCCGGATGGGATATCTGGGGAAATAAAAGACTAGTAAGAAGTACTTTATTCTTACTCTCAAATTAATGAATTACAGCTTGTGGCCCCCAGACCTCTCACCTGACGGTCTGATCAGACAGCCAACCTGCATCACACTGTTCAAATCCATCTTCATAGGCGGCATGGAGCTGCTCTGGGGTTGCTATGACTGCCCCAATATCCACACAAGCCTTCTGTGCAGTCTCAAAATTCAGAGTATACCTGCTTGTCGCCGCTCTGTAGTGAAACACAACCCCTGCAAAGAGAGCCACAAGCAATTACTGGCATGTTCAAATATCCCACCATAATTTGCAAAGTTTCTCACTGATGTAATACATCAAATTAATTGCTCCCATGGTAATAACACCATGGTGATACTTTATTTTCATTTTATGTGGCATTACATAAAGTTATGGTGATGTGAGGAGCCCCAGAAATGCCGTTCACCCAGGTGTCCCATTGTGCTCCATTAGAAAGTTTCTTAACCAGGAATTTTCTATTCTCATGTCAACAATCTAAGAAAAAGATTTAGGCCACTAAAATTCCAAGGAGTGGACAGCTTCTCCAATTACATGTGGTATTCACATTATCATGGGAACACTGGACAACTAAACAGAGTAGGTCCTGCAGGAGATACAAAGAGTTAAGGGGCCATGAGGTCAACTTGCCCTATTTACCCAGGCCCAACTGAATAGAAGCACATGGAACATTCACTAACCCCGCTTCCTCCAAACATAAAACATTGAGATATTTACTTCCAGAAACAATGTACTAAGAAGAAGAAGACAATGGACTATGTATGAGCGAGAAGGCTTGTTCCAATTACTAATTTGTTCCTTAATCATATACTGAGTTAATCTCCACCCCCCACAATAAAGTGTACCTAACATTGCTTATGTTACCTGATATGAAAGTCAAATTAGGCAAAAGTTTTAAAAATGTTGTATAGGCTACTAACTCCCACCCACTGCTTATCATATTCACCATCTGACTAGCATAACTGAGGGTTTCCACTAAGACAAATAAAATGTACGATTTTTATCCCAAAGAAGGCTTGAAGTAAATTTACCCAGATTCCCCTGAGTTGAAGCCAGGCATCTTGGTACTTGCCTCCAACTCCACTTTGCTGTATGTTAGGAGTTGCATAGTCTAGTGGTTCTAGAGCTGTTCTCCAGGGCTCAAGGAATTGTCAGAGGGCTGAGGGAAGAGTAACTGGGTGGGGACGAGGGTGGGGGTAGGAGTGAGGTTTTGGTCTTCTCCTCTTACTTCAACAAGAGCATCTCCATCTTTAATTGCACTAAATGTGGTGACTCGTTTCTGTAAGACTGCAAAGTGAATCAAGGTAAGGGGCCTGGGAAGTCACTAGAAAATAAAAGTTGGGGCAACTGGGTCTTATGGATGAGATTTTATTAGGGGTCAAATTGCCTAAGACCACTTTTTTTGTTATGCAGAATGGACTTTGGTTTCCAAGATAGCTTCCACTGTCTTTTTATTCCTAGTAATTCCCTTGGGTTGACAACAGTCTATGTCCCACAGTCTCACTTCTAGTTATAAGACTGTCTTCCATATGCCCATCCTTAAAATGTCTCCTTCTTGCAAGACAGGTTATGTGCCAATAAAGTAAATACAGGGGAACAGACTAGCCATGTCATAGATGAGCACCTCCGATAAGTGTCAACACAAAAAGACCTGCACAGGCACCGAGTAGATGCAATGACAACTAACATTCATTTTCCCATTTCTGACAGTGCAATGAAAAATTCATCAAATGCCTTTCCAAAAATTTGTACCTTTATAGAAATACTCTAAAATCGCCAGGAAGTGTGTATCATACTATCTGGTAAGTATGAGATAGCTTATAGTGATCTCTAAGGCTTAAGCAAGAATTTGAATGGTTTTAAATTAGTCTTATGTCGATCAAAGCTTCCAACAGTCCTCTTGATAATTAAAAATCTTCCATGTGCACTGAAGACTGTAAGGGGGCACAAAGGGGCCTCCAAGAGCAGGGCAGGGAATATCAGTTGGTATAAGTATCTGCAGTTGTTGGGATAATTTGAAGACCTCATGGGGCTAAGGAGATTAAGTGGAGGATTTTCATTGTTTCGCAGGGGCAAGGGGAAAATCCATCGCTAATTCTTTAATGGTGAAATTAGTAAGAAGTTGTTAAATTCCTTTAGAGATTTTAAAAATATATATAAATTTATACATAGTGTGCATATACCACTACTATATATTTATAATTTATTAATAATCTATTTATATAAGATATAAATATAATACACAAACACACACACAGATTAAAAAAAAATATCAGTACAGCAAAACAATCCTAGGCTAACTAAAATAAATAATAAAAAGGTCAAAAGACTGAAGAGCCCAGGATATTTAGTGGATGCCTGCACAACGTAAAAATAGATTGACAGGAGACAGTAACAGAATCTGAACATAAAAGAATGTACAGTAAATTAATTCTCTGCATCTGAAATTCAAAGTATTTCCTTTTGGCTACAGAAGAAAGTTTTAATAAAACCCTCTGTATATATTTCTGAAAGGTAAATATTTTATAGGAAAATGGAGGGATGGAAGAAAAATCTGTTCTATCATGTCTGGGTATTAGAATCTTGCTTAATAACTTGCCAAAATATTCTGTTTCCAAGAGCTATGGTATTATGTGTGTACCCAATTAAAGCAATTTTTCTTTGCTTTGTCTCCTAACTTAAATTCAAATGACATACAAACCACCGCTGAAAGAGGGCTAAAATGAAAATGCCTCATTGCAAGCCTTAATGTATAACAGTTAGTGTATTGACCTTTAAATCAAAAAATTCACCGAATTTTATTTTGATCCAATGCAAATGTTTCTTAGGTCCTGGCCTTTCTAAGGCACTCTGACATGTACCATGATACTTATTAAATGCCCTATTTCTTCAATGTAAGTTAAGGTAGAATTTATATTTCTTAAAAAGAAACTCAAAGATTTTAATAATTATGCTAGGACAGTGAGAAAAAGGAGAAAAGGTTTGTGTGTGTGTGTGTGTGTGTGTGTGTGTGTGCTCGTGTGTGTGCACATGTGTGTGTGCATACACACATGTCGTAAAAATTAAAATAAAATGTAGATCAGCCTTTGTGGTCTTAAAAAGTAATCACAGACAGGTAGGTCAAAGTAAGGAAATAATTAGTTCTTGAACTATTTATCATGTCTTGAGCTATTCATTAATTCCATTATACTGCACTTTCCTGAATCAGTGAAGGTGCTGTGCAAAATGTCACCTTCCTTGACCTTTAAAGAAATAATAGTTGATTTTTGGTGAAAGGCATGAACTGTTGAAATGACTGATGTTTCTTCCACTTGTCCAAACTCCGAACACCATTTACTTCAAGTACTGCTTCACAACACTTCTGAACCAGGTATCATGTCTTACAGATTTGGGAAGCCTTACCGTCCACCGCCAATGATACTGTGTCTTGTGTGTCTTCAATCCCGTACATGACATCGCAGCGGTAGAGGCCCGCGTCACTTGCGCGCAATTTGACCATGGTGAGCGAGGCATCCCCGACGACCTCGGAATGTGTAGGCACGGACACTCTCCCCTTATAGCCCTGACCAATCTTGATATTCCCATTTTGGGCTACAAGAACAGTAGTCTCCTTCAAATCTTTTCCACTCTTGTCCAATTCAATCTTAGACCATTTGATTCTGAGAAATTCGCTAGAGGTGTTGTAACTGGGTGGTAACGTAGGCATGGTTGAAAAATGACAAGGGAGATTGACTTTTCCAGAGAGGGAGCCCTTAACAGGTGGGCTTTTTTCCACTTTGACTAGGAGAAATAGAAAATACAAAATTAACAGTCCTAAAAAACTCAACCAAGTCTATTAAGTAAGTGAGTGGCTAAGAAACCCTTACAAGTGGTTCGGTTACTTTTTCAATAGGTGAGATAATTAGAATGAGTTTATATACAAAGACTAGTATACAGTTTTAACCATGTTTCACAACAAAGATATGGCTTAAAAATGCTCATCTTTATGTACTAAAAATATAGCATTCATTTTAAAGTATTTGTAACTTAGAGTTCAATATGTACAAAATAAGTAATAGAATAAGCATGTATAGCAAGGTAAGCAATTAAGAGCAAAAGGAGACTAGAATTGGTAATGTGGGTAAAAGATTGGACCAATGTTAGGAAGAGCAATTGAAAGAAGAATTTATGTCTACCTGTCAGAAGAGGAAAATCATTTAAGATAACTGCCACATTACCTTAGAGGAAATGAAAATAAAATTCAAAGAGGAAGTGAAAATTAAAAAATATATATATTTCAGTAGACTGGAGCAGGAAGAAGTCTAACACTTGAAGGAACCTCATTTGGTTCAGCGTTTGAACCAAAGGCTTTCCTCATAATAACAAATCCAGCTGCAATCACTTTGCAGTGAAACATTACCTCTTAATTATATCCTGTGTGTGGGGGTGGGGGGGGTAGGATTTGGTCTGTTCACCTAACCCCCACCTAAAGTATTAATCTGCAGAATGTCTTTCTGTTTAAGCCCTTAAAATTTTAAGGAGAAAGAATACCTTGAGTGCAATTTAACAGTATCATATGCAAAATAAATGACATTTTATTCTTACAGGAATCCATAACCCTTTCCCACCACTTCCTCCCATTTTCCAGTCCTGACTAATTGGTAGACAATGTGCAGGCAATAACGATAGATAGAAATTATGTTCATACACAAGCAATCCTACTTCATGAAAATATGAACAAGTTAAAAGTAGCCTCTAGCTGGAGTGAAATAATAATTCTTAACAAAATGATGTGTATGTAACACTTAGTGTGTTAGTAGTCAAGGTACTGGGAACATATATCTCAATACAGACATGTATCAGAAATGATATAGTTGTCAACATAGCACTGTGGATTCAGTTGGGGATAAGTCATTTTGAAAATTTCAGGAAGATATGGAGATACTATGCACTTTAAGAAAAAAATGCTCTTTATTGTTAAAGATTGAAATTTAACTTCTTAAAGGCTGGACTATAAAATCTCTCATATGATACAAATAAATCTAAAATAACCAATACAGTATTATATTTACTGTATTTATGATAGAAATCAGTCATATATTTCTAATTTATAGTGGTCATAGCTGTCATACATTTCTTTATCATCTTACTAATCTATATATAACTTGCCCCAAAACAGGATTTAAGGCACTTAACAAAATTAAATAAAAATACACTATTAACTGCACTAAGTTAGTCTTTTAAATGTTACTAAGATCATAATCACCTTTAAATACAGTATCAAGGGAATAATTCCATTCTATTAAATTCTTGGCTTATAAAATAAATTGTCTTACTTAAAGCTCACCCTCAGAGTGAAACTAGTCCAATCCCTTACTAAGGATGCTCCACTGTGAGGAAGTGACATTTAAGATCCTAGCTGCCTGCTGACAGACCTGGGCCAGAACACAAGTCTCCTCACAACTAATCAAGGAATCTTTCAACTTTGGTACTTATTGGGTTCTTCCTCTGTCCCTAAATTAGTGTTAGTCCCTTTGCAGAGTCTACACCCACTCTATTTCCATCTCATCCTATTTCTTTAATTGTTATCTGCACGGACAGCAGTTAGCAACTTGATCTTTTAAATAAATCTATAAAGTCCACAGAGGACTCCCTACCTGATTTATAATCCCTTGATTTGGCCCCCATTAGGAAGATGATGACAACACAAAGGTTGTTTGTTTGTTTTGTTTTTTTTTTTTGCCAAGAATAGGAGTTCTGAGAAGGAAAGGGCTAAGTATTCTATGATCTAAAAATCTCCATTTACGGTATGTTCTAGGAAAGCTCATTTCCTTCCTAAAGAATTATTTAGATGATAAACATTACCACAAAGTATTGGTTTTTTAATGGAAAAAAAAAAGCTTTACCATCAACCTCAATTATGATATAAATTATGAGATTCTTTATCATCTCCTTAAAAATGAGTTTAAGATAAGTGACATCCAATTCCTTAATATTTATTACTAAACTATCATTCTTTTCACAATTTTAGATGTGTAGAGGCACATATGAGATGGAATCCAATGTATCCAATTGGAAGGTTTCTAAAACTCCAAGTGTTGCTCAGTAACTGTGCTGTTATGTAAAAATATATTGGAACAAAATGATCTCAAAAGGCAAATTACCCAAGGGTTATTTATTGTTCTAGATGTTTACAGATACAAGGAAATCAAAAGCTTTGTTCAGATATAAATATATATTCATGTAGAATCTAGTCTTAACAACAGGATTAACAAAAAGCTGTGTGGTCAAGTCTTTTGTGTATAAAATCTTGAGTCTTAATGCACTGGGTCATAAGAACTAAGCTCACTAAATCTAAATATTTTAAGGAAGAAACTAAGTAGTTCAGAGAATAATGTTTACAGACTATACATGTTTTTTTTTAATGCTACCTGTAAGAACTTGTCTGAAACTGTGAACAATGCAAGTAGTAAAAAACGAAAATTAACACAAAGTTCACTGTTCCCACCACGTGGTTTGTGGTCTATATGAGTAGCGTAAGGGAGAAATCTCTAAATAACGAATGATCAATTGCCTTTCATTCTCTGTCGGTAAATTCTGTGGAGAAGAATGACATAAATTCCATCTATACAATTTGATCACACGCACACACACGCACACACACACACACACATACACACACCCCTTGGCCAAATAAATGTCAGATTGAGAATATGAGAATTTATTACTCTCTAGGGTGATAAATTTCACTCTGTTGTTCATTCATTTGCTCATGACTGTGCAGAACTCATTTATTAATAGTAGAGGAATATCCAAATAACTAGGTAAGCACTAGATAATCAATAAAATAGGTATTGTTAAAGCACAGAACGCTTCATGCATTAAAATAAAGCCAATAACCAGTGGACAAGGTGTTCATTAATGTTAGTTATTGACCTTTTGAGTGCCTAGTAATAAACAGAGAAAAGCTTAAGATGAAAACACTTGTGTTAACTCCTAACAAGTTATTGCTGTGTATCCTACTATAAACTGGCAAATTTGTTTTATTTGGATCTTACGTTTTCAACTTTTGTGCCTCATATGAAAAAATTAAATTCTTCTGAAATTAGTCCCAACTAATTATATCTCTTAATCATGATCACAGATTTACAAAGAACTTGATTCTTGGAATAAAGTGTAATATAGTGGTTCATAGCATGGATTATGGAGCCCGCCTGCCTGGGTTCAACTCCAGGCTCTGTAACTAAACTGCTATATAATCTTCTACATTAGGTAGGCCTCCAAACCTTGTGGTAGTGCAGTTTCTTCATCTGCCAAATGGGGAGAATAGAAGCATCTGCCTCATTGGAGAGTTAAGATTCAATAAATTAACTATGTAACATACAGAAGACCTGGCATGTAGAAATTATTCAATATTGCTAGCTATTATTACTGTTATAAAATACTGTCAAGGAGCTATATCATAAGTGCTTTTGGTTTTTTCCCCATTGTTTATGTGAGTGCTTTCTTTGCCTTAAGCAGAAAGTCTAAACTCTGTTTTAAGTGTCCCTCAAGTTTCTCCCATTGTTTTCTCCCCTTCTGTTACTACCCATCTAAACCAACTCTCTTTTCTGTATTTCCTTTTAGTGTTCTCCCTTGTTACTGGGTGCTATTGTCCTTCCCTGTCTGTGACCTTCACCTGTATTTCCTGACTACACTGAAGGAAATAGCGCTTGGGCTGTTAACAGATTGTTGGAGCCTAAACTCCGACAGTCATCTTGGTCATTCATATCTCAGTTTAAATGTTACTTGCTCAAAGAGGCCGTCCCACCTTCCCCCTACTCAGGCACTTCTTAAAAAATTTTTTTTTTTCAACGTTTATTTATTTTTGGGACAGAGAGAGACAGAGCATGAACGGGGGAGGGGCAGAGAGAGAGGGAGACACAGAATCGGAAACAGGCTCCAGGCTCTGAGCCATCAGCCCAGAGCCCGACGCGGGGCTCGAACTCACGGACCGCGAGATCGTGACCTGGCTGAAGTCGGACGCTTAACCGACTGCGCCACCCAGGCGCCCCAAGCACTTCTTTATCATATCACTAAGCTTTATTTTCATCAATCTGAAAATACCTGGGTTATGAGTTTATTTGTTTGTTGCCTATATCATATAACTAGGAGATTAAGTTTAATGAAATAGAGAAAGAAGAAAAGAAGAGAATAGAAAAGGAAGGGAAAGAGGGAAAGAAGGAAAGGAAAGGAAAGGAAAGGAAAGGAAAGGAAAGGAAAGGAAAGGAAAGGAAAGGAAAGGAAAGGAAAGGAAAGGAAAAGAAAGGAAAGAAAGGAAAGAAAGGAAAGAAGGAAAGAAGGAAAAGAAAGGAAAAGAAAAGAAAGGAAAGGAAAAGGTAATATATGTGGAGGGTAAAATCCTGGGTGTAAGCCTGCTCTTTATCTTTTTGACTCTTCTCACACTGTAGCCTCCTGAGGGTTTGATAGTCTTTCTTTATAGGAAAGGCTTTGAGTATATTGAAGATGACAGATTTTAAAAAATACGTATATATGAGCACTTTTGCAATCTGAAAGTAATCTGGGAATTTATTGAAAACCCACTTGCTTCTTTAGCATCCTGTTCATTGTTTCATTTTATTTAAAACCATTTATTAAATGAAAAATAATATTATTTCAGCTGAAAGTGTTCAGCACTATAAATCACTAAATAGATCAAAAACTAATTCTTTATTCTATTGACTCCATATGGCCATTCTGTGCTCTAGCACTTAAATTTTTATTTCACTAAACACCAAAAAAAACTTAAACCACACTCACCTTTATGTAGTGCATGGGTTGCTATTAAGGTAGAGCACATCCATAAGATGCTCTTTATATTGATCAACATCTTGTCCTGGAAATGAAGAAAAACACAAAGGAAATCATAAGCATTCAGGTTTGCGGTGGGCCATAAGTCACCATGCTATTTTGTGCATTGTATATAGTAAGAGTACAAGGTACAGCTCCTCTTAGATTGTAGAAACGAGAGAATTCGTAATAGGAAAAGTCATCCCAACACTTTAATTATTAGTTCGACTCTCACTCAATGCAGTAGTTACCAAAATAATCCCAAAACCAAGTTTGGGAACATATAACAATATGGATGTGTGGGACAACCGCAACCCGGTGGGCTGGAGAAAGAACAATAAAGACCACAGCCGAAGTAACTAGTGGCTAGGAATGGGCACAAAGAGGGAGAGGTGACCACAATGTCTATTTAGAAACAGGAAGCTGGTCACAGATGGAGCAAAGGAAGATGGGGAACCAATAGGGAGAGATGTTGAAAGAAAAGGATTCATATCAAATGTGAGGTGGGAAAGAACATGGTGGTGGCTCATGCACATGCTATCAAAACAGGCAATAAGGACTTCAGCAGGCTTTTTAAAGCACAGACTCAATTTAGTTTCTAGGAGGCTGAACAAACAAAACAAATGTATTATAAGGAGCTGTTAATTACAAAAAGACCAGGGCTTGCCATGAGTTTTAAAGCAGTTCCAACAGTTCTAAAGTCTGAAGGGTGAAAAAAAATAAAGAAAACACTCTGTTCTGAGAGTCAAGAAACCCTGCCCTGGCTTTGCCATTAATTTATTGTGAGGCTTTGGGGAAGACATTTAACAGTCTGGGTCTCAGAACGGTCCCTTCCAGCTTGAATTTCTATGGAGCTGTAATTATGAGGCGGCTAAGTACCAGTGTTGGGGACCATCTGGAAAGCAAAGAGCCAATCTCAAAAGAACTGCAGATTACTTGATCCCCAGCGTTCTTCCCTCCTTAGCTGCATTTAGAACGATTCTATAACAGGCACTCTTGGTTGGGTACTCAGTAGCCATTCTTCTTTCTCCTTTCCAACAATACTCTGATTCCATTCTAGTATCTATCCTCTTTTACACAGCCATACACTTTAGAGGAGCCTGGGTCAAACCCAGCCAAAGGGAATGATGCTGATTATCCTAAGTCAGTCACACTGCTCCCATTCATTTTGCCGATTGGTTTTGGAATGAGTACATGATACAGTTTTTAACTAATGAGATGTGAGGGGATCTCAGCAGGATAGACGGGATGCTCCTGGGAAAGGTATATTCACCTTAAGAACAGGAAAAAAAGAAAGAGGTGGTTGCTTTTCTTCAGGGAATACTGTCACAATAGGTTACTTCTTCTCAAACTGGTGTAGCCTTCTTGTGTCCATGAGTGTATAAGATAGCCTCTGGCAACAAAGCTGAGAAAGAATCAGGACAGCTAGGTCTTAAGCCCTCAAACATTAGGCCAGAGTAAGCTGTCTCTTTGAACTACTTTTTAAACGAAATAAATTCCTTTATTACATAAACCCAATAAAATCGGAGATTTTTGTTACTTGTAGCTGAAGGCATCATAACACATTTGAAATAATGTCCTAAATAACTTCCTAATATCCTCCTTAGAACATATATAAATTCAATATGAGTTAGGAAACCTAGACTGAAAAGACGTAAATGCTGTAAAATCCAAGTCCAATTTGAGTTCAAGTTTAATTTCATAATTATGACAGTTACTCCTTTTTCCTTGCTATTCATTTCCCTTTAATTGTTTTATTTTATATATTGTGAAATAAGCATTGGAACCTCTCTATAACAAAATCCTAAAGAGCATCTTTTAAACCTAATAATTATATATATATATATATATATATATATATATATATATATATATTTCCCATCTATATAGGCTATTTGACAACTCACAATGAAAAGCATACAGTTGATAATCCTTGCTACAGATGATTAATCTTGATAATTAAGTTTATTATTTATCATATAATTAATGGAATATGTAGTAGACACTATTAAACACTAACTGCAAAATTTAGTTTCTACATTTCCATAGTTCTTATAAGCTACCATAGCAAGCAGAAAGTATTCACTTGTGTTTCAATGCTATTACAGTATTTCAGAAAAAAATAAAAATATCACTTCCACATATTCTATAGTTTAAAGCTGCAAAAGTGAAATTTTAGGTTGTATTATTAAAATCTATTATGGGGCGCCTGGGTGGCTCAGTCAGTTAAGTGTCCGACTTCAGCTCAGGTCATGATCTCGCAGTCCATGAGTTCGAGCCCCGCATCGGGCTCTGTGCTGACAGCTCAGAGCCTGGAGCCTGCTTCAGATTCTGTGTCTCCCTGTCTCTCTGACCCTCCCCCATTCATGCTCTGTCTCTCTCTGTCTCAAAAATAAATAAACTTTAAAAAAATCTATTAAAGAAAATGAATTCCATAAGTATTAACTGAATTTAAGAAACATTTTTATAAAAATAAATAATTTCCTATCATCATGAAAGAAAAAAATTGAGAACATTTTTTTCTTTCATGATGGTAGGAAATTATTTATTCAGGAAATTATTTATTTTTTCAGGAAACTTTTATTTTATAATCATAATGTTAAAAGCCTGGTCTCCATTTTCAAACAACCCTGAATTCAAGTTCTGAATCCTCTACTAATACTCTGTGATTTGGGATAAGTGACTAACTCTCTTATTTTCAGTAACTTCTTAATTATGAAAAGTAGTACTTAACTGTTGGAGTGAACGTGAGGATTGATAAAATAATGCATATGAAATATAGGTCAGTGATACAGTGTATTCAGTACTCAATATTTCTTATTAAAATTATTGATTCAGGTTTTCTATAGATGTTCTCTTTCTGTGTTCATATCACTAATAGTAAAAAGAAAAGTATTTGAACCTGTTGGATATGAAAATTATAATCTAGGTTACCATTATAGAAGCAGTGTATAACTTTATGCTTACAATAAATTGCCATATAACTTATTGCTATATGCTTTAAGTTATTACTTGTAAACTAACATGTTTTATCTCCTCTGTAGAACAGCTGTCTCTGTAGAACAGACCTAGTATCACGTTCAACTTGCTAATTACCACAATATTCCACAGTGCCAGGTTCAGAGTAGATGCTTGAGAAAGGTTTATGGGCCAAATGCATGACCAATGCCTCTATTTACCAGTTCTGAAACACACTTTGAAGAGAAGTGCCAACAATCTCTTAAGAATGTGGGCATGTAGGGTAATTAACACCTGAAATGTATTTAAACCAGTCCAGTTGAATGTGTACCATGACACAATAATATCTGATGTTTGTCAATATTTGGAGTGTCAGATCTCCTAACAAAATCAGACAAGGCGTGACCTTGACCCAGGGATGGGTCTTTTGCATCCTAATTTTCTAAGACCGATACTCCAAGTTTAACGTTTTGTGCCATCCTTCACCCTTATAAAAGTGCCCTTTTTTAAGGGAGGGAGGAAAATGGTCTTTCATCTACAGAACAAATGTACTCATTGCTTGACTTAAAATTGCCCCAAGACAAATCTAGGGAAGGAAGCCAGTGCATTAAAAATACAAGGGAGAAATCAGTCATGTTAGAAATATATTTGTATAAATAGGTTTCAATAAATTCCCAGCATTTAAAAATTGGAGTTTTCACAATAAGTCTCTCAGATCTCTTTTGAAAAATCAGATCAAACAATTCTAGGTGCATATTCTTGCTGGCCAATAATCAGCACTAGGCAAGGAGCAGCCTCTCACCTTGGCTTCATGAACTCAAGGTTATCACTGGCCCCACTTGGTTTCTCATGCATTTCTACTCCATGCCTGTTCCCTGTAAGCACCTGAGCTTGCAACACTTGATTTAAAGAATGGCCATTTATCTCTTTAGTAAATATCTCAGAGTGCTTTTACTGACCTTAATTGCCTTAGAACTATATTTCTGTGGCCTCTTCCTGGGACTCTATGGGCATTCATTCCATTTCTCTAATTTTCTTAAGGCTATGTCCATGTTCACGGTTGTTAAGGCACACTGTTTACCTTCTGCATTTGATGTTGCTGAATAAGAAAAACTTTTAAAACCTTTCTTTTTTTTTTTTTTTTTTTAGCACCTCTCCAACACCCACTTCTATTCTTTTGCTCTTCGGTGTCTGTCTTGTAAGCATAATCTGCTAGTGATAACAAGTCTATCTGCAAAGAAAGACCTGAGAGATATGAAAGCCAGTGCCTATATTTAGCCTTCACTCCACTGTAGTCAATGAGAAGAGGAGAAAGTCACTGAACAATCAAGGCACAGCTGACGGAGGCTGTTTAATTGCCTGGGAGAACACAAGAGACAAGGTCAATAGGACTCCTACCATGAGACATGTCTTGCAGACAGGGTAAGAGCCATGCCCAGGATGGGCTGCCTTGAAGAAAGATAGCCAAGATGTTTAATATTCTCCCTTAATCTTGTGGAAGATCTGGTGAGCAAAGGGTGACTTAGGGACACAGACTTCTTGCCTTCTAGTCTTCAAATTAGTAAACCTAGACAACCAATTGTCCAGGACATCTCAACCACAAGGTGGATATAATGAGTACTACCTATCATATTGCTCCTGGGTGATCTCTCACAGGAGGAATCACTGTAATGCAGAGAAAAATCTCATGGTTAAACAAGAAATCTTGTTTAACTCTGAACTTACCCCAGAGGAGCAATGGCCCCATGTGAATTTATCATTAACCTCCAATTGGATTCCTGAAGCTGGACTTAACTAAGCTTTTTCATGTCATTGCCCCTTAGTGGTGCTCTTTTCTCTGCCTAACTCCTTCCTCATTACTCTAAAACACTGCACTCTCTGTTCCCTTTCCCATGCTCTATTTTCACCAAAGCACATAGATGATGAGCCTTATGAGGAGCCTTTACAGTGTTTCCAAATTTTTGTATTAAACAATGCTGCAAAGGTTGTCCTTGTCCATTCATCTTGGGTGATATTTGTACCAATATCTATATGACAATATCTAGAATAAAAATTGCTGGGTCAAAGAGTATATGCAGTTTTAAATTTTTCTGATAGCTATTACCAAATTATTTTGTAAAGAAGATGGACCTATTCATATTGCCACAGTAGTATGTGAGAGATCCAATTTCCCTACAACCTGGCCAAAACAAATTTTTATCAAACTTTTTAAATCTTTACTGCTGTGGTTGAAAAAATAATGCAGCATATCATTTTTTAATTACTATTTCTTTAATTATGGATGAGGATGAGCAATTTCTCATATGACTAAAAACACATTTCTTCTTCTGCCAACTGCCTACATATCACATGTGACAGTTTTTAGATAGACTGTGGTCTTTCACTGATTTGTAAAAGTTCTTGTTATATCCAAAGAGTTATTAGCTCTTTGTCTATCTTATGTTGCTGATGTTTTCCAAATGTGATATTTGTTTTTGTGTAAATAATTTGTTATTTACTCATACCTACCAGTCTGTTCTAGTACGGCTTCTGGATCTTTTCCTTTTTAAAAAAAATATTTTTTAAGCTTTCTTTATTATTTGGAGAGACACAAACACAGTGTGAGCGGGGGGAGGGGCAGAGAGAGAGAGAGAATCTCAAGCAGGCTACGCACTGTCAGCACAGAGCCCAACGTGGGGCTTGAACTCATGAAACCATGAGATCATGACCTGAGCTGAAACTGAGAGTCGGACGCTTAACTGACTGAACCACCTAGGTGCCCCTGGATCTTTACTTTTGCTTAAAACAGGTTTCTCTATTTCTATTTTATTATTTTAAAAATCCTATAATTTCCTCATTATTTTTTATTTATTTGTTTTTAACATTTATTTATTTTTTGAGAGACAGAGAGAGACAGAGGGTCAGCGGGGGAGGGGCAGAGAGGGAGGGAGTCACAGAATCCGAAGCAGACTCCAGGCTCTGAGCTGTCAGCACAGAGCCTGACCTGACCCATGGGGCGGGGCAGGGGGGGCGGGGTGGGCAGTTGAAACCACAAACTATGAGATCATGACCTGAGCTCAAGTCCCACACTTAACCCACTGAGCCACCCAGGCACCCCACCTCTAGTTATTTTTTAAATGTCATTCTCTACACTTCATACGTGCTCTATCTTAACTTTATTTGAGGATAAGAAATGAGGTAGAGGTTGACTCTTACTCTGAATGGATCAATCAGTTGTTTCCAAACCATTTGTTGAATAATCTTTCTTATCCACTGAATTTCCATGTCCATTTTAGTATATTTCTGGACTCTGTCTCCTGTTCAGTGAAACTAGACAATTTTTAAAGCAAAATGCTCCTTTCTAACTCACTTTATGGATTTAGTAGGAAATATGTCATTTGGGTAATGGTGTTTTTATTAAGATTATAGAATATATCAGTATGAGTCCCATGGATGTAATATATTAACACCACTTATTTGTATAGTTTTTCATTTGCCAAAGTTTCCCAGAGATAGTCACCCTTTTGATGTGTATAACTATATATCCATTTAACAGATTTTGATATCAAGCTTTGTGATTCCAAGTCAAGTGATCATTCTACCACACCACAGGTGATAGCAACTCAGTAATTTAAAAATAAAAAGATTACAGCTTACATATTATGTATGTGTTTATAATAAGCTATGTAATCTCATTTTTATAAACATAAACACCCCTTAAAATTCTTAGAAGAAGAAAGTAGGATATATAGAGAGTGGCAGAAATCAGGTAAATTTAAACATAGATCTGCATTTATGCCCTATTATAGATGACAGATCCATCCAGAGGAGTTTCAGGAAACATAACAGGCAAACACATTCAACAAAGATACTTTGCACTGACCAATGAAATACAACCACCCTGACACATTCAGGGATAAGAAGCCAGCAGTCAATATAAATCAATCAATCAATCAATCAATCAATAAAACCAAAAAACCTGGAGAATACATATAAATACAATATAAATGCATAAATGTATATGTGTGCATATGTGTAGTTTACTAAACCTAGGCTGTCAGAGGAAGCTAGCAAAAATTCAGTAATTATCTCTACTTCCCTTTGTTCTGATTCCCAATCAGAGGGAGTACCAGCCTTGTGTTTTCTGGTAAAGTAGAGACCTATGCAACAATCAGCATGTTTTTTCAGACTACAGCAACTCACCCCCAACAATGAGTGTTTGTGAGTCCTAACTGGTTTCTCTAGGTGGGTGGTGAAATAATCGCCTAACTATATTCACTCATTCTTCTCCTCAAAAGAACCATGTGTCTTGAGAAGTTGGCCTCAGTCACAGGGTAATATCCCATTTTAAATACAGTTTCCAGGGAGGTCTGTCCATGAATGAAGTCAACAAAAAGGCTTAAACTGCACTAGGAAAGAAGAGCTTGGTTATATGACTACTGGGAGACGGCCTTGGTGGATCTCTGTGCTCTCAAGCTCAATTAGTGACCAATTATCAACCACAAAGTACTTATAATAATAAGGTGAGGAAAGAGAGAACAAAGACTATATCTTTTAACATTAATCATATTCAGCCTTAAGTTAGCTTTTTAGGTCCTTTCAAACAGAATTTCCAAGCATGCAGATATAGGTATCTTAGAATATCAGAGACATTCCCCTCCAGTTTATAAGCACAGAGAATTAGAGGAAACCTACATGTGTAAACATTTAAATCCAGAGAGATTCTTTTCAAACTTCAGTTTTTTAAAGGAGGAAATACAATTTAGGAATAACTTTTAGTTTATCTACTATGAAAAACAAAACAAAATTTGAGTTCTGACATAAATCCTCAGATTGTCTTAATCTCATCCCTCTTCCCACCAACCATAAGATTAAGGACTGTGGACTTCCTGCTGGAGGAAGTCATTGCTCAATCACTTTGGAATCCATTGGAACCCTTTGCAGTATTAGTTGGGACAGGCATACACAATTGTGAAATATTCCTTTCTTTATTGAGGAATCAGCACTACAAGTCAGTCCCTGAGAACTTCTGCTCGATATGCTCTTACCTCCAAACTACATATTCTCCAAACAGGGAACAGATTTTATCTCAGGAAACTAGTTGTTGCTTCCACTAATGGTTTCCCATTTTTATATTAAACTCACAACATCCTATTTTAGGACTTCACATGAATATTTGCCTGATAGGTTTGGCACAGCTGTCAAGCAGTGCTTAAAATAATTTAGGTCACAGCTTTTAGAAGGAGTCAAAAAGAAAGGGAACGTGAATCAATTAGATATGAAAATTTGAGATCTCAGAGAGACTTAAAGTCCCGTTCTTCCGAGGCAAAGCGAGGAAGCAGGAGAGTTTAAAATGCAGCGTATAAGTGGCAGCGTCTAGACTGTGCCCCATTCCCCCGGGGGTTACTAGCTCAGTCGTTTCATAAATATGTGCTGAGTTCCCACTGTGGGCGGGACCGAGCTAAGGATCCTGATGCCCAGGGACCTAAGTTACACCCCCAGCCCCTTAATGTTTGCGCTCATTGGAATTCCATCAGTCCTGTAATTGACTAAAAATAGTCTTCAAACTGACTTGAACATATTTAAAAAGCCAATATATGGAGCACAGAATAAACTCATGTCATTTTTCTGCCAAAAAAAAAAAAAGTCTGCTTGGAGTATATCTTTACTTTCTCCCTGTCAAAAGGCAAAAACTCCTCCTACCACTCCCAAGAAGCGAGAAAAATGTTTTTCAAACTGTTAATAAGAGCGTTTAGCACCTTCTGGACAGCAGTCGGGTAGCCTGTAACAGCAGCCAGCAGCCTCAGCGCCGGGTGCGAGACCAAGGAGCTCACACCAGTGAGCCCCGCCCCGCCCCGCCTTTCCCCGCCCCGCCCCCGCCCCCACCCCCGCCCTCCGGAAAGAGCAAGGCCCCGCCCTTATTGGCCTCTAGGCGGGGACCCGAGGCGCCCCGCCAGCCTCAGGCTGGGCGGACAGCCGGTTCCGCGCAGCAGTTGTCTCTGAGCCCAAGTCACACCCGTCTCGGGCCGAGAGCTGAAGTCCCAGCCCACGTGGCGGCGGCTCGTGAACTCCGGCGCATCGAGGAGCGCCCGGCGCGGTTCCTACCTCCGCGCCCGCTGAGAGAGTGGGGGTCGGCTGGCGGCCCCAGCCCCTCTAAAGGGCTAGCTTCCTTCCATCCTGGCATGCCTCTTCAGTCGCGTTTGTTGTCGCGTATGGGACTTAAAATATATCTCAAAAGGAGACGCGAAATTCAGCCTCAAACCTCGAAACGTACCCTACCGGCCTTCTCCAGGCTGTTTGCATGCTTCATCCATATCTCTGTTCCTTTCTTACACTTCTTCCACCGTCCCCTTCTTCTTCCCATCCCTTCTCTTCTTTTTCCTCCCGGGGCACTTCTTCCCCCCAAAATTCCACGTTCGCTTGTGTTTTGAAATTGAGTAAGTTTAAACTTTGAATTGGGGGCCTTTCCTTTGCAATATCCTGAGGCAGGGCCCTAGCATTGGGTTCAAGTGGTGAAGGGCTTTAGTACAGTTTCCAAAAGTAAGGCATTCTGTACTATATTTCTGAAAGTAATACTTAAGACTGAACAGCAAGCCCTCCAAAACTTGGATCCGCCCCAGGCCATGGGTCCTTCTCCACCAAGCTGCAGACTTGGCTGAGAGCAGTGAGCACATCCCCGCGGACTTGGGAGCAAGCGCACTTCCGTACCTCACAAAGGCAAGGTCTCCATTCCTGGTCCTTCAAACCCCTAGATTTACGTCGCATATTCTTAAATTTAAAACTAACGACTAAAGGTTCTTCATCATTGAATGTATGGTTGTAAAAGTGGCTTCCTTGGTTTTTTTGGTGGGCGGCATCGGTTTCCTCCACCTGTGCTGAACTTGTCCATCAGGGGGCGCCCACATCCGCCACAAAACACCCTATTCCTAGACATCTGGGTTCTGCAAGCCCTTAGCACGCCAACTGGGGGCAGCTCCGAGGGAGCTCCCAGCCTCTCTCGCTCCTCCCTCCTTGCCTGCTTCTGCCGATCGGGGAGGCAGGGATTTCACACTAGCCATTCATTTGTCAGCCGTGGGGGAGGGGACGTAGGAGCGCAAGAGACTGAGCAAAGGCTGGGAGAAGGGAAGGGAGGCAGAGAAGATGGAGCCAGAAGACGGAGAGACAAAGATGAGATACGGGACATAGATAGCAAGACTGTCTTTCAGTCTGTGGGTGTGCGCACGGTGGGACAGCTCTCCCTAGGTTGCGTAGATTTCTCCTCCCTCCCGCTGTATCTCCCGGGGAAAAGCAGGACTTGCTGGGGCGCAGCTGGATAGGAGAGCAAATAGTTTAAGCTATGACACTATTTTTCTACCTCGTTCTCCGCTGCCTAACATAGTGGCCGCTCCACGCCCAGTGACACAGACAGCGAGCCGGGACAACCCTGATGCCCCCATATCCGCGCGTACTAGGGATGTCGTCCGGAGGCGCCCACACCTCTGCAGGGTGGTGGGACGCTCCAGCCTAGGGCGTCCCCTGGGGCTCCCGGCACACGCTCTCCCTGGCCGCTCCGCTAGCCTGTAAAGTTGCTCAACTAGGGCCAAGAGCTGGGAGGGGGTGGGGAGATGGAAGAAAAAGGAGAGCTGCTGTTTTCGGGGCGAGAGGGCTGGTCCTAGAGGCCCGAGATTCGGGTCCCCGCGCCACCTTTGTCTGGAGAGCGCTCTGAGCACGGGGTTTGTTCGTTGAGACCACAGTGGAAGGCTCCACTTCGCTCTTCTGGGTGAGATAAAATTCTTGCACATCTCTGATGATTCAAGTCAAGCTTTTCCCGCCCAGGAGCTTCCCAGACCTCCGCGGCACTCCAACAACCCCACCCCCATACCCTGCTCCCTCCCGGCCCGTCCTCCGCGCTCCGCGCGCAGGACAAAAGAACCCTGGGGCACCGAGGAGGGCCTTGACAGCCCCCAAGTCCCCAAAGAGACGCAGCCGGGGGACCCTGCCCATCTCCCGGCCGGACCTCTTCCCAGACTGCCTGCGGGCAGAGGGGGTCACGTCCGCCCAGGTCCCGGGCTGCTGGGGCGCAGGACCGTCCTGTCAGGAGCTGCCCTGGAACAGCATTCCAGGAACACCAGGTACTGACCACACACCAGGGGCCCGGGAGCCAGGTGGCCCGCACCAAGGCGGCTTCGGGGACTTGCAAGTGGGCAAGTCTCGGGAGTCCCCATTCAAACTTTTGCCTCGAGCAGGTTAACAAAAAACAACAAAAAACAAACAAAAAAAGACGAAGAAGAAAAGGAAGAAGAAAGAAAGGAAAAAGAAAGAAAGGAAAAAGAAAAAGAAAAGAAAAAAAAAGCTCAAGGTGCCATTGGTCCCTCCTGCTCTCCAGCTCAAGACCCCACGACTTTTCTAAGGGTTCGCTACAATTCTCTTCCCTCCCTTCCCCCAATTCCGTTAGTCCTTCTACCCCCACCCGATTCCGGACTTCTTTTGTCTGCATCTTTTCAGCACCACGGTCCCTCGGTATTCCTCTCTCCAAACGTCCTTCTGAAAGTTACCTGCATTTTTAAAGTGCATATATTTTCTTAACTTCGCCTTACAGCTAGTTCTCTTTGCTTTAATTAAAGTGTTCTACCAATTACAATGTACTTCGTTTTTCTAAGCTCGCTCGTCTTTTTTTCCTTTTTTTTTTTTTTTTTTTTTTTTTTTTTTTTTAAGGGGAACAAAAGAAACGTGATTACCTTGAAAGGCGGCTTATTGCAGTTTGGGGGAAAAAATCACCGCAGCGCTGAGCGAGTGGGCTCGGTGTTGCCGGGGCGGGTCACATAGGAAGCGCGGTGGCCTGGGGAAGCGTGAGGAGGGTGCGGGACGGTGCTGAAGGATGCAGGAGGATGCGGGGCTGGCCGCAGATCCCGGTCCCAGCGCCTGTCCACAGCACCTAATGTTCGCGGCTGTTGCTCCCGCCCGCCTGGAGTTCTTCCCCAGAAAGGCTCGGGGCAGCTCGCCTGCAAGTTCAAATGCGGGTTGTGACACCCATCATCATTATATCACTGTACCGTCAGCACCGAGGAGGAGACTCAGCGAGGAGGAGGAGGAGGAAGAGGAGGAGGGTTCATTCACGGGCTCCTGAAGCGCTCCGCAGCTTCAGCCACTCCTAAGAGCCCAGGCTTGGAAAGCAGGCAGAGGGGCGGAAAGGCAGCTCCCCGCGCCTGCGGTAGGGACCGCCTGCCTCCCTCCCCAGGCACTCCCACCTCTCGGCGTTTCTTCCTGACAAGAAGTACCAATCGGCTTGGGGACAGCAACGCTCCCCATTCAGCGACTCACTAAGTAACATCGCGCTGTGTGCACAGAAACCACTGCCCTCCCACCCCTCCCCACCCCCACTTCTCCGCCCCCTGCGCTGCCAGTTCTGGGTTAGGGGAAAGGAGCCCCCAGGCTCTTGTGGGGCAGGCCAGCACTAGACAATTGAGCACCCTCAGTTCTTCTTGGGAGCTAATGAAACTCTGTAAAAATCAGCAGAGAACTCGGTTACAGCGTGTTTACGCGGCCACAGAGCCTGCCTGTCCCATCTGAGGGAAGTGTCATTCTTGCGCCTTCTGCCAACCTGAAAGAGACATTGAGAAAATGAGATCCTTCTAAGACCTAGAGGAAAAGTGTAAGAACTGCCTTTCCCGGGAACTGCCCAAAGGGGAGCCCAACGTCACTGCACAATTTACAAAGACCCTGGTAATAAAGGGCTGGACAGGAAATTCCCCAAAGCAAATCCCTTGTTGGATTTAAACTCTTACTCTGCCACAAATGTACATAAGTCTCGATTCTGCTTTCTTCCTTCTTCCTTTCTCTCAATTTTTCAAAGTGTCCCTCATGGTAGAATATTTAATGATTTTTCTGAGTAACAGACTGCTTGGATGTACCAATCCCCTTCCTTGTGGTCAGGAAATGGGACCCTAATCTTTCATGAGTTTATGTGATTTTTGTTTTCAGCCAGGCCCACCAACTATGTAAACAACATCAACACAAGCAAGAGTCCTCTGCATTGTGTTACAAAAGATTTCCTATAGGACCTTAGAGAGCCAAGGGTCAACCAGTTGCACAAAGGATTTCTGCCCCTTAGAAAAGAGGGACTTTGTATTTTCCTTTTCTTTGAAGTCAAGTATGAGTTTATACAATGGGAAGAAAATAAGTCCAAGGTGCCTATCAGTTTAACACTGGGGACACTGGAATGGATAGCAAACGTTTCTTTCTACACAAACATGGAAGCACCCTCATAATTTTTCTCACTGATGTCTCTACTTAGAAAATTATATCAAACACAACAGTGAGGATTAAAGAAAAAAGTTGAGTTTCCCTCTGAATTTCTTTGAGTAGGTGGGCCTTACACTCACACTTTAAAACTTGTAGAAGCCTAGACTTCTGTACATGCACATCTACCATGTTTCTTTCCAAAGTTTCTTGTGCAAACTGTATGCATTCTGCATGATGCTACATTTTAAGTGATAAACAAGTCGAAGTTTTGTTAGAATTTCAGTTCTCAAAATGTGTGTTATCCATTTCTTCTCAGTTATATATTTATCACCTCATGACAGTAAATAATGTAACTATTAATTATAGGATTTAGGAATCAATTTTTTGTTTGTTTGATAATGACAATGATTTATTTATTCTTAGTATAGTTATCATACTACTATTCTTAACATTGAAGTTCTATTTCATTAAATATTTAGAATAACAGAGTCACAGAACAGAATCGGATTTCAACCTTTAGATTCAACAGATAAGCAAACTAAACCTCAGAAAGTGACTTTTCCTAAAATCACCCAGTTAAAAGCAGAGCTGTTACCACAACACAATTCCTCACACTGGGTACAGTGGTCTTTTCAGAGCTCCTCAGAACAACTTTATAATCAAGATCACTTCATTCAAAAAGGGTGAAAAATGAAATTAAAGAATCTTTATTGGAATTTATACTGCAGGCATTAGGATAGACCTTTCTCTGAAACATTTCGAAGTATATACTATTGTTCTCATTCTTAAATTTGAGTAAATCTAGTTGAGTTCCGAAGAGTTTATATGTCTTGCCCAAGGGTACTTTCTAAGTGGTAGATCCGCCCATCTGAAAAGCTTATTATCTCTCTATTACCCTGCTCTCCCTTCATCATACAGCTAAGTAAAACATTCCTACAAAGGAAACCTAATAGCAGATTAATATCCATTTTCAAGGAAATGTTAATACATTAACAGTCACTATAAGTAATGCCATCTTTACATGATAAAACATGAAGAAAAATTAAGGGTCAGAGACTACTTACATCCTGAGATATTTTCCTTTATCTTGCCAAATGTATTCCTCTAGCCTTCTAACATTTATAGTTCCTTATAATGTCCATGGACATTACAACTCTTGGCCGAGGAGCAGTATTATTGGGCAAAGGTACTTTCTCAAGAAGACTTCACCCTTCAGAAGACGGACAATGTTGAAAAGCTTTATACCACATGTTTTCCCTTTAGTTTGGCTTGTAACGTTATTTAGAAAATTAAACACTTCTTCAGGCTGTCAAATAACTAAAATGAAGTGACACCCCTGAATATCAGCTTGATTTCTCCAAGGCAGATTTTCCCCTTCAGGTACCTATAATGGAGAGGGAGTAAAAAGGAAAACATATAAGGTAGGTTCAGAATAGAGTCTACAGCTGTATTATTTATATTTAACTGTCCCTGAGGCCTTCTCCCTCTCTCTCTCTCTCTCTTTTCCCCCTCTCCCTCCTTCTTTCCCCCCTCTCTCCCTGTCTTCCTCTCTCTCTCTTCATGAAGACAAAGAGAATGACAGACCAGTTATTTCTGATTCTCCCATGTCTGAAAAAATATCACAAGGTTTTGAATGGGAAAGTGTGTCTTTGTAACTTTTATTTGTCCACTACACTAATTTGTAATGTAAAACTAATTTGTTCATTACACTCAAGTCTGAATCAAACAGCAGTTAAAATCTCATTCTGTGTATCCCCCTTTAAATCATGGCCTTATACTGGGGATGCTCTGTATGTAAATTCCATACTCTCAGGTAGTCTAGATAAAGCAAGATCATCATTGCTAGCGCTGGTGTCTACAAGAAACCAGAAGCCAGAGTCTATGTGCCTTGCTTCGTTGCCTTGATCTTGTCTTCAGGAACTTGGCAGAGGTCAGGGGCATCCAGCCAATGACTTGAACAAGAAAGGTGTAGCTGGCAGGTAGGTCTCCAGGGAATTTCATTATCTCCATCTAAACCTCCCTCTGAGCTTTAGGATCACATTTCAGACTTCTCCTTTTTTATTGATCAGGTGAAGTGTTCTTAGACATGGTATCATCTTTTGCTTCATTGGGGATGACAAGGTTCCAGTCCCACTTACGTTCAGAAAACAGGTTCACATTTCAAGTCCCCGGTCTGGCTGATCCTGGACACAATGGAGCAAATATCCCCTCTGAAGGGTGAAAAACTGTGACATTAAAAAAATTCACCTTTAGTGAATTTCACAGTGCCTAGAAAAAGGAAGCCAACCCCTAAAATTGCTTCATTATTTTGTTGTATTTCATTTTTTTTATAATTTAGGGACAGATATTTTACCCAACACTTTAAATGCTTTTTGCTTTTTTAGGAAATGCAGAAGTAATATGAGGTCTTTGCTGCCTTCTTTAAAAAATAAAAGAAACTCTACAAAAGGCAAAGTGATGGTGACGATCTCATTACTCTTTAGCCTGAAGTATATAAATTACTCAGAGAAATTAAACATAGACAAATATCTTTAGGAAGCCATGAAAACTTTGATTTTTCCCAGGGTGAGACTTGGCTCCCCAGTCCCCAAATCAAAATGTTACAGTAAAATGTTGCTTCCAATAAAAGGTTTTTTTTTTTTTTCTTTGCTGTAAATGTCCTGTTCATGGTTGGGCAGATTATTCCAGAACTTAACTGGAAGACCATCTACATCACGACGGAACTATGCAAGCCAAAGCCAAGTCCCAACATGGAGTGATGGGAAAGGCTGGGCTTTCGAGAGGAGATGACTTCATTAGGGAGAAGAGAGGCTCTCTGAGTCGGTCCACAAGGCAGCCAAATGGCTCAGCACATCTGCACTCACCCCCGGGAGGCTCTGGAGCAGAGTACCAAAAATGTCATCATTTTTATAAAGAAAAAGATTAAGGCATAGATGAAGCAGTCCAGCTAAACTGAATCAGAGATAGTATCACCACCCTTACTCTCCTCCTTAGTCACTTTCTCAAAGTTTTTTCTTTCCTTTCCACAACCTGAGAAATATAGGTCATTTTTTATAAAGCATTTTGTCTCACTGAACCAAGATGAGCTGAAGAATTTGATTTCTGAACACAAGGAAGTGGTAGAAAGTTTACAGTCTATGTGGCAGGGCAGAGAACAACGCGGAGGTTTTCTTAAGAGGCAAAACTTTTGCAGGTGCTATTGATTTTCAGTGAATACCAGATTCCATTTATTTAATTAGAGTACAATGGGACCCAGAGACAAGAAGTTTAATGAAAGCACGATGGATGGAGCCAAAAGCCACCACAGCAGCATTACTGTCTCTGGTGAGCAAAGGTGGAAAGTGTGACTGGAAACAAAGGAAGTTCTAAGTAGTGAGAAGAATGTTTGGAGAACTCTAGTATGGGTATCAGAACAAGACACAGAAGTAACGAGCAGACATTCCATTTTAGTTTTTCCAGTAAAAAGTATTGCAGGACTAGTTGAATTCCAGAGGCTTTACGCTTTTGTCAAAAAATATGAATGATCCCATTTTAACCCTGAAATTCAAAGGACATCAAATATTTGCTATAACGCATCAAGAAAAAAATTAGAGAAGAATACCTATAAGACTCAGCAAATACTTATCACAAACAGACTGCTCTCAATTTCATTTCTATTTTCTTTGTTCAATTCAACAAGCATTTACCAAACACTGTTAATGTGTACTGTTTTAGACCTTAGGCATTCAGGCATTACTCAAAAGGTAAGAATTGCTTCTCTGCCTAAAAAAGTTTGTAATCTCTACAGAAAAAAATAATTTCTTAGAGTAGCCTAGGTTATTTATCTATGTAATGACTAATGAAGTTAAAGGGAAAAAAAAAACCAACCATTTTTGTGTGTGTGTGCCCATTGGCTGGTCTAATCAGCCATCTTTTAAAAACATGTCACTGACTACAAATGAATCAGGGGAGAATGATAGCTCAACAAATCTCCCTTACTGGAAAATCACTTGCATGCACAATTCTATTGACATTGAATCCCAGGCATTAATCTTGTTGTATGCAGAGAAATTTGTGTTTCTTATTTTTCCATAATAAAAATAGTCCATTAGATGTCATGTACTTAGGGTGCATTTTAAGGGTTTTTTTTTTAAATGTTTATTTATTTTTGAGAGAGAGAGAGAGAGACAGAGTGACAGCAGGGGAGAGGCAGAGAGAGAGAGAGAGAGAGAGGGAGACACAAAATTCAAAGCAGGCTTCAGGCTCTGAACTGTCAGCACAGAGCTCAACATGGGGCTTGAACCCATGAACTGTGAGGTCATGACCTGAGCTGAAGTCAGACGCATAACTCACCGAGCCACCTAGGCTCCCCAAAGTTTCTAAAGGTCTTCTAGAGTGAATAATTCAAACCAAAGTTGAATGGTGGAAGGAAAGCATTAAATATCACCCTAACAAGAAAAGGAAGTTCAGAGAAATTGATCACTCCAAGAATACAAGGGTCTCTGGCTGTTGGATATGAGTATCTAATGTAGGCATTAGAAAACAAGAGAAAAGAACAAGGCAATAAAAATTCTTCTTAGTCATCACAAACCTGAAATAATTTGATTTTAAATATTGCATCGAATTTACAGGCATCCTCAAAAATCCAGTTCAGGGGTGCCTAGGTGGCTCAGTCAGTTGAGAGTCCGACTTCAGCTCAGGTCGTGATCTCACAGTTTGTGGGTTTGAGCCTCATGTCAGGCTCCGTGCTGACAGATCAGAGCCTAGAGCCTGCTTTGGATTCTATGTCTCCCTCTCTCTGGCTCTTCCCTGCTTGCACTCTGTCTCTCTTTCTCTCAAAAATAAATAAACATAAAAAAAAATGGAGTTGAGTATGTGTAATAGCCCTTCGCATCCCCCATTTCTGCAACTCTTTTGGGAATGTTTGTCCCTTTTTCTCTCTGGAAGTAGCTACCTGTGACTGCCTCCTTTCCCCATATCATCTCACACAATATCTATCTCTCTTCTCTCCTGTTAACATATAGCATCATGTATGTTCAAGGTGTATAATGTGAGGACTTGATACATGTATATACTGTGAAATATTTACCCCAATTAAGTTGGTTAACACATCTTTTATCTCCATAACTACCATTTTGTTGTTGTTGTTATGGTGAAAACATTAAAGTTCTACTCTCATAGTGACTTTTAAATATGTAATACAGTACTGTTAACTACAGTCACTATGTTGTACCTCAGATCCCCAGAACTTATTCATCTTATAACTGAAAGTTTTTATGCTTTGACCAACATCTCCCCATTTCCTCCAACCCTTAGGCCCCGGGTGACCACCATTCTACTCTCAATATGCTAAAAAGGCCCGCCATGTATGACAAGCCCACAGCTAACATCATACTTAATGGTGAAAGGTTGAAAGCTTTTTCTCTAAGGTCATGAAAAAGACAAAAGTGTCCATTCTCACCACTCTTGTTTAGCCCAGTACTGGATGTCTTAGCTAGAGCAATTAGTCAAGAAAAAGAAATAAAAGGCATCTAAATCAGAAAGGAAGAAGTAAAATTGTCCCTGTTGATGAAACAATCTTGCATACAGAAAATCCTAAAAACATCACCAAGAAACTCTCAGATGTAATAAACCAATTCAGTAAAGTTTCAGTAAAAGTCAACATAAAAAATCAGTTGCATTTCTATATAGTAACAACTACCTGAAAAAAAAAAAATAAAGAAAACAGTCCCGCGAGCAGTGGCATCAAAAACAATACCATACTTAAGTATAAATTTAACCAAAGACGTGAAAGATCTATGCACTGAAGACCATAAGACCTTGAGGAAAAAACTGAAGACCCAAGTAAATGGAAAGATATCTTGGAAAAGTTCAAATTGTGAAAATGTCCATACTATCCAAAGCTATCTATAGATTCTCTGCAATCCCTATCAAAATTCCAATGTAATTTGACACAGAAATTTAAAAGGAAAAACAAAAAAACCACAGTATCTGTCTTAGTTTGGGTTGTCACAGAGGCAAGACTCATTTAGGAGTCAAGACCAAGAAACACCTACAGAGAAGACGCAGTGAGACAGGGAAGGAAAAGAGGCTAGTGGAGGCATTTCAAGCAGGTTGTCACTACAGGGAATTGGAGCTGATTCTCACTGAAGAATGCTGAGAAACAGTAGAGAACATGCACGGCCCCCCTTCTGGGAGATTTATAACCAACTTGCTATTGGCTGAAGGCTTTTCCAAAAAGTGTTAATCCCCTGCCACTTCTGTGTGAGTGCAGGCAGACTGGGCTCTGGTGGCCATAGAAGGCTCTTTTTGTGTTTTGTTTTGTTTTGTTTTGGTTTGGTTTGGTTTTGTTTTGTTTTGTTTTGCTTTAAAGATTATTTATTTATACTGAGAGAGAGAGAGAAAGCACTCGAATGTGGGTGGGGGAGGGGCAGAGAGAGAGGGAGAGAGAGAGAATCCCAAGCAGGCTCTGTGCTGCCATGAACCATGAGATCATGACCTGAGTCAAAACCAAAAGAATCAGATGCTTAACTGACTGAACCACTCAGGCACCCCCAGAGAAGTCTCTTAAAGCTAAAAGATCTAGGGACTGTGATGAGAAATTGGGCCAGTTGGCATGGAAATGATAAAGGTGAGGGATACAGTAGGGGTACCGATCACATTTGCTATAATTCTCAATATTCTAATCACCACTTGGCTGGCTAGAATCCCAGAACTGGCCACACTGGTTTCCTGCCTTGGTGGGGGCAAGATGAAGCTGTAAGTTTTCAGAGACCAGGGAGGCGTGTGAATACATCCATGTCTCCTTCCTTTTAGCCATCTTCCTCCCATGCCAAGATCACATCATGGCTACTTTCTTATATCCAGTGCTGCCTCATTTGCAGGATCCCTAGTCTGAATCTTAGTGCCTCTTCTCCCTCTCACAGATCTAGTGTGTAAATTCACCTAATGCAAAGTCTTCTTCTTTAGACATGTAGTCACTGGTGGAAGCCCTGTTGAGAGTAGGGTCTTTATATGTCAGGTTCACATTACATACAGTTCCTTAACTGTATATACCACACCGGGCCCATAGTAGGTGCTCCATATATATGTGTAAAATAGATGTGGAATGAATACAACTGTTGAGAATGTTCTATGTCCTAAGAACTATCATTAGAGAATAGAAATGAAAATAGGAATACAACATACTCTCTGCCTCAAATAACACTGAAAACTCAAATGCTTTACCAAGGCCATGAGGACACCACAAATGAATGAAGTTGAACACAGAAGTGAACAATAGTGAATGGTGAGAAATGTAGAAGGAAGAGAGCCTATTCCTACTTAGTGGAAGTCAAAGGGAATGTAGGACTGTTGATTCAGTGCTTCCAGATCTTTACACACTAGAAAGGCCCAAAGAAATTGGTCTTTGGACAGATCCCACCTGAAGGATCCTAACATTGTGACCACAAGTTTATTTTATTTTATTTTTTAATGTTTATTTTTTAGAGAGAGGGTAGGGGGTTGGGGAGGGGCAGAAAGAACGGGAGGCACAGAATCTGAAGCAGGCTCCAGGCTCTGAGCTGTCAGCACAGAGCCCGATGCAGGGCTCGAACTCGCAAACCACAAGATCGTGACCTGAGCTGAACTCAGACCCTTAACCAACTGAGCCACCCAGGCGCCCCAATAAGTTTAAATGATCAAAGGGAAGGCTGATGGGAGGCTGGCAGACGGTAGTACTCATTTTATTCCCTTTGTCTACTCTCTCCTTTTCTTTCTTTGCTCACCTGCTCCCCTAGAGTAAACACCCTTATGAATCCCCAAGAGGCCAGTGTGTTCTACAGAGGCTAAGAAAGGGAAGAAGCGATGGCAGAGAGATTCCAAGGAAGGGAGGGGATTAATATACAATGATTCCTGAAGAAACAAGGAAGGCCAAAACCGAAATGTGGCAGGTAGAAAAGATGCCCCCTCTGCACCCACCTCCCTCTCTTTCCGCCATCTGGCCTCACTATGTGTGACCAACACCCATGACTTCACGTGAGCTCCCATTCTAGGGGCCAAGAAAGTTCCTTTTCCTCTTGTAGTTGAGGGATACAATTATCCAGCAACCCAAATGGTAATAAAGCATTTTCCCAAGGGGGTCTTAAACGAGAATACCGTTAATTCTGTACTCTTCAGTGTAAATTCTTGACTTTGTATCTTTGAGGCAATGTATTCTGAGGTCTAAAGGCACAATTTTACACTATTCATAAAGAGAGGCATGTAGCACATGAGGCTATCAATAACATAGGAAAGAATACCTACTCTGATAAAGACTATTGCATTTTGGAGGGGGAAGCAGATTTCAAGAGAGTGCTCACACCTGAGGACTAAGCTGGAAACTGGATTATAATTGGGAATTGTTTCCTAAAATGGCCCAGATATGCCTAATAGAGATGGTAGATACAGATGGCAAACAAAAGAACCTGAGAGAGGAGAGTGTTAATCTGGAAACAGATGAATGGCTGGTGTTTAGAAAACAGTGGGAGCGGGAACAGTAAAAAGCAAAGGTGAATGAAAAATTGGGTTGCTTGAAACCAGGTTGTTTGGCAGATTCCAGGTCAAAAAATAAAAACCTGAACGCTACTGTTTTTGTTTCCATTCACTGCCCAGACTGCTATGTCAAATGTCTCCTTCCCATTGGGAGTAAGGTTCCATAACTATCTGCACGCTTTTCATTAATGTACGCCTATTTTTATGTAGTTTAAAATGCTCATCCCATATACTAATTAAGGCTTTCTTTCCACCAAAGCTTCTATGCCTATGGCTCAAGAGACATGAATTGGGAAGGGCGGATGTCCGTGTTTTTACTCTTCCTGCTCCTGCCTGACAGGGGCATGGGGCAGGGCTGGGCAGGCTGCTCTGGGATCTCCGTACTTGCTCTCTTCTAGGCTTTAGCATTTCTGCCATGAAGAGACAGAAGTGAGGGTGAAGGAAAGGGACAAGTCCCTCTTAGTTACCGGCTGCTATAATAATCCTCTTTGGGATCATTAAAGCTTCCCTGGATAACAGTGACTGACAGCTGATGCTCTTGGTGTGTCAGGTGTCCCAGTGCTGGCCACCTAGGGGACACGAGTGCACTTTCCCGGAGTCTTTAAAGGACACCCTCCCTGGGCAATTCCCTGCCCTTGGGGGGTGCATGCAACTGTGCTTCTTCTTTCACTCACCTCAACTCAATCTCCGTTGATAAGCCCCATATCACCTGCTGCTGTCGTCCCCTAGTCTGACAGGACATTCTTGGGGACACCAGCAAAGCAGCTTGACTGCAACTACTTCCTGCTCTATCATTTAGTTCATAAAAACAAAAACAAACAAACAAAAAATCCCCAAATCCTAGTCTTTGCCAGACCAAACAGTGGGAGGGCAGGCTACCCATGCCCTATCTCCTTCCAATTACTTCTCACCAAATACTTTTGCTCCTGTAGAGTAGGCACAAGGCTGATCAACACATTCCTTTTCTGAATGGATGTATTAAGCTCCACTTCTTAGAAACATCCTCAATTTCTGTGACTTCTTGTCTTAGAGTCTCCCCTTCACCTCTCCCTTGAGGAGAAGAGAAGAAACAGTGCTATCTACAAAAAAATAGTGGCATATAGTTTGATGGAAGGCAGTGTGAGAGATGCTGGTGAGGAGAACAATGGGCTATCAGGTTGTCTAAAAATGCAGCAAGATGTATCTTACTGGTGAAAATGGGTTTGTCCAGCAAGAAAGAAATTACAAAAGGCTTTCCCTCCAGTCTCCTCTGCCATTGCCCCTTGGCTTTCTATCTGCGCCCTTATGTAACTATATGTGTGCATGTCTTCATACCCTAGACTTTTATGTCTCATTTGAATAAAAAGCTTCTAGGCATTCCGGTGATAAGGCAATTCCATACCAAATTCCAGGGATTTCTTCTGATTCATAGCATTTTGGCAACTGCATTATGGAAGAGGAGATCTGGCTATCGTTCAGCAATAAGGGGAAAGAAACACTGCCAAGCCTCTGGAAGTCCTAAATTCAAAAGGCCAGGTGTTTGATATAGGGAAGCAATGGGAAGGAAGTAGTAATGTGAGTACAGACTCCAGCAAGGTAAATAGGTTCCCAACATGTCTGGCAGTTCCTGATCTGGTTTCAGATGGAGGAATTTAATAAGCTTTAGGGTCTTAAAACCTGAGTGACAAACAGAATACCAAAAGTGGCACAGTGGAAAGCCTTTTAGAACTGAAGTCATAGGATGGGGGCATAAATCTCAGGTCTGCTACTTACTAGTTTTGTGAATCGGAGCAAGCCAACTGACCTGCCGGAGTTTCCCCACTGGCAAAAGAGTGGTAACAATACCCATACAACAGAGTTAACAGCAAGATCTGACGAGGTAACAAAATAAAGCACCTAGGAAAGTGGCCAGGGTGTACGGCTGTACGGCTCTGGAGTCTTTGCACTATACAAGTGTCCAGCCAAGCAAATGAGCAGGGGTTGAAAGAGCATCCAAGCTCTGCTAGTTAAGCCATTGACCCAGCACAGGTCTATAATAGACAGGAGCAAGGGGCAAATTTTCCTCCACCTCTGACACAACCTACCAAGACTTGTATCAGGGGACTCTATCTTCCCACAGCTGGCACCTCTTTCTAATTTTCACAATGCCTGCAACGCTTGGATAGCCACTAGATGAATAAATAAATGGAAGGCAGTGTCTTGTTACTGGGGCATGGCTTAGGCTAATCTTTCTACAGAGGATAGCTCTCAATAAATCCACAAGAGCAGGCTCCAAATGAATGAACTGGTCCAAGTCAAGGACCATCTGCAACTAGATCAGCATTTTTCAATGTATACCTTGTGCTACTGTAGAAAAGAGTTTGTATTTTATAGCTGTGACACCAAAGTCACAAGCAATAGAGGGAAGAATTTAAAAATGGGACTTCATCACAACTAAAAACATTCATGGTGCCGAAGGACACCATCAAGAAGGTGAAAAGACAACCCAGAAAATATAGGACACAATTTTTTCAAATCATATATCTGAGAAGAAACTTTGATCTAGAAGAGATATAGAACTGTTCCAACTCAATAACGAAAAGACAACCTAATTTTTAAAAATGAACAAAGTGTATAAATGCGCATTTCTCCAAAGAGGATATACAAATAAGCAGTAAACACATGAAAGGTGCTCAATGTCATTAGCCATCTGGAAAATACAATTCAAAACCACGATGAGATAGATACCACTTCACACCCACTAAGATGGCTACAATCAAATTTTTTTTTTATGTTTATTTATTTTTGAGACAGGGATTGACAGAGTATGAACGGGGGAGGGTCAGAGAGAGAGGGAGACACAGAATCGGAAACAGGCTCCAGGCTCTGAGCTGCCAGCACAGAGCCCGACGCGGGGCTCGAACTCACAGACTGCGAGATCATGACCTGAGCCGAAGTCGGACGCTTAACCGACTGAGCCACCCAGGCGCCCCAAGATGGCTAGAATCAAAATGTCAGATAACAACAAATGTTGGTGAGAATACGCAGAGTTTTAGAAACCTATACACTGTTGGTGGGAATGTAAGATGGTGCAGCCACTTTGGAAAATGGTCTGGTAGTTTCTCAAAGTTACCCATTTGCCCTAGCAATTCCACTCTTAGATATATATCTGAGAGAAATGAAAACATATGTCAACATAAAAACGTGCACACAGATGTTCCTAGTAGCACTGTTCCAAAAATGGGAACAACTTTTATGTCTATCAGCTGATGAAAGAATAAACAAATTATGGTATATCCATGCAAGGGAATATTATTCAGCAATAAAAAGGAGTGAAGTACCGAGACATGCTACAACATTGATGAACCTGACACAAAAGACCACATAAGAGAAAAAAGCCTGACACAAAAGACCACATATTGTATGAATCCACTTATATGAAATGTCCAGAAAAGGCAAATCTATAGAAACAGAAGGTAGATTAATAGGGCTACCTAGGGCTATGGGGTATGGCCTAGGAGTAAGGGGATATGGGGTTGACTGCTAATGGGTGTGGTATTTCTTTTTGTGGTAATAAAAATGGTCTGGATTATGTTAGTGTTGGTGGATGCATAACTCTGTGAATATTATAAAAAGCATGTAACATAAATGGGTGAATTGTATGGTATGCGAATTATTATCTCAAAGGTGTTACCAAAGAAATGTAAATGTATATTTAAAAAAACTTACTGGTGATGCTTGTAAAAATGCAGATGACTGAGCCCTTCCTCACACTTACTAAATTAGAATTTTCTGTGACTGAAACCCAGGAATGTGTAATATAAAAAAGTCCACTAGTCATAGGCAGTAAGTTTGTTGACCACATGACCACTTATGTCATATGAATTAATTGTATTATATTTTTTGTTACAGTTTTTACTGGGAGATTTTTCCTTGTAATAAGTGTGGCATTTGAAGTTCAACAGCTGAGAAATAGTTTGGATAAGACAAAACTCTCTTTTCAGTGTTAATACTTACAGGCAACAAAGTGGAAGAATCTATCTTTTCAGTTTTCCCACTTGGGTGCTCAATGATAAAAATTAAAGGTAGTAAAAATGAAAACCAAGTAAAATTTTGTAATTCATGGTAGAAATTTCCACCATCAATACCATCAACCAAATAAAGACAAGAAGACTGGAAAGTTTCTAAAACTTGGGGGATCTAGTTTCTATTTGCCCCTTTGCCACCAACTACTGGGATGAGATTTCATCATTCATATCTCCAACCCTGGCCATTCCTCTGACAGTGTTTACTAAATCTGAATAAAAGTTTGAGATGAAGGTTATTATTTCAACTGCATGACACAATTAATGTTAAAAAGCTAAATATTCCTATTCAAGATATTTTTACTCTTGGATTGAATAACTGTCTTTATATTTGTACAGAATGTTGGTGTTTACAAAGTTACAAAGTTAGTATTCACCAGACACTTAATCCTGGAACAATCACTGTGCAGTATATGTGGAAGATTATAATAGGCCTCTGACAGAGACTTCTAGTTGTTCCCCAAGTTGGAAATGTACCCAGCGTTTGTTTTCATTAGATATTGTAAGACATCAGATATGGAAATGATCATCATGAAGGAAGTAGTCTGCATTCACAGATCTCTAGAAATAGATGGATTGCATGTCACAAAGGGCCACACGGAGAAGGACAGGAACGGTCAGGAGCCAGGAGTGAAAGCAGAGCATGGCCCAAAGTCTATTATTAGATTTTATTTTATTTTATTTTATTTTATTTTATTTTATTTTATGCGTGGCAAGTTATGGGTGAGACAGGGTAGCTACACTGAAAACTTTAGGATTGGATAGTTTGAATAGTTTTGGCAGTCTTTGGGCTACAGAGATGGTCTCTAGTGGTCTGGTACCTGGCCCTGGGGAGTTCTGGGCGGGTATTGGCTTGTTGTATGAGCTTGATAAAGGAGTTGGTTGGGGGTGTGGGCTCTGGATTGGTGGGTTTGTATATCGACAGCACACTCCCAGGAGAGTTGTTCGCCATTTCTAAGAATTAGCTAGCTCCAGGAAGGTAGTCTCTTGATTAAGGCTCTAAATGTCAGTGCATCAGGAATATAGAAAATAAGGAAATATAATCAATATACTTCCCCCAACTACATGTCTGCTCACTATGTCACATGTCTGTCCTAGAATGCTTGAATCATCACTACTGGAAAAATGACAACATTTCCCAGATTCTCCTGCAGGCAGGAAAGACCACATGATTCATTTCTTGCCAATAAGACAGGGGAGGAAATGATGTGAACAACTTCTAGGACATGTCCTTCAAGGATGGCAACATGGTCCCTCTTCCCTTCTTCCCTCATCCTGCTGCCTAAAATGTCGATGTGCCAGGTGGCTTTCTTAGATCATGTGTATAAGGGCAACAGCAGAGGGATGGCAGAAAAGCAAGAGAGAGGGAGTACTCACGGGCACTGAATGTTTGCCATGCCAATGTTGACCTGTTGATCTGCTTACATTTAATCAGATTGTTTTATGAGAGAGAAATAAACTTATGGCTTGTTAAGTCACTCTAATTTTGAGCCTCTGTTACAAAGAGAAGACCTATATCTTAACTGACAGAGCTGAGCTATTGTGTAGAGTTGTGCAAGCATCTTTCGCACTGCACGGTGGACAGCCTCTGTTCTGTCCATGGCAGCCATGAATGTGTACCATTTCTCAGATGAGGACACGGAGTGTCAAGTAGGTTAGGACATCCTTTTAGTAAATCATAGTAAATCTGAAGCCCTACAAGGATTATAGAACCCAAGGGAGATAATACACCAGTTTTACTATAAAATGAAATACAATAATACATCAACATTCTCAGGCAAAAGATAAAAAAAATGTTAAGTACCCACATTCAATATTTGCTTACTTAGAAATGAACGTAAGAGATTTAAACAAAAATAGAATTGGAGAGAATTCTGCTGAATGTTGTTCAACATGCTCAGAGGAATAGGATATCTCTTTAAATTCAAAAGCCAAAGTGACAGGCTGTGCGTAGGGGCAGTTATAATGCCTGTGTGTGTGGGTCTATCATTTGCATGCATTACGATGGAAATTGAGCATCCATATTTTACTTACATGTGCCAGTGAAGTGATTGCACTTCCCAGATCCCTTTGTACACATAATTACTTGATTTGTGAGCCAAATGTGTGGTTTAAGGATGGAAATAGGTACACAGCAACTCCATTTGGAAGGTCCAATTTTGACTTAAATGACTAGAAACTTTTTTTTTTTAATGAAAGAAAGATTAGATATAGGATTTAAATTTAGTTTGTTTAAAACACTTGATATTTAGGGATTCATTTTTTTTTTGAAGGGTTCACTTCAAATTAAAATTGCACTTAAATTGGGAGATATAGTTAAGTGATGATTGAGATAATTAATCTGTAAGAAGAAAACAATCAGAAAGTATTATTTTATCAGTAGGCTATACATATATCAGCTCTGCAGCTTTAAGAAAAATAGTGTCAATATTTTATATTTAAATGATTCGCAAAAACATCCTGCAATTATCTGCCAGTTGTTCTAAAACACATGTCATAATACTAGCAATTGCAAAGCTGAATTTTGTCTCCACACATCTAAGAGATACTTTTCTAAAAACACCCCGGGATTTATAGTTTAATATTCTCAAAAGTTTTCCACTTCCTTGAAAAGTCAATTTTTTTCCTTTTGTGCAAGTATGTTCCATAGGAAATGGAATAGTCTTTTAAAAATTTTTTAATGTTTCATTTATTTTTGAGAGAGAGAGAGAAAGAGTGTGAGCGGGGGAGGGGCAGAGAGAGCGGGAGACACAGAGTAGGAAGCAGGCTCCAAGCTCTGAGTTGTCAGCACAGAGCCCTATGAGGGCTTGAACCTGAGCTGAAGTTGTACATTTACGGATGGAGCCACCCAGGTGCCCCGGAAACGGAATAGTCTTATAGCAAGCATTCTTTACTGATTTAGAAGTTTCCCTACCCATACCTATTGCTGTATTAATTAATACAAACAAAACATTACACTATCTACTATATCCCAAGTTGTAATTAGTAGAAGTGCAGGAGGACTTGGGGCCTCAGGCGAAGATCCCTGGGGGTGCTGGACTCCCTTGGCTGCCGGTGGCTGGCATGGGGCAGTGCTGGTAGCCATCTTGAAATAATAGTTTTAGAACAATTTTAACCTAAAATGCTGGGTAAAGTTACACTCAAAAAGTTTGCAGCCAATAGTAGTTTCTAAATTGAATAGGACAACCACCGTTAAATTTTAAAAAGGATGTTGTCGTTGGTTAAAGTAAATGCACAGTGCTGGCATTAATTTTTAACTTCTATTTTGGTGACAAATCTAATCATTATACTATCCCCCTGTTATGGAAACCAAAATATTTTGCTTCCAGGGTAGTATTGGTCCAAAAGATACCATAATCTCAGATGAACTCTAAATTTCTCTATTTCATTTTCCAAATACGATTATACTAGTAATAAAAATAATAATGACAACAACAAAAATAATAGTCATAATAGCCACCAATCATTGAGCACCTAATGTAGGCCAAGCATATCTTCATGATAACTTTGAAAAGGAGGTATTAGTATTCTAGTTTCACAGAAAAGTAAAATTCAGAGAGGAAGGACAGTACCTCAAGCAGCCATTGCTACTTTTCCATGTACCACATACCTTCTATGTCTCTATATAATCATATATTCCCATGATAGGCTGCAACTGAATTTCCAAAGAATATTGTAACTTTCCCAGGAAGTTGTTACTATTTAGATAGGGGCCCTTTTATTACTACTATTTTCTTTCTTCTTTACTAAACTGAAGCTGAACAGAACAAGAACTGCCCTGCTCCCACCCTCCTTAAAAAAAAAAAAAAAAAAAAAAAAAAAAAAAAGGGAGGGAGGGGGAAGTGTGTGGCAAAACTACTTACCACATTTGTGTGGCCTCGGACTTAGAAAAGCGCTCTGTAAATCCTTGCCATCCCGGACATTCTGATAAATTCAGTTCTGGAGACATATTATTTTTATTTTGATAATTTGTCTTCAACCTCATTCCGTTTTACGCAAGAACACAGAGAAATCAATTGGTGTTTTGTTTCATTGCTTTTATTCCATTAAATGCTTCCTTTTACCTCCCCCTCCCCCTCCCCCCCACCATGCTTCAAACTTAACAACATGATAGCATCAGCCTTGGGTATTAGCCCTCACAGATAGTAATGTTCTTGAAATAAGTTCAGTGGGACGTTTTGTAATAACGTTACCCATGTTCTCAGACTCCTATCAGTCTCAGAGGTAGTCATAATAAACACAAAGTGAAACCTCAAAATCTTGAGGAAATTCTGGCCTTAAAAAAAAAACTGTCTTTGGAGGTCTCTCTAAAGTTAACGTAATGTTTACAAATTGGGTCAATAATCTATAAAAACAAAAACAGCAATCATTTGAGAAGATAACTGAGAAACCCCTGTTTATATGGTACTAAAAAATACAAACCTAAAATTTTCCAACAAAAGCAAGGCAGTGATTTCATAAGAATAGGACTCCGGAAGGGGAAACTGTCAGTAAAAGTTTTGGCATTTCAAGTGCTCCATTTCCTTAAATAAAGAGAAATTGGGATTTTGAAAACCGGTTTTGTGGCATTTTCATGAAAGTCTAAAGTTTGTAAAGCATGTTTAATGAACATCAGTTCATTTGTTAAAATAGCTTTGAGGCAGTCTTGTTGCCATGTAAAATCTAGTCCTGACTCCAAGTGTTTTCATCCTACTGATATAGCACTTAGAGATACCATGCACTTAGCAATCCTAGGTCACACATCGTGACCTGAAGTGTATATCACAGAGAGCCTCCTCAAGTTCATCTATTTTTGTTACCTCTTGGCCACAAAGCACAACGTGTTTCAGTTTTAATTATTTCTGGAAATTACCATAGCCTGATGAGCTCATAATGAACACTTTGCACATTCCAGAAATTTCCAACTCAAATACTGATGATTTTCCTTACAACAAATCATCTTAAAAGTTAATTCCCCTGTGGCTTCTACCTTTGAAAACATGTGCTCTTTTAGAACATCTTCTTCCCTTCATATTTTTCATTTCTGTAACTTGCAAACTTCTTTCCCTGTCTCCCACCTTTGTTTATCTAGAAAAAAAGGACCAACATTTCAAGACGTGGATTAAATGCACAGTAGTCCATGAAGGTTTTCTGAAGTGACTCCCCTGCTTAGACCCCAACCCCTGCTCCAGCTGCCTGTCAAAATAGCTACTGTAAATTGTGTGCCCTTGCACTGTTACATGTATCCCAGAATTGCTACAATTCATGGACTCCATGAGACTTCATAGGGGCCATGTTTGTACTTGTATCCCAGTTTCTGGAGCAGTGCTTGACGCCTACATATCCTGAAACTTATTAGGTGAAAATGAATGATGAGAAAGAACAAGGCTGGTTTAGATTTTTAGATACTTTTGTTTCCTTCTCAGTCCTCACAATGAAGTAAAATCATTAGTGCACCTATTTTGTCATCATTGAAAAATGAGCCACGGAACCAGGGAGCTGAAATAGCAAGGGACTGCCTGGGTTTGAAACGTGGCTTCACCGGTTTCCTGGCTAAATAAACTTAGAAAAGTAAGTTCATTCATTCTTCTCCCCAAAAAGAATTCCTGTGTCCATTCATGTGTAAAATAGGTATTGTAACACTGTTTACACCTCACAGGATTCTTGGGAGGACTAGAGGATGTCAGATGCACAGGAGGCTTTGCCCAAGGCCCTGAGGTGCAATCGGCTCTTATACGTGACAAATAATTAGGTTGGTGTCTCATAAACTATTTGCTATTTATTTATTTTGGGGCGAGCACAAGCTGGGGAGGAGCACAGAGAGGGGGACAGAGGATCCGAAGCAGGCTGCAGGCTAACAGGCTGACAGCAGTGAGCCTTATGTGGGGTTGGAACTCACCAACTGTGAGATCATGATCTGAGCTGAAGTTGGAGGCTCAAATAACTGAGCCATCCAGGAGCCCCTCTAGCTAAAAAAACATTGTCACTTTGTGGTGGCTTCTCCTTCTCCTGCTCCTCTTCTCCCCCCAGCATCTTTATTGAGATACGAGTGACACATAATAATGTGTCCAGAGTTGGAAGATGAAAAAATTCTGGTGATGGTTGTGACAAACAACATGAACGTACTTAATGTCACTGAACTGTACAGTTAAAAATGATCAAAATGGTAAATTTTCCATCATGTATCTTTTACCACAATATCAAACATTTAAAACATACTTTAAAATGACACACAATAAACTTCACATATTAAAAGTGTACAATATTTTTGGCTACTTTTGACATATGCATACACCTGTGACACCACTGCCCCAGGAAAAACAATGAACATATTCATCATCTCCAAAATATTCCTTGTGTCACTGTGTCATCTGCCCGTCCTCCACCTCTGCCCCCACTCACAGCCAACCACTGATATTCTTTCTATCAGTAATCTATAGATTACTATATATTTTCAGGGCGCCTGGGTGGCTCAGTGGCTTAAGCATCTGACTTCAGCTCAGGTCATGATCTCACGGTTCATGAGTTTGAGCTCCACGTTGGGCTCTGTGCTGACAGCTCACAGCCTGGAGCCTGTGTCAGATTCTGTGTCTCTCTCTTTTGTCCCTCTCTCAAAAATAAATAAATACACATTTAAAAAATTAAATAAAAAAATATGGGTTTTCCAGAATTTTATATAAGGGGAGTATGTACTGTATTTAGTCTGGCTTCTTTCTCTGAGATTTATCCATGCTGTTGTAAGTATCAACAGGTTATTCCTTTTAATTGTTGAGTAGAATTCTGTTGTATGTATTTTATCAGTGTGTTATCCATTCATCTCTTGATGGACATTTGGTTGGTGTCCAGTTTTTTAGCCATTGCAAATAAAGATGCTATGAGTAGTCACATACAAATCTAAGGACACATGCTTTCATTCTATTGGGCAAATAAAAGGACTGGATCTCATGGCATGTGTATGTTTAACTTCTTAAAGAAACTGTTAAATTGTCCAGAGTCACTGAGCCCTTTATATGACCACCAGCAGTGACTGAGAGCTTCAGTTCATCCATGGCTTGGACATATGGCACTATGGCCTGGAAACTTTCTTGGCAGTAAATTGGGACAATGGTGGGGCTCACCTTGTTTATTTCCTGTCAGGTATCTCTTATGTTTTCTCACCTGACTTCCAGTTACTTTAAAGCCATTGTTTAATACACTTTGTCCAATTTTCCAGTAATTTCTGGTAAGGGGATAGATCTAGACTCTTTCATTCTACCTTGGTCACAAGTGTAACTCTTACATGCCTTCATTCTTATGATGTGAACACTTTAAATTACCAAGGAAACTAAGAAAGAAGCAACCATTAAATGAAATGACAGTCATATCTCATGCTTTCGAATATTTCAGTTTATAGTGGATGCCAAATAATTAGTCTATTATTTATATTGTGTGACATTTGGATTTGGATCTTTATTATCAAGTAGGTTGAACATAAGAAAATGCAATTTCTCACCAATTTATCTAGGGAGAAGAGGAGCAAAAGGGATATATCACTCTATCTTGGCCAGTTAGTTGCTTTTATGCTATTTCATACTAGCATCAGAAAAGAAAAAGGACTATGGAGTTGCTCAGTTCTGAACCTGATCAACTGTAAGAACGTAATAAATGAAGACTGTTATTGATTTGGTTTGGGTAGCTCAGAAACACAGTTATACATCAGCTGAACTGTAAGAGATACTTCTAAGGAATGTTCACTTATCCTACTTTATCTCTCCTATGGTTGATCAGGCAATTCTCATCAAATAGGTTTTGTAAAGAACCCACTTGCCTTAGGTGCTCTGGTGGCTGATGAATAGATACCACATTATGCTTTGCATTTTTTCTGGTGTCAACAGAACACTTCATCTGTTAAGAGAATATTTCCTGGCTTTGGGGAGTTAGTCTAAGCTAAATGCAGCCCTCCAATGAACCAAAAGGAACGTCAGCCCCTGAGACACTTGATCTGAGTCACTGGTTATTATTTCAGGGGAAGTCAGAGACAGGAGAGGTCGTGAGCTTCTGGATACGAAGCGTTCTAATTAGTGCACATTTTAGGATCCGGTTCCCTCATGTAACCCTTCCATCTTTGATTTGTTTAGAATGAAGGCCAATTTAGATGAGAAGACTATTGTAGACTCCAGGTGGAATAGGTGACATGTATACATTGAGGTGGTGGGGGTGGAAAGTGACAAACCTTCAGGAGAAGTGAAATGGTTCCCGGAAGGTTGAGTAATCTTTGGGGGAGCCTCTCACAGGTGGTGAGTGTCCCGAGGCAAAGAGGAGGCCCTGACTACTAGGTGTTCGTTGGTAATAAATCCCTTCAATGAAGGTTCAGACTGGGGATGGCAATGGGGAAGTAAAATACTGTCACTATGTATAAAAGGGCTGCAAATAAATGCACCCGCTTTTCAAGAGCTTCAAACATTAACTTTTTTTGGTGCCAGAAGCCCTGAAGTGAGGCAAAACAAAAACAGTGGTAAAGGGTAAAGGGTGAGAAAGAACAGAAAGCTTAAGTGGTATAGGCTGAAGTCTTTAACAACTACGAAGTCAATGTTCTACCATAATTTTTGAAAAATCATTTTTACCTTTTCTCCCCAGTTTTTGGATCGTGGCAAAATGCAGATAACATAAAGTACACTATTTTAAATAACCATTTTTAAGTGTACAGCCCAGTGATATTCAGTACATTCGTACTGTTGTGCAAACATCACCACCACCCATCTCCAGAGCTCTTTTCATATTGAAAAAATGAAATTCAATAGCCATTAAACACTAACTCCTCATTCCCCTGTCCCCTCAGCCCCTGGCAACCATCATTTCACTTTCTGTCTCAATAGTTTCGACTATTCCATGCACTTTACAGAGTGAAATGTCTGTCTTTCTGTCAGTACCACGCTGTTTTGATTACTATAGCCTTGTGGTAAGCTTTGAAATCAGAAAGTATGAGTTCTCCAGCTTTGTTCTTTTTCAGTATTTTTTGGCTATTCTAGGTTCCTTGAGATTTTTCTCTTTCTGTAAAAAACATCATTGGGATTTTGAGAGAAGTTGCATTAAATCTACAGATCACTTTGGCTAGCACGACCACTGTAACAATATTAAATCTTCTGTGTCTTCTTTAATTATTTCAGCAATGTTTTGTCATTTTTATTGCACGAGTCCTTCACCTTCTTGGCTATATTAATTCCTAAGTATTTTACTCTTTCTAATGCTATGGTAAATATAATTGTTTTCTTAACTTTGAAGAAGTTCCAGTTTAAGGAGAAAACATTAGAGCAAAATAGTTACGGTCAAAATTTAAAGGTAAGTCAGTATTATAATGTGTATCTGAGAATCCTTTCTTAAAATAAAAAAAATATGAACACAACTACATGATAGACATTCTATAAATCACAGACATTGATAAAGTATGTAATAACAACATGACTGAACAGCTTTAAATGGTTTTATATTTTCTTAATCACAGTGGTCATATATATGTATAAGCCCTACTAACTACTGAGACTAGATGAGCCATAGATACCCTCCAATATCTCTGTAATCCACAAATTGGCTACCATTATTATATATGGTGTCTGACAAAGTCAGGAAACATAAGGGAAATTTTTGTTTGAACAGCCAATATTTACATTTTCAAATGAAATGCATAATATTTTGTCTTCAACCTCTAGCCAATTTGTCAGGTGCAATATCTCTAAATGTTTATTTATTTTTGCAAGAGACAGAGTGCAAGCAGGGGAGGGGCAGAGAGGGAGGGAGACACAGAATCTGAAGCAGGCTCCAGGCTCTGAGCTGTCAGCACAGAGCCCAACGCGGGGCTCAAACTCACCAACTGGGAGACCATGACCTGAGCCGAAGTCGGTTGCTTAACTGACTGAGCCACCCAGGCGCCCCTCAGGTGCAGTATCTCTAAATTTAAACAATAGTTCCTATTGCTAATCTGTAAAAGAAGTCTCCATACACTATTCTCTCTAGATCTCCAGACTCAAGGATATTGAAAGATCTGGAAATCCTTCAGCTGAATGCACATATATATACACACACACCTACGTACAATAGCCCTACCCAAGAAGGTTTTATCTCAATTAACCTAGCATTTCCCAAACTTAACATCTTGATGGTAAGCTCCCTGAGGTCATAGACAGTGTATCTCTAGCACCTATTAAAGTACCTGACACACAGAGATGTCAACCCAGATCAGGTGAATGAATGAATGAATGAATGAATGAATAAAGTTTGGGAAACCAATAACTAAACCTGTTTGGTGCTTCCATAGGCCAGAGATCATAAAAAATGTAATTCCAAAGTTAAATCTGTTTTGACACCTGAAACAATCCAGTAACACTATCACTATCCTTTGTAGCCTTTAAGGTCTGGTGTAAGTCTCACTACTTCTAAGACTCTTTCTCTTATTACTGCAGTCGTCATCAATCTTCTTCTCTGAAATTTTATAGCACTTTTAGTCTTTACCACATAATTTATACCCTATCTTGTAGAATTCACTATGGCATGTTTGATTTATGGCTATTTGACTTCTGGCTATGCACATTTCTGGTGCTCTGTGAATTATAACTCTCATACGATAACAAGCATGCAGCACACCAATAAACCTCTTATTATTAATAACTATTGTACAATTAATAACTTTACAGCCCTTTATATCAATAAGGTTCATTTAAAACTATTGTCTCATTTGATTTCACAATGGTGGTGCAGTGGATATTAGTGCAATTATTCCCTTTTTGTAGATGGTGCAACTAAGAACCGAAGAAGTTAAATAATGTTTCAGTGATTAGATATTTGTTAGATTATGGACTAAACCCAGCATCTATGACATCCAAAGCCCATTTATTTGCCTCCCTGTCTGTTTTCTGACTGAAAACAGAAGTAAGCCTTGCTCTGACATTCAGAATACATACAATTCTCCAGTCTTTCTGCCCTTCACAACTTTTATCCCAGAAACTAGTTTCTAGACAATCAGTGATTCAAGAGGCTGAAAGGAGAGAGAGAAAGAAAGAGGAAGTAGAGAGAAGTCCAAGGGAAGTAAAGAAAGGAAAAGATACTAAGAAGTACAGACCCAGACTGGAAGACTCTAGGCCTATCTGGCCAGCAGATGTGTTTTGTTTGGCCACCACAGAGCGTTTTTTAAAAGAGTGAGTTCATTGCCAACTTTTAAAATGGCAAGTGTTCTCATCTATATTTCTGGCTTCTCTTGAAAATATGAAATGAAAGGCAGATTAGTCTCAAATTTCTGCATGGTGATAATTTGCTCGAGCTGAGTAGTGGCTGCTCCGTCAAGACAGAGAGTGCACCTTCCAGTCCCAACCCTGTCTCTGGTTTAACTCCAGGTAGCATCACTCTTCCAGCCTCTCCAGGGACTTGCAGCTGTTTCTTCTGCATAAAGAAATACAATGGGCTTTATTTTATGCCCGTCTCTGACTTTCTATAGATATCTTCAGCTTTAATTTATTTATTTTAATTACCCACATCCTGATCAGAGGGATACCTGAAGTCACACGCTTTCTTAGCCAAATAAATTCATGCATTGAACAAATATTTACTGAGTGCCTACTATGTACCCAGAATTGCTTAGGAAACATACCTTAGGTTTCCTCTGAGATGACTAATGATTACAAACAATTACTACCTGGTAATGAGTCAGTCTTATGGCTAAAATACAAACACTTTTAATTATGCATATTCAGGATCAAGTTTTGACAATGATTTGGCCATCAAATCCAAGCATAGCTTTAAGGATTCTAAAACGATCAAGTAACACTGGAGTAGGTCAAGGTGCCCCAAAGGATTGGTTTGGATATTCTAAAGATTTGTGATTTTGTTTCTGAACTGTGCTACATGTAAGAAAAACAACACAAGTTTTTAATTGGGTTTGCCTCAAGAAGCCAGACAGACTTTGGTTTGAAGACAACAGATGAACCAAAGCTTATTCCCTAATTCCTTAATGTGTTACCTAAAACTTTGAATAAATGGAAAGGTGAGAGCAAAGCAGGTACACAGGGATAAATGTCTCTAAATCTTATTTTCATCCCCAGACATCTCTTCAAAGCTGCTATCACACTCTATGTAGAAACTCTGCTGAATTTAATTAATCCTATATGGCTCTACCTTTAATTTCTGATTTATTACAGGAAAGGAAGGCAAGAAACTATGGTAAGTAAGATGAGACCATCAAAAAGATCTCATGTAGGGGTGCCTGGGTGGCTCAGTCGGTTAAGTGTCCGACTTCGGCTCAGGTCATGATCTCACAGCTCATGAGTTCGAGCCCCGCGTTGGGCTCTGTGCTGACAGCTCGGAGCCTGGAGCCTGCTTCGGATTCTGTGTCTCCCTCTCTCTCTGCCCTTAATCCACTCACATTCTGTCTCTGTCTCTCTCAAAAAAGACATCCAAAAAAAAAATTAAAAAAAAAAAGACCTCATGTAACTAATCACCCTGTGTATTTGTATCTTGTGGCTGCCATAACCAGTTAATAGAAACACAATAGTTTAGAACAACAGAAACTTATCTTCCGAGTTACGGACTAGAAGTCTACACCCAGAAGTCAAGGTGTTGGCTATGCCACTCTCCTTCTGAAAGCTCTAGTGGAGAACATCCCTTGCCCCTCCCAAATTCTTATGGTTCTAGGGGTTCCTTGGTTTATGGCTACAAAATTCAAATATCTGCTTCTGTCTTCACATGACCTTTTCCTTTGTGTCTGTGTCTCTTCCTCTGTCTCTTAAAAAGACACTTGTCATGAGATTATCAGAGTAAACCAGGATAATCTCATTTTAAAACCATTAACTTAATTACATGTTCAAAGACCCTTTTTTCTAAATAAGGTCACATTCATAGGTTCCAGGGGTTAAGATATGGACATATTTGTTTTTGTCTGTTCACTGTTTGGACTGACTATACTATGTTTGAGCTCTTGATGAACCTTTTAGAAACATTTATACCATACAGAAGTACTATTAAACTCAATTCAATGTAATGCTCATGGTTAATTCTATAAAGGGTTTAGCATCAAGTCCTTGGTCAACAACACAAGCTTTAATTACACCATTATTTCTATAGAAAAAATTAGATGTGATTTATGACATGCCTGCTTATCTGTTTCTTGTAAATATTTAAATGTAAGTTTTGCCAAACAATGTGAGCTCTGAGAATACAAGAATTGTGCCTTATAATTATTTCTATTTTCTACTCAACACTGAAGATAGTCTAATGTATATAGATAGATATTTATTATATGCTTATTGATTAGTACGTTAATTTGAAATTAGTCTTTGTGGTCTCTGTAGAGATTTTGCTAAGGGTATGAATGTACTGGAGGAACAAGGACAGCTTCTGTATGACAGAATATTTTCCTTGGGGTCAGGGGGAAGCATGATCAAGGCTAGCTCTAGGTGTATAATTTCATTTTTTCCCCAATGGGTCCTTCTTATTTGGCTGTTTGCATCGACCTACATACCAGCTTCCAGAAGGTACAGGTAAGAAGAGCAAGCCTATAAAGTCTGTTCAAGAGCAGAGATACAAGAGTATGGCCTAGAAATCTTGACAGAATCCTTTGAATGATTTAGTTAGGACTGAGGCTCTACAGAACTGGCACTGGGAAATATGTCTATAGAACTCAGGGAGAGTGTATTAGTATTTTAGTTGGAACTGCTCTGAACAACTTTCTTGGAAGGAAGGAAAAAAGGAAGGGAGGAAGGAGGGAGGGTTGGAGAGAACTTGTGTGAATAGATATTAGGATCAATACAAGAGTTATTTTTAGGTTCAGAGAATTTCAAAAGTTTTTTTAGACATAGTAAGAGATTTCAGAGAAAGACTAATTAAAAGTCTGTAGAGAAGTGAAGAAATTTTGCACTGGGTTGGAAGGGTAGCAAACAGAAATTAAAATATCAGAATGTCATGAGCTGGCTAGAGGTACTTAGTAGCAGAGAAAAACTGATGAAAAAGGAAAAAAATAAATGATTGTGGAGAAGGCTGGAGAAATATAGTGCCTCAGTGTTGCAATTACTAAAGGAATAGCTGGCCAATCTGGGGTTGCTGGAAGGAATCATTAGTGCTGGTTAAATGAATAAATTCTTGCACTAGAATAATAAAGTACCTTAGAGGCATCAGAAGTTGGGCTGAAGATTTGCAGCAATCCTCTTGATATTTCATTCATTAACCCAGAATATCTTCTCCTAAGCTTCTTTGAACTTCCATTGACAGAACATAGGGACATTTTTTTCCACATTGGAGAAAGAAAACCTACTACAATCGTATCCTTTTGTTCATTTTAAGTAGAGGTCTCTTAGATTTCCTTAAGCTCAGTAAAAACATTATCCAGGCGAAGATTCCACTTTACACGGAAATAACTACTAATCCAAAGCCCTAGATTAGCATCTAAATGGTTTTCCTTTAAACTAGGAAAATTGTAAAACTCTGAACATTTGGTGAGGAACTGGATGAAAGGCTGGGCTCTCTAGACAGTTGTGCTTGGGAGACATGTGAACTCTACTATCCCTTTTCTGTCTGTCTAGCCAAGGCGTCTCTGAATGCTCAAGGATTGTTTTCAAACCAGATTGATAAGAGGCTAAAAAGACCCAGTCTAAGTTTGCTGGACCTTATCTTTTTCTCCTTAAAATGCCTACTGCATTGTGAATGTGAAACACAACTAGGTAAAAATGAAATCAAACGTGGTCAAAATAAACATGTTTTCCCTTACCAAGATGAATATTACTGTGATTTTTTAGTAGCAGAAGCAATGACAAAGTTGAGATGTGCGTCAGGTGGACGAAGGAGAAAATATGGGGTAAGACCCATGGGCTACAGAGAGAGAACAAAGCTCCCTCTTGCTCCAGAGGGGAGGGCACTGCCTAGGGACATGTCCACTAGGTGGCGATTCATCTCTTATATTCATCCTAAAATTGAAGGCCTGACCTGCTAAACATTATAATGGGCGTGAGAAAGGAAAATATGGATCATTTACTTTAAAAATCACTTTTCTCTGAAAATCAGTTTTGAATAACGGTGAGAACTATCCAGATACCTCTTTTAGGGTGAAACTTGAGTCCTACCATTTTGGAAGATTTCATAATCAAGGTTCTGAGTATTAGAGTTGAAGAACTTTGAAGCCGAAAGCAATCTTAGAAGTCATCCCAACAATTATCCTTGCTTTGCAAATGAAAACACCGAGGACCAAAAATATCAAATCATTTGCCTAAGATTACAGTATTACACAGTAAGAAAACCAGAATTAGACTCTATATCACTTGAGTCATCCTGGTCCAGGTTAAAAGCCTTTGTCAATAAAGGTGCCTATATGTCTGTTAAATTCTAGGCACAGTCCTAGATTCTAGGGATGCAAAAATAGCACTCGTCTTCAATCACCCCTTATAGTATGGTTGGAGAAACAAAGAATTGAATAGGCAATAGCAATGCAGAGTGCATTAAATAAGGGCTGGTGATGGTGTCTGCCTGGTTCCAGAGCAGAATGTGTCATAGGACAAAGAAGCACAGGACCTATGAAAAGAGAGGCAACACTGAGTGTTTGGGAGAGGAGGTGACTTCAGAAGCGGGCTAGGGACTCTAACAAAGGCAAAGGTTAGGTATCACAAGCCAGCGGTTTGATGAGAAGTAAGACACATAGTGCCAGCAGTTAACCACAGGCGGTGCCATAACCCCTAGCTCCAGGACCCACGTGGGAGTCAGGTTGTCTCACAAATCACAAGCCCAGGCAAGTGGGTAGAGACCAGAAGATAGGCAGGATGCAGTAAGCCAGAGGGCCAGGCAAAGTAGTGAGGAAAACACCTTGATAAGGAAGCTGAACAGCAGTTGATCAGATAACAGAGTAAGGATACAAGAATCTGGTGTGCAAGTCGATTTTGTACTAGTCAAGAAGCTTCTGATACACATTTTGCTGGGACAAGAAAAAGTTCCAAGACATGAGCAGCTCAGAATCTGTTGGCAAGTTCTACACAAGTAGAACTCCATTCATTCTTTCTGTTTCTCTTGATAAAGCTATACAGAGAGAGATTCCATTTACTCACCTGGCAAGTGCACCCAGCCATGGCATTATTCTCATCAAAAGCTTAACGAAACCAGTATGCAAGATCTCAAAAACTCATGCCCATCTTAAAACATATTTAGGAAGGCTGATGAAAGGGAGAGGAGGGAAGGTATTAGATAGAGTAGGTACCTGGCCCCTTTTGAAAAGAAACTGTCTTGGAGTCCATTTATGGAGAATCTCTAGCTGTGCAAAACTTACCACATACATGCGGCCAGAAACAGTTTCCAATCGAGAGGAAGCACTGGGTCCTGGGAAAGACAGAAGCAAAACCGTGGAGTAAATTGTGTGTGAGGAAGACAAGTTCTTCCTTTATCCCAGAAAATGAATGCCAACTCAGGCCAAGAGTAACCCACTCCTGCACACATTGTGTCTGTAGATGTTGCAATATTTGCCTGTTTTCTCTTTCAGGGAATGAGCTTTTCAGACTCCAAAGAGATGCCCCAAAGAGATGTTCAGTCTCAAATCTGAACAGTGTAAACATGGTGAAGCAAGGCACCACTAGGGCAAAACAGAATTTTCTGTTGGATGCTGACTATATTCATTATCTCTAACTTTTGTCTTGAAATGTTTCACTCAAACCAAATATAAATCTTGGCTGGTTGTTGGTTTGAATTTACCAGGACTGTTCAAATGTGTCTGGAATATGCCATTTACTTAGAATATTAATTTCTGAAGATATGATTTACTATGTCCTTATCCTCCAAAAACACTATGGGATTATTTTATTATTATTATTAAGTTTATTTATTGATTTTGAGAGTGAGAACACAAATGGGGGAGGGGCAGAGAGAAGGAGAGACAGAATTCCAAGAAGGCTCTATGCCATCAGGACAGAGTCCGATGCGGGGCTCAAACTCACAAACTGTGAGATCATGACCTGAGCCAAGATCAAGAATTGGACGTTTAACTGACTGAGACACCCAGGTGCCCCTGGGATCATTTTAATGAATAACTCAATATGTCATGGGTCTTGGGAAGGGCTCATGTGTTGCTGACCCTTCTACATTTTTTTTAATGTTTATTTATTTTTTTTGAGGGAGACAGAGACAGAATGTGAGTGGGTTAGGGGCAGAGAGACAGAGGGAGACACAGAATTTGAAGCAGGCTCCAGGCTCCAAGCCAACAGCACAGAGCCCAGTGCGGGGCTCGAACTCACAGAGCTGTGAGATCATGACCTGAGCTGAAGTCAGACGCTCAACCGACTGAGCCACCCAGGCGCCCCAATGACACTTCTATTTCTTTACCGATATAAGATATGATATTTTGTCTTATAATCGCTCATTAGTTTTATGTTTTATACTTTTCTTCATTACATTTCACAATGCCAAAAAAAAAAGGGTTTAAAAAATGTTATGGTCTATGTTTTTAAATCTGTGAGCCCCTTCAAAAAACTCAGTGAAGTGCTAGCAAACTCAATAGTGGTATTCCATGAGATTCACTGGCAATGAAAAACTAGTTTTCAACCATGCAATAATTTCTTTTTTTTAGTTACACTTTAAAGGTAAAATATTTTAATGTATATTTCCACTGTCTCTGTTTAGTGACTTGAAAACACTTCACAAATATATTTTTGCTTTCCCTAGACTCCTGACACCCAGGTGAGCCCAGTTAACCATATCATATAAATTAAGACAATGGGAATTTTGAAATTAATTTTTTCATGTTTAACCTCTACCTTTTGATCTCTCATTTCTTAGTTTTGGACTTTCTCTCTGAGGAATGTGTTCCTGGCATAGTGCTATCTGCCATTCATTCATTTCAGAAAAGTTAGTTGATTTCTCCAAAAGCATTTATCCTCTGTTAACCTACTCCAGGTCTGTTAGTGACAGACCATGAGACTCAGGAGCTCCAGATCCGTATTCGCTACACCAGATCTGAGTTTTTAATCCTTTCCTGAATGTTCTGCTAGTTTAAACTGGTTTCCCTGTCTCCCTTTGTTAGACTGTGTATGTATCTCCTCTATACAATACCAGAAACAATCCATGTGAGTCTTACACTGCCAAGTGTAGATTCAATCAAAATTTGTGGTTTTTGTTTCAAACCAACTTGAACCTTTGGTGTTTGGGACTGTTTAATTTTGGCACAGTTTTCTTCCTGTTTCCAAGAATGACCTATTATTAGGTTCAAAGTCTTCTTGCCTATCTAGCAAGTTCTTAGAAAGCAAATTATCATTGAGTGTGTGAATTTAGTAGGTTAAACATTCAGGATAATGAAATAAAGTGTGGAAGAATCTAATAAGGAACACAAAGAAAATGTACTTGAGAAAAATCATTTGTATTTAACAAAAGTCCAAAATATCCAGAAATAGTTTATAATTTTATATATTTAAAATACTAAAGAGAAAAAAACCTAGTCCTTTTTTTTAAATAACTTTTTTAATGTTTTTATTTATTTTTGAGAGAGAGAGAGAGGGAGAGGGAGAGAGACAGAGAATCTGAAGCAGGCTTTGTGGTGTCAGTGCAAAGCTTGACATGGGGCTCAGACCCACAAACCATGACATCATGACCTGAACCCAAGTCATGCTCAACCAACTGAGCCATCCAGGCGCTCAAAACCTAGCCCTTAAGGGGCGCCTGGGTGGCGCAGTCGGTTAAGCGTCCGACTTCAGCCAGGTCACAATCTCGCGGTCCGTGAGTTCGAGCCCCGCGTCGGGCTCTGGGCTGATGGCTCGGAGCCTGGAGCCTGTTTCCGATTCTGTGTCTCCCTCTCTCTCTGCCCCTCCCCCATTCATGCTCTGTCTCTCTCTGTCCCAAAAATAAATAAAACGTTGAAAAAAAAAATAAAAAAATAAAAAAAACCTAGCCCTTAAAATTGACCTCAAAGGGTTTTACTGTCAGGGAAAGTCTGAAATAATTTTATTTAGTTTATTGAGAAAAAAAAAGGTCAGGTTAGAAATCAGGATATACAAATGAAAATTTTCCCTGCTAATAACCAACTACTATATAAAAGTTTTTAACCTTTGCTACTAATTTAACATTTTTTAATAGATAAGTTAATTAGTTAGTTCATTTGTTTGTTTATTTATATATTTTGAGAGAGGGGGGTGCAAGTGAGTGATGGTCAGAGACAGAGAGAGAAAATTCCAGGAGGGGTAGAGTGGGAGAGAAGGAGAGAGAGAGAGAGAGAAAAGAGAAAGTGGGACTCACCTGAAGCAGGGTTCAGGTTCACCTGAAGTGGGGCTCATGCTCACTCAAAGCAGGGCTTGACCTCACCCAATGTAGGGCTCGTACTCACAAACTATGAGATCATGACCTGAGCCAAAGTCAGATGCTTAATGACTGAGCCACCCAAGGCGCCCTGAGTACCTTTTACTTTTTAATACCAAAATACTTTATTGAATGGAATGGTGCAAATGTAGGAAGAAAGCAGAGGTGCATATTTTGGTGACGCGTGCAGGTGGCACGTGTGAGTACACTGCATTACTCACCGTGAGGAGTCCTTCCCATGGCCTGTAAGGAGGCCTCGTGGAGGCTTTACCTCTACTGTCACTGCCTCCCAGTGTGTGCTTGTCAGAGACATACGTGATGCCAGATTTTGAACCCGTGTCTTGCATAAGTTCATGACACAATCATCCATCTTTAAAATGGATTTTATCTGCTTATTTAGATAACGCGTCTCAAGGAAGTCAAACAAACTATCAGTAGATAGTTTTACGACTGCAGCAGTAACAGATTCACACATTAACTAGGTGTTGCACACATCCCATTGCAGTCAGCCTGCTTCCCCATTATTAGGGTCAGCTTTATTTATATTCTGAAGCAACTTCATCTACATTTTCGGTACTGTGGTCCTGGTAGTGGTTTTGGGGCACCTGCAAGGAGGTTGTGGTCATCATGCCAGGTACATGAGAAGAGGTGGCAGCTGCCTGGTATTGGACTACTGGGGACTTTGTGAGAATTTGAGCACAAGACGTGGTAGTCAAGTGAGGGCATGGCTATGAGTGGCTGATCAGGTGCAAGCTTCGGGGTTCTGGCCAAGCACAGCTGAAGAAGGAAACTCCAGTCATTCTCCGCATGTAGCACATACCCACTCACTAAAATTTTTATGCTGGTTTCAACTGTCAGAAGACAATAACAGACTTGTGTTTCTGGTGATAATGGAGAAACAGGAACCAGATAAATCCCTTTCTCTAAAACAATTAAAAAACCTAACAAAATATGTGAAACAATAATTATAAGACCTTGGACAACAAAAATCACAGGATCATTATCTCATAGACGGGCACAAAGTGGGGGACTTATTGCCTGGAGGTAGTTTACAGGCCACAGAACAGGACAGTGTGAAATGTACAAAGAACATTGGTTTTACTGACTTGAGGTAGAGAGATCAGAGTTTAGTAACGCCAAGAAAGTTAAAATTCATGGGACAGAGTACCAGAGGAAGGAAATGCACACAGAGAGAGGGAGAAGAAGAGAGAAAGTGAGAGGGAGAGAGAGAGACAGAGAGAGAGAGAGAGAGATGCAGAGAGTGAGTGAACTCTCTAGAGATCGATAGAGGGGTCCCCTGGAGTCTTGGTCTGAGTCTACACAACTATTCAGGAAAACAAGACAGGGAAAGAATCTCTAGGAAGCAGTAAGCTAAACAGCTGCCTGAGCTCACACAAGGCTGGGAACATTTCTAGTTTTTACCAGTTAGAGGAGAATGATCTTGTAGTACACAGAGACTTGGGTACAGTCCTTGAAGAGTATTGCCTTAGTCCTGGGGCTACATTAGCCCTACACTAAAGGTTGCTCTAGACATGCCCTAACAAAGCTTAAAAGCAAGACAAGAAAGGATTCAGCCAATTTCCAGCATCTTGACTGCATGCCAGAAAAATGCTCCTTAAAGGGAAACAACAAAATCTAGCAAACAATGATGTAAATTTCATAACAACTGCTACCCAATCAAAATTTACCAGTCATGGAAAGAAGCAGAGAAATATTATTAAAAGCTAGGAGAAAATTAATTATGGGCACAAACACATATGTAATGGAGATGATGGAATTAACATACAAACCAGGCCATTAAAACAGCATCATCAATACCCTTTCAGATTCAACAAGGTGAAGGAAACATGAATATGAGGATGAGAGAAAAAAGTTATAAAAATTCTCAACTAGCCTGCCTACAGATGAAAACTGGAGTATTAGAAATTAAAAAAAAAAAATCATGGGCGGGATTAATGGTTGATTAGATACTGTAGAAGAAAATCTCAGCAAGCTTGAACTGGCAGTAATGGAAAGCATCCTAAGTGAAGCAGACAGGAAGAGCTAAAACAATCTCACTGAGCTGTGGGACACTATCAATAGGTCAAATGTACACAGAATTACAGTTCCAGGCGAAGGGGAGAAAAGAGAACAAAAAAATATTTTAAGAAATAAATATAACAGTTTTCAAATGTGTTGAAACTATAATCCCACAGATCAAAGAATCTAATTACCTCCAAGCAGGAAAAACAAGGAAAATCCAATCAAGGGATCTCATAATCAAATGCTGATAATCAATGAGAAAGAGGAAACGTTCAAAGAATCTAGAGAGAATGACATATGGCAGACAAACAATATAAAGGATCACAGATTTCCCAGCAGAAACCACAAATTCCATAAGACAGACACACTTCTCTAAACTGCTAAAAGGCAAAAAAACAAAACAAAACAAAAACAAAAACCAAAAACAAACAAACAAAAAAACACATTATAGACAGAGGTATAAAGATAAGCAGACTTCTTGTCAGAAACTATGCAAGCCAGTAAACAAAGCGACTATAACCTGTAAAGTCCTGGAAGAAAGAACTATCAACATAGAAATAATTCTACATCCAGTGAAAATATATTTCAAAAAGCAAGGTTAAATAAAGACTGTTTTCAGACAAATAAATGTTGAGAGAATTCATTATCAGTAGACCCAAAACAAAACAAATATGTTACAGGAAGTTCTTCAGACAGAAGGAAAATGATATCAAAATAAAATCTGGATCTGTACAAAGGAATGAGGACTGTCAGGAATAGTGAATATAAAATATGTTTTTTCTCATTTCTCACATGTTAAGACAATGAAATGTTTAAAGCAAAAGTAATAGCAATGTATTGTGGAGTTTAGAATATATAGAGAATATCTACAACACGTATAAATGACAGAATGATCTGTTTGCAGAATATAGGAATCATTCCTATGAATTAATAAAAAAATTAAATTTCTCACAAAAGAGAGAACACAAATGGTCCATGAGCATTCGAAAAGATTCCCAAGAGAAAATAGAGAAATGCAGCTCAATATCATGATGGGATTTTAAAATCCCATAGTGGGAACCTAAAATCCACCAGTTGGCTAAAATTAGAAAGTTTGACTACATTTGGTGTTGGTGACAATATATAGAAATAGAGACTGCTGGTTTAAGTACTGTGGGGGAAAATGCACGGGCTAGTAAAATTCTACTCATAAGTATTGTCTGTAAAGAAATTCTTGAGTGTGTATACTGGGAGATCTATACAGGAACATGCGTCATGACAATCTCTGTAGTACTAAAAACTTAGAAACTGAAATGTATGCTGACAATCAAATGGAAAAATTAATTACAGTATAGTCTTACAATGATACCCTGTACACCACTGGGGGGGAAAAACAATTTATAGTTACATGCAACAGTGTGAATAAATCACAGAACCATAACTTTAAACAGAAATAGTAAGTCACCTACTGTTTATCATTTATATGATATCATGCCAAAACCAGTACAAACTAAATAAAATATTATTGTCTTTCCACTAGATTCTTCAGTATATTTATCACAGCAATACTAAAGTCCCTATGTGATATATCTTACATTTGGCTGTCTCTGCATCTGATTCTGTTGACCATCTGATTCTTTTCTCCTCTTGACTGTGGCCCCAATATTTTTACCACTTGGCATAACCCAAGTTGTGTGCCCAGTATTGTGTGCACAAGAAACTGCACAAGAAGAATATTTGCCTCTAGAATAAGGCATGCCCTATTGCCATCATGGCACCAATATAAACTCTGAGTCAAACTTCTCTACAGATCAGCTGGGTCTTGTCTTTGTTACAGTTTTGGTTATTTAGTTCACCATTGGATTCAACTGACTTGATGGAGGAATCAGGACCTTCCCTTAGGTAGGACCTCAGATCTGAGCAGTTACATAATTCCAGAGCTCTTTGTACACTAGAGCCCAGTCTCCAGTTCTTTGAATGTGGGATTTATCTCTTTGCTTTACAGCTTGTGAAAGTCAGATTTTCAGGATTCTAAAGAGTTCCCTTTGCTCTCTAGGGCTGTGATTTGCCTTCTGTGTCTGGCCCTAGCCTTGAGAAGGCTGAGATGATGCTTTTAGTGCAGGCCTTAGCAGTCTTGAAGAGCTTTCACCCTCCTGCCAGGCTCCCAACCTTCACAGATACTACCTTGCTCTCAAGGAGGGCCTGGAGATCCCCAGAGGCATTTCTCTTCATTCTCCTGGTCTGACTTCAGCCTTCAGCAGTTTACCCAGTTCACTCAGGGAAGCCCAGGGGAAAGAGTTGGTGGGTAGGTGGAGACTTGCTCTGGGTTTGGACTCCTTGAGATCTTAAACTGTTCAACCAGATCACCTGCAGCTGTTTTTTTGTTACTCCCTTCTGTGACAGATTTCTCTTCCCATTGCGCAGTAGACATTAAAGCAGCCACAGATCTCTTGTTTCCTGAAAACGGCTAATTACCTCCTGGATTGTAGTCCACTGAGCTTTCTTAAATCTTCAGAACTCTGATTAGTTTTAAATACCCAAACTGTGTAAGTTATCTGGGCTGTCCTCATCATTAGGTAGGAATGACAAACTTAGGACTTACTAAATTGTAAGTGGAAGCAAAAGATGAAGTTTAAGTTTTGAAAAGGATTTGCACACGGGCCCTTTAAAAAACTGCATGGGGGGCGCCTGGGTGGCTCAGTCGGTTAAGCGTCCGACTTCAGCCAGGTCACGATCTCGCGGGTCCGTGAGTTCGAGCCCCGCGTCGGGCTCTGGGCTGATGGCTCAGAGCCTGGAGCCTGCTTCCGATTCTGTGTCTCCCTCTCTCTCTGCCCCTCCCCCGTTCATGCTCTGTCTCTCTCTGTCCCCAAAATAAATAAACGTTAAAAAAAAAAACTTTTAAAAAAATAAAAAAAAAAACTGCATGGTTTTCTTACTGAATTAAAAAGTATTGCACAATCATTATGAAAACTCAAATTACATGAAATTTACAAAAATCTGAGATACATAAATATTGAACATTTCTTAGATCCACCCTCCAGACTAATTGTATGTAAGAGTTTGTTGTAGTACTACTCTAAATAGTGAACACAATTTCTAATTGCAAAAACTATGTGATTCACCAAGACTGATTTTAAACACAACTGTGTAAGTTCCTTGAGGTGAGTTAACACTATTCATTGCTATATGCAATTACGATAGATGGTGTTTCCAAACAAAAGCACTGCTCTAAACATTTATGAACAGCACATAATAACTTTTCTATTCTCTTTTCTCAGCAAGTCTTGACCCTAGCTTAATCTTATGATAACAACATTTCATGACAGCAAAATAATAATGTACACGTTCACTGAAGATCTGCACACATCAAAGAGAAACAGGTTTAGCCAAAAGAAAATTGTAATCAAATTAATGTGTATGTTTGACGGATGCTGTGTTGAGAGAATCTGTGGAAGTTAATACCATTGGGCTGTCTTGTTAATGCAGAGATTGGCATGTATTAGAGTTCTCTAGGGAAATAAAACCACTAGGACATATGTATGTAGGAACTGACTCATGCTGTTCTGGAGGTCAATAAGACACAAAAATTGCTCTCTGTAAGCTGGAAACCCAGGAAAGGTGGTGGTGTCATTCAGTCTGACTTTGAAGGCCTGAGAACCCAGGGAGCTGATGGTCTAAGTGGTTCTAGAGGCCAAAGGGCTGAGAACAGCAGGGAGGGGAGTTGCTTTTGTAAGTCCCAGAGTCCAAAGGCTATAGAACAAGGGGCCCCAATGTCTGAGGACAGGAGATAAGGGATGTCCCAAATCAAGAAGAGAGAATTTTCCCTTCCTCTGCTTTTTAGTTGTAGGTCCTAAAAAGATTGGATGATGCCTAACCACATTGGCTGGACCTTCTTTACTTAGCCTAGCGATTCAAATGCTAATCTCTTCCAAAACACCCTCACAGACACACCTGAAAATAATGTTTTATCAGCTATTTTCTAGGAAGCTCAGTTAAATTGACACATAAAATTAACCATCACAGAGCATAACTGAGGCTGAGAAAAGAGAAAGCCATTTACTTCTCTGAAAAAACTGTAGATATAAAAATATCATCCTTGCTTTGTTCACTTTTGTTGACAACTTAAACATTAGTTTATGAACCTATTTGAAGACAACATTTTTTTCCTGAGGAATTCAAATGAATAATAAGTTTAGCATATTTCAGAAACTCTAAGAAAAATTATAAACAATGCTTGGGACACTGGGTGGTTCAGTGGTTAAGGTCTGACTCTTGATTTCAACTCAGGTCATGATCACATGGGTATGGGCTTCTGAGATCAAGCCTTGCTGGCCTGCTCACACTGTTGGGATTCTCTCCCTCTCTCTCTGCCCCACCCACATGCTTTCTCTATCTCTCTTAAAATAAATAAATAAACTTAAAAAAAAAAAAAAGAAACAATACTCATGATTAAAAGACAAAGTTTGTGGTTGTGTGATGACACACCCCAATATGTATTTCAGGTTTGGTGACCCATAAGTCACAAAAGCACATTGCTTTTCTTAAGGAAGCAGTTTAGCTCCTAAAAGATTGTCTCAGTGTATGTCTATTTCATAGCTTATTCCATTGAATTGTACAGCAAACCTTAACAGCTTATGTTACGGAATCACTTACAAACATGCAGATAACCACTCTTTACCATACTAGGTGTTGTGCTAAGTGCTGTGGGTGGTGGGATAGGAAAGTGAATAAAATCAAATGCAATTCTTGCCCTTTTGTTGTTTATACATTACTTGGAAAGATAGATACTGTTCCAATAATCACAATGAATAATGAAAAATTACAAGTGGAGATAAGTACTCTCCTAAAAAGGAATGTGTTTTATAAAGACATGTTATAGGAGAATCTGACCTAGACTGAGATTCTCAGAAAGGGCTTCTTTGAATCTGAGATCTAAAGCATGAATGGGAGTTAACTAACTGAGTGGAAGATGTCTGGTTTAGATGAAGCATAGGTAAAGGCCACGTGTTCAGTATTGCTTTAGGGACTTAAGACTAGTATACCTGAGAGGCATAAATTGAGGGAGATGATGGCTTGAGATGGGGCAGTGAGGCATGCAGAGGTCTGACCATGTAGAGCTTTAAGAGATTTAAATGTTCTAGTCTTTATCCTAAGAAAAACAAGAAGCAATTAGAGAGGGGTTGGGGCAGTATGGGGGAAAGAATTTGGAGTGACTTGACTAGAATAACATTTCAAAAATATCACCCTATTTTCAATATGGGGAAAGTCTGCAAGGTGTCAGCATGAATGTAGGGAGACCAGGTAATAAATTTTGCCAGGTAGACTTGGTGGAATAGTCTTTTACCACAATCTTAACAATCAAGAATGAAGCAAATAAGCTATGATTTGAGACATTTAAGAGGCACAATTGATATAACTTGATGATGGATTTCAATTGGGGAGATAAAGAAGAAGGAAACATTAAGGATCACTTTTAGAATTTGATTGGATGGTAAAGCCATTAGCTGAGATGGGAAACACCATAATAGTCCTTAGCAGAAGCTCACGAATTTGATCTCAGATATTTTAAGTATGTAAAGTATTTTAAGTAAGTTGTCAAATAAGCAATCATATTTATAGGTCTGGAGTTTAGAGGAAGTGTTCTGACTAAATACAGAGTAGTAAGATGGATATCTAAAGTATGAAGAAGGAGGAAGTTACAGAGTATAGGGTGATAAGAAAACAAAACACGACAAGACAAGACAAAACTATGGGCATACATAGTGTTCCAAAAGTGCAGTGTCTCCCTCCTGACATGATGCCCTGAGAAGGACACATCACTTCTGTGAGATTTCTCCCCCAAAGCATTACCTGATTCTAATCATAAGGAAACAAGAGATGACCAAAAGTAAGGGACATTCTACAAAATCATGGGCTTATATTTTTCTTTTTTTTTAAATATTCTTTTTTCTTAATTTTTTAAATGTTTATTTATTTTTGAGAGAGACAGAGAGACAGAGCACAAGCAGGGGATGCACAGAGAGAGAGGGACACAGAAGCTGAATCAGGCTCCAGGTTTTGAGCTGTCAGCACAGAGCCCAATGTGGGGCTCAAACTTACGAACCGTGAGATCATGACCTGAGCTGAAGTTGGACACTTAACCAACTGAGCCACCCAGGCACCCCATTTGAAGACTCAAGGTCAAAAAAAGTAAAGGAAGCAGAAAGAACTGTTCCAGATTAAATAAGTCTAAAGAGACATAAAAACTAAACGCAGTAAATGATGCTGAATTGTATCCTGGACCTCTGTATTGATACAAGGGAAAGTGGTGATAAAATCTCATGGCATAAATAGCCAATCATTCACTTTATTATAAATGACAAAACCACTCAAACTTATTCATTACTGTACACTTAGTGACTATCAGCCAAAGTGCTTTACATACATAGGTACTTAAATATTTTCTAAAATAAGGAATGCATGAATAAAAAGTGTATTTTTGGTGAATTTTTACATCTATTTGTTGCTATCTCATTTTCTGAATTTGGTTGGTTTTTCAGACAGTTGCTATTTCCATTTCCTGAGCTAATTGGTTCCTATACAATTTTAAGTGGGGAGAGGGTGTACTTGACTATTGCTAATCCTCCCACTGTCCCCTACTTCCTCTCCCCTGATGACTAAGCCAATGACTTTCAAACCCATAGTCACCCCATGGGCACACTCATAAGACTGAGAAATTCAATAAAGTTCACAACCAGGAGAAAGTGTATAATCCAGCAAGAGCTGGGTTTTTGTTGTTGTTGTTGTTTGTTTGTTTGTTTCCCATTGAGTCACTATAGGTATCATTGCTCCAAATTCCAATAGGCTTTCATAACCTTAACCTGGAGAGCTGCATAATAACTTTTGTTAAAAATAAGCTAGCTTGTTTGTACCTGATAAGGGCTGTCGTTTTCTATAGGTAGTGGGACCATTTTGATTGATCTGAGTATCCCCTACCAGCATTGAACACAGTATCTTACACATGGTAGAATCTGTATTATAAACACACACACACACACACACACACACACACACACACACGCACACACGCACACACGCACGCACCAGAGAATACATTTACTGTCCATGCACCACACATGACAATAAAGACATCAACTGATCTCGTAGGTTTCCTTTCTGCAAAACAGAAGGTGGTTGGGTTGATTAGTAGAAACCTTCACTATGTTTTATTTAATTGTGCCACAGTAAAGGGGTCTGTATCTCCAATTGAACAGACAATTTACGCTTCATTAAATTCTCCTCTCATTTCTGCACTTCAGGTACTTCAATTAGATGGCAGCTCTATTTTGAATGACTCGTTCAAGCATGACAAGATGCCAGTGAGGATCTGGAGAAGCAACAGAATTAAAAGCACCCTTTACATCTGGAAGACACTACCTCTCACTTCGTATAATGCTCAATTGAACCCTATGGCTCATAAATATTCATAAGCCTGAAAAAATATCTTAGATAAATGAACAGACATCACATAATTCCTTGATGGGAGGTTCAACTAATGCTTCAAAATTAGAAATTTATTTTTACAGAAGTGAAATGTTTGCCTCATCTGGCACAGTTGGGGACTAAGTGGCCTAGAGATCTATTTATTTTTAATTACAGTATGCATAGAATATTAACCCTTTGGTGATTAAATATGACCCATCAATATGTAAAGCTTGCAAGATATAAAGCTTAAGATTTTTTATTTTCTGACATTGAATGATATACTATATATATGAATATTTTTTGAAATAAGTTTCATTTCATTCCATATATGATCTATGTTTTTACATTTATATATAAACTTAAATTTACACAAATAAGGAAGGTTGAAATATGCAGGGATATGATTTTATGTAAGCTCCTTTACTATTATCATAACTTCATAGAGAATCAAATAGTCTGTAATTTCACTGGTGAAAAGCTGAGAATCTTAATTTTTTTTCTTTGAAGATAAATATGAAAAATATTACTACCTTCTTTTAAGGGAAGCATTTACGGTATTTTTATTTATTTTCATGAGTCAACAAAGTCACACAAAATGATTCTTCTCATCTTATCATTTCAGTAGACATAATCATTTTCCAAAATATAGCCTTGATGACTGGATGTTTGTACTCCTTAAAAAAGAAAGTTTCCCTTTTCTCTGCGGTTTCTTCATCACTTTGCGTATTGTGTGGTCAAATACCTTCCCCAGTTCATTCTCTAACTTGCTGACATCCAGATGCTCTGGAAATGGAGCTAGTAACTATGACACTCTTTGTATTTATCTTTTCTCTTTCAAGATGGAAACTAGGGGTTTTAAAAAGCAGTTTAAACGCATTTCTTGGTAGCACAGGTTAATTCCAGGAGAAATTCCACGGAAACACAGAGGCTTTCAGAGAAAGATGGAGAAACACAGAGAAGCCAGCTGAGATGGGTATCAGTGATGCTCATGGATTGAACCGTAGCTGATGGAAATTATTCAGCAGCAACCTTAAATTTCACTTTCCTCTATGGATAAGGAAACATTTTTTTAAAATGACAATTGCCTCTTTAGTTTATGTACTATCTGGCATGCATGAAGCCACTGAACTGCACGTTTTCTTTCATCCTGTGTCCTCTGGTTTCCAGGAGCCATTGCTCTCCCCCCTTCCTGCCCCACATGTACTTTCTTCAAACATCTTTTTTTTTTCCCTTAAGCAAAGAAAATCTCCCTGCTCTCCATTTTTGCTTGGCCTCCCACACACGCTGTTAACCGTTCCCCAAACATAGATGGCAGACAGGCTTGGAATCTCCAACTGGTGCTTTCTCACAAGATCTCTTCTCTTTAAATATTGTGATTTATTCTTCTGAAGAGAAATTGTCCCTTTCTGGGGCTTTTCCTCTCACTAGTGACTGGGTATTTTTGAAACTTGCCATTTTGGCAGTAATAGTCTCCAGTGATAAAGTATACATTGATGGAATGGCCAAGTGTACAGTTAAAAAAAAAAGCCTCACAATTTATGTTTCTCTCATGTGGCTTCCTTTAAGTGAAGAGAAAAGGGTCAAAGATGTAAAGAAACAAAAAGCAAACTCACCAATAACCTCTGACTGAAGGAAGGAAGCATATGTGAAGAGGAATACAACAATGTCTTCAATTCTTTATCACGCACAATTTCCTTGCTTTGCCACTAAGCCAAGAAAGGTGTGGCCAGTGTTGTTCTCAGGTGTAGGAGTATTTCAGACTACGGTTTGGCCTTGTGCATGCAGGCATGGAGTAAGGACACTGAAAATTCATAATGCCTTTTGAAAATCAAGAAGTTTGGGGTGCCTGTGTGACTCAGTAGATTTAGCATCAGAATCTTGATTTCAGGACAGGTCATGATCTGAAGGTCATGAGACAGTTCCCCACATTGGGCTCCGTGCTAGATTCTCTCCCTTTCCCTCTCCCTAGTCCCCACCCCGCTCTCATGCATGTGCTCTAAATAAATAAATAAATAAATAAATAAATAAATAAATAAATACAATAACAACAAAAGAAAACAAGAATGTTCTTTACCGTGTGTGTGTGTGTGTGTGTGTGTGTGTGTATGTGTGTGTGTGGTGGGGGGTGGTGATGCGGTGGACTTCCCTTTGTCACAGGAGCAACTATTTCCAACATGAGATCATATAAAAAATAATCTAGCATGATTTCAAAATTATATAAGGCTTTTACTTAAAAAAGAAAAGTTTTAATATAGAGGACGAAGTACACGATGGAGAGATTATCCAGAAACTATAAAAACCTCACACTTTGGATCTGTCACTATTAACTGCACCTTTTTCTTTTTCTTTTAAGTTTTTAATATTTATTCATTTTTGAGAGAAAGAGACAGAGTGTAAGTGGGGCAGGGGCAGAGAGAGAGGGAGACACAGAATTCAAAGCAGGCTCCAGGCTCTGAGGTGTCAGCACAGAGCCCAACACGGGGCTTGAACTCACGGACTCTGAGATCATGACCTGAGCCAAAGTTGGACACTTAACCGACTGAGCCACTCAGGTGCTCGCTCCTAACCACACCTTTCTTTATAGAATATGTTTCCTTAGAATTAAGTGTAGTTTTCCTTCTAATACTAGTATTTTTCATTAGATAGATAGATCTATATAGAGATATCTATTATGTGTTTATATATATGGAATTCCATATAGGATAAGATTCTCTCTCTATATATACATGTAATAGAGCTTTCTATGTAACTATGTTATAGAGATATCTACACAACTATATATATATATATATATATATATATATCTATATCTAGAGAGAGGAGGGAATCAATAAACAAATTTTCACAGATATGGATTCTAATTAATTTCTTCTTGAACTAGCTTTCTATACACATGTGTGTGTGAGCACATTTGTACACCCTGCCTTTATTAACACTGGTGTTCACCAAAGGTTTTTGATTTCCTTCTTGCAGGCACAAGGTAGGATAGCACTTCTCTGCCCCTTTGAAGTAAGATGAGGCCACGTGACTTGCTTGGCCAGTGAAATGTGAGCACAAGTGGGATGTTTCACACCAAAGTGGAAATTTGAAGAGCCAGTGTTCATCTCATCACGTTTCCTTTCCGTCCGTCACTGTGCCATAATGACATGGAGTCTCTGTCAGTCTGGGCTCCTGAATCATCTGGATAAGCAGAGACTCCTGGCAGCCTTTGTTGGGCATACAGTATTACCAAGAAACATATTTTTTGGCAAAACCACTGAGATACAGACTTTGTTTGTTACCACAACATAATCTAGTCCAGGGGTTTGCATAATTTTTCATAACGGGTCAGATAGTAAATATTCCTCTTTTTATTTTTTTAACAAACCTTAAAAAAATTCTTCATTTCCAGATCATATAAAAACAAGCTGCAGACCAGATTTGGCTTGTGGGCCTTAGTTTTCCAATGCCCTAATCTCATTTATGCTGACTGTAAAAGGCATTTACCTTCTCTCTGCATCATTTTCTTGCTGCAAAATAGAACACAAGTGTCCTAATTATACTCTCTGTGTTTCCCTGAGAGTAAAAGAAGAAATGTAGACAAAATTATTTAGAAAAAAGGTAATGTGGGGCACCTGGGTGGCTCAGTCTGTTAAGCGTCCGACTTTGGCTCAGGTCATGATCTCACAGCTAGTGACTTCGAGCCCCGCGTCGGGCTCTGTGCTGACAGCTCAGAGCCTGGAGCCTGCTTCGGATTCTGTGTCTCCCTCTCTCTCTCTCACTCTGCTCCTTCCCCCACTCGCACTCTATCTCTCTCTCAAAAAATAAACATTAAAAAAATTTGTTTTAACAAAAAAGTAATGTTATATGCTATGTGAAATGTTATTATTTCACCATAAATAATGATACAGAACAATACTTCCAAACAAACAAGTTAGAGAGAAACCAATTTTCTCCATTGTATTCTATTTGTTATAATGTAGATAGCCTATTTCAAACAGAACCTCTGCCATGCCACAGCCCAACACTTCCCAAGGTGTGCTTTGTAGATTACCCATCCTCTAGGATGGTACACACACACACACACACACACACACACACACACACAAACACACACACACGGTTCTTTATATGCATAAATTCAGGCAATTCTATGTACTTTTTAACATAGTATCTATCAATATCCATCGGAATTTCTCTTCAACCCAAGACACTTTGGGCAGGCTTGCATTGCCTCTACTTGGTACTGAGCTCCTTGAAGTTAAGTCACTGCTAGCTTAACTAGTCAACTTATCCTCTTCCTCCAAGTTCTGCATTTGCCCAGCTTTATGAGCCAGCTCTTGCTTGACAACATCTCTGGACATGCATGGCGCTTTTGGGCCTGAGTACCAGTTGTCGGCAATGGTAAAAATTAATTTCATGCTGAGGTATGTAACTGCCACAGATGTAAGTTCTCTGGCTTTAAAATGTAACACTTGGGGGGAAAACACTATATGAGAAAGGCAGAAGAAATGTTTTTGGTTATTTGAGTTCTTACCTTTCTAGACCAATTGTTTCATAAGAATCAAGAGCATTTGCAGTAGCACTCTCTAAAGAGCTTCAGGCTTTAAAAAGCAACAAATCAAGCCCTAGAGAGACCTGGTCATCTATGATTGACATTATGTTACATTGGATTGCTTCACTTTCATGTGTGATAATCATCTTGATTTGCTATGTTATCCAAACATAATTCAGTATGCAATCCTAGAATGAGTAACAAATGTTTCCCATTTAGAACTGCATTAGAATGTTTTACATCAGCAAATCCAAGAAAGGGGGAATTATGAGACAATAAAGAAATTAAAAGCTAAATTAAATATGCTTCAGATTTATATCTACATATATTTATATTACATATATTTTTCATATATAGCTATACATAATTTTATTATGTGGCTGGAAAGAAACTTGAGAAATGTGTTAACTATGCCAGAATAGATATTTCTACTTCAATTTACATGGAATTATAAAATGTTATACTTATTATGATTTTGGTGATTTTCCACAAGATATAATATGGGGATGGGGCGCCTGGGTGGCGCAGTCGGTTAAGCGGCCGACTTCAGCCAGGTCACGATCTCGCGGTCCGGGAGTTCGAGCCCCGCATCAGGCTCTGGGCTGATGGCTCGGAGCCTGGAGCCTGTTTCCAATTCTGTGTCTCCCTCTCTCTCTGCCCCTCCCCCGTTCATGCTCTGTCTCTCTCTGTCCCAAAAATAAATGAACGTTGAAAAAAAATATTAAAAAAAAAAGATATAATATGGGGAAAAAGTGATAGAGCATAATGTTTAAGGTAAGCAGTAATGGTCTATTCCATGAATAGATATTGCCTCCAAATGAAATTTTCTGAAGTCCTTCATGCATTCCCATCCTTCCTGCCCTGAATCACCCAAATCAAAGTACCAGGGTAATAGCACCTGATCTCAAGTAAGAATTTTCCACCAAGTAACACTGAGATTCGAGGGAAGTTACTTAACCACAATGAACCTCATTCACCTAGAAAATGTGGTTATCCCTCTCCCTGAACCCGATGTGAAGGTACTTCTAGATAATGTATATGTAAGCTCCTACATGAGGACTGGCATGAGTTACATTACATGCTTAATAAATGTGGATACCAATTTGGGTCAGTCATATGTTTGAACCAAATTATTAGTAATTCAAAATGCACAAAATAATTGCCCCTTTAAAACCAGGACCATAGAGCCGGTGGTAAGGAGTGAAAATGTGTTTCCTGGCCATGCTTGAGCTGCAAATGAACAGAAAGCCAGACTAAAACTTAAACTCTGATAAAAATGTATTTCCCCCTACCTCAAGTGGCAGTTAAAGGTAGTTGGACTTTCAGGTCTGGTCATCATACATCGAGGTTCTTTCCTTTCTCCTCTGTTGTCTACAACCTTAACTTTATCTCAAGTCTCCTTCTGCAGTGAGAGTGAAAGTAGCCCCTTGCAATCATATGGTTAAGTCTCTCCACTGAGTCTGACTGGGCCAATTTAGGTTATGGATTGCAGAGCAAATGACAGCCAGGGGAATGTTGTATTCCGATTGGCTTAAACACTGGTTCCCCAAGCAATGCTAGCAAGGAAGGTAGAATCATTGTAATAGGCTGGGTCAAATCAGAAGCTGCCTCTAGAAGTAGGGTCACCTCCCAAACCACATGGCTGCTGCATGTGAGGGCATCAACCATAATATCCCTGTAGCCACCTTTCTCTAGAAGACTTATAGAGATCTTTTAAAATAATCCAATAGTCACCATGTCACTTTCAAAAACCAAGAACTCATTCAATTTTGAGTCAGAAGCTTATAATCTAAAAAGTTATATTCTCTTACCTGATTTATCCAAACTAATCATGCAAATTAGTCCAGACCATGCAAATGGAAAGAGATATAGCTCATTTTGAGAGAAACCAGGCATTAGGAGAGAAGGTGGGTTTTTTTTTTTGTTGTTGTTGTTTGTTTGTCTTTTGTTTTTCCTTGTTAGGAATTACATGGTAGTACTGTATCCCAAAGCAGAGGTTTTCATCACCCACTGAAGTGCCATAAATTTGATGTTGATCAATAGGAAAAAGCTCTGGCTATGTAACAATTTTGGTCAGATAACCTGATGCTTGAGTCCTGTACTTGAGTCCTGCTTGAGTCTTGTACTTGCTGCCTGTGCGACCTCAGCAAGTTATTCCACTGCTCTGCAGGTCAATTCTCTGCAGTGTAAAATGGAGATAAAAATAGTACCTGGCTTATAGGGTTGATATGGGGATTAAATGACTTAATATGTGCAAAGGCTTATTACATGGCAGGATGTGGAAAGTACTGGCTGTTATTGTCATATTACTATCAGTATTTTTTTCTTCTACTTCAAGATGGTGAGCTGTCTTTGGAAGAATGTTTGAGACTAGACAAGAACAGAAGTGGAGATACTTTTAAAATGTATTTTCAAGATTATTACTAAGAATTTGCTTTTAACTAAACTATATTGCATTTTAGATGATTGTGAGAAACACAAATCTGGAAAGACATAGTTCAGGCAAAATGATGAAAATTCAGCACCTCGTTTTGTATGCACCACGTGGCTATAAAACTCCTCAGGACATACGCATGCCAAGTCCCCAAATATAAGAAAGAATCCAGTTTGTTTTAAATAGCATTTGGGTGCAATTTCAATTGCTAGTTGTTCATGAATTTAATTTGACTCTGAAAGTACAAAATTAACTTTAAAAACCTACCTATTATAAAATGACTATGCTTAAGTGATTGTTATTTTTGGAATATCCTTTTAATTCCAATAGTTTAGAAAGGCTATGAGTGGTTTATGTTGTTCACCAATAATATGATTCCAAATGTTATTATTAAAACTGTTAAAATAACACTTAATCCAATTAATGATCTATTAATAAAACAACTAGGACATTAACATAGGCTACTTTGTATAGTTGGCTAGAAGGTTGAGCGAATGAGGCCAAAGTTATAGATTGTATTTAAGTATGATATGGTCTAGTTTCAAAAGCTCTCTTCTATAACCAGTGCACTTCCAGGCAGCCCCTCAGACTGCAGGCTCTGAGGACATAAGAGAGACTAGGCAAGCGCAGAAAGGGAACAGCTTGCATGTACACAGCTGTTAGAAAATAATCCAGAGCTCTGTCTCGCAGATAGTAGTGAGCAGCATTATGAGTAACAATAATCCTAAAAATTGCAGTTTATTGAGGATTTATACATTGAGCATATAAATACATGCTTAGACTTGTTGAAAAATGTTTTATAAAGTTATTTTCATTTGACTCCATCTTGGCACCAACACAATGAAGGAGGTATGACCACGCCCTTTCTAAAGATGAAGAACACGAAGCTTAGAGAGTTAAGGAAGCCTGCTCAAAGTGACACAACTAATAACACAACAAAATAACGCAACTAATAGCACTACATGCCAGAAATGCTCTTCTTCAAAGAAAGGTGATTGGGGATGGGCTTGCAGAGCAGTTGATGGGGCTGCTGAGCTTACAAACGCATTGATCTGCTTTCCAATATTTTTTTGAGCTATACTCTATAGTTGCCGTTTTCAGACAGCTGCATCAAAAGGGAAAAAAAAAGTGCAAAAAATATCTCTTCCCGACTTTTTCCTTGGAGGAGGAAGACTAGATAATGATGGTGATTATGATAATGATAACAGATATTACTGAATATTTACCATGGACCAAACACTTTTTAAGCACATTTAATCCTCCCAACAAACTCAAGTGTAAGATAGATACCATTTTACTCTCATTCTACAGATGAAGTAAATGAGGGTAAAAAGCTAAATAATATCCTCTTTGACCACACAACTACCAAAACGAAGAACTGAAACTTAAGTAATCTCCATATAAGGTCAAAGCCCATGCTCTGAGATACTATACTGACAAAAATAAACAGCAAATAAATGTTTATACAATTTGGTAGATCAGTGATAAAAATTATATACCAGGGCGCTTGGGTGGCTCAGTTGGTTAAGCGTCCAACTCTTGATTTTGGTTCAGGTCACGATCTCATGGTTCGTTGAGTTTGAGTCCTGTGTCAGGCTCTGCAGTGTGTCAGCACAGAACCTGCTTGGGATTCTCTCTCCACCCCCCCCTGCCCCCCCGCCTCTCTCTCTCTGCTCCTACCCTGCATGCTCTCTCTCTCGTCAAAATAAATAAACTTAATTTTTTAAAAATTGTACTTAACTTCTTATTATTCCATCTAGATTTATCCTCCCCAATTTAGCTCTCAATGATTTATCAATTATTTCATGGCATAACACATTATGCCTGTAATGAAAGCCTCTTCCAGAAACATACATATTTCCTGGGAGACAAAAATGCAGGGAATGGAATGTACAGGTTCTTCACACATTTTGAATGAGATGCAGTTTCTTATTTAACTTCTCTTTCATCTAGTTGGTGAAAAGTCATAATTGTGTTGACACTTCCCTAAGGTACCTATGATCTGTATAAAATGCTTAAATTTACTTACACCATGTGTGCATTCGGCCATAAAAACAAAACGGAGAACAATTCAAATTAAATTTCATCATTTGTTCAAATACATGTCTCTTTGGTCACACCTTCTTAATGAATGGTAGCAGACAAGCAACACAGCTAATAAGTTATTTTAATAGGGTGATGTAACGGCGTGTGAACTGTTACCTCCTGGGAGAGTAAGTGACAGATTCCAGTTCTCATTACTGTGTAGATTAGTCTCAGAGAATTCATTAGTGCCCAGTGTGGCAGCTCTGCTGAGTGCCCTTAATTTGGAAAAAGAGACAGGAGGCCTATGTGCCCAATAAACTCTAAAGACAGATGAGCTGGAATTGAAGGCTTTTAGGGCAAAGGGCTCTCTTGAGAAGATGGCAATTATTCCCCCAGCTTTTCAGGCACTAGTGACAGCTCTCTTCCCTTTAGTCTGTGTCAGTACGTACACTAGAAACAACAGCAGACTCCTGGGTTTCCCTACACCTCGGAGGAGGCAGCTTTCATGCAGAATGTTCCAAAGGACCCTACATCCATGTGACTTATGTCCATTATAAATGGCTTTTTTATTTTACAGAATGACAGTGAGCAGAAGTAGCACAGAAAAGAATGCAATCTGTCAATAACCCTATTTTATTCCTAGGTAATGGTTATAATCATCTCCACTAAACCACCAAGCAAGCTTGGCGTGGACTGATTTAAAAATCCTGTATGTGCCATTTCGGCCACTTGCCGGTAAAGATATTATAAAGACAATAGTAGTTATCAAACACAAAGTTCTTCTTAACAAACACAAAGTTCTTCTTCTTAACAAACACAAAGTTCTTCTTCTTAACAAACACAAAGTTCTGATCTGGACAATTACAATAGCAATATAGCACTACCTACATACTTAAAGAGCTTTCAAACTTTTTTGGTTGAAATCCTTAGTAAGAAATAAGTTTCACACACAACCAATACCCATATACATATAGGTATTTATATGGGTGAAATTAATGTTTCAGTACATGTGATGCACTCTTATCTGTATTGTTCTATTTTAATCTCTTCATTTAGTTTGTACTACTCTACTGTAGCCTGTTCTATTTTTTTTAAATGTTGGTTTTTAAAAATGTTGCTTCTTTTAAAAAACTGATTTTATCACTTACTAATATATCAAGATCTATAGTTTAAAAAACTATATGAAAGAACCATATCTCAATACAAAGACCTTTTGCTATTAGTTTTTGTAAGAATTACAACTTATTTATGAGTACTTATTATCGGTCAGGCTCTATGCCATTCCTTCATAAAATTTCTAAGTTAATTTATTCTCCATAGCAAAGACAGATATTATTCCACTTCTCAGATGAAGAAAATCAAGCTCAGAGAGTTAAAGAAAGTTGCTCCAGCGCACACAGCTAGTAGGTGGGAGAGCTACAATACTGCCACACGGTAAGGACATAATAAGCATTGGATGGACAGATGGACGGATGAAGCACAAGCCTGCTGATGACTGGATGTGTTAACAACTAATTTGTGTTGCAGCATTTCTTTCTGGACCACAGTCTATGGTTTTCAACTATCTCAAAACAGAAATAATACTTTTTAGCTTAAAATGCAAAAGTGCTTCCTCTCCTCTCCTTTCCTCTCCCCTTCCTTCCCATCCTCTCCCCTCACCCCTCTCCTCCAATCACCTTTCCTTTCCTTCCCTTCTTTTTTAAATTTTAGAGACAGAGAGGACATGCAAGAAGGGGAGAGGGGCAGAGGCAGAGAGAGAATCTTAAGCAGGCTCCACTCTAAGTGTGGAGCCTGACAGGTGCTTGATCCCACAACCCTGGGATCACGACCTGAGCTGAAATCAAAAGTTGGATGCTCAATGGACTGAGCTACCCAGGTGCCCCGCAAAAGTTCTTTCTTAATTGGGAGCAGTGAGTATAATGATGATGATGATGATGATGATGATGATGATAATTGTGGCTAATACTTATTGATTAGTTAATATGTACCAAGACTACTCTAAATTTTTTATGTGTATCGATATAAAATAATAGTAGCCAACCGAAAACATTATTACAAGGATTAAATTCATTTAATACGTCCATCAACCCTATGTGGTAATTACTGTTATTATCTCTGTTTATAGTTGAGGTTAAGTTACTTGCCCAAGGACACACAGCTAATGAAACCCAAGATCTCTGTCTCAGAGCCTAAACTCTTAACCTTTACTTCTGACTAGATTCATTAGAAATCAGCCAAATTTTTCTTTTAACACCAAAAGCAAGGTTGTGCTCCCAAAGAAAGCACGGTAAAATGATAAATGCTTTGCTGGAGTGACCCATCCATGATAAGCCATTTAGTTCTCTTAACATGCTCATGGGGTTCTTTAGAGCATTTTTCTGAGGGTTTGGATATAGATTATATTACCCAACACAAATACCGAAGATTATGATTTCAATCTTGTATTTCCATGTTTCAGTATTTTATAAAGTTAGTGTTAAAACACACCTTTTAAGAAATTAGTGATGAGGGGCACCTGGGTGGCTCAGTTGGTTAAGCATCAACTCTTGATTTAGGCTCAGGTCATGATCTCCTGGTTTGTGAGTTCGAGCCCCGCAGCGGGCTCTGCACTCATAGTGCGTGGCCTGCTTAGGACTCTCTCCCTCTGACTCTGTCCCACTTGCTCTCTGTCTCTCTTTAAATAAATAAATAAAACTAAAAAAAAAAAAAGAAATTAGTCATGATTTTATATTTAATAAAATCAAATTAAGAACTATTTGCATAGATAATAGCAATTCTATTAACTTAGAATTCAATTTGCATAGTCAATTCTAGTAACTAATTCAATTTGCATAGTCAATAGCAATAACTATTGTTAATAGCAATAGTTATAGCAATAGCAATTCACTCTGCTAGTGTTGGGGAGACAAAGAAGTACATTCTCAAGTATAATCATGAGTACTTTAGGGGTCGGGAGAGCTATGGTGGGATATTTCCTGGACAGAATTTAAAGGTTTAGCACGAGAGCTTGAAGATGAAGCTGATTTAAACCCAGGAGCCAGGTTTACCAGCCAAGCCCATGAGGAAGCAAAATCACAGCAAAGAGGGCTGGCAAGAAGACACTTGAGTATAGCAGAGTCCTACAAGCTAATTTGCAAGAGACTTTCTCCCTTTGGCCCCAGGTTATCTCCTATATTTATTGACGCCTATAAGCCCTACCACAAAAATACAGTGGATGAAATTGGTTATAGTTTTTGTAGCAGAGAAGGCCAGTGCCCAAAGACACACATGACTTTCCTTTTCTACCTAGGGCCAGCACTCAATCACATTTGCTAGCCTCTTAACATTCTTACCAATGAAATGCGGGTAAAAGCGACGTGCCTCATCTCCTAACAACCTCTCTTGGGATCCTCTATTCTCTTTCCTTACCCACCTACTCGATGACACAAGACAATATCGTGTTAAAGAAGAAAGCAAATTAGGTTCTCGAATGACTGGATGGGACAGAGCCACCCTGACAACTCTCATTAGAGAGTGACAAAAGCGAGAAATAAACTTGTATTAGGCCACTGAGATTTTTATAGCAGCTAACATTACTTAACTAAAGCAGTGCTAGAATATGAACACTGGTGTGAATGCTGTTTTAAATAAAAGATTACAATTGGTATTTGGCGTTATAAATTGGGAACATGGGTGTGTTATTCGCACATGTGGCTCTATCTTCTCTTGTGAGCCATGACTACTCCCAGAAACCACTCTGGCACAGTAGTACATGCAGTCACATGGTTCTCTCTTCAGAAAACCTGCTGGAACTGCTGAGGGCTCTGCTGCCTTCCCCTTGACTAATCAGACTCATATACACACATACGCACATATGTAAGCATGTATTACACATATTTATTTATGTATCTCTTTATCTGTGTGTGTATATATATATGCAAATATGTATTTAAATATCTATGCTCACTCTATCTATCCACTTACTATCAAAACAAACATGCTTCATTCTGATCTCTCAGACACTAATCCAGCATGGCCGCTTTCATTCTAGACTTCATTCCTTTATCTGCAACTTCTTTCTCCGAAGATAAGAACGCTCACTCTCAATATCACAATGTACTTACTTATCTGTTAATCCCTAATAATATACACGTGCTAAGAATTGCAAAAGTCCCCTGTGAGGAATAAATTGACCAACTAGAACACAGTAGCAATGTACTTCACGCAGCCATAAACAAAGAAAGAGGGGGTGCTACTAGAGACAACATCAATGGACCTAGAAGATCTTATGCATAAGACTGAAAAAGACAAATACCACATGATTTCACTCATAACTGGAATATAAAAAAAAAACAAAAACAAAAAAAATACACAACAAAAAGCAGAATCAGACCTATAAATACAGAGAACAAACCAATGGTTGCCAGAGGGGAGGGAAGTGGGACGGTGGGCAAAATGAGTGGAGGATAGTGGGAGATACAGGTTTCCAGTTATGGATTGAATAAGTCATGGCAATAAAAGTCACAGCATAAGGAATACAGTCAATGATATGCTAATAGCAATGAATGGGGACAGATGGTAGCTACAGTTGTCATGAGCATAGCATAATATATAAGCTTGTCAAATCACGATATTATACACCTGAAACTAATGTAACATTGTGTGGCAACTATACTCAACTGAAAATTAAAATTAAAAATTAAAAAATAAAATCAAACATGTTTTTATTCATGAAGAAAAATAAAAAAAAAAAAACATGAGGACAAAGGTAAAACTCTGAATAAGATTAATGAATTCATTGTGCCTCAATAAAGATTGGCTCAGAGAGCTGGCCCATTTAGCATTTTTTTTTTCCCCTGAAGCTAGTTGACAATTCTATTGGCCAAACTATGACTGTTTTCACTGTAATGTCAGGAAGAAAGCTTCAACTGAGAATGGAGTTTAAGGTTTAGATGCAGAGAGCTGATCTTGTGCCCGAAATGTCTGTCTCTCTTCCTTTACTTAGTGATGTGTAATTAACACATTAATGATTTTAAGGGGAAAAGCATGGTCAGTCATCTCTCTCTGCCCTGAGAAACAAAATTTGATGAACATTTCCTCATTCAACAAAAGAATCTGATTGAAGATCCACTGAATATGCCATATAAAGTAGAATTAGACTGGTCATTGAAAGGGATACAGTTTGTGGCATCTAAAATTTCTATCAGAAACAGTCTTTTAAAAAAGGAATCTGGGGGCGCCTGGGAGGCTCAGTCAGGTGAGCGTCCGACTTCAGCTCAGGTCATGATCTCGCGGTCAATGAGTTCGAGCCCCGAGTCGGGCTCTGTGCTGACAGCTCAGAGCCTGGAGCCTACTTTGGATTCTGTGTCTTGATCTCTCTCTGCCCCTCCCCTGCTCATGCTCTGTCTCTCTCTGTCTCAAAAATAAATAAAACATTAAAAAAAAATTTTTTTTAAAAAGAAAAATAAAGTTGGAGGCATCACAATTCGAGATTTCAAGTTATACTACAAAGCTGTAGTAATCAAAACAGTACGGTACTGGCACAAAAATAGACACATGGATCAATGAAACAGGATAGAAAAGCCAGAAACAGGGGTGTCTGGGTGGCTCAGTCGGTTAAGAGTCCGACCTCATGGTCATGATCTCATGGTTTGTGAGTTGGAGCTCCACGTCGGGCTCTGTGCTGACAGCTCAGAACCTGGAGCCTGCTTCAGATTCTTTGTCTCCTTCTCTCTGCCCCTCCCCCAGCCATGCTCTGTTTCTCTCTTTCTCTCTCTGTGAAAAATAAATAAACTTAAAAAAATTAAAAAAAAAAGAATCTGAAAATGTTGTCACTCTGGCCAGCAATTTGGCCAACTTTCTTTGCCACTGCCATTGGTTATTGCCTACTTATGTGAATCCAGATACTTAAAACACTATGACACCAAGACAAAAAAACATAGGCTGAAGCTGCATATAAGCTTCCCCTGCCCTACATCTCCTTTACCAATACTGTTTACAACTCCTGTGGTATATATACTATTAGTATCCACATTGTACAGATGAGGAGAATTAGGCCCGCAAAGGCTAAGTAACTGCCTAGGGTCGTATCTGGTAAGTGGGCATGAGCTAGGATGAAAGCAGATCTACTTTATTCCACAATCTGCGGTACTCATGAACAGTTTGCTACTTTTTTTTCAACCTTGGAATGCCATTTGTCAATCTTTTTAATAACTGTGTAGCCATCCACTACACATTCATAATTGGCTTAACGTCTAACCAAGTTGCCCTGAGGCTGTTGCCAGTTTTTTACCATTATGCAAAAAATGCAACAGTTAAATCCTTACAGGAACTTCTTTTCCCATTTGTGCAAATGTGTTTGCAGGAAAAATTCCTATGTACTGTAATTGATTTTTAAATTTGTACATAATAAAAATATTTAATCTGTTGATATAAAACCCAATATATCATGAGAGCCTTAATTCTTCTAGAATTAGTAAAGCATAGTTTTTTTTTCTTTTCAATATATGAAATTTATTGTCAAATTGATTTCCATACAACACCCAGTGCTCATCCCAAAAGGTGCCCATCACCCCCCCTCCCCCCCTCCCCCCCATCAACCCTCAGTTTGTTCTCAGTTTTTAACAGTCTCTTATGCTTTGGCTCTCTCCCACTCTAACCTCTTTTTTTTTTTTTCCTTCCCCTCCCCCATGGGTTTCTGTTAAGTTTCTCAGGATCCACGTAAGAGTGAAAACATATGGTATCTGTCTTTCTCTGTATGGCTTATTTCACTTAGCATCACACTCTCCAGTTCCATCCACGTTGCTACAAAGGGCCATATTTCATTCTTTCTCATTGCCACGTAGTACTCTATTGTGTATATAAACCACAATTTCTTTATCCATTCATCAGTTGATGGACATTTAGGCTCTTTGCATAATTTGGCTATTGTTGAGAGTGCTGCTATAAACATTGGGGTACAAGTGCCCCTATGCATCCGCACTCCTGTATCCCTTGGGTAAATTCCTAGCAGTGCTATGCTGGGTCATAGGGTAGGTCTATTTTTAATTTCTTGAGGAACCTTCACACTGTTTTCCAGAGCGGCTGCACCAGTTTGCATTCCCACCACCAGTGCAAGAGGGTTCCCGTTTCTCCACATCCTTGCCAGCATCTATAGTCTCCTGATTTGTTCATTCTGGCCACGCTGACTGGCATGAGGTGATATCTGAGTGTGGTTTTGATTTGTATTTCCCTAATGAGGAGTGACGTTGAGCATCTTTTCATGTGCCTGTTGGCCATCCGGATGTCTTCTTTAGAGAAGTGTCTATTCATGTTTTGTGCCCATTTCTTGACTGGATTATTTGTTTTTCGGGTGTGGAGTTTGGTGAGCTCTTTATACATTTTGGATACTAGCCCTTTGTCCGATATGTCATTTGCAAATATCTTTTCCCATTCCATTGGTTGCCTTTTAGTTTTGTTGATTGTTTCCTTGGCTGTGCAGAAGCTTTATAGTTTTTCTTTTCTTTGTGGCTACAGTCTATCAATGATCATAGGGACCATAAAGTCAGCATGAAAACACAGTACATTGAGAGACAGGTACACAGTTGTTAAAATATGTATATTCTGGGCCAGGATGATGTGAATTTTAACTTAGGCACCATCATTTATTAGCTGTAACCTTGAAGGCATTACTGTTTTCTGGGCCATAGTTTCTCATGTGAGATAGCCTAATCACTATTTTCTATAAGACTATTTAGATCATTATATAAGAAAATGCATGCAAAGCACTTAGTAGAATGCCTAACACATAAAAAAAAAATGGTCAATAAATATTCATTACCAATGTATCTATTAGTTCTGTACCTTTGTCTTTTGTGTGTGAGTGACATACTTTTATTATCCAAATTTCCACATGAGTTAATATATTGTTATTATCTTAATATATTATTATTTCTTTAAGTCATTCATTCAACCATATTTACTGACCACTTACTATGTACCAGGCACTGTTCTAGGTAATGGGAATACAGTGGGCCCACAGAAAAATGATTCATATTTCACAGACATCAAAGTTCTCTAGCAATCAGTGTTTTAATGTATTTTAACTTAAAAAAATAATATTGGTTAAAATAATATCCCATGAAGCATAATTTAGGACACTTAATTATAACTCTAAAGATTTGGTGTTATTTTAAATTGATTTTGATACTTTTCTAAAAAAGAAAAATGACACCACTGTTTATGGGTCAGTGGCTAGTGGGAATTCTTTTTACAGCTGCCTTGTGTCATTTATCTTGATCAGACACTAAAGAAGCCATTTCTGGGTAATTTACAAGATCATTGCGTCTTTTATACCCAGGCTTCCAGATCAGCAAAGAATACAGCTTAACCTTTATTTTCATCTATCCGTGGAAAAAAATAATACATAACAAGGTCTCAAATTCTACATTTCAATTCACCTGCTTTTAAAATACAAGTTGAACAAAAGTATCAACTGGTAACAACTGCAGAAAGAGGAAACTTAAATGTGTATGTCACTAGCAATACACAATTTGAAAATTCAATAATTTAGTATCAAATAAAATATACTTTTCTTTCTGGTGTATCTCTAACCCTTCTGTAGGTCTATTCATTATTATGCATATATATATATCTACACATACAAAAATGTATAAAGTTGTGTATTTACATATATGCATATAGGTGTATACTTTTTTTGTTTTTTTAACCACCACCAAGCAGTGGTATTTTGTGGATAAGTAGCAATCTTCTTATCGTTATTTAAGTCTATGTGTATGGTTTGGAAAAGTTAGTAAGGGATCAAAGTCTGACCAGAATGATGTCATAACAAGGTAATATGGAATCTGATTATGTGAAAAGCTGGATATTTACACAAAGAGGTCAGAAACCAGCTGGCTACATATAAACTATAGAAAAACCAACAAACCTCCTAAGACAGTTCTTATTCTTGGTCTGCTATGGACTTGCAAGCTTAGCATAATTTTTAAAGACCCAGATATTGAGAATGTCTTCTAACTCAGCACAAATCCACTCAAAAATTTTGTGTGGCTTGCTACCCAAATTATACTGGAGGAAATGAGAAAATGGGTTTAGTTTTCCTTTGCGTGGAATTATTTAAAAATTATAATATCAGTTTGAAAAACTGTAGCAACACTTTACCTCTATGATTTAGGAAAAACATCCTTACAGATTATATAAAACAACTTGAGGCTATTTTTATCTGTACTGTATTTTTATTTTATAGATCTGAACATTCATTCCAATTGGGTTTGGGGTAGACACTCAAGTGAATTGTCTGAACCATTGCCTATATTGAACTTATCTGAAAAGTTAGCTCTATGATTGTTTGCCTTCATTTCTTCTTTCTTCCTTCTTTCCCTCCTTTTTTTCCCTCTCTTTCTCTCATTAAGTTTTGTAAATTGTTCTTCTGCCTGACTCTAAAATATTAACAACCAGTGTCATAAAAGATTATGTGAGTAGGTAAAAACTTGGGTCACTTATAGTGTAAAAAACATTACTAAATTATTAAACTATTTTATCTTCACCGAATATTTTCATTCTCTTCAAAGGATAGAAGATGTATTCTAAATTGAGGAATGACTGATTACAGAAAGGAAAAGAGGGACCAGGAATGTGGTATTTCAGGATTATTCCATAAAAAAATGATGACAAACCAAAGTTCTCCACTCAGGCCTAATAACAAGAAGAGAAATAGTCCAGGATCACAATTCCAACATTAGATTAAAGATAAGATTTGTCAAATTCTTTGGTGCTCTGCTGAACAGAATGAAGAACTGGTCTGTTCATTCTGTGATACCTTTAATAACTTTTGTGTTTTTTAGACCCTTGATTGCCAAGATTATTGCCATGCCATCTAACTTTTGTGAGGTTAAAAAGCACTCAACATGGATGTATGGAGCCATTCTTACTAGAAGAGTTAGATAACACAAAAGAATTCCCACACAAGCATGATCCATGGATTTGCTGATCGCAATGTACATTAGCTTATTGATGGACTTAAGTATCTGGTAGAATCTAAAAGCTTTACAGAGCCACAGAGATATTTTGACATTAACAGTGAAACTCCTTTTTTGAACATTTGGTTTTAATAATCTTAAAGATCTTCTGGTTTAACTCTTTTTTTTTCACTTTCATAGATATTTCATTAGGCCAGGCTTTGAAATTAAAAGAAAAATGGTTAATGACGCCGTCTCAGCACAATACAGCATTAGCAATGGACCACAAGTGTCAAACGTGCAAACACAAATAATCGTAAAACAGTTGTGATGTAATGACCCACATTTTTGTCACTGTGACTCAGGATACCCAGAGAGGGTCAAGAGAAAACAGTGGTAACACAGAGCTAAAATGTCAACATACACTTGGGCTGGGCAGTTCTGTCCAGAGCAATTAACTCCTCCATGCCCCTTCCTCCTCTCATTTTTCCCAATGTCCGCTCTGCTTTACTATTCCTTGAAGCTAAAGGAATTCATGAGACAAAATCTGTTCTATGACGTTAACCAGTTTTTCTGCTTCATGTGTAAAAGGGCTACTTAGTTTTTGCTTCTTTTCCCCAAGACTAGAGAGAATATTCAGAAGTCCCAGAAGATCCAGACACTACACAACCATTTCCTAAAGGGATGTGAAGCCTTGAATTCCTCAGGAGAATGTAATTGTTTCTTTGGCAAATAAGGGAGTGCAGTATATGAGTCATTCAGTCATTGTAAACTCCAATGAAAGTTTGGTTTTATATTGTTCAAAGTGGAAACAGCTTCTTCTTTTTCCTCTTAATTATAACAATACTTTGTGCTTACTCTTAAAATAGCAAAGAATCTAGAAAGTGAAGAGAAGCAGTCTCAATTGTAGCTTTGCAAGCCATACAACCACTTTGTTGCATAATCTACTACAATTTTTACTATACATTCAAACATACACAGAGTTATTTAACAAAATACATACTTTTTAAAAATTATTGGGGTAAAAAACACATAAAATTTACCATCTTAAGTATACAGTTCAGCAGTGTTGACTTTATTCACATTGTTCTCAAACCAATCTCTAGCACTTTTTCACCTTATAGAACTGAAACTCTAAATCCATTAAACAACAGCTCTCCCTCAGCCCCTGGTAACTACCATTCTGCTCTATGAGTTTAAATATTTTAGATACCTTATACAAGTGAATCGTGCAATCTTTGTCTCTTTGTGAATGGCTCATTTTACTTAGCATGATATCTCCAAGATTCATCCATGTCATAGCATGGGACAGTTTCTTTCCCTTTTAAGGCTGAATAAAATATAATTGTCTGCATACATCACATTATGTTTATCTGTTCATTCACCAATGGACATTTGGGTTGCTTCTCTGTCTTGGCTACTGTGAATAATGTTGTGAAAAACATGGTTGTGCAGGTATCACTTTTTTAAGTGAACACTTACATTGTTTATAATTCTTAAAATTATGAACATAAATATTTGTGTAATATATCAATTATTTTCTTAAAAACATTCCTATAAGTAGAATTTCTGAGTGGAAGGCTATATGCTTAAAAAGAAACCTATATTTCAAGTAACACATGTGTAAGATACAGATCAAATATTGTAACATTTCTTATTAAAAAATGTTTTTTCTTTTCTTTTTGAGTATAGTTGACACACAGTGTTATGTTAGTTTCCAGTGTACAACGTAGTGATTCAGAGAAGTTTATATATTATGCTCTGCTCACAATATGTGTAGCTACCATCTGTCCCATTACATCACTATTACAATACCATTGACTGTATTCCTTATGCTGTGCTTGTACTCCTTGACTTACCCATCTCATAACTGGAAGCCTGTGTCTCCCTCTCCCCTTCACCCATTTTGCCCAACCCCTCACGTTCCTTCCCTCTGGCAGCCATCAGTTTGTTCTCTGTATTTATAGGTCTGATTCTGCTTTTTGTTTGTTTGTTTATTCATTTAAAACAAGTCTTTTCCACACTTCCTCATCCTCAGCCCAATGCCCTGATAGATCCAGAAACAAAATTAAAATATTTTTGTCTTCATTCTCTTTGTCACTTACCATAGTTCTTCTAGATCACTGGTTTTCAACCATGACTACACATTGGAACTACCTCAGAAGCTGTTAAGAAGAAATACTGATTTCTGTACACTATCCCTTTTAAAGCATCATCTCTTAAAGTGGGGGCCTGGGCTTTGCCCCTTTCTAAATGATGTATTTTTAAAAGTTTTGCAGGCAATTCTAATAATGCATGGCCAAAATTAGGAAGTACTGTTTTAAAGGAGTGCTATTCAAATTTAACGTGCAGATGAAACACTGATGGATCTTGTTAAAATGCAGATCCCATTTCAGGAGTTCTGCAGTTGGCAGGGTGGGGGGAGGGGGCGGGCTGAGACCGGGTTTTTCCAACAGGTGACGTTAATACCTCATTTTTGTGTATGAAGGATCTAGATTAATACATGTACTCTTCTATCCAACTACTTTAGACAATATGTAGTGACTCCTCAAGATGAAGACAGGGATTTGCTCATTTTCATTATCTCCTTCCACCTGAATATTTATTATATTACTTTTAGTTTTACTATTGGTTCCTTTTAGGTTATAAAACTAAATTCTCATTTTTTTCCAATTTTGACCGTGTTTCTTGGTCTTGACCACCCCTTAAAACTTGAGAAAGTCTTCCATTTTTTTTCCGTATTTCCCCCCAGAAAGTTTTGGTGCCATCTTTTGTTAGTTTTGCTTTGACATGTAGTCCAAGTAGCCAATAGTTCTGTTCTGCTGAGAACAGCAGATACAAACAAACCTTTCATGTTATGTCATTAGGTTGTCTCTTAATAGAAATCCAACCAACTGATTTGCCAGTGTTAATTCTTTAATACAAAAACAGATATACACCATGCCAATTGATGTGCTAGGCTTCCAGTGCTTTTTCCATGGGCCCTTGTACAGAAATCTAAGCCACCCAAAGAATTTTGTTTCTAGAATGAAGGTCTATGGATTCCTTAAAATCAAGGCATTAGTTTTTGTCACATTTTGATCAAGAGTGTGTAGTATAACCTTTCCCCTGGAATTTTTATTACTTCCTACTCCCATCCCTTTTGCTATTTGCCCTTTATGTTTTCCACATTCTAAGCCATATTAGTTATTCCGTAAGGCACAGACTGTCCCTGAAGTCTCCCCCTGGGGTGTACTGTCTCATTCTCCTCAGGACCGGTGGCTCTGAGGCCTGTGACAACCTGGAACATCCCTTTATCTCTTTACTGGGTCAGAACTACTGTTCCTGCCTTCCTTGGTTACTGATCTTCTATGCTGAGGACACTCAAGTAGCTTCATGAGAGATGACACATAGGTGATAAATGTACTAAGTCCTTGTATTTTTGAAATGCAGTTTCAAATATATATATTTCAAATATAGAAAATTCTGGGTAAAAAGTTTTACCTCAGAACTTTAAATGTTATCAGTCTGAGTCTCTCTCCTTTGTGAATTGTGGCTTTTTTTCTTCCTAGAGGCTTGTAAGGTTTTCTTTTTAATTATGTTGTTCTGATACTTCCCATACAATGTGTCCAGGTGGGGGGTCTGTTTCCATTCATTGGGTTGGACACTCGGTGAGCCATTGTAAACCAAAGATTCTTACCCTTCTTTAGCTCTGGCACGTATCTTTTTACTATCTGGTTGAATAATTTAAACACTTTGCCTCTTTCTCTCTTTCTGAGGTTTTTATTAGTTGAATATAGGTCCTCTGAGTTCATTCTCATATTTTCCATCTTTTGCTCTTTGATTAATGTTCGGAGAGATTTCTTTGATTTTGTTGTTTTTTAGTATTTCTACTAAATTTTTTATTTTGGCAATTATATTTTAAACCTCTAAGAGTGCTTTCTCATTCTCTTATTCTATTTGTTTTATAGAGGTAGTATTTTCTTGAACCTTTTTGCAAATATTTCTAAGGATGATTTTTTTGTTCCCTGAATCATTTCAACTTCCTCCAAGATTGTTTTTTGTTTGTTTGTTTGTTTTTTAGAATTTCGTACTTTTCTTTTTATACTGCTAGTTCTCCTCATATTCTAGTGGCTTCTCTCTGTTATTAAGAAAGCAGGCCTGGGTAGATGGAATAGATATTCTGCTTTTGTAGTGGCAGAAGACTGTTCTCCTAGCAGGCCTCTCCCCTTCTTCTGAAATTGCTTCCTGGGTTGCGCCAGGCAGTGTGGGCCAGTAAACTTTGAGGATCAATGGGAGTGGTAACTGGCTCCCAGGCTGAGTGCCTGCACAGTGCCGAAATGATAATGGCTTCCCTCCGAGGCATCAGCAAATGTAGAAATGTTATCTTTTCCCAGTTTGCCCAATTACTTTAGAAAGGAGTCACCATATATTTTGACTGGGAGTATAATGCCAACTGCCTGCTTACTGTGTTTATATATGTTGGAGATAGGGTGCTGACTGAAGAATTCTGGATACACTCAGACCTTTGAGGCATCTCTCTCTGTTTAGCTCCATCTTTCACTCTCCCCTCTGTTGTGTCTGCTGACTCTATACCCAAGGCATGTCAGGGGTTCCACAGGGCAGATTAGCTTTCTTCCTTTACAGAGCTGTCAAAGTGTATTCTAGGCTGGCAATTGCTCTGCCTTTTTGTATCCCAGTAATTTATTAAATAGCTCAATCTTTAGTGACATACACACTTCCCATTCTCTCTTGTCTGTTGTTCCAGGCAGTTGCTTTTTTACTTTTAGTCATTACTCAACATTTCCCTGCTCTGTTCTTGATCACAGAGCAGTGACCAGCTCCTGTAAATGACATTTCCATGCCCACTGGCTTCCATGGAGGTTCAGCCAGTGGGAAGCACTGGTAGGATATTGGAGAGAGAAGAAGGAAGAAGGCAATATATTTCTCCCTTCTCTTTCTGCCGTTGGAAGCATCTCTAGAAATGGTTTCTTCTTTTTTGTCCAACACCTCCTGACTCCAGGCAGCCCCGTTCTCATGGTTCAACCTCTCACCATGAAGGGCCCTGAGCTCTAGCAATACTAATTTTTTCTTTGGTCCCTCCAGTCCACTGGAGGCAGTAGCCCCTGATGTTGCAAATCCATCTGGGTTTTTAGATGTTCCTACACTTTCATAAATAGGTGCTTATATTGAGCTCTCTCTATTGAACTAATTGGTTCCATTTTCCTTACTGAACTTGAGAGATACAGGTATAAGGGAGATTTTATTCTACATTTCTATACTTTTAATTCAGTAAATAAGGTTTTGGAAGTAATGAGAGGCCAATGCATGTGGTCAGTCTGCCATCTTGAATTGGAGAATATACACATTTTGAGGCTTTTGATACATATTGTCAAGTTGCCTACTGGAATGTTTCTAACAAATTATATTTCCACTAACAGTGTGATGCTATCCATATCCCATCACCCTCCAAACACAGGGGATTGATACTTCTTTTTAATCATTGCATCTAATCTTTGTATGGGGATCTAATGAAAACTTCAAGTTTTCCTGGCTCAGAAGATTTCATATTTGTGTTGTTCTAACAGCTGGAAATGATCTATGAGGAGATAGAGCCAATAGCACTCGCCTAACATTTGATTCAAGACAGTTGGCCAAGTTACTAAGGAGCCCAGAATCCTAACAGTATGAAAACGACACAGAAAGCAGCTTTTCCAGTGTCTGCTTCTGATATCTAAAAGAGGAATTATTCTGGTTGTCCAGAAAAGTAAAATTCCCCAAGATAAATAAAGTTATTGCTGAGATCCAAATTATTAAAGCATGACTCAAAGATGAGAGTGTCTCACAAAAGACTGAGTCAAAATCGACTCCTAAGAGTCCCAGCTTCCTAGCTTAGAAATTCAATGGGAAAAGTTAACACCCGTCTCCATGAGGATCTCACACAGATTTCCAACTAGAGAACTAACCACAGAATAAGGGTATTGGAAATAAGGAATCTCCAATTTTGCCTTATGAAGTAGTGTCATAAATGCAGCCCTCACTGAAATCATGCAGAAATGTCAATCAGGAGTCTTGATTAGCCACATCTGGCCACGACTCAGTCCATTTTATGGTGGCTTTGCCCAACAATTACTTTCCCTGCAATATTGCTTTTGATACTCATCACCTTATCAACTGCTAGTAGTCATTTCGCCCACTTAAGACCTCCTCCGTGCCTTCCATTTGCACAGAGAGTATACAGAGATCTGCTTTTTCACCAACTAATTGACTGCACTCTAAAGCACATAATTTGCACTCTTTGGCCTCAGTTTTTTTAATCTATATCTATCAAATGAGGCTAAATGATCTTGGAACTTCCATTCAGCCCTGAGCAGGAGCTATGATGATTGGGAGCTAGGTGTCTTTAGTAAAACCATTTAGCTAGGGCTGTTATAATCACAAACAGCCTCAAATCTGGCCATTTGATCTTGTCTTCCAGAAAGGTTATTTTATATTTCATGTGTTTAAAGCATGATTTTAAGCACTTAAAATGTGCTACACTTTATTTCTATGCTGTTCTGGCGTTTTTCCTCTTCTCCTCTTCTTGTTTTAATACTCCAGGAGCCTTAAGAAATGGAAGGTTCTCAGATCTCTTTTGACGTCTGAGAGGGCCAGGCCCTATTATTCAGTGAGTCTATTCACATCTCTCTCATTCTCCCTACGGTCTATGAACAGGTTACTGTGGGATGGAGAAGAGCTTTGGTTTTATGAAGTGATGAATTGGTATTGTGACTAAACCCAAATGTTTTGGTGACTGTTGGGGTGGAACCCAATAATTCTGCCAAGTTGGGATTAGCACCAATGCTACTTCCCCCTTGGTGGAGATTCAGCTCAGAATCACGGTTAAAGAGAAATGAAGGAAATCCAGTATGAAAGTGGACTTCCATTATAATAACAACCAAAAGATTTTTTTTTTTAAAGCTTCAAAGGAAGAAAAATGGAAAAGCTAATCACGCACATAACACACCACTTGTAATTTGCGTAATGGTTATCTTTGTTGAAAACTATTTTTTTAAATTTCTTTTTAACGTTTGTTTCTTATTGAGAGACAGAGCACGAGCATGGGAGGGGCCAAGAGAGGAGGAGACACGAAATGTGAAGCAGGCTCCAGGCTCTGAGCTGTCAGCACATAGCCTGATGCGGGGCTCGAACCCACAAACCCCAAGATCATGACCTGAGCTGAAGTTGGATGCTTAACTGACTGAGCCACCCAGGTGCCCCTGTTGAAAACTATTTCTAATGAGATGGATGAAAAGCTAAAATGGTCAACAGATTTGGTCAAATCGGACACAAAAAATGTCCCTGAGGCTTTTCAATCTTCAACACATATTGGTTCTTATCAGTCTTCTCAACCATAATTTGTTCCTTTGAACCCTCAGAATCAAGGTAAGGTTCAAAAGCCACTTTACAAAATAATCATTTATCTCTGCAGTCTCAAAAGTTGTAAAATATATTGAATACATGTTTTACTTCATATCTGAAGAATTTAAATTTAATCTAGTTAGTTCCTTATTAGAGATGGAACATCAAAGAATTCAGAAGGACTAAAACATTCTGTGTATGTTGTGCTTTTATTCATGCATAGGTTAACTTTTGGAAGTCAATTTGCTTTTTTTAGTTCATGAGAGTCTGCATAGAAGAAATAACTAGCAGGAGTCAACAATATATGATACAGGGTTCCAGAAAACTGGGTCCCTTTTGCTCTGTGCTAACTGCTTGGGTCAAGTATACAAACTAATTTGCCCACACAAGATATCTCTTAGTATTCCTTACTGTTCAGCAAATACCTATTCTGACTGAACCCAGTTCTTTGGTAATGGTGGAGGCAATAGATAACAGTGTTATCTATACATATCCAAGACTAAATTTTGCTATCTTTTCTCAGCCCAAGTAAATACACGAATATGTCTTCTCTATATTACAGGAGATGTCAAAAAAAGAGCATGTTTTATGGATAACAAATGGCATCTCTGTTTTATAAAAACTATTTCTCTGGAAAGTAAGGTGGATATTTCGAGTCTTCTGTAGATACCTGGAAAATCAGAAAACTAAAAAACTAAAAATACATACATGCAAAATACAACTAAAAGCAAATAAAAAACTGAAAAATTTCCCATTAAACGATACCCACCAACAGGGAGATATGAAGAAAAACAAGTCAACTTTTTCTACAAGTATATCAAGGTTTATGATTAAAATAAGTCCATAACCAGGGAAAGGCCTGGTCTTTAGTACAAGGACAGGCCTTTTATTTGGCTGTCGCCTTTGACACTGGTGGACAGCATATGAAGTTTAGTAATTTAAGAAATCCTGGGGTGGGGGAGAAGCCCTTCCGGAAAGCACTTTTACATTGTGGATTAAGCTGTGGCTACTGCCTCTGTACATTATCTGCCTTATCTGGTGCTTAGACAAGAAGTACACGTGAGCTGGTCTCATTTGTGAGGAAGCTGACTTCAAAAGAGAGGTTAAGTGGCTGGCTTGAGAGAAGAGAGTTAGGCAGTGGGAGATCCAGGATTGGAACGTCAAAGTTAGTGACTCCAGCCCACTTTATCCTGCTGTGACGCTATCTCTACTTGGCTGAAAAAAAAAAAGTGTCACTGGAATTATCTATCAATGGAACAGACATTTGTGCTATTTGCAGTCATTTGGGGGAAATGCTTCTGGTTAACAGTAAGAAACGTTTGCTTCTCCTGTTTCCGAGGTCATCATGAATGGGGTAGGTATGGGATTAATTCTTTTTGGCAGCCATGTCCTGGAGGGAAAGGGAGAGCCAGAATTATCTCACAGACAAATAGAAAGAAACAGCAAGTTTTACACCCACTAGCTTTAAAACGACAGCCAGTTCCCCTTGTGACGTCTGCCTTGAGCTGAGTAATGCACTTGAGAACTGTTTTGCCAGCCTCTCAGGGCGTAATCTTTAACCCCTTTTATTAATGGATTCTGTGACACTGTGCATCAGAAAAATGATAAACGTTCAGGTTAAAAACAACCAAATTTATTTTTTTCACATTCTTCTTCACATTCAAAGATGTTGAAGCCAATGCTATTGGTAACCACATGTAATAGTGTATGGTGGAAAATGTCAAGTCAAAACTCTAACTCACACATGCCTACTCACTTCTGTATAGCCATAACATTAACCTCTTATTTACAATGTTGTGTGATGACTAGTTTTTCTGCCTTGATAAAATATTTAGTGCTCACAGGTTATTATTCCATGTTTCCCAATAATCTATTTGCTTTATAATAAAGCAGGAGGTCCCAAACTTCGTTCTTAAGTAACTCACATGGTTTCGGCTGTACTATCAAATCGGTATCTATGTAATATTTTTCTTTAACCGGACTCACTCTATTATTTTACAAGATTATATCACTACTGTAGATGGAAAAAGAATCTACTGTTTGCCTTAAATAGATGGAAGCTACACGATATATATACAATGAATAAAAAAAATGCTTTAAAACTTATGTAAACATTGCTACCTTGTGCTAAAGGCTCTGAATGTGAGACCTAGACACTCTCTCTGTTAAAAAATAAATGAAAAATGGAGGGAGGGTGGGGACCTGTAAGAAGTGTTAAATATACGCCAACACTAAACTAAGGTTTCTTCTTTTATGTGATCATAAACATTAAAAGAAAACTGATAAATAAATCAACTTTTCATTATGGGAATCAGAGTAACGGTGTTGGGTCATGTGCCATCTTATGTGCTGTCTCACTGTGGAAAACATTTCAGTGAAGAGTTTTTGTAAAACATGTCTGAATATCAAAGAGCATTTCTATTGCTCACTTAGACACTAGCGAGAGAGAGAACTGAGACAAGGGTGAGAGTTTCTTTTCCTCCACAGTCAATTCCATTCAACATAAAATACAAATTATGTGCTTAGATATTTCAGTTTATTATCTTATTTGTGAGAAGAGACAAATACATTGGAAATAAATGATTACCAAACAAATCGACACTCTTAAGGGTGCATGCTGAGTATCTAGGCAGATAAGAGCACACGAGGGGCCTTTGGGTTCCTCTGCATGAATAAAGCACAAAACGGCACTCATTATAGGTAGACAAATTAGAAATGGGCCACATGTGGATGGAAGCACCCCAGGGGAACTCAAAGCATGTGGAGCAGAAGACAAGAAGAAAAAAACTGGGATTTCTGGTCTCACTCCAACCCTGCCCATCACCCCGTCCAGGGGAGAACTATCAAGTGTTGAAAGGAGGGAGAGAAACCCTACTCAGACTCCTACAAGATTGATCCTTAGATGCTTTTTTCTTTTTCTTTCTTGAGAAAGAGAGGGTGTGTGGGCAGTGGAGGGGCAGAGAGAGAGAGAGAGAGAGAGAGAGAGAGAGAATCCCAAGCAGGTGGGTGCCCTGTCAGTGCAGAGCCTGATGTGGGGCTCAATCCCTCAACCCTGGGATCATGATCTTAGCCGAAATTGGAAGTCAGACACTTAACCAACTGAGCCACCCAGGCACCCCTTAGATACTCTATTTCATTTTTCAAGATCTGATGGTGTTTGTTGTGTGACGTATGGACTAAGAAGGGTGTTAGCATAAAGGCATCCTGCAAAGACAAAGAGTGTATACAACAGTTTGTTTATGGAAACCTTTGGTAACGCAAATAATTAGTGAAACATTAAAGAAAACGGTTTGCCTCTTGTTTAATTCATCATCCAGTGGCTTTATACATGTTTTCTAGTAAATAACAATGGCAATAGTCCAATCTCTTTTGAGTATGAGGACTGTATCATGCTAGACATTATACTTACAATGTCTATAGACTGAGAAAATACATAATGATCAAAGGCTTCTATTAATTCAGTGAACCAAGTAAGTGAATTTATATTTTATTCATCACCTCACCTATAGACATTTAAAAAATAGCACTGTGTGTGTGTGTGTGTGTGTGTGTGTGTGACATATTATTTATTTAGTCTAGTCATACTGAATGTGCATATGGATTTACAGACCCCTCACAATAAATTCTGCTACCCCCAGGGGTCCAAGACCTAGTGGTTGGAACTGTGGAATAGGACAGGCTTATGATTGATGACAGTGAGGAGGGCCTGGGGCACATCTGTGGGTCCTCCATTGCTTTTGTCATCATGACCCTCACACTTTCTTCCTGAAACTCTGCACTCTTCTTTGTTTACTGAAAATATTTTCTGTATAAACTTCAACAGGTTGGTTTTCCATAGTGGAAACATTTTTTTTTCATGCTAAAAAATTAATCTGTGCCTTAACTGGAGACCTGTACAACTGGGATAAAAGTCATTTTAAATTCAAGATGCACCAGGTCTTCTGCTGCATTTAATAAAATGTTAGTCCTGAAGGTAGGTTGTGAGTACACGGTTATTTGCTGTGCGACTCCTCATACCCTTGTGACATCCATATTGAATAATAAACAAAAGCATAAACATTCCCTGCATCTCACTTACAGCTCTTTTCCTTTATGTGGTTATCACAACAAGCCAACAAAAGCTACCAATAAAGTTATTACTTGCTGCACAAAGCAGTGAAGCAACATTGTAAACTTACTTCCTGAGTGTTTTCTGGAATTTTAACTCCTTTGTCCTAGCACATTTTATCCGAATCTGAGATTCAAAATGTGCTCATGAGCTTTTGCCAAAATAGGCATTCCTTCTTTTGGGTCTGCCTTTTGTGTGACCCTAAGGACAATTGCGACTTTCTTACAAGCACTGTCTTTAATCGTTCACGTAATATGTCCCTGCAGTCATGCCCTCTCTCTCCTGCAGCAGCACTGTCTTCCTCTTACCATGGCACATCTCAGAGCAAACTTGTCTACATTTGCTGTCTACATGTACTAACGTCCTAGGCAGTTTCAACACACTCCACTCCACTCTACTCTGTTAAATCTCGGCGAGTGCTCTTATCACAGTCACAAACCACTTTCACATGGGGCCAAAGGTCATTCTCTGGCTCTCAGCTCATTTGCTCTCTCAGATGCATCTGACATGTTGACACTCCTTTAAATACTTTCTCACGTTTGCTTCCATTATACTTATTTATGTATTCAGGAAGACCTACTCTGGGTACAAAGAATTGAACAGTGAAAAAGATTGGCTTCTTGTCTTTATGAATGACTGTGACAGAGACAGAGAAGCAAACATGCAGTTACAAGGGCCATGTGGACTAAATGTGCTAAATGCTATATGGTGGGGGGAATATGGTGTGGACACAGGATCTATGAAGAATGCCTAATCAGGATTTACATGGTCAGGGAAAGCTTTCTGAGGAAGTGACATTCAACCCAAGACTTAAAAGATGAATAGGAATTAGTCAAAGAATGGAGACAGCATAGTAAGAAAGGGTATTCAGGACAAAGGGAAGAGCATATTCAAGGACTTGGAAGGGAAGAGAGAGCATGGAAAGATGTAGTGCCAATATGTACAGGGTTGTTTTTTTTTTGTTTTTTTTTTTGTTTGTTTTTTTTGTTTTTTTTGGTGGAGGGGAGGGAAGAGTAGCAAAAGAAAGAATGATAAAAATGTCACTGAAGTAAGGAGGCATCATATCAGACAGGCCTTATAAGACAATTTAAGAATACTGGACATTTTTTATTGAAGGCAGTAGGGAGCAATTAAGGAAAGTGGAGCTGGAAAATGACTGAACCAGGAGAAGGATTGAGAAGGGGCAAGGTTAGAGGGCAAGACTCACTAGAAATCTGTGACACAGATCCAGGCAATAGTAGTAGTTCTGTTAGTGGCAGTAGTGTTGGTGATGGTAGAGAAAACTGGCCATTATAGAGGAAGAAGTAACAAAATTTGGTGATTTGATGGAAGAAAATGTCTGATCAGGAGATGGAAGAGTCAGTGATAACAACCACGATAAGGTTGGTGCCTTTCACCAATTTGGAAAGCACCAAAATAGGAACGAGATGTGGCTAAAGATAGAAGGGAGATGATGAGTTGAGTTGGAGCTTATTGACACTTCAAAAGCAGAGATGCACTCGGAAGATAGGGGGGACTCTAAAAGGGACTGGCCCTTCTCTCTCTCCCAGAGATAAGGAATGAGGAAATGATGATGATTTCCCTGTTCCTGAGAGCTTTCTCAGGGAGCATGTTTGAGTGACCCATAACACAAGATGTGGAGCGTGGGAGTCACATGCTTCTAGCACGGAATCTACTTTTCTCCTAAGCAGTTTTCTCCCTACTTTTCTCTCTACTTTTCTCCCACTACAGACAGACAACAGCCACAGCTCCGGATCCACAGCTTTGAGAACTGAGGCATCAGGGAATCTATAACAAGAAACAGACACGTAGTGACAAAGGACACATGACCTCATTGCCAAGTTCTTGGTAATATCCTTTAAAAGGCCTCAGTGGTGATAGAGGGGAAGTTTAGGGAAAGCAGAAGTAGCCCTGAAATAGCTAAAACCTGAGTTGGGGGCTCCTGTCCCTTCTCAGCATCCTGACAAGGTCTTGGTACTATATCCAGATTTGTGATCAGCAAATTAGGCCAAGTTGGAATGAGTATAGGCAAATGAAACATAAGGGGAAAAAAATACAAGTTTTTTTTTTTTTAAATCTCAGCTTTGTTGGCTTGTGTGTTTTATTTCGTATTTTAACGGTGCATATCATTTTCAGTTGAGGTCTTGTTTCTTGCAAGATCATTGCTTTTGCAATCCTATCTGGAGCAATATGTAAAAAGGATGTGTATATAAAATGAGGAAGCATATTTCAGTCCCTTCTAAGAAACCATTTAAACTGTTAGACATTTGTTTAATGCCTATACCTTTCTAACACTCTTAGCTGAATATTGTGCTTCTCTGTGCTATTAGCAGTACAAAAATGAAAGAATTCAGATACTGTGGTCCAAGGGAACCATTTACTGTTTCCATCAAAATATGAGTTTTCCAGGTTTTATTCCCATTACTTATCTATCAAGGACTATGTCTCTCCCCATGCTAAACTGTAGATACCAATACAATCTGCCTCATCAAAGGCTATTAGGACACTATCATGGAGTGTATTTTGCTTTAGGAAGTTGGCTGGGAATTCCCCCAAAATTGTATTTAGTATATGTTAAAAGTTGACGTGTATTCTACAAATGAGTGAATTTCTTCTAAGATTAGAACTATGGCAGGAGTGACATGGATTAGAGCTTGGCAGTGACCTGAATTTCTGTAAGCAGAGCATAGTCAACTTCCCAACTGTGCCTTGCACAAGGGTGGCCAACTCCCTTCTGCTCTATTAGTCATCATTAGCCACACTAGGGAGTGGTTTAACTCAATTTACAAAACAGCGATTGTTCTGCTACCCTCAGGAGAGTGTTCGGTCATGGGCAACAGCTCTATTGCATGGGGCATCATACTGCACCCATCTGTCCTAATAGTTTTGGTTAAAACGGAAGTGGCAGCAGACTAACACTAACCATCCCGCACCTTTAACACGGCTCTTCGTGGGCACCAGGCACTGTGCTAAGTGCCGTTTTACATGATCTCATTTAATCTTCAGAACCACCTGTGATGAGATTATTGGCTGCATTTTAGAAATGACAAAAGTGAAGTGCAGGGAGAGGAAGACATTTCCCAAGAGTCACCCAGAACAAGGGTTTGAATTCAACTGTTTGACTCCTGAATCTGTTCTCTTAATCTGAATCTCTTAATCACTGGACGAATGGCTTGTAAATTTTTTCCCAAAGGATAAGGGGGACCGAACTCTTGGATCCTACTCCAACTCTTCTTTGTTGCTTTATATACTGAGGTTCAGCGTAGACCTCACTGTAGTAAGGAACCAGAGCCATGTTTTTTTTATTTTTTTATTTTATTTTTTTAACGTTATTTATTTTTGAGACAGAGAGAGACAGAGCATGAACGGGGGAGGGGCAGAGAGAGAGGGAGACACAGAATCGGAAACAGGCTCCAGGCTCTGAGCCATCAGCCCAGAGCCTGACGCAGGGCTCGACTCACGGACCGCGAGATCGTGACCTGGCTGAAGTCGGACGCTTAACCGACTGAGCCATCCAGGCGCCCCCAGAGCCATGTTTTAAGAACAGTTTGACCTTGCATCATTTGCTCCGACGTCTCTGTGCATCTGAACCAACTCAATACTGGACATGGAATCCAAAACTGCCTGCTTCATATACTCTAGTGACTGATTAAAAGAAAAGCCTCACTGAGTGGCTACAGAAAACAAACAAACAAACAAACAAAAAAGAAACCTTATGTCAATAATTCTGAGTTAGCTCAATGAAGGCCTGTCAAATGGAACATATAACAAGACAAAAGGTAGCCAGTCCAGGTTAACTGTCCTTTATCTATGGCATCAATTTATTAGCTACCTTGTCATGCAGGAATATCCCACGATAAGAGACTTGGGCAGGTATATTTTCTTAGTGGGAAGGTTGGAAACAGAACAGTGGGGACCCAATGAAGGGATCATGAGAGATCAAGGGGAAAAGATGGAGAAAGAGCAATTTTTCTCCCATGGACTAGTCCCATGTAGCAGAAATTTAAAAAGCGGGGGTGGAGGGTGGGAATGGGTTTTGTTCATTGCATATTTAAAGGGAAATTAATCAGATTAACTTATTATAGGCCACTCTAAGAAACCACATGCAGAGTCTCCTTACAATTTTTCCTAATGACAGTTTGACAGAAAAATATCACTGCATTCTAGAGACAGCTATCATTTCACAATTCAGAAAAGATGTGAGAATTTATTATATGGCATGAAAACCAATGACTTTGATTTTGGAATCAAAGTATTATTATTATCTAATAGGTAAAGGAAGCCCAGATTATAGAGGAGGAATGTGTATCAACCCAAACACTCAACACATCATATGCAAGAGCTTTCCTGCATTGGATGCCCTTTAGAAGTTTTGGACACCAAAAGGTGAAAGTAAGGAATTTGCCATTTTGATGCAGCCTTTTTAATCTGGGAAAAACAACCCAACGTGCCTTTCAGTTCTAAATAATAAAGAAGTAAATATCTCTATTCTTGAGGCCGAAATAACAACCTGGATTGAGACCCTTTAGGTCCAGAGGATGGGTCTTCCATTTAGTCACATAAATCAAATATGTTTTCACACCAGTTCTTTTTCTCTGCAGATAGTTTTTGGGGTGGAGGAGAGCAGAGTCCAGGGCAGAAAACTTTTTTTTTGTCTTTATATGGATTTATGCTTTATAATAGCATATTACTGTTTATTGTTAAGAAGACCATTTGAGAGCATACAGGTCAATGGTGTGTGTGTATGTGTGTACAATAAATACATGTGTTCATGATATTGTTCCCATATGTCAAGATCTTGGTATCAGGGAATCTGAAGACTAAAGAAAGTTGGGTATGTTTGAACTTGATTGGGCTTGGTGCAGCTTAGAATGGATTGCAGATGTCCCATACTTAGTGTATGAATGGTTCAATGGCTCTAGTTTGGGGGAAATACACTGATATTGAACCATTTGCCTGCTTAAGGATACAGGTTAAGACTGACCCAGAGGCAAGGTGTGGGGCTTTCCTTGGAGAATTTACAAAATCATTTTGGAAGGAGACAGAGATCTTGGGGATTCACGATGGTCCAGGAGGCAGAATTTAGGATACAAAGAGGAGGGAATTTTTCCTTTGAGCTCATGATTAGGTTTGGAGGGCAGATATGGCAGAGGAGGATCCCAGTGAGGGATGTACGTATGTGTGTGCTGGATGGTGCATGTTGATAAGCTGGTTGCTTGCAACATGGCCATGTTACTGATGACTCCTTATGGGTCTAGCTACAGTAAATTAAATTAGTCAGTGTGGTGAACTTTCCTTGTATTAGTCCCAAATTTTCACGTTTTCAAGTGACGAGTGTGAACAAAGTGATGACTGCAGAATGACCACAAAACTTAGCAATATGTGGATCCTGAGAAACTTAACAGAAGACCATGGGGAGGGAAGGAAAAAAAAAGTTAGAGAGGGAGGGAGCCAAACCATAAGAGACTCTTAAAAACTGAGAATAAAACTGAGGGTTGATTGGGGGTGGGTGGGAAGCGGGGGTGGGTGATGGGCATTGAGGAGCGCACCTGTTGGGATGAGCACTGGGTGTTGTATGGAAACCAGTTTGACAATAAATTTCCTATTAAAAAAAAAGCTTAGCAATATGGAGGTCAGTGTAGAGCTTGATATGGTTTTATTAAAAGTAAATAAGCTTGGTCTCTTGTGCTGCAGAGAATCAAAGAAGGCTTGCTGCCCCACTTTGGGAAGCAGTTCAGTGGAGCAGCAGCAGCTTAAAGAAACCTATTCCAGGGAGATAAAGGAGTGAGCAGTGGCCCACAAAGGAGCAGAGACCCAAGCTCTAAGCCAGATGCTTGGCTGAAATGATAAATAATGACCAGGACCCACTTGCAGAGAGAAACTCAACAGTCTATATGGAGTGAAGACTCAGGTCTTTGTTTGGATATATAAAGTTAATAAAAACATGCGAGTGTAAATATCTTTTCAGAATAATGATTTCTTTTCCTTTCAATATATACCCAGAAGTGGGATAGCTGGATCACATGGTAGTTCTATTATAATTTTTTGAGGAACTTCCACATTATTTTCCATAATGGACATCTCACCAACAGTGTGCAAAAGTTTCCTTTTCTCCACATCCTCACCAACACCTATTATCTTTGGACTTTTTGGTGATAGCCAATCTAAGAAGTATGAGGTGATATCTCATTATGGTTTGATTTTCATTTTTCTGATGATTAGTGATGTCAACTACCTCTCATACACTTGTTGAGCATTTGCATGTCTTCTTGAAAAAATGTCTATTCAGGTCCTTTTCACATTTTAAAATCGAGTTATTTGTTGTTCTGGTATGGAGGTGTATAAAATTCTTATATATCTTGGATATTAATTCCTTATTAGATATGTGATTTGCAAATATTTTCTCCCATTCCATAGGTTGCCTTTGTATGTTGTTGATGGTTTCCTTTGTTGTGCAGGAACTTTCAATTTTACTGTAGTCTCATTTATTTATTTTTGCTTTTGTTGCCTGTGCTTTGGTGTTAATTCCAAAAAATCATTTCCAAGACCAATGTCAAGGAGCTGACCCTTATGTTTTCTTCTAGGAGTTTTATGGTTTTAGGGCTTACATTTAAGTCTTTAATTCATGTTGAGTTGATTTTTAGGTATGGTGTAAGACAAAGGATCCCATTTCATTGTTTTGCATGTGGCAATCCAGTTTTTCTAAGACCATTTATTGAAGAGACTATCCTTTCTTATGGAGTATTCTTGGTTCCTTTGTCAAAAATTAGTTCATTGCAGCATTATTATTCACAGCAGCCAAGATAGAGAATGAGTTGAATGAATAACCAAAATGTGGTATAAATACACAATGGACTATTATTCAGCCTTTAAAAAGAAGGAAATCCTGCCATATGCAATAATATGTATGAAACTGGAGTACATTATGTTAAGTAAAATAGCCAGATACAGAAAGATAAATATCATATGATTTCAATTAAATGTTCAATCTTAAAAAAAAAAGTCAAACTTATAGTAACACAGAGTGGAATAATGGTTATCAGAAGCAGAGGGATGGAGGAAAAGGGGAAATACTGATCAAAGGTCACAAACTTTCAATTACAAGATGAAGGAGTTCTAGAGATCTAACATACAGCATGGGGACTGTATCAGCAATGTTTTGTAGACCTGAAATTTGCTAAGAGAGTAGATCTTAAATGTCCTCACCATACACACACAAAAGAGTCTAACTATGGGAGGTGATAAATAAGTTGGTTAGTTTGATTGTGGTGATCATTTCACAGTATACACACATATATCAAACAATGTATTGTAAAAAAAACACATTATACTGTACACCTTCAATATACACAAAGTTTGTCAAAAATAAATAAACAAACTCAGAAAAAATAGTAAAATTAATATGATCTCATTTTGAGCCTTAACATTGTTGGGACTTGGACATATGATTGTACATAGAAATGTAAACTCTTGACACTATAAATGCTAAGAGAGTCTGATATAATTTAGACCAAGCTTTCATGTCAGATTCAGTAGAAGGTTTGTTCTAGTAACAAGTCAGTGGGCCCAATCAACAAAACTTCCCATGCCTTATTGTTCTTATAGTTACCGTGATAAAAATTTATATCATTAACCCAGAAAAATCTATTAAGTATCTACTGTGCACAAAGCAGCACTCTAGGCAAAGGAGATTATAGGGGAGTACAAAAGAGGACTAAGTCCCTCTTCTAATGGTGTTGTAGTCGGGTGAGAGGAGACAGACAACAAACAAATGAACACATTATAATATGCCAGGTCTGAAAACTGATGTGGAAAATGATGAATGAGAGCAAGAGAAACAATGGTGTGGCAGGTAATGCTAGAAGGGTGCTATTTTACATAGGATGGTCAGGGAAGGCCTCCCCAATAACATGGGATCTGAATAGAAACATGAAAAAAGTAAGGGAGTGACTATGTAGCTAGTCTGAAGGGAAGAGCATTCCAGCCAGAGAAATAGCACATTCAAGGCACCGTGCTGACATGACTGTGGCTGGAAAAGGGATAGGGAAAAAAAAAAAGGGGGGGGGGAGGGCTGGAGGTAAAGCCACAGAAATGGAGCTGGGAGCAGATCGCTAGTACGTTATAATTAGAGATTAGAGATTATGGACTATAGATTACAATTGGAGATTAAAGAGAAATAGATGAATCAAGGATGTCTCCAAAAGTTTTTGCCTGGGCAACTGGTTGAATAGAATTGTTATTTATGAAATGGAAAAGGCTGGTAAATAAGTATGTTTGAAGAGACAATAAAGAATTTAATGTTAGAGTTACCATGTCATTTGTACATCCAAGAAGAGAGGCCAGGAGGCAGTTGGCATTTTTCATCATGTAAAGTTACTTAAAGTCATGGACTAAATGAGACCACTTAGCCAATAATGTAAAGAAAAGAGATCTGAGTACCGATCCTTTATAGAGACTGAGAAAATAGGAGGAAGCAAAAAAGTCATAAAGAAGGAATAGCCAGTAGAATAGGAAGATAACCAAGAGACAACAATGAATCAGAGATCAAGTATGTTAAGTTATCAGTGTTTCAGTGTGACTAAGATGAGGCTGGAAATGACCAATGACTTTAGCAACTTGAAGATCCTTTGTGACTTGATAAGAACTCTTCGGTGGAGTGGTGGACATGATGGCTACTGGAGCGGGTTTCAAGACAGGATTACAGGGAGGGAGGCAAACCACAAGAGACTCTTAAATATAGAGAACAAACTGAGGGTGAGTGGGGGAGAGAGGAAAATGGGTGATGGTCATTGAGGAGGGCACTTGTTGGGATGAGCACTGGGTGTTGTATGTTAGCCAACTGGACAATAAATTACGTTAAAAAAAAGACAGGATAAGAAATGTATCTATAGCACAGTTTAGTTAAGACTGTGATTTGAAGATTTAGACACATTCTAAATCTAGAATGGTTCATTCATGATGTAGAATAATCACCTATGTATAAGTCAACTCACGGTGAGAATTAGTGAGCCTATTTAAAAAAATCATCAAAGATGCCATAGTTAGTTCCCTCTAAGTCATGGGATGAAGACACAGCACCAACAGCAACAGAGGGCATAAGCTGAGGAGTGATCTGTCTACGGGGTTTCATTCAATTACTCTTTGGAGCTCCTTCTAGAAAAGTGGTAAGTTGTTTCATAGTTCTGAGAACTGAGGGAGGACACCCAGTAATCTGTTGATATAGTCTCAAGCACTGAGGCCATCAGAAAGACCATCTCAATGACTATTTTTCTTAAGTTGCAGTTATACGGAATCAATTTACTTAGTTTTATCCTATTTAGATTTTTGTTCTTACCTTGGCACTCTGGGGTAACATTTCTGAGCGCAACTAGTAGTGAGTTTGTTCTTGATGGGCACATTTCTCTAGTTTGTGAATTATGGGCCAAGAATGGAATGGTAGCTCTGAAAATAAAAGCCAGGCACAAAGAGGTTTGTTGTTAACCTTCATGAAGGCCTTATAGCAGTTTAAGTATCTCACCCTTCTGGGACTAAAGACATCATGCTTTCCCAGACCTGAAATGGAAAATCATTCCACTGTTTCTGGGACGGCACAGAACACACACCATGTGAAGCAGTCATAAAATATTTTACATGTTTTATCTTACTTTTTCCTCTTGCTAGTTCCCTTTATTTTGGCAGGAGGTGGGATGTGATGACCTAAATTAGGCTTTTCCACATCTAATTTCCAGATTCTGGGACCTAAGTTTTACTTTCCTATTTAAAAACATATGAACTTCCAGAAGTTATCCAGAAAGAGTCCCACTGAAGGCAAATGTCCTATCAGTTTTAGCCTGGTCTGAAACAAATTTACTGGAATGGGATTTCCATTACCTCTCGAGCAGATTGGTCACATGAAGCAAATTTACAGTACAGTAAGTGGTATTTCCTGAGGTGATGGATCTCCCATCTAATAGCCTCCGAGCGCAAGTCTCATGAACCATAATGCTTTTTGCATACAAGCCTGTAAATGCCCACTGCAGATTTTCCCACATAAGCGTCTTCTGCATACAAGGTTCTAAAAGTCTATGGCAGGCAATTCAAACAAAATTGTGTTCACTTCTCCTCACTTTTTTCCTAAGCTTACACCCCTGGGTTTTTGTTAACATTTAAAAAAGATATTTAAAACTGCACTTCAGCCACCTTGTAAAATGAAAGAGTACATTGTACAGGCACCAAAGGTACACGTCAGTGCTTTTATCAAATTCAGGGTCCTGCTCTGCCGCACTAATTGGAACCATGTGTTGAAAATGCAAGACAGGATTTTTTCAGCTGTTCTTTAATTAAATGGAATAAATAAGGACTAAACCTCACATTGCTTCATCAAGAGAGGCTGCCGGGTTGTGCTACTAGACAGGACTGATAGAGGATCCTGAGTGGGGATGCTGGCACCCATGTCAGGGCTCCAGGGACAATGGTGATTACTTTAATATTGAAGATATTCTCAATGATTCTACGATACGATTAGCCACATTCACAGAATGCCTGGTTGCAAATGCTTCTCTGATAAGGAGAGGAAGGCAAGTGATAGCAAGCCTAATTATTTTCAAGTGCACTGGAAGATTGACTCATGAAGATTTTGTAAAATATTTTCATAAAGTTCGGTCACTGCAAAAATCATCAGTAAGGTGGAAAAAAGTGCCTCCTCATGCACTTGCCCACTGAAATCTGTGGAGAAATAGTGGCCAACAATGTGTGTGTCTACTAGAAAGACAGTGGAAAATACAGCCTCAAGTTTTCTGTTGAAACTTGAAAACAAAATGTAATTTGATTTTTTAAAAAGTGTGATTTCTGCCACTTTGTTTTGAGGAAAAGGATACTCTATACCTTTTAATTGTCCTGGGATCAAAATCCCCGGGAAGAAAAGGTTAGTTCACAATGTCTCCTTTCAGGATTGAAGCCCGTCTTTCACGATGCTTTATGTTATTTAACATCCATTGAATGGCACCAGTGTATTGAACTCTACTCCCTCCTTCCTGTACAAGTTCTGGATCCAGAATAGGTACCTTTGCATAAAGTATTGAAGCTTTAGGAAAGAAATGTAGATATTGCTTCCAACAGCACAGTCGCACCTATGGCCTCCAGAAAGAGGTGTCAGAAGTGAATTAAAAAGGACAGCAACAGCAATTCCCCTAAAGGTGTATATAAGCAGCATTCTGCAGGACATGGGAATGTCAAAGCAGGGCTGAGAACGTTCAAGGAAGAAAGCCAATTCCACAAAAGGTTAAAAAACCCTGAGATCACTCTTAAAGGAAATGATGAAACCACCCCTGCTTGTATCAAAGCCCAAGGCCTGGGCACTAGAAAGGGGTCTCTCTGTTGTGGGCTGGTTGTGTCACTCTACCATCAGGAGTCTCTCACTTGCAAAGACTGTTGGCAAGGTTTAATCAGTGGATACTGCTTGGTCTGAAGCAGAGTTTGACAGTTTTCCAGACAGGCTGGGAACAGCATCAGAGAGTTACACAACCTGCAAAGAAGTGGGAGACGTCTGGGTGCATGTGGTTGTGCCCTTAGATGGCCTTCGGATTGCCCTTTCAAAAGCACAAACTGAATCAGGTCGCTCCCTTTCTTCTCTTAAGAACATTCTATAGTTGTTCATTCACATAATCAGTGGGGAGCCTACACTGCCTTCTCAGGCTCTCACTGCATCTTTTTCCCCTCCCTTCGCTCCAGCCACAAAACACTGAAGATGCCACACTCGCCCATTTCCCTAAACTGCATCTCAGCCACCTGGCAAGTCCTCAATCATCCCAGAAGTTCAGCTCAAACTTCATCCATCTCCTCTCTGGGGTTTCCCTTGGCCATAACCTCTTCTTCCTATACTCTCCCAATAAAGTCAGAGCAGGATGATTCTCTTTTGTGCCCCCTGAACTTCCGGGGCTCCTCTCTTAGAGCACTTACCAAACATTTGATTGTGTACAGGTCTGCCTCCTTCCTTAGTCTAGACTTCCAGGCACCATGAGACAAGATGGTGTTACTCATCTTTATATCTCCAGTGCCTGGCAGAGTGCTTGGCACAAAGTGTTCACCAAACACGCGATGACTGAATAAACACATACACATGTGACTTGTGTTCTTCTAAACATAGTTGAGAATTGTGTGTAAGCTCAAGGGCACAGGGCAGATTCCGGTGTCCTTGCACACAGCCTGAATTTCAAATTCTTGAGATGAATGATTACTGACACAAAGGACAGTGACACTGAAACACACACTGAGTTATTATCGCTGAAAAACTTGTAACATTTGCCAAATGTAGGCAATTATGAAAGTTACTGATATCATATATGACAGATTAGGGTTACAATGGAAAAATCAAACAAAGATAAAAATGCTCTTCAGGAAAGGCATTATTTTATATAGAATTCCTCAAGAAAATACTAGGATTTGTTTTATTATATAGTTTCTTTCCTCTCTCACCTTCCTCAAATGTCATAATTCTTGCAGAAAAATTCTTGTTAAAGAAGCATAGACTTCGGATGACATATTATTGAGTCTGAAAATCTATCTCCAACTCAGAAGTAACTACACTTTGAGATTCCAAATCATATAAAAGATAACCAATTGTGGCCCATAAAGAGCTGCAATTTCATCATTTGAGGAAAATTATGAATAAATAAATGGATGGGTGAATACATAAACATATTTAAAGCTCTGGGATAGATTTTTCTTTTCCCTAGGTAGCATTTGGACTAGCTTCCAATGTTTAGACAGACACACAATGTTTTCCTCCGGAGTTCGTCATTTTTTATACTTTGGTGGCAAATGTGCCTCCCCTGATAGTCATTATCATTTCTTTAGATAAGTCAATACATTGAATTAGATCTTGCTTTGCTTAGAAGTCATGCCATCTTTTAACATGACATTGCATAATGGTGAGGGATAGACACCGCCATTTATAAATGCATTATTTTAACATTTAACACTAGGGAAAATGTTACATGGAGATACGTTGCATGACTACTGGTAAACACATGGGATGATCAGAATAAAGAGACAGAGAAACAGTTCTTTATGAGAAAATAACAGCAATTGGGGGAAAGCTGAGAGCGGAGGAAAGAGGGAGATGAGAGCAAAGGGATGGACGTCATAGCAGGAAGCTGGACTCTTAAGGTGACAAGTTGCCAGTGGAAAATTCATACAGCAGGAAAGCCAGAAGGCTTTAAAGAATAGAGTTATGGCAAAAATGGAATAGAAATCGCTCATTTTCTTTGAGGTAACTACCTCTCTCTGATCCAAACCTTCCACAAATTCTGCTACACACAGACATTTCTCAGTGCTTTTGTCACGGAATTCAGAGGAAAGGAGGGAAGTTTCATGGCTGAGTTAGCATGGAGCAGAGAAAGAAGAAAATCAGTTTTATTATAAAACATAAGTGAGACTCAGAGCCAGTGGAAGCAGGAATTCAGAGCAGAAATGGCCACGAAAATAAATTGCACAAGAATTCGTAAAAGTCTCGGGAAAAGTGCGAGACTTTAGAAAGGAGCAAGGATAGGGAGCTTGAGCTAATAAATCTCAGAGAGAGGGTCATCTGATCAGAGCAGCTGATCATCTGGCTTTACAGAACCGCGTGCTGATCCACTGTATGCTGATTTGATAGTGCAGTAGTGACACTCATGGTAAGGGCTTCTATACATGCTCTACTTACTGTGTAGCAGACATTGTGTTAAGTGCTTTATCTGCATTATCTTATTTAATTCCCATTGCATGGATGAGAAAACACAAGTTCAGAGAAAATAAGTATGTTGCCCAGAGTGAGATAGTTAACAGCTGGCAGTGTAGAAACGTGCCTTACTCTCGTCCCCAAATCCACACTTGTAATTCCTACTTATTCTATTATCAAATTCCAGCTAGAAGACACCAGATTTTTATGCCATGTACATATTAACAGCTACTACAAATGTAAAGTTGTCACTGTATGTTATTCTATATGAGTAACTATAGTGGTCAGCTATTGTCAAAATACCGTTATATAACAAACTACAGCAAACCTTAGTGGCTGTGAGTAGTAAGCAATTGTTCTCACGCTCATGGTCAGCATGGTTGACTGTAGTTCAGTCTATCTGGATTGGGCTCAGATGATCGCTCTTCTAAAGGTTTCAGGGTAGTGAGCTCGACTCCAGTTTAGGACTGAGTTCATTTCTGCTCCATGATCTCATCAGAGGCCCAGGCAGCACGGGCTGCAGCTACCTGGGGCATGTTCCTCTCACAGCAGAGATCAGAAGCTCTCAGAAGAAAAAGCAGAAACACATAATGCTTCTTAACTTCTGGGCACAAAAACTGGAATATTTTTATTTCTCCACATTTTATAGTCCAAAAGCAAGTCAATGGAGCAGTGATAGTGGAGAGTAAATATTTACTGACAATAATTTAATCTTCCATAGTAATGTAATTACTTCTCTGTAAGCATAGTTCTGAGAGAAATATACTATATTATATCTCTCAAAGGAGCAAAGCAAGATTGTTTCCAATATTACTCAACAGGGGCTCTGGAATATTTCAGATGAACTCCCTAAATGTTTGCAAAGCCAATGACCAAAGCATATTTCTCCATCATCACTACCAGCACCTTGTCCTAATAGGATCCAAAAGTTTCACAAGTCTTCTTCTTTCTTTTTGTAAGTTTTTTTTAAGTTTATGTATTATTTTGAGGAGAGAGAGAGAGAGAGAGAGGAGAAGAGAGAGAGAGAGAGAGAGAGAGGCACAAGTGGGGTAGGGGTAGAAAGAGAGGGAGAGACAATTCCAATCAGGTTCCACGCTGTCAGCACAGAGCCCTATGTTGGGCTTGAACTCACGAACTGTGAGATCATGACCTGAGCTGAGACAAAAAGCAGGACACTTAACCAACTGAGCCACCCAGGCACCCCTCTCACAAAGTTTTCAATCAGATCATAATTGAGAGAACAGAGAGGAGAGAGAGAGGGAACCCTTGTCATCACATAAAAACACTACAATTTGATAGAGTTCCTTTTACTATTTGGTAAAATCAAGAAAAAATATATTGCTTTGTATTCTTTAAAGGATTAGCATCGGTATTAATCTACCAATGATGGCAAACTTTTGACACCTTACACTTAAAATTCATTCCTAAGTAAAATTTATAGTACTATCCTATGTTGCCAAAGATCATAGACATTTCATACTACCATTCAGATCCATCAATACTTTAAAGACACATCTAATGTAGGTAAGATCTTAGCTATATATAATGGCATTTTAATGAATTTTAAAGTTTTATTATAAAAATTATGTAAATTTTAATTATAAAGTGGTTTTACTTTCCCCTCTTATTCAAGTTTGCCCTACACCAATCTAGATGAAACCTCTCCTGAAATGTTCTATTAGTGGTAGAGTTAACTAGTGACAACTTGTTAACTGAAGATAATAAAATTGATTAAAATGTCCAAGGAGAATATATTTGATTCCTTATTAATTGGGTACTTTCTGCTTTGCTTTATGGAACCATTTCACTGGTAAGTCCTCAGAAAAGGGAGCAATGAAGTTTAGACTATGTCTGCACTGAAACAGGCTCTGAACTACAGAATGACCTGCATCTACTCCAGGCACCGGCTACTCTCCCAATCAGTCTCAAGGGTCACAGGGCACCTCTGCTCCATTGTGCTCTGCAGCCTTGTCTTTCTTCCAGTCAGTCTCTGTGCCAACTTACACATTGGCTTTTTCAGGGAACTCAAGTTCAGCCACGCAGTGAGAGTCACATTTCTTTCCCTGGCCTAATCACCTATGGCTAGGGTTGGGGACGTGGGGCAGGGGCATGTGCATAAAACATGGGTTCTATATTGGACACCCCTTGTATACCACCTTGAAATCCTCAATAGTAGCCATTTCTTTGGCAATCAGTTCCAGGCAGGCTTTGCTCTACTTTCAGGCACGGTAAAATTGGTACCTGTGCTCCTCTTGTTTCCTGTCCAGGGCTTCTCTGAGACTGCAGCTTGGTCACCTGCAGGGACCCTACTACGTACTAAACAGGGGCGAAGTGAGGTATGTGGGAACAATGCTTCCAGGCCACTCTTGACCACTGGGAACAAGCAACCCATGGATAAATGCTTCCCCTTTTGCCCCCAGATGTATTGTTCTGAGGTGACTTTCAGAAGGTACCTCAGAACATCCTGGTGGGGTGGAGCCTATCACCCACAGGGCGGGCTGCCTTGATAAGGCATCCTTTGCATTCGTTTTTTCCCTCCTTTCCTTCTAAGTGCTTTCCAGTCTAGCACTCCTGCTCCTAGCATCATATTCCCAAATAAATTGCCTGTATGCAAGCCCTTCAGAGGAATGCAGAGTATGACAGATTCCTAGAAGGGTCTTGTATGAGCAGGTTCCAAAAAAAATTATCTATCCACCTACATATAGTTGACTGGCTGTGTTATTTCTAAGATTGTAATTAAGCTGGAGACTGTCTTTAAACCAAAAGTAAGTAGTTCAGGTCTAGCCTATATTCCACTTACTGGAACAGTAGCCACAAAAATTGCTCCTGCCCTTGATAAGACCATCCACTATCAAGATAGGTGTAGGCTCCAATCACTCTCTCCTGTCCTGAAGAATCAAGAACTTTTAGGGACAAAGAGACCCTCACTGAGAAAATACAGTTCTCTGTGAGATTTTGAGATGAGAGAGTTTAGGACAAAGGACCTCCAAAAGAGGGAAGAAAAATCAACATATAAACAACAAAATTCATATTACAGAGGAAAATCAGAAAGTAGTAATAACAGTTGGTGAATAACATGACATGTGGATAACTGAAAGGAAGAAAGTAAGTACAAAGTACACTGGTGAGTGTGTTTTTGGGGAGTAGATCAGAGAGGTGGAAATTAGGACAGGAGACGGAATGTCAGGAAGCAACCATGAAGTTCTTGGCATGTATGTGTCAAAGTATCCTTTCCCAGTTATTAATATATGGAGAAAATCACAGCAGGCTTGCTCACAGAACACTTGCAAATGAAATCTGCCCTCCTGAAAAGCATTCACCAGGAGTTTTCAGAACACCAGTGAAATTTTTAATTCAAACATAGGTAGAAATGGATAAATAGTGACTATCATTCTCCCTTACCAAATGTGTTAACTACTTATTTTAATTTGCTGATGTATAGGTAAATTCATGAGGTCTTCATGAATTTCGAGGTCACCTATTTAATTTTATTTTATTAAAAATGGATTCTATAAATTATACTAAGTGTAAGACTGAGAGACACAAAGGGATGAAGGTTGGCTGCTTCTGCAAAGTATCTGTCAAGGGACCCACTGACTCGTTCTCCTTTCTCAATCCCAGATGTCTAAGAAGGGCCCTACGACCTGAAGATTTCTGGCAGTATATATCTTCCCGTGGAAGTGCCAGTCTGAAATGTGGAGCACAATCTTGTTATATCTTATTACAAAACTTAGCTTCATATTCTAAATCCACCTGGCCAACATTCCTCCTGGAAAGCCTTCTAACTTGTTTCCTTCATTCTGATGATTCACAGTTACAAACTTGAACAGTAACCCCAAGCCCCTACCCCCAGGACCTTCTGCACTCTCCTCTGATCTGGCATACAGTTTCATTCACAACATACGTTCCTCAACCCCACTGATTTCTCTTAGCCTCCCAATAGGATTTTTTTTTTTTTAATTTTCTGTGGATCTTCACCCATAAACTTTTTGTTCTTTTCTTTTTTTTTTTATTATTTTTTTATTTTTTTTTTTCAACGTTTTTTATTTTTTTGGGACAGAGAGAGACAGAGCATGAACGGGGGAGGGGCAGAGAGAGAGGAGACACAGAATCGGAAACAGGCTCCAGGCTCCGAGCCATCAGCCCAGAGCCCGACGCGGGGCTCGAACTCACGGACCGCGAGATCGTGACCTGGCTGAAGTCGGACGCTTAACCGACTGCGCCACCCAGGCGCCCCTGTTTCTTTTCTTTATGACACTTACCGCTACCACTCCTTGATATGATAGTTTATCAGATACTGATTTGGGCCCCAATGTCAACTCCCTTCCATATACTTCACTCTTTGAGAGCAGGCCCAAATTTCACTTACTAGAATATAAGCTCCACAGCAACAAACCACACATATTATTCACTGCTGCATCTAGTGCCCAAAACAGAGACTGACACAAAATGCTTAACAGATATTTGGTGAATGGATGGAATTATCCGTAAATTCTCCACATGGCCCAGTCTGTTTTTGGTGTTTTTTTTTTTTTTGGTTTTTTTTTTTTTTGGGCATAACGGATCCTTTCTAAACATTTTATTGGAGTCCAAATTTACCCAATAAACAGCTGTTTTGGCTCCAAAACACAGGGTCTAGTATTTATAAATTTGAGTTATATGCCATTAAGAAAAACTTGTCTAAAGTAGTTTCCTGACCTTTTAAAACTACATAATAAAGACATCTCTTCCTGAGATGGGACTTTTTCTTCCATGAACTTCCCTAATGAGGCCTAAGTCATACCATCTGATCCCAGGGCCCAGAATTATAAATTTTAAGCTGACAAAAAAAAAATGTACCTTGTTTTATAACAAAGGTCAAAAAGTAAAAAACCAAATTCATGCTGCATTATAACTTAATTCTTGTGCCTTCAATTTCAGTGTTTTTCTGTAACAATCTGTTTTTGAATATAAACAATGGAAAAATGTGAGGAAAAATCATGGCATAGAATGACTAGAGCTGCACATCTTAACACCAAATCTATAGATACCTGTCTACGCGGAGCAACAAAATGTAAAACTAGCCCTTCAAATTCTCCATGCTCGATATAAAGAAGGAACCATAACTATGTACTACTTATGCTTTGTTCTAACCAGCTGAATCAATCTGACACAAAACAATGGTGGAAAAGATACATTGCTCTGGAAAAATATAATCAAAATCTTGTAAATATGAGCTTTATAGATTCTGTTGTTACGATTACTTAGGAAACATTTTCTGTACATCATCCCTCTCTCACCACTAGTGGGTTAATAGCCAAAATTCTGTTTTTCTTCTTCTCTTTCACTTAAAAAAAACTTTATATGTAAGTATACACACACACAATAGTTGTATATTATTTTGGTTATTCACAAGAGATAACATTATTTTGAGATTCTAGTACTTATGTACAAAATCCCCTTGGAAAGGTCCAAGGCAAATCTTAGATTATCTGAGATTCATAGTATAGTGAGTTTCTATGTAACTGAGCAGAATTTTTAGACTTATAATTATGTTTATTGTATGTATGTGTGTATTTATTTATTGAATTTTAGAGAGAGAGAGCATGAGGGGGGAGAGAGGCTGAAGGTAAGAGGGAGGAAGGAGGGAGGAGGGAGGCAGGGAGTGGGAGTGGGAGAGAGAGAGAGAATATGATCTTAAGCAGGTTCTACACTGAGCATAAAGCCCGATGTGGGGCTTGATCCCACAACCCTGGGTCGAGACCTGAGCTGAAATCAAGAGTGGCTGCTCAAGTGACTGAGCCTCTCAGGCACCCCTATATTTTCATATTCACATATTTGTATCTATATTTATTTTAAAGTTTTCCTTCTTAAATGGATTCCACTATGGAAATAAAAATGTGGTAAATTTCTTTTTAAAGAATTTTTGTTGTTCCATTGACTGAATAGAATCTTTTCTGATATAAACAATAAGTGTAATTTCTTTCTGATTATCTCTCTGTAGTCAAGCCTACATGCATAAATTTATATGTATATATTATTATAATTAAGCACAAAAGGTACTTGAAGTTTTCTAAACAATTATTTCTCTGTGTCAAATCAACTAAGTTTCAACCTTTTCCTAAGTTTCTTTCAAAACCGTTTAATAACTTAAAGAAACATTTGAGTGGCTGTTTTGTGGAGCACATGCAATTATTCATTCAACAAATGCTTAGTAAGCCTTTGTGAATCTAGCCCTGTTATACGAAACTGAAGATAGATAAAACAGATGGCCATGCCTCTGCTATGATGGGGCTAACTTTTTATTAGGAGACAGGCAGACAGAGAGAGAGAGAGATGAAAAAAATAATTCTGTGTGGTGATATGCACAGTGAAAAAATATTCCAATGGGACAGTGACTGGGAGTGTGCACATCTTTAGAAAGGGCATTTCAGGGAAAGTACCTCTGAGGAGGTGACATATGATTCTAGACCTGAAAGATGAGAAGAAACCAACCATATGAAGATGAACATTCTGACCAATACAATGGTTGTGAGATCTGACCTACTTGAGGGACAGTAAGGAGCAAGGCAAGCAAAGAGAAAAGAGCAGGAAACCAAGGGTAGAGATAGATAGGGGCCAGATCATATCAAATCTTGTAAGCTGTGGTACGGAGTGTGAACTTTATCCAAAGACCAGTGGCTTACTATTGGAGGGTTTCAATCCAGGCAGGGAAATGCTCTTTCCTAAAACCTAAAAAATTCAGTTTTTGTGCATTGTACAATAGGAGACTGGCAGGGAGACCAGTCAGGGGGCAGATGTAGTAGATAGTAAGAGAGAAGTAGATAGAATCAAGCTGTATTTTGGAGGTAAAAATAACAGGATGTGGGAGAAGAGGGAAACAAAGGTACCGATCAGGATTCCTGGGTTTTCAGCTTGAAGGGACCAGGTGTCACCGTAATTTGTTGGGTGGGGAAGAATGGAGAAAAAAGATGATTGGGATGTAATCAGACCTCTGCTTTAGATGTGCTTAAACATCCAAATAATCATCCAACGCAGGTAGATGTACTCAGATTTTTAAGAACCTCCTTTTGCAAAAAATTGATGATAAATTATACAGCTGACCCTTGAACAACAGGGGTGTGAACCATGCAGGTCCACTTACATACACATTTTTTATCGTACAGTACTATAAATGTATTGTCTCTTCCCTATGATTTCTTAGTAATATTTTCTTTTCACTAGCTTACTTTATTGTGAGAATACAATATATAATACATATAAATGCAAAATATGTATTGACTATATTTTCAGTAAGCCTTCTAGTCAATAGTAGTCTCTTAGTCGTTAAGTTCTTGGAGAGTCAAAAATACGAAGATTTTTGACTACACAGGGCACCAGTGCCCCAACCCCAGCACTGTTCAAAGGTCAACTGACTCTACATATATGACTGTGGAAACAGAACTATTCTAATTTTGGAGATATAGCATGCAAATGGTACTTAAAATCACAGAAATACTAGATAGACAAGGTAGGTAGTGAAAAGAAGAAGGCTGAAGAATAAACCTGAGGCACTAAAACACTTAACTCTGGGCCAAAGAGCCTCCGTGTACAAAAAGAAAGAGAAACAAACAACATATGTCAATGCAAAAGTCAAGTGAAGAAAATGTTTACTGAGAAGTGACCGACTATGTCAGGTGTGTAGCTGAGAGGCTTAGTAAGAGGAGGACTGAGAATGGACCAACTGTTGAATTTATCAACATGATGGTCGCTGTTAACTTTGAAACCATGGAGAAAAGGGATGTTCAACTGGAGAGAAGTGAAGACAGAATGAGAGGGTAGGAGGTAGAAACAGTAACTATGTTTTTAAAAAATTGTGCTAGATGTTATTGAGGATTGATAAGTAAATATGACATGGTCATTATTTTTAAAGAGGGTCCTTAATGTGTAAGAAGTCTTTTATCAACAATCTCTGAAAAGAACATGTTTTTTTTTAATATGAAATTTATTGTCAAATTGGTTTCCATACAACACCCAGTGCTCATCCCAATAGGTGCCCTCCTCAATGCCTATCACCCACTTTCCCCTCTCCCCCACCCCCCATCAACCCTCAGTTTGTTCTCAGTTTTTAAGAGTCTCTTATGGTTTTCCTCCCTCCCTAACTTTTTTCCCCCTTTCCTTCCCCATGGTCTTCTGTTAAGTTCTCAGGATCCACATAATAATGAAAACATATAGTATCTTTCTTTCTCTGTATGGCTTATTTCACTTAGCATAATACTCTCCAGTTCTACCCACATTGCTACAAAAAGGCCATATTTCATTCTTTCTCATTGCCAAGTAGTATTCCATTGTGTATATAAACCACAGTTTCTTTATCCATTCATCAGTTGATGGACCTTTAGGCTCTTTCCATAATTTGGCTACTGTTGAAAGTGCTGCTATAAACACTGGGGTGCAAGTGCCCCTATGCATTAGCACTCCTGTGTCCCTTGGGTAAATTCCTAGCAGTGCTACTGCTGGGTCATAGGGTAGATCTATTTTTAATTTTTTGAGGAACCTCCACACTGTTTTCCAGAGAGGCTGCACCAGTTTGCATTCCCACCAACAGTGCAAGAAGGTTCCCGAAAAAACATGTTTTTGATACAAAAAGGGGTTACATTTATATCAATAAGCACCTTATAAAGCCTGCTACTATAATAAAGGAAAAAGGTAAGCTAAATAACATATTTTATTAGGAACATAAATCCTCAATGTATCAAAAATTTTATCATCAGATTTTGAGGTTGCTTGTGTATGAACTAAAAATAAATTTTATACATCATTTCACAAATTAAAATGTTCAAGCATCATTGTTCAGAACATGACTATTCAAAAAAGAACTGTAGACATTTTCTTTGTCCTTTTTCCAAAATCTTCCTAGACAGGATGTTAGACAGCTACCACATATAATATGTGTGAACTGAATATGATAAATGTGTCCTTTGCAATACAAAGTCTGAGATTTTATGTAATTATAGGCATGGGAATGAATAGTTTAGAATAATGTACCACTGTCATCAAATCATATCTTCATATACATGCATAATCCATTTTGCACAATGGTTTCGATTCAGTGTGTATGTAATTAAATTGTAGGGTACAGTAATAGCTGCTGCTGAGTTGAAATCTTGCTTTCTTAGTTTAAAGAAATGAATAGAAAACATAGTCTAGTGAACATCAAAGTACCTTTTGAGACAGTTAAATCTCATCAAAGAGGTCTTCTGAACTACTGTTTCTTAGAGTTTCTAAAGACATGTTTTCAGTTGAGCTGTGCTCCTTTTTCAACTTCTCAGGTTGTGGAGGATCAAGCCTAGAGAAAAAAGAAAATCAAGATAATTTTAGTCTAAAAAATGCCATTTAGAGAAAAAGAAAAAATAAGAGATATGTAAGCGAAATAAAAAGTTAAATTCTATTTCAGAATTGGTTTAGAGACTTACTTCCCTATGCTGCGTTAACATAAAAAAAAAAAAAGAAATGAAGAGAATCTAATTACTTTAACTGCCTTTAGAATTAATCCGTCTCTATTCTGAGCTAACAAAAAATCAAGGGCCTACAACAATACTCAAAATTAAGGTCAAGAAATAAAATACCTTCTATGTTGTCTTTTCATGCCAAGATAGGAAGGTTCTCAAGCCATTTCTTCAGTAATCCCATCACAATTTACAATTCCTTAGACTCCTTTAAAATCTACCTATTAACATGCATTTTAATCTCTTAACATCAGAAGGTTCTGCTTACATGAATTTCTTTTAGTGGTCTTTTGACTGTTAGTGTGTCTATAATAGTGACTTCACATTTTAGCAGTGCTGAAATGCTGTTGGTCCACACTCATTTACTGAATCTATATATCTTTATTTAGTAACTAGATTTTATTCAGTGTCAGTACTGGAGTTACCACATCAATGGAATGACCTCTGTATTTATGTAAATATTCTCTCTGAGACCTAGGATAAAAAGAATGATGATCACTGACTGTTAAACAGATTTATAAAAAGGAAAGCTGGTACGTAACAGAGCTCAATCAGAAGGACCCCTGTATAAATGTTGTCAGTGGTTCTTTATGAACCTAAATAAATTATGATATTGAAAAATTAACATTGACAATCAGAGTGGCTTCTGGGGCAGTAATGACTAAGATGAGTCAACACAGTAAAACTCAGTAATGCCACTACATTTCCAACTTCGAAGGCAGAGGAGGAGTCACAGCAGATCGGTATAGATGAAAGAGAATGGGACTTGAGGTCAGGAAACAGATTTGGATCTAGGAGCATTTCTTATTAGTGATGTGACTTCAGACAAGTCATTTAACCTAACTGGATTCTGTTTTCTCACCTGTAAATATGAGGTGACATCTGCCTTGGAGGTGGTCTGAAGATGAAATGAAGTGTTGTATATGAAAATGCTTTTAAATTTCCACAAAAAATTTAGAAACTATTATTAGCTGCTAATGCTGCATGAACAAAAAGCTCCTGCTAATAACGTCTTTAATTTAAAAGAACAACCACTGAAAAATCCCCAAACATTGAGTATGTTTAGATTATGAGTATTTCAGAAATCCAGCACCCACTGTTTTTTGTCTTTGTTTGTTTGTTTTTTTTTTTTTTCTTGCACAGAGAACTAAAAATTAATCTGCCACAGGGTCCTCTTTTGCCTCCTGACTGCATACAATCAACCGTGGTTGGCTGCCACTAAACCTGGGATGTGTTCTGTCTTATCCTGAGCAAGCCAAGTTCAGACAACATTATGCTCACAGGAATGCCAAGGTGCTAGGCACTGATGCATTATGAAGATGACAAGACCTCCCTCTGGGAACTTTAATGTTAAAATTAACAGTAAATATGGACACAATTATTGTGACATAAAATTAAATAGCTAAAAATATACTCTATAGAAGGAGAAACTGTTACAGTAAAGAACAAAAGTATAATTATTACTGGCCCTAAATGTCTTAGAGTTGCTTTTTCTCCTCCTGGCAAGATAGAAAACTGAATTTTTTTCAACTTAAATTTTTTCAGACTTTGAAAAGTCTCTAATTTTGTTTGTAGTTTACAACCAGAACACAAAGATCAATCAATTCAGCTTTTAAAAACTGTCATAATACAAAAGGACCACTGTGAAGTGACAAATCTGAAGGAAATAGATTCCTAGTGGTCCATTTATGATTCCCATCTCCTTCTAAAGTCACGAGAAGCTAACAAATTATATTTTGACTCTTTTGGCCTTAGTGTCCAGGGCATAACACATGTTCAATACAAGTTGTTGGATGAATTGAAATCATTGTTCTATAGCTTTCATATCTGTCATAAGTCAACAGGGTAAATTTAGAATTCTTCCCATAGCCAAAAGAAAAGTTTGATCATTTTTATAAGTAATAAATGTTTATTGTACGACTTGTGAATTCAAGAAGAATGGCTAATGATAATAAGAAACCACCTTTGTAGATTTCAATGCTGAAGAAGAGGACTTTTTCAAATAAAGGGAGTAAGTGAAACTAGATGATGACAGCTTTACTAAAAGATGAGTTATGTTCTCAGTAATATAATTGCAGAAAGTTCTGTTTTATTAGTTTGATTCCACACTATATTACAGCACACACATGCACATAACACACACAGGAACTACAACCTAAATCAGAACTGCACTACCACCATCTAATTAACAGCGAATAATGTACATCAAAAGTTAGAATTGTCAAAAGATGTATCTCATCCTGGGAAAGTTTCTCTAAAATTTTAGAATGAAGATTGGCTTCTCTTTTAACTTTCTGGGAGTTGAATGACCAACATCTTTTAAAATGTTATTCCAGCTACTGGCTCCTTTTGTAAGGACATTTTCTCAGCCAAGTTTCATATTGGTATTACCTTGGATGGAGTATCAACCGTTTCTTATTCAAATGAGAAACATTAGTATTGCTTGGAGTGAATTATGTGCATTTTGTAGCATATTCTGAGAATAGTATTTCTGAAACATGTCAAGGTGCCAATCTGAGCAAAGTGAGAGATCCAGGAAAATGTGCAATGATTGATGGCACTTTGACACTTGAAAAATCATGCTTATTTGACCATGACACAAACAATGGTTCTGACATCAAAAATCAAAAGTCAGTTTTTATGTAGTTTAACTGTATCTCTACCCACACAATACACATAAAATTTAGGACAATGTCTTTAGGATCTTAGGATAGAGATATTTATTTTTGGTTTTGGGTTTTTTTTAAAGCAGAAAATGAAACCATAAAGACTGATAAGTTCAATTACATTGGAAGCATTAGAAGTAAGTACTGGTAGGGGTGCCTGGTGGCTCAGTCGGATAAGCGTGTGACTTCAGCTCAGGTCGTGATCTTGTGGTTTGTGAGTCTGAGCCCTACATCAGGCTCTGGGTTGACAGCTCAGAGCCTGGAGCCTGCTATGGACTCTGTGTTTCCTTCTGTCTCTACCCCTCCCCCACTCACACTCTGTCTCTCTCTGTCTCTGTTTCTCTCTTCTCTCTCTCAAAAATAAACAAAACATCTAACAAAATGTGGGAAAAAAAGAAGTACTTCTATTCACACTTAGAGAAAATGAAAAGATAAGTTACAAACTGAAAGGAGATATTGCAACATATGCTACTAATAGAGGATTACTATCTAGAACTCCTATAAACATTTAAAAAATCCAACATAATTTAAAAATGTATGCCAAAGACCAGAGGAACTTCCAAAAGGAGGGAACAGTGGGGCCAAAAAGCATACGATAATAATAAGTTCAACTTGAAGGAAATGAAAACTAGCATGAAATATTTTACAAATGCAAAAATGAAAATGTCTAACAGCAAAGATCATGAAGGACACGGAATATAACAAGATAAATTACTATTGGCTAGAGTATAAACACCAAAGCCATTCTGCACAAAAATTTGGAAACAACTGCCCAGGTATATGGAGGTGTATATATCTATACCCAGGAATTCTACTCCCATGCTACACACTCTAGAGAAACACTTGCATATTTATGTCAGAAGATACGTGCACAGATGTCCACCAGTGCATTGTTTGTATGCACTATGTTTGTTATAGTGAAAAACTGAAAACTACCCAAATGTCTTTCCACATGAAAATGGGCAAATAAGTCCTAGAATTTTCACATGATGGACTACAATACAGCTATACACATGCATGAATCTCAGTGTTGAACAAAAGAGCATGGCACAAAAGAATACACATTATATGATTCTAATATTTAAAATTCAAAACTATGTAAAATTATGCAATATTCCTCTGTGAATACCAGTGTGTGTGTGTGTGTGTGTGTGTGTGTGTGTACGTGTGCGGTGTCAGTGTATTTGTGTAAGTACATAATAGTTCTGGATCTTATTTGGTCTTCCATGACAATGCTCTCAGATTTCTAGGTTTTGTAAGTTTGGCTTCCATGAAGATGGTGATACAGAGGAGGGCAAGTTTAGTATGGGTGTAAGGGTTTGGTTTTAAACTTAAATAGGTGAGTCTTAAGTGCCTGCAAGATATATGAATGGGGATAGATAGTAAACAGGTAAACCATTACATAGATGGAGAGCTCAGGGGAGAATACTGGACTATGTATAGAAAGACAGCACTCATGCTGTATTCCTGGCGCTAAAGGCAAATGAGCTGAAGAGATCACCCAGAAGGAGTCTCCCAGAGAAAACAGTTTAGTATAGAAACCCAGAGAATATTAAAATTACAGGGGCAGACAGAAATGATTAAAAGAGATTCAAAGGAATGATGTGAAAGATATGGGGAGAATCAGGGAGAAGTGCTATCACAATGAGGGCCAAGTTTATTTTGTGAGCCCACAGCTTATGGTATTTCCACATGCTACCCAAAAGCTGGCTTTCTGTACAACTTTGCTGAATCTATAAACTCACATTTTCACCCACTATCAATTATCTGGAATTGAGAAAAATAGCTTGGAACGATGCCGCTATGCTTGAGATTTATTACAGAAAAGAACAGACAATGTTTTCTTTTGGAAAGAAGGAAGTCTTAAACTCTTGGACCATAGCAGTCACAGCAAAAACCTAGCAAAATGGTCAGTTCCTGCCTGGCCACCAAAGCAGGTCATTCTAAAGTAGCTGTTTCTCTCACATTGTGTGTGTGTGTGTGTGTGTGTGTGTGTGTGTGTGTATACTACCAACTTCCCTGGCATCCACCCACCACATCTCTGACTTCCTCTGGGATTGGGGTAAAAGTCAGATGTGGGACAAGGGTGAAGAGGAGAGCTGAGGTAGGGGCAATGTATTGGGAGAGAATCAGACCTGAGCACTGGCAATGAGATATATGATTTGCTAATAATAGAAACCAAATATCAAATGATTTGTCTTTTAAGATGTGACAAATCAAACTTTCATTAAAATGACCACAAAAAAACCCCACTAAATCAAAGTATTAAGCATTTGATACTATTAAATTACTAGGCAGCTATCATACTGACCTTAACAGAGTTCCCGTTATGAAATAAACTCAATTACAGAGACATTTTTTAAATGGACAAGTTTTAGATGTATGCTTAAAGAGTCAACACCACCGAAGTTACCATTGTGGTTTTCAAATTAAATTTCAGTATTAAAAAAATATTTAATGTTAAAATAAGTGGGAAAAGTAGCTTCAAATTTCTAGTTGACCTTATAAAAACCAAAAGCATATCCTAAATAAATTAACAGACTGAAGTCATCAGGATTCAGTAAAACAAGTGTTGAATGCTGTCTGGAATTCAGTAGGCCTAGACAACATTTTGTTGGCCTGAGAAAATGAAAGAAGAGAAGAAATGAAGAAGAGAAACTTTCTGGCAATTAAAATGGCAATTAAAGAAACTGTGTTAGTTATTTCCACTTAAATTTCTAAAGTTATCTTTTTCTAAAGAATATGAATTTCCTGTTCAAAGTTATTAAGACCAAGAAGAAATTAGAAATATGCTTTTGAAATATGTAATTGTGATTTAAACAAAGAAAGGAGAATTATGAAGAGTGATGACCCTTAATGCTAAAATGTACCAGGCGTGCCTGGGTGGCTCAGCTGGTTAAACACCAGTCTCTTGATATCTTGGTTTCAGCTAAGGTCATGATCTCACAGTTCGTGAGACTGAGACCCCTGTCAGGCTCTGCATTGACAGTGGGGAGACCGCTTGGGATTTGCTCTCTCCCTCTCTTTCTGCCCCTCCCCTGCTCACAGGCAAGCGTGAGTGCACACGCTCTATCTCAAAATAAATAAACATTTAAAAAATGCACTTATGTGCTTTATACATTGGAAAAAAATGTTAATTCTAAAATTTCCCTGTAAAACATATACATTATGGATTTGAAAAAAAAAAGATTCTGTGGTTCTATTTAATTCAATGTTTAAAGTGATAAACATTAAAACATATATGTCCATAATCCACAAGGATGCCAAAATTTATGCAGGAATTTCATAATCAATTAGAAGATTTTGTTACTCTTATTGTACTTTATTCAGATAAATAATGTTACCCTGGTAACTCATCAGGTGATTAATATCAGAGTCAATACATGCTTTAAAAAATCAATACCTGAAGACACTATATTAAACCTCATTTCTTCCTGCATTCTTTGCAAGTTTTGAAATGGTGTAAGTGACATTTGTTACTGTTGATCTAGGCCTATGAAAGTAGAAAACCAGAAAGCAGAAATCTTGGCAGAAAATGATTCTCCACAACCTTAATTTTAAGACAGGCCACTGCTTACTGCTGATTTGTGTGCTACAAATGAAACCTCTCTCACTAGACTAGAAGCTTCTCAGGTGGAGAGACTGCTTTATTTTACCCGGCTCATGAATGTTCTAATAATTGCATGTATTAACTAATGAACGAGTGACTGAATAAATGAGGTAGACCGCATTAACAAGAAAGTCTCAATAAAGTTTAACAACCTGCCCAAAGCCACACAGCCAGTTAGCATGAAAGGGAGCAAGCAGGAAAGTCAACAACAGAGCCAGGACAGTAGCCTGTCACTCTAAACCCAAAATCCCTCCCAAATCCTTCACTCCAAAATCCATACCTGTCATGCTACACTGGTGTATGGGGGTCACTAATTCTTACTTACTAATTCTTACTAGTCCAGAGGAAGGCAGCTTGGTGTTAAGCAGTGTGTCTCAAAAAGTAGTTCTACGAGACACTCTTCAAGAGTGACATTTGTGGTCCAAAATATTTGGAAAATATGTTATTTTTTCTCCATGAAGAGCTCTGAGTGTTGCATGTGCACATTATACATTAAAAACTATGGAAATTCTTCCATAAATAAATGTGTTAATTAATTCATCAAGGAAAACAAAAACAAAGGTACAGAAGAGTATGTGTAGATAATTAGTGTATGTGAGTTTATATGTATACAGGAGAGTTCTGGAAGAATTCACAGGAAACTAGTAATGGCTGAAAGGAACTTGGGCTGAAGGACAGGCATACTTATTGCTGGATACTCTCTTAAACAGTTAAGATTTTTTACAACCTTATACATAGAACATATCCTTATAAAGTGCTTAAAGAAAAAAGAAGCTTGCTTAACCTGGGTTTTAGAAGTGAATTTGGAAGTGGAAGCTTCTTTTTTTTTTTTACTGTCTCTCAACTATTAACATCCCAAGAAAGCAGTGCACTCTGGAACTGGTGGCATTTCTTGCTTCCCTGAGAATACAACTACTAGCACGAACGCCAAAACTTAGTGGTCTAATGAAGGCAAATAAAAATACACAAAGAAAGAGAACTCTACTTTTGGTTACCAAGAGAAATGTAAAAAACCTGGGCAGACAATAATACCCAGCCATGGAAGTTAGTGATTTCTAATGAACCAGGAACCAGGACTGATAGTTTCACCGTAGTGCGGAACCAGCTGTTTGAGTTTCCTGCTGCTGCTGTAACAAATTACCATAACGTAATGGCTTAAAACAACACAAATTCATTCTTTTACAGTTCTGGAGATCTGCTGTCTGACCCAGATTTCACTGGACTAAAATCATGGTGTTGGCAGAGCTGTGTTCTTCTCTGGAGGCCCTAGCAGATAATTTATTTCCTTACCTTTTCCAGGTTCCAGAGCTACCCCCTTCCTCCATCTTTAAACCCAGCAAGGACAGAAGGACCCCGTTTCACAGCACATCACTCTGACCTTGCTTCCTTCATCACATTTCTTTCTCTGCCTCTCTTCTCTGTCACTCCCATTTAAGAGCCTGGTGATGCACTGGGTCTGCCTGGATAATCCAGGATATTTAGCTACTTTAAAGGTCAGCTGATTAGCAACTTTAATTCATCTGCATCCCCTTTGCCATGTGATCTAACATAGGCTCAGGTTCCAGGAATTAAGACAGACATCTTTGAAAGGGGGTGGCCATTCTTCTGCCTACTCCAGCCTTAACTTGGTTAGGGTTCAAGTGTTATTCTAATCTGTTAGCTTAACTATGTTTCAGAATAATTGAATACACAAACACGTTTTGTAAGCAGACATGCAAGGCCCAGAGCTAAAGGAAACCCTCAACCCGGCTGGAGGAGGCATCTGCAAGGTGTGAGTAATGTGAACTAAAACTCCAAACAACCCACATTGGGTCCTCTTATCCAGAGATAAATGGAACCAGATTCCCTGAGAAGGGCTGGCAACTACTATTATCCATCACCTACCCATCCACTATTTATTGAGTGCTTACCATGGGTCAGAAACTCATGAGACTGTGCTACATGCTTAGGATACAAAGGTGAGCATACAAACAATCTAAGGCAGAAGCAGCACTGAGCTGCTGAGCTCCCCTGAAATTATACTTACAGTAGCCTTTGTCTGGGCTGTGTTTAGAGGCTTGTCTACAGTACTGTGTTTTATTATGACAGTTCTAAAGAGGAAGGCTGTAAAAGAACCACAGAAATGCCACCCTCATGGGAATGTGACATGTGCTGTCAGTCACACAAGGCCACTGGTATAGGTGGTCTTCATCCCTGACTTAATGTCCTGCTATTACTATCTTGAAATTGTTAAATTTTGAACAAAGGGGCTCTGCATTTTTATTTGCACTGAGCCTGAAAATTACTGTAGTTTGTCCTGACCACGATTTTTGAGTGACCTCAGCACACCAGTCCCAAAATGAACCTAACCAATTGCTCAAACATCTGGACCAATAAACAATGGGACTTTTTTTTTTAACCAATTATGTACTGATGTATGGACTCATTCTGTCCTAACCATAATCTAGTTTTGATCCTTAATTAGCATAACCGCCAGTAAACCCAATTTCTAACATTTTAACACACTTTTTCTCTTCTGGGAAATGCTGATTTCTTTTTTTTTTTTTTTTTTTTGCCTGCAAAAAATAAGAATGTATTATCCTGATAAATAAATGCTCTGCTTCATTAGGCTTTTCCTTCTCCTGCCTTTCTCTACTTTTTTTCTGTTGAAAGCTCCACTGTCCTTTGTTTTATAGTAAGAGAGCTCAATTTCTATTTTAATTAACAGATTTCTCCATTATATTAATCCTTGCTAGTGGGCTTCATTCTTAGTGTTCTTAAAATTATCCGGTGTAATTAATTCCTTTACTCACAAAGCAGCAAACATCATCAGTGCCATCCTATGCTATGGCTTACCTATCTCCTTCCCTTTGGATTTAATGATTATCAGTCTGCTCCAAATTCTTCCTGAATGTTTTCCTAGGCTTTTCATGGAATAAGTGACTAAGGATGATTATGCAGTCAGACTTTTTAAAAAAGTCAGACTCTTTTTGTAACATAACTAACATCATAATAACTTTTATACAAAATGAGTAGAGTACCATAATAACTGATGAGTGATATAAACAACCAAAAAACCACTTCTTCACCAAGTATATTAATTCAACTTGGTACTATGGGTGAAATGTAGAGAGTCAGTGATCAAAATCTGGGAGATGTCTGTTTACAGAAACATGTCAGAAAGGAATCAGAGCACTGGAAGAAGGCAGATGCAAAAAAATCTACAAAATTATGTGGATTTTGATTTTGAATTAAAAAGATTAAACTTTTCAGATGTTTAAAAAAATAACCAAACTGCAAAGTAAAACCAAGTTGTATAGGGAGGCAGGGTGTTTTAAAGACAACTGTCTCCCACAATTGGTAGCAATTCCCTGTGTAGATAAGGCAGTGCAAAGCATGTAGGATGCAGTCTACAGACTCAGAGTGACCGAAGAAAGACCTATCTGCCCTTTGACCCTAGAAAAATTTATTACATGAATGGTGTTATGATTCCAGCAAAAGTTCAAATGTCACTAAACTTTTATTTATCACATTAAAAATACATGGAATAAATGCAAATCTTATTTAAAAGTCAATCAAATCCACACACAAAGCTGTTGACTACAGTTGTGTTTTACGTTTACATAATTATTTACTAAATGAATTGTATACATTTTCTCATTTTAGCATCTTTATGACTACATAAATTACCGTTTTTTTTCAAGATTTCTGTTCATAATGTTTATTTCAGGGAAGCAGAGTAAGTATGACAAATGGTCCTATTAATGCATTAAATGATGCAATTCGGTCTCATTTGTTTTTGAATGTCCCAGTGTAATCGATGCCTTAAGAAAAATATAAAAATAGCATTATTTAATAATAATTCTCCAAAATGCATAGTGGAGGAAGTTTTCACAAAGCACTCAGAAATATCACTAACACATTTAATTCAGTCAAATGTTTTGTAAAGGCATTGGTCGGATTTGCCAAAAAGCAGGACTGGCTGTAGCATTTAATTAAGCCTTGAACAGAAAAATTTAGTAAATAATCTATTCACAATTCAAACATCCACTATCACCTAACTGATCTTATTCAGCTACTATAAGAAAGCTATCTATCTCAGCCTTGATTGTGTGCCATCTGAACTATATATTTTTCCTCTTTGCCTTTTCATTTTTCTCCTTCAGCCCACCTTCCAACTGTTGCTAATTAGTTATCTATGACACAAGTCTGATTATTATCTTCCACTCCTACAATGCTGTAGCTGAAACTCCCTTGGCGTAGCAAAAAGAAAAAAAAAAAAGCACCAAAGAAGGACATCTCTGCATAAATTCTAGAGGCCTGGCTTCTTTTCCAGCTCTAACTCTCTGATGCTCTTTTACACTAAACTTCTTTTCATCCACCAAACACACCATTCTTTCGCTACCATACTTTTCCACATATTTCCCTCAGTTTGAGGTCCCTTTCTCCTACCTTCTTTACTTAGCAGTCTCCTACTCATCATTAAAGGCCAAATTCAGATGTCACTGCTCCTGGGAAGGCTTCTATATTTTCCTAGGTAGAGAAACTAATTATCTCCTATTCTCACATAGTGTATCCTAAATCAAGTCAGTTATCGCTCTGTAACAAACCACCCTACACTTAGCAACCCCAAACAATAACCACTGTATTCTGCTCATACCTTCTATAAATCAGGAATCTGGACAGGGCACAGTGCAGGATGGCTTGTTTTTGTGCCACAGCATCAGGGCATTAGCCAGAACTACTGGAGAACTGGGCTGACCTATTGACCGGGAACTAGAATCCTCTGAAAGCTCAGTGAGTCATATCTGGTGTTTGGACTAGGAGTCCTCAAAGATTAGCACTGGCTACTGGAGCGTCTTCAGTGTCTTGGCTTCCTCACTCTTGCCTTCCAGAATGGCAGCCTGGAGTACTCAGCCTTCATTTAAAAATGTTTAGGGGCCCAAGGCGGCTAAGTGCCTGACTCTTGGTTTCTGCTCAGGTGGTGATCTCACAGTTTCATGAGTTCAAGACTCGCACCAGCTCCACATTGACTGTGTGGAGCCTGTTTAGGATGCTCTCTTCTTGCTCTCTGCCTCTCCTCTACTCGTGCTGTCTTCCCTCTCTCAAAATAAATACATAAACAAACCCTAAAGAGCAAAAAAACAAAAAAAAACAAAAAAAAAACAAACAAAAAAACAGGGCACAAGGTTGCCTTTTCTGACCTAGTCTCTGGAAATTACCTAACATCACTTTTCCTGCATTTTGCTGTTACAAATGAGTTAAAAGCCCACCCAGATTGAAGGGGAGGAGCCATAGAAACTACCTCTCTATGGAAGAAGTATCAACCACAGACTTTAATTCTATACATCTTTGTCACTTACATTGTAACCAACTGAAGAACAGGAACTATGATTTAGAATAAGTGTTTCATTCAGAATTTGGCGCAGTTCCTATAATAAAGAACTATGTGTGCTGAAACTGACTAAAAAGTGTCTTATTGAGTACATCTGCCTTTTTTCTCTTTGAGTTGAGTATGAAAAAAGCTATAGCTACATTCATATATAATTTACAGAGAATAAAAACCATTCCGAGGAGAATGGTACTGATATTGATGTTTTAGAAATCCCGCCACATAAAATCACTTCAAACCTCATTTACAGGTTCAACAAGGAAATTTTAATTCCTGACAACTACTGCTGGCTAGTAGCTAGCTTATTTTCCATTATGAAGTAACTTATTTATTTTTTCCAAGTAGTTTTGGCTGTTTATAAATCTATCTGCTTACACGTTCATAATGCCACTAGTGTAGTTCTATTCCACTTTACTGGAATGTTTGGGAAGAGAAAGTTGTGGTTAAATTAATGATGTTTCAATCTTCATGGCTAAAAGCCTCCCTAGCAAATGCTGGGCAACTTCTAAGTAAACACATACTCAGAACTATATAACAACTACTGGAAGACACTATAGTTTCTTGAATTTTCTATTAACTTTCATTAAGTTGTCATTGTTGTTGTTGCTGTTATTATTATTATTACTTAAGCTTTAGGAATTTAAGACAATCTAAACCTTTTCTATCTGGCTATTGAGAAATAAGCAATCATAGTTTCCTTAAAAAATGTAAGTAAAATTCAAAGATAAAATAAAATCTTCAGTCCTATACATCCTTTATTCTGAGAAGAAATGTGACCCCTGTTAGCAATAGGGAGTTATCACCATCAATCTCACCACAGATAAGCAATGAAGAAGGAGAATCAGATTTCATATACCAGAAACCATAAACAGAATTTTAAATGTTGAACCAAGAAATTCTAACACTTGTTTGGAATTAGGAAAGCTGTCATCCATAAATTCACATGCAGTCCCAAATATAAGCATGAAAATTGAACAGGCTACAAACATGCATGGAAAACATTCAGCTAGATTCTACAGTCTGATCATGATTTCCCTTAAAATATATATAACCCCCCAATTCTCCTCAAAATGTTATTGGGCTTCTGTGGTTTGGTAAACAGAAAATTTTAAATTAATTCATTTAAAATGCTGTCTACAATGCATTCTTTTATCATTGCTGTAAAAATAGGCTATTTGTCATACTGTAAAAGAAAAAAAGATGTTTGATACTTCCTATTTTATCACTGGACAGTTTTCTGTAACTGAGAAATTTGGAAGTGACTAGAAAGAGCAATTAAAAACCCTATTTGTAAGATTACAAGTTTCTGGAAGGCAGGAACTACAGTTATCTATGTATGGTTTAACCACATACAGGACATTTGCAACTAAGAGTTGTTTTTTTTTAAAGTTTGTTTTTAAACTTAAACTCAGGACACAATTTTTAGAAATGTTACAAATAACAGATTTTCCACTAAGACCACTTAGCCTATTATATAAACAAACTATTAGAAAGGATTAATCATGAGAACAGTCAACACAATTATAAAAATCCATTTTTTATACATATCTTACTTCAATCAGTATTTTCTCATTGTAAGGCATTGTGCTAGTCTCTGAGATGAATAAGTAAAACATAACTCCAAACTCTGAAAATGTCTAGTGAGCAAAAAAGTTTAAAGAATTATGTATAATATACTGTGATGAAATACATAAAAGTATTGATTTGTAAGATTAAAAAATATTTTAAGTTTCAGGGGCGCCTGGGTGGCTCAGTCGGTTAAGCGTCCGACATCGGCTCAGGTCATGATCTCACAGTTTGTGAGTTCAAGCCCTGCATCGGGCTCTGTGCTGACAGCTCAGAGCCTGGAGCCTGCTTCACATTCTGTGTCTCCCTCTCTCTCTGCCCCCTCTGTGCTCATGCTCTGTCTCTCTCTGTCTCAAAAACAAATAAACATTAAAAAAATATTTTAAGTTTCAAATCTGGATTTCAGGAACACATCTCCTTACAGAAGGCTTATCTGTATTTGCACTTATATGTAAACATGTTACACAAAAAATGCGATTTGATTACTACATGGTAATTTCCCATAACTCTTGAAGAGATACTTGGCTGTTAATGATTAAACGCAATTCTTATTCCTAGCAGCCATAACTGTTTTCTTTCCTTAAGCAATTTTTCTCATAAAGAAATGGAATTGAATGTTGTATCAGAAGACTGAATACTTAAAGAAAACATTTAAATTCATGGGAATTTCATTAAAACAACAATAATTGCTATTAGACACCTAGACAAACCCAATCCGAATATCCAACAGTTAGGTGGGGTGGGGTTAAAAAAGGCAACTCTATGTCTGAATGTCTGAAGGTCCAAAATATCAGTATTGTCTTTTCAGGATAGAAAACTTTTAGGTTTCATCCAAAGTTATGAACCTAAATTTTCTGTATTACCTCCTCTCCTTATTTTGGGTGTTGAATCTTCATCAAATAAATATTCCTTATACTGAAATAGTTACTACTTAAAATAAACATTTGGTAAGACGAAATTATGAATTTCCCAAATGACTTTTTAAGATGACTTGGGTTTCAAATTCAGAAATTCTAATTCCTATAATTAATATAGTGGATGCAAGCAGCAACAAAAAATATTTATTTTTTTGGCATATAAAGTAGTATATGCACATTATAAACACTTCAAAAACTTCAGAAAAATATAATAAAAATAAAAATTATCCTGTCCCTTCACCTGTTGATATTTTAGTGTATATACTTTAATTTATATATATATACAATATACACATATACAGTCTTCTAAAAATAATTATACTATAAAAATATTTTATATCATATTTCTCTTAATAATTTTTGGGGTATTACTTTTCTGTGTCAATAATTATCGCTCCATGGGGCACCTGGGTGGCTCAGCAGGTTAAGCATCTGACTCTTGATTTTGGCTCAGGTCATGATCTCAGGGCTCACTGACAGGGCAGAGCCTGTTTAGGATTCTCTTTCCCTCTCTCTCTCCCCCCCCCCCAATTTGCACTTGTGCTCTCTGTCTCTCTCTCAAACCAAAGAAATAAACTTAAAAAATAATTATGACTCTCCATTCTCATTATTTAATGGCCTCATTGTCTATTCCATTACACTGAGGTACCTTAAAAATACAACTGGCTCTCCGTTCATAGTCCAAAATTATAAACAATTTAAATACCTATTGTAAATCACATTTCAATGAACATCTTGAATATATTCCTTCTAGGTAATGTTCTTAAGGTAACAGTTCTATTTAATTCTAATTGAAAATGGTTTGCTATATAACACTATAGTTCCTGACAGTTACTACTCTTAGGAATGCTAAAGGGAGAAGTACAGCTTAAGTCCAAGAGAGTAGCTAGCATGTATGTTTTTTAACTACCTGAAAATTAAATCAGTTTTTTAATGAAAATTCTATTTTGAAATTATGTGAATTTTGCCATAGAAAAAGTACTACATTAAAGTAGTACATTAAAGTACTATATAGAGATAAAAGAATTAATGGGAGCAACAACCAAAGTAACTACCCATATAAACCAGGGAAATAAAGTGATTAAAACCTTGGGAAGTGAAGAGAGTACTCATTAAAATATTTGTGTATTATCAAACACAAAAAAGATCAGACGTTCTTTAGGTTCCTCTCTGAAGACTACCCCACCCCTTGCTTTCCAGTAATAAAAAGTTTTGATATTATACATCAGAGGTGGGCCTCATACACATTATACACTACGATTTTTGTTCACTTTTCTTGGGGACATTAGGTTAGGTCAGTGACACATTACAGGAGTGTTTTGTGTCTGTTTGTCAAGGTGTGGGCCAAACTCTCTCCTATACATTAAATGGTTATTACTAACTTGGAAATAAGGCAAAGATGGGTGCTTCACAGGATTCGGGAAGAGTCAGAGCTGACAATGATTCTGAACTTAGTGTGCAGATAAGTAAAAGGATTCAAAGATAAAGATAACACATTCATTGAAAAGTACCTTATTCACTGTGATGTTGATATTTTAATCCAGGTATAAATGACTATACTCTGATGTCACTTTGCCACACATACAATTGAAGAGAATAATTTAAAATGGATACAGATGCCTTTTTAAAAGGAGGATCCTGAACTTTCTTGATGCAAATAAGAATTCTAACTGGAAGTTTTAGATCTTCACACATAGCGTGGAGCTGTCCTCCATAGTTTCTCGTGTGTGTGTGTGTGTGTGTGTGTGTGTGTGTGTGTTTTAATTCAATATTCAAAATTCTGTTTAAACTCTATTCAGGTTGTTCATCTGTAACCGAGACTAACAGCTAACATTTATTAAATATTCTCCTTACACCAGGTACTATGTTAACTCCTTATTCATGTAATTGTCACAATAACCCTATGTCTGGTTATGGTCTCTATTTTCCAAATGAGAAACCAAAACCTTAGATATATGACCCACTCAACCAAGTTCTCACAATTTATAAGTGGCTAAGGAAGGACTTAAACTCAGTTCTGCTGGCCTCCATGCTCTGAACCAATGCCTCTTTCCCTTTTTCCTTTTGCCTGAAGTATCTTTTCCATCATTATTATATGTGCAAATTCTATCTACCCTACAAGGCTCAGCTAAAATGCTACATCCTTCATGAAACCTGCCTTGAATTCAGCCTCTTTAAAATCTCTTATCACACATCACTAGAGAATTATTCTAACACAAAATAAATGAATTCTGTTCAAAACAACGTAGCTTTATGTGTTACCTGCCTAATTATAATGTGTGAAATTAAAAATAGGGTCATTTCCAGCAAATATTTCCTGAAGTACAAAAGGTGTTTATAGGCAGATGAGAAGTTCTATTTTTCCTTAAAGTCATTAATGTCACCTTCTTGACTGACAAATACTTAGCAAGCATTTGCAAGTGACTTATGCTTACTGGACATTGTCTGCATAACAATAAATTGTCATGATCACTGCCCTCTTTGAGCTTACAATCTAAAACAGATGTCATGTTTTAAACAAACATAAAAAAAGATAAAGGTGTTTACATACAACTGTTTCAACAATTGAGATATACTACATGCATGAAATGTTTATATTATATGCCAGTCACAGTGCAGCATTGTGTGTGTGTGTGTGTGTGTGCGCGCGCGCACGTGCACATGCAGAAGACTGAAATGTCATATACAGGGTCAAGATAAGGATTTTTCAAATTCAGGTTTTGTCTATGTAAAAAAGAGGGCAGCAGCTTACATCTGTGCAACTAGGGCTTTATTAGAAGAATACAGATGTCAATCACCACAGACTAACCACTGTACACATGTGAACCAGATGCTTCCATGTAAAATAACCCAGGGTGTTTCACAGATGAATCACTGAAAACGTAATTACACATCAGTCCTAGTTTATTAGTAACAGGTCCACTTATGTGGAAGCCATATGGTACTATCCATCCTGAAGTAGTGGAAAATACAAAAATGCGTTTTTGAGATCTTCAAATATAAACTCTTCTTCTGTTGGTTTGCTATATTACTCTTGCGGCAAGGTAAGTGGTGACTGTATGTGTTCAGTCAAATGCCTTTGGGACAGAGGTCCGTTGCTGCCTCTTACTACTGAAGACTGGGTCAATAAAGTTTATATTCTATCCTTTCCCCTTCAAAGGATTTTACTTCAACAAAAAATAAAATGTTTTAGGGACCATACAACTCTTATATATCTAATTAATGACTGTCAGGGTAAATATTTACAACACCTAGAATGTATGCTGAGTATTAAAGTTACTTACCAATGTTTTCTCTTGCATACAATTTAATGTTGATTCGATATATATGCATTCACTGCAGGTAAACAAAGCCCATAAAAAAGTTGTCAGAAAGCATCTAAGTTTTACAACATCGATTCTCTGAGCTCCAAGGGTCACTAGTCTGCGTTTCATAAAGCTGTCTACCTATTTACATAATCAATTTGCTTGTTTTCCTCACGTGTCGGACAAATAGCAATGAAACTCTTCACTGAAGAGCAAAGCCCTTTAAGAGGAGATTAAATTTTTGCTTCAAAGAGACTCTTTAAAACAAAAAAAATAAGCACACCAAAGACTACTTCTCTGAAGCACTTTGGTTAGGAAACTATACCAGGAGGGCACACAGCATCAATGGTGTCTAGACTACCATTAGAAAACCTCAAGGTTTTCTTTTGTTTACTCTTTGACCACAGGGGCAAAAATGTCCTGGCAGGTTGATTTGCTGTCTTCCCCTTTCTCTCCAGTCTTAAAGTGGTTTTTTTCCAATTATTTAAACAAATTTTATATTTGATGTATATAATATTTGAATAACATATAAATACACAGAAATTATAAAGCATAATAGTAAGTCTGACTCCTGCAGTGCTACTACTTAAGAAGACAAAATTACCAATACGGTTACACCCAACATGCTTCACTCTCGAACCTTCTCTCTTTGCCTCCCCATAAGGTATAATTCTATCCTATGTTGTGCATTAATCATTTCTTTGCCTTAAAAAGGAAAGTTATGTTACATATATACATATTCCTAACTAACATTTTGTTCAAATGCTGCTTTCTTGTGAGGGGATGGAGAACTATTTATCATGCTACTGGAAGTCAAAAGAAAGCTGGAGTAGCCATACTTATATCACACAAACTAGACTTTAAATTAAAGGCTTTAACAAGAGATGAAGAAGGGCATTATATAGTAATTACAGGGTCTATCCATCAAGAAGAACTAACAATTATAAATGTCTATGCGCCGAATACGGGAGCCCCCAAATACATAAAACAATTACAAACATAAGCAACTTTATTGATAAGAATGTGGTAATTGCAGGGGACTTTAACACTCCACTTACAGAAATGGATAGATCATCTAGACACACGGTCAATAAAGAAACAAGGGCCTTGAATGATACATTGGATCAGATGGACTGGACAGATATATTTAGAACTCTGCATCCCAAAGCAACAGAATATACTTCCTTCTCGAGTGCAAATGGAACATCCTCCAAGATAGGTCACATACTGGGTCACAAAACAGCCCTTCATAAGTATACAAGAAGTGAGATCATACCATGCATGCTTTCGGACTACAATGCTGTGAAGCTTGAAATCTACCAGGAAAAAGTTTGGAAAACCTCCAAAAGCATGGAGGTTAAAGAACACCCTACTAAAGAATGAATGGGTCAACCAGGCAATGAGAGAAGAAATTTAAAAATATATGGAAACAAACGAAAATGAAAATACAACAATCCAAACGCTTTGGGATGCAGCAAAGGCAGTCCTGAGAGGAAAATACATCGCAATCCAGGCCTATCTCAAGAAACAAGAAAAATCCCAAATACAAAATCTAACAGCACACCTAAAGGAAATAGAAGCAGAACAGCAAAGACAGCCTAAACCCAGCAGAAGAAGAGAAATAATAAAGATCAGAGCAGAAATAAACAATATAGAATCTAAAAAAAACTGTAGAGCAGATCAACGAAACCAAGAGTTGGTTTTTTGAAAAAATAAACAAAATTGATAAACCTCTAGCCAGGCTTCTCAAAAAGAAAAGGGAGATGACCCAAATAGATAAAATCATGAATGAAAATGGAATTACTACAACTAATCCCTCAGAGATACAAACAATTATCAGGGAATACTATGAAAAATTATATGCCAACAAACTGGACAACCTGGAAGAAATGGACAAATTCCTAAACACCCACACGCTTCCAAAACTCAATCAGGAGGAAATAGAAAGCTTGAACAGACCCATAACCAGCAAAGAAATTGAATCAGTTATCAAACATCTCCCAACAAATAAGAGTCCAGGACCAGATGGCTTCCCAAGGGAGTTCTACGAGACGTTTAAAGCAGAAATAATACCTATCCTTCTCAAGCTATTCCAAAAAATAGAAAGGGAAGGAAAACTTCCAGACTCATTCTATGAAGCCAGTATTACTTTGATTCCTAAACCAGACAGAGACCCAGTAAAAAAAGAGAACTACAGGCCAATGTCCCTGATGAATATAGATGCAAAAATTCTCAATAAGATACTAACAAATCGAATTCAACAGCATATAAAAAGAATTATTCACCATGATCAAGTGGGATTCATTCTAGGGATGCAGGGTTGGTTCAACATTCGCAAATCAATCAACGTGATACATCACATTATTAAAAAAAAAAGATATGAACCATATGATCCTGTCAATCGATGCAGAAAAGGCATTTGACAAAATTCAACATCCTTTCTTAATAAAAACCCTTGAGAATGGCGGGATAGAAGGAACATACTTGAACATCATAAAAGCCATTTATGAAAAGCCCACAGCTAACATCATCCTCAATGGGGAAAAACTGAGAGCTTTTTCCCTGAGATCAGGAACATGACAGGGATGTCCACTCTCACCGCTGTTGTTTAACATAGTGTTGGAAGTGCTAGCATCAGCAATCAGACAACAAAAGGAAATCAAAGGCATCAAAATTGGCAAAGATGAAGTTAAGCTTTCATTTTTTGCAGATGACATGATCTTATAAATGGAAAATCCGACACACTCCACCAAAAGGCTGCTAGAACTGATACATGAATTCAGTAAAGTTGCAGGATACAAAATCAATGTACAGAAATCAGTTGCATTCTTATACACTAATAATGAAGCAACAGAAAGACAAATAAAGAAACTGATCCCATTCACAATTGCACCAAGAAGCATAAAATACCTAGGAATAAATCTAACCAAAGATGTAAAAGATCTGTATGCTGAAAACTATAGAAAGCTTATGAATGAAATTGAAGAAGATATAAAGAAAAGGAAAAACATTCCGTGCTCATGGATTGGAAGAATAAATATTGTCAAAATGTCAATACTACCCAAAGCTATCTACACATTCAATGCAATCCCAATCAAAATTGCACCAGCCTTCTTCTTGAAGCTAGAACAAGCAATCCTAAAATTCATACGGAACCACAAAAGGCCCTGAATAGCCAAAGTAATTTTGAAGAAGACCAAAGCGGGAGGCAACACAATCCCAGATTTTAGCCTCTACTACAAAGCTGTAATCATCAAGACAGCATGGTATTGGCACAAAAACAGACACATAGACCAATGGAATAGAATAGAAACCCCAGAACTAGACCCACAAATGTATGGCCAACTAATCTTTGACAAACCAGGAAAGAACATCCAATGGGAAAAAGACAGTCTCTTTAACAAATGGTGCTGGGAGAACTGGACAGCAACATGCAGAAGGTTGAAACTAGACCACTTTCTCACACCATTCACAAAAATAAACTCAAAATGGATAAAGGACCTGAATGTGAGACAGGAAACCATCAAAACCCTAGAAGAGAAAGCAGGAAAAGACCTCTCTGACCTCAGTGGTACCAATTTCTTACTTGACACATCCCCAAGGGCAAGGGAATTAAAAGCAAAAATGAACTACTGGAACCTCATGAAGAAAAAAAGCTTCTGCACAGCAAAGGAAACAACCAACAAAACTAAAAGGCAACCAACGGAATGGGAAAAGATATTTGCAAATGACATATCGCACAAAGGGCTAGTATCCAAAATCTATAAAGAGCTCACCAAACTCCACACCCAAAAAACAAATAATCCAGTGAAGAAATGGGCAGAAAACATGAATAGACACTTCTCTAAAGAAGACATCCAGATGGCCAACAGGCACATGAAAAGATGTTCAACGTCGCTCCTCATGAGGGAAATACAAATCAAAACCACACTCAGATATCACCTCACGCCAGTCAGAGTGGCCAAAATGAACAAATCGGGAGACTATAGATGCTGGAGAGGATGTGGAGAAACGGGAACCCTCTTGCACTGGTGGTGGGAATGCCAATTGGTGCAGCCACTCTGGAAAACAGTGTGGAGCTTCCTCAAGAAATTAAAAATAGACCTACCCTATGACCCAGCATAGCACTGCTAGGAATTTACCCAAGGGATACAGGAGTACTGATGCATAGGGGCACTTGTACCCCAATGTTTATAGGAGCACTCTCAACAATAGCCAAATTATGGAAAGAGCCTAAATGTCCAGCAAGTGATGAATGGATAAAGAAATTGTGGTTTATATACACAATGGAGTACTACGTGGCAATGAGAAAGAATGAAATACGGCCCTTTGTAGCAACATGGATGGAACTGGAGAGTGTGATGCTAAGTGAAATAAGCCATACAGAGAAAGACAGATACCATATGTTTTCACTCTTACGTGGATCCTGAGAAACTTAACAGAAACCCATGGGGGAGGGGAAGGTGAAAAAAAAAAAAAAAGAGGTTAGAGTGGAAGAGAGCCAAAGCATAAGAGACTCTTAAAAACTGAGAACAAACTGAGGGTTGATGGGGGGTGGGAGGGAGGGGAGGGTGGGTGATGGGTATTGTGGAGGACACCTTTTGGGATGAGCACTGGTTGTTGTATGGAAACCAATTTGACAATAAATTTCAAAAAAATAAAATAAATCAGGAAGCAAAATATATATATATATATAATATATATATAATATATATATATAAATAAATGCTGCTTTCTTTTTAAGTTTTATAAAAACAAAATCACACTATATCTAGCCTTCTATGACTTGCATCTTTTATTCAACATTAAGTAACTATGACTCATCTATCTCATTTATATTCTCTGCTGTGAAAAATTATATTTTGTGATTTTATATGCCTAAGTACATATTATATAAAATACTATATACATACATATATATGTATAAAACACAAACAACACTGCTATGAACAGTCTTATATAAATGTTTAGAGCACATATACCAGACTTTCTCTTTGGTAATATGCCAAGGATTTGGACTTTGGGGTCATTCTGTGCATGAATGTTTGAGTTGTTGTTGTTGTTTTTAAAAACAACAAGGCCAAATAGTTTTTCGAAGGGTTTGAACTCATTTCTACTACCATTAGCAATGTTTATGGTTCCTGTTGATCAATTCTTATTCAAAATTTGATACTGTCAGAATTTTACATTTTTGCTAAAACAAAATTTATTGGTATCTCTGTAGCATTTTTGTTAAAGCTTACTCTTGGGGCTCCTGGGTGGCTCAGTCAGTTAAGCATCCGAATTTGGCTCAGGTCATGATCCTGCAATTTGTGGGTTCAAGCCCCACATCAGGCTCTCTGCTGTCAGTGCAGAGCTTCCTTCAGATCCTCTGTCTCCCTCTCTCTGCCCTTCCTCTGCTTGTGCATGCTCTCTCTCTCTCTCTCATTTTAAAAAAAAAATGCACTGGTAGATTTAGTTTTCTTAATGCTGTTCAGGATTTTTACACCTATGTTCAGGAATAAGATTGGTCTGTAATATTCTTTGCCAAACTCTTGCTCTTTGGGAGAAGATTTTAGAATCGAGGTTATGTTACCTTATAGAATAAGTAGGGAGTGTTTTCCCATTTACTCTGCCAAAAATGTTCAATAATAACCTGTTTAAAATAACCTGTTCTTTGAAAAACCTGAGGACTTGCCTCCAGAGTGGATTTGTGTTTATTTCTACTGAGAGCAAGGGGGGTGTACTACCCAAGGGTACTTGGGGTCGAAGGTAGTCTTTCAGTGACTGTGCTTAATCAGCATTTTTATCTCAGGACAGCCCTACTTTTGGGTTTGTTTACTTCTCATAGCAAAGTGCCTGCTTTGGCTTTAGCTTATTGTTGCTTTGCTATTAATTCTTTCTCACAGCTTTAAATTCATTTTTGTGTGTACTAGAAAAAATACATATACTTCTAATTTATGTAGCATTTTCTTGTATTTTAGCGGAAGCGTTCCTCTAAGTGTCCAGCTTGTCATATTGTCAGAGGAATTCAGTGGTTTGGATTTAATAAGAAGTAGTATCTTGTCACGTTTGGAGTCAGATAAGGCTAGGTTAAAATCTTGGATCTGTCACTTTAGTGATCACATGATTTTGAGGAAGTCTGAATTTTTGAGCCTATTTCTTATTTAAGATGGGGATACTAACTTCTACTCTTATGGCTATTTGAAAGTATATAACAAAATATAACTGACACTTACTGAACTTGAGTGCCAGACACTGTTAAAAGTATTTAGAGATATTAATCCATTCAATCTCATAACGGCCCTATGCGATAGAGATTATCATCTCCTTTACACATTTGTATAAAACTAGAGAATGTTAAGGAACTTGCCTGAGGTTATAAAACTAATAAGCAGAGGAGATGGGATTCAGACTTAAAGTCTGGCTCTGCTGTTAAAAAATACTATGTTACGATTTACAGCACTAAGTCCTTTCAGTTATGTAAATATCTACCAAAGTACCTGGCACATAGTAAGTGCTTTTAAATAATAGCTACATTTTAATAATAATAACATAATTATCAATAGTTAAAGAATTTATAAGGTAAGTAGATAAATGTAATATATCTACACCTGGAGTATGCTCATTAAAAACAATGAAACAGTGCCACAGTTCTGCATGGAAGAATCTTAAGGGCATTATGCTACAAGAAAGAAGTTAGATTCAAAATGGCTACAAACTATATGATTTGATATAACATCATAAAGAAACTATTGGGACAGATCAGCTTGCCAGGTTCTGGGAGTGGGAAGACTGGACTGACTGGGAACAGGCATGAAGAACCTTTCCGGGATGACAGAAATAGCCTGATTATATGTTTGCCAAAAGTCACAGAACTATACACTTAAGAATCTCCAATTTTATTTATCTCCATGAACAAAACAAATAAAAAATAGGAAGCAGTCTTTCCCCTGAAAGAGTGTTTTCCAGCTATATTCATGAACTTTTGTCTTTGATTAACCTACAGAATTATGCTAATAATTTCTAAAATCTACTGATTTTAAAAATACAGTGTATTAATTATGAAATATAGACCCATGGGACAGTGCTAAGAGTTCCTTACCAATCTTGTGGGAATGGAGGGAAGCAATTAAGGAAGAGGGCTTGCTAGTTTCAAACTATCAAGGGATGCTTACTTAAGATACTTCTTTAGATTTTCTATTTCTTTCTATACTCTTTAAGAAATAGATTACGACATGCTTTCTGGCAAGAATTACAAGCTATATGACAAAAAGAAATGTAAGCGCATAGTACTAAAAACTCACATTATGCAAAGACAAAATTACACTTGTCAAAGCAAAACTTCAAGAAATAAACCGTACTGTAGTTCAAAATGGAAGAGTGGAAAATGTGATGTTAGTAAATATATAGATCCAAACGGATTTTTGTACAAAGAGTATGAAATGTGAAATCATTCAAACTTGGTTAGAAGGATTATTTAATTTTTTTCAGTTATCCTTAAAAAATTAGAGACAGATTCTATAATGAAGAATAACTAAATAAAATGAAATTTGGAGGAAAACTTCCTAGTAGTAATAAGAGAATCTGGCTGAAGGCAGGCAGAGTTACAATTCCTAAAAGCACAATATGGTCAAATACATGATAGCTTGGATTATGAGGCAGAAACATTTCCAGTCTCACTACAAAAGGGCAATGTTGACTTTGGAATTCAGTCACAGTAGGGAATAGAATAGGAAAGGTATGTACACCAAAAAAAAGACTCTTCTGCTCTACATTGTTCTAAGAAGGAACTTCAGTAAAAAATCACTTAACAGGTTCCCACTCCATCTGTGAAAGTAGCAGGAAGTAAAAAAGATCTCATTCTACATGATTGCCCAAGACTCAGACAATCTTCTGAGTTCCCAATGAGTTTATTTTCAAATGATTTTTTTATCTGCTTTTTACAAGACTGTGTTTGTTTTTTAATTTAGATGGTGATAATAGTTGTATTACTAGGTCAGTCAAAATCTTTACTAAGGTGACTACCTAATGTCAAATATGTCCCAACCTTAGGGAAGTCTTATAGCTAATTAAGAGCATATTCTTTTCTTTTTAGAATAATTAAAACTGCATTTTCTTTCTTCCACATGCATGTGCACGTGCGCACGCGCACACACACACACACACACACACACACACCTACACACAGAGCTGCAGAAATAAAAAAAAAAAAGCCAGTCCCAACTTATGTACTTAAAAAAAAAGCAATGATGCAGACATTCAACCGTTTACCTCCTATCTTGTTAGGTTGAAGCAAGGATAAGATTTGTTGAAATTCTAAATAAATTAACACGGTATCCCAAGTACAATTGTGACTTTTGCAAAATTCCCACTGGTATACTGGCTGATTAAACTGGTAGTTACTTTTCAGTCTAATTTTCCTCTTATTGTCAGGGCTGACAAACAGAAGTAATTCATTGTCTAGAAACTAGCAGACCAGAAAATTCTGGAATGACTGAACTTCCCAGGCTTAGGATGGCATGGGTAAAAACCAGGCAGACAGTGACAGCATAGAACTATATTTTTTGTTAACAAAATAGTTAAAGGACACAGCTTATTAAAAAAAAAAAAAGCTTGAAAATTAATAGTGAGGCATACATTACCAAAGTACATGAAGTATTTGGATATCTGATTAGAAAACAAAGAGAAACATATATTTTTAAGATAGTCATAGAAGTCTTCAGTTTTACAATAAAATGAGAAGTAGAAATTATAAATTACTTAAAAGAAATCTTTCTGTAAGTGAATATTACATATGTATTGTTCCTATGGGTGACTATACTATTCTATCAGTTATTTTTATAGGTATCCACTGATATACACAGGGTCAAACAGAAACTAGGCTTACAGGAGTAATGAGAGAGAGATTTTCCCAAACTATGGGCCATCCATCATTTAAGCATAATTACTGTGTGTGAGTAAAATATTTTTATTTTTTTATTTTATTTTTTTTTAAATTTTTTAACGTTTATTTATTTTTGAGACAGAGAGAGACAGAGTATGAATGGGGGAGGGGCAGAGAGAGAGGGAAACACAGAATCTGAAACAGGCTCCAGGCTCTGAGCCATGAGCACAGAGCCCGACGCGGGGCTGGAACTCACGGACCATGAGATCATGACCTGAGCCGAAGTCGGACGCTCAACCGACTGAGCCACCCAGGCGCCCCATGAGTAAAATATTTTTAAAAGTTTCATCAATAGGAAAGGTCTCCTGAACCACTCATAAAAACAAGCAGAATATTGCCATTTGAGTAATGAATTCAAATCTCCCTCTCAGTTTCATGTCTATTTGCATTAATAGCCAAGTTTTTTAGACTGTACTGGAGGCAATTATCTCAGAAAACCCTCTGTCAAAATGATACATGAAGTGAGACCTCCCTGACTGGCTGAGTTTGCAAAACTATTTTTTTTTTAATTTTTTTTTTAACAGAGACAGACACAGTGTGGGCGGGGGAGGGTCAAAGAGAGGGAGACACAGAATCCAAAGCAGGCTCCAGGCTCTGAGCTGTCAGCATGGAACCTGATGCAGGGCTCCAGCTCACGGAAGGCGAGATCATGACCTGAGCTGAAGTAGGATGCTCAACCGACTAAACCACCCAGGCACCCGCAAAACTATTTTTAACTGGAGTGTAGACAGACCTCATTCAACATACTGTGTTTGGGCCAGAGGCCAGGAGGGTCTGAGGAGGGGGTGTGAGCTGCATGGCTCTCAGGTGAGCTGGAGATGCTGAGGAAGGGAGCAAGTGTTGGGCTTCCATAGGAAGCTTAATGAATATGGCTAAAACATGATTTAAACACTTATTCCCTGGTGCTTTGGGAAGTGCCAGTATTTGGCCTCTTCCTTACAGACCTGAAGTTTGATAATGCCTAATGCTGTGAAAAGTGTAGGAATGAACTTCTCAGTATCTAGTCATCAGTTAATCCAGTTTATTGGCTCTAGGAAAAGAACTTAAAAAAAAAAAATAAATAAAAAAAAAAAAAGAAATAAGCATAGCTCTACTTTTTTTTACTTTTACTTTTATTGTGATCCCTGGATAATCAAACTGTCCTTTATATTACAACTTACTTGTCTTTCCCTCTTTGTTCTCACAGCCAAATCACTGAGAGCTGATGCACACCATAGTAAGTCTCCATTTGGCATGTAACAGCTTTTCTTTATTATTTTCTCTTAGATATCCAAATCAACTTTGCAAACAGATTTCAAAACTCATCCAAATTCTGTCCAGTCAGCAAAATTTCTAGGCCCCAAACAGTATCAGATGTTTTGTTCAGCGCCCTTACTACTTCTACTGTTTAATTTTGACAAGAGAACACAGACAAATAACCTCTCTGTATTTTTCAATTGGCCAAAACTTTTAGGCAAAGTTCTTACTAATCCAAATAAAATGGAAAAAGAGAAGAGAAATATTTTTATTAAAACTGTTGATTTGAGGGGCTGGTAATTATTTGTATAACTAGAATAAATGATCTCTCTTTCCCCAACTGACTAAACTATGGCACTGTTGAGATCTTCTAATCAAAATTTCCATGTGATAATTTCTCTCAGCTATTTTCAATGTCAAGAAATAATAATTACTCTTTACTTCTAGAATTGCAATATTCTTTTACCTTATTTTAGTAGATATGATATTACTCTTTCCAAGAATGCTTCATAGCCCTATACTCTTTTTTTCCTCAACACTCTTATTATTTAAAAAACTGAATGTTTCAATTAGAGTTGTCATATTAGTTTCAGATGTACAACACAGTGACACAACGATGTTAATAAACACAATGCCCACCATAATAAGTGTAGTTACCATCTGCCACCCAACAATATTACAGAATTACTGACTATATTCCCCATGCTGTATTTTTTCATCCCTGCGACTCACCTATGTCTTGTATTCTTCTTTGATAAACATAACAAGTCAAATTTAAAACACCAATGAAAATGATTTTAGGGCTTAATATTTCCTGAGATAGAATATACATTTCAAAGTACAGTTTTGTATTAGAAAACTCACCACACTTTTTGTTTGTTTCTGCATTTTTGCACTCTCTTGTTTGAAAAACACTTATTTTTACTTCAAGCCTCAGTTCACATCTTTTAAGTAGCTTTACAGAACTCGATCTGCCAGAGTTAACGCTCCACCCCCACGCCAGCACTCCCCCTTCCTTTCCTGCATACCTCTAATGGGGCTCTCACTGCACCATAATTATTAGTTTTTGCATGTGTCTCTTTCACTAAATGTTGAGTACGCCAGCATATCCATTTCCTATGGCTGCCACAACAAATTACTACAAACTTGGTGACTGAAAACAACACACATTTATTCTCTCACAGTTCTGGAGTCCAGAAGTCTGAAATAAGTATAACTGGGCCAAAATCAAAGGATTTGCAGGGCTCAGTTCCTTCTATATGCACTACAGAAGAATCTTTTCCTTCCTCCAGTTCCTGGCGATTGCCATATTTCCTGCCCTGGAGTCACATCACTCCAATCACTGCCTCCATTATCACATTGTCTTCTCCTCTTATGTCTGTGTCAAATCGCTCTACACCTGCATCTTATAAGGATACACATAATTGCATGTGGATTCACCTCAATACTCCAAAATACTCCCAGGATATTCCCACGCTGCTTAACTTGATCACATTTACAAAGTCTTTAACCATATATGTTAACATTCACATATTCCAGAGATTAGCACATGGACCTCTTAGGGGACAATTATCAAGGCTACCATACTTAGTGAGGAACAAGTATCTTATTCATGTTGACACCCTCAGTCCTTAGAATGGCAGAGAACAGAAGCTATAAGAATTGTTGATAAATATATACATAATTTCACTGAGGTTTTAAATGCTTATAAATTCACGCAAAATTGTGAGTTTACAGTGTTCATTAGAATTTACTATTGAGAAAAACTGACTAGAGGCTTTAACAGGATAATCGTAATGTTTTTAGTGGCCATATATAGTGAATAACTAAATTTGTTTTATAATTGGGTTCTCATTTAACACCTAACAATATTCAAGAATTACACAGACATCAAATAAGAAAAAATTCTCCACCTAGCACAATTTACAATTAAGTAATTCTTAAGTGTGAAAGCATAGAATGTAAAATAAGAAACAGCTTATGAGTACAAGCTCATTATTTTTCCAATTAGAAATATAATTCACATATTTGCAATTACTAGCTTTAAAAGGGTTGTTTTATTTAAAAATCATAGATACTAGATAATGAAATATTCACTAATTCATAGAAATCAACTGGACCTCTCGAAGATGAAATATAAATGCCTCTGGAGAATTTCTAGCTGGTTTCCTGGTCTTTGTACCATTTTGGTGTGACTTAATCAGGGTAATGAGGGACAGTATCACAACACATTACAACTTCTCTGCAGCTTGATCATGGATAATAAATGGCTTGGCAGAGGCCACTCTTTGGGGAACACTGTATCTCTGCAATTATATTATGTTCCTTCCCTGTATTCTGCAATTCCAATTAATGCTATGGAATAAGCTCTCTATGCCTGTGCCTGTAAGATAGACAAATCTAACTCACCTGTATGCTTTGTTTTATGAGATATCAATTTGTTGGTAAGTTGGTTCTCCCAACATTGACACTAATTAGAAAAAAAAAAAGTTAACATATTAACCTTATTAATAAATATTTGCTGTGGCTTAATAAAATATACAAGGCTACCAAGAAAATAATTTAATTTTTTATCTTAATAACAACAAATGCTTCCATGAGGGGGAGAGATCTAGAAGCTCTGAAAGCACTTATTGCCAAAAGAGTTGGAGATTTTCCTGATGCAGTCTGCTATGTCACTCCAAATGATCTGATGAAATTTGTGGCAAATTTTGCAATAGCAAAAAATTGAAGTGAAACTAATATATTTTTATTGCAGTCATAATGCTTAAAACTATTACTTATTGAATATTGAAACAATGCTGTCTACTGAAAGCTCTTATCATCTACGTTGTGTAAATAACTATTTCTATCAATTTTGGGTACAGAGAATCTAAACTACTACACGTAACAATTTCACTTAGAATTAGAACTTTTTTGTGCAATCAAATGGTTTTCTCTCACTAGGCCATGTATTACCTTAAAAAGGTGTTAAAGAATAATCATGAAAGTAGAGGAAAACATTACTTTTATACCTTTATTAGAACAAGGGGTAGGATTTACTTATCTAATAAAGAGTTGTCTTTTTTAACTGGTGTCTAGCATGTGCTATGATTATGATTTCTTCTTTTTTAAGTCTTATTTATTTAAGTAATCTTTAAACTCAACATAGGGCTCAAACTCACAACCCTGAGATCAGAAGTCACATGCTCTCCCAACTAACCCAGCCAGGCACCCCTTGATTACACTTTTATTTTATTTTTTTGAGTTTATTTATTTTGAGAGAGAGTGAGCAGGGGAGGGGCCTAGAGATAAGGAGAGATAGAGAATCGCAAGGAGGTTCCACACTGCCAGAGCAGACCCTGATGCGGGGCTCAAACTCACAAACAGTGAGACCATGACCTGAGCTGAGATCAAGAGTCAAGTGCTTAACCGACTGTGCCACCCAGGCACCCCTTATTATGCTTTTTAAAGGAATATGCATTTAAGTAACATTTACTAAGGGAAAAGCCTATGGTTTTAGGAGATATTTGAGAATCAAAAGGGAAGTATCTAGAGTATGGATGTGATTAAACAATAATTAAATAATATTGATGGGGAAGACAATTTTCTTTAGGGTTATATATTTGTCTGAACATAAAATGTCTAGCAACTCTTAAAATTTTTATAAATGTTTATTTATTTTTGAGACACAGAGCATGAGTGGGGAGTGGCAGAGAGACAGGGAGACAAAGAATCCAAAGCAGACTCCAGGCTCAGAACTGTCAGCACAGAACCTGACATGGGGCTTGAACCCACTAACCACGAGATCATGACCTGAGCCGAAGTTGGACACTTAACCGACTTCGCCACCTAGGTGCCCCAACAACTCTTTACTCATAAAGGTATCTGTGACAATTAAATAAAACAAAAAAAAATTACTGTCATTATAAAACATATGTCAGTGAAAAAAGAGACAAAATAAATTGGTACATAGTATTTTAGAAAATGAAACGTTCTATGTAGAACAATTTTAAAAAGGAAGTAGACTGGGAGTAGGATGGGATTATGATACTGAATAGTGTGATCAAACATGGAGAAGTCTAAAGGTGAGCGAAGGTGTGAAGAAGGGAGCAAACCAACACCTAAAGGAAGAGCATTCTGCAGGAATACTACTCTTGTGTTTGAAGAACAGGTAGGAGTCTGGTGTGGTTGGAACTGAGTGAGCACAGAGAGAAAAGTGGGTGAGCTCAGAGAGGTAAATGAGCAGACAGGTAAAAAGTCCAGCCTCAATATCCTATAGCAGTAGACTGATTACATGTATCATGGGAAAGCTGTACAAGATACTGTGGAGCCATTACCGAGAATGTGTTGATATTAAAAGAACTCAATGGATGGGGTAAGTGCTCTGCATATGCTGCGATTCCATTTTGTACATGAATATGTGATCTTTACACCAGAAAAATGCCGTTTCCAAAAGGACACCTAAGAACCAGTCAATAGCAATAATCTTTAGACAGAAGGTAAGGGGGTGTATGAGACAGGCTTTTATTTTTCATTTTATACTGTCCTGTACTATCTTTTTAAACCATCTCTCTATATAAATTGTACTTTAAAAAGACAAGAAAGAGAGCGGCTTGTATATCTGTGGCATGGTGTCTTTTCAGTCAAACCTCATCAGCAGTTGATGAAAGCGTTGCCTTTTGCCCTTTGGATGCCGTTTCAGCATCATGAAATAAACGTTGCGAGTTTTGTTTCCTAACTTCCTTTCTCAGAGCTTATCCCAATGATCTTACTAAGTCATAACAACTTCAGTAGAAAAATTAGTTCCTCAATTTGAGCCTCCTAGCTACTTAGCAACTACATCAACCTTAGCGCTTTCCTCCCCATAACTTCTCTACACTGACTCAGGTAGCAACCAGTCAGAATTACTCATGTGACTATATTTCCTCCTGCCTCCACCCTGCACATAAGTTGTGTCCTCCCTCATCCAGAAATGCATTTCCTACTCTTCTCAGAGAAACAGTCTCTTCTTTCAAAACTCTCTTCCCAAATGAAGAATCTGAATTCATTTCCAACTTACTTTTATCATTCAGAACTTTCAAACATACTTTAACCTATATTAACCATATGCACATAGTAGATACATTTTACATTAACCATACATTCTCTGTCAGAACAGAGACCAAGTTTTTCCTTTCTTTGGTATTATCCCATCTTGACCTTTTATGATGCTCCACAAACAACAGGTGTTCTATCCACGTTGTTGCATTAACAGACTTAATTTTATTAACTCCTATTGCTTAAACAGTAATTCTATAAAAACATAGGGAATGATGGAGCTGAGAACAGTCTCTAAGTAACCTCAAACGCTTTGTGGTAAATTCTGTAGATTTTTCTGCTTGCCTTTCTGGGTTAAATTTTCACTAGTGTAAAACTGCAAAGCTAAAAACTCGCTTCTGTAAAATTGGTTGAGGTATCTGGAAAGTGAAAATGCAGCAAAGAACATTTTCTTGACTCGTTTTATTGTTTTCCTCCCTCCTCCGACAGCAAGCAATGTTTTAATGGAGAATAAAAGGCTTTTCTAAGCAGAGTCTTTTGCCTATTTTTCAGCTTTTTGTCTGTCAAGAGGCAGCTGTTCTAGTTGTTCCTAACAGAGGAGACGCCAGAATCCATATTATTATGGCCATTCACCAATTCTGAGGCTGTCATGTAGCAGAGTTTCCTGGCAACTGGCTTAGAGTTACGGTAGTAGCTTCTTGGGTTCTGATGGCTGCCTGAAGTCGATCATCCCTAGAGGCCCACTACAGCGCAGTCCAGGCTTTCCGATGACTTTATGAGCACCTAATGCCTTATGTGTATTAATTTTCTGTGGTTAATGACAACAAGCTTTTTGCCTTTCACAACAGAACTTTATTCCCTTACAGTCTGGAGGCCACAGTCTGAAATGAGTGTAAAGGGGCTCCAGCCAAGGTGCTAGCAGGGCGATTTTCCCTCTGGAAGCTCTAGAGCCTATCTATTTCCTTGCTTTTTTCAGTGTCTAGGGCTGCATTTCTTTCATTCCTTGACTCATACCCCCTTCCTGTGTGGTCAAAGTCAGCAGCTTAGCATCTTTTCTCTCTGACTCTTCTTCCATCACATAGCTTCTTTGTCCTCTGTCTAAAATCGCCCTCTTCCTCCTTCTAATAAGGACACTTGCAACTGCTTATAGGTCTCATGTGGATGATCCAGGATAATTTCTGTATCTCCACACTCCTAATTTAATCACAACTGCAACATCTATTTGCCATATAATGCAACATTCATAAGGCAAGGTTGTGACCTGGATATATCTTTGGAAATTATTATTCAGCCTACTACACAACGCCTTCCTTTCACCTGTCACCATATAAGGTAACATGTTCACAGGTTCCAGGTATTAGGAAGTTGACATCTTGGGAGGGGAGGGGTGCATTACTCTGCCAGCCACAGAGATACTTAGAATAAATGTGAAAACATGATAAAAAATAATGAGACTTCTAGTGCTGCTAGTTTTTCTTTATCACCTTCCCTACATCTGGCCCATCCTTCCCATTTAGCTTTAACTCTCGCTGCTTTCCTAAGTGAGCCTCCTGCTAAAGCCATTCAGGTCTCAACAAGTGACCACAGTAGAAGATATATATAAAAGCCCCTGTTAGTTTGAAATATTTCATTTAAAAAATACAACTAGATATATATATATATATATATATATATATATATATATATATATATTGGAAGATATATATTAAGTAAGAATCTTTTTTCTATTTGGTAAAGAATGTCCCAAATATTACAAGTACTTACATTTTTTTTTAGAACGAAAAGAGTCAATATTTTTCAACAGAGCTTTTGAATTAAGGACAAAAAATATGTTCAGAAGTATGGAGGACTTTTAGTATTGACCTTTCTAAGGAAACCAGGAAACTAGTTTGTAAATGCCAGTATCCATGTATTAAACAAGACTTTTCTTTTCTCCAAAATACAAATGGTTAAAACTGGCCTGTTTCTATAATATACTAACTTAATCTCATATACACATTTTCCATTAAAATATCCCACACCATGTGCCTATGCTTCTATCCATTCATCTATCCACAATATTTATGTCATAGCATTAAAAGAAATGGCCTCCTACAATAAGTTAATGCTTTCTTAGTAATACAACTACACAAGAATTTTGCACTAGACCCACATTTCATTTTATTGGTGAAACTCCCCTTTTTTTACATGAACTTTTGTAGAAATCATCTAACAAACCAGATAGTAAAAAGTTGAAATGCTGCAGAATGAGGGAGAACGTACAGGAGGAAGACCCTCTTATTTACCATCAGCTCTTTTGGTCCTCCAAAATACATTTAACAACTTTAGGGCTTCATGAAACATAGTGTGGAAAAGGGCAAGATATAGTACACGTTAATAAGACACAGAGTATACTGCATGCTTCATAAAAACTTCCTTTACAGAAGCTGAATATAAGGTTCAATTATTTAGTATTAACTCTAAGTTATCTGATCTAAAATTTTCTATCTAGAATTCCATATGGTTGTAGACAGCCAATCTTATACAGTGTGTCAGGCATACGTAAGAGTCGTATACACAACCACAACATGCCTCCTGGCTTTCAGCTTACCTTTGAAGCGCTCTCTCTTCAACCTTCCCACTATGTCCTACACTACAACTAAAAAGAACTGCTTTCTGTTCCTAAGCTAGTTTGTGTTTTCCTTTTTCTGTGCTTCTGAATCTGTCACTCTCTGTTAGGATTCTGCCTTGCCTTCACTGTTCACACATCCAGCCCTTTATCACATTGGTATAAAGCTTCCTGATAGTCATGATTGAGTATGCTCTCCGTCCCAGTCTATGATACTCTGTTTATGATTAAAACAATTAAAACAATTAAAAACACTCTATAGTTTTTTTAAGACATTCTATTTTGTCTTAAAAGTATGGATTTTGTGCATTTGTTCATTCCTCAGCTAAAATAAATAAATAAATAAATAAATAAATAAATAAATAAATAAATAAATTCAGGGAGTTACATTAGGGAGAGCTTGTAGCCCCTCAGCAGTGAATATAGTGTAAAATCTTCTATTTTTTACTGTAAAAATTTTTTTAAACATTTATTTATTTTTGAGAGATAGAACATGAGCAGGGGAGGGGTAGGGTGAGAGGGAGACACGGAATCTGAAGCAGGCTACAGGCTCTGAGCTGTCAGCACACAGCCCGATGCGGGGCTCGAACTCACAGACCATGAGATCGTGACCTGAGCCGAAGTCGGACGCTTAACCGACTAAGCCACCCAGGTACACTGTAAAATCTTTTAAAATTGCTACCACTCTCTCCTGTCCCCAAACCCCAAACAACTGGCAGAAACAATGTATAACTACTTTTGAGAACAAATCAGTAAACATTACTAGTCTGGATTAATGAAATTAAAAATCAGATTTCCTTATCCAAATTCCTTGAACACTTTTAGAATTCTTCTATTAGCAACAAAGTGCGCTGGACTAAAATATTCTGGGAAAAAAGTCTTATACCTCTTTTTAATATTTGGCCCGGGTGAGCCTAGAACAAATAACAAGGGGACAGGGAACAAAATTAAGCAGGCCGTCCCTCTGGCATAGTAAAAGTTGGTATCCCAAGTAAAAGCAATTCTGACTACTTATTCCCACAAAAATAAGGTCTGACCAAAGAGTGAAACACTGAAGTATGTCAGAGAGTTACAAAATTTCCCTTCTTCCTTTCTCCCCTTATTTGGCATGTTCCGTTCTCTGTTCTGCATTTTATGCCTCGTGAGGGAAGAAAAGAGGCCACAAAGATGAGTAAGGGTTTCCAGCCTCTAACAGAGACACTGCCCCAGCTGAAGCACTTCAATGATGCAGATGGCTGTTGCCTAATCAGTCCTTTGAGGGAGGTGGGAGGGATACTGCCGCTGTGGCTTTCCTCCCATCACCCACAGTCCATCAATGCCATGTACTGCTTACTTAATCTGAAAATGCTAAACTACGCAAAGTATCAAACGACAACGGCTCGGAACTGGATCATCCCGCTTCCATGATACTGACACTCCCTGTTGACTATATAATTATTCTTGTTAACACAAAGTCTTAATCATTTGGCCCTTAAAAAAGTCGATCTTAAGAGTCTACAATCTTAAGAGATTTACCTGATTACTTGAAAGCTTTCATTAAGTTTGGCCCTGCTTTAAAACATAACTATCAAGTCTAACATGGAATTTAATAATGATCTGTGATTTCATGTACTGAAATGTTTTTCTTTCCAAGTCTAAAATGAGATGAACATAGAAATGACTACTTAATCTTGAGTAAATTTTAATGTGATGACAAATTCTATGGCTTTTAATAACTATCCACTTTCCTGCTTCTTAATCCTCATGCATATTTATTAATATATCTACATAAGCACTGATTACGCATTTGCCCATATAGGTACCATATCAGCACTTGATGAGGACCACATGGTTTCTACTCTCTAGGAAGATGCAAACTTCAGAAGAAAATTCACTGGAATGTTCAGGTATAAAATTGGTATCAAGTGGTAAAACTGATTTGGGTTTGGTTTCTGGATGGCTGAACACTCATGAAAAATGATGTCACCTGAAAACTGCAAAATGCAATCTTCTACTTTCCTGACTTAATTAATAGAGGCTGCAGATCGAAATTGAACATCTCCTTTGGGTGATCATCCTGAGAATCAGTTCTCGTTGTGTTATGATTCTGAAATTCCTTGGACGTTATTGTTATTTTTTAAATTCTTAAATATCATCTTTCTTTTAATTAATTCTGTCTCAATTTCTGATTATTGAGGCTGTGTATAATGAAGCTGTGGCTACAGCCAGGGAGCATAATATTCACAAGAAGTACCAAAGAGCGGGGTCAAGAGACTGGAGCTGAGAGTGTTCTGAGTAACCTAGACAACACCACTAGGCTGCTGCATCCATCCCCCGCTTTGTAAAGTGGCATCAGCAATAAATCCATGCTACATACTTCCCAAGACTACTGGAAGGGTAAAATAATGATAATTATGATAATGATATTAACAATATAAATATGTGGGAAAAAATAAGTAAAAGGAGGTTAATAGTTTAGTTTTGTAAATCAAAATAATATGCTACAGTATAGGCTCCTGTAGCCAAGTATTTTACAATTTTATTTGGATAGACATTTCCCAGTGAAACAGCTGAGAAAGTTGCTTTTGTACTGAGGCTAAATTATGACGAATCGCTCTTTGTAGAACATATTGTTTAATGAACCCTTACACTTTGATGGTCTTGGGCAAATTTGGGTTAATTTCTCCAGAAAAACCAACTTTTAAAAACATTTTTTTATATTAAACCAAAAACTATAGTCAATCAAACATACTACACTATTCATTCTATTAAATTACAGACATGCATTTTTTTTAAGTTCATTTATTTATTTAGTTTTTTGAAGTTCGTTTATTTATTTTGAGGGGCGGTGGAAAGAATCCCAATCCCAAGCAGGCTGTGGGCTGTCAGTGTGGAGCCTGATATGGGGCTCAATCCCACAAACCTGACCTGAGTTGATATTCTGACCTAAGTTGGAATCAAGACTGGGACGTTTAACCAACTAAGTCACCCAGGTGCCCCAAGACATGCATGCCTTCTGAATATAATTTTCTGATTTCTTATTGTGAACTTACCTAGGAACATCTTGTATTGGTTATTTTCTAAAATATTCTTATACTGATAATTTTATGTTAAACAATTTATCAACTCATATTTGAGGATAGAGTATAGGCATATGATTTTAGTTATTAGCAACAATGTTTTATTGTTGTGGACATACACCATAACAACCATGGTAGCAAAATCCATATTTGCACAGTCAATAATTTTTTTCCAGGATATGCTGAATTATAGAGTAATCCAATTTATACCATTCTGTTAGTTTTTGAAGAAGTAATACATGCACTTGACACAAAAATTTTAAAGGTACATAATAGTCCATAAGAAATAGATTCTACTTTCATCCTTACACCCTTAGCCAATAGTTACCTCTAGGAACTAAGCACTGTTATCAATTTCTCAGCCATACTTTCAGAGATGATGCTAATGAAACGAGTTTTCATGCTTTCAGACTATATTAAGTGCAATTTATGTGATAGGCCATAGTGTAGGACAGAATTTTTCAAAGAGTGTTCCCTCAGAGTCTAAGTCCTTTGAAATGTTCAGTTACCCAATAATTTTGGAAAATACAACATATTCCTAACTCCACTTAGAGATTCCAATTACTTACCTTAAGAACTCTGAGTTCTTCAGGTCGGGAATATGTCTAACTTTGTTTAACTTAGCATTTAAGCTTGTTTTATCACAAAACACTTTCTTCCTCCTTACACAAGCACACTAATAAGCAGCCTGTGAAATTAATTTATATTAGAACTAAAGAGTAACTATCTGAGTAAATAATGGACTTAAAAGGTATCGACGTTGGTTTACTAACTATAATGAATGTACCACACCAATACAAAGTGTAAATAACAGAGAAAAGCTGAGTGTGGTGTATACGGTAATATTATTATCTTTTCAATTTTTCTGTATATCTAAAACTATTCTGAAAAATGAAGCCTAGCATAAAAAAAGTTAATTTGGGAGCTGCAAATGGAACATGAAATAACACAAAAAGGCACATTAAGAAACCAACTTCTAGATTCAGTTCAAGAGAGTCAGGTGTCAGGAGGCCTTGGTAAGCTCACTATATTGGTTTTCTTGGTTGCAAACTGATCGCTAATGTTTGTTTTTTTCCTAAACACTATAAAATGTTTCTAAGATATGAAAGACGTACAGTTTTTTTTCTATGTTTATTTGTTTTTGGTATGTTTTTTTGTTTGTCTCTCTGTTTGTTTGTCATAGAAACAGAGAATGCAAGGGGGAAAGAGACAGAAGGAGAGAGAGAGGGGAAGGGAGAGAGAGAATCTCAAGTAGGCTCCACACTCAGCATGCAGGCAATGTGGGGCTCGATCCCATGACCCTGGATCAAGAGTCAGATGTTCAATAGACTGAGCCACCCAGGCACCCCTATATTTATTTGTTTTTAATTCAGAAATTCAGCTTCTGTCCACTAATTCAATTTAAGACATATTTATAGGTAGCTATTTCATACCAAGCAATCTGAGCATGTGTCTTTAAAAAGAAATGTAAAAGTTATTGTTCTCTGAAGCAAATGAAACATTATTCCCAGAGTCTTACTTAAATATCAGTTCATGCACAGTGTATGTGAAAATTTTATTGAAGCAAAGCAAAGGTAAACTTCCTCTAGAGATTATTTAAATGACTACATATTTGGGAGGGCACTCAACTCTTGGTTATCTGGCAGACAATAACTGAAGTTATAATTAACCATAGAGAGTGTATGTGTGAAGAAATTAAAATTCCTATAAACCAATAAAAAAACTAGATACCAAAAGAGATTTTGTAGTATATAATCAATGGTAACCTGCCCCATTCCTCAGCCCATAGAGCGGTACTGTGGTATATTCTAATACTGAAGAGCAGGGACTTTGGTTGAACCAAGGTAAGGGTGAGCAATGGAAGAGAAAGGAGGCATATGTCTGCTTAATTTAAGTCTCATGAATACAAGGGATCTTCACTAAGAAGTTGTTGAACAGCCCATTCTCTTTTTTGGCAGACACTTTATGTGGCCTTAAAGCACATGTATAACTTTTACACTTTTGGATAATATCTGTGGACTGTGTTCTGAAATACTAGTTTACTGAAAAAATCATTTCATGTCACATTGTTATTAGTTTTGTAGTTTTGTTTAACCCACAATTCTGGGTAATCTGTGGTTTCCTTTCAATCTATTCATCACTCCAATTATTCCAGTTAATCAAGGGTTGACTGTAGTCAAGTTCAAAGTAATTAGTTTTACTATATTCTCAAATTGTTTCCTTATTTGCCATGCGTCATCTGCAAATATTATCAAAGTTTTCCCTAATTCTATTTGTAGTCATTTTCTTGTACTTGAAATTGTACTCATTTGAATCATTACCTCAAATCCTTCATTCTCAAACAGTTTACTCCACATATTAACTAAACATAAGTAGGCTATGTGGTGTTCTTTGTCTCTCTAATTGAATTTTTCTATTGTGTTATTTGCAGGGTTTTTTGCTAGGTTATATTTGATTTTCACAAGTTATTGTAGTATACAATTAGGGATATTTTAATTGGCGCATTTTTAAAGGTTTGCCATAAAAGCAACCTCTCGTTTTTACAGTTTAGAAGTATTGTGAATTATTTCTGGTACTTATTTTCCTTATACTTTATTATTATATTACTATAATTATAATTAAAGCTTCCTCGTAATAAAAATATTTGGTCATCAACCAACATTTACGTGACATTTCCTATACTATATAATAATTGTTCTTATAAATGCAGGCTTTGCTTCAATTTTTTCTTGAATGAGATATATCTGAAATTTTTCTTTGTGCATAAATAATCCTTCATTTTTCCTTTACTGCCAGGGCAACAATATAGTATATAACATGGACTTTAGATTGTTATTACCCAAGTATGATTTTCTTTTACACCACTGATTATGTGACCTTTTTTTTTAAGTTTATTTTGAGAGAGAGAGAGAGTGTGTGTGTGTGTGTGTGTGTGTGTGCGCGTGTGTGTGTGTGCATGAGTGGGGGAAAGGCAGAGAGAGAGAAACAGAGAGAAAGAACCCCAAGCAGGCCCCACACTGTCAGCACAAAGCCCGATGCAGGGTTCAATCTAACGAACTGTGAGATCATGACCTGAGCCCAAACCAATAGTCTGACATTCAACAGACTGAGCCACCCAGGCACCCCCCTCTGTGACTCTTTGTAGCTCAGTTCCCTCATTATAAGATGAGGATAAAAATACTAGTTATCTCATAGAATTAGTGGAAGGATTAATTGAAATAATGCACACGAAGCCCTTTGAAAAACTGTTGTTAAGTCTTTAATAGTATTAGTGATCATTATTTTTGTTGGCGTTGTTATTTTTCACCATTCCAAGAATGCTTACAAACTATTTCTCCTTGAATTAGGTCTTCCATAATTAGTTTGCTATTAAACACGAAATCTGTGTATCACAACAAGCTGTTTTCTAGCCACTCTGATGAAAAGTTATTTTACTTATACCTGTAGTACAGTTCTTGCTAAGTTGTAAGCTTCTGAATTTGAATGCTTGTCTCTAATACTTGAAAGGCTAGGTGTCTACATAATATCTATTGCTTTAAACGAACTAAAAAAACTAAAATGTGTGTCTACACATGTGAATGTGTACGTACATACATACTTTTTTCCCCCTTAATAGCACTGTACAGATAATAAAGTATGGAAATTATTAGATGAAAAACTAAGAGAAAGCAGGATCCTAGAAAGGGAAGGAGCACTGAAACTATGTTTACTTGAGGACATTTACTGGAATTTAGTGAATTTAAGGTGCAGTTTGTACAGAGCTGTTGAACCTAGGGCTTGCCCAAAGCAGAGATCCTCCTCCGTAAAGGTGGGATGCCACAGATTCACTTAGTAACTACAGACCTGTCCATGGGTATATTTGCAGCCCAAATTAATGCGATTTGGGTAATTAAAAAAAAAAAAAAAAAAACAAACCTCAGTGAAGGTGTGTTAACTCATTTGTGGGAACCCTGTCTCAATGTATATGTACATCAAATCATATTGTGCACTTTGAATATATTACAGTTTTATTTGACAATTATAACTAAATAAAGCTGAAAAAGAAACAAGAAACACTCAAACTATGTAGTTTAAAATAGCTGAAGAGCCTTAGGGCCCATGGGTGGCAGAAACAATGACAAATATTTTTTCAGGAAAAACACCTCCACAGGAGGCCTCAAAGAATTTCCACAAGTAATTTTCCAACAAAAATGAAAATCATAGTAAATGATTACTTCACTCATAAGGAAACAAGGATCATGAGTGCGAATAGCAGAAATAAAAGCAAGAGATACTGGTCATGAAGATTTCAAATATAACTAACAGCAATAAAATAACAATGCTTCCTCCAATTCAAGAAATAAACTCAGCCAGTTACCCAAGGGTCTGACTCTTCGTCTCAGCTCAGATCATGATCTCTTGGTCCCTGGGATTGAGTCCTGCATCTGGCCCTGTGCCGACAGTGTGGAGCCTGCTTGGGATCCTCTCTCTATCTCTCTCTCTGCCCCTCTCCTGCACTTTCTCACTCTCTCTCAAAATAAATAAATAAACTTAAAAAAAAAAAAGAATGAGAAGAGAAAACATAAAGTGCAAAGCAGATTTAAAAAATGTATCATTTGTAAAAATAAAAATTATAATACCTGAAATACAAAATTCAATAGCCAGCTTCACAGAGTTTAGTCTGTTATACCTGAAGAGTGAATTAGTGAACTGAAACTAGATTACAATGGAAAGTCTGACAAGTAGTATAAGAGACATTAAGAGATATGAAAAATAGAGTGAGCTGATCTAACTTAAGTGTAATATGAGCTCCAAAAGGAAAGGACAGAGATAATGGGATGAAGAGATATTTGATAAAATAATGGCTGAGAAAGTGACTGTTATCTTAAAAATGAAAAATCACTGGGGCGCCTGGGTGGCGCAGTCGGTTAAGCGTCCGACTTCAGCCAGGTCACGATCTCACGGTCCGTGGGTTCGAGCCCCGCGTCGGGCTCTGGGCTGATGGCTCAGAGCCTGGAGCCTGTTTCCGATTCTGTGTCTCCCTCTCTCTCTGCCCCTCCCCCGTTCATGCTCTGTCTCTCTCTGTCCCAAAAATAAATAAAAACGTTGAAAAAAAAATTTAAAAAAAAAAAAAAAAAAAAAAGAAAAATCACAAATAAAATAACCAAAAAGAAAGCCACACTTGGATATATCATAGTAACATTTCAGACCGAAGACAAAGAGGCAATCTTACAAACAGCCAGTGAGAAAAGGAAGATTAATCCCAAACACTGTCAGACAACTCTCAACTTCCGGTGAGATGAAATCTAGAGTATGCTGAAAGCTGAAAGAAAGTAACTGCTAACCCCAAATTCCAACACCAGTAGAATTTTTTCAAGAACAAAAGTGAAATAAAAATATTTTCTTTCATTTATTTATTTTTACTTGAGAGAGAGAGACAGAGAGAGAGAGAGAGAGAGAGAGAGAGAAGGTGAGCGTGAGTGGGGGAGAGGGGCAGAGGAAGAGAGACAGAATCCCAAGCAGGCTCCAGGCTCAGTGAGGAACCTGACACGGGGCTCCATCCCATGACCTTGGGATCATGACCTGAGCCAAAATCAAGAGTCGGATGCTCAATTAACTGAGCCACCCAGTTTCCCCAAAATAAAAATATTTTTAACCCGCTAAAATTGAAAATGTTGGCCTCTAGTAGAGCTTCATAAAAGGAAATTCTAAAGAATGAATTTAGATAATAGAAAATAATCTCAGCAGTTCTAAAATGCAAGAAGGAAAACAAGAAAATGAAAGTTATAAATCTGTAGATAAATTTAAATGAGCACTGAACAGTAACAACAACAACAAAAAGACCATTAAACTATCCCCCAAATACAAAAATAACATATAAAGATGGTAGGATTTTGGAATTGAAGAAATTTAGAGGAATTAAAGTCTAAATCCTTGTGTGGTATGATAAGAACAAATGGACACTGATTGACCTTATGCTTTCTTTTTCTTTTTTTCCATTTATTTAGTTTATTTATTTATTGAGAAAGAGAGTGCAAGCAAGGTAGAGGCAGATAGAGAAAGTGGGAGAGAGCGAGCATCCCAAGCAGGCTCCACACCATCAGAGGCTGAAGCAGGGCTTGAACTCATGAACCGTGAGATCATGACCTGAGCTGAGACCAAAAGTCTGTCGCCTAAGTAACTTATACCCCAACCTTATACTTTCACAAGTTAAGAAAGTATGTTGGAATTAGCCACTAAAAGAAGAAAACAATGTATTTCCTCCAAAATAGTAAAATATAAAAGTTGAAAGACAAAAACTGTCAGGACTCAAAAAGAAATCCATCTAAATGCAATATGCCAGAGAGATTTCCAAAATGTAAGGATACATAAAGGTAGAAACTAATAAGGATGGAAAACATAGGTAAGTTCTAACCAAAAGAAACCTCATGTGGTTATACTAATATCTTTTATTGACATAAAACCATTACTAGAAATGAGAGCCATTTTAATAATAATAAAAGATTCCATTCTTCCAGAAGATAAAACTATTTTATCTAATAATATGGCCTTAGATAGACAAGCACAAGACACAGATACATTTATCATAGTGGGAGACTGGAACACATCTCTTTTCAGAGAATAATCAGAGGAAAATGGATATGGATACAGAAGATTTTAATAACAAGACTAACAAATCTGGCCCGATGAACACTTATAGAACACTTCAGCCAACAACTGAAGACACATTTATCTCCAGCACATATGGAAGATTTTTGGTGCCATCAGAAAACATTCAACAAACTTCAGAGGACTGAATTAATACAATATTTGTCACCTAAACTCTGCCACTTAGTAGCTTTGTAACCTTGCTGAAGTTAACCTCTCTGAGCTTCAGTCTCCTAACTTCAAAATGGGGATGACAGTGTGTTTCTGCTATGTACGCAGAGACATAAAGAAATAACGAATTAAGGGATCCTGCAGGCAACGAGAAAAAGTATGGGTTTTTATACTAATCAATTTAAACAAGTAATAGCATGATTAAATCTGTTTTAATTAAGATAATTTTGGCAGCAAGGTGGAGAATGGTGGCAAGAAAGTGAAAACTGGAAGCAAAAGGATGGAATAGGAAGAAATTATAATAAATCAGATAAGAAATAATGAGGGTGCGAAGAGCATGTGAAAGGATTTAGCTTTACCAATATTCATGTTCCTACCTAACAATTTCAGTCCTGAAGAGAACTAACAGAAACTAGGCATACTAAACATATGGCCATTACTTTACAATTCTTTGGTGAATAACTAAGGACACTAAAGCATGTAACTTTTTCATCCCTTAGAAATAGACAATCTAAGAACCTATCTGTAAGGTGAATGTCTCTATGGCCTATAAGAAAAAGGAGTATCTTGTTTTTTGCATATATATATATATATGTATATATATATATATATATATATATATATATATATACATACATGTATATATATATATATATATACATTCCTTAAGTCTATTTTTAAAGCAGTCTATGATCTTATTCTCTAATACTGTCTAAAGTTTAAGAATCCTCACTGCTTGGAATCTCTTCTTCACAGCCAATCCCCAAAAGCAAAAACATTGCCTATTTCTGTTACCTGCTATTAAGACGTACTAAACAACACTTACATACTGGTGTGTTTACTAAATAATTTTAGAAAACTCAAGTGTTTCTAAGCATAGGGTTTTGAGGAAGTTCACTTCATAAATGCAAATGAGGCAAATACAAACTTTCTATTTTCTTTGCAATTTTCATTTAGATGGAATTTAGCAAACATAAAAGTGCATATAGTTTTAATGTGAATAAGTGAAGTTAAAAATAATCTGCATGATACTTCTATATAGCACAAGAATTCTATAAGGGAAGAGATTCCTTCAGAACTTAGTTTTTTTTGTTTTTTGTTTTTTTAATCATAGACTCAAAGCTCATAAGTGGTATGAAGCATGACTGAAATTTAAATTTAGGAGGAATAACACCTCACTAGTATAAATGACAGTAATAAGGACAGCTACTGCGGAGAATGCCATGGTGGCATATCTGTGCCCAAAGAGTTATTTTTCATAATACCAATTGAGTTTTCATTTACATGTCCTTTACAAAAGTGTCATAATTAAGGTGAAAGCAAATGAGGTTCATTCTAAGTAAAAGGGTATGCTGAAATAAAGTGTCAAAGGATGAATAATAGAACAGGCAAAGGGGAGACATGACTCCAAGAGACTTTACACATTATCTCTGTCAGTCATTTTGGAAATCTTCCAAACATTAAATCAAATAAAGTCAAACTCAAGAGAGATCTGAATTCATATAGTTTATACTTTGGCATAAAGCAATGCTAAATAAATACTTGAGCTATTTGGAAAAGAGAGCAGAGGGGAAAAAAAAAAGATTAAGGTCATCCTTATTCGCTGCTTTTCTCTTTTCTCCCACTGGAAAGCATCAAACTCTGTATCGAACCTGACAACACATCATCCCTTGCATCTCTCATCTGGATTAACTACAGCCTCCTAACTGGTCTTCCAGAGCTCCACTTTTGCCCAACTTTTCAATCAATCCACCACAGCACAGGAAAAGTGATCTTCTCACAGCGTAAATCAAATAACAAAATTCAATCTTTAAGACACTGCAAAAGCTTCCCAAAGTACATAGAATGAAATCCAAGCTCCCTTGCTTTGGCCTTCAGGCTCTGCATGATCTGGCTTCTGCCTACATCTCCATGCTACATTCACCCCACCCAACCAACCACATGTGCACGTGTGTGTGTGTGTGTGTGTGTGTGTGTCTGTGTGTGCATCCCTTACTGTGTATATTATCACCTAGCCATGCTAAGTTTCTTCCCACCTTAGAGACTTTGTATAGGCCATTCTTTCTTCATGGAATGCCTCACTTCTAAAAGTATAGCTCTTCCTGTTTACATGCATATTAAATATTACCTGCCTGGATTCCTTCCTGACTACCTATCTCAACTACCTGTTTGTTTCCTTTCTAGCATATATCACTGTGTACAATTATTTTTTTTTTTTTGTATTTGTCAGCTTTTTATAAAGTTACTTATCTAACATGTAAGCTCTATGATTTCAGAGAGGTCTTTTCTGATGGCATCGTTTTACATACAACTTTTTATGACAGAAAGGTAAGGTGGATTATTCTACATACTCATCATTTTTCACCCTCTTTGAAACAATAGGACAGTGTTTCAGAAAACATGCACCATACTAATGCATGATGTTGGATGAAAGAGTAGTTCTACGGTCAAACAATTCTTTGCAAATGCTACCCACTATATGTTCCTCTTCAAGGTGAATGAGGCACATTAGGATATGGAAAGCTTTGAAAGTGTATAAATCCTTTTACTTTCATTCAATCCATTGATTTCTGTATTTGGAGATTTTGCAAACTCCTTCATTTCCTTATTTAGCATGTATTAATCTGCTGAGGTACTAGTGTTCAACATAAGAAACTTTGAGAAATAATGCTACAGATTTCCAGGGAAGAACTAATTGTTGACTTTTCTATTTACCGACCTAAATGGATTCAAGGATTTCATCATAGCACCAAAGAGTGTTCCCCAAAAACCTTCTTGTTCTATATAAAACTAACTTTAAATTGTTCTTAAAAAAAAGTGTTAACAATATCTAAAATGATTTAAAAGATTGCAGTGCCGGAATAAAAGCATTATCATTAAAGTTAAGTAAATTTATGTGAACTAGTAATTGTTCGTAATAATTTATGCATACCTAAAATTCAGGCTTCAACACTAGTTTTGTATATGGTGTGTTTACTTTTTTTTTTTTTTTTAATTTTTTTTTCAACGTTTTTTTTTTTTTTTTTTTATTTATTTTTGGGACAGAGAGAGACAGAGCATGAATGGGGGAGGGGCAGAGAGAGAGGGAGACACAGAATCGGAAACAGGCTCCAGGCTCCGAGCCATCAGCCCAGAGCCTGACGCGGGGCTCGAACTCACGGACCGCGAGATCGTGACCTGGCTGAAGTCGGACGCCTAACCGACTGCGCCACCCAGGCGCCCCAACCCTAGTTTTGTATATGGTGTGTTTACTTTTTGATACCTGGTCCTTTAACTCTAACTACACTACTTTTGTTGTCACTGTTGTTGTTGTTGTTATTTGTGTATTTTTGCTTATGATCTTATAATAAGGCAACCTGAAATCTTAATTAATCCTACAAAACTATTCAGAAAGAATTTGCTGCTAATGGTAATCTCTGTCAATGGTTTTTATAGGCCACATATATTCTCTGAAGTAATGGAGTATTACTTGGATATACACTGCTCCCAGTGTATATTTTTATTTAGCCAGTTCAAGAAGTTTCACTGATATTCGTGAACACTTGGGGCACATGTCTGATACAGTGAAGATAATTTTCCACTGGTAAAACTATTTGGTTACTCTATCTTTGAACCACTTCATAACTTTGCATTTTTTCTTCAAAACACCAAAAATTTAGACCTTAAAATCCAATAATACTAAATCTTTGTTTTTGTTGCCTCTGTTACCTTTTGAATGTATGTCTTCGGCACAAAATCCTATTTGGGCAGAAGAAGGTCTCTAAGTGCCCCCTATGCACTTGAGAACTTCTGTATTTATACACACCATTGGTTAGAGCATAAGTGTATCTGCCTATGACAGATGGTACTAATGGGTTAGTCCTGCTCATTTTTTATCAAATTTTACTCTTTAGTCCACAGAGCATTTAAAGTATTTTTTTATACCTATTTATGATGAAAAGAGAAAAAGACAAACACCTTTGGACATTTTGGAAAAAAAATTTACAGAGTTAGATAATACTGGCATTAAATGTCCACAATTTTTTAAGTGAAACCAATGTTAAAAATACCCATATATTAGTGGTTTTAGAGTGTTAATTTAAGATTTGTTTTCAACCTACTCTGTTCTAAATTTTTTCTTAGGTAATGTGAGCTAAAAACACACTCATTCACTCATTTATTAATTTAGCAAATATTTTCTGCATGTCTAAAAAATGTACAAGTATCTTGCTAAGTGCCATGGAATACAGAAGATGCAGGTGTCCTATCTCGGCGTTCAAACAGCACATAAGCTAAGAATGGAGGTAAAGCATGTACATAAATAACAGGCAAAATGGTATCATGGCTGATGATGTGCTCAAGAGCCTACAAGTTCAAAGAGGATAGATTGTTCTCATGATTTCCAGAAGTGGCATTTAAAGGATATGACTATGAAAGAAGAAGGGAGTATGAATTTTCAAGCAGAGACATAGTTTAGGAAAGAAAAAAAAAAACAGGAAAGAAAGGATTCCTGTGCATTGGGTTCAGTGGAATGTTAACTAGTCTGTAAGAAAGAGAATAAAAGTACTGCTGTGTTTAACTTACAGAACTATAACTCAATTTTATCTATAAAAAGAAATTCAATCATTTCATTAATTTTGAAAATATGGTACTATTCAAAATGTCATTTATATGAAATAAAGTAATGTCATTTCATTACCAAAAGGCAAACAGTGGGAAAGTGAAATGCATATTTAAAGATTTGCTTCAAATTAGATTTTGGAGCTTAAGTTTTTGGGTAATGAATACCATGAAACACCGACTTTTTCAGCAAAAAAATTTCAGTCAATCTCAATTATTCTGGGGGGATACTTACTAGAAGTAGTAATAATTGTAATCAGAAACTTCTCTGGGAAAGTGTTTTTCAAAATCCCATGAGACACTGCAGTAAAAGGTGTTCTAAATTCAAACACATTTGGAAATGTTGGTTCACCAAAGCTAACGGGCAATGTATCCTGTTAATCTTAGAAAGGGTTATATAGCCTGCAAAGTTTTCTAAAAGCATATGACTAGAGAACTTGTTATGTGCCAGACATTTTACCATTTCAAGGAACAACTCTGAGATGCTGTTCTAAGGAGAAATTATGAAATTCATTTTTCTGTATAAACTTGACTAGTTTTGCTTTGCCTTTCTTTACATAGTATTCACAGGGTGTCCTTTCTTTACATATTATTCACAGAGTGACCTAAAGTCCTGCACCGTGTCCTGCATGACCCCCCCCAACAACATATATAGTGTACATATATATATATATATATATATATATATATATATATATATTATCTATTGAACAATAAATTGATCAAAATTTACCCTTCCTGGGTAGTGCCTCAGGATCCAGTTGTTGTATCCCTCTATCTTTCCCAAATCAAAAGTCTTAACACATAGTGTTTCCATATCAGCTGTCACAGAGGAAAACACCTAATATGTTAAGATGATTTGGCAGATAAAGGTGGTAAGTAACCAGGTGTATACAAATTTTAAAAGAATAGGTTTGGCTGTGACCCAAAGAAATAAATCACAAACAATAAAGTAGTACAAGAATAGCTATAGTCTGAGGGAAATTGTTCTATTCTACTGGCCCAAGAACTATTCTACATACGTGTCTATCCCTCTGGCTTAAATTTAAGTCCAGTAATAAGTTTTTATCCAAGGACAGCTTTGTGATTATACCTAGGGGAACATATTTAATTTTTTTGTTATTCTTTCATCCTTCCCAACACAAAATTAAAATGTATATATATATAGGAAGAAAACTTAGGCAAATTTTATAGGAAAATGACATACCTTAAAAAAATATTTTACAATTTTCTTAATTGTATAATCTTGGTGTGGACTACTTGTGTTTTACATATTTAATGTTTAGAGAAAGGAAATGCTGCCAGTAATTTTTATTTATTTTCTACCTGAATTTATTCATATTCACCTGCTGATTTTAAAGTCTTAAAAACACATGTATAATCTACTTAAAACCAAAAAAATACAAAGCCCAACAAAGTAATGATTATGTGACTTCTTGCAAAAGTTACATTGTTTATTATTACACCTAAGGAAGAGTATTTTTACCTGCCAATACTCATTCTTGAAGGTGGTAATTTTGTAGCATTTGCAAATCTCTGAATTTTGAATACTGACAAAAGAATAAAACTGTATTTAGATTAGAGAAAAGAAAATTGTGAAGAACTTAGACTTCCTTATACTAATTTAACTCCCTGAGCTCTCTAAATTACTACATGAGATCTTGAACAAGATGTCACAAATAATGAAAATTTTCCCTTTGTGTAAATATAAAGTGCAACAGATTTTTTCCAATTATTTTTCAGTTAAGAAACCGTTAGCTTGAGCATTAATAATATGTTTTATAAAGTTCCAAATAATGACGATTAATTTTTAGAAGAATCCTTGTAGTCACATGGAACAGAATATAATCACAATACTCGAAATGTAATAATCATGTAATTAATATTTACAAGATGAATAAAATATAGATATATAAACTTTGATTTTCTTAAACAGAATAAAAGTACCCACTTTATATACCAGTTCATATAATATATAATTCCATTTTTATGATTTTTTTAATTGTAAAAATTGAATTGAGTCAAAATAACATTTCAGCTCTCCATTTGTTTATGGATTAAGTAAATTTATTACATGAGGGGGGTCCAGTTTCACTTCTCATATGTAAAGAGCTTGGAAAACATCACCCCTTATCGTTGTAAGAAAAAGGTGAACAAACTGAAAATCAGTAACTTGTCTTGGACCTTTCAGATCATGAAAATTGCAGGGTAAACTACCACCCCGAATCTGTAGACACAGGTCAGTTGAGAGTTATTGAGATCTACTTACCTGGAGTTGAGGCTTCTGGAGCCATAAATTGGTAGTAATACTTAAGCGAGAATTTCAATGAAACACTGGAGACTGAGTGTAGCTTGAGAGTGAGAAACTCCTGTGGGTACAGTCTTGCAGAATCCCCGCCCTTTTCTGGATTTTACTTCCAGGAGCTCCAACAGGTTCTCCTGCTGAAGAAAGATCCCCTTCAGGGGTGCCTGTATGGCTGAGTCCATTAAGCGGTTAAGCATCTGACTCTTGGTTTCAGCTCAGGTCATGATCTCACAGTTCCTGGGGATCAAGCCCCATTTCGGGCTTGTACTGTTGGCCAAGAGCCTGCTTGGGATTTTCTCTCTTCCTGTCTCCTGTCCCTCCCCTGCTGTGCAGGAGGATGCACGCATGTTCTCTCCCTCTCTAAACAAATTAAAAAAAAAAAAAATCCCTTCCAGATTCTGGGAGAGGGAAAGAGTCATCACTGTGAAATACGCCCTGAGACTTTCCATGGCAAAGGCCTAATCTCCAGAGGAAAAAACTACCTGAGTCCTACCCTTACCTGGGGTAAGGATAGTTCTCATGCTCCAGCCTCCTCCACCCTTCTTATCTCACTTAACAGGGGAGGGGGAAAAAAAATGTAACACCAGAGAAACACTTAGGATTATCATAGTCTTAAGACACAAGCCCAATAAAATGAGATTTAATCATAAAAATATACCACCATAGACCCGACCAACAGATTTTGGTAAAACAACAGTGAATTATATTTGGAAGAGCTGGAAGAGGTAGACTCTCTGACAAGAAGTACTCATAGAAGTCTAAAGATAAGAGGGGAGACAAAAACAAGGACACCAGGGGAATCTGAAGCTCCTGATACTTAAAGGTAGAATAAACATTAAATATAGCACAATTCTTAGTCTATATTGACATAAATCCTCACATTAATGACCTCTTAACTCTAGTTGCTATTACTCAATACAAATTGTCAGCTTTCAACAAAAAAAATTAAGGCATACCAGGCAGCAAGAAAAAAAAAATATCTCAAGAGTAAAAGCAAATGTCAGAACAAGAATCAGATATAGAATAGATGTTGGAATTAACACACAAGTAATTTAAAATAATGACGAGGGGCGCCTGGGTGGCTCAGTCGGTTAAGTGTCCGACTTCAGCTCAGGTCATGATCTCATGGTTTGTGGGTTCGAGCCCTGTGTCGGGCTCTGTACTGACAGCTCAGACCCTGGAGCCTGTTTCAGATTCTGTGTCTCCCTCTCTCTGCCCCTCCCCTGTTCACGCTCTGTCTCTGCCTCATGAATAAACATTAAATTTTTTTTTAAATAATGATAAATATGTTAAAGGTGCTAATGGAAAAAGTAGACCATTTTCAAGAACTGATGGGTAATGTAAACACAAAGATGGAAACTCCAAGAAAGAATCAAAATGAAATGCTAGAAATTAAAAAGCAGTATCAGAGAAATGGAGAATAAATTTGATGGTATCATCAACAGACTGGACACAGTCATAGAAAAAGATCAATGCACTTGAAATTAGGTCAATAGAAATGACCAAAACTGAAACGTAAGGTACTAAATGAATGAAAAACAGAACAAAGAATTGTGAGACAATTCCAGAAGGCATAACATAGGTGTAATTGGAATGTCACAAGAAGAAAAGGAAATAGAGTAGAAGAAATAATTTGAAACAATGCTGCCTGAGAAGGTTCCAAAATTAATGACAGACACAAGGCCACATATCCAGGAAGGTCATAGTGCACCAAGCCATATAAACACCAGAAGAAAGAAACAAACAACATACACCTAGGCAAGTCGTATTCAAATTGCAGAAAACTAAAGACAAAGAGAAAATCTTAAAAGAAGCAAGAGAGATATGCTATCTTTCCCTTGTTGCCCTAGGATGATGGATTGTAAACTGTTTCTAAACACAGATTTCCTTATCAGATGGATGAGCCTCAGCCAATGATTTTGCACTGAAGATTTTTCTCTTTTTTTCTCATATTACCCCTGAAAACTTAAGAAGGGACAGAATACCAATTCTACTGACAATCATTTCAGTATGCATGCCCTTCTTTTTCAATCTCCTATCTAAGAATATTTTCACTGGAACTGTGAAAACGTGGGGTAAAGAAGGCAGGAGAAGGGGGGTGAAGAAGAGTCACCAAAAATCTGCATTATTACTCCCAGGCAGCATAAAAAATCTAAACATGTAACATAACATATAACAATGATACTGGTACAATCATACACAGGCCAGTCTAGGATGCAGACATCCTAACAGTAACAGCCTTTTGCAACCGATTACATAACCTGTCCAAATGGTGACCACGCACCATGAACTCTACGTCTTTCATACTGTTTCTATCTGTGCCACAATTTTCATCTAGTCTTCAATGATCTGTAACTAGGCTAGAGTACCCAGTTACACAGTCAAACACTAACCTGTGTCTTGCTGTGAGGGTATTCTGTAGATGTGATTACTATTTTCAATCAGCTGACTCTCAGTAAAGGTGACTGCCATTGGTAACATGGGCAGGCCTTATCCAATCAGTGGAAGGCCTTCAAGTAAAACCTGAAGTTTCTCAGAGAAGAGTTCTGCCTCAAACCTGCAGCATTAACTCTTATCTGAGTTTCCAGCCTGCTTGCCATACATATTTCAGACTTGCCAGTCCTCAGAACTATATCAATCAGTTCCTTAAATAAAACACTATGTGTATATGTTTATGTGTATGTATATGCACACACACACACCCATCATTGGTTCTTTTATCTGGAGAACCCTGACACACACATCTCTATTTGTTCTTTTCTGCCTTAAGCTTCCTACTGACACTTACATAATACTCAGGTCTTTGACATTCAGGACCAAAGAGATAGTTCATGTTGCCAGAATAATGATGTTCAATAACCCTTTTTTTTTTTATCTGATCTAAGCAGCAATGGAAAAAATACATTTTTGGATGATTAAAGTTGCAAACAATAAATTCTGTCCTTCATTATATTTGTACTACCATTAAGACATTTTTAAGGAATCCTTTTTACAAGGGCTTCAAAATATATACTACACATTAGTATGCATTTGAAATCTAGCTAAGAATGAAAAACATTCACCAAAGCCTTTAATTGTGTTATGATCTACATCAATACATTCTACAGAGTGTCAAATGTATTGTCACTATGTTATATAACCACAATTTAAAAGTTATTTTCATACAAAAATTACATTAATAATAAAAAAATATTACCATTAGACACACACTACGTTATGTATTGCATGTGGGTTATCTTACTCATCACTAAAACAAGATTCAACAACCAAACACTATTAGCTAAGACCTCTCATTATGTCCTTTAACAGAGGACGAAAATGAAGTTTAGTGATATGAAGTAATTTGTCTAAGGTCAAACTAATTAGTAGGTAGTACAGCTCATGATTCTAAAGCCTATATTCTAAACTGTTATTTAGCTAAGATACGATTTTGACTGAATAAAACTCATTCCTCTTTTCCAAACTGGTGGGTATATACTGACATTGTTTTAGTTATTGATGAAGAGAGGCCAGTGGTAAATAATTTACCTGAACCATTTCTAACATAGAATAATTATGTAGCTTTAGCAGATGATCAGATTATGATGACAGCCTTTAATAGCATTTGAGGCAACAAAATACCAAGAAAAATAATAGCAACTACATTTCAATAATTTAACTCATATTTAATTTACAGTCAACATCAGAATTAACAGGAAAACTGTGATGCTGTATACAGAACTGATTCTGATAGCAATATGTGCTCACTGGAACCTCACAGTTACCACTACAGAGTGAGATGTGCAATTCAGCAGGCTTATTTGGGGGCATGTTATTTAGACAGGGGTCTATGTCCTTACTTTGTCATAAATCTTTGGGAAAGCTCCCTGTGCCTCAGTTTCTCCATGTGTCATGTGTCAAATGGGGATAAGACGACCTATCTGGCAAGACTCTAATAAAGAGTAGAGAGGGTAAAGGGTAAGCACTGTGGTAAAGAGGAAAAAGAATTTGTAGTATAATGGTGGAAATACAGCAGGTGCTAAATAAATGGTGGCTACTGTTATTATTGCTGTCATTAATATTATCAGAAATGTAGAGGGTCACCTGTATCATAAAAAGTACATCTTAAAGAATCACTTCAGAGAGCCACTTAGTGAGGCTGAGGACCACTGATGGTTGCTTTGGGCAGTGAATAAAGGTAACAAGTTGTCAGACAGCAAACGTGTCAGAAAGGTCAGAGAAGAACTATACAGGGAGCTTCTGCAGTCATTTCAGACATGAAGTCGATTAGTTGAGAAAGGAAACTGCACGTCACACAGACAGACCAATTCACAGTCCACTGGTCCCAAGAGTCACATTTAGATTTCAGTCGGAGATGTGTTGTGCAAAATTATTCCATCTCTGGAACCTCACCCAGCAATGGATATTATCTTACTAACCAGGAATTAAGGGCTGGATCGTCTGGCTTTTCTAAATAAATACATGCCAAGGGCAGGGGTATCTTAGACTAATCCCACTTCTGATTCGAACAGACTGAAAAAAGGAATAACAAGCTCCTGTAAAAAGCCATGTTTTTTCATTTTTGTAAATCAGATGTTACATTCCAGAAGAGGGTGGAGTGAAAGCGGAGGTAATCACAGTCCCTGCCTCCGCCCCTCTCAACAAAGCCCAAAGGAATTACCAACAGGGCCAGATAAATAAATAAATAAATAATAAAAATTATACAGCACAGAATTACAAGAACATACTCAGGCTTTCAACTAAATTTATTACTTTTAATTTACCAAGGCTATTGTGATGAAACAAACACCCCTCTTTGACTGATACAAATTTGTTACACAATATAGCATCACAGCTGACTTCTCTTTGATTGCTGAGTGTTTCCCAAAACTATGAACAAATTAGAATGATTCTGAAAAGATGCTGACTTTCAATTCTTTTGTCTTCATCAACCAACAGGTCAAAATAAGCTATGAAAAACATTAGAGAGGTTCCAAAGATAGTGTAATGACCTGTTTTGTTTGTTTGTTTGTTTCACAAAACAGCAGAGACTTCCCCATTTACCTCTCTATCCATCCTTTGTCCTTCTTGGTCTAGTTCAGTAACACCCAGAATCCAACTGTTCAGTCTTTGAACTTTTTAAAAATTGTTTTTAATTCCACAAGTCACACATGAACATATTTAGACAGTACCTCAATAGGGCTAAGATCTTTGAGACACTTATGCGCCCCCCCGCACACCACTGCCAATTCCACCACCCAGCTATATCAGAGGTGGCTATCATCAATAGTTTATAGGTAACTTTCAGAGCTTTTATGTACCAATAGAAAACATTTGCCATTTTTCAGTTCTGTTTTTTTTTAAATAATTTACATTATATGTACAACGTTCCAACTTGCTTTTATTAAGCTGTAAGAAATCCTATGGTACCCATATTCATTTATAGAGGCTAAAAGGTTCATGGACATAATGCTGGGAAGCTAGTAGGAAATAAAATAATGTAGCAGGTTCTAGCCTTGTGCGTAGCCATGAAATTCTGGGTATGTCACTAATCTCACTATCCTCATTTTTGAATAATCTTCCCATATTCCTCTTTCACAGGGTTTGAGTAAAAACTAAATGAAGTAATACACATGTGTGTGTTTGAAAGGTTGTATGGTGTTATATATAAACAAAAAATTATTTCTCAAATATTATCTGGAAAATAAAATCAGATAGTGTTCCTATCCTCAAAGAGTATATACTACAGGTATGTAACCTAAAATTTTAATCAGGAAGTGTCATAAGAATATTTCAATACTTAAATTTTTAGCTAGTGGCATAGCATTCCTAGCTTTGAACGCTTCATTGGAAATACTGTGATATCTGATATCAAAGGTTTAACCATGAGAAAATATCTCTGCGTGTAAGTCCATGTTATTAAATTGATTATTTACCAATCTTATTTCATTTTTACATCTGTGAATTTCTGTGCTTGATTCTCAGAGTAAATGAAGAGCAGCCCTACCGTGTTAAAACAATTAGATGGGGCGCCTGGGTGGCACAGTCGGTTAAGCGTCCGACTTCAGCCAGGTCACGATCTCGCGGTCCGTGAGTTCGAGCCCCACGTCAGGCTCTGGGCTGATGGCTCGGAGCCTGTTTCTGATTCTGTGTCTCCCTCTCTCTCTGCCCCTCCCCCGTTCATGCTCTGTCTCTCTCTGTCCCAAAAATAAATAAAACAAAACAAAACAAAACAAAAAAAACAATTAGAATAACTAAATCAGAAAAGAGTTTACAAAACTATGACATTTAAAAATATTTAAAATTTACCCCAAATCTACTACATGTGATATTCAAAGGAATTATTTTAGTAAAAGCAACTGTATAAATGATTTCAGTTTTAAGTTATAATTCTTTTAAGCAAACTATTCTTTATATGATACAAGCCTCAAAGTTTTGCATTTTAATTAAGATGTCAAGATAACTTGGAGGGGGGAAATGGTTAAAAAAGAATGTTCCTCAAAGCCCCTCATTTCTAGGGTTTTTCATAAATAGGATCATCAATAACAAAAACCACCTTAAATAAAGATCTCCATGTATTTGTTCTGTTCTGATTGCTTTTCATTATGAATTAGTCTTTTTTTTTTGTTTTTCCTTTGGCTGGAGGTTGGTAGGGGGTTTGGGAGAGTGACTGATGTTTCTGAACCTTCCCATTTTTCTTTATTTGAAACACATTACCTCACACTGTTTATTCAGAGTCTCCAGGGTCAACTGGCTACCCAGTTTTTACCTCTCAGCATTAATACAAAAAAGAACCATGGGACAGTGCTGATATATGTATATGTAAAAAATATTACACAAAGTCATTACAGTTGGGGGGAAAGGGGTCAGTGTACTCATAGCAAGATAACTTAGAGATGAATTAAGGTCCAGAAATACAAGTAAAGCAGAGTCCTTCCCAAGTACATTCATGTCTGAGAAGGAAGGTGGAGCAGACGGAACATGTATCTAATGTCTACCTTTTAGATGCCAAAAGTGAGGGCAAATTACCTGAGGTCAATCCAGTCTAACACCAAATTATAAATCTGAGTGAACATACACATTTAATGAATTAGTGGAATAAAGTAAATTAGAAAACTCTAATTGTGTAAATCAGAACACTGAGTCATATGACAGTTTCAGGATGGTTTAATGTCCTAGTTTGTGCCAGTTTTTCTAAATAGAAAAATTTTGACCACTGGAACTTCAAAAAAAATAATTTTTACTCATAGGAAAAAGCAAGAAATAACACAATGATAGATCTTCCAATTAAGTAGACATAAATGAGAGACATGAAAATCATGATTATTTATAAATTGTGTGGACAGCAGAAAAAGCACAAGGCATCAGAAGATCAGTGCTTCCAGATCTAGCTTCCATATACCAAAATGTTTTGGATCATAGTTTCTTCAAATATAAAATGAAGGAACTGTACTATATCTTCAGTGTTCTCAACAGCCTATAATATTTCAAGGAAAAAAAATTCAAAATGGTAGGAGGTTTACAAAACCTATGGTAAGTTGGGAACTTTTCAGTGGCTTGTGGACTAGTTATTGCTGTCAACTAATTTTTTTTCAAGAATCATTTTTTGTTTGGTTACAGAAATAATTACATGTTATCTGTAGACAATGTGGAAAAGAGAGACAAATCCAAGTAAGAAAAATAAATGACCTATAGTCATTACCCAAAGATAATCTAAACTGTTAACACATATTTCCTTATGTATTGTTGTCTAATATTACTATGACTTATTGAATATGGTGGTTTTCAAATTTTTATTTTTATGAGAATTTGTTTTTTCTAAAGAAAATTTCACCTGTAACCTTAATACCTACAATAAATAAAAATGAAACTATCCTGCCTGAAGTGATGATACAGGGCTGGGTTTTTCTGAGATTACCCAGAATCTCAGATGTAGGGCTGAGATTAGCACAGTCCTACAAAGGCAACACTCTAAGAAGTACTGTGTTAAAACCACTCATTGACTTAAAGAATTTCCTAATGTTGGACACCTATTTTTTTTTTCCTTTTTGTTGTTGTTAATGATAGATAATGTTCAGATCTTTGTATACATTCATGGTTGTTTTTTTTAGGTTGGATTCCTAGAGGCAGAATTTCTGGGTCAAATAGTTTCAAGGCATTCATTGCCATGCTGACCTTGATAACCATCTCCTCCCAAATCATTTGCCATGGCAGGAAATACTCATCTTCCATTCTGCTTTTTTTCATGGCCACTAAGCCCAAGTGGAGCATTGGAATCAGATTTAATTTCTGCCTAATATATTTCCTCCTCTTTCCTTTCTCTTCCTCATGATGCCAAGTAGGTTGCTATTAAGGTTAAACAGATGCCCTCTTTGGAGCACCAATAATTCCTTCTGTTAAATGTAGTCAGATACCAAATGGATTAGTCTTTTGCTGCCTTTTGACAATGATCTGTCAGTCAGCTTCTATGTAGGAATGACTAACCAAAGTATATGGTCCTTTTGGAGAGAAATACCTTCATTATTTGGCACTTTAGGACACCACACGCCTTAATCCCCTTAAGTCTTATTTAGTATATATCTGAGCTTTGGTTAAAATCTGTTCAAAGCAGCCTTTGACCCCAGATTCCCAAAAAGGAACAACAGACAGCAGACTTTCAAATAAGAAGAACTCCTGAAGGTCATCTGATCTCCTTTGTGAGCACGGTTCATCATTTTATAAACAATGACACTGAGGCCAATAATGGCTCCTTTGAGCTCAAACTGTAACACAAAAATAAATTATACACTGTCTATGTCCTCAAAAGACTTTACCACCTAATGAGGAAATCAGACAAATAAATCAACAAATACTATACAATGGGACAGGTAGAATAAGGCCGATGCAGGTACATCAGAAGGGAAGGTGGGGTGAGTTTTTGCAAAGAAGTCAACAACTGTCCTGAACTTTCAAAGAAGTGAATGGGTCAGTGAGATAAAGAAATGGAAGGAGAGGAGGACACCCCAGGATAGAGTAAGCATAAACCTTTGAAAGAACCTAGTATATATAATTCAGTGCTATAAGAAAGGAACATTAAAGAATGGCTGGAGGGAGGCCAGAGGGGGGATGCAAACTCAAATGCCCACAAGTTACATAAAGGGGTGAAATGTCAGTGGGTGAGGATTGTGGTAAATCAGAGAGGGACTGTCCTCCCTAAAGACACCTTTACTGTAAGCAAAGCAGAATAAACCACTGCTTAGCTACATTTTTACAAAGTTAAAAATATCTAACATATTTCTAAATGTTACAGTTTGGAAGCTTTGTAGTCTCTCAATACCAGTGTAATTGTATAATATAAAAACTAGGAAAACTAAATTCTTCAATGAATGGCAAACAAATGAATACCTTTTAAAAAAGAAAAAATAGCATTTTCAGGTTTTTCTCAAGCAGGTAGTAGGAATCGATTTTATTATTCACAAAGCTATTTAACAAATGCTCTTTTATAAGCTCATCTTGTGCCAATCAGACAAATGGAGTCCAGCTCCCATTTAGGAGGTTAAGAGAAAAAACACTAAAGAGAACAGTCGGAATAGCCAAATGCCAACGTGCGAGAGGATAATCTTCTAATTTCAAGAGAAGTCAGAAATCTCTCAATTTGTAATTTAACGTTCATGCCATATTTTTAAGAAAACATGGTACAAAACAGAGCAAACATACATGAGCTGAATTCTGCTCACAGCCTGCCAGTTTACAACCTCAGGGCCAGAGGTAGGCAAGGGGCAGCTCGTGAAAAGCTTTGTGCACAACACTAAGAGGTTTAGACTTTATCCTGAAAACTATAGGGACTCATTAACAGACTTGAAGTGATTAACATCTTAGAAGGGTCACTCAGGCAGCTGTGTGAAGTCTGGAAGGGAGCTATGTAACAAGGTCTTAAACCAAAGCAGTGACAGGGACATGGAAAGGAGGAGACAGATTTGAAAGATGTTAAACAAAGCATACAATTTAGTAAAAGACACAGTTAAAACTTAGACCCAGATCTCCTACTTTCTTACTTAATATTCTTATAACTTTACCAGTATTGTAACATTTCTTTTTAAGTACAATAGTTTAGTTGGCAGTTAATAAGGTACAGGGGAGATGCTTGGCAAACATTAACTTGAAACACCAGATTTTTTTCCTTAGATGCTATCAGTGTAGTGTAAGCAAACACTACACCAAAACAAACTCCAGGAAAGGTGACATATAGACAAATTATGAGGACACAGACACTGTGCATAGACACTGACCATGAAGTCCTAGCTTGCTTCATTTGGCTAATATTCTATGCCAGTTTACAACTAAACAATGGATAAAGATATCATTAATTATTTGGTAAAAGAACAGAAAAGCCTATCTTACTCTATTTCCACCTTAAAAATTCTATGACTAAAAATTACTCAATTTATGAGTTTTTGGATCATCTGCATTGTGGTTAATCTCCACATACTTGGTGGGAGTGAAGACTACAGCTTTAATTTGGATAGTACATTTTTTAGTTCAGTAAATAACAAAAAGCAAGTCAAATGGAAAGTGAAGTCATTAGGTGGGGTGGAGTGATGTCAAATCTCTGAGTGTTTTCTCTCTTAACCTTCTAAATGGGAGCTGGACTCCATTCATCTGACTGGCACAAGACGAGCTTATAAAAGAGCATTTGTTAAATAGTTTTGTGAGTAATAAAATCAATTCCCACTACCTGCTTGAGAAAAACCTGAAAATGCTATTTTTTTCTTTTTTTAAAAAAGGTATTCCTTTGTTTGCCGAATCGTTGAAGAATTTAGCTTTCTAAAGTTTCTATATTATACAATTACACTGGAATTAAGAGAATATGTAACTTCCAAATTGTAACATTTAGAAATACGTTAGATATTTTGAACTTTGTAAAAACGTAGCTAAGCAGTGGTTTGTTCTCCTTTGCTTATGGTAAAGGTGTCCATATTCACTTCATGGCATTGGTAGTGAACTTTCAACCAATGTTGTCTTATGGTTCATGATTTTTTAAACAGTAGTATGATGGTGCTAAGAATATGCTCTATCTGGACAAGTCTCTGTATTCCAGTGCTCAGGTTCAACCTAACCGATATTGAGTAGCAAGTACCCCAACATCTCAGTGACATAAAACAACATAGCTTTAATTTCTCATTCATGCAGTTCTGTCTCATTCAACATTTCTCATATGTCCATCAGGAGTGGCCTGGGGGCTCCATTCTGTGCTGTCCTCATTCCAAGACCTAGGATGACAGGGCAGCTACCAACACTGCCAATCATTATGGCAGAAGGAAAGAAAGCGCTCTGGCTCGGAAATTACACATGACACTTTTAATCAAAACTTGCTGGTAAGACCTAGTCTCATGGCCTCACTCAACTATAGCTATTGAAGTGCAATTTTACCATGTGCCCAGAAGGCAGAGAGCTGGAAATATTTGGTGAACAGAACTAATGACTATCACAGTCACCCAAATAATTGCTCTATTATAGTTTCATGTATCTGTTTTTTCTACTTGCCTGGACTATGAAGTTGGAATCTATGACTTAAAAGGTTCCCAACAAATTCTTTTGATTCAACCATTATACAGGAAGAGAACAGTTCAGTATAAAGTGTGATTTGGAACTTTTTCCCCTATACTACATATAATTTAAAATCCAATTGATATAATATTAAAGTTGTCAGGAACAGATACTACAATTGTTCAGATGAGTTGAGAGCCCAGAAAGAAATCAGCTGGCCATAAAATCCATGTAGGATCCATAAAATAATTAAAAAAAAAAAAGAACTGAATTTATTTTCCTACAGCTGTTATAATCTATTAAAGAACAAAGCATGGAACTCTGGCACTACCAATAGTATCTCCTTTACCTTTACTCTATTTGTTGCTTAAAGCTCCACATTAGGAACTACTCAAGAATTACTGAAGAGAAACATCTACCTATACTGACTGTTCTCACTACAAAATCATAACCGTACATCCCAAATGTTTAGGACTCTCAAATCTTTAGCTCTAGACCTCACTTCTCCCAGGAACTACAGATTCCTATATCTTGATATATCTGCTTTGATGTCTGTTAAGTATTTTAAATATAATCTAGCCAAAACAGAATGTTTCAATTTTCTTCTCTGCAAACTTATAAAAAAATTTTTACATATGTATGTATGTATTTTTAAAGAGAGTGCAAGTGGGGGAGGAGGCAGAGGGAGAGAAAAAGGGAAATCTTAAGCAGGCTTCATGCTTAGCACAGAGCCTGACACAGTGCTCAATCTCACAACTGTGAGATCATGACCTGAGCCAACATCAACAGTGGGATGCTTAACTGAACAGCCACCCAGGTGCCCCTGCAAAGCTGCTTCTTTTTCAGTCTATCCCTCGTCTGAAAACTGCACCACTTGGGGCGCCTGGGTGGCGCAGTCGGTTAAGCGTCCGACTTCAGCCAGGTCACGATCTCGCGGTCCGTGAGTTCGAGCCCCGCGTCGGGCTCTGTGCTGACTGCTCAGAGCCTGGAGCCTGTTTCTGATTCTGTGTCTCCCTCTCTCTCTGCCCCTCCCCCGTTCATGCTCTGTCTCTCTCTGTCCCAAAAATAAATAAACGTTGAAAAAAAAAAAAAATTAAAAAAAAAAAAAAAAAAAAAAAAACTGCACCACTCAAGTTTCTCAAGCCAAAAGCATATGAATTTCAGAGGATAAACATTATTTCATTGTAATTTATTAAAAATCATAAAATAGAATTAGATGCTTTGATAATATCATTTTACCATAAGTAAATAACCTGCCTTGGAGGACAATCTGCATTAAACTTAAACAGCTGGACAATGCAAGGGAAAATTAAGATGAACAAGAACTACAGTAATAACCAACACTGAACATTTACCATGTGCTTAGCACATTGTATTTGTCATCTCATTAATTTGAGTGAGGTGGGTAGCACTGCTACCATTTTAGAAGTAACAAAATTGAGGCTCAGAGTGGGTAAGTAACTTGATCCAAATTACACAGCACCTGTCTGTTAAGATGTAGATAAATCTGTATCTAACTCCTTATTCTATGGCCTGCCCTCAGAAGATGGTTACATGGTGAGTAACGATGTAGCAGCAGCTATTACAACTATAAAATTAGTGATCTCTCTCTAAAGGGGATGTCTTTTAGATGGCAGTGTGTCTTTTAATAGAGAGAATCATACTTAGGTACAGAGTCTTGAGGTAAGAATATAATAGTTGATTGCATTTGTTAATTTTATAATGTATTAAAACTTACCTTCACCTTCAGGTAAGACTGATTTTCCATTTAAGAATGTATAGCTTTGGAGCACCTGGCTGGCTCAGTCGGTTAAGCACCCAACTCTTGATTTAGGGTCAGGTCATGATCTCATGGTTTGCGAGTCTGAGCCCCACATGGGGATCTACACTGACAACACGGAGCCTGCTTAGGATTCTCTGTCTCCCTCTCTCTGCCCCTTCCCCACTCGCACTTGCTCTCTCTCAAAATAAATAAATAAACATAAAAAAAAGAATGTGAGGCTTCTTCTTTCAATAAACTTATTTAATTTAAAACATAATTTAGTAGATAATTAACTCACAGTGGAAGTGTTAATAAGAAGGGGTAAACACTGTGGAAATGGGTGGTGAAACAGACACAACAAAAATCCAAATGGTGGCCTACGTATGACTACAGTTTGAGAAACTCAGGACCATTGTACTTATCTTTTTAGGTTGGCTTAAAAAAATAGTGATACCTCAGGAATGAAAAGTGTAACAGCTGGGGAACATCTCACATTAATACAAGTGTGGTGTCCCATCATTCTCGGTATAGATCACACCACATCTGAGATTATAAACAGGCTCTGGGACTGCTTCCATTCTGTGTCTCCCCCTCTCTCTGCCCCTCCCCCGTTCATGCTCTCTCTCTCTCTCTCTCTCTCTCTCTCTCTCTCTCTGTCTCAAAAATAAATAAAACGTTAAAAAAAATTTTTTTAAACAGGCTCTGGGAAAACAACTTCAATGGAACACTAGCAAACCATGTGTATTCAGTGAAAGGCAACTCCGACCAAGAGAATAACCACACGAAAAGCATGTTATATTCAGGGAATATTGATAAATTCAGGTTCTGTAGCTCACAATAGAAAAACTCAGAGGATGTAACGGTCTCCATATTAAATGGGTTTCTATTTTATTTAGGGGTTGGGTTCTAACTAAAACTCACAGTAAGAGTCATAATGTGAAAATTACATTATCCTGAAAAATCGTTACGAAAATATTACCCTGGCATGATATACTAGTTTCAAGTAGTCCAGCACTATAGTTTTCCTTCCATTCTGATAAATGGCAATTTATTTTCCATCCAGCAGTAGAAAATGTAAAGTAGGTGCCTTGTGTTTAATGGCCATGTTAATGAAAAAGGTTTATTTTTAAATGTGCTATTCCAGTTATATAAGGATCATAGAAACTCAGACAGATAGGGGGAAAGGAGATCTGTTTCCCACTTGATACCCACTCCTGGCATATGTGTGAATAGAATGTCCAGAACTATTTAAAATGTTCTTTCTCCTATGTCTCTCCCCTGCCCCTCTTTATGGTCAAAGGAGAGGAAAGAGAGTGTACATTGAATATGTATATGTTGTATGCACTTATAACATGACTCCACTCTACATGAGTGACTTTCGTGTAGAAGATTTATCTGATTCGACAAAGAAGGCAGATCTAGGGCCTTTACCATGGACATTACCAGGTGAAAAGGGCTTTCACTGACACAGTAAGCCTTTTGTCCCACAAAACATTCATGTAAAGGTTATGTGGCCGTATATTTTTTATTAGATAATCAATAAATTCCATTATAATACTAATAAATTAATTATCTGAAACAAGTGGACAAAATAAAAATACAATACACCATCTTATTACTCAGTAAGAATACTGAGATCTTCATTTGTCTTACTTAAATATATAGCAGTTAAGCACAAATGAAATGTTTTCTTTACCAGTTTTTAAGCCTTATGTGGCACCATTTATTGCCAAAAATAAACCTCAGTAAATAAATATTATTTTAATGGTTTCCTTGAAATAGGGATATATAGGCCTATTTAGTTTTATAACATTATCTCTTAACTTCATTGGTTTGTAAAATTCACTCATGAATACAACTCCTGTATTAACCCTTACAGCCTGGAAATTTCTAGAATGTCATACATGTTGGCCCAAGTCAAAACACTTTATAAAATCAGTACTATATCCATAAAGGACTATAAAGCAAAAAGTTATTTTTTCCTGTAGTCCATAAGTAGAATGTCATATCTCTCTAAGCAAGAGAAACCCATTAACTTCAGATTGAAATGAAAATACATGATACATGTCCAGATGGAATATTTCCTGTGGTTGGAGCTAACAAGAACCCCTTCATCAACAAAGATTTTTGGAGACTACAGCACACCTTCCACAGTGACAATGTTTCTTAAAGTATGATTTGAAGATAGCTTGCCGATTTACATACTTACTGATATGCTTAATTAAGTTTAAAATATCAAATAAATGCAGAAGTAAAATAGTATAAAATTAATGTAGTATACACCTATATACTTGAGTATATAAATATGCCAATCTGGAAAAGGAAATTTTTCCAGCCTTTCCAGAAGTCAATGCCAAGACCACCAAGTTCTGATTATCCAGCTTTTGGGGTAGGTTGATTTCTGAAGTAAGAAAAATGACTTACTCTGATGAAGACCAAGTCTAACAAATAGCTTTCAATACTGATGAGGCTTCCAAGGTCTTTGGTAATAAGAAGACAGCAATCTTAAGTGTTTCTCAATTCATCTCTTCCTTTCCTTTCCAATCACACTCACACTTAAAATCACTATCCTTCTTCAGACTAACTCTTCCTGAACTACTGTAATATCCTCCTATCTTTACTGCTGATCTATAAACATTCCCTCCGTCAAATATATGGTTTCCAGGGAAATTTCTGTAAAGCACTATTCCTTATGCCATTCTTTGCCTCAAAACCTTTAACAGTTCCCAGTTGCATTCATAAAAGAAATCCAAATAAATCAGCTTAGCATTAAAGTTCCTTTGTGATCTGAGATCCATCTAATTTGCCAGCTTTATTCACATGTCTATGCACCTCATTATATGGTCACTGGTCCCCTATGTTCCAGACTCTCCCTCCATGTATTTAGTTTATTGCATTCTATGCCTCTGACAGTAACACCCTTCTTTTAGTTAGGGGATATCTCAAGTTTCTGTAACAAAGGGATGCAAAAAGCACCATAACTCAATCAAGCTACACATTTATTTTTCTCTCACAGAATAGTCTATAGGTAGGTTGGGTATTCCTCAGCAGATATGCTGCTCTGCTCCACGAGAATGTCCAGGGGCTATGATTCTTCCTTTCTTACTTCCCTGCCATCTCCTAGAATATCCTCCTAACATGCTAGGCAGAAGATGAACTGAGAAGGAAGAAATGGAAGAATGTATACCCATTCATTTTAAGGGCAAGATCCCCAAATTGCACATATTATCTCCATTCACATCCTATTGTCAAGGACTTTGTCACATGGCCATACTTCGCTGCCAATGAAGTTGAGAAATGTCGCCTCTAGTTTGGCAGCCACATGCTTTGTTAAAACTTATGGATACACAGGATGTTGGAAGAGGGTTCTATTACTAAAAAAAGAAAGGGAGTCGCACAACTATACAGTCAACTAATCTTTGACAAAGCAGGAAAGAATATCTAATGGAAAAAAGATAATCTCTTCAACAAATGGTGGAGGCATCACAATTCTGGACTTCAACAAAGCTGTAATCATCAAGACAGTATGGTACTAGCACTAAAACAGGCACATAGATCAATGAAACAGAATAAAGAACCCAGAAATGGACCCACAAACTGTTGGCCAACTGATCTTCAACAAAGCAGGAAAGAATATCCAATGAACAAAAGAAAGTCTCTTCAGCAAACGGTATTGGGAAAAGTGGACAGTGACATGCAGAAGAATGAACCTGGACCACTTTCTTACACCATAGACAAAAAAAATTCGAAACGGATGAAAGACTTAAATGTAAGACAGAACCATCAAAATCCTAGAGGAAAAAACAGGCAGAAATTTCTATGACCCAGGCTAGAGCAACTTCTTACTAGACATGTCTCCTGAGGCAAGATAAATCAAAGCTAAAATGAACTACTGGGACCTCATCAAGATAAAAAGCTTCTGCACAGAGAAAGAAACAATCCACAAAACTAAAAAACAACTAGCATAATGGAAGAAGATATTTTCAAAAGACATGTATGGTAAAGGGTTGTATCCAAAATCTATAAAGAACTTATCAAACTCAACACTCAAAAAACAAATAATTCAGTGAGGAAATGGGCAAAAGACATGAAGAAGACACGTTTCAAAAGAAGACATCCAGATGGCTAACAGACATATGAAAAGATGCTCAACATCACTCATCATAAGGGAAATACAAATTAAAATGACAATCAGATATCATCTCATGCCTGTCAGAATGGCCAAAATTAACACCACAAAAAACAAAAGGTGTTAACAAGGATGCAGGGGAAAGGGTAACCACCTTGTACTGTTGGTGGGAATGCAAACTGGTGCAGCCATTCTTGAGAACACTATGGAGTGTCCTCAAGAAACTAAAACTAAAACTATCCTATGACCCAGATTGCACTATTAGGTATTTACCCAAAGGATACAAAAACACAGATTTGAAGGGTATGAGCAACATTATCAACAATAGCCAAACTATGGAGAGGTGCCCCCCAATGTCCATCGACTGATGAATGGATGAAGAAGATGTAACATATATACACAATGGAATATTACTCAGCCATCAGAAGGAAGAAATCTTGCCATTTGCAATGATGTGGATAGAGCTAGAAAGTATGCTAAACAAAATAAGCCAGAGAAACACTAATACCATATGATTTCACTTATATGTGGAGTATTTAAGAAACAAAACAGGTGAACTTATGGGAAGTGGAGGGAGGGAAACAAGCTACAAGAGACTCTTAACCATAGAGAACAAACTGAGGGTTAATGGAGGGAGGTGGGTGGGAGATGCACTAGATTCACGATGGGTATTAAGGAAGGCAGATGTTGTGATGAGCACTGGGTGTTTTATGTGATAAATCACTGAATTCTACTCCTGAAACTAATATTGTACTGTATGCTAACTAAAATTTAAATTAAAAAAATATTTATATATATGTATATATATACATATATGTCTGTGTGTATATGTGTGTGTATATGTGTGTGTGTGTAAATACACACATATATGCATATACGCGTATATGTATGTGCGTGTGTGTATATACATACACACACACAAACAGAATAGGAATGAGGAGGCTGGCTTCAATATCCATCTCTGCAATATCTTTCTTCAGTTTATCTCTCTAGAAATATCCATTCCTCTACAAAGCCAAACTGAGCAATACCTTCTAGTCTGTCTTCTCTGACTTTATCACATCTCCCTATTTTACAGCCTGCAGATGTGATATCAACTCTCCCTCCTCTGAAATTTCATAATTCTTGTATCTATTATGGAATTTGGCACATTTTAGTCATATACATATTAAACACAGTTTGTCACAAAAGATAAATGTATGCTACTGATTAATCTTCCTTCATTGTTTTATATCATATACAAAGATTTTTGCAGACACAGCCTGCACCAGCCTCTTTATTCTGAATTTCAGAAGTGGTACGTGCAGGATAAAGCACTCAATAATGCTGGTAATGATAACACGGCCTTATTCAATACACATAATTTATCCTCATTTATTATAAAAATAATATTTAAAAAAATAACATGTAAGTTTGCTCTAGAGAAATTATTATTTTTTAGGAACTGTTTAGAAATGAAATTATTATAAGATTTTTAACTAAACAAAGTATATGTCCTAAAATTTTACTAAAAATATTTTTAACAATGATGTTTAAACAAAGCATTTCAGTGCTCTTTGTCCTTTAGTAATGATTTACCAATAACAAGCAAAATCCCTGAATAATATTTATGAACTATGATATATTTTTAATTCCTTTATTTCAGTTTTTGTTTGTTGTTCTTTATCCTCATATTTTATTTTCTTCTTCCATTTGCTATCATCTCAGTTACTTGCAGAGTTTACATCTTCTTGTTTTGCATAATTAGTTTGTAGTTTCAGATAAGCTTAGAACGTGAAACGTTCAGTTCTATTGTGATGAAACATTTTATATCATTTCATGATGTTTTAATACAAACCAAATACCTGTTTAACATTTAGTTACATATCATAGTAAATGATTTAAGTTATAGAATTTCACTGTTAAAGTGTATATATTTTGAATATGGTACACCAAATAATAAAGAATACATGTACCTATTTTTCTTTCAATATTAAACAATAAATTATGAACAGGGAGTCAATTCTTTTGATTAATAACTCCTCTGACCAGTATAATGAATATTTACACATTATTCCATGTTGATAGAGCACTTAAAATGCCTGGAACAATAACTATGTTCATGCCAAATTTAGAGAAATTTGATGTAAAAAAGTCTTTCGAATGTGCGCATAATATATATGAAGTATATGATAAATTCCCTTTACCTAAAACACAGAAAGATTATAACAACTTCCAATTAAAAATTATTTTAAACAGAAACTCAAGTCTGTCAGTAATTTGAAGTCTAAATGCATATAATAGCCAAACAGAATAGTAGGAAAGGTTGTTCCCAGGGTTAGTTATAAACAAGGAAATACTTTATATAAACATCTATGTAATCTCCAACGAAACATATTATTTTGAAATTACGTTAAAACAGAACTCAAAATACATGCACTTAGAAGACTAAATCTGATACATTTAATCAATATGCTTTAAAAGGGCATAAGGCCATGGTTAATACTGAATATATATATTTTTAATATTAATATTTGTCCTTTCTGTACAGTTACAAAAATCCACTCAGGGAAACTTTATCTTAAAATATAACTGCTGATTTTATTGGCAAACCTATAATAATACCTATGATCAATCTTTACATAATTATTTTGAGCTGCAAACACAATTAATAAATCATGTTTGAAGTGCACTGACCATAATCAGTATATTCTGGAACAAGTCCAGAGGGTCATTAATCAAAACATGCGGCAAGGAAAGTGAGAGCCGCAGCCTGAACAGTTAGGTAAACACAGAGTGAAGCTAATAAAAACCTATCTTGCTTTAAAACCACCACTGTGTTTACTTTTGCAACTAAGATAAACATTATGATAAAATTAAAACTTGTATAAAAAAAACTGAGGTTTGCTCACAATGACCAAAGTAAATATATAGCAATCGCACATTCAGTTTATGTCTCTAATTTGACACTAAGGAACTTTTAAAGTTCATTTACCAAAATTCTTCAAGAACTAGAAATTTGAATCTGATGAATTATATTCGCAAGAAAAATCAAACACACACACATACACACACACACAAACTTCAAATGCACTGAGGTTTATACTAGAAAAAACAGCAATAAGTTCTTAGGAATTGTTAAGAGTTAAGATACAAACATGAAAGCATATCCTTTCTGAAAAAGTAACATGGCCAACTACCATATTTTAATTGGCAGATGGAAATGATCAAACAGTAACAAAAAATAAGTAAATAACTTGAGTAATTGGAAAATTAAATCTTAAATGATTAATAATATAAGATAGAATACAAATGCATATATATGCATCTGAAATTAATCAAATTGTTTTTAAAACATGGAACATGGTCTTCCAATTGTATTATTTTCCTCCAACATTATCTTCTTGATTGCCAAATGAAGGAGGAAAATTTGCTAGGCTAACACATAGAGAGTTATGGGTAATCCTCAATTCCATAAGAGTTACGAGAAAAGCAAACACTCCAGGTTTGAAAAGTGCATAAACACAGTTTCCTTCCAAGGAATAGATTTCCAAGATTTAGCTGAAAACCCAGGGATAATAGTGCTTTAAAAATAATGGTGCATCATATTCCTAGAGTATCCAACCTAGATAGTATTTTCATAAACATGATCTCATGTGCCCTTGATATTCATATTGAAAGGCAAGCAGGAGGTCTTATTAACCCAATCTTTGCTCTCACGGAGCTTAGTTTTATTTCTACTATGTTATTGTAGAAATTTTGAACAAGCAGTTAAATCTCACTGAAACTCATCCTAATTTAACTTTTCATAAATACGGTTATAAATACAGCCCAAATTCAGAGTTGTCGTGAGAATTAAGTTGATGGAATTTAAGTGTTTAACTCATCACCTGGTATATAGTAATCAGATACATATTAGTTATTATTTTTGAGCAGGAAAATAAAGTAGCTTAAAGGAATTTTCTTTGGAATAAGATGATTCTAGATTCAAAATCAAATTTTGGGGGCAAGTTATCTAATCTGTCTAGGTCTGAACTTCCTGATCTATGAAATGGGCATAGTTAAATGAGATAATGCACATGAAGAATTTAGTACAGGACCTAGGACATCATAAATATTCAATTAATATTAAATATCATCATTATGTATGGATTGATCTAATAACTTATGCAAATACAAATGTCATTAACAAAAATTAAAGGGCAAATGATTGGCTGGGAAAAACAAAGATTAATATATTTAGATATAAGAAGTTCTCATAAAACAATAGGAGACAAAGACCTCCATTGAAAATCTGCTTAGGTTACGAACACATAGTAGACAAAAGATAAAATGCGAATAATTGGTAAATACCAGAAAAACTCCAGACTTCTCTAACGGTTAAATACAAAAATTAAGCAATGAGGAAGTCATCATTGATTAAATAATTAAAATGATCTGGCAATGATCAAAATGAACTGGAGAACAAAAGGCAAACACTGCTTGTGAGGGTACAGACTGTTAAAGCCTTCTGAGGCTTTTTCCTTCCTTCTGGAGGAATTCTGGCAAAACATAACAAAAGGACTAACAAGTACATATGCCCTCTGACCTAGTAACTTCACTTTTGGGAATTCACTCTAAAATAATAATCAGTCCTATGTGCAAATTTATGTACAAGTATATATGGAACTTTTTGTAATAACACAAATGTGGATAAGGCCTAAATGTACAGTATGGGAATTGGTTAAAGAAATTATGGTACATTTATGCAATGGAATACTAGAAATATAAAATGATGTGGAAGCAATGTATTTACTAAAGAGGAAAATGTTTATAGTTAAATTTAAAAATAGCAGGCTACATCATAAATGGTAGGAGCCTTGTTTTGCAAATAAAGTACAGAAGAGATCTGCAAATATAGAGCATCATGGTATTACTGAAAAATAAATGGATTCCTTTAGTCAGTAAGTGGATAAACTGTGGCACATCCAGACAATGAAATATTATTCAATGCTAGAAATAAATCAGCTATTGAGTCATGAAAACACATAGAGGCACCTTAAATGCATATTGTGAAGTGAAATAAACCAATCTGAAAAGGCTACATACCGTCTGATTCCAACTATATTATATTCTAGAAAAGGCAAAACTATGAGGAAAGGTGTGTCAGTGTAAGTTTATCAGTTTAACAAATGTATCGCTCTGTTGGGGGATGTTGATGGTGGAGGAGACTGTACATGTGTGGGGACCAGGGATACACAGGAACTCTTTGTACTTCCTGCTCAACTTTGCTGTGAACTTAAAAATACTCCTAAAAAAAAGTTTATTCATAAATAAATGGATCAACACTGGGCTCTTCCCCTCCTTACTATTAGGTTTTATTATTTTTTAATAACCCATGACACTGACAAGAAACATAGAAAGAAATGTATCAGAAGGCAAACAAGTAAGTTTCTTCAAAACTCCACCATAAGAAAAATCTCACTTATAGTAAATATTTGATTTCAAACTCTATTTGACCGCAACTAGGTCACTATGCAAAACTGGGCTCTCTAGGACCCTGAAAAGCTTTGAAAGACATAACTTCACTTTAGTAAGTAGGGAAGACTGACGTATGCAATCATTACTCTAAACAAAAGTGCATGTATTGTGCAATTTCATCCAGGATGATGCTGTAAGATTCTAGAATTAAAAAGGAAAGAACTGAGCTTTCCTGGGTCCAGAAAGACCATGTGTTAGACGAACTATCTCAGTGGTGGCTGTGTTAGTACCTAAACCACTCAACGAGGTATGAAAATACTGTGCTAAAATATGCTGCATCTTTTGCTGGTCCCTGTAGCTATGTAGACTTTAATAAGATTGTATAACCTTGGCCAATTAAACCATAAACTTAATCTGAAGAGGGTGTTTGCTGATCTACCACCTACCACTAATCTAAATTATTACAGCCACACAATTACTTAGTGGGACCACTACAGGTTGATTCAGAACACACAGTTAAAATTTTTCACTACAGTCCAAGGAGCAACATGTGTGAAAAGTTATAATTTAGTAATATTTTTAAGGTTGTTTGGAACATGTTAGAACCCTTTGTTTTCAGAAGATACTCATCACATAGAAGCCTAAAGCATATCTGACCCTTGCGTGACATGTGTGAACCTATATATTTTTACTTGTCAGCATGCAGAAACAAAGACTATATAAAAGTATCTAAGGACTACACAAATATTTATTTGTATTTTTGGACTAAATTATTTTAATGCTTTTACCCTGCAGGTGAGATAATGTTGAACTGCTCCTTTTACGGATATAAAAATGTGTTCTAATCACTAGAAATCTCTTAGAAAATGATCCTGCTGCTCCCAGCAGGTCCATATGTTGGACAAGCAGTATGTTTCCAAGGTAGGAGGATTGTGGGGAGTGGCAGAAGAAAGTCCCACATATGCACCAATTTTCCTGTGAAATCCCCCACTATTTTTTTCTTGAGATACACTCAATGGCTAACATTCTATAATTATGGTTTAAGGTTCTTATATTTCTAAAATCATTGATTTGGGGGAATTTTGAGAGTTCATAACCCAAACTAGGGCCCTGCAAAATATTATTCCTTGGACTGTTAACTGTTGCTAAACCATTTTGGGGAGGGGAGAGGCAGATTGCATGAGGGTGCTATGCTTAAGTACATTTCAAAGGTGACTACAACATCAAATGAATTATTTACTACGGGTTTCTCAGAGCCTTTAAAAAATGTATCTCCAAGTTCTATGGGTTGGATCACATGGAAGTGTGGAAGCTGTGGCAGACAGCCGTTTAAAAACTTATTTGAATCTGGAACCTCTTACAGATTACCTGTTAAGATCTCCTTTAGATATTCTACAGAATGAAGTCTGTTAATGTTACTGTAAAGAATTATGGACTCATCATCAACTAAATTCAATACACATCTTGAATTTCTTCCCACCAAATCTTTGAGATAGAGGCTTTTTGTTCTATCTGATCCATACATTTAGCTCTTGTGACCACAGGGACTAATACTTTTTTTCTAGTTAAGGACCGCTTAAAGAGTTCAAGGTTAATTTAGCAGTTGCTTCTGATAAGAACAATAAGAACTTTTTATTCCAGTTCTGGTATTGTTACCAGAAGGTCTGTACGGTGTATCCTTGTGTTTGATGCCCTGTCTAGATCTCCAGCATAATCCTCACTTGGTTGCATATGGGTCTGGTTCTTCCTGGTCACCTCTCCTTAGGGTTAGAGCCTTGATTCTTAGGCAAAGTTTTCATTTCTAGGTCCCTTGTTCAGATTCTAACTTCATTATCTTTTAAAACCAGTTTGCTTTCAAGAAAGAAAATCTATAGAGTTAAGAAAGAGAACACCTAGAAAAAGGTTAAGCAGAATTGGGGAAAAAAGAGGTTGAAACAGCTCAAGATGTGACAAGCATTAAAGTATTAACTAAATAATCTAATCTGACAATTTTGTTCGTTGATTGATTTAATTCCCTTGTTGCTAATTTCAGTAAGACTGATACACTGACTCAATGTTGCCAAATAAGTAAATAATGAATGAAATACTTAATCAATTTGTTAAGGTCATCCCACAAGTCTACCTGGTCATCAGTGACTTCAAGGCATACCAACAGAATGCTATTAAAAGACTTTAATTACATTCACTCTTTTAGGATGTTGGAAGAATTAAGAGCTCCTAAATTTTAAAGAATTTTAAATGAAACATTCTTCCTTGTTTATTATGTTGTATTATAAAGCATGACCTCATTAAAAATTTAAGCTCAGTACCTAATAAAGCCTGAACATGGTGACATTCCATTTTAGATACATATCGTCCCCTTATATATTTATAGAGTAATTTCACAATATTTTTGTTTACACTATTTTACCTGATATTAATAAAGTATATAAATATGAAAGTAATTTTATAATTTCTGTGGTCTTTTACAGCTGGTTCATTTTAATACACAGGATTAAAAAGTCACACCAAGCAACTCTATAAATCACAATTTCAACTGATGTAAGATAGTAAATAGCAAGGAATGTACAGCATATGGTTATGTTGAATAATAACTCTTAAGTGTTGATGCTAGTTGACAGAACAGGATGAATGTACCCCAAGAATAATCATATTGTGTGGATTAGTCACACTAAAATTTTTTTAATGAATATTTATCAATATATAACACATTCAAGGATTTCAGAGTTTTACTAGAAGTAGGAACTCTTCAAAGATCTAAAAATATTCCTGAAAAAAAGTATTAATATTTACCCTAAAAAGGCAAAATAGCAGTACAATCCTGCACCTCAGTCAGGACTGCTAACACATGCCAATTTAAGCTATTATCCCTGGGAGCACTCTACATAAGTTTCGGTATGTTTTCAATTTTCTAGTTTCCTGTGTTTCAAGAGAATGGAAGTTGTTATTGGGAATCCAAAATTGTACAACATTAAGCAGTTTGAAAGTAGCGTTAAAAAAGAAGAAAAAGAAATTAAGTACAATAGCTTTAGATAATTTTAAGTGATCATATTTAAGAAGATGTAATAAGGATGAAAATATCAGAGTTTTCTAGTCGATATGGTACTTTATAACTCTTATGAGCATGAGTTTAAAACCAGTATTAAAAAGTAGGGAAAACAGAAGAAAAGTCTCCTGTGATATGAGAAACAAAAATGCTAATATGTATACAAGGAAAGGATGAATTTTTATTAAGAAGCTCACAGCCAGCTTGGTGTGGCCTCTGAGCAGTCCTGTCTCATCACACTTCCTCCCTTCTGGCTCCCTCCACGCCATCGCTTATGCATTACACCTGGGTCATGCTCACAGGCTGTTACCTCTGGATTTTAAGCACTCTGCTCTCTACTCTACCACTGCATTCCTCTTTATCCTTCAGATTACAGCTCAAATGATTCCTCAAGCCACAAGCTCCCCTTGCCATGTTTCCCCTAAATCCTGAAATACTTGAAAAGTTTGCAATTATATATTGATTTAATGATATAATTAACGCTTGTCTTCTCTCATATAGACTAAGCTTTATGAGATCAGGGCCTCTCTCAGTAGTATGTCCCTAGTGCTCTGTAAAATGAAGGAAGGGTGAATGAATGAATGAATGAATGGGTGAGTGAGTGTATGAATGAGGCAAAACAACAGAATTCTTTTCTTCTCAACAAACAGTATCTACTGTGTATTTCTATTGTCAATGTAAAATCATGTAATAGTCATACAATGAATATAAACCACTCAGCGGCTACCGCAGAGAATACAGAGGAGATAAAATTGGGAGGGACTTACAAAAACAACTGAAAGCCAGCATATTCTTAGCACTGAAAACAAGTAATGAAGTCAAACTTCCCAGGTAAATTTAATGCTATATAATGGTTAAAATGCTATGGTAATGTAAACTATAAACTCAAACTTTCTGTGCAATTTTTCTTCACTGAGAAGTATAAAAAATTATACAATACATTCATTCTCAGTTTAACTTTTTTCTAATTAAACATGGCTAAGAATACAAAGAAAAACAATATGGTAGAATAACTTTGTTTACATATAGAATTCATTAACTATTCAGAATTTTGAAAACTTTTGATACTGGTCATCTAGGAGTTACCTCTATTGAATGTCCGTAGAACATACACTTAAGGAGATGTACAACCAAATATTTCATGTACTTTTACCATGTAGTACAGGTTTATAAGCAGGCAATACTTATGTTAGCAGCGTAAAGTGCAAGAAAACACCATTGGTCAAACAACTGCATTACCTATAGTGACTGGTTGATGCAGAACCAACAGTTTAATTTAGTAATAATAACAGTAACAGTAATAGGGTGATAATAATAATTAAACTGGTTTTATGGCTAAATTTAGCAATTGGAATTACTCATGCATGAAAAGACAGTCTCTCACTCTTTTATGAAAAATGGAGAATGTGTTATTCATTGATCCACAAAATAATTGTTTAAAATCACTCAGTGTGTGACCTTGGATCCGTTACTTAAATTTTCTGTACCTTTGTGCAACAGAGTTTTTGTATTATGTGACAGAATTTGGTTAATGATTCCATAGTACATAGCTCCCACTTGACACGGTATTATTATTTTTTTAGAGTAAACTCAAGGACTTAGAAAATTACATTTGTCTTGGGTTACAAAATATTTTGAAGATATTGGGAGTGACACATTTTTTTTTTAGAACTTTCAAAACATACCACAATACTTAATTATAAAAGCTGTGACCATTACAAATGCCATTATAGCTTACTATTTTTTAATAGTTGATATTTTCTTATATGGCTAAATAATTATTTTCACATAAGGATGGATTTTTACTTTGATACAGCAATAACATTAGATAATCTGTTGAGAAATTATCTTCATTATAGGTTTTACATTTATTGACAAATTAATATGCTAACTTTTCCTGTGTGAAAGTTACCTAGCTGTTCACTAATCATGCTGCTATTTACTCATTAAATGGTGTTTTAGAGCCCAGACACTGAGAAGTCACCTTTGCTTTGCCTGGTTCTTTATACCCGTCTGAAGAAAAACCTGCTGTGTTTCTATCTAGAAAGGAGCTAAGAGAGGGTCAGAATGAAGAAATTGAACAGATTTGAGTCATCTTTATGTGGTTTCACTATTTAGTATTATCTTATTCCTGAAATTTTATTCATATATATATATATATATATATATATGAATAAATATATATATATATATATATATATATATATATATTTTTTTTTTAAATCAAAAGCAAATAGGGTGCCTGGGTGGCTCAGTCAGTTAAGCGTGTGACTTTGGCTCAGGTTATGATCTCATGGTTTGTGAGTTCAAGCCCCACATCAGGCTCTGTGCTTGCAGCTCGGAGCCTGGAGCCTGCTTCGGATTCTGTATCTCCCTCTCTCTCTGCCCCCTACCTTTGCACTCTCTCTCTCAAAAATAAATAAACATTTAAAATTAAAAAAAAAAAAAGCAAATATATGAGGCTTGACTTCACTTTTCCATCTTTAGTATAACATAAACAGTATACTTTAATATTATCTTATAGAAGACGGTAAACATTTCCATAGTACCCCTCACTCACATTTTCTGATAAAAACTATATTGTGTATTTTACTATTTAGTATTTTTATTGGTACAAATAACTTTACTACAAAGTCTTCTTTTGTAGACTTCTGTAGACTTATTATGTATTTAATATTCATAATGTGCCCATAAATTTTAAAAGTTTATTTACAAATTGATTTACTTCTCTCAGTTGAAAAATAATGCGATTGGTATCAAACACAGCTAAATTACAATTTCATAACTTTCTAAACACGTTTTTCTCTGACAACTTCACATGTAAATTAGTTAATGCAGATGTGGGTATTTACTACTGAGGGCTGAAAAGAAAGTGGCCCCTAATTCTAAACTTCTTGTGTCCTAAACCCTCTTTGAAAAATTCTGGGGCCTCTACTCCTTTCAAATATTCCCACTGGGCATGTTCCACATTTATTCCTTGACTTCCCTTGGTTTCTCCTGGTCTGCATTTCAAAAACAAAGTGGAGGAAGGGATGATCATAGGTACTCCGACTTAATTTAAAATTTTATTATGTCTACTGGAGTTTATGCAAGTCATTTCCTCTTTCTGGAACTTAGTTTTCTATTTGCAAAATGAAAGGATCAAACCAGATGATCTGTAAACTTTCCCACTATCTATAATTTTATTATGCTTTTAACTATGCACTACTTTCAAAACATAAATATGAGTTAGCAATAAATTATTTACACATTTATTAGGTATTAGCAATTAAAATTCATGAAAAAAGGGGGGCACCTGGGTGACTCATGGTTCATGAGTTGAAGCCCCGTGTCGGGCTCTGTGCTGACAGCTCAGAGCCCAGAGCCTGCTTCGGATTCTGTCTCTCTCCCTCTTTCTGCCTCACCCTGCTTGAGCTCTGTCTCTCTATCTCTCAAAAATGAATACACATTAAAAAAAAATTTTTAATTCATGAAAAAAGTAAGGTTAAAAAATACAGGATGTTGATGAATGAGAATATTATTTTTTAAATTGATGTATTTATAAGTATTTCACATTATAAAATTTTTAGTGTATTTCTAAATACCATGGGTTACTCTGTACTCTTAAAAAAACTAAATACTAATGTATGCTAATCTGTGTATATGCTAATCTATACTAATACTAATCCATAACACAAAATCATGGTAACTTTTAAATTTATTTAAGCATTTATTGTGATATTGTCATTGGTATAGCGGCAAGGTATGAGAGAAGAGAGAGATACAAAATATATAAGAATTGTGATAAATTTTTTATATGTGACCTCTCATTTACATCTTACACAAACCCTACAAGGTAAATATTAATTTACCCTTCTTACAGATGAAAACAACTCAGACACAGACTTATATAATTATTTTTCCAGAGCAGTACAACCAATATTTTGTTGCAAAGCCCATGCTTGGTCCACTGCCTGAAGGGGCTTATAATCTACTGAGAAACAGGAATATACACAATTAATCTTGTGACTGCAAGAAGAGAGTGAGGGGATAACACCAGCCTTAAGGTTCTAGATTGGAATCTTTAGAATTATACTCAAAATTTTTAAGTTATATCCTAAGTGGGAGTGGTTTTAGGGCATTTTATGTGAAATCTGAGATCTACGTTTGATCTGTGTTAGAGAGGTATGTTTAGAACTAATGGATGGGGTCTCTAATCCCATTTCACCAGCATGGCAATATTAGAAAGTCAGAATATGTTACTTGTGTATCATATTTAAGTTGTGTTCATGGTTAAAAAGTATAATAACCTAGTTCCTTATGACTGAATAAGACAGCATTATGAAGTGGTAATTTTAACTTAGGTAGTTTTAATTTAAAAACATAAAATAAGGGTTAATCATCACTATTTGAGAATGAGTTATTTTAAGTTTTCTTTACAGTTAATAGCTTGTTTTTTGTTTTGTTTTGTTTCATTGAAGCTTTCTACTGTTTTTGATTTAAAAAAATGGTAAAGAACAAGCACTTTAAACTTTAAGAGCCATAAAATTTGTCTTCTGTATTCAAAATGGAAAAAAAAAACCCAAATGTATAAAAAAATAAAATTAAATAACAAAATATATACTTTTTCTCTCTGCTTTACTTGGGCAGAGCAAGAGGAATTGTAGAGCAGGGTATCAACCACTCAACATCTGATTGATAAGTGTTACACTAAATTTTCTTCAATCTTTAAAATTCTTCCTGACATCTAACATATGTTTTCCATTTCTTCTTAGGACCAGTTGAGCCTTAAGGTCCAAAGTAATAAACTTAGCAAACAATTCAAAGAAGCTGATATGGTTTTATATCAACTCTTAAAGTAGTGAAAATATACAAAATAAGTACTAACATGATTATCAAAATATAGAAAAGGAAAACATGAATTGCATATAATTGGTAGAAGCAAACACATTGCCTTTATTAAAAATCCTAAATAACATATTTAGTCTTGATTCAGATCTAAACTTCTTTCATCTCTGTACCATGTGTACTGGAAACCTGTTCAAGCAATATCATGTAATCAGAAAATGTTAGTAACCTCAAAACCTTGTATATGCTTCACACGCAGAATGAAAAGAACTAAGGTGCAGCTCTCTAACATAAAAGCAGTACATTTCATTCTTCCCCCAGACCCTGAAATCTTCATCAGACAAAACAACTGAACCAAAAGTTCCATGAAGACAGAGGCTGTCTGTTTTCTACTCTCCTGAATCCCCAACATCTAGTTTCTGTCTAGCACACAACTGATACTCATTGCTCATTTGCCTACAGAGTGACTGAATGAAGTACAGAGCTTGAATACTTCAAACTGCTTGTAATTTTATTTTTTCCTATAATGATCTATAGGAATAGTCTGGCTACTCTAATATTTGCAAATTGGAAATATTTTTGGTTCGTTATTTAAAAGAGATAATACATGGGTGGCTCAGTTGCTTAAGCGTCTGACTCTTTGATTTCAGCTTAGGCGGTGATCTCACAGTTGTGAAATCAAGTCCCACACTGGGCTCCACATTGACTATGGAGCCTGCTTAAGATTCTCTCTCCCTCTCCTTCTGCCCCCTCCCCGGCTCATGCTCTCTCTCTCTCTCAAAATAATAATAATAATAATAATAATAATAATAATGATAAATAAAAGAGATAATACAATACCTTTGAATTCTATGAAGCCAGAGGTTTATGAGCTAATGAATAAATTCAGAAGCTGAGTACAAACCAGTAAGAGTTTAATGTACACTGGGTTTTTGTATGTATTGTCTGGAGACATAAGGATATAAAGACCTAACGCATTTTCAATACCAGTAAATCAGGCCAATGGTGGAGAGAATAAAAACCCAATGATAAATAGACAAACAAAACAATTTCACTCTTAACTGTACAATGCTTACTTTTATACCATAAACTCAAAAACTCCCTTCTGTCAGGCTGTCAGTTTCCTGAAGGCTTGGACTGTGTCTGTCTTGGCATCCTCAATGTCTACAACAAAACTCTAAAACTTTTTGCTCTCAGGAACAAAAACTTTTATACTTTTAAAAGTGTAAAAAAAAAAAAACTTTTTCACTTTTGAAAGTTCTTGAGAATCTCAAGAGCTTTTGTTTATATGTATTATATTTATCATATTCAAAATTAAAAACCCGGAACATTTTTAAATCTTTATTAATTCATTAAAAAAAATAAACCTAGTATATGTCAACATGAATATGATATTCTTTATGAAAGATCATTATATTTCAACAAAAAATCTTGTGAGGGCTATGTTTATACTTTGTAAATCTGTTTCATGGCTGGCCTGAATGAAAAGAGTTGGATTCTCATAAGCTTCCACATTTAATCAGATGTGACATGTTATTCTAAGTGAAATATATGAAGAGACTGGCTTCACACAGGTATGGAACTGAAGAAGAGATGAACTTGGGGACTGTCCTAGGGGGTCATCATTCCACACTGTGAAACCACTGATCTGTAATATCATTTGTCATATGGCTATTGTTCATTAACTATTTGCTAAATTAATAAAAAGTTTAGGGAAAAAGAAATAAACCCTCAGGGCATATAGATATAGATAGATTTAGAGATAGAGATAGAGACAGATAGAGATAGATAGATACACAAATGATTGGTACATTCATTTAGGATTCAACTGATAATTATTCTTTATAAATGCTATTTTGCTGAAATAAAATGTTAATTATCCCAACTCCTCAATTCACTACAACTAAATTGGGATGCATATCAAAAGAGGGTATCTGAATGAAAGAGTGAAAATCTGTAAAAATAAAGCATGTAATCAAAATTTTAATAGAGAGATAGAGATGACTAGGAAGAGGCATTTCACTTGAAAAAATTCCAAGCATAACCAAATCAGGTAGCTAATTCAAATGCTATATGAGTCTGCTTAAAGCAGTAAATCAGATTGAAACACTATAGAACACAAGCTGGATTCTAATATTTTTAGTGTCTACATGCCATTTCTAATTAATCTATAAAAACCACAAGAAAAAACATTTTGATTATATTTTTAGCACTTCTGCTTTCAATATTAATAAGAATTAACCAAATACCAGAGAAAAGACATTGATTTGAACATTTTACAATTTCCAAAATCACAATTTTTGTTGTTTAAAAACAGCCTTAAGTAAATTCAGAGTTTTAAGTAAATAAAATTCTTGAGATCAGGTATTAGATTTTTAAAATAATATCTCATCATGTGGCAATAAATAAATAAATGAATGAATAAATAAATAAATGAATAAATAAATAAAATTACTTACTTTTCCTTTTCTTGAGGCTGAGTCACCTGAGAAGCCATTTTAGGTTCTGTTCCAAGATTTTTTTGCATCCGCTGCCTCCTCTTTCTGCTTGGTGCAATATCAGTGACATCAGGACTTGAAATGATGGAATCATCTCTAGAAGTAGCTAAAATAAAATGATATGAAAATGTGACCCAATGAAATTATGCATATAATTTGTAAGAACTTGCTGCTTTAGCACTGATATGAAGTGGCACAATTAAAATATGGCACAACTTTTTTTGTTTTAATTCATGAAGATTTGGTAAAGCGAACCAGTTAGATTGTAATACTTCAATATAAAACATAAAGTTTACTGTATACATGGAATAACTTGATCAAAACGGTCTCTGCCTATCTTGCACAACAACCTTCCCAAATACATGATAGGCAGTTTGATCTCTCAGTGCTAGAATTAGATAGAAGTGCCTTAGAGGCACCTCTCAAAGGCGTCTGGGGGGAAAACACTGCTATAGGAATAGGATAAATCAAATTGATAGTAAACAGTAATTATGAACAGGAATGGGGACTTTTGCTAGTGATCCAGAGATAATTTCATACTCTTCAGCCAACCGTGGGGAATAAGCACAAGAGAAATGTAAGAAAACTCAAACAAATGTCTCTACTGAAGCTAACCCATTAAACTACCCCTAAAAGTACTTATACATCTGAAACAGAAGCAAGAAAAGAAACATGTTCGATTTATATTCCTTATTCTCTATAAACAACTTAGTTCCAAAGAGCTTTAGGGAAGTTCAGAATTCTTTCATCTAATATAGTATACTCCATTCTAATACATATTTATATAAAAGAGCCCCTTTGCCATTGGTAAATAATGAACAATATCAACATAATTTAGACTTTGGGTATCTTGCTGCTTCATAGGATTTTTTTCTAGCATGTTGACATTTTATAGTGATCAGAAGCAAGTTTTCACCCCAATTAAAGAGAAAGTCTTAACAACGTGTAAAGTCCTAAAAAAGTGCAAATGAGCGGCTAAAAATCCTGTACAGGTCAATTCCTTTAGTATACATAGGGGCTAGTTTAGTGGATTCAAGAACCCTACACTTTACAACAGTTAAGCTTTCTGTTCAAGAAAGAAGCTGTGAACATGTTTCTCCCTGTAGCTTGAATCAGATGTTCAATTTTGATGAAAAGTACTGGAATCAAATGCACTCAGTAACTGCCATCTCCTTGATTTGAGGGGAAATGTGATGCAAATGGTTAGTTGACTGTGATGTTAGGTGAAAATGTTGGCAGAGAGTTAGTGGAGTTAATATTTTCATTAGGTTTGTAACCAAAGAACTAACAACAACAATGTAAAGCTGCATAGATTTTGAGTGGTATGCCTAAAATTAATTTCCCCCATAAGCTCATTTTCAGTGCACAATTCTGCAGAATGAGTGGTTTATCAGGCACACATGTATCACATTCTAGAAGAAAAGTCTGTATTTTGAGTTCTCACTTGGTGTACCCCATGCTTCTCTGGATGGCCTGAAATTACTTGAATGTAGTTGACCACTCTCTTGAAAGTGTTTTGTTTTTATTTGTGTTCTTAAAATGCCTACTATTTTTCAGAACGTATCAGTAGACACTTCGCTACAACTTAATACTGTTACCTTCATCTTACTTATAAAGAAACCACAGCTTTAGAGAGCTTAAGTAACTTGACCTCACACAGCCTTTGAGTTGATATTTTATCACATAACAACTAAAACATATTCCTCCCTAATGGATAAAGTATTCCTTGATAAATATTAACTGAATAACAATCTGAAGCTGTGTAAGTTATTACGGCACAGAATTTCCACTAGGTTTCTTATACTTTATTTTCCTAATCCCTACAAATGAGTTAGAGAAAAGCAGACAACAAAGGGAGTTTCTCTGAACACAAGCTGAATAACTTCCTTAATTTATTAAGCTATGAGAGGACTATGGAAGATACCTGGTTTCCTGATTTCTTTCCCAGTTTGCTCTCACCTAGGAATTACTCAAGTCACATAAGTAATAAACAAAGTACAGACTTGTCTATGAACAAATCTAGTAAGAGTGTCAGAGTTATTTCAATTGTTGATAGACTTGAAAAATGAAAAAAAATTGCATTTAATGACATGTTGGACATCCAGAAGGTAATAATATTAAATTTGTTTAAATTAAAATGTTAAGGTAAAATTAAAAAAAAATTACCAAGAAGTTCTGATATTCAAATCAAAACTGCCAATAATGACTTAACACATTGGTACCAAAGAGGATGTTTTACATGCAATATGGTTACACTATGTTATAAGCTTTAGGATTTACTTTAAAATACAATGCGTATTAAATGTGGGTTGTTAGGGTGAGCTATAACCCTGGTACTGCTAGCATCTACTGAAAGATGCACAGCTCAGGAGCAGATTGTCGGGATTCAAAGCCCATATACTTGAGGGAGCTACTAGAGGCACTTTTGTTATATGTATATAAATGAATAGTTTATTAATATACTGAATGACAAAAATGTGTATCACTTGGTGAACACAAGGCACGAAAACAAGCAAGAGGAATATTGCATATAGGCTCTCATGAGTGAAATTAAATGTATTCCAGATACACAAATTGACTAAAATATTTTAGAGGTACTCTCCACTACTTTATGAAGAGAGTATAATCCACTGAGGTCTGTTTAATCTTGGAGATGATACTCTCTGCTAAATTTTTAAGTGGTTCTGGGTCCACTTGTGAACTCTGGACAATTGTGGTCACCTGATACCACAAAGAATCATCACTCTTGCCTCAGGAATCACTGTATTTGCCAAAAGTAATCTTCTTATATGAGAGTGTGACTGAGACCCCTAAAAAGACAGATAGCTGGAATTTCTTCAAGTTTATATAACCGGTTCATAAATTATTTTGTGCTTACTTGTTAGTAAATATTGAGAATTGTATGTGTGTTGGGGGGAACTTAATCTGATAATTTACTATTATCCTCATACTTCAATCTTCTTAATATCTTTCATTATTTACCACAAAGAACCTAAAAGTTGTGTATAACCAAGTGTTTCTGGTCAGTTCACCGCACCATTTTTATTCCTTTTTCTTGAAAATTACAGGGTAGCCTATCTATAATGTGGTCATGAGGGAAAAGGGCTAGCATGTAAATTAATTACTATTTAAATGGAATATATCTTTTTTGGTTTTGTTTTTTTACTATGGGAAACAGTTTTCCTTCAGTTTATTCTACACATGTAATAGAAAACTGTATTATAATAGATTTTCTTAATTCATATATTCTTTTAAAATAAAGTTTTGGGGGCGCCTGGGTGGCGCAGTCGGTTAAGCGTCCGACTTCAGCCAGGTCACGATCTCGCGGTCCGGGAGTTCGAGCCCCGCGTCGGGCTCTGGGCTGACCGCTCAGAGCCTGGAGCCTGTTTCCAATTCTGTGTCTCCCTCTCTCTCTGCCCCTCCCCCATTCAAGCTCTGTCTCTCTCTGTCCCAAAAATAAATAAACGTTGAGAAAAAAATTAAAGAAAATAATGCTAGTTAAATATTAAAAAAATAAAAAATAAATAAATAAAATAAAATAAAGTTTTGGTTGGGGCACCTGGGTGGCTCGGTCGGTTAAGTGTCCGACTTTGGCTCAGGTCATGATTTCACGGTTGATGGGTTCAAGCCTCGCGTCGGACCCTGTGCTGACTGCTCAGAGCCTGGAGCCTGCTTCAGATTCTGTCTCCATCTCTCTGCCTCTCCCCTGCTTGTGCTCTGTCTCTCTGTCTCTCTCACATATAAAAAAATAAATAAGAAATAAATAAAATAAAAAATAGTAAAATAAAATAAAGTTCTAGTAATGTTTACATAGTCTTTAATGAAAGGGAAAAGGTTCTATTCTATTCTTTCCTCTCCATCAATGCCAGAAACCAGAAGGAAGAGGCACAAGTTCCACACCTGATACCTAAGTGTTAAATTTTTTTTAATGTTTATTTATTTTTTAAGAAGAGAGAGAGAGAGAGAGAGAGACAGAGTGCAAGTGGGGGAGGGGCAGAGACAGAGGGAGACACAATCTGAAGCAGGCTCCAGGCTCTGAGCTGGCACAGAGCCTGATGCGGGGCTTGAACCCAGAGACTACAATATCATAATCTGAGCAGAAGTCGGATGCTTAACTGACTGAGCCACCCAAGGCGCCCCTGGTGTACACACACACACACACACACACACACACACACAAATGAAGCCAAATATGGGACTTCCAAGTCTGTATTATTCATAACCTTACATATTTTTAAGGGCAACAACTGAAGTTTTCACTTTGAAGTACTGCATCCCATTTTTAAGGAAAAAATCAATTCTTACTAACTTTACCAGATTGTATACACTTATTTTACATATGAAAAATAACTTGAAGAGAGATGGACAAAAATGGCAACTGTTCAAAGATAACGAGAAGAAATGTGGTCTGGTTGGAGTAGTGTCCATGAAAGATGCAGAAAATGACTAGATAAGTAAGGACAGCAAGGAAGGAGAGGAGAGAAAAAGGAGATCCTAAATAAATATGCTAAATAAATTTGCTACCTTTCAAATCTAGGCAGAGAAGTATGAATTTAATATTGAATGTTTTTTTTCCCCTGAGATTTCACCTCCAGAATTCTCAGCTTCTACTATTATCATCAGCCTCTATCATGACAATTTGTCTTTCACCATTTCCAGGATTTTGTTTCAAAGAGAAAACAAAAGAAAAGAAAAAAAAAAAAAAACTATTGCCAATGAACTTACTACAGCTGAAACACTGATGGGCAGAGCTGTGGGATGAATTTCAAGTTCCCATTAGGTTCACTGAATCCAGAAAATGGAGAATCTTTACACAAGCCTTGTTATTGTGAAAGGTGGCTCCAGAGAAAGCCACACTTCTTCTCATCTGACAGAAGAACTGCAGGAGTTTGGCAGGAGTAGTTCAGACATGAGAGGCAGTGTTGGCTTCCCTGGGCACTCTCCATGTCTCAATGTCCAGACGAAAGGACACTGTTGGCTAAACTGCCAGCCATCCGCATAAATCTCATAAATTTACCTGGTAAACTACCCGCTCAACTGTGTACTCTCTTCCAACACAGCCCAATTCGGCCACTTCGGTCACGCTAGTAGCTCCAATCCACGGCAATCTCTCCTTTCTCTGTAAGTTTCACACACACTTCACTACACACACACTGTCATATACTGTTACTCTTTTTGTGGATACCTCTTGTTTCTCCAGTTAGATCATGAACACCCTCCAGCCAACGGCCATGCCTTACACTTTGCTATATCCCTAATGTATTACCCACTAGTGTTATAATGATCCTGAAATCATTGTTTCACTGTATGCTAATTTGGATGTAAATTTTAAGAAGTTAAAAAAAAAATACTGTTATAATGAGAAATGTGAAGACTTGAACCCTGTATATTTTATTTTTAAATCAAAACTTACTCATTTACGGCCCTCTAGATGAGGTGTAGGGAAAAGCAGAATCAGAAGATCTGGGTCTGGGTCTCTACTTCTGCCATTTACTTTGACCATATTACAGAATTTAAATTCCTAAGATGAGAAGCATATTTTAAACATGATTTCTGACATGATTAAATGAGATAAAATGTTTTATAAATTTTTATAAATTTTTATTTAGTTTATAAATACCAGTATTTAAATATTTTAAACAAAATTTGTATGTCCTTATAAAAGATCAAGTTGAGATTAATTTAGATGACTCTGAGGAACTTTTAGACTATCATCCATAGCTTAAGAGAGACATAAAAGAAAAAAAAACAAAGTAGGATGAATTTATGGTTTTCCAAATTCAAAATTACCCAATTGTCATAGAACTATTATCTGTTATAAATATACGGTAGCCAGTCTGCTGTGGCTGCTTTCACTATTTTATTCATTTACTCATTTCACAAATATTTATTGTGTTTACATTCAACAAGTTATTTTGTTTTATTTCAAAACACATAAAATATTGAGAGGAAACCCCAAAATCCAAACTTTAAGATACTACCCTATGTAAATCTGAAACTTCAAAAAACACTATTTCTTTCACTAGGGAAAACAACCAACCAGTGACTTGGGCTACTTCATGTTTCTGTAGTTTCTCTTACTGACAGGTATAAAGATAAGTAAAAAAGAAGCTGAGATAAGGTAGGTCACACCATTCTTCAATGACCAGTATCTTAAAGTGGCCTATCTTGAGGTAGTAAATTTCTAATCTGACCAAAGAAGCAAACATTATTTTCCCTCACCATTCATCAAAGAGCCCTTTTTCAAATCTGTAATCAGTTGCTACCCAGTTTTCACAATCTAATCTGAATAAATGATGACCACCTTACACAAAAGGTCAATGGTTTAACTTATTAATCAATAATCACCAAGTAAACTGATAATTAACATCACACTAAACACTTAAAAGAGTGTGTGTGTGTCTGTGTGTGTGTCCACATATAAATACTTTTCCAAAAACCAGCCTCCTCTTTTAGCCGGCACAGCTGGAAGTGAGACTTAATGACAAATACCTACTGACATTGGGGTAATGGAAGAGGTCATCTTTGGAAATCCAATACTCTCAATGTCAGAGGCAGGGTGGGCTACTAAAGATAAAGTACAGACTCCAGAAGTATTCACAGCAAAAAAAAAAAAAAAAAAAAAAATGATAATTTGAATATATTAAGTATTGTTCTGCACCTACAAAACAATGTGATTGTTTAAAAAACTGAATGAACTCATTTCTTTAAATCGTAAAGATTCAGTCATTCCTTTACTTTATTCAACACATATTTATTAAGTGTTTTCTAGGTGTCAAGGACTATCCAGAAGATACCACTACCAGGTATTCAAAAAGATTACAGTTAGGTAGAGAGGAAGAACACTACTATTTGCAAGAAAACCATAAGTCACATAAGCAATTATAAAGGAACTACTTTAAAAGTGCTAAGGTGCAGCTTTCCAACCTTTTACTATTTTTTCCAAATTAATCTATGAAGATTTTTCTTTTCATTATTAAGCACTAATTATAACTTGATTTCTCACATTACTTTTCTTCTTATATGAATATTTCTTTTGAAAGCATAATCATCAGTACCAGATGGCTCTGAGGTAGACTTCCCAAAAGAGAAAATTTAAAAGCTAGCTCACTTTGAGTAAACTGACAAGAAAAGATTGGGTTTTAAAATTAAGTTTTGGGGTGCCTGGGTGGCTCAGCTGGTTGAGTCCAACTTCGCCTAAGGTCATGACCTCCCGGTTCATGGGTTTGAGCCCCACATCAGTCTCTATGCTGACAGCTCAGAGCCTGGAGCCTACTTCTGATTCTGGGCCTCCCTCTTTCTCTGCCCTTCCCCCACTTGAGCTGGCTCTCTCACCCTCTCTCCCTCAAAAATAAATAAACGTTAATTTAAAGCAGAGACAATACCTATCCTTCTCAAGCTTTTCCAAAAAATAGAAAGGGAAGGAAAACTTCCAGACTCATTCTATGAAGCCAGTATTACTTTGATTCCTAAACCAGAGACCCAGCAGAAAAAGAGAACTACAGGCCAATATCCCTGATGAATATGGATGCAAAAAAATCTCAAAAAGATACTAGCAAATCGAATTCAACAGCATATAAAAAGAATTATTCACCATGATCAAGTGGGATTCATTCCTGGGCTGCAGGGTTGGTTCCACATTCGCAAATCAATCAATGTGATACATCACATTAATAAAAGAAAAAAAGAACCATATGATCCTGTCAATCGATGCAGAAAAAGCATTTGACAAAATTCAGCACCCTTTCTTAATAAAAACCCTCAAGAAAGTCAGGATAGAAGGAACATACTTAAACATCATAAAAGCCATTTATGAAAAGCCCACAGCTAATATCATCCTCAATGGGGAAAAACTGAGAGCTTTCCCCCTGAGATCAGGAACATGACAGGGATGTCCACTCTCACTGCTGTTGTTTAACACAGTGTTGGAAGTGCTAGCATCAGCAATCAGACAACAAAAGGAAATCAAAAGCATCAAAATTGGCAAAGATGAAGTCAAGCTTTCACTTTTTGCAGATATCATATTATACATGGAAAACCCGATAGACTCCACCAAAAGTCTGCCAGAACTGATACATGAATTCAGCAAAGTTGCAGGATACAAAATCAATGTACAGAAATCAGTTGCATTCTTATATACTAATAATGAAGCAACAGAAAGACAAATAAAGAAACTAATCCCATTCACAATTGCACCAAGAATCATAAAATACCTAGGAATAAACCTAACCAAAGATGTAAAAGATTGGTATGCTGAAAACTATAGAAAGCTTATGAAGGAAATTGAAAATATAAACAAATGGAAACACATTCCGTGCTCATGGATTGGAGGAATAAATATTGTTAAAATGTCAATACTACCCAAAGCAATCTACACCTTCAATGCAATCCCAATCAAAATTGCACCAGCCTTCTTCTTGAAGCTAAAACAAGCAATCCTAAAATTTGTGTGGAACCACAAAAGACCCCAAATAGCCAAAGTAATATTGAAGGAGAAAACTAAAGTGGAAGGCATCACAATCCCAGACTTTAGCCTCTACTACAAAGCTGTAATCATCAAGACAGCATGGTATTGGCACAAAAGCAGACACATACACCAATGGAATAGAATAGAGACTCCAGAATTGGACCCACAAAAGTATGGCCAACTAATGTTTGACAAAACAGGAAAGAATATCCAATGGAAGAAAGACAGTCTCTTCAACAAATGGTGCTGGGAGAACTGGACAGCAACATTTAGAAGAATGAAACTAGACCACTTTCTTACACCATTCACAAAAATAAACTCAAAATGGATAAAGGACCTGAATGTGAGACAGGAAACCATCAAAACCCTAGAGGAGAAAACTGGAAAACACCTCTCTGACCTCAGCCGCAGCAATTTCTTACTTGACACATCTCCAAAGGCAAGGGAATTAAAAGCAAAAATAAACTATTGGGACCTCATGAAGATAAAAAGCTTCTGCACAGCAAAGGAAACAATCAACAAAACTAAAAGGCAACCAACGGAATGGGAAAAGAGATTTGCAAATGACATATTGCACAAAGGGCTAGTATCCAAAATCTATACAGAATTCACCAAACTCCACACCCAAAAAAACAAATAATCCAGTGAAGAAATGGGCAGAAAACACGAATAGACACTTCCCTAAAGAAGACATGCAGATGGCCAACAGGGGCGTGAAAAGATGCTCAATGTCGCTCCTTATCAGGGAAATATAAATCAAAACCAAACTCAGATACCACGTCACTCCAGTCAGAGTGACTAAAATGAACAAATCAGGAGACTATAGATGCTGGAGAGGATGCGGAGAAATGGGAACCCTCTTGCACTGCTGGTGGGAATGCAAACTGGTGCAGCCGCTCTGTAAAACAGTGTGGAGGTTCTTCAAAAAATTAAAAATAGATCTACCCTATGACCCAGCAATAGCACTGCTAGAAATTTACCCAAGGGATATAGGAGTACTGATGCATAGGAGCACTTGTACCCCAATGTTTACAGCAGCACTCTCAACAATAGCCAAATTATGGAAAGAGCCTAACTGTCCATCAACTGATGAATGGATAAAGAAATTGTGGTTTATATACACAATCGAATACTATGTGGCAACGAGAAAGAATGAAATATGGCTTTTGTAGCAACGTTTATGGAACCGGAGAGTGTTATGCTAAGTGAAATAAGTCATACAGAGAAAGACAGATACCATATGTTTTCATTATTATGTGGATCGTGAGAAACTTAACAAAAGACCATGGGGGAGGGGAAGAAAGAAAAAAAAAGAGAGAGGGAGGGAGCCAAACCATAAGAGACTCTTAAAAACTGAGAACAAACTGAGGGTTGATGGGCGGTGGGAAAGAGGGGAGAGTGGGTGATGGGTATTGAAGAGGGCACCTGTTGGGATGAACACTGGGTGTTGCATGGAAACCAATTTTACAATAAATTTCATATTAAAAAGAAAACGTTAAAAAATTTTTTTAAATAAAAATTAAGTTTTAAGCATCTGTAAGGGTCAACTCAAACAGCATTTCTTAACTGAAGTTATACCATCACCTTTTGGACAGTCCTTTGTATGGTGCCACAACACTCTTAGATTTCATCATGCTATAATAATTTATCTAATATTTGTAAGCTCTATGAAGGCAGGGGTTGTGTTTATCTTATTCACTGTTGTTATAAGACAGACTAGCTGGGTTCTAAACACACAGTAATCCCTCAATGAATATTAGTTGATTAACTGATATAAATGCTTAAACACTAACAAAGTTAACAAATAACTTCTTAAAAATTATTTTGTATCCATGTAAAATACTATACTACTGTTTAGCTATGTGAGCTGCGGCTAGTCTAATTAACATTAAGAAAAGGAAAATATTGGGGCGCCTCGGTGGCTCAGTCAGTTAAGTGTCCGACTTTGGCTCAGGTCATGATCTCGCGGTTCGTTGAGTTCAAGCCCCGCGTCGGGCTCTGTGCTGACAGCTCAGAGCCTGGAGCCTGTTTCAGATTCTGTGTCTCCCTCTCTCTCGCTGATCCTCCCCTGTTCATGCTCTGTCTCTCTGTCTCAAAAATAAATAAATGTTAACAAAATTAAAAAAAAAAAGAAAGAAAGAAAAGGAAAATATCAGTGAGGAAAAGCAGTTTATGAAACAGCAACATTAGCTTTCAATTTATATCATTTGGTAGTTAAAAATAACAAACACTGGAAAGCAGTTCTAATGGTTAATGAGTTTTCTGAAAACAAAACTACAATTTTTAAGCTTTCAACAGCTTTGTAAAGTGGCCTCTGCCTGTGACCTGTGTCATGAAATGTTTGGACTGAACATAAAGCTTTCATTGTTGTACATGAGACAGGTATGGTTTGCTGTCAATGTAAGGCAATTTTTAACATTTTATTCATAGAGATTGAAAGGTTTTTAAAATTTTGGTCAACTTTTAATAAAACCTAGATTTTTTACAGAGCTTAGGATTTCACTGAGGTAATATGAATGAAAACTTTGGATACAAAATGAAACATAAACCCATTTTAAAGAAATGATATATGAAATCTTTCAGTTTTGTTTTGTTTTAAATAATGTATTTTTAAAAATGTTTTTTTTTTAATTTTCAGACAGAGAGAAAGCAAGAGCAGGGAAGGGGCAGAGAGCACGAGAGAATTCCAAGCAGGCTCCACGCAGCCAGTGCACAGTCCCATGTAGGGCTCTATCTCATGAACCATAAGATCATGACCTGAGCTGAAAGCATGAGTTGCATGCTTAACCAACTGAGCAAGCCAGGTGTCCCTGTTTTAAATAATGTATTACCAGACTCCGGGTAACTTGGTTAGAAGGAGGACAAGATCACTAGTTTAACTAGCAAGTCGAAATCAGAATAGGATTAAAGTGGCAAAAGTTGGGGCCCTTGGGTGGCTCGCTCTCTCTCTCTCTCTCTCTCTCTCTCCCCCTCTCCCGCTTGCACGCGTGCTTTCTTTCTGTCAAAATAAAAAATAAAATGTGGCAAAAGTGAAGAGCTGCATAATTATATGGTAAACTAGGTGGATAAGAATCATCTTATGTCACCTAAAGACCTTCTCTTTTAGGTGACAGACACTTTCTTTGTGACTTTTAAGTCACAGACCTTTTCTTTTTTTAGCAGGAAGGACTTGACTGAGGTTACATGACATGATGTACTTTTCCACTTTATTTTGCCAGTATCTGTTTAATCTTTGAAAATTTGAGAATAATTTTGATACATTAAGAAAAAGTAGTCTATTTTATGTGCACTTCTTTAAACCCCTGCGTAATAAGATTAACGCCTTTGTGATATAATTTAGCGATCTCATAGTGGTTCTGTAAAGAGGCAAATATGAGGCTAAATTTCAGAGGCTTCCCTTGAAAACTGTGCAAAGATTTTCAAAAAGATCTGCAATGCTATACATGTCCCAACTAGCCTTCAAACCAAATGTGATTAAAGCAATACTTTTACTAAGGATTAAAAAAAATTCTCTGCCAAATAGTCAAATAACTAAGATAATGTTTATACTGAGTGAATAAAATACTTCAGAAGGATCCTAAACTTTACAGTTAATCACTGACAAAATGGCTATAGGTAATTCTGTAAAGGTTTTTGTTTTAATATGTAAAATTAGGTTTGGAGAAGTAAGACCAGTTACCTGTGGTATAAAAAATGCCCTAAAATACATGGTTCTGGGAGAACAGGAGAGCTACATGTAAAAGAATGAAAATGGACAACTTTTAACACTATACATAAAAATAAGTTTACATTAGATTAAAGACCTAGATGTGAGATCTGAAACCACAAAAATCCTAAAGGAGAATGTAGGCAGTAATTTCTCTGCCACTGGCCACAGCAACATTTTTCTGGATACTTCTTCTAAAGCAAGGGAAACATAAGCAAAAATGGACTATTTGGATTAAATTAAAAAATAAAAAAAAGCTTTTGCATTTGAAAAGAAACTATCAATAAAACAAAAAGACAACCTACAGAATGGAAGAAGATATTTGCAAATGATGTATCTGTTAAGTCACAAGAATAAAAAGTACAGCATAAGGAACACAGTCAATGATATTATAATAGCGATGTAATAGAGCAGATAGTAGCTGCACTTGTGGTGAACACAGCATAAGGTATAAACTTGTCAAATCACTGTGTTGTACACCTGAAACTAATGTAACATTGTGTGTCAACTATACAAAAAGACAAAAAAAAAAAAAAAGGCAAAACAAAGCCCTGATTCTATAATTCATGATGCTTTTTAAAACTTATTATCTTATATTATCTGAATTTGATAAGAAAAACTAAATGTACTCTAAAGCCATTTTTAGGCACTTTAAGGTGCATATTGGGTTACATGTCTTGCGCAAACAAGAAAGTTTTTCTTCAGAAACTTTATTTTCAAACATCCACATGCTTTTCTTTACATTAAACTTTTGTTTTTATTTGTTTTTAATTGTTTTAAACATGTTATTTAATTTTGAGAGACAGAGAGACACAGTGTGAGCGGGAAAGGGGCAGAGAGAAAGAGGGAGACACACAATCTAAGGCAGGCTCCCGGCTCTGAGCTGTCAGCACAGAGCCAGACAGAGGGCTTGAACTCATGGACTGCAAGATCATGACCTGAGCTCAAGTTGGACACTTAGCCAACTGAGCCACCCAGGCACCCCAAACTTTTGTTTTTAATGGGCAACTTAAGGAATTTTTGTTTGTAGATTTTTTATTTTCCAATAAAAACTCTGTAATGTTTTAATTCTAAAACAAATTATTGTATATCCTTTTGCCTTAATACTCAAAATTAGACAAACAACATCAAAATAATTTTAAGCATTGATTTGACAAAAGTAACAGTGGGAATTTATTACAGTTTATTATGAATATACAGTTTCCATTAGATCTATTTATGAATCTTGTTTAGCAATCACTGTTGGCAAAGCCTGTAAAATGCCACTATCCCATAACTTGCCAAAAACCAAACTGGGAATCCTACTTGATGCCTTCCAAAACTTCATCTTGCACATCCTATCAGCACCTTGTAAAAGGTTCTTAAAGTTGTCCAATAATTCTCTGCATCCGGAGTATTCCACAATCCTTTCCCTAGATTATTGCTATATCTTATAAATAGCCAAAGTGGTTACAATTCATTCCCTAGAAAACATTGAGGGGAATTTTTCTAAAACTGCAAATCTAATCAAGTCATGTCCTTTTTCAATGCCTTGAAAGTGAAGGTAAAACTCTATAATGCACTTAATATCTCTTTCTTCTCTTGGTTCAACTAACTTTTATAGTCTTACTGAATTTTGCCCGATGCATCATTCTCATTCTCTCTCTCTCTCTCTCTCTCTCTCTCTCTCCCTCCCTCCCTCCCTCCCTCCTTGGATTTTGCACATACAATTTTCTCTTTTTCACTTAATATCTCTTTCTTCTCTTGGTTCAACTAACTTTTACAGTCTTACTGAATTTTGCCTGATGCAATCATTCTCTCTCTCTCTCTCTCACTCACTCCCTCCTTGGATTTTGCACATACAATTTTCTTAAGATATAGTGTTTTCCATCTATCGTTCAACTGGCTCTCACCCATCCTTATTATCTCAGAAAAGATACTATGTTAGGAAGCCTCAGACGTCGCGGTTAAATGTCCCTCCTCTGGGTTCCCATAGTATCTTTTACTACTCTTATCACTGTAGTATAGAGTGGGAAGGTCACAGACTTAGAAAAATGAAGTCTGGAAAAACTGTTTTGTGTCTCCTAGGGAGCCATATATACAGTGGGGTTGAATCTTATTGTACAGTCAGTGCACGTGGCAAACAATCACAATTAATCAAAGCTACCCTTAAAGATTCCTTAAGTTCCATTAAATACAGTCATATGTAGTGTATATAATTCTGTATATTTGTCCATAAATATTTCATAACTACCATGGTGTGCAGTTTTGTACATAGTATTTTGAAAAAAAAAATTACTCAAGGCCTTCAATAACCTAAACACATCATCAATATGGAAACATTTGACTTGCTAGCTCTCCTGGTTCAAAGTCATTATTTTATTTTATTTTATTTTATTTTATTTTATTTTATTTTATTTTATTTTATTGTATTGTATTGTATTGTATTTATTTATTTTTTCAATATATGAAATTTATTGCAAATTAGTTTCCATACAACACCCAGTGCTCATCCCAAAAGATGCCCTCATTTTAATCTTCTGTGGAAGATGTTATCAGTTCCTCTAATGCTTCCCTAGGCAGATTTCTCTATGGTTCCCAATTAATTTTTCATTGTTTTCTTTCATGGATGAAGATATCACCTTACTTGCTTGGCTACCTAAGTAGTGCTTACCATTTCTTTGTCAACAGCCTCACACCTTAAAGTTACTCACACTTGTTCATAAGTTTTTCCTACTGATATTAACTCTTGTCAGGCTTGATTCCTTTCATTACTGGTGGACATACATTTGTTAAGTGGAATAGTAGGCAAGTGGCCGAACTATTTAAAAATAAAAGTTTTTAACTCCTGGTAAAATTATATTTGCCTAGAAAATACAGTTAAGGAAGGTTAAATTAAATATATATTAATAAATATATAATTTTTACATTAATATATAACATATATATGAAAGGCTACTGCACTATAATTCATAAATGAATGACTATAAGTCCAAATTTCAATTTTTAAAGTATTGTAATTTTTTTAATGTTTATTTTTTAGAGAAAGAGACAGAGAGAGAGAGAAAGAGAAAGGGAGGTCGGGGAGGGACAGAGGGAACGGGAGGCACAGAATCTGAAGCAGGCTCCAGGCTCTGAGCTGTAAGCAACAGAGCCCAATGCAGGGCTCAAACTTGTGAACCACAAGATCATGACCTGAGCCAAAGTCAGATGCTCAACCGAGGCTCAACTGAGCCACCCAGGTGCCCCAATTTTAATTAAGGTATTTTAATCATGAAATGGAAAGTGGGCATATCACAGCATAGTAGGCCTCACAGAATTATCATCTTACTCTCCCTGAAATTTATAACTTTTTTCACCTATACATTTACCATAATGCTTCGTCATAAGTTAAAAAGGACAAACTGTTACTATAAAGAGCTAGAATTTTTAGACATTATAATTTTGTATAAAATGGGAAAAAAGATAAGGCTACCAATATAAGAAAAGTCTTTCCAACGAAGTAGGTGCTACATGTATCCCCGCATCTTGGTATTTATAATTATTCCATAATTAACTGAAATTTAGGAAAAAAGGTCCATCATATTGCCTACAATACTGCTGGTATTCAAAATATTTTTAAATGAAAATAGCAAGAAAAATACTGAAGATTTTATAAATAAAATAAATCTAAAAGACGGCAAAACTTTTGTAATTAAATACAAACAAACAAAAATAAGTTTGATTTGTTTATCCATAAACATAACTTCTAAAAAAAAAAAGAAGCCAATAATATTCATTATAAAGCAAACACTGAATTCAAAGCCTAATACATTAAATTAGAGTTGTCATTTAAAATGCTCTTATGGAGAATATTCTGACCTTGTACAAAGGAGTATATTATTTGTAAATAATGGTTACCAGATATCTTAGCCAAAAAACACAGTTACACAGGAGAAGTTATCATAACACAGCTGGGAAAATACAGAAGCAGAAAAAAATGTCTGTAAGTGTGTTCACATAGACAAATAGATCTATACCTATACACATACATGTCTATAAATAAATCGGAAAATAAAAAACTATAAGTGTTCTAAATAAAAGTGAGAAGTACTATTGCTAACTAAGACCAAAAATAGGGGTAAAAAATAACTGGGAAGAAACTAGGATAAATAACTTGATTGAGAAAATACAGAAACATGAGGGGAAAAAACAGGGATCTTCAAGAATCAGTATTCAACAGACAAATAACACACTTCCTGGAGGTCACAGGATTGTTGTGGATGCCTATGTAACATGTTTTAAACTCACTGTCTCCATAATTGCCGTTGGATTTATTTGACCAATTTGAATTGCAGAGGAAAAAGGTAAATTTAATGAGTTCATAAATCATTCTGAGTAAAGCTGATGTTATTTTCTTAGAGTGGAATCAGCACAAAATTTTTGCCTAACTTTGTGATTCAGGGACTGAGTCAATAGAAACAAAAAAGAATATCCACATTCTTTTGGATATCATCTTTGATGCCAACTGTAATAATTTAGATACCTCCTCTTTATAAAATTTTATAAAACTGCCCTTTAAAAAATAGACACAAGCTCTACTCATAAAGGTATAATAATACAGAAACAACAATTAAATGGAAAATACATAGATTAAAAAAAATCACTGCCCTTGAACATGTGGTACCTTTTTTAACAGGGTTAGGTGGCAATTAAAAATTTTGTAAAACATTGTATGTTGCCAAGACGTATGTAACAATAACACTAAATATAATCATGCAAGGTTTAAGACCTTCCCAAAAGCTAGACCTTGGCTAACAGTAGCTTAGATATCAAGCCCATCATGACATGCCAACAACTGGCTTGAATCCTAAATTGAGGGAAGCAGAAAGAGTACAACTAAGCAGTAAGCAATTCAATCATAAACGATCAAGGTGAGCAAGAGGATGGTATGAATACATCTTAATACCATGACTCTAAAGCTATAGAAAATGAGGGTATAGAGACAAGTATCCAGATAAACAAATGCCATCTCTCACAAAAGTAACTCAAATCTCTGAGTTATCCAGATAACTAAGAACTATGTCACTACTTTGGGAGACCTAGCCTCAAATTTTCTTCTTTAGATCACAATAATATACAATAATATTAGATCTAAATTTGTTTTTAAATAGAAAAAGAAAACAGGTAGGAAGAGAGAGAGAGAGAGGATAGGAGGGGAGAGAGAGAGGGAAAGAGAGGGTGAAAAGAAGGAAATTTTAACCAAACTGTTATCTAAAATTAATTTGTATTTTTTCTTCTCTGATCAAATGATATATCTTAAAATATCTTTCAAACAATTATTTACTTCATCTATCTTCATTTTCTATATAAACAATTATTCTTCCTTAATGCAGATATCAAATGAACATTTTAAAACTGAAAATTTAAATAAACTCACATGTTTACAGTCATGAAAAAAATCTTACACAATTATTCACAAAATAATTTGTCACTAACTTTTCCTCGTTTACCTTATATGTATTAATGTGTTACTTCTATGATGCCAATAAAATTATATTCCTAGGTTTCTAGTAACCACATGTTTCTGCTTTGTTTTTAGACAATAAATTATTTTAAAATCTACTAACTCTAAATTGTTACACTAACCAGGATAAGTCTAAAAATTAATAAGGCCACTTCCTAGACTTCCTTCTTCAAGTCTATATGGCAACAGATTAATTTCAAAATCTCTTGTTTCAGTAATTATAATAAAGAAAATAAGGGACCCTAATGATTTAAGCCATGAATAGTTTTTTATTACCAAAACACCTGTTGCTATTTCAAAACCTATTTTCATTAAATACAGAAGAATGTTGATTTTGTTACCCGAGGACATCAAAAGCTAAGAAAACAAACTTTCTTTAATGTTAGAACCATTCTCAGAACACTTTTCCCAACCCAAGTGATTTTAACATGCTGCTCCTTCTCAGGATGGGGCTTTTATAAAGTATTTTACATTAATGTTTCAAGCTGGTGTGACTTATCTTTGATATGTTGCTAATATATAGCAATGTTTAACTTCTTCAAAACAGCACTGTTAGTATGAATATGTAAAACTGACCTCAGCAGAAAGCAACCTCTAGAAAGCTGAATTTAATTTTATCAAAACTCATGTAAAAGATGTTTTCATCTTCTCAACAAGAATTTATTGGTTTTCAACAGTGGACAACAGTCAGTATAGGACTATGAATACAGAAAGAAGGGAAATACAAGAGGTGAGTTCAGGATCACTCTGTGTTTCTGACTGGTGGCATTTTCTGGACCTCAGTACAGGGAGGTAGATGGAGCCCTAGTAGAATACAATGATTTCACTCAATTGTATTGAGGCAGAAATTAGAATTTGGTACTATTGAAATAGTTGGAACCTGTAGTGCAAAACACTGGACAACAGATAACTGTAAACAAAAATGGGCCCCAAAAGGGGACATCTCAAATTGTTAGATGAATAATAAACTGCACATGCACTGAGCAAGACTGTAAGGCCCAGTAGAAAATAGCCAGAGCTGTCACCTGAATAAAAATTCCAAATGTTAAAGGGGTGCCTGGGTGGCTCAGTTGGTTCAGTGTCCAACGCTTGATTTTGGCTCAGGTCGTGATCTCACAGTCATGACATAGAGCGCTGCATTGGGCTCCACACCCAGCATGGAGACTGCTGAAGATTCTTCCTCCTCCTCTGCCACATGTGCTCTCTTTCTCTCTCTCTCTCAAAAAAAAAAAATAAAAAATAAAAAAAATAAAAAAATCCCAAATGTGACATATACTATGAGATGCAGAGCATCTCACTGGTACACTAAAATACCACACTGAAAATGCTAAGTATTCAGGAGACATCCCTAAAAAGTCTAGAGCCACCCCAATTAAGCTTGGAAAAAAGGATCAAGTTTATTTGCCAGTAAATTAACTACCTGCCAGGGCAAAACTCAACATTCGTTAAAAGAAGACCACAGATTCCAGACTTCTCAACAACATAAATTATAATAAAAAAATTACTGGACATGTAGAATAGGAAAATGTGATCCATAATAAGGAAGAAATCGCTAATACTTTGAGTACATAATAAGGAGAGTTATATTCACTACACTCACCATTATAAAATAGTACAGCTCTTAGAATTGTAGAAACATTACATGTTTAAGTTAGTTATGCCCCTTCAATTCTAAAAACATTATCTCAAAAAGATATGCTCTAAGAGCCTGCCTTCATCTGCCACATCCCCACTATTGCTTATTCCACTCTCCATTAATTCAAGTCTTTCTCAGCAACAGGTACACAGCAAAGAAATAAGCTATTCAGAGCCCTGAACATCAACTTTTGGCTTATATATAAGGAGGCTGGGTAGGTCATCAAATCTAGCACATTATTCTTTCTTGCCCTTCCTTCCTACACATCATTAAAATGTGCTTCCAATTTCCTCATCTATTGCCTCCTTTATCCTGCTGATGTCAGTATTCAGGATCAATGCTCTGTTGATATCTTTCTGCTAGCTCTCATTTTCATTAAATTGACCCATAGTCCTTTCCAGGGTAATTGTGTGCAACTGACTGCCTTTTTCATGGTTAAGAAACTCCTTGTTCAAAACTGAACTGTGTCTCCCCAAGATTCATGTATTAAAGCCCTAACCCCCAATGTACCTCAGAATATGACTATATTTACAGATAGAGTCTTTAAGAGGTAATTAAGGTTAAGTCAGGTTATACGAGTGGACTCTGTTCTGATATGATTGGTATACGTATAAGAAGAGAGACACCAGAAATGCTCACACACAAATAAAAAGCCACGAGAGGACACAGCAAAAAGCACAACCATCTGCAGATGGAGAGAGAGGCCTCATGAAAAACTATACCTGCCAATACCTTGATCTTGGATTTCCAGCCTCAAGAATTGTGAGAAAATAGATTTCTGTCATTTAAGCCACCCAGGCTATGGTATTTTTTTTTTTTTTTTTTATTATGGCAACCCTAGCAAACCAATATATCCGTAAATACATTTTCATTTTTGCTGGGCATTCAACCAACCTCCTCATCATTGTGAAATGCCACCACATCCCTTAAGACATCATTCTTATCCCATGAAGTAAGACAAGCACATAGCCAGACCACTTACCAATCACTACTACTTCTACATTATTATTCCAATATTACATGTCAGTCTTTAAGGATAGTAAGTTTGATTTTAAACGGAAATGATACATCAGGAGGAGGGGGGTGTAAATATATCTTGGTTGAAAAACACAAACAGCACGGTGGTGTTACATAAATTTGTCTAAGAGAGAGTTATATATGACACCTGGATGTGAAGCCCAGTTTCCCTGCTTATTATCTGTGTAACCTTGAGCAAGCTACTGAATCTCAATGTGGATAATAATAGTACCTACTTTATGCTGTTGTATGTTGAATATGTTAATATTTGTAAAGTACTTAGCCTGGCACATTAACTGTTATATAAATGATTTGCTATTATCGAGGGAAGTGATTTTGGATGAGATTGCTAAGTGAGTGCAGGGAAAAGGACCAAGGTGACAGGAAGGCTGAAGTAGCAAGTGTTGATTATATATTAGAAATTTGAAGGTAAATGAAGGTTAGATTCAATAATAATTTTAAAAATGAGTAGAACAAGAGAGAAAAGTTGTTTTTTTTTTTTTTATTTTAGGATAAAGGAGAATTGAATATATTTACAATTTCACAGATGAGACTCCTTGAAGGTGAGAGAATAGGCATTAATAAAGCAAAACACTGAAAAGAGATTAAGGAGGTCAAATACTGTCTGGAGCAGGTCAGGGCCCATTAATAAGTTATAAATTAAGAGGATGGTAACCAGATTTTAAAAACCAAAATATCTTAGAGAACATTAGAATTCAAGAGATGTAACAGTGTGAGTAGTGTCTCATGAAATGAAATGTGTCAGCTTTATATACACATATAAATGTGTATACTCGGCTGAAATATGCAGTATATTCTTACTGTGGGTCTTGGTTGAAAACGTTCTTACCTTAGAGTATAAGGCACTTTTGAAAGAGATTTTTCTTCTGACGTGAGAAGAAAAAAGTATCAGTGAACTGGGATTGGAAACATATTATTCAATTTAACAAAATTAATTCACCTATCCATTACATTCATTACAAAAGAAACTAGTGTAAAATTATGTTGTGCTTCTTGGATTTTAAACTAAATGAGTGAAATGATTTACCAAATGTATTAACTTAAAAGTCTTACAACTTAATTTTCTTATTTATTTTGTTTTACTGAATATTTAACACAGTGAATGAATCACTCTTTGAAAGTCTTGTGGGCTATTCATTAGATGCCAATATATATAAAGACTGGTTTTCATTCACCTGTATTACTTATTTTGCATTCTAAGAAACACCTCAAAACTAATCTTTGCCCTTCTTCTTTTTTTAATGTTTATTTATGTTTGAGAGAGAGAGAGAGAGACAGAAAGAGAGAGAGAGACAGAGAGAGAGAACAAGCAGGGGAGGGGCAGAGAGACAGGGAGACACAGAATCCAAAGCAGGCTCCAGGCTCTGAGCTGTCAGCACAGAGCCCAACGCGGGGCTCGAACTCATGGACCGTGAGATCATAACCTGAGCCAAAGTCAACTGCTTAGCCAACTGAGCCACCCAGGTGCCCCACTTTTGCTCTTCTTGACAGTGCTTGTAGAGGACAAGGTTCAGAACTCCCAGGATCTCATGCAGCTGGCTCTCCCGGGTGATTCTGCCCACTTTTCCCAGCTTCGGCTGTCATCTACAGAATATGGAGACTGCCCTTGTGTGCTTCCCTTGCTCTGGACACACAGCTCCAACTATTTCTGGGTCATTTTTTTTTTTTTTTAATCTGAGATTCCTAAAGCACAAATGCAATATCTGAAAATTTTAAATTTTAAAAATTTAAATCATTCATTTTGATCACTAGCCTTACCATCAACCTACTAGTTTAAGGTAGAAATGTAAAAGTCAGAATGTTCTCATCCTTCTGCAACAAATCATCAAGTTCTGTCAATCCTGTCTCCAAATAGCTCTCCGTGTCTCCCCCTCCATCTCAGAGGACATTATTTTCTCTCATTTTAATTCAAAGCCCTTTTAATCGATCTCCACCTTCTTGTTTTTCTCTTTCTGATTAGTCTTCTACACTCAAATCAGTTACCGTTCTAAAATGTCAGTGTATTATAGTCTAGAAATCCAGCTTATCTCTCCCCATTCTTCCATGCCATCCGCACTCTTAGCCAGTCACATACAACTTGTGTCTCTTCCTTCAATATGTCCTATTCTTTCATACTTTTTTTTAAAAAAACACCTTCATACCTTTGCATATGATATTTTTTCTCCACTTGGAATGTTCTGGGCTGCCTTCTCAACCTGCTTACTCTTTAGCTCTACTACTCTTCAATATACAGTTCAAACATCAACAACTGACATTCCTTTTTCTTTACCTTCTCAGACTTTCTACACAGCATTGGAAACATTCGTTCATTAATCACTCATTCACTTAATCATATACTGAGTACCTTCCATGACCCTATACTTGTTATTTTGCATTGTAATTAATTGTTTTGATGTTTCTTTCCCCAACTAGAGAGGGAAATCCTAAAAGACAGAGACAACATCTGATTTAATGTGGCTTCCCTGAAGTCAGACTTCAGGCCCACTACCTAAAAGGCATTTAACAAATGTTGGCATAAATTAATCTGATGCTTTCTAACATATTATTTTCTTCTACCCTCCAATTATTTCTCTTTTCTCCAACAAACTTTAAAATTCTGTGAGAACAGAATCATCAGGCATTTAATTATTAATGGCATAGTCTGGGGTGAACAGGATTAAACATCTTTTCTAAAGAGATACAAGCCTACTTGAAAGCTGCCTGAAACTTGGAATCATTAGCACCGATTTGTGGTCTCCTAGCAACTAACCATTTCTTAAAGAAAAAGTTAAAACTATTTTGCCTAGTTCCTTAGGCTTCAAAAATTCAGTATCTTAAAAACCTTTACATTTCCTGAGAAAATGGTTTAAATTTTTATTACTGATGAACCTGAAAACCATATAGCTAAAAGGTATGACCTAAGCTTCTTTCTTTTATGAAAAATAAATTGCTTCATGGAAAAGTCAGACTTACTTTAACATCAACAAAATCACTTAGGCAAATACAGTGCTCTCATTTGCTCATTTACACACAAAGATGAACACTTTGTGTCTATTAGTATTTATTACTGTTTATTATTATATTTTTTCTACCTCATTCTTTAATGTTTATTTTTGTGTTATTGAAAAACAGCCTGCAAATTAGAGAATTTCCTAAAGAAAGGGCTTTGTGTGCATTTAATAACATTTACTGACCCAAATAAGCACTAAAAGAATCTTTAGAGCACAGCAGTTTTGTCCAAATTTTGAAAGTGCCCAGGGGTATGAAAGCTCACTGTTTATCCTAACAACTCACATTCTCTAAAGCCTGGCAGATCCTTTCCCCAAACCAAAAGTATTTGTTCAAGAGGCAAGATCTTACGTTCTGAGGACCATCACCGTATCTCTTCATAAATCTATTACCAAATTCCAGGAATTTTTTTTAAATATTTGAATTACTAGAAATTTAGACTATTAGAATATTTTCTTTAAATATTTTTTGAAAATTTACATAAAATAGCAGTATGTTATTGCATTTAACAGTGGTATTGACCATCACCTCCACCACAAATAGTAACAGTAATATTAATAACAATGCTAAATCAGCTCATTTTTTTTTTTCAACGTTTATTTATTTTGGGACAGAGAGAGACAGAGCATGAACGGGGGACGGGCAGAGAGAGAGGGAGACACAGAATCGGAAACAGGCTCCAGGCTCTGAGCCATCAGCCCAGAGCCCGACGCGGGGCTCGAACCCACGGACCGTGAGATCGTGACCTGGCTGAAGTCGGACGCTTAACCGACTGTGCCACCCAGGCGCCCCTAAATCAGCTCATTTTTATTAAGTATGTGACAGGTACTGTATTAAACTATATATTTATGTAATAATAAATATATAAATATACATATTTAAAGGGGTTTAAATTTTAACCTATTTAATTTAAAAAGAAATTTAATGTTTATTTATTTTTGAGAGACAGGGGGGTAGAGGCAGAGAGAGAGGGAGATACAGAATCTGAGGCAGGCTCTAGGCTGAGCCATCAGCCCAGAGCCCAACATGGGGCTTGAACTCAGGAACCGTGATATTATGACCTGAGTCAGAGTCGCACGCTTAAGCCAGGCACCCCAAATTTAAACCCCTTTAAACCTACAGTAGCCTCCATTAATATAGTCTCCTCCACCATTTAGAAGACTAATTCTTTTCAGAATTATTGGGATGGCAATAGGTACAAGAAAACTTAGGAACATTTTTCTACCTACCAAGCAACATTACAGTTATCTCCTGGCACACTGCTGACTTTCCCTGACCTTCTTACAGAACAAAAAGTACCCTTTAAATACATTGGGAAATTACAAATTTAGAGCTGATTGAACTTCACAGATTATCAAATTTTCTTCTTACACTTTACAGATAAGAAAAATGAGATGCAGATAGATTGGTCAAAAAAAAAAATGCCTTGATCAGAATGGTTATTGGTAGATCTACAACTGAAGCCTAGATTTTCATAGCGCTACAAATAATTGTGGTGTAAATCACTCAGTAATTATTGTCGTTAACTAAAATTTTTAAAGAATAGAAGTGGTGGGAAGGAAAGGTTTCTAATACATAAAACTCAAGAGAGATCTGTTCTTTTCTGAGGAAGAATAGGTTCCCCCTAATGAGGCAATCAGTAAACAAAAGATCAACTTACATTATTCTAACTTGAAACTGCATCAGTAATGCAGTTGATTAGTAACAACAGTAACCTCCTCTAGAGTGCCTAAGGAAAGAGTAGAGGAGGCTCTGATTCTCTCTTCTGGACTCATTTCCAGAGAAAATCATAATCAGTCGAGTATTTCCATTTGCCAATTGGACACAGGAACACGTGGTTATCCAAGTCAAAGTTAGAGAAATAAGATTTATATTGATCTCAGATTGATCCTTTCTGTGCATTCAAATGAATGTTAAATAATGTCTTAGTAACGATTTTCCAGTATAATAAATGACAAAAAAAAAAGCTGTTTTACTTCATTTTTACACTAAATCTTGCCAGTTGACCTATATAAAATAGTTAAGATTTAACAACCAAATCTAGTTATTAATTAATAATAAAAGAACCTGAAAAACAGAGTGGAGTGGGTAATTAAACAGCATGGGCTTTACCATCACCCACAAGTGAGTTCAAATTTTGGCTGCTTCTCCTACTAGTTGTGTGACCTTGGACAAATTACTTAATCTCTCTTTAGAATTGAGAGCTAGAAGGCCCGATATTGATTGTGGTCAAGATGAAATGAGATACATTATGCAAGGCACCTAGCACAGCATCCCACACGGAGCAGCATAAAATCAATGTTGATTCACTTTTCCATTATTCTTTTTGACTAGAAACTTAGCAGACTCAATGACCTTGGTCTGAACAAAATTTGATTACAGTAATCCTAGGCACCCTAATTTTGATATTGTTTTGAAAGGGTAGACATACTCAAACAAAACTCCACATATTCAGTTCTCCCCAAACTGAAAAAACAGTTTCCAGTGAAAGTCCTATTGCTTTAACACCTGGTCTTTTGCCCAGCCACCTGAGAATTATGTGACAGGCTGAGCCCCTGCTCATGATTTTTTGGCTTTAGGTAATAGTTCTACTAGAGACCTTTGTGGACAGTCACTAGTAAGACTTTTCATAATTTTTTTAATGCAAATATTATGACAATTCAATTGAAAAAACAAAAAACAAAAACGTGGCTATCCATTAAATACAAAGCACCGTGCTGATGCTGAGTAGCAAAGATGAGTAAACCATGGTTTTATCCGTTTTCTTTAGAAGTTCACAATCAGGCAAGTGCACAACTAACTATGTTGATGATGTTTCTTGTGCATTTAAAAATTGTTCAGGAATGTAACAAATGTAAAAGGTGACTTTGGTGAAAAGGCTGATGTAGAATACTGTAACTGCTTATTTTTGTGAAAATATTTAATGGAGGCATAATTAGAAAGCCCTCTGGCTTTTAAAATATTCTAGGATATGGTTTCATGGAAAGAAAAGTATAATGGGGGATAAAAGTTTTCTTTAGAGTAGTGTCCAACAAAATAGAGATTTAAACCAGGCTAGTCTGCAGATAAAAGGAGTGCATTTTGCAATGAAAGTCATTAAAAACACCTTATTACATGTTGTAAAGTCGAATAGCAGAGGGAATTGTGACTCATTTAAACTCTAACAAATGACCAATCCATGTAAGTGGGTCTCAGAGGCAGTTTATAATCAATCATAGCCAATGAATCTGTGAGTAAGTGGCATACCAGCCAGAGAACAGAGAATGAATGGAGTCTTTTAGGCTTATTTGGTATAACACAATGTTTAAATAAGTGTTATGAAGCTTAGGGAAAAACAACTAGTATAAATTATACTTTATCCTTCTGAAATAGGTAGGAAATTGTGCCAAACAAAAGTCATAACTGCTGGGCTTTGTTTAGCAATACGATGATGCTAAAATAAACTCTGAGGCAGTTCTGATGCTATGCCAGATAACGACAGAAGTCCAAACGTGTCAACTTCTTACTAATAGTGTTCAAACAAGATGGCAGGTAAGATGAGTTAAAAATTATAATCCAATTAAAATTGTATTTATTGTGTTCATCTCAAAGATATTAAATTATACTGTGAAGGAACCATTTACTACTTAATGAACAAATGTTAGAAATCCTACTGTGTGCAAGGCACTATGATTGGTGAGGTAGGAACAACACTTTTAGAACACAGAGAACAAAGAGTATGGGAAACAAGGAAAACTCTATCTATAAAGTTCTTTGAAATCCATATATCCCTAAATAAAAGAATAACATTGATTAGAATAATACTAGTCTGTGTAATCTACAGAGTGCAAATACTTTCACATATATTATTGATACATGGCTTCCAGAATCCCTGCCGGAGATAGAGGTAAGAAACAGGTATGCTATCCACAATAATAAAGAGAAGATTAGACATGAGCTCTCAGCTCATTCTAAATCTTTCCATTAAAGTAGGCTATGCTAGCTCTCCTTACAGACACACACTTTATTTTCATGATGCTAACGTTCAAATAAGGAAGCAGGATTAGAATGTGGTACCATCTAAATCACGTGAGTTATTACAATTTATGTGACATTTAAACAAGCAATTCTAGGCCAAAAGGAATTCTTACAAAAAGGTAACTTTTCCTCCCCATAATTCCAAAGAGCTAGTGATTCAACAGATGTCAAAATTTCCTTCCAAGACAGAATGCAGGTTAGTTCTTAAAATATTTAATTTTTTGTTTTTAAATTTTTGTCCCTAAATAAGCATGAGGTGAAGCAACAGAAAGATACTAATCAAGTAATGGCACCTTCATTTTATGTTTTTGAAACAATTCACTTCTTATTCTGAGTTTCTGCTGATCACACTCTTTGTAACCTGAGCTAATGAGAACTTGGCTTTGAAAATAAAGTCTTCGACTGACAGCGTGTCTAGGGGAAGTTCTCCATATAATTATCAGATGCTATTTTTTGTTTCTCTTGTTTATCTTTGGGTTTAAACAAAAGGTGGTCACTTAAAAAGCAATTAAATTTTTAAAAGAAATGGTTCATTATTCCTGATTTCTTTTGTAATGGAAATTACAGCAAGTATATAATAGTCTGTACACACAATGTCTTAAAGATATTATTCATGTGAATTCTGACTCTAATGGTAACAAAATCCAATTTTATTCTACCTTGAAAAGCTATACACCATAATATAGCAGAGAAAGACCTTGATCTGTAGGTGGAAAATCAGGAAAAGAAACCTGAAGAGTTTTTACAAAGAAAGTCAACAATAATTACCCTTTGAAATTTGTATTTTTTTAATAAGGAGAGTGCCAAGAATTTTGCCAGGTAAACTCAACCTATGTATTATTTTTAAATCTCTCAAAAATCGATACTAGTAAAATTTTTATTTCAAAATGTATTATCACCTAACTTCATCATTTTGTACTTCCAAATTAAGCATGCCACAAACATCTCTGAAACAGAATAACCAATGAAAGGGAATAAAGACAAATGCACAGACTGTGTAGGGGAGCCTCTATTTCAGCAAACATTGTTTATTAAAGACCTAGCTTAATATCAATGAAATTAACTGCAGGATAGAAGGCCAAATTAAAAAGTAAAGTATATCAAATATTGTTATATGCTTTATTTAATTTTCAATAATCTCACGTTCTGTTGGAAATAAATTAACTTTCTAATAATGGAAATGTTGAACTGTGGAAAATGGTACATGGTGTAGTCCTCACTTAACAAGATTGAAAATGCATACTAATTAGCATATTAAAGACTGACCTATTTAGAAGTAAGGAAATATGTTTAATTTTTATTAACTCAGTGTTTTCCAAACTTACTTGGTTACAAAACATTTTTAGCAAAGAAAATTTTTAACGTTTATCTCCTGGAATATAGGTTTAATGGAATGAAGATCATGTCTAAGAAAATATTTTTCTAGTTCAAAGTTATCTTCCTATTAGTACTCAATTTTAACTATTGTTTTTTTCAAATAAAAACCAATGGAAAGCAGTGCCTATAGCATCTTTTTCAGAATCCATTCTTGGTTTCTTAACACTAATAGAATCATCCCTGATACCCCATCATCACTGTCACCACTATTGGCCCCTGCAGTTTTAATAACCTTTGGGTCACCAAAGTCACATCACAATGACAGCCATCATAATGTCTGAGAGTATTACAGTGTATGCCAAAGACTAATATCTCAAGACCAACTCACACAATACATTTTTTTAAAGTTCCCATTCATACTGCAACACCATTTCCAGTCCTTCTGAATAGCATAAAACTTGCCTCCAAGGACAAGCACTAGAGCATCAGGTCAAGAGAGATGGAAAATGTAAACTACAGTGCTTAAATTCTAGAGTTGTTTCTGTTGATTTTAACCACCTTTTGGTGGGATTTAGTGATGGTGCTAATTTGCATTAGGCAAATTGTCTCCAAATCAAGGTGGTCACTATTTCTCTGCACCAAGCAAACCAAATATTAGGTTGAAACACATGAAATTGCCAACATTTGGCCATTATTGATGCACAAAGATCTCAAATTGCAAATAAAGAGACATTTAGGGGCACTGCCTCTAATTATATCTTAATTAAAAAAAAAAAAAAAGGAAACTGAATTTTTATGATGAAACAGAAAAAGTAGGATATCACAAAAGGCCTTATGGAAGAGAATATACCCAAAACTGGTGAAGCGAGTTTATACTTAAAAATCAGCAACCAGGGGCGCCTGGGTGGCGCAGTCGGTTAGGCGTCCGACTTCAACCAGGTCACGATCTCGCGGTCCGTGAGTTCGAGCCCCGCGTCAGGCTCTGGGCTGATGGCTCAGAGCCTGGAGCCTGTTTCCGATTCTGTGTCTCCCTCTCTCTCTGCCCATTCCCCGTTCATGCTCTGTCTCTCTCTGTCCCAAAAATAAATAAACGTTGGAAAAAAAAAAAAAATTAAAAAAAAAAAAATCAGCAACCAGCATACTCCACCTTAGTTTTGAACATTATGGGAAAATTTTGTTTTCTTTTAATGAAGGAGATTTACCAGCAAGATTACGTTACAAATAAAAACACAACAACAACAACAAATGTTTCAAAGCAGTGTTTTTGAAAATTGTGAAACCTCTATACCTATTGTGAATGGATGCTTATTCATTATGGGCCAACTTCTAAAATCTTATATGTGGACTCAAATTTTGCAGGAACTGTGCACTGTTGAGTTTATTATAGGAATTCTTGAAAACATTCATTTCCAGGGAGCCTGGGTCGTTTAAGTGTGATAGTGATGATAGATATGATTATCTGAGTTCTTGATGACATTGTGAAGATACTGACTTATTCAACAATGGAAATGCTTTATGTTCACACTTGATATGTGAGATAATAAAGTCCTTATCATTACCTATACCTGAGTGCTAACTGCAGCTGAAATCATCCCAACTCAAAAACAAGCTAATGACTCTTTAGACAACAATTCTGAAAATGCATGTCATACAGTACAGCATACAAACCAGAGAGAAGCATGTAGATAATTTAAGACAACTATTTACTAATTACACAAACAGTTTACTATAGCCCCACTTTGTACGTGACTACATAATGCTCAATACTAGCTTAGGCACTTTTATATATTTTGAAACATTTCACCAATGGGGGTAAAAACACTTTCAAAGTATTTAACATACATTTCCATCAAAAAAAAACAATATGGAGAACACACACAAATTGTATTCACTAGATGAATTTTTTTTTGAAAAAATTTATTACATTCCTTTTCATTGCATGACACTGAATGAACCAGGTACTGAGGGAGTACCACCTTCAAGCAGCTAACTACCCAATGTAAAGAAACATATCTTCATACTTTATCAAAACTCCGACATACGGAAAAAATCTAATATAGACGTAACTGGAATCTCAGAAAAGGAGAAGAGAAAGAACAGGATAGAATCTCCTTAACATGAAGAAAAGAAGCGAGGGGGTGCCTGGGTTTGGCTGAGCATCAGACTTTGGCTCAGATCATGATCTCACAGTGTGCGAGTCTGAGCCCCATATAGGGCGCTATGCTGACAGCTCAGAGCCCAGAGCCTGCTTCAGATTCTGTGTCAGATTCTGTGTCAGATTCTGTGTGTGTCTCTCTCTCTGCTCTTCCCCCACTCATGCTCTCTCTCTCTCTCTCTCTCTCTCTCTCTCTCTCTCTCTCTCAAAAATAAAAAAATAAACATAAAAAAAATTTTTAATAAATAAATAGAAAAGAAGCCAGAAGACAATGCAGTGGCATCCTCAATGTGCTTAAAACAGACAAAACAATCAAACAAAAAACTGCCAACCTACAGATCTATACCTGCAAAAATTCCTTTCAATATGGAAGGATTTCAAAGAAACCAAAACCCAAAGAATTTAAGAGCTAAGGTGCACTAAAAGAAATATTAAAGGGAATTCTCTAGGTTGAAGAAAAATGACTTTCAATGAAAACATATAAATGCAAAAAGAAATAAAAGAAATAAGGAACAAGGTAAAAGCTAAAGAGAAATGAATAATGGCTTTTCAATACTACAATAATAATCCTTTATGATGTCTAAAATAAATGGCAAATTGGAATATATGTTACAATAATGCAAAAAGTTAAGTGGAGTTAAAGCATCCATTATCTAGGGAGTAGGAAAGTTAAATTAATGTCAGACTATAATAGGTCATGGATGTATGTTGCCATCTCTAGGATAGTCACTAAAGCAAAAATGTAAGAGTTGGTAAGTAACAAATTAATAAAAGGAAAAAAATAGAATAATGAGAATTAAAAAAGAGTACATTAGCAGATCTACATCTAAATATGTAAATAACTATATGAACTATAAGTGGAATAAACTCTCCAATTAAAAAGAAAGATTATTAGACTGGGTTTAAAAAACAAGTATGGGGCACCTGGATGGCTCAGTTGGTTGAGCATCTGACTTCAGCTCAGGTCATGATCTGGCAGTTCGTGAGTTCAAGCCCCGCATTGGGCTCTGTGCTGACCGCTCAGAGCCTGGAGCCTGTTTCAGATTCTGTGTCCCCCTCTCTCTCCGCCCCACCCCTACTTGTGCTCTGTCTTTCAAAAATGAATAAACATTAAAAAATTAAAAAAAAAAACAACTATAGATTTTAAATATATAAAAGATTGAAAGTAAAAGAGTAAAGAGATGAAAAAGATATATCATGTAAACATCAAGGAAAAAAAAAGTTGTTACAGCTATAGTATTATCAGACAAAGAACTTTAAGGGAAAGAAGCAGTACTAGACCAACAAGAGAGATTTCATAATAATAAAAAAAAGTCAATTCCCAAAAAGATATAGTAATTCTAAATTTATATCCACCACATAATATATAAATAGTAAACAGTCTAAGTCTCTATTTAAAACTACATCTGGGGGCGCCTGGGTGGCGCAGTCGGTTAAGCGTCCGACTTCAGCCAGGTCACGATCTCGCGGTCCGTGAGTTCGAGCCCCGCGCCAGGCTCTGGGCTGATGGCTCAGAGCCTGGAGCCTGTTTCCGATTCTGTGTCTCCCTCTCTCTCTGCCCCTCCCCCGTTCATGCTCTGTCTCTCTCTGTCCCAAAAATAAATAAACGTTGAAAAAAAAAAATTAAAACTACGTCTGTATATTTTTAAATGTCTACATGGACATTTGGTAGTATTATTTAATATTTATTTAGGACCTCTATTTCCAAGGCTTTTATTCAAGGACTAAGTATAAATCACTGTTCTGCTACCTTATTTGCTTTGCCATCAAATCATAATAGAATATCCAACAAGGATATGAACATTCACATTCATCTTCACGGTGCATTAATGTCACCAAACTATATCTTTTTCCACTTAAATGTGTGCCCACTCCATTGAGTCAGAAATCAAGGAGGCCATATACTCCACCCTTCTTTTATTAGGAGCCTTAAGTTGTTTTATAAAAATGAAGGCATCAAATACACTTAAATTTAAAATATAAAATCAAACTCTCCGAACTCTTAGATTTTAATAGAGTGTTCTACTAAATGAAAACAAGGAATGTTAGCACAGGAAGGGTTCTCAGAGATAAATTCTGTAGTTAGACTTCCTGGGTTAGAATCCCAGTTCTATAATTTACTAGCTGCATTGCCTTAGAAGTTTTCTAATCTTACTGTGCCTCAATTCTCTCGACTGTAAAATAACAGTATATACTTCGTATGATTGTTGTTGCATGTAAATAAAGTAATGCATATAAGAAAACTAGAATACATTCTGGCACCCATATAAATGTTTAAGTCCGTAGCAGTTGTGGTGGTGGTAATGAAGTTACGGTAATAGAGGTAATGGAACCATAATAGAAGAGTAATAGCAACAACAATAGCAATGTTAATAGTAAAGAAGCAGAAAAAGGGGGAGGAACAATAATTGTAGTAGAAGAATCAGAATTAGAAGAACTAGTCACAGTAGTTACCAGTGTCAGAATAACTGCAATTTTCCAGGGTTCACAAACTCAAATACTTCCAGAAATCATGCAAATGATATCAATGAATAAAGTGAACCAGATTAAATATAAAAGCCCTTTCTGTGTTAAGGACTACAGAAAACTAGGGAATCTATGTCTTTTTTAAATGCATTCAGATTTATTATTTGGAAGACTCATGTTGGGGCGCCTGGGTGGCGCAGTCGGTTAAGCGTCCGACTTCAGCCAGGTCACGATCTCGCGGTCCGTGAGTTCGAGCCCCGCGTCAGGCTCTGGGCTGATGGCTCGGAGCCTGGAGCCTGTTTCCGATTCTGTGTCTCCCTCTCTCTCTGCCCCTCCCCCGTTCATGCTCTGTCTCTCTCTGTCCCAAAAATAAATAAACATTGGAAGACTCATGTTACCAAGGGGAAAAAAAAAAAGTGTATGACCTAGGTCATACCAAAGACCAACAGTCACAATCTCTGATACAGTCTCAAGTTATTCATTTATATTAAAAAAATATATATGATTGTTAATATGGCTACCCATTATGCTTGACAAATAACAGGGCTAACAGTACTCGAAGTTCTTTTTTTTTTGTTCCACCATCCCCCAAATTACAACTCTCCCCACAAAACCCTGAGTGCCACAGATACATGTTTGCAGCTATTATTCCTCATTACCAGTGAGTTTTACCTCAAAGCTTGAAATTGGCACTAAGGATATCACTTTGAGTCCTTCTTCTGCCCACCCCACTTGTAACTGTTCCCTTTCACTAATCTTGTATTCAGACTCTGCTTAGCAAGCCTGCTGATATCCATCCTTCACACATACCCAGCCCCCACCCCCCCCCACCCCCCCAAATGAAGCTGCAGCAAGTATCATGTCAATGCTGGTGGGCTGGCAACATTCCAGAACCTCATCACTGGTAACCTTCCTATCCCTTTGATCTAAAATATGGCTTATAAATGATGTTGATGAACTGGTTCAAGGAACCAGATGCGCTGTTTGTGCTGGAGATCCCTGTCACAATCACAAAGAGGCAAGAATCCTTTATACTACATTATAGACATTCAGCTGATTTAGAGAGGATCGCTACATTACCCCCCTCTTTTGTCTCAACCGGATCATGGTCGCAGTTACACAGGATCAGTAAAAATGTTTAGCTTCATTTTCCAAGGACAAAAATGACCCAGGCTTTCTTAAGTCTGTTTTACAATGAATCAAAAAACAATAAATAAATAAGACAGTGCAACCCCTTTAGCATTTCTTATATATAAATATTCAATCGCACCCATAGTCATCTACATCCACCTAAAGATCTCACACCCTTACATTAACAGCTTCATAAAAACTTGGTAGTACAATCTGATTTAATTTTCACAATGATACACAGCTATTACAGAACCACAAAATCAACCCAAGATGGAACTTTTTAGAACACCAAGATCCGTATGTCAAACAAATAGAAATATATGAGTCACATACAGAATTTTAAATTTCCCATTAAACACATTTTAAGAAGTAAAACAGAAGTAAATGAAGTTAATAGTAATAATATAATTAACTCAATATATACAAAATAATTATTTCAAGATTTAATTAATACACAAATGCATTAATGAGACATATTCTTTTCTCATACTACATTTCTGAAATCCAATGTGTAGTCTATACTTCGATCACATTTCAATTTGGACTAGCCACATTTCCAGTGTCCAACAGTCTCAGGTAGCTGGTGGCTACCTTACTGAACAGTGCAGTGCACAGCCAGAAAAATGACGGTCCGATGAACTGACAGATTGTGATTTAGCTTCTGTTTGAATGCTATTTTCTCTTCTTCCCATCTTGTCATGTAGTCTAAATTGCAGTTTCTTTTTAACATATCTTATTCCATCTTTTCTCATTTAAATACCATTCTCCTAGGTCAATGATTCTGAATCATGTTTGGAATATAGTCCCCATTGAAAATACATTAAAAATTTGATCCTTGCTCTAGAAGAATGTACATTTGCATTGTTAAGAGTTGAACTGCCCACCCACCACCACTAAAAGGCATTTTGGAGTCTTACTCCCTGGTATCTAAGAATGTGATTTTATTTGGAGACAGAGTATTCACTGAGGTAACACACAGGAGAACCTTTCTAGGCCTCAGTTTCCTCACTGGAAAAATGACGGGCTTGAACTAGAAGATCTAGATTACTGAAGTACATAATATCTTTCCTCAGCAATTATGTATAAGAACCCATGATTGCTAGGAAATATACTCAAACTGCACTTCCTGTTTTGTGACAGGTTTTACTAAATCAAGCTTTTTACTTAGAATTTATAAATAAATGAGCCTATGATAAACAAGCTGGATAAGATTAAGGGAATAATCTGTGATTCTAAAGTTGAATTTCTGACTAATCTCTTTGGCAGTACATGTTGTTACCCCTCTGTGAGTAGACATTCACTGTTTGAAGCAACGAGCTCTTTGATACTTAGAGATTTTGGATTCTGTTCTATTTTTAAAAGCTACTATATCAGTATTCATCAACTGTTTGACATAGCCATTCATTTATTTTCTAAAAGGCTATTCTATAATCACACTTCCTTTCAGGAAGCCCACCAACTAAGTAGAAGCCTAAATTACTGATAGCAGTTATACAGGGACCTTCCTGTTGGTTAAGAATCAAGACTAATTAAACTAATGTGCTAAATCGTGGGCTAATAATTACGGAGAAAAGTGGTAAGAAAGCTTATTTTATTTGTTTTAGTGGTTGTGTACCTTTAAAATAAAGCTAAGAAGAATAAAACATTCTAGAATAAGTATTTTTCTTATTTATACTTTTAGTAAAGTTGATTTAACTGGTCTCTAATTTTAAGAAATCTTGTCAATTTCTGCTAAGAGAAATAATTATAATTTAAAAATATTGATTATCTTAATAATTTAAAATAAATAATTAAAAACAATTAATGAGACATTAAAATAACTCCTCTTGTAAAGGCTACTTAGGAGCCAATTAAGCATAAGTTTTCAAAATGCTTTATAAGAAAAAGCCTTTTTCTATGAAAGAAGCCCAATCTTTCCAATAATTATTCACACACATTTTGAATTATGTTAACATTAAGAAATGTTTTGTAATAATGGTTAAAATTCTTAGACTATTCATATACATTTTAAAATTATTTTCTCATGTAATTTTACTATTATTACAGGTCAAAATGGCTATATATATGAAAAACTGCAAAACCATAAATTATTTTTTAGTTTATATCAGACATTATTGAGGCCAATGAAAGCCCACCTGCAGTACTCAGATGGTATACTAATTACACTCTGATCTCTTTGTATTTTGGTGAGGTTCTGTTATTCAGGAGACCTACTCAACCTCAAGTTTCTCTGCAGACATGGACATCAGGTGTTATCTTGCTCTGTACCCAACAAACAGATTTCCGGTAGGAAAGGTCATTTCACTATAACTATAGTAAATAATGTATAGTAAATAAATCTATAGTAAATAACCCAACAGGTTATTTTTCCATTGAATTAAAAAACAAAAACAACATGAACATTAAAAAAAAAAAAAGATCAGATTCTGTGTCTCCCTCTCTCTCTGCATCTCCCTGGCTGCATTCTGTCTCTCTCTCTCTCTCTCAAAAATAAACATAAAAAGAAAACAAAACACTGTAGGTAGGATGAGTCCAGACTAAGCAGGAAGTCCTTTAAAACCACGAGGAGTTAATACAGACTAGGGGAGAGTGAAAGTGACCCATTCCATCCTCCTTTGTAATCCAGAGGCTGAGCTATAAATAGAGATCACTGCAACCAGTTTATAGATCATAATCTTAATCTGAAAGAAAGCAAAATACCCATGAACTCTAGGGCTTTACTATGCAGTTTAGTTTACTTCTTAAACTAAGGCTGTAATACCGTTGCTACCTACCTAGAAACTCTAAAAATTAAGACCTAGAAACAGTAAACCTTGCTTTATATTTTTACAGAAAATTATAAAATGTAGTTGTAGGGTGGTATAGACTGTGACATTCAAGATTCAGAATTCTTCCAAGATCTTTTAGCTAACAAACTTTTAAATGTTTTTAAAGGGTTTTCATACTATATGGTATCATACACATAAGCATGATATACTTTATTACATTGGAGTACTGTCATCAGTTATTTCCTCAACAATCCTAATGATGGGAGGGAATTTAAAACTTTGGAAAAAAAAAGTAATAAAATAGATTGCCTATGCATAAAACTGTTACCTATCAGTTTTCTGTAAACTACAATATCCCTATTGTACTTCTGGATATATATATATATATATCTCCAAATAAAATATATATATATATATATATATATATATATATATCTCCAAAAATATATATATGTATATATATATATATATATATATATCTCCAAATAAAATATATATATATATATCCAAAATATATATATAACAGACCTTTTCCTTGAAATGAATACTGTGAATCACCAAGTGTCTTGGTCTCACTAAACTTATATTATGCAGGAATAGGGTTAAAAAAAAAAGGGAACAACTCATGAGGAAATTTGGTGGTTTCAATAATAATGAAAATACATTTGCATAATAGAAATGACTACCAAGTTAAACATTTAGCCATTTAAATAAATGCCTTTCTGGAAGAGTTAAATGTATTAAATCCCATCAACTGCTTTCCTCTTGTTCTTACTGGAGGGAAAGTGTACATGAAACTGCACTACCTACAATAAATTCAAATATTTACTTGTACAATAAGAATAGGTAATTTATTACCAAGATGGCAGAATAAGTCCAGGAAAAAACTTTCACTGCTCTGGTCCAAATACATAGTAATAATATACAAAATACCAAAAGACAAAGCTATGATTAAATATATATTCATATATCCCATGGACTACTAGTATATTTTGTCTCTGTAAAAGAATGACATATATAATGAAAGTTATTTTTTGTTTAATACATATAATATTTTTCCTCAGATGTATGGAATCTAGTTCTTAATTCCAGATGAAGCATTTTATATCTGAGGTTCTTTTTTTTTATCCCTAACCTTAAGTTTCCTGAATAATTCTTACTGAAGCAGAAGGAAAAGAACAGCTAAAATTTAAAATGAAAGTGCTCTTAATTCTTTTTTTCATGCTCTTAATTCTTGACATCAAAACCTGCCAAAAGCAAGTTAAATGCAATAAATAAATAAATAAATAAATAAATAAATAAATAAATAAAACAGGATTGGACGCCTATAAGTCAAATATGTAGTGAACTAGATTTGAATTAAAGAAAATATGCCATGTAAAACATAGAAAAAATGTACAATGAACTAAATGTTTTTTGAAGAGAAGAGAAATTCTACCAAATTTAAAATAGTACTATTATAGTAAAGCTTTGCTTAAAACAGACTGAACACATAAAGGACCCCATTCTCATATACCCATTATTTAACCACACATTTTCTCTTCAAAAATAATTTCCATCTACTTCAAAGGTTGGTGAGAAACTCTGAATAAGGAACAAAATCAAAGACCATTGTACTCAATAAAAATTCTGAACATTTAAGTTGGAAAGAGTACAGATTCCCTTTTTAGTGAACTTTCAATTACATGTATTATTAAAGAATGACTTCATTTTTTATTGGGTCACTAGTGTAAAACAAGCATGCCCTCCAAATAAAAGGAAATTTAACTCTGATGTGCGAAAGTGAGAGTGTGTTTGAATGTGTGATCCAATTCAAATCTAATTAGAATCAGATTAATCAACCAACTTATTGAATCAATATCAGTAAATTTCCAGGGCTGCAATTAGATATCTTCCTGTGTCTTTGTCCATTTATTCTGCTTTCTTTCCTGTCATTAAGCAAAGCTCCCACGTTCCAAGCTAAACAAATCCTGTCACTTGTCCATCTGATCCCATCTTCGCCCATGTACTCAGAGACAGTACTCCAGCAACTGTGGCAACATTTGCCCCCCTTCCTTCCTTAATCCCATAAATATGCAAACATGATGTTATTTCTGTCATCTAAGAAAACAACAACAACAATTCTTGACTCCACGTGCCCCTCCAGCAGCTAGCCAGATCTTTCCTTTTCGTTACAGTGAAACTTGTTACAAGTGTTGCCTAGGCTTGTTGTTTCTTTTCCAATTATCTTGTCTCATTCTTTTTGAATTTCCTCTTCTTGCTATTCCACTGAAATATTAAGATCCCCAATTTGTGTTGCCAAATCCATCAGTCAGTCAGTCAGTCCTTGATCCTCATCTTCTTACCCAGTCTGCAGCATTCAACTCAGTTTATCTCTAGCTCCTCCTTGAAATACTTCCTTGACTTGCCCTCCAAGATAACACTCCTACAGTTTCCCTGCTACCTCCAGGCTACTCCCTCAGCCTTCTCTGCTGGTCTCCTCATCTTACTGACCTCTACACATCCAAGTGTATGTACTAAGGTGGAGTCCTTGGATCACAGCCCTTTTCTGACTTCTCAAACTCCCCTGACAGCTCAGCCAGCTTTAAATATCTCCTTACTTAGCCTTCCCCCAAACTCCAAATTTGTATATCCAACTCCATACTCAGCATCTCAGACTTAATGTTTGTAAAACTCAGTTCCTAACCTTCCTCTTGTAGATTCCCCTAATTCAGTAAGTTAACTGCATGCCTTCAGTATTCAATCTAAAAAACTTACCATGATTAGTGCCTTTCTCTCAGGAGCCATACCCAGTTCATCAACAAATATGCTGCCTCTAGACATACCTAGAATCTGCCTGTTGTTTATCATCTTCACTGCTACCACTCTGGTCTGAGCCACTCACATCCTTCACTCATTGTTGAAACAGTGTCCCACTGCTATATCTTCTTGTAAGCTTATCACACTATGTATACTCTATTCTCAGCACAACAGCCAGACTAATCCTGCTAAAACTGTAAGTAGGATCCCATCACTTGATGTTTGCAACCCTCCAGCAATGTCCAATGTAATTCAAAGCAAAACTTGAAGTCCTTACAATAGCCTGTAAGGCCCTACACATGATCTGGCCTCTCTCTACCTCATATCATCATTCTTCCTATCTTCATCTTCCTACTTTATCCATACCTCCCTCCATTCTATTGCTTGAATATATCAATAAAAAGTTAATAAAAACTCCTGCATCAAGACCTTTGTACTACCTGATTTTTTCTGCCTGGCATGCTTACCCCACAGGCAAACTTGTCCCATTCTCACCAAGGCCTTTTCTGGTGCCCTGGCTAAAATCACGACCTTTGTCCTACTTCCATCCTGACATTTTCTATCATCTTTCCCTGGTTTAGTTTTCTCTTCAGCATTTGTAACTATCTACAACAGTTTATACTCAATTTATGCATCTTGTTATTGTCTATTTCCCTGACTAGAATTTATAAACTCCATGAAAGTAGACATTTTTGTGTTTTGCTCTCTACTGCATGGAATAGTTCCTCGTACATAATAGGCACTCAAAAGGTATTTGCTAAATAAATGAATCAAACATTTATTTTGAGAATACGGGGCTTCTGTCAGAAACGTAAGTGTAAGATGTGTTCAGAGGCTCTTGCCTCTAGGAAACGTTTAAATCTCTAGAAAAATCATCCATGGGTTTAAATCTGAGGGACTGAGTGAGGCTCAGGTACTTTAACTTAAACTGCCATTTTTCCCTTCTCTTCCCCTGTAACCCATCTCCCCCATTACAATTTCTTTTCTGAATAGCAAGAGAAGACTCAACCTCAAGATAATGTGAAACATTCTACATCCCCCTGCTTACCCACCAATAGCTCTAGCTAGGTGATCTCAAATGTTACAGGCAGCCAGCTTCAAGCTGGAGATAACTAGCATGAACACGTATCTTGCTTATTCCTTACGCACCCTTGTAATAAGGAATAGTATGACTTGGAGGGTGTGTATGTGTGTACGTTTGCTTATTTTGTTGCTAATGAGTTGTTGCATATTATAATAAATATTATTTTCAACATTAAGTACTTGAGGTTTTAGACTAAAAACCCTAAAAGAAGTTTTGTAGAAAAGAGTTTTTACTTTTTGTTTTTTTAATGTTTATTTATTTTTGAAAAAGAGAAAGTGGGGGAGGGGCAGAGACAGACAGGGACAGAGGATCCTAAGCAGGCTCTGCACTGACAGCAGAAAGCCTAACGTGGGGTTCGAACTCTTAACCCTGAGATCATGACCTAAGCTGAAGTCAGATGCTTAACTGACTGAGCCACTCAGGTGCCCTGAAAAGATTTTTTTCATAACATTTTCATTACAGCTTATTATCATTAGAGTAATAAGCCAAGTGAAATATTCCACAAAGGTAATAAACGTATATCTCTTACCTGGAGCTAACACAGAGGGATCAGGCAGGTTCTCACTTTCTTCATCAGTACTTTCATCGTAGACTGCATCTCTATCAGCGGTCATTTCAGAACATGTTGTAGCTTCCCTAGAAATAGAGCAAGGTAGAATTATAAAGTATTGGCTCACCCTTGGTTAGGTATCAAATTCACCAGTAAGTAATTATAAAAAATGTCCCTGAAAAATACTGTAGTTAAACAAACATATATTGAAACATATGTGATCAAGATGAAAGCACTTTAAAGACTATCTGTTAACTCTCTTAAGAACAAGCTTCTCTTCTACATAATCTAAATGTGGCTAATGTTCACTGTAATTAACTCCTGAATCAGTTTCTTATCACATCATTCGTCTATCAAAATACTATTCCTCCAAATTACCTTCTGTGGATCACACAGTGTTAAGTGTTTTACTGATCTCGAAGCAGTCTGCCTTGCATTTGATTGCCCCAAACTTCTGAGACAGGTACCTTTATTCTTATTATGAAGATACCAAGTAAGACACAGAGTTTAAAGTATTTGCCCAAAGTCATGTACTAATAGATATCAGTTTCAGACCAGCACCTGAACTAGGAACATCTGACATCAAATGTTATATTCTTTATATGATGACATTACTAAACCTGTGCTTTCTGTCAGTTTCAAGGCAATAGATCCAAGCCTGTATCCACTAAAATAAATAGTGGATAAATGATAAATAAAACAATAAAACAATAAAAATCAGACTAAAATAATTATAGTTGTCCAAACCATACCAGCTGTAAATCCCCTGTGACTTTTCCTTAAAAATCAAGTACACATCCACTCTCAGCCACCTGATTCCAAGATTAACCACTGCTTAGACACCAAAATGATAAATGTGTATTCAACTCTGCAGTTTTGCAGAAGATAAAAGTTTTTAATTAATATATTTTTAATGATGTCTAAGAATTAAACAAATAATACTTACTTAAACCATGTGACAGTTTTAGGATTTAAGTACAGCTATGACAGTGGGGAGACATGGAGAGATCATGCTGAGAATTCTCCAGCCCACTGATTCCAACAGCCAGAGCATCTCACCTCAGACTAGCAAATGATCTCCTAGGCTACAAAGTTGGCACCTAACTTTCATTAAGTTTGGGAAGAAATTCCATTTAAATTTATGTATCTGTCATCTCAAAACAGACACTCCAGGGGCGCCTGGGTGGCGCAGTCGGTTAAGCGTCCGACTTCAGCCAGGTCACGATCTCGCGGTCCCTGAGTTCGAGCCCCGCGTCAGGCTCTGGGCTGATGGCTCAGAGCCTGGAGCCTGTTTCCGATTCTGTGTCTCCCTCTCTCTCTGCCCCTCCCCCGTTCATGCTCTGTCTCTCTCTGTCCCAAAAATAAATAAACGTTGAAAAAAAAAAATTTTAAAAAAAAACAGACACTCCAAATACCTTTCACGCTCAATGTTCCTTTCTGGTTCTTGAACTTCATTTAACAATTTATGCAAGCTTCTGATCTTTGCTTTCTTCTCATTCAGCACTAGAATAAACCGCTTATAAAGATCAGTCTCCAAAGCTTCCTTAGCACTCACACATTTTTCAAATCTAAAATGTAAATAAACAAATAAATAAATCATGCAGTTTTCTTTAACATTAATATTATTTAACCCAATAGTGAAGATGATTTCAAGAAAACTTTTTAAGGAAAGTATAATTAAAAGTCACTTTTATGGGTTTCCATTTATTTAAAGTTTTATATAGATAATTAAGCAAATAATGAGAATTTATTGTTTATTAATGTTAGTAATTTATGTAGTGAGATAAGGATCAAAACTGGAAAATGATACCAAAAAGGTTCAAAACATCTAAATGCTTAAATGTTAATAATTTATTCACATTTACAATTTATTTCCAAAAGGATATTTTTTTATGGGAGAAATTTCACACCAGAGTAATTATAGCCTACGTTTCCTGTATTTTCCTAATATTACTATAATATTAACTGTGATAGTGTTTTGTGATTAAATGATTTACCTAATATGTTTTCCCTAAAGAGATAATGAATTGCTCCACAGCAAGAACATGACTTGTAGAGTTGTGTCTTCAGCACCAGGCATACTCACTCACATATGCACGTATATAATGAATGCAAGTATTTAATCTGAAATTCCTAGAAATGTGAAACACTATGTATCTCCAATTTTAGATACATAAACATAAAATTTTCTGTCATTTATAATTCTTTCTACAATGTTCAAATAAGTGGACAAAAGACTATACTAATTTTAATCTCCCAGATGTAAGAAAGCTGGTAAGCAGAAACTGCATATGTAAGATTTGTGCATACACACAAACCATGAACACACTTATATTTTAAAGATTCAATTTCATGTAAAATATTCTTGTAAACATAGTCTTGCTCTGCCTAGTTTTCTCTTCATTATTTATTTATACTTTTGTTGTTCTATACAGGTATTCTAGTATTTTCATGGTATCTGTATTTATGTGTATATATTTCAGATATTTACAATACATAATTTCTTCAGTGAAAACTTAGAAACAAAAATGTCAAAATTTGACACCTTTGATATATATGTCCTTATGCTTTCAACAACCTACCTATCTAGAGATGTAAAGAATTAGGGCCTCTTATGGAATGAAAAGGAACAAAAAGTAGTATAATTTCTGGGAGTAATTATAGCACTCTTACAGTATAGTCATTGCCAAGGCTGTCAACTCCATAAAGGCAGGGTGCAGGTGTGTTTTATTGACTGCTTTATCCTCAGTGCCTAACACAGTGTTTGGCATTCGAGAGATGAGCAGCAGCTATCAGAAAAATGAATAAAATAAGGGAGTTACTATGGACATCTTATAAGGAAATGAAGAACCAGTGATTCTGAAGTTATTTTTCCACTCTTTAACAGCTATTCACCACTGTAACAGTAACATTTTTGATCTGCTTCAGCTTCTAAAAAATCTGTGGTAAATATTAATACAACAGTATTCCATTTACCAAGCAAAGCTCTTTGAGAAAGATGTATACCAAAAGGTGTAGGGAAAAAAACAGAGCCAAAGCTGAAGAGGAGCTGGTAATACTGATGGCTTATTTTAAGCAGGGATATGTCAATGCATTTTTATTTCATATGCAAAGCATTAACATTCTACATAATTTTCTTGAACTACTTTCTAATGTAACATAACAAAAATTTTAAGAGACGAGTAGAATATATGTACCACTAAAATACTTGAGTATATTATAAAATACTTTAAACAAAGGCAAACTAAAAATCAATTATAAGAATGTACAATAAAAATCTTATATATTATATAAAGTTTTAGGAACAGTAATCAATTAGTTATTTACCTGATTTAAATGCATACTTAATCTCCATATAAGTCACTTCAATAATTCTTAATTGAAAGATTCTGTGCATGTAACAATTATCAAGCACATTTCAAAACCTTTATTAAAATTAATATTTAGTATAACATATGGATTTAAATGAAAATATCAAAATAAAATATCATATAATCTGTGTAAAGAATACCATCAATCCTAATGAGTAGCATCACAACTACACTGTCCAAGTTAACATGTCTGTGATGGGAGAGCACACAATAGAATAAATGGCATCCCATGACTTCACTTCGCTTGGTTTTAGAAAACCTTAAGGATTTTCTGGCAACTAAACTTCTGATTATCAAACTGGATGTCACTTCCTAGACAAAACTAGGAAGTGGGGGTTGACTAGGAGAGAGTATTAATGTGAACAGTTTCAGGACATAAATTTACTCTTAATTATTAATTTATCAACAAATTTAGAGAACACTATCCTTCTATTCAATATTCAGTAACTAAGAGGTATATACCATCTGCCCCATCCCATTTTTAATGCCAATTCTCTCTTACAGCATTATGATGTTACGATGCCTTCCATGTTACTTGCCTCCTGTCAACCTTCCACAGAAAGAACTAGACAGGTATTAGAACATAAGGCCATTTAGTGCAGGAGAGACATGGGATTCATTGCTAAGTCAGTGATACTAAAGGAGAACTCACATACAACTAGATTCCAACTAGATCTCTAAGCAAAAGCCAAACCTAATGAAACCAAAGACAATATCAAACAGCAAAGGACTAATGATGTTTCATCCTTTCAACAGTGACTAGGACAACAGAACAATAATGCTAAGGTTAATTATTACCCTAGGACTGACATATCTATAAATGTAGTCAAAAAACAGTTATCAAAAAAAATAAAAAAATAAAGACGTCTGGGGAAAATACTGAATATTCAAAATAAAATATTTCTGCACAGGAAGACAAAGAATCTAAGAAGAACATCAAAACATAACAAAAATAAGAGCAAAAACAAGGGAATTTCATGCAAAAACAAAATCCAAAATAAAACAGATTAAATGATAACCCAAAATAAAACAACAGCCACATAAATGTGAACATGTGGTATTCAGAAATAGTGCAGTAACTCTTGTATTTCCAATCAGCTCTGGCCAAATTTATATCTAGGTCAGGGTTGTACAGCAAAAGAAAATGTGAATAGAGTTCAGAGGACAAAGAATACTAAAAAGAACTGGAAAAGAAAGCAGTGGTAAAGAGATTTAATAAGCCTTTAAGTACTGAAGAAGATGGTAAACAGCTGTTCCTCATCCTTTCTGAGGACAGAACAAGAGGAAATGGCCTTCAACTATACCATGAAGGACTCAGATTACCAAGAGATGGAAGGAAGAATTTTCTGACTGTGACTGTTCTTAAACATTATAATGGGCTACCAAGGGGAGTTGAAGCTATCTCCTGAGGTGTTTAAAAATCAGACTGAATTCATCTGGATATAATGTGATCCTAGCTTGAAGGCAGAGAGTTAAAGTAAAAGAGCTTTCAAGGTCTCTTCTATTCTAATGATTCCATGAGTGTCAACCCCATTCAATCTGCTGAGAACTGCCTCCAATTATAGGTTTAATAACTGTAACTCAGAAAAAAGCTGGAGAGTTTCTAACTTGATGTCTGAATGCAAACAAAAGACCTATTCAGTAATATAGAGCTTGAGAGTTGTATTTGAAATTAAATAGGAAAAACAAGTGAACTAATTACAGCTAATAACCCAAGGACTGGCATATAATATTTCTAATGTTTTCTCCTTTATCTAAACTATACAAAATTAAATTGATCCAGTAATGTCATTTGTTCAAAATGGAGCTAAGACTGCAATTAGTAAACAGTTAATAAAAAATAATAGCAAATATATATGTTAAAAGTCTGTACATTAAAGCTCATTCTTTTTACTCATACTGTAATTCCTCATTCCTTATTCAAATTTCATTTATTCTCTACTGTCATCCCAAATGGAAATAGCTTTAGAGTTGGTTCTGATTATAATTATACATTTTTAAATAACAAAATATATGCAAAAAAATCCCCACAAAGTAAAAAAAGAAATTTAATCCACAATTCCAGACATACACTATTAAGATTTAATTTTCTCCCTCTACATATTTTCTATCTAAAGACATACTTCGAAAAAACTGGCACTCTATTCCTCCTTTTGGTAACTCACATTTCTCTTCTTAACATGTCATTAACATTTTCCATGGTACAAGCACATGTGTATATGACTGCCTTTTGCTCATATTAATATCCTATTGTGTATTAAATTTATTTCAGACCTATCTACCATAGCCTCTAAGGGAATTCTCAGCATCTATTTTGTGCTGCTCATCCCCTTAGCTCTCCCATGCATACACAGTCTGAAACAATGATGGGGAAGAAATGATTGGAACATGGATGGACACTGATATAAGAGTATCAGAGGCCACCCAGAAAACTGAACTGTGTCCAGGCCTAACACAACAGTCCCCACTCTAAGGATTCTCTAGTTTCTATGTCTTCAGTTACCTAACTTAGTATGTTCACAACCTATTTCTAATTTCTCTAAAGACTCTTGATCAGTACCACTGCTTTATGAAAGCTGGAGATGTAAGTCCTTTGATCATTTTCCACTGTACTAAGGCTCTAGAGAGAGAACACTTAAGAAAGTACTGCATGGCCAAAACCATGATATATTTATAGCTCCCTAAAATGGTCACTTTCTCCTCTGATAGAAAATAAAACCATTTGAGAAATTTGGGAAATAGATAAAGCTACTAATCTAATATCTGGAAATAGATAAAGCTACTAATCTAATCTAATAATCAAGAGCCTAGAATTCTCTGGAGCAGGCTAACTTTCCTCTGCTTGAGGGGGAGGAGGGCACCCCAATGACACATATCTTCAACCCCTGAGGAAAATATGTGACCCAGTATTTACACAAAAAGAAGAGCCGGAACATAATAAGACTGGTGATGAGAGATATGGTTGTGCTTTTGATCAAATGGGAAACCTTTTGCCACAATAATGCAAAAGCACTTTCTGGGTAGTTCAAAAATAGCAAATCAAGCATCTGTGGGCTACATGTTGTATACACCCCTCCCCCACTGTCTTACAGCACAGGGTGCATTTGTCTCCACTGTCTCATCTTTGTTCCCTGCTGCTTTCCAGTGTATGGCAGTGTGTTGAATACTGATGAGATAATACCTCTTTCAACCTCTGGCAGACATTTTAAAGCAATTTGTTCAAGTACCAAGTACCCAGTCTGCATTTTTGTGAGCAATTTGTGGATCAAATTTCCTATCATCCTGAGGGTATTCTGAGTTTTAAATACAATGGCTTATCACAACCATAGTACATCTCCTTTAATTTGATTTATTTTGTATGTAAAATAGAAAAGCATATCCAAACTATAGATATAGACTCCAAAACGTGATTTCTAGCACAGATACATGATAGTGATTCATACTAACATGATTTTAAGGAGATAAGGAAGGTCAAACTTAACTTATTTTTCTGTTTGGTTTCTTAATATTTACAATTTTTTTGGTCTCATTTTTATGTAATTGGAGATAAGTATTAATTCAGAGATAAAAGAAAAAAAGATACTTTCTTAATATAATAACTGAGAGCCAAATATAACCAAGTCTTAGGTGTTAAGTTTACATATCCTGCATTACTCGAATGTGTAGAAACATAATTTCATCTAGTCAACATCCTTTTCACAAACATACACTGACAGTAGTAAACCCTTCACATTTTTCATGTACTCTCACATTTACTTACCAATGTCCCCATAAAACAATCTTAGGGGTTGTCCTGAAAAGACTCTAAGTTAGCAAATTGTTCTTATGTTTTAGAGCTACTGGTTTGAATGAAAGATAAAAAAATCATCTACTGGATATAATGGGTGTAATGATAATATTCATTATTATATACATTCCATAAAACTCTTTCAGATGTCACCATGTATATATGTACAGACACATGCATATGATAATATCTCCATAAACATACCAATGTTCACAACATACATTTTATTTCCTTCAAACATCTTTTACATAACAGAGTAATAAAAAAATACCTCTGGAGCAGCCTAGATTATGAATGTTATACTTGAAAAAATGCATAGAGAAGAAAAGTGACTTTTTTCATTGTTTAAAAACTAAGAGGCAAAATCAGGAAAATAATATATTCCAAAGGTCTTATCTTGCATCTTTTTAAAATGTCAGTAGTATGAATTTTCAGTGAGCAAAATAAGTCTCTATCAGGAGCCAAAGTGCACAGCATCTGAAATAGTCACCATTTGTGTAGACATTCCAATAAGAAACCAAGTGTGCATACTGACACTTCATGTCTCTTTTATATTCATTATTAATCCTATATTTTGAAATAAATCTCAAATACCAACATCCTCAATTTTGATTAATATTAATGGATTCTGATTCTCACTGCCTGATTACCACTTACTGTTTGTTAGTGTGCTGGTGCCACCAAGTACTAATGACCAGAAAGTGTTAATGTACTACTGTAATGTACAGTAATAACCAATAGTTTGGTTTAATCATATTAAGTAAAGAGTTTATTTTAAATACAGGCTAGTCTACATATATTATAAGCTTACAAATCATTAACATAAAGCTATAGCAATATAAAGAGCTTAGTATTTTTATAATACAAGAATATTAGCACACACCGTCCTTGAATATCATTCCAATCTCTCAGAAGCCTTTCATTTTCCTTCTGCAGGTGCTCATTTTTGGCTTGGTTTTCCGAAATGGTGTCCAGGCAATCACAAATAAGTTTCCTAATGACCTCAGCTGGACTTGCAACTTTCTCTAGATTGAAGGAACCAAGTCTAAACTAGAACAAAAGGAAAACATTATTAGTTTGGGGAGAAGATCAAAATCAAGCAACGCAGTTTTAAATATACATCATTTCTTCTGAGGGGGAAGAAAGTGTAAGATTCAAATACAGTGCATTTATCAAATATAAATATAGTGAAGAAAAACTGGGCAATTTCCTACCTTCTTACTGAAATTTATCATAGAAAACAACATATAACCCAAGAATAACTTGTATAAGTGGTAAATCACTCTCCCACCTCCTACTAGAAAAGAAAACAACTGAGTACATATAAGCATACAACCATTTGTTTGCTACAACTTAATGTAAGTCCCTACTCAAAGTAAGAAAAGGAATTGTACACAGAGATTTATACTGTAGTTTCTGTTAATAGCGATGATAACAGAATAACTGACATAATCTATTTCTAAATAAAGAGCAAAATTTTAGTAATAGTCAAGAGACATGCAGGGTTTCAGGAAACTGATAAACCCGGTACTTACTTATGTATCAAAAACCAATAATGTGTTACTATAAATTACAAACAATAATATCAAATGTCAAGTTTGTGTACTTCTTCATAAAGGTAAGACTTGTGAAGATATATTCTCTACTGAAAGGCACATAATAAAATAGTATTAATACAGTTTCATTATATATATGGAATTTAGGAGGGAAAACAGCATCTCCTCATTTGGTAGATAAAGATCCTGAAATATAGTGATTTAATCAGAAATATTCTTACTATTAAAATTAAAATTATTGTAACAACTAAAATAAGATTTTAAAAATAATAATTACTATATAGTTACTATGCCCTGAAGCTGAAATTTAACTCAAGCATAACACAAATACAAACTCCTCTAATCATCATCAAAACAAAACTATTATGTCCACATTACAGATTAGTAAACTGAGGTTCAGAGCAGTAATCTAATATACTGAAGGAATAAAGTCACAATCATACTATGCAATGCTATTATGCTGTTTCCTGACATTAAAGGATATCCTAATTAACAAACTAGTAAGAGCAAGAATTAGGTTCAGAAACCACACATAACTCTGAAGAGAGATTCTAACGGGATGGAGTTTGGGGCAGAAGTGGGAATGAAACTGAGGGTTTTTAGTTGTTTTTGGTATTTTTTGGGTTCCTAGATCAGTAATTTCTACTATGACACTCATCTATAGGAATGTTTCTAAAATGTCTCGCTTTTCAAAAGACTGTTTCTATAAACGTGTTATATTCAAACTGAGAAGTATTTAACAGTGATTGATAATTCTGAGAAAAAAAATCCTTATTATTCAATGTACAAATAAAGCTGCAAGTCAGTAAAGTGAATATCCAATATTTATAATAGGTAGCATTTTATAAGACATTTCAGTTAATTTATATGATTTAGGAATATTTAGGGCCATTTAGGAATTTTTAGGATCATTTAGAAATAATTTAGGAACATTCAGGTGTTTAACTCCACAAAGTAAACTGTTATGGATAAATTGTGCTTACTAATTTGCTTTCAATTTTCAGATAGAAAGCATAAATAGATGTCTTGATACCACAGAAAATCTGCCAGAAGGCTTAAATACTGATAATTCCTAGTTGTTGAAAAGCATTCATTTATAGTCACTTAAAATGTAAAGAAAAACAAAGAATATTAATATTCTTCAGTATTATACTACATTTGAAAGGACTAAGTAGTACTGTGGTAGCTACAAAAAAAAAAAAAAAAAGTGTGTATGTATTTGTATGTGTTTTTGAGACCCAAGCAGATCAGATACATCTGCTTAATTCTTCAATTTGTTTCATCTCACCTTTTCCTGTTTCCTAACAAAAGAAGGTAAGTCAGATTAAGAAAAACTGTCTTTATTTCAATGAGTACAGGCAGTTGTAATAGGCTTATATATGTAAGCAGAATTAAGCAATTGAAGTAATGTTTACCAAAAGAGACCTAGAAAAGGTTAAGAATTTTTATTTATTCAGTTGAAATTACTTCAGACTATTTGTCACATCTGATTTATTTATTTCTCATACACTTAGAAACAAATGGCCTAAAAACATTTGCAGTTTTCACATATGAGTCCTTTTATAAGCAGAGGAATTTAAATTAAAAAGTTTTATGTGTGTGAAGCATACATAAATTGAAAGTAGATTTGAGGGCAAAAAAAGAAAATAAATTTTAGCATTTACTTTTTGAAGCATCTGCTAGTATAAACAAACCTAAAAAAATAAAGATAAAGATAACCTATAGAATATAACTTTTTGAGTTGATACAAAACAGAAGAAAAGTTAAGCTTACTGTTAGGTAATAGATTACATTATCAGTAAAGCGTAAACCCACAAACTAAATCTGTATTTCCTCATTATCAAAATTGTCAGCTAGCTTTGACTAAGATGGACATTTTTAGAAGGGGAGAGTTTTTCATCATTTGAAAGTTTCAACAATGACAAAGGGATAATGAATTCATGCCACACGTTGATCCTGAATAAAGTAATTGGTAAAATACAAATGCACAAATAAACACAGGCCCAGCCCCCTAATCTATCTTAGAGAAGGAAGAAGGGACAAATACTAAATGACTAATAACAAGTAACTGCTTTCAAAATACCATTTACGCTTATATATTCAAATTCCAAAAGAGAACTCTTAAATCTTTTCTTGGCTATTCACTTTAGTATAAACCTAAAATGTCATTTCTTCTTAGAAATAAGCAACTATTTTCTGTTTCTACTTTCTAATTATATTCACTAGTTTTTGGACCTTTAAATGGTGTGAACATGTTATTCTAAACAATGGAAATATACAAGAAGTATCTAGAAATTCAATCCAAGAAGAGAAATGTACTTGAAATATTCAACTTATTTCTTAGAAGAAAAGTTATATACTCAGAGTTCAGGTTCTTTCCAGTGGCCAGATGAAAGAGAATATATAACATTAGTAAAATATACAAAATAAATACTGTGAATAACTACTAACCAATTCCTGGGGAATCGTTTGTGGCTACTGTGAATGTTTCTGAGGAGAGGAGAGTTGTCAAGGTGTGAGTTGATATTCTGCTTAGAATACATCAATTAAAGAATCTGAGCTTTGATACATTATCAAAGTAGTCTAAGTTATCTTGCAGAAGTAATCTTTGCTACTCTCCCAGGAACCAAAATATAAAGCTAAAGGAAAAGGAGGAAAAAAGATACTTGATGTTATTGCTAGGCAAATAAATGATGGTCAGATAGGACCTCATTTCTTTTCAGTATGTGTTTTTAAATTTATTCCTATCAGAGAGAAGTTTAACTGTCTCTAGATATGTATACAGTAAAAAAGTAAAGCTTGCCCATTATAGTTTATAATACAGAATGTTTTGACTATTTTAGACAAATACATAGTCTCCAAAAACACCTCTTGAAGGTCCAGGCCCTGGACAGTGTATGACCCCTTTTTAATACAGCAGAACTTGCAGGGGCAAGACACATAACAAGTTAGTAAAACAGGTAAAAGACAAATACATAGTTACATATATGTAGCTTTGATAATACACAGTTGCAAAATCCAGTAATACAGGAAATCAGTCAAGTTAAATAACAAAAAAGAAGCTGAACTGTATTACTTTGGTCTACTTATGTGAATTATCACTTGCTCATATTTTGGATCAAATATATTTTTACAAAGATTTGTAACATGAACCCTTTGGTTTAGTGGACTGTTGAAATGTTTACTTTGTATTTAAATAAACAACATTACAAATGTACTTCCTAAAGCAGTAATATGTCTAAGTTGACAATTGGTCAGATTTCTCTTCTAAACTCTCTAGAACTTAGAAAAGAATACCAATAAGGACTTCTTCTAAAAAGATAAGACAGTTATATATACCGTGAGACCACCAATCTCACATTTCCAACTGTTTTCTTGTAATTTCTTACAGCTCATTAAAAAAAAAATGTTTAAATGTCTGAAGATGATTGCATGATCAAGCAAGCCTCTGCATATTTTAGATCCCATAGGTTCTTACAATCAAAACGCAATAATCTAAAAGTGAGAAATATGCTGAACTCAAATTCTAGTGTTGCAAAATTATTAGAATTCTAAGGTCATGCTATATGCTTTCATATATTAAGTATCATCTAAGAAGTCTTATTTTGGTCTTCATAACTGCAAAAATCATTGGTGGACGTTAGAGAATCCCTGACAACAAAAACCCCAAAAGCGTGTGTAGTAAGAAAATCTCAGAAGTTACTTCTACTTTGAATGACTATAAATGTTCACTCCACTGCTGTCTTAAACCAGATGATGAGTCTTTTAGTTCATGGGAAATACAGTAAAATCTAGATTTATCTCAGCCTAATTAAGACTTAATATTAACGGGGCGCCTGGGTGGCGCAGTCGGTTAAGCGTCCGACTTCAGCCAGGTCACGATCTCGCGGTCCGTGAGTTCGAGCCCCGCGACGGGCTCTGGGCTGATGGCTCAGAGCCTGGAGCCTGTTTCCGATTCTGTGTCTCCCTCTCTCTCTGCCCCTCCCCCATTCATGCTCTGTCTCTCTCTGTCCCAAAAATAAATAAACGTTGAAAAAAAAAAAAAAAGACTTAATATTAACAATGAAAAATTATACCACACATGGTTTTAGAATCAACTGAAAATCTTTTTATAGTAACTGAATTGGGGAGAGGGGTTGAGGGCAGGAGTTGTCTATTATTTGCCTGTTACTTTATTTTTGGTATTAGGTGCTAATACATCGTGCCTTGGATTCCCTGACAGTCTTTTAATCTCATAATATTTATCTAATCACATGTGTGCGGTATGTTTTTCTATCCTCCACTCAGACGTGAAATTGTAATATTTCTTGGCATGGTCTCTTGACCTACTTTTCTTTTTTCTCCATAGTTATAGGGTTATCCACAACCACAGCTTCCATTATTACAGATAAACTGAAAACTGCCAAATGTGTATCTGTAGATGGGGGCCTATCCTAAATCCCAGACTTATATACACAGTTAACTCCCTTTTGGAAGGGTGACAGCAGGATGACCTACACAAACTTCAAACTTCAAATGCCAAAACAGAATTCATTGTCCATCCCTCTCACTACTCAACTAGCTCCTCCCTGCATTTTCCAATAGACATTCACCATTCACTCAGCTATACTTGGGTGGTCTCGTGAGTGAGTATGGACATCTATCATAGCACTACAGTATTTACTCTTTTTCTTTTTTGTAGTAGGCTAAAAGCTGCAAAGGAATAGCAGCTACATATTACTCAGGTTAGTATCCCCATTCTTATACAGTGAAACACAGAATACTTCAGACTTTTTGGTACTATGTACGAGGCATTGGAGACATTGATGTGAGAAAGGAAAACAATGTCTGCTCTCTTGGAGCTTTTCAATGGAAAGAGTTGGTGTTACACAATGATTATAATTTCACACAGCTGTAGAATCAATGAAGAAAATAAAACAGGTAATGAGGTTGCGACTAGAGGGCAGAATATCTTTAAACACGGAAGTCAGGAAATAACACCTTGCAAAAACTTAGGGGGAGAACACAGGAGATGGGATGGAAAAGGTACAGGAGGCTAGATCACATAGAGCTTTTTAGGCTGCAGCAAGAAGTTGAGAATTCTAACTAACAAAAAGCCACTGGAAGATTATAGGAAGGATAATGACTACTTAAATACTACACAGCATTTCCTCTAAGACTGCCCCTGATTATCTCAAACTCTTAGTACTCATACTGTGTAATCCTTTCCCCTTGAGTGTGGGCAGGTCTGTGTCTTACTTCTAATAAACGGAATACAGCAAAGGTGACACACATCACTTCAATGATTAATTTATATAAGATTGTAAAAGCTATCTTGCTAAGGGACTCTTTCCTTGTTGGCTTTTATGATGCTAGTAGCCATGCTGGAGAAGCCCATGCAGCAGGAAACCAAGAGTGACAGCTGGCAAATAATCATTTAAAAACCAAGGGAGGCCTCTGACCAACAGCCAGTGTATTAGATGGGTTCTCTATAGACACTGAAACAATAAGACGTTTATACATATAAGAAGAGACTAATTCTAAGTAATTGGCTGACATGATTATGAATGTTGGCAAGTCCAAAATCTGCTGGGTGAACCAGCAGGCTGAAAGTCTAGGAAGACTCAATGAAATCTGTTGGCAGATTTCCCTCTCGTTCTGGCGAAGTCAGTCTTTTGTGCTATTCGGGCCTTTAACTGATTGACTGTAGCCCTCCCTTATTTGGAGGGCACTCTGCTTTATCCTAAGTACACTAATTTAAATGTTAACCTCATCCAAAAACCTCCTCACAGAAACATCCAGAATAATGTTTGACCACACATCTAGGCACCCTAGCCCATCCAAGTTAACACATAAAATTAACCATCACAGCCAGCAAGGAACTGAGGCCCTCAATCCAACAGGTTACAAGGAATTGAATTGTGCTACCATCCATCCATGTGACCTTAAAAACAGACCCTTCAGCTTAAGATGAGACTCCAGCTCTGGCCAAAACCTTGACTGATTGCAGTTTTCATATGTCCTAACAAAGCCTTGCCTGAATTTCTAACCCATGGAAACCATGAGTTAATAAATGTGTATAGCTTCAAGCTGCCAAGTTTGTGATAACCTGTTACTCAACAACACGTAGTACAAATATGCTTTAATATTACCAGTGTAAAAACAAAAGCAAAACAAAACAAAACCTTCTTAATGCCGTATCTCTCTGATTCTAGCTACTGTTCATTTGTTTCTATCATAGCACAGTTTCTCCAAAAATATATGTAGTATTGTCCTGCTTCCAACAGTTACTACCTACACATGGGCTATGAAAGTTTAAATTGACTAGAATTAAAAACTGAGCTTCTCAGTAACACAAGCCACATTTTATTGCTCAATAGCCACATGGGGCTAGTAGTTGCTGTATTAGATAGCACAGATCTAGAATCTATCATCCCAGAAAGCTCTTTAGCATAGCATCGATCTGTTTGCTCATTTTATTACATCCCATTTTCTCTTTAAATACTCCAATGTATAAAAAGGCTTTTTATAATCTGGCCCATGACTACCTAATTGCAGCTCTCACCATTCCCCTAACTTTGCTATTGCTAGCCACTTGCTTTCTTTATATACTTGACCAGGTCAATTATTCCCATAGGTAATAGACAGCTTCTCCGAAATGTAATGGTGCTCCTCCCAAATGTCTGTCTACACCCTACTTCCTACAACTTGTGAATATGTTACTTTCTACATGAAAAGAAACTTTGAAAATGTGTTAAGGACATAGACCTGGAGATGAGGAGACTATTGTGGATTATCTGGGTCAGCTCTATCTATTCACATAAATCTTTAAAATCAGAGAACTCCCTTTCTCAGGTACCATCAGAAGGACATGTAATTTGAAAAGAGGCACAGAAAGATGCAAAATTTCTGGCTTTTAAGACAGAAGGACACCATGAACCAAAATGTGGGTGGATTCTAGAAGATGGAAAAAGGTAAGGCAATGGGGTTCTTCTATAGAACTTCCAGAAAGAAATACAGTCCTGAAGACACATGGATTTTAACTGAGATTACCTGTTTTGGACCTTTAATCTACAGAAACACGGGATAGTGAATTTATGATGTTTAAGCTATTGTTTGTGGCTATGTGTTACCATAGCAATGAAAAATGAATATAGTGTATCAGGGTCTGGTAGGATGAATAATTGCCACCCCGTGACACCCACATCCGAATGCCCAGAATCTGTGAATATTACTTTATATGGAAAATTGCAGATGTGATGAAATCAAGGATCCTGAGATGGGGCTATTATCATGGATTATCCAGGTGGCTCAATGTAATCACCAGGGTGCTAATAAGGGGAAAGTAGGAGATAAGACTGAACAAAGACTGTGATGATAAAAACAGACTCTGGAGTGATGTGGACAAAGGCCAAGGAATGCTGACAGCCTCTGGATGCTGGGGGGGGGGGGAAAAAAAAAAAAGGAAACCACAAAGTTTGTGGTACTTTGTTACAACAGTAACAGGAAACTAACAGTCTTTGCATGTTCCTCGAGAATGTTCTTCTACCTGAATTTTATATGGCTTCCTCCTATATTTTATTCAAGTCTCCGTTCAATGTTACCTCTAGAGACTTTCTTGACTACCCTAACTATGATATAAGCATTCCAGAATCCTCCAAATAGTCCTACAAAGAAATGCCAACAGTACAGGTATTAAGAAACAATATTTTATAATCTCTACAGCAGTTCTCATCATCTTACATCATTTTATTTATACATGGTTATTGTCTCCTTTCCCCATGCTCACAACAGGGATTCAAAATTTGTTCATTAACTGAGTGAATACTTGGTAACAATGCTGCAAATATTTTTTTGGTTTGGAATATTACTTGTGTAAGTAATGCTCTATAGCATTTACATTTTAATGTATTTAAAATCTAAAATCAGTTTCCTTTGGGGTGCCTGGCTGGCTCAGTTGGTACAGCATGCAACTCTTGACTCTAGGTTGTAGGTTCAAGCCCTACACTGGATAAGTTTACTTAAAAAATAAAATCTTAAAAAAAAAAAAAGTTTCGTATTAAGGTCTTTACAAATCAGAGAAGTAACTATTCACCTATATTTTAATTTTTAATTTCTTTCTCCAAATACATTAGCAATGTTTTCTCACCATTTATTCAGTGATCTATTCTCTCCCTATAGATATAAAATGCCACCATTATTAGAAACTACATATTTACTGGGGCACCTGGGTGGCTCAGTGGGTTAAGCATCCAACCCTTGGCTTTGGCTCATGTCATGATCTCACAGTTTTGTGAGCTCGATCTCCATGTCAGGCTCTGTGCTGGCAAGTAGATCCTGCTTGGGATTCTCTCTCTCCAGCCCTCCCCCACTCATGCTATCTCTGTCTCTCTCAAAATAAACAAATAAACCTTAAAAAATGTTGAAAAACAGAAAATACATATTTATGTATAGTTAAATGAGTTTCCTATTCAGTCTCATCAGTCACTATTCTTTTACTAGTGATAGAATGCTCTTTTAATTATCATAGCTTTATAATAGGTTTTATTATTAAAGACAGTAAGTTCCATCGCACAATTCCTTTTCAGCATTGTATTGTCTAGTTTGCCAAATATGTCCCAAGAGTTTTGACTGTGAATTTCAGACAAGGCAAAAAACAAACGAAAAAAGCAACTAAAAATTACTAGGAACTTTGCTTGGAATTACATTCATTTTCAAATTATTTTATAAGGAATGAACTTATTTCCAATATGAATTAACAGTGCAATTCCTCCATTTAGGACCATTATGTTTCTCTATCTAATCACTGGTTATTTTTATGTCCTTTGGTTAAGTTTCTCATTGTTTATTTGGGGTTTTATGTTTGTTTGTTTGTTTGTTTGTTTTATTTTTAATCAGACTCCCTACACTCCAGCTGATAAGATCATCAAATAATCTATAGGTAAAAATAGAAATTCAACTGCTTACTCCGTCTTATTTTTTATTATTTTTGATACTTTTGTCACATCAAAACAATTATACGGTATATGGGAACCTTAAAATCTCTATTTTAAAAGTTTTTTTTTTTTTTTTTTAATGTTTATTTACTCTTGAGAGAGACAGAGACAGAGCATGAGTGTGGGAGGGGCAAAGAGAGAGGGAGACACAGAATCTGAAACAGGTTCCAGGCTCTGAGCCTTCAGCATAGAGCCCGACACGGGCTTGCACTCAGGGACCGTGAGATCATGACCCAAGCCGATGTCAGATGGCCAACCGACTGAGCCACCCAAGCACCCCAGAAATCTCTACTTTAAAATCCCAATACTGAAATTTATTTTCAGTGGGTCCAGCACAAGCAATGGTGATTGCTGTATGCAAAATAATGACTTCTCCTATAGAAGATTTTATATATCTAAGCACTGATCATGAAGGATTTTGCAAATGAACCACAATAGAAAGAGCACGTAAGGGCACAAAAACCTCCGTTCTCTTAAGTCAGTAAGAATTTGATTTGTCTTCTAAAAACAAGTGATTACTTTTACACAGTAGCATTCCAGAGCGACTATTGACAGAGAAAAATCTCACTGGAGCTGGGATCACTGCTGTCGCTTTGCTTTCGAGGCCTCACAGAAACAGTAAGCAAGAGAACACTGGACAAAACTTACGATAAAATATCATGCTATGGGACACTTCGGAAATGTAACTGTTAATAAACCATAGTATAAAATGTCATAGATCATTTATTTCTGAACTTAAATCAGTTTATCCTGTTAAGGAACAATTGTTCAGGTCTCTCATAACATTCTCCAAGAAAATTAAAACAGTAGAATCTTATATATTTTTTTCTGATTATAAAATTCTGGCCTTTTGTCATTTAAAAATTTCAGAAACTTAAGGTCAACCAACCCTCCCTATCCTGCCCCCAAAGCACTGAACTATAGTTTTTTGATGAAATAGCATGACTGGTTAAAAGTCATTAAATTGACATCGGAAACTTTTTAGGTACAAAATATTTTCATAAAAACTTATCGTGTTAACTATAACTCCAATATCCTTAAAATCAATTATCATAAACTAATATACTCAAACTAGTGATCCTTAAAAAAATCACAGAAGTATCAAGTATCTTTAAATTCTCAATTTAAATAAAATGATACAATATGACATAAAAGACAAAATACACTCATTTTTCTGTATGGCTTACGAATTTATTTCAAACTATTTTTAAAGTTCAATAATTATCTTTTTAAACCATGGATTAAAAGTTCTTCTGCAACATTTTTTTCATTCAAAAATATTTACTAAGAATCCTAAAAAAACTTTACTTATAGTAATTCAATGGCAGATCTCTAGCAAATAAATTTCTATCCAAAATATTTATACAGAAAAGTAATAATATTTACTTTGATCTATTCCCTTATATATCTAGAGACAAGATAAAAACAAATTATTGGGCTAAATAACATTTTTAAATTTTCAAGGTTTTTTTTTTTAAGTGAATAATCAATAGGAAAGCAGCCTATAGGGTGTAAAAATTATTATCTTTTGTACTTGAGAAGTGAAGGGCACAATGGATGGGAACACAATATTTAACTGAATTTTCTTGCAAAGAAAAATGTAATTAAGAATTAACATTAAGGTAGTTCCAATTCAGGTAATGGCAAAGTAAGTTGTATGAGACTAACCCTCCTGGAGGGTTTAACTTTGAACCCAAAACCAAAAAACAAAACCTATCAAGGGATCGGAGAATGACTGAAAGCAGACAGCAACCAGAAGGTACTCCAACAAGGTGAGACCTATGTTTCCTTGGGGTCCTCACAGGGCACTCTCTCCTGTAGTAGAGCTCATATAAAACAAGAAGAAACCATAATACTGACTTGAGGTATCAAAGAATAAAATTCATATAACACACACACACATACACATACACACACACACACACAAATAAATAGATGGAAAATAAGAGAAAATATAAGAAAATTAGAGGAAAAGTACAGTACAGGATCAGTTAAAATCCACATAATAGAGTTAGCCAAAAGAGAAAACAAAACAGAAAAAGAATTTAAAAAGCAGAAGAAATATATCAACTGAAATATTTAGATTTCCAGATAGAAAGTTCACTAAGGCCCCAATACACTGGATTTTTTAAAAAGACTCATATCAAGATGTAACATTAAATTTTGGAACATTTGGGACAAAAAGAGAATACTAAAAGATTCCAGAGCAATAAAAAAAGTTACATGTGAATGATCAGGAAGTGAAATGGCATTGGATTTCTATAGCAATGCTGGATACCAAAAATCAACATTTTTATGTCTTCCAAATAATAAAGAAATATTCAGAGAATATGTTCCATCAATGTGATGAAATAAACCAAATTATATCAAAACATTTTTTAATAATAATAAGTGACATTTATTGAGTACTTAGTATGTTACAGACATTATATCAGTTAACAGAAAAGTCTCTCTGGGGCCAATAGTAATAAATTCAGATTTTGAGCTTGGCTCTAAGACTAAAAGAGTATAAGAAATATATGAAGTATATAGTCAGTAAATTTCTATAGAATCCTATGGGAAAACTTGAAATTCAATGAAATATTCTTTCGTTAGTTTCTACTATGTCTATGTACAAGGAAGGCAATCTACGTTATACAAAGATAAGCCAAAAAGATTATCTGCTTTACATAAATGTAAAGAGAGTAGTATTTTTTAAATTTTTTATATGTTTTTATTTACTTTCAAGAGAGACAGAAACAGCACAAGTAGGGGAGGGGCAGAGAGAGAGGGAGGCACAGAATCTGAAGCAGGCTCTAGGCTCTGTGCTGACAGAGGGGCTTGAGCTCATGAACCATGAGATCATGACCTGAGCCACAAGTTGGACGCTTAACCAAATGAGCCACTGAGGCGCCCTGAGAATAGTAGTATTTTATAAGACCTACAATGTTAATAGATTAATTTCAGAAAACTCTAGGGTCATCTGGGTGGCTCAGCTGGTTGAGAGTCAGACTCTTGATTTCGGTTCAGGTCACGATCTCAGTCATGAGACTGAACCCCACTGCAGGCTCCACACCAAGCATGGAGCCTGCTTAAGATTCTCCCTCTCTCTTAGGGGCGCCTGGGTGGCGCAGTCGGTTAAGCGTCCGACTTCAGCCAGGTCACGATCTCGCGGTCCGTGAGTTCGAGCCCCGCGTCGGGCTCTGGGCTGATGGCTCAGAGCCTGGAGCCTGTTTCCGATTCTGTGTCTCCCTCTCTCTCTGCCCCTCCCCCGTTCATGCTCTGTCTCTTTCTGTCCCAAAAAATAAATAAACGTTGAAAAAAAAAATTAAAAAAAAAAAAAAAAAAAAAGATTCTCCCTCTCTCTCCTTCTGCCCCTCTCCCCGCTTCATTCTCTCTCTCTCTCTCTCTCTCTCTCTCTCTCTCAAATAAAATTAATTAATTAATTGAAGGGGTACCTGGGTGGCTCAGTCGGTTAAGCATTCAACACTTGGTTTCAGCTCAGGTCATGATCTCAAGGTTTAGTGAGTTCAAGCCCCGCACTGGGCTCTGTGCTGACAGTGCAGAGCCTGCCTGGGATTCTCTTCCTCTCCCTCTCTCTGCCCCTCCCCCATTCATGTTGTCTCTGTCTCTCTCAAAATAAATGAATGAACTTAAAAAAAAATAATTTATTATAAAAAGAAAAATCTATATAAACCATCATACTCAACCATGAATTTTGAGCTTTTAAAAGCTCAAGGTAAAAATGTAGCCAGACAAAAATTGTGAAATACTGCAGTACTAAAATTAGTTTCAATGAAATAATGTCGCTATTGCATGAAATACCAAATGTTTTGTGGTAACTATGTAAATAAGTCATGTTACATAGAATAGCACCTTGCTGTTAAGCAAATATTAAAAGCAGAAACCTAGTTTTAGTTAAATCCAAAAGAAATCAGTTGTTTTGGCATACTGTTGTTGCATTTCTGTGACCTACTTCTTACAAAGTAGTTCTCAAATGAGAATACTTACTCGTTGCCAAAAATGTCCAAATGGTATAGCAGTTACTGTATTTTGACAATATAATAATTTCAATTTATTCAATGGGGTGCTAAGGGATAAATCCCTAAAACTAAAGTGAGGGTGCAGTGGAAGAAAGGGTAGCAATCTGAAAACAGAGTATACAGTGAGATACAGAGTTATATGAAGAGTTATAGCCATGGGGAAATAATGTCAGATGCAAAATGAGTATTTCATACTTTTAAAAGGATAATTTTTCTCTAACTGTATGACTCAAAAGGTCAGATCAAAGACGTATGTTCAACTATAAGAAGTGTTTTGCCACTGTCAAGGTTGTAATTTATTAAGGGAGAAAAAAGCATTCCCCTTAATAGTTCAGAAAACTGTAGAATGTAGACTCTTTTAAAATTACTATGATTTTATAAATCAGTGTTTGGCTATAAACTGAAGAAGGAGGCCACAATGCCTGGTGTGCCTGTCACATACAGAGCTCCTTTTGGGAAAGGTAGCTCCAAAGAGTTTATTTAATTTTTAAACAGGTGGGTGAGCTTCAAGTTTATGGCAGTCTTTTATAAATTCATGCTTTGGATAAACTCAAATTTGCTACCCAAGCATTACTAACTGGATCAAGGCACAAGCCAAAAAAAAAGAAAAAAATTACATAAGGATTGATTATGAGGATGGCTTTTGAAATAAACTCTTCCCAAAGGGATTCTATGTATTAAAGGACAGTAAATGTCATATTCCATGTCCCCTTAGAATTACCAAAGTGGTGATTTTAAGCAAGCAAAACAAAGACATTCCCATGAGGTTAGGTTGCTTTCCTAAACTGGACAGAGCTAAGATTTCAGTTCATCATACAGCAGTCACAGGAGCTAGAAACCAGGCATTACTGAGTGGCCAAAAGAGGTGGTTTTCCAATCTGTACCTACCTTCCCCTTAACCCAAATACTCTCATTTGTATGGTTATTCCTAACATACCTCTATCCTCAAATCTGTATACACTTCCTCTTACTGATCTTAAGAAAACTGACCAATTTGGCTCTAAAATCTAGAAATATTTTCTGCAGTTGAGTATCTATTAGACTGGCTACCTCAAAAACAAATTATTTAACATATGTTTAACTGAGATTTTCATTTTTAACAACTATAGATCTTAGCAACATCTGTGCTTAATGAGCATAAATTCAAAGTCTACTTTAAATTCTGAGGTTGTCAATGTAACAATTAAATTGGCTGTAAGAGTCAATTCCTAGACCTAAATGTCTACAGAAGACTGACAATCAGATTTAAATTCTGATTGTTCTTCATCCATGTCTTTCTTCCTATGCATATCTTCCTCTTAGCTAAAGCTAAAAATAGGAAGAAAAATAGAATATGTTATAAAATACCCTAAAAATTTCAGATTTCCTTCCATATTTTATCCACATTCTTTGTACTTAAATGGAAAACAATATATACATGAGATAAATACTATAGTCTAGATGAAGTTCCCTTCAGTGACTAATCTTTGAACTTCAAAATCTTGGGACAATGCTACTGCCCAATCTATCTATCCTAGTTCACAGGTATTATATAGACGGTATTTAAGAAGATTACCATATAGCCTCAAGGAACCATTCATTCTTATAATTTAATTCAACCAAGGTTTTTGAGGAACTTTTCATGAAATACTAATACACACATCAAAGCAACAAAGAGGAATAAAGCAATGTCCACCTCTGCAAAGAGATTTATACGGAGGAGACTTATAGGATATACCCATTATTTATGATGAGAAGTGTTACAAAACTGTGCCCATTAGTATAGTATTCAATATTTTTCACAAGGACATCAATCCCAGGATAAGTATATTTTCAGGATAATAGTACCAGCACGAAATATGATCAAAATACCAACATACAGGACCATATTCAGACTCTCAATATCAAGACTGACTAAAGCAAGTGTGATGATTCATTGTATGTGTCAACTTTACAGGGTCACTGCATGCCCAGAGAGCCAGTTAGACATTATTTCTGGGTGTGTTTGTGAGAGTGTTTATGGAAGAGATTCGAATTTGAATTGGTGCAATTGAGTAAAACAGATTACTCTAAGCAATCAGTTGAGGCCCAGAATAGAACAAAACGTAGATGAAAGCTGAGTTCACTTTCTGTCTGCCAACTTAAGCTGGGACACAGATCTTTTTCTGTCCCCAGTACTTCTGGTTCTCAAGTCTTCAGACCTGGGCTGGAATCTACACCATCAGCTCTCTGGCCTTCAGCCCTTTGAACTACAGCATCAGTTTTGCTGGATCTCCAGACTTCAATGTCAGATAGTGAGACTTCTCAGGCTCCATAATTGTGTAAGCCAATACCTTACAATGTCTCTTTACATATTGACTTTATTTCTCTGGAAAACTCCAATACAGGTAGTATTTCAGTACTTGCAGCCTTACAGAGTCTATGGTTATATCCTAAATTCATTTCCTATATTCTCCCATTATGCCCTGGACATCCTCTGACCAAAAAAAAAAAAAAAAGAGAGGATAAGAACTACTTCTTTTCAGGCTTTTTGTTCTTTCCACCCCCAGCCCCCACCACGGGTATGGACTGAACATTGCAAATAACAAAAGAAAGAAATACTAGAACAAAATCTAAAAATAAAACCAGAGAGTACTGAAAATAATGACTATAGTTGGAACATATACACAAAACAATTTCTTGCAGACAACTAACATCATCACTATTAACTATCAATGAAAAAAGATCAGCCCAGAATGTTTTGAACCTGTGAGATCAACACAAAAACAAGATCACAAAAAGAATTTGTTCACAATTTAACGGAGAGCAAGAAAGAACAATGATGCAAATTTTTCCATTGTTATTGTCTCATCAGTGAGTAACCTAGAGGAACCACCCTGTCTTGGATTAAATACGATTTCTTTCTCATTGCCAACAACAATCTATGATCCTTTTTAACATGAGTAGCAGCTACCTCTATTTCATGCAAAAATACTTTTGTGTGATATTGTGTGTGTGTGTGTGTGTGTGTGTTTAATTAGTTCAATATAACATTTCTGAAAAAGAGAACTAAAATATGCAGAAGAAAGGACATCCTCAAACCCTAACGGGACAATTTAATTACAAAGAACACTATAAACTTTTCCTCCTAGATTTAGATATATTCAATAAGCCCATTTATACTGTCAAGTTTTAATCCAACCATAAAGAAATACAATAAAAGTTCCATTAATCATCAACACAGATGAATTAAATACATAATTCTCCAATAACCAAAGCCACCATTCTCAAAAACACCTTAAAGACTCACAGTGTAGATGTGCCTAGGTAGTTTAGTCGGTTAAGTGTCCCACTCCTGATTTCAGCTCAGGTCATGATCTCAGGTTGCATGAGATCAAGCCCTGTGTTAGTGTCAGGCTTGGTGATGACAGAGCAGATCCTGCTTTGGATTCTCTTCTCACCCCATGCTCACATGCATTCTCTCTCTCTCTCTCAAAATAAATACATAAACATTAAAAAAGAAATCACAGTTTAAGATGCTCATTAATGACCAGCAATGGTTAAGATATCTGTTTAGAAAATTTATTAATATTTACTGATGGATGGATACCCACAAACAAAAAGCCTTTCAGTATCTTGGAAAGAAAAGAATCAGAGCCAATTGGAAGCCCTACTTTCCCTCTGTTCTCCAGAACACTGAACATATAACCTTGTCAGGGCAGTCCCAATTTTCACACTCCCATGAAAGAATGGAAGGATCAAGACACTGAAAATGTTGAAGGAATTCCACAACTACTATATACCATCATAGTACTACAATGGATTATTTGGAAACCAAAATAACTCTAGTGATTCATTTGTGGTAGAGAATAAAGTTTTAAGATTTTTCACTAGTGCTGAGAGTTGGTACTTTCATCTGTATTGCCTTTTGAGCAAGTCTTACAGGCACATAAAAATGGGTGTGAGGGTACAATAAACACCATTCAAATCAATTTCAAAGAGTGCCTAATATGTGTTAGAAATTGTGTTTGAGTCGGGGGGGGGGCAGTGCCTGGGTGGCTCAGTGGACTGACTCTTGATTTAGGCTCAGGTCATTATCTCATGGTTCATAGGATAGAGCCCTGCATCAGGCTCTGCACTGACAGTGTGGAGCCTACTTGGGATTCTCTCTCTGCCCCTCTCCTGCCCTGTATCTCTCTCTCTCTCTCTCTCCCTCTCACTCTCTCAAAATAAATAGAAAGAAAGAAAGAAAGAAAGAAAGAAAGAAAGAAAGAAAGAAAGAAAGAAAGGAAGGAAGAAAGAAGCAATTGTGTTAGAGACTGAGAATGAAAGTATAAACCAAAAATACTTCCTGTCCTTAGGAAATCACAATTTGGCAGGAGGAAATGAAATGTAATCATCCAAATAAAATACAACAATTTTGAAAAGAATTAATGGGAGGAAGTTAGGAAAATTATGAACCGTCATGCTAAGAGCTAAGACCTTCAGCCTTTATTCTCAAGGTCAGGGCGTGAGAATCAACTGTCTTTAGAAGCCGGGAAGGTAAAGTAAAAGAATAAAGCTTATGGGCTGGCAAACTACAGGAAGCATTTCCCTTCTACAGGGGGAGCTACTAGGTAGTAGTAGTAGATTGTTGCCTGGTGGAAATGTGGGCCAGATTACTCAGATTTTTTAATTTTTCAAGAAAGACTAGAAATGTAGATTTTTATATATAAGCTCCTGATTTTGATAGTTAGAAACTCGTGTTAAATTTTTTCTAGATGTAAGTGCGAAACATAACATGTCTATAGGCCATATTTGGCCTTCTGCTAAAGACAACAAAGTGGGGCTTCCAATGACTTTTAAGCAAAATAATGTGATTAGATCTGCATTTTAGAAATGTCTCTCTGTCAGTAGATGAGAGTAGGGAGGGCCAGAGAAGGAAGATCACCTATTTGCAAAAAAGATCGTAGACTTAAACCTAAGCCACAGAAAAAGGCACACAGATTCACTTCAGTGATAAGACCTGAGGACTAGGCCACGTGTAAATTGAAGGGAAGGAGCAAGGAAATAGAGGAAAATGAAAATACAAGAGTGTGAGTGGGGGCACACACAGGTCTAATAGAGTGAATTCAAAGAGGGGTTGGAAGGACCTGATGGAAAAACTTAAGCTTAGAACAGAATATTCTTCCTTTTATGAAACTAAAGAAGGAATGACTACAGACATATATGAAGATGGAAAAAACAAACTGAAATAACACACATCTCTTCTATTATTTTACAGGTAGGCACTAAGATGACCCTCAAGAATTCCAACCTCCAGAGCACATGCCCTGTATAATCCTCTGCTTTTGCATATGGGTGAGAACTTGTAGATTTAATGAGATATTCATTCCCATTAGGTTAGGTATATGGCAAGGCTGACTTAAAAAAAAGATTATTCTGGGGCGCCTGGGTGGCGCAGTCGGTTAAGCGTCCGACTTCAGCCAGGTCGCGATCTCGCGGTCCGTGAGTTCGAGCCCCACATCAGGCTCTGGGCTGATGGCTCAGAGCCTGGAGCCTGCTTCGGATTCTGTGTCTCCCTCTCTCTCTGCCCCTCCCCCGATCATGCTCTGTCTCTCTCTGTCTCAAAAATAAATAAACATTAAAAAAAAAAAAAAAAGGTTATTCTGGTTGAGCCTGATCGAATTAAGTGAGCCCTTAAAATGGATTGAGATCTTCTTCAAGAGCAGGGATTCGACTTGAATGAAATTCCTGTTGTGGGATTTAAGAGGGAGGATGTCATGAAAATGGCTTCTAGGAGAAAGGACTACCTTTGGCTAAAAGCCAGCAAGGAAATGAATGCTTGCCAACAACCACCACGTGAGCTTGGAGGCGGAATCTGAGCTCCAGGTGAGAATGTAGTCTGGCTGACACTCTGATTCCAGCTTTGTGAGACCCTCAGCAGAGAACCTAATTGTGCCACAACAACAGTAAACTAATACACTTAGTGAACAGAAATCATTTTTTGAATGAAACAAGTCATTGTTTTAAGATATAGCTGGTAGAACTTCCATGAATTAGTGTCGGGCTGAATACATTTTCTAGCAACTTTGGTCTCATCAAGTTTTATCCAAGTGTCACATAAGGTACAAAATGATTCACTAGAAAGAGAAATAGCTGCTTGTGTTACATAAAATATTGAGTTCAATACTAAAGGAGGTGGACACTTCCAACTAGGTTTTCAGAGTATACTTCCATAAAAAGACTATAGAAGAAAGTAGCCGCAAGCAGCAAACACACAAGATGCCAAGTCACTGCTCCCCTGGTAGTCTACAAACAAGAAAAATGTTATCAAGTAATTCCTGACAATTTAACACCTTCAGAAAGTTCTAGTCAGCATAATTGCTATAAACAGAATATATTCAAGTTTCTCCATTTAGTAAAATAAATACTAAAAATTTCTACTAAAATTCTAAAAACAAAAATCATGTATGCATGCCAAAAGACTAACATATATATCATAAAATTATTTCAGAAAGGAACGCCTGGGTGGCTCAGTGGGTTGAGCAACTTACTTGGGCTCAGGTCATGATCTCGCAGTCTATGAGTTCCAGCCCCACTTCGGGCTCTGTGCTGACAGCTCAGAGACTGGAACCTGCTTCAGATTCTGTGTCTCCCTCTCCCTCTCTGACCCTGCTCCACTCATACTCTGTCTCTGTCTCTCTCTCAAAAGTAAACATTAAAAAAAAAAATAATTATTTAGAAAGCGTTTCAAAAATTATGGTAGAAATAAAAGCTATGAAAGAATAATAGTATTACTGCAGTCCTCTTGGCATTTAATCAGTTAGTCTTTTGAAATCATTCTGTTTACAGTCATACTTGCTTTCTGGTTTCCACAGTAATAAACACACAGCCTGTTTATTTTAAATATTCTATCCCGAAATAAGAAGCTTTTTTTTTTCTCAAAATCATACTTCACACTAACCAAGCTCCCAAGCCAAAAAGAACACAGGAGACCAAATGTGTAAAAGACAAGTAAGCTCCAGAATGAACATTATCCAGTCTTTAGACTTAGAGAAGAAAAATGTCAAACTCCAGCTGTTCTAACTTAATAGGAGAGCCCAGATTGGCCTAGTCTTGTCTCTTGAGGGAGACAAGCAGTCCATGACATAATGTGTCCGTTTTGTTCATTTTACGTTAGCAAGCACTGCATTGGCTTCATGTTTCATCTCTTGTCAACTTTCAACTCTCTTTCTCTAAAGAGAACAAAGAAAGTTCTCTTTACATTAAAATAAACGTCTATTCCAAATCAAGGGATATAAGAAAATCAACCGCTGAGAAAACACAATTGAAAATTTAGAGTTGTCTCCAAATAAATACATTCAAGGAGGTATTCTTTGTATGGTATGCTATATCCAATCAGCATATATTCTAAACATAACAAAAGTACTTCCCTTTAAATCTGGAAAAAAAATTTATGAAGTCATACACAATTTTAAAAAGGAAATAAACTATGAAAAAATAACTTTTTCAAGAAGTAAAATAAATCTGAAACATATTCCTTTTAAAATAAAAGCATAAAAGAGATGGAAAATGAGAATGGGGAAAATATTAAAAACAATTTTTGTTCAACAAACTTCAACTCTAACTCTTAACAATCCAACACATCAAATAATCACCACCATCAACCACCACCCCCCTTAAATTCAACCCTCCTGGCCCTCTCACCCACCCCTGCTCCAAGATGGACTGACAGTCTCTAAGTCCACTCTATGTGGTCATCCTGGATCTCCCTGTGGCAACATCATAAGGATTCTCTTGGTTGTACCCGTCTGTTGTTGTTGTTGTTGTTGTTGTTTTTTAAGGAATCAACTTCTTCCAAATTCCTCTTAATGTTATTTTGACCTCTTCCCATGAATCACCAATATTCTTTTTTTTTTTTAATGCTTCTTTATTTTCAGAGAGAGAGAGAGAGAGAGATCACATGTGGGGAAGGGGCAAAGAGAGACACAGGGAGAGAGAAAATCCCAAGCAGGCTCCACACTGTCCGTGCAGAGCTTGACGCAGGGCTCAAACCCATGAACCATGAGATCATGATCTGAGCCAAGACCAAGAGTCAGATGCCCAACTGACTGAGCCACCCAGGCGCCCCCATACGCCCTGTTCCTTACATCACATAGCATGAGATAAAAGCTTGCCTCATCAATTTTCAATCATTGCTAAAATACACATTTAAAACTAGGCTAACTCTTCAGCTTCAAGTTATGATCTGCAATGTTTGAGCTGGTGTTTAATTCTAAATATTTCATAATCTTTCTTTAATTTTCTTCTTTGGCCCATTAATTTTCTTGTATGTGTGTGTTTTACATTTGTAGGAGCAACAATCTTTTTGTAATTAAGTGTTATAGAAATATTGAATTCTGTTTATTCTCCAGTTGAGAAGTCTTTTGTGGCCTAGTACATAAATATTGTCATGTTTTAGTATGCTTGAAAAAAATGTATATTCTCTAATTGTTAAAGGAATATCTTTATGTATCTATCCATCTACCAATCCATCCATCCATCCATCCAAGTAACCTTGTTAAAATATACTGTTCAAAGCTTTTTTTTTTTTTTTTGCTGTTTTCTTATCTGCTTAATATGTTGGTTTTTGAGACATGTGTTTTAAGTTTCAATATGATTTTGGATTTTTAAATTTCAGTGTGTAATTGAGCCAAGTTTTGCTTTATATATTTTGAGGTTATGTTGTCAGTTGAGTACATGCTGTCAGAATTACATCTTTCAGTAACATCATTTGGTCTTCCCTATTCCTAGTAACAGTTAGTGCCTTTAAGTGTTATTTTTTGTATGATAATAGAATTCCCTCACAAGTTATATTTTGATTAATATTTTTCTCATGTATTATTTCCCTTTCTTTCAACCTTTATGATCCTTATGTTCTAGATGTATTTCTTATAAACAACATGAAGTTATATTTTGCATTTTATAGAATCTAGAATCTTTCAACAGAAAAGCTTATATTAACATAATTGATTTACTGACTTATTTCTACCATCTTATGGTTTCCTATTTTCTATGTATTTATTTTTCCTTTGCTCCATTTTATTATGTTTCATATTCATTTACAATCTGCTTAATCACTTAAAATATACTTATTTCATATGAAATGTTTCATTACATATTTCATATTTCATTACATTTTTCATTACATTTCATTACATATTTCATTACATTTTTTACATTATTTTATGTTTTGTGGCAATAATCCTTTTTATTGTGTTTGCTAACTATATCATGTTATTCACGTTAGATATTTCATATAGTTGCCATTTTTTTCATTTTGAACTTACCTTCAGAGGGGACACTCTTCCCATAAGATGCCCATCAGTGTGAGCTTTGCATTTGTTTCTAAATAACTTAGCATTTGCTTTTGCAAGAGTTTCAGAAATTAGAGCAGTCTCTTGGCTTGAGATCCCTCTGCTATGGGGACAGTATGTAATTCTGACTCCATTCAGAGGCTCCTTCCCATCTCATTCCCTAACCCTAATATCCTATCACCACGTAGCCATTAAACTCAAGCCCAAAAAACTTATAAACAGGCCAAATGACCTCTCTGACCAATGCAACATAACTCGGGCTTCGAGTTATCCTTTTACTTCTGTGCCCTGGAGATTTCCCCCTTCTTTCCTTGCCTCAAAATTTCTATGTACCTGGAATGGAATAATCACGTCACAAGTCAGTCCCAGAAATCCATAGAACACTGTTGTAAACATTCACTTTACTTCCATGAATATCATCAGTATTTATTGAGTGCTCGCTTAGCACAAACATGAATGACAAAAAAGTCACGTTCCCTGTGGACTTGAGTTTACAAAAGGCCTGAGGATTATTCATCAAGGTCCTCAGGATTTGAGCATGCACTATTAGCACTATACCAGTTTTCTATCCAAGATGTAAAATCTTGTAATTCCATAGTATCTTTTTAATAATAATTTTAAGTTAAATCTAGTATAAGTCAATTAGGTCTAGGGGTTACCCTGATCCAGACATATTTATCACCACAAGAATTACTAAGAAATTTTTCAGAAAGAATATCTCCTTACAGAAACTAATTTTACTCTTATAGGTTATGTTTATTTAGATAAAAGGGTTATTTCATTATGCCTGGGATCAGGAAAATTTTGCATTTGTTTTCATTTTGAATTAAAAACTGATAACTAATGCTGCACGTTTGTTCAAAGCTGTCAAGCTCCAGGATGCTATTTTATAATGGGATTATCTCAAATCCTTACCTACTCAGACAATAATTTACCATTTCACATTATGTGGAGACTTGAGAGAAAAGACATTTTAATTATTTAAAATAAAATAAAATAAACATACCAAATGAAACAAAATCATAACTTATGCCATCTACAAAACAATTTCATATTCCTAACTGGTTTTTATATTGTACTCCCAATAATTTCTTAAAGTCTTTAACAAAATGAAATCAATGTGATTCATAGAGACATTCTTATTTAACCTAAGTATGAAAGATTGAAATTTTTTTTTACCTGAAGATACTTCCATGCAATATGTTACATACCCAAAATATATCCCAAATTGTAAAATTGTTAAAATTTCCTGATTTAGATCTTGATAATGTCTAAAGAGTAATGGTTTTCAACTTTTTAAATTAGAATGGTTTATTGAAATATTATTCTGTAACACATGTAACTATGTGAAATTCACTTATAGGCTGTGCTGATGTAATAAATTATTATATATTCTATTTTAAATTTCATAGTGATTTAGATAGTACAAAGCTGAAAGTTGTTTTCTATTTAGTAGACTGTTATATAGACAGCAGACATCATTGTGGTGGATCAGACTTCTTAATAAACCAAATTTCATTCTAAAAACTATGTTATTTTTAAGAAATTATCCTTTAAGTTGACAACCAATAATTTTTTTCATTTTTGTTTTTGTTCTGTTTTGTGTAAGGACCTTAATGTGCTCTCTTATAGCATTTCTTTAAAAATTCCATACAGAAAATCTTTGATATGCTGGCTAGATTTTCTAAGACCTTAGGAATTCTGCACATTTATAAAAACATAAACTATTCTACCAGCTCCTAGCATTTTCAAAGCCATATTGCTCTCAGGAGACATGTTTCTAATGTGTTTTGCTACAAGTCAAGAGCATTTTCAATATTCACTAAAATTTTCCTTCTCAATTGGTGACTATTCCTCCACAAAGACACAATGTTTTGAATATTTCAAAGGTTACTGTAGTGACAGCACAGTACGAAAGCTTATATGTGGATAAATAGGCAACACTCCCACCTAAGAATCTGTGGTTCAAAATTAAAATTCATAACCACATAAATTTACAGATCATTTCATGTCATAGACACAGGAATTGCTCATAATTTGGATATTAAATCCACGATTTAAATGTTTATATTTGGTCTTCTCCATGAATTAATCTAAACTATAATGCTTTACTTTGCTTTACACTACTCTGTTAACAGGCATACAAGTAGAGAAATGTGTTCATTAAGATAGATGCATTAATGAAGACTGATTCCCAAATTTTACAAAACTGATGACTAAAGAGATATCAATCAACATTAATAAATCAGTTGGAACAACTATAGGACAATCTGAAAGAAGGGTACCCTTATTTGAGACATTTCCTCAATCTTATTTATTCAGAATTATTTTTGGGTTTGTTTTTTTTTTTTTCAGACCAATAAATAACTGAGAAACGCAATGCCTTAAAAACAAGCTACTGTCAAGAGGACTGACCAGACCTAAGAGACTCCAAAAGAGCAGCAAGGCCTATTTCAAATAACCACAGATGTCCACCACATGATAGCTAACATGCTGATCATGAGGGACACGATGAAAGTCCTCTGTCTTCATTGTATTTGTCATAAGGTGTGACCAACCATCTGTTCTTTATTTATGTTTCTAGAAACCCAACAACTTTTGAGATGCATTGACTTGGAAAAAAAACATGTATTAAAAACAAAAAGGAGACAGTTATGAAATGACTCAGTGGCAAAATCTGTGAGACATTTTAGCAGGTATATAATAAAAGTTCATCAAAAGCCTTACAAAATCATCTCTCCCTTCATAAATAAGCAAACCCGCTGAAGAGGCAGGCAGGAACTTACTGAAACTGAACTCTCATAGCCATTATTACAAACCGATTGTCATTAAAATAGAAATCCAAAGATAGGGGAGAAAATAAAATGCAATTTATCAACCAAACAAAGTTAAGAAAGTTCATAATTATCTAGTTACAATAATAAGAACGGGCAGGGTAACCCAACATATGAGGGACTTAGCATCTTCACTGCAGAAAATAAATGAATTTAAATTTTACGTATGTATTTGGTTTCAATAGCTACTCAAAAAGACAATAAAATTTTAAAGGCACGTGCCAAACCAGAATTTAAGATTAACAGTACCAAACAATTGTTGGTATCAGTAAGTCAAAAGTTTTTGTACCAAATTTACTTCTAATCATAAGTCCAGATTTAAGGACAAGATAGGAAATATATTTTAGCCTATTTATTAAAGTTCTTCATACTCTGACAAGACAAACAAACAAATATGCTGAGTGGAGGTACGACATGAGTAACCTTCATGAGTCTTTTATTAGCACCTATTTTTTTGAGGTTAAAAAATAGCCAAATACAACTGATTTAAATTAAATTAAGATAATTGAGTATATTAATAAATATTAAGAGATTCCTTGGACTTCTTCAATCAGGTATTGTTTTTATTCTTTTAAAAGTTAAAACTTAGAGTTACGATTTATAATGACAGGTCCTCTTTTAATGTAAAAAATTCTGATAATGCATCTAATAGGAATAAAAAAAACTGAGACTACTATGGTCACACTAGCTATATGCCTGTGTATCAATTTCCACATCTGTAAAATGGGAATGATCATAGTATCAATCTCACATAGTTGTTATTATTATTATTATATTAGCTTAATATTTGCAAAGCACTTAGAACAGTCTTGGCTCATTAAGTGCCTAAAAAAATGATAAATTATAGAATATCATATGACAAACTTAAAAAGGAATTATTACCAAGTAATCAAATTTAAATTGGTCCTTCTTAAGTGGAAAAGTTTAAAAAAATAAATACATAAAAGAAAAAATAAGTAGGGGTCTGTACCATCTCTTACAGCACAAAGTGATAGCAGTCTATAAACAATCAAAAGATAAGTCATGGAAATACACTGAGAAGAAGAAAAGCAGGAACATCCTAATCAGAAGCAACTGGAACTGACTTCCTTTGTGAAAACACAATCTGATTAGAATCCTGAAAGAACACTTTCTGAAGTAAGAATAAAGAATTTCACAGAATAATGCAAACAAAGGGAGATCAGTCATCCTATATGGTATAATGGTGACATCTGCTTACACACACACACACACACACACACACACACAACCTCACTTTGGAGTATAAAACATTTAAACCTTGGAACAAACAGGTTATTACCATGAATATCTAGCACATTTCAAGGAAAATATTAATAAATGAAGCAGAACTGATGAGACTATTTTCCAATTAGACACTGTACCTACGTAATTGTAATAAATAATGGATGCATCAGATGGTGATAAAATATTATCAATATATTTGATCACAAAATTGAAAGCTGACTGCTGTACAATCCCCTGCATAGACTACTTGAATTGTTCCCTCTTTTTGTTCCCTCAAATAATTTAATATTCTCTGACTGATGCAATTCAAACGGCATATCCTATCAAAGTTCTCTTAATAAGGCTTTCAGAAATGTAATTGTTTGATGAATTTAGTTTTTCTTAAATTTCAAAAAAGGATAAAGTTTGCCAGATAAGATTTATTCAGAACTATTTTCATTTCTTTTTATTTTTAATTTTTTATCTCATCATAATGAAAGTGAGAAATATCAATCAGGGTCTTAAAACTCAGGAACTCTTCTAAGTGTTTACATTTAACAAATTATTGATTTAACATAAATTATATGCATTTACAACTGTGGTTAATGTAAAATTTTTGCATTTATGATAATAAACAGAAGCTCCAAAAATATTCATAGCACAATATAAATGACATGATGATCTAATAACAGGACTCAAATTTTAAGTGGTAAAGATAAAAGAATATATTTTTTCATCCTATCAGGGTATCTCTGAAACTGCAGGTAAACTCTTACTTAGAAATAACATCAAAAAGCCAAAGTTTGAAGCCTCTCACAAATGTGAATTCTGACAACAAAAATGTTTCAATGAATTGCTCCAGAAAATTTATTATTCTCCATTTTTATTTCAATTTTCTGAGATTTTCTACATTTTCCCCCAAACTGTCATAACTACAAAATCGCCCCCCCCATATTTCCCATATAGGAAGATATCAGTAAAATTTAAAAAGTGATTAAACCTTCATGAAAAGGTCAAGGGAGGGCCCTGGTTTTGGTTTCTTCACCTGTCATCACAGCAAAAAGTCTTTTGCATAAACACACTATACCTTGGTCAGGCCATAAATATATTATAATTGCATCTTCACCAAATCTCCTAAATTCAAACACTTCTTCTTTCAGTATGTCCAATTGTTCCTGCTACATGGCAGAACTCTAGAACATTCATGGATGCTTTTTAAATTGCATAAACTAGCACTTTGGGTCAAACACTCCCAAAGCCGTCAAATTTTCTTACACTCTCCAAATACCTTATCTCAGTAACTGACAGTTCTACTAGATTATAAATTCTCAGAGAAAGGGAATTATGTCTTGCAAGCATATCAAAATGTTTGGCAATATAAGCAATAAAATGAATAATCATTATTTTTTCAAATTATAAAATGTGGAAGAATTTTAATAATTTTGAGAGGCTTTAAAACATTTCATTAAATTAAAATTATTTTTTTATATTTTCCACATAAGCTTCCAATACATTTCTTACTATCTATGTAACAATCTCAAAATCATGTGCTAACAAACATTTCATAAAACTTAAGAAGTTATAGGAGTTTAATTTCCAATATATTTCTTCTCTAATTTGTATGGCTGGGGTATAGAACAGCTTAGGTTGATACTCATGTCGTGTCATAGCATGTATCTCTTGAAGAAGTAAAGTAATTTGGTGAGTAGTGTAAGAGAAGAACTATAAAAGGAATTAACAGAACTGTACCAATTAGAAAAAAAAGATATTTTGTACTCTTTGCTCAATGTTGTGCGCACAAGATCAGTTCTTTGTGACTATCGTACTTTCTGTTTCATAATTAAAGAAAAAAGCAGTTTCCTTTCAGCTAAACTGGGCAACATTCCCTTCTGACTCGTACAATTAAAATTGTTTACAGTTCTCCAGGAAAATATGTAGCAGTCTTATGAGGAAAAAAAATTAATATTTATTATGAATCATAAAAGGCAAACATCAAATTGTCTTTGCCCATCCATAAATTACTCCCCCCTTACTTTCCTCTTTTTTCTCAAAAGTCATCATGACTTTACACTATTTGATATTACTATCATCTTTACATGAAATACAGTCAAGATAAGCTCTCTCATGGTTGATAATGATCTTACATTAATTATCAATATAAAATCTTTTTATATTGGTATTGGAATATAGACAATGATTCTTTCACAATCTAAAAATAGATCTAATCCCTGTCATAAAATGTCTTATGTGGAGTGGTTGATTTTCTGAATTATATAAAAAGAAAACAAGAATTATTTTTAAATGGAAAAATAACTATTATATCCTCTAATCCATCTGCTATCATATACTTCTTCCTAGCATGGAAGCGTAACAGACCACTACGGAAAATGATATCTGAGTCCTTTACTTGGTAGAAATCCCATGGCTTCACAAGTTTAAAGTTAATGAATGTAGCCACCTTTCTCAAATTGTTTCCAAAAGATAAAATCCCACAGAAGTATTCAGATTTAGGAATTGCTTCCTCATACAAAGAGATAATTATAAAACAGTCATATCCATATTCATAAAAGCTTCCAAAAATGACATTTGAGTAAACAAGCTCTTCACCATGTAATGTACCATCCACCTAAATGCAGATTTTTTTTATTTGGAGAGAGAGAAAGAGAGAGAGAGAGAGAGAGAGAGAGAGAGCGCGCGCAAGGAGGGAGAGCACAAGCAGGGGAGAGAGGGGCAGAGGAAAAGAGAGAGAGCATGACAAAGGGCTTGATCCCACGACCCTGGGATCATGACCCGAGTCGAAATCAAGAGTCAGACATTTAACCAACTGAGCCACCCAGGTTCCCCAAAATGTAGATTCCTGATAAACAGCTAATTGGATGGACAACAAATTTCAAAATAAGGATAGGTGTTTTCAATCACAGTGTATCCAAAGTTTTGAGGCACTGGTTTTGTTTTGATAATTTTTCATTCAGCAAGCAGTGCCTATAATCATACCTTCTTCTTTATCAAATAGACCTATAATCATACTTTCCTATTTATGTTCTTAAATGTTCACAGCATTGTTTGATGCAATTTAAAAAAAAAAACTTAAATCCATTATTTTTCAAAGTGGGTTTTATATCCTGTTAGAAGCATGTGGCCATGAGCCAAGAAGTAGGCAAAGAAATCCACATAATCAACCCAGCACATCAAGCGAATATGTAACTAAAGCATTTTGAGAGTTGGAAACTTTTCTTAATAAAACAACCACAAGTATAATAAGGAAGAGAATACCAAAGTCACAGGCATATTTTAGTTCCATCTTTAACCAAAATAATGCATATTGGTAGTTTAAAAATCAAAGAGATCTACAAGATTCATCATGAAAAAAAAGCTCGATCCCACTCCTGCCACCCAGATTCCATCTCCACATAAGCAGCCCCTTTCACCACTTGTGGCTACTTTTCACAACTTGTCAATTTTAGCCATTCACTACTGATTTCCTTTAGTCTTTCTTCAATCTACTCACCATGCAAGATGTGGATTTAACTCTTTCACCATTCCTTCCTCCAATTCACTTCCTCTGCTTCCATTCACATGTATATATATGAGCAGATTTAAGAGACAAGAACTAAAAAAACTGATTGTAAACTCTGTGTGGGGAGTCATGCAGTATAATATGGACGTGCAGAGATATCATATTCTAAGATTCTATACCTGCCTATATCTGAGAGTCTTTTTTCTTGATCAGCTCAGTCTTGTACTTAGGAATTATAAGGCTGGCTGCTACTATTCTTGCAGTCAAACAAGGAAAGGTAGCCTGCTCCCATTGTTAATTATATAGACTTTCATTTAATCCTCATGTTTTTAGTACAGTCCTTCACTTTTTCTTCAGCTGTGTTTGGTTTCTGTAAACCTAGATTTTTTTTCTGGGAACAAAAAGAAAATTAGGCTCGTGGCTACCTGGGGGGTCGAAGTCCCTCATTATAATGCCTTAAACAAATCATAGTTTCAACACTGTTCTGTACTGTCACCTTTGGAAGAAACTGGTACCTCCAATTTCTGAGGCTTTCTGCTTAGGAATTAGTCTGGCTTTGTAACAATCTAAAAGAATTAGACTCTTTCTCCATTCCACTTACTGAGTTACAAATCATTCATTTGTCTTCTACCTTCAAAAATTGTATAGATACTTCTTAGATGCCTCTAGTATTCTTCTTGGGTTTGTGAATTTATACTGGGTTTCAGCCACGTTAACAGAAAGCCTCATATAAAATATTTAAAGCAATAAAAGACACTTCAAAGAAATTCTGCATTTATGCTAGCTAACAGGCCATGCATCGAGTTCATTCCCCTTAGCTAAAAGGGATGGTTGAACGGAAAATTTTGAGAAATGAACATCGTCTAAATAAACAGTCTTTGATTTTCAAAAACTAACAACACTCATATTTGACAAAGGAGCAAAGGCAATACAATAGAGCAAAGATAGTTGATTTAACAAATGGTGTTGAAATAATTGGACATCCACAGCCAAAACAAACAAAACAAAAACAACAACAACAAAAAGGAATGCAGACACAAACCTTATGGCCTTCAAAAAAAATTAACTCAAAATGGATCGTAGACTAAAATGGAAAACACAAAACTAAAAACTCCTAAAAGATAACATAAGAGAAAACCTACATGATCTTGGGTATGGCAGTGAGTTTTTTTTTGGTTTTTTTTTTTTTAACATTTTTATTTATTTTTGGGACAGAGAGAGACAGAGCATGAACAGGGGAGGGGCAGAGAGAGAGGGAGACACAGAATCTGAAACAGGCTCCAGGCTCCAAGCCATCAGCCCAGAGCCTGACGCGGGGCTCGAACTCACGGACCGCGAGATCGTGACCTAGCTGAAGTCGGACGCTTAACCGACTGCGCCACCCAGGCGCCCCGGCAGTGAGTTTTTAAACACAACACCAAAGGCACAATTTACCAAGAAGTAATTGATAAGCTGGAGTTCACTAAAATGAAAAACTTCAGGAGCTCTCTTCTATCTGCTAAATGTATACTGCCTGATTCATGAATCCTTAAATAAAACTAATGAGATCTTTAAATTTACCCAGATAATATTAAAAACCTTCTCTGCAAAAGACAATGCTAACAGAATGAGAAAAGAAGCCACAGACTGGGACAAGATATCTGCAAAAGACCTACCTGATAAAGGACTGTTATCCAAAATATACAAAGAACTCTCAGAACTCAACCTAAGAAAACAAACAACATGATTTAAAAATGAGGCACAACCCTTAACAGACACCTCACCAAAGAAGATACAAAGATGGTAATAGAACATATGATATGATGCTCCACATCATATGTCATCAGGGAAATGCAAAATAAAATAACAAGATACCACAACACACTTACCAGAAAGCCCGAATTCTACAATTACTGACGACACTGTATGCTGACAAGGGTGTGGAGCACCAGGAAGTCACTTTTGTTGCTGGTGGGATTGCAAAAGGGTATAGCCACTTTGGAAATGGCTTGGGGACTTCTTATCAAACTAAACATACTCTTAAGATCATAATATCCAGCATCTGAACTCCTTGGTAGTGCAAAGGAGTTGACATTTATCCGTGGGAGTTGAAAACTTGTATCTACACACAAACCTGCAGCTTTATTTATAACTTCCCAAACTTGGAAGCAACAAAGATGTCTTTCAGCAGGTGAATGGACAACTTGTTAAATCCAGAAAACAAAATATTATTTAGCACTAGAAAGATATGAGCTATCAAACCATGCAAGACATAGAGAAACCTTAAATGCATATTAGTAAATGAAAAAAGCAAATCTAAAATGCTATATCCTGTATGGTTCCAACTATATGGCACTCTGGAAAAGGCAAAACTATGCAGATGGTAAAAAGGACAATGGTTCCCAGGGTTTGAGGCCGGAGAGAAGGATAAGTAGGCCGAGCACAGAGAATTTTTAGGGTAGTGAAAATACTCTGTATTAAACCACAATGATGGATACATGTCATTAGACATTTGTCCATACCCAAAGAACATACATCACCAAGCCTGAACACTAACATAAACTATGGAGTTTGGGTGATAATGACGGATCAAGTATAACAATTCACCATTCTGATCGGGGTAATGTTGATAATGGGGGAGGCTGTCTGGGAATATATGAGAAATCTCTGTACCTTCCTCTTAATTTCGCTGTGAACCTATAATTGGTCTAAAAACATTGTGCAAAAAAAAAAAAAGTATAATAAAAACTCTAGTTGCAAATGTAACTGTGTAAAAGTCCAAGTGATTAAGGGATAATCAACTTGTGGTTGATCAGTGTAAAATAATACTGTTCAACAATGAGAAGGGATGAAATACTGATACAGGCACCAACATGAATGAATCTCACAGATGTTGGTGCTGAGCAAAAGAAGCTGCTCATATAAAATTACATACTGTATGACTATATTTACATAAAGTGCAAGAACTGGCAAAATTAGTCTATCATGAGGAAAATTAGAAAAGTGGTTGTCTATGGGGGATGGAGACTGGCTGGGAAAGGACACAAGGTAACATTCTGAAGTGATACAAAGGTTCTATATCGTGACTGAGGTGGTAGTTACAAGGGAAGATACATCTTCAAAATGCATCAAACTGTACATTAAAGATCAGTGCATCTCACTAACTATAAATTTACAGAAGTGGGAGACAGAAAGAGAGATGAAAGATATATATGTATATGCATATCTCCAACTAAGTGACCACAAGTTTTGCCATAAGATTAGTGACATATTTAATACTGAAGGCTGCAGATACCTTAGAAAACTCTTTTTTGCAATAATTAACCGTATCAAATAAATATTGATGATTTCAGTTTTGAGTTGCTTAAGTCATAGATCTGATACTACCTAGTTTCAAGATTTTTTTCTCAACTAATAAGAACTATTTTTTTAGTAAGATTCATTGATCTCTTGGACCTCTTCCCTTTCTAAAAATACCATCTCACTAAGAAACTTAATTTGATTTGTGCATATTAGTATTTCTTATGATTAGTTTTGATTATTTTTAAAGTATATCACTGAGAACATTTTAAAGCTTAAGAAATACTATAACCTTTTAAAATATAACTACCATATCCTAGTTAATAAATGGTATGCCTAGGACGCCTGAGTGGCTCAGTTAGTTGAGTGTCTGACTCTTGATTTCAGCTCAGGTCATCACCTCACGGTTTGTGAGATGGAGCTTGGGACACACTCTGCTGACAGTGCGAAGCCTGCATGGGGTTCTCCCTCTCAGCCTCTCCCCTGCTTGTGCTTGTACATATATATATATATATATATATATATATATATATATATATATGTGTGTGTGTATGTGTATGTGTGTATATATATATATATGTATATATATAAAAATTGCATGTTCACCTCGTAGTATTCAATTTGCTTAATTTTTAAGCTTTTTTATTTTATATGTTGTTTCTTAATGGTAGTTTATCAATAGCACATTTTTTTCTTGTGGATAACCAGCTTCACAAAGAAATAGTTTGATTCATAATAGTTTTTTGTATATAATACAGTGGGTTGTAAAAAAAAAATCTATTTTGAGATATCAATTTATCAATTTTGTTATCTCATTTAGGAAGTGACTTAACTACTACAGAATATCCTTTGTGATATACAGAATTTAATTTTGGGGGCACCTGGGTGATTCAGTCAATTAAGCGACTGACTCGATTTCACTTCAGGTCCTGATTTCATGGTTTGTGAGATCGAGTCCTGCACAACGTCTGCGTGGAGCCTGCTTGGGATTTTCTCTCTCCCTCTCTGTCCCTTCCCAACTCACGCTCCCTCACTTACTCACGCACACTCACTCTCTCTCAAAATAAATAAACTTAAAAAAAAGAATTTAATTTTGTGCTTAAAAATTAAAAAGTAAAAAAAAAATTAAGTTACATCACAAACTTGGGCAGCACACCAATGTAAAATTCTTAAATGACAAGAACATACTGAGAGTCATAGATCTTTACTCTTTTAATTTTATCATTTAGTTTTAATGTTTTCATTAAGTTTTTTCCAATGACACTAAAAACACATGAAAAATACTAACATAATAGAATGTGCTACTAGTTTGTAAAGAAACTCTACTTTTACCCCATATTATCAGAAAGACGAGACAAAAAGGAAACAAAGATAACAGCATAAAACTCAGCCAGAAATGAGCTATTACACAAAATACATCTATAAAGACGTATATGGTAAATGGAAGTGAGATGTCTGTTATATAACTATTATTTACTCAACTACATGAAATCTAATTTGTTACAAGCGAAAATACAATCTTCTTTATATTTATTAATTTGTTTCAGATAATATTGGCACAAATTCCTAATATAATTACCTACTTATATAACAGTAATATGATTTCACAATATATACTCAAAATTAAATAGCATTGTGTATGCCTGATAGGAACCTTTCAGCAATTCTGCTAGAGTTCCCTTCTCTTCCATGTTTACATTCCATGCCTCAAAATAAGAGACGTATGAATATTCCTAAATATAAATGGTTCAAATCTTTCAAAATAACTCTTTATCGAAAAAAATAGTTGAAATGGTTTATGAAAAACACTATAATTTAAAAGCAATATTAAGTATAAATTACTATTACTAGCATTTAGGTCTTCTAGAAACCTAAATTCACTCCCTAAGACTCACATATACTGTGTGTATCATTCCATGAAAGACTGCTTTCTATACAATAAATGAATCACCCTGAAACAAATATTAATATAGCAGTGAGAGGAAAGAAGAGGATGAGTAAAGGGGGGAAAAAAAAGGTGGTAAAAAGGTCAGGACCATAATAACGGTATAAATCTGAACAAAGTGAAACATTTTCTTAAAGTGAAGTCTATTAAATGATGAAATAAGCTCTGTAGGAATGCAATAAAAGCCCCATCACTTAGGTTAAGAACTAGCCCAGACAAAGCACTTGAGAAAATCCCATGGGTACAGACTAGTATTGGCAGGGGAGATTGCTTTGATGAATGTCTTAAATTTTCAACTATATTTGTCATTCAAAAGACAAAGAAGATTGGTTACATTCCCTGAAGAATATATCTGTAAATAAATGATGCATGAAGACCTCACTTTAAAATGAAATGTTATGTTCTTTCAGCTTGTCCTTCTAAAAGTAAAATAATTAATAGTTCTTTTGCATTGAACATATTTCATTCAAAACTGACTTCCCAGTTACAATTTGTTTTATTTCCTCTGCTTTTAAGCTACCAATTTCCAGAAAATATTTAACTAGTGAGAGTAATATTATCACGTAAAAATATAGATTATAGTTCATATTGCCTATGTAAAACTAGAGAAAAAAGAAGAGCTAAAATAACAAAACATGTAAACAAAATTTCCTAGATGTACCTGGTTTTAAAATTATTTTTGAAAGAACTCATTCTTTTAAACGGGATTTTTCGTCAGTTTTATGTTGGTACCAAAATTAACACTGACATTCAAATTGTATAAATATTCTCACTGTATTCCATTTGTTATATTTCAATTAACCATATTCTAGTCATATCTGTTCTTAGAATTTTAACAGTATTTTTACGTGTACTTTTATGTATTGGAAAAATGTCTAAATCATGATCATCTAAGTTGTTTTCTCACTTAAACTTTGTATCACTCTACTAGAGGCTAGTCTAAGACAAATGCTGGAATAAAATCCATCAAGGCCAGAATTCAAGATTCAATTAATATATATTTTGTATTTTACATATAACTAATCAGCTTCCAATTTCATATCATGTAGGATCACATAAAATCAATGCCTGCAAACCTCTTTTAACCTGGTGAAATACTGGATTAGTATATACGGAGCAATTAGTTTGTACACTACTTGTTTGATTGAGTATAGGGACTGAGGGAAAGCTTCCTAAAGGGGACAAAAGGAGTATTTTCTTCTAGTATTTTAATCCTTCCTCACATTAGAAATACACCAAAGTTCTCATCAAAGAGTCTGAACACTCCACCAATAAGGTCTGATCAAGAATCCTATCTTGACTATATTCTAGCAGATAAGGTTATGACAAGCTTGGTTTTTAGTAATTCAAATTTTAAGACTTCATATTTTAGAACAATTTTAGCAGAATTGAGAAAAAGTACAGAATTTTCCATATATGCTACACATACACAGCCTCCCCCATTACCAACATACTTCATTGTCACAGGTACCATCGCTTATTTATCCATTCAAGGTAATAATAACATAGCAAGAATACGGTATAGAAAAAATTCTGGGGAGAAACTAAAAACCGCATGTGTGAGCCTGCATACATAAATATCCATAAGCCTGGGAATGATAAGACATGAAAGCAGATAAAGACACAGGCCAGTTAATGGGTGCCTTAAAGGCTACGTGAAAAAGCTTGATCCATACCTATAGGGGACCAAAGAGGCACCTTGTAGTTACTTTCTGATTTGTCCAGTGGATTTGTAAAGTTCATATGTAAAGAAGCCTAAAAATAACTCCATATATTGGTTATAATTAAATATTTAATGACTGACAGGCTGAAAGAATACAGTGACAGGCTGAAATACATTCACTTTCTAATCCCCAGACCCTGTAAACATTAGCTTATATGAGAAAAGATGTGATTAAGCTAAGGATCTTGAGAGAAAGAGCTTATTCCAGAGAGTCAGAGTTCTCTCTATCTGTCTGTCTGTCTCTCTCTCTCTCTCTCACACACACACACACACACGAATATAGACACACTGTATGTACACTCTCTGTATGTACAGAGAGTGATGTAAAGATTAAGGCAGAAATAAGTGATATAGACACAAGCCAAGAAACAGCAGCTATAAAAGCTAGAAAGGCAAATACATCAATGTGAATGTATGTGAACATCAGCAAATTGCACACTTTAAAACATGATGGTAAATTTTATGAGTATTTCAACACAATTTTTTTAAGCTGGCAGGACAGCAGGAAGGGAGAGTGGAGACACCTGGACAAGGCAAGGAACAGATTCTTCCCCCATAGTCTCTGAAGGAAGTGTGGCTCTCTCTACAAAGAAACCTTGATTTGGGGTATCTGGCCTCCAAAAATTATGAGAAAAATTTCTGGGTTTTAAAAAAATTTTTTTAATGTTTATTTACTTGTGAGAGAGAGACAGACAGGCAGAGAGAGTGTGAGTGGGGGAGGGGCAGAGAGAGAGGGAGACACATAATCTGAAGCTGGCTCCATACTCTGAGCTGTCAGCACAGAGCCCGATGCAGGGCTCGAACTCACGAACGGTGAGATTATGACCTGAGCAGAAGTCAGACGCTTAACCAACTGACCCACCCAGGCACCCCAAGGATAAACTTCTGTTTTAAACCATTCAGCTTGTGGTAATTTGTTACAGCAGCTATAGAAAATTAATAATTACATATACATGAAAACCATGTATGTTAAAATACCAAGGAGAGATGTAGAAGGATTTATACTTATATAAATTTTAGATGTGGGTAGATATATCATGGGAAAATTAGCAACTATCCTTAAAAATTAAAATAGAGTCATTAATGTGTATTCTACTTAAAAATGTAATATTTAAAAATTTTATTCTTAGCTCTATGGAAAACACATATAAAAATGACAGTATTTTCTTCACAGGACAGCCTTTTATAAGAATAATATACACCAATGACTGTCACAACTGTAGGAAATAAGATGAGGAACCAGAATATTTCCTATGCAGGTGGCTTTCCTCCTAGTATTCTAGGCTTACATACTGTCAGAAAAGTGACATATCAAGAACAAGAACTGCCACTGAACTGAATCCAAGAAAGTTTATAGGTGCAAGAAAGTTTATAGGTGATCCCATCCATGAAAAGTTTATATATATATATATATATATATATATATATATATATATATATATATATATGTTTTTTATCAGGCTTGAAAACCTGAAGAATAGAATTATTTCCATGAAAGCTATAAAAGGTTTAGTTAATACAAATATGAAGGAAGCTATCTCAGTTTAGTTGTGGCTGTGTTAACAGTAAAAAATAGTTCATTCGAAACCGGTAATACGTTTTTCTATTTTGGTTACCAGGGCTGTATGCACTATTATTTTTTGATAAACATATTTGTGCTGAAATTGCACCACTAGGGAAGAGTCTGGAATGGAGTGGAAAGACAAATTATATATCAATAAATAATAATACTACCTGAATATGTGGTTTGATGTCAAATAAAGAGTTATGTTTTATAATATAGATTCAGTTCAGCAGAGGTTATTCAAAACCACACATAATTAAAATATTTTCTATATGCATTGCTTTCTTTCCTAAAGCACTTTGTCACTACAGTCCTAGGACTGATTCCAAGCAGTACTTCACACTGGAGTTACAGTTACCCAGATGTTTGTAGAACTACTTACAAATCCAAAAGCATGTCTTAAAGTTATTATTTTCTAGACCTATATAATATGAAACATACTAACTCATAACTATTATTTTACAGAAATCCAAAAATGAAATGTTATATTTCTCAGTAACTAAAGCACTGAATTAGCTGTTACCAAACTATAAAAGATTTAAAAAATTTAATTCAATTGCTGTCAATAGTAGTTTAATAGTGATTCCTGATTTTTTAAATTATTCAACTTGGTTTTAATCAGGGATATAAAAATAAAATTAAAGGACTACGAGTCTCCTCTTCCTGATTTAAACTTAATACCTAAAAATAACTGTATATATACACACAATTGTTGTAGGACCTCAGATATATTTACTTTAAAGAGCTGTTTTAAGTTTGAAAGACTATTCTGGATTCATGTTCTTTTCTTATTAAACTTTTAATGTTGAAATAACTGTATACCCACGCAGTTGTAGAAGTAGTACTAAGAGATCCTGTGTAGATTTCACCCAGTTTTCCAAATGGTAAATTCTTGCAGAACTATAGTACAAAGTCCCAACCAGGAAATTGACATTGATACAATCTACCCATTTCATCCAGATTTCCCCATTTTTATATATATTCATTTATGTGTATGTGTATGAAGTTCTATGTAACTATATTTCATGTGTAGCTTCCTGTATCCATCGCTAGAGTCAAGAACACATTATGTTGTAAGTTCTATCACCCTATCCCTAACCCCTGGCAACCATTAACCTGTTGTCCAACTCTGTAATTTCAAAAATTTTGTGATATAAATGGAATTATTTGGGGACTGGCTTTCTTTGGTCAGTGTAATTACCTTGACATTCAACCAAGTTGTATGTAAGACGAAGTCATTGCTTTTAGTGTTGATAATATTCCATTTTATGTGTACCACACTTTGTTCAACCATTTACCAGCTACAGAATGTATCAGTTATTTCCAGTTTTTGGCTTCTAAGAATAAATCTGCTGCTATGAACACTATTGAATAGTTTTTATGTGAATGTAAGTTTTCACCTCTCCAGGATAAATGTCCAAGAGTTTGATTGTTAGGTAATATGATGAGTGTGTGCTCAGTTTTATAAGAACCAGCCAAATTGTTTTCCAGAGTGACTGTGACATTTCCCATTTCCACCAGCAATGCATTTATGATACAGTTTATCCATGTCCTCCCCAGCACTGTCATTACTTTTTATTTGAGTCATTCTCATAGGTGGTAGTGATATCTCATTGTGGTTTTAATTTACATTTCCCTAATGGCTAACAATGAGCATCATTTCATGCGCTTATCTGCCAAGTAACTATTCTCTCCAGTGAAATGTCTGTTCATGACTTTTGCCCAGTTTTCTAATTGTATCATTTGGCTTTTTATTGTTGTGTTTTTATTGTATTTTTACTGTGATATTTTAAGTCTCAAAATACATTAGACACTAATCTTCTATTGGATATGTGGTTTGCAAAGATTTTCCCCAGTCTGCAACTTGTCTTTTCATCCTCTCACAGATCTTTTGTGCAGCAAAAGTTTTTAAGTTTTTTGGTTGCATTTTATCAATTTTTCCTTTTATGAGCCATGATTTCAAGGTCAAGTCTAAAAACATTTCACCTATACCTGGATCCGAAAAATATCCCAAAGATTTTTCCTTATGCTTGCCTTCCTAAACGTTATATAGTCTTATGTTTTACATTTAAATCTGGAATCCATTTCAGTTAATTTTTATATAAAGCATAAGCTTTAGGTCAAGATTTATTTTCTTGCTGTGGATGCTCCACTACCATTTGTTGAAAAAGCTATCCTTCATTGAATTGCTTTTGCACTTTTACCAACATCAGTTGGGGAGCAGGGGGAAGATGTAGGAGCAGTCCCAGGTGGCTACAGTCTTTTTCCACTTCACTACCCTTCATCTTCTTCTCCAAGGAGAGCCACTTGCAACTAAAAAGTCTGTCATGTAATTTCAGATTGGCATAAATCTTAAACAATGATGCAAAGTGAAACAGGACCATGATAATTATGATGCTTGTCTCAGGTATTTCCTGGTTCTTTGACACACAGTTGACCATTGCCTGGTAATTACTGCTTTAAGACTTCATATCTACTTTGACAATAATACTTTAATGAATTAAACTGACTTCTTGAAAACATCAATTATGCATATTTGTATGGGTGCACTTCAGTGGTTTTCAATTCTGTTCCAGTGATCTGTGTCTACGCCTCGCTGATACCATATTGTCTTGACTAGTATAGCTAATAAACAGCAACCTTCATATAGAGTAGTGATCCTTCCCACTTTATTCTTCCTCACCAAGACTGTTTTAGCTATGCTAGGGTCGGTGCCTTTTCACCTGAATAAAAATTAGAACAATTCTGAATATGTCTACAGAAAATCTCACTGTTGTTTGACAGAAATTGAATTAAATCCATGAATCAATCTGAGGAGAAATGAAATCTTGACTATGTTCAGTCTTCCAATCCATGAACACAATAGATTTTTCCATTGATTTAGCTCTTCTTTGATTTCTGATGCAAATTCTGTACATGTTTTATTAAGTTTATATCGGAGTATTTCATTTTCTTTGGAGCAACAGTCGATAGCATTATTTTGTATTTTCGTTGCTACATGTTTGTTTTTTAAGGTATTTTTAAATACTTTACATATACTTACCTTTAATAGGGAAAATTGTTAATGATATTGAAATAGGGAAAAAGCTCTGAGTGTCTTTTCAATAGGATACTGGATGGCCTCTAGAGAGACTCCCATGTTACCTGATTCTATGGAAGCATACAAATACGACTATTTTTGACTAGGTTGTTTTATAACTTTGTAAGCCAGAGAAAACTAACAGTAATTATAATGATTTTACCCAAAGAAATTAATTTTGTCCGATATAAATACACTAATTTCCACGCATAGAAAATATGATTCCAAACCTTACAATGTCCTATAGAATATTTTACCCAATTTTACGTGGATTAGTAATTATATACATATCTCATTCTCATTTGAAACAGTTTTACTATCTCACAGGTAACCTCACTAATTAAGAAGATGAAGCATCTTAAAGGTTCATTTTATATTTAGATAAGAGTCATGATTTTACTTTTTTGAAATTATACTTTAATAGATTTGATAAAAACTAAAAGTTAGTTTTGTTTTACTGACCTGCATCTGGAGGAGTACCTCCCTTGTTAGGATATGTAGACAAGACTTTCTCAATCCACAACTGTCAAACTGTAAAACTGGCAATATCTAATGCAAAAGCCAGCAAAATTTTTCTGTTAAGGGTCAAACAGTAAATATTTCAGGCTTTTACAAAAAAATTTTAATGTTTATTTATTTTTGAGAGACAGAGCATGACTGGAAGAGGGGCAAAGAGAGAGGGAGACACAGAATCTAAAGCAGGCTCCAGGCTATGAGCTGTCAGAACAGAGCCTGACACGGGGCTCGAGCCCACAAACTGCAAGATCATGACCTGAGCCAAAGTCAGACGTTTGACCGACTAAGCCACCCAGGCACCCCTAGACTCTGAAGTCCACATAGCTCTCTGCTGCAAAGATTCACCTCTGACCATGTTGCAAAAAAATACTCATAGTCAATATGTAAAGGCATGAGTGTGGCTATGTTCCAAAAAAAAAAAAAAAAACTATTTATAAAAACAGAAGGCAGGCTGAATTTGGCCCACTGACTGTAGTTTGCCAGCCCATGGCCTAATGTTTTGCTGTTTTGGAAAAATAGTTCTCAATCTTTTTCTAAAATAACACCCACATTTACAAGCAAAGCACTCCCAGAGGTCTATCAAGGATGGAATGGTTGTCCCCTGGTCATAGCACTGCCAGCTGCTTCCATGCAGTGTCCAGTGAGTTAATTCTATCTCCACCCATTTCTCACAACTCCTTCTGATCAGTGTGTCTGGATGATCTGACAAAGATCTACTACTAATGATAATTATTTTTCCTTCTAAAAGAGTGATTAATCCTTTGAGTAAAGACATTTTCAAACCTACAGTACTGTTCATGGGAAACAACTATTTATCAAAAAGCAAACATAATTTATAACATAAAAATATGATGCGGTTGGAAACTTGGCTGTCCACGAAAATATTCCCAGTTTAGTATGCAACTAAAAACTGAGAATCTCAAAAACTAACCCAGAGGAACATGGCAGTACACACTCATATAAACCTTTTTCTGTTTTTCAAAAATTCCACACTTTGATTGAGCCAAACATTGATCAAGGACCTCATGCATTTATACTAAGTACTTTGTATGTATAGTACTCAAATAAAGTAAAGCACAGCACTTAAGAGAAGTGGGTTAAATGATTATAATACCTATGTCAATATACAGGGTTCAAAGAATTTAAATACACAGAAAAAATACACAGAAACCAGACATGGGAGAGAAGGTGAGGTGAGAGTGAGGATGGCTAGAGAAACCAAGATGTGTATATGTGTGTTGATTACCGAGCCAAGACTCAAACTACTAGGTGTTAGGTAAGAATATAGGGAGAACTAACAACACCCTTACTCAGAATTTCTTTTTTTTTTGTAAAGTTTACTTATTTATTTTGGGATAGAAAGAGAGAACACAAGCAGGTGAGAGGCAGAGAGAAGGAGACACAGAATCCCAAGCAGGCTCTGTGCTGATGGCACAGAGCCTGATATGGGGCTTGAACCCATAAATTGTGACACAAGATAATGATCTGAGCCAAGATCAAGAGTCATGACCTGAGTAAAGATCAAAAGTCAGATGCTTAACCAATTGAGCCACCCAGGTGTCCCCCTCACAAAGAATTTCTTGGTGGAAGTACGCAGGGAAAGGAAGGGAAAACTAGATCATACATGGCCTTACACTACATGCTAAAAAGTTTAATTTTATCAGAAAGCTTTTGAACAATGTCAAAATATTTTTTTTTAATTTTTTTTTTTAACATTTATTTATTTTTGAGACAGAGAGAGATAGAGCATGAATGGGGGAGGGGCAGAGAGAGAGGGAGACACAGAATCGGAAGCAGGCTCCAGGCTCTAAGCCATCAATCCAGAGCCTGACGCGGGGCTCGAACTCACGGACCGCGAGATCGTGACCTGAGCTGAAGTCGGACGCTCAACTGACTGAGCCACCCAGGCGCCCCAATGTCAAAATATTTTTAACAGATGGATATGGAATGTGTTATGCCCAGTAAGATGTTATTATGCTTAAATAATTCTTTACAAATTTACACATTTTAAATAACAGGCATAATTCTAGTTACTTTTCAAAAGTATTTGTAGTTGCATTCATGGTGAGATAGAAAAGGAAAACAGAAATATAGTGATGCCAAATTATTACGAGGCCATTTTCACACACCATCAGAGATATGTTACTATTCCCATTACAAGTGAGCTGAGGCATAGGGGATTAGTAAAATGCCTTACTAAGTGAAAGGGCTGAGTGAAAAGGCTGGATTCAAACCAGGAGTTACCCATCACCAAAGCCCATGCTCTTCTGATTATGTATTTTGTCAAGATTGTAAATACTTGCGTTAGGCTATCACAAGTAATGCAGTGAAGTTAAAGATACACAAAATCAACTGTATGTGCTAATGAAAAAAAATTCAAACAAATATTTTTATTCAACATAGCACCTAGATTAAAGGAAACTTTTTTACCTGGTCATCAACGAAAGAACAAGAAATGTCTTTAATCACTAGAGGAGAAACTGCCTATGCTGGACTTATTGGTAGGTAGTGTCATGGATATTATACTTAATGACAATTAAAGGACCTTCAAGAGTAAATCTGACTATATTCAATTTTTACGTTAGGCACAGACTTTAAAAGTTAGCCTTCATTCAAGACTCTTCTATAATTGTAACAATCCACCATGATTTACACTAACTCATTTTCATTTAATCTACCACTCTCTATGTTAAGGGCCATAGACAAACCACTTAAAAAGTGCTATATGCTTGTGTTTATACAAGAATGTTTATAAAGGAATTTTGTTTTTATTTTAAATAAACCTATTTTAAAACTTGCTATGATAAAAACACACACACACACACACAAGCTCTATTTATGTTCCAATATGGCATCCTCCTGACCAGCAAACAAATTATACAAACATGCAATTCCCTAAAAATTAGGTTTATCTTTGTTATGGAAGTAATGATTGTAGACAAGGTAAATCCTAAGAATCATTCACAGAATAAATTTTCAGAAAGTTAGAATATATTTTTTGGAATAATTTCATATCACACAAGGCCAATAATCTTTCTCATTGTTCATGTAACAACCATGCGAGGACTTTTATGTTTGTATATGTCTATGTGTGTGTATTTATGGTGAACCCTCAGTAAGCAGCTAATACCAAATTAAGTGCTCACTATACCTATATTTTTTGTTACCACTGAAAGCATTACCTTTTTTTCCCCCTTAATTGAGCAGTTAGTTAAATTCCTGGGAAACACTCTGAACTCCAAGTGAATTATGCTATCCAAACACTACATCACCAGACCACAGATACATTACTACTCAAACCTTGATCGACCGAATCATGCTTAGAAAGCTTTTAACACCAAGAGGCTTCCCCTGCAAAGTAAAACACATACTTCATTATGACAGATTGCTATTAATGTGCATCACTCAAGGATATCAAACAAAATTGTTATCACAATGGTATTTGCTTTTTTAATAGTCCCAAAACACAGAGTGGCAAACACAGAGAAAGGTAATACAAATATCTTATGAAGAATGATACTGTTGCACAGAAAACTATTTAGACATTATTTACAGTAAGATGTGATGCATAAAAATTAAATTTTATAATTTAATGATTTTTAGAAAATTCACTTTAATTTTACATATTAAATTTACATCCAAGAAGATCTTTTTATTATTTTTATTATTTTTTAATATAGACTCTCAACAGCTCAGATACTTGGAAAGATTCATTTCTAATTTAAATCAAGCACGAAATCACAAGATCAGCAATAGTAATTGTTCAGGTGGTAGCGGTTTAGTAAGTCTCCACTGGACTCTGTGGGTGGCCCATTTTGGTGTTGCAGCTGGCTTAGCACACAGTATACCAAACAAGTTGTTATTTTAATAGGAATAAACAACACCCCCTGCTCTCACTACTCAAAACCCTAAAAGAGCACTCCCATAAAGAATATTTACAATCTGTCAGATAGCAGCTTAGTGGAGCAGCATTATCAATACATTTAAAAATCAGTGCTAATGACACCATCTCTTTTGATAAAACGCTACTTTAGTTGGGGGTAAATATTTCAAAACACTGAGTCACACAGAAATGTAACTTCTTTGATCACTGCTGCAAGAGACTAAAAGCAGTGCAATAATTATAATTAAGAATGCTAGAAGTATTTGGAGTTTCTTGTGTTGAATGAATTACTCATTTAACTTTAAAGCTGCATTTAATCATTATGCTACTATTACAGTATACAATGTATAACATGTAATGACATATCCATTACATATATTTCCTGTATCTCAAAAAACACAAAATATTGTAGACCAGAAAAAAGATAATGCATCACACTTCAAGGTAGTTCAGCCATTTGAAAAACACATGCTAACTAAATTGCTAACTAAATGCTAATTAAAAGAATCCCTAACTACCTTAAATACTACTGATTAACAAAAGAGAAGCCCAACATAACCTCTGTAAACAGAAGAATACCATGCAAAGAGGAGACTTTTCTCATATTTTAAGACCCAGCAGAAAGAACCATCAATAGATTGGGGTACCTGGCTGGATCAGTCAGAGGAGCAGGTGACTCTTGATCTTGGGTTTTGAGGTCAGGCCCCACGCTGGGTGCAGAAATTATTTAAAATAAATAAATAAACTTAAAAAGAAATCATCAATAGATTTATCCAAATCTCTGCACGGCTGCAGAAACCATTAGAAAGTGAAAATATAAATCAATATGGTCATATTAACTATCAATGATATGATCTGATAATTAAATATAAAATGTACCGTGGATTTTGATTTAATAACTTTAATAATATTTTGATTTAATATTTTGATTTCATAATCAGTATTTTGATTTAATATAAAGTTCTTGTTTTGGATTGAGCTATTCACTGTACAATGTTGCAAAAATACTATACCAAAAACTCTTATTTTTGCAAGTAGAAGCTAAAGTTCTTTACAGCTTATTAAATACTCTGTTAAAAAGCATATTTCTTCATTTGGAGTACATTTGATACAATTTCTTAACTATTTTCTTTACTACAACTTATTACTATTATAATGAATGTCCTAAGTAAGCTCTCTCTTTCAGGAAAAGAATCCAGGAAAGGTATCACTCACTTGAACTTTCACAGATCCAAAGGAAACACCTAACACAAATCTCTTACATAAAGTGAACACTCAGTAAATACTTGTTTTAAAAAAATGTGAAGTTACATGAGTATGTCCTTAAGAATTTATTTTATATCCTCATTTATTGAAAGTTGAAAACTGAGGCCATGAACAGGTAAGTGATGTCAAATCTGGTTCACAGCCTCCTATCATTACAGGATATCTTTCAGTGAACCATGGAAGTAACCCAAGAGTACTTTGAAGAACAGCCCTCCAAGAAAAGCTCCCACCAATCAGAGATGGCACAAGAAAGAGACTCTGAGTAAATTCAACTCTTCCATATATAAACAACTTAACTGAGAATCAAAGGTTAAGCCAAAAGGTTCAAAATCACATGGCAAGTAATTGGTCCTATGTTAAAATATAAAATTATCCAAAAAGCAAGAAGGAAGAAATTATAAAGATTAAGATGAACAGAAAACTACCATAAAATAACAGCTATCTTTTATTGAGTGTCTACTGCATATCTGGTATGATGCTACACAATTTTATATACTAATCTCGTTTTAAACTCACATCTGCCAAAAGAAATAGGTACTAATTACCCACACTTTTTAAAGATGATACAACTAAAAGAAAGATTAAGGAAGCTTTCAAAGGTCACAAAACAAGCATAATATGTAGCCAGAATCAAAATCAGGACCACTGGACTTAAGACCTTGTGCTGTTAACCACTTTAATATTCTCTCTTCTGGCAAATGATTGTGATATTGTTTTTCTGTAGCGAATTCCACAGTTATGACAAAATGAAATCCTTTCATTCTTTCCTCTGACCAAAACTACAGAGAACACCTAAACACCTTAAATTCAGGATTCTGGAGTGAGGGGGGGGAAGAGAAATATAGATAATAAGAGAGGGACGCCTGGGTGGCTCAGTCAGTTAAGCATGTGACTCTTGATTTCAGGTCAGGTCATGATCTTGGGGTCATTAGATCAAATCCCAAGTGGGATTCCATGGTGGGTGAAGAGCCTGCTTGAGATTCTCTCTCTCCCTCTCTCTTTCTCTGCCTCTCCCTCTTGGATGCTTCCTCACGCTTTCTCAAAAAAAAAAACAAAAAAACAAAACAAAACAAAAAAAAAAACCAGAGAGAAAGAAAATAAGAGAAATAATGGAAAACATCAACCTTAACTGTCTCTCTCAATAAGTGACATCCATTGGAAGAGTATGTTGCTTTTTAGCAAAGTGTAATAAAAGTACAAGGAATACTAACACTTACTGGGTATTAGGGATACCAGACACTGGGCATTAGAAATATAATGATAAGAGAGTTCAAGTCCCTGCCATCAGGGAATTATATAAAGAACATATAAAAATGAGTATCATATTTTTTCTTCCTTTCCATAAAAATTTTTACTATCAATTATAAATTTTCTAAAGGAATCCACTTTCTTACTCCAAATCAGAGACTCATATTAATAATGTAAAACCTAAAGGGCTTTCCTGCTAATGACCACACAGTCAAATAGCCACTGGGAAAGTTGATTATGAGATCATACAAACTGTCCATCTGCCAATACAAGACCTGGGCTTATTACTTGTTTTTCCTCTGACTTTTCCAATTTAGTCTGAAAAAGCTCAGAGAAAGTCCCCTTGCCAGATTGTTTAGTCTCACGAATCTCACCATTAGATACTTTTTCCCGAGGATCAGACTAACTGGCCCTTTGCTTACTTTCATTGCATAAAACTCCTTTGAGTGTCAATACCAGCTGCTCACTTTCCCTGGAAATTTTCCACTTTTCAAATACAGGCATGACTTTAATTAGACAAGGCATAAACTAGGACAGCAGAAAGACTGATTTTAAGAAATCAGGCCAGAGCACCAATTTCTGAACAGGCCAAAAGATCTGAACAGGCTGAAAGGACAATATAAACATGCTTTTGTTGAAATACGGAGAAGAGCCACAAGACCACAGTGCCTGGGGAGCTCAAAAGCTAAGTGTAGACCTCTGCTTCTAGTCATCATTAGATAGTTCCCATAGGACCAACCATCCCAGAGATAACAATTACAGACTATGAACAAATATTTTAGAACAAGGAGAAGGAGGAAAAGGAGAAGGAGAAGGAGACTTGAGGGCAGAGGAAAGTGAACCAAAGCAGCCTGAATCAGAAAAAAAAGGGAAATACACTGAACAAGATTCCCATTTTTATGGGTTTTAGCCAATCCTGGCCATGAAGAGCAGTTAAAATTTAATAGAAACCAGTAGTCTTAATTCTGTTATAGAATTTGAAGACAGAGTCCAGGAAAACCAAAGCAAGAAAGTGAAGGGGAGAATTCTAGAAAGGAGAGAACCAGTGAAGGGAAACTCTAAACTCCATAGATAAATTGCTCAAGTCTCTTGCTAATCCCCAAATCAAGTATGTGAGAGACAGATTCCAAGCAGCCTTCCTAAGGTTAAAAGAACTAGCCTGAAATTTCAGCTAACACCCACCAAGTGGGAAACAGAATTTGAAGCTGGAGTATAGCCAAGTTAACTGACTTAAAAAATAAACAAAGGGGCACCTGGGTGGCTCAGTTGGTTGAGCATACGACTTCGGCTCAGGTAATGATCTCAGAGCTCGTGGGTTTGAGCCCCGCGTTGGGTTCTATGCTGACAGCTCAGAGCCTGGAGCCTGTTTCAGATTCTGTGTCTCCCTCTCTCTCTCTGCCCCTAAGCCAATCTCATTCTGTCTCTGTCTCTCTCAAAAATAAATAAACATTAAAAAAACCTAAAAAAACAGACAAAAAAAATCAATAGTTTTCAAATGAGTCTAACAGAATGCACTCTATAATAAATCATTCACAATATCCAGGACAAAAATCTGTAAGTTCTCAACAAATGAAGAAACAAAAACATATTAAAGATATAATACATACAATTAGTGGAGACTGACATAAGTTTATCCAGATATTAGAATAAGAATAAAAATATTTTAAATCAGCTCATGTAATTATAATCAAGGGTTTAAAGTTAAATATGATCGGTGTGACTGACTTCACAGTTTGAGAGACTGAGACCCATGGTGAGCTCTGCATTGACAATGAGGAGCCTATTTGGAATTCTCTCTCTCCCTCTCTCTCTCTACCCCTCCTCTGCTCACGCTTTCTATCTCTCAAAATACATACACACTTAAAAAGATAAAGTAAAATATCATAATAAATGAAAAGATAGAAAATCTCTGTAGAAAAATAAGTTCTAAAGAACAAAATAGAAATATTAAAAACGGACAAATATTAGAGGTGTCTGTTTTTTTTTTTTTAATGTTTATTTATTTTTGAGAGACAGAGAGAGCAGGGGAGGAGCAGAGAGAGAGAGAGAGACAGACAGACAAAGGAACCAAAGTGGGCTATCCACTGACAGCAGAATGCCTGACACAGGGCTTGAACTCAAGAATTACAAGATCATGATCTGACCCAACATTGGAGGCTCAACTGACCCAGCCACCCAGGTACCACAGAAAAAATATTAGACTTTTAAAAAATCACTGGCTTGAGATTTTAAAAAAAGAGACAATGAACTTAAAGGAAGACCAATATAAATGATCTAATCTGAAGACCTGAGAGAAAAAGGAATTTGAAAATAAATTGAGCCTTGGGGCGCCTGGGTGGCGCAGTCGGTTAAGCGTCCGACTTCAGCCAGGTCACGATCTCGCGGTCCGTGAGTTCGAGCCCCGCGTCGGGCTCTGGGCTGATGGCTCAGAGCCTGGAGCCTGTTTCCGATTCTGTGTCTCCCTCTCTCTCTGCCCCTCCCCCATTCATGCTCTGTCTCTCTCTGTCCCAAAAATAAATCAACGTTGAAAAAAAAAATTTAAAAAAAAAAAAAAAAAAAAAAAAAAAAAAATTGAGCCTAAAGGACCTTTAATTGAAGCCTGAGAATGGGAATGGGGGGGGGGGGCGAGGGGGGGGAATAAATAAATTATATATATATATATACATATATACATATACACACATATACATACATATATATATATATATATATATATATATATATATATAAAACTAATGGCAAAGAATTTCCCAATTTTAGAGATAAATTTACAGATTCAAGAAACTCAGAAACCTCTAGGAAAAGATATTTTTTAAAGCCCACTCCTAGACATATCCTATATATATCTTAAAAGGGTCAAATTGTTGAAAATGAAAGATAAAAAATATTAATATCAACCTTCAAAAAGTATTCTTTCACTGGTAACTCTTTAAAACTCTCTATATAAGTAGCATCAAATGTACTAGATCACCTGACACAATCAAAATTGTATCATAAGCACTGTATCCCAAACTGACATGCAAAACCATTGACAAACATTTATGCTAATCAAAGGCTTGTGAAAATTATTCAAACAATTTTTCTGAAGGAAATTTTAACAATGTCTAATATGTAGCACTCGGAAATAAAAATGACAGAATTAATTTTATTAATTAGAATAATTAGAATTATTATTCTAATATTAGAATAATGATTTTTTTCCCTTTTACCTCAGCTCCTTTGGCCAAGCCCCCCCCCCCCCCCGCCAACTTTATACCTGGAATATCGTGAATGCCACAGAATCTTTTTTTGCCATAGAACTTTTATAGATGAATCCATTAAAAATTTGAGCACAGTAACTACATACAAAATTAATGGGCATTATATACAGAATGGTAATAATTAGCCCCAAATGCTTTGAAGTCACACCACCTGTGTTCAATCCTAGCTCTGCCACTCACAAGTTATTTGGCTTTGGAGAAGTTATATACCAGTGAACTCTAGTTTCCTTATCAATAATATTAAAATGATAACAGAACCTATTTCAAAAAAATCATCAGGGTTGCAGGTAGTATAATGTATAATGTAGGGCACATAGTTGTCACTCCCACTATAAAACACAGTAAAGGAGGAAAACATGACAATGACAAGGTCCCAGATCTCAGGTAGCAGTAATAGCTAAACACAACTCAATGTAAATAGAATTATGAAATACATAAAACTTACAGGAATACCAAGAAAGGCAGGGACAGTTTTGAATAAAAGCAGAGGGTGAGTGCAAACTTCTTAAAAGATCAGGCATTTCCACAAACCCACAGAAATATGCACTTTCCTTAGGACAGTATAAATGAAAGATATTTAGAGAATAACATGAACCATACAGAGGTGACAAAAAGTAGGATTCATTTTCTGTCACAAAGAGATTGACATAGCATTTTTTTTTTCAGTACAAGATGATTTATCTAGAATATCTGAGACATAACTTGTTCCAGATTAGTATTTTGGGAAGTTTACTAACAAACAAGCATGCTGAATGAATAAATCTTAGTGCAATAAGTAATACCCACACAAAGGGCTAACGTCTCTAACATAAAGAACTCTTTGGGGCGCCTGGGTGGCGCAGTCGGTTAAGCGTCCGACTTCAGCCAGGTCACGATCTCGCGGTCCGTGAGTTCGAGCCCCGCGTCGGGCTCTGGGCTGATGGCTCAGAGCCTGGAGCCTGTTTCCGATTCTGTGTCTCCCTCTCTCTCTGCCCCTCCCCCATTCATGCTCTGTCTCTCTCTGTCCCAAAAATAAATCAACGTTGAAAAAAAAAAAAAGAACTCTTAAAATTTGAGGGGCACCTGGGTGGCTGTAAGTTAAGCATCTGACTTCAGCTCAGGTCATGATCTCACAGTTTGTGAGTTGGAGCCCCACAATGGGCTCTGTGAAGACAGCTTGGAGCCTGGAGCCTGCTTCGGATTCTATGTCTCCCTCTCTCTCTGCCTCTCCCCTGCTCGTGCTCTGTCTCTCCCCCTCAAAAATAAATAAACATCAAGTTTTTTTTTTAATTTTTTTAAAAAGAACTCTTAAAATTTGAGAAAGGACCAAAACCAATAGAAAAAAACTGACAAAGACGGGACCAAAAAGAAATCTAAAAATGATCTTTAAACATATGTAAAGGTGTTCAGATTCACTCAGAATCAGAGAAATGCAAATTAAAACAACATGGGACACATTTCATGCCTATCAGATTGGAGAAAATTAAAAAGTGTAACAGCGTGTTCTGTTAGTGAGGCTGTAGGGAGCTAGACAATTTCATATGCTGCTGGTGGAAATGCAAATTGGTCCAACTCTTCTGGAAGGGAATTTGGTGACATCTAAGAAAACAATATATGCACTGATTTTCTAGCAATCACACATCTAGGAGTTTATCCTGAAGATAAACTTCCAAAAACATACAGAGATAATTCACTGCAGCATTGTTTGAATTTGCAAAATACTGGAAACAACTTACATACATAAGTAACAACCTATGCTCATCCTATGCTTACATACATACATAACATCCTATGCTCATACATAGGAGAATGGTTGACAAACTGATATACACAATGAGAGTATGAAGTCCTTACAAAAATAAAAGAGAAAAATCTTTATGAATTGACACGGTGCAATTTCCAGGAGATGCTATGTAAAAAGATCAAAACGTAAAAAAAAAGTGTTCATAATATACTACCATTCACATACAAAAAAATAGAATATAAGAAATATATGTGCTCATGTGTACAAAAGATAGAACCCATAAACCAGAAACTTATGAGCTTAATTAATTACCTAGAGGAGATGGCTGGAATGTAATGAAAAAAGTATAGGCATGGGAACAGAGCAGTGGGGATGAGGGAAAAATGACCCTTCTCTGAAATCACCTTTGTATATAGCTTTGATTCTTGATAACTGTTCACATAGCAAAAAATAATCAATATCAACCATAATGTGAGATGAACCCCAAAAGGAACAGGGACACCAAAACGGATGGTAAGGCACAGTACTAATTTAAGACATTTTGGCAAATCATATTTTGAATGTATATTACAAGGACAAAGACAAATTGATTTGTCTATTGTACTATATTCAGAAAATTTGTTTTTCACAAAGGTATGTATTAGCATTTCTAAAACTACTTTACATGTATAGTAGGACTGAGTAAATAAGTAAACATATTGTGGAAAATGAAAGCTAGATTTTCACCATAAGAGAAAGTTACAAAAAGAAAGTAGGGAAGGATAAACTCAGTGACACTGGATTAACTAACAATGACTCTTAACATATGTACTGATGGAGATATGCAGATGTGTGCACATATATGTGTAGGTATGCAGATATATTTGCTACCTCTGTTAGTCTGCTGAGAGGACCCAGACCAATAATACCTCAGTAGAAATGAGCATGCCTAACACCCAGATATTGATTACACAATGCAGCCTCAAATAAAAGGAACTATGGCTCTTATGAATAAATGGTTGATTCTATGGTTGGGTCAGGAAACACAAGATGACCCTGTGGTGCCAAAAAGCAAGGAAGGGCTCAAAGTGATGAAGACATATCTTTTTTTTTTTCTAATAAAATGGTTTTTATTTTTATTTCTCTTATATAATTTATTGTCATTAGCTAACATACAGTGTACACAGTGTGCTCTTGGCTTCGAGGGTACAGTCCCATCATTCATCACTTACATACAACATCCACTGCTCATTCCAACAAGTGCCTTCGTCAATGCCCATCACCCATTTTCCCTGCCCCCCCCCCGCCCCGCACCCCCCATCAACCCTGTTTGTTCTCGGTATTTAAATACAAAGTCTCTTATGGTTTGCCTCCCTCTCTGTTTGTAAATATTGTTTTTTTTTTTTTCCTTTCCCCATGGTCTTATATTAAGTTTCTCAGGTTCCACATATGAGCGAAAACATATATCTGTCTTTCTCTCACTGACTTATTTCACTTAGCATGATACCCTCTAGTTCCATCCACATTGTTGCAAATGGCAAGATTTCATTCTTTTTTGTTTCCGAGCAGTATTCCATTATACTATTACTATTATATACACATACACACACACACCCCTCATCTTCTTTATCCATTCATCAGTTGATGGACATTTGAGCTCTTTCCATAATTTGTCTACTGTTGATAGCACTGCTATAAACATTGGGGTACATGTGCCCCTATGAGTCAGCATTCCTGTATTCTATAGGTAAGTTCCTAGTAGTGCTATTGCTGGGTCATAGGGTAATTCTATTTTTAATTTTTTGAGAAACCTCCACACTGTTTGCATTCCCACTAACAATGCAAGAGCATTCCCTTTGCTCCAGATCCTCACCAACATCTGTTGTTTCCAGAGTTGTTAATTTTAGCCACTCTGACCTGTGTGAGGTGGTATCTCAATGTGGTTTGGATTTGTATTTCCCTGATGATGAGCAACGTTGAACATCTTTTCATGTGTCTGTTACCCATTTGGAGGTCTTCTTTGGAAATGTGTCTATTCATATCTTTTGCCCATTTCTTCACTGGATTATTTGTTTTTGGGGTGTTGAGTTTAGTAAGTTCTTTATAGATTTTGGATATTACACCTTTATCCAATATGTCATTTGCAAATATCTTAATGGAGACATATCTTAAAGACACAGTTGTCAAGTTGAAGAAGTTCCCAGTGGCCAAATCTAGCACAATCTGAGCAACAAAATAATGAAAGAAATTTAACCCATAGAACAAAATAAATGTTCTCATGAGAGTACATGCTGATATAAATAAATAAGTGAAAAAAATAAATGAAGGAGAAGATACAGTTTTACCTTACAGTAGGATTCCAATTAATAAAATAAAGAAATAATGAAAATAGAAAATCATAGGTATATCATAGTAATAACTATTGGAGAAAAAAATCACCAATGGGTGCTGAAATTAGTGAGTAAAAGTATGGGTGAAAACAGGGTATTTGTATACCTTCCAAAATATCTCTGCATAAGATACTTATTAATAACAACAAAACAAAACAAAAAAACAGCAAGTTTACAGCAGAGAAACTTGGCAGGTACCACCTTAACCAAGTATTCAAATTTAACATCACCAGTTGTAGTGCATATGGATATCATGTTCCTCCCAATATGTTCCAGTGAGAAGGGTAGAAGATCATTTCTGTGTAGAAGATCATTTCTTGACCTCCTATGAGGTCAAGGGAGATCCAAGCTACACACAATTATTTAGTTTCCAGATATATTAAAAGTCAAAACTAGTTTATAAAAATAGTATTGACATATTTAAATTGATGTTATTCAAAATATACTTCAAGCAGTATGGTTTGTATCATACAATTTTAAACTGGTATAAAAAAGTCTGCTACAACCATGTGTATAAATTCATTAACAGATAATATTACCAGTATATGATTGAAGCCCTTCTGAATGCAACTCAATGGCTTCCTGAGACAGACCACATGGAATACTAATTTACAGTTTACAAAACATTTGCACACACATCAATCTGAATGCCAATAAGCATAAACACTATGAGTTGGCATTATTACTCTATTTGAACTCAGTTTTTTCATCAAAAACATAAATTATTTGCTAAAACCCCATATAATTAGAAATAGATTTAAGATTCAAACCAACATCTTAAGTTATTTCCACTATGCTACATTTCCTCTCAACAGAAGGCCATCCCCAAAACATCTGCATTTGCTGGAATTTCAAGTTCATTTAAGACATGGTCACTTCCCTCAAGGAATTTACCGTATAATGGAAAAGACACTCAAGTAAATAATTATTAACAACAAACACTTACAAAATGCTTATTATAAAAAAGGACTGTTCTAGAAAAAATATGCCCACACACACATCTATACACTAATTTATTAAATCCTTACAACCACCCTGTGCTTAACTATTAGTATTATTTCCAAATGATAAACTAAAAACTGAGTAAAAACAATTGAACAAGCTGCCCACGGTAACACCTAGTAAATCCAGGGCTGAGAAGTTAAAAGTCAACTTTTAAAAGTTAAAAACTAAAACCAAAAATAATAAAATGTTATAGAGTTTATAACCTACATATAAGTAAAATGCATGATCACAGTAGCCTAACACCCAGAAGTGATATTCAAATATATTGTTGTAGATTCTTAAACTATCTGTGAAGTAGTATATTACTTCAAGGTAGACTGTAATAAGGTAAAGATGTATACTATAAACCCTACAGCAGGCAAGAAAATAGCATAAAAATGAGTTAAATAAGCCAATCAAAACATAAAATAGAATCATAAAAAATAATTTGTCCAAAAGAAGGCAGAAGAGACAGCAAAAAGGAAATAAAAATGAGACAGATTTTAAAACTATCATTATCAACAATCACACAAAATGTAAATGGTCTAAAAACCCCAATTAAAAGACAGAGATTGACAAGCTGAATATAAAAAAGCAAAATCCAACTATATGCTTCTTCAAAGAAACCGAATTTAATTAAAGACAAAAATAGTCAAAAGCAAAAGGATGGAAAAAAGATCACGCTAACCCCTATCAAAAATTAAAAAAAAAAAAGGAGTACTAATGTTTTAAGTAGATTTTAGCTCAAAGAATATTAATGGTTTGAAGGTCACTTCATAATGATAAAGGGTCAAATCATCAAGAGGACATGACAAACCACTAAGGTTTGAACCTTTAAACAAAGATTCAAAATACATGAAGCAAGACTTGATAGTACTGCAAGGAGAAATAAACAAATCCATATTTACAACTGTAGATTTGAACATATTTTCAGTCATTGATAGAACAATTAAATAGAAAGTAACCAAGAAAACAGAAAACTTAAACAAGATTAACCACACTGACCTGACATTTAAGGAACAATCCACCCAACAACAGCAGAATATTTCCTTCAAGTGCACTCAGATCACTGAACAAGAGAGACCAGATTCAGGGCCTTACTACACATCCAAGTAAACTTAAAGGCTTCAAGTCATATTATGTTTGCTAACTACAATGGACCTAAATTAAAAACCAGTAACAGAAAAATATCTGGAATATTAAACAACATCAACAACAACAACAAAAACCCAAACTGGAACTAAATTATGAACTTCCAAATAATTCATGAGTGGAAAATGAAATCAAAAGGAAAACTGGTAAATTTTCCTTTATTTAAACGAAATAAAAACAAAACCATGACATACCAAAATTTGTGAAATGCAGTTAAAGCAGTACTTGGTAGGAAAGTTAGATCCTGAAATGCCTATATTAGTAAGAAGAAAGATCTCAAGTCAATGACCTAGGGTTCTATATCGGAATGACAAACTGATAAAAGATTTACAAGACCTACACTTTGAAAACTACAAACAGCCAAGGGATTAAGGAATACTAAATCAGTATTTCTCAACTTTGACACTAATGATGTTTTGGACCAGGTATTTCTTTGTTGTATAAGCCTGTTCCTCTGCATTGCAGGATGTTTAGCAGCATCCCTGTCTTTTTTTTTTTTTTTTAATATTTTTTTTTTCAACGTTTATTTATTTTTGGGACAGAGAGAGACAGAGCATGAACGGGGGAGGGGCAGAGAGAGAGGAGAGAGAGGGAGACACAGAATTGAAACAGGCTCCAGGCTCTGAGCCATCAGCCCAGAGCCCGACGCGGGGCTCGAACTCACGGACCGCGAGATCGTGCAGCATCCCTGTCTTCTACTCACCTGATGCCAGTAGCAGCTGCTAACTGTGGCAATTAAAAATGTCTCCAGATATTGCCAAATGTCCCTGGTAGAGCAAAATCTCCCCCAGGTGAGAACCACTAACCTAAATAAATGGAGAAAAAGATCTGTTCACAAGATAGAAGACTCAATATTGTTAAGATGTCAGCTCTGTAGATTCAAGTATTCCCCGTCAAGATTTCAGCAAACTTATTTGCAGAAATTGACAGACTGATTCTACATCTCATGAGAAAATTTGAAGTATATACAAATTATCCAAAACAACTTTGAAAAAGAACAAAGTTGAAGGACATACACTACCTGATTACAAGAACTATTCAAAACAATTTAGGGTTTGTACAGAGATAAATCAATAGATCAATGGAGCAGACCAGAATCCAGATATAGTCCTATACATACATGATCAAGTGGTTCTCAAACAAAGTAGAAGAAACTTCAGTGGAGAATTCAACAAATGATGCTACAACAACTAAATATCCATATGCAAAAGATGAGCTTCAATCCATATCCTGCACTATAAACAAACATTAACTCAAAATGTATCACAGACTCTAAATGTAAAACCTAAAATTATAAAACTCATACATGAGAGCTCAAGAGAAAAATCTATGATCTGAAGGTAGGTAAATATTTATTAGACATGGTATCAAAACCATGATCCAGGGGCGCCTGGGTGGCGCAGTCGGTTAAGCGTCCGACTTCAGCCAGGTCACGATCTCGCGGTCCGTGAGTTCGAGCCCCACGTCAGGCTCTGGGCTGATGGCTCAGAGCCTGGAGCCTGTTTCCGATTCTGTGTCTCCCTCTCTCTCTGCCCCTCCCCCGTTCATGCTCTGTCTCTCTCTGTCCCAAAAATAAATCAACGTTGAAAAAAAAAAATAAAAAAAAATAAAAAAAAAACCATGATCCAAAAAAGGAAAAAATCCAACTTCCTTAAAAATAAGAATTTTTCCTCCTCTCCAACAAACAAGAATAAGGTATTCCCAAATCATGTATCTGTTAAAGAACTAGAATGTAGAACATATAGAGAACTCTTCAAAACTCAGTAAAACAAGAAACCCAGTAAAAAATAGGATCTGAATAAATATGTCACTAAAAAATTATATTGATGGCAAATATCATTAGACATTAGGGAAATGCAAATGAAATACAATTAAATACTATCACATACTCAATAGAATACCTAAAATTAAAAATATGAACTGGAATTTTTCACATCCTGCTGGTGGGATTACAAAATACTACAACCACTATGGAAAACTGTTTATTGGTTTTTTAAATAGTAAAGATTCACCTGCCATTTAACTCAACTATTCTTTTTTTTTTTTTAAGTTTATTTATTTCAAGAGAGAGATAGCATGAGTGGGGTAGGGGCAGAGAGAGGGAGAAAGAGAGAATCCAAAGCAGGCTCCACAATGTCAGTGCAGAGCCCCATGTCAGGCTTGAACTCAGGAACCATGAGATCATGACCTGAGCCAAAATCTAAAGTTAGACACTTAACCAGTGGAGCCACCCAGGCGCCCCTTAAGTCAACTATTCTACTCCTAAATATTATCCAAGAAAAATGAAACATTTCCACACAAAGATCACTACACAAATATTCATGGAGCTTCATTTCTTATAGTCCAAAACTAGAAATCACCCAAATGACCATCAACTGGTGAATGCATAAATTTGGGTATACTCATAAAATGCAATACTACTCAGTATTTAAAAAAAAAAAAAAAGGAAGAAAGAAAGAAAGAAAGAAAGAAAGAAAGAAAGAAAGAAAGAAAGAAAGAAAGATGAACAATTCACACAATAACCTGGAAGAATCTCAAAATACACTGAGTGAATGAAGTCAGACCAAGGTGGGGGGGGGGACTACCTACTGTAAGATTATATTTATATGAAATTCTAGAAAATGTACAATAATCTATGGTAACAGAAAGTGACAGAAAGTGGTTCTATGGGGACTGACTGGGGGACAAGCAGGTGTGGGAGGGGAGAATGACAAAGGTAAACAAAACAGTCTGCTGAGGAAGGAGGACATCATTACCTTGACTGTGGTCAAAGTTTGTTAAAATGTATCAAAATGTGTACTTTCTATATACACATTATATATCAATAAAGCTGTTATAAAAAACATACCCACAAAAAGATTTACACATCAATGTATACAGCTGCTTTACTCACAGTAGCTGACTACTGGAAACCAACCACACACACACATCTAAAAGTGAATGTGGTATATCTGCACAAGAGAATACTGCTCAAAAATCAAAAGAAGTGAGTTGCTGATATACAACACATTATGATGAATCTCAAAAACATTATACCATGTGAAGTTACATAAAAGAGTTCATAATGTATGGTTCCATTTATATGAAATTCTAAAACAGGCAAAGCTAATTTGTAATGACAGAGAACAGTGGTTGCCTGGGGCCTGGAGGGTAGGCAGGGTTTGGGGAGAAAAGGGGTGTAATTGGGGACTGACTGCAAAGAGGCATAAAGGAACTGTCTGGAGTGATGAAAAACGTACATTTAAAAGAAAGTACATTTTATCATATGTACATTATACATAAACTAAATTAAAAAAAATTTTTTTTCGGATATTTAAGACAGAAGCTTAGGGGTACCTGGGTGACTCAATCATTTAAGCATCAGACTTTGGCTCAGGTAATCATCTCAGGGCTTGTGTATTCAAGCCCTGCGTCCAGCTCTGTGCTGACAGCTCAGAGCCTGGAACCTGCTTCGGATTCTGTGCCTCCCTCTCTCTCTGCCCCTCTCCAGGTCACACATTGTCTATCTGTCTGTCTGTCTGTCTGTCTCTCTCTCTCTCTCTCTTTCTCTGTCTCTCTCTCAAAGATAAATATTTTTAAAAATTTTGTTTTAATTAAAAAAAAAAAAAAGACAGAGGCCTAGATTCTATCCTAACTCAATACTTACTGCTTTTCTTAGGAACTTGTTTAAGCCTTCAGCATCTGTTTTCTCATGTATAAACAATAACAAGGTGAAGTGAGTACAAGTTAAAGGAAACTGACAAGTAAAAAGCAATATTAATATTATAAGCACTCAAAATCCTTCTAGAGCATAATTTTTCCATGTTATTTTCTACTTCTGTCTTTAGTTTGTTTCATTCCTGAACTACAGAAGAAAAAACTAAAATATAATGACTTGAGATGAAGGCGAGAAAAAGCAAAAGTTCTCAAAGACGAAATAGTATAACTGAAAATTAATAATCTTCTTAAAGTAAAAATTCTATTGTCTCTTTTATGGCTTGACTAGAGAGTACATACTTTGAGCAGGATTTCTGTACCACTTAGATTACTGATTTAGTTCCCACATTCCAATGAAGTAGGAAAATTATGAAATCTTTAATATATAAATGGTAGATGTATACAAATATTTCTATTACAGAAATAAAGAATACTATTATTTTTTTTCAGGCATTCAAAGAACACATTTCCAACCCATACTCTCACAAACCTGAAAGCAATTACACTTTTGACAAAGTCTTTGGCAGAGTATCATATAAAGGCTCAAATTCTGATATTTCATCTGGAAATACCCATTTGAATCCAAAGTCCCCAAACCACAGGGACACATGACAATTATACAGGATTTTGGACTGATGTTTTTACAAACCACTTTGGCTGCTTTGGGCGAGCTTATTGTACTTCATTTTTATATATCTGAAAATGAAAATTAAATAGCTATAGGGAAGTTGTGTGAAGTTAGAATGCATTTTTTTATTTAAAAAGTTACAATATATAGCAAGATACAAATTAGCCTGTACCTTACTAGATCTTGCAACATTTTGTGAACTAAAACATGACTGAAACAATTGTTTATAATGAAAATGCTACAGAAATAAGCCTGTAACAATAAAAGTGAAACCGTCTAAATGACATATCAATCTCTCATAAATGTTAACATGCAGAAATTGTTAGTTGCCCCTCTATCTCTACCTTCCCCTTTTTACACGGTAATGGAAATTACTGGGCATAGAACACAGCTGACGATCACACTTCACAGATTTCCTTGCAGTGAGATGAAGCTTTGTGACTTAGTTCTGGACAATGGGATGTAAGCAAAAGTAATGTATGCAACTTTAGGTCATGGCCTTAAAGAAAATACACACGCTCTTTATTTTCTCCTTAACTCAGTCCTATTGCCTAAAGCTACAGCAGCCTTCTTGGACTAGTAGATAAAAACTGTCCGTTAAAAATGGCAAGGCGGGGAGCGCCTGGGTGGCTCAGTCGGTAGCTCAGAGGGTCCAGAGTCTCTCTCTGCCTCTCCCCAACTTGCTCATGCTCTCTATCTTTCTCTCTCTCAAAAACAAACAAAAAATAAAAATAAATAAATAAGTAAAAATGTCAAGGCAACAGGATTTAAAAAAGACTGGGCTTCCAACATCATAAAGCCATTATATTAACCCAGGACTGCCCATCTGTATTTTTAAATCAAAGAAAAACAAACCTCGAAGGTACTTAAGTTGTCAAATTTTCAGCCTAAACTGTATCCCAGCTTCTGATCATGGGGGCAGTGGAGACAAAGAAAAAGGAATAAAAAATAAACTTTACTATAATTCTAAAAGAGACCCGTAGCTAATTCTCTTTTGTGTGTGTGTGTGTGCGCGCGCACGTGTGTGTGCACGCGCATGTGTGTATTATGTTTAATTGTGCTTCAAACCTCATGGCTTTCCTTCATTAGGGCTATTTTTAGAGCTATAAAACCGCAGTATGTTAGATGACCTGTAATGAACCCAAGAAATCACTTTAAACCTTTATAGATGAGAAAACAGAAGTATGAGCAAACAAATAATGAGCCCAAGGTTATTCTTATCAAAAATTATTAGATCTTTTTTTTTTGTGGCTCATAAACAAGTTTTTTCTGAAGAAAAAGAGCAAGTTATGAAAGGAAAAAAGGAAAGCATTATTAACTAAGATGTATTGTTTGCATGACAAAGAATATACTGCAAAATCAGGAATTGCAAATGGCAAGAAAATAACAATGACTTATGAAGTATAAGAAAAATCTCTCCTGAATGGGGGCTACTACTCATAATGAAGAGATGAGTTCTAAATACTGCATAATATGAATAATCTACTGCCAACAGAAAAATATCGGTGATAGGGCAGGAAGGGTACCAGAGGTTTGTACTGTGTGGAGAAAGGTAATGTCTAGCTGGTCATTCAACATTTATTCCAATGGCAATTAAGTTAAGATAAAAACACCTATGTTATCTTTAAAGAAAAACCAATTAGAGCATAAATGAAATTTTGGGTGTTATGAGCTCAAAAGGAATCTCATGACAATTATGTACACACTCCCTACAAAAAAGGTATATAACATCCACATTATACATTTTTAAATATTTCATTGCTTTGGATTGACAATTATTTCACTCTGATAAAACACAAGATAGTATTTTCAAAAACTCACATATTTTTGAATACAAAAATCAGCCATTACTTTCTTTAAAAAATTTTCCTCTTAAAAGATTTTTGTAAAAGAGTATTTTATATAAATTTCAAGTAAGTCTTATATGACTGAATACCCGAAATGTTCAAATTATGCAGTGATCTCCAGCACAGAATTAAAAACGTATAACTTCTTGAACTGATGGCAACAAATGCCTAAAAACCATGACCCTGAGAGGTATAAAACTGGTAGTAACTGTACTTAGGACCCATGGGATATCCTTTGCACTGGGAGAGTAACCTTATGACAACAAACGACAGGATTCACTACAACTCTCTGGATGGAATCTACATTCATTCTTTTCTTCTAAGTATAAGAAGATTTTGGCCACAATCGGATGTCTGTGTCCATCAAGCAAAGGATTACAAATTCCTTTAAAATTTTTACATCATCCAAAGCACTATAACCCTTAAGAAGGATTCTGCCATGTGTCCGATTGTCCGCATATTTTTGCCAGCAGATGAATTTACAAGGTATTGTCACTATGAAATTCAATTTCAGAAACACATCCTGAAGCACTGGGAGATTCCCATGGCAGTTTGGCCAAATGAACTTGTAATTTTCATCTGCATCCATAAGGCTGACCACAGCACCACAAACTGAAAGTTACACTTCATTCAAATATCCAAAAATATCTTTCAAGTATGCCAACTCATGAAAAAACTCAAGAAACTCTTCTGAGAGCACCATTTCTTTTTCTCATAAGCAAATTAATAGATGAAAAATAAGGAAGCAGTTATCTAGACTACAGTGTAGTGCTCTAAGACATATCCTGGGACATACTGGGAATCTCTTATTCTGTTTCCATTTCTTGAGAAAACCTGTTGAAAAGGTAGCATTTCAAGGTTTTCTCTCTCTCAATAAAGTTGATTATATCCAAGGTGGTAAGCAAGACACCTTTTAGGATAATTGTCACAGTTTTTAATGCTGATTCATGCCAAGCCAATTGTAAAAGACATAGATCATGAATCCTTGAAGTTCTTTCTTCACAAAAGCAGCAAAATCAGATGTACTTCCAAGTACTCCATCCAAATCCAAGCACACCCCCCAAGTCAAATACAGCAAAAGCCTTTCAGGCTTCCAATAGGTAACTCACAATCTTGGAATTTCTCACGCATCAGTGTACATAAAACAGATAAAAACCAGAAACTAGCTACATGAAATAATGTCAATCATTACACATGAATGCTTGTTGAATGGGAAATGGTACTACTCCCAATTTGATGATAATCTGCTTCAAAGTATCAGAAGAAAAAGTCGAGAGCTCTTTTGAACATAACATCATTTGATTGTGCTTTGGTCATAGGAAGGAACACTTTGCAATAAATAACAAAATTTCAGTAGTCAGTTCAGACCTTACCTAACCTATTTTAGATTATCATTTTAAGGACCTCAGCATGTTGAAACTTACATAAATTGGATAAGTAGAAAAAGTATGTATCTTCTAAACAGAAATAATTACCGAAGCCAGTCTCTCTGTGTTATTCTCTATAGGTTAACATACATTTCAAAATAATGATTCCATCTGTTGCTTTACATGTTTCTCTAATTGGTGAAATCCCTTTAATCATTCTGAATTAAAGAGTCATTTTAAAGGAATTTTTTTTAACTCAATTTAGTTCCAGCACAAATTGCCAATAACTGTCTCTAAACATAATGGGCTAAAAATTTCCCTCCTTGTATTCTACTATAGACGTCGTATCAGAATGATAAACCACTGGTCAAAAGCAAATAATTCAATCTCTAATTACACCATAAACTTAGGTAAAATATATAAACAGTACATTTTGATGCATATGTTTGATACAGAAACTACCCACTTTGATCTGAATTGGTATAGGAACTAAAGAGGACAAGTAGCAGATATTCTTGTCTGTAAAGCATGTAAGCCTTGAAAAACTTGGGTTGAAATTTATTCCTATTTTAGTATTTCTAAGTTTGATACATAAATAAAATACCTTAATTCCCAAGGACATGTCTTACTGAACTTAATTTTTTCGATTTGTAATTTCAAATATATTCTAATGAAGTTGAGAATAAGTCATCATTATTAAATATTATTGGAAAATACATATTCTTTCTTAAAATCAGTATTTTCCAAAACGTATTACAATAAACTTTGCCTCAATGGTCCAAAGCTTCTGACCCCACTTTTCAGAACTATTGATTCATGTAATTATCTCTATTATCCTTATTTTTAAACCATTAGCAACTAAATACATTTCCTAATAATTATTTTTCACAATTAATTAATATGAAGCATTTAATGACTATAATGTTGAAGGAAGCATTCTTCCAACTTGGAAACAGAGTACTTTTCAAACTTTGATTTCCTAGGTATTCTGGTAATAAGCTAGTTACTTAGAAAATTCCTCAATAGATGCTCTGACATTTTACCACTTACAGTATTATGGAAAGTTTTACTTACTGAAACATCTTTCAGGTTTTTCTCAAAGGAGAAATGACAAGACTCTTTAGAAAAATCAAACTTGTATGCATCAGCTGGTCCTCCTCCTGATATCAATACTTTCCTAAGTTCATCAACATATTTCTCTTTTTCCATTGCCATGTCATCAGCTTCCTGAGAAATCTCTGATTCGGAAACTATGGGGGACAAAAATAAGTTTCAAAATGAAAAATAAATTTCTAAACATGAGAACATACTTGATTACCTGTTGCTACTAATTTATCATTTATGTTACAGAAATTTAAACAAAAGGTAAAACCAATCCCCATATCACACGTTTTTAAGTAAAATTATACCATTTAGCTGAACTAGCAATTTTTTAAAATGTTATTTACTTTTGAGAGAGAGAGAGAGTGTGTGTGAACAGGGGAGGGGCAGAGAGAGAGGGGCACAGAGCATGTGAAGCAGGCTCTGAACTGACAGCAGACAGAGCCCAATGCGGGGCTCGAACTCACGAACCATGAGATCATGACCTGAGCCTAAGTCAGACGCTTAATTGACTGAGCCACCCAGGTGCACCTGAACCTAGTAGTTTTTAAGAAACATGTTAATTTAGCCTCAAATCTCATCTGAAAAACATTAGACTCCTTGCATTTTTTTCTGCCCTCAAATGAAATACATGCATTGTAACTTACTAGAAAAACTACCGTCTTGTATACCTGCTCCTATGTCAAAGTCAGATAAATTATTCCTTATGATGATTAATACGCTCAGTATTTTACAACATCTTTCTTGTCTCAATTATTAAAGAGATAAAATAGTCTATAGCCTATTTTTCACTCACATGGGCTGAGTCAAATTAAAGTAAAAATGGAGTTCATTCTTCTCATCTCATTATGTGCCAACAATAAAGAAAGTGGATGAGGCAAGTGATGAGGAAGAAAAGAGAAGGGAATTAATATTTATTGAGTGTCGCCTGTGTGACATACAGTATATTACAGATCCGGCTTCCAATTCTCTCACCTAGGTATATTGAAAGCTGATGCTCTATTCATCTATAGAAATTGTTACTTCAACAATTATAGTCTCAATTCTAGATATTCTTTCTTTTTCATAATATCCTGTTCCACACCCTACCTTTAAATATTGGAAGGCTTTAAATATACTTAAAATCTCTTTCAGATTGGTCTCCATGCAGGGTTCTTAGAGTATTAATTCCATTTCTACTACCTGCTGACACATTCTGATTCTGGTTTTTGCCTTTCAAGCTTTGCAATGTTTGAACAAGACTCTCCTCTAGCCAGAGTATCATCTGATCTGGGAAACAGAGGTGGCCTTAAATGAAGGTTGCTAGTTTAACTTTCTTGGAGTCTCTATAGGCCTTAACAGCTCCGGACCAGTTTTGAAAGTTACCTTCTTCACTTGTTTTTTACATCTGAAGCAGAGAGTTCAAAGGTAAGTCCCCCACCCCTCATTCATACGTAACACAGGCTTAGGGATCTGATTTTTGTGGATCTTTTTTAAGTTTATTATTTATTTTGGGGGAGAGAGTGGAGGGAGGGGAAGAGAGAAAGAAAGAGAGAGACTCCAAAGCAAGGTCTGTGCTCAAAGTGCAGCCCCAGTGGAGCTCAACCTCACAAAATCAAGAGTCCGGAGGCTTAACTGACTGAGCCACCCAGGCGCCCCTGATTTTTGTTCACGCTTTTATTCACTCATAGCTCTTAGTGACTGGTCTGATTCTATGTTGCATCTTCAAACCAGAGAGTAGGTTTTGTTTTTGTTCTGTTTTTCTTTTTTAGGATGATTTCATTAACAGGATAACTTTTCAGTTTCCTTTCTTGACATTGAGAGCGAGTTCCAGTTCCTTGAGAGGCCTGCACTCTCAACATTCCGCCCCACTCAGGTAGTGCAGTCACAGTCATTTAGACACACATCTAGTTCAGATATTCCACGGACCTACAGTTAAGTTCTAGTTTCCATTAACCACTTTGGTTTCCCGATACCTTTTCGTAGATGGCACCGGGGATTTCCCTTTATTACATTCTAAAGCTGCAACGTGTCTTTTTGCTTTTCAAATTACAAGATTTAACCTAACATTTGTTTGAAACATGTGTGTGGTTGGATGGTTTCCTATGTCAATTCAGGCTACTGCAATGATGAAAGACTCATGTGGTCCCATCTTTTTATATTCAAAGGTTACATTTATCCATTTTATCCCTTATAACACTGATAGACATTTTCATTTCTCAAATGCTAAAATTGAGGCTCAGAGCAAGTAATGAATGCTCTATGGACACAGAGCAGATACGTGGTCAAACTGGGGTTCATACTTATCGTCTCTCTGCTTGTTTTGTTTTGTGGTGAGGCAGATACGGGACACTGGAAAAACTATTTCTTTCCATGATATTAAAAAAAATACATTAGTATGATATACTACAGAATATACTACAATGGCATCTTTACTAAAGAATCTCCAAAAATTTAACATGGATTTTCATTCCACTGGTCTGAATCCTATCAAGTGTGTATGGAAGCCTCATGACAGGCAATGAAGAAAAGGGTTTGAAATATCTCCATATATTTTTCATTACCCTTTTTTGGTAAGTTCTGATATTAAAATATGAATGTTAACACAGACTTTGAAAAGAGGTAAGAATAAAGATATTTTATACTCTTTTTAAAAATATTTTATGTTCTTTATGTGATTTTACAGCTTCTAAAATACTTTCATATATTTTGTCTATCTGTGAAGCAGAGGCAGATTTAAGATGATCACCACTATCAAATCTAACTGACCTTCTAAATACCCTATTGGTGCTTCTGAAAAAAAAAACATAAAAATAAGAAGACAAATGCTTCCTTTTAAGGAATAATTTCATATTTTATAATTTTGAAGTTATAAAGACCTAGGAAGAGAAAATATTTCACAGAGAATTGGAAATACATCTGTAGAAACCATCTTTAACGCCACTACAGAAAAAATTTATAAGAAAACACAAAAGAAAATTATGTCTACTGATGAAACATCCAGTAAAAAGCATTCTAAATTTCATTAAAATGAAAAGATATCTACCTGAAAATATTTCCGAGAATTTATTGATTCAACTCTCTTATTCAAAACAATACTTAATCAGCATCTACTATGTGCCAGGTAACATTCTACGCACCAGGGATACAAGTTTAACAGACAGAGAAAAATGCCAGCCTTATGCAGCCTAGATTCAAGTGCTAACATCTTAGGTATTCTCTTCGATATTCTCTTATGTTATGCCATCTGTGAAATGCTGTGATGATTATTGTTATGGAACATGCCATTTTTGAGAAAAAAAGAAACATGAAAGGAAATTTTCTATTTACACTTCCCCCTTTAAAAACTGTGAGAAAAAAATTCAGAAAAAAATGTACTTGAACATTTCCATTAATGGTAAATGTGAAATTTTGACTGCCTATTTAAAACTTCAATCCCGGAAAAACTTGGTCACCAGTTTTGAATTTTGTGCTAGGAACATCTGGAAGAAGCACAGCTGTAAGCATCCAATGTTCCAAAACCTTTGGTGACCAAAAATAAAAGCCATGGAAATAATAAAATTCAGCAAGGATACAGCTGAACCGCATAATAATGGCATAAAAAGGGAGCAGGCCAACATGACCAAAAACCAAGGAATTGTTCTCAGACATGTAGGAATCAAGAAAGCATCATTTTAACACTATTTGTGGGTAGATGAAGATGTAAATAAGGAACGAAGATTTTTTTCTTTTGGATACTTATGCATAAGGAACCGAAGACCGTGCATATCCTAGGTTTGTGTCAGTGCTTCGAAGACCAACTTATTATCCCATTAGGGATCTTGCTGTTTTGATGTTCATTTATTTGAGAGAGAGAGAGAAAGAGAGAGCACATGCGAGCAGGGGAGGGACAGAGAGAGAGACAGGATCCCAAGGAAGATCCCAAGCACGCTCTGCATTGTGAGTTGTAGAGCCTGAAGTGGGACTCGATCTCACAAACTGTGAGATCCTGACCTGAGCAAAAATCAAGAGGCAGACGCTTAACCAACTGAGCTTCCCGGGCGCCCCCTATTAAGGATCTTTGATGATATCACATCATGGACCTACTCTACTACCTTTATTAAAAATCCTTTGTCCACTGAACCCTGTCATATAATCTCCAAATAGGTCACTAAATATCAATGCTTAGGCCACATATAAGTAGATATAATTATGTGACAATAAATGTGTTAATAAAGTTTAATTTACTTTTCAATGAACTTTAAACTACTCTAGAGATGGGTAATATACGTTTCTCTTCACTGACTGAAATTCTTATAAAGGTCACATAATAGTCATCAATCATTAACCTACTTTGTGACTTAACTCTGCGATATAACCCTCTATAATGTTGAAGTGATGACAGACCACATGATAATTAGACCTCAAAACATTCATTAGATAAAACATTACTAATGGAAAAGAAATCAGTGAATTTAGTGTGTGGGAGATTAAAAGGAACCCCACATCCTTTTAATTTCACTCAAATGAAAAGAGAAAAAAAATTATCCAAATTGAAGGTTACAGCAATCAAAAAATTGTACAAAAAAACAGGATGAGGTATAGGAAGGAAATCCATTTTCATGTTTCAATTATGTAATTGTTTCAATGTTCTTAATCGTGTTATTGTCTATCTATAAAGTGCCAAACCAAATCATATTTATGTAATAAGCCTTAACTAAACATGGAAACAATGTTATATTATTTGGCTTGATACTTTGTCCCTGAAATGTACACAAGAAAATAGAAATGAATAATGAAAGATATAAAACATTTGTGAGATTAAAACTTAAATATTTTTGAAAATAAAATGACCATATATGGTGCATTATAAAATGTTCTGCTTGAAAGCCTGTTTAGTAAGGAAGCCAAAATGTTAACAATTCACCAAGGATACAGAAATCATACATCACATTTTTCTCACACTATTCATTAGCTGGAAAACAAACGGCAAAATATACTACATTTATGACTAATGTCAACATTAAATAAATATACAACTGGAGTTTTCATTAAAAAACATGCTAACTCTGAAATAAATGGTTCTCTTTCTTTTCTTTCCTAGCAAGTTTTATATATTTGAGGCATCTTTTCATTCTCTCTTCCAAAGAATATCTATTGAGCATGTATTTTCTAGGCACTGGTCTAGATACTTCTAAACAATAACTGATGAATCACATGCATTCCTTGCTCCTAATTAATCTAGCCTAGGGAAACAATATTCATAATAATAGTATTAAGAACAACTGCCAGCACATTCTGTTTGACATACACAAAATGTTCCATAAATGTAAATTCAACTTAAATTTCCGGTTAAATCAAGATTTAACAGTTAATCAGAGTACTCGTTTATTCCCAATCCTTAGTAATAAAAAAAAAAAATTAAAACAACATTTTGTTGTTCTTTGCTTTGGTGAATGAAGTTTACTAACTAGATTACAATTTATATTTTCTTTTGATAATTACATCTCTTAAAGCATCTCAAAGTCATCTGTCTAATCATAATTTATTATACAGAATAAGCCATTTGTCAACTCTGAATATCTATGTTATAAAGAAAGTATTCAGTATTCCCTACATACAAGCAACCACTTCACCTAGGACCCATATCCTGGGCTGTGCAGTTGAAACTGCTCTCTCTCCAGATAACTGGCATTAACCTACTGCCATGATCTTCAACCCTATGCACCTCCTTTTCAAAACAGAGCTATTGTCACCTGGGTACACCTTTACCAGCATACACAGAACTAACCTGACAAGTTCTGACTCATAAAAGGCAACAACTGATTTCTCTTACATAGAAATTTACAGCTGGGGCAACTGGGTGGCTTAGCTGGTTGATCATCTGACTCTTGATTTCAGCTCAAGTCATGATCTCAGGGCCATGAGATGAAGCCTTACATCAGGCTCCATGCTAAGCTTAAGATTTTCTCTCTCTCTCTCTCTCTCTCTCTCTCTCTCTCTCTCTCTCCCCCCTCTGTCCCTCTCCCCTGCTTGCACTCTTAAAAAAAAAAAAAAAAAAAAAGGAAATTTACAGCTTAAACAGAGACCATAACAGGTACTGCAAACATTATCCTTGAAAACTCTTTATTTTAATAATACTTACATCAGCATTCCTTGCTGTCAAAAAAGGAGAATTTAAATAAATAAATAAATAAACTCTGCAAGTATAAATTCAGTTTGACTGCACTGTGTAACAGAATTTTTAACATCCAAGAAAGAACACTTTACCATGTAATTTTAAAAGACGATATAATAATTACAGTAACAAGTTTTAGGGAAATATTTCAAAATTGATAGAAGATACAAATGGTATATAAATTAACATGACAAATTTATTTTACCTAAAACATTATTTACAACATAACTCTAGAAATGACTGTTACATAACTGCGTAAATACTTTTTCAAATCTTTCAATAAAATACTTTAATAGAGTATAAAAACTGCTATATGAGCAAAAGATAATTCCATGTATTTTCACTTTAGACCTGCCATGTTCCACAAATAATAATTAATTGCAGGGGCATCAGACTTTTTAAAAGATCACTGCCAAACATAAATTAAAAGTCTATTTCATGAAGTAATAGCGAAAATACCACATACAGTTTGAACCTTGATTTACAAAATTTTACACCATGGATTCTGTTTTGTTTTTGTTACATATGTAATGCATGTATACTAGAAAATAATTCAAACAATATAAGTGTGTGAAATAAAAAGCAAATCACTACCACCCCACTCCTCCAAGCCAACACAATCCCTTGGCCCAGCCAACCCACCTTCTTATGCCTCCCAGTATTTCCCTGGGGTCCTGAAAATACATATATGTATAAAGTACTATTTATGTTTTGTATAAAGACATCATTTAAAAACCCTGACCAACTCTAAGTATTAAGACTAAACTAATAACCAGAATTTACTGGGTTACATGCTTATTTATCTATCCTTCTATTAATTATATAAAATGGCATTCAATCTTAACAAATCTACACGTAAATTAGACAGCAATAACAAGTAAAAGCAATCATGCTCATTTTACCCAGTACCTACTAAAGAAACACTTTAATATGAAGTATCACTGAGGACTAAAAAACAGCACATTACTGAAATTTCACCTTTAAAAAATTTGCTCTGAATATTACCTGTTCCGGTCCATGCTGACTGACCATCAGTAAGTGTAATAACAAAACCAGATGCTAGCGTTCTCTCCCAAGCAATTTGTAGAAAATGAATTATATCTGGTTCAGAAGCAAAACAAATTCTGCTTACTTTTCTTTCCATTTCTGGTCACCTGTTATAAAATAATTAAATTAATATTTTTGTAAGAAACTTTGGCTATCAAATAATAATGTTTTCTTTTTTTCTTAATTTTTTAATGTTTATTTATTTATTTATTTATTTTTAATTTTTTTTCAACGTTTTTATTTATTTTTGGGACAGAGAGAGACAGAGCATGAACGGGGGAGGGGCAGAGAGAGAGGGAGACACAGAATCGGAAACAGGCTCCAGGCTCTGAGCCATCAGCCCAGAGCCTGATGCGGGGCTCAAACTCACGGACCGCGAGATCGTGACCTGGCTGAAGTCGGACGCTTAACCGACTGCGCCACCCAGGCGCCCCGAATGTTTATTTATTTTTGAGAGACAGAACATGAGTGGGGGAGGAGCAGAGAGAGACAGGTAGATACAGAATCTGAAGCAGGCTCCAGGCTCTGAGCTGTCAGCAAAGAGCCCGAAGCAGGGTTCAAACTCACAAACTGTAAGATCGTGACCTGAGCCAAAGTGGACATTTAGCTAACTGAGCCACCCAGGCACCCTAAATAATAATGTTTTCTATATTGGTCTCTCAGCTACACAAAGCACCAAAGAAATATTAGTAAAATAGAACACTGTACAATAGTTAACCAAGCATCAAACAGTAAATCATAGTTCTATTCAATATTGGTTTATAATTTTTACAGATAAAACAGAAGCCCGTAAGTGCCAAACGAGTTGCCCAAGTTGTGTGCTGAAAAAAAAAACTATGCTCACCAATATGAAGAATAAAGACTTTTCTTACTAATCCCACTTTCATTTCTAATGATTAGAGGTCCTTTTTCTATGAATTCAAAAACCATTCTTCTGCTAATTTACTCTAGAATCTTGCCCAAACTGACCTCAAACTTACCAAACTGTGGTATGACACATATTTGATTCAAAGCAAATAACTATATTCCTTCTAATACTGGAATATCCCTTAACCATATGCACTTCATTAAGAGAGGCTGAAAGGGGCACTTTGGTGGCTCAGTCGGGTAAGCATCTGACTTCGGCTCAGGTCATGATCTCATACACAGTTCATGAGTTCAAGCCCCACACTGGGCTTGATGCTGACAACTCAGACTATGGAGTCTGCTTCAGACTCTGTGTCTCCCTCTCTCCCTTCCCCTCCCCCACTCGCACTCGGTCTCTCACTCTCTCAAAAACAAACGTTGAAAAAATTTTATAAAAAAAAGAGAGATACTTAAGCTGTAGAAACCAACATCCAAAACAAAAACTACCCTAAAAATTACAAATATACAAAGAAAAAAACATTACAAAAAGAAAAAAAAAAATTACAAAAAGTCAAAACCAGGAACAAAGCACACAAATTGCCAAAGATGAAAAACTAGAATTATTCTTTAATCACAAAGCATGAATCTCTTGCTAGATGATCCTGAAAAAGCTAAAAAGAATTCTTGGGGTGCCTGGGTGGCTCAGTCGGTTGAGCATCCAACAGCTCAGGTCATGATCTTGCGGTCTGTGAGCTTGAGCCCCGCGTCAGGCTCTGTGCTGACAGTTCAGAGCCTGGAGCTGCTTCAGATTCTGTGTCTCCCTCTCTTTCTGTCCCTCCCCCGCTCATGCTCTATATCTCTCTGTGTCAAAAATAAAAAAACGTTAAAAAAAATTTTTGTTAATAAAAAAAAAGCTAAAAAGAATTCTTTAATCTTTTATTCAGGGAGAAGGTACAAAATTTCTTCCGTTTTTATGAACAAAATGTATAACATGCTGTAAAAATCCAAAGTAAATTGTTAACTGACACTTGACTGACAACTGATTAGTAAGTTTTAACAAGAGCAAAATCTTAAAGCAGTTTTAATTCACTTTCTCAATTTAAAACTACTATATTCGTGGGGCGCCTGGGTGGCTCAGTCGTTTGAGAGTCAGAGTTCGGCTCAGGTCATGATCTTACGGTTTGTGAGTTCAAGCCCTACATCGAGCTCTTTGCTGACAGCTCAGAGCCTGGAGCCTGCTTTGGATTCTGTGTGTGTGTCTCTCTCTCTGCCCCTCCCCCGCTTGTACTCTGTCTCTCCCTCTCAAAAATAAACATTAACAATTTTTTTTAATTTTTTAATTAAAAAAACTATTACATTCTCATAAAGCATATTATTTTTCTCAATTAACAATTGCATATGAGAATACCAACAACTGAAATATGAAGAAACGCCCCTTGTCAGCTCTTCACACAATTGAATATGAAAATAAAAACAACTCACTTTGTCAGCTCTTCACAAAACCAATTTTACTACAAATCTCTATCTTCTGGGAGTGGAGGAGATGCTTAATTATAGAATGCTAGAGCTATTCTATCTTACAGTAAAAAGCGTAAGGAAGCAGGGCAATTTCCAGAATAAAAGAAAGAGTATCTAAAATTAAGAACGTAAGATACCTCTAAATTGATAAATTAACAATAATTCTAACTGCTACCTAAAGTGTACTCAGAGGAATGTTTATTCTTCTTCCCAGTAAGAGACAAAGTTTTAAAATAACCATACTTGAAGCCACATCAATTAAGCATGTTTGTGTTAAAAATATACAAATCTGTAGACTTGACTATAACATAATCACTGAAAAAATATAATTCTTTTTAAATATTTCATTTAGTCAAAAATTTTCCTACACTGAGGTTTTTTGTTTTGTTTTGTTTTTTGGGGGGGTTTTGTTTGTTTTGTTTTGTTTTTTGCCTAGATGTGCTTACTTCTGAAATGCTTTATTCATTTGGGAATATTTTCTTTTAAATCAATTAGTCAAAACCACTTACCATGCAGCTAATTACCCACATGCTCTGTAATCCTTAAATTTGAAAATTACTGGAAAATGCATATTCCTGTTTTTCTATGCCATTCATTGAAAAAGACACATAGCTAAAAGCCTTACATAATTCTCATAGGCCTCAAATCCACAACTTTGGTTGGGGGAGGGTAATAGAAACTTATGAAGGCCACTTTTTGCCTCTAGAATTTATATACAAACACACAGATACACAAACTGACACTGATTATTTCATCTTAAATAAGCCTCAAGAACATGGCCATTGTTAGCAATTAATGTAACTTTGTGAAAAAGAAAACTCAGCACTTAGAACTGCTGATAAAAAGCAACTGGTTTCACTGATATTTTTACCCTAGGGGGGCCAAAAGACAAATTAATTATTGACACAAAGTAGTCTAAAATTGATTATTTCAGATACTTCATCCTACTTTCACAATGATATACAGGGCTTTAACCTCAATAATGTTAAAAAGACATTTAGGGATCAGATTTGTTTTAACATCTTTGAATTATTCATGTTTCAAATATTTTCCAATGTCTGGTCAACTCTAGGTTTTTATAGCTAAAACTAAATCAAATTATTTTAAAGATTCCATTATTTTATTGTACTCAGATTTGAAACTGTGGATGCTGTGAGTCATGTTTAAGCACTTGCATATTAATAGCACAAGTCAGTATCCTGTAAATACTTTGTAGTGAGAGCCTCAGTAGCCTCAGATATGTCTTCTATCAACCGAGTTTTAATTTCCTGATAATATACTATTTGAACCACTTTTGAAAGAAATTCATTCTTTACTTACTGAGGTCACCCCCTCATTAAATGTCAAATACAAAATATCTAAGAACCAACCACAAAGCAGAAGAAAGGATGACTTGCCATGTCTTTTAAGATTCCTAAGGGCAAACCAATGATGTCTTTGCTTTCGCCAGCCCTATAAATGGGAATACTCAGCCATAGTTTTTCTGCCCCAAGAATACTTCAAGAAAGGGGTGGAATCCTCTTCAGAGGGACTGATTGATTAGGGTCATAAGAAAGCCTATGTTTTGTTTTCTAAGGGCACTAAAGGTCGCACTGGTATCAGCACCTCTCCCAGCCAGAGCCAAGGATCTAAGACATGCCTGCAGGTGGAAACAGTTGGGTCCCACCCCAATTTTTACATCAGTAGCTTTATTGAGAGCTCAGAACAGTTGAGAATTGAGAAGCTTATCTTTAGTACTTTGTGTCTCTGATACTTGGCTTCCTTCTTAGGAGAGAAATAAGTTGTTGGCTGGTATGCAGTTGATGTGATCTACACTCTGAACAAATACCATTCACAGTTGCCTCTGAATAAACAAGACGCTTTTTAAATTAGTTTACAAAGAATTTTGTATGCCCTTTTGGATGCTGATAAGAAGCAGTGCAGAAGCCAACTCTCTTAGGTCAGCTCAAGTTAGTGACAACACTGTATCATTGATAACACCATTGTGAACTTGAGCTTCTTTTATTTTCCTTTATAGTTAAATTACAGCTTCTTTTCAAGCTGCTTGGGCTGCAGGTGTTCAAACTTCTGCAGCTATGCCAGATCAGAAGAGACTAAATGCATGTTTCTAATGAAGCAATTAAGTTAAGTGCCCCCTTGTTGAGAAAAGTAGGCTGATACCTAAAGTGAGTTCAGAATAAAGATTAGCACACAGCACATTGCCACTAAGAGTCTGTAATTAGATTCCTGATCATGTTATTTTGTTTAACCTTATTTTTTTCTTAAGGAGGGAAAGAAAAAAAAATGTAAATTGTAAACCAAAAGCACGGTAATAATTTTTTTTTTTTAAGTTCTATCATATTATAAAAATTCAAGGACAGGACCAAATATATTAATAAAAAGGAAAGAAAGGTTTATGTCACAAACACTGGGCTATTTACTTTTAATAATACAAACGTCACACAATTCAGGAAAACTAAATGCAAAGAGGATGACTATTTTCCCATTTGTTTAGTATTTTTTTTAAAAGCATTGATTATCCATACTAATCTTAACAGAATTCCCAATTGAAGACTTTTTTTTAATTAATAATTCATTCCTAGAATTTTCATTATTTTTTCCTATAATTTTAATTAATAGCATGCCAGCACCTACCTAAAGGGTAAATTCAGGTTTTTTTTAAATCAATTTACCTTTAAATTTCCAAGACAATTAAAAATATTAAGCTAACTTTCTATAGAAGAAATCGTTTCTTGAAACAATGTTTTCACGTTCCAGTTTCCTAAACTTTAATGATAAAAAACATAATATTATTCAATATTTTTCTAATCATGTCAATATTATCCCCATTCTAGTAATTTAGGAATGAAAGTAAAGTGACCAGCGGTCCAGGTTTGTCTGAGATTTTCCTGGTTTCAACACGGAAAGTCCACGTACAGTAACCCTCTTAACCCCAGGCAAATTAGGATGGACGGTTCCCCAAGGTAAGAGTAAAATATAGCTAAGACTGTTGGCATAATCTTGTTCAAAAACTTGTAAAATACAGCTAAGTTCAAGTTACACATTAATAGTCTGATGCTTCAGAAATAAAGCATTAGAACTATAAAATAAGTCTAAAAATTAAGGCATCTTTGCCATGGTCATAGTCCATTCTCAATTACCTCTCTTATAACTGTGGAATGCCAGCTGCTGCCATTCCAAATATCGTATTACTGCTCATTTCCTCTGCTTATCTTTTACAAACACCATTAATAATCATTAGTTTCAGTGATTCATTTAAAGTTCACTTCCTCTCCTTTTTTCTTTACCCAATGAACTAAGTATTTAAAAACAATAAAAGGCCTGAATAAATTTCCCACATAAAATCTAACACCTCGATCCGAAATGCCCTGAAAATTGGACCCACAGTTCCAGAACTTCCTTTATCTTCATCAAATGGACACTCTTAATTACAAATAAACTTGGCAGAAAGGACGAGAGTATACTTATCATTTTGGAAACTTTCTAAACTTTCACAAGAACACTTCAGTCCTAATTGCAGAGTTTCATGTGAGAATGACACTTAACAGAACTGAAGAGATAAGATAATACCTGAAATACAGCATTAGCTAAACAACAGTCATTTTTTCATTAAGAACTTAGTAATTATGATTTCTTAAGCCTTGAAATTCTGACACCTCTCTTGTATTTTAATTTCAGAAGAGTGAGGGTGTTCCTATGAAATACCATCAGTTAAGCATATATACAGTCTATCCTACTTGAAAAATGTGCTGCCCAGAAATGAAATCAAACTAAACACACTTTCTGGAAAAGAAATAGGACTTGCACTGTCCTTTTTCCCCCATTCACAAACCCACCATTTACTTACAACTGTACCCATTTATCTGCCTACTTCCAATGGCAACCGGACGATGAATAATAAGATTGGGGTACAAATCAGAGTTAAACCTGAAAAAAAAGATCCCTACAACATATCCTCAACTGGTGACACTACCTAATTCAGCCATACACAACTATTCAGGAACTATATGAAATTGCCAGTATTTAACAATTTTTAACCTACACACACACACACACAAATGACTTCACATGGTTCAAATGATAATAAGTTATAAACAACCCATTCCTAATTGGATGAATAATTACATATTTATTTTCAAGATAAAAACAAAAGAGCAAAAGATGAACTAAGCTCATAATTGTTGTGCTAGGTGATGGGTACACAGGGATCTATTACTCTCTCAAAATCATTCTCTCAAAATTTTTAAATTTTTTCACAGTAAAATGTTTAAAAAGAAGAGGGTTCAGTAAGTATTATTTGACCATCACGTTGATTACGTTGTGAAAGAGTACTTTTGGAAAAAGAGAAAACATCATCTATTAGAAAGATATTCTTAAATATACAACTTAAATATGTAATTTAACACTTCAAAACTTAGGACCCTATTTAAGAAGCAGTGAACTCAGTGTTGACTCTTTAGTAACAGTCTTTATGTGATAAGCATTACACCAGAAATACTGGTATGTCATGCACCTTTGACTAACTTAGAGATGAGCACATGATTCAAGTCAGGACCACAAAGACCAGTGAAGCTCAATTCCAGGACTTTGGATATACATTCTTCTCTACTGGAGTTGATGTTCTAACACTGCGAGCTTGAAGCCACTGACAACAAAACCAACAGAACAGAAAGTGAAACTGAGGTGTGGGGAGCAGCTCAGATCTGATTCCAGAGGTACCAAAATCTAGATCTAACTATAGATGGTTTAGGTATGAGGCCAAGAACATTGTTTTAGGCTTTGGAATCAGTCAGACTTCAGTATGAATCCTCACTGTCATGCCTTGGTTGTGTAGACTTCAGCAAATCATTTAATTCTCTAAACTTCAATTATCTCATACCTCAATTATCTCATACCTGCAAAATAGCTGTAAGTCAGCAAACTGTGTATTCCATCAGTGACAGGAGTACCAAACTTTGGGAAACATTAAACTTACAATATTCAACATCAAACAGCAAGTTTTACACTTTCACCTTAATACGCTTACACTCTCATCACATCTAAAACACACGACATTTTGAAAAGACTGGGCAACTTTGTTATCACTACATGATAAATAATCGGTAACAAATGATTCAAGAAGACAACTGGTCAAGGAGCCAACTTTGCATAATGGTCATAATCCTAACGATTCGGCGGGGGGGGGGGGAAGTATATTCAAAACAAAGGTTCAAGTCTTGGTGACACTGCAAAAATACGTTTTCCAAGTTTTAAAAATCACTAATTAATAAGTCTAATGCTTTCTCCTTAAAACTCAACAGCTTACCTCAAAGTATCGACAAATGATCTCGGCAAGAGGGATCAAAACAATTTAAATTTTAAAATTTTTTCTCTTCCATCTTTACTACACTGAAAAGAATAGATTAAAAGACTTTTATGGACTTCTAAATACAATTTGCTTTTTTATGTGTGTAAGATCTTTATAGAAATAAATGTAACTCCTGGCAGAATATACAACCTCAATTATACTTTGCATCCATTCTTCACAATATAAACATAACAGTGTGATGTGGTTAAATGATTCAATTACTATATAAAGGCCATCAATCTCTGTTATAAGAAAAGCAACAAGAGGGTCAGTCTTGATACCCATAGTTAACGCTCTTCTAGGACTGTTTTAGGACTATCATTCAAAGAATGCTCAGTTTAACCTTTTTCTAGACGTCTGCAAAACAGATGGAAGATTGTATGGTTCCAATGACTTGGAAAGCTTCAAATGTCTCTTTACTTTGCATCAAATGTTCTATTACAGTGATATTCATATGAGAACAGTAGTGAACTATGACATTCAACCAAACATATCAACTTTACTCGCTCTTTATTCTCATTTTTCTTCTGAGACATAGTTGTCAAATAATAACAGAACAAATTTTCTCATCACATTTAAACTTCACAAACTTATGTTTTTTCTATTGCTAAATTCTCAGAGCATAAACCTCCCAAAAGTAATAGCTAAGTCTTGACTTGAGCCAATTTTTATAAGAATAATGTGCAAGATGATGAGGTTGGTTCCCACACACAGTATTAAGGCAAGAAATTTTGATTCAATTTATAGATGAGTATCATTGCACAACTAATTTATAAAATTATAAATTGCAACCATGCTGTCATTTTTTAAAAACATAAGTTAAGCCCAAATATGAAATTATATCAGTATACTATTTTATATACCTACTATTTATATACCTACTGTTTTATATCTACCTACAAATTACCAAAGAATTGTCAATATATTTTTTTTTAATTTAACTTTAAGTGCCCCAAAGTTTACACAGATGTTATCCTACTTTCTCTCAGCAGCTGTTCACTGGACATGTCCCTTATTTATTGATATACTGTGTTCAATGCTAGGGTCACATTTCTTAAACAGGAACTTGGCAACTTCCAAACTCTATGGTAAATATTGACATATCTCAGCATGTCAATATTTATACTGTCAGGACTCTGATGAGTCTCCTCAACAATGGGAGCATCTTAATTTCTAAGCAGCAGCTTGCTTCTGTTCCAATTGAGCAAGGTCTTATGTTATTCAATATCATTCTCACTAACTATTTGGATAAAATTATAAGTAAGCTAATAGTATCCTCTAACGTAAAGACCAGATTGAATTCCTTGCTGATTTCAACATTTTGGACACTTACAGGGTTAGTAAAGTTCAAAGAAGGCACAAAATCAGGAATGCCTTCCAAGGAATATTTGTTTTTGATTACTTAATCCCAAGCCTAATCATTATTTTCATTCCCATTAATGGGGCTGAAAGCTGCTGAAGCCTTTTCAGAATTTATAGAGTTAAATTATCTCCTCTTCTGTTAGTACTAAAGGCTAGGCAACATTACAAAAAGATTGGCTTACAGACTACAACAATGATAAAAATATTCAGAGGAGAGTTTAAATTCAGAATGCTTACCATGAAAGGTAGTTGGAAGTCTAGCTCATTATCTAAGATTATATAGCATTTTAAATGCAAAATTAATTTACCTAATATGGGGGCCAACTATCAGAAATTATGTTAACAAACTAATCATTTTTAACTCAATCTTAACAGCAATTTCCATATCAGTGGAAGAAAATCTTTGCAATATCTTGAAAATAGCCTGGATTTCCCAATGGCACACAAGCAAAAGTTTAATTTAAAGCTATTGGCAGTGCAGGCAGCTAGCAAAAGCATGAATGCCTCATGAGCAGTTTGGAATTCTAGCATTCCCCTCTGAGGCAACAAAAATCTCAACAGTGTTATCCCAACAAGAGCCCAGTTTCATCAAAATTAAAAATTGCTGACTATAATAACCCTCTGTTCATCTATTTCAGCCAGTGTCTTAGAAAAAAAAGCACAACTCATGTTCTCATCAGCACTGGCAGCTTCACAAATGACAAGAAGCAAATTGCCCAGGACTATAAAATGCATTAACTACCTCCTACCTGTATAAAAAGAACTATTTTTCTATTATTTTAAGGACAGCCACCTTTTCCTAGAAAACACAGTTTAGCAAATAGAGTTAAATTTTATGCTCAGAAGATTCGGATTGAAATCACAATTCTACTGCTCCAAAGCTCAGTGACTTTGGTCACGTCATTATTATATTAAAACATTCACTGAATGCTCCCTATGTACCAAGCTTAGATATTCCCAAAATGAGTAAGACACATTCCCAACTCTCTAGTGAAATAAAAAAACCCAAAAGGAATTATTTTACAAGTTTGTAAAGTGCAGAGACAGGGTGGTACCTCCTCTCAAGAGTACATGTAAGCCAGCCTGACATTTCAAGGAAGGCTTCCTTGAATTACACCTGATATGAATCTTAAAAACTGAAAAAGGAAAAAAGGATAAGAAAAGGCATTCCAAGCACAAGAACTTGCTTGAGCAAAGGCTTGGAGGCAAGAAACAACATGATATATGAAAATGATCAACAATTCAGTGTTTCATGATGACTACAAATCAAGGATGACTAAATTCAAATAACCAGTCAAGTCCATTCATTTAACCAAAACATGCACATTTGTATGCATCAGTGTTTTAGAATTTGGCATAAGGAAGCAAAACAGATAACAATTCTTGCCTTTTTAAAACTTATGGTTTAATAGGAGACAAACGATTAAAAACAATAAAAAACACGTAAAATATATAGCATGGTGATAATCTATAGCAAGAGGAGAGGATAAAACAAGAGAAAACTGGGAGTATAGAGGCCAGTAGGGAAAAGGGGGATAGTTACAAAGCCTCAATTTTAAAGGTTTTATTTTCATTATTATTTTTTTTAATCTGAGAGAGAGAATGCGAGCATAAGCAGGAGAGAGAGGTACAGGAGCAGAAGGAGAGAAAGAGAATCCTAAACTGACTACACGCTCAGCACAGAGCCCAACATGGAGCTCAACCCCAAGACCTGGGGTTATGACCTGATCCGAAATCAAGAGTAAGATGTTCAACCAAATGAGCCACCCAGGAGACCCTGCTTTTTTAAAAATTTTTTCTTTCTTTTTTTTTTTTTTTAATTTTAAAGAGGCAAAGTTGCAATTTTTTAAAGGAAGTTGAGGTAGGCTTTCTTGAAAGGGTGATATTTGAGCACATACATTAAGGAGATGAAAGATTTAGTTGTTTGGATGTTTGGGAAAAAGCATTCCAAGCAGATGAAGCAGTTGGTGGAAAGGCCCTAAGGTAGCCGTGGGCTTGGTATACTGAAGAAACAAGGCAGCCAATATGGCTGAGACAGAGTGAGACGAGGAGAGAATACCAAGGGTAATGGGAAACCAGATCATGTAGAGTTTTGTAGGCCAATGTCAGGATGTTAGCTTTTACTGTGAATCAAATGAGAAATCATAAAACGTTTTCAAGCAAAGAAGTAATTTCACATTCCTTCTAATAAACTTTCTATTTTGGAGTAATACTGAATTTACAGAAAAGTTGCAAAATAACACAGAGTTCCCATATACACCTGCCCCAGTTTCCTCTAATATTAACATCTTATATTACCATGGTGCATTCATTAAAACAAAGAAACCAACATTGGTGCATCACTACCAACTGAACTCTAGACTATTTGGATTTTACCATTTTTTTCCTCTAATATCTTTTACCTGTTCCAGGATCCAATCTAAGATAACACATTGCATTTAGAATCTTACATTTTAATACAATTTCTCACCTATATTTTAAAAGTATCATTCTGGCTATTGCGTGCGAATAGATTGCAAAGAAGCAAGGAATGAAGAAAGCAGAGAGACCAGCTAGAACTATTACTGTTAATCCAAGCAACAAATCATAATGACTAATAACAGACATCCAAGGAAGAGATGATCAATGTGCTAACAGCAGAAATAGTAGGGAATGGTTAAATTCTAGATATATTTTATGGAGAGAGTCAACAAAAGACTCACTGATGGATTTGATGGACTAGAAGACAAAGCAGGGTCAAGAACGACTCCAAATACTTAACTTTGAGCAACTGGCTGAACAGAGTTGCCATCAACTGAGGTGAGAAAGATTGGAACAGGTTTTGGAGGAAAAGGAGTTCAGTTTGTAACATGTAAGTTTGCAATACCTTTAAAGAATCCTGTTGTAGACAACAGGATACTTGAGTCTGGAGTTCAGAAAGAGGGGGGGGGGGACTAGGAATATGAATTTGGGAGTCTTCAGTATACATATGGTATTTGAAGTCATTAAGACTTGATGATATCATCAAAAAATATATATATATAGGAAGAGGAAAAGAACAGAACCAAAGACTGAGCCTTAGAACACTTCAACAATATGAGATCAGGAAGAGTAGAAGGAAGACAGAAAGAACAACCAATAAGGTAGAAAGAAAACCAAAAGAGTGGGATGTCCTGGAAATCAAGTGAAAAAAAATATGTATCATGGAGAAGGAAGTGATTAATTGTGTTAAAGGTTGCTGATAGGTCTAATACAATAAAGACTGGGAATGGTCAACACCTGGAGAACACTGGTGACAATAACAAAAGCATTTGGGGGAAGAATGGGAGTAAAAGCTACACTTTTAAGAAGAGGACTTCGGATTTAGAACATAAAGAAGTCTTTGGAGGATTTTTGTTCAGAAGATAAATAAATAGGGTTAGAAGTGGAGAAAGGTTAAGAGAAGCATTTCTTAAAGTAAAGTAAAAGAAATAACATGCAAGTCAAACATGGGTCTTAAAGTAAGGGCCATGGGGAAAGAATATAAAAAAGACGGGGGGGGGGAGAGGGGGGGAAGACAAAAATAAACAGTAGAACACAAAGAACCTTAATCTTAAATTAGGAAGGCTATTGAGGGTTAGAGAAAACAAGCAGTTAAGTAAAACCACGGTCTTTTAACATATGCAACTACCAGTGTATTTTAAAAGGAAATCATACAAAAGGAAATCATTAACGTCAATACTAGATACAAAATAAAAAGGAGTTGGGGGGGCAGCCTAGTGGTAAAAAGCAATACCAATTTAATTCAAAAACCTTTATTGAGTTTCCAAGAACTATGCAACCTGAACACTTCAAAACACCTGTTTCTTTATCTAGACTATGCAAAGACAAAGACGGAGGGATAATAAAGCCTCATCAAATGGGATTATCAAAACTAGAAGAAGCTAGGGGCGCCTGAGTGGCTCAGCGGGTTAAGCGTCCAATTTCGGTTCTGGGTTCAAGGGTTTGAGCCCCGCTTCAGGCTCTGTGCTGGCAGCTCAGAGCCTGGAGCCAGTTTAGGATTCTCTCCCTCTCTCTCTCTCTCTCTCAAAAAATAAACATTATTAAAAATTAAAAAAAAAAAAAAAAACAACTGAAGAAGCTAAATATTACTGATTAAAAGAGAGTACCAAAGAACCACTGAACTCAGGAAAGGGCAGTTCCTTTCCATTTGTTACTACAGAAATTTCTTTCCTGACCCAAAGGGACTAGTACACTTCAGTCCCAGATGAAACCCATGGACAGTTTACAAAGAGCTGGGAATTGGGAGAGGGAGAGAGAGAGACGCGGCCAGCGTTAGAAAAGCGTCCAACATCCTACTTAACACAATACTCCAGATTCAAGTGTTTTCCTAATCCCACAACCAATACAAGGCTTTTCCAAGGCGCTCTTAATTCTAAAGAATCCCTGAGGTGCAAAGGAAGAAACTGAAAAGAGGACGTGGCAGATGCACGCCCTGCGCCCAAGTTTAGGGAACCCAGGCGTCCCCCAAGAGTCTGTAAACCGAAGTCTCAGGAGCATACAGTGAGAGGGATCCGAGCTGGGAAAAATCCAAACACCGAGTTCTACAGGGAAATAACAGACAACTAAAAATAAAAAAGAAAGCGAAACAAAAAAAGGACAGGACTACAGATTACTGTTACTAAAATACGCAGCCCCCACTTCCGGACACTACCTCTCATTCGCTCCACTTCCGGTCTCCTCCAAAAGGCCCGCTCCTACAGACAGACGACCCGCAGCCAATGAGAGTGTCGTCCACTTCCGCAGAAGCGCATGACGTCTCTTAACTCCTGCCTTTTCCGGTTGCGAGGAACCTATCCTAGTGTCGGGGTCGCGCGGCTCAGGAGGAGGTGCCCTGACAGGCCCAACCGAACGCTGGGAGGGAACGAGAAGGGCAAGTGGGGTGGGCACGCCTCTTCCGCCCTGCGCCCGGAAGGGTGATGTGGCTGGGGCTTCGCCGGCCTCACTATGGTAAGAATTGGGGCTGTGGGGTCGCAGCTGAGCTTTGTGAAGGGGTAGTGGGCGCGAGCTAGGGCCGGAGGGTTGGACGGCGGCCCTGGGTGTGCGGGCCAGGGAGTTCAGTCACTAGCTTGATTCTGCCGGGATCGGAAGATGCACAGGCCCGGGAACCATGTGGCCCCTGCAAGCCCAAGGAGAACCGGGGCCGACCGCCCAAGAAAGACCCCGCGGCCGCCGGTCCCAGCCTCTCCCGCAGAGTCCACTTTTCTGACTTGGTTCAAAGGAATTCGCTGGTCTGGCTTAACCCAGTCATTTAAATGTACTCTTTGTGGCCATTGACTCTAGGAGACATGGAGCTTCTCAACTTCGCGCTTGTTATTTTGCGTCCTCTAATGCCCCACTGGCCTGGCCCACACCTTAATTTTTGTCTGTTGGGTTAGTGACCTTTCAGGCCCCTTTTACTCCATTCTTTCAGTCTTAACAATACTCTTTTACAGACAGTAGATTTTAAATGATTGGCGATCTCTGCAGAAGCAGTTTTTCGCAGGAATGTACTGGAGGTGGTGCCTGGCCTGGGATCTTCCTTCCCCACACCTTTTTAAAGTTTTATGTATTATTTTGTGTTATTACAGATGCCTTTGATAGTTTGGGCCTCTTAGGAAAGCTTAAAACGAGTCATGAAAGTTTGCAAAAGAAATGCTTACATCTCCAGGCAGAGAAAAAGAGTTAAAGCCAGCATGGCGGGAGGAAAGATGTAGTAGTATTAGTAATAGTGAAATCTCTCAAGCTATATCTGAAGCCATTTTACTTTTGTTATACTAAATGCCACAGCTTCTACACCAGGACCTCATGGTGCACTTAATTAAATCCACAGGCCAAATGTTGCATTTATGAGCATACTTCTGGGGAAAGGATGCATGTCTTTGATTATAGTATCAAAAGAAACGATGACTCAAAAAAAGCTATTGTGGGGTGAAAGTTGCTGAGCTTACGTTCCAGAAGTTCCTGCAGAAACCCATACAATACTAAACCCTTAGACATTTAATCGAAAATTCGTTAATTGTTTCTTGCTTTACTCCAACTACTTTGATTATAGATGGGGCATAAATCATAGGGTCTTCCCTGGAGAACATTACCACTTACAGAGGAGATGGCAGTTTATTGGGAGGTTATTCATTCCTGAGCCAAGAATTTACTCCAGCTTCTTTCCCTCTGTACCACACAATCGGATGAATACACTTGCTCTTTTTTTTTTAATTTTTTAAAAATTACTTATTTATTTTGAGAGCATGAGAGAGGATCCCAAGCAGGCTCTGTGCTGTTGGCGCAGAGCTGGACGCAAGGCTTGAACTCACAAACCCTGCGATCATAACCTAAGCCGAAATCGAGATTCAGAGTCTTAACCGGCTGAGCCACCCAGGTGGCCCTACACTTGCTCTTAAAGATTGCCATTAGTGAACTGTTGCTGAACTTAGAAAATCTTCCTTTTTTCAATTTAAAAATGGTAGAGTCTGTTACTCTTTTAAGTACTCTCTACCCCCAATGCGGGGTAGACCCAGAGAGCAAGTCACATGCTCTACCTACTGAATCAGCCAAGTGGCCCTAGAGACAGTTACTCTTAATTCTTGCAAAGCTTCATAGATGTTAAGGTTGAATTATTTTACTCTTAGTACAAGTCAAAGATCTGTTATTTTCATCATCTTAGTGTCTTATGATCTAGCTAATAGCAAGACAGATAATGTGTTTAAGATCATCAGTATTTAAACTGTCTAGCCATACTTGTTTTTTCAAAAGTAACAAGAATAGCTCTCGTTAGCACTTGCTGTATGCCAGGCTGTGTTCAAAAAATCAACTTATAAGCACTGTCTTATTTCAAGTCTATAATGTCTGAGTAGATGTTTACAGGTGAAGGAAGTCAAACACAAGGAGACTGACCTGCTTGGGATTGTACACTTAGTAGAGCCAGGACTCAAATTTATTTTAATATCCAGATGCTAGAAATCTTCATGCTGTTGGTAATAAAAACAACATAATGGAAGATAAAGTATGTCTTAGTGATTTGTTGCTCTCAAGTATGCCAATCTTACATGGATGGATAATAGAAACAACTGCCAGGTGGTTAGTATTTCTTTCCTGCTCTGTTCCTCTGAGCTTAGAATGTCAGCATTTTTGAGAAAGCAAGTACCCTGTAGTTCGAAGAGCTACACATTGAAGTTCCTTTTTGAATTTGCACCTCAACTTGTGTATTTGTGAGGTAACTCAGTGATCATGACTTAAATTTGAATTACTGTATTCTAATGAATCCATTTTTAAAATGCAATTTCACAGCCATAAAAGGTTTATCAGCCATAATTATTTACAACTACTAGAACACAATCTGATAACTATATCACTTATGAATGAATACTTTTAAGAACTTCAGAATGCCTTGTTCTCCCTAGCTCTTAACATCCTTCAAGATGTATCTCAAGTTTCATCTTTTCATAAGAAACCTTCCCTTCTTCTGTTTTCTCCTGGATCTCATTTGGGGTCGATAGTCCTTTATATTATCTCCAGTATCCCTCCAGCGTAGCAGAAAACAGCAATACCTTATGACCTTTATTTCTTTCTAGCTAGAGTTTCTGAAGTAGATAACCAGGTCTTTTGATATCTACATCACAATGGCAGTTAGCTAGTCCTCAAATGATTGCAAGTCTGAGGATACAAAGTCTTGCCCGGTGTCTTAAAGGAGTTCACAGTCCACTGGGGGAGATTATTAAATAAGCAAATTCAATGTGTTGTCGGAGATGATAAAGAGAAATAACGTGTAGTGGAAAGGACTTTGAGAAATTCAATGCCCAACCAATTCAGTCCAAATCTGGGCATTGATAGTCTTTAAAAGCTCCAAGTGATTCTTATGAACAGCCAAGCTTCATGCCACATTTCCGATTTCATGGTCAGAACACTTTTTTCTTCATAACAGGAGTTGCACTTTGTCCTTTGGAATACTTTTGTCTTATCAAATTATCAACAACATGTGAAGTATTTTTTGCTTTATTTTTTTTAAGCCTACTGCTCACCATAGTTATGTATGCTTTCTCCTATTAACACCTTTGATCCCCTTGTTGCTTTATATTTAGATCTGTGGCGTTCATAAAATCGCTCGGAAACTAAGCAATACAAACACAGTAAATGCATTATAGATACCATGACAGTGAGACGAAACTAAGTGCAAATGACCATCTGTGTTGCCAATGGAGAACAGAATTGAGGTGCTTTTCTCTGGACTGTAGCTTTCCTCATAGCCATGAAAGTTCTTAATTTTAAGTGGAAAGTGGAAGTAGAAAAGGTCTCTCTCTACCATTTGAAAGAGGACCAGTAAGATCAAATGGCTATTTACTCTAGCTCCTCATTTTACAATTGAAATTAAACTGCTATGTAGAGGTAATGGATTTATCCAAGAACAAATTTATATACTTGGATAATTTCCTAAATAATCCAAATGTTTAGTAGGCACTCATGTTGAGAGACCGTTATTTAACATTAAAACATTAAGCAATCCTGGTTTCTTGGTTTCATCTGAAACCAAGATAATTTGTGTATTTGGTACAATTTCAGTGCTGCCTTACAGTCAGCAACAAAGATTGATCTTAGGTGCTAACAACACCAAAAGAAAATATTAATATTTCTGTGTGTTAATGTTAGTAATCACCTGTGGTCACCTGTGTGGGGCAAGTGTTTGCACATTTACATACAGGCTTCATTTATTCCTGCATTTCCATGTTTTCTATTCTAAGAGCAAATAGTGTTATGTATAAATTTACAAGTAGAAACTAGTTAGAAAATGCTGGCCTGACCTAGAATTGTAAATGATAAAGTGCTGACCCACTTTTGCAGTGCTGTATAATTTTTATCACAATTAGGTCAAATATCATTTCTGGGGTCTCCTTCCACCTCTGGAGAAGGATAAATCACTACTTTTGTGTAAAAGCAGTAAGTATTAAAACAATTAAAATTATTATTATTTGGACTTGTAAAAGTTTAAGTCTTTGGTATTCAGTTCTTGTTTTAAAGTGAATTTCAGTAAAACTGGAAGAATTAATATGTCAGTCACTTACCACATAAGAGGCAATCAACATTTGAAGCCCCCAGACAGTGTTATAAAGAAGGCCCTTAATCGATAAATTGGTTAAACAATTTGTTTTGATAATGATAAAAATAAATAAGCTACAAGGAGCTCAAGTGATCCAGGACTAATGAAAATACCGTAGGCTTAGGCAGTCTTTTCTGCAGATTAAGTACAGTTAGCAACCAGTCATTGAGCACACCAAAGAACTGTTCAGCCTATTAATATGTATATTTCTGCTGCTTTTCTCATTGCTTCTTTGTGCCTTTATACTGCTGGGATCTTTTCTCCTATTTTTCCCTCTATTCCTAATGTTGTGGTGGGTGGTTTCTTAGACTATTTTTATATATACATCTAAAAGCACAACCTTACACTGAACTCTTCCCTTTATATACAAACCTAATGAAGACAGTTTTAATATTCAGGAATGACTAAAAATAAGAAATTGTATCTTCAGGATAAAATGATAAAAATTGAATCTGAAATAAATATTCCTAACTTTTCAAGTTGACTTGAGAGTAGGGAGTTTTTAAAAGATGTGTTAACATCACAAGTAATTTTTTGTTTCAGCACTAAGCCTTGCATCAAACATTCTGCATCAATTCACTGATAAATTTTTTTCGTTAGTGGTGGCCAGATGAAAGTCTGGATTATTTTCATTATTTCAGATTGCTTAACAAATTGTGATTTACTTCAGAATGGTTATACAAAGTGACTTGTTGAGTTTATTTCCTTCACATTTGGATAATTTGATTTAGTACAATAGCACTAATTATTTGAAGCATATCAGAAGGTCTGATCAGCTGTGAGTAGTAGATAGGGCTGGAGTGTGGAGGGATAATAAAAGGCGCCTTCAGAGAAAAATATTTTAGGATCTCCACCATATCATTTCGAAGAATAAACACAACTCTCAGACTAATGGTCAAAAGGCAAGGCTGCTGTGATCCACAACCCCAAGTATTACTGTCCTGGTTGTATTTGAGGTTATGCTCCAGAGAGTGTCATAGGTAGCCCTGAGTTGAGGGAATGTTATTGGATGCCTCTTAATAAAAAATATTTGTTAGGTATGATAGACAAAATGCCCTCCACCACTTCAAAAACACAAAACAAAAAAACAAACCCTGTAAATATGGTATCTTATTAAGCAAAAGAGAACTGGCATATGGGATTAAGCTAAACATTCTCGAATGGGAAGATTATCTGGAATTATGGGTACAGAGAGAAATTTAATCATAAGATTTCCTTTAAGAAGTAAGTAGTAGGGTGGCTCAGTCGGTTGAGCGTCCCAATTCTTGACCTTGGCTCAGATGATGATCTCACAGTTTGTGAGATTGAGCCCCGCATCTGTGCTGACAGCTCAGAGCCTGGACCCTGCTTTGGATTCTGTGTCTCCTCTTTCTGCCCCTCCCCTGCTCATGCTCTGTCTCTCAAAAATAAAATAAATGTTAAAAAAAAAATAAGCAGTCGGGTCATAGTCACAAAAGATGAGTCACTAGCCAAGAATTGCAGAAAGCCTCTAGAAACTGGAGAAGGCCAGAAAACAGATTTTTTTTTTCCTAGAGCCTCCAAAAGGAATGATTTATAACTCCTTAGTTGCAACGTGAATTATTTGATGTTTAATAGCTGAATTTGTTAAACTGGGTAGCATACCATTGTATAACTCCCTAGTGTTGTCTGACTGAAAATTATGTAGATAAGCCTTAGACTTGAGAATTATCTGAGGTTCTAGAATTTTCTGCCAGCCAGCTAGCGTACTCCGTCATCCAGGCAGTCAGAAGAACACTCATTGTCCCATATGCAAGTACTGTGAAGCTGGCTTCTTGGTAGGACTTTCTTTGAATTCCAGTTGGTGACCAAACAAAGTTTAGATACTGAGAGGGAATTAACCTTGGGCCTTGATTTTACCCTACAGCCTGGGCCCTTAACATAAACGTAAGGGTATTGCTTCTTCCATTTGCATTTTCCAAAATACCATTGATAAGTAAATATAAATGCAGAGCAGTGCGTGGCAGTTTCTCTGGAATAGTTAAAATATTCAACAGTCTAATCTACACTTTTTTAAATAGCACACATTGTTGATTTGGCATTTAAATGTGCTCTTGAACTTGTTAAAATTGTTATTTTGCAGTTTTCAAGTTGCTGTTCATTCAGCATTTTTCAGTGACTTCTGTGCACTATTCTGTTTAATAGGCACAAGGGGTTGATAAGGACCTCAATAAAATAGAGGAGACCATTACAGTTTGATGGGTGCTATCATATATATACATACACCTGCACAATTATCTCAACCTCTGCTTGGTGTAGCAAGTGGGGACAGGGAAGACTTCACAGAGGGGACTCAAGTTGAAACCAGAAGTTTGAGTCAGTTCACCATGCAGGCAAAAATAGTCTGCAAAAACACAGAGCACCTTGAAAAAGATGTCATGATCTGAACAAAACAGTAAATTAACTTTATTTCCCTTATCACCTTTTTTTAAATCTTCTTTTCTATTTTGTAATCTTAGCTTCTTCCTTTTTAATAACATTTTTATAACTTTATAACATTTTAATTTTATAACATTTAAATAACATTTTAAACAAATCCTAATTATTTTGCTACAAGAACAGGAACATCTGTTTCCTTTAAACCTTAGACTAAAATTTTGTGTCGGCAGACAACAGATGCTAAGCTTTAAAAGGAATGCTTAGGTACAGTAAGCAGTGGTAGGCTAATGTCTGGATGTTTGAAACATTCTTTTTTGGTCAGTCTGAGTACATGTAAAAGACTATATACCACCTAAGATTATCTGTTTAAATCTTAGGGTCTATAAACCCTAGAAACAAAGTTGTCTGTATCTTATATTGCACACTTGTAACTGGTTTTCATTTATAAATTGTTTCACACACAAATGTATACATACACATTCCAATTCTTTAATAACAGGCATGTCTCTAAGTGCCCCTTAAATTCTTTTACTATATAAAAATTCAAACATAAAAGGTAGGAAGAAGAGTATAATGAAGCCTCATATACTCAGCATTTCATCATCAACCACACTCCTCCCATCACACAAAATGGATTATTTAGAAACCAGTCCCAGACATCCTATCATTTAAGCATTTTTTTTAACTAGACATTTAGGGAAGGAAAAAGTACACATTGCAAAATTGGGAGATTTAGATACTCCGTTAGGAATGCGATAAACCTATGTGGCAAACTGATTTCCCAGCCAGTTTACTGCATAGGTCCTTTGCTTAATACAGTAAGTCTGCTTATTCCCTGAACATGCAAGTTCTCGATTCTATGGGGATGTTTTCCATGCTCTCGTCTCTTCTGGAGCCTACTCTCTATTTGCCAATCCAATTGTGCCCTTTCATGATTTGACTTCAGTCCTTGCTTTCTTCTTGAAGCTTTTCCTGACTTTTCTTTATGAAAACAGCATTTTTTTTTGTCCACATGGCTTAGTAACTAACCACTTACATACGCTACAAGGAGTTGCTATTTACTTGTTAAAAATACATGACCTGTTCTAACTTGACTGTAAATGCTGTATGCCTCAGTTGTCTCATGTATAAAATAAAGGTATTAGTAACACCTACCTCAAATATACCAGGATAAACAAGATAATCCAAAAGAAGCTCTCAGTGAATATCAGTTATCATTAGCTGTAAACTCCTGAAGGGAAGGAATTCTGCTGTGTCTTTTTTAATCCTGTGTCTAGCCTCATGCCTCAGACACCATAGATACTAAATACATGTTTAGTTACTTTGGCTGGAAAGAAATCTGTGCTTTATATTTCATGAGGTTGTTATCAAATACTATATCAATAAATTCATAATACATGTTCAAAATACGGTCTTTAAAAGACAAGCATTGTGAAATACTGTGTTTTCTATATAAAATTTGTCTTTAGAGTTCATTTATTGATTTAAGTTATAAAATTTGTATCACTTGTTTTCACAGATGTAAAATTAAAATCCAGTTCAGAAAAAACCAAGCCATATTATATTAAACTTTACCTTTGTGAGCTTTGCACAGTGGCAGTATCGTAGCCAATGAGGTTTATCCGAGGCGCGATTATTGCTAATTGAAAACTAAACTTTACCTTTGTGTATCCATTAAGAAATGATTTGCAAGCAAAACAACTATTAATAATGCAAGTCATTTTTTATCTTTTTCAGACTATAAATATAACACTTAGGAAATTACAGAAATCCAGAAAAGTTGAGAATTGGGTTAAAAACCTTCCAGAGATAATCACTGCATTCTCCCCTCTTGCTTGTATAAGGTTTACATAGCTAAAGATACACTGATTATGGAATTTTGTGTACTGTTTTCCCCACTGTTTGTCATTGTACATAAGCATTTTTTGTCGTTAATATTGGCAAATAACGTAATTATCTTAATGTTTTAAATAGTTTGTACATATTTGCCATAAAAACATATAAGAGGTTAAAAAATATTGATAGCTTCTGACATGTCTAGTTCTTCTTTTAGGATTCTTCTGGCTATTCTTGCTTTATTTTTCCATATGAACTTCAAAGTCAGTTGTCTATTTTGAAAATAACTGGTTGGTGTTGAGTACACTGTAAACTTACGGATTAGCTTTATGATGTTACCTTCCGGTGTAAGAACCTCATATACCACTCCATTCTAATTTTATGTTTTTCGGTATGTTTAAAGGTTTTGTCAGTTTTGTTCTGTAATGCCAGTACTGCATTTTTTGTTAGGCTTATCCCTGGATATTTCAGCTTTTTATTCTAGTTGCTGTTACAAATAGAGACTTTTTTTTCCATTATGTCTTTCAACCAGTTGGTAATACAGTCATGAAGCTACTGATTTAAATATTTAAGTTGTGTACCCAGCCACACCCAATTCCCTTATTGTCTGTAATTGTTTTTCACTAAATTCTTTTGGGCTTTTCAGGTAGCACTTAACATTGACAAGTAACAATTTTGCCTTTCTCAAAAAATTTTTATAACTCCTATTCTTTAACTTCTGACACTATGGGAGGTGCCTCTGGGTTTAGTAATTAAGCGTGTTGCTAGCTGCTGTGTAAGATTGATGGATTTTATCTACCTGTGTAAAATGGAAAAAATTTTTCTTTATTATTTATATAGTGGTATTCTTGCACCTTCAAAAATTTGTTTTATTTATTCAGCCATTACTTCTTGGTCTGCTCTGTGGTAGGTGCCTTGTCAGATGCTGGAGTTCAGAGTCTGATAAGGCAATGTCCACTTTCAGGGATGAGTATTATAAAATGTGTAACAGTTTGTGTGGGAACAGAAAGGAGAGTTTTTTATGAAATAGGAGAGGGGAGGCAGATAGATCCAAAGAAACTTCCCGGAAAACATGATGTTTGAGCTGAATTTTGAGTGGACTAAGCCCGCCTCCATTTTACTTTGACTGAAAAACTGTGATTTCCAATCATTCCTGTGTTAAATTATTTCAATAACTTTAAAAGAACCAACAGTGAAAGAGCAAGTGGTTTTCTTTCACCAAAACCTAATAGCCTAGTATTAGTCAATGCATGGAACATGATTGCTTAAATTTAAAACATTCTTACTCTAAAAGAATTTAAGAATTGAAAGAAACTTGAGCCAACATTTAGTCTATATCCCCGCTGTCCACCAAGGTTTACAGATGTGAAAGACAGCCTTAGGTCAGTGATTCAGCTGAAGTCCTATGGCCAGCTACAGGCAGAGCATGGAGACTCTCTGTCCTGCCTCATAGTCTGGGTTCCTAGAACATCTGTATTAATTACATAATGATTGAGTTTTGGTGAGTTCCTTGGATTCATGGCATTTTTGGTAATGTTTTCAAATTCTTGAATTTAGAATTTTTGTTGCATCTTCTGCATTCCTTAGCCCAAAGAACGAAGAGGAAAGTACACTCTCTGAATACCTTATGATTTGGGGTTTTAAGTATTCTCAGACATGTCATTCTGTTTGCCTTTTTTGAAGAACAAAACTATGATTCTTAACATGGAATTGTCTGGCAGTTTTTACCTATGCGGTTTTTCTTGTGATATTAATTTTTCTTTTTCTCTTTTTTAGTCTGCCATTTTCAATTTTCAGAGTCTGTTGACTGTAATCTTGCTGCTTATATGTACCTGTGCTTATATCCGATCTTTGGCACCCAGCCTCCTGGACAGAAATAAAACTGGGTATGTTACTCATGATATTTAATCACCCATATTAGTTCTTATAGACATTGAGGGTAAATTACCATAAAAGTCATTAAATAATTTAATTCCTATATATAAATTATTTTTATAATAACTTTTTACATTATTTTCTCCTGTTTTTCAAAATCTGAAAACTTTGGGGATGGCTGCGTGGCCCAGTTGGTTAAGTGTCCAACTCTTGGTTCCAGCTCAGGTCATGATCCCATGGCTCATAGGTTCGAGCCTCATGCCAGGCCCCACACTGACAGTACAGGACCTACTTGAGATTCCCTTCCCCTTTCTCTCTGCCTCTCCCCTGCTCAAGTTTTCCCCTCTCTCTCTCTCAAAATAAATGGATAAATAAACTTTAACAAAATATATTTTTTAAAAACGGAAAACTTTCTATTCATAGAATCTTACTAAATAAGATAAATACCAGAAGTAACCTGAAATGTGTTCAAAAAAAAAAAAAGTGTATTTAAAAAAGATAGAGTTGTGTTTTTTTCTGGGATTAGAAATACAGTTTAGTACTTTCAAAGACAGTATTTCGCCTTACTTTTTATAGAATAATTGGTAAAGTTGGTATTAAAAACAAAGTTATGTTTTTGAAGCATTTAACAGTTTGCAAGCACTGTGTCCATAAAAATAATAATGTAGACATTCCCTCTCCAGTGTAAGACTGCTCTAATCATATGAGCTCCCTGTCAGTATCATAAAGCAAACATCTTTAGAGAAATTTATGTAGCTAACTTAACACAGTAATAAAAATTAAGTCTTGGGCATGTCACATCTGTTTTATTATATGTTCATACCCTGAAAAAAATCTGAGCTTAATATGATACACAGAACTAAAATTTTTAAGTGCCATATTCACAATACAGAAATATGGGGCAACTGGATGGCTCAGTCAGTTAAGCGTCCAACTCTTGATTTTGGCTCAGGTCATGATCTCACAGTTCCTGAGATGGAGTCTAGTTTGGGCTCATGCTCACAGCACGGAGCCTGTTTGGGTTTTTCTCTGTCCCTCTGTCTCTGCTTGTCCCCCATACATGCACACATGTGCATACACTCTCTTTCTCCCTCTCAAAATAAGTAAGCTTTAAAAAAAGAAAAAAACAGGGGCGCCTGGGTGGCGCAGTCGGTTAAGCGTCCGACTTCAGCCAGGTCACGATCTCGCGGTCCGTGAGTTCGAGCCCCGCGTCGGGCTCTGGGCTGATGGCTCAGAGCCTGGAGCCTGTTTCCGATTCTGTGTCTCCCTCTCTCTCTGCCCCTCCCCCGTTCATGCTCTGTCTCTCTCTGTTCCAAAAAAAAATAAATAAACGTTGAAAAAAAAAATTAAAAAAAAAAAAAAAAAAGAAAAAAACATAATACAGAAATACATGTTGAATTAAACCAAAAGGAAGAGTATATTAAAAAACGGAGACCATGTGGTGGGAGCTGTGTACATTTTATTTGCCTTGCATATTTATTAATTTATGTGAATACTTTTCTTAATCGTTTTTTTTTTTTAACTTTATTTTGAGAGAGGGAGGGAGAGCACATGAGCATGTGAGCAGGGGAGAGGCAGAGAAACGGGAGAGAGGGGAGAGAGGGAATGAATCCCAAGTAGGTTCCATGCTGCCAGCACAGAGCCCAACATGGGACTCAAACTCCTTTCTTGATAAAAGCCTATATCTGTTTAATCCTTTTAAGAAATAAAAGCTGAAAGAATACTTCACATTGGAATAATTGTCTCCAAACCTGTATCAGGCCAGATTAGGATCCTGCAAAGTCAAATTTTGCTTTTCCACTAATAAAAACCTACAAGAGGCAAGGTGGTAGATACTCAACTGTGAAAGTAATAATTTCTGTGTCTCTTTCCTTTACTTCCATTTTATCTTTGAGGTCATAATTAGCATTTATCCAAACATTCCATTATCTAAATTATTTGGTTTTTGTTAACATTTCTTCCTTTTTATTTATTAGGGTTGTTCAGACATGTGTAAAGGAATAAGTAGAAGCTCTAGTCAGTTGTGAATATTGAAAATCTTGTGATCCTGTTCCAATAAACTGATAATCTATTGCTAGGTAAAATAGCAATACTGAGGTTATTTGTCCATCAGTTTTTATGACAGTCCCCCTCTTCCTTCATAGACATTGATTTCTCTTCACTCCACCTTTTTTTCCTCTGAAGTCCTCTTGCACTAAGTCTTTATTCATTTTAATCCTTTGTCCATTTGTTGAAATTATATAGTACTATGTCAGTTTGTTGAAGTTGTATAATCTTATGTGTTGCTTAGTTGTGCATGAAGCCTTTCCTCCCCTGACGATTAACTTAAAGCATATGTTAGAAACCAATAAACATTCTCATTGATCTGTTCCTTGGTATTGGAATATAATACATAACACCTACCTAATAACATATTTATTTATTTCATTAAAAAATAATCACATAACAGGGCACCTGCGTGGCTCAGTTTGTTGAGAATCCAACTCTTAATTTCGGCTCACATCATGTTCCTAGGATCTTGGGATCATGCCTTATGTCGGGCTCCTGTGGAGCCTGCTTAAGATTCTCCCTTTTCCTTTCTTTCCCCTGCTAATGTGCACACTCTCTCTCTAAAAATAAAATAATAATCATAGTATTTCATTAAAAAATAGTCACAATACTGGGGCGCCTGGGTGGCGCAGTCGGTTAAGCGTCCGACTTCAGCCAGGTCACGATCTTGCGGTCTGTGAGTTCGAGCCCCGCGTCAGCCTCTGGGCTGATGGCTCGGAGCCTGGAGCCTACTTCCGGTTCTGTGTCTCCCTCTCTCTCTGCCCCTCCCCCGTTCATGCTCTGTTTCTCTCTGTCCCAAAAAAAATAAATAAAAAACGTTGAAAAAAATTAAAAAAAAAAAATAGTCACAATACTTATGCTTTCCAATACAGTTATGGAGAAAGTAGATGGCATGTGGAAATGTCTGCTCCTCATTCCTTTGGGAGCAGGAAGACATCCATTACATGCTACATTGAAAAAGGAGTTCTCAGGGCTGCCAGCCTTACAGTAGAGGCTGAGTAGTAGTATATTTCTCCTACATAGAAGACCAAAGAAATGACATGCTTCTGTTTGTACTGTAAAGCATATACTGGTCCATTCAGCTCTTTAAAGGCTTTTTTTTTTTAAACTTTGTTTCTGTGTCTATAAATGTTAGGCCCCATTTTATTTTGACTTGTATATAAGAAATATTTTCTCCAGGAGAAATTTTTACAGGCCATTGTCCTTTTGTTACAATATGCGTTTTTATGAGATTCATAATAAACTGCCCTTTCGTTACAGTGAGTATTCCATGTTTAAGTAAAGATGTATAGAGACCAGTTGGATAAAGCAGGTTCTTGATGACTTCACTGTTGAAAATAACAACTTAATTTTTTACTGCTTCAAATAATACAGAACTAAAAAGCAGCAATAAAAGATTGCCGCTTTTCTCATTGCCTATTATCATAGACCTGATTAGTTCTATCAGCAGATACATTTACTGGCTTACAGCCATAGAAACCAAGCAGCATAATTGTATTGGTGTTTACTAACTAATAAAGTTTCTGTGTTAAATAAATAGCATTTATTTATTAATTATAAATAGCATATTACAGAAATATGTCTAGATAGGGAAATACATGGGAAAGGCCAAAGTGATACTGATAAATCTCTAAGTTGCCCGAGTTAGGAAAATTTCATGTATCTAGCTTTTAATATACCGTGTTATCACAATTTCCTAATGATGCTTTGAGTTATTTCTAGGTTAGCAACCCTGAAATCACCCTGATTGTGATCATATGATTTTAGATTATGTTCTTTGGGACTATAAGCTTCTCATGCAGGAGCTTCAGGTATCCTGCCTCTGAATCGTTCAGCCAGAGTAGCTTTAAATCCACAGTGCATGTTCCACTCAGTAGATTTTTACAGTCAAAGAACCATGGCATTGCATGTCACTAACCAGTTGCCTTCCATTTTTTGGTGAAATGTAAGCCAATTTTAAGTGATATCTGAAGTTACTGTCACATGTGCCTTTAACCTGTCTTTTACTGAACACAGAACATGTTAGTCACTACTCTGAAGAGTTTCTGTGTAATAACTCATTTAATCCTTATAACAACCCTATGAGGGTGAGTGTTATTAAAGAGAAAATAACTTGTTCAGAGTTAATGCAACAATTAAGTAGAATTAAACTTAAGCACAATCTGACCCTTATATTATCCTACATTATTTCCAAGAATATGTTTGATTTTTGTCCTTTTATTCCTATAGGAAAGTTGCTTCACCTGTCAGAATATCCATCCTTCAAAATAAACATCTATGTTTGCCCATTTCGTATCATCTGAACTAAGAGACATTTTGCTTTGAGGTCAGGAAGTTACACTTCAGAGGAGGAATGCATATAGAACTTAATTGAAGCAGTATTTTCTTTCAGTCTTAACCACTCAGATACAATAATTCATCAGCCAGCCATCTCTTTTGGCAAAAAATATATCAATTTACCCGAAATTTAAGTATTTTGATATTGTTACACCAGTCCTAATCCACTGCAATAAGTAGTGCTGATCTGTCTTGACTTTTAGCAATGTATAATACCATTTGTAATTCTGTTCTTTTGTCAAAACAACAAAATAGTTGCCTACAGTGTTTTATATCTTTTAGCTACCTCTATTCATTGAATGATTCGGTTGCTTTTCTTTTAAAGGCAGTACTTTTTATACATGCCAAAGAAGTGAAATACACATAATTTGTATTCAACTCATAGTATGTTCATTCATAGAATTGAAATGAACATTTTCATTGTAATTCTTATTTCCAGAATGTATGTGTTTTAATTGCCATATTTAACTCATACAGTGTTCCCAAACTAGGATTTTGTACTAATATTGAAAACATAGCTACATATTTTTATATTCTCTCTTACTGAATGACATAGCTATGCAAATGCTATCATTGGAGTTCATGGCTATAAAGTATTTAAATATAGAACTACATTCTGTAAAAAGTAATTTCTTTAGTGTGAGAGTTTTATTTTTAAATGTCAAAATCCTACCAAACCAACCAAATGTTCGTTTACCATTTTTTCAAAATTAATGTTTATGCAAATTGGCATATGTATTTTCTACTTTTAAAAGTAAAGCAACTGAAGTTGACTGAATTAATTCTACAAAAAAACCCTGTGCAAATTTTTGCCAGTCATATTAATTTACTGTGTGTTTAACCTAGGATACTGCATATATCCCAGTTTATGACAATTTATATACACTAACAGTTGATAAGTTCATGTGGCCTCCTTTCCTACAAAGATGGTGGCTCAATATCAAATAAATTTCAGTTTTTGAAGCAAAGTATCAAAAGAGAAAATGCCAGTGTATAATGAATTCTCTATATGATACTGAGAGAATGATTTACTTTTCCCACTAAACAATAGCTACTTTTTCCTTTTTTTACTCTATGCAGATTGTTGGGTATATTTTGGAAGTGCGCCAGAATTGGTAAGTGTCCTTCTATAACTTCCACATCATCAGCTGTAAGTTTATAGAGTTCTACCAAACTTTTTCTTGTGCTAAAACTAGACATGGTGAATACCTCATAATACTTCATACACAGGGAAATGGAAAATACAAGAAAAAATCTTAATTCAGATATCAAATACTATGCTTTGCTGGTGTTGAGGAGATTTCAGACAAACACTTATAGTTTTATGCACACATGCATATAGTATACAATATGCTGCTCTGTATAATTTGTACTGTTTTGGTCACTAAGGATGAATTTCCCATCTAATGAAAGGCTTGCTAACCAACTGTCTAAACATAATCATTTTACTGCCTTATGCTAAGTCCTAGAATGTTGTTTTTGGAAAGCAATAACTGTTTCACCTGTCAAATTCATGTGATCATAGCTGAGTTTTGTTCGGATTAAAGTTAAATGTGATTATCTTCTAACTTTTCATAATAAAATTTGTGGTGTTTTTGTGTTTATGTTTAGATAGTAATATACCTTGTCTCATCCCTGTGTGTGTATGACATTTAGCACAGTGCCTAGCTCATAGTAGACTCTCAAATGATTGGCAAGTGAATGAATTAAAATGTATTTTACTGATACAGTTTACCAGTATTCCTGAATAATACAGTATACCCTTTTTAACATCGCTGGTTCCAAAACACTTCAGAGCATTTGCACTTGTTCCACTTGGACTGAAAATGAATATTTCTTCTCCACCTTGGAATTATTTACATGACCCCCTCAAAAAAAAAGGTTGATTTTAATATTTGCCCAATATTTAATTTGTATATCACTACTTTTTTCTTTTATAAAGTTATGAGACTTCAAAGACAGATTTTCCTACATTTGACATTTACTCTAGTTAGCCAACCTGACAACAGCTGAATTACCCCAACGAGTCACTTTGAATAGAGAAAAATTAGGAGTCATGTCCCTTAGATAATGTGTGTTGTATTTAGAGTATTAGGTTTTATTTTGGATTCACTTCTCAGAAATGTGGAAAATTTAAAAGATGGTTCATAACAGGAAACAAAATTGATTAAAGATTGAAAACTACAAACTAAGTCCTTATAATATCTAGACATTTTTCTAAAGAATACCTGAGAATGGGTGTAATATATCTGAAGATATTATAGGTATAACCTAGTCTCAACTAAGGACTAAAAATTAATTGTGAGAGTTTCTAATTCTTTAGCATCTTCTAAGATTCATATGTTGTTAGCCACTGAAATAAATAATTATGAGAGAGCAAGTTTTCTTCCCTTGAGCTTTTAGTGATAGGCAAGAACCATTAACAGGAGAACTTGTAAGCATCCTACTAAATTATATAGAAATCCTTTTAAAATCTGCTATGATGAGATTATAAGATTCCTTAGCTAGATTTCTTGTCAGAAAATGACTGTAGTGTATAGAGGCACCTAAAACTACTTCCTTCAAGGCCCTCATTCTAATGTATTGACTACTGAAGCAGGCATCCTTTTGAGAATTCACTGTGCTTTTAACATGTTAAACTGTCCTTCCTCAGTGTTCTTTGTCATACTTTATTATCTCTTAGGGTGATAGACATGAGAATTCTTCTTTTATAGGAAGAAAATTGACTTCAGAGAGGTAAAGCACAGATAAAGCCTAGCTAAGTAGTTATCAGGACATTTAAACCCACCCCACCCCCCAAGACATTTTTGATTGTCATAACTAGATGGGGGAGGAACGTATACTGAGTATAGGTCATTGATATTGCTACATATCCTACAATGCACTGAGCAGCCCTCGCAGAGAATTAGCCCAAAATGTCAGTAGTACCAGAGTTGAGAGGGCCCAGCCTAGATTTGCAGAGATTTGTGGTGCAGCCTTACCTGACATCTAGTGCGACTCAACAGCACAAAGCCTGAAATAACAGTAGAAATCTTAATCACTTGAAAAATAACAAAGGGAGAGATAAAGAGAAGAGCACCCTTGATGGCTAATGCTGATTGATAGAGAGTAGCAAATGTAAATATATGCAAATTAATGTAGTTTCAAAGCCAAGTTACCCAGAAAAAGGAACAATATTGTCAAGGACAGAGTGGAAAGAAACCCTCAAGGAAACTGCGAAGAGAGAACATAATGGAAGAACAAAACTGTCCTAATAGAGTCATAGTCTCTGTGTCAAAGTAATACTGAAAGTTCATTGGTAAAAATAAAAAGTCTGCAGTGAGGGGGCAGAGCTTTCACCTCAATAGGATGAAGTTGCTAAGTCACAAATAAAAGTTCTTTAAGGTATTAAATTAAATATCAAGGTATTTTAAATCCATTTTATATAATAAATTAGAGAAGTCTGTACAGCTTCATTCAGTATCCAACCCAGGTGACACTTTTCACAATGGTTACTTCGAAGTATAACTGAAAATTTAAGGCGTTTAGTTTGTAGCTTTCGTAATGATTGCCTTCAGTATCATCCATTGTTATTGTCTGATTATAAACTGCTTTTTCTTTTTGCTTGGTCAGTTATTGTCTTCATTGTTTCTCTTAACAGTATGAATGCCATAGGTTAAATGGTTCAGTTAAACTATGCATTCTTGCCACTTATGTGTAAGCATTAGCTTTTCATTTTGGCAAAATGGCTCAGAAAATGTTAATGCTGATATACTCCTCTCTTATCTTGACACAGAATATATCCACCAAGAAAGGATGCAGTTTTAATGCGAAAAGGCCCAGCCAAATCATCTTATCATGTTACACATCACGTTACAGCAACTGTTTCACATTCACTTAGACCTAAGACCAGACGAGAAGTAACATTCTTACACAAGTTCAACCAAAGATGTTTAGCTCTACCACATGGGAATCTCTTTCAAGAAAATTAAAAACAGGAAAATGAAACCCATATGTAAATTATAGCATTCTGAGTTGGAAGATGAGGAAGAGAAGAACTTCCTCAAAAATTAATCTCCAGCAGATGGAAAATTCAGGGCAATTTAATTTCTTCTTTTAGGTGTTTAATAAGACTATATTAGACAATGAGATTATCTAGCCCTAACTAGAGTGACTAGCTTGCTTATGAAATCCACCTGAAAACTATGTCTGAATAGTTTGGTTTTGTTTGATAATTTGGGTGTTGCCTCAAAAGAATTAACATTGTTTAAAAATGATGTCCCAAGTTATTTTTTAGTTTTAAAAGATTTTTTTTTTTTTTCCAATTGAGATAGTGGCATTGTGAAAATGCTGTTATCTCACTTTTTAGAATTTCCTTTAGCTCGAAAGCAGTCCCCTAAATGGCTCTGGATAGAAAAACACCAAATGTTTCTTTTATTTGTATGTGTGTAATATCTTCTATGAACACTGTCATTGAGCAGACACAAAGATATAAAGTTAGTAACAATATGACTGTGAGCTCTTTGAGGAAGCTCTGAAAATGAAAATGACCTTGAGGATTTTAGTTGATGAGAATGGTCAAGATTGGCATTTGCCAGAGGTAGTTAACTTACCAAATGAAATGGTTTGTCACCGAAGGAACTTAGTTACTGGGAGGGAGCTGATTTTAAACACCACAGAAAAGCACAAGTGAGGGGAGCATACACAATCTCTACTACAGGACACCAGGTATATGCCATGATTATTTCTAGAAATAGCATGTCACTCCCTCTTCCTTCTTCCTTTCTTTCACACCCTCAGAGCAGCAGAAATGTCTGGTGCTTTGTGGAACTGTACAGCCATTCAATTAATGAACAAACAGGAAAAGAACAAGCTGACGTTGGGATAACTCAATCACAGAATCTCTAATCTGTTTGCAAGACAGTTTCACAAGCCACCTCCATTCTGCTTCATGGGAGGGAAGTTCTCCAAATACAAACACTTTTTAAACACATGTGAGAATTGACTCCTATAAAAGTGGTTGTTTTAAGTTCTACATTCCTAACCCAAGAGCTACACTATAAATCATTTCATATGAAATCCAGGTCAGAAATAGTTTTTTCTAAAATGTTTCTTTATGAAGCATTTTATACCCTTTCTTTCTAAGGTTTTTATTTAAATTCCAGTTGACATACAGTGTAATAGTAGTTTCAGGTATAACAGTATGATGATTGAGCACTTCCATATGCCACCCAATGCTCATCACAGGTGCCCTCCTTAATCCCCATCACCTATTTCACCCATTCCCTGCTCACTCCCCCTCAACCATCAGTTCTCTGTCGATAAGTCTTTCTTGGTTTGTATTTTATGTCTGCTTTCTTACATGAAGTTTTATTGATCACTCTCGTGTTTAAATTGAGACCAATCAAGAAAAAAATATATAGCTGAAAATTGTATGTCAAATTTCTTTTCATAGGTAGAAATTTCCTTTTTTAAAGGAAAAAATAAGCGATTTTTTTGGCCTTAATTGAGTTGTTTGAGATAGTTTCTCTTGAATCTTTGTCCTACATTCTGTGTTGTATTTTTTCAATATCTGGGTTTATGCAGTGGCATAGGAATGGTGCATTAAGGGTTTTCTAAACACATGAAAAGGAGGTGGTCTTAGAAATAAATCCGTGTAATTTAGCTCATTCTGTGTTGTACTGCTTTTATGTTATATCTAGTTCTTGTTTTGGCCATCCCCCAAATGTGTGGGCCTTCTAGGCAAGAACTTTATCTTGATTCTTCTATATCCCTCTCCCATAATAAGAAATAACCTTATCGTATCCATGTTAACCACTCAGTGAATCAACATGAATATCTCCCTTTTTTCCAACAGGTGAACGGAAGAGTCCTTACGTTGCAGTATGCTGTATAGTGATGGCTTTCAGCATTCTCTTCATACAGTAGCTCGGAAAAATATCAGAATTTAATTGCCATTGGATTACAGTATGAAAAAAGGACTTATCTATAGAAAATAATGGAAAGAATGGTTAACCCTTTTATCTCTGAACATTGAATGAGATAAATTTCCAGCTGCTGTTATCTATTTTTGTTATTGGACCAATGTTCTATGTAAATAGGATGTAACCATTTAATACGCAGAGTTTAATATGTCTGTAACAATCAACCTCTGTACTCTCACTACAATATTACATTCTGCAAATGTTATTCTGTTATGTCGGATACCAGTTTTTAGTGAGGTATCTCTTAAGACATAGAATAGAAAACAAAATTGGTAAATTACTCCACTTCCTTTCACTGTGATTTGGAAATGATTAATCTTTATAGAATGAGACATTTTTCTGGGCTAGCTTTTTTACTGGGGAAAAAAAAAGGTTTAATTTGTGTTGGTAAGGATTGCATTCATATTTAATAATGCTTGCTTTTCCTGTGGCCACACCAGACCATTAACAGAGTACATCTAAGCAAACTATATAGTGTACTACAGGCATTTCAACTATTTAAAACAAGCCTGTGTGGTTCTTAAGGTAAATGAGATGTGACTTAAGAGTACTATTGAGAAAATGTCCATATGTAAAATAAAAGTTTAGAATAGATGACTGGTCCAGTAGCCTCTGAAAACTCTAGATAAGTATGGATAAATATCTTACGAATAAATTGACCAGCTGTCATTCTCTGAATAAGACTACATTCTTAGAGTGAAAAGAGCAAAATAGAACAATTCAGAATGATAATCCTGTATGTGTCTTTCTTTTTAGTGTCAGGTCTCCAGTTTTAATTGCCCCAAAATGCAAACTGAATTTTTTTGTTTTTAAATACAGCACTTTAAATCTAGTTTACTTTTTGTGTGTCATCTTGAACTGGAATCTGCTGTGTAACTCAGTAGGCGATGGTAAACAGTTTTCAAATCTGCTTGTCTGTATACCTTGGCATAAGTGTCTTTGAGTTTTGATAATAAAGACCTTCAATAACCTTCATCAAAGCAAGAGAAACATTTGGAATATGACATAAATTTTGCAGTAGAGCAGTTAGTAAAAGGTCATAGGTTCCTTTTTTTTTTTAGGTTTAACTGAAATTCTGTTAGAATTTCAAAGCTAGGGGGAACTTAAATATCTTAGCTAAAAATTGCCCATCATAGGTAGTACTAATTAGATATTATCCTTAGATATTAATTCCTTTTCTCTTTTTAAGAAAACAAAATTGGGGCGCCTGGGTGGCGCAGTCGGTTAAGCGTCCGACTTCAGCCAGGTCACGATCTCGCGGTCCGTGAGTTCGAGCCCCGCGTCAGGCTCTGGGCTGATGGCTCAGAGCCTGGAGCCTGCTTCCGATTCTGTGTCTCCCTCTCTCTCTGCCCCTCCCCCGTTCATGCTCTGTCTCTCTCTGTCCCAAAAATAAATAAATGTTGAAAAAAAAAATTTAAAAAAAAAAAAAGAAAACAAAATTATTGGGGCGCCTGGGTGGCGCAGTCGGTTAAGCGTCCGACTTCAGCCAGGTCACGATCTCGCAGTCTGTGAGTTCGAGCCCCGCGTCGGGCTCTGGGCTGATGGCTCAGAGCCTGGAGCCTGTTTCCGATTCTGTGTCTCCCTCTCTCTCTGCCCCTCCCCCGTTCATGCTCTGTCTCTCTCTGTCCCAAAAATAAATAAACGTTGAAAAAAAAAATTAAAAAAAAAAAAAAGAAAAAATTATTTAGAATTATTTGAAAATGAGTCTGCCACTAGCTCTTTCTGCAGAAACAAAGTATGGAATTGAAAGCCATCTTTTTTAAAGACCACTTTAAAGTACTTGAAAAGAATTCTAGGAAACGTGTAAGAAAAGCTTGTGATGCATTGCCTGCTTTTTTTTGCAAAAGATAAAAGCTGCTGTAGGCTGTCTATATATTTATTTTACAGTTTTGGCCTAAGTAACTGGTAAAAAGTTGTCTATTTTGCTTTAGACCAGGAATCAGGCTATGGTCATTGTGTGTACTCTGAACTGTCTTTCTCCTGGGCTTTGCACTAGGTCAAGAATTTTCCGGGTGTCCTAAAAATAGGACTCTTATCAGCATATACATGCAGAGCATGTCACCTTTCTGAGGCTGGTTTCTGAGTGGCCATCTGTTGTCCAACTCTGCTGCAAGCGAGACTTTCCAAAAAGCTATGTCAACTGATCTTTTTATGTGCTAACACAAATCCAAATCCAATATGAGTGGTATGAATAAAGGGAAGAATATTCTAGACAATCAGTTCTAAGACATTTCTGAAATTTTGACATTTCGGAGGAGGTAGGTGGAAAGTGGAAGAAGAAATAATTTCTTTGAAAAATGTGTGGTAGCATGTAAAACTTGGTGCTGTGTGTATATGCTTAATAGAGTGGGAGGCAGCTCATTTCTGACCCCAGACATTGTGACTCTTTGGGAGGTTAGGGACATACAGGATTCTGTAAAGAAAAGCAATTAGCACTTTCCTTAATGTATTTTTTTCAAAGAGTTACCACAATCCTGTTCTCTAGCCCAAAGGGCCATGTAGGTAGTTTTAGGTCCACTTAGTATTCAGATATTCCCATTGTGGTCTTGGTGGGGTGGTCGGATGCAGAAGAGGATTAAGGATCAATTTTGCATCAGGTGGCTGCCTCTGTCATGTGGTCTTACTACAGAGCTGGATGGGATGGTGGGCACTTAAGTCCATGTGTTGCAAGGCTTGAATACTCTCCCTAACCTACTTCCTGGCTCTAGAATCTTGATTCCATTTCTCGTGGAAACTGTTCTGTGCTGATACTAAGTTCCTGATTGGCCTCAGTTATGCCCATGTCAGGAGGACTTTGTTCTAAGCAGTCTTAAAAGATGGCCAATTAAAAGGACCCTTAGTCAACTGAATTCCCTCTGTGACTTAAAAAAATTTGGATTCAAGTCCAGTGTCCTGTTAATGTCCACTGTGCCAGGCACTCTCCATGTTCAAATTAAAAAATTAGCCCTTTCACACTGGGGATAATAGCAATACATAATTTGTAACAGATTCCTTTATCGTGAATATGCACATTAGTTTTATCTTAGGACAGAGGTTAGAATGAAGTGACTTCTCCAGGTATACAAAGTGAGAAATGAACAGGTCTCTGCCTAGTTTTCTGGGAAAAACCTAGCACTTGTAAATAGAATGTATCACCATTCTTTCAAGAAGCATTTATGGAGTGCATACAGTACATTATCACTGAAGACAGAAAAACCAGTACACAATTTCTGCCTTCTGATAGTTCCTAATGCAGTGGATGGGAGAGATTATTTATACAAAAGTGCGATGTGATAGCATTTATAACAGATAATGCCAGGATTCTAGGAGAAAATAAGGGTGACACCGTAGAGGTAAGAATTTCCTTCCCAAGAAGCAGTGCTTACACTGAATGAAGAGCAGTATGCAAAAGCACCAGTGGTATATTTATGGACTCCAAGTCCCTAGCTTGTTGTGCCACATGAGGCGTATTAAGACATAAGCCTAAAAAGGTGGACAGAGGTTAGATCCTAGGGGGTCTTCTATTTTTTTTTCTCACTTCTGTCTGTTACCTACCTCAAAATTAGTTACATGTATTTTCCCTCCTACCTGACAAAAAACCTTCAAAAAAAAAAAAGTTCTTCCTTTGGTGTATGTGTAAACACGGTTAAATACATCCATGCCAGCCTGAATTTGGACCAGGAATACAATACTATACTCTCCAGAGACTCTCCTGCATAGTATATAAAGCCAAGGTAACACTAGTCAGGTCAAATAATTTTAGGAACTCTTAGTGGCTCATACTCCATCGATGCCCAAAGCAGCCGTGATTCTAAGAAGCAGAAGTGGTTTCACTGTCTACATTTCCCAGGTGCACAGAAAAGATTTCTAATAAGCAAGAACTTGTACTCTTTCCGAAGCCTTTGGGGAACTTCCTGGACCATAGGAAGCTGCAAAGAATGGAAGATTCTTAGGGACCACTTTTCACACATATCCGGTAAAGGGTAGATGTTCAAAATACAAGCAACTAATATCAGCATTGTTTATACAGCCTTGTTAGTCTCAATCAGCAAGTTACTACTAGCTTCATAATAATGTCATTTAGCTTCATAATAATGTCATTTATACACTGCCTTCCATGATTTCTTTTACTTTACCCTAAAGTAATCCCAAAATAATCTGAAATGCAGCTCCAATATCAGGAAAAAGGGGGGAGGTGGAAATAATATTTCCTGTGATTTTAAGAGAACAGAATCATCCTACTCTGGTTAGTGAATATGTCTGTGGTATGTAATAAAAATCAAAATGAACTCTCAGCCTCCCAATTTTGTCTTACTGTCAGATGGGTGAGAACAGTTTGTTTAGAGGTTAAATGATTGAAATTGGCACCTTCTGAGTGAGATGGGAATAGAGAAATGTTTCTGTTCATTTTACCTGCATTTTAATTAATGGCTGGTCAAGATTCTTTGGGAGAAGTTTTTATGCTTTTTGCATCTGTTCTATTGCTGTTTCTCTGAGTGAACTTTCAAGAGCCTAAATTACTCTCTTTAGATATGAAGTCATTAATTCCCCCCAGATATGGGAGAAATTGGATTCTGAATGAGAGTGACAGATTGTTGACAATTACTTTCAACTTTGTCCTCCACTATGAGCCTTCAGATACCCAAACATTTGGTCCAAAATCTACCTGTGAGCAATGTCCATCAGAGTCAATTATTCAGCCAATTTATACCATTTATTGAGAAATACAAAAAAGCTTATATGTACTATGTGCCTTGCTTTGCGTGGCATGGACTTTCTGTTATCTTCCCAGCGCCGAATTCACACAGATAAACTTTTATTATACCTATAACTAGAAAGGATTTGCTTAACCAAATGAATTGGTGCAACTATATTTTTTAGTTGAACTTTTAACTCAACAAGCATTAAGATAGGAATAGAAAAGCAGTATCTTAAGTTAGTTCCAACAATATATATTAACCTCCCTCACTGCTTAATCACAACTACCAGTTGATCTGAGACTTTATAGAGAAAAATCACTAAATTTCTGATTTCTAACTGAGGACAAAACTATTCACAATGGCTTTGAGACCACTGAATTTAACAATGGGAAAGCAAAATCTGTTTTCAATTCAGAGGGTTTGTGTTAATATCCTTAACCATAACAGATTTATCGGGGGGGGGGAGCATAAATATTGGGAATAAGGGTAAATCACATACATTATGTGGAGGATGAGACCACTTGAGAACTGCAAAATACCCAGACACCACTACTGGTTGAGCTTTATTTGATATGGGAAGTAACCTACGAGCAAATGCATAGTGACTGAAGGTTTGTAGCCAAATTGCCAAAACATGTAATTTATGAGTCACTTCAACATTTTTGATCAAGTAGTATGTCTAGACTAAATGTTGGAAAAAATGTGCAAGGATACTGTTTAAAAAGAAATAAGAAATCATTATGGCATGAAGGATTTCAAGAAGGCCAGCATTGAAGAAGAATTATTTCCAGTATTGAAGTGTTAAAGAAAAGTGACCTGCAGGCTCAGGGTAACACTAAAAATATTTGACCTTGGAAATTGAAAATTATAAAGATAGAATAATCTCAATAATATTTCATTTAGATTCCTAAAAAAACACAAGATAGCATTTTCCTTTTGATATTATTTAATAAAGTTGGCTTGCTTTTTTAATCAATGTGTTATTCACAAATTGAACCTTTATTAAATCTTGAAAACTAATGAGAGTTCTTTGACTTATAAAATAATGTTTAAGAAGTCTGCAATATGAAATTAAGAGAGCTATAGAACACAATATAGGGTCACATTCTTAGCCCTAATTGAATCAAGGCCAAAAAACATACAGTGACTTAATTCTAAACCCACAATGTAAAATTGCATTCATACTACTGGCAGTTCCAATACTAGTTGAAGTATTAACTATCACAAGCATCTTTTCAAAGAAGTGTAATTGAATCTGTTAACACTTAGAAATTGGATGTAGGAACTACTGAGATGGTTCCTGAATCCCTAGGCAGTTAGTTCAACCTTGCATGAAGAAAAGAAATAGGGGTGGAACTCAGGATGATCTGTATGTCCCCAAGGAATAGAAAATTAATCCCTTTGACATTCCTACCCTACAAAGTAAGGTCTTCCATATCGCCCTTTCTATTCCTAAAACAATTCTTGGAGAACTGGCTGTGTGCCAGCCACAGTGCTAGGGTCAGGGTTATCCAGTGTGGAACAAGACAGATACATCTATCATGGAACCTAGATTGTAATGAAGACCAGCTAACCAAAAAATTAATTACATAAGCAAACAATCTCTAGTAAGGACTCTGAGGAAAACAAAGGATGATTTAGATGGAGTGGTCAGAGAAGACCAGTCCATGGAATCAATGGGAAAGAACTTTGAAGATTGAAGTGGTGAAGAAATTGATAGGACACTAGAATGAGGAATATTACTGAGACAAAGAATGGTGTAAATTGGCTACAAAAACAGACCAAATCATGCAGTTCTGTGAACCCCAGAAAAGGCCAGCCAACTCATACAAAGGGTCTGACCTTACACAATTGGAGCAGGTATAGTAGTTTAGTCCCTGTAAGGCTACTGTATTTGTGATATTAGAACTGAAAACCCACAGGGCAGATAGTCAAGAAGGGAAGGCTAGAAGCTTTAGGATGGGCTGAAACTCATGTCAGTTGTTACTCTGATCTTGGTGCTGTGGATATCCTGCAGAAAGAAGCCAGTGACCTTCATCTTGGAACTAAAAAATACACATCAGGCACAGGAGTCAGAGAAGCTGAAGGAAAAGGTAAGAGTAGCTGTAGAACCAGCTGTGACTTCATGCTAACAAGTTAATCAGCACATCTGTTACAACATGTATGAGCTAATAAAATGGCTACTGCTTTGCCTCTGCCCTCCTCATTTCAACAAGACTCTCCCATGGTCCATTCTAACTGGAACCTTAAAGGGAAAGGAATTCTAGGAGATGTAGGTCAGCCTAACCAAGCTGACACATCACTAGGTCATCGTGCCCCCTAAGACCCTTCCACCTGGATCTCTTCCCAGCAACTCGCAACTTCATATGACAAACAAAGCTTTGTCTTCCCTTTTCAACCTCCTCCTTCTTTGCTGGGTTTCCCTAATTTTCTAAATAGTACAACTTTTCTTCTATGACCAAGACTTTTTATCCCCCAAACCCTTTTTTTTCTCTCTAATCCCCATCTTGCTCCTACCAATATGTAACTTAGTTCTATCGTTTTTACCTCTGCAGTACTTACCCCAGGTGTATGAGTTCAAACTCACCAGGTGATTATACAAATCCCACACACAGATTTCACCTTTAGTTTGCTGTCAGTCCCATTTTGGAACCCCAGAAGTACAGCAAGGGCAGCTCTCGCCCCCAAAGACATGTACTAGCGAATGAGTTATGGTGGAGGACTAGCATGCTGTTATCATTATTTAAACCAAGAAAAACATACTGTAGACAAGATGAAAGATCTAATAAAAATGTGTTCTTATTCCTGATTCTAAAACTTTAACAGCTGGGCTTTCCCATGTGGAATAATGTTACATAAATAACTCAGCCAGGAAGCAGAGGGGCTGTGAAGAAGTCCAGCAAAATGACAGATGATCTTAGACACCCTGAATATCACACCCAATGGAGTTACAAGGAAATAAGCGGTCACTGGAAGGTACTGGTGAGCTGATGCTGGTATGGTCAGCCGACTTTACAAAACCTGAGTTGTGTATCACTAATTCTACAGAAGTTTCCTTTCTACTTAAGCATATTAACACTCTCTAATCTATTCCATAGGGACTTTTTCTGCTCTGTGCAAATTTCTCATCCTTTAATCAGTCATGGAAATCTACAGAAATTGGCTCTCAGAAAATAAAGTTGTTGAGATTGAAGACAAACACACTCAATTCTTATGTTTAGTTTCCTTTTAAAGAGGACAAAGATCATCAAAGACATCCTATGGATTATTCTTGTCCACATAATGTAGGTATGGGTCATGTTACATTTCCTACTCCCACTTTTTCCTTCCACTCAAATATATATAGTTGCAGTTATGGCACAAATGGCAAAAGGCCTTATGAGAAAATATGAGTGAGGAATAGAACTCCAGCCTCAGAAATTTCGTGCTATTCCGCCTTTCCATTTACCTCATGGGAAAGTGGTGGGAGTATGATAGATACAGAAATTTGGGGCAAGTCTCATTTCCCTTGGGTTTGGGTTAGAAGATTCCTGAAAGCCTTTCCAGCTCTAAAAACAGATGACTGTCCTGTGTTTATAGTACAGCGAACGTATTCTTCACTGGCCCCTACTTCTGTTTCTCAGTAGTTGTTTAAACATTGACAAAGAGCTTTTAGAGAATGAAAATTCACTTGTTTGGGTTTTTTTTGTTTTGTTTTGTTTTTTGGGTTTGTTGGTTGGTTGGTTGGTTGGTTGGTTGGTTGGTTGGTTTAAAGGCGTGTTCTTGGAAATCCCACTGTGGTTGGAATTTCTACTTTGTGAAGTGTACCCAGGACTTCACCTTGCCAGAAATTACGTAAGGGCTCACTTCAGTCTTTTTGAAGAGTTACAGGAAACACTGTGTGATAACAAGAGGGCTTACTTCAGTAGGAGACATTCAGGGGGCATGTGCTGGTTACTCCTTTCTTTCCCCAATCCTGAGATTAACCTTATCTATGAATATCAGCAAGAATCAACTCACCCACTGGCTACACCATGCACAGGGAGATATCCACATCAATCTGCGGGGGAAAAAAAGGATAAAAAATAGAAAATTACTTCTAGGCTTTTAATTGCTTGTCACTTCCCCCTATTCTCTGCTCTGCATAAGTTTTTACTCATTATGATCCAAGGCAATATGCTAATGTAGCTGCCCCTCACCTCTAATCACGCTAGCACACTATGAGTCACTAAGCAAGAGATGCTTCTCTTTTCCACTATTTTTATTCTTTCTTCTAAGAGGATGTTGACCTCCAAATGACAAGCCCTGTGCTTAAGAAATGGTATAATGAACCCGTTCAGAATCATATGGGAGACAGAATTCCATAGCACTTTTCTTCTCGTATCTAGATAATTAAAAATGGTTTTTTTCTCATTACAAAATTTAAATCTTTGAATTAAAGAAAATTTAGACCATTCAAATACACAAGAAATAAATTTTTCCAGTAATCTTACCAGTCCAAAACAATGGATTTTACAATGATTCATGTAAAGATACTGATGTAAAGATAAAACATACATAATTATTTTTACAAAGTGGGATAAAATGGTACACACTATTTTACAGCCTCCAATTTAACATGAACATATTTACACAAATTATAGATTTTTGCAATACCATTTTGTAATAATTGGAGAGTATCCCACTATAGAATACAACATAATTTATTTAACCAATAGCCTGTTATTGCACAACTATTTTGTTTTCTCTTCAGGAACGATATATTTCAAGGACAGCACAGCACAAGTCACATCAGTGTCCTCTAAGATTACATTTTTTTAAGTGAAATGGATATCCCAAGTTTCGACTTAGCCTGCACAAGTCTTTTGTTTAGGATACGAAGCATATGTAGGCACAAGAGTTGACTGCTCACTGCTGATTATTTCAGGGGTACTTGGAAATTTCTCTCCACTCCGCCTCTACTTGCAAACTGAAATCATACCCTTAAAAAAGCTTCACATTCAAATTTTATCAACTTTTAAGAGAGTCGGGCACAGGGCATTTGAAGTCATTCCCTCCCGGCCACCAAGAGTCTTCAATTAAGTACCTGTGTCTATTGGGTGGGGGAACAGTGCTGAAGTACCACATTTGAATCCAGTTCTATTAAACATTGCAAGACACTGAGCAAAATAGGGACCTTCCCCATGCTGGCCAAAAGAAATGAAGCATCTGAGAGAATAATAGCAGGCACAGGAACTTGAAAAGTGAGCTGAGGCCGTGGGCATGTTATAGAACAATCCAATTTAGCAAAGCACCTCTATGCAACAGCCTGATGTCATGAGGCCATCTAGCCTACTGACACACTTGCTTCTACAGGTTTTCCGCCATTCAGGGTGCACTGGGGCTATAGCTTCATTTTAATAATAGAAGTAGTGGGAGAGAAATTTACAGAAAATTTTTGTAGAATTCATTTATTTGTTTATTCTACAAAATGAGATGTTTATACAGCCATTAAATGTATATTCAGTATATTTTTGACATGAAAGGATGTACACAACATATTAAGTAGTGAAACCATGTTACGCTTTATAAAATGTGATTCATTGGTATAAAAATCCTGTACTTGTGTGCGCACACACACACATTTATAAATACCAGCTATAAAAAATGCATACCAACATGATAATAACGGCTTTCTCTAGGAGGTGGGAATACAATGGTTTTTCTTCCCTTTTATTTTTTTAAATTTGGATTTTTATGGTGAACACCTATGATAAAATAAATGCTAAGTATAGACATTTGAATTTCATGCTCTACTTTTCCTTCATGCTTGTTATTTTCAGACGATCAGACTCTTGATGTAACTTGCTTTATTGATTTTTTTCCTCTTTGTTTCATTCCCTTGAGAATATGAAAGGTCTTTGTTGTTTTATCTCTGAATCCAATTCTCTATCTCCCCATTCTCCCACTTGCTTCCTCAAACTAGATGTGTCATATGAACTTAAAGTATTTAAGGTTGGTCACTCTTATTTGCCTTTGGAAAGCCAGAATGTGAACAGTATTTAGTAAACTTTCATCTATCATGTAAATTCTTAATTCTTTGAAGAAGCACAAATGGACTGATTTACCTCCTAATGCCCTGACTTCAACATTTTTAACCATCAAGAAAGTAAATAATTTAAATTTAGAATTGACAAAAAACAGACTCCATTATCTCTAACATATATGCATTAAGAACAGTCTGTCAAGGGTTTTGTGTAAAGGCTAAAGATAATAAACTTAAAATGTATATATTAGTCAGTGAACATTTTACATATACATTAGAGTCAGTGTGATCCAAGTTCCAGAATTAAATGTCTTGGGTTGAATATAAAACTAATGCCAAGTAAATGAGTTTATATTCTGCGTGACAAAACTCAATTCTCTTCTACCTTAAATGAAATGAAATGCATCTATCTGAGATTACATGGCACAAGGACATCATCTTCTTAAATACTCCTTATTCTCTGGTTTATGACAATAATGGCAAACATATATCCATTCACTTTACATACCTTATAATATACTGGAGAATTTGGTATCTATTCCACTATTCAATTATGTATACTTTGAGGCTTTAGAAAAAATGAAGTATTTGACAAGGCTTAGAAAAAAAATAAAAAACACCGTGCATGAATGATTTTGTAGTTGTATATGGCTTGAACATTTAATTTTTTTTTTCTGTAATAAAACCAGGTTAATGAATGGACAATGTGTTGAAGAAGACTATTACATAGGAGTTGTGACTAGGAACTCCTCACTAGGAGTTCTTAGCATATCAAAAGGATGTCTAAGTTTTAACAATTAGATAAGGAATAGAAGTGTCAAGTGTCCATGAGGCATAATTCATTAGTTTTAGGATTGTGGATGGATGGAACTCACTGAGTGAAAAACTTTGATCCTTTTGAAAGACAGCCTACTGACCAACCCCATTACTCATGTGCTCTGTGAGGAAGTAGGAACTGTTGAACATTCTCAAAGGCATAAAATAAAAATCCTGCCTCACACTGCACAGAGAGTCTCCCCTACACCATGCCACCAGAATTGTGGACTCATGGACTAATGTCCCTGCTTCCTCCACTGCTGGCCCATTTCACTCTGCTTTTCCAAATCTTTCATTTCCATGAAACATAAGGGCTGATCAGACAGAGTTCTTATTTGCAAATAACACTGACTCAGACCAAATTAAGCAGAAAATAAATTTATTGGAAGGATATTTGTTATCTCAAAAGGATATTAGTTATCTAATGGAATAACCCAGAAAGCTGGTACACCAGGGAAGAAAATGAAACAAGAACATAGGGCAGCTGGGGAGCTGAAACCTCAGCCAAACTGATGCCACTGCTGAACGCTGTGCCTTGTCATTAGCCCTCTGTCTTATGTTCCTAAATGTGGTATCTTCATAGGCAATGTAAACTCTTCACTTTCTCTGCTCCCATGCAACATGTTCTACAAGTTCAAAATCCCCAGATTAAATGTACTGGTGAACTGCTACCACAGTGGAGCTGCATAGCAAAACTACTCCAAAATCCAATGGCTTAAAATAACGACTTTTATTTGTATGTGGATCAGCTGAGGGTTAACTGATCTAACCTGTGCTTGGCTGTGCTTGGCTGTGCTTGGCTCTGCTTGGCTCCAAACTTCAGGTTGGGTTCTTTGTGAACCCCTTAGCTCCTATTCTTATTGGATCAATGGGCTGCCTGACATTTCTTCTCATGGTAATGGCAGAAATTCAAGATAGCAAGCCAAAATGTATAAATACATTTCAAACCTCTGCAACATCAAATCTACCTACACTCCATTGGCAAATACAAATTATATGGCAAGCCCAAAGCCAAGAGGCCAGTGCAAAACATTCCACCTCCAATGAGAAAAGTGTCAAGTCATATAGCAAAAGTCATTGAAACAGACTGTGATGAAGAATTGGGGCTAATGTATTAATTTATTCTAGTGATAATTCCTATTGGTCAAGTTCAAGACTTGTGATAGTGTCCTCGCTGCCAAGGGGATGAATAGATCAAGAATCTGATCCTTTCTACTCCTATAGGGAAGAAAGGATTCTACTGTAAGAGTGTTCAAAGGCTGAGCAGACATCAAATCACCAAACACGCATCAAAAGTGCCCAATCATGCTTTCCCATTCCCTTCAATAAAGTTCCAAGAGATAATAAAGAAGTGGCATACCTGGGAAGTGGAAATTAAGAATAGGAATTTGGAGACTTAGGCTACATAGCAAGAAAAGAGGAGGAAACATCATTTTTCCCAAATAATGGCAATGAGATGATCATACTTGTAAGACCTTTGCTCTGGCTCTACACAGAACCCTGAGTCAATATGCTATTCTCTCATCCTCAGACCCCAAAAGATATGCTGGAATCAAATATATGTGAAATGGAAAGAAAGGGACGCTTATATGTATGAAGATGTTCAATCCCCTGTGCACTCACACCCCATAAGCAGGAGTTTAAACTCCTTTAAACCAGAACAAAAGAAACAGAGAAATCTGCCAAACACCACTTTTTTTTCTCTTGAGAATTTTAACAACCATTACTCTGACACCTCTGTATTCCCAAAAACAGAAATTTGGGGCAAATCTGCCTCTAGTAGATTCTACCTCTATCTCTCTACTCCTTTAATCTTCCTAAATGTGACATTAGGCATAGATATGCGTTGGGCCAGAAAGGCTCCAATGCGACCTGCTTGAAAGTCACTGAGTATCTATCATTAACAGCACCCAGTCCCTAAAGAACATCTTAAACGGCTCCTATCTTCCTGCAAGTTCAGTAAATATAAGGTACTGAACATCAAGGTGCTGTGGCATCTGGTATGGCCTGATCATCAAAATGCAGATGTACACTTAGTACTGAATTTTCCCTGAGGGGGGGAAAAATGTGTGTGTGTGTGTGTGTATATATATATATATATATATATATATATATATATATATATCTGTTTGAATTCAACAAAAAATAGACTTCTTCCTTCTGTGAAACTTAGATTCTTGCCCTCAACTCTGGCCCTTGCACAGAGATCATGTGTGTTTGAGTGATGTGGAGTTGGCACGTGTTTCCTGAACAGGATCCTTTTGGAGAGCCAACCCAATTTAACTTTCCTGCTTTCCTGAAAACAGCCCTGCATGGGGCTGATTCTTCTGGGTATGGGTGACACCTGGCCAATGTAGACAATCATATTCTTTCCCCCAGGTATTTAAAATTTGGTTAGGAGAGATAGTGATACTTGAAAGGTGCATTAATGGTAGCATTCTGATGAGATGCTCATGAAAACCCTCAGAAGCTTTCCAGTAACTTTGCTACTCCTTCCTTTTTCTTTTTCTTTTTCTTATTTTGCTTAAGTTAGCTAAATTTTGTTTCTGTTATTTGAAACTAAAGTAACTATTCCAAACACACTCCTTCTGGGGGGCAAACCAGGGTTCAAGGACATGCAAGCTATCTAGAGAACATCATAGACAGAATTGTTTCCCACTGGAGAATCTCAGAAGGGCTCACTGTCACCCCTCCTAATAACATCCTCCAGAACAGGTGGCCGGCTGGATGCTTCATATCTTCTATCTAGGACAGGGACTAGATGAAGTTGGGCAACAGCTAAGCGATGCTTTGAAACCCTGGAAAACTCCACAAGACATGACTAAAGTGCCATCTAATTCACTTATGACTCTAGTTATAATTATGCTTATTTGCCAAGCACTTCCAGTGTATTCAAGTCTTTTAATAAGGAGAGAGTTCTTGGAAGATTCTTTCAAAGGATCTAGATGTTTCTATATAAGTGATAGGTCATCTTTCTAAAATGAGATGCAGTATACAAAAGGAAATCAAAGGATGCTTATAATTCCTGCCAGCTTGCCTTGACAATCCATCCACCCCCTGAAACAGCCTTTTGATATAATAGACTGGCAGAAACCATTTTATTCTGCCACAACAAAGATTCATTAAATTAATGGTAATTAAGATCATAACAATAATTTAATTACTTGTTTTTTTATTCCTTACTCCTGGGTGTAACACCTAATTGGAATGTGTCTCCTCAGAGAAAAGAGGAAGGAAGAAAAATTTATGAAGCTTTTTGATGACTGCTTAAATCAAATAATTTTATAAGACCCTTCATTACAGTTAACATTTGAGTACTTATAGTGCCAGGCACTGTGCTGGGGACTTTCAATGCACTCTCCTAGTCTTGGAAACCACCCAAAGAGAGAGGTGCTCTTATTATTACATTTACAGATTAAAAAAAAAAAAATGAAGTGTAGAGAGTTTTTAGTAACTCACCTATGGCCACACAGTGGATGAATTTAGCAGTTTGGGTTGGAACTCATGTTTCCTGCACATCAGACCTGTGTTTGGGAGTCTAATTCCAGCCTCCAGATCACTACTTCCAGTTATTTTCAAACTGTGGTCCTTAAAACATAATTTTTAAAGTTTCCTTGAAGTCACAGGAGGAAGGAAACGGTGAGCACGCTGGGACCCTGTTAGGATAGCAATTCTTTGGATTCTGCATAAGACTTCATTTGAGGAAAGGGCTTCAGTCAGAAAATATTTAAAAACCACTAATTGAATCCATCCCCTCATTTGACCTGAGGGACCAGACTATTTCAGAGATGTAGTTAATAAGTTGTCAATCTGAAACACGAATATGAGCATCCTGAATTCTTCTCCATTTTTCTCTTCCATTGAGTTAATTCCAGATTTCACTAACTCCATTTGTTAAGATGACTTCACGTTCAAGAGAAACATTACTTTTTAATCTTTTCATCAGTAAAAGGGAATATCTTGACTCAAATAACTGAATAGTCCTGAGCAATCCAATAGATTCAGGTATGGCTTTATCTAGAGGTGTGATCTAGAACTGTGACTAGAACCCTAATTGTGTATTCATGGTTTTCTCAGCTCGACCCTTCGTATTTTTCCCTTTGTCTCAACCTTATTTCTTTCATCATAGCAATAATGCCTGCAGCCATTCCAGAATTTGCTCCCTCAGCATACAGTACACAGCAAAAGAAAAGGTCTCTTTCTTAGCTGCTGATGAAAAACAGGTAAACTCCTTTTCCATAATTTTCCAGCAAAAAAATCCCTTCACATTTCATTGGCCTGAACAAGGTCTTGTTCTTATTCCTCAACCAATGACTGTCACCACGGAAAATCAGATGCTCTGATTAACCTAACCAACCCAAACCACAGGGCCACTACCAGTGGAGGAAAATAAGGTCTCCAAAGGAAAACAGTGGACGCTGGCCGGAAGAAGGACATTGATGCTGAAGAGACAACTACCAGAGCATATGCTCTAAGAGAGGTTGAAGCTGAAGCTTAAAAGCCAGAATAACAGGAACAGCACTTTCTAGGAGTGACAGTAACAAGCAGGTTGGCTCACCAGTAATTCCGACAAGCTCCTGTTAAGACTCCTACTGACAGTGAATAAACCACTATGCTCAGGCTGAGCCAGGCAGGAAGATAGATGACCATGCCTCAATCTGGGCAGGTGAGAATCACCTGAGTCTCCATAGAATAGGAATTGACAAACTATGACCCACAGCCTGTTTCTACATGACCCACAAGTTAAGAATGGTTTTTATATGTTTTAAGGGTTAAAACATACTAAAAATACTTAATGATGTGAAAATTATATAAAATTCAGATATTGGTGCATATAAATAGACTTTGACCAAAACACAGCCATGCTCATGTGTCTACATATTGTCCAGGGCTGCCTTTGAAATATTCCCTATGTGATGCTTCATGGAAAAAGTTTGCCAACCTTGATTTAGGACATCGGTGCTCAAAGTATGATCCCTGACTAGCAGCATCATTACCATCTGAAAACACGTTAGAAATGCTATCTTGGGCCCACCCCAGACTTTTGAATCAGAAACTCTGGGAACGGAGTCCAGTAATCTGTGTCTTTTTCAAGCCATTGAGGTGACGCTGATGCAGGCAAAAGTTTGAGAACCACAAGCACAGAAGAATGTTAAGATGAAAAAGGTCTGGGCGCCTGGGTGGCGCAGTGGGTTAAGCGTCTGACTTGAGCCAGGTCACAATCTCGCGGCCCGTGAGTTCGAGCCCCGCGTCAGGCTCTGGGCTGATGGCTTGGAGCCTGTTTCCGATTCTGTGTCTCCCTCTCTCTCTGCCCCTCCCCCGTTCATGCTCTGTCTCTCTCTGTCCCAAAAATAAATAAATAAATAAAATAAATAAATAAAATTAAAAAAAAAAAAGATGAAAAAGGTCTGAAGCTGCAACCCCAAGAAGAGGGGCAGTGTAGAGAATTTTCTGACACCAGAGCTGAAGTCATAGAGCTTAGTAATGATAAAAATAACAATACTAACAATTGTAATGTTTATGGCAAACAAAGTGTGTCAGACATTTTGTTTTACATTGACAATCTTATTAAAACCCCACCAGAAGTGTAGGAAGGAGTTACTATTATTATGCCATTATGTAGTAAATAAATTGAAGTTCATAGGACTGACTAGTTAGTGTTAGTAAGTGGTGGCTCCTGGCTGAGACCTAGATGGTTTGACACCAGGGTCAGACCTCTTCATGTCATAGACCTCTGAGTTATGTAAGCTAGATAAACAGAAATGTTACTGAAAAAAGAAAGTGACACATGAATACCATCAGTTTTGAAATCAATTTTATATGTTTATATGAAGTAAGATGCACTTATAACTCCCATTTTCTTCAGGCTGGGAAACTAGTTTCAACTAAACTAGACATGTAGCCTTTCTTGAGTAGATTTGGAGGAAAGTCTACCACCATTTGTGGTCTCCTACTAAAATCTATTTCTTTTCCTCCTACATTTTACATAAATTTGAAAAGTAAGATTTTTCCTCTTCATTTGACTGGGAGTCGCTGACTTTTGCTTTATTATTTAGATTGCAATTACTTAATGCTTTTGTTGTTTTCCACATGAATGTTAGAATAGTATACTTTTGTCTACTTTTTCATGGCATAACAAGTTTTAGTTTCTTTTCTGGTCAGGAAGGCTGAGCAGGAAGGGGAGAGGGAGGTGGGGGAAGATGAGAAGTAAACCAACACCAGGAGAAATAGAAGTGGAAAAACAAAGCTAAAAAAAAAAGATTCTTGGTACTGTAGGATGTCAAGTCTAGGCAAAGGACACCTAAGAGCAGTGATCTGACCTTTTTATATTAGAAAAACAAGACCATGTTGAGATGTGAGAGACACTTGAAAGGTACAATTTGAATTTTGAACAATGTTTTCCATATGGTGCACGTGTCATCAATAATCTTTACAGGTTCGGTTGACTCTTCAATGAAATTCACATTTCCGGTTTCAGTTTATAAAAAGTAGGGATTATATAGCTCTGCACACTTTAAAAATGCACTGAAAAATATATAAAAACTAATTTTTGAGTATATTTTACATGTGGAATAGTCAATAAAACCCAGCTTTGATTTCTGAAGAATGAAAATGTTCATGTTGATCTATATGGCTATAATAAAGCAATTGACCTAAGAGACCAAGGGCTAATTAGAGAAAATTTTGCTTTGTGTTGCAAAGTTTCAGACTCTGTCCATTAAATACACCACATGTGGACAATGTCACATAATACTAGTTGACTGTAGGCAGACTGATCATCAATTGATGGATTAACCTAGAACATTAGAAAAAATATGGCCTTATTACATAGCAAGTTCTTGAAGAGATGCAGATGAACTATATTAATAATTTTTACATTTCCTTGGATCATCAATCTCTTAGGAAAACTGATAAAACCTAAGAATTCTCTTCCTATAAGTATGTGCATACCTATAAACAATTATGCTTATTAATTCCTAACCTAGGTTTTGAACCCTAGGTTACAAATTTCCAAACAGTATGTGTTTTGGGGTTTCTTCTGATCCAAAAGATCTGAGATGATATGATTCCATTGTTTAAATCATCTGAATTAATAACACTTAGAATCAGCTGATGGTTTTCACATAGCTCACAGAACTCTGGGGAACCAGGATATGGGTGATCTTGGTGGAAAGCCACTGAAATCCACTTTTCTACAGACTGAACACTGATCATTTGCAGGCTATTTTGAACTTTCAACTAATAGCAACTTGTATTTTTTTAGTTTCTTAAACAAGGTACGGTTAGTTAAAAGTAATGAATTAACTGACCTTGGTTTTCATGTGCTAGCGTAATGTTTAATTTCTGACTAACTTCAGAAGATGCCTTGTAGAAACTTTATCGGTCCTATCTACAGTCCACAGAGACACGGAGCCCTTTAAAGTTATCAAATATAAATCCCTTTTGTGCTGTGCCATAGGCAAAGTTGGCTCATCAAATTCACTTCCCATTGAGGAGAAAAGACAATAAACAAAGTGACAACGATATTCAAGGGAATTTGGTTTAATTCAAGATGAATGGCGTCCGGGCACTTACTTGTGCTAATTGCCTGGTACTAGAACTACGGTTCTAGTCCTTTGGTTTCTGAAGGATCTGATCTTGGGGGGGTGAGGGGGGGATTTGTTTTATTTTTTATTTTGTTGCTGCTTAGTCTTCGTTTTCCACGAGGGGTTTCCCTTACAGAAATATTCTGAAAGTACAAAAACAAAACAAAACAAAAAGATAGCAGGAAAGTATAAAGCCCATAGGGGAAATAAACAGTACAATTATATATGACACTAAAATAAATGAAGGCTTACCTTCTTCCAACCCTGCTTCCTCCTAATGACTGTGATAACTGAAGTGTTGGGTTTTATTAAATAGAGCAGCAGTGAACTCTCTGGAGATGAAAGCAGCTAGTGAAATTCATACCTGCTGAAACAGAAGGAGTCTCCTCCCTTTTGTAGCTGACAGATCCGTAATGAGCACATTTTGTAGCTGGAGAGAAAGAAAAGAAGATGAAAGAAAAATCTTTTGAAGACTAGGAAAAAAAAAAAAAAGGGAAAATCCCACTAATATAGTGAAACCCCTTAAATTGTTTTGCGAGAGACAGAAAAAAGAATACTATTTAAAAGGTCACATTGGTTGTTTGAATTAGTTTGGCTTCGAGGAGATAAATATTGTGTACGGGAATATAAGAATGAATGCTAGAAACCACTTTCACACAGTGAACAAAGGAATCATCCCTAATATGTGATTAACTGATGTTCCCTGTTCACCACAAATGTTGGCTTTCAAATACTTCAAGTGCAGGGGCTCTTTGTTAATTGGCTCAAGCATCCCTCAGGACTTCTAAGATATTAAGACCACAGGATGCTTCAAGGTTCTTTCTTTCTTGAAAAAACATGCGTACAGAGTTTTAAAACATGGTGACTGCCATAGCACTGCCATCTATTTTAAATGACAAAAGGAACCTATCGTTAGTACTCCAAAACTTTTCCGCAACATGCCATATTAGCTCAAAGTCTATCAAATAACAATTTTATTTTTTTCTTGTACCTTCAAAAAAATGTCTGTGATAAAACTCGCTCTCCAACCCAAACAGGTTCTGTGACTTTAAATGCAAATCACCAAACTGTTCCTGAGGCAAGTGAAAAGGAGGATTGCATCCATCATGCTGTTATTTAAAATGAATTTTAACCCCTTAGGCGGACAACAAACACAAACCCAGATTGCCACGAACAGAAGCCTGGGGGTCTGTTCAGATAAGAGCTGCCATTTCCAAAAAAAAAAAAAAAAAGTGCTGCAATAATGCCACAGTGAACAGGACTTGATGTTGAAACCATGAGCCTGATCTAGATAAGGCTAAGGGTGAAAAACTAGGGAGGACATAAATGACATTTTACATTGGGTAGAGGTGATTTGAGGTGCTTCACACACTGCTGAGGCAGCCAATGTTTCATAGACTCTGGGTCCCATACACGCTCCAATCCATTGACTGTCTTGTTTGGAATGATTGATGTCCCTTTGGCTCCAGGGGTCTGACATCCTGGGATGTGACAGGATATGGTGAATTGTTTATTCATAATTTAATCAGAAAACCGACTGATCTCCAGAATCCATGTATTTAAAACTGGGTCTCAATTAGAAGCCACCCTATAAGCTATTGCTCTAAATCCTGCACTGCTTATTATAATGTGTGTATTTAGAACTTCATATTTTATCATTGGTTCTATAATTCTTTAAATAAATCATTCCCTGTATCCTTGTAGTTGCTAATGGCTCAATTCTTTAACACTGTTAATGGTTCAGGCTAGTTCATAGTAGTGACTTGTTACAGGGGCTGTGTATCTGTGCTGTCCCAGCCCTCACCAGTCCTGCTCTCTCTGAAATGTGGCTGGGTGCCCAGAGAATGAACTAGCTACTGCCTGATAGAGAGGAGAATCAAAGACTGGTACTTGGCAGGGGCCTCTGCTCTTGCAGCTGCTGAGTGCTAAATTATTACTGATGTGCTTCTCCAGCCGTGCACAGCAGGGCTGGCCTAATGCAACAGTGAGCCTCTCCTCTGGCCCTTAACACAGGACTTGGGTTTCAGAGCGGGAATAAAGGGGGCAAACTGAGCTGGCTCCTGCCCAGGGCAGAGTGGCGAGCCTGTCTGTCCTGCACAGACTGAAATGCCGTGGACACGTTTCATGCTCTTCATGTGCACAAATAAGAACTTGTGTAGACTCCAATTGTGAGCCTAATGTGATTGCTGGAGAGAACCTTGGTAGGTTTTGCATAGGTGTATGAGTTCATCACACAGAACTTCTGGGGCAAAGTAACACCATTCAGAGTTTTCATAATGCTGAGGAAGCAGAGTCTCAGCAGGAGAAACCAGTGAAGCGGGGAGGCAGCTTTTCTTCTACTGTTTAAAGAAAATCACATGCCCATCTATCTACCTGTGTTTTGCCAACAGGTGTTTTTAAACTGACATTAGGTGTCCTGTAGTCTTCCAGTACCCTGGTAAGGTGTGTCTGCTCACTGGTATGGTATTTGCAAAGGAGACAGGGAAGAAAAGAACATAGAAAGAACCTAGGGTCACAGAACCCCTGTCCAGGACCCCCTGCAAATAACTTGGGCTTTCTCCATTTTCTCATCTATTACCTGTGTGTACTCCTAGATTGCTAGTCCTGGTTATTTCCTACACTTTTAGGCTAAATCTCCTGGAATGCCAATGCAAACGGGATTGAATGAAGAGTCAAATTGTACATTACAACATACATTACATTTTTATACTGTCCCCTCCCCACATCCCACACTCAATTCAACCCATCAAAATGGGGGCAAACTCCACACAGAGCCCTTTCCCCCAAGGCTTGTATACATGAGATAAACAGAGTTTTATCTCTTTTCAGATAATTTCCTTCTAAGAGCCCATCAGCAGAGGGTTACAGTAATTGTTGGCAATTGATTTCTCTTGCTTACAGTGACAAACTTTAGTAAAGTTTTAAGATCAGATGTACCTCTGTTGTTTGTATAAGACTGAAACATTCAGTGTGACTTTTATTACTCTTTCTTCTCAAGGTAATGAACTCAAGGAAGTATAATTAAAAAGCCAAAATTTTGTTCAAAATAAACAAGCACACACACATTTTCCCCACATACCAGTTGAAACCTGTTCTCCACTCATCTTTCAAGAGAAAATTTAAATTTAGCGAACAAGGTATCTCCTGTTAATTGCTCATGTTGGTTGTCTGACAGCTTCTAGAGCCCAAACAACTGAGATGTTAACATTTTGTTTTTCCACCCATTGCTTTGCTCTAAAGTGGATATGGCCTTAGAATATTTTCATGCTTTTACAAATGTTGTTCCAAATGAAATGTGAAAGAAGCTACAATTCCACCTCAAAGGCAAACCCATAGGAAAGGTGGTATTAGAAGAGACATGCTCTATATAGTGGCACATATTTCGTTATACATTTTCATTTTCTCATTGACAAATCCTTCAAGAAGTAGCTCTCCAACATTCCTTCTTATGTGTAATCTTCGAGGAAAACAGGGAACAAAGTCAAGAAAGCCTCTTGTCTTTGTAGGTGATTTTACATAGTGCCAAAAGTCATCTCAGGGAAATTGCCTTAATACTGCAAAATTCAAGCTATTCGTGGTGGGGGCCCAGAAGTCCATAACAGTTTGACACTTTCAGGGAAGGACCCTGTTTGCTTTTGAGAGGTTCTTGAACTCTTTCAGGCTCCTGGGATCCATTTCATCCAGCACTGTCCAATAGAGATGTAACATGAACCACGTATGTAATTTTAAGTTTTCTACTGGTCATACTAGAATAAATAAAATGAAACAAGTGAACTAAATTATAATGATATATTTAACTTAACCCCCTATATCCAAAACATCACTTTAACATATAAGCAGTATAAAAATTATTAATCAAATGTTTTGCATTCTTTTTGTTGACATCAAGTCTTCAAAATACAGTGTATATTTTGTTGTGACAGCATATCTCGGTTTAGTCCAGACACATTTCACATGCTCAGTTGTCACATGAGGCTAATAAATAGCTAGGGTATTAGACAAAGCAGATTGAAGTCATTGCTCTTTACCAGAACATGTAATGGTGTCTGAGGGACCAGAAGGAATTGATGTGGCTCCAAACCATGAGCAGATTATCACCTTTGGTTTCTACCAAACCTTTTTCAAAAAGCCGTATAGCAAAGTGGGCTCTCTGACGCACTGAATCATATAATCATTCGTTCCTTCAGTATTTAGTGGTTACTGGGCACTGAGCTTGCTTGACCTCACAGCTTTGAAAGGTGAATAACTGAATAACTGAATTTCTACTGACAGTATCCCATATTTAGATTTCTTTTAATACGGTTTTATTCTAGAATAGTTTTAGATTTATAGAAAATCTTGAAGATAGGTCAGAGATCTCCTTATGCCTCCTTCCCAATTTCCCCAAATATTAATATCTTACATTAGTATGGTACATTTGTCACAATGAACCAACACTGATACATGGTTAAGTAAAGTGCATGCTTTATTCATATTTTCTTGGTTTTTAACCAGTTTCCTTTTTGTGTTCCAGGATGTGACATCACATTTAGTTTTCATGACTCCTTTTGCTCCTCTTGGCTGTGACAGTCTCCCAGACATACTTTCGTTATTTTTAATAACTTCAGCAGTTTGGTGGAGTATTGGTCAGGCATTTTGTAGAATGGCTCTCAGTTGGGATTTGTTTGGTTCCTTTTTTTCATGATTAGATTGAGGTTATGAGTTTGGGGGAGGAAGTGCATTGAAGTAAAGTGCCATTCTCATCACATACCATGTATATGATTTATGACTGCAATATTAACCTGGATCACTTGGTTAAGGTAGTGTTTGTCAGGTGTCTATACTCTAAAGCCACTCTTTTGTGCCTTTTCCATCTTCTACTCTTGGAAAAGAGGTCACTGTGTGTAGTTTGAACTATAAGAGTTATGCTTCACCTCCTTAAGGGCAGAATATGCACATATGTTATTTGGAATTCTTTTTTCATGAAAGATTTGCCTATTGCCCCAGTACATTTATTTTTTAAAATTTATTTATTTATTTTGAGAGAGAGAGAGAGAATAAGAGGCAGAGAGAGAGGCGGATAGAATCCCATCCAGGCTCCGCACTGCCGGTGCAGAGTCTGACATGGGGCTTGAACTAAAAACCCACGAGATCATGACCTGAGTTGAAATCAAGAATCGGTCGCTTAACTGACTGAGCCACCCAGGCACCCCTCCCCAATTTACTTTTTTAAAAAAAGTCATGTTTTTTATATCAGTTTGAGCTCATGGATATTTATTTTATACTTCAGTTATTATCCAATATAACTTTATTTACTTTGTTGCTCAAATCATTTCAGCTTTGGCTGAGCCATTGGGAGCACTTTTAGTTGGCTCCTGTGTCTTAACATGTCCCCATCACTGTGAGTTTTTGAGTTCTTTTGTTTTGTCATTTTGCTTTGTTTTGTTTTTGAGAACCTCCTTGCTCCAGGACCTTTTGTATTCTTTTTGCCATAGGCCTGGCATCAGATGTTTCTCCAAGGATATCCTAGTTCCTTTTATTGGAAAATGGTTAAAAACAAACAAACAACAATACAAAAACAACAAAAAAGAAACAAGATGAGTGCTATATTTAACATTTTGTAGAGCATTATTAGTAATTTATAAATAGTGTTCCCTGGGGAAAAAAATGAGGAAAATATAGTTTCCTGAACATTTTCCAAAGGACACATTTACACATTGTAAAAATTGAAGAGCTTCTGGAATCTCTATCCTAGTGCAATATTACCAAGGCATTCTTGTCAATGACAATCAGGTGTAAGAAAGAAAATATGCCTAAGTCAGGTAAATTAAGACTTTTCATAATCTTTTTTTGTGAGTTATATATGAAACATGACAAGCAATTGGAATATTCTATTCTATTCTATTCTATACTATGACACCTGGGGAAAAAAAAATCACCTCAGTGAAACAGTAAAGAAAATGCATTGGCCCAGAGAGATGAAAGACTACTGAAAAATAGAAAAAGGATTAAAATTATACAATTGAGCTTGAGTGTGTGTTCATGAAGTTGTAAGATCTTTAAAGACTGTTTTTAATGACTTATTATAAGCACAGTGACTGGTATATAGCCTAACATTTCTTAAACATCTAAACTGAATTATAATTAGATATTTAAATATTGCTTCTTAACTTTATAAAAACCATACAGTTTCATAATACTCAAATAAAAAAAGAATTTAGAGGATATTTTCTGTTCTTAAAGAACAGAAGCTCACTTTGAATAATATTATACTCTGGTCAGCTCAGTTGCTAAATCCTTTATCCTGTTCCTTCCTTGCCCTACCTGCCCCAGTACCACAAAATCATTCACAACTTTTTTCTAAGAAGTCATGGAGTGATCATTTCTTAAGGTAAAGTTGGACTAGACCAAGTGAATATTTCATCAAAACATTCTACTGGAGCAAAAAAGGGAATAAAAAAGGGAAGCACTCTTTCCAACCATGGAAACACTAATGCAAACCAGTTCTGGTGTTTGGTTTGATTCTTCTGCTTCTAATTCAATAGTGCAGTGACCTCATTCTAGCCCTTCCTCATGCTGGTCTGGTAATCCTACTCTCTTCATTTTGGCCATCCCAGCATTTTCTACAGCCAGCTGTTCTCCACATCCCCTTCCCTCTGTCTATACCTGGACAGTATACTCAGTCTTCCTGTGCATCTTGCTCCCACTTGTGCTTGACCCTGTAGACATACCCATTAACTCCTCAGTTTGAGGTCAATTTGGTATGAGGAAGAGTAAACACACATCCCTGGTAAGCCCCAAGATAATGATTTAAGCCTATACTACTTCAGATTTTTAGTGACTTTTTGAAACAAAGTGTAAAAAGTGATGAACTTCACAACTACATGTGCTTAAGGTTCTATATTAAACCTGTATTTAACAGTTCCATAATCCTGCCAAACGACATTTTGAAAAAACTAAAACCTGTGTTCTCATTGGTTCTCTTTCCCTAGACAACATATTTGGATTAATATGCATTCTCTCTCAGCCTCTCTCCCTCCCTCTCTCTTCCATTCAAACATCTTTATCGTCCTGAACTCACTTCTTTGTGAAGCTTACTGTCTCATTTTTGGACAGGTCAATTTGTGGAAAGCTGTCTTTCATAGTGAACTGAAATTTACCTTATCATCTGCACCTATCATTCCTGGAATCAAATGGGATTCAAAATGCAGAAACATTTTGAAATAGCAAAGTACTGAATAAATATATATATCAATTCCACCATGTAGAGTTTGAAAATTTGACAAGTGTACTGTCCTATCCAAATCACTGGAATAGATGAATCTGAGAATAGGACGTGAAAGATAAACCCTGTATAGAGTTCCATACAGTTCCTTCCAGGTTAATGTTACTCCATTAATCCGTGTTCTTGAAATAGTTCTACTTAAGCAATGAAAGACAAGGACCAGGCTAAGACAAATGCTAGAAAATAGTTTTTAAAAGCCCAAACAGGAGAAAACCGGGACTGAAGAACTAAGGCTGATCAAGGTCCAGAAGGAGCTGGAATAGGTTGGTGTGACAGAATCTCTGAATCTCGCTGCTGCTTAGGACACTTAAGTCTTTGCAGTTAGTGGAAGCAGTGGTTTCATGTCTTTCATTTCTTGCTTCTCTCCTCATGGTCTATGACAACCTCAGAATATTTAAGAAACTGTTCCAATTCTGGGCCCACCAAATAAAAAAAAGCACTGGTTTGCAAAAGAGTACCAGATGAAAGCCTGAAAAGATTCCCAAACTTACTCTGAAAACATTGTTTGGGGAACATTTCTCAAGGCTTAACTGGGTGAGCTCAGCTTCCAAGCTGAGCTATGGGTGAACTGCCAAGAGTTCTGGATTTGAGGGTCAAAAAAGGGCAAGAAGAGAACAGGACCAGACCTCATGTCTACAGGTGTCCGCTGGACAAATTTGACAAGGACTCCCACTTCCAAACTCCCACCCATGGTCAGAAATCACATGAAGCTATGTGATATTTCAAAGGCTATAAATAGAGCACTTTGATTCAAGTAACACAGAATACTTGGATATACACGAGAGAGCCTTTGGGGGAATTTCAACTCATAAAATGTACGAGTCAGCTCTCACAGAGGGTGAGACATGGGTTCAATATAAAACATAAATGATTAAATATGAGCAACTTCTAGATCCTTTGGAATTAAAAATAGTACTATACATCACTTGGAACATAAACTCAGAGTTCATGGTAAGGTCTAGGATATGCAACATGACCTTATACCATGATAATTAGACCCTTATCCCCAGTGACCTTTACAGAGATAGAGTCTTTAAATATCTTATTAATCATCATGGTCCTTTCATAAATGGTAGCTTTGACAGCAGTCTTAACTTTTAGATAAGAGGCCTAAAGTCTAGAAAATTTCTAAGGTATTTATTGTACACAATACTGCTCAATATAATGAGTATATATCTGTAAACTGCTCTAGGCCCAATCAAAAGATCATACCAACAAATTTCCATCAAAGAATATTAATAATAAATAGTGAAAACCCTGTCCTGACTATTTAGCCAACATTAAGAGTTATGTCTTGGGGATTTTATATAGAATTGTACCTCTTGGAATATAACACAAAAAAATGCTAAGTGGAAGTATATTAGGCATTCTTTTTATTATTCTTTCTTCAGCTTTATTGAGGTATAATTAACAACTTAAAATTGTATATATTTAAGGTGTGCAACCTACTGCTTTGATAAACATACACATGGTGAAACGATTACCACAATTAATCAAAGTAGTTAAATACCCAGCACTTCACATTGTTATCTTTTGTTAGTGTGTGAGAAAGATTAAGATCTACTATCTTAGCTAGTATTTCCAGCATACAATACAGTATTATCAACTATAGTTACCATGCTTTACGTGAGATCTTTAGAACTTATTTACCCTGCCTAACTGAAACTTGATATTCTCTGACCTACATCGCCCTGTTTCTATCCCCCTCATTCCCTGGTAACCACCATTCCAATTTCTGTTTCTAATAGTTCAACCTTTATATCATGCAGCATTTGTGTGTTTGGCTTATTTCACTGTACATAATGTCATACAGGGTCATCTATGTTGCAAATGATAGGATTTCTTTATTTTTTAAGGCTGAATAATACCTTCTTGTTTAAACACCTCACATTTTCCTTATCCATTTATCTGTTTATGTACACTTAGGTTGTTTCCATATGTTGGCTACTATAAATAATGCGGCAGTGAACAGGGGAGCACAAATATCTCTTTGCTATTCTGACTTCATTTCCTCCAGATATATACCCAAAAGTGGGATTGATGGATCATACGGTAGTTCTATTTTAAGTGGAGGAATCTCCATACTGTTTTCCATAGCAGCTGTACCAATGTATATTCTCACCAACAGTGTACCAAAACTCCTTTTTCTCCACATTTATCACCAACACTTATTATCTTTTGTCTTTTTGATAACAGACATCCTAACAGGTGTGAGGTGATAGCTCATTGTGGTTTTTATTTGCATTTCCCTGATGATTAGTGACATTGAGTGCCTTTTCATTGGCTATCCGCACGTCTACTTTCGAGAAATGTCTATTTGGGTTCTTTGTCCACTTATTTGTTTTGGTGGGTTTTTTTTTTTTTTTGTTTTCTTGCAATTGACCGGTTTGAGTCACTTTCATATTCTGGACATTAACCCCTTATTGGGTAGATGGCTAAAAATATTTTCTCCCATTCTGTAGACTGCCTTTTTAGTCTGTTGATTGTTTCCTTCACTGGGCAGAAGCTTTTTAGTTTGACGCAATCCACTTGTCTATTTTTGCTTTTGTTTGCCTGTGCTTTAGGAATTATATTTTTAAAAATCATTGCCCAGAGGCGCCCGGGTGGCTCAGTTGGTTGAGCGTCCGACTTCGGCTCAGGTCATGATCTCACAGTTCGTGAGTTCGAGCCCCGCGTCAGGCTCTGTGCTGACAGCTCAGAACCTGGAGCCTGCTTCAGATTCTGTGTCTCCCTCTCTCTCTGCCACATCTCCACTCATGCTCTGTCTCTGTGTGTCTTAAAAAAATAAATAAAACATTAAAAAAATTAAAAAAAAATCATTGCCCAGACTAATGTCAAGTTAGTCTGTTACAGTTTTTAGGGCTCATGTTTAAGTCTTTAGTCACTTTTGAGTTGACGTCGAATATGGCATGAGATAAGGGTCCAATTTCATTCTTCTGCATGGGGATATCCATTTTTCCCAACACCTTATATCAAAGAGGCTATCCTTTCCCAACTGTGTGTTCTTGGCATCTTTGTCAAAGATCTATTGACTATAAATGCTTGGGTTTATTTCTGGAATCTCTATACTATACTATTGGTATATATGTCTGTTTTTAGGTCAGTACTATATTATACTATAGCTTTGTAGTATATTTTGAAATCAGGTAGTGTGATAGCTTTAGCTTTATTTTTCTTGATTGCTTTAATCTTTATTTGAAGATTACTTTAGCTATGTAGGGTCTTTTGTGGTTCCATATGAATTTTAAGACTTTTGTATTTCTGTAAAAAATCCATTAGAATTTGACAGGAACTACATTGAATCTGTCAATCACCTTGGGTAGTATGAACATTTTAACAATATTAAGTCTTCTATTCCAGGAACACAGGATATTTTTCCATTTATTTGTGCCTTCTTCAAGTTTTTTCACCAATGTTTTATAGTTTTCAGTGCTCAGATCTTTTACTACCTTGGCTAAATTTATTCTTAAGTATTTTACTGTTTTTTGATGCTATTTTTTTATTTTTATTTTTTTGTTTGTCCTGTTGATGCTATTTTAAATGGGATTATTTTCTTAATTTCTTTTTCAGATAGTTCATGGTTTCTGTATAGTAACACAGTTAATTTCATGTGTCGATTTTGTGTTCTGCATCTTTACTGAATTCATTTATTACTGAATAGTTTTTTGGTGGAGTCTTTGGAGTCTTCTACATCATCAGATGATCATATCATCTGCAAACACAGACGATTTGACTTCTTCCTTTCCAACTTAATGTTTCTTTTTCTTTCTGTCTCTTTCTCTCTCTCTCTCTCTCTCTCTCTCTTTTTCGTCCTGATTGATCTGGGTAGGACTTCTAGTATTATGCTGCATAGCAGTGGTGATAGTGAGCATTCTTTATTGTTCCTGATCTTAGAAGAAAAGTTTTGGCATTTCAATGTTGTGTATGATACTAGCTATGGGCTTTCCATAATGACTTTTATTATGTTGAGGTAGTTTCCTTCTGTTCCTAGTTTGTTGAGGATTTTTATCATGAAAGGGTTTTGAATCTTATTATCTTGTCAGATGTTTTTTCTGCAAGTATTGAGATAATTATATGATATTTTATTAAGAATTCTTGAATGATACCATTTAGTACACAGAAAAACTATCTCAGTGTATAATTTAAGGATTAAAATTTTAGACTAAAAATTAAGGTCCACCCTTCATGAGAAAATTTGACCACAATACTGAAGTGACAGTTTGTATATCAGGTTCCAAGTTTCCTTTAATTATCTCTACCTTTTTTTTTTAAACAAGAGAAAGTAGGGGGTGCTTAATGATATTCTTGTTAGCTAAATTGACACAAAGTATTAGAATCAACTTGATCTCTGCCTGTTAAGGCTTTTTAAGCACCCTCCACCGTAATCTGGATTTGGTTCAAGCAGATGAACTTCCTTTTTTCTCATAATACAGAGCATAACAGACATATACAATTGAACTAGCTACTTAAAAATCCTTTCTGTGGAGGATGATGTAAAGAAAAACCTTTCATCATACCCACCTACTTGCAGACTAATTTTTTTTTCCCCTTTCAAATAAACCTCCCAAGAAGCTTGCCCTGAGTGCCTAACACTCCTGAAGTACATCCATTGACTACCAGAGACAGAATTGGAGGGCAGACTTTAAAGGTCACATAGTTCAGCCACCCTCAGAAACACTCTCATTTCCGTGCTTCTACTGGGTTAGGTCACCTCCCCCAGCTCCCAATGGAATGAGACGTTTAATTTACAAAAGCCCATTCAGAAACACAGAGCAGGTGCCCATTTGACTTGGTCTCAGTATTTGCGTTTGAGAAAGGGTCCTGGCTGTCTGGTTGACTCCAGAAAAATATTATAGATGATGCAGTTGAGTCATGTGACACATGGTTAAGAAAATAAACAGCCTTCTTGTTGACACAGGACCTACAACTAAGACAGAGGCTTTAGCTCATGTGATGAAATATTTGGCACTGAGGAAATGTCACTAGGTTTGTTTTTCTTAGCGTGGAAAACCAATTCATATTTTCATATTAGGCTGAATCTCAACTGTTTCAGCCTTGTGTTATCTCAATAAATTGGACTACTCAAGAGTTGCTTTCTGCACAGCAAAAACAAGTTACAAAAACTTTTTGTAATGAGAGACTTTAGAAGCCATTCTCTATCCTTTCCGTGCTTTCCCTGGTTGCTGGCTTGCTGACCTGGAGCTTTTTACCTGGTGGTCTGATGAGTCATGGCATTAGGGAAAAACAAAAAAAAAGAAGAAGAAGAAGAGAAAGATAACAAGGCTATTTGGCTGGTTAAATATAGAAGCAATTAAAAACCTGCTGGGTGGGCTCTTTTCCTGTAAGTCCTGGATGCTGATTTGCAAGACAACAGTGGATTCTCTTAGTCTTCAAGTATTTTACAGTCTTTGACAGATCTCCAGGTAGGTTACTTTAAAAAAACAAAATTCAGCTGCAAAATTGACTTGGAAGAACAATCTGGACACAAGCAAGCTTGATCACAATGCTAGCTGTGTCCAGTGGTGGGTATTTTGTCTCTTAAACCAGCTCCTCCTGTGTTCCCTCCCTCTCTGCGCTGAGCAGCCACTAACAGCCAATCAAACCAAAGACTTTGGAATCCCTCTATCTCACCTCCCTCATCTACATCATGGTAAGTTTCTTCTCAAATACTCGTCTCCTCCTTTTACTACTGCCACCATACAAATTGAGGGCCTCATCTTCTCACATTGGGGTCATGACCTGATCTTTGAACTCTCTCCATTCTAGACTATATGCCAGAATGATCTTTCTAAGATCAAGTCCGAATGCACCCCAGCTTAAAAACCTTCTTGATGATGATCACCTCATCAAGATCAAGTTCAGATTTTTAGTGAGGGAGGCATAAAATGGAGGTTTGCAAGCCAACCCAACCTACATTTGGGAGGCATGTAACTTCAGAGTGGAGGTTCTGGAGTATGGGTGGGAATATTGCTGATCCCTTTACCAGTTGTATGATTTTAGGGAATTAAACTCTCTGAACTAAAGTCACTTCATTTGTAAAATAGGGATAGTAACATCTACTTCACAGAATTGTTGTGGGAATTAAATTAATAATGCAAAATATACTTGACGTGGAATCTGGCAGATAGCTACTGCTCAATGCTAACAAAATATTATTATTGTTTTTGTTCTTGTTTTTATTTTTCTGTTTCTAGTATTTGCTGCTTTTTCCCCAAACCTCCATCTTTTTCAGCCATTTTCAACTGTTGTCTGTACATGAACAATACCCTGTGATTTCCCACCAGTGTTTTTAAGCTTTGCCCAGGAGGATGAGGCAGATTTGATAGAGAAATGCCTAAAGGAACTACGGATCATTGGAAGGTACTAGACTTTGGGCTGAAAGAGGGTGGTGTAACTCAAGAATCCTCCATTAATATACAGAGAGATATATTGTTCATGTCAAAGTGTAAGACAGATTGGTTCCTTTATTAAGCCAACTGGGAGGAGACAGGTCATACAAAAGCTGATAAAAACTGGTGTTTCAGGAAGAAAAGTTAAGCCAAACTGAGTGTGCAATGAAAAATTCTATACTGTGGGATGCATCGCATTCTGCCAGAGGGGATAGAACCTTGAAAGTGCCACACCAGGTTGGGCAACTCCCTTCTTTCCCTGAATTTCCCTTCTTTGCTGATTCATTTTCATCTTCAATGGTTATTTCAATTATCCCTTTCTCTATTAGCCTCCCCTAACTTCGTCAGTGTTACCTACCCCCTCCGAAGTAAGCAAAATTTCTTGCTTTTTATTAAGCACATACTATGTACACTGTAGTCATTGATTGACTTACTCTAGGTCTTCTATATGAGGTAGTAAGTATTTTGGTCATTGTCAGATACACGGTAGCAATCAAGTGAGTATTTGTTAAATGACAGTTCACAAAGCAATTTTTTCCCCCTAATATATGTTTTTGACTTGTCTGAATTTTATTTCCGCTCTTTGAATTTCTCTTAGACACAGGATACTTTGAAAGGAAGAAAATTTTATAGGACCTTTGACTAACAATCTAAAAGACAAAAACAAAAACAAAACAAAATTGTGTAAAGAAACCAGTACTTGAATTCAAGATTAATGGAAAATAGAAATTTAACTGGAAATAATTGGTCACAGGTAGAAGGCACGCTACCACATGAGTAAAGTAGAAACAGATTAGGATAACCCATAGGAAAGCATGTCAGGGTTCTTAGAAAAAATACAGGAAATAGAGGGGCGCCTGGGTGGCGCAGTCGGTTAAGCATCCGACTTCAGCCAGGTCACGATCTCGCAGTCCGTGAGTTCGAGCCCCGCGTTGGGCTCTGGGCTGATGGCTCAGAGCCTGGAGCCTGTTTCCGATTCTGTGTCTCCCCTCTCTCTGCCCCTCCCCCGTTCACGCTCTGTCTCTCTCTCTGCCCCAAAAATAAATAAACGTTGAAAAAAAAAAATTAAAAAAAAAAATACAGGAAATAGAAAGCTAGTGGTTCTGGCTGACCTGAATGCATAGCGTTCCATTAATTTTTTCAGGCAAATCCTTTCCTGCCTTCTCTGGCTCTTCTTCTTACCAACTGTATCATCTTGAGGAGCTTAGACTCTCTGAATCTCAAATTTCTAATATGTAAAATGGAGTGGGGGAGAGGATGGGAATGACTATTCTGCCCACTTTATGGGATTGGAAACTATGGTTAAACTGGAACTCATTATTGAGATAGTCGCTTTGTGCTTTCAATGGAAAATTAAAAATTACCTAAAATATTGAATGAATGCTTTCTTTATCAAAATTCTAAAGCTATTTTACTCTACTAGTCCAATTGAGAAATGCAATTACACAAGTCATTACAGTTTGGATTTGGAGATTAGAATTCATCCTACAAGTAGTTTGCTAGAAGGCACATCACACACAAAATACCAGAATTACAGAACATTTTAAAGTAAAATAAATGGCAGAACTAAATGGATTTATTTATACTCTCACCTTTTGGTGCTTGATGTTGTAAATCTGTAGTTTAATTGAGTGATATTAATATACTGTGACTTTATAGAAATTTGATTGCTATTATAACTACAATTATAAACAGTAATAGACCAGGTTATAAAGAAATCTTGTGGGACCAACTTTCTTTATAATAAGTGAATAAGAATAACTGGTAATTCACTGGGTATAATTTAGTAATAATGTATAATGGTAACCTGCAAGTAACTGTATTGAAACAGCTTTGACTGGATTGAAACAGCTTTTGCCTCATTTAATATTAGTGATTGAGAAATGTTTCCTGGCTCTGTAATAGATATATGCATGATATTTATTATATTTCTGAAGGTATTTGAGTTATTGTAACATCTTAAACTCTTTGCTTATAATTTTATTTATACCTTTTATTTTCTTTAATCAGGTATATAAAGTTTGTTAAAAAAAGGTAAACTTCCCCTTCCTCTCCTAATGAAATCATATGAGTGAGGACTCCATTTAAAGTTATTTGTACAAAAAGGTGTGAATGGCTACCTCTATAAATAAGGTTTATGTATATTTTGAAATAGGATATGATACCTTCAAAAATCACAAGAACCGTCTGGAAATGTTAGGAATTTTTAAACAAGCAACTACTTGTTTTACAAAGTTCCCTCAAATGTCATTCAACCTTTCTTCATCTCTTTATGAAGAAGCATAGCTGCCGTGCAATTTTCTGCAGAGCCCTTCCAGCTAATATTAAATTGTAAGTGCAGAACTAAAATAAATTTGTTTACGTTGTCAGCTTTGGGTACCTGGTGTTTTAAACCCAGAGTTCTAATTGGAAATATGATATATCAATATGCTTTCTTTAGGTGCTTGACTGTAATACTTGTTTTATGAAAAAAGAAATAATCATAAAATTATTAGCTCTTTTAATCCACAATCATTTGAATACTCATAAAGATATTTAGATGTCAAGGCAATAAAGCCTATTAAATGAAATGGACCAGATAACTATTTAAAAGAATTCTCAGGTGTCAAGTTTCATAAAAAACATAGTCTAGAAGTGAGGATTAATTTTCTCTCAGATAACATGTTATCTTGTTTTAATGTGATTAAAAATCTCCACTGGGTCTGATGCTAATCTCTCCTCCAAAGGCTTGGATCTTATCAAGCTTAGGAGCTACTTGATACCCTCAAGAGCCAGTATCAGTTTTTATAATCTCTTCTGGGCTAATGAGACAGTGGTTAAGTTTACACAGATTATCACTTGTGGCTGTCTCATCAACTTGACATTATACAGAAGAACTCAACCCTCAAGGAGGCTCAGACAAGTTCACATGGGTAGAAACTGAGAAACCATATTTAGTGATTTGCCTTAAAATGCTTTAGCCTTTTTGGTTTTATTTGTTTATCTTATCTTCTCCTTCTGATGTGTCTAAAATTTATCTTTTTAGCCCAAAGTCTTACATTGTATACAGAGTTCTTGATTTTTAAATATATTATTCACCCAACGAACATTTATTGTGTGTTATGTGCCTGTTACCATGCTAGGAGGCTGGGATGTCATATATGATCCCTGAATGTTTCTTTCCCCCTTAAATGCTTTCTTTCACTGTGGCTTTCTGTAATAAAACTACTTGTAGGTTATGTCCAAGTCCTCCTGTCACTTTATGTTTGAATATAATACATATTCATCCATCCTTTCATTCATTATTCTTTCAACAAATATCATTTGAGTGACTCTACCATCTTTCTAACAATTGGGTGATAGAAAGATGAATTAGTTCTGCCCTCAAGCAACTTATGGTCTAGTGTAGGTGGTAATATACATACTACATGATTGTGAAGATGTCACTCAATAAGGGATAAGGAAGTTCAGATAAAGAAGGAATTACTTCAGTTGACAGGATCAGGGCAGACTCTGGATGAAGAGGCTATAATGGGACCTTACGATTAGTGAGGCTATACACACATGGCAAAAGGAGGATATCCCAGGTATAGGACAGAAAAACAAAGGCATAGAGCTGGGAGCTCAGAAAGAATTAACACGCAAGAGAAGTGTTCAGTTTGGCTCATTTCAGTTTTGCTGGGTAGGTCAGGGAGGGTGAGGAGATAAAAGAGGAATGTTAAAAGCAGCTAATAGATGCTTGTTGCCAAGGACCACCACAGAATCTTCATATATTTGGAAACCCTTTGATGAGGCAGACTTTGAAATTTAGGGTGCTCTACAACCAACCCACCCCATGATGCTGGTTCTCTAAATTGCTATTCTCTTACATTATCTAGTTGTTCAGGAATTCACAACATTAAACACAATAGATTCCGGGGCCAAATAATCAACAATAGTTGGAAACTTATAACTTAGAAAGACATGTCCTCATTTTGAAATTGAATCCCAGACATGACTTCTGGAATTTCAGGTTTGGTTAGGAACAATGAACTTGGACAAAGTTCACCAAAGTTCACTTCTAGGGAGCCTGGAGAAAGTTGGGCATAACTCAAAACCAGCCAATGTGGTGGCCTGCAAACATGCATTCATAGGTATAGACAGACATGCCCCAGTCCTTCAGGTGGAAACCATTTGAAATGCCATGGTATTGAACAGCGTTAGCTAGAAGCCTGGCCAGCTCAGTGCCTTCCACCAGTTCTCTCCCAGTGGTTTTATTTCCATCTGATCCTGAGCTTACTGCAGGGTGCCTATCATGACCACAGAAAATAAGAAGCTTGAAGAAATAGGTGAGCCCAACCTATTGGACTGCCCTCACTATCCAAACCTTTCCTATAAAATTCATGACGTATGTGATCACCCCATATTTCCATGTAAATTAGAGCATGAAAGGAGAAGTTTAACTTGCCTGGGCTCCCACTAGTGGATTTTTCCAGTTGGCATCAACTTCTGTTCCTAGATGGAATTACAGGAAAAAATAGGAGGGAATATGTCTTATCTTACTTCAACAGGGCTGCTTTATTGCATATTATCAATTATGAAGCATTTTGATTCACCCATACAATGCATCCATCTATCACAACTTTGAATTGTGAGTGGTACTTAACTTACAAAAGAATAAAAGCCATGATGGCTAATGCTTTTTTAGTGCACTTTCTTGGTTAAAAAAAAAAATCTTAAGGAAGTTCAGCATTGCCGCTACTGGGACTTTTCTCTACTATAAAAACTAAAGATGCAAACTTTAGAACCAAATAGATGATAAAGAGATTCCTATTTGAATCTGCTTGAATAACTGAGGTGATGCTTTGGTGCTTTGTTTAGAAGCTTTAGACAGAAAGTCATGTGTAATATGGTTTAATGTATATTTATTACATCAACTTAAAACATACCTGAACTCTCTGTCTTCACTTCCCTTCATAGTACCATAAAAAGTTACTTAGGTCCTAAAATGGTGCTCAAAAAAATTTAAAAAGCACTTTCTATGTCACATGAATAAAATATACAAATGAAGACAATGTGTTTTGATGTTGTAAAATAAGTTTGAAAGGCAGGCATCAAAATGAATCTATTTTTAAAGGTCTGCATTTCATATGGAGTGGTAATGTGTGTTTTATTGTTCTTCTGCAAGGTCTAATACAAAGGAATACAATATCCCCCATCCATGAGGCTGCAACAATCCATTAAACTTCAGACATTTTGCTTCCAATTGGAAAGAGGGAAAAGGTTCCTCTTATGTGTTCTAATATATGTTATTTCAATATCTAAGATGTCTACCACTATAAAAACAAAGTATACATTTTTTTTTCCCAAAGGCTTGCCTTCTTAGTTTAAACCATTGAGTTAAAAATAGGGAATAAATACGACAAAGAAAGAAAGGTGTAATCACTGATTTTTTCTTGCAATGTTCCGCAGGAAAGTGGCACCACTGAGTGATATATGCACCCCAGGGCTAGCAGCTGGAGGGCAAAAACCACTTTTTATCCATGATTGACAAATAATACATAATGAGAAGAGAGAGGCAATTCAAGTTTTAAATTTCACTCTTTCTTTGGCTTTTCAGGGCAGCTGGGCACTGCTGTTCTCACTTGGTAACCTTTGAGGTGCTGCCAGGAAAGGGGACCCAAGTGACAATTGTTTCTCTCCTCCTACAATCCCCCAAAGCCTCAATAAATATGTGTGCTTCATTCTTTCAAAGAGGATCCAGCTGCTAACAATGCTGCCATTTCTCCATGGAATGAAAATCCTGGAGGTCTGGAAATGTACTGCATGGTTATAATGACCAGCATAGAGTAAAGCTGAGATTTAAAATCCCTAAAAGTGGCATCCATCAGTGGGGAGTCAGTTGGTAGCTGATAAGTAAGCAGTTGGAGAGACAGTAGAGAGTCTATAAGAAGAGAAATCAAATCAGAGCTCCATCACAAGTGAGCTTTATAAAGTAGTGTTGTAGATATTAAACATTTTTATATTTCATAAAATTAAGACATGTTTAATGTAAATAAGTTAGGAAACTCAGGTAAGAAAAAAATCATCAATGAACTAAAAAACTAGAGATAGCTAATTTAACATTTTTGGTCTCTTTTAGATTTCTTTCTACATTTCTGAAACTCTGTCTCTAGATTTTGTCTATGTCAATACTCATATCCAGATCTTCATCTCTCTGTAACTATGTCCAAATACATCACATATCCTTATATCCTTGCATACCTATCCTTATTTACATCACATGTTCTTATGCACATCCAACAACCTAAGTGTCATCTGATGCTGTCTTCCTAATCCCTCTGCCTTGAACCAAAATTGTTCCCCCCCCCCCCCGCCCCATGTTTCCCATCACAACTACAAATGACAACTGATCAGGTCTAAAATCCTAGATTCAACCTCTACTCCTCTTTTTTTCTCATACTCTGCTCTAATGCATTAGCAATACCTACTGATTCTACCTTACATATTTACTGAGAATCCATCCAGTTCTCCTTTCCTCCATCCCACCACCCTGTCCAACTATCGTCATCTCCTGCATGAATTATTGTGACAACTTCTTAACTGGTCTCTGTGCTATGCATTGGTCTCCTTTCCCTCCAGCACAATGGCAAGGCTAAGACTTAATAAATATAAATTAGACCATTCACTCTTCTGCACTAATGGCTCTAATGGCTTCTCAATATTCAGAGTAAAATCCAGGGTTTATATAAATGGCTTAATGGTCTCTTAATGAGGATGATGTTGGCATTTTGTGCAAAACAGTTTTTCACTGTACAAAATATCTTGGAGATCACAAAATCTTTGGTATAACTTTTTCTACCTAAGTGCCAGTAGAGTCCCAGAGTCATTGTGATAACCAAAAAATATCTTACCCCAACATTTCCAAGTGCACTTTGAGGGGGCAACCCTTTCTCTGTTCCCGTTGGAGAACCATTACAGCATCCCTACTCACACTTCTCCCTTAATTCATCTCCACCCACTTGCCTTGACTCATCCTGTCACAGACTTGCTGTTTATTGGGTAGACTAAGAATCTTGCTGTCCAGGTGTCTTGTACTTGCTGTTATCTCTACCTGGAACCTTCTCCCCCAAGTTACCTTAGTTCTTATAGGTCTTTACACAAATGTCATCTTTTCAGGGAGGGCAGCCTTCTCACCCAACACTTCATATCCCCTCTCTCTGCTTTATTTTTGTTCCCCAGCACTTTTTGCTATTAAACATACTATTTCTTCATTAATCTTAGTCATTGTGGTCTAGTGTTCTGCCTTATTAGAATATAAACTCCAGGAGGCAGAGTCTTGGTCTATTTGTTCATGACTATATCCTCAATCTCCAGAGCATTCCTGGGACATAATAGGCACTCAAGAAATAAGGATCACTAAAGATTTAAAAAATAGAATTATTTTTATGTATTGCATATCAGGATAACTTACTAAGTTAACGGTCTTAATCTTTCTTTCTTTCTTTTTTTTTTATATTAGGAAACTTTCTGAAAACACAGTGGAAGCTATGAATCCTCTCCCAAAGAAAATGCATATTTGTGTCTATGCACTTGCATGTGAAGAATCCAACAATTTTTTTCCCCCAGAACCTTGGAGACAAGACGATATAATTAACAATTGAGTTGGGTAGATCAGTGACCAGTAAATTACTATCCTTAAAAAAATATTCAGGGAGGAGGGAGCCAAGATGGCGGAACAGCATGGAAGTTTTTTGTGTGTCTTGCGTCCATGAAATATAGCCAGACCAACACTTAACATCCTGCACACCTAGAAAACTGACCTGAGGATTAGCACAACAATCTGCACAACCTGAACCACAGAATTCAGCAGGTATGTGGCGCAGAGAGGTGAATTTGGGGAGAGAGAAGCCACGAAGGGCAGGGAGCCACTTTTGTGTGTGAAGAGAGGAAAGAGATGGGGTGGGGGTGGGGTGGAGAATACGGGAAAAGCACCCCTCCCCAAAAGCAGCTGGAGAGAAAGTAGAAAATTGGAAACAGCCACAGGGACTAAACTAAAAAGGGAGAAAGGAGAAAGGAGAGGGTTTATATTCTATTTAGACTGTAAACAAGGGGAGTGCAGAGTCTGTAACTCTGCAGCTCAATACCTGGCGGTGTTCTGGTGGGAAGGGTGAATCACCAGGAGCAGAGTGGGGTCCCAGAGGTTATCAGGCCACATGGGGAAAAGTGGTTCCACTGCTGGAAGGACACTTGGTACAGACTGTTGAGGCCACTTGGTCCCAGCAGACCCCAGAGAATGGCCACATGCGCTGGTGCTAGAACAAGGTCGTTAAGAGTGAAGTCTGGTGTCAGGTGTGTTGTGATTTTCCAAAATCCCTGAAATGCTGCTGCTACACTACCTCACGAACTTTTTCTAGGGCGGGCTGGCACCTGGACACAGGCTCTGGGCACTGGCAGGAGCATGGTCCCACAAGTGTTCCTGGGTGTGGCCAGCATTCAGCCATTGCTCAGTGAGACCCTCCACAGAGGGGCAGAACGGGTCAAAGCCGCAGTTCCTCAGAAGTAAGGGGCAGGGAAAAACAGCTGCACCTGAGATAAAACTCAGGAGAGAGGTACCACCGGGGCTTGGTCACGGACAGTGTAAAAGCGGGGAGTGGATGAAAGCTGAAGACAAAGGGCGGGTGCATGATCGCTGATCAGGGAGAACAGAGTTCCAATACTAGAGACTGGGTAGCTGGGTGATGCCATTTTCACAGCTCCCGTGCAAACTCACTCGCACCTACGAGTGCCATAACAACCCACCCCAGTAGGCTAGCAGCGCCATATAGTGGAGAACGAAGCCCTTACCCTAAGTCCTGCCCAATTGGGCCAAACTCGCTCTTCAAGAACACAAGTCTCACCACCTCCTTAGTTTATGGACTATAAAGCGCTTCATAGTCTGACTTCTAGGGGAAAACGAAGTAATTTCAGTCGTATTTCAGTCTGTAAGCAGGCCCATCTATTCAATTTTCTTTCTTTTTTTCCCTGTTTTTCATTTCTTTTTCTTGAATACAGAAAGAGAAAAAATTCATTTTTATTTTCAATTTTTATCAAAAATATTTTTCTTTAACTTTTTACTATATTTTTTACTTTTGTGCAAATTTTTTCAAGTTCTATTTTACTTCCACCATTTTATTTTAGTCTACTTCAGTGTATTCACTTTTTCAAAATTTCAAACTATTTCCTTTTTTTCCCTCTTTTTCATTTCTTTTCTTTTTCTTGAATACAGAAAGAGAAAAAATTCATTTTGATTTTCAATTTTTATTAAAAATACTTTTATTTTTTTGTACTATATTCTTTACTTTGGTGTAATTTTTTTCAAATTCTATTTTACTTCCATCATTTCATTTTAGTCTACTTCAGTGTATTCATTTTTTCAAACTTTCAATTTCCTTCTTTTATCTTTCTTTTCCCTCTAATCTATCAAACCACTTTCAACACCCAGACCAAAACACACCTAGGATCTAGCACTATTTATTCATTTTTTTTGTGTGTGTTTTAAATTTTTTAATATTTATATTTTTTTATTTTAATTTTTTAATTTTAATTTTTTCCCTCATTAACTCCTTTTCTCCCTTCAAAATGATGAAATTAAGGAATTCACCCCAAAAGAAAGAGCAGGAAGAAATGACAGCCAGGGACTTAACCAACACAGATACAAACAAGATGTCTGAACCAGAATTTAGAATCACAATAACCAGAATTTAAAATCACTCCAGCTAGTAAGCTGGAGTTGAAAATAGATTAGAATCCCTTTCTGCAGAGATAAAAAGAAGTAAAAACTAGTCAGGATGAAATAAAAAATGTTATAACTGAACTGCAATCATGGATGGATGCCATGGCAGTAAGGATGAATGAGGCAGAACAGACAATCAGCGATATAGAGGACAAACTTATGGAGAATAATGAAGCAGAAAAAAAAAAGGGAGATTAAGGCAAAAGACCACAATTTAAGAATTAGAGAAAGCAGTGAGTCATTAAAAAAAAAAAAAGGAACAACATCAAAATCATAGGGGTCCTAGAAGAAGAAGAGAGAGAAATACGGGTTGAAGGGTTATGTAAGCAAATCATAGTGGAAAACTTTCCTAACCTAGGGAAAGACACAGACATCAAAATCTAGGAAACACAGAGGACTCCCATTAGGTTCCACAAAAACTGACCATCAACAAGGCATATCATAGTCAAATTCATAAAATATTCAGGCAAGGAGAGAATCATGAAAGCAGCAAGTGAAAAAAAGTCCTTAACCTACAAGGGAAGTCAGATCAGGTTTGCATCAGATGTATCCATGGATACTTGGCAGGCCAGAAAGGAGTGGCAGGATATATTCAATGTACCGAATCAGAAAAATATGCAGCCAAGAATTCTTTATCCAGCAAGTCTGTTCATTCAAAATAAAAGGAGAGATAAAAAGTTTCCCAAACAAAAATAAAGGAGTTTGTGACCACTAAACAAGCCCTGCAAGAAATTTTAAGGGGGACTCTCTGAGGGGAAGAAAGATGAAAATATAAATGAATACATACATACATACATACATACATACACAAACAAACACAAAAAGCAACAAAGACTAAAAAGGAACAGAGAACACCACCAGAAACTCCAACTCTACAAGCAACATAATGGCAATAAATTCATATCTTTCAGTACTTAATCTAAAAGTCAAAGGACTCAATGCTCCAATTTAAAGACATAGGGTAACAGAATGGATAAGAAAACAAGACCCATCTATATGCTGTTTACAAGAGACCCACTTTAGACCTAAAGACACCTTCAGATTGAAAGTAAGGGGATGGAGAACCATCTATCATGCTAATGGACAACAAAAGAAAGCCGGTGTAGCCATACTTATGTCAGATAATCTAGACTAAAATAAAGACTGTATCAAGAGATGCAGAAGGGCATTATATCATAATCAAGGGGTCTATCCACCAAGAAGACCTAACAATTGTAAACATTTATGCACCAAACGTGGTAGCACCAATTACATAAATCAATGAATCACAAACATAAAAAAACTCATTGATACTAATACCATAAGAGTAGGAGACTTCAACACCCTACTCACAGCAATGGACAGATCATCTAATCAAAAATCAACAAGGAAACAATGGCTTTGAATGACACACTGGACCAGATGGACTTAACATATATGTTTAGAACATTTCATCCTAAAGCAGCAGAATATGCATTCTTCTCCAGTGCACATGAAACATTCTCCAGAATAGAGCACATACTGGGACACAAATAAGCCCTCAGCAAGTACAAAAATATCGAGATCATACCATGCATATTTTCAGATCACAATGCTATGAAACTTGAAATCAACCACAAGAAAAAACTTGGAAAGGTAACAAAAACTTGGAGACTGAAAAACATCCTACTAAAAAATGAATGGGCTATCCAAGAAGTTAAGGAAGAAATTAATAGTATATGGAAGTCAATTAAAATGATAACACCACAACCCAAAACCTCTGGGACACAGCAAAGGCAGTCATAAGAGGAAAGTTTATAGTAACCCAGGCCTTCCTAAAGAAGAAGAAGAAAGATCTCAGATACACAACCTAACCTAATGCCTTAACAAGCTGGAAAAAGAACAGCAAATAAAACCCCAAACCAGCAGAAGGCAGGAAATAATAAAGATTAGAGCAGAAATTAATGCTACCAAAACCAAAAAAAACAGTAGAACAGATCAGTGAAACCAGAATCTGTTCTTTGAAAGAATGAACAAAACTGATAAACCACTAGCCAGTTTGATCAAAAAGAAAAAGGAAAGGACCCAACTAAATAAAGTCAAGAATGAAAGAGGAGAGATCACAAGAAATATAGCAGAAATAAAAACAATAATAAGAGAATATTATGAGCAATTATATGCCAATAAAATTAGCAATCTGGAAGAAATGGACAAATTCCTAGAAACATATACACTACCAAAACTGAAACAGGAAGAAATAGAAAGTTTGAATGGACTCAAAACCAGTAAGAAAATCAAATTAGTACTCAAAACTCTGCCAAAAAACAAGAGTCCAGGGTCAGATGGCTTTCCAGGAGAATTCTACCAAACATTTAAGGAAGAGTTAACACCTATTCTCTTGAAGCTGTTCCAAAAAATAGAAATGGAAGAAAAACTTCCATACTCATTCTATGAAGCCAGCATTATCTTGATCCCAAAACTAGACAGAGACCCCACTAAAAAGGAGAACTATAGACCAATTTCCCTGATGAACATGGATGCAAAAATCCTCAACAAGATATTAGCCAACCGGATCCAACAATACATTAAAAAAATTATTCACCATGACCAAGCGGGATTTATACCTGGGATGCAGGGCTGGTTCAATAGCCGCAAAACAATTAATGTGATTCCTCATATCAATAAAAGAAAGGACAAGAACCAAATTATCCTCTCAATTGATGCAGAGAAAGCATTCAACAAAATACAGCATCCTTTCTTGATAAAAACCCTCAAGAAAGTAGGGATAGAAGGAGCATACCTCCAGATCATAGAAGCCTTATATGAACGACCCAATGCTAGTGTCATCCTCAATGGGGAAAAACTGACAGCTTTCCCCCTAAGGTCAGGAACAAGACAGGGATGTCACTCTTGCCACTGTTATTCAACACAGTATTGGAAGTCTTAGCCTCTGCAATCAGACAACAAAAAGAAATAAAAGGCATCCAAATCAGCCAGGAGAAGGTGAAACTTTCACTCTTTGCAGACGACATAATGATCTATATGGAAAACCCAAAAGATCCCACCAAAAAACTGCTAGAACTGATTCCTGAATTCAGCAAAGTTTCAGGATATAAAATCAATGCACAGAAATCAGTTGCACTCCTATACACCAACAATGAGCAATAGAAAGAAAAATCAAAGAATCGATCCCATTAACAATTGCACCAAAAACCATAAAATACCTAGGAATAAACATAATGAAAGTGGTGAAAAATCTAACACTGAAAACTATAGAAAGCTAGTGAAAAAAATTGAAGCAGACACACACACACACAAAACGGAAAAAGATTCCATGCTCCTGGATAGGAAGAACAATTATTGTTAAAATGTCGATACTACCCAAAGCAAACTACATATTCAATGCAATCCCTATAAAAATAACACCAGCATTCTCCACAGAGCTAGAACAAATAATCTTAAAATTTGTATGGAACTGGAAAAGACCCCGAATAGCCAAAGCAATCTTGAAAAAGAAAACCAAAGCAGGAGGCATCACAATCCCGGACTTCAAGCTATACAGCAAAGCTGTAATCATCAAGACAGTATGGTACTGGCACAAGAACAGACACTCAGATCCATGGAACAGAATAGAGAACCCAGAAATGGACCCACAAACATATGGCCAACTAATCTTTGACAAAGCCAGAAAGAATATCCAATGGAATAAAGACAGTCTCTTCAGCAAGAAGAGGGAAAACAGGACAGAGACATGCAGAAGAATGAACTTGGACCACTTTCTTACACCATACACAAAAATAAATTCAAAATGGATGAAAGACCTCAATGTAAGACAGGAAGCCATCAAAATCCTCAAGGAGAAAGCAGGCAAAAACCTCTTTGATCTTGGCTGCAGGAACTTCTTACTCAACGTGTCTCTGGAGGCAAGGGAAACAAAAGCAAAAATGAACTACTGGGACCTCATCAAAAGAAAAAGCTTCTGCATAGTGAAGGAAACAATCAGCAAATCTAAAAAGCAACTGACAGAATGGGAGAAGATATTTTCAAATGACACATCAAATAAAGGGTTAGTATCCAAAATCTATAAGGAACTTATCAAACTCAACATCCAGGAAATAAATAATTCAGTGAAGAAATGGGCAAAAGACATGAATAGATACTTCTCCAAAGAAGACATCCAGATGGCCAACTGACACATGAAACAATGCTCCACATCAGTCATCATCAGGAAAATACAAATCAAAACTGCAATGAGATACCACCTTACACCTGTCAGAATGACTAACATTAACAACTCAGGCAACAGCAGATGTTGGCGAGGATGCTGAGAAAGAGGATCTCTTTTGCATTGTTGGTGGCAATGCAAGCTGGTGCAGCCACTCTGGAAAACAGTATGGAGGTTCCTCAAAAAACTAAAAATAGAACTATCCTACAACCCAGCAATTGCACTACTAGGTATCTATCCAAGGGATACAGGTATGCTATTTCAAAGGGGCACATACACCCCAGTGTTTATAGCAGCACTATCAACAATAGCCAAAGTATGGAAAGAGCCCAAATGTCTATCAATGGATGAATGGATAAAGAAGATTTGGTATATATATACAATGGAGTATTACTCAGTGATCAAAAAGAATGAAATCTTGCCATTTGCACCAACATGGATAGAACTGGAGGGTATTATGCTAAGTGAAATTAGTCAGAGATAGACAAAAATCATATGACTTCACTCATATGAGGACTTTAAGAGACAAAACAGATGAACATAAGGGAAGGGAAACAAAAATAATATAAAAACAGGAAGGGGACAAAACACAAGAGACTCATAAATATGGAGAATGAAGAGAAGGTTACTAGAGGGGGTGTGAGAGGGGGGATGGGCTAAATGGGTAAGGAGCACTAAGGAATCTACTCCTGAAATCATTGTTGCCCTATATGCTAACTAATTTGGATGTAAATTTAAAAACAAACAAACAAAATATTCAGGGACCAGCTTTACTCTGGAAACCAAGAGGGAGGACTTAAGTCAGGTCTTTTCGCGTTCTGCATGTTTTCTAGTGGCCTGGAGGAAAGATTTAACTACATACACATCAAATTCACAGAGACGGAAATCAAGAAGGGAGAATTCCCAAATAAAATCCCAAAAGACTTTGACAGTTGAAACAATGGGCCAATATAAACATGCTGAGATTTAACGGGCATAAGTTAGAAGCCCAAAAATCCAACTGTGGAAGCACATGATGGTGAAGATGAGCTTTAAGAAAACTTGGGCGTTCCAGTTGACTGCAATCACAATGTGAGTCAACAGAGATTTGAAGCTGACAAAACAACTAATTAAATTTTGAGGCTGCATAAATAAAGTTATAGTAATGATATGATTCAATACAGTTCTGTTATGTTTTGTTGGACCAGACAATACCTGTAAAGCTATGTCTCGTTTGGGTTGCCAAAAATCTTGATGGAATGTAACAAACCAGAGAAGAATTAACTAGCAATTGTGAGGGCGTTACTAACCAGAAACCTTAGGTATTTCACCTGAAGAATAGAAGACTTTGAAGTAACAAGGTCATAGTCCTTTAATAAAGGCTTTCTCCTGTGATTCTTGTTATTCCAGAGGGGAAATGAAGGACCAGTGGGGGAAAGTTATAGTAACTTTCAGGTCATCTTTCCTTACACATGAGGGACAATGCTTGTGCAGCACAAACTGTGAGAATTAAAATGGGCTTGCCCTCATTGGAGAGCTGAAGATTTTAGAAATCAACTTGGTAGGAATGTCATAGAAGTAATTAAAGCACTGGATTGTATTGTCCTTGTTTAGATCCATTCCGGCCCTGGAGTCTGTCACCTTCCCTGCATTTTATCCCCAGCGCCGCGCCCCCCCCCCGCCCCCCCCCCCCCCCCCCCCCCCCCGCCTTGTGAGACACCAGTAGGTAGCTTCACTGGCAGGGTCTGAATGTGAAATCCTGTGGTTCAAATGACAGTTTTCTTTCTGTGTATAGAATTTCCCTGTATTTCCATTAACATTCCTGAATGTAACAAGTGGCTTCACTTCCGCTTAAGGTTTTCTGCATGAAGAGGGTGAGTTACTCTTTCAAAGGTGATTGAGAAAATTGCTTTCACCAGGCCATTGTTAAACTGGGCATAAAGCTCTGGGAACAGAAGATGAAGCTTGGGGATTTCTTTTTCTGAAAGAAAAAGGATCATCATTTCTAGTAGGAATTGCAAGTGTAAATGTATGGCATCCAACAGATATTACAAATCAGTATAGCCAGCCAGGTGTAGGACAGCAGTGAATGGTGGGCAGCCTGTGCCTCATTAAAAACGGACAGGTATTACCAACTCCAGCCAACTTTGTCACGTGGTAGGGCAGACTCAGTGTTGCTAGATTTTCCCATTTGTAAGAAAACCTATGAATCCAGATTTTTACATGAAATCATCTGATTTAAATTTTTTTTATGTTTATTTATTTTTGAGAGAGAGAGCGACAGAGTGTGAACGGGGGAAGGGCAGAGAGAGAGGAGACACAGGATCTGAAGCAGGCTCCAGGCTCTGAGCTGTCAACACAGAGCCCGTCGTGGGGCTTGAACCCATGGACCAAGAGATTATGACCTGAGCTGAAGTCGACCTTAGCTGACTGAACCACTCAGGTCCCCCAAATCTCCTGATTTTAAATGCTGGAAAATAATTCAAATTAAAAACTAAATCATGAAAAGAAACAAACATTGTGCTAGCAAAATACACATGTATTTTAGAGACGCCTGGGTGGCTCAGTTGGTTGAGCGTCCGACTTCGACTCAGGTCACGATCTCACAATCCGTGGGTTTGAGCCCCACGTCGGGCTCTGTGCCGACAGCTCAGAGCCTGGAGCCTGCTTTGGATTCTGTGTCTCCCCTCTCTCTCTGTCCCCTCCCCTGCTCATGCTCTGTTTCAAAAGTAAATAAATTTTTTTTTAAAATACACATGTATTTTAGAGAATGACACAAAATACGAGTTTGTGATCTCAGTTGTAAAATGAGTTTCTGGGATCTCTCCAAAATTCACTTCATCTTATAGTACACCTTTGGTGTCCCAGAAAATCAATTCTCAAATAGAATTAAATAAATATTTTTGAGCCCTTGATAAAAGACACATAGTTTGCTAGATATTTGGAAAATATGAACATGGATAGCTACGATCTTTGTTCCCAGAGTTGACACCTTTGCACTAGGTTAAGAGAAAACAATTCAACTATAATTTAAGATTAACACGCACTTTTATGAGTGGTACAAATATAGTACTGGGAAGGGAAACGTTGGAACAATGGAAGAATCAGAGGGAGTTGCATTAAAGAGGACCATTCGTGGTTTGCCATGGAAGATTTTCGTAAGTGATGAATGAAGTGGGGAGACATACTCACGGGGAAGAGAGGACACGGGAGAGGTACAGTGATAGGAAGGGGAGAGATATTTCAAAAACTAACGTTCAGGTAGTTTAGGAACAAAGGATAAGTGTTGGGGATTTGTATGAGAAAACTTCTAAGGAAGGTAATAGATCAAAGGCAGGCTAAAGAGTCTGATTTAATTCAATAAGCAATGTGTGAGAGGCAGCAGAATATCACAGAAAGGGGCAGGTATTCCATGCTGAAGTCCCAGCAGTAATGCCAGCTGGCAGTGTGGCCCTGAACAAACCTTTTAAATTCACTACATGCCATTTTACTACTTGTCATATGAGGTGTAACCTATTTCAAAATGTGGTGTGAAATATAAACTCTATCAGTAAGTCATTTCTTACAAGCCTTGTAAATTAGCTATTATTAATGATGGGCAACCTCTAAAGGTTTTGGACTAGAGGTGGGATGTGATGGGGGAACCATGCTTTGGGGAAAATTAACTGGCAATTATGCTCTGAATGCATCATGAAACAGGCAAAAAGGCCACTAGAAAGTGAAGTTATTTGCAATACACATATTTGTGAGTACCTAAACAAAACATGTATAGCCTTCTAAATTGAAAAAGGACAAAGGATTGGTCATTGAAGGTAAGTCTCCTCTCTTTGAAAGTCCTCTGAACACCGAGGTATCTTTCTCAGAGTCAATCACAATGACCAGTTTTTATGTTTTCTCCCAGAGATTACCCACATATTTATAAACACGCATGAAGGAACTACTTCAGTTTTGGAGCTACTTTCATTCCCAGTAGGAGGAGAATTTTAGCTCTGACACGGTGTGTGTCTGCATTCTCTTTCAAGCTGTCAATGCTAGACTGCAAAATGTGTGGAATGTGCAAGAGCAGCCCTGGGAGGTCACCTGGGGCTGCAGGATTTCCAGGTCACCAGAATGTCTCTCCCTTTCTCCCTGGGGTAGTCTGACCCAGGATTTGAAAAGTATTAACCTTTGAGCTATTAAGAACACTTCTTCACTTTCGTGTTTAATCTAAGTGTCTGGAAAGATGTTGGGTGGTCTCCAGTGATTCACTTCAAGTCCTCTGGAGTTTGAAGATTACAGCTGAGGATGAGAAAGAGAGGAGATGATTTTGAAGTTACCTTCTAGTGAGCAATTGTTTTGCAAAACTCCTCAATGGCTTTATTACCCTCTATAGTTCAACTCCACTGGATTGGTGCAATCTTTTCCTCAACTTTGACCTTGTCCAAACTTTGGACTCAATCTGGGCAGTTTCTTTAAGGGTCCAGGATATACTATGGACACTCTGGCAACTATGCTTTCACTCGTGCTGGTGTCCCTGCCTAAAAGACCCTTCTCTGTCCTCCTTGATTAAGGACTGCTAAATCTGCAAAGAGCTCCTCAAGTTTGTTTTATTCCAGGAAGGCACAATACAGCAGCAACACTGTAGGATTTAACTATATGAGCTCAATGCCTAATTCTGCTTTTCACTAACTTTCCACTTTGGGCAAATTAATCTCTCAAAGCCTCGATTTCTTTGTATAATATCGATGCTAATGATTGTAATTTGTAATGTTTTGTGAGATTAAATGATATATTATTAAATATATTGGGTATATGGGGAGTGTTCAACAGCTGTTAATGTGATGGTAAAGATTCTGTAATTTCTCTGAAATGCATGATTTTCCTCCTCTGGTCTTTTCTACATCAACATGCCCTGAGACAAAATTTAGTGGTTAATCAAATGCTATTTTTTTATTATTTACTAATTGTTTCTATATATTTTTTGGATTGATGCCCTCAACTAGATTTTAAATTCTTTAGGACAGGAATTATCCATTATAATTCTTTCTGAGTATATAGTACCTGTTCTATAACTATTTAAATAATCAATTAATATAAATAGGCATTTTTCAAACTAACATTAGTTTTAGAGAAAAATCCAATTCCTTCTTTGGGATAAAGATTTGAAAGCAATCAAGAACAACTATAGGGCAGTGAACAAAAAGAAATCCTAAATAAAAAGAATATTTCCTACTTTGATGCAGTCATCAAGGTCCAAAATAGCATTTCCAGAAAGGCTCTATTTTGCTCTTGGAGCCATGACAGCTCTGAAAATTCTAATTTTTCATTTTTTAAAAATTGTGGTGAATATTACCAGTTGTATATAAATCTACTTGTAAGTAAAATCTCATTTCCAGTAAAGTTCTTTTTGTTACTGGGTTCTGGACCGATCACTGGCTGAAATCAATCCATAGATCATAGTAAAACCGGCATTATAGAAATCTTAATACCATGCCACTCCTGCATGCCTATCCTAAAGCTGAGTGCTTTCCATGGGAAACCTCATTTTTCTTGTTTAATATTAGTTTGCATGAAATCTTCTGGTTCCTATTTTTAAGAGGCAATATGCACCATTATATGTGCATGAAACATATTTGCACAGGCCTGTTTTCCTACACTTGGACTTATCCCAGCCACTAAACTTAAAGTTTAATCTTGTCCATGCCATGTGACAGGGATGCTTGCCAAGAGTGTAAGAATTTTGTAGCTGAAGCCAATTTATTTAATACTTAAAACATTCATACTTTTCTTCCAAGGGCATATCAGGAGTATTTATTTGTGCTTTAGGATCTTAAAATTCAGTTAATACATCTTAGAAAAATGAATGGGTAGATATTGGAAGAGGCAAAGAACACTGATGGTTCCCTACACAGAAGTATGTGTTCTCCACTTTTCCTCCCCAAGAGAATCCCAATTTTGTTTTATTCATCACCCTTTTACTATGCAGCCAAGTACCACAGGTAAAACTGACCTTGGGTGGCCACAATTCCACAACTCTACTGTCTCAAGCATTGCTACACAAGTGGGCATGCAACCCAGTTTTAACCAAAGACACATAATGGGGAGCTTGATAGGGAATTCGGGAAGTTTTCTCTCTTTTATGAGAAAGTTCTGAAAGCTACTTTTTATTCTCATGTATATGGCCATTTGTTTTTGCAGGGTTTGTATCTTCTGAAGCCATCCTGATCCATCTCAAGGATCATACCCTGAGCTGGACAGAGCTGAGAGAACTGTAGGGGAATTCGACCAGAACCATTGGATATTGCCTCCTATGAAATTTACTTTACCTTTGAACTTCCAGCTATGCAAATCAATAATTTCCTTAATGTTTCATCCATTTTGAGTTTTCTATTCGTTGTTACTGAGAGCATGCTAAAATGATACAGAAATATTCTGATTTTATGCATATAAGAATGTTGCTGAAGTCATCACCACCTAATATAAAGACTTTAGGGTGTCTTTGAATGAATCCCTTGGAATTACAAATGAGTTTCTTACATGCATTTGCTACTACTGCATTTCAATCCTACAATTTTGGATGATAACAAAATTAAAAGGAGACAAGGAAAAAACAGAGCATTAATTGTTAATGATGGGGGTTGCCTGGGTGGCTCAGTCGGTTAAGTGTCGGACTCTTCATTTTGGCTCAGGTCATTATCTCACAGTGCATGAGATCAAGTCTCGTGCTGGGCTCTGCACTGAGAGTGCACAGCCTGCTTGGGATTTTCTCTCTCCCATCTCTCTGCCCCTTCCCTACTCATGTGTACACATTCTGTCTCTCTCTCTCTCCTTCTCTCTCAAATACACTTTAAAATTGTTAATGACAATTATTTAAATAAACATTATCTTGATTTAGTTGTTGGTATATATTTAGTTGTAGGAAATGGATCCAACCCAAAAATGAAAAGGAATCCTCTAGCGTCAAGAATCCATATCAAATTGGGCCACCTGATTTTAGAGATATGTACAAATTCAGGTTGATCGAGGTTTGAAAGTAACATTGATTCCTATCCCTTTTGAATAATGTCAAATATTTTCACAAAGCAATGCTTTCCTACTTCATCTATAAGGATACTCATAACCATGTGTTGATCAAGAAAATTTATAATAGAATTCAATAAATAATTTTAGTAAATTTTAAATTTTATTATGAGATCAAAAACCTAGAGATTAAAAAGATGGAGTCATATAGCTATATAAGACATATTGTTTATCCAGTTCAAAGAAATGCTTCATGTATGTCTGGATTCAACGACCCTACAATAATTACAAGGTGTCGAAGGGGTAGAATGCAAGTGCCCAGAGCAAAGGTTTCCATATATGTTCAACATTTTGTGTGTAATGAAACCTATATATTGGTTTTCATTTTCTTTCCTCCAAGAAACTTCGATATACATATTATCACTTGCTGAGCATTACTGGGAGAAGAGAAATCAGGATAAGGTAAAATACTAGTAGCAATGATTTATGCAACACATATATTGTGGCCAAGAATCTTACATTTGTTACCTTATGTAAGTTTCATAACAACCGTTGTTTTACAAATGAGCAAACTGAGGCTTAGAGAAACTAACTTGCTGAAGCTCATCAAACTAGTAAGTGGAGGAATGGAGCTGTAAGCCAGGTCTGGATGCCTCTAGAGCCCATGCTTAACTATGAGGTCATGCTAATTGGAGAGTACTAAATCAGGCTAGATGTGGTAGAGACAGGAATTCAGAGCTCTTGAATTTCAAACTGGTCCACACTTGTCTCACCTGTCTATTCAAACTGAATTTAGCTTCTGAATTAGAGAATTTGATAGATGCCCCTTTGCAAATTCACAGTAGAGTACAGATGCATGGGTTCTTAATACAACTCTGCCATTTAATGTCCATGGAACCTTGTCTGAGCCCTTATTCTATTTCTTTAACATGGAAAGAATACAAATTTCACTGCTTATGTCATAGGTTTTGAGGAGTAAGCCAAATTACATATACTGTAAGGTGTAAAAAAGTATGCATTATCATTATTTTGTGACTTTCTCATCCCATCTACTGCTTTTTCACACTTGGTAATACTAAATTATTATACTGGAGACATCTATTGTTATTACTGCTGCTGCTACTGTTGTTGTTAATCCTATATAAAGAGACAGGATTGATTATCCATTAACTGGGGAAGGAGTAAGAAAAAGGAAAAGGTTCCAGGGCTCATGCTCACTTTGGAACACATGATAATCTAGTACTAGAATGAGACTTTGGAACTGACTTCAACAGAATAGTCAAAGGGCTGTTCCACCGTGAAACTTAGAAAACCCTATTTTAAAAAAGGAAACACTCTATTTCAATTTTCTCATTTGTAAGATGTAGAGCAGATTTTAAAAGATGACTTTCCATCCGCCACCAAAAAATGAAAATAAATCTTATTAATGTAGCATATGTATTAGACAATTTAATTCTCTTTCAGCATTTAAATGAGTAAAGGACTTATTTTTATGACCACAGAATTCCTTGAAAAGGAAAGATTATGGAGAAATTTACATGTAAAACAATTAAAAATGTAGAAAATGAAACCATACTTACCAAGCCAATTAGAAAAATCCATTAATAAAGATTTCTCACCAAAGTAATGAGTTCTAGATTTAATGGGTTCCTTACCACAAAGATATTCCAAGTGCAATATATATATGTATATATATGTATGTATGTGTATATATATATATATATATATATATAATTTTTTAAATGTTTATTTATTTTTGAGAACGAGAAAGAAAGAGTGCTAGTGGGGGAGGGGCAAAGAGACAGAGGGAGACACAGAATCTGAAGCAGGCTCCAGGCTCTGAGCTGTCAGTACAGAGCCTGACGTGGGGCTTGAACTCGTGAACCATGAGCTGAAGTCAGACGCTTTGATGACTGAGCCACCCAGGCGCCCTAATATATATATTTTAAGAACCACAAATTGGCTTTAGGCTCTTTTATTTATTTTTTTAAGTTTATTTATTTATTTATTTAATTGAGAGAGAAAGAGAGAAAGAGAGAGAGAGAGAGGAGAGAGAGGATCCCAAGTAGGGTACTCACAGGCAGCGCAAAGCCCAAAGCAGGGCTCAATCTCACTAACTGTGAGATCATTATCTGAGTCAAAACCAAGGGTCAGACACTTAACTGACTTAGCCACCCAGGTGCCTCTTTCTCTCTCTATATATATGTATGTGTATATACATACATATATATATATATATATGTATATATATGTATATGTGTGTATATATATATATATATGTATATATATGTATATGTGTGTATATATATATATATATATATATATTTTTTTTTTTTTTTTAATGCTAATGTTTCACCTAGGTGGATTTTTTTCTAGGATTGAGGGCAGTTACAGTCTAGTACCAGCCAATTACTGATTCAGTTTTTGGTTTTTCATCATGCAAAATAGTAACATGAAATAATAGTAAAAGCTCTGATCTAAGATACAGAAGTTCTAGGTTCTAATACTTATTGGCTTCATGAAAGTAACTATGTAACATACTACATTTGCAGATTTCAATTTTATCATCTGTTGCATGGAAAAATATGTGTTTGGTTCACTTTAAGGTTATTATAAGTGCGAAATAAAATGGGCTCCATAGTGCTTCGTAAATGATAAATACCAACTAAGAATTTTATTAATTACCTTCCCACAAGTTTCTGTGTATATCTTGACTAGTGAAGTTTTAAGAAAACAAAAACTCTAGTTGCTCTTTTATGATGGCATTCTGAATGGGATGTTTACTAACACATAACACGACCAAATCAAATGGTTATTTGCTCTCTCAGTTTTTGTTTAGGAACCCATATAACATAAATTATTTGGAAAACTGGTTTTAGAATCAATCTATATGCAGTTTATACTGTTTGGCTATTGCTACTTAGAGGAGACCCTTAAGCAAATCCTCTGAATGTGAGTTGGAATTGTGCTACCTATATCTAAAATTTACATTAATTATAATATATATATATATATATATATATAAATATATATATATATTTATTCATGGATAACTATTTCAGGTTTTTTTTTGAAACAAGACTCATAACTACTTTCAGCATTAAAATATTTCTATTATTTCTTCAAAAACAAAACAAAAATAAATTAGTAAACTTTTCCCTTTCACCATTCTGGCAGGCTAATCATATGAACTGAAAAAAATGGATAAGGGAGCATATCTGGTTCTAATTTCTGAACTCAACTCCAGATGTTTTCAAGGTTTGCCTTTTTTTTAAAGCTATCTCAGCCCAAAGGGTGAAAAATCACTGCAAACTAAAACTTTTAATTTTATATTTTACTATTAAACCATGCTTATGAGGGAAGAACATCTCCAGTAAATGATCCATAATGACCAAAGAGACCCTTTCCGTATAAATATATTATACAGATCTTCCTTGACCTATGATGGGGTTACATCCTGGTAAATCCATCATAAATTGAAAATATTGTAAGTCGCAAATGCATTTAATATACCGATACTACCAAATACCATAGCTTAGCTCAACTTACCCTTAAAGCTGCTTAGAACACTTACATTACCCTACAGTTGGGCAAAATAATCTAACACAAAGTTTATTTTATAATAAAATGTTGGATATCTCATGTAATTTATTGAATACTGTAGAAAGTGAACAACAGATAGTTGTATGGGTACAGAATGATTACAAGTGTACTGATTGTTACCCTTATGGTCACACGGCTAACTGGGAGCTACAACTCACTGCCTCTGCCCAGCATCACGAGGGAGTATTGTACCACATCTCGTGAGCCCAGCAAAAGATCAAAATTCAAAACTCTGAGCATGATTTCTACTGAATGCATATCACTTTCACACCATCGTAAAGCAAAAGAATTGTTAAGTTGAACCATCGTAACTTGGGGATTGTCTGTATACAGTGCTCATGTATTGTCAGACATAGAGTATGGGATGAGAAGTTTGCCCCAAATGGAAACACTGTGTGTTTTTTTTTTTTAATTTTTAATGCTTATTTATTTTTGAAGGAGAAAGAGACAGAGCCTAAATGGGGGAGGGGCAGAGGACAGGGAGACACAGAATCTGAAGCAGGTTCCAGGTTCTGAGCTGTCAGCACAGAGCCTGATTTCAGGATCAAACTCATGTACTGCAAGATTATGACCTTAGCTGAAGTCGGAAACTAAAATGACTGAGCCACCCAGACACCCCAAGAAACACTGTGTTCCTTATGGAGCTCCTCCATATTGCAGGGGTAGAGAGAGGAACTTGGGAAGAGTTTGTATCACAGGAGCCTTGTGAGATACTCAGTTTTGTGGTCTGTATTTGTTCTGAAAGCGTGTGCTGGGGACAAAAATGAGTCATGTGTTGCTGGTGAGGATGGGGAAGCCCCAACCATTCACAAAATTAAAAAAAAAAAAGTTTACCTTTTAAACAATCATTTCCAATTGTTTCCCAAAGGTGTTTTCCAGCTTTTTTGTAATTGAAAGAAAATATCATTTTTGACAACTGCAAGTAGGTTATTAGCCCAAACAGAATTACTAAATGTTGAAATACCTCTAGTTATTCCCAAAGTGATGGGAAAAACCTATGATATATTACTGTCGCTTTCTTTAAAATAAATTTTATGGGTATGTTTTTATTTATATGTGTTAAAATGACATTTCATGAGCATATCTTATTTGAATTAAAAAAAGCTATATCTTATTTGAATGTAAATGACATTTCATGAGCTATACCTTATTTGAGGATTGTGAATAGTGTGGTATATAAACTAAAAGAGTATCTCTTAACAATTCAACAAACATGTATTGAGGGCTCAGTGTATACCAAGCACATGGCCATGGTTCTAAGATGTACATGTAAAACTCAGAATTTATAAATAAAGATAAAGAAGCATGAAATAATTGCAATGACATGTCATTAGAATTCAGAGACTTGAGGGGACTTATTTTTTGTTCATCTAGCCTTGTTTGTTGATTACTTATATACTAGGCTTCAGAGATATCATGTGAAAGATGAACAAGACTGACAGAGACCGTCCCTCTTAGAAAGACCTTTCCAGTTGTCCACATGACAACCCAGATGTTCCACCTGCACATCAAAACCAACTCATGTAAAATTGAACTTATTGTTTCTACCCTGAAGTCAGTTCTTCCTCTGGCATCCTTTCTTCTGCTAACGGCACTTCCATCACTTCCATTTCTGAGACCTCAAACATCAAATTGCCAACTCTTTTCCTTTGCTTCTCCCAATGGTTCTGTTGATTCTGCTTTCCAAATATCTTGGCATCTTCTCTTTTCTATCCTCACTCTCTCCTTTTAGTATTCCTCCTCACTACTTTTCACCTGGCATGTTGCAATGCCTCCTATATGATTTCACTTGTCTTCTATTTTTGTCCTCTTTCATGTATATGAATAAAGCTATCAAATGATTCTTCCTAGAGAAGAATACTAATAGCCTCACCACCTTGTTCAGGAGTCCCAAAGCGTCCCTAGTCCTTGTCTAATTAAGCAAAATCTCTCTAGTCTGTCATTTATGCCTGACCTAAAAGCTGTGACCCCACTAATCAATGAATATAAATCACATTTATGTCCAAATTACAATGGTGCTCATCTACCCCCCTGTAGAGAATATCCCTTTAACTTCCGGTTCTGATGATCTAACTTTGTGTTGGTTTTAATATAAGGCAGGCAGGCAGACAAGTTTTCAGCTTGTGTGTATATATATATATATATATATATACATTTTTTTTTTCCCAAAGATTGTTGCATTTAATTACATTTCAGTAACAATGGCATGGGCCTTCTAGGCGCCTGGGTGGTTCAGTCGGTTAAGCATCTGACTTCAGCTCAGGTCATGATCTCGCAGTCTGTGGGTTCAAGCCCCGCGTCGGGCTCTGTGCTGACAGCTCAGAGCCTGGAGCCTGCTTCAGATTCTGTGTCTTCCCCTCTCTCTGCCCCTCCCCTGCTCATGCTCTGTCTCTCTCCATCTCAAAAATAAATAAAAACATTAAAAAAATTTTAAACAATGGCATGGGCCTTCTGCCTTTGGCTGTTTTTGTTTTTGTTTCAGTTTGGTCTATTTTTCATTCTTTTTTCTTTTTTTTGTTTCAATTTTTATTTAAATTTTCATTAGTTACATATAGTGTAATATTAGTTTCAGGAGAATTTAGTGATTCATCACTTACATATAATGCTCATCACAAGGGCCCTCCTTAATACCCATCTCCCACCCACCTACCTCCATCAACCCTGTTTGTTCTCTATAGTTAAGAGTCTATTTTATGGTTTGCCTCTCTTTTTTCCCATGTTCATCTGTTCCATTTCTTAAATTCCATATATGAGTGAAATCATATGGCATTTGTTCTTCTGACTTATTTCACTTAGCATAATACACTGTAGCTCCATCCACATTGTTTCAAACAGCAAGATTTCACTCTTTTTTATGGCTAAGTAATATTCCATTGTGTGTGTGTGTGTGTGTGTGTGTGTGTGTGTAGATATAGACATATAGATACGTAGATATATAGGTATACAGATAACACAACTTCTTTATCCATTCATCTGTCGATGGACATTTGGGCTCTCTCCATAGTTTGGCTATTGTTGATAATGTTGCTATAAACATCAGGGTGCATGTGCCCCTTTGAATCTGTATTTTTGGAACCTTTGGGTAAATACTTAGTAGTGAAAATGCTGCATCATAGGGCAGTTCTATTTTTAGTTTCTTGAGGAACCTCCACACTATTCTCCAGAGTGGCTGCACCAGTTTGTATTCTTACCAGCAGTATAAGAGCATTCCCCTTACTCCACATCCTTGCCATCATCTGTTGTTTTTTGTGTTGTTAATTTTAGTCATTCTAACAGGTGTCAGGTGGTATCCCACCACAGTTTTGATTTGTATTTTCCTGACGATGAGTGACGCTGAACATCTTTTCATTTTTCATTCTTGATTGTGAGAACCAAAAGAATGAAGCTGACAAGGCAGGACCCTCCAATACAGGTGGAGAAAAGAAAGAAATGGTACATAATTGTCAGAGCCAGTAAGTGGATGGGGAAGACTGGAAACAGTCATCCGTTAGTAATTTTGGGCTCAGTCACACCCATTTGCCAGCTGTAGTCAACATTTGGCATCCTCCACCTTCTCCTTTTCTACTTTCCACTTGTCAACACCCACCACATAAAAAGTTCCTTGCAGAAGCCTGACCACTGTTCCATCATGAGGACATCAACACTTATGCCAAGAGCTGGATCCTAAAGCTGACTTCTTTACCTGGCCCTCCAGAAGAATGAGGCCATAGCTTCCTCATCAAACATACTCTGAATTTTTGTCTTCATGTCTTCCCTCTTTCTGAAATGATCATTTTGGCCTATTATAGTCCTGTCATCAAGGTCTGTATCTCATGCCAACTACTCTATGACGTTTTTCTCAATTTCTTTAAATCATCGTCTTTGCCAAAGAAGTATTCCTGGTCACTTTGAATAAAAGGCCTAATTCAAGACTAATTTTCCCATGTGAATCAAAAAGGGTGACATATCGCCCCCCCCACCCACAAAAAGGGTGGCAAATACTTCTATTTTATCAGCTAAAATAGGATTGTCATGTGATAATAGCATAAAGATAATTTATAATTCATCTTTATATCTTGAAAATATGTAATTCATGACAACTTTTATTTTGAGAGAGGTATATTATTTTGAAACCTGTACATAAAAGGTCACTTGGAATACCTCTATTTGTCCATAGTCAACTGAGCTATGAGAAGAATATTTAGAATTATAGGCATAAGAGGTAAGTCTATATGATATAAAAATATTCAGTAAAAAATGTTAATATAAACTTTTCATCTAGGACAAACAGCAATAAATATTGTCCCCCAAGAGACAGTTTTTCATATATGGGACTAGTATGTTCAAGAATGTCACTATGCTATGTTCAGAAAGGTTACATAAGGTAACCCATTTCCATTTGGGGCCTTTCTCCTCTTGAATTATTAGTAAAACTTGACTCAAATCTCCTAAAATTTACAGCCCACTTTCCTTTCTGTCTACTTCATCTCTCTACTAAATCCTACAGTCCTTACCACCTGTTTTAGTATCTAAGTAAACAAGTGAATAAATTGAAGATCTTAGGGGAATTGGGTCTTACTGTGGAGTGGCAGGTTTGCGTCATCTCTTTTTATCTCCTCTCCTTTCATGACCCTTTAATTCCACTCCTGTCTATACCTCTCTGATATGACCAGGAAATTTTTTCACTTTGTCTGGCAAGACAGTTTGAAGAACAGTCTTATTTTTACCTTTACTCTCAAGTGTGTGCGAATTATTTTCTGAAGAATTTCAATGTCCTCCCTGAAAGGAATTCTGGTTAACACAATTTGTTTTTGCTTTAGTTTTATACTAACACAGTTTAGAAATAAGGACTTATTCAAGACAAAACAGGTGTTGGCGAGGATGTGGAAAAAAAATAAACTCTTGTGCACTGTTGGTGGGAATGCAAGTTGGTGCCGCCACTGTGGAAAACCGTATGGAGTTTTCTCAAAAAACTAAAAATACAGCTACTCTAAGATCCAGTAATCACACTACTGGGTACATACCCAAGTAATATGAAAATATTAATTTGAAGTCATACATGTACCCCTATGTTTATTGAAGCATTATTTATAATAGCCAAATTATGGAAACAGCCCAAGTGCCCATTGATAGATGAATAAAGGTACCATCTCATAACACCTAATAACAAAGAATGAAATCTTGCCATTTGCAACAACATGGATAAATCTAGAGAGTATAGTGCTAAGCAAAATAAGCCAATCAGAGAAAGACAAATAGCATATGATTTCATCATATGTGGAATTTAAGAGACAAAACAAAATAAACAGGGTTTAAAAAAAAAAAAAAGACAAACCAAAAAATAGATTCTAATTATAGAGAACAAATAAATGGTTACCAGAGAAGAGGTGGGTGTGGAGATGAGTGAAATAGGTGATGGAGATTAAGAGTACATTCTCATTATGATGAACACTGAGTAATGTACAGAATTGTTGAATCACTATATTGTACATGTTAAATTAATATAACACTGTTAAGTATACTGGAAGTAAAATTTAAAAAAGAAAGAAATCAGGACTTAAGTCACAGTGATGGAATTAACACATATTATATGCATTGATATGAAGATATAATGAGTTTTATTTTTGAAGCTTATAACAGGAAGAGATTATGGGCTTGATTGTGTGGTGCCAAATACGGTACGATAAAATGAAAGTTTGGGTTTTACTTTGTAATCAAAGAAAATGCTATGCATAAGATTAATTATTAATTCAGATATCAGACACAGCAGTTACTTCTGTGAATGTGCTCTGTATTCTAGAAATTATCCATTGCAGTGACTAGGCAAGCCTGTTTGTTAGCATATGTTTTAAAACATGAGCTCAATATATGTTAAAAGTTTTCAGAAGAGTGAGTCAATAGGTCAAGGCACATAAATTACCTCCCTGAGTTTTTACAAAGTAATAACATTTATCACTAACTTCCATAATAAAATTATAGTGAAACATTTCCATGGGCATTGTTCTTCCCCTGAAAGGAAAGGCTGAAAGTGCTAGGTGTTTGATGTGCCAGAAAATTTCAAAGTCTCACACCAATACTGCCAGTCGTCTGCAGGAAAATGGCTCTAAACTGACATCCAATTACTGTATATACTGGGTAAGGTTTTCTAACTAAATTTGGAATTTGAAAAAAAAAAAAACCTTGAGTCTCAATTTTGTGCCATGTTTTTTAAAAAAGCAAGAAACAGAAGATATTATACTGGAAAGGACTGAAAAAGAGTCCATGTACTTCTCAAGAAATTTAAAATTTGTCTTTGGGGCACCTGGGTAGCTCAATCGGTTAGGCATCTGACTCTGGGTTTCAGCTCAGATCATGATCTCACGTTTGGAGTCATGAGACTGAACCCTGCATTGAGCTCTGCACTGACAGGGTGGAGCCTGCTTGGGATTCTCTCTCTCCCTCTCTCTGCCCCTCCTCTGCTCTCTAAATAAATAAATAAATAAATAAATAAATAAATAAATAAAAATTTGTCTTTATTAAATGTTATCTTTTTTTAAGAATTTATAAAAAAGGAATATACAGAGTTAGTTTATTAGTGGTACCATAAAAAGAAGATAATATATGAATCATAAAGACATGAAATCAATAAAACAATGTCTATTTTCTACTTTGAACAAAAGACTATTTTAGTTGCCAGAGTAAGTGCATGAATAAAAAAAAAAAAAATTCTGATGTAAACAATAAGAAGCCTTTTGAGTGCTTTTGGGGTGATAATTTTGGGGATGTTATTGATTCAAATACTACCTGCTGACTACGTCTACTCCATCTTCAAATACTCAAAACACTTCCATGGCAATTTTGTAGTGGAAGCCTTTGTAGTTAAGGCCTGTGTGGCAGTCAGGTTGGTGACATTTACCAAAAATGTTCCTTAGTTTACACATTTGTTTTGACTTTGAAAACTTCTAGTTAGCCCTGAGTTCATGGGCCAACCACATCTGTTTACCTCTATCTCTTTCCTAGTGTTTGCACCTCACTTCTGTTTTAAGAACAAAGACACAACTTTCACAGAGACTCATAGACGCAGAAGGTGAAAATCCCTAATGAATTGCAATCAGGGGATCAAGAAGATTGTTCTTCATGTTCTCTCCATTTCCTCATGGTGATGCAGCTGACTTTCTGTTTTCTTAGCTTTGGTTGCTGTTTACCTTCTCCATAGCATCTACAATATTTCTTTGATAAAATGAACACTATTCTGAACATTGTTGTGATTTGAGACTTCTTGTTCCTTTACTTAAGATGAGTTAACTGACAAATACACTCTGGGAAATTCTTGTGATAAATACTATATAGATCCTTTGAGAAGGGCAAACTACTATTTATACCTACTTAGTCTGGATGACTTAGAGGACTGTAAATCACTGGGTTTTCCTTAAGAAGTCAAATTGCAAATGAATTTTATCTCTTAAAAAAATCACCATATGAAAACAATGTAATATACTATATGTGAGTATAATAATACACTATATGCTATATTTACTAGACAGATATACCCATTTATGTTCACAGAGGCATATATGTTTAAATGCAGATGGGTTTGATTTTAGTGGTTCCCCATGTCATTGTTTATCTTTGGAAGAAATAGAATTCGCCAGGAGCGACTCGGTACCTACACACCCCTTTCATGAGGCAATTATTAATCTGCGTGAGAATGTAGGAGGATCTCACTCATCCCAAGGTTTGCCTTTATTTTTTAACACAAGTCCATTTAAAAAGTAAGTTTAACTTTCTGGTAAACATTTCTTCACACCTATTTTCCTTCTTTAAAGTTTTATCCATTAGGGGAGCCTGGGTGCCTCAGCAGGGTAAATGTCCAACTTTGGCTCAGGTCATGATCTCATGGTTCGTGGGTTCGAGCCCCAAATTGGGCTCTGTGCTGACAGCTCAGAGCCTGGAGCCTGCTTTGGATTCTGTGTCTCCTTCTCTCTCTGCCCCTCCCCCGCTCACACTCTGTCTTTCTCTCTCTAAAAAATAAATAAAACATTTAAAAAAAAAGTTTTAGCCATTAACTTCAAAATGGAAAATTCCCTTCCAGGACACAGTGGAGGGAAATATTTAAGAGGAGTGGTGCTTTATGGCACATTTCACGTAATTCTGTAAAGGACCAGGCTAAAGATACTGTGAAATGACTTTTTGTTAGAGAGCAAATACAGGCACCTGTTCGGCCATCCACGTCTTTTTTGAGGTGCAGAGTGGAAATAGCAAGGGATTGAGGTCAAAAAGATCCCGGCTTTGCCACCTTGGGCATGTTACTGAACCACTTCATCTTGAAATTTCCTCTATCTTAAAGAATCTTTGAGGTTTAAAGAGAATACATGTAGGAGCATCTGGGTGGCTCAGTAGGTTAAGAAATTGATTCTTGGCTTTGCTCAGGTCATGATCTCATAGTTTGTGGATTTGAGCCCCCTATGGGGCTCTGTGCTGACAGTAGGGAGCCTGCTTGGGATTCTGTCTCTCCCTCTCTCTCTGCCCACCACCCACTCACATTCATGCACTCTCTCTTTCTCTCTCTCTCTCAAAATAAATAAACTTTAAATATAATGAAAGATAATACATGTAAAGTGACTAGCAAAAGTTACTAGGCACATAGCTGTATGTGACTGTTTTTACAGGTTTAAAGATCGCATCTTTCAAGCCACTCTGGGGAAAAGGTCATTGATACGGTGTTAGAGGGGAAGAACTAGAAATACTACTATAAAGAGTTCAGCTATTGTTCCCAGCCTGCATTTATTTATGGTTATTTTGTAGTTAGTGATCCTGTGGATATTAGAATTCCTTTCTTAATAGTGCTCCTATTTATCGGGGAAATAGAGCATTATTTACAACTAGTGCCCTTTTCCCTCCAAGATACTTTCTCGTTACAATTGTTAACATTTGCTAACATTTTGAAGATTCTGAAAGGTAAGATACTAAATATTAACTACGCATATTTACAAAATTGACTTCTCCTTGATGGAAAAGTTTTACAAAATGAATTAGAAGAGGGAGGAAATTAACAGCAGAGAGGAAACTTTATATTTTGGCAAGCTCTGAAACGTGGAAACATTATTCTTCCTTGGTTTTCCATGAATTTGAATTTCTTGACAGTTTCTCAATTATAGCTTGTTACTGTGGGCTTCAAAGCAATTCTGCAGTTCAGTTCACCTCAGCCAGTCAATAACGCTTATTGAATTCCCATGGAGGAAAGAATACTGAGTGAAGGGTCCATTTTCATTTTCCTCAGCATGGATGCCTTGATCCAGAGAGTCTCATTCAGCCAGCCAGACCTGCTAATGCTCTCTCACTTTGAATCCTCCCCAGCAGTGTTTTCCCAGAGACCCTCTGAGGCTGGAGCTGGCCTTCTCCCATCTGCCAGCCCTCATCGTGTCTCTTCCTGCCTCTACCAGATGAAAACCCTTTAGGCCGGAAGCTTTCCCAGATTAATACCAGACCCTTAATCTCATACCACCTCCTACCCAATGCTGCTCAACTTTATTTTATAAATATGTGTATTGTTTGGGCTGAACTGAACCAAACTATCATCTCTACAAGTTTAAGGCTTAGACTCAATTATAGGATCATAGGGTATCCAAGTTCAAAGGAGTTTTTTAAGGCTTTGCCCAATCATCTTGTTTTTCAGATTAAAATAAATCAAAACTAAAACCCAGAAAAGGAAAATTACGTGTCACAATATAGTGAAATGGCAGGAGGCTTTAGAGTCTGAAAAGTAAAACCTGGGGGGCTAGTTCCTGGCTCAGCAAGTTGCTAGCTTACTATTAGTACATGAGTACTTGAGTTAGTTAGTACTTGAGTAGGTCACTGAACCTCTCGGTGCCCTATTTCACTTTAATCTAGAAAATGCAAGTTTAATAATTGCTGTAGCACTATTGACATTTTTAGAAATGAATGTAAAACACTTGGCAAGTTTGAGATATTCAATAAATGATAACTGTTCTTCTCCAAGGTCACAGCTGATAAATGGCAGACCAGAACTGGAACCCAGAAGCTCTGAGTTCAAGTTCAGTGCTTAGTCTTTCCTAACCTGAGGCTTACTTCCAAAGGAATACCAGCCCAAATCCTCCCCCACCCTGCCCCCAAGGGTGTTCCATAAACATATCTTGGGGATGGTTATTTCCCAGACAGATTAGAATTCTTTTGAGACAGGCAGGTAGGAGGGACTTTGTTATTGTTTCTTGCCTTGGGGGAAAGCTTCCATCAGTAAAGTTGCCATAAAAATGTTTCCTCTATTAAGTGGAAATGATTAACACTCCTTCAGTTAGGCAATATTTTCCCACCCATTTCTGAATCAGGCCTCACACGAACCAAGCCACACAGATGGGGAATCAGAAACCTAAGAAAACAGCAACAAATTGGTTTGGTGAGTGGATGTGGTTGAAATCTTTCATCTGGTTTGTCTCAACTGGTTGTGGAAGTTATATGGGTTTTGAATAAAGTTGAAAATCCAAGCAAAATGTTATGAATATTAAGCCACAGGTATCAAAGCTTGGAGAATCTGATGAAAAACGAACCAATGTAAACACAAAACACAAGGACATTACACACCTCCTTTTCTGAAAGCCAATTTCTGGCAGGAAGAAACACTTAACTCGTTGTATGAGAGGAATATGCAGCCTTTCTAATTAATTATCACCTCAGTGTTTATTTTTCAATGAATCAGTGGGCTGGAATGATTAAAGCATATGTGGCTCAGAGACTCAGGCAGGAAGGAGTAAGCTGGGACTAAACGCCAATGCTAAATATGCCCATGGTGGAGTCCCTGTGGAGCCCAGTCTTGCTTTGAATAAAAGAGTTTTCTGAAGCATAAGTACTTACACAGCCTGCCAATTTTGCCCTTCATATATTTGTGGTGATTGTTTGAAAATGGTAGTTCCAGACGGAAAGCTGGGAAAGAGCAAATAAATAATTTCAGAAGTGATACACATTGTCCACTTCCTTGGTAGAGGATCTTGGTCACAAAGGCATTGATAGCCTATGGTGCCTTCCTTCAGCTTGTTTTAAAAGTAAGACTTTTTCCAGCAGAACAAGTATCTGAGATAAAGCACATGACTTCTCTTGCTTCATGGAGACCAGGAGGTAAAAATGCTAGCGGGTGAGATTGTGCAGAGTGAAGAAGCATATGTTGTAAGTTCCAGGACAGCAATTAAACCTTTTTTGCTAACTTTCAGCACTTTTTTGGCCATTTTCAAAGGGAGGGCTTACCCTATAGAATCTATCAGACTAGTAAACTAACAGGTTTTTGTGACTTGGTGATTTGACAGAGCATTGGTGCACCTCTTAATACTCTAGGGAAATTCTGTGTTTGGAAGCTGCTTTGTCATAGGCTATTTTTCAAACAGCCTTTTCTATGTGGCTGTCAAACTGCAGTTTCTCAGAGCTTGTGAATTTATTTTATTTTTTAAAAATGTTTATTTATTTTTGAGAGAGAGAAGGAGTGAGCATGTGAGAGTGGGGGAGCAGAAAAGAGAGAGGGAGACAGAAGATGCCAAGTGAGCTCTGCACTGACAGCAGTGATCCTGACCTGGGGTTTGAACTCATGAACTGTGAGATCCTGAATGAGCCGAAGTAGGATGCTTAACTGACTGAGCCACCCAGGCACCCCTGAAGTTGCTTGTGAATTTAGAGTAAAAAGATCCAAACTGAAAATTTTTAGTTATCATATTTAATTACAATGAATGTTTACACTTCTTCGTACAAGATGTGTCCGTATATAAGATACCACTTTAAAACTGATTAGCTTTCATTACAAAACCTGTGAACAAAACCATCACTTAAAGCCTGTGTTTAGTTCAAAGGTGTAAATATTCATTAATAAAAAATAAGTTAAGTCACTTAAAAGGCTCTTGTTGAAAAACATCATGCTGAACTTGTTAATGAATAATCTTGAGTCATTTTATACAAAGTATTAATACAGTATATAGATGATTCTTAAGAGGAAAATGGCCTTGGAGCATTATGGCTCGTGTAACAGTGACTCCTTGGTAACTGTCTCTTCCTTACTTGCCATGAGACAAGGAAAATGTGAGAAAAGAATTCTCTTTTGGATGAAGAAAATACAAGGATTTGATTTCAGCCAAGCTGAAGCAATGGCTTTCATGTCAAGCATGGAGGCACTGAAGTGACTCTGAACTCTGGTAATTGAAATTCTTTTATTTATTAATACTTCTTAATTTTAAATTCTTTTAAACATAAAATGGGTGCAGTGCAAGTTGAAAATGGTTTGTTCATTTAGACTAGGTTACAAACATAAAAACTGCAACAGACAGTATTAGATACATAATAATCATTACCACTTAAAGCACTACTGCAGGTATGCTGGAAAATGGAGAGCTGTGTAAGGACAGAATGGTCCCAATTGCTCTGCCACATTACTTAGCTAAAGCGTTCTGGACTCGGGACAAAGAGGAGGTTCATGGTTTCCTAGATGATTTTAAACTTCATTTAAACTGTGTTCTTAAAATACACTAACATTTCTAGATGTTCATTTCAAGATGGTGGATTGAGAACACGCTTCAGTCTTTTACTCTGTATTGTTCAGGGACTATCAAGAAAACAAACCATTCTAGATATTTTAAATGAGTGGAATTTAATATAGGAGATTGGTTACCACATAATGGAAGTGCAGAAAAGGAAAACAGGAGGCAATGAGAGAAATAAAACATATATAACAGCAGGAAGCTGCTATTTCTAGACTGTGGTAACAGAGTGCAGAAGGTGGGGCCGTCCAGCTGCAGGGCTAGTCATGGTCTGGGATCCTAAAAGAAAGGGGTGAGTGGGTACTGAAGCCACAGAGAAAACAGAGCCATCATTAGAGATGCCAAAAGAAACAGAGAGGAGGGAGAGAAATAACTTGGGTTTTCCTCTTCTCTAATATTTCAGATATCTTACCAGTGTCTCTTATTAGCAAAGTGACCCAGAAATAGACAAGGGAATCTAGAAACTGTAGTCCCCTGCAATATGGAGCAAAGAGGTGAAAAGAGAGCAAACTGACATTCAATCCTCCTTCACTGAATCTCTAAAAGTACACACATACAAGCATAAATATATAAGTGTACTTGAAAATACGACATACAACTCAGAAGACCAGAACCTATGATGAATATGTGAATTTAGAAAGCGATAAGATCAAGTTGAACAGAGAAATTGTGGGTCTGGATATGGGTATGGGAGTCCTAATGGTGGAGAACAGAAAGAAGAGAGGAAGCCAAGCATAGTTGGGGGCTCAGCATTGAATAGGATCATTATTTGGAGCTCAGTAGTGAGGAGCAAAAACACACATTGAGCTGTATTCATCTCCCTACCTTGGACTATAAAACCTGAACAACAAGTCTGCTTCCAACTGAGAATAATGAAAATAAGCACCCCGATTGAAGGGGGGGGGTCATTCAAGATCATGAGAACAGCCACTGCCCAGGGGTATACCTTGCCCCTGCCCCTTTCTCACTAAAAACAGTCTGGCATGCAAGCTGCAACAGCAATTACCACTCTCTCCCAAAGAGACTACATGTAGGTTCTTCAGACAATCTAATAAGGACTCTCAAATGATAAAGATGAATGCACAATCCAAAGTATCATACACTATGGAAAACCACCTACATAAAGGAAGGCAGTATATTTAATACCCAAGGAAAGCAAGTTAGCAAAGCAGCCAGAAAAGAATGCTAGAATATGTAAAATTAATATTATAAATAAGGATATTATTTTGATGAAATTAGTTATAGGTAGTTTTGAAACAAAAAAAGAGATAAATCTAACTGCATCATTATTCATGAATATCAAGGGAGGAGAATGAAAAAGAAATTGCTTTAGCTAGAATGTAAGTTTAGTCCATATATTTCAATAACTACTCACCTACTGAAACCAAAACTTTCAGTTTAAATCTTGGTCCTTAAAAAAAAAATAAGACAAACTAAAAGCATTTCTGCAGTTAGATACAGGAATCAAGTCAAGTAGCTCAACAGGAAAACAACTACAATTTTGGTCCAAGCAATGACATGAAACTAAAATTAGATTCCCCACCTCAGTACTCAACACCAGTTGAATGCCACCCACGTGAAACATTTTTTTTTAGCATGTTTTTGCTTTTGCTTTTGCTTTGTGGTGACCCAAGAGGTGCATGTATGTGTGTATGCATATGCATGTATATGTGTGCTATGCATCAAAGTCAGACCTGTAGACCTACAGGACTCCATCCTCTCATCAATGTTATCAAAAGCTCTCCAAAATATTATGGGAACTCAGATTTCTAATTATCAGAAAGCCTTAGAAGTAGATGCATATGAGATTCACAAAGATGTCTTAGTAGCATTGCTAGGATTATTTATATGATTTCCTCTTCCCCTTATATTGTAGAAGTTAATCTCCCTCTTTTATTCACTTTCAACCTGACAAATATCATTATAACTCCAATTATAAGAGTAGAACTTACTGTACCTCATCAGTTTTAAAGTATTTGTTTTTATCATCTCTTAAATCACAAAGCATCTTACAATGGATAGCATATCAGCTTAATTATTAATCTTTTTTTTTTCTTACTGGTACACAAATAATGATGCAGTTTACACTCAACCATCTTAGAGTCAATAAAATTTGACTTTGTTTTGCATGTCTGTTTTCACCAACACAGAAGATGTGACTATTTATCTTGATAACTATTCCAGCCATCAACCATAATTCTCAGAACCACCATGTGTGCTTGGTGGGTTTTTTAAATAATATTTATAGAATGCTATAGAGCTGTGCTTTCTAAACTTGGCCAATGAGCAGAATCACCAGAGGAACTTTTAAAACAACACAAATGTCTGAGATCTCCTTCTGAGTTTCTGGTTCTGGATTCAGCTGCAATTTTAGAAAGCTCCCAGGCTGATCCCAATGACCAGAGGTTTTAGGAGCTATTTAATGGATAAGAAAAACAAAGAGAAATGTCTATCTGTTCTATAGGAAGCACGTGAAAAAATTAATATTTAAATATCACTGTCTTAAAGTAGGGAAAGAAAAGTCTACAAAAAGTCATTTCTTTCATAACCAAAATTTCTGTTGTTTAATAAAAACAATCTACATGTATATTCAATAAATTTTTCTAATAATTATATAATTTTATGATCCAAAATGTATTAAAAGTTAATCTTCAGTGACTGTTAAAGTTCAAATAGAATTTTAACTATAGAAAATTACATTAATTTCCACTGAGACTTGAAAATCAATTCAACTCAATTCAATGCCCTTTTTATGTTGCAATACCAATAGTATCAGATCTAGTGGATCTGACGGAATCATACTAGTCTCCTGAAATACTGTGTTTTTTTAAATTTAATTTTGGTAGGTTTCATTGCACATGAGGAGGTATGATTTAATGGAAAGAGTCAGGAATCACAGGAGATCTACCATTAACTGTATGACCTTAAACAGATCACTTAATTTCTTTTGGCTCCAATTTTCCCATCTGTAAAATAATTAAGTAGTATTCAATGACCCCTAAGGTTTCTCCCACCACTAACATTTTATGGTTTTTGTGGTCTGACTGGAGGCAAAGCCATATTATATTTGCAGTTTATTGGCAGGATTTTATTATATTTACAACTTATTGACAGGAACTAATTAATCTGCAATGTAAGGTTAAGAGATGAGTTTGTAACTGGTGACCTTGAACTTTCATAATTCAGTACATTAATGAATGGGCTTCAGGAAAAATATTTCAAGAAAGAAAAGATTAGGAAATTAGAGAAATCTAGAAACAAATTTAAATGAATTTTTTAAACTAATGTTATTCCAAGGACAAAATTAAATATAGAAGATGCCTTAAAAAAGAAAAAAGAAACTTGGGAGAAGTTTCTTAGCCAAGTAAAAGAAAATAAAAGTTAAATTTAGAAATAAAAGTGAGAGTGGTTTTGTCAGTTTGGATGATATCTGTTCCAAGTAACAAAAGCCTCGTCAAACAATGGAAGAAATTTATTGACATATAGAGCTATTTTTTAATTAAAAAGATAGACTTCATTTAAATTAAAACAAAACAAAACAAAATAGAGCTATTTTTTCCCATTTCTCCCAACTAACAACTATTAATCCAGCTGTACTGAGTAGGTTTCAGGCATGGTTTGACCGGGAATCTGGCCACATTTCTTGGTAGTTCACTTGGCTCTGTCTTGCTCTACATATTGGCTTGTCTTAGACTGGCTTCCATCATGTTAAAATAGCTACAGCAATTCCATGTCTCATATGTGTACATCATACTATCCAGAGCCAGAGAGAGACCTTTTCTTCCCTCCACCCTGACATAAACACCTAAATATCATTCTGGACCAACCCGAACCAATCACTGAAGTCAGATGAACAATGTGTCCTAACTGACTGTTCCTTCCTCAATCACCAGAGATTAGATTAACACATAGATTGACACCTGTTAAGATTCCATACCTAGAGCAGGAACTGGAGTCAGGAACTGGAGTTCAAACCACATGCCTGCCTCATAATAGGAGAAGATTCACTCTCCAGAGGAAAATCTGGTTGCTCATAGCAAGGGAAAAGACAGGAATGGACACTTGGTATGGCATCAAGAAACATTTACTTGCAAGTTGATCATGTATTTCTACACCAAACATGGAGAAAACTAAGAACCTTCTTTCCCAAGATTATGCCCTGAGATATAAATCACAGAAGTTAAAAATATTGCCAAAAGAAGTAAAGGAAAGACAGTGAAAATAAACTTGACAACAATTGCAGAATGGCTAAGAATTTGAGTCACAAAAAAAGATCCAGATTTCACTTCATTGTGCTCATGTGACCCCTTCTCCTCCATTTATATTATGGCTATGATAATAATATTTATGTCAGGGAGATTTTATTTTGTGAGAACTGCATGAGATAAGGTATATAAAATGGTCCTCAGAGTTAGCTGTATCCTGAGGAAAAAGCAAAAATCAGCCATTCTGAAAAATCTTCAAATAAGGGTAAAAAAAGGAAAAGCAATTCTCAGTAGCAATTATGTCAGTGAAAATATAAAAACTCAATCCCACAAAAAGCTACACTTACACAGCTATTGTGCCTAAATCTAGAGAATTGATAGTTCTTTGCAAAACGACTCAAGAGTTCACAACTGGAACATGATGCTTTGTTTAGAATTTGTCATACAGTTCAGAAAAGATACTGGTTAATCATACATAGGTAGTAAGTTCAACTGAAAAGGAAATTGAAGGATTGAGTTGTGAGAAAATATACAAAGCAAAATGAAACATTTAATTGTCAGAGAAAACTTCCTAACCATAAGAGCAATTAATCTTGCTAAGAAAGTCATAGAAGTTTCAGTATCTGGGAACCTTAAAAATAAAATTGTATAAGTTGAATATCTAATTCACCTAGAACCAGCCAGACATAAAATAGGTACATAATAAATGTGTGTCAGATAAATGAAGTTTTATAAGTTATTATGCATTAATTAATTTACCAAGTATGGATTATCAGTCAGAAGCTGTTCTAGGAGCTTGGAATATTTTAATGAACCAAAGAGATAAAATCTCTTGCATTCCTGAAGTTTATATTCCTTATTAACTTTCTAAGTAAATACTTTTACCTCAGGATTCTCTTCCCTCGGAAACACAGACAATTTGAGAGAATCTTAATTTCCTACAGGCCAGAGAATCAAGTTCTTTGTCTTAGTGTAATCCCCAGAGTTTAATGCAATAAATACTAATTACATGACATATCAGCATTGAAAATAAAGACAAAAGTAAAAGTCTGTCAATTGTCAACACTTAAGTATTCACAGTATTTTGGGTTTTCAGACATAGTAACATTTCACTTTAAAATTCTTGCAAATTGATTATATTCTTGGCATTCATTATTGGTATGCTGAGATATAATGTTATTTCATTTGTGGTAGATTGAATCGCTTCTCGGCCTTTTGGCTAAGATCAAGTGTGGTAGATTGAGTAACTTATTTTCTCAAGATCTCCTCCCCCGTGTGGTACCTTTTACAAAGTAGGTGCACATCCCATAACTCCTGAATGGAGAGTGTATAATGAAGCCTAACAAAATGTCACAAGGTTAAAAATATTACTTATCTAATATTTGTAACCAAATTCCTCAATAAGAAAACTGTATTTTTTTGGAAAATATGTTTCAATGATTTTACTTGGAAATAAAAAGCTCATTCTAGGGGATATAAGGAATGCTTGTTACTCTGGAGAGGGTGGAGCAAAAGCAGAAGAGAGTGAGTGGAACAGGTCTAGCAAAATGGTAGAGTGGGATGTGACCTCTTCCCATGACCTTGTGAAACTTTAGGAAAGTTTTAGAATGCATGAAATTGTTGGTTCAAATTGATCTTTTGTGGAAATCAGCAAAAAAACTGAATTTTGGATCAAGGTCAGCAGAGGCTGAGACAAGGCATCATAGAATGAGGGAAAATATCAGAGAACACGTTAATAATCAGTGGAAAGCATGGGGAAGACTCTGTCTGGATCCTCCTGGGTCATGCAAATGAGGAGTTCATGCTAAGTATGCCTAAATCTTTTGATGGGAGCAACTCAGTGAGAGCAGAGAGACTTTTCAATTGATTGATAAATGCAGGTGGAGATAGGAAGGTATCCAGCTGACAACGGGGTTACAATAAAAATAAACAAAATTAGTAATATTCCTGTTTTCTACTGCTTGGCAAAACTGTTCTTTAATAATTCAGCCAACTGTACCTTTAGAGACTTAGGCTAAGCATTTTGTATTGAGGTTTGAATTATGGTGGTGGATATACTCTGACCCTTTCATACTTCTTTGGAGATTAATACTAGTAGCTGACATTTATCAAACGTTGCTGTATATCAAGAGTGTTATTTATTTATTTATTTATTTATTTATTTATTAAGTTTATTTATTTCTTTTGCTCTCGTGCTAGAGAGAAAGAGAGAGGAGCACAGAAGGGGCACAGAGAATAGGAGGGAGCAAGAATCCCAAGCAGACTCTGCACTGTCAATACAGAGCCCAGTGTGGGGCTCAAACTCAAGAACCGTGGGATTGTGACCTGAGCTGAAATCAAGAGTTGGATGCTTAACTGACTGAGCCACCCAGGAACCCCAACACTTTATAAAGAGTAGATTTTTTAATCCCTACATCAACCTATGAGGTAGGTACTGCTTATATTGCCATTTTACAGATGAGGAACTGAGACTTATAAAGGTTAATTAAAACAACCAGACAGGATTAATAAAGGAACAGAGGACTTGGATAACAATATAGACCAATTAGACCTTACAGAAATATACAGAGCACTCTATCCAATAACAGAATACATAATCTTCTCAAGTGCAAATGAAACATTCTCCAGGACAGAACACGTGTTAGGCCACAGAACCAGCCTTAACAAATTCAAGAAGGTTGAAATCACACAAAATGTCTTTTCTGATCACAATGGCAAGAAACTGGAAAGTAGAATGGTGGTTACCAGTGTCTGGGAGGAGGAAAAGAGGAGTTGTTGTTTAGCGGGTATAGAGTTTCAAAGTATAATGAAAAAGTTCCGGAGATCAGTTTCATGACAATGTGTATATACTTAACACTACTGAACTGGATCTGGGATGTGGTTTCCAAGTCAGAGCTCACAGGCTCCTAGAGTGTCATATTTTTTTTCAAAGATAGCTTGAGTCCATATGTTCTCTAAATACTTTCTGATTTCTGAATAAATAATGTAAGTGATCGCATAAATCTTAGTCATCAAATACCAAGTACCCAACATACTAGGCTGACAGGACATTCCATCACAGGCATCACCAAGTTTCCTTCTCCCTGGTTAGCAAGGTTTTGTGTAGCATCGAAGCATGAAGAGGCCCCTACATTTCCCACCGTTCACTCTGTAAGGGCCACTGTTCTCTGGTTCCTGGGCTGCCTGTGTCCCGGTGGGATCAGGACCTGCCAGAATGTGGTGTTCAAGCAACTTCTGCCTTAAAATTCCTGTAAAAATTCCTGAGACAGGGCAATTTGAATATTTTTGCTTTTGTCTGACCAGTAACTATTCCTTATTTTGGTTACAGCATCTTGGCTTTCTTGGGGAATACTCTTCTTCCCCATTACTAGTTTGCTTGTTTATATGAGAGGAATCTTTGCCAGCATAGACACATGACCTAATTCTTGTCTCTTTGACCACAGCGATTACCCAAGAGATGGGCAGAAGAGCCAGGTCAGGCTAATGAGACCCACCCAGTACACAAAAGGTAGGCTCTCCCTCTGCTAGATTTGATAGGCCTGGAGCTACTGGGAGCTGGAAAGAAAACCTGCAAGAGAATGGAACCAGCCCAAAGAAAGTAGAGCCAAGATGGACAGAGACAGATAGCATCATTTGAGCTTTGGTCCTAGTCAATCTTGGACTTTCCAGGGAAGCCAATCAAGCTTTTGTGGTGACTTCACTTTGCACTATGATTGAGAGTCCTCACTCATAGAGTCTTCACCGATATACTGTGCTCCAAGCTCATAGTGCAAAAGAGGGGAAAATTAAAAAGAAAAAAAAACATATGTGAAGAACTCAAAAAATTACCCTTCTGCATACTTCCTACACAGAAGAGTATTTATTCAGACAAAATGGATATAACCTGTTCCAAGCTGATAACATTTCCAAAATTTAATTAGGTAAATAATATAATAATAACCAACTTGATTCATTCCCCCAAATTTCTGGAGGTATTCTTTTTTATTTTTTTATATAGATTAATAAAGGAGATGAATAAAATAGATATGTTAAGAATGGCAGTTTGAATCTTTAAAGTATTTTTTGCCTGTCAAAATATACAAACAACAAGGCTGATGTATGAGAATATCAATTGTTCAGTCATATCACCTTTTCAATATTTGCTTCCACAGTATGAGGTCTTCATGCACATTATATATTAGAGCAAACTATCCTTCAATTTTTATAGTGGTGTGTTTTTAAAAAATGAATAGTCATATAGAAAAATTGGGAAGTTCCATTTTTTAAAAAAAGTACAGGGTACTAGAATACATTTTTGTAGTGAGAACATTTTTTAAATGTTTATTGAGAGAGAGAGAGAGAGAGAGAGAGAGACATATCACACAAGTGGGGGAGAGGTAGAAAGAGAAGGAGACAGAATCCCAAGGAAGCTCCACACCAAGCAAAGCCCCATGTGGGGCTCAAACTCACAAACCACGAGATCATGACCTGAGACGGATCAAGAGTTAGATGCTTAACCGACTGAGCCACTCAGGTGTCCCAGAAAGTTCCATTTTTGATGTTTTCATTATTTACACTTCCAGAAAAATGACCTGTATATTCAAATGCATATAGGTATATTTAAATAAAACATTTATTTGCAAGACATAATGAATTTATAATAGCTCTCTGACATTATGTCATACCTTAATCAATAACTGTTACACAGAATTCTGATATTTTAAAATTTTTGGCAGAGTGAGTTCTTAGCCTTGAGGAGTTGGAAACCACTGATGGAAGGGATTTGATGCCCTGTACAGTAAACCAGAAACTCCTATTGCCTGCAGGGTTCACCCACCACTAAAACTCTAGCGGGGTTCAAAAGCCATGTCTTTGGAGACAGAACTTGCAAATTAAAGACTTTTACTGAGGAATTTCCCTTCCCTATACTAAACTTTCTATACACATTTCAAACCCTCAGAAGAGAAAACATTTCAAGATCCTATCAGAGAAAACCAACTAACTTCTGCTGAATCCATTCAATGTTCAACATTTCAAATGAAAGCACAAAAGTTGACACATTTACTAACATAAACAAATGCAAGTGAAAACACAAAAACCAGGGGTGCCTGGGTGGCTCAGCCGGTCAAGCGTCTGACTTGGGCTCAGGTCATGATTTTGCATTTTGTGGGTTCAAGCCCCATGTTGGACTCTGTGCTGATAGCTCAGGGCCTGGAACCTGCTTCTGATTCTTTGTCTCCCTCTCTCTCTCTCTCTCTCTCTCTTCCCCTCCCCCACTCTCTCTCTCTCTGTCTCTCAAAAATAAATAAACATTAAAAAATATATATTTATAGAAAAACAAAAAACCAATCCAACCATCTCCTTCTGAGGAGAATACCTACGATTCAGAATTTGGCAATTTTAGAATTAAGTTTTGTCAGGTTCCCTTCACATCTCTCCTTCCCAGGGGAAATTAATTCACAGCTGATGTCCCACATATTTACAATAAGAGCTAATACATTTTAATCCATGGACAATAAAAGCCACCTTAGTATGCAGTTTTCCTGCCTTGATCTGTTTGTTCCAAGCCCACAGTGAGACATTTCTGTACCACTTAACCTCCACCTACAGGGCTAATAAAAGAAAGCAGGTAAAATTGTGACAATATATTGAAAGTAAGATGTTTTAAGCAGCAAACAACTTATGGAAGAAACATTTTTACATAATTCAACTTCAGTTTTATCTTTAAAAGTTTTCTACAGTTTCTGTATTGATTATGAGAAAAACATGCCCTTTGCAAAAATCTCAAAAAATACACAAAGGTATTTTTAAAACCACAAAATTTCCAGTTAACCCAATACCCAATTACAGCAACTATTATGTTGGCATATGTCCTTCTAAACTTTTTAAATCTGCGCACACACATGTACTTATAAATGTAAGATTTCTATAAGTTACTTTTAAGAAGAAAACGAATAATCTTGAAAAATAGTCATGGTATGATATTCTAGATAATTTCATTGTTATCCAGAGAAGGTGATAAACTCCCTGGATATCTGGCCTTTTATTTTATAAACTATGCTTGGGAAAATACATAGAGATAATCACTGTGAATTATGTCCCTCAGCTTGAGGCTGTAGGAGATCACAACCAGAAACTTGTACAAACCATATCTATCAGCTGCCAGGAAGAAGCACCAGGATTGTGCATTTTCTCTGTATGTGCATGGATACTCAGTAGTACAACAAAAAACAGATATGTGTTCAGCACAGTACACTATTTCCCCTTTCTCTATTTTGTCTCCTTTTCTTCGGTCTTTCATATTGGTGTCTTAGAACACAGCAGTGACACAGGTGGAAAACGGCTCCTCATGGAAACTCCTCTCTTGACCTCCATGACTACCTTCACCAGAACTTACTTCTCTGACTATTCTTTCTCTTCATTTCTTGCTGAAGACAAGTTAGACTCTTTTTGATAGAGTCAGAGACAAGACTGTTTATTTTGGGATATGATCCAGGGAACAGGAATTGAGGACCAGGAAGAGTGAAAAGTGGAAAAGAGAAGAATCTGTTTTAAGTGCATGTTATCACGTTGGTCTTCTCAGTAGCCTTCCAAAAGGCTCCTAAAAAAGCTCCTTCTAAAAGGTTTTTCAGAATTGTCTATACAGGGAATGAAAGGAAGAAGCTTTATCTATTGTCTGCCTTTCCATGTTGTTTGTGGATTGCCTCACTTAATATTTGTTTCTTTACTCGTAACCTGAATGCTGAGTGCTCCTTTGAAACCAGCATAAGAGATTTTTTACTTGTTTCCTCCATAGCATGTAATACAATTTGTATTTTTAAATACTTGCATTATTGATGAATTGTCTTCCTCCCTAACAAAACAACAATAAACAATATTTTAAACCAGGAAGCTACAATTGCTTTATAATGTTAAAAATAATTACCCACCTTTGCAAAAGAAAGTATATTTTCAATTGTCTTTGTCATTTGAAATGTCAAATGTCAACAGAAAGAAAGAAAGCTGGTGGGCTCCTTTTATTTCTTTGAAGACCCACAGTTTATCACTCTTTCTTTGACATGTAGTTATTATGTTGTTTATAAAAGTCTACTGTAGCTACATAGGAGGTGTCCAAGAGATTTCATAGTAAGGTATAAAAGCTTCTTCCCTAGGAAATTACCTCAAAAGCATGCAATTTACTAACCCCTAGAGACATTTCATGCTGTAAATAGCTTTAAGAGAGCTCTCCTTATGTTAATCACAACTGAAACTGGACTTAAGCATATCTGGAAAGTAGTGTAAAATTACTATAAAACTTTCTTTCTTAGAAAAGCTTATATATTTGATCAATTTACAATATAGAACACTTACAATATACAGTGTAATAAGATTTTTTTCAAATTCCCTATCAAAGCCAGGAATCCATATCATGTTACAGACACAATGCCAGTTGGGGGTAATGGGCAGATAACTGTAAGACAAACCCTTAGTACTTTTTTCTAATTGTTATATGCCTTTGCAAGATCCATTCATTAATCTCATACATATATAAGTTTGTTACGCTGGAACAAAATAAAAAATCCAAGGTTAAAATATTTTTGGCATCACTGTCTAAACTTCAGCAACAGTGACTGTGGCCTATTGTCGGTATAATGAAACTGATACCTTTTTCCTTTTAGCCTTGTTCTAAGAAATGATTAGAAACACCATGACCAGACCAGAAGGAAGCTGATCACAAAAGTGTTTACAAAGGAGATGTGTATGCCATTTGACAGACAGCTCAGTCTTCGCCTTTGAATCGGCGCCTGCAGTTTCACTGCAGTTAAAAAGACATGAAATGCATTCTTTTTGTCCCTCTTGCCCTTACTTTAGCCTGCAAGAAAACAAATGCATAACCCTAAAGACAGGACTCATTCCCAAGAATGTCCGATCCTGGGTGACAGCTGAAGAGCCAGGGTGACAGGCTCTTCTGCCAGAAGTAGGCAGTTTGCTGTGTCGTTAATCTTTCATTCCAAGGCAACTTTTCTTTGCCTGATTTTTCTTTGTTTTTTTCAGGCTTGCAGATGTTGAAAGTGCTTTCAGGTCAGATGCAAATACAGATGCATTACTGCTTGACAGCCCTGTCAGTCTTCTCCTGTTTAAAATGCTTTTTGGCACTTAGGGTTTTGAGACTCATAATCATGGCTTTTCACCTTAAATTATAAAGTCCTTTCATAGCTGATACTGGCCTTTCAGGGGAGCCTGATGCCATGAAGTCTGAAGTTCCTGCTTGCGGCCAGGAGCATGAAGTGTCTCTAACAAAAGGTACTAAAATACACTGCAAAACAGATTATTTCCATTCAGGAAATAGTTCCGGGAACAACAAGTATCCATGAAGACCACACTGAAATAAAGTTAGTGTTTCTCAAGTTAGGCTGTGCTTATCTGCTCTCCAAACAGCTTCTGTGGATCTAAAACAGTTGTCTAGCACAATAAATCTCCACAAGCTGCGTTGTTTAAGCAGACTCTGTCACGGTGAAAGTAAATGAGCATGATATATATTTCAATTCAGACCATTTTTTTTTCCCAAGGGAGAAAAGCTGAAACTGTTTCTGTTGTGCATAAAAACTGCAGTAATGTTACAAGGAGCTACAAGGCAATTATTTATACAAGTCTTTCCTCCTTATTTCCTTCTTTCTTATCTTGCTCGTATTTATTTTGACTACTCAGCAAAGTGACTGACTTCATTCAGGATGCTAACAAGGCTGAATGAATGGTGCCACCCAGCTAGTTCCTAATAACAAAACTGTTGAGGGTTTGTTTCTTCTTTTTTTTTTAGGATTTCCCATTTGCACATCATGAACATTATGCAGCATTTACATAATTTGAACTATGAACCACTAGTTTCCAATGACAGTTGTTAGATATTCACAAGATCAACTGCATTTATAAACATTTTATTGTATTTTCAAATAGCCTAGTATTTGGAATTAGATTTGACAGACCGGCTGGGAGTGAGTAACTTGAGACTCACCTGGACCAAGCAACTTTGTAGAAGACAGGCAAAGTGAAATTGCCACAATAATTTTCTCCAGACTTTTATAAAATCCAAATCTGATTCTTGTCAAATGGTTACTGTCTGAGGTTGCTTTTGTGTTAGGGTATACATTCACACTAACAGAAAGAAACAATTCAGACTTTTATTCTACTGGTATACATCAGTGCTTTGAAAATGTGGTCTCAGGACCAGCACAATCTGGGAACCTATTAGAAAAGCAAATTCTCAGGCCTTACCCAGACCTACCAAATCAGAAACTCTGGGATTGGGGGCCCAGCATTGTTTGACAAGTCCTTTCAGTGATCCTGATGCTCCCTAACCTTGCTCACTAATATAAATATTATCAAAAAGAATTCCAACACTGTGGTTTCAAGCTTATGAGTAATCTTAACCTACAGTGTCATAAGTCTGAATAAAACTCACATAATTACCTTCTTTACAGTCTTCATCGGAAATCAAGGAGATAAGTTAAATACAGAAAGTAAAATTTAAATGTCCGATGTTGATTTAAACAAAAGAGTTTTAAGGGTGTAAAAACACCATCACATCCCTTTCTTTTCATTGGTTTTCAATTCATTCAGTGAAAAAGGTGACTCTAATAGCTGTAAACAATGTTAAGTCAGGTGGATGCTAAATATTTAGATTCCTGTTTTACTCTATTTTTCTTTCTATACAACTGCTTAGTTTCTATGTTTGTTGTTCGTCATTGCCAACAGCCTGCCAAATTTTACAATATAAAGATGAAAAGAGACCTCACCTATACAGAGAGATGTATTCTAGAAATCTGTATTTCTATAAAAGTCACTTTCTAAAAAATTCCTAGAATTTCCTATGTGAAGAAAGCAAAGGAATCCACAAAGACAGGCACCTTTCTCAAAGTAATACTCGAAAGTTGGGAGAGGCTGGTTGGTGTTTTATTGATGAAAGACAACCTTGAGACTATTGTTCACAGAGATTGGTATGGTTTAGAATTCTGAGAAGAAAAAAGGGGAAACCAATAAGGCAAAGAAAAACAAAAAAATTTAATTTCAACAAGCTTAAAGGAAAAGTAGAGAATTTCAATGAGAATCAAGAAAGGTGTCCTTCAAAATGGGCCATTTCCTAAGGGAAACATTAAACTCCATTCTCTCCCTTACATCTGGAGGCAGGTTAGTTATGTGCTTCTCACATTCAGGTGGCCAGACACCCTCTCTCTTCAAGAACACAAGTCTCACCGCCAGCTTAGTTTATGGACTATAAAGCACTACATAGACTGACTTCTAGGGGAAAACGAACTAATTTCAGTCTTACTTCAATCTGTTAGCAGGTCCATCCATTCAATTTTTTTTTCTTTTTTTCTCTTGTACACTTCTTTTTCTTGAATACAGAAAGAGAAAATTTCATTTTTATTTTCAATTTTTATTAAAAATATTTTTCTTTAGTTTTTATTACTATATTTTTTACTTTTGTGTAAATTTTTTCAAATTCTATTTTACTTCCATCATTTTAGTCTACTTCAGTGTATTCACCTTTTCAAATTTTCAAACGATCTTTTTTGTTATTTTTTTCTCTTTTTCATTTCTTTTCTTTTTATTGAATGCAGAAAGAGAAAAACTTCATTTTTACCTTCAATTTCTATTAAAATATTTTCTTTAATTTTTATTGCTATATTTTTTGCTTTTATGTATTTTTTAATTCTATTTTACTTTCATCACTTTATTTTAGTCTATTACTGTGTATTCACTTTTTCAAATTTTCAAATGATTTCCTTCCCCCCCTTTTTTTCTCTTTTTCATTTCTTTTTTTTCTTGAATATAGAAAAAGGAAAACTTCATTTTTATTTTTAATTTTTAATAAAAATATTTTTCTTTAATTTTTTCTACTATATTCCTTACTTTTGTGTATATATTTTTCAAATTCTATTTTACATTCATCATCTTATTTTAGTCTACTTCAGTGTATTCATTTTTTCAAAGTCTCAAATGATTTCCTTTTTTTTTTCCTTCCCCTCCCCCTTTTTTTCTCTAATCTGTCAAATCACTTTCAATACCCAGACCAAAACACACCTAGGATCTAGCATCATTTATTCAATTTGTTTGTGTGTGTGTGTGTGTGTTTAATTTTAATATCTTTTAATTTTAATTTTTTAATTTTAATTTTTCTACCTCGTTAATTCCTTTTCTCCCTTCAAAATGACAAAACGAAGGAATTCACCCCAAAAGAAACAGCAGGAAGAAATGACAGCCAGGGACTTAACCAACACAGATACAAGCAAGATGTCTGAACCAGAATTTAGAATCACAAAAATCAGAATTCTAGCTGGAGTCGAAAAGAGATTAGAGTCCCTTTCTGCAGAGATAAAAGAAGTAAAAAATAGCCAGAATGAAATTAAAAATGCTATAACTGAGCTGCAATCACAGATGGATGCAGCAGCGGCAAGGATGGATGAGGCAGAACAGAGAATCAGCGATAGAGAGGACAAACTTATAGAGAATAACAAAGCAGAAAAAAAGAGGGAGATTAAGGCAAAAGAGCACGATTTAAGAATTAGAGAAATCAGGGACTCATTAAAAACGAACAACATCAGAATCATAGGGGTCCTAGAAGAAGAAGAGAGAGAAATACGGGTTGAAGGGTTATGTGAGCAAATCATAGCGGAAAACGTTCCTAACCTGGGGAAAGACACAGACATCAAAATCCAGGAAGCACAGAGGACCCCCATTAGATTCAATAAAAACTGACCATCAACAAGGCATATCATAGTCAAATTCACAAAATACTCAGGCAAGGAAAGAATCATGGAAGCAGCAAGGGAAAAAAAGTCCGTAACCTACAAAGGAAGACAGATCATGTTTGCAGCAGACCTATCCACAGAAACTTGGCAGGCCAGAAAGGAGTGGCAGGATATATTCAATGTGCTGAATCAGAAAAATATGCAGCCAAGAATTCTTTATCCGGCAAGGCTGTCATTCAAAATAGAAGGAGAGGTAAAAAGTTTCCCAGACAAAAATTAAAGGAGTTTGTGACCACTAAACCAGCCCTGCAAGAAATCTTAAGGAGGACTCTCTGAGAGGAGAAAACATGAAAAAAAATATATATATATTTATATATATATATATTTATTTATATATATACACGTATATATACACATATATATACACACACACATATACATATATATATGTGTGTGTGTGTGTATATATGTGTGTGTATATATATATAAATAAATACCAGGTGGCCAGAAAATCATTTCTCTTTTGCTCAGGGCCACAGTGAATCCTGTCCCTAGGTTGGTAAAAAGAGTCATAAACTAGGAGTGAGAAAAATCAAGTTCCATTCTCTGCTCTCTATCTCTGACTTAGAGACATTGGGGAAACACTCCAATAACTTCTGCCTCTGCTCTTACTCATGAATTTTAGTTTGTTCTCTTATTTTCCAAATGAAGGGATTGTAACAGAGACATCAGATAGCAGCATCCAGCTCAACCATTCTCTGATTTTACCAATGTCTGCATATTAGAGTGAAAATGATAGATGACTTCCTAGTTTAAATATAACTGCTGTTGGAAAAAAATGATTTTGACTATTTATTAGGAATCATGTTTTCTGAATACTGCTTCCAATATTAGTGATGTATTTATATTGAGCTACCTAGTCTTCCACTCTATTTTTGTGAACAGCACACATTGACTGACGAGGGTTAAATGTTGAACTTTCCAGTTATGAATCAGAGAAAAGCCCTTACTTAAACTTCACATTTATGACTTTGACCTCATTAGCACCGAATTTTACTCTCTACCCAGCTGAGCTAACCTGCCACAAATACTTTACCCGGCTAGGATAAAAGAAAGTTCCTTCATTGTGCAGCCCAGTTGCCTTTATCAGATGCATGAATGTAGATAAGCCACTTAAACGCTGCTTCCTTAAGCATAAAACGGACACCATGATTCTACCTTGCAAGGTACCTATGGGTTGCTACATTTAAACTATGTAAACTAGATTCCAGTCCTTAGCAGTTGCTCAATAATTGACAGTTAAAATGGGAGAGATTAAACTGAAAGATGGAGATTGCTATTTAATATATAGGAAACTTAAAATAACAATACAGATCTGGGAATTTTATGGTTTCAGATCTCACATGTGGGTCTTTAATCCATTTTGAATTTATTTTTTGAGTATGCTGTGAGAAAGTGATTCAGTTTCATTCTTTTACATGGAGCTATCCAGTTTTCACAGCACAATTTACTGAAGAAACTGTCTTTTCCCTATTATATATTCTTTGTCATAAATTAATGGATTATATCCATTAGCATGGATTTATATCTTGTCTCTCTATTCTGTTCCACTGATTTATGTATCTATTTTTGTGCTAGTACCACACTGTTTTGATTACTACAGCTTTGTAGTATATCTTGAAATATGGGATCATGATACATACAGTTTTATTCTTCTTTCTCAAGATTGTTTTGGTTCCATACAAATTTCAGTATTATTTGTTCCAGTTCTGTGCAAAATGCCGGTGGTATTTTGATAGGGATTGCACTGAAAACGTAGGCAGTAATTTCCTTGACATTGGTCTTAGCAACATTTTTCTAGACATGTCTCCTCGGGCAAGGGAACCAAATGCAAATATAAACTATTGGAATTACATAAAATTAAAAAGCTTTTTCACAGTGAAGGAAGCAATCAACAAAAGTAAAAGACAACCTACTGAATGGGAAAAGATACGTGCAAATGACATATCCAGTAAAGGGTTACTATCCAAAATATATGAAGAACTCACATAACACCAAAAAAAAGGCCCCAAAGAATCTGATTTTAAAATGGCCAGATGACCTGATTAAAACATTTTCCAAAGAAAACATACAGATGGCCAACAGACACATCAAAAGATGTTCAACATCACTCATCATCAAAGAAATGTAAATCAAAACCACAATGAGATATCATCTTACACCTGTCAGAATGGCTAAATCAGAAAGACAAGAAGTAACAAGTGTTGAGAGGATATAAAGAAAAAAGAATCCCTGTGCAAACAGTATGAAGGTTCCTCAAAAAATTAATGATAGAATTACCACATGGTCCAATAATATTTACCCAAAGAAAATGAAAACATGAATTCAAAAAGTTCTATACACCCTTATGTTTAGCAGCATTATTTACAATAGCCAAGATATGATAATAACTCAAGTGTCCACCAACAGATGAATGGATAAAAAAGAAGTGGTCTATATATACAGTGGAATATTATACAGCCATACAAAAGCATGAGATTGTGCTAGGTGCAACAACACGGATAGACCTATAGGGTATTAGGCTAAGTGAAATAAGTCAGTCAGAGAAAGGAAAATACCATATGATTTCACTTATATATGGAATCTAAAAACACAAAAGAAAAGCAGAAATAATGGTTGACAGAGAGGTACAGGGATGGGCAAAATGGGCGAAGGTAAGGGGAAGGTACAGGCTTCCAGTTTTGGAATGAATAAGTCACAGGGATGAAATATAAGCATAAAGAATATAGTAAATGGTATTGTAATAGTGTTGTATGGTGACAGATGGCAGCTACACTTGTGATCATAGTATGCAGACTTAGGGAATCACTATGCTGTACACCTGAAACTAATATAACTTTGTATGTCAACTATACTTCAATTAAAACAACAACAACACAGATCATATTAAAATACAAATGCAGACACAGGTATGCCTTGTTTGCAAATGTAGGACATAAACCTAAAGGCAAGTTGATGCTGCCCCTTCCAGTCTTTGTCTCTTAAGTAAGCAAATGCAAAGCAGTCAGAATGCAAATAAAATTAGGATAACGTGGCCAGAATTCCCCAAATAATTATTTCCATTTACCTATGGGATTTCTCAAGTATAAATGACTCTGAAGCTGTGAATGTAGATATAAGCTAATAAGAAGGAGTCTAAGTAACATTAAATAAGAAATAAACTAATTTTTAAACCTGCTTTAATGTAAGGAGGACTTCTTGGTTATCTCGTTCTTTTCTCAATCTCCTACATCAGAATATCCATCGTAACAGGGAGGTACAAAGAGGATATTAGTGGAAGACTGTACTTTGTGCACACGTAGAAGGAAAAGCTGTGGGGGGATTCTCTCTCCAGGCAAATTTAGTCTTTACCTGTGGAATAATGCCCTTGAACGCATGGTATTTGTTAACATACAATAAGCACCATCTTTCCATGTGTGTAGAAAAAAATGGGTGGTTCTGCTTACACTGCTGATAGGAACTACACATATGAGACTTTTTCATCCTTTTTTTTTTTTTTTTTAAACTGGGCAGCAACTACCATTAAACAAGTCAGCAACTATTAGAGGTAAGATGCTCTCTTTTACATCTCCATAGGTCCTAGAAAGCAAATGTGTTCAAACTTTCTGGGTTCCTCACATAGGTCCAGGCCATTCAGAAAGCACAATGTCCACATATCTGGGGGAAATAACACACGAAGGTGAGAGGATGAGAAACTGTGTCCTAAGTAACCAGAGTAATCAAAAACTATTTGAGTGCCTTGTCTTGCTGGAAAATAATTTCTTACATTCAGCACGCTAGCATAAAATCATCTACATGATTTAAAGAAAAAGTTAATGTTGTAGTTATGTATAACATTGTTGAATTGTATTTAACAAGATATTTTTGGCTGGTCAAGGCCCTGAGGCATAGAGGCTCTTCTCACAACATATCTATTTGCATTTGGCTTTTGGATACTGCTATAGAAGCCTACTGAATGAAAAAGGAAAGGGAATTTACTTTCTTTTACTTGGAAGCCAAAAGATAGAAACTGTGTCTGATGGTTAGGCTCTTCTGTTGGGGGTAAGCTTTGCAGGAATGAGCAAGAGGACCATGTTTAGCTCACCTAAGAGTAAAGGGGTCTGATCTGGCGCTGCTAAGTTGGGGGTGAGAAGTGGTAAGAGAAATTAGCTAGCAAAGGAAAAGTGCCAGCCTACTATTGATGCTGGAATCTATTCTCATCATGTCATACTTTGATGTTGTGAACATACCTTAGGGAAAAAATTGCATGTATGTCCTTTAAAAGAGCTGCATTATTAAAAAGCTGTAACATTTGGGGTCCACATGCTTTTTGGTCATGGGTAAGACTTTTTTTAACATTTATTTATTTTTGAGAGACAGAGCGTGAGCAGGGGAGAGGCAGAGAGAGAGAGAGAGAGAGAGAGACAGAATCTGAAGCAGGCTCCAGGCTCTGAGCTGTCTGCACAGAGCTGACATGGGGCTCGAACTCACGTACCGTGAGATCATGACCTGAGCTGAAGGTGGATGATTGACTGAGCCACCCAGGTTCCCCATGGGTAAGACATTTTTAAGGCAAAGAAAGATGGAAAGGGCATTACAGTGAAAGAAAAGAACACTGTAAATATGTTATGGCAGGAGTGTGGCAGTTGTGAGGTGGGGGAGTGTAGGACAGGTTAAGAGGATGGAGTGTGGAATTTGACCTGAGAACTAAACAGTAACATTATGACATGCCTCATAAACCAGGTTAAGGAGTTTGTATGCAATCGGGATGGCAATGAGGTGCCATTTAAATATTTTAAGCATGCAAGTGATATAATCTGAGTAGTGTTTTCAAGAGATCACTCTGCCTGCAGTGTGCAGAGGTAGGGAGATGAATTAGGGATTGTTTCAGTGCTGGAGGGGAGCTAATAGTGGAAAGTGGCAACTGATAGGTTAAAACCCGCTTTAATAAATGGAATCTACAAATCTCGGCTGACTGGTAGGAGGTGGTTGGAGCAGAGTGCGTGAATGGGGAGAAACTCTAAGGAGTTAGGAATTTATTCTGAATTTGATGGAAACCTACTGGAGGGTTTGGCAGAAGAAAGATGACTTGTGTACATTTAAAAAAAATAATTGTGACTGTTTTTGTTTGGAGAATAGATTTAAGAAAGCACTGGCTGAGAAATGACGGATGAGCTATAAGTGAGCGTCAGTGCCATACATAGTTGCTGCTCAGTAAATTTCTCATCGCTTGATAGGTCTGTAAAACTGGTGAAAGAAAGCCTTCCCTTTCTGTCCCTTCCCTTTCCCTTTGAATCAGAGACTGACACAAAGAATGTTTCATTTAAATGTTGTAACACGCACAAAACTCATGGTAGGAAAGGTATAATTCACAGAAAGCCTCTAGAAGAACTGTCTTTTACATTTCATCAGGCATTCATGTCTATTAAAATCTTCTATCCAACAAGCAACTATAAAGACATTAAACTCTTCTTTAAGAAAACGCCTCAGACAATAAGTCATCCAATAAATTCTGATTTTTGCCATTTCCCATACATGACGCTAGCGAAAACTTCTTCTTCTTTCGAACTGTGACAAATGATCAGCAGAATGAAAATATAGCAGGATCTACAATAAATTGATACTACATATATCCAGATTCCTCTGAGATGTTCTGATTGCTCTGACAAACCTGCCCACACCATGGCCCTGTTAAGTGGATTGACATAACCCGACAGCTAAGTAAATCCTCTTCTTTCAAGTTGCAACTACTGATGAGATTGACTCATCTGGTTTCGAAAGGAAATTTATCCTCCTGAGCATCTTATCCCATGAAAGACACAAGGCCTTCCATGGAAGCCAAGGTCTTCAAGGTTACAGCATCTGGAACTCATTCTTGAACAACTGCCCAGCTTCCCTGTATAAACACTGCCTTTCTTCCCTTCATCTTTCTTTCTGATGTTAAATGTAAAATCTTGGTGAGAACTCCAGTTTTAGTAATCAAGAAATGTTCACTTGAGAAATTTATATCACAAGCTTCTTCCATCCTCAGAAAGCCTAAAAGATGAAAATAAGCACTAAACACAATGTTATCTGACTGATCTCCGAGGATTTCCTGGGTTTTTTTTGAAGCAAAAATATAGATAGAGATCTATATTTCTATAGATAGAAATATAATTTGGAGCACAGTTAGAAGACACACAGGTCAGTCTTCAAGACAGAAGGAAAATACAGACAGATTTGTACACTTGAAATTTGGGCACTGAAAGACTTTATTCAATTCACACTGAAATGCCATAGGGTTTAGAGGTAAAGCGTATATACATTCAAAGAAAAATGGGTTTTCAACTGCTTCCACTTGACAAAGATCAATTATTTTTTGAAATGATGGTGGTCATAAGCAGTTTCATTTTCAGACATAATCTTCTGGTGGTGGGATATTTTGGCTTCTTTGATAAAACAATCTGTTATGCATTTTAGACTCTTTTCCATACATACAAACCTGAAGACATTTCTGTTTTCAATAAGATGAAAGACAAGTAGGAAAATGAGTTTGTTCAAAGATCATTTAGTAAGTAATACCCAAGAAGAAGTTACGGTTTCACTGAAAAACATGAGCAAATCTTGTCAGGATGGTAGTAATCTCCCTCCCCCCCCCCCCACCTCCCTCTCTCTCTCTCTCTCTCTCTCTCTCTTATCTCTAATAAATATAGGTAGAGATTTATCAATTTTATTGATCTTCTAAAAAAAAAGCCACTTCACTTTGGTTTTATTTCCTTTCTGATATTTGTCATTTTCTTCCTTTTGCCTAATTTTGGTTTCATTGGCTTTTTCATTTTTCAAGATGGACTTTTTTCTAATATAGGCATTTAGAGATATATCCCCTTAGCTGTATCCCATATATATTGATATTTTATTTGTTCATTTTCATTCAGTTCAAAATTATTTTTCTATCTCCATTTTGATTTCTTCTTTAACCCACAGACCTTAAATATCTAATTTAGTTTCCAAAAATTTGGGGATTTTACATAAATCTTTGGTATTGGAGTTTCTATAATTGAGGTATTGTCTATTTCTCCTTAAAGTTCTATCTGTTTTGCTTCATGTATTTGGAAACTCTGTTATTATGTGCATGAACTTTAAGGATCATTATATACATATGATGAATTGATTCATTTATCATTATTCAATGGTCTTATTTATCCCATGTAATACCTTTTTGTTCTGAAATCTACTTTGTTTAAAGTTTGGCAATTTTGGGGTGTGAATGCAGGCCAACAAGAAGGAAGTACAGAATTAGGCCAGAGAGATAAGCAGGGTGTTCTGATGTTTTTATTGTTTCAACATATTTTTTTATGTTTTTAATTTATATCTTTCGATGGAGCATTACCTATATCCCTTTGTTATTTTAGTGGTTGCTTTTGGGTTTATAGTATACAGTTTTATGGTTTAGTTTAACAGAGTTTCTCAGTGGAGAGTGCTATTGACATTTTGGATAGGACAAATCTTTCTTGTTCTGGACTTTGCAAGCATTGCAGAATAGTTTAGCTTCTCTTCCCTACAGCCACTAAATAGCAGTGGAGCTCACTAGTCTCTCTATCCAAGAATGACCCTCCACCCAAAATGTCCACTAGGAGTGGTACTATTCCTGCTTGAGAATCACTGAAAGATGGAGAACTGAGAAAAGGTGTTAAACAGAGTGGTTTTGTAATTAGATCCCCTGTTCACCTTTTCTTTATTACCATCCTCCTCCTCTTATTTTTGAATACTGACTGTGAACTTAATGTATGGAGACTTATATAGAATAATCTAAATAACTATAGGAGCTGTTCTCTCTATTTTTTTAAAGAAGGATGGACAAATATATTTCTTTCAAATGCTCGGGTAAAATTTATGTATAGAAATAATTTGCATTACTGGACTGATTTTTCAAAAACTTTTAAAAAAGTATTATACAAGTGACACATGATCAAATTAGGGCAAATTAGAAAACAAAAATAAACCAATTTGGAAAAAAATAGAAATCAAACAAATTTATTCAACCAGAAGTGACCAGTTAATAGAGGCTGTGTATTCTTTATGATTCAAACCAGTTATTATATGTAACTATCTTTCAGGTCAATAAATAATCACATTGTATGTTTAAATTATTGTTATATTCCATGATATGAATGTGCTATCATTTTTCAACCACTATAACATTTTAACATTATACCAATTTTCTACTATAAACAATTTTTTATGTGATAAAACTCTATGTACATCTGTCTGATTATTTTCTTAGATGAATTTCCAGAAATGGGACAAAAGGTCTTCACATTATAAGGCTTTAAAAATACATATTTCCAAATTTTCTTCCAGAAAGATTTTTCACCAATATCTAACTGTGCCAGTTTGTTCATATCCTTGGTAGATATTTCTTTCCTTAATTTTTTTAAACTGCTTGCAATTGAGTAAGACAAAAAATAATCAGACACTCAAATAGCATTATTATATGCATTTATTTGACTATTTGTGGAATTGGGTTTTTCCTGTTTCATACATTTATTAATCATTTATTTCCACTTCTCAGAATTATTTTAGGCATTTTTTATCTTTTTCTTTAAATGACATAACTACTTAGTTTTTGTTATATGTCAGCATTGTCATTTGTCTTTCAATATTGTTTATGGTTCTTGTTTAAACATTCTAAAATTTTTGATAGACAATTAACACTATCACTTTTCCCTTTTTCTTTTGTTTTTCTTTACAAGGTGCATATTTAGTAAAAGATTATCTAAATATTTATTCTAGTAATTTACGATTTCTTATTTTACATTTCTACTTTTAACCAATATGCAATTTATTTTGCTCTAAGTTAGGGGTATGCCTCTAACTTTGTACATTCCCAATGTGCCCATTTGTCCTACTATCAATTACTGAATATTTTATTTTGTCTTACTAATTTCAAACACTACCTTAGCCATATATTAAATTCCTGTGTAAATTCTTGAATCTATTTTGGGATATTTTATGTGGCCAGTTTTTTTAAGTTTAATTTTTAACTTATGCATTTGGTATATAAGAAAGTGTTGTATCTATTTATTTTATAGCTGGCCAGCTTATTAAGCCTTCCATTATATTGTTTAGTTTTAAAATTGAGTCTCTTGGAATTTTCAGATGAAGAATTTCATTATCTAGAATTTTGCTACCTTCTGCCTATTTTCTATAACATTTTTTTTTTTTTGCTCAATTGAATTGACTAGGACATCTAAAGCAACAATAAATAATAATGGTTATAATCCTTATCTTGTTATAAATTTTAACAGTAACTCTTTGTAAGTAATGGTGACTATTTTTCGACACATTTATTACGTAAAGAAACCAAATTTTTTCTTCCTGTTTTACCAAAAAATTTGCTTTAATCAGTAATATTTCACCAAATGCCTTTTTAGTTTCTGTCAAGGTAAGATTTTAGGAGATCTATTAATAGATTTGAAAAGGGTAAGCCACTTTGAAAAGATCAACAAAACTGACAAACTTTTAGCTAGATTCATCCAAAAATAAATAAGTAAAAGGAGAGAAGACTCAAATGAACAAAATCAGAAATTAAAGAAGAGAAATAACAACCCACACCACAGAAATACAAAGGATTATAAGAGAATTTTATGAAAAAAATATATGCCAACAAATTGGGCAACTTGGAAGAAGTTTATAAATTCCTAGAAACCTATAACCTTCCAAAACTGAATCAAGAAGAAGTAAGAAATTTGAACAGACCAGTTACCAGCAATGAGATTGAATCAGTAATCAAAATACTCCCAACAAACAAAAGCCAGGACTAGAAGGTTTCACAGGTAAATTCTACTAAACATTTGTAAGAGAGTTAATACCTATTCTTCTCAAACTATTCCAAAAAATAGAAGAGGAAGGAAAGCTTCCAAATTCATTCTAGAAGGCCAGCATTACCCTGATGCCAAAACCAGATAAAGACACTATTTAAAAAACAAACAAACAAACAAACAAAAAACAAAAACAGAATTGGCTACAGGTCAATATTTCTGAGGAACATAGATGAAAAAATCCTCAACAAAACATTAGCAAACATAGCAAAATAAATCCAGTAATACATTAAAAAAATCATTCACCGTGACCAAATGGGATTTATTCTTGGAATACAAGGGGGGTGGTTCAATGTTCACAAATCAATCAATGTGATACATCACATCAATAAGAGAAAGGATAAAAATCATATGATTATTTCCATAGATGCAGAAACAGCATTTCAGAAAGTACAATATCCATTCATGATAAAAACCCTAGGTTTAGAGGGAACATACCTCAATGTAATAAAGGCCATATGTGAAAAACCCACAGGTGACATCATACTCAATGGTGAAAAGCTTAGAAACTTTCCCTAAGATTAGGAACAAGGAAAGGATATCCACTCTCACCACTTTTATTCAACATAGTTACAAGAAGTCCTAGCCAAAGCAATCATGCAAGAAAAAGAAATAAAAGGGATCCAAGTGGATAAGGAAGAAGTAGAACTTCCACTACAGAAGTAGAACTACCACTATAGATGGTATGATACTCTATAAAGAAAACCCTAAAGACCTCGCCAAAAAACTGATGAATGAGTTCTGTAAGGTTGCAGGATACAAAATCAATATACATAAATCCATTGAATTTCTATACACTAATCATGAGGTAGCAGAAAGAGAAATTAAGAAAATAGTTCCACTTATAATTGCACCAAAACCAATAAAATGCCTAGGAACTTAACCATTGAGATAAAAGACTTTTGCTCTATAAACTATAAAACATTGATGAAAGACAGTGAAAATGACACAAACAGAAAGATATTGTGTGCTCATGGATTAGGAAAACAAATATTGTTAACACGTCTATACTACCCAAAGCAATCTACAGCTTTAATGCAATCTCTATCAAAATACCAATAGCATTTTCCACAGAACTAGAGCAAATAATCCTAAAATTTGTATGGAACCAATAAGACCCCAAATAGCCAGAGGAATCTTGAAAAAGAAAAACAAAACTGGAGGTATCACAATACCACATTTGAAGATATGCTACAAAGCTGTAGTAATCAAAACAGTATGGTATTGACACAAAAAGAGACACACTGATTGATAGAAAAGAACAGAGAGTCCAGAAATAAGCCCATGATTATATGGTCAAACTTTGACAAAGCAGGCAAGAATATACAATTGGAAAAAGCTAGTCTCTTGAACAAATGGGTGTTGGGAAAACTGGACAGCTTCATGTGAAAGAAGGAAACTGGACCACTTTCTTACAATACACAAAAAAATAAAGTCAAAATGGATCAAAGTCCTAAATGTGAGACATAAAACTATAAAACTCGTAGAAGAGCACAGAGGCAGTAATTTCTCTGACATTGGCCATAACAACATTTTCCTAGATATTTCTCCTCAGGCAAGGGAAACAAAAACATAATGGGATTATACCACAGTAAAAAGTTTTGCGCAGCAAAGGAAACAACCAGAAAAACTAAAAGACAACCTACTGAATGGGAGAAAATATTTTCAAATGACATATCCAATAAAGGGTTGGTATCTAAATATATAAAGAACTTATACAACCTAATACCACAAAACAAAATAATCCAATTAAAAATGGGCAGAAGACAGGACTAGACATTTCTCCAAAGAAGACATCCAGATAGGCAACAGACACATGAAAAGATTCTCAACATCACTAATCATCAGATAAATGCAAATCAAAATCACAATGAGATACCACATCACATCTGTCAGAATGGCTAAAATTAAAAACACAAGAAACAGTAAGTGTTGGTGAGGATGTGGTGAAAAAGGAACTCTCATGTACTCTTGATGGGAATGCAGAGTGGTGCACCATTGTGTAAAACAGTACAAAGATTCCTCAAAAATTTAAAAATAGAATTACCATTAGATTCAGTAATTTCACTGCTGGGTATTTACCCAAAAAATATGAAAACACTAATTCAAAAAGATATATGCACTCCTATATTTACTGAATCATTATTTATGATAGCCAAATTATGAAAGCAGCACAAGTGTCCATCAATAGATGAATGGATAAAGAAGATGTGAGATATAGATATAGATGATAAAGACACAGATATAGATATACACACAATGGAATATTATTCAGCTATAAAAAAGAATGGAATCTTGCAACAATATGGATGGATCTAAAGGGTATAATGCTAAGTTAAATACTTAAGTTAGAAAAAGACAAATACCATATGATTTCAGTCATATGTAGAATTTAAGAAAGAAAACATACAAAGAAAAAAGAGACAAAAAAACCCAGACCTTTTTTTTTTTTAACATTTATTTATTACTTTTGAGAGACAGAAAGAGATAGAGTGCAAGCAGGGGAATGGAAGCAAGAGAGGGAAACAGAATCTGAAGCAGGCTGTAGTCTTTGAACTATCAGCACAAAGCCCGATATGGGGCTCGAACCCACAAACTGTGAGGTCATGACCTGAGCCAAAGTCGGACACTCAACCAAATGAGCCACCCAAGCGACTCCCAAAAAACACTCTTAATGATAGAGAGCAAACTGATGGCTACCAAAGGGAAGTTGGATGGGGCAATGGTGAAATAGGTGATAGGGATTAATTTGTGCACTTGTGATTAGCAAGTGATGTAGGGAAGTGTTAGGTCACTATATTGTGCACCTGAAACTAACATAACACTGCATGTTAATTATACTGGAATTAAACTTTTAAAATAATTTTAAAAATAAAATGATGAATCATCTTTATATTTATAGACATTTTCCAAAACCAAGTGCTATTTTAGACACAGTGTATACATTAGGGCTTCTGATTTACTAATATTTATTTCAGAGTTTTGTACCTATAAATAACTGAGCTAAAACTCTAGTGTTTTGTGTGTTTTCTTTGTTGCATTAGGCAACTCCTAGCTTGGAGTTACAGAGTAGCTCTTAGGTTATCTTGAGTAATTATAAATAGCTTTTTCAAACACCAAACCCTCTTGTATATCTTAATTAAATTAAGCATATTTACAACCAGACCCTTAAAAAAAGGAAAGAAACCAACTTATTTGTTTCTTTTTAACTAAAAGGAAAATGAGGAAGTGGAACTAAATAGCCTATTTACCTATACTCTCACCTGTGCTCTAGAGATAGGAGAATCACAATTTTCCCCTCAATAGAGGGATCTTGTAATAGGTTTAATATTAATGACTTCTTCGGGACCCTTATGTGAAATACATAGGGGCTCCTGGGTGGCATAGTCAGTTAAGGGTCTGACTTCAGCTCAGGTCATGGTCTCACTGTTCGTGGGTTCAAGCCCCATGTTGGGCTCTGTGCTGACAGCTCAGAGACTGGAGCCTGCTTCAGATTCTCCAAAGAAGACATCCAGATAGGCAACAGACACATGAAAAGATCCTCAACATCACTAATCATCAGATAAATGCAAATCAAAATCACAATGAGATACCACATCTCCCTCTCTCTCTGCCCCTCCCCTGCTCACACTCTGTCTCTCTCTGTCAAAAACAAATAAATGTTAAAAAAAAAAAAAGAAATACATAAAGCAATCTTCCATTCATGGTATGTTAAACAAAAACCTAGATATGCCAATATGACCTTTCATTCTTATTTTCAAGGGGAATAAACAACATTTGATTAAATAACTACAACAAAAACTTCAAACAGCCTGAACAATTTTATATCTTGAATTTTATATTCTTGATTTAGAAGTTCCTCTTTTTAAGTTGCTGAGTGTATTTGTCATTTGAATGTCATTCCAGGAAGAAGTGAATGAAATTTACCTCTAAAGCTAGCTGGGCGATAAAGACTTCTTTGTATTTGCTGAAGTGCGGGCAGTTTGCTACACTTGTAATGGTGTCCCATATGCACTTATCTTTTAGAAAGTCCTTGTAGGCATTTAGTTTATTGATGGTTCTCTTCTTTCTTTTCTATCAGTAAGACATACACTGTTTTTTGTCTTTTTAATTTTTATTGTAAAAATATGTCAATAGGACTTTGAGGGAAAGTAAACTCAAATCAACATGTAGAACCAGATGTTTCTGTGAGTCGATTAGAAGGGTAGGAAAAAAATTCATGGTGGTACTTCTTGCTAACATAGGTCCAAATTGGGTTCACTTTTTAATCTTCTTCCAGAGACACCCACAGAACATTAGTGCACTCTTAATTTTATACCAGCAGTAACATTAGGCAGCCAACAGTTAAGCATTTAAAGAATTTTAAAACCTGGGGTGCCTGGGCGGCTCAGTTGGTTAAGCGTCTGACTTCAGCTCAGGTCATGATCTCATGTGTTGTGGGTTCGAGCCCTGTGTGGGGCTCTGTGCTGACAGCTAAGAGCCTGGAGCCTGTTTCAGATTCTGTGCCCCCTCCCCCTCAAAAATAAATAAACACTAATATTTTTTTTTTTTAATTTAAAAACTGTGTGACTTTTCTACCCACCTAGTCTAGGAGGCAGTGGAGCCAAACATTTCCAAGGAATCCTCTGGCATCGACCTCAGGAGGCAGGCAGCACAAGAGATGAGCATCTCCTTGCCTTGTCTTTATTCCAGTTCTTCCAAAGCTTTTATTTCCTCTAATGCTGGGACTTGTAGGAATTGACTAAAGCAAAATATACCTCCTGTATAGTTTTTAAACTTTACTTCTAGGTTGGGAAAAAATGTGAGGCTTCAGAATCACTCAAATATTTTGTGGGCTCAAGTATCATTTGTACTCTGTGTTGTGTAAACTTGAGCAAAATAAACGCTGCCTGAACTTAGGGATGAGATTCGCCTTCTATGGGGAGACATTCTTCTCCCCTTTCTGAAGGTGTACAGATGGCCCTGATGATGTTTCAGCATCTTCAGGACTATCAGCTCTGTGATCTGTTGTAAGGGGATTACTACAGGCAGGGCAGGAGTGTGTTGTTCAGGAGGAGAGGACTTGGGAAACATGGAAGACTGTCCCATGAGATGAGAGATGCAGAACAGAGTCTCATGGGAGCCCGGAAGCTCAATGTGGGGGCCTTAGAAAAGTGCAGCCACACCCAAGGGATATTCACTTCTACCTGAAGCTGTTCTCAGCTGTCAGCATAGCTCTGCTCATCTTCTTCCCTGGGAACTGCACTCTCCTGCCCACTTTGCCACCAGTCCATGCTGGGGCCACATGCCTCTTGCCACATTTGCCACAGTGAGGTGGCAAATAAGCGGGCACTTTGCTCAAGCTATGACTATCAGTTCCTTCTCCAGAAATTCAGAATTGAGACCAAGAAATACTTTCAGTCCCTCTCCAGGCAGCTGGACTTGTGTCATGTAAACTTGGAAGTTCTTAGTTGCCTTTGTTTTCTGTTATTGAGTTGGATCAGCAGGAGAAGCTGATCAAGAGAGAGCAAGCAAAAGAGAGACAGATGCAGAGACAGAGAGACAGAGAAAAATTGCACAAGAGGGAGCAGAGATAAGAGACAGAGAGAACTTCCTGAATCTGGTTTCAGTCTTTTCTGATACTAAGGGTGCATCCTTGCCCTCAGGTTCTATACATCATCTCCTACTCCTTACAATAAATTTCCTTTTCTTTGCATAAGCTAATAGAGTGTGTTTCTTCTGCTTAAAATCAACAAATATAAGCACATGTGATATACCCCAAGGGATATGCTGAAATGTTTGGAGCAAGGGGTCTTTTCTGTAGGGGGTTGAGGCCCATCAGCCAAGAGTATTTGGGAATTAATGTTAATGTGACTCATTTGTGCTCCTAAGCTGGTGGGGTCTAGGGACATCTAGGTTACACATTTAAAGTAATATAAAAACCAGAAACAGGCTTTATTGCAAAATCCACATTGTTCATAATGTAAAAACAAATTAATTGCTCAATTGCTTTCAACTGTTCCTGAGACCAGAAAGAAAATTTTCCCTGGAGTCCTCCTAGAGAAGACTCTGTGAAATGTACTGGAAACAAACACAATGCCAAGCAATCATACTTTTTAGTATATTTGTTCTCACATGCAGGTCCCCAGCTGGGACCTTTGTTTTAAATGAGCTCTTAGTGAGATCAAAGTAAATAAAGATTTCCCTCCACTGGGTCTGGGTATTACCTCAGAATAAAAAATAACTAAAAAGTGGTCTGTAGAAATCAAACTTCTCAGGGAACTTACTGGACATTCTGTTCATTAGAGTCATTAGGTTGGCCACAAAAAAATCTTTGGATTAGAATTATCCCTCACAGTAATAGAGTGCACATGAATCAAACAGGATTGGGCTATTCAGGATGGAGCTCATCCAAGAGGACTTCAGGAGGGTTGATTTGGTTGTTCCAGAGCTAATGATCAGTCTTGGAAATTTGTACAAAATTCCTTCTGTTTGTGGATTTTTCTACAAATGGCCAAAAACTTAATAGATTAAATATATTCAATCTTTCATTATTGTGTGTGTGTGTGTGTGTGTGTGTGTGTGCGTGTGCATAAAAATTACAACCAGGCAAACTAGGTTATTTTCTACTTTATCTTTTCAAATTTATCCCGTCAAATTTAGCTTCTATCTTTTTCTCTCTCTTACTCACTTGCTTTATGTAGCTATCTATTATAAAAATGATACATGGTAATGGGTCCAACTTAAGTCATTCCCAAGAGGACAAATTTGAGAATCAAAAGTCCTCTAACCATTGTCCTCAGCTCTGTTTCCGCTTGGTAGAGCAAAGCAGTCTATAGTTTGTTATGTTTCTTCCAAAAAAAAAAAAGTAAAACATTGATTGGCATAGTTGTGTGATTAAGACAGTCCTTGTCATACAATGAATAGAAGTTACCCATGACATGTTTAACATTAGAGAACAACATCTATGATATATACCTGTTCTTATAACAATAGTAACATGCTGGTATATACATAACATAAATTTGAAAAAATAACATACCGTACTATTTTTTTTAAGTTTTTATTTATTTATTTTGAGGGAGAGAGAAAGCACGAGCAGGGGAGGGGCGGAGAGAGAGGGGAGAGAGCGAGAATCCCAAGCAGACCACACTGTCAGTGCAGAGCCTGATGCAGGGCTTGAGCTTCAGCCAAAGTCAAACGCTTAACCGACTGTGCCACCCAGGTGCACCCATACCAAATTATTAATAGTGATTATCTCTTGGAAGCTGATGATATCCCTTGGTATCACGTGGTATGGATACCAGGACATGCATGTATTTTCTTAAAATACATTTTTAAAGGTAAGGACAAAAAATGAAACACACTGTCAATTTGGGGGAAACATAAGACAGGCCATGACTATTCTTTTTTACAGAACATAAATGTTTCCTAGTTTTCACTGATTTGCTTGTGACTCTCCAATTTCTAATTTGATTCTTTCTGACTCCTGACTTCTATTACCAAAATCATCCTCTTCATCATCTAATGAAGATATATAACAACTCTTTGCTATTGATATCCATGCATTCAAATGTCTGCTAATGTCTTAGCGGATAAAATCTGAGCAAATTATGTTTTATGACAATCGAACTCTGGCCCTCATCTTCTATCACACATTATGCCGCCTATAAATCACACCTTTGTAGTAGCACCCCACGTATCTTTTTTCCCCCAGAAACATAATGAGCTATACAAACACTTGCAAAGAAAGAGATTGTTACCTAAGTAATTAGCTCTTACAACTCATCCATCACAGAGAACCTCTCATTTTGTAGCAGAGATTTTAAGACCTGTGAATGCGAAGTCTGCACCACCCTCAAAGGAGGGAGAAGATAAATATCTTCTCCTTAGGAAGAGAAGCTCATAATTTTCTACTTGAATATAGGCCTTGGGCAAGTTCTTTAAGACCCTACATTTCCTTTAAGGAAGGAGTGAAAGGCTAACAAATTGGCAATCCCAAAATTAAAATTAGAGCTCTGACGAGTACACCCTGTCCCTTCCATTGTTCCTAATTGTTCAGTGTAACAGCTAAATAACAGTTTTAGCATCTATATCATGTTATTTAGGGTTCAACCATAATTCCATTCCTAATTTCGAGTACCATAATAATCCTCTGGTAGAACAACTTTCTAAAAGTCAAAAATCAAAGTAGTTTCTACTGAAAGCTCTCAGGGCTGGCTAATTACACAAATCAATGTTTAGTCCATTGGTGTATGTGATTTTATTTGCACTAACAGTCTTGTGTGGCTCTTTGCTCATTCAGAGCACTAAGAAGAGAGTCAGGCTGAGATCTGGACAGTAATCACCAATGACAAACTTGTTTTGGGGAGCTTCCTTTTCTCAATTGTTTTAAAATTAAACTTTGGTAGATAACGAGAAGAAAATGCAGTCTTGCATTTGTTTTTTTCTGTTTCCCTGACCTGGACTATCCACTGTGTATCTTCCCATTGTACTTTGCTAAGGGAAGGGGAGAGTATGAAGGTTCCAGTTTTTGGTACTGACGGAAGATTCTTTTTCTTAGGGCACAGGTCTCTTCTCCTAACTTCTATCTGGGTACCAAGTGGTCACATTCTGTGTTTGTGTTTTACCCAGTTCCTCCCCTCTAGAAAAAATGGATTGATCATGCATTTTATAAAAAAAAAGTAATAGCCCCTGCAAACTTTCACTTGAAGAAGGGGAGACATTCTAAGTCTAACTTAAAGGACACTTGTTAGGACAGTGATACGACAATGTCCTTATCATTAGAGATGCTTTGTTGGCTTGATGCACCATCAGGATCTTACTTGAGCATTCCTTCCATCATAGACTGGACTGTCAAAGTGGTCTATATTCTCTAACCTGCATAATTTCAACCTTCTTTGTTTGGTTTAGGAGGCCATATTGTAATGTGGTCAGGTAAAAAGATACCACTTGAATTCCAGCCATTTATACGTTAATCATTTGAAATACATGATAGGATTATTTCTCCAATCTCTGTCATGAAAAGGGATGATGAAGCCTGCTCTATCTAGGCTGATACAGACCACAAAGAACATCTGCGAATATTTGTGTCCATTATAATATCAGTTGCAAAGACACATGGCATGACATGGTACCCTGGGGTTGAGATTATACAAATCATAGGGGCTCCTGGGTGGCTTAGTCGGTTAAGCATCCGACTTCAGACCAGGTCATGATCTCATGGCTTGTGAGTTCAAGCCCCATGTCAGGCTCTGTGCTGACAGCTTGGAACCTGGAGGCTGCTTCAGATTCTGTGTCTCCCTCTCTCTCTGCCCCTCCCTCACTTGCACTCTGTCTCTCTCTCTCTCTCTCTCTCTCTCTCTCAAAAATAAATAAACATTAAAAATCATGAGAAGATCTGTAGAGTCTAGAGGAAACATGTGATGCTGTTTTTATCTGTTGCTGGGATGCTTCTACATTATCTCATTAAGGTTGTAAGTTGTTGTAGACTAAGTGTGTTCCTCCAAAATTCATATGTTCAGAGATAAGACCTTCAAAGAGATAAAGTTAAATGAGGTCACAGGGAGCACCCCAGGCCAATAGAGTTAGTGTCTTTATAAGAAGAGTAAGAGACGCCAGTGATGCTCACACACAGAGAAAAGACTATGTGAGGACACAGCAAGAAGATGGCCATCTGCAAGCCAAGGAAAAAGGCCTTGGGAGAAACCAGTCCTTCAGACACTTTCATCTTGGACTTCTAGTCTCCTAAACTGTGAAAAAATAAAATTCTGTTGTTTAAGCCACCCAGTGTGTGGTATTTTGTTATGGCAGCCCTACCAGTCTACTACACGAATCAAAGCTATTTCCTTGGTTAGCAAGGACCACTTCTAAGAGCAATGTGCAGGGGAAATATGCCATCCAGACATTTTAAATGTTAGCGGTGATAAGATAGGGTATGTGTGTAGTCAGGCATCTGAAAACATGCAGGCCTCAAATCATGTAGTATCTTTCTATCTACAATGAGAAAAAAAGATAACTTGCAGTTCAGCATAAGATTTCTTTGGGTATCAAGTTGAAAAAACTTAAAGTAGAAAAAACATAACGGGACAATATTTGCTCTTATGTGTGATCCATAACTATTTAAGATGCATGGTGCTAAGATGTCACCTTGCTTCAAGGACATACAGCTAATAAAACTCCCCAGAGTATTAGTAGCCTATCACCAGTTACTGCTAGCATATTATGGAGCGAGGATTGCACTGAATTAAATACCATAATTTAGAAATAAAGTGCAAGAAGAGAAAACCTATCTTTGACACATCTTTAAAAAAACTGAGTTAGTATAGCAAATTTAAGCAAAAACAGGGATAAACCCTCACTTCTGTTAGTTATAGTGCATTCTTCTTAGGGAACCTAAATTCTGGGTCTAGACATGAGAATTTTTTTGTGGTTTCCCTTCACTAAACCAGGCCTGTGTGATAACAACTGTATAGTTACTACACTGTACTGGCTCTGTTTTTTTTTTTTTTAATCATATTTTTACAATAAAATTAGTATGGTTTGGGCCAGTATTTTTATTAGTTCTCATTTCTTAAAAGTGCTCTCTATGACAAAACATTATAAGCAACCATTAATTCAATTCCTGAAGCTTTTAATCTGAATTTTTTTTTTTTTTTTTTTTTTTTTTTTTTTTTTAGAATCATGCAGAATGTCATCAAGAACTGGCTGATTCTATTTACAGATCTTAGTCATGGCTTAAATGTTAACTTTATCTTTTAAGAGACACATAAAATATTTTCCATCTTTATTCTTGTGGAGAAAACACCTCTCAAGCACCTGCTGTTATCTTTTTTCCTTCAGAAAAGACAGTGCCTTGAAGGGACTTCCACAGCATTTCTAGAACAAGTGGGTAGAGAAAAGAGACACATATGGAAGAGGGCATGACAATTATCACAAAAGGAACTGACCAGCAAGTGGGTTGTGAGTTTCTGTGTGTAAGGCATCTGATAAAAGCCCAGAGGTTCTACAGCTTGAATGCTCAGAATGAGACTAGTGGAATCCCAGTTCGTTTTTTTTTTTTTTTTTTTTGCGGGGGGGGGGGGGTGGTGACACTGGGTCTTTCCACAGATTATCTGCAAGTCCCCCTTCAACATACATATATAGTATGCAACATGTACTGTTAATAACACTTCATATCTTTATATTCCTTAGTGTTTTTACTCTTTTCCATCTCCAAAGTCCTCCCATTTGTCTACCGGGGCTCAGATTCTGATCCCTAATTACATATCCTGGTCTTGCTAAGTCTTAGCTGACTCCCCTTTAAATCCACAGAAACCCACTCTGAGCTTCACTCTTCAGATTCTTTATTACTCTCAGAGAAGGTGAAGCATTAAATTCCTGAGACTCCCACCCCGAAGTAAGCCTTAGAACCAATCACAGATCGGCACTCTTGTGTACAGTCTGAGACTCAGACAGCAAGAATCATGGGATATCGTAAGATTAGACTTGGCCCACAAAGAAAACACAAAGTCTGATAACCTGAAGATGCTTATAGGGAATTTTGAGGGTTCTAAAAGTCCAGAATAATGTTTCTCAAATGGGAGTCTGAAAGCATACTAACAATATTTTTTAAAATTCAGTGTTTTATACTCAACAATGAGCTAAAATAAAATTCATAAAAGCCTATTTTGCTACTCAGAAAGATTATAGCTGAACAACACCATCTAATTTTGGTACTGTAGTTGTATTTTTGTCAACTTTTTTAATGGTGCCAAAAGTCCTATGTTTTTGTTTTGTGCTAGTTAGAAAAAGAACAAAAGATAATTTAGAAATGATGGCTTCCTACTAAGTAAAGAACAAATTACATCATTAGGCAGAATTTCAAATTGAAAAAAACTTGGAAAGAAAATTGAATCTTCAAAAGACCTACAGAGGTGTTGGCATGTGATCTCTCTACTTGTCTCATGGATGGTGACTTCATTTCTGTAAAATATAGTTTGTCACATAATCTGTTAATTTCAATTTTTATTTTATTGTTTCTATAATTCTGTGTACACAGATTTGTAAATCTGCTTTGATTTTATAGTTGTATTACAACTTTGAGAAAACAGCTTGCAATTAATTTTTTGGTATGTGCACAATTAATATTATAATGAAAAATTATAGTTAACATTAATGGCTCATGACATTTTTTTTCCATTTAAAATGCCATGTTGCTGAAATTCAAGCAATACTGACCTAGATGCACTAAAGGAATTCCTCAAAATGATGGCAAACCAAACAGAAATCATCAACTATTTTATGATTCCTTTTTTCGGGAAAATGAAATAATGTAATGAAAAAGACATTTTAAAAATGTTTAAATGCTATAAAAGAAAGGTCAGTCACTTGTGCATCATTGTCAGAAATTTCTTCTGATCTGATAATGATACCAGAAAAAAATTACCATGAATTATGAAACCACGGAGCTATCAGCAATTAAAAAGCAAAAACAAAATAATAGCAATCCATGAAATTAATTATTTAAAGGTAAATGCTCCAAACGCATACTGTGAGTGAGGAGAATAATACATTTCTAAAGAAGCTGAAGAAAAGAAACCAGGAAAAAGGAAGGGGTTGGGATAGGAATATATAAACATGATGACATAAAAAAAGAGAATTGAATGGAGAGAGTGTGCAAGTCTAATTACATGGAGTAAAAGAATTTTAGGGAAAGAGAGAGAGAGGATTAAAAAAAAAGATTTCGGGCCTGTTTGTTGTTTTAGTATCTGTTCAGTACTCCTGCTATTTCTTATACTCCTTGCTACATTGTCATTTTTCTCAGTTTGTCGTAGTGCTACATTGTTATTTTTCTCAGTTTGTCCTAGGGCACATTTAGAATGTATGGCAGAATGATTGCAAAAATATTCTAAATTCCTGACCCCTCCTATGTAGTCCATGCCCTTTGGAATACATATTTGATACTTTCCCCATCAAGACTGGGAGTCTGTTTCCTCTCAAGTAGAATCTGAGCTGGTCCAAAGACTTTCTCTGGCTTATAAAATGCACAAAAGTGATGGTGCCAGTTCTGAATCTAGGCCTCTACAGGTCTTACGTGCTTCCCCACACTCTTGAAATTCTCTCACAACTATGTGAAGAAGAACAAGTGTGAGCTTGCTGTTAGATGATTAAAGACCTATGCCCAGTACTTTCTCTTGTCCCAACCAACAACCAACCTCCACTGACTGCAGATGCATAGGTAAGCTAAAACGAAGGTCAGCTAGCATGGCCTAGACCATGAGAACTGCCTATGAAACCCATAGACTTGTGAGCAATAATACATCATTAGTGCTTAAGTCACTAAGTTTTGGCTTGGTTTGTTACATAGCAATAGATAAATGATACAGAAAGTTACATTTCTTACAAACTATGTAACAAAGAGACGAACAACAAGTCTGCAATTCATTTATTGTTTATTTAACATCTATTATTCATGTTATTCATGTAATGTTATGAAACAATCTGGTATAGTTGTTAATAGTTGGATCGAACAACAAAATTTAATCCATCCAATTTACTCCTAACTTATTCTAAACTGCTATACTATTACATTTATCAGGGAATTTTATATGTTTAAGAACTGTTTGTATTTACTCTATGAATGGTGTTCTGGTACATTTTACCCATTTTTTTTCTACTAAGGTATTGCTCTTTTAAAAATCAACTTCTAATGGCTTCTTATGTATTAGAGAAATTAACTTTTATTTATAATATGTAGCATTCTCCAAAATTATCATTGTAATTAGACTTTGCTTGTATCTTTTTTTACATGCATAATATTGTTCTATTTTACACATTTGAATATATTACTTATGTTTTATGACATCTATGTTTTTAGTCATAATTGAAAAATTACAAGATTTAAATGGATCTCTCAGAGTTTCTTCTAGTACTTTTATATTTGATTTTTTGGCATTTATCCTGGAGTCAGTGTGAGGTATGAACTCAAGTTTTATTATTCATTTCTAATCTAATTGCATTGTAAATAAAGAATGTTCTAAGTACTACCTCTATCTTTTAGAATTTGTTAATGCTTTTATTGCAGTGTAATGATGGCAACATTTATGAATGTTCAAGGCAAGAAGATGTATTCTCCCTTTGTAGTATACAGAGCTTGATATATATCAATTAGAGTTGTCTTATGTTACTGCAGTCTTTCATATCTTTATTATGTACGTGCTTGAGATGTCATAGACTTAAAAAAAGGAAATTAGTTGTATTATTAGTATGCTACTATTTACTTCTTCACAAATTCCTTTAACTTATGCTTTTTTTAATGTCACTGCTAGGTTATTGTGGCATAGCTATTATCAGTTTTATTTTCATTACATATTCACTTACTTTTCTACCATTTTCTACCATTTCCACCATTAAATGTCCTTCCTGGGTTCATTTAATGCTTTTTTAATCTAAATTCCAAATCATGAGAACTGCTTTAGTTTGTTTCCAGTTGCCTGGTATATTATTGCTCAACCTTTTATTTTCAACCTTTGTGAATCTTTGTTTCTTTTTAACTGTATTTCTTTTCTTTTTTTTTAAAAATTTTTTTTTTCAACGTTTATTTATTTTTGCGACAGAGAGAGACAGAGCATGAACGGGGGAGGGGCAGAGAGAGAGGGAGACACAGAATCAGAAACAGGCTCCAGGCTCTGAGCCATCAGCCCAGAGCCCGACGCGGGGCTCGAACCCACGGACCGCGAGATCGTGACCTGGCTGAAGTCGGACGCTTAACCGACTGCGCCACCCAGGCGCCCCTAACTGTATTTCTTTTCAATAGTATGGGGTTAGGTTTTGCTATGTGATTTAATCTAAAAAAATTTTTTTGACGTATGTAAGTTAAGTCTGTTTACTGATAGAATAGATTGGCTTGGTCTTTGTTCCCTTTCATTATTTAGAAAGTTTTGTATTTTCAATCAGAGACTTACTTTTATAATTATTACTATATATAACACCTTTAGTTCTTTATTTCTTTAGACTGTCTATGTTAGTTACTCCTATAAGCAATGCAGAACTGATGTTTTCTTTTCTCTTTCTTTACTCTTCCTAACTTATACCACCCAATTTAATATTATCTTTCCTAAATGTTCATTGTTAGTGTTAAATAGACTTAGCTTTCACTTTTTTAAAAAGGGTCAAAGGGGAAATTTACTCTGGTTTCCTATTTCCTTTTCTTTTTCTCTCATAATTTTTCTTACCTGTATCATTTCCATATTGCCAGCATTTAAAAAATTTCTATTTTATTTGGTCACATTCAGATCCACATTTGTTTTAGATTTTGTATTGCATTTAAATATACTCTGAACCTGTTGAGGGCTGATTTGTGACCCAGTATATGATCTATTCTGGAGAATGTTCCATGTGCCCTTGAGAAAAATGTGTATTCTGCTGCTTTAGGATGAAATGTTGTGAATATATCTGTTAAGTCCATCTGGTCCAGTGTGTCATTCAAAGCCATTGTTTCCTTGATTTTCTGTTTAGATGATCTGTCCATTGTTGTAGGTGGGGTATTAATGTCCCCTACTATTATTGTATTATTGTCAATAAGTTTAAGTTTGTTATTAATTGATTTATATATTTGGGTTCTTCTAAGTTGGGGCATAAATATTTAGAAGTGTTAGCTCTTCTTTTTTTTTTTTTTTTTTTTAATTTTTTTTTTTTCAACGTTTATTTATTTTTGGGACAGCGAGAGACAGAGCATGAACGGGGGGGGGGGGCAGAGAGAGAGGGAGACACAGAATCGGAAACAGGCTCCAGGCTCCGAGCCATCCGCCCAGAGCCTGACGCGGGGCTCGAACTCACGGACCGCGAGATCGTGACCTGGCTGAAGTCGGACGCTTAACCGACTGCGCCACCCAGGCGCCCCAGTGTTAGCTCTTCTTGATGGATAGACACCTTAGTTATGATATAAGGCCCTTCATCTCTTGTCACAGTCTTTGTTTTAAAATCTAGTTTGTCCGGGGCACCTGGGTGGCTCAGTCAGTTGAACCCCCAACTTCAGCTCAGGTCATGACCTCACAGTTTGTGAGTTTAAGCCCCATGTCGGGCTCTAAGCTGACAGTGTAGAGCCTGGAGCCTGCTTTGAGTTGTATGGCTCCCTCTCTCTCTGCTCCTCCCCTGCTCATGCTCTATCTCTCTCTCCATATATCAAAAATAAATAAACTTAAAAAAAATAAAATCTAGTTTTTCTGATATAAGTATGGCTACTCCAGCTTTCTTTTGACATCCATTAGCATGATGATGGTTCTTCATCCCCTCACTTTCAATCTATAGGTATCTTTAGGTCTGAAATGACTCTCTTGTAAGCAGCATATAGATGGATCTTGTAGGTTTTGTTTTGTTTTGTTTTGTTTTGTTTTTTTCTGATTCCCTATGTCTTTTGATTAGAGCATTTAGTCTATTTACATTCAGACTGGTTACTGAAAGATATGCATTTAGTGCCATTGTGTTACCTGGAAAGTTGGTGTTTCTGGTAATGTTCTATGGTCCTTTGTAGTCTTTGTTGATTTGGTCTTTTAATTTTTCTCTCCTCAGACAATTCCCCTTAAAATTTCTTGCAGACAACAGGTGAGGAGAAGATGGCAGCATAGGGGGACGCTGGGCTTGCCGCGTCCTGCTGATCACTTAGATTCCACCCACACCTGCCTAAATAACCCAGAAAACCGCCAGAAGACTAGCAGGACGAATTCTCCAAAGTCAAGCGTATGTAGACAAGAGGCCCACGGAAGAGGGTAGGAAGGGCGGAGAGGCGGTGCCTGCTCCAGAGACTGGCGGGAGGGAGCCGGGGCGGAGGGGCAGCCTGCCAGCCAAGCAGAGCCCCGGAGTCTGGCTGGCAAAAGCAGAGGGGCCGGACAGAGTGTGTTCTGACAGCAAGCGGGACTTAACATCTGGAAGGTTATAAGTTAACAGCTCTGCTGGGAGAGCCGGCAGGCAAGAGGACACTGGGAGGGAGAGGTGTTGAGCCCCGGAAGACAGAGCTCAGCTTGGTGGGAAACAAAGGTGCTGGCCAGTGCCATCTCCCTCGTCCACCCCCCAGCCAAAATCCCAAAGGGAATCAGTTCCTGTCAGGGAACTTGCTTGCACCACGCAAACACCCAATGCTGTGCTTCTACAGATCCATCCCTCCAGCAGGTCTGACACCCTCCTGGTGCCACAGGGCCCTTCCTGAAGTGGATCTCCGAAGGAAAAGCGAGCTGAGCCTGCCCCTCCCTCCCCTGTGCACTTGGTGATCCACCCCAGCTAATATGCCAGATCCCCAGCACCACAAGCCTGGCAGTGTGCAAGTAGCCCAGACAGGGGCCACCCCACCCCACAGTGAATCTCGCCCCTAGGAGAGGGCAAGAGAAGGTACACACCAGTCTGACTGTGGCCTCAGCGGTGGGCTGGGGGCAGACATCAGGTCTGACTGCGGCCCCACCCACCAATGCAAGTTATTCAAGACAGCACAGGGAAAGTGCCCTGCAGTTCCGCACCACTCCAGGGACTATCCAAAATGACCAAACAGAAGAATTCCCCTCAAAAGAAACTCCAGGAAGTAGCGACAGCTAATGAATTGATTAAAAACGATTTAAACAATATAACAGAAAGTGAATTTAAAATAATAGTCATAAAATTAATCGCTGGACTTGAAAACAGTAAGGAGGACAGCAGAGAATCTATTGCTACACAGATCAAGGGACTAAGGAACAGCCAGGAGGAGCTAAAAACTGCCATAAACAAGCTGCAAAATAAAATGGAGGCAACCGCAGATCAGAGTGAAGAGGTAGAGGAGAGAATAGGTGAACTAAAAGATAAAATTATGGAAAAAGAGGAAGCTGAGAAAAAGAGAGATAAAAAAATCCAGGAGTATGAGGGGAAAATTAGAGAACTAAGTGATGCAAAAGAGAAATAATCTACACATAATGGGTATTCCAGAGGAGGAAGAGAGAGGGAAAGGTGCTGAAGGTATACTTGAAGAAATAATAGCTGAGAACTTCCCTGAACTGGGGAAGGAAAAGGCACTGAAATCCAAGAGGCACAGAGAACTCCCTTCAGACGTAACTTGAATCGATCTTCTGCACAACATATCATAGTGAAACTGGCAAAATACAAGGATAAAGAGATAATTTTGAAAGCATCTAGGGATAAACGTGCTCTAACACATAAAGGGAGACCGATAAGACTCGAATGGATCTCTCTACTGAAACTTGGCAGGCCAGAAAGGAATGGCAGGAAATCTTCAATGTGATGAACAGAAAAAATATGCAGCCAAAAATCCTTTATCCAGCAAGTCTGTCATTTAGAATGGAAGGAGAGATAAAGGTTTTCCCAAACAAACAAAAACTGAAGGAATTCATCACCACTAAACCAGCCCTACAAGAGATCCTAAGGGGGATCCTGTGAGACAAAGTACCAGAGGCATCGCTACAAGCATGAAACCTACGGACATCACAATGACTCTAAACCCATATCTTCCTATAACAATGAATGTAAATGGACTAAATGCACCAACCAAAAGACATAGGGTATCAGAATGGATAAAAAAACAAGACCCATCTATTTGCTGTCTACAAGAGACTCATTTTAGACCTGAGGACACCTTCAATTGAAAGTGAGGGGATGGAGAACTATTTATCATACTACTAGAAGTCAAAAGAAAGCTGGGGTAGCCATACTTGTATCAGACAAACTGACTTTAAATTAAAGGCTGTAACAAGAGATGAAGAAGGGCATTATATAATAATTACAGGGTCTATCCATCAAGAAGAACTAACAATTATAAATGTCTATGCACCGAATATAGAAGCCCCCAAATATATAAAACAATTACTCACAAACATAAGCAACCTTATTGACAAGAATGTGGTAATTGCAGGGGACTTTAATACTCCACTTACAACAATGGATAGATCATCTAGACACACGGTCAATAAAGAAACAAGGGTGCTGAATGATACATTGGATCAGATGGACTTGACATATATTTAGAACTCTGCATCCCAAAGCAACAGAATATACTTTCCTCTTGAGTGCACATGGAACATTCTCCAAAATAGATCACATACTGGGTCACAAAACAGCCCTTCATAAGTATACAAGAATTGAGATCATACCATGCATACTTTCAGACCACAATGCTATGAAGCTTGAAATCAACCACAGGAAAAAGTCTGGAAAACCTCTAAAAGCATGGAGGTTAAAGAACACCCTACTAAAGAATGAATGGGTCAACCAGGCAATTAGAGAAGATATCAAGAAATATATGGAAACAAATGAAAATGAAAATACAACGATCCAAACGCTTTGGGACGCAGCGAAGGCAGTCCTGAGAGGAAAATACATTGCAATCCAGGCCTATCTCAAGAAACAGGAAAAACCCCAAATACAAAATCTAATAGCACACCTAAAGGAAACAGAAGCAGAACAGCAAAGGCAGCCTAAACCCAGCAGAAGAAGAGAAATAATAAAGATCAGAGCAGAAATAAACAATATAGAATCTAAAAAAACTGTAGACCAGAACAATGAAACCAAGAGGTGGTTTTTTGAAAAAATAAACAAAATTGATAAACCTCTAGCCAGGCTTCTCAAAAAGAAAAGGGAGATGACCCAAATAGATAAAATCATGAATGAAAATGGAATTATTACAACCAATCCCTCAGAGATATAAGCAATTATCAGGGAACACTATGAAAAATTATATGCCAACAAACTGGACAACCTGGAAGAAATGGACAAATTCCTAAACACCCACACACTTCCAAAACTCAATCAGGAGGAAGTAGAAAGCTTGAACAGACCCATAACCAGTGAAGAAATTGAATCAGTCATCAAAAATCTCCCAACAAATAAGAGTCCAGGACCAGATGGCTTCCCAGGGGAGTTCTACCAGACATTTAAAGCAGAGATAATACCTATCCTTCTCAAGCTATTCCAAAAAATAAGAAGGGAAGGAAAACTTCCAGACTCATTCTATGAAGCCAGTATTACTTTGATTCCTAAACCAGACAGAGACCCAGTAAAAAAAAAGAGAACTATAGGCCAATATCCCTGATGAATATGGATGCAAAAATTCTCAATAAGATACTAGCAAATCGAATTCAACAGCATATAAAAAGAATTATTCACCATGATCAAGTGGGATTCATTCCTGGGATGCAGGGCTGGTTCAACATTCGCAAATCAATCAATGTGATACATCACATTAATAAAAGAAAAGATAAGAACCACATGATCCTGTCAATTGATGCAGACAACAAAAGGAAATCAAAGGCATCAAAATTGGCAAAGATGAAGTTAAGCTTTCACTTTTTTCAGATGACATGATCTTATACATGGAAAATCCGATAGACTCCACCAAAAGTCTGCTAGAACTGATACATGAATTCAGCAAAGTTGCAGGATACAAAATCAATGTACAGAAATCAGTTGCATTCTTATACACTAATAACAAAGCAACAGAAAGACAAATAAAGAAACTGATCCCATTCACAATTGCACCAAGAAGCATAAAATACCTAGGAATAAATCTAACCAAAGATGTACAAGATCCGCATGCTGAAAACTATAGAAAGCTTATGAAGGAAATTGAAGAAGATATAAAGAAATGGAAAAACATTCCAGGCTCATGGATTGGAAGAATAAATATTGTTAAAATGTCAATACTACCCAAAGCAATCTACACATTCAATGCAATCCCAATCAAAATTGCACCAGCATTCTTCTCGAAACTAGAACAAACAATCCTAAAATTTGTATGGAACCACAAAAGACCCCAGATAGCCAAAGTAATATTGAAGGAGAAAACCAAAGCGGGAGGCATCACAATCCCAGATTTTAGCCTCTACCACAAAGCTGCAATCATCAAGACAGCATGGTATTGGCACAAAAACAGACACATGGGCCAATGGAATAGAATAGAGAGTCCAGAATTGGACCCACAAAAGTATGGCCAACTAATCTTTGACAAAGCAGGAAAGAACATCCAATGGATAAAAGACAGTCTGTTTAACAAATGGTGCTGGGAGAACTGGACAGCAACATTCAGAAGAATGAAACTAGACCACTTTCTTACACCATTCACAAAAATAAACTCAAAATGGATAAAGGACCTGAATGCGAGACAGGAAACCATCAAAATCCTAGAGGAGAAAGCCCTCTCTGACCTCAGGCGCAGCAATTTCTTACTTGACACATTTCCAAAGGCAAGGGAATTAAAAGCAAAAATGAACTATTGGGACCTCATGAAGATAAAAAGCTTCTGCACAGCAAAGGAAACAATCAACAAAACTAAAAGGCAACCAATGGAATGGGAAAACATATTTGCAAATGACATATCAGACAAAGGGCTAGTATCCAAAATCTATAAAGAGCTCACCAAACTCCACACCCGAAAAACAAATAATCCAGTGAAGAAATGGGCAGAAAACACGAATAGACACTTCTCTAAAGAAAACATCCGGATGGCAAACAGACACATGAAAAGATGCTCAACGTCGCTCCTCATCAGGGAAATACAAATCAAAACCACACTCAGATATCACCTCACGCCAGTCAGAGTGGCCAAAATGAACAAATCGGGAGACTCTAGATGCTGGAGAGGATGTGGAGAAACGGGAACCCTCTTGCACTGTTGGTGGGAATGCAAACTGGGGCAGCCACTCTGGAAACCAGTGTGGAGGTTCCTCAAAAAATTAAAAATAGACCTACCCTATGACCAAGCAGTAGCACTGCTAGGAATTTACCCAAGGGATACAGGAGTACTGATGCATAGGGGCACCTGTACCCCAATGTTTATAGCAGCCCTTTCAACAATAGCCAAATTATGGAAAGAGCCTAAATGTCCATCAACTGATGAATGGATAAAGAAATTGTGGTTTATATACACAATGGAGTACTACGTGACAATGAGAAAGAATGAAATATGGCCCTTTGCAGCAACGTTGATGGAACTGGACACTGTGATACTAAGTGAAATAAGCCATACAGAGAAAGACAGATACCATATGTTTTCACTCTTATGTGGATCCTGAGAAACTTAACAGAAACCCATGGGGGAGGGGAAGGAAAAAAAAAAGAGGTTAGAATGGGAGAGAGCCAAAGCATAAGAGACTGTTAAAAACTGAGAACAAACTGAGGGTTGATGGGGGGTGGGAGGGAGGGGAGGGTGGGTGATGGGTACTGAAGAGGGCATCTTTTGGGATGAGCACTGGGTGTTGCATGGAAACCAATGTGACAATAAATTTCATATATTAAAAAAAAATTCTTGCAGAGCTAGTTTAGTGGTCATGGACTCCTTTTGCTTTTGTTTGTCTGGGAAACTCTTTATCTCTCCTTCTACTCTGAATGACAGCCTTGCTGGATAAAGAATTCTTGACTGCATATTTTTCTCATTCAGCATGTTGAATATTTCCCACCACCCCCTTCTGTCCTGCCAAGTTTCAGTGGACAGGTCTGCTGGTAGTCCTTAACTTCTTTCAGAGTTCTCTCTTTATCTTTGTAGTTTGCAAGTTTCACTATGCTATATTGTTGTGTTGACCTGTTTTTGTTGATTTTTGAGGTGAGTTCACTGAGTCTCTTGGACTTGGATGCCTGTTTCCTTCCCCAGATTAGGGAAGTTCTCAGCTAAATTTGTTCAAATAAATCTTTTGCCCCCTTTTCCCACTCTTCTTCTTCTGGGACTCCTGTGATATTGTTTCACTTTATGGAATCACTAAGTTCCCTAGGTTTCGCCTCGTGATCTAATATTCCCTCTTCTTTTCAGCTTCTGTTTTTCAGAATGTCATCTTCTGTATCACCTATTCTCTCCTCTGCTTCTTCAATCCTCATTGTGACTGTATTCAGTTGGTTTCGCATCTCAGATATACCTTTTATTTATTTATTTTTTATTTCAGCCTGACTAATTTTTAGGTCTTTGATCTCTGCAGCAAGGTTTTCTCTGGTGTCTTTTATGCCTTTTTCAAGCCCAGCTAGTAGTCTTATGACTGTTGTTCTAAATTCTTATTCAGATATATTGCTTATATCTGTTATGAGCAAGTCTCTGGCTATGATTTCTTCTTGACCCTTCTTTTGGGGAGAATTCCTCTCTCTTGTCATTATGGCTAAGTTTCTGTCTTTTGTGTATCCTGAAAGGTTGTTATGTTTCCTGCACCTGAGAGTAATGCTATATTAAAAAGAGGTCAAAAAGAGGTCATACACTGTCGAAGTGTTTCTGGTGTATGCTGTGTGCACTCTTCTGTTGCGTTTTGGCTGCTCTTTCCCACTGATCAGTCCACTGCAGTACTCCTCCTTGCTTGCAGTGGGGAGTGTTTGGACCTTTAACTAGGTGTCTTTGTTTGTTAAAATAAAACTGAATAAAGAAAAAAAATTGTGGTTCTAGAAAAAGAGAAAATGAAAAGGAATGAAAGAAAAACAAACAATCAAAGAACTGTAAGTCTGATTCCAAAGAAAACAAAGGTACAAAAAGAAAGAAAAGAAAAAAGAAAAAAAAAAAGAAGCCTAATCCAAAACAAACAAACAAACAAAAAAAAGCAACAAAAACAACAACAACAGAGAGGGAGAGAGAGAGAGAGGGAGAGAAGGAGAAAGAGAATAGGAAATGAAAAAAACAAACTAGCAGGCAAACAAAAAACTATGAGTAAGCCTCATTCCAAATCAATAAAAGAAAAGAGGGGTGCCTGGGTGGCTCAGTCAGTTAAGTGTCCAACTTCGCCCAGGTCATGATCTCGTGGTTCATGAGTTCAAGGCCTGTGTCAGGCTCTGTGTTGACAGCTCGGAGTTTGGAGCCTGCTTCTGATTCTGTGCCTCCCTCTCTCTCTGCCCCTCCCCTGCTCAGGCTCTGTCTCTCTCAAAAATAAACAAACATTAAACAACTAAAAGAAGAAGAAAGAAAAAAAAAAAGAAAATTGAAAAGAAATAAAAAAGGAAGCAAGGTTCTAATTCCACCAGAATTGCAACTGTTGTTTTGCAGTGCTCAATTTTCAATGCTCTTGGTGCATGTGAGGTGCTGTCTGTGCTGGTTTTCAGGAGGAGAGGGCCACTGTTCTGGCTTAGAGTCAGTCCTGCTCTAGTAAATAAGCAGTTGCCGGGCACAGGGGGGTGGTATGTGGTCTGAGCGGTTCCTGCCTTGACCGTGGGCCACTGTGTTGCTCTCTGAAATCCCAACATGTTGGTGTTAGGGGGGAAAATGCCGCCACCCCAATCTCTTGTCCCCAAAGGGGGAATCTCACACTTCCTGACATTCACAACACTATGAAACTTGAAGTCGGCCACAAGAAAACGTTTGGAAAGCCTCTCAAATCCATGGAGGTTAAAGAACATCCTACTAAAGAATGAATGCGTTAATCAGGAAATTAAAGAAGAAATAAAAAAAATACAGGGAAGCAAATGAAAAATGAAAACATGACAGTGAAAACCCTTTTACAGGCAGCAAAGGCAGTCCTAAAAGGAAAATACATTGCAACTCAGGCCTATCTCAAGAAGCAAGAAAAGTCCCAAATACACAATCTAACCTTACACCTAAAGGAGCTAGAAAAGGAACAGCAAATAAAGCCAGTAGAATAAAGGAAATAATAAATATTAGAACAGAAATAAATGATATAGAAATTTAAAAAAAAACAGTAGAACAGATCAATAAAACCAAGAGCTGGTTCTTTGAAAGAATAAACAAAATTAATAAACTCCTAGCTAGCCTTATCAAAAAGAAAAAAGGACCCAAATAGATAAAATCACATAAAAATCACAACCAACACCACAGAAATACAAACAATTATAAGAGAATACTATGAAAAATGATATGCCAACAAACTAGGAAATATGGAGAAATGGACAGATTTTTAGAGACTCACAAACTACCAAAACTGAAACAGAAAGAAATAAGAAATTTGAACAGAGCCATAACCAGCATAGAAATTGAATCAGTTATCAAAAATCTCCCAACAAACAAGAGTCTAGGGCTAGATGGCTTCCCAGGGCAATTCTACCAGACATTTAAAGACAAGTTAATACCTATTTTTCTCAAATTGTTCCAAAAAAATAGAAATGGAAGGAAAGCTTCCAAACTTATTATATGAAGCCAGCATTACCTTGATTCCCAAACCAGACAAGGACCCCACTAAAAAGGAGAATTACAGGCCAATATCCCTGATGAACATGGATGCAAAAATTCTCAACAAGGTACTAGCAAATCAAATCCAACAGTACATTAAAAGACTTATTCACCGTGATCAAGTGGGATTTATTCCTGGCCTGCAAGGCTGGTTTAATATTTGCAAATCAATCAGTATGATACACCACATTAATAAAAGAAAGGATAAGAACCATATGATCCTGTCAATAGATGCAGAAAAAGCAGGTGAGAAAATACAACATTCATTCTTGAATAAAACACTCAACAAAGTAGGGATAGATGGAACATACTCCAACATCATAAGGGCCATCTACAAAAGACCCACTGCTAATATTATCCTCAACAGGAAAAAACTGAGATCCTTCCCTCACAGTCAGAAACAGACAAGGATGCCCACTTTCACCATTACTATTTAATATAGTACTAGAAGACTTAGCCTCAGTAATCAGGCAACAAAAAAATAAAGGGCCTACAAACTGACAAAGAAGTCCAATTTTCACTATTTGCAGATGACATGATACTCTGTAGAAAGCCCAAAAGACTCCACCAAAAAATTGCTAGAATTAATACATAAATTGAGCAAAGTCACAGGATATAAAGTTAACATGCAGTAATCTGTTGCATTTCTATACACCAATAATGAAGCAGCAAAAAAAGAAATCAAAGAATCAATCCTATTTACAATTGCACCAAAAATAATAAGATACCTAGGAATAAACCTAACTGAAGAAGGAAAAGATCTGTACTCTGAAAACTATAGGAGACTTATGAAAGAAATTGAATAGGACACGAAGAAACGGAAAAGCATTCCATGCTCATGGATTGGAAGAACAAACACTGTTTAAGTGTCTATACTACCCAAAGCAATCTACACATTTAATGCAAGCCTCATCAAAATAACACCAGCATTCCTCACAGAGCTAAGCCAAACAATCCTAAAATTTGTATGGAACCACAAAAGACCCCAAATAGCCAAAACAATCCTGAAAAAGAAAAACAACACTGGTGGCATCATGATCCCAGAGTTTAAGCTATGTTACAATGTTGTAGTCATCAAGACAGTATTGTGCTGGCATAAAAACAGGCACATAGATCAATGGAGCAGAATGAAAAACACAGAAATGGATCCCAACTATATGGTCATCTCATCTTCAACAAAGCAGCAAAGAATATCCAATTGAAAAAAGACAGTTTCCTCAACAAATGGTGTTGGGGAAACTGGACAGCAACATGCAAAAGAATGAAACTGGAGTACTTTTTTACACCATACATGAAAATAAATTCAAATGGATTAAAGACTAAATGAGAGACAGGAAACCATAAAAATCCTAGAGGAGAACACAAGCAGCAATTTCTTTAACCTCGGCAGCAGCAACACCGAAGGCAAGGAAAACCAAGGCAAACATGAAATATTGGGACTTCATCAAGATAAAAAGCTTCTGCATAGGGAAGGAAATAATCAACAAAACTAAAAGGCAGCCTACAGAATGGGAGAAGATAGCTGCAAATGACATATCCAATAAAGGGTTAGTATCCAAAATCTATAAAAAAAACTTATCAAACTCAATACCCCAAAACAAACAACCCAGTGAAGAAATGGGAAGGTGACATGAATAGACCCTTTTCCAAAGAAGATATCCAGATGGCTAACAGACACATGAAAAGATACTCAACATCACTCATCATTAGGGAAATACAAATCAAAACCAGGATGATACTGTCTCACACCCATCAAAATGGCTACAATTAACAACAGAAAAAACAACAGGTGTTGGCAAGGATGCAGAGAAAGGGGAACCCTCTTGCACTGCTGGTGGGAGTGCAACCTGGTGCAGCCACTCTCAAGAAGAGTATGGAGGATCCTCAAGAAACTAAAAATAGAACTAACCCTATGACCCAGCAATTGCGCTATTAGGTATTTAACCAAAAGATACAAAAATACAGATTCAAAGGGATACATGCACCCCAATGTTTATATCAGCATTATCAACAATAGCCAAACTATGGAGAGAGCCCAAATGTCCATTGATGGATGAATGGATAAAGAACATGTGGTATGTGTGTGTATATACATATACATACATACACACACACAATGGAGTATGACTCGGCAGTCAAAAAGAGTGAAATCTTGCCATTTCCAACAATGTGGATGGAGCTAGAATGTATAATGCTAAGTGAAATAAGTGAACCAGAAAAAAGACAAATATATTATTTCACTCATATGTAGAATTTAAGACACAAAACAGATGAACATATGGGTGGGTGAGAGAAGTTGGGAAACAAATAACAAAAGACTCTAAATGATAGAGAAAAAACTGAGGTTTGATAAAAGGAGGTTGGTGGGGAATGGGTTAGATGGGTCATATGTACTGAAGGCTTTTGCTGTGATGAGCACCAGGTGTTGGATGTAAGTGACGAATCACTGAATTCTACTTCTGAAACCAACATTGCACTGTATATTAACTAAAATTTAAATTTAAAATTATAAAAATAAATAAAAGTGAGAAATAAACAAACCAACTCTATGACCACTACCAATCCTTTGCCATAATTTCTGAATTCTTGTTAGCTGAATTTTGTTCTGTAGCAGTTTTATCAAGAAGGACTTTGGGAAACAGTAAATCCTGGATTCCTTAATGTTAAACTGTATCGTTTATACAAAAGGGCAGCTTGGCTGTCTCTAAAATCCTTCACTCACATTTTCTCCCCCTGAGAATCTTGCAGGTATTGATTTACTACCTCTGACATTGGATAAAGGTGTGGAGACATCTGAGGACCATCTAACACTTTTTCCCCTTACAAATTACCTGATTATTTTGCTTACTACTGTCTCCGGATCTTTAAAATCTAATCTGTGTACTGAGTATGCATCGGTGTTGACCATTTTGTGTTAATATTCCCTAGCACACATGTATTTCTTCAGTATCTAGTTTTCAGTCATCTTTCACATTACGAAGGTTTTCTTGAATAGCTATTTGTTCTGTTCCATCAGGTTGTTTTTCTCTTGATAGCTTCCACGACTCTGTTGGATTTCCTTTCCCTGTTTTAAAGCTGTACCTTTGCCCCCACTTTCCTCATTGCCATTCACTAAGTTCTGTACTTGCTTTTGGCATCATCTATTCTCCCTTTCCCCTGTGTTCTTCCATTATTTTTTCTTTTTATGCTTCTATTTTGTTATTTTCCATCAGAGAGAATATTGACTTGTTAAATTTTTGAATTCACAATGAAACACTTGGCTACAATTTTCATTTGCTTTGCAGCAACTCTCTTCTGGTGAGAGTTCCTCATGCTTGGAGGTTTTATTGCTATTTCCCATATTTTCTCTTACATAATCTTTGTATCAATAACGTGTCAAATCCTTTTATTAATTTACAGTGTGGATTTTCCTAAGCAACTTTTTGCAGGAAGTTTCTGCAGGAGAAAAAATGTAGTGGAGGTCCTTGAGGCTTCCTAATGCAGAGCTCTCTCCTATTCCACTTCCTCAGAGACAGATTTTTCTCTTCCAATATGGCTTAGCTGGGGGTTCCACATGCAGCCCTGCCATCTCTGCTTCTCTCAGATTAACTGGGTCCACGAAGACCTCTGCTGCCAGCCTCGCTCACACAGAACCCACATCCACTGCCGCTAGCATGGACACAGCTTCTCTACTTCTCAGTGAACCTCTCACTTGTAGGAAGTGTATTTTTCTGACATCTGCTAATCATCTTGTAACTGTCTTTGCTTCTCTCCTCATATTTTATGTGTGGCTTCTGCCTGGTCTTGGCTGCTTTGGGTAGCCCTTACACTTATTTTGGAAATTGTAGTTTGAATCTGCTACCTAGTTGTGCCAAAAATGGAGTTTGTGGGTTCTTTTTGTATTTCTTGCCTCTTTTGTTTGATTTCCAAGAGCAGAAGAGGGAAAATAAGAACACATCCCTGTAAATACCAAAAGTGCCTCTAATTCAAATTTAATTTGCTTTAACTTGACCTTATACAGCGATTTTTTTTAATTAAAACCAAATAGGTTTGGTTGACTAGAGAGGTTGTTGTCCAAAGGGAAATTGTCTATAGCATAGCATGTACGGATATAGAGAGAAAAAAAAGTCACATTAAAAACAATCTTGGAAATTATTGTTCAGAAATGATTGCATTAAACATAAAAATAGACAACTTGGTTATCCAAAATAATTTTATCTAATGACACTATATGATTAGAAACCATTTTAGTAAGGTGAAGAGTATAATTTACATGTAGAAACCAAAAAAACATATATATGCCTATGAGATCATTCTGAGTTTTCTGAAAGGATAATACAAGGTTGTTATTACTGCTTCTTTAATAAAATTTGCTATGGATTACTTTGGCCACATTGAAGATTGTAGCAAAAGTTTGTGGCTTTCAGATACCATCTCACCAAGCCTATACATTCAAGTATTTCATTTTAGAAAATTTTACTTGAGTGAGTCTCATGAGGAAGGGAGAACATATGCTTATAAAAGTTTGAAGGATGCCCAAGTCTTCTCTGTGTAATATACAATATTATGAAAATATCCAGAGGGCTTTGAGTATAATGTATATAACAGACAGTGTTGACTTTGAATAGTGAAACACAGACTACAAGGTTTGAGATTTTCCAACGTCTTAAAAAAGCCAGTTTTTTTTGTTTGTTTGTTTGTTTGTTTGTTTGTTTTTGCTAGGATGGTCCTAAGGAGGTGGAAGATGAAGATAATCTAGAGAGAAAAGGTATTTTCTTTCTGATCTGAAGGAAAAATAAAAAGATGATTTGAAGAAATGTTTCTTCTGGGTGTATGCTATGATGTGAATGTTTGTGTCCCTCTTAAATTCATATGTTGAAATTCTAACTTCCCAAAGTGGTGTGATGGTGCTAGTAGATGGGGCCTTTGGGTAGTGCTTAAGTCATGAGGTTGGAATTCTCATGAATGGGATTAGTACTCTTATAAAAGGGTTCAGAAAATCTCTAGCCCTTTCTGGCATGTAAGAATGCAATGAGAAGACAGCCACTCAGAAAGGGGCCCTTACCCTACCTACCATGCCAGTACCCTGACGTACCTAACCAAATCTCTATTTAGGAACATCTAGGTTATTTCCAAGTTTTTAAATTATATCTTTGTAATATAACCTTTCTCATTTGTTTAAATATTTATGAATGTTAAATTCCTAAAAGTGCATTGCTAGAGCAAATGGTATATTATATATATTTGAGTTTTAGCCAGTATTGAAATTTAGTCAATATTGCAAGATTGTCCTATCACAATGTGTGAAAGGTACTTTTTGTTTGGCTGAAACAAACAAGTGAGGTGTATGTCAGAAGGAGATTAGATCAGGGAAGAACAGAAAAGGATCAGAGAGGGACAGAAGAGCTAGATCATGCAGGCCATGCAGGCCGTTGTAAAGACTTTTATCACCAATCTTTTTAATCTTTTTACTGTTGATCTGAGCATTAAAAAAGAATTTCTTATTATGTATGCATTATCGATTTGTATATTTATTATGTAAACTGCCCATTTTGCCCATGCTTTCTATGGGATTGTTCATCCAATTCTTTTTTATTTTTAAGATCTTTTTTTTTTTAAATATTGGGGAGTATGAGCTCTTTGTCTCATGACTGAGTATGAGCACAGTTTCATTCTTAACTTTTTTCCTTTCTAAATGATCTTTAAGAAGTCTTCTTTACTTACGAATTTCATTTAAAATATATCTTTGCAGATTAAAGAGCATTTCAGGCCTATTTGCTTTACCATGTTTGCCAGTCACAGTATCTGGTACCTAGTAAGTAATTCTTAACTTTATTTATTTATTTATTAAGTATAATTTTTACACCCGACATGGGGTTCAAACTCATGACCCTAAGATCAAGAATCACATGCTCTTCTGACTGAGCCTGCCAGGCACCCTGATTCTTAAATATGTTTTGAATGAAATCAACACATGCATTCACGATGTTTAGACTTTTTGATTATTTGTGGTAGGCAGAATAATATTCTGTTCTCTCTCCCTCTCCCCATTATACACCACAGATTTGTGATTAAATTACCTAAAGAAAGTTTGCATTTGTGATTAAGTTAATGATCTTGAGTTGGAGAGATTTTCCAGGATTATCTAGGTGAGCCCAATGTAATCATAAGGGTCTTTGTAAAAAGAAGGCAGAAGGGTCAGACTCAGAAAAGGAGATGTGACCACAAATGCAGAGAGCAGAGAAGAGAGATATTTGATAATGCTATGCTGCTGCTTTGAACATAGACAATGGAGCCATAAGCCAAGGATGCCCAGGAGCCACTGGAAGCTAGAAAAGGTTAGGAAACAGATTTTCTGTAGAGCCTCCAGAAGAAACAACCCTGCTAGCCATTTAGACTTCTGACTTCCAGAACCCAAAGACAATGGATTTGTTCTGTTTTAGGCTTGCAACAATTTCTTAATGCAGCTCTAAGAAACTAATATATCATTCTGTTACTGATTTGAATTAATAACTTCAGTAACTTCTTGGTTTATCAGTTTCTCCATTTATAGGGTGGAACTTCTATGGTATTTCATTAGTCCTTAGATTCCTTTCAGATAAAGGATTGTATATTTTATCTAATGAAGTAGAATTCAGATTGGTCACCCTCCTGACATTATCTCCCCTAGGGAGGGGACATGATGTTCACTTTAATACCCTCAGGGAATTTCTACCACATGCTAGTTTGGCTCCAAAGGAAGCTTCATTCTCTGCTCAGTTAATAAAAGCCATGTAGAATCATGGTCACAAGGGGTGAGGGATTCTGCCATCCCAGGCTACATCCAAACAACGATACCCAGTCTGGGAGCAGACAAATAAATGGTGCGATCATGAAGATGGCTTGTGGTGGAAGCTCTGGACACACACTGATTTCCTGGTGCTTCAAGGGCTTTCATTGTGGGTTCACTGGCTGTGTGAAATGGGCTATTATTTCAGAGGCTACACAACCAGATTAGGAGGTTTCAGATGGAGATAATGGTACAGAGCCCACATTTAGTTGACCCCAATAGCTTGTTTTTCATCGGCAGGCACTAGGTCTGCGATGAACCATCCACAGATGCCCAATCTCCTTTGTGGTCTGTGCCAAGGTGGCCAAGCAGCAGTCTGTCATTGTATAAAATGCATGACTTTTAGAGGGACTGAACATACTACCTGGCCTTATTTTCACCAAGAGCTAAGATAAGTGGATAGATACTCTATGTAGACAGATTATAATTGCTGAGGTATTGAGCAAATAAAACCGAATATACCTCAGACATACGTGAGATAGAGGATGTAAGCCCACAAAGTGCCATAAATACTGTGATCCCTTGACTAAATTGGTAAGCTTCTAGTAATCAGGATACATACAGAAAATTCATATAGAATAAGAAATATAATTAAGAAAAGTTATCTTCTTAGGACCAAGAATAACTTTTTAGTTAAAACGACAGAATCATGAACTCAAATACAACATACATTTTCTGTACTTTTCCACTGAAAACCTCATAGGATTTATAATGTGTTTTCTTCTCTGTTGCACATAGTTCTACATCCATGGTTGGATCCAAGACATCTAATTGCTGTTCTTTGATTGGCCAGGAAGATTTGGCTCTAGGTACCTATCTGATTGCCCTGTGGAGCAGGCACCAGATGTATATGTCTCATTCTTTGCTGGCAGTTTCATGTGGTCTGACTGAATTGTACAGGCTGAATATTTCCATGTTCCCTTAAGAGTACTGAATGAATAAACAACTGAACACACCAAGCTAACCATTAATTTATATTGGGGACCACTACAAAATAGGGAATATATCAGTATTGTACAATGTAACTTGATGGCTGCTCATTTATGAGAAATTTCACACTATAATTGGGAGAGTTGAATGTACTAACTTACCAGGTTCAACACAACTACAGTTTTCGATTTCTCTCATCTGTTGGACAAACTATGTATTTCTCAAAAGAACAGTATTAGTTTCTTTGGTGCCTGTGCTCAGAGGCTACATTTGTGGTTGGTTAACATTTTGCCAAAAGCTTTGTTAAAATAAAATAGACCATTCTCTAATCTGTGTGGAAATTCTGGGGGTGGGAAGAAGGAGTCCTTTCTTACTAGGAAAAAAATAACTAATTTTGCTTTGGTTTCAATACAGTATTCATTTCTTATTTGACTCATGAACAATTCAAAGTATACACTTTATTCAGTTTGAAATACTATTTGGTTTTAGGGTATTATGAATAAGAAATAACATTAATAACTCATTGAATATATTCTTTTATGTTATTAAAGAAGACATATATTTTAAAAAATTGTCTTCTTTATGTCCAGTGTTTATTTACCAAAGAATATAACAGTGTTTAAAGGGAAACTCATCCAATCCTAAACATGTTGTAAACAATGTTTTCTGAGGATAGTCAATTATTTGCGAAATCAATGTGCCAGTGAAAACAAGTTCTTCCTCCTCACCATTTCATCTTATTAACTACCACCTTCGTTTAGTGTTTAGGGAGTATGCTTTGTGCATGGCTTGGGTTCGGGTGATGGAAATCTTTAGCTAAGTAAGTAGTATTCTGTTCCTTAAAGAAGAATCTCAGTGAAGTGCTCACTGAACCCAGCGCTGACAATTCTCATAAGAAAGGCAGTGTGGTCTAGAGCAAAGAGCACCAAAGAAGTCAAAGGGTGAGGTGCTTGCCCTAGCCCCTTTCCTGGTCATGTATACCCACGTGCATCTCTTTCCCAGTAGTGTGGTGATAATACAAATGGCCCTATACCAGCACAGGGTGATGCGTGATGTAAATCAGATCAAGAATGTAGGAGTGCTTTGTAGGCCATAGTGTGCTAGGCAAATATGAGGTGTTACTGGTATTTGATTGCATTGAGGCCCTGCTCTGACTGATCTGAGTCTCTCTACACTGCCAATGTCAGCACCTGGTATCTTACCACCCCTCTTCCCCCATAGGGCATCAGAGCCCCTCCTTGGCAGCCAGAAGAGTCATCCTCAGAACTAGGGTTTTTCATTCAAATGGCTCATTCACCCCACCTCCTCCATCTCCCATGAGCTGTGTTCAATTGCCACCACCCTGGGGATGTAACCCAGCTGCCTCACCACACACAGCTTTCCTCCCAGAGCACACATGCCCAGGACACAGGAGTAGCTGTGCTCCCCCTTCCACAGAGCACACCAGTACCTCACTGTCCTTCCACCACACCCACGGTTTGCTCTTTCCTGTTGCCCCCTTTTCCAAGCTGCCCCTTAGTAACGTTCCCGTGTCCTGGAGGCGGCAGTGTAATTTCCCTTCCATTATCAGGGTTCTCAGGATGTAATTTACTCACTGTGACTCAGTGTGAATTCCAGTACTTCTAACAACGTTGTTTACAAGTTAGGAATTGGTGTTGACAACGTTGAAGAGGATCGAGTCCATTTTTTCACACTGCTCAGTCCCCAGACAGGCCCTGATCGTGAAATGATGTAGCAGAGAAATGGAAGAAGGATTCAGAAGAGATAAAAGAAAACGAAGCCAGGGGGTAGAGCGCATAGTCTTCCAGGAAGCGTTAAAACAACTGGAATTACTTTGGCCTAAAGGCAAAGCATGCAAAATGCAGGCCAGCTGTTCTCCATCTTTACCAAAGAAGGAAACAAGGAAATGTTTTAAAAGGTAGCAAGAGGGATTTAAATTAGATATAAAGAAGAATTTCTTAATAATGTAGGTTGTTAAATATTGCAAGGGTTTACAAAGGAAATTTGTGGAATTTCCTTTTGTGGCAATCTTTCCATGTTAGAATGAATTCCACTTGCATTGAATGATTTAAATAAAGTGCTACTTCACAATATTTCTCAAATGTCTCCACATTCACTTTGGCAATTAGGCAAATGGAGTGGAGCTGTAGTGAATATCTTTCACTCACAATTGACTCAATATTGTTAAATAACTATTGGGGAAGTTCTTTTTTTTTCTAACTGTGGTAAAATGTACGTACCAAAAATTTAACATTTTACCACTGTTAAATGATCAATTCAGTGGCACTAAGCACATTCACATTGTTGTCCAACCTGCACTGCTATCCATTTCCAAAACTTTGTCATCATCCTAAACTGAAACTCTGTACCCATCAAACAATAATTCTGCATTACCCTTTCTCCTCAGCCCCTGCTAACCACTAGTCTCCTTTCTGTCTCTATGGATTCAAGCTCTTTCCACACTTTGATGGCTGTTCTACAGAGTGAACTCCATTTTCCCAGCAAAGACCCTAAAGTCCTGCCTGTCCCAGCCCTTTTTGCCAGACAGGTGAAGACACGGGACCTCTGTTTTGCTGCAGCCATGCCCACGTGAGTCTTGGTTCCATAAATAAGCAACATGGGAAGCTGGCAGGCTAGTGGCATCCATTTGGTTGGGTCAGGGTGGGATGGTATGTGACGATACCTGCAGCTTTCCATCTTGGTTTGGTGTAGCATAGCTCTCTGGTCAGTGGGGAGGGGCAGCTTCCTCACTGTGGAGACTATTTATGGCAATGGGGTGAAGCATGTCTTCTTCCAGGCTAGTCCTCTGGTGTGACAAGGATCTGGGAGTTATTCCTGGAAACTCTTTTCAGATTCTGTTTCTTTGGTCTTCCTGTGATTCTTTCAATATGCTCTAGGAAATCTCTTCCCACCTAGCTAGAATCCATTCTGACGTCTGCTTTTAAGAACCTTGACCAATGCAGAGGAAACTGTCTCCCTATATTCCTTCCTTAGGTGAAGTGAGGTGGACCCAGGAGGGCCAGGCAGGAGATAGAGCAAGGGTGACTTTTTCCTGTAGGCTGTGATACCTTGACATGCTTTTGAAATGGGCAAAACAGAGGTGGCATACAGAAATCTCTGCCTTCCTCACAGGGACTTTCTGGGTTGCTATGCCTCAGAGAAGCTTTGTTATAGCACATCTACATGCACAAAGCAGATATCCTCTATTTGAGACCTTAAACACTTACCCTCATCCAAGAAGCAATTCCCTCTTCCCCTGAGCATAGAAGGCTGAGTCTGTGTTGGGTGATAAACAGTGTGGTTTGCGGTGGTGGAGAGGAGGAGGCTCTCTCCTCTATGCTCCCAAGGGATCATTATTAACTTTATGGAAGAGGGCTGGTGCTCAACTATCCCTGTTGGCCACTCCATAGCAAGTCGCTGTGTTTATTCTATTTTAGCTGTTATAATTTTAATCTCTAAAACCTCTTCCTTGCAGCCATGTCACAGACTTTAAGTCTGCAGTTCTCTCTTGTCCAGCGAGAGAGTGGACACAGAATCGAGATAAGAGGAAAGGTAGCATCTGTGAGGAGACAAGAGCCCCACGTGGGCGTTTCGTCTCCATATTTATTGAGCTCATAAGATATTACCCACATGGTGAATGTAAAGAAAACAAGATCTTACACATGTAAACATGGGGAAAACAATCAGACAGTAATCACTGACTTGTGTGTATAAGCAAAGGGTCTGGGGGGCAAGTGGTGTTTGTGATCAAGGCACATTGGCACCAGATGGAAAGTAATTTCCTGCAGGTGATATAACAAGTTACTCGTGATTCCATTACAACATCTTGCTAGCTAACCTCAGGTGCTTTCGCCTTGTGGTGACATCTTTCCACTCTAAGCTTTTTTTCTAACCCATTTATGTAAGTAGAACTTATTTTCCCACATAGCTGCATTGTTCCTTTTTCATGGCATTCTATTCTTATTACATGAATGTGAAGTAATGTAATGTAATGTTCTCACAGCATGCCCAGGGTATCAATTAGAACTGGCAGACTGATTAATGGAGCCGACTCTGGCCAGGCTGACTCTGTTAGAATCATAGCTCTGCCAGTTAACAGCTGTATGCTACTGGGTAACTCACTGCACCTCTCTGTGCCTTAGTTTATTTTTCTGTAAAATGAGGATAGTGGTGATACATACTTGGTAAGGTGTTGTGAAGAATACATAAATTGTTAGAACAATGCCTTATACCAATCAAGGGCTATATAATGCTAACTGTCATTAAGATCTCTTTGTTTTCTGCAGAATTAGTTTCTCTGATTTATTATTCGGGTCTTTTGTGCTTCTACTTTTTCTATATATTTTTTGTTATCCAACCACTTTTAAGAATAATGAAACTCTTTATTCTAAATGATTGGTGTAAGTTTCCCTGGCTGTTGTGTGAATAGGTCTTTTCCCAAAAGTACCCTCCACTGCATTAAAAAAATGACTTATTACAGTTTTATGTATGGCAAGGGCATGTCACATAACCTGATTTGTTTCATGGTAAGTGATACAGACATCATCTGACAGGTGCAGTTTCTCTAAATGGCAGAACAAACAGATTTTAAACTTCTGTACCCCAACAAAAGTTTTAGCAACTTAATGAATTTATTGATCAAAGAGACCTCAGGCTCCTTGGCTCTATACTTTCTGGTATAAGTAGGAGAAATGAGAGGTACATTGGGTGGCTATTTGGTTCATAAGCATCCAGATAATCTTCCTGTTTACTTAATTTCTCATTTCCACACTCTGCCTTATTTACAAACTTAAAATTGGTGCCTCCAATGGAAAGACCAATTCCAACCTCCATCTCTACTACAGTCTGCAATCAGTGAATTTGGACCTGTATTTTGCTCTATTCTATTCCATATGTCAATAGCGTTTTACCCCTTTTCTGTCTTTCAAAATTTTGTTAGAACCCCTGTTCCATCTCCCCATTATTATTTTTTTTTTTTTGTTAATGAATTTGTTTTCTAGTACTTCTATACGACATCCTAAAGTCACTGGGACTTCCACACAGTCTGGATCGATAGGAAGTTTGTTGCACCTTCTGCCCTCTTGATCTGGAATGAATATCATAAGTATTATTGTTGGAATCAGTGGAGATTACCAGTTAATCATTCATCCTCTCTTTTTTATTCCAAAACAGTTGAAAACAACGATAATAGTCTTCCACCTCAAAAACACAGTGGCCACATAGAATCAGAAAATTAATGCATTACCCCTTGTGAAAAAGGAACCAAGACTAATAGACGTTAGACTCTCTCTAATTGCATCAATTAATTCACTCCTTTTGGGGGGAAAGAGAAGTAAAATGCAGCGAAAATAGCTGTGCTTGGCTCCAAAGAATTGCCTGCGAGTGAGAAGTATTAGCAAGTTCCCATTTTACGAGCTGAGATAGGAACACAACAAGCAAAGGAAAGAGATATCCTTTTCCAATTATCTTATAGATGAAGTACATGAAATTTTGGGAGGCTAAATGAATTGCTCCTCATTACCTAATTTATAAATGATAAAGCTAGATTCTAGCATTTCTAACTTTGAGCCTATTTCTCCTTCTGTGATACTTTCCTTCTCTGTAATATGCTACCATGACCTCAAACATCAAAATGCTCTAACTTCAAAGGTATATTCAATGAAATTAATAATGTTTTTTTAGAAGTATGCTCTCTCACACCCTATATCGTAATTCCTAAGGCAAAAAAAAAAAGAACTAATGTAATTTAGAAAGTGCAAAAATACACTGTAAATAAAAGGATTTTCAGGCTCTCATTAATATACAACATTTTTTTTTGGTGTTTATCAAGTTAAAATTTATTAGAAATGTTTGCTCATGTTGCACAATACTTGCAGAACAAGTTGCAATCCAAGGAATATACAACATTTTATTAACCAGAGTTACTTGGTTTCTATCTTACTCCACAAGCTTTCAGACATATATGTTTTATACTATAGAACACATTTTTATTTTCTGAATGTTTAATTTTGGTCTTTGAGTTCCTTAGGAAATAACTGGCTCCACGCTTATGAGTGCCCAGTAGTAAATCACAAGTGTCTGTATTTCTTGCATCAGAAAAAGCACAGAACCAAAAAGGCTCCCTCAGGAAACATAAGTGTTCTGAGTCTTCATGACCCTGCAGATGGCCAGAATTTTGTGAAAGTCCATTTTAAATGTGGATGGCTCCTGACAGAACTACTCTCAAATGGCTGGTGATGACATTTGGCCATTTTCATTAAGTATCTCATTTTTTCCTCTGCTTAGCTTGAGATTGGTTCCTGAATTACAGTCCCTGGCAGGACAGCTTAACCAGGAAAATACTAAGTTGCTGGCATACAGAAACTCCTTTCCTTTACCCTGAGATTCCATTAAAGGATCTCTGGTCCTTTACTGGAAGTTTTTACAATAGGTATTTCCGTGTTATTTGAGGAAGAGGGCCAACTAGCTGAAACAAAGCTTTCTGGTATCTTCTTCTTTGTGGCACAGAAATTATAAAAACAAGAACAAAAAAGAGAGAATATGCTATCTAGGCAATTCATCCAAAACAATATCACATTTGTGACCCCTGCTCAACAGAATAGTTTCGAAACAGTACTTTTTCCTTCATTCCAATATTTATAGGTCACCTATGATGTGTTATTCACTGTACTCAGAAATGATGTACAATGATGACCAGAATAAGGACTCGACTTCTGGCAACACATCTGTCAAAAGGACCAGTTGAGAAAAAGGTCACGTGACAATCATTTTAAGGGATCCATTGAAATTAGGCAGGAGGATGATGAAAACACATTTATACTTCAAGAACTTAGTTCTAGAGGAGACACCATGTCAATACATTTTGGTTAGAGCTTTATCTACTAAGTAAATGAGGATTGAGGGCAGTGTGAATACATAAATATATGTATAAACACATAATTTTACATAATTTTAGAAGGCAGTATATAGCACTAGGATTGAAAGCTTAGGCTTTGGCATTAATCAGCCTGGGTATGAAATCTTAATCCTGTACCTACCTGTTGTATGATGTTATATGGCAACTTATATAACATCTTTGTACCTCAGTTTCCTCATCCATAAAATGAGAATTATAATAGTACTTGCTTCTTACAGTTGATGTGAGGATTAAATAAAATAATACATATAAAGCAATCAGAGCAGTCTGGCATGATGTAAGTGCTCAATACATGTTAATATTATTACACTGGAAAGTATGATGATCCTGGGAAGAGGAAACTGATAGGATATGGCAAATGACAGGATAAAGGGAAATGAATAAGAGGGGAGACATAAGGATAACTTGAACAGCAGGGAGAAAAATGATTGTGAAATGAATGAGGAAATAATCTATATGGAGGTAAAGATTGAGGAAAGGTCATGAAAAAGAAAAAAATTCGGTGTTTTGGGTGTAAGTCTGAGGAAACTGACATACACAAAGTGAGGTGGCAAGTAGTCAGTTGGATACATATGAGTTTGGGGCTCATATGAAAAATTATGCTGAGGATATAGATTCTGGGAATAAGTGAAATTTGGGGGCACAGGGGTAGGGAAGATTAAGGACGTCAAGGAGGAAGTAAGGCAAAGAAAGCAATTTATCTTTAAGACAATTACTTAAAATGTTCAGATAATCTCCTCTTTTTCCCTCTTGTAAATTAATCCTGTTTTGTTTTTCTGATAATGCCAGTTGCACATGCTTTCTACATAAAATTCTGAGTGTTTTCCTAAAGTTCTTTTTTTTTTTAAGAAAAAAAAGTATGTGATTTTTCATTTGCAGCCTTTGCTCTGAGAAGAAAATGTTCTTGAGTCATCCCACATTGGGGCTTTGAACACAAGGCAAATGTAAAATACCTCCTGCTCTGTTCTCTTCATTGAAGACCAAACAAAAGTAATCAGCTTGAATCCACCCCTCCTTAGATGAAAGCCCAGCTGTGTTCCTGTCCAGACAGGGAGCTGGGAGCCAAACGGCAGGGGGATGCGCTGCTTACTCTGTGATGGAGGAAGAAGACTGGGGCCCTTTGTGCTGCTGACACTTTGGCAGGGCAGGCTGGTATTAGAGGAGAAAGCCTATGATTACTTGAAGTGCAGACATTTTCCCTTCAGTGGCATTACTGCACCGCCTGGGAATGAAACTGCAACATGACCGCCATGGCACCGTCAGGGCCCTACCTTCACCCACCTGACCTCAGATGCAGGTGGCATCCTGTGGTGAGGGAGAGGGTGCTCCATGCTCTCCTCACCGCTCAGGAGCACTAAGGCCTTGACAGGTGGCCACTTGGGAGGAAAGATGATTCTGAAAGGTGTTCCATAGTGGTCCAGTGTAAGCTCTGTCCTTGTGCCCTGGCCCCTCGCCTGTCTTCTCAAGCCCCAGTTTTGATCTGGAAAGAGTTCAGTGGTGGGTAAATGAATAGGCATACTCAGTATGGGCAGAAGACACCAGCCAAGCTGAGCCACCAAATGCAACCAATAGGAGAAGCCAAGCTCCAATGAACTCATCCAGAATTCTGCAACCAAAATACCTAGAAAGAAGCTGTTTTAATTCTAGCATTCCAGAGGCACCTGGGCGGCTCAGTTGGTTAAGCGTCCGACTTTGGATCAGGTCATGATCTCGCAGTTCGTGGGTTCAAGCCCCGTGTCAGGCTTTGCGCTGACAGCTCAGAGCCTGGAGCCTGCGTCGGATTCTGTGTCTCCCTCTTTCTCTGCCCCTCTCCCACTCATGATCTGTCTCTCAAAAATAAGTTGTTAAAATTTTTTAAAAAAATTAATTCTAGCATTCCTGCAAGTTGTGTTTCACTCTTTAGGTATTATTCTGAATTACCAATGGGCAGGACCTCCTAATATTTTAAATACTAAGAGCCTCTAAAGGTATTAATCTGACCTTGAGAGAATCATCAGTTTCTATACTGTGGGGTAGTATGTGCTGAGCTGGGAATATTATTCCTCACTTATTCTAAAGACTATGGCCATTGCTTTTGCATGTGGGGAGAAGAAGACCCAATATTCTCTTTCCAGACCCTTAGTCAGTTGTTTTTACACATCTGGTTGATGTCCTCAGATGAGACAGGAATAGAGATAAATGACCTGTTTCTTTTGACATGTTATTCCCCGCTGCCTGCCATATACCCAGCTTTAGGTTTAGCCCCTTATCATCAGTGACTTGTTTCTCTACTACTCTGCTCTAGCATTGCTCATAGATCTAACATTTCTTGGACTTTTATGCTGATTTCTCTTTAGTACTATATGAAGTTATCTTGTATTCTTATGAGTGTGTTTTGTCCAATTGTTGTTAAACACTGCAGAGGGTTACTGTTGATCCTAAATCGTACCAGGCAAGGTCAGCACATTGTGAGCTCTCTTCTTGAACTTCCAGAAAACTGCTTGAATATGTAAAGTTAAAACACCCAAACAAAAACATGACCAGTTTGAAAATGGCTACAAAACCCTGGAAGATTCTAGCTCTTGGCCAGAGTTTAGTGTATGGAAAACCTCAAATTTCCCCACCAACTGTTTTTCCTTGCCTTTCCTGGGGTTTCACATTGCAGGACCATTATAATGTCACCACACATTGCTTACAACAGGTTAGTTAGAGGAAGCTACTTAAATCCTAAGAATTTCACCGTCCATTTACCATCCTCAGTCTTAGATCCATGCCTTCTCTTCCCACACTTCCTTCTTATTTTTCTTCAGTTCCATCCCCAACATTTTCCCCTTAGGGATACCAAGAGGAAAAAGAATCCCAAACACTGACCTCTATGAGAGAAGGTTGTGGAGATTTCTGACTTGTTGACATTGAAGGAAAAAAGAAATCAACAGGATGTCTTCTCTACCCTTGTTAAATCCTACACTACTACTGGGATTCAACTGATTTCCAACTCTGAAAAGGCTTCAGAGAATACTCAGAAACTCAGTGAACATGAGTAGGAGAATTCTGATAGATTAAGAACAAATGTTAACAGTCAAGCCATTCCAACAATGCTCTGCTTTCTTTCTCCAGGAGTTATTTTAAGTTGAGCTGCCTTTAAAAGACACAATTGGATATGTAACATTTCTGACCCCTGGCCTCTGGGATATGGGGTATTTTGGTGGGGAGTACTAAGGCTTTTACAGTCACTTTCCAGAATGAGCCTCTTTAACCATAAAGGAGTACTTCTCTCACAGCTGACATAGGAAAACTAATCTTTGGAAAGCAAACACCTTGAGAAGAAAAACTTTAGTGCCTATAGTGAATTCATGTTGTTTATTGTAATCTAAGTGGGAGACGACTGAATATTATCTGTGTTTGTGTGTGTGTGTGTGTGTGTGTGTGTGTGTAAGAGAACCTACCCTACTTTTTAAAAAAAAATTTTTTTAACGTTTACTTATTTTTTTTTTTAATTTTTTTTTTTCAATGTTTATTTATTTTTGGGACAGAGAGAGACAGAGCATGAACGGGGGAGGGGCAGAGTGAGAGGGAGACACAGAATCGGAAACAGGCTCCAGGCTCCGAGCCATCAGCCCGGAGCCTGACGCGGGGCTCGAACTCACAGACCGCGAGATCGTGACCTGGCTGAAGTCGGTCGCTTAACCGACTGCGCCACCCAGGCGCCCCTAACGTTTACTTATTTTTGAGACAGAGAGAGACAGACCATGAACGGGGGAGGGTCAGAGAGAGAGGGAGAACAGAATCTGAAACAGGCTCCAGGCTCTCAGTGGTCAGCACAGAGCCCGACGCAGGGCTCAAACTCATGGACCGCGAGATCATGACTTGAGCCGAAGTCGGACACTTAACCGACTGAGCCACCCAGGCGCCCCCTCCTCCTTTTTAAAAGAAGAGTTAAAATGAATTATAGGAAAATTTGTTTCACTCCCAGAAAAAATTTGTGAAATATTCTTTTGACACATTGCTCATAAAGTAATTCATTTTTTCTGTTTCATTTAAGTAAAAACGTGTAGCTTTACTTAACCTTCCTTCAATTAACTGTCTCAAAGGAAAATAACCTTCAGCCCCCAACAAATCACACATTTTATTCTCTATTAACAGAGAAAAGAGAAGTAATGGTTGCCCTTCACATCAGGGACCCCCATATTATTGCAGCTCCAAAGTCAGATGCCCTGTGTTCACCAACCTCTTGTTTCCTGCTTTTATTGACAGGGGTTTTGACTTTGAAATTCTGCCTTCCGCATTTCACCAATGCACACAGCCATACAGTTCAATTAACATTATGCTGTTAGAAATGTTTGCATAGGAATATTCTTCATTCAACAAATATGTTTTGATCTCCTCTGTGTTAGGCTCTGAGGACACAAAAGTGAGCAAAATAAACAAGGCAACTTCCTTCATGGGGTTTATAATCTGGTGTGGGAGAGAGAAATTAACTAAATAATTAAAATAATTACAAATAATGAAGAAGCATTACAAAGAAAAATGCTGAGTGCTATCAAAGTGTTCCATTAAGGGATTTATTTATTTATTCATTTACTTAATTAATTAATTACTTATAGGGCAAGGAGGTACTGGGGGAGTTTGTCAAATTAGAAAAGTCCTTTCTGAAGAAATTTCGGAACTAAGATCTGAAAGATAATTGGTATGTTCATACAATAGGAATTAATATAGCAATTATAAGTGAATGAGCATGGATGCCTGAGTGGCTCAGTCAGTTAAGCATCCAATTCTTGATTTTGGCTCATGTCCTGATATCATGGTTCATGGGATCAAGCCCCACATCTAGCTCTGTACTGATTTTCTAAATAAATAAACAAGCAAATAAATAAACAAACCTTGAAAAAAAGTAAATGAGTCCCAAAGCAATCTACATATTCAACACAATCCCTATCAAAGTAACACCAGCATTCTTCACAGAGCTAGAACAAATAATCCTAAAATTTGTATGGAATCAGAAAAGACCCCGAATAGCCAAAGCAATCTTGAAAAAGAAAACCAAAACAGAAGGCATCACAATCCCAGACTTCATGCTGTATTACAAAATTGTAATCATCAAGACAGTATGGTACTGGCACAAAAACAGACACTCAGATCAATGGAACAGAATAGAGAATCCAGAAATGGACCCACAAACATATGGCCAACTAATCTTTGACAAAGCAGGAAAGACTATCCAATGGAATAAAGACAGTCTCTTGAGCAAGTGGTGCTGGGAAAACTGGACAGTGACATGTAGAAGAATGAACCTGGACCACTTTCTTACACCATACACAAAAATAAACTCAAAATGGATGAAAGATCTCAATGTATGACAGGAAGCCATCAAAATCCTCAAGGAGAAAGCAGGCAAAAACCTCTTTGATCTTGCCTGCAGCAACTTCTTACTCAACACGTCTCCGGAGGCAAGGGAAACAGAAGCAAAAATGAACTACTGGGACCTCATCAAAAGAAAAAGCTTCTGCATAGTGAAGGAAACAATCAGCAAAACTAAAAGGCAACCGACAGAATGGGAGAAGATATTTTCAAATGACATGTCAGATAAAGGGTTAGTATCCAAAATCTACAAAGAACTTATCAAACTCCACACCCAAAAAACAAATAATCCAGCAAAGAAATGAGCAAAAATCATGAATAGAGACACTTCTCCAAAGAAGACAGCCAGATGATCAACCGACACATGAAAAAATGCTCAACATCACTCATCATCAGGGAAATACAAATCAAAACCACAATGAGATACCACCTTACACCTGTCAGAATGGGTAACATTAACAACTCAGGCAACAACAGATGTTGGCGAGGATGCGGAGAAAGAGGATCTCTTTTGCATTGTTGGTGGCAATGCAAGCTGGTGCAGCCACTTTGGAAAACAGTATGGAGGTTCCTCAAAAAACTAAAAGGAGAACTACCCTATGACCCAGCAATTGCACTACTAGGCATTTATCCAAGGGATACAGGTGTGCTGTTTTGAAGGGACACATGCACCCCCATGTTTATAGCAGCACTATCAACAATAGCCAAACTATGGAAAGAACCCAAAAGTCCATCAGCAGATAAATGGATAAAGAAGATGTGGCATATATATACAATGGAGTATTACTTGGCAATCAAAAAGAATGAAATCTTGTCATTTGCAACTACGTGGATGGAACTGGAGGGTATTATGCTAAGTGAAATTAGTCAGTCAGAGAAAGACAAAAATCATATGACTTCACTCATATGAGGACTTTAAGAGACAAAACAGATGAACAGAAGGGAAGGGGAAAAAGAATATAAAAACAGGGAGGGGGACAAAATAGAAGAGACTCATAAATATGGAGAACAAACAGAGGGTTACTGGAGGGGTTGTGGGAGGGGGGATGGGCTAAATGGGTGAGGGGCACTAAGGAATCTACTCCTGAAATCATTGCTTCACTATCTGCTAACTAATTTGGATGTAAATTTTAAAATACAGAAAATAAAGTTAAAAAAAAGTTTCTTTCAAAATATAAAAAAAATGTGAATAAGAACAACATATATCAGAATGGATGGACTTCTAAATCCTATTGTTTAGGCAAAAATCTCCTTTCCTTCAATGTGGGTAGGTCTGATGTAATCAAATAAATACTATTAATATGGGTTCTAGAAGACACAAAAGTCAGAGTTTCTTCTGGGGGCCTTGAAAACACAAACTGCTATTGTGGAGAGGGCATGCGTCAGGCATGTGCAGGTGACTTTTAAAAGTTGAGAGTGATCCCCTTCCAAAACCCAGCAAGAAAACAGGGACCTTAGGCTACAGCCACAAAGAACTGAATTCTACCAACAGCTGCTAAGCTTGGAAGAGGACCCTGAGCCTCAGATAAGCTCATAGACCCAAGTATTAAAGAATTCAGACACATTTTGCCCTAATACTTGACCCACAAGAATTTTGTATTGAGATCATAACATTGTGTTGCATTAAGACTCTGAATTTGTGATAATTTGTTATGCAGCAGAAAAAAACAAATACAACTACCAAAGTATATGTTAGGCAAATGCACACTCTCACAAAATGAGGGGCAGGAAGAGCACAGAGGTCATCTTGGCCAACTCCCTCACATTGTAGAAGATGGCAAGCTCTATGGGGCTGATATGAATTGCCCAGGGATGGAAATTCTACTTAGGGTCACAAAGTCACTAGAGTCCAGGAAGAAGACTGAGGGGCAGAATAATATAAAAAGATAATGTCAGAAGGAGGAAAAGAAGAATAAGGTAGTGATTCTGGATTATTATATATTTGTGTCTAAGTTAAAAATACAAAGAGATAAGTGAAGTAATAAAGCAGATCTGTTTTCCAGCACTGTGCTGCTACTTAGTCATTGTATGGGCTTGGACAATTTGTTTAACCTTTAAAAGTTTCAGTTTCTGTATCTCTAAAATAAAGCTAATTAGTATACCTATTCCATAGTTATTGTAAGGCTTAAATGAGGTAATGTACATGAAGTGCATAACATAGAGCACTACACAAAGGTATTGTCATTAGCTTTTAAAATCACCATTGATACTAATGTCACCATCATTATCATTGTTCCTATTACTGTTATTTATTTTTATCATCTGAAGTATAACCTTAAGAATACAGCTTAACCTTAAGTATATCCTTAGGGAACTGAGATACTATGCATAGGTATACTCTTCCCATGCTTTATTACACCCTTGGATGGGTGAAGCACTTAAAAAAAATGATCAATGATGTTTTCAATGTATCAGAAATTACATATATTAGTTACATATATATTGGATAAGGCCCACCTACGTTATGGAGAGCAATCTGCTTTACTCAAAGTGTACTGATCTAAATGCTATCTCATAACACCCTCACTGAAACAACCAGAATAATGTCTGACCAAATATCTGGGCACCATGAGCCAGTCAAATTGCACATAAAATTAACCATCACACCTACTCTGTATGCCTATTCCTACTATGTTTTGACCTTGTTTGAATATCCAATCCATTGATCTTACTGCTTTCAAAATCTTAACATATCCCTTTGGTTCACTCTTCTCTCCTAGTGCAAAAGTTTTCTTTATTTATTTATATTTTGAGAGAGAGATAGCATGAGTGGGGAAGGGACAAAGAGAGGGGGAGACAGAATTCCAAGTAGGCACCACACTGACTGTGCAGAGCCCAATGCAGGACTTGTACCCATGAACTGAACTGTGAGTTCATGATCTGAGTTGAAATCAAAAGTCAGACACTCAACCAACTGAGCCACCCGGGGAACTCCTCTCCTCATTCAGATTAATCACTCACCACAAACACCCTGAACTCCCTTACCACTTTCACTCTTTAAAATCAAGAATCTCGGGCACCTGGGTGGCTCAGTAGGTTGAGTGTCTGACTTTGGCTCAGGTCATGATCTCACAGTTTGTGAATTTGAGCCCCATGTCAGGCTCTGTGGTGATAGCTTGGAGCCTGAAACCTGCTTCGGATATTGTGTCTCCCTCTCTCTCTCTCTGCCCCTCCCCTGCTTGCAATCTGTCTCTCTCTCTCTCTCTCCCTCTCTCTCAAAAATAAAAATTCAGAAAAACAAATAAATACACTTAATCTACCTACTTTGTCCTAAGTTAATATATTCTATTGACTTTCCATCAGTAACTATGAATGCAAAAAAAAATAGTGAAACAACTTTTCAAAATTTCTGTAGGAAAATAATTTTGAAACAAACATGCAAACTAATACTAAGACCTGTAAAGTTTCATGAAGTTTACCACCCACAGAATTTCTCAGAAAGACTTACTAGTGTATAAGTTCCAGCAAAATAAAAAAAAAATGAGTATAAGAAAAAGCTGTGAATTTAAAAAATAATAATTGAGCAAGGAAAACTATAAAACTTATAGTTAAGTCTAAACAGAGTTTAATGACTTAAAAAGTAACTGGCAATTAAAAAGTCTAGATAGTCCTGCACTCACACCACAGAGCCTGCTTGGGGGACTGACTCTCTCTCTCTCTCTCTCTCCCCCTCTCCCTCTCCCTCCCTCTCCCTCTCTCTCCCTTTCTCTCTGCCCCGCCCTCAGCTTGTGCTCACTCTCTCTCATAAATAAATAAATAAACTTTAAAAAAAGTCTAGATATTCCCAAGAAAGGAACAAAGTGTAGTGGATTTTTGTATGTTTAGTATAGACTATAGTTATAATTCACTCTAGCTGTTGTTCAACAAATATGCTTCTGGATAGTATCCTTTTATCTCTTATTCTAAAAACCCCATGGAAACAGAGTAAGTAAAGTGATGAATTTATAGCAACTATACTTAGGACACAAACCAAAGCAAAACCCAAAACCTTTACATACATTTTCTGGATACCTCAAATCCAAGGGTATTTTTGGATTTCTCTTTATTTTAATTACCCCCATAGAATTTCCTCAGTTTCCTGTATCAGTCAGCAAAGACAAAGACTTTATTTTAAGCCTATTTATAATAAGATGCTATAGCTCTGGTTCAAATTTAACTTTACCCTGGCCTGCATTGCTTTGCATTTCAATCTTTACCAACCAACCAGTTTAATTTCAAATTATTTTAAATTGAGACTAAACACTATACAAATTTTGGATGTTGTGAATATAATTTATGGGGACCAGATGGAAGGCCAAAACTTTGATCAGATTGTAAATGTTAATGGGAATACTTAGAAGATATAAATGATTGATAGCATAATTTGACTCCTTTCACTGATTTTCACAGAATTACCTCTACTTCTTGAAGTTCTGATACTGTCATCCATCATTTTCAGAAAAGAAGAAAAATGTGTTAAATAGAATTTACTTTCATTGAATGGGGTGTTTTCTGTGATTTCTATTATTAATTATAAAAACAGAATTTCTGATCTCCCTGTTATGTTATTAGTTTCACCAACTAATTGTTGATATATTTTAAAAATAATATCTGAAAACAAGAGTTAAAGTTGTGTTTAACTGTGTCAGTTTTGAACTGAAGTTTAGACTAGAACTGGCTATCTATTCTGATCTCAGATATATTTAACTTTTCTCCTGGATTTGACAGGAATAGCACTCATTCAAGATAAAGCTACCTCTCCAGGCAGAGAATAGAGTTCTATATTTTAGGTAATAGTTCCAGACGTCTCAAAACACCTTTTTCTAGTAATTTCTGTCATGTCTCTTCCTTTTCCATGCTAGAAGACACAAAAAGGAATAACTCCTCTGAGAACTTTCTCTTGGTAAAGTCACTGAGCAGCTAGAGACTATAATGAAGTTGTCAGAAATGCATTAAGAAATCAAGCAATGTGTTTTCAAAAATGCAAAAAATATCACAAAAGAAATAGAATGCCATTTTTTACACTGGATACTTCTCTCACATAGAGTGAAAGATCATTTGTTACCATAAAATCAGAAGTTGTGAGGAAAGAGAGGGATGCGTATACATGCTTTGGGAGTAGAAACAAGTGATTCTCTCTGATTTGACTGTTTTCTAATCTCCTTTAGCAAGTAATGGCCATATTGACTCTAGTAATAATTAGTTTTTAATTCTGGAGACATCAACTTATTAAAGTACATAAAGTCAATAGATCACAATAGGTGTTTTTTGTTTTTTTTTTTTTTTGTTTTGTTTTTTGTTTTTTTTTTTGAGAGAGAGAGAGACCGAGAGCATGAGCAAGTGGGGGAGCGGTGCAGAGAGAGGGAGAGAGAGAATCTTTTTTTTAATATGAAATGTATTGTCAAATTGATTTCCATACAACACCCAGTGCTCATCACAACAGGTGTCTTCCTCAATGCCCATCACCCACTTTTCCCTCCCTCCCACCCCCATCAACCCTCAGTTTGTTCTCAGTTTTTAAGAGTCTCTTATGGTTTGGCTCCCTCCCCCTCTCTTTTTTTTCCCTTTCCCTCCCCCATGGTCTTCTGTTAAGTTTCTCAGGATACACATAAGATTGAAAACATATGGTATCTGTCTTTCTCTGTATCACTTATTTCACTTAGAATAACACTCTCCAGTTCCATCCACTTTGCTACAAAAGGCCATATTTCATTCTTTCTCATTGCCACATAGTATTCCATTGTATATAGAAACCACAATTTCTTTATCCATTTGTCAGTTGATGGACATTTAGGCTCTTTCCATAATTTGGCTATTGTTGAAAGGGCTGCTATAAACATTGGGGTACAGGTGCCCCTATGCATCAGCACTCCTGTATCCCTTGGGTAAATTCCTAGCAGTGCTATTGCTGGGTCACAGGGTAGATCTATTTTTAATTTTTTGAGGAACCTCCACACTATTTTTCAGAGCGGCTGCACCAGTTTGCATTCCCACCAACAGTGCAAGAGGGTTCCCGTTTCTCCACATCCTCGCCAGCATCAATAGTCTTCTGATTTGTTCATTTTAGCCACTCTGACTGGCATGAGGTGATATCTCAGCATGGTTTTGATTTGTATTTCACTGATGAGGAGCAACATTGAGCATCTTTTCATGTGCCTGCTGGCCATCTGGATGTCTTCTTTAGAGAAGTGTTATTCATGTCTTCTGCCCATTTCTTCACTGGATTATTTGTTTTTCGGGTGTGGAGTTTGGTGAGTTCTGTATAGATTTTGGATACTAGCCCTTTGTCTGATATGTCATTTGCAAATATCTTTTCCTATTCTGTCGGTTGCTTTTAGTTTTTTGATTGTTTCCTTTGCAGTGCAGAAGCTTTTTATCTTCATGAGGTCCTAATAGTTCATTTTTGCTTTTAATTTCCTTGCCTTTGGAAATGTGTCAAGTAAGAAATTGCTGCGCCTGAGGTCAGAGAGGTTTTTTCCTGCTTTCTCCTCTAGGGCTTTGATGGTTTCCTGTCTCACATTCAGGTCCTTTATCCATTTTGAGTTTATTTTTGTGAATGGTATAAGAAAGTGGTCTAGTTTCAACCTTCTGCATGTTGCTGTCCAGTTCTCCCAGCACCATTTGTTGAAGAGACTGTCTTTTTTCCACTGGATATTCTTTCCTGCTTTGTCAAAGACTAGTTGGCCATACATTTGTGGGTCCAATTCTGAACTCTCTATTCTATTCCATTGGCCCATGTGTCTGTTTTTGTGCCAATACCATGCTGTCTTGATGATGACAGCTTTGTAGTAGAGGCGAAAGTCTGGGATTGTGATGCCTCCCGCTTTGGTTTTCTCCTTCAATATTACTTTGGCTATTCGGGGTCTTTTGTGGTTCCACACAAATTTTAGGATTGCTTGTTCTAGTTTCGAGAAGAATGCTGGTGCAATTTTGATTGGGATTGCATTGAATGTGTAGATTGCTTTGGGTAGTATTGACATTTTAACAATATTTATTCTTCCAATCCATGAGCACGGAATGTCTTTCCATTTCTTTGTATCTTCTTCAATTTCCTTCTTAAGCTTTTATAGTTTTCAGCATACAGATCCTTTACATCTTTGGGTAGGTTTATTCCTAGGTATTTTATGCTTCTTGGTGCAATTGTGAATGGGATCAGTTTATTTGTCTTTCTGTTGCTTCATTATTAGTGTATAAGAATGCAACTGATTTCTGTAAATTGATTTTGTATCCTGCAACTTTGCTGAATTCATGTATCAGTTCTAGCAGACTTTTGGTGGAGTCTTTTGGGTTTCCCATGTATAGTATCATACCATAATTTTATGATTATTAATTATAATTAATATTAATTATAATTAATAATTATTAATTCTAGAATTTTTTCTTCTAATTCATCTATTCTCTACTCTGCCTCTTCAATCTGTGCTATGGCTGCCTCCATTTTATTTTGCACCTCATTTGTAGCATTTTTTAGCTCCTCATGACTATTTCTTAGCCCCTTGATCTCTGTAGCAATAGATTCTCTGTTCTCCTCTCTGCTTTTTCAATCCCAGCAATTAATTTTATGACTATTATTCTAAATTCTTGTTCCATTATATTGCTTAAATCGTTTTTGATCAATTCATTAGCTGTCGCTACTTTCTGGAGTTTCTTTTGAGAACTATTCCGTTTTGTCCCTGTGGTGGCTCCAAACTGCAGGGCACTTCCCCTGTGATGTCTGGAGTAACTTGTGTTGGTGGGCAGGGCCACAGTCAGACCTGATGTCTGCCCCAGCCCACTGCTGGGGCCACAGTCAGACTGGTGTGTACCTTCCCTTCCCCTCTCCCAGGGGCAGGACTCACTGTGGAGTGGTGTGGCCCCTGTCTGTGCTACTTGCACACTGCCAGGCTTGTGGTGCTGCTTTGATGGGATCTGGCCAAGGGCATATTAGCCGGGGCGGATCCACAAGGTGCACAGGGGCGGGAGGGGCAGGCTTAGCTACATTGCTGTCGGTGGTCCCCTGCGGGAGGGGGCCTGCAGCACTGGGAGGGAGGCAGGCCCATCGGAGGGATGGATACACAGAAGCACAGCGCTGGCATTTGCGGGGTGCAGGCAAGTTTGGTGACGGGAACTGGTTCCCTTTGGAATTTTGGCTGGGGGATGGGTGAGGGAAATGGCACTTGACAGTGCCTTTGTTCCCCCACCGAACTGAGCTCTGTCTTCCCGGGCTCAACAACTGGGAAAGAGAGAATCTTAAGCAGGATCTATGCCCAGCAAGGAGTCCAACTTGGGAATTGATCTCGAAATCAAAAGTCAGATCCTTAACCAACTGAGCTACCCAGGTTCCCCTCATTTTTAAATTATGTTTGTGTTGTTCAAATGTTATTTTGCTTTATGCCTGGTATTTTATGTTTCCTTTGCAATAGACTACTATTCTTTAAATATGCCTTTGTCTGTACTATACCATGGTGACAATTTGGGAAATTACACTGGAATTAGGAAGTTCAAAGTATTTTTTAGAAATCTGTCCCATGGGGTGCCTGGGTGGCTCAATTGGTTAAGTGATCCACTTCAGCTCAGGTCATGATCTCACATGGGTTCAAGCCCTGCATTGGGCTCTGTGCTGACAGCTCAGAGCCTGGAGCCTGCTTCCGATTCTGTGTCCCCTCTCTCTCTGCCCCTCCCCCACTGTCCTCTGTCTGTCTCTCAAAGGTGAATAAATGTTAAAAAAATTTAAAAAAAAGAAATCTGTCCTATGCAACCAAATAGTTTGATGTTACTACTTTCTAATATGCTACTACTACATTAAAATTTAATTGAATAAAAAAATTGAAAAAAATAATAAATTGTGTCAGGTTTTGTCATGAGATTTTTCATTTGACTGTTAGGAAATGACTTCGGAAAGTGATTGATCCACTTACCCTCTCTCTTTTTAAAATTATTTTTTATTTTTAAATTATTTTTATTGTTTTTAATTTTTATTTGAGAGAGAGAGAGAGAGAGCAAGTGGGGGGGGGGAGAGAAAAGGGAGGGGAGGAGAAAGAACGAGAATCTTAAGCAGGCTACACACTCAGTGTGGAGCCTGATACCATGATCCTGGGATCATGACCTGAGTCGAAATCCAAAGGTGTATGTCCAACCGATTCAGCCACCAGGCACATCACCCTCTCTCTTCACATAGAACAGCTTCTCAATGTTGTGGTTTAACCCAGGAATCAAGGATTGCAATTGTTCTGAATTTCAGATATGAGGGGCACTAAAACGAAGAACAGTACTTCTGCGAATATCCAGCCATTCTGCAAGTGCTCTCTCTGCCTTCAAAACTGATTCAGGAGTGAGAGTCATGGGTACATTTTGGTTGGGGGCAGGACAGGAGACAGGAGAGAAACAACACTTCTTATTCCTTCCATCTCTGTCTCATCCCTGTGTCCACATACTTGCTTCTGCTGAGAACTTGCAGCTTGTGACGGTTGCTCACACTTGGACCTTGAAGACTAAGGCTAAAGGATTCTGTTGGGCATTCCAGAATAGATCCTATTAGCCTTTATGTCCTATAAGAAATTCCCTGTCAGCAAAAATATCTCCTGCTGAAGACCAAGATATCGTATTATACTGGGAAAAGCATTTGATTAGGAGTCAAAAATCTAGGTATTAGTCTCAAACCTTTTAATGCTAATCTAATGCTTGAGATACTTTTTAAGCTTACACTAGCAACAGGCATTTTGAATGCTGTGAGTGTCATTTATGGGTATGAGAAGGAGACAGCCAAAAATCTCCCATCTTCCAGTTTTTAAAATATTAATGAAAAAGGCTAGAATTAAATTATTTATTTGATACGAATTGGTCTGCTCACATAGATCTAATTACCTCATCAATTCCTCTCCTCAGCTTGGTTTGCCATGGCGCTTTTAGTCATCTATGACAAGGCAGCCTGGTCCTACTCCTGGGTCCAGAAAACTGAACCACAGGGCCAGGCAGAACCACCTGTTTTCATTCGTGTCTTGTATTACAATTTAAAGTACTATAAAATGAAGAAAGCTAAACTCATATTCTATTGTAATTAAGAGAAAAAAATCTAATGGAAATATTTTGATGATTAGTGTCTGATGTTACTGTATTAATATTATATTTCTTTAATCTTGGCTGGTAGTACCCAAGAAAAAATTAGGAAATAGTTGCTGTTACTTACTAGGTAAAGAACTCAACTTGAGATCACAAACATGATGCCATGTCAGATCATTGTATTTTGACTCATATATCTCGCCATTAAGCCCTCAGATGGCAGTCCCATCCCAGCATATAGCAACCACAGTTTGAGGATTGATGATAATGAACCATCATAGAAGATTTCAAAAACACCAGAAAATATTCTTCTGTGATAGAAAAGGGCAAGAAATAAAAAACTGTTTTTCTAAAATAAAAATCAATAAACACAAGTGGCAGGTAGAAATGAAGACTACATTTTTTCTAAGTTTGGGTGATATGAATGTAACAATCAGTGAGAGTTCTATTTCTTCCTCTTTTAAAAAAATACAGAGGGGTGCCTGGGTGGCTCAGTTGGTTGAGCGTCCGACTTCGGCTCAGGTCATGATCTCACACTCTATGAGTTCAAGCCCCACATAGGGCTCTGTGCTGACAGCTCAGAGCCTGGAGCCTACTTCAGATTCTGTGTCCCTCTCTCGCTCTGCGCTCACCTGCTCCTGCTCTGTCTCTCTCTCTCTTAAGAATAAGTAAGACATTAAAAAAATTAAGATAAAAAATACAGAATACTTTTCGAATTTACATTTCATCCTTGCACAAGAGTCATGCTAATCTTCTTTGTATTGTTCTAATTTTAGTATATGTGTTGCCAAAGCAGACACAGTAGGACCATTATTTAAACTCAGTGCCTGGCATAGAATGAGCCATCAGTGGGGGCGCCTGGGTGGCTCAGTCGGTTGAGCATCCAACCTCGGCTCAGGTCACGATCTTGCTGTCCATGAGTTCAAGCCCTGCGTCAGGCTCTGTGCTGACAGCTTAGAGCCTGGAGCCTGTTTCAGAGTCTGTGTCTCCTTCTCTCTCTGCCCCTCCCCTACTCATGCGCTCTTTCTCTCTCTCTCTCTCTGCAAAAATAAATTCAAAAAATTTTGAAGAATGAGCCATCAGTAAATGCATTTTTAATGAATAAAAATGGTTGATATATTTACTTTTCTTAAGCATATTCTCATCAACCTTATAATATGTGAATTAGCAAATTTTCCTTCTCTTGATTTTATTTTTAATTTTGGTTACAAGATGTTATAGGTAAGCTGATCCTTAAAAAAAAAACTGTCACAAGAAAAATAATGGAAAGAGAAGATTGAAGTCCATTTCCAAGCCCCGAGTGAAGGAACTATTAGGTTATAGGAGGATGATGGGTTCAAAGACAGACATCCTCCTTATTTTTCCCTTTCTTTCTTCTTTCCTGTGTGACTAGCCCCCAAATTGAGGAAATTTCTATGTGTAAAAGGAAGTTAATCATTTATGGATTAACATATCTGTAAAACTGCGGGTTTAGCAGATCTAAGTTTTGCTAAATCAGGCCACATGTAAGCCATTAAATGTTGGCCACAAACTTACAGCCAAGTGAGAAATGGAGGCTAGTAGAAACAATTTAAGTGAAGGTAAGTGAAGGGCTTTTGCCCTAGTAGACAGACAGAGTGGGGGGTGGTGGTGAACAGATTTGAAGCAACCTTTGTCTGGGATTGTGGAAATGGGGAAGATATTCATGCTTAGGGGGAATTTCACTTGGCATCTGGCCATTGTTATTTTGGGCCCAAACGTGCTAGACTTTTCAATCAGAGTGAGTAACTTCCCTGTAGAATTGAATACCTGTAAAACAATCACAACTACTTGTCTGCTGGATATACACTAGAGGAAGACAGGCCAATCTACTTTAAGAATCTAACAAAGACTTCTGTCACCTTTCTTCCTTCACAGTTTGAGTTTGCAGGTTTCTACCTGTCTACATGTATAATAAGGCAGAGGAAAATAGCTCAAGTTCTTAAAAAGTGAGCGAGATAGCTTGAATGCAATGCTAACTTTATTTGAATATTTATTCTCAACTAAATAGCTCCCTTTGGTGATCTTTCTTCCAAGTAAAATACTTGACAGCAAAGAAAGTCTTCCAGTTCCAACATGTTTACCTGTTCACTTTTGTGTTAGAGCCTGTGGTTTGCCCTGATGCAATGAACAAACAAAGGGGTTCAGAGAATAAGAGATATTCTTGGGAAAAGACAAGTATGAAAAGTGCTATTTATTTTAAAAGGGCAGGTGGAGGTTATGTATCTTGTGTATTTGAGAGAGGCCCATCAATTCAATATGCAGAAGAAACATTATTCTTTAGGATTACTATTCACAAAGCAAATGAAAATATCATCATTTCAAAGTTTAGCATTTTGGTAATTAAAACTTCTTTAAGTAAATGAGTTTTTCTTAAGAAAGAGAGAAAGAAAAAAGAAAGAGAGAGGGAGGAAGGAAGGAAGGAAGGAAGGAAGGAAGGAAGGAAGGAAGAGAGAAAGAAAGAAATCTAATAATGACATCCATATCTCTTTGGTTCATTTACATGTATAATGTGAATCACCATCTATTTAACTCTAGTGGGACCCAGGTACATTAGAGACCTTTACATGCTGATTTTCTCTGATCTATTTCCTCTTAAAGTATTTATCAAGATACACTGGCTTGTTAGTTAATCTCCCTCTTTTTCCTCTATGCCTCAGAGTGGGATTCTCAAATGCACGTACTAACTGCATTGGAATAACCTGTACAATTTAATTTCAAAGCAGATTCCTGGGCCTTGGTCCAGGTGTCCTGAATCAGACTTTCTGGGTTCAAGGCCCAGCATTTTGTATTTTTAATAAATTCACCAGGTGATGCACACTAGAATTTCCGAACTCTGTTATAGCGGGGAAAACTTACCTTCCAGGGAGTGGCAGCTTTAACTTGAAAGTGGGACATGGAAAACAACTCAGAGATTTCTAGCCAAATGAATACAATCATGCTTCAGGTAAAAGTTTTGCAAACTTACATACTAAAAATACATATTTCCAATCATATTTCAAGGGAAATTATCATACTAGGAATTTTCAACAGGATAATTTGAACTGGGATACATATATATTCAGGTATGTGCTTAACATAGGAATGCATCATTTTCCTTATGGGAAGTTTAAGAGTGACATAATATTACATCATTGCGTGAGTGGCCACAAAGACCTGTATTCCTGTAAATGGGCATCACAGGAGACTTTTCTGTGCCACTGTGCCATGGAAACACAGGACTCAGCAATGCCCTGATCCTATGACCGTTAAAAACAGTCACTCATATGTGACAACTAACAGAACTTGATAATTACACTTCAGTAGCTTGATATGGCACTCTCCAAACTTTGGTTAATGACTTAATATGTAATCAAGTGTCTTTCAAAAATGTCTACCAAGGCAGGAAAGGTAAAACAGGTCGTACAAAGAGACAAATACCAGCACTGAGAGAGATTACAACCTGCTCCTCTGTGCTCACAGCAAAAGCTATCGTTCTCTCCCCAGTTCCATGTTATGATCATTCATAGATCTTTTTTTTATATATAAACATTCACATCTATAACTAAGCCTCACCCAGGAACTTCAGATTTAATTAAACTGTGGTGGAAGAACAATGAGAACTGGAAAGGAAGATCTTCAGTCTTGGAAGGCTGAAGAAACTGGGAAGGGAGCCGTCATCAGAACAGAGATTTTAACATTTCCCTGTACGAGGATGACTGGTGTTTGTTGATGTGGAATAGAGGAAGCTGAAGCCTGAAATGTGAGGGGAAAGCCTTAGAGAATGAAACCCATTGGCTGTGCACAGCACGGTAGAGGTGTGGCTCTCAGAATCACAGGGACAATGAAGAGTCAGAGTGAAACAGGGGCATGGAATGAAGGACTAATGGAAGTACAAAATATGGACTACCTGGCCACTTCCTTCCCTCCCCCTAAACACAGCACTCCTGGCAGTCAGACATATACTCTTTGAACAAACCAACAAATGGAAAAAGGAGGAGGATCTTTTCTCATGGTATTGAATGAGCAATCTAAGAAGAACCAGGACAGCCAAGAAAGGCACTGGAGCAAATGCATCTGTTCTGTCAGGGTAGGGTCCCCTAGTGTGAGAGCTGGCTCCCTGACCACTCACCCTACAGTGCAGCCGGCTGATTGACAAGCCCTGCCTACCCTCAGAAAGCTTACAAACTGACTTCAGTGGCCTGTGCTTAAATATACATGAAAAACAAGGGACACCAAACATGAGAAAATACTGCAACAACAACACACAAATCAAAATCAAAATTAACAACAGAAAAAAAGTGATCCTGAAGGAAAGAGAGTTAATTCAGAATGTAGAAAAAAAGTCTTTCTTAATTTTTTTTATTATTTTTTTTATTTTAGAGAGAGAATGTAAGCAGGAGAGAGGGATGGGGGTGAGGGAGGGAGGTAGAAAGAGAGAGAGGGAGAGAGAGAAAAATCTCAACCAGGTTCCATGTCCAATGCAAAGCCCAACTTGGGGCTCAATCCTATAATCCTGAGATCATGACCTGAGTCAAAATCAAGAGTTAGATATTCAAGCGACTGAGCCATCCAGGCACCCCTAGAGAAAAACAAATCTTTCTAATTAATGTTAGAAAGATCAGAGAAGATCCTGCATCCATAAAACAAAGAAACAAAAAAGATGCAATGAGGAAAGAAAAGTTAGAGAACAAAAAGAGCTCTAGATGCTTACAAAAATATGGTTTTTGAAATTAAAATAAGAAAAGGAAAAAAATTGCAAGAGTTGAGACTGTTGAGTAAATCCAGAATAAAAATCAAAAAGTTAAAAAGATTTTAAAAGTGAGAGAAATGTTGTAAGACATATATTAACATATATAACAATTCAGAAGTCTAATATCCTATTCATAGGAATTTTAGAAATAGACCAGAGAAGACAGAGAGAAGGAAATGAAAAAGAAAGAGAGAGTTCATTCCTAGAATGGAAGACAAAAGTCCCCAGACTAAAAAGACCAGTTCATGAAATATTAGAGCCCACTCTAATTGTCATATTTTCATATCATTTCAGAATACCATGGAGAAAGATTATCCTATTAGGTTCCAAGAAGAAGAACCAGGACATCAATGAATGACAAGTGTAGTTTGGCACTGGTCATCCAATCCACAGTTTTGAATGCTAGAAGGTAATGGAACAACGCCTTCAAAGCTTTGAGTAGAAATTACTGACAACTTAGAATCCTAAAATCAGTTAAACCAACCGTCCCAAGAAGGACACACTTCTAAGACCATCAAAAATGTTATTTCCCTGAAAGTTACTTTCTGCCACCATTTCTTAGGATATTATTTGAGGATACATTATGGCACAGCAAGACAGTAAATTAAGGAGGAAAATGTGAAATTTGCAAACAAATGATTCAGTCCAAGAGAGGATCATTGGAGGATAATGAAAGACTTGGGAAAAGGTGTCAAAGAAAAAAGGAGATTCAATACTACTCTTGAGATATTAAAAGATTTTATAAGACAGAAAAGGCAGGCAATGTAAGAAAAAAAAGAAAAGCAATTAGAAAACAAATAAACCAGATAAAAAACTAAGTGTAATCATAATACTCATTACTTGACACTGCAATGGATACTGTTTATGTTGTCATTAGAATATAAATAATGGTTAATGACTTTCAACTTTAAGAGACAACCTAAAGAGATAGTATTATCCAATATTTTAGAAAACAGACTCTAAAATTCTTACTGGCCATATGAATCCAGAAATTTACTTAATTTCTATGTTACTCAATTTCCTTTCTGTAAGATAGAAATAATAGTTGAACACCTGGGTGGCTCAGCTGATTGAGTGTCTGACTTTGGTTCGGGTCATGATCTCAGGGTTTGTGGGTTTGAGCCCCACATAGAGCTTTGTGCTGGCAATGAGAAGCCTGGTTGGGATTCTCTGTCTCCCTCTTTCTCTGCCCCTCCCCTGCTCTTGCTCTCTCTCTCATTCTGTGTCAAAAATAAATAAATATTAAGTTAAAAAAGACAAACAATAGTTATCTATTTTATAGTCTTATTGAGAGGCTTAAGTTACTTTACACAAAGTAACTTAGTACTTAGTGCTTTTGACACATAGTAAGTCCTCTTTAGGAGTTAGTTAAAACAACAAACAACATATAAAAAGTAGAAGTATTTACTGACAGAAAAAAAAGGAATGTTATGAAATTTGACAATATAAATGTATAAGTACAGACAGTTGAACATGAGGAAGAAGAGAGAAGTGGAATCGAGATGCTGTTTATAGTTGATAGAAACAAAAATAAATAACGAAGACAACAAAAAACAAAACTTAGCAAGATCACTGTGTAAGTGGGTTAAGTCATAATCCATCATAATGAGAAACTAATCATAGATTATGACTATAATTAATTATAAAGCTAGCATGTAAGCTTATAACAGAGAGGAGGAAACAGAAGAACAAAAAGAAATAAAAGTGTTTTCTTTAAGAATCATGGAAGGTAAATAGCTTTACCTTTAATTGTCTTATAATTTTCCTTGTCAGTTTTACCTCAGTAAAACTAAAAAAAAAAAAAAAATGATGGTAAGGAGGGGTTCACAGTTGATGGTGGGAACTGCAGATTTAAAAAAATAAAATAAGATTAGTGCTAGGATATCCAGAATTCTTGCTAGGAATTTCAGGAAACTCCAAGAATTTAGAAAATATGAAAATCATAGGAAAAGAATGCCAATTTCTAGACAAAGTCTGATCACTTAAAAATAATCTAGTAATTGGCCATAAGAGATAAGAATCATGTTTAATTTCATTAATAAAGTCAAACAAAAATCACAGTATATCTGAACAAGTAAGGCTTAATGTCAATCACTCATTTACTTCTCCACCCCTTGAAAGCATCAAGCATAGTTTGGGGAGCTACTGACTTCAAGCTCTTTGGGACAGTTTGCTGTCTAGTCTGTTCTTCTCCTCTCTGCTGGTCTCTTTTTTTCCCAGGTAGTCTGCTCTTCTCCTTTCTGCTAGTCTTTTTTTTTTTTTTTTTTTTTTCCAGGCTGCCCTGTGAAGATTTCTACACCATTAGATTTCCTTTCCTGTGTTCCCAAAGGATGAGCACAATTGTAGTCAGTCCTGGAAACCTGATCTTTATCCTGAATCTCTGCTCAGAAGCCCCCAGAGATGGATTATGTTGATACCTTATTTTATTAAGAGAACTGTAATACATGAAATAGCAATGCTTGCTTTGGTGAATTTCATCAGTGCTTCTTAATCTGAACCTTGCAGAGCATGATTTTTTTTGGCTATTTGATTTCTTTTATTCTTTGGTCAGGATCTAGGACCTTAAAATTCACCGTCTTATTCAGTTGTTTGTCTAGACTAGAGGTATCAATGATGACAACACTTCTATCTGCCAAAGCTGACCAGAGTTTCTTCTATCTGCCAAAGCTGACCAGAAGCTGACCACTTCTATCTGCCAAAACTGGAAGAAAACTCTACCCTGTCAGCCTTAGCTGGATGCCTAGGAAACTTTTCTTCATATACACACATATACACATATTTCAAGAGGTTGGTTAGGTGTTGCCCTTGAAAATCCCACTCTTCAAAATGGTACAGAAAGTTTCATATGAAATGTCTAGATTTAATGAAAGCTAAGAATATAAAATAATAGGTATTTTTATAAGTAATCTCATCAGTGGCTTATGGCTCCAACTTCATAATTTTACAGTTACATTAGCTCTCCTCCATCTTCCCTTTCCTTTCCTTCTGTCACATGTGATTTAGCTGATCTTCATGCTTAGAGGATACATGTGATGTCAATAGAAGACTTTAAAGGAGTATAGTAGGAACTATTTTCTCCTGATGACTGTTCACTACCAGAATCAAGGCTGGTAGTTCTTATGCTGGGGGTCAGGAGCTGAGAACTCAGGACGGAGGAAATAGTCACAGGGGCTGCCACTAGCAACTTCAGAATGAAAGAATAGCAAAGAAGACGATGTGGCTGAAGTTCAACAGGGTAGAGAGTCCCCAGAAGTGAGATCAGAGAGGTGAATGAGATGGTGAGGTAGAGGGTGGATTTTGTAGGGCCGGAAGGCTTTGAAGGGCCTTTACTTTGGAAGAAATGGAATGTTATTGGAAAGTTTAAGCAGAAGAATATCAGGTTTTTACAGTATCACTCTGGCTGCTCTTTTGAAGATAGACTATTTGGAGAAAGAGTGCAACGGGAAGGCCACAGTAAGGCTACTGCAACAAGCCACGCCATAGATGATGGTTGCTTGGACGAGAAAGGTGGTAATGAAAGAAGTGAGAATTGATTGGATTCTAAATATATTTTCAAGATGAAACCAATAAAATACACAGATCATTTGAATGTTAGGAAATAAGAGAAAGATAGGAGTCAGGGTGACTACAAGATCATGGCCTGAACAACTGAAAATATGGAGTTGCCATTTACTGAGATGGATATGTCTTTAGGTACACCAGATTGGTGGAGGAAGATCAAGGGTTCAGTGTGAGAAATATCAAATTTGAGAAATCTGTTACAAATACAAATGGAAAGTTGAGAGGAGCGGTCAAGAAACGAACTTCTAAGTTTTAAAAATTTATGCCAATAATTGAGTTCATACAAACTAAGTATCCCAGGATAAACTGATAGCTTGATGATAATCTTGGATCCTTCATATAAAAATGCTATGGCAGATATTCTATTTTTTGGGTGTTATTTTTATTGAGTAACAATTATGAACATTCCTAAAAGATCCCCAAAAGAAAGCATAGCAGAGAAGTTTGAAGATAAAAATCTTTTACCCTTGTTCCCAAAATTGACACCACTGAGCCTCAAAAGCCCGAGGGCCCTTACTATCAGATCATCCATTGTTATAATAAAGCATGTCATGTCAAATTTAGCAGGCATTTTCACAAAGCATATTTTACACTTGACTTGCCCGTAAGCATTTAGATATTTATTTCTCCCTGAAGCCACCTGTAAAGTTAGATTAGATAATTCTTAAGAGTTTGATTTTGCTCAGGTGTGCTGACAAGCACAAACAATAAATCCTTGGGAAATATCCAGAATTTAGCTGCCCTTTGTCTGTGCAAGTTGAATGAACCAAAAAAAAAAAAAAAAAAAGTAATAATAAGTAAATAAAAGACAATTTAATTTATTCATTTATCTCTTTACTGAAATTTTTGTAGCCAGTTTATGTGATTTGGAGTTGTCCTTATTAATTATCTCTCTAATCTAAGGCAAATCCATAGTGGAGACTACATAGATAAAGTATTGCCAAATTGCCCTCTGGTGGGAAACGTTCCTCTGTCTATCAAGACAGACTCTCTATGCAGTATGCGTTAAAAGATGGATGTTGGAAAAAGGAAAACAAGAACAGTGTGCAGAGATAAGTGGTTTGTTCAATTTTTAGTAGTGCATTTTGCTTTAAGTCCATCCAAATAAGGTTAAAAGGGGAAGAAAAAAAATAGTCTCAGTCAAGGCCAAGGTGACTTTGGCTTCTTTTTATTTATGTTTTTAATGACTAATCATTTGTTAAATGTATCCATTGACTGTCAAAAATTCCACTCTTTCTATTCATTTATAATCAGAGGAAACTTCTGGGAGATTTTTAAAGTTTTCCTTTATCCAGTAATGGGATGAGCCATGGGCTACACAATGCTTACATAACCTTTGAAGTCAAAAAATAAAAATACAAATGAAGTCAAATGGCAGTTTTACGAGATCTGCAGTGTGAGTCTCAGGATGCTTCAATTCCATGACTGAAATTACAGTTTATTTTCGGCACTGACTCTGTGGAAGATTTGTTTTATTTTTGGCATATGACACATAATCAAAGGAGTTTGAATGTGTTTCTTTTTAAGCCACTTCAAACTTCTTTGTGGATCCAGGATCAGCCAATCGACAATCAAGTACATGAAGGAAAAAGTTGAATTTTATGGTATAACTTATCCCATAATACCAAAAAAATCTTAATTATCATTAAGTACATACAAATAAGCCTATTTTTACACATGCTTGAAAGGGGAAAAATCCAATCTTGGGAAGTGGGGCAGTGACAAATAAACGTAGATCAGTTCACTCACTCAAATACAGATAAGGAATATCCTTGTACCCATACCACATTTCTCTAATGGACATGTACTGGTTCCTTTCTGTGGATGCCAAGCATCCTTGTTCCTCCCCTTCCTTTGGGACTTCTTCCTCCTCCCCTCTTTCTCTCCCCAATCCTACCTGTGGTTCCCATGGAAACCATCAAGTTCTTGCAAGGCATTACTATAGATTAGTCCAGGGGTGGGCACCTCCCCCAGCTAAGCCATGCAAAGCTTTTCCATAAGCAGCTTTAACCACCACGTAAAGAAGAGATTCAGTACCTCTCTGGTACATAGAAACCACAAAATGGGAAATGGTATCAGTGGTAAGTCTATAGTGAAAGAGAATGAAGCCAACTCCCTGAGAAGAGCAAAGGTGAGTCATGGGTAGGAGAAGAGGAAAGGAGAGAGAGAGAGGGAGGGAGGGAGGGAGGGGGAGAGAGAGAAAGAGAGAGAGAGAGAGAGAGAGAGAGAGAGAGAGAGATCAAGGTTTCCTGCTGACTTAAGGCCCAGATGCATTCATAACTTTTCTGCTTCTTCAATCTTTAGTTTTCATAAAGCAATAAATTGCCTTCCCTGCCTCGGTTGCCTGAGTTAGTTGAAGTGGATTTTCTGTTAGTTGCCACCAAAAAAAAAAAAAAAAAAAAAAAAAACAAACAAACAAACAAAAAAAGACCTTCCCAGCCCTCCAAATAAATAAATAAATAAATAAATAAATAAATAAAACAAAAACAATTAAAACTACCATAATTTACGTATACCTGTGCATGATTTAGATTCAGTAATTATAACTCTACGCAAGACTTCTGAAAGGCAAATTGACTTCAGCTCCCAGGAGTCCCTGAGATTTAAGTATAGAAGTCACAAAATCAGGATGAGCTTAGAGCAATCCAAAAAGTTGACAAAAGCTGGTGTTCTCCTGTTCAAGGGTACACAGTAACACACCCATGTAGAGGAACAGAGGTGAACAATTCAGCTGTAGACTCTTCTTTCAAAGTAAGTTTATATTTGGCTCATGCAGAGAATAAATGAACTAAAATTGACATTCTCTACAGCTCTGAACCAATCAGCCTTCTAGGTTGCTCCTTAAACTAAAAAGAATATGGGGCTCCTGGGTGGCGCAGTCGGTTAAGCGTCCGACTTCAGCCAGGTCACGATCTCGCAGTCCATGAGTTCGAGCCCCGTGTTCGAGCCCCGCATCAGGCTCTGGGCTGATGGCTCAGAGCCTGGAGCCTGTTTCCGATTCTGTGTCTCCCTCTCTCTCTGCCCCTCCCCCGTTCATGCTCTGTCTCTCTCTGTCCCCAAAATAAATAAACGTTGGAAAAAAAATTAAAAAAAAAAAAAACTAAAAAGAGAATAAAATCTCTTCTGGAAGAGGTGAAGGGCAAGCAGATGAACTAGTCCAGTGTGGAAAAGCTATAGACATTATGAGTCCAACCCTCTGCCTGACCCAAGCTATCCTCTTTTTATATGACTTGACTTGAAAAATGTGCAGCTCCAAAATGGAGAGGAATTTTCTCCAATTATCAATCTGAGGAGAGTTCCTTGGGGGAGTTTACATACTCTTTATCTGCTTTGCAGAGGAAAACAAAAACATACTCTCGAAACCCTTCAAAATTCAAGTAAGAGCAAGGATGAAGTGGGGAAGCAAATTCTGGCTACAAACCACCAAACCCATAATTTTACACTCTACAAGCATCTAAATACACGAAATCATGCAGTATAAACACTGTTGATAAAGGACTACCACACAGTGTTTAATACCCCTACAGGGAAATAAAAAGACAGCATAAATATGTTTTGTTTTGTTGTTTTTACAAAAGACACATTCTCTATAGTTTCAGAAAAATTATTATTTTTAAAGAAACTTAAGTGATGTTTCTCTTATTTCCCATTTAAAGTAAGTATCGTAAATAAGAGCATGGATTTAGGGGGCTAAAGATGTTTATGAATCAAGAGTGTCCATAATTCCCAGTAAAGAGCTTAGTCTGTGTAACTTTCTAAAGCTTTAAGGTAGGAAGCAATCAGTATCAACAGTGTGTTGATATAAAGAAAGCTGTGTCCAACACTAATCTGGCAGGTAGGTTTGCCTGCAGAGTTCTCTTTTCATTTATTCAAGCCCATAAAGCATATTTTCATTCATCAGACACTATGGTGACAATTCTTGATTCAGAAAGATGGTCAGTCAAAAGTAGTGACTTTCCTGTTAGAGACTAGTAATCTCTGGCATTTCTAACAGCAGTACTTGGAACAGCAGCTCTGGAGACTCAGACGACGGAAATTCTGGTAGTGTGCCTCTCAGAAACTCATGGCTTCTGGCCAGCATTAGCCACCCCAGCAACTTCACTGTACTTGTAATGTGCTTTAGCTCTTCCTTTGCCACTACTGTCTGCCATTCCTTCCCCCACCCCTCAAGTTCTTCTTTCTCCCTTTAGTCTTCCATGTCCTTATAGTTGCTCCTTTTCTCCCTTCTTTGTGTCTTTTAGCTTATTTTCCCATTTCCAACTGCTCATTCCCTCTGCAAATGTACCTCATTTTCAGTCTTTTTTAGAGAGATCTTCTGGTTCAGCTAATTGGTATTAACCTTAGTGGGGAGGGCTTTTACACTAGCCCACCTCACTGGTTATCTGCCAAGTACAGATCATCTCTTTCTGATTTAGAAACACTTTTGGTCTAAGTAGTGATGCCTTGGGTGGCAGGGTCATGTTGTCAATTTTCTTTTTCTTTCTTTCTTTCTTTCTTTCTTTCTTTCTTTTGTTTGTTCTTTCCTCTCTTCCTTACTTCTTTCCTTTCTTTCTTTTTTTTTTTTTTTGAGAAAGAGAAAATACGCACGAGTGAGGGAGAGGGGCAAAGGGAGAGAGCAAGAATCTTAAGTAGGCTCCGTACTCAGCATGGAACCTGACACAGGGCTCGATCCCATGACACTAAGGTCAGGACCTGAGTTGAAACCAAGAATGGGACACTCAACGAACTAAGCCACCCAGGCACCCCAATGTGGTCAATTTTCTTAAGGGATTTGTGGCATAGGGTCACTTAGAGCCATATAAGCTCATACTGCGTTGTCAATCCCTCCACCACAGCTGCTATGGGAATTATATAAAAACACACAGGAATTTCATAGCATCTGAAGTCTCAGAAAGGAAGTAAAAGAAGAAAGTGTAAAAAGCTACAATAGCTAGGGAAGGTCAACACTTACAGGTCTAGTCGTTCCAATCTTTAAAAAAAGAAGAAAAATTCCTGATTCCCCATCCTCCATGCTTTCCAACTACTGCCCTATTTCCCTTCCACAGCCTTGTAAGAATCACCTGCACTCATGTGTCTTTTAGCCTACTTTTTATTTATTCTTCAACTTATCCAGTTTGCCTTTCATTCCCATCCCCATTCAACCACAGTTATTCTTGCTACAGTCACTAGCTCCCTCCACACTGTTACATGCAACGAACACTTTGAGTTCTCTTATTACATGATTACTTTAAGAAAAAATTATCCCAAATTTGGAAATCGATAAAATAGATTATGAGGCCTATCTTATTTCTACATACAGGGACCAAGAAGTTTCTGGGAAAGAACTCATCACCAAGAAAATGAAAATAATGTAGAGAAACTAATGAACTGATATTGGAAGGGAGAGAAGAGTCTGAACACAATTTGTCACCTAGGTTATGCCCTGGCCTATTTCCTAGAGACTCATGATTGAGTTGGTGGAGGATACAATTTTAATGAAAGAACAAGTAAAAGTAAAAAAAAAAGCCATTTTCCCTTAGATCTCTCTAGGGTGTGAAGAGTGCAAAGAACCAGGCTCATGAGCACCAGGAATGGTACTGATGGCAGGGACATCATCACTGGTGATGAAAGTAGCAGCACCAGGAAAGCAGAGTTTGCTGCAGCTGTCACTGGATGCCATGCCCTGGATATTGAGCAGAGTTACACTTGATGTAGATCTAGCAATGTCTTTCTCTGCAGGGGGAATTTCATTCTGGTAGGCGGTGTCGGCAGCAGAAGCAGCTACAGTGGTGTTTTTGGCGGGAGACACAGCTGCCACTCTTGGCATCAGCTACAGCCAGGGTCTTTACCACAGCATTCAAGACAAAAGAGGGATGGAATTCAGGCATGCCATGGCAATTGAGAGGCTTACTTCTCAGAGCACATGGGAGAATCCCTCTGGGAACTCCAAACTCTATTGGTGAAAAATCTGAGGAAGGAACCCGTTCCTTCTGAACACAAAAGGATGAACCTTTAAAATTCTATTCAGCTACCGATGTTGATGTCCTATCCCTTGGCTGGAATGATTTGGGAAGCAAAGGTCACATACATACCATACTCACCAGCACCTACACCTTCTTGGCTAGAATCACTCACTCACATGTGTGAGTGGTAAAGGCCAAGAAATCTTCACTGCCAACATGTGCTACTTTGAGCTGCATTATGTGACACTCTGTTATTTCAATGACCAATGTCAAGCCCAGTATTTGTGACAGTACAAGGACTGACCTCTTCAGTAAGCATGAATAAAACTCTAAAACTTTCCCATACTAAACAAGCTATTCCAGTCTGAAGGCCTGCCATATGCGTGACGCCCTTCTGAGAAAAGCAGCTGCAAGGGGATTCCCTGGGCACAGAGACGCATGCTTTCTGCCAGGTGACCCTGCCCTGGTCACAGTTAACTGGGCCAGGGCCTGATGCCTGATACAAAGAATACTACAAAAGCTTTTCAGTAAAGATAGTGACAGGCTGAACTAATCAGATTCTCTTGGTGAGTTTGAATGCCAGATATCCAGAGAGCTTTGGCAGAGGAAAGTGGCACGGGATGAGGGAGACAGAGAAAGAAGGCAATGGAGAGATGCCATGTGCCAAGAGAAAGAAGATGCCCGGAAGCAGAGAGAGTAGTAGCAGAGAGGTTAGAAGTGGTTAAATGGTCTCAGAAAAAGTGAAAGCAATGCTAACTTGAGTCCTACTAGGAGGACACAGGAGAGTCGAAAGCATTGTATTCTGAATGCCATTTTAGATCTTGTTCTAGTTTCTTGAGGCCTGAATGGGCACCTGATATTTGTAAAAATGAAATAATTTATTAGTTGAATATAAGTGAGTAAAACAATGGTAAAGTCAAGAGAGAAATCAAAGTATTTGAAAGGTAGATTATTCAATATGCAAATGAATTCGCAGAAAATGCACACCTCTGTTTGCTTCCTAGCTTTGCTTATCCAGCAAAATACTCATAAGCGGGACAGAAAACCCACACTTCAAAATGTGTCATATATACCAATGTAAAGCTCTTTTGTTATTTTTACTGTCATTCTTATTTCAGTGGACATCCTTATGTTTTATCATAAGTTTCTCTGTTCCTTGTAACCCAAATGAGCTGAAAGATTCCTTATTTCACCAGGTATCTTTAAAACAAAACCCCAAACCAGAGTAATATGAAGGTGGCTCTGTTCCTCGCAACCTAAAAGAACATAAGGTAAAGGAGAAAAGGAATGGGAATGGGTGATAAGTTTGGATTGTGACCTAGAAACTATGTGTATAGATATATCTGAATAAATTTTCTGAAATAATAAAGAGTAATCTGTGGGAACCACAAAATTAGTCTTTAACAGCCCACCTCCCCATTTGTAATTTAAAGTTTCTTCCCCTTTCTTACATCTCGGTTACTCTTTTCCCTCATGACAGCTTACACCATACGATTCCTATTAGGAGAGCAGCAGTCATCTTATGATCCAATAACACTTCACCTTCATGAGGTGCTGAAGGATCAAGACAGCATGCTCACGCCTTTCAGATATTCCCCTGGGTAAAACAAAGTGTAAAAATAGAATGAACCACCAACTGTGTCCGCAAATTCTAATTTACCATAAGGACAAATGTTAGACACTAAAGGTCAAAATACTTTCAGGTGATTCTTGCTGAGGCAAAACGCCTGTAGCATTTAATAGAGTTGCATTTAAAGATCATGCCTTTCGATATTGTCATTTTGCTTTGCTGCCAAACATACTGTTTCTGTAAAGTTTAATTCAGTTCTTGACCGAATGATTCTATAGTGAAGAATAAACAAGTAAGATTCATCAGCAAAAACCTGAGGGGGGAATAAAAGAGTAATTAGTGGGCCCTTGGCCTGGTAGATATGCAATCCTATGATAAAGCTATAGTAACTAAAACTGTGTGGTTTTGATGTAGACCTCCAATCGGAGATACTTTTGCATAGTTACACTGAAATCATCCTACAAAAGTATAAAATAATTTTAGTTACCAAGGAATGTGTACCAAAGGTATTCTTGACCCTTCTTCTATCTCTAATCCTTATACCAATGATGAAGAACTTTCACTTTATTCAACACTATACTGTTGGCATTTTAGAAATTGCATATGCATTAATTTTACAGTCATAACAATTCAATAAAATATTTCAAAAACCTGTTGTAAGTTAGCCTCCAAGAATACATTTATCCTATCCTTTCTACCCATGATTATAAGTGTCATATAATCCACATATATAATTGAAAGTATTGTGTAAATATTAGTGATTTATTTGACGTCTGAAAATTCACTTTTCCCACATCTACTGTCCCATAGTATCTACTTTACATCCATTCAAATACACTTAGAATTATGAGGAAGTCTACCAAGACAGAGGTGTACGTATTTTAGATCTTCAAATATATGCCATTAGTAACTCAAATAACTATTAATTGAATGTAAATGAATAAGATCTTAGTAAAGTCAGGACAGAAATCAAAATATTGAGAAGTAGACCATTTCATATACAAATGAATTCTCAAAAAAATGCACAGGCTTTTTGCTTACTTTGCTATGTGCCAAAGTATTCATGGGGAAAATATAGAAGATGTACCAAAGTAAAACTTTTTTGTTATTTTCCTTCTTGGGTCATGAGGCAAGGCCATGTCATGGGTAATAGGAAGAGTGGGGTTTTTCCCTACCTAGATAAAATAGTCCTACTGTCAGTAATCCTGGGATATGACTACTCTTGGAGCAGAAATGAGTCATGGAGCCTAATGGGTTTCATTAGTGAAAGTGGGAATGTGAGGGAGGAGGATATAACAATGAGGGTGGTCATCTATCTCTGGCCCATAAAAACAGACAAAGAGCAACGGGGGCATCTCAGTTCCATATTTTACATGGTGACAGTTGCTACAGCAAGAAAGATGATGTATTAGCTGAGATGCTCTAAGTAGCAAGTCAGGGTCAGCCATTGTGGAGTCCTCTGGCCTTAGGGGCTAGGTCTCAATTTTACAGCACCAGTGGATGGTAAGAACAGCAAGGAATGAACACAGACCTTGAGAGAAAGAACCCTGTTCTCTTCCTGGGATGGAGTCAAACATCAACAGGTCACATCAGAAAAAGGTCTGTTGTGTCCCAGGGCGGCTCAGGAATTAGATGAGGACATCCGTTTCATACTGCACTCACATATGAATCATACGTGCAGCAATTGCTTTTGAGGCCATAGAAAATCATCCTCACTTCACAACAATCATATCAATGCAGTCACATCAAATTGACTGCCACAAAAGCACAATAGCAACATCTCATATCTTGGCAGAAAAATGAAACAGAGAAGGTGAAGTTTTCTTTTATTTTGTTTTTGCCACGTAATTCTTTATTCAAACAAAATCTTGCACACAAGCCCAAATTCCTGGGCCAAGATAAAAGCTGGTCTAGTAAAAGAAGGACTGAGAGCTCTCATAACAGATGGATGGGTTCTCTTCCTATCCAGTGCACACCCTCCATCTTAAATCACATTGTGAAGGATGTAAAGAGCCCTCCGAACTCTGAGTCAATACGAAATAAATCACTGGAAATGAGCCTGGAAACATGCCTGTGAATATTTCGGAATTTGCTGTGTAAGAGGCATTTCAAATAAGTGGGTGAAACAAACAGAGAATAAATAAATAAGGAGGGGGAAGCAAAGAAAAATCTGGACAAAGTTACATCAAGATGTGACTTGTGGTCATTTTTTAAAAGATGAGATTATCAGTGATTTGTAATGTTTTCCCTTCCATCTTTCTATATTGTTGGAATAGCTTGTGGCACATATATGGTTTTTGTAAAGAGAATAAATAATAGAGAAGTTTGAACTAAGACCCAAGCAAACAAATGAAGAACACAGCAGCATCCTGTAGTGCATTCTTTCTATTGCATAAAGAGGAAAAAGTAGACAGAAGCAAAGTAGAACTGTAAAGTGAATCAGATTGAGGCAAGTCTGAGAGCTCCTTAGTGACTCAGAGGTGAGAGAGATAAGGTTCCAAGTGTGAATGAAATCAGCAGCTAACATTTATTCCACATTTGCTCATTCTTTGCTCACAGAGCCTTCAGCATCCAGGGCAGACAAAGGGCGCTAACTGTTGGTGACAGGCTGTTTGTCAGCATTGGTCTCTGTGGAAACAAGGTGGACTAGGAAAGAGCACATTTTACTATTTAGGCTGCAAACTCATCACAAGTGAGAAGCCCTGTGCTGTGTCTAGATATTATTTTCTGTCAAGTCTTTCCTCTTGTAAGCACTTTCACTTCTGATGACTAATTTTTTTTTTTAATATTTAACAAGTTGTTGTGTCCCCCCCCGCCCCCACCGCCACCGGCCACCCATTCTCTGCAGTCAGGGAATGAACTTTTTATTTGCCTTCCCATGCTGAAAGCAACATATTGCAAAATTACCATGGAATTGTTCTGCTAGACACTGAGTTCCAGAATAAATGGAGGTAGTTAGAAGCAGTCAATGTGCTAATTTTTCAGTGTTTGAATTTAACTATATACTGGTGCTTTTATTGTATTTGCCATTAAATTCCCCCAGAATATCATTTTCAGAGACAGAAACAGGTGATGTGTCACACTGGGTTATTTTCCGTAGCCCTCACAGTATTGCGTGTGAAGTGATTCAACAGGAAAACTGTTGCCTTACTGCTGTCGCTAGAGGAAGGGGCTCAGGTACCCCCCAAAGTACTGCCCACAGGGAACACATTAGGTTAGACTCCTACCAGGAAGTTGTTCCTCCCACCAAAGGGGCACTTAGAATCCCCAGGTCTGTCCCCTGAGAATCAATATTGGGTCAGAGAGAAGAGTTACCTAGCTGGAGAGACAGAGGTTTACAGTGCAGTTAGGCAGGCTGTTGGCATTTTGCTGAACGTAAAGGCCTGATCGTGAAGGCCTGTTGGTAAAGTCAGTATTTACAGACTGTGTGGTCCAGGCAAAGACTGAAAACCCCCTGAGAACAATAATCAGGGTCTGAAGTGCCAAGTGGGCATACATCTTGGGGTACGGAGAGCGTGCCCAGCACTTAAGAAGAGCAGCACCCCGCCCTTGTACCTCTGGTTAAAAATCCTCAGCATTTCCTTGGTGAGCGGGACCTGGAGGCTGATCGTTCGTTCACTGTCTATCCTTTCCAACATGTCTGCTAAACCGCATGCTGTTCTCACACTGCTGTTTCAGGGATTCCTGCTCTGTAAGAACTACAGCATCTCTGTAGGTATTGTGATGGTAATGGTAATGGCTACCATTTTTAAGCATCGCTTTAATGAAGACATTTTACAAACTTTATTCCTTATTATAATAGTCCTTCAGAGTCCGTATTTTCAGGAACAACACTAGGGTGAGGCAAGTGATACCCTCACCACAGGAGCAAAATTGAAGGGGGCATCAAAAAACTCCGTACTCAACAAAAGCAATATTTTAACATAATATTTTTTAAATCAAAATTAATGGAAAAATCCCAGAAGAATAAAACATAATTTTAAATAAAAAATGGGCTCTGTGTTTTACAACCCTGCATTATTGTGCAACAGAAACAGTCATTTCCAATCAGCACATCCCCCAGCAGCCAGTTTATTAAGATTGATAATGGTGTGTGAACAGATTGGGCAATACAGAGCTTTATAAATGGCCATTTTTTTTCCACTGGAGAGCTTCCATTCATTTTTCCCACTTGATTCAAAATAGGGGAGAGTATTTTGATGAGTGTATATACGACTATACGTCTTTCCTTTTGTTTCAAGCCCCAGCATGACTTGTGAGGGCACTGCCTGTTATTTTCCTACATTTCGAGAAGGGAGCTAACTTGCTCAAGGTCATATAAACTAGTGAGTGTTCAGGCTGGGGTTCCATCCCAGCTCAGTTTGCCTCGCTAAGCATGCCACATCACACATACCACAGTTAGTGGTGTAGGGGCAACATTGCTTTATATTTTACTGAAGATTTTGGCTCCCCAGTGGACTAAACCATGTAAACAGCAGGTCTCAGATAAGCAGGGCCTCCAAGTAAGTATGTTGGGCTACAGGTGTGCTCGGAAACAGCTAGACAAAAGCCGGGTCATTGGAACTTCACTCCCCTCCAGCAGAAGTGCTTTTATTTCAATGTATCATAAAAAGGAAATGGTTTTCTTTATATGTATACGGTGGTGTGAAAAAGGTTAAAAGATACAGTGTGCTGTCAGACCCATGTTTGTTTCTATTTGGGAGTTCTAATTCTCTAACACTCCCTCTGACTGCTCTCCTGCCCTATCCCAGTAAAGGTTACAATAGTGATGCTCCAACTTGGCAATTGGAGTTAGTGATTTTCAGAACTATGACATAATGGAAAACTTCTTTGTTCCCCTTGCCATCACCTCTTGCATTATCTATGTGCAAGTCTATCTCTTCCATAAAAAAAGGATACTTCTTGAGTGGTTGGGCCTTGTGTCATTTCTCGGTACATCATCTTCGCTTCCCCCCCTCACCTCCCTCCCTCTGGTGTCTAGTGCAGTGCTCTGCACAAACCAATACTTCATAAATGCTAATCAAAGTAAGAATTAGAACAAGAAAATGTTTCATTGCGTCATCCTAAGGGGATATGTAGGGAACACCCAAGCACATACAAATCTATTTGGAATTCTTTTTTTTTTATTTTATTTATATATTTATTTATTTATTTATTTATTTATTTATTTATTTATTTATTTATAAAAATATTTTATTTATCTATTTTTGAGAGAGAGAGAGAGAGAGAGAGAGAGAGAGAGAGAGAGAGACACAAAGCATGAGCGGGAGAGGGAGACACAAAATGCAAAGCAGGCTCCAGGCTCTGAGCTGTCAGCACAGAGCCCAATGTGGGGCTCGAACCCATGAACTCTGAGATCATGACCTGAGCTAAAGTCGGATACTTAACCAACTGAGCCACCCAGGTGCCCCTATATTGGAATTCTTAAAATAAGGTCTAGTGATCCAGACAACTATTCTTTGTTATCATCTCTGCATTAACTACTTCAAAATTAATTTTTGTCATATGTATGTGTGACTTAGATAATGTGAAAAATAATAAAGTCATCATAAATCCAAAACTAAAAAGTGGCTTATTGCTAAAACTGTTATTCAAATGACAAATAGCTTCCATTCAGGCACCCAAATGAGATGATACCCACAATAAGATTCACTACATGAAGTTCCAGTGTAACATAAAATTTATTAGCATTAATTAAAAACATTGCTTGAAGTTAATTTATACAATCGTAGCATGCTTTCTAACACAATTTCCAGGAGGGTGTGCCTCTGGTAAAGGTAAACTAGCTTGAGGGTTAATTTACTTAAAGAGCAGGTTGTATTATTAGCTCTGCTCTGCAGGGCTTTTTGGTTTTCTTTTGTTTTTAAAATCAAGACTTTCTTCCCTTGCATACCTCAGTGGGAGATGAGTTGCTTAGTAACCTGCACTGACTGGGGGCTGTTGCTCTCAGAGCTATACCCAGGAGGAACCTGCATGTGAATGAGATGGCTGTCAGCAACACTACACTCAGATTTCCCTGTGCGGAGGGCTCTAAGCGAACAGACCAGAACTCCACAGCCCCTGGTGTTCTGGCTCAGTTGAAATTGTGCTCTAGCCTATTACATATTTTTTTCACATATATAATCATTTGTTTGCAGTCTGGAAATATAAGACCACTCAAGAAATGGAGGACAAGCTATTGGTAAGAAACTTCGAATCCACATTCAATATCTCACAGTGTGTGTGGTAAGCAACTGAGTGATTAATCTTGTTCTATGTCTGCCTCTTAAGTTATGTGTACTTCCCTCTGGATGGAATTCATCTGTTCTGCTCACAGTGTGTTATCAGTATTTGAAATGCAATGCAAATAGAGCGGAAATACTTTTTTCATTGTTTCTCTTTTCCTTGTATTTTTCTGGTAATTTTTATCCAGATACTAAGTTTAAAATATCAAACAATGGAGGAGCGCCTGGGTGGCGCAGTCGGTTAAGCGTCCGACTTCAGCCAGGTCACGATCTCGCGGTCCGGGAGCTCGAGCCCCGCGTCGGGCTCTGGGCTGATGGCTCAGAGCCTGGAGCCTGTTTCCGATTCTGTGTCTCCCTCTCTCTCTGCCCCTCCCCCGTTCATGCTCTGTCTCTCTCTGTCCCAAAAATAAATAAAAAATTTAAAAAAAAAAAAATATCAAACAATGGAGCGCCTGGGTGGTTCAGTCGGTTAAGCTTGCAACTCTTGATTTCAGTTCAGGTCATGATCTCACAGTTTGTGAGTTTGAGTCCCATGTTGGGGCGTGCACTGACAGTTCTGAGGCCGCTTGGAGTTCTCTCTCTCCCTCTCTCTGCCCCTCCCCTGCTCATGCTCACTCTCTGTCTCTCTCTCTCTGTGAGTCTCTCTCTCTCAAAATAAATAAATAAACCTAAAAAATCAAATACTAAGACCAGAAGAAAAATAAAAGGTTTAAAACAATAGAGTCAAACATTATTGCTGGTTTGTTGTAAATGAGGCAAAATATTTTACATAAATCGCCTTATCTGGTGGTCACAGCAATACACTGAAGAGTTGTGTGTATGTGTTTTTGTGTGTGTGCTGGGAGCAAGGTCCTATTATTATCTCAATTTAATAGATTAGTAACTGCAGCTTACAGAGGTAAAATAACCCTCAAGGTCACACAGCTAGTGATTTGCAGGGCTAGGACTGAAGCCAGGCAGTCTTAATCACCATGCTACACTATATTGCTCAAATGACTTTAAATTACTTAGTTCAGTGAAAGGTAAGTTGCCTATATTGTTAATGCATGTCATATAATGCTCAGATATTTAAATCAAAATAATTCAATTGATCTCTTGGAAAATGCTCAGAGTAAAAGAGCCTCTGCCTGGTGTTCACCACCAAGACAATGAGATTCAGCAAGAAGGTTACGGACATCAGCACTTTGCAACAGCACAGCATTACTTTAAGGCAGAATTCTGGGCCATCAGAATTTCCCCCAGACAATTACAAAGCTCTGTTTGTCCAGACAACCTGTGTTTATTGGGCCCTGGGAGGGAGAAAAGAAAAAGGAGGGGAAAGGTCGTAGAAATGGTGTGAGGGAGGACCCTGGGGAATAGGACCAATCAGGGCTTCTCTCCTTGAGGGTGGAAATGAGCCCCACTTCCCTTTTGTTCCTGCTCCAAGTTATGCCTTTTCTTCTTTCTCCTTGTTTCTACTAAACTCCCTTAGGGCAGAATGATAGCTACAACAGCCAATTAGGGGGACACTGCAGGAAGAAGGGGCTCCAGTGACAGCTCCTTCACCTTGCACAGAGAAACCTTCACTTCCCTGGAAATGCGCATAATTGCCCTGCTCCTTTCCATCCTCCCCATCCCTGCCCTCTCAATCAAGCTCCTGGACCTAAGACTAGCAAGTAAACGGAACAAGAATAGCACAACTAACCTCTCACCCAGGTGGTTTGAATTAATGTGCAGGCAAACCCAAATCTTCTTCTGGGATTAGCTAGCTCTTGTCCCTGTACCAACCCCCCCACCCCCACCCCATCAGCCGGTGTACAAGAGTGTTTCTCAAGGTGTATGCTTGGACCACCTGCATCCAGCTCACCTGGGAGCTTGTTAAAAAGGCAGCTTCCTGGGAACCTCCCAGACTTGCTGAATCAGAAGCTCTTAGAGTAATGCTGGGAAATCAGCATTTTTAACAAGCTCTCCTGGTAATTTTGAATATATTATAGTTTTAAAGCCACTGCCTTGCAATTTGCAAAGTACTTTTACATAGATTACCAGGCTTAAACCCCAGATTCTTGAGAGGTTTATTTTCTTATGCCCTTCTCCGAGCTGTTGCTGTTTTCCTCTCCAGTCAACCCAATACCTTGGACTCAGTAGGTCCTCTGTTAAGAAGACCCAACAAACCAGTCATTTCTCTGCCAAAGGTAGCAATGAAAGGAAATCAAACAAGCTTAAAAACAATATTTAAAGCAGGAAGTCAGTTAACTCCTAGTGGAGGACTGAACATGAAGAGACTTAGTCTTACCCAGCTCTTTGCACAATGTCTAGAGCAAGACTGAGTTCAAACCCAGCTTTGTTATTTTACCTCAGTTTCCTCATCTGTAAACTAGGGTGAATAAAGTACTTACCTCATAGGGTTGTTGTGAGGATTAAATGGATTAATACAGGTAAAGGGCTTGGAATAGCACCTGGATCAATAATAGCAACTAGTTTGCTAAGGTGGCAGAAAATGGTATGTTGAAAAGCTAATATTCAATACATCCACATGAGTTTCCAAATTATACTTTGTAAAACGTAAGTATTATTGCCATCCTTTGTTTTGTTCAATAAGATTGCAAGAATAAATATTAACAGAACTGAATGTTAAGAAATGTCACGGTACATCTTATTGGGATTTCTCAACTTTAGCTCTCGTGACATTTTGGGCCTGATAATTCTTTGTTGTGGGAGCTGAGGACTGTCCTGTGCACTGTAAATTTTTTACCAGCATCCTTGGCCTCTACCAGTAATATCCCCTCAGCTCTAACAACCAGAAATGTCTCCACACATTGTCAAATATCCCCTGGGGTGGGGTGGGAGGGAAAGTAGAGCAAAATTACCTCTTGTTGAGAACTGCCCTATATTCGTCAATTTACACAGCGTCCACAAACATACTCTGTCATTTCCTAACACTCCCCTGAGGTAGGCAGTACAGATAGTCCATCACTGCTCCAGCTTACTAATTAGATGATATTCAGGTTAAGTGGCTTCCCCAAGGTCACCTCGCTAGTTCTCAGGTTGGTTACACTCCAAGTTGAGTCCTCGATCGATCAATACATTTCTCATCTATGTCTATGAAGTATGAAAATGTTGTAATAAACTAACTAAAGTCTTGTAATACCTGATTAACTTTATAATTTACTTTCCAAGGGGGATGCAAGTATTGTAAAGTCTTGCCCTTAATGGAGTAGCCCTCAACCATCTCCTTCCTAGGAAGTGCTGAATGATAATGAAAGAATGTTTATAGGTTCCTATATCTCAGAAACACGGTTCTTTATGCTTTCAATGAACATTCACAAAACATCTACCACATACTGGTTATTGTGCTGCCCACTGGGGAGTAGAAGACAGTTAGCAGCTTACAAACTCACAGGCTAGTTGAGGATCAGTCACACACAAATACACATAATGAGAATGCACACTGTGGTGTGGGACAATGTGGATTGAGGGTTGAGGGGGGATAAATGCAATGACAGGAGATATATAAGGCACAATGGGAAATTAAATGAATCAACTCTCCTGCACAGGGGAGTTGAGGCTTTTCAGACAAGACTTTCCACAGGAAACAATGTTTAGGCTTAGCTGTGTAGGGTAAGTAGAAGTCAGTAGTGAGCACTTCCTATGTGCTAGGCACTGTACTGGGTATTTTACACATGTTAACTTATTTAATCTTCACAATAATCATTTGAGATAGATATCAATCTGCTCTAGAGCACAGAAAACTGAGGCACAGAAAGGTGAAGTAATTTGCCTAAGGTCATTCCACTAACAAAGTATCAGAGCCAAAATGTGGATTGGGCAGTTTTACTCCAGAATCTGTATAATTTCCAATCTTTGGCAAAATAAACAAGTCCCATCCTTGTGCAGGCATTTGGCCCATAAAGCATGCAGGTGCTTTGCTCTGAGTTACGAAACTGCAAGAGTAAGGATTTGATAGAATATCTGGGACCAGACCATACAGGGAATGTGAGCTCCCCTTGGACATTGTGTGGGTGACAGGGAGCCCCTGGAAGGAGAAAGACCTGATCAGATTGTATTTTAAGACAGTAAGTCTGGCCTAGACCAAAAAAGGGGAAGGACCAGAAAAGAGGGACACTTGGCTTTCTTAAGAAATGAAAACCTCCAATATTTACTGCCAAAATTTCCCCCCCGAAGATACTAAGAAAAAGAATAAGTCTTAAATAGAAAAGATACAGCTGCTCTGGCCTAAATGCAGAATCCTTTAATACTATCTTCTGGATGATATACATGTGTATTTACTCTAGTCTCAGATTTAATTGGATTTAAATCAGATTCTGAGCACAATCACCCAGGAGGCCTGACATAAAGAGGAGGGTAGCAAGAGGTCAGAGAAGACACATCCTGTCTGTTCCTATTGGAAGCAGATTCAGGCCATTCCCACCTGCGCCTTCTCCCCTCTCCAGTAAAAAGCTGCTCCTTATGTTACTGTGTGACACTCATTCAACCACCCTTACCTCTGCCCCCATCCCGGATAAGTCAACCAAATGCTGTAGTTTGGATTTATTTCTTTTGTTATCTATATCAAGCATGATAAAAATGCTTTGTTCTACATTGGGCTCTCACAAAGAGCTACTTCATTTCAACGTAACTGTGAAGCAAAAATACCATCAGGACATTCACTTGCCATCCTTTTACAGGTTTAGGTTGGCATGCATACTTGGAAAGCTTGATTCTTTTCCTTCTAATTCCAGTTGTCTGCCTGCTCTTTGAGGGAGTTTTTAGTAGGTGAAGAGTGACCCAACCATTGTGACGTCATGATTTGAGTATAAAGGCTTCATAGGCTCTTGGTTAACTAGGTCTCTTTTAATCCTGGAAGTAAATTATGGTTTTTTAAAAACATAATAGAATTCTTAATTAAAATGTTAGCCTCTAATTCTAATATATAAAAAGAGCCCAACCACTGTCAAAAGAATAAAAATGAATTGTATGTGGCAATAGTAAAATTGAGGAACCTCCCCAGAAATGAATAATTAAGGAAAACAGAATTGTCCTCTGAGAGCTAAACTATTAAATACATAGCTGCTCAGGCAAAAGATGTATAAAATCACCTCAAGAAACACTGTGTTCCTTGGGTAAGCAAGACGAGACTCATCTGATTGAGGGTATTCACATATCTAAAGAAATAATGGGTTAATTATTCTGTTGACAATGGAGCATAAACATGGCAGTCACCAGGGCCAATATTGGCTGTGCCCATTTGGAACTGTCTGTCAAGGAGTGTGGCTTTTCAGTCTCAGTCAATATTTACTTCTAGAGAAGGATGTACCCACTTATCACAACCTGATGCCTCTAAACATTGGAATAATACATTCAAATGATAAATAGGAAAGTCTATATTTAACATATGTACATTAAATCATACAATTAACCCCTCTGCTCTTGATTCCATGACTACCGAGCAACTTTCTGATGATAATTTGACTTCCCATGTAATTTTCTCAGGAGTGAGATTTAAGTACTTGGCTGCCTTGGTCTTTATTACTTCTTATTGGAAATTAACAATTGTTATCTTGTGTTACAGACTCCTGGGGTTTCATCTGCATTATTTAGTCTCCACTAACTGTCAGGGTCTGACAAGATGGGGTGTCTGCACACGGCAGGTTGGAAGCAAGAAAATAATCCACTCACATTATAGCTCTATGTGTCACCAGCAATTATCCATGGCAATACCTTGACTGCCACACGAGGCTTTCTTGTGACTTTTTAGTAGATTTTTGCCCTTGAGGCTTCATCCCTTTCCCTTGGCCTGCCCCTCTAATGAGTCAGCAAATCCTAGGACCACTCTGCTACTGCCTACTTTGTTTCCAGGATTTGTGTCTTCACTTCTCTTTCTAGGTTAGCGGTTTCCAAAAGCCAGTGAGGAAACCTGCTGCATCAGAATGACCAATCTGTGATGAGTAAACATACGAATGCCAGGACCCCACTTGAGATCTCCTCATCGAAATGTGCTGTGGTGGTGCCCAGGAATTATAAGCTCCTTGGGTAATTCTGATAAACAGCCACATTTCAGGATCACTATCTAGATGAGTGGTTCTCAAGCTTGGTTAACAAAATAGAGTTGCTCTCAGAAAATATCAATATCCAGGCTTTTCCCTAGAGTCTTTTTTAGACATGGAGTGTGGCCAGATAGAATGGCTAAAATTAACAACACAGGAAACAATAGGTGTTGGCTAGGATGGAGAGAAGGGGAACCCTCTTACACTGTTGGTAGGAATGTGAACTGGTATAGCCACCCTGGAAAACAGTATGGAGGTTCCTCAAAAAGTTGCAAATAGAACTACCCCACAATTCAGCAACTGCACTACTAGGTATTTACCCAAAGGATACAAAAATACAGATTTGAAGGGATACATGCACCCCTGTTTATAGAAGCATTGCTAACAAGAGCCAAATTATGAGAAGAGCCCAAATGTTCATTGACTTGATAAATGGATAAAGAAGATGTGGTTTTTGTATAAAATGGAATATTACTCAGCCATCAAATGGATGAAATCTTGCCATTTACAACATGGATGGTGCTAGAGAATATTATGTTCGGCAGTATAATTCAGAGAAAGACAAATACCATATGATTTCACTCATGTTGAGTTTAAGAAACAAAACAAAGGAACATAGGAAAGAAGAAAGAGGGGCAAACCAAGAAAGGCTCTTAACTGTAGAGAACAAATTGATGGTTATCAGAGGGGAGGTGGGTGGGGGGATGGGTTAAATGGGCTATGGGGATTAAGGAGTGCATTTGTTGTGATGAGCACTGGGTGCTGTATGGAAGTGTCCAATCACGACATTCTACACCTGAAGGTGGAGTGTGGACACAGGAATTTAAAAAATCTCTCCAAAGGAATCTAATTGTCACGAAGGCTGAAACCTTTGGCTCAGACCTGTGATTCTCAAAGTGTGGTACCAAGAGCAGCCGCAACAGCAGCACCATGGAACTTGTTAGAAATCTAGATTCTCTGATCCTGCCCTAGATAACCACTAAATCAGAAACCCTACGGATGAGCCAGTAATCTGTGGTTTAACAAGCTCTCTGAGTGATTTTAAGGTGCCATGGCTTAGCCTATTTCCCAAAGCCCTCTAATTGATTTCCTATGACTAGTCTCTCTGTTCTTCAATTAATCCTCCATGATAAAAATATTTTTACCTTGTTACCTTTGTTCCACACTGCCCAACAATATCATTAGCTTGTGGCATTCATGATCTTCTCCAGTCTACCCCTTCCAGTTCAAGCTCTCACCAGTAGACTAGGAGAAACCAGAGTGCTCACTGATCCCCAGACAGTGAGTTTTCCCATTTTGTAACACTGATTCTTTTGTAAAAGTCCAAGAGGACAGGGACCATAATCTCTAAATCTGCACTGTTCGCAGACTAGCAAATCAACACAGATTGGCAGAGCAAAGGGGTGATTTTGTACTAACCTTTAACTCGCCTCTACTTAGTCTATTACCAGCTCTCTATTCAACCTGGAGAGCAACTCACATAACCCTTTTGGTTTGTTTTTCATCATTAAATCCCATCAGGGTGTGAGCAGTGTTCTGTTTCCACACTGAATCATACCCTGTTTGGCATTGAGAGGCCCATGGGGCTGGGTGACTGGAAGGAGGTGGGGGTGCTCCTGGGGTGTGGAAGATGTTCTGTTTTGAGATGTGGGTGCTATTTACATACATTCCCTCTGTGAGAATGCACCAAAGTAAACACCAACAATTCATGCATCTTTTCCGCATGCATTTACCTCAGGAAAAAGTTACAAAAAGTCTTTTCAAGCAGTTTTTCTCTAGCTTCTCAAATTCTTATTCAATGAGAATTTATTGAACATTAATGAAGTGCCAGGCAAAGAGTTGGATGCTTTTTGTTATTTCATTTTATTTTCATAACTCTGAAGTAGGAACCATTATTGCTTCTATCAATGAGGAAATGGAGGCTTTGAGAAATTAAGCACCTTCCCAAGCTCACCTAGGTGGCAGGTGGCAGGGTAGGGACTGGAGTACAGCTATTGTGTCATGAAGTTCAGTGGTCTTCTCATTGTACCACCAGGACACTTCAAGAGAGGTCTTTAAATGGCACATACTAATAAAAAATAATAATAGTTTTAGTTTCATCATTCGTCATCAAAGAGAAAGGATTGAGTTGCCTTCATTTTGTTTGCCAAACATTTTGTTTTCCTCTCTTTGTCTCTTTGAGGAAAACTTATCAATTGTGTAAGGCAGGTTCAAAACACACCAGATGGGATTGTGCAAGGCCCCCTCAGAGTTGCTGCACTGCCCTGAAGGGTTGCAGAACAGAGGCCAGGACAGGGAGGGTGGCAAGAAGGACATTTGGGGGCTTGAGGCCGTGGCTCCTTAGTGATTATTACAGAAGAACTGCAGTATTGTAACTCCTGGTCCAGCCTGTGCTTCTATGCCCCAGCAGAATATCATTTCTGGGTATAAGTGACTCTAAAATAGAATGCACTGTTGCCCTGCATACACACCTTGAAAAGAGAGGGGGGAAACTTGTCTTAAAGGAAGACCATTCACTTTACAACTGGGCATCTTGACCATAACATATAATTTGTTGAGAATTCACGCTGATTTTTCTTTACTGATTTCTAAGTCTTCCTGATCACTCTACAAATCCTTTTGAATCCTTATTCTTAGAACAGTTGCAAGATTAGCTGTGAAACAGAGAGGAATAACCTCACAATATGGTAGGTGTAAAAAAGAACTCTTATACCTATGTGCGCAAGACAGAAAACAAAAGGGGAAAAAAGAGAAGTGGCACTGAGTAGAAAAGCCATAAGCAACATCCCTTGAAGATTCTCCTGTCCCCCACAGCATATTAACCAACTTCAGGCATTTGGTGCTGGTGTTAGATATAGCTTTACTAACAGAATAAAGTACTGATGTGAAAAAAATTGTGTGGGGCTAAGTAATGGAAGAGAAAGAACTCAAGCCTGGGAGATCAATCCAGCTTTTCCCCCAGTTGTAAGTGCATTTCCAGGGAAATCAGGAACACCATTTAAAATCTCTGCTCTCTTGGCATGCCTGGGTGGCTCAATCAGTTAAGTGTCCGACTTCAGCTCAGGTCATGATCTCGCGGTTGGTGGATTTGAGCCCTGCGTTGGGCTCTGTGCTGACAGCTCAGAGCCTGGAACCTGCTTCAGATTCTGTGTCTCCCTCTCCCTCTACCCCTCCCCCGCTCATGCTCTGACTCTCTCTCTCTCTCTCTCTCTCTCTCTCTCTCAAAAATAAAATAAACATTAGAAAAAAAAGTTAAAATCTCTGCTATCTCGAAGTTCCTGGACAGTACGGTGGCTATAAATTTGGAATGCTTATAGAAAACTGTCCTGTCCTAAATGAAACCCATGTATAGATACCAACTTTTCTACATCGTCTAGCCAGCCAGTGGAAATTGGAATAAAAATAACAAGAGAGTAATGAAAGAAATAGTTCTGTAGATGTGGTAGACCATATTTTTGTCTACCTAACACCAATTCTCCCACTTCTAAGAAAACACTGAATTTTGTTTAAGTATGTACCTGACTCCCCACTCCAGAGGAAATCCTATTTAGTTAGCTAGCACTGTTCAACAGAAATACAAAGACCATACATGTAATTTTAAATTTTTTGGCAGTCATATTTTTAAAAAAGTAAAAAGAAACAGGTAAAATTTAATATATATTTTAATTATATATTTTATTTGTCCAATATATATAAAATGTTATATTGTAAATATATAATCAATGTAGAAATTATATATATATATATACATGTATATATACATATACATATATATCTCATATATTTCATATTAAGTCTTTAAAATCCATATTGAGGAGGGCACCTTTTGGGATGAGCACTGGGTGTTGTATGGAAACCAATTTGACAATAAACTTCATATATTGAAAAAATAAATAAAATAAAATAAAATAAAATAAAATAAAATAAAATCCAGTAATCTTTTTACTCATAGCACATATCATCTAGGACCAGTCACATTTCAAGTGCTCAGTAGCCATATGTGGCTAGTGGCCACCATAGTAGTCACTGAAACCAACCACATTCACTTGACAACTATAATTAGTCCGGGGGCTAAGATGGCCCATCCAGGCTGAGAGCAAAAACCTTGCCTGTAGGCAAGCTTTCTCTCTTTTCCTCTCCTACTGGACAAGAGTAGGGAAGATAAAGTATGCTTAACACTGTCAACCTGCTTGGTACTACATGAGGAACCAGCTTTAGATGAAGCTGACACTGAATTTGGCAGAGAAGAGAAAGAAAGAACCTAGGGCTTTGGTGACATTATTGGGCTGCTGATCAAACTTGGAATTTGCTCTGACTCTGGACTTTCCATATAATGAGGCAATATTTGCTCTAATAGTTTAAGCTGGGTTGTGTTGCTTATAGCCAAAAGAGTCCTAACTATATTCAACTTGAAGCAGATAGGTGATCATTCTTTGGCCCATTAGTGTACCTCTCAAGGTTATAGAATACTAGAGGAGGAACTAACCCACAAGGAGTTGAAGACAAAAAATCAAAAAATCCCATATGGAAAGCACTTGAATTCACTGCATTAAATATAATGTTTAAATGTACAACATAACAGCCATATGTATAAGTAAGAATCATCTGCAAAGCACGCATGTTCACTTTCTGTTCCAGAGTCAGGATTCTGAATTCTGAGAGTGAACAAAGCCTAGGGGGAGAAAAAACAAAAAACCTATACCAGATTTACAAGAATAGTTATCTTTATAAAATCTATATGAACTACAAAGTTATGAAGATGAAGGAAAAGCTGTTCAATAAAACTAAAGCTAGCAGTTCTCAACGAGATACCTTTAGAAGTGTGGTTCTATTTTAAGTTTCCCGCATAGGGCTAATTAGAACATACATTTCAATTAGAATTTGATTGCACTTCAGGAAGTGAATTATTAAATGACCTAGCACATTTTGATGTTTTCAATTGCCAAAACTGCCAGCTTTGGAGGACAATGATTCTTTAATGATAATTTATTCTTTTCTTGTCCCCATTATTGCTAGATGGCTTGGGGCCCTAGATACTTATTGGGCTCCAGGGACCCAGTATGGGCATTTTCAGAGGAGGATACCAATTAGCTAGTTTGGTTTCACAAAAAAGCAAAGATCGCCCTGAGGGGAAAACTCTGCCTCAGAGGGAGCACCCTTGAACTTTAACTGTCTTTACTGCTAATCATTAGAAGTCCGCAAAGCATTTGGCCTCTCTGTTACCATGTCATTATCTCCACTCTTTAGTCTAAAAATGCAGACTTTCTCTTAGTATGAAGGCGACAATAAAGATAGCAAATTTACCATATGCATAAAAGTGAGTGACCACTTTCTACTAGTTTTCATAGCACTTCTACTGCTTCCCAAAATTGCCATAGGTCACCTAACTTTGACTACCCTTAGGGACAAACATTTCAAGATTTTGTGTAAGGCCCCTAATGGGTATTTTCAGGAGAGCAGAATTACCTGGGGTTCTGTAAACATGAAAAACAGCAGCTTCAAGGTTACTGAATAATGTGTGGTTGCATATTTGACTCATATATAAACAAAAAGTCAACTGCCATCTAAATCATAATTTTATTGGTTTTTTTCATTTATTTAATTACTTCATTCAACAAATTTTTTAGAATCTATTAGGTGTCAGGCACTGTAGTTGGCACCTAGGATCTTATCCTGAGTAAAACAGAAGAATTCCACCCATTCAGATGCTCACATTCTGGAGGTGCAAGATGGATGGGGCAGGTGGGGGAGGCCCATGGAGGATGGTGACTCAGCAGACCATTAATTCCCAGAAGTGCTACCTTTGTATACCTGTAGAGGCCACAGAAAGTGTGTCTACTGTCCTCAAGACTGCTATATTTTTCTCAACATCAGAGGTCTGTACATTTAACAGTTGTTTTGAATCTCATAACACTTAACCAATTTTCCGGCAATATGGTGAATTCAGTGAGTTCGTATTGACTCATAGAAGATTAAGACACTTTTCCTTTGCTTTGAAGAAAGCAAGCATTTTTTTGATATTGCAAAAGTCGACACTTAGTCATAAAAGCATTCATAGTGTAGCATACCCTAGTCATGTGGCAGTTCAAACTTTAGAGCCGGATCACCTGGGTTTGACTGAAACCCAAGTTCTACCGAGTAACAAATGCATAATACTGAAAAGTTCCTAAACTATCTGTTCCTCAGTTCCTTATGAGTAAAATGAAAACTACACAGGATATATATGTATGCATGTATGAATTTATATGTATATAACTTTATAAAGTTATTATGGGGATTAAATAAATTAATGTATTTAATATTACCTGGAATATAGTGTTAAGTAGTACTATGTCCAATATGAATGGAATTGCATATTACTTGGTGATTAGTTTTGAAAATCAGTAAGTAAAGTTACATTTAAATATAATAAAAATTTTCTTGAAAATCCTTAGGAAGTTACCTTTTTTGGAGACCCAGAGCCCACCTGTCAATATGTCTAGCGCTGTCATTTTTTCTACCAGTTTTGGAATAGATTGTTGTTTCTCTGATTGAACATCAAATAGTGTAGCAGGTCTGCATATAGGGATTGTGTTATATCAAAAGTCCATGTTGTTAAACATTCGCCTCATCTTAGAAGCACTTAGGAACTGATCTAGGCCAAAACAGACTCCTTCCTCATCCCGGGGTTGGTCAGTGAAAAGGCGGGCAAGAACTGTAACCCAATGTATTTGTTTCCTCCTCTTTCACCAACTTCTCCTTGTCTCTTTTTGCCAAGACAAGATAATTGAATTCACAGAAATTAAATGTGAAGCAATTACTCTTTACAAACATCTTGAGGTGCAAAGCTTGTTAATTAATATTTAGGGAAAAGTAAGGCAAGTTGTGTCACATAAGAGATAATAATGTTGTTCTTTTCAGATAAGTATTCTGTTATTATTTGCCATGAGTATTATTTCAAATGATAGCAATATTAAAGTATTTTTATACTTTCTTGAGTGTGCCCAGAATTGGACTACACTTACTGCCTTCAAAGCTAACAATACCCTGATCCAAACCCACCACCATCTCTTGCCCAGAATATGGCAACAGCCTCCCAACTGGTATGACAGCCTCTGCCTTTGGCCTCAAGAGGAAACAGTAGCCAGAACTGTCTTACAGGGCCCTCTAGTTTAACAACCTGCAAGGAGTCCCATTTCATTCACAGAAAAAGCTAAATGTCTTTTTTTTTTTTTTTTTTTTTCAGGATTTGTTGAGCTTTGTGTTATGTCCAGGAGATGGTTTATCTTGGTAAATATCCATGGGTATGTGAAAAAATTATTTGCTCTGCTACTATTGGATGGAGTATTCATATATAGAGCACTCTGTATATCCTGTGGGCTGGTTGTATTGTTCTGATCTTCTATGTTCTTGCTGAGTTCCTGTCTAGTAGTTCATTTGCTGAGAAGGGGTTCTGAGGTCCCAACTACAATTGTGGATTTGCCTGTTGCTCTTTTCGCCTCAGCTTTTGCTTCATGTTGTTTGGTCCATACACATTTAGGATGGTTATGTCTTCCTGCTAGATCGATTCCTTTTGAATTTAGAATATTTATATTTCAGATAAATTCAGGTAAAGTATTCAGATTACTGTCATTTTGTTTCTACTACTGTATTATTTGTTCCCTGTTTGCTGTGGTATTTTTCAGTTAAGTAATTTCCATTTTGCTTGTTTTATGACCTCTATCTCTGTGCTGAAATTTTCTATTTTTTCATTTGTTTTAAGATAATTTGTAATTATTTGTTGAATCATTTTTATCTTAGTTGCTTTAAAATAATTGTCAGATAATTCCGATATCTGATTCATCTTGGTATTGGTGTCAGTTAACTGTCTTCTCATTCAAGTGTGATTTTCATGGTTCTTGGTAATTTTTGAACATGTTCTGAACATTTTGGCTATTATGTTAGGAGACTCCAGGTCCTATTTACATTTTTTTATTTTTGCAGGCAGTCATCCTGTTTAGGTTTGGTATCCAGGTTCCCATATACTTTCATGGGTTATGGTTTCAATGGCAATCACAGCACTATTTTGGTCTGCTTTGTTTATCTTGTGACACTGGGGCTCCTACTGGTCCCTGCAAATGCTGCTTGAGAGGTCAAGGGAGGCTTGACCTCTGCTGGTCTTCCTGGCACCTCTAGGTAGGGAAGAGATCTTTGTCAGGTAGGACGAAGACAACTTCCTGGGCCAGGTGCTTGTTGTGTGGTATCTCTCTTGCTGGTGTCTCAAGTCCTACAGGGAAGGAGAGAACTCCTTTGACCAGAGGTATTTTTGTGGCATGATCCCTCTTGCTGACACCCCCAGGCAAGTGGTATCTCCAGGCAGGTGAAGGGAACTTTAGAGTCAAAACAAAACCTTCCAAAGCGGGGGCTACCTGTGACATGGTCCCTCTTATTGGTGCCCCAGGCTACAAGGTTTCTGTGGGTGAGAGCAAAGAGTCTCAGGTCTGGCAGGGAAGGAGAATGCCTGCCTTGGCCATTTAATCTCTGCAAGACTTCTGATGCATCCCTCTTGTCAGTTAGACCATGCATACCTGACTTTGCTTGTGAGACCTCTGTTTAATCCAGATGGGAGATGAGTCTACTTGGATGCTCCTGGTCACTAGATTGGGAGTCAGAAAATAGTAGACCTGGGCCACTTTCTTCTTTTGGGGGGAGGGTTGTAAGATACCTGTTTTGTTGCTCCTCCAGTCCCAAGATCCCACCCCAGTTTGCCTTCCTCTTCTCACCTTTTGGACTTCTTTGATTTTTGTCTTTTGCATCATTTCTAAAGCTCAAAGTAGTAAAGATTTTGTCTTTTGCATTATTTCTAAAGCTCAAAGTAGTAAAGAGGAGCAGGGAGAGGCCAGTCTATGGCATCTTGTCTGAACTGGAAATCCATAGTCCTTTTGGTGGCTTCTGGGCCATAGGTGATGTGTCCTCTTTGGTTTCCCTGCTCTCATCCCTCTGCTCTACCTCTTGTTCACTCTTGTCCAACTCCACTGTCTTCTTTTCTGTTCCTGAGCATATCAGACATGTTCCCACATAAGGGCCCTCTCATTAACTGTTGTCTCTTCTTAGAACTTTCTCTCGCCAGATATTTGCTTGGCTGTCTCCAGTTTTCCTCATATCTGCTCAAATGTCATCCTCTCAAAGGAATCTGTCTTATCCAATTGTCCACCACTCAGTTCTTTAGCATCTGAGAAATAAAAAGACAGAGCTCAATGGTTTTGCTTATTGTGGTAAGAGAGAGCTGTGCACCTCACATACTCTTTCCAAACAGAGCAGAGGGCTGACTGTCACATTAGTCTTATACAAAGTTTTGAGAAGCATGAAGTTCAGGGATTGGCAAGATTCATAGGCACAAATTTCATCAGGAGAAGTAAAGTTGCTCCGTGAGACTGCTGTTGATTGGTGGGTTGGCACTCAGAGGTATGTTTGCTTTTATTTTTAAATGAGATCCTTCCTGATTGGCTGACTTTTAAAAAGCAAGGGATTGAAACTATGGTTGGCTTGTAAAAAAGCATGTTCACAGAGGTGAGTTGTCCTGATTCATTGAAAATTGTCTTTTCAGGGGGCGCCTGGGTGGCTCAGTTGGTTAAGTGTCGACTTCAGCCCAGGTCGACACGTTCCTAGGTTCGAGCCCAGCACTGGGTTCTGTGCTGAGAGCTTCAGATACCGTGTCTCCCTCTCTCTCTGCCCCTTCCCTGCTCACGCTCTCTCTCTGTCTCTCAAAGGTAAATAAAATTTTTTTTAAAAATTTAAAAAAAGGAAAATTGTCTTTTTACCAGAGCTACAGAACAAAGCAGTCTTGTTCTAGCAGTGTGTACCTTTTATTCTCACCCCACACTCAATTACCCTTATCCTGCTTTACCTTTCCTCCCTATTGTATTTATCACCTTCTAATGTAATAAATATTTACTTATTATGTTTAGTGTTTGTCTGCCTTCCTTTGCTAGAAAGGAAGCTCCACAAGTTGGGCATTTTTGGTTGTTTGTTTCTTGATATATCTTACTTTTCTAGAATACTGTCTGGCACATAGTGAGCACACAATAAACATTTGTTAGATTATAATTATTTTTTTTACAATTTAAAAAAAATTAGAGAAAGAGAGAGAGAGCACACATGAGAGAGGAGAGGGACAGCGTGAGAGAGAGAGAGAGAGAGAGAGAGAAAACCTTAAGCAGGCTCCATGCTCGGCATAGAGCCCCATGTGGAGCTTGATCCCACAACCCTGGGATCATGAACTGAGCTGAAATCAAGAGTTGACCACTCAATTGACTGGGCCACCCAGGCACCCTAATTTTGTTGGGTTATGATTGAATATTTGGACAGTATCCCAAGCAAGCCTAGAAAAAGCCAGTTATATTTATTTTTGTACCTGTTCCTCCCTCCCTGGACAATCCTGCAAATATGTCTTTCACTGTGAGGTACAGCTGATACGATAAGAATATATTTCAGTTAGCATTTTTTTTTATTTTCCAGGGTATATACATTTTTTAATTTGAATCTCATTTGAAGGTACATCCAGAAATTGGGGGCCCTCTTCAAGAAAGAAGAATACAAAATAAGAAATACAAAACAGGGGCGCCTGGGTGGCGTAGTCGGTTAAGCGTCCGACTTCAGCCAGGTCACGATCTCGCGGTCCGTGAGTTCGAGCCCCGCGTCAGGCTCTGGGCTGACGGCTCGGAGCCTGGAGCCTGTTTCCGATTCTGTGTCTCCCTCTCTCTGCCCCTCCCCCGTTCATGCTCTGTCTCTCTCTGTCCCAAAAATAAATAAACGTTGGAAAAAAAAAAATTTAAAAAAAAAAAAAAAAAAAGAAATACAAAACAGTGCTTGGAAAGAGCCCATGCAAACAGAGCTCTGATTCTTTAGCTACATTCATTCCAACTTTCATGGTGGGATACAAGACACCACTCCTTTTTCTTGCCATTATTAAAAGAATTTCAGACAGTAGCAAATAAGAGAAACACTGATGGCTTCCTAGGATAAACTATGATGTCAATAATAAACCAGATTAACCTAAAAGGAAAAGCAAAAGCAAAAAAAACAACAACAAATAAGGTATCTTGGTTCAGTGAACATAATACAAATTAAAGTGACTTACCTGAACCATTTAAGGTTAATTACAATGAAGCACAGTATAGCTTACGGGTGTCATTAGTTTGACAGATTAACTTTGGCTGTCATCAAAACTAGCCCTTGATTCTATGCTGAGACAAGGATTTTCTTCAACTTCTGGCATGCAACCCATACCTTCCAAATTTTTTGTTAAAATCAAAAGAAGGCTGGAACAGAATCACACTGTTTGAGGCAAATAGCAATCTGAGGGAAAAGAGAGCCTGAAGATACTATCGTAGCATCCATAACCTCAACTGAGTTTCCATTTATCTCTTTCCAACACCCCATTGTCTATCCAAATAGTCATGTGGTACTTTGTTTAATTACTTGTTTGATGTAAGTCTTCCCAACTAGACTGTGAACTTCATAAGAGCAAGGGCCCTGTCCAATGCCTTCCTGCTTTCTCCTCAGCACTGACACAATTAATAATTGTGTGGATTCATTTTATGAATGAATAAATTAATTGAAGAAAACTTGGCTTTCTTTAGAATGCTTTACTTGGCAGAGCATCTCCCTATTCTTCTTTTCTGTATTTCCTTTATTTCTACATCAGTAATTCATTCTGCTCCTTATAACCAGGGCTGGAAGACTTAAATCCCTTTCTGGGAAATTCCTTAGTAGCAGCTGCCTTAATCAGAACCAGTTTGACCACCAAGACATCTTGTCTGTATTTTGTCCTACCTATCCCCTTTGTTTTCTTTGAAATCGATTAATAATTAATGCAGAGCAAGAGAAATGAAAAAATATTAAAACACACTCTCCTTACATAATTTGAGTATTTGGCTAACTAAGTGTAAAATATTTGATATTTTCATGGGGAAATCAGCAACTTGTGGTCTCTGATGTTGGTGCTTTTGTTTATTTGACACATTTTTCATAGTCATGTTACCAGTAACTTTAGAGGTCCCAGAGTAAGAAATATTTCTCCTCCCTGGGTTCAGTAATTCTGTCATCCAAAGGGCTGAGAGCTGTGTCACTTGCTTCTTCGTTATTTGGCTAGAGAGGAAGTTTTTATGAAATGTCCTTTTTATTTCCAGAATATATATTTAATACTAAGAAACCTGCTTGTAATTGTGCCAACAGTTAAGCTATTATTTCTTCTTTAAAGGGCCTATTCTGTTGCATGGGTCTTTTAAATGTAATTTCTTTAAAACTTGAGTTCAAAGGACCACCTCTCCTTTCACCAAATTGCAGACACTTTGGAATGGTGTGAATTCAAGGCCCATTCTATTCCCAGTAAATCTGGCCCAGCACAAGTGTCCTCTTCAACATCTCTTGTCCTTTGTTGTCATCCCTCTTCTTGGTATCTTTCTGATGCCCACCTTTGTATTTCTTGCCATGGACATTTCCTGTGATCATTCAAGCATATGTCTCCCCTCTGGGAGGAAGCTGATAAGAATTAATCATTCATAAATGTGATTATGGATGATAACAAACTCTTCTCAGTTAAGGTCTGCAGCTTAGCAGGATAGTTTTAAAACATTCCTTTGCATATACAGCATTTTAGTAACCACATGATTTCCCCCAAAACTCACAACAACCCTGTGAAGGAGAAGATGTGGCTAGAAATAACTATCCTGCTCTTGTAGATGGCAACACTATGATTCTGAGAGGCTAAATGACTTGCTGATCGTTTCATAATAAGTAGAAGCCTGATCTGAAACTAGGCTGAGGCAACATGCTCTTGCATCTTTCCACCACCAGACTGCCAGCATTTGACATGATCAGTTGATAAAATTTAGCCAAAGTGGCCAGCCATTAGGAGGGAGTAGGGAGGGGCACATCATCCTCTCAGTGCTTCCTTAATAGCCTTTCCCTCATCCTTGGAATTCTCTTTTGTTTCTTTGACTCCACTTCCTCCTCTTTGCCTCCCTGATCATGTGTTGTAATTTCCTATGCATTTTCCTCTTCCATTATGTGCCCTTGGCATCCCCATAGTTTTTGACCCTCATTGGGGGGCATTGGTTAAACATACAATTCCAGAGCCAGGACCTGGGATTCTGTAGGTTAAGTAAGTGCCCAGGCAAATCCTATGATTTGGCACATTTGAGAGACTGAATAATATGAGAAATATTTGTTAACTGACTAATAGATTGATGTGGAGAAATTCAACTACTTAATTGATTGCTAATATGCACACTCAACCTCTACATGGGGTAGAGAAAGTTTAAGCAGAGAACATTTGCACTGAAATACACCATCAGTTAAATATGAAAGAAACTCAAAGTAAATGTGAATTTAAATTTATTATACCGTTGACTTCTAATACTTTTTTCTTTTTGAAAATAAGAACCATGGGGAATGGAAGCATTAATATTCATAATACATATTTTTGGAATTTCTCATTTCTAATATTATTGAGGATCGTGTCCCACCTATCTTGGGAGTAAGGCAAACAAAGGCGGAGAGGGAGCCTCTCAGAATGGCAAAGGAGATCAATAGAAAAAAATCAAGTGAAAGGAAACACTGAATGGCTCCTCAGTTTTTAATAAACTCTCATAATCAGAGTCTGAATCCCCTCTTGATTAATTGAGTGACCCAAAAGGAAGACTTAAAAAAGGCTTTCTTTCTTTTTTTTCCCTTTTTTAAAAAAACTGGCTCCTTAGACCTTGTGGTTAGGAAATAGGTCTTGCCAATTTTGATAAATTAGTTGCAAATGAATCAGAAACATGTGGACTATATGTATTCATATTTAAATAGGGGAAAGGTGCTTGGAAAATACACTTGGTCCATGCCAAGGTCTCAATGTTTCAGAAACAGTCTGTGGTATTTTCAGAAAACAAAACATTTCTACTCTGTCAGCAATCTCACGTCAATGCATTTACACAATGCTTAGTTAGCCTTAAACCCAAATTAACAAAAAGGTTCACATTGCAAAATAGCTAACATTTCTACAAACTCATGAGCACCGACTTGGCTTGTCTCTACTATTCTGAGACAATCACACACTCTTTGATGTTCAGCTCTCTACTCCTTACATAGTACAATCCAGGAATAGCACAAAGGTAAACTCCTACCTATCCCCACATCTCCCCATGAGGCAGTGGGTCTTTAATAAATGCAAATAGTATACATGGAATTCTGCATATATTCTTCGATGCATATTCTTGAAAGAATAATTAGGAACACACAAAGTTAATATAATGCTAAAATACAGTATGCAGCAATTAAATCATAATTGTCATTGTATAGCTATGGTGACGTTATATAAAGAAGAATAGCACTTTATCTGGTGAATATCAGACTCAGTTTTCCCATTTTTAATTTGTTATGTTCTTTTTATATCCCACCTAAATAATTGAGTATTAATATTGGAGTGGTTTTTTTTTCCTGCATTATCAGTGATTTTACCTATATAACGTGCAGTTTTAAAAATTGGCAAAATTGATGCCAAAATAAGCTAGTAATCCTACATATTTAATTACGTGATACAAACACTCAGGAGCTTCAGCTATTTATGTTAGGAAAAAAAGTCCAATTATATAGAGAGATTCAGTTTTAAATGACCATAGACGATAAAAATTTCAAGCAGCCAAAACTACCCTTAAATACCCTCATTAGGCCATTGAGGGCAGGGTGCATTTGGCTGCAAACCATTGCTATACAGCAACTGTTCAGCACACTAGTTTGTGAACTGCTGAACTAGACTCAAGGAAGGAAGAAAGGAGAATTATTGTGCAAAGATTCCAACAGACAGATCCATCTGCCTTGAAAATACCTATGAAGTCTCCATGGACCAAAAGGGGAATTGGTAGAATATTCTAAAGTGCTCCCCCTTCCTGAAGACATTCTTTCCTTGACTCACTTTTAACCTTTGGCTTTTAGAACCTTAACACCTATTAACAGACATGTTTGGGATGAGCTCTGAGGCGATAATGAGGTTTCATCTTAGAGACGGTCAGTTTCTAACGACAGACTTCAGGTACCTGCATTTATATGAGACTGCACTGATCTAATTAACTTGATGGAGAAAGTCAATTCAAGGATTGTAAATATTTTTGGTTTTGTGTTACCACCTATAGTGAGAAAGTCTACAGAAATAAAAAAATATTGTCAGTGGGGTTATAATCATTTTAAACAAACAAACAAAAAGAAAATTCGTCCCGGAAACTAAAGTCATATTAGAAACAGGAGTGCAAGAAGAAGCCAGTCAGATCACCACTAAGAAGAGCACTTCTCCAGCTTTCACGTGTGCACAAATTATCTGGAGATCCTGCTCAAAAGCCGACTAGAGCCTGAGGTCCACACGTTTGACAAACAACCACAGATGCCCGTGTTGCTGGTCCCCACACCACACTGGGTAGCAGGGCTGTAAATCACCCTCCCAGAGCCAACAGCCAGAGATTCCTAGAGCACACTATACTGCACGTGAAGATTAACTACCAACCAAAAAACCACAGAACAAAATAAGAACAATGAATTGACCTATTACTGTAATATACCGTAAGCAGCCCTTACTCTTCATCTTTTCAGACAAGTATGTTTCTATTCACATCCTCAAATCCGACACTCCACAGAAACCATATGGAGGGTGGTCTTCAGATATGGAGGCCACTATGATGTAGACAGATTATGCAGCACATGCAGGGTGGTATTTTTGTGTAGGTGACGCTAATAGACAAAGAACACAATGAGGCCACCTTGTGAGCATGGAAAGTTTATAAGCTGTTTACATGAAGAAGGGACTCCTTCACCTATTGAGTTGCTATTATTGTTTAATTTTAAGCTTCCCTTTTAAGTTTCATGTAGTTGTTACATGATTATGGACAAGAATGAAGTGAAATCATAACAAAACAAATAAAACCCCTGTATTTTGGTAAATTTGGTAAGACAGCCACTCAATATTATAAAAAGAACAAAACAATCCCATAATCTTTAAACTTGTCATCAGAATTCAGTGGTTGCATTGACTTGAATTTACTAACCAGTTCAGGCAGAAAAGTTAATCCTTCTCGAAGTCCTAATACCCATCTTTTTAGGAGTTTTTCAAATTAGTGAGTCACAAACCCCAAGCAAAAAACTTGACAGAAATTATCAAAAAGATTTCACTAATTTTTCTGGAAGTAGGATTTTGAAGCTATTTTAAGAAAGCCTATAAAATTGGAGATAACTCAATAGATCTGAAAATGACAAAAAAGACTCTCAAGAAACAAAAGAAATAATACAAAAAGAAAAGAAGGATTTATGTAGAACAGATATTAAAGGTGTAGTGTCAAAAAAATTCTGGGTAAGAAAATCTGTTCTGACAACTTGCAATGTTAGATTAGAAAAATTTTGGAATATTACCAAGTTCCATGAAAAACATGGAAAATAATTTCAAAGGAAAGGGAGGGGACAAAAACCCCAACAATTCATCCTCCTCTCCAGTGAAGAATATTAGCGTATTAACAGACCAAAAGTTTCTGGAGAGTTGCCATCTGTTCTATGCAAGAAGAAATGACATATAGCAGTATGTGTAATTATAACAGGTACCAGTTCAACTAATGTTTATTGCCAGTGTCAGGTGGTTTGAAATACCCAAGAAGTATCAGCACAAACTAATGTCTTGCAATCACTTTTTACTTTTGTGTGAAAAGGAATGGTAAATTGTTTTTGTAACATCTCCATAATAAACCTTATTTTCACCCCTTTTCACCTTGCCTTCTATAAAAGGAAGTAAAAAAGTGAAAGGCAATGGCTTCCATGACTGCTTACTTGGATGGTTCACAGCCTTAAACTTAGGCAACAACAATCAGTTTATTTAAAAAAGCATCTGAACTCAACACAAGGAAAGACTTAGCTCTGTTTAAATAGATTAAATATGTACCTTCAGACATGGGTGACCTGCCATCTTCCTCCACTCCTCCCCTGTAGTCTCTGGAGAATCAGCGTCCTGACAGAAGTATACTGGAACTCTGTGGGGGCAGAAAAAAGTTTGAGAACTACTCCACACAGGCTTACTTCCTATTTCTTTATTTCTTCTTTTCTGACCTCATTGCAGAATGGACAATTACTTATACCTTTAAGTTCACTTCATGAAACATAGTAATCATTGTTGCAAGCAATGTATCTTCTTCCCTCTTTCCTCTCTTCCTTCTTTCTCCACTCCCCTTTATCGTCTTTCCTGTTAGTCATTTCTTTCCATCCCATAGTCAATCTCTCTAATGCTTTTATTGTGACTCTTTTGTTGGCAGTTTTCTTGCAAGATGAGTATTGTTGTTTTGTGCACCTGTATATAAATGTGTGTATGTTTTGCCTTTTGCCCTTAAGCACCATAGCCTTAAGATATATTAATATTGCTATGCATATATTGGATCCACCCCTGCTAACAGTTACACCCCTGATGTGTATATACCACATTATCACAGTGCTAGATACCCAGGCTGCTTGGTCTCTCTGCCACCGTATATAATGCTGCAATGGACATCCTTGTACATATCCTCTTGGGTCTGTGTGATAAATTCTCTGAAACATGTATCAACAATGGAATAGCTGGAGGTTTCCAGTCTAAGAGAGTGTCTTCTCCACATCATCCAAGACCACTCCAACTATATTTGCAACTCAAGGTTTTATTTCTATAGCTTTAAAGAAGATAATGGTCTAGCTCGATTGGAACATAGATATTTAGGAATTTATTTATTTATTCTTCTTTTGCTCATTCAGTAGTTTACTGAATACCAAATATGCGTATTTGATGGTATAAAGATAAATATCTATCCTTCATTTTACATATATGTGTGTGTGTGTGTGTGTGCCATTTTTACAGACGGGTAAAATATGGCTTGAGGTCATGTGATTATTAAGTGACAAGAGTTAGAATTTGGAAAAAGTCAAATTCCAAATCCCCTCAAGGGAATAAAAGAAAGAGAATATTGTCTTTATAGGAAAAACATCACCTTGCTCTCTTGAGAGTGGGAAATGAGGGAAAATAGATGTTCTTCCTCAGAAAATTCACACATACAGTTCTTGATTTGTTAGTGGAAACTTGCACCTTGGTAAGATGTGTCTTTAACCCAAGAGTTTTGATATAGTGCTTTTGTGTTCCAGAGAGAAGAGTGGATGCTCTGAGGCTCAGGCCAGTATTCTCACTGGAAGCTGAGCAGGGAGGATCTGGCAGCACAAGCTTCTAAGAGAGAAAGACTCTGTTCCAGGGGTCATCTTTCCCTTTCCTGAGTACTTTTTAAAATGTAAGTTCCAGTAGAAGGTGCACAGTACGTAGAGCAGCAGCATGAGAATGAAGTGCCACAGTATTCCCTTAGCCATGGTTTAAATTATCCATGCACAACTGTGCTTCTGAAACACATGATCCTCCTTCTAACATGTTCTCAGAAGGTCAATAATAGCCTAATGCTACATCATGATGCCTACGTCATTAACCTTACTTCATCTCATCACCATTCAGGCATTTTATCATCTCCCATCATCACAAGAAGAAGGGTGAGTACCGCACAATAAGTTATTTTTAAGTTTATTTATTTTGAGAGAGACAGAGCAGGCAGGGGAGAGGCATCTCGAGAGAGCAGGAGAGACAGAATTCCTAGCAGGTTCCACACTGTTACCCAGAGCCTGACACAGGGCTCAATCTCACAAACCATGAAATCATGACCTGAGCCAAAAATCAAGAGTCAGATGCTTAACCGACTGAGCCACACAGGTGTCCCCAGTACAATAAGTTATTTTGAGACTGAGAGACCACATTCACATCACTTTTATTACAGTATATCGATATAATTGTTCTATTTTATCATTAGTTTTTGTTGTTCATCTCTTATTGTGTCTAATTTATAAATTAAACTTTATCATGTAGGTATAGGAAAAAACAGAGCATATATAAGCTTCAGTACTATCTGTGGTTTGCAGCCATTCACTAGGGGCCTTAGAACGAATCCCCCCAGGCTAGGTGGGGACTATTGTTGCCTAAATGAATCTCAGAAAAACATAAGGAACACCTGCCGAGGTGGGGAGGGTTAAAGGAGTAGTGATCATTTCCAGTTTAAAAACTCCAAAATCAGAGGTTCTTAACTTTTTTCAGTTTGATATCTTAGAAACATAAAAAGCATTTCAGTGATGTATTGTAACAATGGCTGTCCGTTTAATATTAGTTTTGAGTGAAATACATAATAGCAAAAGCTACAATGAATTTAGTAATACTTCAATTTGTACCTAACATTTTACAAATACCAGTGATATAGTTTTAGTTTATTAATTTATCTTTAATTTTACTACTTTACTTTTGGTGGTTGTATCAGAAAAGCTCCAGGGTGACTTGAATAGTAACAGTGGGGTACCCTTGGCTTCCTTTTTGGTGTTTCAATATAAAAAGAACCTGACTACTTCTCTGCTCACTGCTGCAGCCTGCTTAATCAAAGACTCTGATGTGTCTAATGCCTCACCAGGATGGTGGCTGGTGGCTGTGGCTCAGAAGCAGACCCCCAGCTGTTTCCTTTGCCCCACTGACTGCCAGGCTGCTTTCTGTGACTTTCCCAGCCAGGTCACACAGGTAATCATGCTGCTAGAGGCTTGAGGAGATTGTGAGTTATCTGGGGATGCCAACAGTGTGGCCATGAGTGGGAGACTGGACTTCCCAAGACAGGCTTGCTCACCAGTGACTCAGACCTGCCTTGGGGAGATCGAAGTAGTGGGGGATGGCTCCCCAAGAGTACTTAGCACTTCTGTAGGAACTTATTCCCAGACGTGGAGCCCAGGATGTAACACGACTACTCATGGATGGCCCAGAGCAAATAGCTGGAGGGGACAGCTGCCACGCTCTTGCTTCTGGACTGATGGAAATTTTGGCTTATGACTGTACATGGCAGGGACTAAGGGGTGCTGGACCACCCAGTCCATCTGCAAAGGAAGTCTCTTTGCTGGAGGCTGTTTTACCACCAACAAATGTGCATGCGCTCAGGGTGTATATTTATTATACTATGTGTTATTCATTGCCTTTACAGACTAAAGCCTATGGTTAATGCTTGATGAACATTTAGATTCCCAAACCCTTATAATTATTTACTCTCTCCACCCATCAACAAGAGACCATGTCTTGGAAACCACTATTCTAAATGCCCCAAATCAGTGTCCCTAGTTGGGTACTTAACATACCACCTTGTACCGATATTTTTAGATTATGTATTTTTTGGTTAGTATGTTAGTATCCCTCATCTCGTACATGTGGATTGTAAACTCTCTGAAAAGAGAAATCATATATTACATTTTCATACCCAGGATGTTCAGTGGCAAGAACACAGCTTTGCAGAGAGCCATGCTAAATGGAGGGGGAAAAAATTAGTAAGCACCCACTCAGTGCCAGGAATTGTGGCAAATGCTTCACATTTACAGAGGACACTTAAGTTAACTTTACAACTTGCATTGTAAACCCTTCCTTTGTGCAGCAACAAAGGAATGGTTTTTAAACAGTGTAATCCCATCACCTAATCTCATTCCCTTGTCTTAGAAGGATTCTGGAGCACAGGTTTAAGCTAATCAGAGCATTGCACTCACCCAAGGGGTCATTAGATTAAGGCTAGGCATAAGACATAAAGTGGACCATCAGATTGAAAGGAAGGTGTTTTTGTTTTTGTTTTTCCATTTTGGGGGAAGGAAGCAAAGCTGTGCACAGCCAGTTAATGTAAGGATCTAGATCCTTGAAGTCATTGAGCCATTAAACCAATCAATCAGACCTGAACTACTCTGTGGCAGATTCCCATATCTATTATCTACCTTTCTTGACCTGCTCTCTGCTCTGAAAGGCTGATTTGTATGAATGTGTGTAAGTGGCCACTCTTCCCTCTGGCTTCCAGTTGGCTCTAACTAATGGGGGAACATCAGCAGGACACGGAAAGGAGGGAGAAGAGTAAGGTCAGCATATTTATTCTGAGACAACGTCCTGTCCTGGAATACCTTCTTTTCTGAGACAGTACATCCCTTTACTATCTAAACCAGCTTGAGTTTGTTTTCAGTTCCAGTGAAAAGTGTCCTGCTGATATATATATATATATATATATATATATATATATATATATATATATTATCCCATATAGGTAGCCTTAGAAAAAGCTCAAGGAGTATTATATCCATTTTACTTCAATGGAACGAGGGCCCAGAGAGATTGCCTATCTTGGACAAGATGTTGAAGGAAGCCTGATTTTTTTAAGTTTAGAAACTGATTTACGTTTACTAAACACTCTATTTTAGAATTATTGATTTCACTTTTTAAAATTTAGTAAATGTCTTTTAAATACTTTCTTAGCCAAAGATCATGATCATAAAATAGGCTCATTTAACCTTTTATATAGGTTTCATTTGGTGCTGGATGCCATATGTATTCTCCTTTATCATTTAATCGCCCCTAATCTGTGAAGATTCTAAAAGAGAATAGAATATATAGAGAAATCATAATTTGCCTCCTATTAAAGAACACCTTGGGATACATCCTAAAAGCTTAAAAAACAAACAGCTATTTTTTTAGAAATAATTTGAAACTTACAATGGATCTGCATGAATAGTCAAAATATATCCTTATATGCTTTACCAAGATTCCCCTATGGGTCATATTTGCCCCAGTTACTTTTCCTTTCTCTTTTCCTCCCTCCCACCAACCCCCCTCTGTGTATGTGTATATATGCCCCATATCTGTATATATATCTTTTAACTTCTAAATACTTTCGTGCATTATCTCCTGAGAACAAGGACATTCTCTTATGTAACCACAATGCAGTTATCAACTTCAAGGCATTTAACATTGAATACTTCAATCTCTAATATTTCAATTTTTCCAATTAACCCAATAATGATCTTTATAGCATTTCCCCCTCCATACAGGATCCAGTCTAAGATCACATGTTGTATTTGGTTTTCGTGTCCAATTAAAATTTTTTTTAATGTTTATTTATTTTTGAGAGAGAGAGAGAGAGAGAGTGCGCACAAGCAGGGGAGGGACAGAGAGAGAGGGAGACACAGAATAGGAACCAGGCTCCAGGCTCTGAGCTGTCAGCACACAGCCAACATGAGGCTTGAACCCATGAACCTCGAGATCATTACCTGAGCCGAAGTCGGACGCTCAACCGACCAGCCACCCAGGCACTCCTTCATGTCTCTTTAATTTATTTGAGTTTGGAAAAGTGCCTCAGCCTTTTATTGACTTTAACCACAATTCCATTTTGGAGCTTCCTGCCTCATTCCTCCCTTTTAAATATAATGCTCTTTTTTTTTTTTTTTTTCCTGCTGTTTCCCCATGATTGGATTCAGTTTATGTGTATCCTGTCAGAGGACTACCTGGGTGAGGTTGTGTGCTCCTCAGGATATTGCACCCAGAGGCACCCACAGACCATCCGCCTTTCCTTGATCACTTTAATTGTGACCACCTGGTCAATGTGTTGTCTGATTTTTCCACTATCTAGGACAGAGGCCTGATTTTTAAAATCAGGATTTGTCAGACTGCAGTGCTCTGCTACTGGCTGCTTCCTGATGACTTTGATTCATCTGCCCTTGTTGAGAACCTTAATAGAACCATTATTTGCTGACTCTAATTGAAGTGAGTTTTCTTTCTCTTAAGACCAAAGTCTGGGCAAGGGAGGTTACAATCAAAGGATTTCTACAGCTTCTGAATTGTTTTCAAATCCTAACAATTGGCCTCTGGCTATTCAATTAAATAACTGTTAAGGGAAAACAATCGATTTTCCAAACCTCTTTTCTTGCAGGCCCAGTTGCTTTTAAGGTATCTTACCTTCTCCGTAAAAGAAGTGTCTGCTCTGTCTGTTCAGATGTAGGGTGATTTGTTTCTGAGCAGCAGGTAAATTACTTTGTTCCCAGAAGCAGCTTTGGGAGGAGGGAGCTCAGGGTGGGAAGGTCCTCAGAGGGGTTTATGCAATGGTTGGTCCTCTTCCGCATTGCTTGGGTCCCGGGAGCCTTGACAATTTGGTTCTAGTCAACCCCGAAAGTGCTAAAGGTCACATCTCCAATATTTCTCACCTAATCTTTCTTGACCAATTTTCCCTGTTTTAGAAGGTAGTTGGGAAGACACTAAACTTTGGGCAGGCTTTGCAGGTGGGTCTCTGGGCTCATGTGAAATCTGAACGTAATAGCTTTAAGTAAACAACTGATCTTAAAACCAGTACAATTGGTTGTTGAGTCAAAATGCATCCCAGACCTCAAAGACTTTGAGAGAATGTGAAACCAAACTCCTTACCTGTAATTACATTCTGTTGATTTGTCTAAAGTAATTCCCTTTTGTCACTTTAGGCTGCACAAAGCCCTCAAGAGACAATGGCAGGCGTTGTTGGCGTGCACAGTGCCGGTGTAACAGCCAGCAAAGAAAAGAAAACTTGTGGTCTGTGCATTTCACTGCAGGATACAAATCATGCAGTAGAATCTGGCGACTATTATGAGGCTGAAATAAGCACATATAGTCACAGAACAAAGCAACCAAATTATGTATTTAACATAATAATAATTATAAAAGCTTCCTAGGCATCATTTTGAACTATCTGCTGCCATGAGTCCTGAGGGCTTCCTTCCACTATGGGGAACACTAAAAAATGAATAGTGACAGGAAGCTGGGGCGGAGAGCAGGCTCAGCCATTAGTTTCCTTTTGTGTGTGAGCAATTGTTTTAAAGTTCATTGCAATGCTCAGGGTATCATTGTTTCCACAAATTACCCCTTGGATGGTTTACTATGAGTGCCAGCTTCTCTGGGGTACCTTCTGGATTTTACAAGTGGTTCCATCACGCAATGATTATTATTCTTCAAGAAATTATCCAGAGTGGCTTGTTACATGACAGACATGTGGTTTGAATTTTGTTATAAACACAGAACAAAGGGTCTGAGAGTGTTTCTTTTCATTATCTGAGCTGTGTGGCTCTGAGGAAACATGAGACAGTTCATTATTCAAATGAGAATATTTTTTTGCCTTTCATTTTCGCTTTTATTTCTGTATATCCATGACATTTCAGCAAGCAAGCTGCCTCCTCTAGAAGCACCATCTGCTTTTCTTTTCAACTGTGACACCATCTGAGAGAATACCTTCTCACTCGTAGAAATACATGTGGGATGAGGGGAGTGGTGTTGTTAATTATATATACATATATAGGTGTGTGTGTATATGTGTGTGTGTACTTTTTTGTTAGTTTCAATACCAGAGCATAGATATATCATTACGAAATTTGATGTCAGTAAGACAGCTAAATAAAAATTTCCAACCTAACTTTCTCTCAGGTCTCAAATCCCGTCTTAGTGCAATGGGATATAAATTCCATGAGCATGGGACTTCTGTGTGTGTTCACTGGTATATGCTGGAATCTAGAAGAGTGTTTGGTATATAGTAGGTGCTAAATAGTTGTTGAATGAAGAAGCGTGAATAACAGGGTTCTTCCTGAGTACTTTTTGTGTGTTCAGCATGTACCAGTCAGAAATTACTCTTGCTGGCTGTGGATGTTCATGCCCTCCATCCCCATAGTGGCTGTGATCCTCTTTTGCCCTGCGTTAAAATACACTGTGATAGATGATGGTCTTGGATGGGGATGCTTTCTCCGACCTGCATCTGCCTGTGCTGCCAACTCTCTAGAATCACACAGGAGTGTCAAGTTTTCCCACAGGAGTGTCCAGCCCGGGCCCTAGCCTTGGGACTTTTGCTTCATTAATACACAGATCACAGAAGCAATCAGACCTTACTATCTATTGAGACGACTCCTGTTAAACTGCTACCATAACTCAGGAAATCTGTGAAAAATACCTTCCTAGGTACAGCTTTGAATAGTGCGGTATAACTGGCCATGAAACAGCAGCTGTTGGACTGCCCTGATGTCCTGCAATTGGAACTGCATTATCTCATTTCAGCAGAGGTTTCAGAAAGAGGCAGGGAGCAAGATTGGCTGGTCTTCAGGTTTCCATGGCAGAAAGGATTCATGTCCACACCTTGGGCCTTTACAGCCCATTCATAGAAAATCTGAGAGCAGCAGGCGCTTTCATTGGTCTTGACAGACATGTATAGAAGGGAGAGACTGAGGTCATCCATGATATCATTAATGCCTAATAGCTAACTGACGTGAGAGGCAGAAACATATGATACTATTTTTTTTTTTAGGAGCTGCTCTAATGAGAAATTTTCAGTGATTTCCCATTCCCAATAGAATGGAAACCAAAATTATAAGCAAGGTGTGTAAAAATCTTAGCTAAACGTACCTTCTCAGATGAAGTCTCCTTGCCCACCTGTGGCCACCCTATACTGGAAGTGAGCTGGAGGACAGTCACCATCCAGTAGGCACCCCTACTGTGGTAACCATGCCATGTTGCCTTGAATGGAATGCCCTCACCTCTGGTGGTTGAAGGTCTAGTAAAGGGGCTGATGACTTCCTCTGTAAACATATTCAATTGAGGTACTCAAGGTACAACTAAGGGGAATTTTGCAGCAAGGAGTTGGAGAGAGAGCTTGGAGCTCCAGAGAGAGGTCTGGCTGGAGACTCAGCCTGGGGAGGTTTCAGCTCTTGATTGTATGTGAAAGTATAGGGTGAATGAGATCATGTAAGATGAGTGTGTAGAGTAAGAAGAGACGAGGACATAGGTTTTATGGGAAAAGTGAAGAAACTGGTACCCATGAAAAAAATTATGAATCAGTGATCCGAATTAGAGGAAAACAAAGGAAAGTGGTATTATGAATAATTAAGCTAATATTTACTGAATGCCACCTATGTGAGACAGCTTTTTTTAACCTCTGGGTGTCAGTTAATTCAACTAATACAACAACCCTATAAAGTAAGTTTTATTATCTCAATTTTTAATATGAGGCACAGAGAGGCCAAGTAGCTTGTCTAAGAGTACCAGCTGGCAGGTAGTGAGGATTAAGATTAGACTCATCTGATTCCAAACTTGGTATCCTATCTCTTTATAATATCTCTCCAATGTAAAAAGAAAAAAAAAACAAAAACAAACAAAAAAAAAAACAAGGCAATCAGGATGTAGAGAGTGGCTCAAATTTTCACAATGCCACATGCTCCAGAGAAGTCACTTAAGATATGAATGGGATCAACGTGGCTTTCCATCGGATCTGACAACTAGGATGATACGATGGTTTTAGCATGAGTCACTCTAGTGGACTTGGGGCAGGTGAAGTTTGAAACAAATGAGCTCCAGGGTGTCACCTATATTTCATCTATTTCTTTGCCACAGGGTCTAGTTGTAGGGCACTTAAATAGATATTCAAAAGATAGTCATTCTCTGAATATTTCCAAAGGTAAACTTGAACATAACTTCAACTCTCCATAGTATTTTCAATTCTCTATTTCACTGTAGTTGTATAGAAACAGCCCACAACGAAGATACAAAACTGTATACCTTGAGTAACAAGCAGGACTGGTAGAGTTTTGGTTTGTGTATGCGGGAGATAGTGGGAGAGGCAAGCTCTACAGCTTTTAAAAATGAAGAAACTGAGGCATGGAGAGATGAAGTAACTTGCTATGGCGAGGAGGGAGCAATTGCCTAGTGATTACCTCCAGGAGATCTGAAAGGCTTTCAGCCTTACCAAAACTAAAAATTCAGTTTGGGGCACCTGGGTGGCTCAGTCGGTTAAGCGTCCGACTTCAGCTCAGGTCATGATCTCACAGCTTGTGAGTTGGAGCCCCGCATCTGGCTCTGTGCTGACAGCTCGGAGCCTGGAGCCTGCTTCTGATTCTGTGTCTCCTCCTCTCTCTGCTTCTCCCCTGCTCATGCTCTCTCTCTCTCTGTCTCTCAATAATAAATAAATGTTTAAAAAAAATTACTTTGCCATTTAATGCTAATTAAATTCCATTCCTGTCTTGTCAATTCTGGTGGGAAAGAAAGGGCTTCTAGGATGAGTATGAAAGATCTTTAGGAATCTCCCCTCCTGGGTTCTCTTAGGCTCAGGAAATTAAGGAGCCAATGCTTTCTGCAATCATCTCTGCCCCAGTCCCAAATCATGAAGGAACCTCCTGCCCTCTACAGCAGCTACCACAAAGACTGACCTGAAATATGACTGTCCCTTCTCTAGTGTTCAGACCAATTGAAATTTTTTTTTTTAAATTTTTGGGGGAGAGAGAGAGAAGAGAGAGGGAACATGAGGGAGGAACAAAAATAGAGGGAGACACAGAATCTGAAGCAGGCTCCAGGCTCCAGGCTCTGAGCTGTCAGCACAGAGCCCAAGGTGGGGCTCGAACCCACGAATGTGCGATCGTCATCTGAGTTGAAGTTGGTCTGTTAACCAACTGAGCCACCGAGGTATCCCCAGACCAATTTAAATGAAAGATTTCCTTACCTCAGATTTCCTCAGGAATTTATGCTGGGCAATAGCACGATATTCTTCTCATTACAGTGCAAATGTAAAAGTCACCAACTAATTGCAACTAGTTATGATTTTATTTTATGTGTTTAAGAATATATAGAACTCACTGGATGATAATAGTTTGTTTTTATAGTCATACAGTTCAATTGCCCTCTACTAATTTTAAACAATATCTGGGTGTTAAAAAAACATTCAAAAGAGCAAAATTCAAAAGGAAACCACATCAAAACCCTTCACTAGAAAAACCTACCCATTTTTAAAAAATTAGTCCAAAGTTGAATTCTCACCTGGTTCAAACAGAATTCACCTTTTCCTTTGTAGGGTTTTAGAATGGAGTAGGCAGAGAAACAAAGGGAAAGCAGTAACATGTGTAAGTGATCACCAAAACACCAGCTCATTTCCAACTAAAAAGACATGCTTTGTACACGGGTCACAGAACACATTAAACTAAACAAAAGTGCTGAGGAAAGTCACAGCTTATGGGGAAAAAAACCCAGGAGAGATTTTTTTGCAGGTAGATGGATAAGAAAGGGTAAGTTTCATTCTTGTGGACTGCAGCCTAGGCTGTCTGAAATAACCAGTTAATAACGTTAATAATAAATCACAAGATAACTCTAGAAACAACTATAGGGGGACCATGCCAAAGGGACTAAATAAGAGAAGGGACTTTCCAGAGTTAGTAAAAAAACTACCTAATAGAGTGGGAGTGGATTCTTTCCAATGGAGGGAAATTCCTCTGCAAGGGTTTTCTTTTGTGGCTACGTTTTCTAGCATTGAAAATAGTTCCTTCTGGAGAGAATGCAGCCAGTTCACTATTGAATTTGCATTCAAAGGTGAGATGAACAGCTGGGGAAAAAAAGCATTTTACAGTAAGGCCACATAAGAACGTGCAGGAAGGAGTCTGGCCCAGTGAATTCGAGTTTTTCATCCATATTTTCACGCATAAGTGCAGTACGTCCCATTAAGCACACCTTTATGGGCCATTTGCCTCAGTGATGCAGCCAGAGTTGCTCAAAATCGATGATTCTTATATTGGCTTCAACTGAATGTTTGTGAGAATTTTTCACTGCCTTTCAATTTTATCAGCATGCCAACCCATAAGTAATCTACAAACAACCCACAAATGACCCAGGGCACAAACCTGTCCAAAATTATCTCTGTCCTTTCTTCCATCTAAAAATCAAGAGTTCTGGCAAGGAACACATATTTGGTTTAGTGATGTGTTAAGTCCCCCATTGCTTTATGCTTCACAGTCTCTGTAACCTCTAGCATAGCAAAACCTACATGGTATAGAAGAGAAGGAAGAGTGCAATGATGTCATAATCAGCCTTGGTCAACTGGAGAGGAAGGAACAGAAAAAAATATCAAAAATATAAACATGGGGCTCTTACTCTGAGTGACATACTATGTTACATGTGGTGGGTAATACACCTAAGAAGCTTAGGATAAAGTTCTCGCCCCTGGGAATCTCTCAATCTAAGGTATTATCTGGAGAGAGAGATACAGAGTCATTACTTGAAGCCTGTATTTTGAATAAGTATGTAATAAAAAGCCAAGGACTCCGTGCTAAGAATCCTAAATTAAGTAGTATCATCTCCCAGCTACACTCAGCTTGTATGGGACAAAATTTACTAGAACAAATGAGAACATCCCTAAATCTGGAAGAAAAAAAAAATGATTCTTTACCTGTATGAACCCATTTAATCTCCACAACAGCCTTATAAGCTACTATTACTGCTATTTCCATTTTACAGACTGGTAAACTGAGGCAGCAAGGTTAAATAATGTGACCAAAGTCATACAACTAATATGCAGCAGAGATGGGATTATCCTACAGTGTATCTGAGCATACCCAGGCCCCAAATGAGTTAGAAACAGTTCAGCAGTGAAGATGAACCAGGGATTGGTATTAGAACTCATTGTAGAGCCTGCCAATGTTATTCAAATAAATGCATCTGTCATACTCACATACATAAAGGAAGGTTCTTGTGCTTCCTGAATAAGGTGGCCAGATAATTTGTACAGATACATCTCTAGAGATAAATGAACAATTAGGGTTCCAAAAGATCTTTTCCCTTTTATTCTTACATGCAAAGTACCATTAGATAAATGAGTTGCTCTGATGCAGTTACTTTGCATCTATGAAAGTGTATACATTGAAAAAATCTTAATAGCAATTTACTGACCTAGGAGACTTCAGAGTCAGGGAGCATCAAATGGAAAGGGCTGAGGGAAAGGCCTAGATCAAAAGGGAAGGCAGCATTTACTAAGTAAGTGCTTAGTAAACGAAATGTTTAGGTGAGGAGCCATGAGGAAGTAGACCAATAAAGATGTATTTTTCCAAGAACCAATTATCCATCCAAGCACTGCTTTAGATGCTGTGGAGGAAAAATGCCATCCTCCTGCGTCCGTGTAACCTCCATTATTATTGGGGAAAGAAAACTAAAGCACTTAAAATAATTGTCAAGAAGTGCTAACCATGGGTCTAAAAGCTCAGGAAGAATACTGGAGAACAACTTCCTGGCCTGAGTTTTCTGAGAGAGCAAAGCTGACTTCTTGAGCTTGGAAACACCCATCAACCGCCTGAGGATGAACTTTTGGGACTCTGCCTGAAGAGCCTGTGGAGAAAATCCAGGCCTGATCCTCAACCCGTTTCACTAACTGCCTCCCCTACATGCACAGAAGGCAAATGGCTCTGTGGCCTAGTTGATTAAATGCTTCATCAGGCAGACCAGCCCCTGGGAACTGTATGCAACATTTTATTGCCTTTCAAGGCAATTGTTTCTCATTGTATAGATGTGCCTGAGTGGATAAATAATCTAGAGTTTCAATGCCAAAGGCTAATTTGCCCTGGCTTGGGAAATATCTGGTTTTGAACCCTAAGCAGCATGAATTATATTGATAGGTGTGTATGTTTCTGGCTGACCACCAAGGGCCCCCCTTCCAGGAGGATGGGAAAGTTGTGGGATAAAGTTTTCTCACAGAATTTACCACTGACTGTAAAGTGAAATGGCTACAATGAATACTCATCCTTCCCCATGCCATCTTAATTGGGTTGGCAACATGTATAATTACCATGATGGCAGAGGAACCCTGTGATGCTGAATGAAGGACCAGCTTCTTTGGGTATTTGCAGACAGCCTCAAAAAAAGTCATTTTCTGAAAGGTCTGACCACCAATGAACTCATTTGAGTAGAGGTACATTTTGCTTTGTTTGGGCTTACATGGCTTTCAAAATGCAATGCTTTCATGCCTTAGAAATAGGAATTTTTAGAAAGTGAATGCTTGCCAGTTAAAGGGATTTTAATCTCTCTTTCAAATGCTGTTACTAAAGTTCAAAGCATGTAAGGCTCTATCAATGGGTTGCAAACCACCGTAATACAACACTTATCCAATTTGCAAGGATGTTAGTTAAAAAAATTTTTTTTCTCCCAAGGGGGAAAAAGGGCTTTGCAGAGAGAGCCTACCCAGGAGTAAATTATAAAGCTCTCCCACGAACATCAGAGCTACATAAACTTAAATGTAATTACCACCTTGGTAAGGAAAAGAGAGTCTTTATTTTTTACCTTTTCAGCAAGAGACTATCCACTCCTAGAAGTTCATGAAAGGTCATTGGCAGAATCTAACCTCTACTTTATGCAAACTACCAAGACTAAATTATACATTTTTTAAGAGCCTGCTGAATGCTATACAAAGTCTCCTTTACAAATGCCAATTTCCAGTCCAATTGTCAATGAAACTTGAAGTCAGTGTCACATGCATGTAAATAATATTGAGGTTCTTCAGTTAGATGTCTTTTACCTGGGATAGTTTCATCATGTCCCCCTCCGATTCCTCATTACCAGAGGGAAGCTAAAGGATAGTCTGATGTTGCAAAAATAAAACCTGAAAAGTGCTTTGACTCTTCTGAAAATTAATGAGCTAGATTCTTTCAGGGAGTACAGTCCCTCATGAAAATACATTATACATTTGAACTCTATATTAACTAAGAATCCTGTGGTACCATTTAGTAAGTTATGGGCTTTCAGGGACTCTTGGTATACATTTTTCTTTTATATGAATTAATATTAAATGGGAATATTGCTCAAGGAAGTGGAGAGTAGGCTGTTCTTCAATAGCAAAGGTCAAAATTGTGAAACAGATGTTTGCTTATAGTACCCTTCTGAGATGTCCTTTTCTTCAGTTACCTCTCTTGCTAGCATGCAACTCAACACCTTCTAGGGACACTCCCATGTTAAAGAGACATGTTTGTATGGACCCACCCATTTTTGTACTCCTATTTATTTAGCATGACTTTTTCTTGTTGGTTGAAAGTACTCAAGCAGACTGGGACGATTATTCAATTATTCAATCCCTAGGGCTAGACCTCTACATAGAGCCATGTAGGGACTTTCTGATGTGGTTCAAATTACACTGCTTGGGCAACTGCTCTTATGATGAGTCTGATGTGATCTGAGATATCGCTGGGTTGATTGGCATAGTAGGGTCTCCTCCCTAAGGAGTTTCTGAGAAGGGCGATAAGGAGATAATTTGTATAAAGGGGGGATCAAGCTCATCCTTCCACGATAGGAAATAAAAGTATATCTCAAAGCTTATGCTGTATGCCTTACCTGATAATATAAACTACTAAGAAATGCCTATCTCTCACATTTTGGATAAATGGTGGATCTGGGTTGATAGAGCACGTTTTTTTGTTTGTTTATTTTTGTTTTTGTTTTTTTCTCCTCTATTCTGTAACATAGAGTTTGGAAGTGTTAATGTGATTTTCTTAAAATTTCTATTTTAATGCCAGGAAACAATTTCTTCCCTGGAAACATGTAGCTCAATATTTCTTAAAAGCCAAAAGAACAGAATGTGAAAAGGCTTTTCAAAGAAGTTTCTGTCTTAGCTAAAGCAACAGCAATGATAGTAGTAATCATGATCATTATCTATTTCATTTATATAGGATTTTATAGTTTAGAAAGTACTTTCATGTACATTATCTCATTTTTTATATAACCGAAATCTTGCACAATACAAAATTAGCTGTTGTTTATGTCAAGGCATCCTGTGGGTTATTAGAAGCTGTAGGCCAGATGTTATGAATGGTGTAAAGAGTGTATCTTGGCAGAGCACTGAAAGGTCCAAGCTTTTGGGTAAACTTGAATGGTAAGATAATGAGAAGAAAATTTGGCTTGCTTTGCTGAATAAAGGCACCAGGGAGGGTCAGGGCCAACAGAGCCATAAAAGCCTGCTTTAGGTTCACAATGCCTCAACTCAGGAAGAGCAGAGATCCAGCAGAAGTGGCAGCCTAGAAATCTACATGAGATGGGTATCGAGCCACACTCAGGGGAAGCAGGACAAAGTTGCAGGAGCTCCTCTACATAGGAGCTTTCCATTTATGAACTTGCATGAATTGACGAACAAAGCTGCTGGCCAAGTAGGAGCACCTCCACTCTGTTCTATCACCATCAGCTTCATTCATTCATTTACCGTCCTTTTCACACATAGTTTTTGTGCCAGGCATTCTGCTTGGTGTTGGAGACACACAGTGAGCAAGACAGACACAGGTCCCTGCCCTCATACACCTTGTCTGGTATAGACAAAGAACAGGAGAGCAGAAAACAGACTGAGATAAGTGGTATGGAGGAAATAAACAGGGCAATAGATAGAAACTTGAAACATTTAGAGAGCATGGATCAATCGCAGGAGCAAGCTCTATTAAGAAAGCCTGAAAAATTGCCTTCTGTAGGGGCGCCTGGGTGGCTCAGTCAGTTAAGCTGCAGACTTCAGCTCAGGTCACGGTCTCACCATTCTTGAGTTTCGAGCCCTGCATCGGGCTCTGTGTTGACAGGTGAGAGCCTGGAGCCTGCTTCCGATTCTGTGTGTCTGTCTCTCTCTCTGCTCCACCCCTGCTCATGCTCTCTTTCTTTCTCAAAAATAAATAAAACATTAAAAAAATTAAAAATTGCCTTATGTAAAACAAAATATGACACCTCTTTGACTAAGTGTGGACTAACTTCTTCCAAAATGTCATAGATAGAAAAGATCACACTTCGATGGAAAATAAATGGTTAGGGGAAAAACAACAAACATGAAAGTGAATATATTTTCAGAGTACATGAAATCAAATGAGATACCTTTCTGTAGAAGAAAGCAGGAACATCAGGGTTAGAAATGTGCTGTGGCAGACAGCCCTTCTCCCCAACTCTTGGTCATCACCTTGTGCCAGAAGCCCAGGGCAGCTGCCCTGTCCCAGCACATGGTAGAGTCATGTAGACGGGGGCATGAGAAGCATAGACTCTTCTTGCTCTGCCCCAGGAATATATAAAAATGTCAGGTGATTTCCCCTCTAGGAAGAGTTTGCTGGCATTGAAAAGGAATAGCAGATAGGAAAGTCATGGGGCAGTAAAATCCCTTCTGCTTCTGGGGCACATTCACTCTGTTATTCTGCTGCACCAGGAAAGAAGGCCCAGTATCCTATTTTGTTCTAGAGCTTTTTGAACCTCTTCAGACCACAGTGTAGTCTTGGCAATCTTTGAGTGATGGGATTTGTAGGTACTATTGATCAAATCCTTACTTCGTAGCTGACATTCTTTCAATTTAAGAAGCATTCTAAATCCTTTATTATACACTGTGAATGTATTGCTGGGAACTTTGAAATAATATTTCCAGTGTCCTATTTAGTCTTTGTGGAATAGAAACAAGATATACACAGTTGGCAATTCTCTTCTCCTTGAAGTTCAAATGTATTGTTATTTAAAAAAAATTAATTTCTTCTACTTATTTGTTAGTTTTATTTATTGACATACAAAAAGTTGCACATAACTTCTATAGTTATACATAACTTTATAGTTGTGCATAACTATACAATGTATACAACTTGATGAGTTTAGAGATAACTATATATCCGTGAAACCATAACCACAATCTATGCCATAAACCTATCCATCACTTCCAAAAATTTCCTCCTGTCTTTTTATTATTATTATTATGATTTGTGATAAGATCTACCCTTGACAAATTTTTAAATATACAATATAGCCTTTTTAACTATGGGTACGATTATATATAGATCTGTAGGATCTTATTCATCTTGTACAACCAAATCAAACATAATTTTTAAGCTCTTTTGTAATATCTGAGCTGAAGGAAATTACAAAAAAATCTATAATGACCAAAATAATTTTCTCATGAGATTTTCATTATTTATAAATAAATTATAAACATCATTTATAATTATAAATAACAAATTATTTATAATGTTTATATAATATTCATAAATATATGTTTATAAATAACATTAATATTTTTATTATTACTATTTTTTAATAGTAATAGCTTATTTATTAGAGAGACACAGAGACAGCAAAAGCACAGCACAGCACAAGCACAGACAGACAAGCACAGCACAAGCTTATTTATAAATAGCTTATTTATTAGAGAGAGACAGAGACAGCACAAGCAGGGAAGGGACAGAGGGAGAGAGAATCCCAAGCAGATGCCATATTGCCACCTCAGAGCCGAAAGCGGGTCTGAAACTCACAAAGCCATGAGATCATAACTGGATCCGAAACCAAGAGTTCAGATGTTTAAACAACTGAGCCACCCAGGTGCTGCCTCTATTACTATTATTTTTAAATGCTGATTTATTTTTGAGAAAGAGAGAGCGCACAAGCAGGGGAGGGGCAGAGAGAGGGGGACAGAGGATCTGAAACGGGCTCTGCACTGACATCAGTGAGCCCCATAAGGGCCTCAAACTCGCAATCTGTGAGACTATGACCTGAGCTGAAATTGGACACTCAACCGATTAAGCCACCCAGGTGCCCCATGAGATTTTTACTATTAACTTTTAAGTCAAGAATTGATGCCTGAAGGAGGCATTCTACTGTTAGTCACCTTGCTGATAGCTAACCACTGCTCTGATATATAAGAGAAAACATTATTTTCTTGTGTTTTCCTCCTTTCTTCTTAGGGTTAAATGAAACCTAAGTATCTCCGATGTTGCAAAGGAAAAGACACTTAAATTGGTTTACTTTCAAGTAACAAGCTAGTAAGACCATTCTTGAAATTCTGCCCCTGGAGAGGCCACAAATTTCAATTATCCTTCTGTTTCCAGTGGTGTATACTATAATTTTATTTTCTGCAACTCTGACTGAGGACTCCAGTCAGGACTTCTAAGGAAATTATGCCATTAATTTAATTACTAAGATTTTTATTTGTATTTAACTTATGAAAAAAATATATATATGTTGGGAACTGCTTAAATGGTGTATGTATTATTTCTCTCTATTCATAAGAGAAACAACCACTGTTGCTAATAAATGTAGCTAGGAGAAGTGTGCTGGGATTCATCATATACAGCATACAGTTAAGCTCTTATAAAAGCAATCATTTATTACATGTGATCATATTTACATTTCTCTATTTGTGTTGTCCAAAAGAATTTTGTTGCGAAAGAATGGTAAAGGAGGCCAATAACCATTAATATAGTGAGATAAGTTCCTTGTAGAAAGACAGAGAAGGCCACAGCAACATTATATGCTAAATTTTCTAGGAATTGTGGATAGCTGTAGATAACTGGGTTTCAGCCAATTTTTGACAGCATATAAATAATTTGATATGTACCAAAAGAACTTTGGAAAAGTTAAGATGAAATTTTCCTTAGAGACATAACTATATAAAGCTGGGTTGCTGATTATAATGTGGAAAAACAGTCTACTGCTTTCTTCTAGTTCCTGCAGTTAAAAAAGATCCCACCAGTCCCAGCTTTGCACCCCAACAGTAAATACATGGGCTCCCAGAATGGGGCTAAAAAGAAGGCCTTTTTTTGTACTATAAGTTGGCTTTTACAGATGTTGGGAAGGAAAGAGCAAATAGTTGGTTCCAGTTTGTAACAGGGTTCAAACATTTTTAGGCTTACCATTGTTGTTATTTTCCAATAGAATTTGGTTTGACTCTGCCCATACTTCTACTGCTACCTTTTATTTCTGCTGGCCTCCACCTGCTTCCTACATATACCTCACTCAAAAGATGCTGGGGCGAACCTGAAATGTATTTGTACAGTGAAAAAAGTGACCATATCTGTGTCTGCACAAGCAGTATGGAGTACTGTCCCACTCATTCAGACTCCTGATGGCAAATCACTGTGTTATGATAACTGATCAATAACTTCATTTCGCTTATGTGTCTGAATTTAAGTATCCAAATAAAATTGCTGGCTGACAAAATGATCAGAACAATTGTCAGGAAGACAATAGGATTGGCTAAGCATCTCCCAAAGTTTATACACTAGGCCTACAGATGCTGGGCATTGGGGTAGAATGAGGTAGAATGGATACATTTGTATATAGGCAAAAAGGCTATGATAAGTCTTGCACTAAATAAACCTATTTGATTTTGCTTGATGCAGCCAAAGGGAACCCCCTTCCCCTTTTTTTCACCTAAAAACTAAAAACATTCTGAAGAGTCAAAATTTTGGCAAACATAACTTTGAGAAATGCTAGTCTGGACAAGTTCTTCATTTTACAGATGATGAACTGAGTCCTTGGAGATTAAACTACACACTCACGTTCCCACAGTTCATCAGTGGCTTATCTGGCCCTAAAGTCTAGAGCTCATGACGTTCTAAGCTTCAGTATACTATACCCAACCTGTTCTGTTTATCTACAGTGCCTCAATTCAGCAGATAATTTTGCAATATTTACTTCTCTTTTTAAAAAGCTTTTTAAAAGTTGAGATGCAATTGACTTTAAGCAAACTTCACCCTTTTAGTGTCTAGTTCTCTATGAGTTTTGAAAAATCACCACCACAATCAGCAGTTCCATTTATTTCTTAAAATGTTAAATTTAAAAGTTTTTAAAAATGTGTGCTAGAATGCATTCAAATAATTTCAATAGAAATATGTTCAAATGAGTTTAAAATCTGCTTAAGAAAAGAATCTTAGTCAGTCTTGATCAATGCAGCTGACTGTATACAGACTTCAAGAATGACAATGGGTACAAGAATTATACTGGGAAAAAGAAACGACGAGCCAAACAGTCAAAGATGAAGCTGTACCAAGAGAGGAACATGTAGCTGAAGAAATAACCAGCTGGGACTTTCACTTCTAACTGACTGCCTATGCATAAACAACTAAAGGGAGAGAAAGCAGCAGCAAGAAATCATCTTGACAATTCCTGTAAGAATTTCTGAGAAATCCTGGGCAAGAAGCCCCTCCCCACCCCAAACTCTTCACTCAGGGCACGGCCATTTCTCTTTGGAAATACAGTACTTTTGATCCATCTCCCTCAGTTTTTCCTTTCTCTACCCTTGTACTTCTCAACTTCCATTCCTGAAGTGAACCAGAAGGTCCCCTCTTCTGCTTCTCTGAGATACATATTATTCAGTGGTGAGCTAAAATCATCATGTTTTAGTTAAATACCAGTCATTGGAAGCCTTTTGGAATCATTCAGTTTTGAGAATGAAACTCCTAATTTCAGTTTCATATCGTAAGTACATTTATGCTGCTTGATTATAGTTTCCAAGTGAATTCTATCTTTAAAATATCGTGTCCAGTTTTGTGTTTGAGGCAAAATGGGCTCTGATTAAAAGAAGCAAATCTCACTTTTATGAACTTTATTCATTTATCCAGATTTTTTGTTTTGTTTTGCTCTCTTCTCGACCATTTCAAACAGAGTGACTAGGTAAGAAAGCATACCTCACATGGGACTCTCCTTTATGGATGCCACCCCCTGAGTGGGAACACATCCTGTTTGCCCTAACTTTGTCCTAGCCTGTTTGTTTCCCAAAACAACCAGCTTTAACCATGTGGGATTGGAAACAAGAAACAAGATACTCATCAGGAGGGGAGAGCGTGCCTGCTGTGCAGGTAGGTCTTGCCCAATTTTAACATGAAAAGGATCTGGTAAGAAAGAAAACATGAAGCCCTAGAAAAGAACAACAGTTGCCATGTGGAGGCAAAATGAATGTGGGTTGTGTATACTGACTCTCCATAGGGATTACACTGGGGAGAGGAGGCTGCTGGGCCTCTTCCGCCCTGTCAGATGGCTGAGCGAATAAAGTGCAATCCTAGTGCAAACTGGCTGCTACCCATGTGCTACGGAGCACTGACTTCTATCCCTCTGCTCCAGCTGGGGGCCACATGGAAGCCAAATGCACAAGGATGTCTAAGAATGCAACCACCAACTCTGTCTGCAGAAAAATATGGTCCTAGAATGGCAAGTATGATAGAGCTCTTTAAATCAGCAGGATGACCTGATCCCCCAATGGGATACTCTAATATAAGGAGCTCTTGCTACATGTCAGACACTGTCAGGTGATCTACATGCTTCACCTCATTTTACACTCATAGCTGAGTATGAATACAGACCTTAAAAAACCCTATTTTATAAAGTTGGAGACTGAGGTTCAAAGATGTTATGTAACTTTAAGCTCCAGATCTGGCAAGTGGCAAAGGTGAGATTTGAACCCAAGTCTGGTTGACTCCAAATTTTGTGCTCTCAACTTTCCTGCACTGCAGGCTAATGAGGCAAAAGGAAACATTTGTCTTGCATTATTTTTCTTATGCCCTCAAAGGAGATCCGTTCCTTTGGCTGCTTAAAGGATGTCGAATAACTTGTTCTTGTCTTCAGGATGGTAAATGCTTTAGTCTGACTGCTTAGCACAAGCCAATTCTCACTGTTCTTACAGAATGCAATGATGCTGGTATATGCCTATGTTTTACTCCTTGGATAGTAATGGCTAATCTTTTCATGGCTAGGCAGTTAAATCAGTTAATCTACAAGCAAGAATCAACTTGAAAAGTTGTTGGAGAAAATTTACTTCTCAGCCCTTTCCCAACACTCAGGGAAGGGCACGCTGATGCCAAGTTTCTTCTGTGCATTAATGAAGCCTCCTATACAAATGGGCATAACTTCAGTAAAAAGTCAATTTCAGGCAGGAAACCAGCACTCATTTGGTTTAGGCAACAGAAGCTTTCTGCATTTTTAATCTTCTCACAGGTAGCATGGGTCACTGGTGTATTTGTTTTGAACATTTCATGTTGGAAAGCAGAACTCTAATTTCTCTGCTAACCGGTGCTCTTTTGTAAAGTAGATATTAGCACATCACTGAGTAATAAATAACTCAAAACCCATGACAACCATAGGAACATCAGGTTTCTTCTTGCCTCACATGCTTGCCAGGCAGCTGAAAGAATGTCTGAAAAAGATATCCGGAAGGTAATGAAAGACAGAACTTTCCCTCAGATATATTTCTTGGGGAATTTACATATGCTATTATTTACCATATCCTATAGGATATGGTGAAATAGACATGACAGTCATATTTGGAATGAACACAAAGCTTTATTTATGTGCCATACATATGGAAATAAGATGAATTTCCATGAAGTCCTAAGAAAAGTACATTGACTCATTTCTATTTTACTTTTTGTCCTCTTAATATAACGTGGTAACAGCCATACCACATGGGAAGTAAATTCACAGTTACAACCATTCAGATATTCCCTGATATGTAAAGTTTGCAGCATTACTCTTTTGTTAAGACTCAGAGCCCATATCGACCTGCTGGTCTGGATGCATATGGTGACCTGGCTAAAAGTCTGGATTTGTTAGTGGTTGCCAGCATAGTCTTTGATTCTATTGTTGTAGAAGGAAACAGAAAAATTACATTAATCTACCAATTTCCAATGGATTTTTATGTGAATCAAATGATGTAAGTTACATAACAGGTATCTGAAAACTATAGGACATTTTATAGAAAAGAGTTTACTCAATACAGATAAATCTTAGAAGTATAATGTGAAGTGAAAACCACAAGTGACAGAGCACTTTACACAATATAATACCATTTTGATAAAACTCAAAATCAAGCAAAACTAAACAGTTTATTATTTAGGTTACCTATATATGTGATAAAACTATATAAAGAAAGGAACACAAAATTCAGTATAGCCCTTACTTCTTTCCAGGGGGCAACAGGAAGGTGACATAGATTAGTAACACACAGGTAGACTCACATTCTGGTTTTTGAATGTGTGGTAGTTTTGCGGGCATTTGTTATATTATTTCATTTTGAAATTGGAATAAATAGTCCCTATATTTTATAGTTATCATGGTATGTTCAAAAGATAATGAAAGTTTATATCAAATGGTGCTACATAATAAGAAAATTCAAATCGAAATTTTATCTCTGAATCATCAATGACATTTTTAGGTTCATATATTTTTTAAATTGCTTCCTTCTCTTCCTTCCCGTTTTCCTCTCTTTCTCTTTTTCACTTGTTCTGACACCCACAGACTTACACTGAATACCTAGGTAGCATCAGAAGCAGTACAGCAGAGATGAATAAACTAGCAGAGTAACATTGGATGGAGACTTGGAGCCAGGCTCTATGACTTGCTGTCTGGTGACCTTCAGCAGGGTCACTAAACATCCCTGTGCCTTAGCTTCCTCATCCTAAAAATGGGGATTCAAGTCAAACTTGTTTCACAGGGCTATTACCAAGATTAAATGAGTTAATGTCTATAAAGTGCTACTCCATATTGTTAAACTAGATAAACCCTGTGCTGGCAACTGAAGTATAACAATGAAAACAATGTGGTTTTAGACTTGGACAGCTTACTTGGTCAGTTCTGCAAAAACAAAAAATTTGTACTGAATGCACCATCACATTACATGAATAACAGAATTTGAACAAAAACTTTTCTGTAAAAATACATTTTGAGAAAGAATAAATGACTTGTGTCTGTTACCAGGCCTGGATTAGCTTGTAAAGATAAAAGAATGGTGTTCATCCACCCAGCCTCTAAAACAGTCCTATGCATTCACTCTTCCATGGAGAGACTACTGGAAGACCTCATGGGTGGAGACGGTGGCCTCATGAGATAAAACCGTCAGGCTGCTCATTAATTACCTTGATGAACTGTTGACAAAATATTAGTCTAATGAAAGTTCATAGACAGAAACAAAGAGTAGCTGAACATAAGCAGTGATTTTCTTGTTATTCCAAGAACTGTTATAAACTGTGACCCCTAGACTAGATTGTAAACTCTGTAGACGCAAGAAAAATTCAGGGATGAATCTAAGATTTCAGTCAAATTGATTACAACCATGGCATGAGAATTTTGTTTGTAGGAATTAATTATTCACATAATTGTTGGAGTCTCAGGAGATAAAAATAACACATTTTCTCTTCACTTTGGTAAAAATCCTTTTTGGTTTTTGTCTTCTTTTTTTTTGAGAAAACTCTGTAATTATATACTGACCCATTAACTTTCAGGATTTTATAAGAAATTATGATTTTTGGATTAATTTCAGAAATCATAGTTTAGTATGACAGTAGGTTTTTGTTGTTTTATTTTCTTAAAGACATCCAAGTTATGATGAAGTTGTTACGAGATGAGAAAACAGCTAGCAAAGAGCTATGACAATTGCAATAACCAGAAGTCATAAGAACAAATATGCAAACATGTGGTTTAGGGTAGAAACCAGATGAAAAGGTTATTATGAATGTCAAGCTAGAAGCAGGAGAAAGAAAATTAGGAAAGGAATGGGAACATAACAAGAAAGATAAAATGAAAGGCAAAAATATATTATGTTAAGAAAAAGATATTAAAAGAGTTCATGTATCCATTCCATTCCACTCCCTTGATGGAAAGGAAATCTGATGAAAAATCAAATGACGAGAGTGGGCAAAGATTGCCTTTGCTTTGGCTTAAGCACAGCCATAGTCTTACACACTCTGCCTCCCTATATAATTGAGGCCATTTTCCTGGTGAGTTCCAGTTTAGGAAAAGGAAGGATAGAATCCCATGATTCATTCCAAACCTGAGGGATTTTCGGTTTTGCTTTTGTTTTGGATCATATGTCTGAACAGGAGAGCACTAGGCTAATGTCTGCAGCATATCACACACACACGCAAACACACACACACACACACACACACACACACCCATACACACACATACACACACATACACACATCTACACAAGATCCTGCTTCTGAAGACCATCTATCTACATTTTCCAACACTATAAAAGTGATGATTACTCCAAGCCTGTCACCCTTGGGTGATTATGCCATCTCATCACTCACACCAATAGAGAGCTAGGTCTTTCTTGTTTTAAGAGCCTGAAATGAAGGAGCAAGGATTCTAGAGATTTTCAACTAAGCTTTCTTTCAGAGATTCTAGTATGCATATTTGGAGTCTTCCTATTGTTTCCTTGTTCAACAAGAAACAAATAATAGCCCGCTCAGAGGCTGAGAGTTTGCAGTGCTCAGAGGCTTGTTGTTGCCGCACCCCAAAGATACTGCTGACAGGCTTTGGCTGTGCAGCAGAAGGCATCTTTGTGGAGTCATGCACATGGGACAGTTGTATAGCACATTTCACACATTGTGAGAATGAACACACTGAGTGCCAACTGCTGACATTAAAATATGGCTGCAGTATAAAAATACACTTTCTTGGAATAGAAGAGATGTCATGGGTCATCCCTTCTAGGACAATACTAAGAACAACAACAACAAAAAAAAGACAGAAAATAGGGTTGGGAGGAAAAGGAAAAAAAAACAACCTCTGAGCATTTAAAATATCTTTTTCATTTGGAAAGAAACCATTGTAACTAACAAAGAGTCGGTTGTTCTGCAGCTCCTTATTGCCTTCAGATTTGGATATAGTCATCACTAAAGTGTCTGTTTTCTACAGTCTAATTTCAAATGTAATGTAAAAAAAGAAGCAAATGTCTCATTTGGGCTCTTTAAAATGTATTACAAGTATGCATTTGTGTATATGAGGCATCTAATAATGTAGTAACCCTACAAAGTCAGGCTCACACAAAAAAAGTTTTACATTACAAGTGGAAACTATGATTTTCAAGAGTCAAGAGAAGGAACAAACAGCTAATTTTCATTGTGTGCACTAAAAATAGAAGCTAGCATAATGATGTATGTTTTCCCTCTTTAACAGCAGCAGTTAAAACTAAGCCTTTGCTAAGAGGCCAGTTGAGTATCCTAACACCCATTTAACACCACAGAGATTTAAACTCTCAATTCCCTTGACTGATTATTGTCTTCACATCAGCTTAAATTATTAACTTACTTATAGGCAATTTTGAAACAGCCACAACATCCCATTATTGCATGATTGACACAGAACATGCCACCACTTTTATTTTAGAATGAACTATTTAAACATGCTGGCATCTATGGCAAATAATATAACAAAACATAAAGTAGCCACCATGCAGAGTTAGTGATGTTTATATGGATTTAAACAAACATTTATATGTTTGTATGGATTAATTTATCCTCTTTTCTGTTAATGAACAGGTAGGTTATTTCCCTTTGTTGGCAGGGAATAAGAGCATCTTGTATGTGTGTTCTCATGCAGATATGAAAAATTTTTTTCTGAGACATAACTGGATGTGGAATTGTTGTGTCATGGAGTATCCCACCTTTAGACTTGCAAGATACTGATAAATTGTTCTCTAAAGCAAATGGACCAATTTATTCTCCCAGTATACTATATCCCTGCAAAACTGGATATTGTCAAACTTTAATTTTTCAAGTTTTCTATTTTTTTAAACATTTATTTATTTTGAGGAGGGGGAGGGGCAGAGAGAGAGAGGGAGACAAGGAATCGGAAGCAGGCTCCAGGCTCTGTGCTATCAGCACAGAGCCCAACGCAGGACTCAAACTCACAAACTGCAAGATCATGACCTGAGCTGATGTCTGGACACTTAACTGACCGCCATCCAGGTGTCCCTCAAGTTTTCTTTTTTTTAACAATTTTATAATGTGAAAATTTAAACATTATGAAAGTAGAAATAATATAAGAAGTCTTGATGTACCTTACAGTTTCAACAATTATCAACTTATGGTCAACCTTGTTTCAGGCATACATCCACCCCCTACACACCTACCCCATTATCATCATTGGATGTTTTGAAGCACATCACTGACAACATATTATGTCATCTGTAACCATTTCAATCTATGTCTCTAAAATATGAGGATTCTTTGAAAATCACTACAAAATCATCATCATATCTAGAAATTAACAATAATTTCTTAGTACCATTACATAACCAATCAGAGTTCAAATTCCTAGCTCTGTAGGAATGTGAGTCTATGATAGCCTGATTGTATGAATTGTCAGAGGAAATTAGAAATTTAGAGTTTCCTCCTGAAGTGTAAGCTTCCAGAAATTTTAAGAACGCTGTATAAAATATAAAATTTATAGGCTGGTGATGGTCTGAGAGCCACGTGTTTTGACACCTGGATTAGAGGTTTTCTAAATAATATATGTTTTAAAATCTGATATTTGGATGGTTGGGGTAGTTCAGTTAGTGGAGAAGAGGAAAGTGGAGCCCATTTGTAGGACACTAAAAGATTACCTTGGGATGGAGGGATTTCTTCCATTCACAGCTTTCCTTCTCACCCCACCAGCAATTCTGATGGTCTCCAGTAGGCGGCATCTGTCATTCTAACTGAGGATTTTTGCCACAGCTATTGATAGGGAAGTGCTGCTTTCTTTAAACTATGTTGGGATAGGGAAAAGGTGGGGCGATGATCAGATGAGGCACAGACTTTGAAATCTGGTCCCACCCCGGGCTATGTCGGTGAGGAGGTTACGTGTGAGGAAAGTTGAGTGACTTGTTCAAGGACACATATTGCTTTAGTGTCATCTGCTGATTTTTTAGGTTTCCTTTTAATTCTCAACTTTTGCGTACAGTCAGCCGATCTAGTCATGAGACTGCAGGAACATCTCAAGGCCCACAGAAATGCTAGGCTTTTCTGTATGCATAATTAGGGTTTAATTAAATTTAATTATTTAAATTAAATTTAAATAAGAATAAGAATTTGAAACATCAGTGAAGTCAGTAATTAAGTATGCAGGGCCTTATATGTGTAATAATTTCACTGTAGTTTCTTGCTATAGTTTCCAACACTGCTGATGGGGTTTGCATAGAGATAATTCCCTCATCATTGTAGCTCTAAGTAATATTATCATTTTTTAAGTGATAATCTTGTTACAAAAACTGTTATATATGTATTGTGCGTGCATGTGTGTGTGTGTGTGTGTGTATAAAACAGAGATGTTGAAGCTTTTAAACAATAAGTATAAGGAATAGTAGAAAGTAAGTTTCTTTATGACCAAAAAATAATTAGATGTCATCTGAAAATAATACATGTTATCATTTATTGAGTCTTACTATGTATCAGAATTGATGATAAGTACTTTGCAAATTCTCTCACTTGATCTTTTTAACAAGTCTATGAGCCAGCTAGTTTTACAGATGAGGAACCTGAGGATTATATGATTAAGAGTGACCTTAGATTTGACCCAAGACCTCTGACTTCAGAGCCTATACTATTATTCTCTGCACTACACTGCCTACCTAAGCAGATGCTTCAAATTACATTAGCATCATCTAAAATTCTAACAAAGATCACTCATCATCGTCTTCTAGGGGATTAAAGAGTTGACCAGAATTGTTTGTTCTTCACTCCACATTTCCTGTGAAAGTTCTGAGACTTGATTTCCTCAAAGCCACATCTGCCGAGTGGCATTGCTCAAAATTCTGGCTTGTGTTTCTTTCTTAGCACATACTCCATCATATGTAGCTTGAAGTGAGACTCCTAACAAAGAAAGTGAAAACACCCAAGAAAGTAATGTCAAGATGAATATATCTTATAAAAGACTTTATAAGCATTAGTGAGGAGGTTATCTGACAATGTGCCACAAATTTAGACCTCATTTAAACACATGATGTGCAATAGTTGTCTATAAAATGTAAACACGTTGTATATATTTTAACATCCCAAGTTTAAGCATGTTGCTTAATGAGAAAGAGCTGTTGTATGAAGCCAGAGTAATATAGCATTTATGAGAAATCATATCTTCACTTGACTTTATGGAAGTAAAATTAATCTGTGAGCAATTAGGTATTGGGATGAAAATTGTTTCCTGTTTCCTCAAATAATACTTAGAAATTTAGGTACGGGCAATTAGTTGTGGTTTACTCTCCCAGGCAGCAGGGCAGATTGGTAGACAGGGACTGAACTGGAAACTCCCTGACATGCAAACGCTTTTAAACCTTGGCCACTCATCAGTATTTGCTCCCCTCCATCTTGAAGAGTCCACATCTACTTTAGTGCCTTATGCGTGAAAGGAATAGTGTCAAAAGGTTTTGGCCCTATAGTTTTTTGGAGGATTTGTTTTATTTTATTTTTAAAAGTTCATTTGCATTCTCTAGGTAGTGGTATACACTTTCTAGTCTGCTGTACTCCCCATAATTCCCTATTAATTAATCCTAGCTGCTTCACTCATTCACTTTGTCCTGTACATTAAGACATTTGCAACCCTATTTTATGACCTAATGGAGAATGATTCATATGTAAAAAAAAAAAACAATAATAGGTTATATGTGAGTAGCATGATTGTGACACAGTGGGGACACTGTAATGGAATGAATGTTTGTGTCCCCCCCAAATTCATATGTTAAATCCTAATTCTTAATGTGATGGTATTAGAAGGTGGAGTTTCGAGGAGGTGATTAGGTCATGAATGGGATTAGTATCCTTATAAAAGAAACCCCAGAGAGCTCTCTTGCCCCATTCTACCATGTGAGGGCATAGCTAGAAGATGGCTACCTGTGAACCAGGAAGCAGCCCCCATCATCCAGCGAATCTGATAGTGTCTTGATCTTGGACTATCTGGTATCCGGAACTATGAGAAATAAATTTCTGTTGTTTACCGGCCACCAGTCTATGGTGTTCTGTTAGAACACCCTGAATGGACTAAGGTAGTCACAAAGGAATAAATAATTCTTCAGATTAGGGGAGACCTTAGGAAGGGTTTCTATAAACAGGTGGCCCATGAATTGATATTAAAAGACATATAGACTGCCTAGGAGTATGGGGTGAGAAAGAAGGGAATGCTTGGAATAGGGAACATATGATCAAAGAGGAGAAGAGTGTCAAAAGGAATTTTGGAGGCAGGTAGGGGACAGATTTTGGAGACTATTAAATGAGATGAGTGGTGAGCAAGTATTCTTTAGATGTACCCTAATTCCTATTCCAAATACATGCATTATTAAATAAGGACAGTGCAGACTGTGACCTAGGGAGTAAGAAATAAATTGCTTACAATTTAATCTTAGACATTTTCAAGATGAAAACTCTAAGTGACAAAAGGAAACTTTGTAAGGTAATGGAAATGTTCTATCTTGAATGGGATATTGGTTTTATGAATTTTGACACAAGTCAAAATTCATCAGGTTGTACATTTAGGATCTGTTCCTATCCATAATAATACCTCAATGAAAAAATTATAAAACAAGGAATATTGCTATAAAATCATAACAATTATGATGTTTTGTTTTTTAGAACTTAAAATTTTATAACTAAATGGTATTTAAAAGTCAGTTTCTGCATTGCACTAGTCAAGTACTCAGTAGCCACACAGAGCTGGAAACTGCTGTATTGGATGGTGTTCATGTGGAGTATTCCCATTATCACAGCAACTTCTAAGCATTTGAAACACTTTGTCCTCATGGATTTGGATATATTTGACTATTTTCATGCATCTGTCATTTTTTATTTCTCTTCATTCCACCTATACAACACTCAATGTTGAATTATTCTTGGATTTTTGACTTGTCATTTTCAGCTTTTTCAGCTTAATTAAAGCTATAGGTAAGTAAAACTTTCTCAGGGCCAGATGACAACATATTTGTGCAATATTAGATTATGTTTGCAACTTTTCTTGCCCAGATATTTTCTTCTCTCTTCAAGCAGTTATTTTCAGAAAACCAGTTACACGAGCACATAATCTATTTTCAGTTTGGTTTTTGTATGGATGAGATTTGGCAAAAATATTATCATTTCTTGTATTCTCGTCTTGTACCCAATGGGTGCTGTTTGAACAGCATAAATTTCAAATAATTGAAAAACAGAAATCAAATATTCTGAGATTTCTTAAGAAGAGGAATGTATATATGAGTGTCACGAGGGTATTGCCATAATCATGATTGGGATAAACACATTCCTGTTTGTTGAGGCAGGCAACTCATTTGCTTGACCTTGCCGGAAGTTCAGTGGCTGACAACTGAGGTTTTATAGTGTTGGAGGTCTGCATGGCAATTTTAAGTCTGCCATTTAGTAACTGTGTGATATTAGGCACATTATATAACCCCTGTTGTATTAGTTTCCTATTGCTGCTACAATAAAGTGCAACAAAGTCAATAATTTAAAACAACACAAATTTACTAAATTATAGCTCTGGAGACCAGAAGCCAAAGGGCTACGCTCCTTCTTGGATGATCTAGGGGAGAATCCATTTGCTTGCCGTTTCTAGTTCTTACTGGCCACCTGAATTCCTTAGCGAGTTGGTCCCTTCTGCTTTCTTCAAAGTCAGCAATGTCTGATTAAATGTTTCTCATGCTGCATCACTCAGACAATCCTCTTCTATTGTCAGGTCTCTCTGTACTTCCCTCTTACAAAGATGCTTCTGATTACATTGGGCCTCCCTGGATAATCCACTATAATCTTCCCATCTTAAAATCCTTAATTAATCACATCTTTAAAATACAAGATAATATATAGGTTCTGGGGATTCAAACATTGGTTCAATTCAATTCACAGGTTCTGGGGATTCAAACATTGACATCTTTGGGGGAGGGGTGTAATTATTCAGCCTACCATCCTTCATCAGTAGAGTAGAAATAATAACACCTATATAGTGTATGTACTTTGTATACTTTGTAGGGTTATTGTAAGAAATAAATAAGATGGTGCACGGCGTGCATTGAGCAGAGTTAGTGTTTAGTATTAGTAATGATAAACTTAGTGGGATAAACTCATCTCTACCATCCTAATGAGTGATGGTATAACCTTGGACAAGCTATATTGTGTCTCAGAACTTCAGCTTCCTAAACTGAAGACAACAATACTTAATTTGCCAGGATGTGTTAAGGATTAGAAATAATATTCGGTAAGAGCCCAGAAGAAGTAGGAACTTGATAAAAGCTGTAAGAATAATGGCAACCACCAATGTGATGATGTTGAAAGGGCGAAAAATTGAAGGGAAACTCTTTTCTGTTAGAAGGTGAAAGAATTTGAACTGACTTTATTCTGCATGTCAGCTCATATAAAAGAGGTTTTATGTGCTTGATTATGGCTTCCTGATTATTCTTTCTTGCAATTCTTATAAGTAGCTTCAGGATTTTCTTTCTTCTTACTCCTTTGAATCACACTGGAAGCTTACATCCTTTCACTTTGCCCCAAATAACATATTCCTTATGTTAAATTCACTTAGTCAATTCTAGAACATAGTAAACCTTATATGATCAGTCTTACTAAAACCCACGAGATTAGCTATCTATACCTCTATTTAATGGGTCAAAAAATGAGCATATTGCAAATCTATACTGAGCTCCTAGTAAGCAATGCTAATATTACATCCAGACCCACTATATGATCTCCCAGTATGATTTTCATGATCCAACAACAAAATTTACCCATGACAACAGATCATTACCTTTGTTACAGAAGTGCAAACTGACTAAATATGTGTATTTATGTGTTTAAATGTTAGTCAAAAGCCTTCTTCTGTTGGGATTCTATTTCCATTTTGATACACATGTATATATTTACACACGGAGCCAGATAGCTTGGGTTCAAATACTGGTCCTCTCACTTACTACTTGTCTGAACTGACAAAGTTACTTAGCTTCTTTTTCTTCTGTTTCCATATGTTAAAGTGAGTGTATAAATAGGAGGCACATCAGAGGATTGTCAAAGGTCAGATTGTGGGAAGGATTAAATGTATCAATACATGTAAAATGCTTAAAACAGTGTCAGGTACATATAGAGACTGTGTATCAGTATTATTATCATTGCTGTATTCTTTAAAAAAGTAAAATTATAACTTGTCACTTCATTTAAAAGTTGTCTACATGTGAAATGATGGTTTAGACAAGATGGGCACCAAGCTACAATTTATTTAGGGTTGGAGACACACCATTGCATTTTCACAACACTAGAGTTATTGTGAGTTTTCAAAGTGTACATTCAGTCCAACCCTAGAGAGAAACCCAAAAGGATGGGTAATTTTACGAAGGAAAAATTAGATATACTTTTGGATGTTTTACTGATATGTTTGGCAAAATGCCGTTCAATAATAACCACTGAACAAACTCTGTCAGCACTGAAGGGCTCATGTGACAAGATCCTTGTTAAAAGACTTGGAAGCTGTTATAAAGTGGCACAAACACTCTTATTAGTTCTATGTCCACATCCAATCCCTGGTGCATTGTGCTCTGTATGTAGTCTGTTTCTCTCACCATAACGCAGGAAGCTTGTATTAGCATGGTTATCTGTGACCCTTGGAATTTAGCATTACAATAGATTAGTAATATATTTAATATCTTGTGGAATAGAAAGGTATCATTCTTAAGTAGCTAAAATAGTCCACACTGCATAAGACAATCCCAGATGATGAACAAAAAAGATGAATTTTGTAAATATTTCTTTATTATTTAGTTTTTGCCTGAATAGGGAACTTTTAACCTTAAAATGTCAATAGTAGTTTCAAAATGTTCTCTGTGGAAAATGTACAGAGTAGAATGTTCATCCACACACTTTCAATGCAGGACTCTAAGTGACTGTCGCTTCCCCTGACAGCTGGCAAAGCCTGCCGGTCCTCCTAGCCAACTCCACTGTTTTATAGGTGTGAAGATGGGGTTCCGGAAAGGTTACGTTAGTTAGCCAACGCCAATTTATTTCTTAGAAGTAGAAGCTAGATGAGAATGTTAGTATCCACCTCTTTTTACTATATCAAATTATTTTTTCTTTATAAATTTTATGGACTATGGAAGCCAAAGGAATCACTATATCCACATCTTTTATTCCCACATCCAGACTATAACCTATAAACAAATTTAGTTAAATATGATCACAGTTTGCTATTAAACTCCAGGTCTCTCTTTGGTGTTGTTTTGTCCTTGCCAGCAAGTCGGTCATAGATAGGATTTCTCTCAAGTGTTCCCAAAAGAGGTGATTCTGTGAGCCAACTGACAGAGGGCCAGAATCCTGAGGTCGTCAACTCGCATTCATATACAGTTACATATACTTTTTTATTGAAATGCATGTTTGAGGCACAGCCCACGTATCAGCTTTTCCCACTGACCTCATTTAGAATGAAGAGAAGATGAATTGTTCCTAAAATTCAGAAGTTGTCATGTTTCATGTCTTGTGATTCTGCTATGGCAGCAACAGTTGACTGGATCATGGATGGATAGCCTAGGAAGCCCCAAAGAGATGTTCTTGACCAGATGGTAACTGATCAGACCTAATCAGATTATTTTTTGTTTTAGGAATGAAAGAAAGAGAGAGAGAGAGCAAAAGAGAGAGAGATAATAGAGTCAGGGGTAGAAGCTGGTGCTAAATTGTGAGAATGGCTGATTCCAAGGCAGGGAAGAAAGAAAGGGCTCATGATCTTTAGAGAACAATAATTTACCTGGATCACTTAAACTGCAGAATTGCTGAAGAAGTAAAGATTTGTTGAACACCTACTATGTGTTCGGCACCATTCTAGGTGCCAGGGACACAGTAGTGTATAAAATAAATGAAGCCTTAACTTCATATAGCCTCATTTTGGGGAGAGAGTGGAATGGACAATGAGATGTTGATGCAATAGATAATAGTAGGTTAGAAAGTGATTAAGTGCACTATGAACAAAAATGGTAAAGCTTGGTAAGGGGCATCAAGAGAGTTGGTAGTGGTGGTAGATGAAGGCTTGTTATTCAATTTTTTTTCTTTCTCAAATTATTTTTTTTCTTGTGATAAAAAACGTATAACAAATTTTAAAACAGAATATTTAGAGCAGGTCTCATTAAGAAGATATTTGAGGGGCGCCTGGGTGGCTCAGTCGGTTAAGCGTCTGACCTCGACTCACGTCATGATCCCTCAGTTTGTGAGTTCAAGCCCCGCGTTGAGCTCTGTGCTGACAGCTCAAAGCCTGGAGTCTGCTTCGGATTCTGTGTCTCCCTCTCTCTCTGCCCCTCCCCTGTTCATGCTCTGTCTCTCTCTGTCTCAAAAATAAATTAAAAAAAACATTAAAAAATTTAAAAATAAAAAAAAAGAAGATATTTGAGCAAACACTTGAAGGAGATGAAAGAGCTACCTCTGGGGCATAGATGCTAATGTCCAATAGATGAGGACCTATTGTTCTAGTTCACTTTGGGGCTTCTATATTGAGTTAGATTAAGGGAGACCCACTGAGAAGTCACCAATAGCCCCAATCTACAAGAGTTGCTAAAACAACACTGGAAATGTAATGTAGTGATTACCAGAACGTCTCTCAGAAAGAATATTATACTGTGGTTGGAAGGAAATTTTGAAAGAGATGTTTGAGGCAGAGAGGAAATCCACCTCAAGAGACACAGAATGCATGATTCCTAAACTACCTTCTAAAAAGGGTAAGTTCCATTTGCTGTAGGCTTTTATTTAGGGGCATGTTTCTCTTTCCCAAGTGAATTTTGCATTTTGGGGTCAGATTTGAATTTCTTAGGAAAATAGTAGAGGGTAAGGCCTGCCACTGAAGCCCATCCTCTCTACTTTTTCTCCAAGTAATTCTTAGCAGCTCTCCTAATACTAGAGAATACTGGATTGAAGGGGTGATACATTATTAGACTGCATAAGCGTAGTGGACACTGTTGCATCCCACCCAGATCCCCTTCATTTTCTTTCACTAACCCATGAGCTCAGCCCCCATCTTCTGTGCTGTGCTCCTAAAAACTGGTACCCATGACTGCCCGTGGACATTGGAGCCACAGAGGCTGCCCTGACTGAACAGAAGGATCTTAAATTTTCTGTTCTTTTCTTTCCCATTCTTGTCTTTTAGCCAATGCTATCTGAAGTGAGGTCTAAAAGCCCAGTTCCTTCATCTCAGGGAGGTACAAGCTCTGAAGAGTGATTTCTGTCCCAGAGATGCTCTGAAATCAGGCTGAAATCATGCTGCTACTTAGCTGCTTTGCCTTCCTTATCCTGCTTCTCCCACTCCCTTACTGGTCTCTCCTAAGAGCCCTTCCTAAATAAATCACTTTCATCTGTACCTGTGCTCAGATCTGTGTTCAGGGTAAATCCAAACTATGACGACAGAGTGGCCACATTCCTAGTCAGATTATAGCTGTATATTTCAGCTCCCAGAGCACTAAGAAGTTGCCCAGAAGTTGCCTGGAATTCCTCATTTCCTTGTTTACCTGAACTTTTGCTGTTCCTTGAAATTGGAATGAGCCTAACTAATGCAAATGACAAGATCTTTTCTAGGAAAATACTGGAAATCTCAGATTCTTAGATGCTTCACAAGGAGCCATGAGTATAATAGTTCTTAAATTGTGGCAATATGGGGGTGTTTGCTTCAGCAGCACATATACTAAAATTGTGTTTACATTTTGTGAACATGTAAAGGTACGTTTAAGTATCTGACACTGTTGGGTGCAAAACTTATTAAACTCCTTTGTCAAATAAAAAGATTCCAAAAACTATTTTTTCCCCAGAATTGAGTCATTAATCAAAAATCTGATCAATTAAATTTCCTGGAACAGCTTACACAACTAAAATTTTGGTATTGCTGATTATTTTTTATAAGTCAAATATTTAAAAATCAGGCAGACATATATAAATGAATACACTGTATGTCAGCTAACTTGACAATAAATCATATTTAAAAATAATAAAAAAATAAAAGAAAAAATAAATTTAAAAAAGAAAAAAGAAAAAAAGAATTAAGTTGTGTTTTTCCTCTTTACATAAAATAAGTGACAGTCCTTTAACTGCATGGACGTATCAGTAGAGTTTGTGTTTTAATGGAATAAAAAAATTACTTACTATGCCAATGTTTACCTATGGCCCCTCATGGTAAAAATGGAATTTGTGTGGAATTATGAGTTAATTACAGCTCCTGAGATACCTATTTATACATAACTATAAAAGGAAGCATCTTCGGTAATATAGAACAAAACAGTTAAAACATTTAATTGGAAAATGCAAACAATTAAATATTTGAAAAATAGGAAGAAGTCTTTGTAGTCAAGAAAACCAAATACTTAAGAAAAAGTGTTAATAAAATGTTGAGTCAGAGAAAGCGAAATAAATTGATGGCCTCACTGATTACTGTAATATATAAATGGAAGTGTGAAGAAAACAGAATGACCAAACAAATCTTGAAAAAATTGAACAAAGTTGGAAGACTTAATAACACTTGTTTTCAAGATTTACTATAGATTATAACCAAGATGGTATAGTGCTGGTTTAAGGTTCAATGGAATAATATAGAGAATTCTGAAATAGGTCTATAAATATTTGATTAATTGATTTTTTTAAATAAATGAGGAGCTAAAGTAATTAAATAGGAAAAGAATAGTCTTTTCAAGAGATGCTACTGGAGCATTTGGATATCCATATGGGGAAAAAAATGAACCTTAATTCTTACTTTACATTATATGTAAAAATTAACTTAAAATGGAAAATACACATAAACATGAAAAATTAGAACCATAAAACTTAAAAGTAAGCCTAGGAAAAAGTACTCATGACAATGACATGGACAAACATTTCTTTGAAGACAAAATGTACACACCATAAGAGTAAAATTGACATACAGTGTGCTCTCAGCTTTGGGAATAGATTCCCATGATTCATCGCTTACCTACAATACCCAGGGCTCATCCCAACAAGTGCCCTCTTCAATGCCCATCATCCATTTTCCCCTCTCCCCCATCCCCCATCAACCCTCAGTTGTTCTCTGTATGTAAGAGTCGCTTATGGTTTGCCTCCCTCTCTGAAACTATTTTTCCCCTTCCCCTCCCCCATGGTCTTCTGTTAAGTTTCTCAAAGTCCACATATGAGTGAAAATACATGATATCTGTCTCTGTCTGACTGACTTATTTCACTTAGCATAATACCCTCCGGTTCCATCCACATTGCTGTAAACGGCAGGATTTCATTCTTTCTCATTGCCAGGTAGTATTCCATTGTATAAAACCACATCTTCTTATCCATTCATCAGCTGATGGACATTTAGGATCTTTCCATAATTTGGCTACTATTGAAAGTGCTGAGATAAACATTGGGGTACATGTGCCCCTAAGAATCAGCACTCCTGTATTCTTTAGATAAACAGCACCTAGTAGTGCTATTGTTGGGTCATAGGGTAATTCTATTTTTAATTTTTTGAGGAACCTCCACACTGTTTTCCAGAGCAGCTGCACCAGTTTGCATTCCCACCAACAGTGCAAGAGGGTTCCCGTTTCTCCACATCCTCTCCAGCATCTGTAGTCTCCTGATTTGCTAATTTTAGCCACTCTGACTGGCATGAGGTGGTATCTCAGTGTGGTTGTGATTTGTATTTCCGTGATGAGGAGTGACGTTGAACATCTTTTCATGTGCCTGTTGGCCATCTGGATGTCTTCTTTAGAAAAGTGTCTATTTACGTCTTCTGCCCATTTCTTCACTGGATTATTTGTTTTTCAGGTGTTGAGTTTGGTAAGTTTTTTATAGATTTTGTATACTAAACAACTTAATTCTTTAAAAGAAGAATCTTCCAGACATTTCTGGACTGTAGATACACCTCTCTTTGAATTGAAAAATGATACTAGAATACTACAGAGTTATATTATTCTGGATATTTTTGGACCCAAAATTACTTCAAAATAGACATAATAATGACAGTTTCAAAAGATAAAAGATTACATTTCAGTATTTCAAGTATGTCTCAATAGAGGGGTGAAACAAAAGTTTAAGAGAATAACCTCACAGATACCTAGCAGAAGTTGTAAATTTATGTTTTGGAAAGGAAATAGTGTAGAAGAGGTTTTAAATATATAGTTCCATATTCATAGAAATAATCACAGAGATTTTGGTTTCTTATCTAACTCATAACACTTTAGAGATACCAGTGAGAAATGCTTCACCTAGAAATTGCTATATATTATATATTAAATGTATTCAAAACTGTTCCAGTATGATGAGCTAACATTTAATTTTTACATATAAACTGATAACTCTATTTGCTTCTGTTACAGTCAATCTTTATAAATATGGCAATAGCTAGCTGATAAGAGTCATTCAATTAACCTGCACTAAGATGTCTCTTTTGGATATTCATGGACCCAATCATTTTTTTTTTTTTTCAGAACATCATGTAATCATGCAGTGTTCAAGTCAGGGGACTTAGGTGAAAGAGGTAGGAACCCAGCTAAATTGGCTCAAGAATTTGGGTTATGAAAAAGATAGAGTGAGGCTCACTGAAATCCAGGAACAGGATCCACTATGTAACAGGGCCTGGGAACCCAAAGTTATAAAGCTGTTAGGAATGAAGGCTACTTTGTCTCTTTGGAGTAGGGGAGACAGGGGTGCAAGGTTATGGGATCTCAGCTACTTTGTGTATATGACCCATCATCAACTCTGCCTGCCTCTTCTTCAGCTTGTACATAATTCAGAGAGACTGATTCAGCTCCTATCATGGGAACTCATGATACTTACATTTCTGACCCCCATTTGCTATCTAGCTAAGTGTTTCGGTATCTAAATTTCCAGGCAAGATTGCCCCCACTTACAATTTTTAGTCAAACCTCACAAGTCAAAAGTTCTGGAAGAATATGAAGGAACTGACTACCTTTGAGTCAACTGTCATACCTGGTTCAATTAACTGTGGTCAAGGAGAGGGTATGGGGTCACTCAGCAGAGAACATGGTTTTGCAGGGTAGCAAGGCCTGCCACTAGTAAATGTTGAATGTTTGTTGAATGAATGAATACATGCATGCATGAATGAATGAATGAATGCATGAATGCATGAAGGTGGTATCTATAAAAAGAATAAAGCCCGGGGTCTTAAAGATAAAACTTGGTGATGCTCTAGGATTAAAGGCAACAAAAAACAGAAGAGGAGGCATTAAATGTATTTACAGGCATTTTATACCAAATACAAACAAGCTATATTGAAGGGTGTTATGCCATCTGTTCACCACATAATTACATGGTTTAGGAGCCCTGCCTGCTTCGAGGAAGACGACTAGATTAGAAGAGCAACAGTATGATTCCATAGGCCTAATTCTCAATATTATTTCCTTCTGCTTTTAGGTTTTAGCTAGTTATTCTGTGGGTTTGAAAATATTTCCTATTATACCATGTAGCAGAAGTTCCTTCATGTGTTGTATTGTGTCATAAGGGGGAGAATGTAGTTGGCATGTTAGTGGAACCTTTGTTTCTTGATTGATATGTTTATTATCTTAATCTGGAAAATCTTCTTAGATAATTACAGATTGGGATGGTTTGGCTTAGCTGTTTGCAGCATTACTCCTGCGCTCGAAGGATGCTTGTCTTTTGAGCTACCCTATTTTACTTCTGGACAAGAGACTATTAGGATGGTCTTTAACTATTAGGTTATCTTTTTAAAATAACTTTTTGATTAGATTTTTTTTCTCTTAGACTGCATCTCATATGGCAGCATGCACTTTCCTGTACATCTTCCTTACCAGGTCTGGAGTTACACTGTTCTCAATGTATAGAGAAAACTGTTTCTTGCAAGTCCCTTTATTGTCTTCCCTTGATGTGCTTACAAAGTACTTCTGCACTGAAGTTTTTGCTTGCTCAACCATAACCCAGGAATCATTTGGTGCTGTGAGGGCTGAATATGCATCTATCTACAGGCCACAGAGCCCAGAAACTTTGTTTCCAGGGATAATTTTGGGGAGGACTGCATAGTTCTGCAAACAACCTGCTAAAGCACCAGGTTGGTTTTCACTACATTCTACCTTATATTCATCTTCACCTGCTTCCACTTGGCCTTCAGAGATCTTGTCCATACCTACTCTGTTAAGACACCGTGCTGGCCCACAGCAGGCCCCCAAGGACTCAACTATCTGCCACAGCAACATTTTTCAGGAAAACTTTTATAGTTTACATTGGACATTTGTGAGCAGAAGCACTTTTCAAATGACCTTTCTGTTGGTAACACTATCATCCTATATTTGGGTATGTTTTACTTACTCTTATCCTAGATTTCTAAACAGTTTTGAGCACATTAATCAACTCTACCTCCTCATCTTTTCCCATATTACACTTGGAATCTCTGGAGGTAGGCTTTATTCTCAACAATTTGAACAAACATCATCTAGCCAAACAGAAACTCAGAACAGAGTTAGCAGCTCAGAACAGACCGGCAGGTCTAGCAGCACTCAGGGAGATAAAGTGTTAGTAGATGTTTGATTTTGTTTTTGTGTTCTGAGTATGAGTGTTTTATATATGTTTGTATGTATGTATATATATGTATGTATGTATGTATGCCACTTTTTAAAAACTGAAGTATACTAGACACACTAAATATCTGATTAGTTTCAGGTGTATGTAATAGTGATTTGATATTTTTATACATTACCAAATGATCCCCACAATAAGTCCAGTTACACCTGTCACCACACAAAAGTTATTATAATATTACTGATTATATTCTCCATGCTGTACATTACATCACATGACTTCTTTTTTTAATTGAAAGTTTGTTTCTTTTAGTCCCCTTCACCTATTTTTCCCATCCCCCCAACCTCTCCCCTCTCTCTGGTAACCATTAGTTTGTTTCCTATATCTATGAGTGAGTATAAGGATTTTAAAGTAGCAGGGAAATTTTACCAAAATCTTCTTGTAGCAGTTTACAAGTACCATTGCACATATTCCAGTGTCCTTGTGACATTCAGATACTCTCTTCTTTAATTACAAGCAGATGTGAGGATTGAAATATCATGGTTGATAAAGTAAGTAATGTGGCAAATAATTCAAAGAAATATAGCTCATTTTCTAACACAGGATTACGACAGAAAATCATCCTGAGAGGAAGCCTTCTTTACTTTGCCTTGGAAATTTTCACCAATGATATATTTCTTAGTTAATGTATTGTAGTGACCTTGCTCTAATGCTTTCTCTTTCTGATCATTCTTTAGCAATAAACCAGAAATAGGAAACCACCATCAGGTTCCAGTGGGAGTTGGATGTCAAATCCACAAAGCTGAACTTCAAAGTGTTTTAACAGATTAAAAAATAGAAGACCACAAAAACCACATGGACCACAGAAGGGGAAAAAAGCTTGTTTACAAGGTCAGTTCAAAGTGTAGCCAAGTGAATGACCTGTATTTGGAATGGAACTCACTGGGCCAGAAACAGCCAGTGACACTCCTGAAGACCAAGACTAAGGCAGGTTGACTGTGTATGGATCAGAGGGAATGAGGGTGTGTATATGTGTGTGGATATGCATGAACATATGAGCAGGGTCTATCCAGTACTGGTTATAGGTACTATTTGAGCTCTCTCCTATTGTAAATCATTCTAATCTTTAAGTGTTTCCTTTGGTTGCTTTCATGTCTGCTCCAAACTTGCAAATTCCCAACACACGAACTTCTTCCTCTATCATCAACTTTGTCCTTTCCTCCACACAAAGTGCACTCAATTATCCTTCTCATGGTGACTATTATTTAGGGATTCCTTACTATATGCGGGCATCCTGCTAAAAGCTAGACACCATTGCTTCATGTAATCATGACAACATTGATGGGTTTGGGGTATTCTTATACCCACAGTTCTTAAAGTTGAGGAAAGTGACTCTTCAGGAGGTAAAGTAGTGTGATCAAAGTCACATAGTAATAAGGACTTGAACCCAAACTAGTCTTAATTTTAAATAAAATTGTCTTTTAGCAAAAACAAAAACAAAACACATTTTTAGACTATTTCACAATTACTCTAAAAATGGTGACATGAAGAACCATCAAAAATCTACCTTCCCTTCTTTGAAATGAAATAAATAAAATTAATTAATTAGGGATATATAGATTTTTTTTAATTTAAAAAGTGCTAAGACCAAGATTTAAAAAATCTGAAAGAAACAACTTATCAAAGGGGCACAACCAACAAAATTAACTTCAAAAATGTGACATCCAGGGATAAAAAGCAAAATATCCTGTCCCCAATGTGGCCTTCCTTGACCATCTGTCCTACCCTACCTGCCAAAGCACTGATGGGCATCATGAGCAAGTACAGAAAACACTCACTAATATCCTAAATACGACTATCATTTTCCTTTCCTAACTGAGAGGGGCTTGGAATGGCTGCTGGGAAGGGAGCAGTGGGCCAGAAAACGTGAACACCTGTGGCTGGTTCTGGAGGAGTAGCTGGTCTTAGAGTCCCAGGCTGAGCTAGAGAAGCTACCCAAGATGGCGACAGCCATGGGACTCACCTCGTAGGACCTCCTCCTTGGTGCAGTAGATTCCAACACAGGACATTTAGCAAAGAATGATCAAATCTGGAAAATACTTCAATCATGATCCATGTGCTTGGCTGGGAATTGGTAGGCAGGGCATTAAATGTCTGAATAGGACAAGGAGAATGCCTAACAGGCCTCACCAGGACTGAAGAAATATTGAAGTAAGGGATGAGAGTGCTGGGTAGCCTTCTTCAATTTTACCTTAAGAACTGTTTCTGATATCTGTAATGCTTTTAAGGGATTACCATGTAAACTTCCCAAACACCCATGGAGAAAGGTCACTGAGAGTGTTTAGCAGAACGTTCCAAATCCGAAAGCCAGCCGCAAGAAGAGAGCTACTTGACACCTGCAGAGAAACTGTCACTTCAAAGGACAAATGGGAGGGTCTCTCCGAAGGATCAGGATGTAATCCCCTGCTTGGGCAGAAAGCTCCAGCTTTTTGTGGGCAGCTTCCCAAATTCCCAAGAGGCTAGGTCTCACTAAGTCAAGTGGCTCTCTTGTTAATTACTGCAAGAGCCTTCTAAATCTCCAATGAAAAGATTGGGTTGCACACAGTTTTTCATCCGTGCTAAAGACTGAACACTTAGCACTTCATCTCCAATCACAGCTTCCCCTCAGTGGGGCAGGACGTGTCCAGCTATGTATGGGATGTGTTTTCCCAGAGCACAGACCTAATCAGTATGGCAGGTTTTAAATAATGATTAGATTTTATAGCTATTCTACTAATACTGAGAAAAGTCCTAAGTATTCTAGAACCTCACCTAGAAAGTCTGGTGTAGATGGGCAAGGAAAATGTACACATTCTCAGCTTCCTTAAAATTATTCTGTGGTCTCCATCTGCTAAAACAGATTCTTGAAAATTGCCAGAGAGCATAGGAGAATCTAGTTTCAGGGCCAAAAAAGCTGGATTATATTCCTGCAATTTCTTTTCCATATATTCAAAACATTCCTCTCTTGGGGTTCTGTGGGTTGCTGATTAGCAGTGCAGTTGCACAAAGCAGAGCTCTTCTGTTTAAATAAACCTAAGATACCTCAATATTGTTCAAGTCAATACATCAGGGATGGGGGGGAAAGCTCAAGTACACCTTTTGCTAAGAATATGCTATTGCCTTACTTGTTTGGAATGTGACTAGCATTTTTTTAACTTTTTGTCAGCAAGTTTCCTCTTTTGCTTTCAGGTGACACTCCTTTTCTCATTACTCTTTTTGGGTAATCTCAGAATTCAAGGAAATTTTGTTCTTTTTCAAAAGATGACACCCTGAGAAGTGAAGAAAGACCTGCCCTGAGTCATAAGGATGATTAGGAACAAAAGTGACATCTCCCAGACTTTTGTTCTCCTGTATCATGGTGCATTCTCCTGGCATTCACCATGTTCTCATAGGGCTTGGATGGATATGGCCAGCCTAGACAGACAGTTTCTCAAAATTTGAGACTTCCTTTCTTCTGCCCTTCCTTCCTCCCTCCTCCCCTCCTCCCTCCTTATCTCCTTCCTTCCTTCCTTTCTCCCTTCCTTCTTTCCTTCTTTTACAATCCATAATATTTTCTTGACATATTTTAAGCATAATTCTTGATGTTCTTTATTTAAAAATGGCATATATACATATGCATGTGTGTGTGTGTGTGTGTGTGTGTGTGTGTGTGTGTGTGGTGTTTTACAGTTGCCTAGTTGGAATGAAATTCCAACTAGTTGTGGTTGCTAAATGTCCTTGTTTAATGTCCACATAGAAAATTAAATTTCACTTGCATCTTTGCACAGCTCATTCAAGTCAATAAAACCTATCATGAACCTGACATGTTGTTTGGCTGCCTAAATGGAATCAGGAGTGATCAGGATTATGTGCTCTTCTTCACTCTAAGAAAAATCCCTATTTAATACTACAGGACATTTACAGCAAGGCTGGAAAACACAACATTCAGATCCTACTATCCAAAGTTTTAGGATAGAAATTGAAAGGGCTCTCCTAAGTGCCAGAGGCAAGGAAAACACTGGTGTTTGTCTTGACAGAAACAAAACAAACAAACAAAACTTTCTCACGGAAATATTCTCTGATATCAGAAAGTCTCCTCTGATATTCACTTCTCATGTCAAGACACGGCTGAAGTCCCTGCCTTCTGCTAGTCACAGGAAAGGAGATTATTGTGTGGCTTCAATATTCTTACCTTTCAGAAGTGCTAACAACGTGTCCCATCTTCACAACGGACCAGCTTCTTTCTTGCCAAGCTCCAAAATAAGTTGTTGGGCAGGAGAAGCGAAAAAGGCTGGTAACTTTTATGACATTAAATATAAAACAACTCCCCCCCAAAATGGATGAATCCCAAAGGGCTGCTTACATTTGCTTCTGGCCAACAACACTCCTCAAAACTCAGCATGATGGGATTTAACAACAAAACGACACCAAACCAAACATGGCAACTTGGAAAAGAATTCTGCTGTTTGTGGAACAGGTTTGGGTGAATTTGCTGGAGTGGCAGACTTGCCCCCAACACAACCTGCCAAGGTTTGGGAGGCAGTGGCAGTTTTACCCCTAGCTCCACATTAAAATCTCCTGGTTCAGGACATGGGTTCAGAAGTACTAAGTCTGTGCCTCATCTTCAGAGATGTTTTTTCCTCTCTAGGGAACCCAGATATTACTATTTCTCTAAAAAGAGTTCTAGGGGATTCATGTGCAGTTAGAATTGAGAACCATCTGGTTCTCTGCAGGAACAATTAATTAATCAGGCGCTATGAAATCAGGAGACTTAATTGTACCTGATTTATTCAAATGCCCATCAGATGTACATGACTTTCTCAGAAACTTGCGAAAAAAGGCTATGATCAAGGCTTTCAGAAAAAGGCTCCGAGTAAATGTATGGATTCTAAGCACATAAAACATTAATGCAAGTGCTCAATATCACTGACTTACAACAGAAACCGCTGTTATTGATTTGTGGTATTTACAAGTACTTGCAGGAATAGATTGTAATTTGAATCAAATTGCTCAGAAAATTCCCCTGTTAAGCCCATCTACTAGAAAAATATTATTAGAGAATAAGGAGTATGTTATTCTACCCAATGGACCTGAACCCACCTGCTTAGGCCCATACAAGAGACAAGTCAGCTGCCCACTGGCTCATCCTTCTCTCTTGGAGAAACTCCCTTTCTAGGCAGAGAAGCACTCCTCTTCCATCCTGAGGCTGTACATAAAGACACAATGGCCCACAGTCCTATGGAGCAGGGTGGCAGAGGTGAGAAAGGGGTAAACTGTAAGGACTGCTAGAGGCCTAAAGGCAGGGGTGGGGATAGGAAGAAGGGGTTTCTGGAGGAGAGGGCACAGGGGCTTTGTACCTGAATAAGAATGCCTTTAAATTTTGGCTTCCCATTAGAACTATATGCAAAGCTTTAAAAATATTCTGGTGCTCATATTCCACCCTGGACCAATTAAGTAAGAATCTGTAGGAAGGGCTTGTGGCATCAGATATTTATTAAAAACTCAGAGATTCTAACGTGCAGCCCAAGTTGAGAACCACTATTGTGCTATCAGCCTCTCAAAGGGCTAGTAAAATAAACTGTTTATATACATAGCATGATTTCTTAGGTGCTGAAAGAATCCTCTTCCCCTTCTTTGAGTTCCTACCTGCCTAACACACTAATGCCTAAGATTCAACAATTAGAGATTAATTCCTTTCACTCAGTGAGAGATTTTCTCTTGTATTATAAAGCACACACTCCAGAAAGAAGTGTATGGAGTCTTTAAGTCATTTAAACCATTATTAATGGGTGTTTTAACAGGGGAAGGAATGACCAAAAAGTCAAAGGGAATTTTAGGGCACCAGGAAGGGCAGCACTAGGATTAGAGTGAAAAGGGGGGACTGAAGACTAAATTAGCCACCTCTTCAGTTTTGCTGAGAGCTAGTTCCAGAGGATGACCTCTGTAGACTGCTGGCTTCAGAAAACTTGCAGCCTGGGAGACATGCAGGCTGAGAACTTGAAGGGAAAGAAACTGGAAAACTCGAGGTTCAGTGGTCACGTGGAAATGGCAAGAGAGCCTCCAAATGGCCATTCTTCTGGTCCTCCAATCTTTGAGAATCAGAGAACTGATCAAGGCCAATGTCATGAATTGATAGATGAGAAAACTGGTTGAGAGTAACAGAGATGGGACTATGACTCAGATTCCCTAACTTAATTCACACTTTCCATTCTGCCAAAACGTTCTCTTTCACAAGAAGGCCAACTTCTCCCTTCCTTGGATTTACTTTTTATATGGGAGTGGATTTATCTCTTCTCCCCAGAGGCTCTTACTATCAATTATGTTTTTTTCACTCCCTGAATACAGAGAGCTCCCAACTTATAGAGGGACTGTGTTCCAAAAGCTTAAATGGAAGGTAGTTATCTATAATTCAGAATACACTTTCTTAGAGAAATCAATGTTATATATGGCCATTAGCTTCCCAGATCAATTCATGAACAACTTCAATCAAATATTCCTGAAGTGATGTGATCTTCTATAACCATTATGGAAACAGGAGTTTATCAAGTCAAGAAATCTTGACTCCCCTCCTCAAATAACTTATCTCCCCATCAGTCCTACTATAATGACACTTTAGGGAAAAGATATCAAAGTAAATATTCTTTGTATCAATGCATAATGTGGTAAGTCACTAAATGTAAGTTTACTGTGAAAAGTTTGGTGAGGGAAGTGAGAGAACCTTTCCTCCAAAAAGGAATATATAATATTTTACAGATGCATAAATTTATAAATAAGGGGACATAGGTAATATCTACATATTTACTTCCTAGCAGATGTGCTTTCATCTAGAAAAAATAATTGTATTTTCACACTTAAAAATTCAGTGGAGAATATCCACTGCATCAGGTCTAATAATACCCAATACTAATTTCCAAATTTTGTATCTTGAAACTATGGTGTAGAACATGCTGTATTTGAGGATGCTTGACATTTCAGTAGCAAACACAAGTGACAGAGGGACTTCAGCCAAGCCATAGGAGATGTGGCAGATTTATTAGTGGAGAGAAATGTGTTCCTAATGATGACTTTGAAAGATGGCACAGGAGTTTTGAGAGGATGTGTTCTATGTAGCTAAAGATTTATCTTTATGTCTTATAAAGTAGCAAAGTTGTATCAGACTCTACAAAGGAAAGGGATCGCTGGCCATACAGAGCAAAAGTAAGTAGCCCTACAGGATGTAAGATGAAAGAACCATGAATGTAGCCAGCCAGCTATGGGGTAGAGAACTTGCCTTTCAAGCCACATACAGAATTCTGTCAGACAAAGGAAAGAGAAACAACAGCTGAAGCAACAACAACAAAAAAGCAACAAAAATCAGGGGTGGGAGGTCATCAGAGCAAATCTTCACACGTGCATCTTCTGACTGCTGGGAATGTGGACTTCCTTTAAGTTCTGAAGAAGCAAGGAGACGATAAGTTTTAACCCCCATTTTCTAGAAAAACATGTTTCTTTATCTAGCAACCTCCTGTCAGCTGATGACACAAGAGTTGCTTGAAATGTGACTCAGTACCTAACTTCCCATGTAGATCCTCTGTTGGCCTTTAACTTTGATTTTATATGCATTCCTCTATCCATCCACACATGCAATAAATCTGTAATGTAATAAGCACCTACTTAGTGCCAAACAATGTTGCAAGTTCTGAAGACAAAGTAGTGAATTACAAAAAGTCATTCCTTTATTTTATAGGGGAAACAGACAATAAGCAAATAAGTAAATAATTACATAATTTCAGAGATAAGGAATATTTAGTAAAAGGAAATAAAGTGAAGGGGAAATACAGAGCTATTTTAGATAGGATGCCCTGCTGAGAAGGGGATATTTAAGTAGAGTCCTGAATGAAAGAAAATGAGTCACCTATTGGCAAATCTAGAGAAAAGATGTTTCAGGTGGTGATATCTACTAGAGTAAAGGCCCTGAGACAAGAACAATCTCAGCATATTGGAAGAATGGTAAGACAACCAGAAGAGAGTTGGAAGAGAGTAATGTGGGGTGAGAGAATGGTAGATGAAATCTGAGATGTAAGTGGGGCCCAAAACATGTAGAGTCTTAAGGACTTTGGTAAGGAGTATGTGAAGGGAAACCATTTGGAGATTTGGAGCAAAAGACTGACATAAGATTATTTACATTTTAAATGCCATCCTGGAAAATCTGCTTCCAGTGGAGTAATAAGTATTGAATTTACCCTCCTGCCTGAAACCATTAGAAAACCAGACAAAATATATAAACAACAACTTTCAAAACACTGGACATCATGCAGAGAAGGATCTCTAAGAGACAGAAAACAAATCAGGTGGGTCTTACAACTGCCTGGCTTACTGCCTAAAGAAAGTTGCCAGGCCACAGCAAAGGAGGGGAAGCCAGGTAGGGCCCACTGATTTCATGAGTTGAGGGGACAGTTGTGCATCTGGGGAAGGCAAGGTGTTTCAAGATGACAGAGCACAGAGAGGAGAAAGCTGTACAGAGAACTCCAGGGATCTGCAAAGGGGCATTCAATTGAGTACTGATCAGAGCATGGGTGTGAAGAAATTATCTGAAGCTGGGGGGAAAAACACCTTCTGAAAGAATGAGAGGAAATAGTACTCAGAGTTCACACAGGGCCAGGAATAGGGCCTATTTTGAACATTCAGAGAGAAGAACCTCATAATTCAGAGGGCACTGATTAGAGTACTGATTAGAGTACTAAGAAGAGTCTTGCAAGAACTGTGGGGGAAAATTAACCCTACACTAAATGTTGCTGTGATTCTGCTAGCCAAGCTTAAAAATAAGATCCAACAGGAATAAACTATCTTAGTGCCAGAATAGAATTCAAGAATACTTATAGGTAAACAAAAATATCCAGGATGCAACAAAGTACAGTTCACAATGTCTGGCATCTGAAGGTATGCAAAGCAGAAAGAAAATAATTAGAGGATAAATCAGTCATTTGGAACTGATCTATAGTTGACACTGAAGATAGATTAGGATATTTAAGTAGCTATTACTATAATTGTATTCCAATAATAAAGAAGCTAGAAATAAGATTGAACAAGTAAAGACATGGGAAATACAAAAACAACAGAACTTTAAGCCACTGGGTGGCTCAGTCGGTTGAGCGTCCGACTTCAACTCAGGTCATGATCTCACAGCTCATGGGTTCAAGCCCCACGTTGGGCTCTGTGCTGACAGCTTGGAGCCTGGAGCCTGCTTTGGATTCTGTGCTTCTCTCTCTCTGCCCCTAACCCACTCGCATCTGTCTCTGTCTCTTTCAAAAATAAACATTAAAAAAATTTTTTTAATAAAAAAATAAAAATTTGCTGGGATTAACAGCATATTAGACCTTGCAGTAGAAAAGATTACAAAGCTAGAAGATATAGCAATAGAAATCACCCAAAATTTTTAAAAAAGGCAGAGAAAAAGTCTAAAAAACAAGAAAGAACAGAGGGTCAGTGATCTCTGGGATGACTTCAAATGATCAAATATACATACAGAATTCCTGAAAAGCAGGATAGATGGGGGTGAGACATGTATATGTATATATATATGTTTAGGTAATCTCTGTACTCAATATGGAGCTTGAACTCATGACCTCAAGATCAAGACTGCACACTCCACTGACTGAGCCAGCCAGGTGCCCTGAGACATAAACATATTTTAAGAAACAGTTAATTTTTTTAAGTTAATGAAACTATAAACCCACATATCGAAGATATTCAATAAATCTCAAGCACAATAAACATGGTGAAAACTACCCCAAGGTGCATCATAATCAAACAGAGAAGGAGAAAAGTTCTGCAAAAAGTTCTATAAAAAAGGTAAAAATGGGGGCACCTGGGTGTCTCAATCAGTTGAGCATCTGACTTTTGCTCAGGTCATGAACTCATGATCTCATGATTCATGAGTTCAAGCCCTGCATCATGCTCACTGCTGTCAGTGCAGAGCCTGCTTGGGATTCTCTGTTCCCCTCTCTCTCTGCTCCTCCCCTACTCATGTCTCTCACACAAAATAACATTAACATCCAAAAAAAGGCAAAAATGGTCAACATTTTTATTCTTCTCTTTGTAAATCTGATTTAAAAAATTCACTAATTTTTCTGATATTACAAGGAACTATGGTTTTAGAAATTTTTGTCAAAAATAAAAACAAGTAAGTTTTGCTTCAGATCCAGAAGATAGAAAGCTTCCCTTTTCTACCAATACAGAATATATGAACCATAAAAATTACATTTGCTAGAAAAATGTCTTTCCAGTCTGCTCAGTATCTCCCATTTTCTACTAGGATTTATTTATTAATTAATAATATCTTTAAACACAGTAAATGAATGCAAAATTAAGTTGGAGAGGGGGGCCTGGGTGGTTCAGTCAGTTAAGCCAACTTTGGCCCATGTCATGATCTTGGGGTTTGTGGGTTTGAGCCCCGTGTTGGTCTCTGTGCTGACAGCTCAGACCCTGGAGCATGCTTCAGATTCTGTGTCTCCCTCTCTCTCTGCCCCTCCCCCACGCTCTCTCTCAAAAATAAATAAATAAATAAATAAATAAATAAATAAAATATTTAAAATTTTATACAAAATTAAATTGGAGAAAGAGGAGAGTATTGTCCATTTAATACACAAGATGGTACACGAGGCAAACCAGATGATTATCATTTGTTTGGTAAATAAAACTCTAGACATGTATTAAAGTTTTATTTATTTATTTATTTATTTTAATTCCAGTATAATTAACATACAGCTTTATATTTGTTGCAGGTATACAATATAGTGATTTGAAAATTCCATACATTACTCAGTGTTCATTACAATCAGTGTACTCTTAATACCCTTAACATATTTCACCCATACAACCATCTACCTCTCCTCTGGTAACCATCAGTTTGTTTTGTATAGTTAAGCGTCTATTTTTTGACTCATCTCTTTTTTTAATTTGTTGGTTTGTTTTGCTTCTTAAATTCTACATATGAATGAAATCATATGGTACTTATCTCTCTCTGACTGACTTATTTCACTTACCATTGTACTCTCTAGATCCATTCATGTTATTGCAAATCACAAGCTCTCATTAATTTGATGGCTGAGTAATGTTCCAGTGTATGTATATACCACTTACCCATTTGTCTATTGAGGGACACTTGGTTGCTTCCATATCTTAGCTACTGAAAATAATTTATAACAATATAAATTATTGCTGTTATATTTTTTAGGTAAATACCCAGTAGTGGAATTACTAGAACATGTGGTAATACTATTTTTAATTTTTTGAGGAACCTCAGTACTGTTTTCCCCAGGGGCTGCACCAGTTTGCATTTCCACCAACAGTAGAAGAGGGCTCCTTTTTCTCCACATCCTTACCACACTTTTTTGTTTCTTGCGTTTTTGATTTTAGCCTTTCTGACAGGTGTGAAGCAATATCTCATTGTAATTTTGATTTGCATTTCTCTGATAATCAATGATGTTGAGCATCTTTTCATATATCTGTTGGCCATTTGTACATCTTCATAGAAATGTCTGTTCTTGGGGCGCCTGGGTGGCGCAGTCGGTTAAGCGTCCGACTTCAGCCAGGTCACGATCTCGCGGTCCGTGAGTTCGAGCCCCGCGTCAGGCTCTGGGCTGATGGCTCGGAGCCTGGAGCCTGTTTCCGATTCTGTGTCTCCCTCTCTCTCTGCCCCTCCCCCGTTCATGCTCTGTCTCTCTCTGTCCCAAAAATAAATAAAAAACGTTGAAAAAAAATTTAAAAAAAAAGAAATGTCTGTTCTTGTATTTTGCCCATTTATTTGGATTGTTTTTTGGGTGTTGAGTTGTGTTAAGTTCTTAATATACTTTGGATACTAACCTTTCATCAGATATGTCATTTGCAATATCTTCTCCCATTCAGTAGGTTGTGTTTTAGATTTGTTGATTATTTCCTTTGCTGTGCAGAAGGTTTTTATTTTGATGTAGTCCCAAAAGTTCATTTTTGCTTTTGTTTTTCTTACTTCAAGACACACATCTAAAAAAAAACGTTACTACTGCAATAAGAGAAATGATTGCTTGTTTTCCTTTCTAGGATCTTTTTGGTTTCAGGTTTCACACTTAGTTCTTTAAACCACTTTGAGTTTATATGTGTATATGGTGTAAGAAAGCAGTTTAGTTTCACTCTTGTGCATGTAGCTGTTCAGTTTTCCCAAAACCACTGTTGTGGAGACTATCCTTTTCCTATTGCATAATTTTGCCTCCTTTGTTGAAAATTAATTAACTATATAATCGTGAGTTTATATTTGGGTCTCCTTTGTTGAAAATTAATTAACTATATAATCGTGAGTTTTTTTCTGGGTCTCTATTCTGTTCCATTGATCTATAGCTCTATTTTTGTGCAGGTGCCATACTGTTTTGGTTACTAAAGCTTTGTAGTATATCTTGAAATCTGGGATTGTAATATCTCCAGTTTTGTTCTTCTTTTTCAAGATTGCTTTGAGTATTTGGGTCTTCTTGGTTTCATAAGCATTTTAAGATTATCTGTTCCACTTATGTGAAAAATGCTGTTGGTATTTTGATACGGGTTGCATTAAATCCATAGATTGCTTTGGGTAGTATGGACATTTTAACAAATTTGCTCTTCCAATCCATAAGCATGGAATATCTTTCAATTGCTTGTATGGTTTTCAATTTCTTTCACCAATACTTTATAGTTTTCAGTTTATAGGACTTTCACCTCCTTAGTTAAGTTGATTCCTAGGCATTTTATCATTTTTGGTGCAATTGTAAATAGGACTGTTTTCTTAATTTCGATTTCTTCTGCTTCATTATTAATATATACAGATACAATGGATTTCTGTATATTGATTTTGTATCCTGTAACCTTACTGAACTCACTTAAGTGAATTCAGTAAACTTCAGTTCACTTCAGTAAACTTCAGTTCTAGTAGTTTTTTGGAGGGGTCTTAGGACTCTCTTTATAGAGTATTCTGTCATCTGTAAATAGTGCAAGTTTTACTTCTTCCTTACCCAAATGGGATGCCTTTTATTTCTTTTTCTTGTCTGATTGCTGTGGCTAGGAATTCTAGTGCTAGGTTGAATTAAAGTGGTGAGAGTAGACATCCCTGTCTTGTTGATCTTTGGGAAAAATTCTATTTTTCATCATTATGATGTTAACTGTGAGTTTTTCATACATGGCCTTTAATATGTTGAGATATGTTCCCTCTAAACCTACTTGTTGAGATTTTTTTTTATCATGAATGGGTGTTACACTTTGTTAAAGGCTTTTTTTGTCTATTGAAATGACTGTATGGTTTTTATCCTTTCTCTCACTGATGTTATGTATCATGTTGATTGATTTGTGACTATTAAACCAACCTTGCATCCCAGGAATAAATCCCACTTGATCACAGTGAATGATTTTTTTAAATGTATTGTTAGATCTGGTTTGCTAATATTTTGTTGAGGATTTTTGCATCTATGTTCATCAGAGATATTAGTCTCTTTTTTTGTAGTGACTTTTATGGATTTGGTATTAGGGTAATGCTGGACTCACAGAATTAATTTGCAAGTTTTCCTGCCTCTTCTATTTTTTGGAATAGTTTGAGAATAGGTATTGAACTCTTCTTTAAATGTTTTGTAGAACTCATCTGTGAAACCATCTGATCCTGGACTTTTGTTTGCTGGTAGTATTTTGATTAGTGATTCAATTTCATTGCTGATAATTGGTCTGCTCAAATTCCCTATTTCTTCCAGATTCAGTTTTGAGAGGTTATGTTTCTAGGAATTTATCAATCTCTTCTAGGTTGTCCAATTTGTTGGCATATAATTTTTCATAATATTCTTTTATAATCCTTTGTATTTCTGTGGTGTCATTTATCATTGCTCCTCTTTAATTTTTGATTTTGAGTCTTTTTGTTTTGTTTCTTTTTTTTAATGAGTCTGGCTAAATGATTATCAATTTTGTTGACGTCTTCAAAACATCAGCTCCCCATTTCATTGATCTGTTCTAATATTTTTTCAGTTTCTATTTATTTCTGCTTTGTTTTTATTTTATTATTTTATTTTATTATTTTATTTTATTTTTTAAATTTATTTTACTTTCTTCCTTCTACTGTTTTGGGGTTTTGTTTGTTCTTTTTACAGTTCTGTTAGCTGTAAAGTCAGGTTGTTTATTTGAGATTTTTCTTCCTTTTTGAGGTAGACCTGTATTGCTATAAACTTCCCTCTTAGGACCACTTTTGCTCCATCCCATAGACTTTGGACCCTTGTGTTTTCATTTTCATTTGTCTCCTTTTTTTCTTCTTTGATTTCTTGGTTGACCATTCATTGTTTACTAGCATGTTATTAAAATTCCATGTATTTGTGTTCTTTCCAGATTTTTTCTTGTGGTTGGTTTCTAGTTTCATAATGTGTGGTTTGAGAAGATGGATGGTATGACTTCAATCCTATTGTATTTGTTGAGACTTTTTTTTTGTGGTCTAACATGTGATATATTCTGGAGAATGTTCCATGTACACTTAAACAGAATGTGTATTCTGCTGTTTTAGGATGGAATGTTCTGAATATATCTGTTAGAGCCATCTGGTTCAATGTGTCATTCAAAGTCACTGTTTCCTTGTTTGTTTTCTGTTTGGGTGATCTATCTATTGATGTAAGTGGGTGTTAAGGTTACTTTTATTGTATTACTATGAATTACTTCCTTTATTTCTGTTATTAGTTGTTCTAAGTATTTGGGTACTTCATGTTGGATGCATAAGTATTATTCTGTCTTGTTTGTTCCCTTCATAATTATGTAGTATCCTTCTTTGTGTCTTATTACAGTCTTTGTTTTAAAGTGTATTTTGTCCTGGGGCACCTGGGTGGCTCAGTCAGTTAAGCATCCAACTTCAGCTCAGGTCATGGTCTCACCATTCATGAATTCGAGCCCTGCATTGGGCACTGTGCTGACAGCTCAGAGCCTGGAGCCTGCTTCGAATCTGTGTGTGTGTGTGTGTGTGTGTGTGTCTCTCTCTCTCTGCCCCTCCCCTGCTTAGGCTCTGTCTCTCTCTCTCAAAATAGATAAACATTAAAAAAATAATAATAAAATGTATTTTGTCTGATATAATTATTGCTTCCTTGGCTTTCTTTTAATTTCCATTTACATGATAAATGCTTTTCCATCCCTTCCCTATAAATCTGCATGTGTGTTTAGGTGTGAAATGAGTCTCTTGTAGGCAGCATATAGAGGAATCTTGCTTTTTTTATCCATTCTGTCACCCTATAGCTTTTGATTAGAGCATTTAGTCCATTTACATTCAAAGTAATTGTTGATAAATATGTACTTATGGCCATTTCTTACTTGTTTTGTGGTTGTTTTGAGTTCTTCTCTGTTCTTTTCTTCTCTTGCTCTCTTATCTCATTGTTTGCTGGCCTTCTTTAGTGATATATTTGGATTCCTTTCTCTTTCTTTTTTTGCATATCTATTACTGGCTTTTGATTTGTGGTTACTATTAGGTTTATATGTAATGTCTTATGCCTAAAACAGTCTATATTGAGTTGATGGTTTCTTAAGTTTGAACACATTCTATGAGCACTAAATTTTTATTCCTCTCCCGTCCTCCCTCATTTTAGGTATATGATGTCATATTTACATCCTTTTATTTGTGTAGCCCTTGACTGATTTTTATAGATGTACTTAATTTTACTACTTTTTGCTTCCTACTTTTGTCACTCCTGCTTATGGTCTTTCCTTCTACTTAGAGAGTCCCCTTTAACATTTCTTATAAGGCTGGTTTAATGGTGATGCATTCCTTTAATTTTGTTTGTCTGGAAAACTCTTTATGTCTTGTGTTCTGAATGAAACCTTTTCTGGTTAGAGTGATCTTGGTTGCAGTTGCTTTTTTCCCCCCAGCATTTTGAATATATCATGCCATTCCCTTCTGTCCTACAAAGGTTCTGCTGAACAATCAGCTGATAGCCTTATTGGGTTTGTCTTGTATGTAACTGTTTTCTTTTCTCTTACTGCCTTAAAAATTCTCTATCTTGCTTTTTTGCCATTTTAATTACTGTGTCTTGGTGTGGACCTCTTTTCATTGATTTTGTTGGGGGCTCTCTGTGACTTCTGGTTGTGGATTTCTGTTTTCTTTCCCATATACAGGAAGTTTTCAACTAGTATTTCTTCAAATAAATTTTCTGCTCTCTTTTCTCTGTCTTTTCCTTCTGGGATCCCTATGATGCAAATGTTATTATGCTTCATGGTGTTGCTAAGTTCCCTAAGGCTATTTTCCTATTTTATTATTATTTTTTCTCTTTTCCGTTCAGCTTGATTGTTGAACTCTGCCCTCCAGGTCACCGATCTGTTCTTCCACTTTCCATTTCCACTTCCCCTACTGTTTTTTCTTTTGAGTGTATTTTTAATTTTAGTTTTTTGAGTTCTTAATATCTGAATGGTTCTTTTTTATGTAATCTATATCTTTGTTGAGGGTCACACTAAGGTACCCCACTCTTTTCTCCAGCCCAGTGAGTATCTTTATGACCATTACTTTAAATTCTCTATCAAGCATATTACTCATCTCCATTTCATTTAGCTCTCTTGTGATTTTTGTCCTTTTCTTTCAGTTGTGACATAGCCTACTATCTCTTCATTTTGTCTAACTCTCTGTTTCTGTCTCTATGTGTTAGGAAAGTCTCCTATGTAGTGGTCTTACAAAGAAGAGGTCCTGTAGTGCCCTGCAGTGCAATGTCCTCTGTTCACCAGAACCTGGCACTTCAGGGATGTCTCCTCTGTGTGTGTTGTGTGCACCCTGTTGTTGCCTTTGTCTTCAGCCCCATCACCTGCAATGGCTCTCTTTGCCTGTTGTGGGCAGGTTTTATTCCCTGTGGTGTTAGAGAACCAGTCTGTGGCCATGTTGGTATTGAGTTGAGTCAGACTAGGCTTTTGCCAGAGCTGCAGTGACAGTGATCTGCAGGGTGCTCTCCCTGTGTTTTCCCCTGAGAAGCTTTCATCAGTGGATGATGCCTGCAGTCAGAATTGATGTCTGCCCTCAGCCCACTGCTGGGGCCACAGCTGGACTGGTGTGTGTGCTTATCCTCCCCTCTCCCCAAGGCAGGAGTCACTTTGGCATGTGTCTGGCCCATGTAGGGGCTGCTTGCACACTTCCAGGCTTATGGCACTGCTTTGGACTGGCTGTGGCTAAAGGCATACAAGAGGGGGCAGGTCTGCAAGAGAATGCAGAAGTGGAGGTTATTTCATTTCTTTTTAATTTTTTAAAAAAATGTTTGTTTGTTTGTTTGTTTGTTTATTTAGAGAGTGCAAGCGGGAGAGGGGCAGAGAGAGGGAGACATAGAATGTGAAGTAGGCTCTAGGCTCTGAGCTGTCAGCACAGAGCCTGATGTGAGGCTTGAACTCATGAACTGTGAGATCATGATGTGCGCTGAAGTCAGATGCTTAACTGACTGAGCCACCCAGGTGCCCCAGAGGTTATTTCATTGTTAGTATTATTTATAAATATCTCTTCACTGTTATATTTTGAGATTGACACATTATTTCATGATATTGTGTAATAGCTGTGAAATGGTTAACAAACAATTTAGAAAACTTTTTAGAAAGAATAAGGCATGAGAGAGAAGTGAGCAATTGTAATTCTGAAAAGAAATTAAGCTCTGATTTTTAAGATAGTATTCCTAGAGGCTGAGCTCTTTTCTTTAAAATAATAATAAAATATAAATCCATTCAAACTAGTTTCCTGTCAAACAACTGAATCAGATTTATTGTGTGGTAAAATAAACCAATGGATTGCACAGAAATCCTTGTTTGAACCAGATTAAAACATTATTTGTTAAAAACAAAGTTGTTTTGCTTTTGTGTATAAGCAAACCCCTTCCCTTACTGGCATACTGAAAGGATTTGCCATTTTCTCAAAGGGATAGAATCCAAATAAACACAATGTATATACTGGTGAACCCTCACTCTCCAAGATATTATTTCCTAATGGACAATAGGATCATTGCTCTGAAGTAAGGAAGCAAATGTCTTCACATATGAAAAAACCTGATGTATGAGAAAACTGCACATGATTTTTATTTCATTTTAAGCAAGACTAAACCCAGAATAGAAGTGAAAAGTAAGAGAGATATTTTGGCCTAAAAGGCAAATAAAACATCTATTTTACTGATGTTGTTATAACTGAAAAGAATTTGTATAATACTATGATTTCTTAATAGGAATTAAGCATCAAATCTTTCTAGTCCCTCTTGTTAACAAAAGAGACAATGAATGCTTCAGACTGACTCTGCACATTTTATTTGATTTTTGAAAAACTGTTATAAGTTCTAGTAAGTAATTACATTTCAAGGAGTGGGATTCAAGATTATTCCATTTACATTCCTTTAAAAAATGTTTATTTATTTTGAGAGAGAGAAAGTGTGTGTGATTGTGTGCACACGTGGGGAAAGGGTAGAGAGAGAGAATCCCAGGCAGGCTCTGCACTGTCAGCACACAGCCAGACTTGGGGCTCGATCTCATGAAGCATGAGATCATGCATGACCAGAGGTGAAATCAAGAGTAGGTCACTTAACCTGACTAAGCCATCCCGGTGCCCCAACTTCCATTTATATTCTCAGGGAAGATCTTTTTGATCTTTTGAACCATTAACAATTGAACATTAACAGTTGAGGTGAATAGTCATGTAAAGGAGTGATTACAACAGTGGCAATGCTTTTGGGACTGTGGGAGCCTGGAGGATGGGAATCCAGGTGTGGGTATGATCTTGTATTCCTCAAAGATTTTCTTCTGACTTCAACTCAGTTGTTTTCCTCTCTCCTCATCCTCTCTCACTCTTAGGTTTTCTTGATAAACCAGAAAATTTTTTAAATGAAGAGAGGTTTCTTATGGTTAGGTTGACAGGCAACTGAGGTGGGACAATAAACTTTATTATAATGGACATTGATGTGGCCAATATTCTTGAATTTGGAATTCAAGGTGAAGATCTTGAAAGGAAGCCTTGAAGAGAGCTGTCCCCTCCACTCCTGGGATGGGGAACACTTCCTTTCATTTAGTGTGGTTTATTTGAGGGATAACCCTACTATTTAGTTTCCCAACTGGGATGCTTTTGGAACGAAAGACGTGGTATTCATAATTACACTGAGATAATAGAAGTAATCAGGACTGCCTCAGAAAAAAACAGGATGTATGTTCATCCTACTTAGTTACAAGTACATCAGTTCTTACGGCAATCCATCTATCCGTCTGTAGATCATTTTCTACTGTTTACACAAGTCTTACATATGTTTTCATTCTTTTGTTCTTCAAGAAATTTAGTCTATTTTTTAGGTCTTTCCATAGTGAAATGGGGTTAACTTCATACTATACAAATTTAAGGTTTGCTTTTGAGACTTTTAGGGGTGGAGAAAAGAAGCCTATTCTCTCTAGGATGATGTGTATAGAGCACAGGAGCTGCAGGATATATGGCCTTCTAATACATTTTGCTTTGTTCTCTGTTGAGAATTTAAAGAGCAAAACAAAAAAAACTTCCCCTCCTGAGCCACTTGATGACTTTGGCCAATTAAGAAGGCATACTTGGGTGGTGTGGATGCAGAGAAGGAGTGTGGCTATGACTGCTTCAAACTGAGCAAAGCAGAAAGCTTATTCAAACATGACTGGCTGACCAGGTTGCTGTGTTGACATGCAAGGCTGTGTGCTGATGAGATCTACTAGGCAAATATTGCTCTGGGCAAAGTGCTTCAGAACTAAGCATGTGGGGAGCCATATATGAGCTTGAATGAGGATATATTCCTAGAAATTTATTTTCATACCTGAAAAAGACTTTTGAAGTCATCTGTCCAACACTCATGTTATAAATGGGGAAACTTAAGCTCAGAAAAGTAAGCAGGGCCAAAACAAGGTTTCTCAGCTCCTTTTCCAGGGCCTATGAGCCAAGTCTGTTGTGTTGCATAGTACCAAGTGCATGATTCAAATACACTGCAATGACATGACTTAGAATGTATAATGGATGGGGAGTGGGCTTCATTAAATTTTGAGCGGGCTTAATATCAGAACTTTGATTACCCCCTACTTGTCACTTAATAATACTGACTTGGTCATTAGTTGTAATTCCAGTTCTCCTATTAACTACCAGGAAGAACTTTGGGGAAATCATTTCACAGTGTGGTTTCTTTCTCTGCAAGTTGTGGAACTAAGCTAGATTAAATTCTTTCAAAGGCTCCCTTCATCTTGAATTCCCAGCTAATCAACTCTTCTCATTTTACCACCCTGATGTGTCATTTGAATAGTAATTACGGTATAGATCCCAAGGCTGCAAGAAATTAGCAGAGGTCAGACAAAATGTTCTGCTTTATTCTCACTTTTTCTTAACTTCCCTATTCACCCTTCTAATCATTCTCTCTTATTTCTCCTTATTATCCATCATTTCTTTTGTTTCTATTTCTTCCTTCTGTTTTATTTCTAAATTTTCTCACCTCCCCATAAAAAAGTAAAAGCAATTATTAATATTAAAGTAACAAAAAAGAGAGAGAAAAGATATATTCCCTTGAGTGTAATAAGTCTAATTTGCCCTACCATAGATAGCAAAATATTCACGGGAAGAACCATAGAGGCATTATCCAACTAGATGCTCTTCTGAAAAAGGTGACAAAAGTTTATCATGACATTATTAATCACTAGGGAAATGCAAATGAAAACCACAATGAAATATCATCTCTACCCCATCAGGATAGCTACTATCAGGAAAATAAAACAAAACGGGAACTGTGTGGATAAGGATATGAAAAATTGGAACTTTTGTACACTGTTGGTAGGAATGTAAAATTGTGCAGCTGCTATGAAAAACAGTACAGTGTTTTCTCAAAAAGGTAAAAATAAAGTCACCAGATAATCCAGCAATCCCACTTCCGGATAAACGTCCAAAAGAATTGAAAGTAAGGACTCAAACAGATATTTGCACAATCATGTTCATAAAAGCATGATTCACAATAGCCAAAAGTGGAAGCAATTCAAATGTCCATCAAGAGATGGATGGATAAACAAAATGTGACACGTACATACAATGGAATATCACTTAGCCTTAAAAAGGAAGGAGATTCTGACACATGTTACAATATGGATGAACTTTGAGATCATGCTGCGTGAAATAATCCAGTCACATAAAAGACAAATACTGTAGGATTTTGCTTCCATGGAGTATCTAGGATAGTCAAATTCATAGAAAAAGAGAGTAGAAAGGTGGCTGCCAGGGACTAAGGAGATGGGGAAATGGGGAGTTGTTTAATGAGTATAGAGTTTCAGTTTTGTCAGATGAAAAAGTTCTGGAGATTGGTTGCAGACCCATGTGAGATATACTTAACAATACTGAACTATATATACTTAAAAATGGTTAAGATGATAAATTTTATGTTATGTGTATTTTACCACAATTTTTAAAAATTAGGGTGATTAAAAAAAGAACTGCGATTGTAAACTATAATTTTTCACACAACTATCAGGGGCTTTTTTTTTTCTTTTTCTATGATATTAAATAGATTACTCATGGAAACATTTTTCTAGAAATGTCTCCTCAGGCAAAGGAAACAAAAGCAAAAATAACTATTGGGACTACACCAAAATTAAAACCTTTTACATAGTGAAGGAAACCATCAACAAAACAATAAGGCAACTGACTGAATGGGAGAATTTATTTACAGATGACATATCTTATAAGGTGTTAATACCAAAAATATATAAAGAACTTATACAACTCAACACACACACACACACATACACACACACACACACACACACACACACACACACACAAATAATCCAATTCAAAATGGGCAGAAGATCTGAACAGACATTTTTCCAAAGACAAACAGATGGCCAACAGATACATGAAAAGATGCTCAACATCACTAATCATCACAGAACTGCAAATCAAAACCACAATGAGCTATCACATTACACCTGTCAGAATGGCTAGAATCAAAAAGATAAGACATTACAAGGGTTGGTAAGGATTTTGAGAAATAGGAACCCTTGTGCACTGTTGGGAATGCAAACTGGTGCGGCCACTGTGGAAAGCAGTATGCAGGTCCTACAAAAAATTAATAATAGAATACCAAATGATCCAGTAATTTTACTACTGGTATCTACCCAAAGGATACAAAAACACGAATTCAATGAAATATATGCACCCCTGTGTTTACTGCAGCATTATTTACAACAGTCAAGGTATAAAAGCAATCCAAGTCTCCATCCATAGATGAATGAATAAAGAAGAGTGGTATATACATACAATGGAATATTATTCAGCCATAAAAAATAATAAGATCTTGTCATTTGCAATGACATGGATAGACCTAGAAGGTATGCTAAGTGAAATAAGTTGGACAGAGAAAGACAAATACCATATGATTTTACTCATATGTAAAACTTAAGAAACAAATGAAAAACAAAGAAAAAAAGAGACAAAAAGCCAGACTCTTAAATACAGAAAAGAAACTGGTGGCTGCCAGAAAGGATGTGGGTAGGGAGACAGATAAAATAAATAAAGGGGATTAAAGGTACACCTACCATGATGAGCACTGAATAACATGTAGAATTGTTGAATCATTTATGTTGGACACCTGAAATTAATACAATACCATATGTTAATTATACTTCAATAAAAATATAAATATTAACCATTCTAAAGACAAGTAAGCTCCCATATGATATTATAGAGTAAGATATGAACAAAAATAAAAGGTCAATGACAAAAGTGCTGAACAGACTTCCGTAGTCAGTAGGATAATAAAGCAAATTTAGTGAATGAAGTGGAAAGAAACTTCTTCAATAGAAATGGTAATGAGCCACTTTCTGGAACACTAATATGTGATCTGAGCAAACAGAGCATAAAATACAATGTGGGCTCCTCTTGTTTTCTTTAAGGTCTTTTATCATTTAATATGAGCATTCAACAATTTTGTAAAATACTGGTGAGAAGAAATTATTTTTATTCAGTTTATCTGCCAATAGACATTTTAAATGATAAGAAATCCTTCAGGCAACTAAAACTCTTTTAGAAAATACTATCCACCTTCTTTCTGTTGAAATCTTAGCACAAATGCTAGAGGACTAAAATATATGTGAGGAAATTTCTAACAGCAAGTGAGTGGCCTGTTCTCCACTACTATGGTTCAGAATTGCCCTTGATTTTGAACAACATCTGAGCCATTAGTACAGCTTTATTGCTGAAGCCATGGCCCAAGAAGACTCAAGCACTGGTATATGCCTCACCCTTCAGAAAACCAAGTAGAATCTCTAGCTATCTGCCTTCCAGAAGGCTGTTACTATAAATCCTACAACCTGACCCCCTTTGCTTCAGACACCCCAATATTTCAAAGTTGGTTTAAAGGTACCAATTCCTATTTTTCTTCTCCGTAGGCGTTATAAGCAACTAAACATACAATTTTCTAAGGAAAATTAATTATGAGATAATTTAATATGCTTTGATGTGCTCAAACAGCAAGTTGGAGTCAGACTTTGCCACTAATGTTAGAAATGTAGGAAATTGACTCCAATTGCATATAATAAACAGATCACAGATTGCTGAATGTGATAGCCCAATCAGCCTTTAGAAAGTTTTTTGTTTGTTTGTTTAAATCTAGGGAGCCTCAGTCAGGCCAGAAACACTTCTAGAAGGAATAGCATGATGGCTGCCCAAGGAGAACCCCAAGTTCTCTTCAAACTTGTATTAGTTGGCGATGGTGGTACTGGGAAACTACATTCGTGAAACATCATCTGACTGGTGAGTTTGACAAGAGTGTAGCCACCTTGGGTGTTGAGGTCCATCCCCTTGTGTTCCTTACCAACAGAGGACCAACTAAGTTCAAAGTATGGGATACAGCTAGTCAAGAGTAATGTGGTGGGCTGAGAGATGGCTATGACATACAAGCCCAGTGTGCCATTATAATGTTTGACAACACCAAGGGTTACCTACAAGAACGTGACCAACTGGCAGAGAGATCTGGTACGAGTATGTACAATCCCCATTGTGCTATGTGCAACAGAGTGGGCATTATGAACAGGAAAGTTAAAGCAAAGTTTATTATCTTTCACTGAAAGAAGAACCTTTAGTACTATGACATTTCTGCCAAAAGTAACTACAACTTTGAACAGCCCTTCCTGTGGCTTGCTAGAAGACTAATTGGAGACCCTAACTTGGTGTTTGCTCTCACCCAGCCAGAGGCTGTCATGGACCCAGTTTTGGCAGCACAGTATGCGCATGATCTAGAGGTTGTTCAGACAACTGCTCTCCCGGGCAAGGATGACAACCTGTGAGAAAGTGAGAAAGTGCAGCTGGAGCCCAGCATCAGAAGTCTGGTTTTACGTTGAACTGTCCTGTGATGTCAGGGGCACAGTGCCACTTTAGCTACATAGCTAAGTGAAACATGTGCTTCATCTTTGGGATGCTGAAGGAGATGAATGGGCTTCAGAGTGAATGTGGCAGTTTCAAAAGTACCTTCATTTTATGAACCTGCATATTTAGCTGTTTTGGTACAAAGCTGTTTCCTTCCTGAGTTTCAAATAAAAGACTGTTATAGTAGTATCACAACATCCAGTGGTGAAATCCCGTTTGTCACTGTCCTTCCCATTCCTTTTCATTTAGAATCAGAAGAAAGGTGTATTTCAAATACCTTAAAAATAAATAAACAAACAAAACAAACAAATCTAGCATTAGGAAAAGATGTGACTCTTTTCATGTATCTGCCTTGACCCTGGTGGAGAGGGTTGTTCTGAATTTAATCCACACTGGCTAGCATTGTTCTCAGGGCTGATAAGCAAACAAAAAGACCTACTATGAGCACAGATTCAAGGACAGTGGTGGCAGTCCCTGATTCCTAAGAGTTTTAAATGTGGTTATCATTCTTTTTTCATTATTTTTCATTTGTATTTAAATGTTGAAAACATTCCAATTTTAGAGTTCCAGTGCAAGTTCCAACTTTCACCACATTTATGCATTTGTTGACGTTCTTGTTCAAAATGTTATTTGCATCTCAACCAAAGAAAAACACAATGGGGTTTTATATTATTTAGTTAGAATTTCCTGAGCCTCTAAGGGAATTCGAATTAGGGTTGGCAGTTTAAACAATACATCCTGTATAAAAGTTATAGCACAATGAAGGCATCTGTAGAGACACAGTCCACACACCACAAAGGCTACAAATCTCAACCAGGAAGGTCAGCATGTCTGTACCCAAAGATCTTCAATGACCTTCCTGAAATATCTAGTTCTTTTCCTTTGAAGAAAATGCTTCACGAGGTAGAGATGTGCCAGTGTCTCATGCAATGTGTGAGCTGCTGTGGTAAGTGATCCCCTGTTTCCCTTATGGAACAAGTAATGCATTGTAACCCTTAACAGAAAACTCCAGCTGTCCCTTTACACGCCAGCCTTTTGGCAAAGGTTCAGATTTTTTTCCCCCTTGAATAGTCATAATTCATAGAGAGGGCCAGACACACAGATTTCTTTTTTCAACTGACTTTGTGTTTCTTTGGCTATCTTATCCCTAATTGCTCCCTGCAAACCCTCCCCTCCATGCTGGTAAACTAGAGGGAACCAGTTTCATGAACCAGTAAATACAAGGCTTAAACATTCACTCTGTGAGACATATACAACATTTATTGCCAATTTTGATTCAAGTAGAGAGGAAAATTGCGTAAGTCAGTTATTAGGAGCTGCAGGTGTGCCTGGAGAGGGAGAAGTCTTCTTATTCAGGAACTATAGATAATCCCTCTTATAAAACTTCCCTAGTTGTAAAATTTTTTTTCTCATCCCTTTGGGAAATGCTGTAAGCAGGAAATCGCATATGTGCATTAAAAGTGAGGTGATAAGCCAATTTTGCCAGACGGTACTTTCAGGAAATGACTGTGAATTTTGAAATTTTGTTGACTCTTCAAAAATTTCTGATTTACTTGAACTCAATTTTAACCAAATTATGCTATATGTGATTAACTTATTTTGTACACATGTCTTTTTACATGCCTGTGAATAAGCTTCCACAAAAATAATGTCATTTGAATTGGCAGGAAGTCTTTATTTCCTGTCCTGAAGTATACTGTAAATGAGAACATCTGAGCAAAGGCCTCATCCTTTGTTTTTTTTTTCTTTTTTCTTCTGTCTACTGAGCTGTGCATTATAAATTCTCATTGAAGAAGGAGCACCCATATATAAGGAGAGCTAAGTGGGGCCCATTCATGGGCATTTTTAAGAAGCAAAGGGTTTTTTTTTTTCTGACACAGTTGACCTAAGTGCATCAGAATTTGAGGAGTCAATATATTTTGGATGACCATGATGTACCAGGCCCTATGTTGGGTTTATACGCACAATTTCCACCCTCAGGGAGCTTAAGATCTCACAGGCAGAGCAAGGTACATACATCTCCCAGATACATGGTTGCACAGAGTAGGTTATATTCAAGGGCCCAAATGAACGGAGCAGATGAACAATCTATGTGTACCACAGAAAGAACTGGTAGACAAGGCTGGGGTGAGGGGTCAGCGAAGGACAAGATGAGAAGAACATTTGACTTCTAGGATGGACATAGCTTGGATTGTCAAACGGTATTCAATACAGAGGTAAAAACATATGCCAAAGGTAAGTAATTCTGGATACTGGAGGTTGTGAAGAACAAAAGAAAGGTCCATGTGGGTCTCGGATGCCAGCAGAAGAGTTTGTACTTTACTACATGGGCAAGAGAGAACTTACTGAAGGTTCTAAAGCCAGTAGCTGACACAGATAGGGAGCTTATCTGATCCAGTGTAGATGAGATCTTTCTAGCCTCTATATCCTCATGTCTTTGCAGAGGTCTGTTTGGGACCCTATGCTATGCTTCCCAAATCACCTTTCAGGACTAAAAGACATTACCCCTACCTGTTGGGCATGCTGTCAGCAACCAGAGCTCATTTGTCAGCCCTCTCTGACAGCACTCTCTTAGCTTCAGCTAAAGAGAGTGGCCCCTTCTAAGGGCAGCCCACATCTAAAAAGCCCACAACTAATGAAGTGAGAGTGAGTATAAAGATCTCAATCTCTTGCTCCCATCTGGGAAGTGTCTGAAGAATTATCCTGGCATTAGTGTCCCCCATGGGGTCTTGCCCAGGCCTTGTAACTTCTCTCCAGCCCCATTCCTCTCTTTGCTCAATCTTATTTCCTTCCCTCCCATTCTCTAGTCATTGATCCCAAGAAGACTGCCTGACAACCCTCCTGCATATTCATTTCCATCCTAGAATCTGCTTTCCAGACAGCTCAACCTACAACAAGGTGATCTTCCCCTGCTCCCACAAGTCACTGACAAAGCTTCTGAGTAGGTTTCTGGGGAAGTTTTCAGCCACCACACTGCCCAGTCTTGTGGCAAATTGACGGTTACGTTTATGCCCAGAAAAACTAACAGGTATTTATTAACACTTCTAGTGTTCCGAGGCACCATACTGGACAATGTGGAATGATTTGGCACAGACCCTAAGGACCAAAAATAACACCACAAATTGCTTATAATGGTTGAAATGAGTATATACACAGTGAGACTAGAGAAAGTCAAGGCCAATGTGGGTGTTAAAGAAAAAGTTATTCATGACACCTGTTAAAATTATAAGGCAGACTTTATTCAAGACTATTATAGCCATAGGGATTACCGCAATGGGTTTTACAGTAGGGGAGAGAGAGAGAGAAAGAAAGAGAGAGGGAGAGAGAGACAGACAGACAGACAGACAGACACACACCAGGCTTAATTCGCAATACAAAAAGGAAAAGTGGGGATTTATAGCCAAGGAGCAGAATGAGAGAGTCGCTAGAGGGGAAATTACTAAGAGGGTGAGATAATTTTTTTTCTTTTCTTTTTCTTTTTTTTTTCTTTTTTTTTTTTTTTTTTTTTTTTTTTTTTTTTTTTTTTTTTTTTTTTTTGCTAAACTGACCTGAGAATTCTTGCTGAAGGCAGGCCAAGGTGATCAGATAATACCTAGGGGATGGTGGGGGATGAGGAAATTGTTCAGATGTGGAGGGGGATCAGAAACTGTGGTAAGGGATTTTGGCTAGACTGGCTTAGCAAGAACCTTTCTTTCTTTTTTTTTTTTAATGTTTATTTATTTTTGACAGAGAGAGAGAGAGAGAGAGCGCGCGCGCGCGCGCGCGCGCGCGCATGAGTGGGGGAGGGGCAGAGAGAGAGGGAGACACAGAATCCAAAGCAGGCTCCAGGCTCTGAGCTGTCGGCACAGAGCCTGACGCGGGGCTCAAACTCACAGACTGTGAGATCATGACCTGAGCTGAAGTCGGATGCTCAACTGACTGAGCCACCCAGGCGCCCCTAGCAAGACTTTTGTTAAAACTGGACTCTACAAAGATGGAGACAGAAGCCCATGACCAAAGAGTCTTTGTTAGGGGCAGGATGATCGGGGAAGGGTTCATGGAAGACCTTGTGGGAGGAAATGTTCAGGAGAGGCCAACAGGAAGGACATATGGAGGATTCTGGTAAGGGATACCAGATAGTGATAGTGAGCAGAACTGTGAAACTTTTGTGAGAGAGACATGTTTGAAATCAACAAATCTCTCAGGACTGGACTGCCTCTCTAGGAAAAAAGAGGTAAGGCTGGAAAAAGTGGAGCTGTATTGCATAGGGACCTGGGAATTTTTGAGCAGTTAGTATACCAAAAAGTGACATCTTGCCCCAAAGCCTTCCAGAAGGGTGTAATATCCTCAGCTAGTAACTTATAATGGGTGGGGGCCCTTTGTTTAGTTTTTGTTTTTTAACATACCTAGGAACTGGAAAAGTAATAGGGGGAAACAGCAGGCCCCAGACAATGTTGAGGGCTTAGAACAAAAGAAGGTGAGCATATCCAGAGACCCGCCCACAAAGAGGACAATTATTTTTAAAAGAATTCCTTTCAGTTTTATTCTCTCCAAGTTCTGAGGTAGAAGAAAACTACAGCACAGAGAGTTTTGTAATTTGCATACTCAACTCTTGAATAGTAACACTGTGATTTGAACCTAGGCTGCCTGATTCCATAGCCTGACATAGTTAACCATTAAACAATATTACCTTCTGTTGGAGTCCTTACAATAATTTTAGTGAAAGGAGAGGAATCCAATTCTTTTCCTCTATCCTGAATAAATCTGTTCTAAAATTTACTTTCTGTATACTCATAGATGATTTTCTTATTCATGGTGCTAGTTTGGCATCATGCCTTATAGTTCTGAGTCTGTCTTAAGATCTTGACTGTCTCATGGCCCATTCCTCTATGCAGTTTATTAACTTGAACATTCACTATAGATTTCCTAGATTAAATCCTCAAAAGGAAGTATGATTGGTCTAGCTCACTTTTAGGATCAGACAAGGTCATAAGTTACTGTCAGAAATTCGATGTTTTGGGGTCACATGTCCGCTGCTGATCCAATAAGCTGTGGCAACTAGGGAAGTTTTTCAAGAGATGTAAGACAGGGCTAATCAGGCATAAAAAGCTGTGGGTATGTAAAATTTCCCAGGTAAAGTAGGCCCTATAGTCAGCCTGAATCTAAAAGGATAAAGCCACAAAGAAATATTATTCAATACCAGGTGGAGATTTCTTTTTACCTTAAATTCCTTCAGAATTGGGAGGGGAGGAGCACAATCTCAGAGCTAAGGCTTCTTACTAACTTCCTGCTCCCCTACGGCCAGAATACCTAGCTGTACCAAGCTTAGTGTTTTGACAATCAAATACTTGTCTAAATTCAAAGGCAGAAAGATTAAGTAGAAAAAAAAACTTTTAACCTTTCTTTAGTAAATGTTTTATTTTGTCAGAGATGAATAGTGATTTGAACAGGATTAGGCAAATTCCACTCTTGAGGTAGAAATCCATTCAATGAACCCAACTGATATGCAATCAAACTTTCTCTCCACACAGCTGCTGCCAACTCTTTACAACCTTATGATCCTACATAATTTACATTCCTGCATAAACATCTTATTTTTGCCACCATTGAACCATTTGCAAATTCTTTTTTACTTAACCTAATAATCTAAACCTTGCTATCAAGCATGATTCATAAACCAGGTCTAAAACCATTTGAAGCAGCATGATCTAATATAAAGTATGGAAAAAAACTATTAATGCTAACAGAATATAACAGAAATAACTTTCAAAAGACAATTGTAGTGGTGATACTGCTCAAATATGAGCTGGACAGATGTGTAGATATTAAGCATGCATCCACAGAAAGAGGCTAATTGTAAAGTATGTTTTATCAAAATTGCCCTATTTCCAGCAGTTCTGATCATAGTTAAACCAAGGTTCTCAACTGGTGACAATTTGGCGATGTCTAGAGACATCTTGGATTGCTACAATGGAGGTTGGGGTCAGAAGGCATTACTGTCATCTAGCAAGTAGAGACTAAGGGTGCAATGCACAGGACAGCTCCTACAACAAAGAATTATCCAGCTCCACATGCCAACAGTGCCAAAATTGAGAAATTCTCAATAAACTACAAAAGGAATCTGAAAGTGCACCATAAATAGACACTCACCAAGAAACACAAGCCCTTTGAGTGGTATCAGGCTGAACGTGTTGAGTGTTTTTGTCATAAGTAACCTTCTTTTTTTTTTTCATCACGCTCTTGCACAAACACTGAGCCTGCATTCTTGAAGAACTTCCTCCAATGAGTCAGAAGTTCATCTTGATAAATACTGAATACTGTCTGCGTTTAGTCTTTGCTTTGAATATTTATCTAATGGAATCAGACTCCATTCTCCCCTTCTTGCATCAGGATAGAATGGGTTATTGCTGGGCACCTGGCTGCAGAGCCAGGTCACGTATTTCCTCAGCTCCTTTGGGACTCTAATGGCAAGTCTTGACCTTAAAATACTGTGTCTGTGTTCTCTCTTCCCTTACTTGCATGCCAGGATATGGAAGTGCCCGAATATGATCTAGTACAGCAAAAAGAATTGCTCTGATTACCTAAATGACTGAGTGGAAGAGAATGACCTTCTTATCCAAGTACCTATTATGTGCAAGAAAAATATGTGTATGTTCTTTGAGCCACTATATATTGGTGCCTCTTTGTTATAGCAACTTACACTTGACCCTACCTGATACACATGCTATAATTTTCTAGTACTGATTTTAATCAACGGTGGTGTTGGTGGAAGTGGTTTTCAGTTGCAATAAAGAGCAAACGTGGACTTAGAAGGACTAGGAACTCAGCAGTTTATTTACTAAGGTATTTTGACCAACTGATCTTCCTTTATTCATTAAATAAACATTTATTGAACCTATACTATGTGCTGGAAATAAGAAGTAAGAATAAGTATTCTCCAGGGATCAGTTTTTAAAAAAGTAACCATAATATGTATGTTCTTTATTAAAAAGACAACAATAGTAATTTTTCAAACTTCCCTCTTTCCCATCTCTTCCAATTCACCCAAGATCTAGGTATATAAACTGAAATGTGCTAGGCTCAACTTTATGAGGAAATGGCTAGGTGAGAGATGCAAACTGAAAGGTCCTGGGCTATGTAGGTAAAAAATGAAAGACTAAGGAGGAGTAGGTAGGACTGTGTCAGTTTAGACAGTACAAGTCCATTCTAAAGTCTTCAGCTGCTCCTCAGCTCTACTATATTGATTCTATATGGAAATACAGACTTGGTTTGAGAATGCAAAGAAATATGGATTTTTATACGAGCACTCCCAATTTTGAAATATTGGCAAGGTTTGTAAATATTTATTGAATTTCTTGGGCTGGTAATCAATAAGTAAATTAACATGCTTATTCAATTCTAAGATATCTAGTCATTTTCATGGATCTGCTGCAGAGGTCTATAGTGACGGACAGGGCCATAGATATGGATACACAGAGGTGGAAAGAAAAAGTAACATTTTTTTTTTTTGGTGGAAGGAAACAAGCAAGGGAGATCATATTTAGCATGATTATCTAAACCTTTCCAAATTCATTCTCAAGATTTTATTTTAGAATACTTGCCTACTCTATATTGACAGGGCAATAGAAATGTTTTTATGAAAAACTTGCTTACAGAATAAAATTATAAAACAGTATTATTATAGCATTGTAGAAATGCTCTATGTAATAGAGCAATAATACCTTCTCAAGTTTTTCTAGAAAACAAAGCTTCTAAAAAACAGTAACGGTTGGATCTCAAAATACTCAATTTATACCCCTAGCAACAATATATGACAATGCCTACTTCTTTATAGGGTATTCAACATTGTTTATTAGGAATATTTAAGTTTTTTCCTATCTAATAGTAAAAAAAAGTGTCTTGGTGTTATTTTAATTTCCATTTCTTTTATTATGACAGGGATTAGGCATATTTTCATATTTTATCAAGCTTTTATCAGCTATTATCATATATTTGTTTTTATTTTGAGTTCCATTTAGAATTGGACTTTGAGCTACCAAGGAGAACCTGCTCACTCTGAGTCTGGCAGGGATATGCTAATAGACTTAGGACAGTGGATTTTCAGCATGAACACAACCTCAAGCTACTTTGGTAGTATGCAGGAAACCCAGGGACTTCTAGTTCACTAAGTGCTTATTTGACCCAGAGAATCACTTGGCCTTAAGGTCATTTTGCAAATTAAATTAAAGAGGAAACTCCCTGATCCAAAACTTGCAAAGTGATTTTAGAGATCTAAAGAGGGATATGAACAGAGTGCTGAAAATATTTTTGCTTTTCCTCAAATTTCACATTTCTGCTAAAACAACTTTCTGTATTAAAAACTTCCAGAAATTGTATTTCTTAGCTTTTCTTAACTATCAGGTAGGTACCGACACAAGACAAAATCAATAAAAAGCAATGATAGCTAATGCTAACTGCTAAGGGTCAGATTCTGCAAAATGCTTTGTGAGTAAAAAAGCATTTTAAAATATTAAATGATTAGGGTTTAGATAAAAACTAAGGATAAGTATTCCCTATTTTCCAATAAATTTGGGGAAAATAAGCATTATATTGGCCATATGTTCTCCATTGAACAGTACTAATGATGGTCCTCAAACTTTTCCCTTTGTCTTCTCTATCAACTCATCAGAGACCTAAGTGTATAATTTGAAAAGTCTCCTAATTATGCAGCTCATTATCTCCTCTCCACACTGGCTCCCCTCACCAATTTCTGCCTCAAAGTGCTGAACTAAACCCTCATTTTTAATTATGAAAACAGAAAACTGTTTACTCCTGTTTTTCCCTTTTCTATCAGCCTATAAAATACTACAGAAAAATGGGAGACAGAAGTAAAGTAACATAGAAGCTAGACATTAGAACTATTTACACATCTGTAGATACCAGGGAAAAGCTTATCTGGCAAAAACACAAATAAAATCCTAAATCAGAAATACAGGGTCACACAAGAAGAGACCAAGGATATTTGTACTAATTAACCTCAAATTTGCAACCCTACCTCTGAGATAAGTTTGTGCCTAGAATGGAGGGCCACGATTCATACTAGAGGTGCTTTCCTGCACAGTGTAGGAAGGTGACTTAAGGCACGGCCTTTGGAATTGGATAGAACCTGAGTTCCCACCAATAATCTGAAAGAAATGATGGGCTCAGTTTTGGAGTATTTTGGTCTGTGACCATGGTGGCTCTCAATGAGTTATTCCTCTTGGAATTTATCCCCTTTGCTGGGCCCCTAAATAGAATGTTTTCAAGCCACGTCCCCAGGAGGAAGAACCTTCAGCATCATGTTAAGTATATCACTCTATAGTGATAATTCCTTCCCCAGTGGGGCCAATGGCAATTTCCCCATGTGACTGTATTCTGCAGAAAGGAGAACACATGAATATTTTGAGGGCTGTTGGACACGGTCCAAAGTTTCATTGATTTCAAGGGGCCTGATGAATCAAGATGGCAAGTTATTTACATTAAGCCTAGAAAGGCAATGTATGCTTGTTGAATATGGACTAGCCCTGTGACTCACTTTAACCAATAAAATATAGCAGCAGCAACAACACTGTATCACTACTGGACTTGTCTTCATAAAGCTTTGTAACTTCTCTTTTTATACACTTAGAAACCTTAAGCCATATAGGAAGTTTCTGGGCATAATGGTAAGTGAGTATACTCCTGCTTCGGCTCTTGATTCCCAGAACCATAAATTGGTTCCATTGTGACAATGCATCATACAATATTCATTGACTCATGGTATACTCTGCAGTGAAGAATACCGCTCCAGACTAGTACCATAGCTATAGCAATATAAAGACATTCCATTGTTTAATCAAGCTGGCAACTTCTGGGTGCTACAGTATGTGACAGGATCAGTGAATTCCATAGGCATATGCCCACTCTTTCCTCTTTTCTATTTTAAAGTGGGTTCCTTGGTCTCATGGGATAATAGGATGCCATGTCAGTAGATGAAACACTCCATAAACCCTTGAATAGTGGTGTCAGGCCCTGTGAATAGGACAGACAAACTCTGACTCAAAAGATGTGTCAATTCCAGCCAAGATGAACCACTGCCCTCCATGGTAGAAGTGATTCAATGTTAACAACTTACCATCTTGATGCTTTATGCCCGTTGGTATCAATGTCAACTTGGATACTGTGACAGCAGACCTCAAAATATCTGACTATTCTCCTTTGCCTAGAATATAATTATATGAATAAATCACCTCCTTTGGGAAAAATCTGGGGAAATAATTTATTTCCCTATATTTATCATGATGTTGCATGGTCCTTCTTCTTGGGGACCTACCTTCTCCTATGGTTGGTGAACTCTGAGCCCTTCTCATCTCACAAGCTCTTATCACTTTAATAACGGACTGTCCTCTTGGCTCCATAGTTTCTGGGTCATTGTTTCATCTGAATATCCAGAATCCTCTGGAAAAAAACCTCAAACACAAACAAAGTAGTGCCATACTTAATAACCTATCATTATGAGTTAGGTATTTCTAATTCAGTAGGAATAAACAAGAAAAGAAACCAATTGTATATACAACTGGATTATCCATCACTGGCAGAAGTGTGGATACAATATTCAATCTCTTATTATAAAATCATTATCATGATTTTATATCATGATTAATTTCAAATTTAAAATAATGCTACTTTAAAAAAGCATATTGGGGTGCCTGGGTGGTTTCAGTAGGTTAAGCGTCCGACTTTAGCTCAGGTCATGATCTCACAGTTCATGGGTTCAAGCACGGTGCCGGGTATTGTGCTGACAGCTCAGAGCCTGGAGCCTATATCATATTCTGTGTTTCCCTCTCTCTCTGCCCTTCCCCTGCTCATGCTCTGTCTGTCTGTCTCTCTCTCTCTCTCAAAAATGAATAAACATTTTAAAAAAACACTGATGTAATTTAATTTGTTTTATAAGGGGCTTAAAGGATATACACTGAAATTTTGATCACCTCTGGATGCTAGGCTTATGAGTGATTTCTTTTATTGAATTTATTGTAAAGCTATCCAAAATTTCTACTATAAGTATTCATTAATTGTATACTAATTTTTTTCATTTTTTTGCTTAAAATTATATCAGATGCCTATTTCTCAGTAAAATCAATATTCATTAGTTACATTAAAGTTCTACAGTGTTAAATAAATTTTGAATATTTTTTTCACAATTTGATATTATATATGTCCTCATTCATCCATCTCCCAATTGTCTTCTGTCATTCAAATTCCTGTTCATTTCTTTCATCAGTTTTTCTTTGTTAATCAGAACAACAGAAAGAATAATGGCTAACATGTATGCAACTGTAAAATGAATTAGGCACTCTGTGAGCTTCAGATTTTTACATATTGTTATTTGTAACCACACTATAATCTATATATTTCTACCTTTATTTTAACAGATGAGAAAAATCAAGATCTGGAGAAGCCCGTGTGGCTTCTCCATAGCGAAGCCACAATGTGACTGTGTGATTCTAGTGCCTGCTCTCCAGCCACCAACCACCGCATCCCACCACCCTGCTACTTAGCACAGGCCTCTCAGCATTGTGAGGTTGAGATCATTGTTTTCTCCAGCTCTTTTGGAATTGGATACTGCTTTCGTTTAAACCCAAACCATTATCTTACTGCTGTTTGGATGCTGTTTAAAAGCAAGCTTAGAGATCTTTAGCTTTGGGGGGTGTTTACAGTTTTTCAATGGAGTGGAAACTAAGGATTAGTCAAGCTGGAGAACAGAGTGAGGGCACTGCATTCTTTCCATCTTCTGTGCAGTCCAACCCTAAAGGGATGTGTTCATTATTTTGCTTGATGGGTGGGCTTAATATATTGAAACCTCATACTCAAATTTCAACAAGAATACAAACTCTAGTGATATCCCAAAATAAATTACTTTTGGATAATGTGTCATTGAGGAAAAACCTTTAAGCGCTCATTGTAGCACTTAATGGATTAGAAGATTGGGGTCATTGAATAACAGGCTCATCTAGAAACGTATATCTATAATACACATAGTTCACAAATTAAGTCCTATTCCATGGTGAGATCAGCTCAGTTTACTTATCACTGTAGCTTCTTATTTTTACGTTACGTCAACTGTCTTGCAAAATGCTAGATCCTTCCCTGCCACTATGTCTTCACCTGTGCCAGCACAGCTGGAGAAAATCATACCAGATAGATCGGCACTTCTAAATGTACCACCCCATCCTTTACATGCCCAGCATCCCCAGTGTATCACTTGTCTCAGCTTCTCCCCGTTCTTCACAGTGACCACTTCAAACAATTCTCCTTCTGTTCAAACATCAAACAACCACTTCTGTACACCTATATCCCTTTAATCACCTCTAAATTCTCTCAAACTAAAATCCAAAATCTTTACCAAAGTGTCCTCCTTCTCATACTTGGCCGATGTTCTCTTATGCCCACCTCACCCTTCTTGACTCTTGCCGACATTCTTACTATTTCTCCCCCCCAAAACACTAAGTATGCTTCCAGTTTAGGACCTTTGCACATGCTAATCCTCTGCCTGAAAAACATTTCCTTTGATGCCTCTATGACTTGTTTCCTCACTTCACTTACTCCTCCACTCACATATCACATTTTCTGGGAGACCTTCTTTGACTACCCCATTTAAAATAGCATCCCCCACTCCCACCACGAGTCTCTATTCCCTTTATCCTGTTTCAGTTTTCTTCATAGCATTCACCACCAATTAATATAATTTATTTATTTATTAGATGCTTTGGGTCAGTTCCTTTGATTAGAATATCAGCTCTATGAAAAAAGATTTTGTTTTGTTTACTTCTATGTCACCTGTGTTTACAAAGGAATTTTGCATATGCTGCTTAAATATTTGCTGAGTAAGTGAATGAACAAATGAATGAATGAAAAGCCGAATTTTCACAACTGCTCTTTGTTCTCAGTCTCAGTCCTTTCCAACATGTTCTGCAGAATGCAAGAGTGAATGTTGTAAGACAGTACAGCTCAGGGGAGGAGCCAAGACGGCGGAACAGCATGGAAGTTTTTTGTGTGTCTCGCGTCCACGAATACAGTCAGACCAACACTAAACCATCCTACACACCTAGAAAACGGATTGGAGGATTAACACAACAATCTACACAACCTGAACCACAGAATTCAGCAGGTACGTGGCACAGAGAGGTGAACTTGGGGAGTGAGAAGGTGCAGGAAGGGAGGTACTTTTGCAAACAGAGAGAGGAGGCAGACTGGGGAGGGGGGAGGAGCATGCGGGAAAAGCACCCTACCCCAAAAGCAGCTGGAGAGAAATTGGAAAATTGGAAACAGCCGCAGGCACTAAACTAAAAAGGGAGAAAGGAGAGGGTTTAAACTCCATTAAGACTGTAAACAAGGGGAGCGCAAAATCTCCAACTCCGCAGCTCCATACCTGGCGGTGCTCTGGTGGCAAAGGTGAATCCCCAGGAACAGAGTGGGGTCCGAGAGGTTCTCGGGCCACAGGGGGAAAAGTGGTTCCACTGCTGGAAGGACATTTGGTAGAGACTGTTGAAGCCACCTGGTCCCAGCAGACCCCGGAAGGCAGCCACATTCGCTGGTGCTGGGGCAAGGTTGTTGAGGGTGAAGCCTGGTGCCAGATGTGTGTTGCGATTTTCCATGGTCTCTGAAACGCTGAGGCTACTGTCTCGCGAATTTTTGGGGGGGCAGGCTGGCACCTGGACGCAATCTTGGGGCAACAGCAGGGCGTTCCTGGGTGCAGCCGACATTCGGCCATTGCTCGGTGAGACCCTCCTGCAGAGGGGCGGAGCGGGTCAAAGCTGCAGTCCTTCGGAAGTAAGGGGCCGGGGAAAACAGCCTCATCTGAAACAAAACTTGGAAGAGAGGTACTGCCTGGGGCCTGGTCACAGAGAGTGGAAAAGCTGGGAGTGGACGAGAGCTGAAGATGGAGGACCGGTGCGCGACTGCTGATCCGGGAGAACAGACTGGGTGGCTGGGTGGCACCGTTTTTTCACCAGTCCCGCGCATGTGCTTGCGCACGCGCACCTATGAGCACTGCAACAATCCACCCCAGTGGGCTAGCAGCGCCAGCTAGGGGAGAGAGGAGCTGTTACACCGAGCCCTGCACAACTGGGCCAACTTGGCTCTTTGAGAACACAAACCTCACTGTCCGCTAAATTTATGGATTATAAAGAGCTACATGGACTGACCTCTAGGGGAAAACAAAGCAATTTCAATCCTACTTAAATCTGTTAGCAGGTTCATCTACTCAATTTTTTTTCTCTCTTTTTCCTTTTTCTCTTTTACAATTCTTTTCTTTTTCTTGAATACAGAAAGAGAAAAAACTCATTTTTATTTTCAATTTTTATTAAAAATATCTGTCTTTAATTTTTATTATTATATTTTTTACTTTTGTGTAAATTTTTTCAAATTCTACTTTACTTTCATAATTTTATTTTAGTCTACTTCAGTGTACTCACCTTTTCAAATTTTCAAACAATTTCCTTTCTTTTTCTTTTTTTCTCTTTTTCATTTCTTTCCTTTTGCTTGAATGCAGAAAGAGAAAAACTTCATTTTTACTTTCAATTTCTTTTAAAAATATTTTTATTTAATTTTTATTACTATATTTTTTGCTTTTATGTAAATTTTTTCAAATTCTATCTTAACTCCCATCATTTTATTTCAGTCTACTACAGTGTATTCACTTTTTCAAATTTTCAAATGATTTCTTTTTTTGGTCTTTTCTTTTTTCTTTTTTCTCTTTTTCATTTCTTTTTTCTTAAATACAGAAAAAAAATTCATATTTCTTTTTAATTTTTATTAAAATATTTTTCTATAATTTTTTTCTACTATATTCTCTACTTTTGTGTATTTTAGTGTACTTTAGTGTATTCATTTTTCCAAATTCTCTAACGATTTCCTTTTTTTTCTCTCCCTCCTTTTTTTTTTTTTTTTTTTTTTGTTTGTTTCTCTAATCTGTCAAACAACTTTGGACACTCAGACCAAAACACACCTAGGATCTAGCATCATCTATTTGATTATTGTGTGTGTATTTTTAATTTTTAATTTTAATATTTTTTAATTTCAATTTTTCTACCTCATTAATTCCTTTTCTCCCTTCAAAATGACAAAACGAAGGAATTCACCCCAAAAGAAACAGCAGGAAGAAATGACAGCCAGGGATTTAACCAATACAGATACAAGAAAGATGTCTGAACCAGAATTTAGAATCACGATAATAAGAATACTAGCTGGGGTGGAAAACAGATTAGAATCCCTTTCTGTAGAGATAAAAGAAGTAAAAAATAGCCAGAATGAAATTAAAAATGTTATAAATGAGCTGCAATCATGGATGGATGCAGTGGCAGCAAGGATGGATGAGGCAGAACAGAGAATCAGCGATAGAGAGGACAAACTTATAGAGAATAACAAAAAAAAAAGAGGGAGATTAAGGCAAAAGAGCACAATTTAAGAATTAGAGAAATCAGCGACTCATTAAAAAGGAACAACATCAGGATCATAGGGGTCCCAGAGGAGGAAGAGAGAGAAATAGGGGTAGAAGGGTTATGTGAGCAAATCATAGAGGAAAACTTTCCTAACCTGGGGAAAGACACAGACATCAAAATTCAGGAAACACAGAGGACTGCCATTAGATTCCACAAAGACCGACCATCAACAAGGCATATCATAGTCAAATTCACAAAATACTCAGGCAAGGAGAGAATCATGAAAGCAGCAAGGGAAAAAAAGTCCCTAACCAACAAGGGAAGACAGATCAGGTTTGCAGCAGACGTATCCACAGAAACTTGGCAGGCCAGAAAGGAGTGGTGGGATATATTCGGTGTGCTGAATCAGAAAAATATGCAGCCAAGAATTCTTTATCCAGCAAGGCTGTCATTCAAAATAGAAGGAGAGATAAAAAGTTTCCCAGACAAACAAAAATTAAAGGAGTTTGTGACCACTAAACCAGCCCCGCAAGAAATTTTAAGGGGGGACTCTCTGAGGGAAGAAAAGATGAAAAAAATATAGATAGATAGATAGATAGATAGATAGATAGATAGATAGATACCAAAAGCAACAAAGATTGGAAAGGACCAGAGAACAACACCAGAAACTCCAACTCTACAAGCATCATAATGGCAATAAATTCATATCTTTCAGTACTCACTCAAAACGTCCAAGTACTCAATGCTCCAATCAAAAGACATAGGGTAACAGAATGGATAAGAAAACAAGACCCATCTATATGCTGTTTACAAGAGACCTACTTTAGACCTAAAGACACCTACAGATTGAAAATAAGGGGATGGAGAACCATCTATCATGCTAATGGTCAACAAAAGAAAGCCTGACTAGCCATAATTATCAGACAATCTAGACTTTAAAATAAAGACTGTATCAAGAGACGCGGAAGGGCATTATATCATAATCAAGGGGTTTATCCACCAAGAAGACCTAACAATTGTAAACATTTATGCACCAAATGTGCTAGCACCCAAATATATAAATCAATTAATCACAAACATAAAGAAAATCATTGATAGTAATACCATAATAGTAGGAGACTTCAACACCCCACTCACAGCAATGGACAGATTATCTAATCAAAAAATCAACAAGGAAACAATGGCTTTGAATGACACATTGGACCAGATGGACTTAACGGATATATTCAGTACATTTCATCCTAAAGCAATAGAATATACATTCTTCTCCAGTGCACATGGAACGTTCTCCAGAATAGACCATATACTGGGACACAAATCAGCCCTAAGTAAGTACAAAAAGATCAAAATCATACCGTACATATTTTCAGACCACAATGCTATGAAACTCGAACAACCCCAAGAAAAAAATTTGGAAAGGTAACAAAAACTTGGAGACTGAAGAACATCCTACTAAAGAATGAATGAGCTAACCAAGAAGTTAAAGAAAAAATTAAAAAGTATATGGAAGTCAATGAAAATGATAGCACCACAACCCAAAACTTCTGGGACACAGCAAAGGCAGTCATAAGAGGAAAGTATATAGCAATCCAGGCCTTCCTAAAGAAGGAAGAAAGATCTCATACACACAACCTAACCTTATGCCTTAAGGAGCTGGAAAAAGAACAGCAAATAAAACTCCAAACCAGCAGAAGGCAGGAAATAATAAAGATTAGAGCAGAAATTAATGCTATCAAAACCAAAAAAACAGTAGAACAGATCAATGAAACCAGAAGCTGGTTCTTGGAAAGAATGAACAAAATTGATAAACCATTGGCCAGTTTGATCAAGAAGGAAAAGGAAAGGACCCAAATAAGTAAAATCAAGAATGAAAGAGGAGAAATCACAACCAACACAACAGAAATAAAAATAATAAGAGAATATTATGAGCAATTTTATGCCAATAAAATGGGCAATCTGGAAGAAATGGACAATTTCCTAGAAACATATACACTACCAAAACGGAAACAGGAAGGAATAGAAAATTTGAACAGACCCATAACCAGTAAGGAAATCAAATTAGTAATCAACAATCTGCCACAAAACAAGAGTCCAGGGCCAGATGGCCTTCCAGGGGAATTCTACCAAACATTTAAGGAAGAGCTAACCCCTATTCTCTTGAAACTGTTCCAAAAAATAGAAATGATAGGTAAACTTCCAAACTCTTTCTATGAAGCCAGCATTACCTTGATTCCAAAACCAAACAGAGACCCCACTAAAATGAAGAACTATAGACCAATTTCCCTGATGAACATGGATGCAAAAATCCTCAACAAGATATTAGCCAACCAGATCCAACAACACATTAAAAAAATTATTCACCACGACTAAATGGGATTTATACCTGGGATGCAGGGCTGGTTCAATATCTGCAAAACAATTAATGTGATTCATCACATCAATAAAAGAAAGGACAAGAACCATATGATCCTCTCAATAGATGGAGAGAAAGCATTTGAGAAAATATAGCATCCTTTCTTTATAAAAACACTCAAGATAGTAAGGATAGAAGGATCATACCTCGAGATGATAAAAGCCATATATGAGTGACCCAACACTAATATCATCCTTAATGGGGAAAAACTGACAGCTTTCCCCCTAACGTCAGGAACAAGACAGGATGTCCACTCTCGCCACAGTTATTCAACATAGTATTGGAAGTCTTAACCTCTGCAATCAGCACAGAGAAATAAAAGTATCCAAATCGTCCAGGAGGAGGTCAAACGTTCATTCTTTGTAGAAGACATGATACTCTATATGGAAAACCCAAAGATTCCACCAAAAGACTGCTAAAACTGATTCATGAATTCAGCAGTTGCAGGATATAAAATCAACACACAGAAATCGGTTGCATTCCTATACACCAACAATGAAGAAGCGACAGAAAGACAAATCAAGGAATCGATCCCATTTACAGTTGCACTTAAAACCATAAAATACCTAGGAATAAATCTAACCAAAGAGGTGAAAAATCTATACGCTGAAAATTATAGAAAGCTTATGAAAGGAATTGAAGAAGACACAAAAAAATGGAAAAAGATTCCATGCTCCTGGATAGGAAGAAGAAATATTGTTAAAATGTTGATACTACCCAAAGCAATCTACATATTCAACACGAACCCTATAAAAATAACACCAGCATTCTTCACAGAGCTAGAACAAATAATCCTAAAATTTGTATGGAACCAGAAAAGTCTCCGAATAGCCAAAGCGATCTTGAAAAAGAAAACCAAAGCAGGAGGCATCACAATCCTAGACTTCAAGCTATACTACAAAGCTGTAACCATCAAGACAGTATGGTACTGGCACAAGAACAGACACTCAGATCCATGGAACAGAATAGAGAACCCATAAATGGACCCACAAACGTATGGCCAACTAATCTTTGACAAAGCAGGAAAGAATATCCAATGGAATAAAGACAGTCTCTTCAGTAAGCGGTGCTGGGAAACCTGGACAGTGACATGTAGAAGAATGAACCTGGACCACTTTCTTACACCATACACAAAAAGAAACTCAAAATGGATGAAAGACCTCAATGTAAGACAGGAAGCCATCAAAATCCTCGAGGAGAAAGCAGGCAAAAATCTTTCATCTTGGCCGCAGGAATTTCTTACTCAACACGTCTCCAGAGGCAAGGGAAACAAAAGCAAAAATGAGCTACTGGGAACTCATCAAAATAAAAAGCTTCTGCACAGTGAAGGAAACAATCAGCAAAACTAAAAGGTAACCAACAGAATGGGAGAAGATACCTGCAAATGACATTATCAGATAAAGGGTTAGTATCCAAAATCTATAAAGAACTTATCAAACTCAACCCCCCCCAAAATAATCCAGTGAAGAAATGGGCATAAGACATGAACAGAGACACTTCTCCAAAGAAGACATTCAGATGGCCAACCGATATGAAAAAATGCTCCACATCACTCATCATCAGGGAAATACAAATCAAAACCACAATGAGATACCACCTTACACCTGTCAGAATGGCTAACATTAACAATTCAGGCAACAACAGATGTTGGTGAGGATGTGCAGAAAGAGGATCTCCTTTGCAGTGTTGGTGGCAATGCAAGCTGGTGCAGCCACTCTGGAAAAACAGTACAAAGGTTCCTCAAAAAACTAAAAATAGAACTACCCTATGACCCAGCAATTGTACTACTAGGCATTTATCCAAGGGATACAGGTGTGCTGTTTCGAAGGGACACATGCACCCCCATGTTTATAGCAGCACTATCAACAATAGCCAAAGTATGGAAAGAGCCCAAATATCCATCAACGGATGAATGGATAAAGAAGATGTGGTGTATATATGTGTGTATATATATATATATATATATATATATATATAATGGAATATTACTTGGCAATCAAAAAGAATGAAATCTTGCCATTTGCAACAATGTAGATGGAACTGGAGGGTATTATGCTAAGTGAAATTAGTCAGTCAGAGAAAGACAAAAATCATATGACTTCACTCATGTGAGGACTTTAAGAGACAAAACAGATGAACATAAAGGAAAGGAAACAAAAATAATATAAAAACAGGGAGGGGGACAAAATGGAAAAGATTCATAAATATGGAGAACAAACTGAGGGTTATTGGAGGGGTTGTGGGAGGGGGGGTGGGCTAAATGGGTAAGGGGCACTAAGGAATCTACTCCTGAAATTATTGTTGCACTATATGCTAATTTGGATGTAAATTTTAAGAAATTAAAAAATTAAAAAAAAAAAAAAAAAAAAGACAGTACTGCTTAGGGTGTGGTCTCCAGACCAGGAGCATCCACATCACCTAGGAGCTTATGAGAAATGCAAATTCTCAAGCCCCATTGCAGGCCTACTGTTCATACTGTCTGTAGTAGACCCTAAGAAACTGTACTTTACAAAGCTCTCAGGATGATTCTTATGCCTGCCTAAGTTTAACAGGCACATCTTAAAAAGAATATATGACCATGTGATTGACTTGTTTTAACTCTTCCCTCTTCCTAAGACAAAGTTTAAACTCTTTCACATGGCTCCTAAACCCACTGAGGCGCAATCTGCCTATTCATCTGCCCAGTGTCACCCTGTCACTAACCCTCTTTGCACCCAAGTTCCAGTTTGCTCTAATTTTTGAGTGTTTTCAGTTAACTGCTTGCTTCCTCTAGCTTCATCTTTTACACATGTTCTCTTTGCCTGGGACCTGTCTCTTCTTTAACACTATCTTTACCTGCTTACTCTTGTTTATCCTCATTATTTATGTTAGTCGCCCCTGCATTATGTTCACCAACATTTGCACTTTCCCCATTCACACTTGTTTTTGGTGTGTGTGTGTGTTAATGTATTGAATTGACTGAGTGAATCACTAGGTTGAATGCCCCAGAAGCTCACGGTATTTACTTAGCATTTTGGCCATGCTACCTGGCCTTTAGTGGGCATTCATTAATATTTCTTGCATAAATAAATACATACAGAACTGGGAATACATTTTTCCTGATAAAAACAATGCTATAAATGATGTCTAGAGATAGGTTGGATGGTATTTCAGTTCCATAGCTCAGAGAGATCATTTATTAACTATACATTCATCTGGATACATAACCATTTAGGAAATTCATTTTAATCCCAAATAATTGATTTGTATGTCATCTTTAAGAAGATTCCCAACTGGTAAATTTCGTACTGTCATTAATTAGAGGGAGTGGTGCAAAATTTAAAAAAAAAGGAAAGCAGTTCCTAAGAAAAAGATCTCTCGAAGATTTAGGAAACCACAGGCATGAGGTTTTGAAGGAAAGTGTTAGAAGGTCACTTAGAAGGCTAAAAAATACAGACCATTCAGCACCAAAAGGCTTATTGTAGAGGCTTATGGGGACGTGCGACTTGGGAGAGTTATTCTCTGACTCTGATCTATGAAAAGAGAGGAAGTTATTATGCCTTGAAGTGCCCAAACTGCTAGTTTATTGTATAACCCAAGGCCCTACATTAAGTTAGAAGAGAAGTAATTGCAAATGAATGTTCATATGTGTTATTGCTTAACCTTCTCTTTCATGTTTCTGCTCCAATAAAAGGAGCTGTGGTACTTTCTTTCTTCTCTATTTCATTTTCTCTGGGCATGCAGTACGGTGGAGGCTGCTATGTACTACATGTTGGAATGATTAGCTGATCAGTTGGCTCTTCAGTGCAAGTACTTTCCATACCTCATGCATTCATCTTCAAATGCTTAGGATCACCAGGGATTCTATGGTTATTTGAGCTGCCAGGAAGGAACAAAATAAATGTGGATCATACAGGGACATTCTCACCCCCCACCTTTCCTTGGTTTTATGTTTTGGGTTTACCGTTCTTCATTTGGGCAATAGCAACTCAACTGGGATAATAAGGAGGCAGCTTAGTGTTTTAAAAAGAGCCTGGATTTTGTGACCCACCAAAATTCAAGTTCCAGCTCTGCTGACTATTAGCCCTGTGACCTCAGGCTGGTTATTAATTTCTTTTGAGTCTCCATTTCCTTCTCATTAGCAAAACGGGGCTAAGAATAGCATTTGTCATGAATTGGGAGTAAGATACTGTGTGTAAAATGCATAACCCATAGTAGACTATTTAAAGAAGATTAATTCTGCTTCCTCCACCTCACTTCACCCTTTAAGTAAGGAAATAATTATTGATTAATTGTTAATTTGACGAATGCACCATTAGAATTAAGACCTGAATTAGCAGGTCTAAGTGTTTCTATGTTTAATAACCACCGTGGCTAATTAACAATTCTTACTTACATTCCACTTAAAAATCAGGCCTACATGCTGTAGAAATCTTTCCAAAAAGGAGTGCTAAGTGTGGGAAGCAGCACATAGGAGCACAAATTAGATGCCTTAAAAGAATCAGACTTTGGAAAAGCTTTTATACAAAAGAGATTATAAACATCTCAGAGATGGAGACGCAGAGGTCCAGTATTGTGATTACAGTGATTCTTTTGGAATCTCTGTCCTATATGAGATTTTTGTGTATCTTACTCTTTCCCAATTATTCAGCACATAATTTTAGGAAACCACATATCCCTCTTTGCCCCTTACTATTCCCTGTAGTGGTCATAACTTGGTTCCAACCCGTTGCAGCAGATAAATTTCGCAAGATCTGTAGAAGCCACTTTTAGGCAACAGGCTTGAGCAATGGAAACCTGAGTGAGGCAAAAGGGCCCACAGTGACCACTGGGTTGAACGCAAATAGGCTTATTAGGCCACCACCTCAAAATATCTGTAAGCCCTAGCTGACCAGTGGGCTACTTACAACCAGGCACAGGTACCATAAAAGGAAAATTTCATACACTCCCATACCTCCTCACTCCCCCACTTAATTACAGCCCCCCACCACTGTCTCCTTGCAGTCTCTCCTTTGCTATCCTGCCTGCTGCTCCTTTGCAATGTATTCAATAAACTCGCATCTCCTTTGTTCTGCTTTGCATAAATTCTTTCACCTCCTATGCTTCCAGCCTCTACCTGATTGGGTCACCCCACAAAATCTAGGCAGGGCATCTTAAAATTCCAGTTATTATTCACAGATGAGTAAGTTGGATTGATTAGCACTAGATTGCCAAGAGCATATGCTGTACTGATGGCAGGTCAGTAGCATCATGGTATATACTTTCTAAACTAAAAACTGGGGCTCACTGTCTAGAAATGGAAGAAAATATTTTAAATTTTTATGATTTTCATACTTTGGCGAATACCCAACTTTTAGGAAAATGCATTTAGCGTTCCACTGAGCAACTGAGAGATGACCTCAGGTAACACAGAACTGTGTGTGGTACACATATGCACATACACATGTACAGATACGTGGTCTAAGGTCTCCAGAAGGGCAGGTAATGGGCTAGCACAGCCAGGGCTTAACAATGTCCAAAATGTGTTTTCCATGGAGTGAGTCAGATGACTTTTTAAAGGGTTGAATTAGATCCATCCAACAAAATATTTTACCAAACCAGAGTTTGACTCAGCAAATATTCTCACACAGAATGGAGTTTCCTGTTGCTCAAAGGGAGGTTGATGTGTTACTTTAGAAATTCCTTTTCCCATGCGTGGTGTCTGGAATTGTCAATGTGCTGCATCTCTGTGATAAATAATGTGGCAGACAAAAGGACAGGGCTTGCCCAATTTTCTGAGGTGTTAAGGATAAGTGCTTTGTGATGGGGTGATTACAAGAAGACAGGATGTGAAAAGCTATTATTGCTCTGGGCCTGGAGGACACCCCTTAATACCCAATCAGGCTGAATCACATTTCAGTGGTGAGAAAATATTTAAGGTAATATGTACTGGACCTAGAAATGCATTCACAAAGTGAAATTTTACAAATCTGTAGAAAAAATAAAACTTCTTTAAAAACTATAAGGCTCTACCCAATTCTTAGATTCCTTAAATCATCGAACATCCCCCCAGCCCCCCAGAAATAAGTTGAAGAATATCCTTTTGGCTTCCTGAATATCAAGAGTTTTAAAGACCACAACTCATTAGAATTTTTTTTCCGTATTGATCCAGAATCTTCTGATTTTAAAACAAAACAAAAAAACTAAACAACTAAGTAAAAATCCCTGGTTTGAATGCAAATTAACTCTTTCTCTCTCTCTCTTCTAATAGTTTCAGTCTCTCCAGTGACTCTTAGCATATTTCCTGAGTATTTCAGCTCTTTGGGGCTTCTCTTTCTCTCCTACCAATAAGTTCTTAGAAACTAAGAACTTTATTTTATTCATTTAAAAAGTAATTTCTTACTGAGACTAGCTTCATCTGATCATGTAGTAGGAAAGAAAAAAACAGTAAATATTATTAAATGTGCATATTGCGATGAGGTAAAGCCATTTTGGGATATGCAGCAGAGACTTGAGTCTACAGAAATCCTATTTTAATTATATTCCATCAAGGTCCTGGAGTTTGGTCATTGAGTGGCCTGGATAACAAAGGATTACTATGTTCTGTGCACTGCAAGTTATGGGAAAGATCATAAATTATCTTGATGACTCATTTCCTCCAGCCATTCTAGCACTTCCAATATGGGGAAACTTTCTGCCACTTTTCTTTAAACTTGTGAGATATAAATGGGAAAAAAAGAACCTGAAATTAAGGTTGTTCAATAATTACTAAGTAACATATAACACTTGAGCTTTCTTAAAACCATTTTAATAACCAATTGATCCCAAAGGCCATGCTTAGGGTGACTCAGTATTCTCAGTGTCATTTTGTAGGGGAGTGGCTAGTGACACCAGGAGGTTATTTCATCTAAGTCACACAGGATGTTCCCCATGTATGTGCTGAGTATGCGAGAGTATGTAACAAAGGTCCCCTGTTCTTAAGACACAGATTGAAAGAGAAAGAAAGGAAGAGTATCTTTAATTGCTGCATGATCATATTCTCAGAAATGCAATTCAAAACCCTAAAAGGTTATGTCATTTCTAAATCCTCTATGCCGAAACCGAGTTCACCCATGGTTATTTTTTATTCAGGTACGCATTCATGAGTGAAGACAAATAGCTTTATTTGTTCTTTAGCTTCTTACCTATTTGGATGAATTTTTAGATGGTTTTCTTTACTTATTTAGGATAGTCCCAAACAAAAGAAATGTTGAGTAAATATTTCTGAGTTATCATCTGAAATTTGCCTATGGATGGATTACCGCTCTGTAGCTGCCAATTGCTTCATTTCCTTGTCTTTGTTCTCATTCCAGGATCCTTTGGCATCTGTTTCATTTCATTGTTCTCTCATTTTTCATTTTTTTTCATGTAGCCTAGCTAATTAACTGCAGCATTGTAAGTATCAAGGATATGAATTCTGTACAATGCTTTGAAATAGATTTCATATGATATTATATATTTATGGGTAAAATTTTTCATTCTATGCGTTTTCTCCTTATCCTTCCCTTTGAAGATGAGATCATTATAAGGAACCTAAAGTGTGGCTCGCTCTTCTCACTAATAAATGTTTCCAAGAATTTTACATCTCTTATGGCTGAAACACTGGACGTCATAGATATGTTTTTCATTAAAAAGTCTACTTTTTATTGTTGGTGTGCATTTCCTGTTTTCCATTTTTTCAATTCCCACACCTTGCTTCGGGACTCCCCCTCCAATGATGGATTTCCAGAGGGACCTGTTAACAGGGCAATAACCACAAACTCCCCTTCAGCTACTGCCTGTCAGCGCTCCCACCCAAGTGGTATGAGGTCTCCATGTGGTTCCCTTTCTCTTTTCTTTTCTTTCCTCTTTATGACCCAGAACCCCTTTCATACATGGGGACATCTTCAGTCCTCAAATGGACCTGCAGGGAGCTTAAAATTTGCCTAGTGCCAATAAGATTCAGCAAAATTCAAGGGCAACAAAATTTATATATACTAGTCTCTTTGAATTTGGAAGCCAAAGAAATATTTTCTGCTCTTGCTAGAAATACACTGAAGATCCTCCTTGGAACCGTCAGATGCTGTGTGAACTACGTGGAGTGTCGGGTAACAAATTACCTTCTGGGAGTTAAGTCTAAGGACTCTGGACTGCCTTTCAGGTCACTGTCTTTGTCAGAGGCAAATTTAAAATTTAACAGATAAGGGTTGATGTGTGAATTTTGTAACAAGCTTAGTAATGATACTTAGGGGTATTAGCACCGCTTCAAATTCTGACTCCTTTAGCTCCTGACTCCTGTCCATTCTTCCTTTTTCTGTGACTTGATCTCAGTCTGTCCAAGTATCTCTTTTTCTTTCTCTCTCTTTCTCTCACTCTCTCTCTCTCAGTAGACTTTAAATAATTAAGAACATGGTGTAACATGAAAATCCATTATCTTCCATAGATTTTTCTTCATCGTTTTGTGGTAGGTCTTTAGGGAAGTAAAGAGTAAACAGAGCCAACTTAAATGGTAACTTATGACCTTCATAGTCAGGATATGATTTATATTTTATATATCCTTAAAGACAAAAATCAGCTCATTCCCAACTACCAGCTCCAGCTCTCTTGAGTCATGAAATTGACCAGAGAGAAGATGAACTCTGAGGAGAATCTCGTAGTCATTAAGGTTTGTCCCATCAGATAAATGTGCTATGTTTAAAGCTCAGCCCAGGTTCTCAAATGACAAAACATAAGAACTGACGAAGTTTAAAACAATTTTTTGATTATCCACCCAAAATTATAGTAACCTCTGAGAATTACAATCTGTACTTACCATGGCATTTTAAATAGCTCAGGAACATCTTCATTCATTACTGTATTGATACATTTTTCTCATAAGGTGATTTTTCTGAGGGAAAAAAATTATTTTTTGAAATACTCTGAAATAGTTATAATAGGCTTAAAAATCTATAATGGTTTGTCAAGAGAAATAGGTTACTAATAATGTAGGATTGAAAAGTGCACTAACAGAAGGCAGAGTTAGAAAATACTTTAAAAATGTGAACTGCGCAATAATGCAGAGTAAAGAGATCCTTATAATTAAACATATTCTAGTCAAAAACAAATGACCATCAGGCATGGATGCTACACAGTATATTTACACACTGGTTAAGTGTCTATTCATTTTATTTAACACTAGCTGACAAAGTTTCCAAATTCCTTGCCATTTGCACTTTCTGCACAATCCATGTCACTCTTAAAATGCAGTGTCCAGAGATAAATCTAATATTGCAGACATGTTCTAGCTAGGGTAGAATACAAAATGTCTGATGTACAAATGACCTTTTATTAACATAGTCTAAAATTATGTTAGATTTTTAAATAGACAAACCATATTGCCAATTCTTAGTAAACTTAGAAGCTTAGTCTCTTTTATCTTGTTTTTGCATAAGTGACTTTTAAATTCTGACTGTAAGTTTTCATATTTATTGCTGACGAATTTTGTATTATTGATTTTGATGTCAAGATGGTTTTTCACCTTCAATTATCTTATTATGTTCAGTATTTCTTGCAGCTTTGTGTCATTGCAAAATATAAAAAAAAGACATTTTCTGCATCTTCCAGATTGGTAATATAGGTTTAATAGAAGTGAATCTAGTGACATTCTAATGGAGTCTTCCCATAGGAAATTTGAATCACTCCTCTCCATAAAGCAAATTCTCTGAACATAGCATACAATGTTTAAATAAAATGTTTTTCCTTTAATCCTTGAAAATAGCTCTTTACTTGTCTTTGAAAAAGAGCATGAAAAATAGTGAAATACAAGTGACATGAGGATTTGCTAGCGGGTGGTTTTTAAGTTATCTTAGGCTAAAAAATGTAAGAACTCAAATAGGGACCTCCTACCTGCTATGGGTTAATCAATAACCTTTGGTTTTGCAAAAACATCTGTGACTGTTAAGAGTGAATTGAAATACATTAGAAATGGCATTACCGGGTGACGGTAAGGCTGCAAACCAGAGGTTACTGGCTCCTGCTTCTCCGGGCAATAGGCGCGCCGTTTGCTCACTTTGAAAGCCTTTCACATCTGGCGGGTGCTGAATGAATCTACTGTCAAACCGCGGCTGCTGTGGTACCTGGTTTCTTACGAATTAATTACATGTTCAGAACAGAGGACTTAGGGGTGTCTGGGGACTCGTGGCAGAGTTCACACAGCCTCTTTTAAACAAAGGAGGCTCTGTCTTAACTTATCCTCATGCTCTTAACGAGGAAGTGAATTTGATCATGGGCCACATTAGGGATCCCTTATTTAACAGAGCCAGTGGTGATTGGATCAACGTTTTTCTAAATAGCATCTTGTGTGTTAGCCATAAAGGAGGTTAGCTTTGTTCTATTTGGCTTTCAAATATGGTTCTTATCATTGACTAGCCTGAGAGAAAAGAAAATGGCACGACTGTATTTCCAGGGAAGTATGCGTGTGTGTGTGTGTGTGTGTGTGTGTGTGTGTGTGTGTGTTGTTAGCCACAAGAAGTGGGAGAAAACCAGAAGTATTCACAGGACAGGAAAACTGGAGGCAAACTAGCTAGTATCAGAGGGTAAGGACTGTATTTGCTTGCTGTTTTTACCTCTGGCCAGGAATTTACATTTGAGACACTGGAGGAGGTTTGTGCAATCTGAAAGGACAACCAGAGCCTCTGTGATCACAGAGGTTGCAATCCAGAACCTGAGTTTCAGAAATCTAGGATTTTCAAAATGATTCACGCTATGTTTAAAAACCACTTTTCTTGAGGAACAATGGCTTTTTGGTCAAGCCCCTTTCTATAATCAACTTAAAGTAGCAGAAACACAAAAGAAAGTCAACCCTACTACTGGATTGTGGAGACAGATCTGGGACTCAGAATTGAGATGGTGCTGCTTTTCCACTACCATCAGCGTGGGCTGTGGTCCATCTAGTAAATTTATATTCATGTTCACGCTATGCAAGGTGTTAACAAGAGCAGAAGAGAAGACACTAAAAAGATGGTGAAGCAAGTACATGAAGCAGGTAGGAATAAATAACTATATCAACTATATACAACATATAGTTGATCAACATGTCAACTATAAACAGCTGGCTAAGTGAGGCCATTAAGTTCAAAAGGCACTCAAGACTCAACCAGTAGCTCTTCAATTCCCAAGACTGGATTAGAGAAGTAACCCTGCTGTCCACTCATCAGCCGCCACAAACTCTTTTCAGAGGAGAAAAAACATCCAGAGGCAGAGAATTAGTAGGAAGGAAGCCATGGAGAGTGTAAAATGCTAGAAGGATACCTTACATATTGAAGCTGCTTTCTTTAGTAAACTTAGTTGTGGTAGCTAAGTTCTTTCTAGAAGTAAACGTGTCGTATGCACTTTGAATCAGGACAATGGGAGGGAGGAAATTTACTCAGACTCTGCTGCTTTTTCTACACTCTTCTTTCTAGATGAAGCTGATGAACAAACAAACAGAAACCTCTAACTCCTCAAAGATCTTCTGTGAATCCTCATAGCCACCTCATAGTGGGTGAGAAAATTAATACTCGATAATAAAAACGACGTGCGGGAGTGGGTTTGTTCCCTGGTCTAGTTTGTACGTGATGCTGTGCTGGTGGTACATGTCTATGTCCACACACAAGGAGACCAGCCAAGGGATGGAGGTGATAAATTAAAAGGCTTTTCCCATTACCAGAGTCTAGAATTCTTAATTGACTTAGAAGTGGAACAAGTCTAAGCAACTGGGAAAAACAAAGAAAATCAATCTAAAACAAATGGAAGGAGTGGCTCTTATACGTAATTATTACTTTTTAATTCTGCATTGTTTCCTAAGTAACTAAACAAGTTCACTTCAGCAGCAAAGCGCACTGCTTAGTGTCCAGTTCTCTTGGGGTCATGCTATTTCAATCATCTAGTCTGCTGAGATTTCCCTTTGCCAAAAGACCAGAGGGATCCTTGAAAGCAATTTTGGATCACACCCAAAAATCTAGAGGATGTGGCATTTTCGTTTCAACTGCAAAGCAAACCACATTACAAGGAACTGAGAAAAGCGGTACATAAGGGACTCAAGAGAGTGGGCCAATTTGTGAAATGGAATATATTCTTTCTCCTTATAAGCACAAAACTGGCATCCACAGATCGAAGTGGGGTTTAGAATAAAACAAAAGGAAAAATATTTGTGCAATATTTTTTTTGGATTGGTCAAATTGTAAACTCTTCAGAAAAATAAAGACAAAAGACAAGTATTAGTAAAGCGGAACGTTGGTAGTAAAGTTGTTGATTGTCTTGGGGCTGCTTTAAGGTCCCATGAGAGCTGGAAATGTACATTGGATTTTAGCCTGATTTACTCTCCTCTTTTTGGTCCACAGGGAGGAAAACTATTTGGCATCTGTTCCAATTCAGTGTTGGAGACAACACTTTCAAACACCATTTTTATGTGTTTGTGTACTTGCTACTGTGAAAAACAACTTTAGAAGACACAGTCCTTCATTTTATGAATTTTATTATGGTTTACTGTAATAATAATGTTGGGGTCTTAGGGGGATTGATACCTAGCTTCCATCTCCTTCCTACCTGAATTCTCGACCAGAATTGGGAGATAAATCCAAGAGTTTGACAGAGGTCAAATTACCGCTTTTACTACTGATAAACTGGACAATGTGAGTTTAGATCTACAGCTAAAAGGGCTTGTAATAGTATATTCCAGAATTAACCAGACATGCCCATCGTTTCCTGAGAAAACTGGGCATCTGCCGGGCTTCCCAGAAGTGGCAAGCCCCAGAAGCCTAGTGGAGCACAGACCAGGTAATGTGATGAGCCGATCCAGAAGGGCTCTGAGGCCCCTGGGTCTAGTCTCTCCTTCCCTGGGCAGGAGTAAGGGACGGGCAGAGAGAGGCCAGAAGTGTTCATCCTAAATTCCTCCACATGAAATTATGATGCCTGAAGGAAAGGAGGCCTCACAACAGGAATAATAATCCTATTTCTATAGCAATTTCATATTCCTATTGATTATCACCATTTGTAGAGGGAAGAAGGTCATAGCAGCTAAAAAAGCCTGACTTTTGAGAGGAAAACAGAAATGGCACTTTATGTATATAAAACAGAGTTACTTTTTTTCAAGGCCCTTTTTTCAACTCACTAATTTTTTTTTCTAATAATTGACCATTTTTGCATTCTTGTGTTAGGTCCTGACCATACTCCTTTTCTTGCTGCGATTACCTTAAAATTCATAAAAAAATTTCTTGAGTTTTATTTTCAGAATTTGACATTGCAGTTTACAGTGGTAGTATGTTTGATAACATTTGCAATCTCTATACCTAGATCTCCTCTAACTCACAAGGAAGGCAGTTCGTCATATTCATGATGTTCTTTTTAAATTTAGGAGCTCCGTTTCCTTTTGTTGTCTTTCCCATATGAAGCATAAAGAACCCAGAATATGGAAGATTTTTTTTTCTTTTTTTGGAAGTGGGATTCAAATGTTTGGTTGTCCATACAAAAACAAAAACAAAAACAAAACAAAAAACAAACAAGGACTCAGGGCTGCCACTGGGTGCCACTGGGCTGCCACCTCTGCCACCATGGGAAAGGCTATAGCAGGAGGGGGACAATGCAGCATCATGGAAAAAAGCAGAGCCCAGAGACAGAGGGAGGACCCTGGCAACACCATCCTCATTTCTAGATCCAGCAAAGAATTAATCCAGCTGCCTTCTTGACTTTATACTTTCGGGAGGCAAGAAATGACCTTTAGGTGAATTTATAAGTGACCTTAAGTGAATATGAGTTATTTCCTGTCATTTGCAACCCAGAAAGTCCTGGACAATGCAAGCCTTATTCCTTTCCTGCTCCCTCACCCCCTGTATATCCAAGATTAGTCTGTAAAGTTTATCAAGACTTTAGTAAAGGTTGCAAGTTAATAGAAAAGAATTATAACACAGAGACACAGAAGTGGCTGCCTACCTATAGGATTGACCCTGCACAGTCCCGACTCCTCCTGAGGAAAACCCTGCATGATGCTTCCGTGCCAGGCCATAGGCCCTTCCCTGGCCAGCTATAAGCTTTCCTCTCATCTTAGTTCTTGGTGTGTCTCTTCAGCTGATGTCCTTTTTCTCTCATCAAGGAACTCCTGAGATCATCTGTTCCAGTCTAAGACTCAGAGAACCTTCTTATCCTAGGCTTTCCTCAAGACTAAAGTTGGTCTGCCTACCATTTCCTTATTTGCTGTTCCTGCATCCACTTCTTAGCATAACTGACAGTTGTGAATATCTACTTCCCTCAGCGGATACTCATCACTACACCCACAAGGGATGTGGCTGGGGATGTCAACAACCACACTGAAACAGAAGAATCCAGCGTCAATAGGAGAATTACCCATTTGGTAGCAGATGGAATCCCTTCCTCACATTTACTTCCCAGTTATAAAAAGAAAAGGTAGTCTCTTTCTTGTTACAATACAATATTGGTTGAATTTTGACAAATTTCATCTAGGAACACTTCCTCCTTAATGAGGTAAAGAGGAATGGCAGACAAAATCGGTAGTAGATGAAAGGGACAGAAATAGGTTTTGAAGAATCAGAAAAATTAGCTGTGTGGCATCATCTTGAGTTCACTTCTGAAGTCAGTGGCTTCTGGAGGAAGGACTTCAGAAGAAATGGATGCCCAGTAGTTAGGAGAAAGTGGCATATACATTTTAAGTTGGGAAAAATACAGTCCTGATCAGATGATGACAAACCTTATCCAGGAATGCCCCCTCCAGCACGAAGTAGAGATTGTGCTATGTACTCCTACCTTGTGGGCTTTCAGTCCTAATTTTCTGTGAGCAACTACTTAGGTCAAAATAGCTACCTCCACAGGAGAAAGCAACAGTGTGCTGCTCCGGAACGATACAATCTCTATTTGGAAAATAATTCTCCAAAGAAAACAGGGTTCAGAAATGGAGCTTTGTGGAGAGAACATGTCACTTGTTTCTATGCATTCAAATGCATACCCAGCTATGCATTCAAATTATCTGATTTTTTTTTTTTTTTTACTAAGTCAGTTTCCTGGGTCCTATCTCAGCCCTGTTAATTTTTTTTTTTCTAATGGGGATGGAGATATGAATATTAATAAATCTTCCTGGATGATTCAGATGCTGTGTTTGGGGACCTTTTTCTTCTACCAGCTGTCTTGGTAAAAAGGAAACTTCTCCCACACATGCCCTCATAGTGGGAGCTCTGGGAACAGAAGGTCTACTTTTTGCTTTAATATCTTGTTCTGTAACTGTCTTCCCTACATAGCTGGTCTCTGAGGTATCTGCCAAATCCTTTCAATATACATTTACACTCTTATTTTTATCTTAAAATTTTTAATAATACCTATATATTATGTAAAAAGAAAACAACAACAACAGAGCATAATGCAGAACAGCACTAGGTAAGGTTGACTAGAAACTGCCTCACCTGATCTAGTAGGACTTAGAAAAGTACCAGTCTCAGAACCCAGGGTGGGAAAGAGTTTATGCATGGTTTTAAGTGATCTCAGCTGAAATGTATAGTGTGAACAATGAGTGAGAGAATAGGAAGCCAAAAAGACCATTCAATTCAATCCAAAAGAAAATCCCTCTGAGATTCATAAAGACAACCATACTTGGTATTGATTCATTAATACTTCTACTAATGTCCAAAAGGAATACCTAAGAATTTCTAAGATTTTAACATCTTGCATCTTCAAAACCACTTGTAGATATTCTATATTAGTGATCCAAAAACAAAGATATCTTTGGCTAAATGTAATATTAATCATAAAAGACAGAAGTATGCTTTGAATCAAGACCAACACAAGTAAAAGAATATCTCCATCAAAAAGACATTGTTTGACCAAGATTGATCCTCTTCTATCCAAAATGTCAATAGACTGGAGACATAGTTTGTCCATTAGGGTATGAATATACTACAACACAACACAAAGAGCACTCAGTTACTTCAAGTACATTTTGGACAAAAACCAAAAAAATTCCCTCAAGCCCTTTGTACCGTATTTTAAAAATTAAAATAAAATGTGACCTTATTTAAACTTGCACATGGCATAGAAATTATATTATTTAAGAGTTTATTGGTATGCAAAAAGAAAAATCAGGGTATCTGGTTAAAGTAGAAACTCAGATGAATTAGAAGCTGGAAACAGGAATAATAGTAGTATCTATAATTAATGAATGTGTGTGTGTGTGTGTGTGTGTGTGTGTGTGTGTGTTCAAATTTGTGTCACAACAACAATCTCATCTTCCTGGGAATACTGTTTTTTCTAGATCATTTGAAAATTTCTGGAGTGCTAGCTACATAACCAAATGAGAACATTGCTGGAATACCAAGGGCAGCTTGGATGGCTATTATAGTTTTTTGCATTATAACTATGGTGGCTTTTAAAGTGTTGACTTGGCCAGGATGAACTACATTCCCCAGAATTGCCTTTCCTGTACATTTCTCATTAGGATGGACCACATGAGAAATTTTTTCTATGGGATTTGTAGACTACAACTGCTCCCCCTTCCCTGGATCCTCCTTCAGCTTCTCTGCTTCTCAAGCCAGGTGTCTAGGCTTAGTTCCATGACAAAAGGCTCTTGGCTTCTGATGGCCCAAACCATCAAGGTCACAGACAATGAAAAATAACATGGGTTCCAGTGTGTTCTCATATACTTAAGCTTGTGCTTGTGACTTCCACCTTGTTCTTTCTCTTCCCAATTTTACATCTATCTTTCCTTCCTTGCTACGTGCCCTGAACACTTCAGGATCTAGCATCAAAAGCAGGGACAATGGTGATATAGAGATTGCCTAACCAGCTCTCAAAACAGTGCAAGGTCAAATTGCTATAATAGTGCAAGGTCAGATTGCTATAAAAATCAATCTTTATCTCTAATTTTTTTTTAATTTAAGAGAGAGAGAGAGAGAGCGCGCGCGCACGAGTCTGGGAAAGGCGTAGAGGGACAGAGATAGTCTTAAGCAGGCTCCACACTCAGCACGGAGCCCGACATGGGGCTTGATCCCATGATTCTGGGATCATGATCTGAGCTGAAATCAAGAGATGGATGCTCAACCGACTAAGCCACCCAGGCACCCCAGTCTATCTCTATTTCTAACTATAGATTCTATAATACTATTTTCTATTATCTAATTATATATACTGTATCTGTTTGTCTATCTATGTCATCTACCTATCAATATACCTTAGTGGTTCTACTTCTCTGACTGAATGCTGGGTGACATAAGAAGGGCTATAGTTCACCCATAACTCCCCAGGGCAAGGCAGACATGTCTCTGTCTCTCTCTCTCTCTCTCTCTCTCTCTCTCTCTCTCTCACACACACACACACACACACACACACACACACACACACTTTTGAGAAGGACTTTAGTAGAGATAAAGATTTTGAGAACTTACATGCTTCCTACACTCCCTTACCTTACTGAGTGAGAAATGGGGAGCATGCATTATTTTTACATGTTTTTCCATTCTCCCCAGAGTCTACAAACTAACTTCAGAAAATGAACAATAATTTTGCTGCCATTTTATTCTTTCAAGAGAGGAAGGAAAGAAAACAGCATATGTGACTATTCCCATGCTCTCTGCACCTAGTTAATTGGCTGGGGTGTGATACCTGTGAGGAAGGTTATTTCAAATCCTAGGCTGAACCTCTAACAATGACCTCTGATTAGGTCACCCACTATCTTCTCTAGCCCTTGAACTTGAATTTCTCCAACTCCCTATTCAAGGCCTGTTTCTCAGCATCAATCCAACTAAGGTCCAGGAATGGATTATAGTTCTTGGAATTTAGCCCAGATGCACAACTTATTCTGGCTCATTCCTCTTTTCTTTTGTATGTATGCTATTCAGACAGGCTCAAAAATATCTCATTTATTATTTTAAGAGAATCATCCTTTTTCTTATTTTAACTGGTAACCTATTATCAACCAAACAACAAACATCTTTTGAGAGCCTAATTAAGTACCTGTAGGAGAGCAGTAAGATACATATGTTATGTTTATATTACGTATATTTATATTTGCAATAAGATTTGCTTTAAATATGGTAAGGGTTTATCTAATTTAGTAAAAAATCTATTTTGGAGTCATACAGTCTCATAGATTGTTCTGTATATCCAAAACTACTTCTCAGCAATAATAGAATAATCTTTAATGTAATTCCAATGAGGTAGCATATGGATCTCTCTCTTTAGGACAGTGAGAGATTATATATTATATACTTCTGGAAAATAAAATATTAAATGTATAATATTTATCTTCTTTCCTCAGTAGCTTTGGAGAATAGTCAGGATCTTCAGGGATTTTCAGCCTTTTTCACTCCTGAAAGAACTTTCTGGATGATTTACTTTTCTGAATCAAAGAAAGAAGTAGTAGTAGCCACAATGAGGTAGTGCAGAGGGAGATTTCATGCTTCCTGGGAATGTGGCTTCCAAGTTATACCTTCTTCCAAATGGTCTTGCGACTGGCCAAAGGTCAGCCAATGCCTATTTGTTACCTATTGTAGAATCCCATAACAGGCATCATATTCTTTATTGCTGTTCCAGAAAGAATGTAAAGAGAATGCCAGTTTTTCAGAATATCTCTTAATTGGAAGTGATATGATTATTGTATAAATAATTTCAGAAATTTCATTTAGTCACGGGGATAACAAAGAATCTGAAGGTAGAAAGTCTACCGTAAGTAGGGCAGCTTCACGCTGTCGGCAGGAACTCAGGATCCTTCTTTTTTTATTCAGCCATATTTCCTGTTCTCTTCTCCTTGTGGTTATAAGATGGCTCCATTTCCACCACTCTATTCAGTACCTTAGTCCCCACTCTATCAGCCATTAAGACTACATTGTGGGCAGGAAATAGGAAGAAGGAAGAAGAACAAGGCACTGACCAAGTGTGCCAGCAGAGTCAGCCTGGTACAGAGTGTTCAAATTTCACTGGCTAGAGATGTGTCATGTGTGCATCCCTAGCAACAAGAGAGCTAGAAAATGTAATTTTGCTACTTCTTCCCCTCCCTCCAGAAAAAGATAGGTCCTAATAAAGGGAGAACAGATATGAGGTTGTGAATTCCTAGTCTCTACTACAATAAGCCATCCAGAATGAAGCTTTTCTCCCCTCTTTCTCAAAAGTCAAACTATGCTCCTCTAGGAATTACACCAAGAACGTAATTGGAGAAGCAAACAAAATATATTTATTTCAACATTGTTTCTAATAGTAAATCTTGATTGGTTAGTAAATTATTGTACATTCAATTATTTTTTGGTTTAAAAAAAGATGCTTTTTTTTTTTGAGACAGGGAGAGAAAGAGATAGAGATAGAGAGAAAGGGAGAGAGAGAGTGCATGGGAGAGGGGCAGAGATGGACAGAGAAAATCCCAAGCCTCTAATCTGTCAGTACACAGCCTGACACAGGGCTCGATATAATGAACCAGGAGATCATGACCTGAGCTGAAACCAAGAATTGGACACAACCGACTGAGCCTCCCAGGTGCGCCTATTTTTTTTTTAAATGATATTCCAATGGTTTTATATATATATATTTATATATATATATAAATATATATATGGAATATATATATGGAATGTATATATATATGAAATGTATATATATAAATATATATGGAATGTATATATATATATATGGAATGTATATATATTTTGCATACATATGTATATGTATGCAAAGGAAAACTAGTTGCCTAAATGTTAATTAGCCATGTTTATCTTTTCTTAGTAATAATAAGGATACTTTGTATTTTATATTGTTCATTTTTCAGTGCATTGTTATTTTTTCTCATTTTGAAATGAGCATGTATTACTTTTCTTATGGAAAAATTTAATATAGCTTATACCAACTTAGAAAAAAGTAGATTTTTGGGGCGCCTGGGTGGCGCAGTCGGTTAAGCGTCCGACTTCAGCCAGGTCACGATCTCGCGGTCCGGGAGTTCGAGCCCCGCGTCGGGCTCTGGGCTGATGGCTCGGAGCCTGGAGCCTGTTTCCGATTCTGTGTCTCCCTCTCTCTCTGCCCCTCCCCCATTCATGCTCTGTCTCTCTCTGTCCCCCCAAAAATAAACGTTGAAAAAAAAATATTTAAAAAAAAAGAAAAAAGTAGATTTTTAAAATTGATTTCTTCATCAGGTTATCACTAGTACTAGCCATAGGAATAAGAAAGAGTGGGATATTTTTGAGAAGGAGGCACTTTGCGATAAATGTAATTTCTGGACAAGAACACATTTTTCTAGAGTTGCTTTTCTGTTTCATTTTCCCTTTCTCCTTTTGCCCTATTCTCAGATTAAAAATCGTATATAGATTGAGTGTGCACTGCTTTCAGCTGCAGTTCCATTACCCCACTTTGTCACTCCAACAATTACAGGGCAGCCATTTTCCGTAAGACTCAAGTATATATGGCCTTATGCTCCAAAAATTATTAAAAACTATTGTTTTGAGATGTAAAGCAATTTACAGATAATCTGGCTCAATTCTTTCATTAAACTTTTAAGATATGACACATTTTTCAAAAATGTTTAAACATTCAGGAAAGTACAGAAAATAATATAATGCTATGTACTACTGTCCTACTACTGACTGCTATAATACTCATGTTTGACAAATGTTAACATTATGCGTCACATTTTTTTTGACAAGAAAAGAAAGCAGATACAGCAGAAGACCCCAAATTGCAGGCCTCCTCCTCATGTCTTAGACATAAGCATTATCTGAAATCTGTGTGTATCGTATAAATATTTGTGTGTGTGTGTGTGTGTGTCCTTTTATTGGGATTTCTCATTTCTGTCACACCACTTAGATATAATTAAATGTCTGTTTGAACTTGTTTTTATCACCTAAGTAGATACAATAACCTTTAACTGTGAAGATCTTTCTCCTTTTTTCCCATCACCCACCACATATTTCCTTCCCTCTCCCACACACATAAAGCCATGACCAATCCAGTGATACCATGATATTCTTATGAATTACTGGATTGCAAATTATGCACGAGTTCATCAAATATAAAATGAGGTGCATACACTAGGTATGCAACCAGAGACTAATTCTCATTCTCTAGGAAAACTAATCTGGTTTTCTACCTATGGCACATTTATGCTTTTGCATAAGCAAAGTTAGCTTATCTTTTTTCACAATACCTGAAAATAATTTTCTTTTTTTTCCCTAATCCACAGCTCTATGACATCATCTCTCCAAGATCTTTCTTTACCCCATTCTAAACATGGAGGCCTTACCTTCTTACCAGCAAGAAGTGTTCTAAATAACACCCCTACCTAGTGAGTTTCCCAAAAGTAAAACAAGTATTTCTAGCCTTGGATGAAAAGAGAAATATTCAGCCATTTAAGTGAGTCATGCTTTTTAAAACATTGAGAGTTTAAAACTGAAAATCACAATAGAAGACACTATTTCAAAACTTCTATGGTTCTTGGTCTGACATTGGATTCTCTACATTCACTTCTTTATAAACCTTCAATTCTAACGTCAAATTTTCACAGCAAGGGAAAAAAAATGAAGGAGGTGGGTTATAAGAAATAGCTTTTGGGAACCAGACACCCATGTTTGTTTTCTATCATCCAATATGAGTCAAGAAACTTAGAATCATCAGTGATTGAGCAATTTATTTTTAATGGTAGTAAAAATGAATTATAAATGTGAAATGTAGTATTCTCTTCTCATAAAGACTTATTATCTTCTGAGCTCATCTGAAAGAGTAGTAGTTCAATTTTGCAATGTTTACATGATGTACCTAATTTTGAAAGAAAACAATCTGTCTTGGTCAAATTTTCTTGTGGTGACTTAGATTTGGAAAGGATGGATTTTGCATCTAGGATATGGAAAGACTCCTGTTGTGGCAACAAGAAACAAACCATAAAATGTGTTTAATGGATTATTCCCAATCACCATTTTTAGAAGATCATAGCTCTCTGTAGAATGGTGGTTGCTTGGCTATGCTTTTGAATCACTTGGGGAACTTTTAAGAAACCCAAATGCCTTGGTTCAATAATCTTAGGGATTTTTAAGTAATTGAGCTGATGTTTTGGTGGCACTCTCATGTGCCACTGAGGCTGAGAACCTCTCCTCCAGAATAGGCTGTTAAAACCTCCTCATCATGTTCAAGCCACTCAACTGGCAAGTTTTAAGGTATTTCATGATTCAAGCCACTGTATTTGTCTCAATTACCTGAAAGAATAGATGCACTCTTGGGAACAGTGTGGGAGATGAACTCTGAACTTTAAAGCCAGAAATTCACAGAGCCAAGTTTATGCAACTCTAAATATTAACAGCCAACCTAAATTCTTAATTCATTACTCCTCTCTCTTTCTTTTTTTTCTTTCTTTCTTTCCTCTCTCTCTCTCTCTCTCTCTCTCTCACACACACACACACATTTGATAAAGAAGTGAAATTGAACTCCCACATTAGAAAGAGAGAAGAAAGATTAGTTAAGGCACAAAGAGAAATATCTTGAAACACAGTGTCTCCCATCTTTCCATTCAGCTTCCTCTGGAGGTAGATGTATTCATGTCCTTCTGTACCTCAGCTTCAGGTACCAGGGGCAGCTGGTGCAGGAAGGAACAATGATCATAACAGCCCTGTAGCAACTGAGAGACCCCCTCAGCAGTAAGAACCTTGGAACGTCCAGGATCATATCCCAGAGCTCTTGCTCTTGGTGGACTCACCTGGCTTCCCTGGGTGCAAAGGAGGGAAAGCTGTTTTCTGGAATAAGGCCCATGCCTAAGATTAGACTGGCCCAGGTGTCAATTGGGAAACTCTCTGAATCACACAAGAAGATATCATGCCATTTTACTTCACAGAAAAAGTGAAAGAAAGGTGACAGAAAATCTCAGGTAAAACAGGATGCTTTTTGAAATTGATATTATGGAAGCTTGGAAGTTCTTCCAATACTCTTCTTCCCTCAAAGCCTCAATAATCAACATCCTAGTTATAAAGGTATCCATATGGCAAACTGACTTTGGATGGTGGATGTGGATTATACACATTCCTTCTACCACTAGTCTTCTGAAACCAAAATACTCTAATGCAAAAGATCTTGCAAAAAAAAAAAAAAAACCCAGAAGTTGGCATTTTTCTAATTCCATAACTGATGTTCCTAACTAAATTCTTCTGAAATTAGCATAATTATGAATGATAGTCAAGTTGTAAGCCAGCATGCTGTTTTTCAAGGCCTGAAAAGAAACTCTTATCTCTCTTTGCATTAACAAGCATAAAATGAGAATTGATATGCTTATTTCTTTTTTTTTCTAATATAGCCATTTAATACACAACAAATTATTATCAAGCATCTGTGTGTCAAAAACAGTACTAACTCCAGGGATTACAATGATGAGTAATATTTGATTCTTACGAGAAACAGACCAGTGGGAGAAACTGACAGACACCACTAGCTATGTAGTAGGCATAACTGAAAACGTGTGTAAACTCAAGACTCGGAAGTGACATAAGAAGAAAACAGGTGTGTGTGTGTGTGTGTGTGTGTGTGTGTGTGTGTGTGTGAAAGAGAGAGAGACAGAGAGAGAGAGAGCAAGAGAAATTAAGAAATTGGGAGAGAATGCTTGCAATGAGATCTATTTATTTTTCTTATTCCATAAGAAATCTTAGCAAATCTTGGGGCGCCTGGGTGGCGCAGTCGGTTAAGCGTCCGACTTCAGCCAGGTCACGATCTCGCGGTCCGGGAGTTCGAGCCCCGCATCGGGCTCTGGGCTGATGGCTCAGAGCCTGGAGCCTGTTTCCGATTCTGTGTCTCCCTCTCTCTCTGCCCCTCCCCCGTTCATGCTCTGTCTCTCTCTGTCCCAAAAATAAATAAACGTGGAAAAAAAAAATTTAAAGAAATCTTAGCAAATCTTACTTTTGTTTTAAGACCTACAAGTTGCCCTAAAAATTGGAAGTCTAACCACCAGCTTTATGCTCACTTCGTCAGGCTCCACAGACAGCTGCTGGGACGTGCTAACAATCTCCTGTTATGAACATCTATTAGGTCTGATGTTAGAAGTCTCAACATAGACATTATTGGTTAATTTTCTGTCTACTGGTAAACATATCTCGATGATAACACACATACATAACAGTGCATGACCTTATATATTCTCAAAACACTCTGCCCCACCTTTCTCTAATGTCTAGTTCTTAATCACTGGTTTTAACCAGGTTCCTCAGATGTCTGACTACAAAAAGGACAAAAACTTCAAAACCATTCCATATCTATCTAGGGTAAAGATGTAGTTTTCAAACACTTTAAAGCCACAGAACTTCTTTCTTTAAGCAAAATCTTATGAGGGAGATAAATATACAAAGCAGATTAAAGCAAGACTGCTGGTTAAAGGCAACAGGTAGCTTAAAGCCCCATGTGTGGATTCCTCCCCAGTTCTCTGTTCTCCAGCTGCTGTTTCCTCTCCCTCCCCGGCTCCTACCTCAGGCTCTCCACAGAAGCCCTCAGGTTCCTCAAGGCACAGCTGGCAGACTACTCTTCTAAGGAGAACAGATATTTCAAGCAACACATGCAGTCGTGTCTTTTTGGTTGAACTTGACTGGAGTGGAGTTTCAGGCACGAATCCAAATTCCCTAAAGCTGCCGAGCTTTTGTTCTGTCACAAACCAGGCACAGACTTTGGCATGTCACTGAAACATTATGAATCGTTTCTCACCTCTACCATGATGTCCATAAAAATTGTTTTAACACTTTAAAAAAAAAACCTTGCAAAATTAATTTGCAATAAGCACCATTCAAATATAAAGGGTTCTGAAAATCTGTAGAATTTTCCCTTGATTTATCTGGGGCACAATGCAAACAACTTTAGATCCAGAAAGGTCTGTATTTCAATCTTGGTTCTGCAGTTTACCATATATGTGACTTTGACTGAGTCATTTCATTCTCCTAGACTCTTAGTTTCCTCATTTTCAAAAAATGGAGGTAGTAATAGGAAATAGGGTTTTTGTAAAAGATAAATAACAGTAAGGAGTCCCCACCTAGCCCAATGCTCAGTACGTGATAGGCATCAGATAAATGCTCATCGGATCCAAATGCCTTTATTTAAAAAAAAAAGCCACATCATTTCTCTTTAGTATGGATTTTACATCATAGCACTGCACTGTAGCAAATATATTACCAATTGTCTCACCTGAAAAATGGTGCTATATAAATGCAAATTACTTCCCACAATCACACATACTCATCAGTATATGCCTCCCCACATCTTTCTTTCTTAAAAGCTATCACATCTACTTCTTTGCTCTGTATAGCAACTCCCTTTAGAATTTAATGGGTAAAATTATTCATTTCTCAGCTTTCTTTTTTTTTTTTTGTTAGGACAAGCTCATTTGATCAAAGGTAAGGGTGAAAATTTACAGTCAGATTAAAATGTAGAAATTATCATACCTTTAAAACAAGGAGAACATTTACTGTTTTTTCTCTTAAATCATTATTTTTATAATATATATTTGTATATTTTCTATTGTATATGATATTTCTATTTTTCTATATCTTATTGACAGTAGACTATCATGGGAAGGCAAAGGCAAAGGAACACAGAAACCAAAAAAAGACCACCCTGCTATCTAGCTCTTCCTTTATTTGTTTGATGACTATTTTTGAAATCTTGAAATATGTGAAATATGTATCTTGCCAAATCTTTATATGTTTTGTCACTTCCAATAAGAAATTAGATCTCACATCTGTTTCTGTTTTGAGAATACATCACTTTTTTTTTTTTAACAGACTTGAAAATCAGAACATGAAGGGATCAGAAATCTGTGTAGAGAATTTGAGTCTCTGGTTGGGAGAAGGGGGCAGACTGGGAGCTCAGTGGATTTACAGTAGGTTCTTCCTCTGGTAGAGGTTTAACCAATTCCAGCCACCTCTCACTGCCCCATTCAGGGCATTTTTTATCGTAAGAGCAACTGGGGCTATCTCACCTGAAAAACTCACTGACTCTTGCACACCAGAAGGAACTTATTTAACAAGTTGCTACCTGATGCCACTAAAATAGGGTGATAATAATTCTATTCAATTAAAATCAATTAAAACTTTATTCAAAGTTTTCTTTATTAGTTCTGCTTGGGAGAAGAGAGAATTCTTATTCCAGCCCATTTAGTTAGTGAGGCTGAACTGAACAGGCAAAACATAGATTTGGTGTAATGCATAGTTTCTGGAGAATAGCTCCAGCAGTCATAACAAACCTAGAATGGGGAAACAGCACATTAGATGCCACACAATCCACAGCAACAACAATTGCTGTATCCATCTATAAAGGTAGAGTCAATTGACAATGCTAATAACATGTAGAAAATAAGTGTATTTCCATGGCAGGGACTTTGTTATACAAATATAGTTTTTGCATTGATGTTCAGTGGAGTAGTCATCACCTAAAAGGATACATATCCTTTCTGTATTCATTCTTGGAGGAGGTGGTAAAGTAGGTAGGCATCAGAATCATCTGTGGCCTTCAAAAGCAAAACTTCCTGAAGTCTGTCTTCTCTCCAGGGAAGTGGGGGATGTAGGAGTGAAATGTGCTTTTGGTTATCACTCCCCAAGTGATGATAATGGTAACTTTACTCCTGTCCTACCCACCTCCCTGAGACTGTTTCATTGAGCACTGCAGAGTATCTACACTATCGTGCTTGGCTCTTTTTAGTATCAGGACGTAGAGTATTCTCTTTCCAATATCTCTCTTTTAGAAAAAAGCAGAATAAGATGATTCACCATGGTTTGTTTAAGTTGTATTTCTTTTTCAAAGGTAAAAAGAAACTGCTACCCACTGGTTGTTTTCATTGTTGGCTTATTTATGCCTCACTGTATCCTAAGTAAGCAGTTAAGACCAGAGAGAATTGCTTTATCAGTTCCAAATGCCCAGAAGAGACTCTCACACTTGGATTTGGTCATGTATCCATTCTGATCCAATTGTACAATTGCAGTTGAAAGGGGAGAGGTTCAGCCCTGTGGGCTTCACTACTCACAGAAAGTGACAAGAGGTGCAGGGTGGGTAGACACCCCAAAACACTACCTACTACTTGTTAAATTTTCTGCAGGCTCTACAGGGATCTGTAGGGCAGACCTAGTATTGATTTATACTCTATCTTCTTTCAGGAAGAATTTTAAATGGTGCAGAAAATGATCATACGAGCAGAAAAGGGCAATTAGGATTGTTTTTATAAGAGAGTTTTATGAAATAATGATGAAATGCAAAGAGAAAAGAGATTATACTTTTAAGCTCCTAGGTAATTAGTTAATAGAATTATATGCCAAATTTACATGTGAGTTCCCTAGCAACAAGATAACACAGAAATGTGATAGATTATAGAGTTCTCCTGTCCAGAAAAAGAAGTGATAAAAGGGAAGAATTATTTCCAGGCACTGAACTCTAGAAAGAATTCATAAATTAGGTGTTTACTTATGAAATATCATATGAAATAACTGAAAATAACTTCTATTATAGTTTTACAAATAATTCTTCAAATAGAGATTTCTATTTTGTCTTTCTATGAAAGCTGAAGGAATAAAATTAAACTTTAATTCACTAAACTTACGAGGGGGAAAGATTAATGTGGTTCTGTCTGTAAACACCTTTGGGAACTCCTGATTTTTATATCACAACTTGCTGTGGGGTCTTCACCAGGCCTGAGCTAATCTGGAAGGATAAACTGAGAGGTATGTAGTAATTTTCTAAACATAATATAATATTACATCTTCCAATTACTTTTATTATAGAAGTGTGCAACCATCATAGGTTATTAAAAAAAAAATAAGAACTTCACATTGTCACAGCCCAGTGATCACCACTATAAATTCTTAGGCATATCTTTCCAGATGTTTCTGCAAGTATTAGTATTTTTTTTTTCAGTCTGCTTTTTTTTTGTCCCAATCACCAATCTCAACCTTCCCCTTCCAATAAATTTTTATCTTATCTACTACTAAGACCAAATAGTCAATTGTCCCTAAAATAGCTTTATACTTGGTTGGTCCAAAGCCAGATCCAGGAAGATTCATTACACCTGGTTATTAAGGTCTCTTTCAGTCAAGCAGAATCTTTTTATTATGACTTCAGTTTGGTGAAGGGCCAGAGCCAGTAGTCCTGTGGAGGGTAGGGGGTTGGGGGGATGCTGTCTCCCATTGGTTAGAAAGGCTCTAGCGGGTGGAACTGCATAAAATTCTAAATCCCGGATGGGTTGTTCTGGGCACTAACTGTCAGAGGAGAATCTCCTCCTGTGATTTTGTGATTAGGATTGTAATCAGCAGAAAGAGGGTGCGGAGCTAGCAGTGGGCCAGGTCTGGAGCAGAAACTAGGTGGAGAGCCGTTTATTAGAGCATCTCTTAGAAAACATGCATCAGTGTTTGTACTGACCAGGGTTTGGCTTTTAGCACTATCCTTTAAATGGAACAATTAGCCCATCTGGGTGACAGTCATATTACAGTGATCCTGGGAAAGGAACGAACTCCCTGTGTTAATGTTTGCATTTTATAGTGGCCATTTCACAAGGGGGTAATTCATTCAAGAGTGGTAACATACACATCTCTGAATCTGCAGTATTTGAACAGTCCTTGGTACAGTTAGGGGCCAGACTTTGGGACTTGTTTGACATCCCTAACATATAACAAGTGTGACTATTCAGAACTGGCATAAGCAAGAAAAACCCTTCGTAAATGCTCTTCTCTGGGCTCCTTCAGTCATGCCTTTCTAGCAGGGTGAGGCATGGCTGGGGCTAAGGGGCATGCCCATCCAGGGCCCCACCGCCATTTCTAGATTAGGCTAAATATACACGAACCCTGGAATTCACTATGCAAATGGCTCCAAATGCTTTTCGAAGGGTCTGAGTTGACCTTTCTGCAGGTCTGAATTTCTAGGGGCTCTGGTTAATCCTAGAGTAATATGCAACCCTAGGCCTGGGGGCTGGTCATGGGATTACTATTTGCAGGAGTTGTAAATGGAGTTTGGACCAGAGGGTTAAGGTGTCCACATGTGAACTCAGGAGATGCCTTGAGATTTGGGATGGAGCTGAGGTTGAAAGAAAGGTAGGACTGTCTGCAGGGAGTAGGAAGGGGAGAGCAGGGCCTAGACCAGCTTTCCTCAGTCTGCCACATTCTGTCTGGAAACTTTGAGGAGTCTAAGAGTGCTGAGTTCTAACCTGGCCTTCCAGATTGTTATCAAGGGGTATTTTTCAAGGTACGAGTCAGGAACATCTTACTTAACAGTATTTTCTCTTAGTGTGTAATGTTTAAGTATTTAAACAAGTGGACTAGGGCCTTCAAGTGTACTCTTGCCCCAGGTTTACAATCACTGGGGGTGAGCCTGTAGCTACTTCTTGCTAACGGAAGTGTTCCTTTATCATTGTTTATTTTTTTCTACAAGTCCTTAAAATCAACTAACCTCTAGAGCCCACTCTTCTGAGTGAGTGGAGCATGAACCTCAGAAGTCAACCAAATTCATGGGAATCCTTCACAGCTCCTATGTTCCTCTCCAAGACTCTCATTATGGGGCCATAAGTGGATCAAGCTTCAGTCTGAGAAATAATTCACGGATTATCCAGGCCCCTCACTGCTTCTCCTTTTGTTCAACTTTAAAGCATTCTATTACCCTTTCCCACCTCCACTGGTATAGTATCGGGAGAAATAAAAAGAAAATGGCTACTAATTTCAAGGAGTTAATATCCCTTGTAATGAACATATGTATTGGAAATATAAAAAATGTTATTTTGGTTTTTTTAATTGCCACTATTAAGGATGTATTTCACTGTTTTTTTTTCTCCATTAAAGCTATGGCCAAAAGTTGACTAAAGACTGATTTTAAGAGAAACAACAAAGAGCTAACACACATCAAAATGAATATTTAGGAAATCATACACTAGAGAAATGTTTTTGCAAAGGAGAAGGGGGAAAATGAACACTTCTATCTTGTCAGCTATGCTATTATTGAAAGAGAAATGAAATATCCTTACTTTCATAAGCAACATTTGTGTTTTTTTTTCTTTCCAACCCGAATTACACATCTCAGCCATATCAGAGACACTTCATGCAATAATTTTGTAAGGAAAAAAGATCATGTGCCAGCAAAATTCAATCCTTGGTTTGAAATGTATTTATGCATTATAAGTGAGGTCAGAACAGAATGATTCAGAGAATGGAGGGAAAGTTTCCTTTGAAGTATTTTGAGAATAAGAGAAGCCCCAGTGCCCAGATGGAAGTGCCATTTGCTTTGTATTTTTCATTTTTCTCTCTCCTCTGACAAACTATTGCAGTGATCCTCAGACCTATATTTCATAGGAAGGCCCATAAGTGAAAACATCCGAACCTTGGGAACCTGATCTCCGTTACCAATTCTACATTTCCAAAAGGGCATTTAAATACATCATTGTTTGTTCCCGGTGACTAGTTAATTGCATTTCGATTTCGTAATTGCAAACAGACCCTAGTCTCTCAGCTTTTGTATAAGCATGACAATCTTTAATATGATGGAACCAGAGTTATGCTCACAAATTCCCAAAGAGGTTCATATTAGATTCTCAGATGATTTTTCTGCTCTTCTATTGTTAATGTTAGATCTGGATTTTTTTTCTTTAACTTACAACAATAGTCATTATTGATTCAATGCTGATTTGGTCTATTGGGAAATTGCTCAAAGATGGTGGCAGAAAAGACCACAAAAATGCTCATATTATCACATTTCACACTATAGATTATTTACATTTTCATGCGTTCCAGATCTAGAGAAAGAAAGGATACCTAAAAGAAATGGAAACATTTTCTTTTAAAAAAATGTGTATTTATTTATTTTGAGAGAGAGAGAGAGAGAGAGAGCAGGAGAGCACGAGGGAAAAGGGCAGAGAGAGAGAATCCCAAACAGGCTCCCCACTGTCAGCACAGAGCCAGATGTGGGGTTTGAACTCACGACTGTGACCTCATGACCTGAGTGGAAATCAAGAGTCAGATGCTTAACTGACTGAGCCACCAAGGTGCCCCAGAAGCGTGTTTTGTTTTTTTTTTTTTGACTTGGAAAGAAAGGGGAATTATAAGCTGTCTTTGAGAACTCTGCTTTCTGGTCATCATGTTTGTACCATCTCTAAAGTGAGATACAGATTATTAGTTAAATTAGTAGGATTCTGAGCAACATGAAACTGACAATAAAAAGTGAAGGAGCTCTACATAGGCAGTAAAAACAATAAACTACTAACAATAACATGCAACAAAATGGACAAATCTCAGAGACATACATTCAGCAAAGAAGCTAGACATAGTAGCCTACATACCATTATATATAGTTCAAGAACAGGGAAAGCTAATCAATGCTGTTGAAGTCAGAACAGTGGTTATCTCAGGGATAAGGTCTGGACATGTGTGGGAAAGAGCATGAAGGAAACTTCTGGGGTATGGAAATGTTCTATAATTTGACTGAGGTAGTATTCCAGGTCTGTACATGATAAAGTAATCAAGCTATATAATTCTAAAATTCGTCCATTTTATACACTCTACCGTACATATGTTTAACTTCAATTAAAAAATGAAGACTGCAAGAGAGCTAGCTTCACTTACTCTCCTCTGTGTAGCTCCTGTTCTATTTTCTTTGATTTAGCTTCCCTCAGCTCTTTTTGTCTCATCTCTTTTTCTTTGTATCTTAAATAGGTGCTGGGAGATTGAAGAATCATTTGAGTTCATGAGAAAACAAATTGGATTCAAATGTTACTGAATTTGAACCCAAACCAAATTCAAAATATCCTTGAGAGTAAAAGTTTAGGGGGTGCCTGGGTGGCTCAGTCAATTAAGCATCAGACTTTGGCTCAGGTCATGATCTCGGGGTTCATGAGTTCAGGCCTCATGTCAGGCTCTGTGCTGACAGCTAGGAGCCTACAGCCTGCTTCGGATTCTGTGTCTCCCACTCTCTCTTCCCTCCCCTGCTCATTCTCTGTCACTGTCTCTCTCTGTCTCTCAAAAATAAGTAAACATTAAAAAAAAGAATAAAAGTTTACATAATAAAATTAGCTAACATTTGTTTATCACTTCATAGTTTACAAAGCCTTCCCATATTCATTATGTCATTTGATCATGAAACACACTATAAAATACATACTCAGGCTTTCATTTTATAAATTAAAAAAAGCCAAACTCAGAAAATTAAAATGGTTTGACAAAGTTCACAGTCAGTAAGTGGTAGAACCTTTATTTAAAATAGATTTATGACTCTAATTCAAGAGATCCATGAACTTGGACAAGAAAACCAATTTATATCTCCATTTTATAACTTCTAACTAAGAATTTCTTTCCATTTTAAATGTATGCAACAAACCTCAGTAGTATTCATGATACCTGTGACTATTACTGTCTTAGTCGGCTTGGTCTGTCATAACAAAATACTATAGACTGGATGGTTTAAACAATAGACGTTTATTTCTCCCAGTTCTGGGGGCTAGAAAGTCCAAGATCAAGGTACTCGCAGATTCAGTATCTGGTAAGGGCCATTTTTTGACTCACAGATGGTTGCCTTCTTTCTGTGTCTTCACATGGCAGAGAAAGAGAAGAGAGAGAGCTCCAGTCTCTCTTCCTTTTCTTATAAGGCCACTAATCCCAACATGGGGACTCCTCCCTCCTGACCTCATCTACCTACCTCCTTAATTACCTACCTCCTCCAAATACCATCACATTAGAGAACAGGGATTCAGTATTTGAATGGGGGAAGGATACAATAGTTCATAAGAGTCACTGATAGAAATAACAAATACTTTCATATCACCTTACAGTTGAAAAAGGTATCTTGAGTGCTCATTTACATACATAACTATTTTATAATCCCTGCTAGATTACACGTGATTGAAGCCTTCTTGCCTATAGATGCTCATAGGCACTATCTAGGAACTACTTTGTGATTTAGTCATCATGATGAATTTGAGGGTTCCCACTCTGGTGACCCAGACATCTTGGTTATTTTCCAGTACTTCATACCTCTAATTGTTGGTGGTCAACAGTTGAAAGGAGGTGAATTAAAGACCACCCCATACATGATGTTCTTATTCTAGACTACACACTGTGCTTTTAAAATATAACATTTAACTTTAACTCTCATATATTTGGGACGCCTGGGTGGCTCAGTCGGTTAAGCATCTGACTTCTGCTCAGGTCATGATCTCACAGCTCATGAGTTTGAGCCCCACATTGGGCTCTGCACTGACAGCTCAGAGCCTGGAGCCTGTTTCACATTCTGTGTCTCCCTCTCTCTCTGCCCCTCTCCCACTCACACTCTGTCTTTCTCTCTCCTTCAAAAAATAAATAAACATTAAAAAAGAAAAAGATTTTAACTTTAACTCTCATATATTTTAAATATACTGTCTAATTATGTAGTGCATTAATAAAGGAATATATACAATATAGTATTATATTTAAAAACATTCTGATAGCTATATTCCTTATAACTAGTTTTCCTGTGTAGTAATATGAATTTTATTTTATGAATTAAAAACACTTTTCTCAGAAGGTATCCATAGGTTTCTCTAGTCTGCCATTAAGAATCTCTGCTTCAGGCTTGTACTTTTTCCATTATGTGATCACTTTATAATGTTTAAGAATAACAAAAACAAATTTAGGAAAACTATGCTTAAAAAGAAGTAAAAACTCATCATCTATATCACTCATTTTTTCCAGCTATTGCTTAAAAACTAGGTTAACTGTTTCAACTTTTTTCTTCTAGATCCCTGCAATGTAAGGATCCACTCAAGCCAAGCATATTCCATATTGCAAGTTCCCTCCACAGTAATTGGAGGTGTAACCATTAACTTGTCTAAATTTTATGTGTCTAAGTTTCTAATGTTAGTGAAGGTAACTAAACAAAAGTGGGATGCTATGCCTTCATTCAAACTAGTTCCTTTGCAAGCTAAATGGTGTTATTTGTCCTGTGCTGCTTCTTTCTAGAAATGTCAAAGCAGTAGTTTATTTATTAGCCTAGGACTATGAACACTGTGTACAAAGAGTCTTGGAATCTATACTGATGATACCATCATAGATCAGTGTTTTAGCAGCACACTGCAGAAGTATGTGATTAGATAAGAACATGTGTCACCCCTTACCAATTCTTAAGTATTAGTTTAACAAATAATAATAATACTGTAATTATGCTGTGTCTTTTAACGTAAGGAAGGCACAGCTCTATTTTTTAAATGAGTCAAATGCTATTACTCCAATTATGTATATGATGGAAATGAAAACAAAACTGGTTAATTTGTTTGAAGAAAAATGCCTAAAAACACCTGAAAATAAAGATGATAGAACCAGCAGCAGGTGCCCAACTGCCTAATTGCACATTTCATTTCTTTCTCTCCACTTTATTGAATAAGCAATTACAAGTTTTGAGCACTTTTAAATGATTAAAATGCATTTACACTGAAATACTGCCTTAAAAATAAAAAGTGTATTTCAAGTGTATTTCACAAGTGTATTTTCAAATCTAGCATTTAATTATTTTACTTCTCATGTCAGTTGACTGTGGTGGTTGAAAGTGTAGAGTTTGAAGCCTTACTAAATTTTAGCTCATGTATATCTAGCTATGTGAAACGGAACAAGTTTCCTAACCTCTCTGGGTCTCATTTTTCTTATAGATTATTTTTAAATTTATCTATCTATCTATCTATCTATTTATTTATTTTTAAAATCTATTTATTTTTTAGAGTTTTTTAATGTTTATTTTTGAGAGAGAGAGCGAGCGAGAGCATGAGAGTATGCAAGAGCAGGGGAGGGACAGAGAAAGAGGGAGACACAGAATCCGAAGCAGGCTCCAGACTCCAAGCTGTCAGTGCAGAGCTCTACATAGGGCTCCAACTCACAAAGCATGAGATCATGACCTGAGCCGAAGTCAGATACTTAACCGACTGAGCAACGCAGGCACCCCTCTTTTTAAAGTTAAATTCCAGTGTAGTTAACATACAGTGTTATATTAGTTTCAGGTGTACACTATACTGATTTAACAATTCCACACATTACTCAGTGCTCATCAAGATAAGTATGCTCTTAATGCCCTCTCATTTTAATTAAAGATAACATTAGTACTTCTGTCTTACAACATCGGGCATAGTAAACACTCAACATTGTTAATTATTGTTAACCACTCAAATTTTTAAAAAATAGATGCAAATAAAAATTGATTTTGGTTCCACATAGAAAGTGAAATTTTATAAGGGGTCTTTTTATATATTTTTTTGGAATTCATACTTTTTTTTTTTAATTTTTTTTTTCAACGTTTATTTATTTTTGGGACAGAGAGAGACAGAGCATGAACGGGGGAGGGGCAGAGAGAGAGGGAGACACAGAATTGGAAACAGGCTCCAGGCTCTGAGCCATCAGCCCAGAGCCCGATGCGGGGCTCGAACTCCCGGACCGCGAGATCGTGACCTGGCTGAAGTCGGACGCTTAACCGACTGCGCCACCCAGGCGCCCCTGGAATTCATACTTCTAAACAAAGATCCAGCTGGTTAATATTAACATTAGGTTCTTAACGCACTGAATGAAATACCTAAAATATGTGATTTCTACAAGGGAAGACACATTTACATGTCTTTGAAAACTTGATCATTTCCCACTATTCAACATAAATCTTAAAGGGACAAATAACAAAAATATATGATCCATTCTTTCTATATGTAAGAAATCATTTGGTCATCTTGGATATCATAAGTATAATCACCTTTCCCATTGAAATGTTCTTCTATGGCCACAAAAATGTCCTATCATGACCAACCACAAATACTCAGCAGCATATAACAATAATCATTGACAATAATCACCCCACAACTGGGGTCTGTGGCTAAACATCTCTGTGATCTAGGCAAGGTTCATTTGCACGTCTAGGGGTTGGCTAGCTAATGGCTGATCTGGGAAATGGCTGTGGCTAAGATGTCTGGGATGATTCAGTTCTACTCCACATGGATCTTATTCAGGTTAGCTCACATGTGTCATTGTCATGGTATCGATGGCAAAGGACAGGAGCATGAACAGAAATGCATGAACATCTTTCCAAGTCTCTGCCTGGTTATATATTCTAAATCCTACCAGCCAAAGTGAGCCACACGGCTGATCTCTGTATCAAGAGGCCAGGAAGTATATTACACCACCAGATGACAACAGCTGAAAAGTCACAAGGCAAAGGACATGGACTTAGGGAAGGGTGAAGAGCTGAGACCATTACTGCTATCAGTCTACCACACCCATGTTCATGTATATCATTGCTACAGAGTCTCCTAGGTTAACATAACTGACAACTCAGATCACTAACTTTCATGCATCATAATCTATTAATGTATGCATGCTTGCCCTTTGAATGCCCCCTTGTACCACCTTCTCCCTTGCCTGAATTTATCAATTTCTCTCACACATTGTCTTACCCAAATTACTGTTTCCATTTCTCCTCTTCTTCTAGAATAAACATTGCCAAATAAAAAATATATACACTTTTCTTTATATTATAGCGTGACTATGTTGACTGCAACTGAAACATTTAAACTTTGCACATCAAATTTAAGTGCATCTAAAACCCAGATTTATTATGAGTATCTAAAGGCAAATACATTTTCTGTTGGTTTTTACTAGGATGAAAGACTCATGATTGATGGTTTATAATAGTCTCTCCTAGTCACGATTGTCTCTCATATTTATATTCTGCTATAATTCTTCAGATCTGCCTAGTACCACAGCTGACTTCACCATGTCTCTCATGCGTAATGGCCTGGCTAGCAACACCTTCACTTGTAAATAATATATGAACGATAAAAATCCTTGTCTTCACGGCAGCACTTTCCGTCGACATGGATTTTCAAAAGTGGGTCAAGACTTTCCCCCATTCTGTGAACCTTACATCATGTTCTTTCATACTTGGCATTTATGACATTCCTAGTGACTTTCTAATGAAGATGACTACAGGAAAACCCTGAAGGAGGCACTTGATAAATTCTTTCTGATATTGAAATATGAGGATAGTTTTGAGATTGGTTCCTTCTCCCGCCAATAATCTTTTTTTCCTCTTTTCTTGGGACAGTAGAAATCATTTCTATCTTTTATTCTTAGTCTGTGGTATATCATTAGCTTGTCAGATCTCACTAAATATATGTTTGTCTGTCTCCAAGAAACATCCTGCAGAGGAAGAATGTTGATAGTAAAAGACAAGTTTTCCAGAAATATCAAATGTATACACTCACATTACAGACCTATAGTAAAAAGTGGAGTGTCAGACACTGGCTTAATTTAAAATGATGCAGGGGCGCCTGGGTGGCGCAGTCGGTTAAGCGTCCGACTTCAGCCAGGTCACGATCTCGCGGTCCGTGAGTTCGAGCCCCGCGTCAGGCTCTGGGCTGATGGCTCGGAGCCTGGAGCCTGTTTCCGATTCTGTGTCTCCCTCTCTCTCTGCCCCTCCCCCGTTCATGCTCTGTCTCTCTCTGTCCCAAAAATAAATAAACGTTGAAAAAAAAAATTTAAAAAAAAAAATAAATAAATAAATAAAAAAATAAAATGATGCAAACTAAGGACAAGAAACAAAATATGACCTTGGATAGCCTTTGTTCTTTTTTCCCTTCTCCATCTCTTCTGCTTTGCTCTCACTACCGTCCCCAGCGAGTCATTAGTATTTTATGTATCACTGTCAGGAGAAAGCATGTCAGAGGTTTGTACCCACTCTCTTCCTTGTGAAACTGTTTTTTGTTTCTGTTTCCTCACATAGGTTCTGGTTCCTCCACTCCTCCACTGTACTATACACTCTAATTCTTAGTTTCCTATGCTCTTGAAAGAACTCTTTGGCCGTTTTGTTTTTTTTTTTTTTTCTTTCTTTCCTTTCATTTTTCAGGCTGTAATGGAAAGCAGACATATTGGCTTATATAAGGTTAGGTCTAACCCTCTCTGTTTCAGAGAAATTTAATTGAAAGTTTCACTCTGGGCTAGAAAAATGGAAACAAAAATCATTTTGTGTGTATCTAATTTATATGTTTGGCCTTTGTTTAATTTTCCTCATATTTAGTTTTGTTGTAAAATGGTCTCCCTGCTATAGGAAATGTTACAGACAGATAGTGACCTCTTTTGCCTTAACATAAAAGACTTTTCAATAACTCAAAATGAAAGGAAAAGATGGCAACCGTAAGAGGGGAGCTAATGGCTAAGAGGTGTTACCAGTGATGTGCTTTTGTAGCCTGAAGGACTGAGTGCTTTAGCCCAGGACACTGATTCCTCTAATAAATAATAAGGGTGTATATGAAATGTGAAAATGAGATAGGACACTCATGCTCAATTGCATGGTGACAATAGAACTATCAAAATGTGGATAGGAGTATAAAATAAGTACAAAATTTCTGTTCAAATTATTATTTGTTACCCTATATTATTATTATTCATATTATACATCCCCATAGTCTGCCCTGATAATTTTATATTTGCCTGCCCAGCCTTATTCTTTTTTGAAGTAATAAATAATCTTTAACTTTTACTTAAAATGAAGGTAATATATGTTCACTGTGGCAATCTGGGATATTTAAGATAAAATATTAAGATAAACCTGGGGTTTTCAGAATACAAAAACAAAAATTAGTATAATTCTAACAACCAAAGATAATCACAATTAGTATTTTAGTTATTTTTTTTGGACTTTACTCGTATAACTATATGACCCATGAGAGCACCTAAAACTCAGCATAACCAAAATTTAACTTAGTCCATAAGGAGTTCTGATTAAATGTCAGGCATTATGTTAAAAAACAAAAACTAAAACAGAACACTGAGTTTGTGTCCTATGGCAAAGTAATAAGCAAATAGATTAAAAAGAAATCTATCTGTAAGTGTTGTCTTTCCGCCCAGACTTTTCATTTTGGGAGAGACTCAAGAAACTTTCTTTCTTTCTCATCCTCCTCATCTGATTGTTCTAGTTCAATGAATTATTATCTCCTTAGCAGCCTCCACATCTGATCCTCTTTGTATCCCCATCCCCTCTATCTTCATTCAAACCTTATTGGCTCTTGCCTAAACTATTACAGTAATCTCCTAAACATGCTCCATACCTACAAAGTGTGCTTCCTAAAATCCAAATCTGGTTTTATTGCTTTCCTTCCTCTCTATCAGGTTTTGTTTTGTTTCATTCTGTTTCAATTAGAAAATACTACAACTCTAGCACTTCTTAATTCTTTGATTATATGACACAGGTAAAACCTAACATCTCTGCTATGGTTTTACTACTCAATAAAAAAAGGACAGGACAAAGGCTTGGGAATGTAAAGGATAATTTTTTTTTTTTGGTAGCTTCATCTTTTATGATATTCTTGGTCCACAATATTCTTCCTGGGCACATTATCTAAGAAAACTGTGAAGTTTCAGATAAGATAGTAATAAATGAAATAATAAATTAATATACTATACTATAATTAATATAGAAAGAAAGAAACATGTAATTTAGAATAAATAAGAAGGAAAGGTAACAAGGAATCAAATAAAAAAGTAAGCCTTAAGACCCAGGTAGGTAAAACAATGTAGGTAGAACAATGGTGAGGTTTTAGACTAAGAAAATAATCTATGCTATGAAGAAACAGATGGATTAACCATAACTTTTATAAAATGAAGGCTTAAAATCACATATAATAAACATTCCTGAGTGGAATATTTTTTTTCTCACCTAAAATGTGTTATTTTCTAAAATATGCAGGGTAGCCTTGTAAGGATATCTACATATTCTCACTTAAACAATAACAAATCTTTGCAAACCTGAAAGAAAAAGAATATGGGACTGGATTATCCAATTCAAAGGAGGGGGTGACTAAGTGGAGCCAGACCAACACGGGTTCAAATCTTGACTGTGCTGCTTATAGCGTGTAAGACTGCGTTAGCTACTTGATTACTGAGTGCCAGTGTCTTCATACGGAAAATGGGATCGGTAATATCTATCTTACAGGAATGCTAAAAGATCTGGAAATGCTACATGGCATCTGTTTGACACAATTGCTTAGCAGTTTTCTCAATAAATGGTATGTATTGTTAGGATTACTGGAGTCATTGAAAACTCTAGAAACAAGGCAAAGTAATCACATACCAAATCCAAAGCAATCATATGGTTTGGCCTAAATTATATTATGACTAGAGAAAAGATATGTTACCAGAGAATTCTAAGTAGAAATTACAATGTTATGAAATAGCTTAAATTAATTATTAAAGCTTTCACCTAGTGTATGTTCTTTAGAGAGGAAATGTAATCTTCAGCATTTATTCTGTTACATGTTACCACTTTTACACTGCATTGTTTGTAAAAGTAGGTTGCTGAGAGAAGCCCAAGGAGAAAGGCGTAGAGTATCTGCTTCATTGGAGAATAGGCTAAACACTGTATTTGAAAGACCTCTGCTAAAGTGTTGAAAGCATGGACTCTAGTGATTCATGCTTGGCATGGTAGCTTAGGTCACTTAGAGGTGTTTTGCAACCTGTGTTTTGGCAGAACTGTAACTTCCAGCTTCATTCAAAGCCCCAGAGAAAAAATATATCCTAACCAAACAATTAAAAAAAAAAAAAAAAAGAGGAGAAAACATCTCTCCAAGTAAACACTGAATGAACAGACCAGTGTTTGCGAGGAACTCACTGACTTGTGGCTCATCCAGAAAGTGTGTCAGAACACCAGGTATTTTGTTTCCAAAACATGCTGTACTGGCATGTACCTTTAATAAAAATCACGGAGCAGCCAGCATGCATTCCAGGTGAAGGACAACATGTGCACAGAACCATCAATTTTGTTTCAAACTGGCTAGAAGAGAAGAAGTTTGACTTGATAGGTTCTTTTAGTAGGTTAATTCCCCAAGAGTCTCTTAGCCTTTCCTTGCTTAGGAAGTGAATGCTGTCTGGAAACAAAACCCAGCATTTTTTACAGCCAGTGCACAGCTCTAGCCCAGGGGGGCCTGTGCCGGCCAAGACTAGCAGTGTTTTCAGTATGCGTGTACCTTCCAGGGGCTTTACTCAACACACAATTGAAACTTGAAGGCACTTTGGAGAAAAAATAGAACTAGGCTACTTGAGACCCCCATTTTTCTAAATTTTAATATTTATAAGATTATTTAGAGCCTACGAGTACACGATCATCTGTAAAAACATAATCCCAGAAAATATTACTTGACTTTTGTTTCATTTTCCCCTTGTTTCTTTTACTAGGTGTGTGCAGATAAAAATTAGCAAATGTATTGAGATCTTTTGTCAATGATATTTAGCATTTTTCTGCTAAGATTCAATAAATGATTATTCCCAATGATCTATCCTATACTAAATTATTGATAAAAGTGACAACAAAATTTTATATATAAAACTGTATTTCACAATGAAGTATCCCTCTAACAATAATATACATTCATTAATCAGCCTGTTTTTGTACAACTCTCCATTTCAGGCCATATTTCCCCACATTGTCCAATTATCCAATGGGACGTTTTGAGAGATCTTTAAAGTACATCTTAATGAAATCCTGATACACAGGGTTATAGCATTTCTGAATCTGGTAGATAATAACTCTGTGAGAGGAAGCTAGTCCAATTTGATGTATTTTTAGTAAACTCAGTCTGGGTTCTTATGATCTCTGGTTTCTCTTCCATCTGTTCTAGAACTTATCCTAATGCCTTTAAAAAAAAACCAGCTTTGTTGAGAAATACTTTACATAATACAAAGTTCACCTTTCTTAAAGTATACAAGTCAAAGGTTATTAGTGTATTTATAGAGTTTTACAACCATCATTGCAATCTAACTGTAGAACATTTTCATCACCCCAGAAAGAAATCTTGTACCCATTAGCAGTTACTTCCCATCCCTCCTACCCAATTCCTACCCCCTTCCCTGTAGTCCCAGGCAACTACTTTCCTTTTTATGTATTTGCCTATTCTGGACATTTCCTATGTGGTTTATACAATGTGTTCTCTTGTGACTGACTTTTTTCATTTTATATAATATTTTGAGGATGTTCCATGTGGTAGCATGTATCAGTATTTCATTCATTTATGTTGCTAAATAATATTCATTGTATGTAAACACCACATTTAATTCATCCATTTATCAGATGATGGACATCTTGATTATTTCCACTCTTAGCTACCATGAACTTCTGTGTACAAGTTTGTGAGAGGATGTGTTTTCATCTCTTTTGCCAAAATACTTAAAAGTGAAATTGCTGGGTCATATCTTAATTCTGTATTTTACATTTTGAGGAAATGCCAAAGTGTTTTCCAAAGTGGCTGAACCATTTTACATTCCCACAACCAATAAATGAACTTCAGTTTCTCAACATCCTCACCAATATTTGTTACTCTCTTTTTTATTATAGCCACTCTAGCGGGTGTGACGTATCATCCCATGGTTTTGATTGGCATTTCCTTAATGACTAATGATGTTCAGCATCTTTTCATGTGCTAATTAGCCACCTCCTTTGGATTAATGCCTGTTCAAATCCTGTGCACATTTAAAAAAACTGATTGTCTTATTACTGTTAAGTTTTAAGAGTCCTTTACGTATTCTAACTACAAGTCTCTAACAGAGCTAGGATTTGTAAACATCTTCCCCCATCCTGTGGACGGTCTTTTCACTTTCTTGGTGGTATCCTTTGGAGCACAAAAACTTTTAATTTTGATGAAGTCCAGTTTATTAATCTTTTATCACTTGTGGTTTTGGTTTTCTATCCTAAGGAACCATTGACTAACTCAAGATCATGAAGATTTACTCCTGTGTTTTCTTCTAACAGTTTTGTATTTTTAACCTTTACATTCATGATCCACTTGGAGTTAACTTTTGTGTATGGTGTGATGAGTAAATTTTTTGTTTTGTTTTGTTTTGTTTTGCATATAGAGATCTCATTGTGTCAGCATCATTTGTTGAAAAGACATTTATTCCTCATTGAATTGTCTAGACCTCTCTGTCTAAAACAATTGGACCACAAATGTAAGAATTTATTTTAATGCCCTTTTTATCTAATTCTGGTATAATAGAATGATAAGAAACTATATCAATTTCATCATATATTTGGGGGGAATTGCATTTTTTTGTCTTTTTATTGAAAATAGCACATAGTTACCCTATAATTACATACCACTTTCAAATGTCTCCGTCTTATTTACATTTAGAGTCTAAGGATTCTTTTGAATCGTTATGGCCTTACCATATATTCTTTTCACAACCCACACTCATGATCATGTCCTCTTGTTACTTTTAGGCTTGGCTGTTAATAAAATTTCAATATGTACCCTGAAGTTTTTTGACAAGTAGAGGATATGAGATATATTGGTCACACCAAACACTTTGAGCTTTGAAAATTCTATAGTCTATTCCAGAAAACGTGACCATTCTTACCACTCACAACTGCATTCTTTTACAATACGTATTCTTTTCATTCCAGTGCTAGATCATACTTGTTTTTAAGATAATTTGTGTAACAGGAAAAAAAAGGAAAAATTTGGTTTCATATCCAACCACAAGTGTCAAATGCAAAGAACTTAGTGGAAGATTATGTGGTAGCTAATCATCACTAATGCATTTGTAGGTGTAATCTATATTGGGTCTAGTGGGTGGCTAGAGGGTGTACTTTGTCTTTGGTGTATTAGACACTTCCCATTTCCAAAATGTTAATGTGCTAAAAAGAAAAGGGTGACTTAGAATCAAGGAAACACAATAATATCTCTTAGAATCTTGTCACTCAAAGTAGTTTGTGGAATATATTTTTCTCTTGTTGTAAAACAGCAGATTTACACACACATATCCTTAGTCTTCTAGCAGTTCTCTGTATTCCAAGATTCTAAGATTGCTGCCACTCTTCTTTGAACGTTCTCTTTGCACCTTGTGATTGAATTCATTCAAGACTGTAGGTAGACTTCTTTACAGCTGTTATTTTGTATATATACTGGCTTATTTCCCCTTATCCATATTCATCTCACCATTTTCCATCTCAAGATGATTCTCCTTGATGGAAAAGCAAAACAGAATGTAGAATTCAGCTTTTTGTATCTCCAAAATTGCACCATTGTCCTTGGGCAGCAGGCATGTTTTTCCTTTGCTTTTACAGCTTCAAAACGTAATCTAATGCAAGTTTGTTTTCTTTCTTTTATTCCATCAACATTTTTACAAAAGATTTCCTGACATAATTCTAATAAGACTATGCCACTCATTTGCACTTGCCTTTAAAGGAGAAACTATATGTGAAATATGTGTACGGTGCCTGGGATATGGTCAGATATAGTAGTAGTCCTTATTGTCCTGATTGTCATCATGATTGTCATTATTAACTGCTATAACTTTTCCTTTTGGAACTGGCTCCTTTAAAACTTGAAATATTTATGCAAATTGAATGCCTTTTTAAAACAGTACAAACCTCTAATAACTGAAGAACCTCTTGACTCTAACCTTCAACACTAATTCATCACCATAAATTGCCTGTCTCTGTTCCCAGAGAAAACCAGGTTTCTAACAAAGTCTTTGAAAGAGCAATACTATATTTTCAGCAAACAGGAGGAACAAATTAAAAATTGGCTTCCATTCTTAAAGCTTTAAGTGAGTGCACCCTGTTGCCTTCAAAAGACTTTATATAAGATATTTAGACTGGAAAGTTGATCTCACAGGTGTGCACACTGGGTCTACTCAAGCTTTGACAAAGAGGTGGGGAGAGGGGTAAGGCGGGGATCCTGAAAAACTATCAGGTTTAATGCCTAGTCAGAATTGTGGAACCACAGTAAAACACAAACTCAAGGCTAAAAAGCAATGATTAAAAGATTCTGGCCAAAAAATGATCCATCACTTTTTTTTTTTCTCCTTAGCTTGCTTCCTTGATCTTCACCATTTTATGAGGTTGCTTTATAAGTAAAAAATACTGGGGTACCTGGGTGACTCAGTCAGTTAAGCGTCCAACTCTTGATTTTGGTTCAGGTCACAATCTCATGGTTCGTGGGACTGAGTCCTGTGTCCAGCTCTGTGCTAACAGTGTGAAACCTGCTTGGGAATCTCTCTTTCTCCCTCTCTCTGCCCCTCCCCTGCTCATACTGTCTTCTCTCTCTCTCAAAATAAATAAGTAAACATTTAAAAAATATAGGTTTTGGGGCGCCTGGGTGGCTCAGTCAGTTAAGCAGCTGACTTTGGCTCAGGTCATCATCTCATGGTTTGTGGGCTCAAGCCCCGCATCGGGCTCTGTGCTGACACCTCAGAGCCTGGAGCCTGCTTCAGATTCTGTGTCTCCCTCACTCTCTGTCCCCTACCCTGCTCAGGCTATATCTGTCTCTCTCTCTCAAAAATAAACATTAAATTTTTTTAAATACAAAAATAAAAAATACAAGTTTTATTGCTATTGATTTGTAAGTGCTTCCACGTTTATAAATTTCTGAATTGTATTCTTTAATGATGATGATAATATTAATAACAATACTAATTATATATACTCATCTTAAGGCAACCTTTTGTACAAACGCTTTTGGACTCTCTTAGGTAATGACAACCACTTCCTCCTTTGTGCCCTCATTGCAACTGTACACGTGTCCATCCTGGCTGCACAGGATAAACACCTCACTGTTTATTTATAGCACCAACCCCCTACTGCTAGATATTAGCTTTTTGTAGTGAAAACAGTACGGGAGGATATATGGTATATCTCAATAAATATTTGTAGAATGACTCCAGGAATAAATTATTTCCCCAGCAGTTTACTACTTCTGCATCATTTGTTGTATCTAATTGATACTAAATTTTTCATATAAGAAACTAAAATTTTACACTATCAGGTGTGGATATTTTACAACTCAGATCAGTATTGGTGTAGCAGTTACATCCACTCTTAACCTTGACTTTTTCTATCCCATCAGTACAATAACACTCAGGTAAGTGCTGGTATAGCCCAGGGAATAATTCTCTTTCCCCAGCAATCTGTCTTTGTTACCTACGTTCAGAGTAAGCCTCTGAAAATTTAAAAACTAAGAGACATGGAAGAGCTATTGTAGTCAACCTACAATTAATTAGCAATTCATAGCATAATTACTAGAGATACATGGTAGGATATGTCAGAGTGCCAGCATTTCTTTTATTTTTTTTTAAGTTTAGTTATTTATCCTGAGAGGGACAAAGACAGCGTGAGTCGGGGAGGGGCAGAGAGAGATGGAGACAGAGAGAATCCCAGGCAGGCTTCCTGCTGCACCCACAGAGCCCAACGTGGGGTTTGAACTCATGAAAACGGCAAGATCATGACCTGAGATGAAACCAAGAGTGGGATGTTTAACTAACTGAGCCACTAAGGCGCCCTGCCAATATTTCAAATCTTGAAATATCTGACTTGAAGAAATGCTAATAATTCTCTCTAAATCTAGCAGATAATGCTTGCAGGTCTGAACTATTCATATCAGGACTTTTATGAGTGGTGAATTAAGAAAGAAGAGAAATATAAAGTTAATACAGCAAATTCTTTGCACATAGCAGGTAACCAAGTCACATATCTCTATGCATACAAAATTGTAACTGTATTACTTTCTTGGTGAAATGAATCTTTTGTCATTATACAGTAACTTTTTATTATTCATGTTTTAGTGTCTTAAAAATGCTTTTGTTTGGCATTAATTTTACATTAGATTTCTTTTGATGAGTGTCTGGTGTATTCTTTTCCATACCTTAATTTTAGCCTTTTTGTGTTCTTACCCTTTAAGTATATCTCTTTCAAACATTGTAGGCAGACTATTTTTGAAGCCAATATGATAATATCAATCTTTTAAGCACAGTGTTTGGCCTGTTTGTATATAATTTGAATGCTGACCTGTTTGTTATTATTTCTACTATCTCATGTTGTATTTATACTTTGTCCTATTTTTCTTGCCAATTTTTCTACCCTTTTTGGATTGTTTCTGCTATTTTACTTTCATTTTTCCTCTTTTACTATTTTAAGTCATATACAACCTTTGGTACCCCTTAACATTATCACTATCTTTCCTTTATAGATCATTTTTTCTTTTCTCTCCGACTGCTTTCAAAATCTTTAGTTTGGTTTAAGTGTTCTCCAGTTTCACAACAATGAGTGTAGACACGGATTTTTTAAGAAATTTATCCTCCTTGGGATTTGTTGAGAATCCTGATTTTTGGATTGATGTTTCTCTTGAGCTATGAAACCTTAGCCATTTATCTCTAATATTGGCTCCCATTGTTTTCTCTTTTCATAACTGTAAGCAGATATCTTTAGACATTCTCATTCTATCACACTTCCTATGTTTAACTCATTTTCATATTTTCCCTCAATGTCTCTCTCTCTGATGTATGTGCTGGACGATTTTCTCAGATCTATCTTCCAGTTTCTTAGTTTTTCCTTCAGTTGTATTTAGTTTATTATTTAACCTGTCCATTAAACTTTTATTTTCATTTCTGGAAGTTCTTCTATGGCCTGATTTTATAGTCTTTTAGTTTTACTCTTATTTCTTTATTTGTTTGAAGATAATCACTTTATGCTTCTTCCATATTTCCAAAATTTGAAGTCCAAAGAGGTTTAATTCCTGTGCTTATTTCTGCTATCTTTGAGTTTGTTCTGTTGCTTATAATTTGGGTTGTGTGCTCTTAGGTTGGTGATAATCCTAAATTGAAGAGGCATTCCTTCAGAGAAGTTTTGTATTTGTTTCTTGCACAGACTCTGAAGCATTTAGGGTCACTTTAAATTAATTTCCTATTATGAGTTTCCTCAACTGCACAGGTAGCCCAAATTTTAAACTCCATACTCATGTAATGGTTAGCCTAGGTTACAAATTCTCAGGGGAAACTTCTTTTTTCTGCTGTAAAGACAAATTAATTTGTTGTCTCCCTTTTCAAAATGGCATAAATTTTTATTGCCTACTCTGCAGCATTCTTGATACAATCCTCACCTTGCACAGATGACTACATGTTTCTGTCTGGTATGTAGCTGTTAAATCCATGACCCTATGTTTCTGGTGCTGACAAACTCTCTAGCATTAGGACAGGTTTTCGGTTCCATTTTCATTTTTGGTCCCTGGGAATTAAAATATAGCCTTATTTTACTGACATGAAATTAATATTTACACTGATAGAAGAAACTATATTCTTCATTTGACTTCTTGAGATTCCTTTTCTGTTTCATTTTTATTTGCTTTTCATGTATATGATCCATTTTCATTTTTTTTCTAATGATTACTCATCTTTGAATGGAGTCAGCTTTTTGCTGAAGAATGGTGTCAGGAGCAGTGTTCCTGACTTGGGAATACAAATGCATCTGCATCCCTGGAAAGTAACTAAAGATTGAGATGTTTCTGCTCTTCACTGCCCTATCAGTAATAGACAGCAGTGGCTCTGGTGCAAAATAAGTCCTCAATAAATACTTTTTAAAGTTTTTATTTTAATTCCAGTTAGTTAGCATATTATATTAGTTTCAGGTGTACAATATAGTGATTCAACACTTCCATACATCACCTGGTGCTCATCATGACAAGTGCACTCCTTAATCCCCATCACTTATTTAACCCATCCCCCACCCACCTTCCCTTTGGTAACCACCAATTTGTTCTCTATAGTTAAGAGTCTGCTTCTTGGTTTGTCTCTTTCTCTCTCTCATTTTTCTTTTTGCTCATTTGTTTTGTTTCTTAAATTCCACACATGACTGAAATCAAATGGTGTTTGTCTTTCTCTGACTTATTTCACTTAGCATTATACTCTATAGCTCCATCCACATAGTTCTAAATGGCAGTATTTCATTCTTTTTATGGCTGAGCAATATTCCCCCCCCATAGATATATATAGATATAGATATAGATATAGATATAGATATACAGATATCTATATATATCTTCTTTATGTATATATATAAAATCTTCTTCATGTATTCATCAATCAGTGGACACTTGGGCTGTTTCCGTAATTTGGATATTGTAAATAATGCTGCTTTAAACATCGGGGTGCATGTATCCATTTGAATTAGGGTTATTTTTTTATTTTTTAAATAAATACTCAGTACTGCAAGTGCTGGGTCATAGTGTAGTTCTATTTTTAACTTCCTGAGGAAACTCCATTCTGTTTTCCACTTTGGCTGCACCAGTATGCCTTCCCAGCAACAGTGCATAAGTGTTCCCCTTTCTCCACATCCTCACCAACACCTGTTATTTCTGGTGTTGTTGATTTTAGTCATCTTGACAGGTGTGAGGTGATATCTCATGGTAGTTTTGATTTGCATTTCCCTGATGATAAGTGATGTTGAGCATCTTCTCATGTGTCTCTTGGCCATCTGTATGTCTTCTTTGGAAAAATGTCTAATCATATCTGTATATTTTTTAAATGGATTATTTGTTTTTGGGTATTGAGTTTTGGAAGTTCTTTATATATTTTGGATACTAACCCTTTATTAGATATGTCATTTGAAAATATCTTCTCCCACTCTGTGGGTTGCCTTTTAGTTTTGTTAATTATTTCCTTCACTGTGCAGAAGCTTTTTACTTTGATATCACCAAAACAGTTTGTTTTCTGTTTTTGTTTCCCTTGCCTCAGGAGACATATCCAGAAAGAAGTTGCTATGGCCAATGTCAGAGAAGTTACTGCTTGTGTACTCTTCTAGAGCTTTTATGGTTTCAAGTATCACTTTCAGGTCTTTAATCCATTTTGAATTTATTTTTGTGTAGGATGTAAGAAAGTGGTCTAGTTTCATTCTTTTACATGTTGCTGTCCAGTTTTCCCAAAACCATTTGTTGAAGAAATTGTCTTTGTACCACTGGGTATTATTCCCTGTTTTATCTAATACTAATTAACCATATAAATTTGGATTCATTTTTCTGAATTTTCTATTTTGTTCTATTGATCTTTGTGTCTATTTTTGTGCCAATACCATGCTGTTTTGATTACTACAGCTTTGGAATATAACTTGCAGTCTGGAATGGTGATGCCTCCAGCTTTGCTTTTCTTCTTCCAGGTTGCTTTGTGATTCTTTGGTGGTTCTACACAAATTTTATAATTTTTTGTTCTATTTCTGTGAAAAATGCTGTTGGAAAAAAAATGCTGTTGGTATTTTGATAGGGATTGCATTAAATGTGTAGATTCCTCTGGGTACTATAGACATTTTAACAATATTCATTCTTCTAATCCATGAGCATGGAATGTATTTCCATTTCTTTGTGTTTTCTTCAATTTCTTTCATCAGTGTTTTATAGTTTTCAGAGTACAGGTATTTTACCTCTCTGGTTAGGTTTATTCCTAGGTATCTTATTTTTGGTGCAATTGCAAATGGGATTATTTTCTTAATTTCTCTTTTTTGCTGCTTCATTATTGGTGTATAGAAATGCAACAGATTTTTGAACATTGATTTTGTATCTTGTGACTTTACTGAATTCATTTACCATTTCTAGCAGTTTTGGGATGCATTCTTTTGAGTTTTCTATATATAGTGACACATCATATGCAAATAGTAAAAGTTTTACTTCTTCCTTACTGACTTGGATGCCTTTTATTTCTTTTTGTTGTCTGATTGCTGTGTCCATAAGCACTTTTTGAAGGAATAGATGGATAACTCTACAACCAAAGTTTATCTTGGACACTTACTCTCTGTGCCTGTTTTTTCTTCTTATCTGGGTGCATATTTTTTTTCCTTTAAGTATGGCATTCAAACATCCAGGCTTCTTCATATAAAATTCCTGGTATGGTAGATTGTTTCTTCTTCGCCTTATCATTTATGTAGGCTAGGAGGCTACAGCAGAGATAATTATCTCCCTGAACATTCTGAGCTTTTTGAGCTAGCTGTCAAGGAACAGTCTTACTTCTAGGTTTGCCCACAACCGAGCTCTTTTGTCTTTATTTAAAGAATCATTGGTGAGGCTTTTCAGGACTGTAACACTTATTTGTAAAGAAATTTTTATCCTGCTTGATGTCTAAAGAAGCTTGCTTGGGCACTCAGCTCCATTTTTTTTTTCATTGGTGTAGAGTTCTTAGTATTTGGAAGGTTTGCTTTATAATTTGGGGTTTCAGGTTGTGTCTATTTCCTTGTTTTATTAAACATGGAACACTTTTCCCTCCGGTTTTCACTAATTTATTATTCACAACTGAGTTTGAGAAAGCATGGGAGTGTTAACCCATGGAGTTCTCTTCTTTTGAAGTTCAATTTACCCATGTATGTCCCTCTCTTTTTGTCATTGTTAACATCATATTTTCACTGCCAGAAAACACTGCATATTTTTCAACATCCAGCTGAGACTTTTCTCCATAACCACATCTCATCCTGCTATCTTAAGGGTTTTTTTTTTTTATTTTATTTTTTAAAATTTACATCCAAATTAGTTAGCATATAGTGAGACAATGATTTCAGGAGTAGATTCCTTAATGCCCCTTACCCATTTAGCCCATCCCCCCGCCCACAACCCCTCCAGTAATCCTCAGTTTGTTCTCCATATTTATGAGTCTCTTCTGATTTGTCCTCCTCCCTGTTTTTATATTATTTTTGCTTCCCTTCCCTTATGTTCATCTGTTTTGTCTCTTAAATTCCTCATATGAGTGAAGTCGTTATTAACTTTAAGTTAGGAACAAGAAGATCATCTGCTGCTTTTCTCTCCGTAATTTGTGCATCAACACATAATATTTCAGTGATTGAGCTCTGGGAAAAATTATACAAAAATGAATCCATGATTATAGTAATGCCTAATGGGCAGCCTAATTGCCTAGATATCTAAGTTGAATTCCTTTATATTATTGATTTATATGCAATAGAGTTTCCAAGTGGTGACAGATTTAAATAATACATAATTTCATAAATTTCCATTCCATTCCATTCTAATACATTCCAAAAGAATGTACTATAACATGGCAGATCTATAGTTTATGTTTCCATGTTCTAAACAGGATCAAATTTGTTTTACTTTGATGAGATCTAATTCATCAATTTTGCTTTCATGGCTCATGCTTTGGTGTCAATGGAAACTAGTTTCAATGGAAACTAGTTAATTAGGCCCTAAGTATCAAACTTACGATCTTTGTTTTATTAAGATTCTGTTTCTACCTAAATGAACCAGTCAACAATGGGCTCAAGTTCCTATTCCATAATAATGTGCTCTAACACTCTATTTATGTTCACATATACTTCAGTAAGTATAATGCTTCCAATAACAAAACATATATAAAATATTTTAAGTTTTAAAAAAGCAGTGTGTGATTGTTTTCCACCATGTATAGTTTTTTTCTCTCTTATATCTGTTAGAGTATAAATAAGATAACCAACAAAATGAAAAAAAAGAAGCATAAATATTTTGCTCCCAGTATCTCTTCTAAAAGTGTGATAAATCTATGTTCTTTTTACTTTATTTTAGCCTACATCAGATATTACTTTAATACTATCTTTAAGTCAAAATCTAGAAGATTTTATTTATTTTTAAGTGTAACCAATCTACTTTGGGAAAAGAAACAAATCTTGCCAAACTAACATACTTTCCAAGTGTAGAAAGTAGCTTGTAGGGTTACCATGATTCAAAGTTTCTGAAATCTCTAATGGCATTATCTATTGTTGGAAATGGAATTTTCTTCCCTTTCTAGATAATGTCCAGATAATTATCTGGACATTATGTCACTTTTGTACACTGAATATACAATCAGTTCCACTATAGTGCTTGTTCTGAAAAATGAAAATTTGTTTCAAAGCAACCAATATATTAGGAAATAATTTGAGAATAACACAGACTTTATGTTTCTTTATGTGTAATTTTGACTGCAAGAAACAGTAGGTAAAGAAATAAAACTGCTCCTAAGCTCAACAACCAGATAAGTAGCAATATACAAAACAAAATACAGACAGGTACACATCTCAGTTTTTAAACATCTACCAGCTTCCTCGGTTCCTTGCATGTATTATGAGCCACACCCATACATCATGTGTTACAACTTTTCCTCCCATGTCAATTAACATTCCTTCCTCCACGTCACGGTAACTCACAAGCTGCATCCCTTGCAAAGCCCACTTCCATTAACTAACTTCAGGTCTTTATCAGGGCAAAGAGTCATATTTAGCATGGTATTTATGGGTTCTTTAACCATTTAACAGTGTAAACTGTGCTACTAGCTTTATAAAGTTCTTATTTTTTTCAATATGTCACTGAGTAAAATTTAGAGTGATAGGACCCCCAGCCCATTTTTCACTTAACCCCTATAGGTATTTTGTAAATTAAACTTTTTTGTTTTGAGATAATTGTAGATTCTTACAACATGCGGTTGTAAGAAATAATACTGACTTATCCAATGTATACTTTGCCCAAACATCCCCCTAGCCCATAACACCTTGTAAAACTATAGTACAATATCACAACTAAGATATTGTCATTGAGATACTCAAGATATAGAATGATTCTAACACCACCGGGATCCTTCCTGTTATTGTTTTTAAGCTATTCCCATTTGCCTCTTGTTTCCTCTTCTCCATCTTTAACCCCTGACAACTACTAATCTGTTTTTCATTTCTACAGTTTCGACACTTCAAGGATTTTATATAAATGGAATCTATGGTGTGTAACCTTCTAGGGATTGGCATTTTCACTCAGCATAATTGCCTGGAGAGCCATTAGAGTTATTGCATGTATCAATAGTTTGTTACTTTTTATTGTTGAGAGCATTTTGTGGTATGGTATACCACAGTTCATCTATTCAGGGTTGAAGAGCATCTAGGTTGTTCCCAGTTTGGGGCTATGACAAATAAAACTGCCATGACACATGTATAAGTATTTGTGTGAACATAAGTTTTGGTTTCTCTGGGATAAATTCCCAGGAGTGCAAATTCTGGACATTTTGGAAGTTGCATGCTTAGTTTAAGAAATTGTCAGACTGGCTGTACTATTTTACATTCCCACCAGCACTGTATGAATGACCCCATTTCTCCACATCCTCACTGGCATTTGATATTGTCATTATTTTTTTATTTTAGCCATTCTCACAGGTATGTGGTGATAACTTATTGTGATTTTAATTTGCACTTTTCTAATGACTAATGTTGTTGAATATCTTTTTATGTGCTTTTTTACCATCTGTGTACCCCCTTCAGTAAAATGTCTCCTCATGCTTTTTGCTTATTTCCTAATTGGATTGACTTGTTTCCTTTTTTACCGTTATGATTTTAGAGTTCTTTGCATATTCTAGATACTAATCCTTTGTAAGCTATATGGATAGAGAATTTCCCCACCACCCAGTCTATAGCTTATTTTTCCATGTTCTAAACAGGATCAAAAGTTTTTACTTTGATGAGGTTTAATTCATTAATTTTGCTTTCAAGGCTCATGCTTTGGTGTCAAGGCCCTATGGTTTCTGTTAAAACAATTCTTCATAGTGTGTGGTTTTTAGACATGCACATGTCACATTATAGCAGAACTGACTGTACTTTGGAGAAACAGAATATTAGGGTAGCACACTTCTCATCTTAAAATAAGCTGCTGTTGGTTCAATGAAATTCTGAAAGCCCAATTAAATTCTGGGGTTCCAACTAAAACAATTTGGAAAATCCGACTTTAGGTCTGGTTTTGCGTTGCACTAAGTTCACCAGAGATATGGCAATTATCGGCTTAATTCAACAATACTGCTTAACTCAGGGGAATAGATCTCCACAAGTTTAAATGTGGAGATTCATTCGGTTCACAACAGCACACAATGTTTAGCCTCTAGTCCCAATGGTTAGTAGGAAAATATCTGTCAATGAATTTAGTACTCTTGTTAAAAGATCTTTTTATCTCACGGATTTTCAATTAAGCAAGACCTCTATTACAACAAAAAGCTGAATGTTTTCCAGTCAGCCCCTCAGGAAAGATACCATTTTGGCTCTGAAAGCCATTATGAAAATTTGACCTTTTTACCTTTTCCTGACCAGGGCTTTTCCAGATGCAAATTTAATGGTTTAAACGCTGAATGCTATCGGCCTCATAAAGCATGAAACCTCCTCTCATCAAAGCAGCCATCATAATTTAACTGGTGAGGCTGCCACCGTGCAGTGGGCTCCAGCCGTGTTCCTGCCAGAGAAGCCATCAAATCAGTCCCGCTCTTTCTTCAGCTTTCAGGGGTACTGAGAATTGACCTCGAGTTAGGTCTCTTCCATGTAGAGGAAGGGGAGGGAGGAAAATAAATTATTACATAAAACAAAGACTTCATTATTTGGTACATATGTTATGGTTTACCCCCATTTCATCCTCTGAACAAGGGATTGTCTGCCTTCAACTTTTCCAGGGCTCTTAAAATCCCTCTTTATAGTCTGTGCAGTCAACTTAATGAGGACCATTTGAGGAGCATAAGCGAAATGATGTCATTTGGTCTCTCTCTCTCTCTCTCTCTTTCCTTTCCCCTCTCTAACTACAGGACTTGATCCACCCTGAGTGGGATGTAATACGCACACAGTCTCAGAATTATTAAGATGAAAGCTTTGACTTGCTTCAGAGCACCAAACTAATTCCCGTCTCTTCTACCATTCAGGACCATCCTTCTAGATTCACCCAGAATTCACTGAACACCAATGTGCCAGGCATTATGCTAGACGTTTTCATTTCATAGAGGTTCATCTTACCCTCATGGCAATCTGCAATGCTAACTTACGCAGCTCTGGAAGATTAGTTTTAGACTTGCCTCATTATATTACACCCAGTGGACTACTAGAGCTGGGGTGTGCTGGCTTGTAAGAACTGATGGTTAAATTTTCTGGAATTTTGTGAGTACTTATTCAATACAGCCATTATTAATACTTATATTAAACAAACTTACAAATAAATACATTGTATTTAAAGCAAAGCTAACAAATACTCCTCAAATTCATCACTTCCTAGTTAGTTTACTAGTATCTGTGCCCCTGAGGTTGTTTATAGTTATTGTGTCTGTGTGGTAAAAATACTCTTGAATGGTGTGCGACTGAGCATCAACCACCAGTTCCACTTACTGTGATGTGATGATGGTAACCTGAAATCAGCACTGGTGGGAGTATTTACACTATGGAAATCAACAAATGCTACAAATCAGGGGTTTTGCCTTGCGGAGAGGTGGTTGTTAATAATTTACCAACACACCAACTACACTTTTCATGGTTTATATGTTGTACTATGAAAAAATACTTTATTGACTGCAAGTTTTGTGGATAACTGTTCACCAAAATAAATCACCTGCATGACAAAAAGCCTCTCTGTGTCTTGAACTCTGGAAGAAATCAGAACCATATTTAAGTTAAATGCATTCTTTTGTAGTAGAAGAAAAAGACCTCCACTTAGGGACTTGAGCCATGTGCATCATACAAATCCACACCTGTCTGAGCACAGTGGGTGAGGCCTCAAAGACAATGTTGGCATGAGAAAATTAAGAACCCCATATGAACTAACATATCCTGAGAGAAAAATGTGATTCATGCAAGTAGGGACCAGCGGCAGTTGTATGAGCACAGGTGGAATGTATACTGGCCTCCAGCTCTTTCCTCCACCTGAGGTTTTGTGCCAAAGTTCTGTGCAATGATGCCTCTGAAAGACAGAAAGCAACACATCACGAGAAAATATGCCATTTCACTAAGATCACTATATGATACTGGCAGCATGAGGCAGACCAGCTTTGTGGCCATGTAATAGTGTAGCATGAGCTAGGGTAGAGAATTCTTCTTCACTTCTGCAAGATGCTAAACCAAGATTTAGGCAACCCAACACAAGATACAAAGCAGGAAAGTTTACAATGGCTTGTCTAGTCTGGTCTGGTCTACATCTGGAGTTGATTAGAAGTCCTAGAGGACCCACTGCATCATGGAGAATCAGATGGGGTCCAAAGAGTTCAACATCGCTATAAGAGACAAATGGGAGAGGACAAAAAGTGAGAAAGCAAGAGTACTTATGAGATACCTGAACAGCATACCCAAGTGTGTGCTGGAGAAAATGGAAGACTCCACCTAGTGGCCTGGGTATTGTTCACATGATCACCTATAGGCCCAAAGGACTTCTTGAACTAACTGGGAGAAATTTAAGAGCGCTAAGGCCCCACTTTTTTCAATATAGGAACCGAGTCAGAAAATACTACCCTTTCACTGTCATTCAGATCTAGTTTTCCTCAGGTTAGTGGGCTGGACTGGGACCAAACTGGTTTCTCATCAGTAGTTCCAATGTCTTATCCATGTTCTAAGATGGGAGGGCTTAAATTCTAAGTGAGAATTTATATTAATGGAATTCTAAGTGAGAAGTATCTGGTACATTCTCTTTGACATTTTCATCATAAAGCATCTCTCTTGATGAGTTAATAAAACAAAGTGTAACAAACTGCAGGTCCTCTGGTTTTGACAGACTGCTATTAAAATACTTAGATTTTAGTCCCAGCTCTGCCCTCTGTCACTGAGAGACCTTTTTCAAGTCACAAAACCTCTGTGTCCCTCCGCTCACCACCAACAATTGGAAGATTCTAACATCCTAGGATTCTAGGGCCAATCCAAAGGAAACCATGCCCACAAAGAAAGGTGTTTCCAATTATTCAAATGGCCAAATAGTCAATCACCAGATAATCTTCTTTGGGGAGAAATCTTCATAGAAATCTTTGAAAAACATCTGGCCTAGAGGACAGTGTTAATGACTCTTTTATGTTTTAATGTACCAGATCTCCTTTTCCATTTGCTACACCGCAGAGAAGACTAATGCCACAGAAACCTCCCCAGTGACTCTCCAAGGTATTTCCATAAAAATGTTTCATACCTTTCAGACTGTACATTTCATGTATGTATGGGAAATACATGTCTGTCTCACAGCTCAGGTCTGAAGTCTTCAAGTACACTTACCCCACTTCATGATTTAGAATAAATCAGGCATAGACTGAGCATTATTTGCATCTTTTCAAGATTCTTTGTCCACTAAGCTTGGTTAAAAATAAGTAAATAGCTTCTAGGTGTGCTTAATTGCTTATTATTTTTAATGTAAAGGAAAGAACTTACCATGGAAGTAATTTTCAGATAAGTTAACATTCAACTGCTGAACCAGGATAAGAAAAACTCCCAGAAAGCTACTACTAATAATAAAGGCATTTTTTTTTAATGTTTATTTATTTTTGAGAGAGACAGAGACAGAATGCAAGTGGGATGGGACAGAGAGAGAGGGAGACACAGAATCTGAAACAGGCTCCAGGCTCTGAGCTGTCAGCACAGAGCCCAACGTGGGGCTCGAACTCACGAGCTGCGAGATCATGACCTGAGCTGAAGTCGGATGCTCAACTGACTGAGCCACCCAGGCGCCCCAATAAAGGCATTTTTCACACATTGCTACAAAGTAAACAAATAAGGGGTCTGGTACCTTTTTCTCAAGAGAAAAGCAACTTGTAACAAAAACAAAAAATTGAAGGTAAGTAGCTGTATGGGTCTCCCTCTCCGACCAAGACACTGGGTGGGGCTCATGGGTTGAGCAGTTGCTTGTCTTACCAAGTTGTGTATAGAAATTCTTTACTGATAACTAAATGAGAGAAAGAGATTGTAGTAGAGTACAGGAGAAAAGAGCATATTTATCTTGAGAAAAGCAACAATTTGTAATCCTTAGAGACTGACTACACACCTAACTCAGCCATTCCAAAATACACACTGCTTTGGGCATAGCTGCTTAATACTATGCCATCCATGGCCTCTCTATTTAATCTGGGTGACACTGGCATTCAATCATTTGCTGAGAGAAAATCATGCTGTATGGCCCTTGATGGAAATTAGAGAGGTAAGGGGAACACTTTTCCCTAGGTCTCAGAGTTTTAAATTTTTTTTTTTAACGTGTATTAATTTTTGAGACAGAGAGACACAGAGCATGAACGGGGGGAGGGTCAGAGAAAGGGAGACACAGAATCCGAAACAGGCTCCAGGCTTTGGGCTGTCAGCACAGAGCCCGACGCGGCACTAGAACCCACGGACCGCGAGATCATGACCTGAGCCGAAGTCGGACACTCAACCGACTGAGCCGCCCAGGCGCCCCCTTTTTTTTTTTAATTTTTTTTTCCTTAGGTCTCAGAGGTTTGATTGTGGATCATCAAAATTTATGGTGAGTAACAGAATAAACACTGGTCCATGAGTCCAGAAACCTAAGTTCTGGACATATATATCTGCCTACTGTTGGGCTGTGGTTCCTTTGGCAAGCCACCTAACCATTCAGAGTTAGACTAAATAATAATCATGTTCCCTTAAAGTAATCCATATTTTAGAGTTCTTGCAAGAAACCATGAATATATTTTGTAGATAAATCATTTTTAAGTCTCTCACTGAGTGAGTGTTAATACTTGGACATTTTGGAATACATATATGCTCTGAGGGCAACTGAAATTAGTGTGATTACCCCACATTCCGTATTAGGAACCTCTGAATTGTTAAAATGGCTGATGGGCAATGAATCTAGAACCCATTTAGTTAGAGAGAAGGAAAAAAAATACAGCTCCACAGTCGTCTCAAAAAAATCCTGATTCTTTAATCTCCTCATTCCAGTTTGATTTGAAAAGATAACAGAATGCACAACATAGAATATCAATATGTTATGGGGAGGGGAGAAAATAGAAGTTAAGGATGGGAATTTATATTGGGTCAACTTGTAGTCCTCTACAAATGATTTAGACCTATTCTGTCTAATATTGTGGGCACTAGCCATGTGACTATTGAGCATTTGAAATAGGCCAGTACAAATTGACATGATCTTTAAGTGTGAATGCACACTGGTATTTGAACACTTATTATTAAAAGATTAATGTAAAATATCTAAATGATTTTATGTTAATTACATGTTGAAGTGATTATATTTTGGATAAAATATTTTATATTAATTCTACTTTTTCCTTTTTAAAATGTGCTTATTAGAAAACATAAGATTGTATATGTGGTTCCAACTGTATTTCTGATGGACATTGCTGGTTCAGAGATTGTGCTGACCTTTTATGAACCCTGAAAGATTTCTGTTTCTCAGTGCGTAGCCAAGAACCCAAGACTAAGATTGTAGGGTAGAGCTGGGAGTAGAGGAAAGAGGGAGGCAGACTGGAAGGTAAAGAACTTAGCACTGTGCCCAGAACTGTAGGTTTGTCATTTTTGTTGTTTTCCAAACATTTTCTCTCTCTTATTAGATTTCCTTTTTTTCTTTTTGAACTCAAGATATCGTGATTTATAGACAGGAGTAGGTCTTCATCTCTTCCTCTTATATAATTCCAGAGCAAGGAAACTAGCAAATCATGGAAGACCCACAGGGGCCACGAGCACAAAGTGAGCTTCAGAAACTGACAGGTCCTGATGACTATGGCAGACACTGGGAGTTACCTAACAATTTCCATACCTCCTTACAGCAGTACCGAGTTTGGGTCAGGTATTTAACCTACTGGGCTGTTTACTTTTCAGTATTCATTTGTCTAAGGTATCTATTCACAGAGGAGAAAATATGAATTATAATAAACATATGACAAGATGCTTAAGAGCAGAAATAGTGAGAGATATTTAAGTTAAGACAAAATGAAATGCATTTCAAATTCATCAAATTAAAGTTATTTAAAGGCTGATAACAGTAAATGTGAGCAAGGATATACAGCCATGGATAATGTCATGAACTGCTGGTAGACGCACACATTGGTACAACATAGTAGGATAATCCAGCAATATATAGTGTATCATTGTGAATACACTTCAAGCTAGCAACTCCTCTTCTGAAATATTTACCCTGGACACATGGAGAAGAATGTTTATACAGCAGTATTTGCAGTACTCTAATCAGTATAAAAATGTAGTATATTATGTAATGGAACATGATATAGCAATTAAAATAATTAACTGAGATTTCATGTATTAATATTTATATATCTCCTCAATATAGTTGTGATTGAAGAAAACAGTTGGAGACTGACACTTACATGCAATACCATTTATATAAGGTTTGAAGATAATATATTTACTGATATATGTCTAGTATGTATCTGATATATATATATACATATATATATATACACACACACACACACACACATACATACACACACACACACATATATATGTATATACACACACACACACACACATGAGATAAGAAATTCAGAATAATTCTTACCTCTAAAGAGACCTCTCCATCAGGAAAAGATATAAAGAACTTTCACTTTATATGTAATGTTTTATTTCCTTTGGGGGGGGACAAATGTGATAAAATTGGCTAAATAGGGACAAGCTATTCCTAACTTCTGTGTAGCTAAATCATAAGTATTCACCAATTTCTCAGTCATGCATTCATTCATCTATTCATGTAACAAACAAATTGTGTTTGAGTACCTACTCTGTGCTAAGTACTGGGGATGTAAAGAAGGAGAAGAGTACTGGTAAGGGATTTAGAGTGGCAGTTGGGGGCATAAAACACAGGCATTTGGTTCTGCCTGGCACAGTGGTTGGGGAGGAGCTCAGAGAAGCCTCCCTAAAGGATCAGTCCCCATAGCTGAGCTTCAGTAATAAAGAGTTAGAGAAGAAAGGGAATACAAGCAATGAGCCTGGACACTTAGGGAAAATGGGCAAGAGAGCAGAAATCCCAGTATGAGCAGAGACTTAGGGATAACAGCAGCACTGTTTCTGATTAGAGACTACAGCTAGTTTGGTATGGCTGAGACAGGAAAGACTGGATTGGAAATGGAGGTAGGAGACAGGCAGGTGAACAATGAGGCTGTACGTGGGAGAAGTATAGATTGCTTGGGGCCTTATGGGCCATGTAAGGATCTGTTCTTCACTCACTAGGCAATGGAAGGTCAGTGACATGTTTCATCAGGGAGGGTGCATGATCAAACTTAGATTTCATTGTGACAGGTCAGAGAATAAACTGGAAAGGGAGGGCAACCCAAAGCAGCCAAGCAAGTTTAGAAGTAGTCAGCTCTGAATGACAACCTGAACTGGGGCACTGGCAATGTAGGGGATAAAAGGGCATGGGCTCAAGGAACATTTTAGATGAATTAGTATTTGGAAATGAATGGATGTTAGTGTATGATGACAGAGTCAGGGTGACTACTAAGTTTCTCCAAATAAATCCCTGTTGTGCACAGATAGCACTTTAGGAAGTCAAACATAATCACATACTGAACCAATCTGGCCTCAGAATCAAGTGTTTCAGCCTCTGTACCACATCCCTGCCTTTACACAAAGATGATCCATTACAAAGGGCCATCAGTATCCCTGGAATCTGTTACTTCTGCCTCAATCCTTTTTTCAAACATGAGGGTAAGTGTAAAACCATATGTGCATGCTAAGACTTCCTTTCTACAGCTGGGATTTATGGGATTTATGGAATTTTCTGAATATATCTGATGTCGTGTAAGGGAAAAGAATCCCAAGATATGGGGTGAATGAAGACCATTAAATATAAATGGCAGAGAAGTTTAATGAACAGGGTTGCTCAAAGTGTCCTCAGCATACTCTACTTGAAAGCCTTCCCCAGTTCTCTTTCAGAAAAACTAAAGAGTGGTAAGTAATTTTAGAAGGATGATAATAAATTACAAATAGTAAGATATTACATAAATAAGATATATGAATTTCCAACATGTGTGTTTGTTTGATTGGTTCCTTACCAAAAAAAAAAAAAAAAAAAAAAAAAAAAAAAAAAAAAAAAAAAAGAAGGGGGAGATATTAACTTGGAAAATATTTAAATGCAATATCCAAATCAAACGTGAACATTTGGTGACTGCTCTCCTTTGGAGATATTTTAGTTTATTTATCTAAGGTTTGAATGTAAAGTTTCATCAGCCTCTCAGAGTTGTTAAAGGTTTTTGCCTTTAGAATCTGTGCTCCATAAAACCCTCCAATCACTCTCTACCAGAGACATAATATTATACAGAGCAGCCTTGTGTTGATTTTTTTCCAACCATCATACACTTTGGGCCAAGAACCACACACTAGGAAAAGCAAACCTCCCCAATGCATCACCAGACTATTATTTTTTAATGTTCCACATTATATGAAAGAGAAAAATGTCTTCATTGTGACTGAATGCATATAGGAACAAAACTTGAAGCCTTCTGAACGGACAAACATCAAGCAAATTCTAGTATGACCAGGAGGAGTCTTAAAGAAGAGACTGAAGCCAGCCCACCCCCACAACTCTGCTTGGCCTTTGATTTCTCTTTCCCACTCCTTTACAGTAAGAGCAATGAATATGGCCTCTTCTGGCTTGAAAGCTGAAATTGGAACTGTTTTGTCTGCAATGGAGTGACCTGTGGAAATGTGGATCCATCTGTTGGAAAGACAGCACTCTTTAAAATGTGAAGGTTTTATAAGCTAAGATGATGAAGGAGACCCTGGTCAAAATCAACTGATGAATCTCCAAGAGTCAAAAGAGCAAGAAGTGCTTGAATATTGGGTATTTACAGTTCTCCCCCTAAGAACTAACAGTCTCCACACCTGGGAAAAAACTTGGACCAAACCATGAATGTACGTGTCTACAGTGTTCAAACCACCCAAGGCACTTTTCACTGGCTAGCATATTTTGCCACCTAATAAAATCAGGTACTCGGAAGTTCCATATTTGCTTTGCCACCTCTTAGTTTACCTACTCCTGATTTGTAATAATCCACTAAAATAATAGGGATAATGATGAAACATTTGGAGAGCTGAGGTTTTCTCTCCTGTCTCTGCGTAGACTATTTTTTCATGGGCCTCTGTGTTTCAGTATCTTTGTGTGTTTCTAAAATTCACTACAATTAAGCTGCCTCTCACCACAGCACCTGTGCCAACACTAGCATTGGCTTTGATTCTCCCTACCTCTGTCTGGGAGCAGGGCCCAATGGAGGAGAGCAGTTTGTTCACTAGAGACCCGGTGGAGTTCTAGACTGGCACACTGCTGTTCTGGGCTTATTGCAAATGGCACTGTCAAAGTGCCATTGACCCTGAACTCAGGGTCAGAAATCCCTGTGCATAAAAAGCAGCAGGTGGAGAACTCAGACTGACCTAGAGCCTCATATCTCTTATCAAACAAACACACAAGAAAGAGGAACTCACAAATTCCTCTCAATCCACTTTATCTGTGCTACCTCATCTGCAGAGACAGCTCTTCAATTCTATACTTAAAAAGTTAGATATAGGTGTGAGAAAGGGTAGAAACAAGATAAATATTAAATTCATGAGGAAACTAAGTCTTTGTTCTGTCCTGCAACTAGGAGACCTTGAGCAACCAACTGGGGCTTAGACAATGCAGTGAATGGCTCAGGGCTCTCTGGGGCACCACTTGTCACTGGCTTGTCAAGTGCCCCTGACTTTTCCCTGGGCACCTATACAACCCTCATGGTTCGCAGTCAGCATGCTTCATGGTCAGAATTCATATTTACATATTGTATCACTGGAGCATGCCAGAAATAGATGTTTTGCACCTGTCTTTTCCTTTTTGGTGCCTCTCTGGCAAATGTCATTCATTTTTCTCATCTCTCAGGTCCCTGTTTGTCTAACCAAGTAGACAAGCTGATCAGACCCTTAGTTCATAGCTGACAATAGCTTAGAATATTAGTCTTCTTCAGAGACACTTGTACTAGAAAACCTTCACTTATTACCCTTTTCAAAGAAAGTGACCCCTGGTGAACATTGGGAGGTGGGGGGGGAAGGGGCAGAATATCAGCATAAGACTGGTTCTGATAGGTATATTTAGAGTGTCCTATACTAGCAGAATCAAAAGAAGTCAAAGTTGATTTGAAGCAAGAGCTAGAATGGGGGACTAGACCGTTAACTTTTCACCTTCATAGAATGACCTCTCCTTCTTACAGTCTGTGTCATCTTGTGGCTGACATCTACTCAGCTCCCAGCCTCAAGTCTCCAGTTATGGAATACACTGTCCCAGAGTCATGGTTCTCTTCTCCACTCCAAGCCCTTCTGTCATCCTGGATGACTTCCACAATCATATGTTGGGCAGGGGGCACCTCCATCAACCCCACCCACAGAGCTTCTTACTTCCTCAAACCAACAATCTTCACCTCTACTCCACCCCAACTTCCCATTCTCATGAGCACTTCCCAGGCTTTCTTCATCACTGAGGATTCCTTCATCCAGAAATGCCTGAGCAAAGCCTGAGGCCCTAGCAATCTCACCTTCCTGATTCCCATGTAACAGCTCTTCCATTTGAGGCCTTCAAAGCCTCTTACTCTCCCTTCTCCTAGACCATAACCCTCCTCACAGATTTGTCTCCTTCTCTACTCTCAGAGGCCTCATAGCATTACTTCAACTAAATCCTCACTGAGGAGGGGTGGGGAGGGGGTGCCTGGATGGCTCAGTTGGTTATGCAACTAGAATCCTCAGGGTCCTTCTACGACCTGCCCTCCATTTTGGCTCAATCTCCTTATTTACCTCTTAGTTTCTATACAAAGAATGCTAAGTATTATTGTATAAGTACACACACACACACACACACACACACACACACACACATACACACACACTCACAAACAGACACAAATACAGAATGAATTCATGAGAAATGCACTGTCTGAATTAACTTGAGTCCAGCAGGCTGTAGTCCTTCTACAGGGTCCTGGTCAGCTTCCTCTACCATTTCTTGAAGTTGCTATCCCAATCATAACCATGTTTTCTAGCCCCTAGCCATCACCTCTCTGCTATCCATGTTCTTTGTCCCATCTCTTCTCATCCTTTTCAAAACCAGGACTTTCCATCTTCACTATTTTCTTCCCCATAGTCCATAAGCAGATTTTTCACTATATTTTATATTTTTAAGATGTTCTTCCCACTCTATGTCAGCCTCTAGTTATTTCCCTCATCTCTCTCCTACCCTTTATAGCCAAGATCCTCAACAGAATAGTGTAATATATCAACTTACTCGCATGCCAGTCACTCTTCAAGCCACTGTCACCTGACCTGTCCACATGATACCACTGAAAGAGCTCTGAAAAAAATAAGTAAAACCTTTAAATTTCACTTTGCAGCATTTGATAACATCAGCTTTTCCTTCTTCTTAGACCTTCTTGTCCACTAATGTCTCTGGCTCCTTCTTCCAGTATTCTTTACCAGTTCCTCTTTTGCTGTCCAACTCTTAAATGATGGTTTTTTTCCTAATGAAACAGCAAGGATCCAATTCCATCACTTCCTGGCTGTGTGACCTTGAAGGGATTTCTTAAACCACCCCAAGCCTTGATTTGCTCTGCTGTAAAATGAGAATAATAGTACCTACCTCCAAGGATTATTTCCAAGGTTAAGTTAATTAGCACACAGAATGTGCTTACAATAGCTTCTGGCAAATAGCAAGCACTCAATAAATGCCAGCTATTGTGGTTGTGCTTGTTGTGATGATGTACTTGGCACTTTTCCCACCCTATAGCTCATATAGGAAGGTCTCACTTCCACTTCTCCTACAAATATTTGCATCTGATGATTCCTCTCAAACTCAATATGTTAAACACTGAACTTGTTACATTTCCTCCAAAAAATTTACTCCTCCTCTACTAGTGGGAATGTCTATGAATGACATAATTATCATTTATTCATTCTTTCAACAAATATTTATTAGGTGTCTGCTTTCTAACCAGGCACTGATCTCTTTGCTGGGGATAGAGAGATGAAGGCAAAGTCCCTGCTCTCGTAGGTAATAAATAAGCAAACACACAAATGTTCTCTCAGGGAGTAAGGAGGTCTATGAAGAAAATACAGCAAGGGGCAGAAATTGACTTGGCAAAGGTGGAAGACACTTTTTTTTTAATAGAAAGGATGGCTAAGGGTATCCTCCTGGAAGAAATTACTTTTGATCAGAGAGGTGCCCCACCCAGGGCACGAATGGATAAGTAAATTCTGACATTCTTGTCTTCTTAACTATCAGGTCAGCGCTCCAATCTCCTTCCCTCTTGCTGCTGTTTCAGGCCCCCATTTCTCCCATGTCAGTTATTCCCAGAATTCCAAGCTTCTAGAATATTTGTTTTTTTTGCACAATGAAACCATGATTCTATCCTTAGGTGATACATATTAGCATGTTCCAAAGTACATTTCATGGAAAATTCCCCTGGGATCTATGGCCAGATAATTCTGAGAAATATTGGGTTAAAGTTAAACAGGTTTCTTTATAGCAGAACTAATCAGACTATTTAATAAGCTAAGACGCATTATGAATTTCTAAGGTGGGATAATAGTGGCATAATGGAAATCACCATTTCCCAAAAGTATTGTACCATAGAACCCTTTTTTAAGGTGCAACTCATAGGACTAGTGTTCCCTAGGACAAACTTTGAAAAAGGCTTATCAAATGTATATTATGCATCTACCTTACTAATGTAGACCAGTCCTTAAGAAAAATCTGCACCATTCACCTAGTAAACTCTTATTATTTTATCAATATTTTTGCTGAAAATCCACAATCTAGTTAATTTGATTTCTTCCTGAAGACTATAAATCCATACCCCAGAGTGCTGTCAATAGCAGGTTTCCCATATCTGTCTCTTATCAAATGTGGCCTTTAAAGGTGCTAATCCTTTTCTAATCTCCGGTTCTCCCTGGAAATATCACATCATTAGAGTGTTAACAGAGCTGTCTATTCTGAATAGACACAATTCTCAGTCATAATTTGTGAAAGATTTCAGTCAAACCCTCAGAATTTAAGTAATTAGATACCGATAATTACGAACATCTATCGGACATTTTGTTCATTACTTTATCAAATGATCACAGCAACCCGATGAAATAAACAGTATTACTGCCCCCATTTTATAAGTAAGCAAACTGAGAGAGCCTAAGTAACACACAAGTAGGAAGTGACTAAGCTGAGGTTTGAATCTGGTTCCAGAGACTGTGCCCTTGCTCACTGCACTGGACTGTTGTGCGAAGGAAAAGCTAATGAGATTTGTAGGAATATATCTAAATGTAGACAGCTGCTGGCACAGTCTCCATTTCCTGAATCTCTGCCACGTCGGTACTGATTGGGGCCAGTGAACAGTCTGTAACATACTGGTACTAAGGTTTTTCTCATCCCTCAGGAAGAAGCTGAGCAAAGCTTATTAATATAATGTTGGAGGAGGCCTAGTGCAACTGCATGTTTTCATCCAACACTCTCAACTGCCTCGTCCCATGTTTAGAGTTTGGCTGGACTCAGAGCACACTGAGCCAAGCTTTCTTCTCTTTAATTGCTAAACCCATGTTTATTTGAAAGCAGACTTAATCCATGTATTTCTGATTATCCATCAGAACTCATCAAAATGAGGTCCTGAAAAAAGCCCGTTTGATGTTCAAAAAATAATCTGAAGGCATTGCTCTTATGAACAGGAAGCTGGACTTTGCCAAGAGTAAACTGCCTCCCCATTCTGAAAGACCAGTTTGGTCTGATATTTTATGGGATATTTAAACTTCTTCACTGTAGACTTGGCCCAAACTTCATCTCTTTCTTTTTTCTAGCCCACAAACCATGCTTTTAGTTATTTACCGTGTGATGGTGATTTCTGTCATCAGGGATGAGAACACTGCTAAAAATATACTGTGTAACTAGTAGCAATAAAAACATGTTATTTCCTTCATATGCCAATCCATGGTTTCCACTTTCATGATAGATCATTGTTCTTTGAAGTTCTTTTACTTCTCTTGCTTAATACTATATTTTCATCATGGTTAAAGCTATCAACTAGTTAATTAACAAATACAAATATAATAAAGTATTAAACTTGTAGGATATTTTTAATAATAAAGAAAAATCTACTAAATTCAACAGTGTTTTCAACTTGCATACACACACATATGACAGAAGTATATTTATCCCTGGACCTCTATTTTTTTCCATATAAAAAATAACTACATGATCCTACTTTTTGAAATACAACCTTAAAATCCTCTGATTCAGTCAAAAATATTATAAGGTATTAATATAAAGTAATGACACATAAGCCACATTTGAAAATTGCTCTCACGTATAACACTTCAAAATTTTTCTATAGATAAAATGTACAGAATGGCTTCAATACACTTACAAGATAGGTTTGGGAATAAGAAGTTTTATATAAATCTCTTGCAAGGCTACAGCCTCCATAAATATCATGTAAATTTCTGTTTATTCTTTCTTCATTAAGAAATTAACATCAAATGCTCTGGAGTACAGTATTGCATTTGTTCCTTTAGCCAGTAGGACCTGTTTGGTAGTTTAATTTAATTTAAGGAACATAAGAGTACATACAAGATAGTGCAGGTGTATTCATTTTCTTTCTTCACAGAATAAATGTTTCTTTTAGTTCAGTCATCTGTTCCATGGCATGGGAAGGAACTTAATTCTAACATCTGGATATCTTTATCCTGATGAAAACTACAATTAACTTTCTAACCCAAACTCCCACTTTCACAGAGACCCAGTGTGCCTATGTGCTTTCTGGTGGTACCCAGTGCTTTGCAGTCCCTGGTGAAGCAGGAGGCCCAAGCTCAGAAGGGGAAGAAAGGAACCCACCCAGTGGCTGTCCTCATTCAGTGACATCCTAAGTGCCCTTGTGTCTCAGAGGTCTCCAAGTCACAAGGACATAGGTCTGGTGCAGCAAGGATAATAAGAATTAGGCAGAACATTTCTTGTCTGGGCTTCCTTACTCATCAGGGAAAACAAGGCTCCCAAACCATAGAGAACACTCATGAGAGCATAAGGTGAAGTTGGAGAGGTGAGCTGAGCTCAAAAGTGCCTAGGTGGAAGCACCTGGGGAATGGGAACAGGAAGGACAAGGAGCACCAATCCAAAGGTCTGCAATCAAAACAAAAATGCCCTCCAAGTTGAGCTGTGGGGATATGCAGCAGGGCTCTGACTTTAAGACAAAAAACAAGACACATGAATCCCTCTCCAGGCCCTTTTTGTCAAAGAATAGGCAGAAAACTACCTTACAAGGTCATCAGTTTTTTGTTTGTTTGTTTGTTTGTTTGTTTTTGAGATGGAGAGAGAGACAGAGCATGAGAATGGGAGGGGCAGAGACAGAGACGGAGACACAGAATCAGAAGAGGGCTCCAGGTTCTGAGCTGTCAGTGCAGAGCCCCACGCGGGGCTCAAACCCACGAACTGTGAGATCATCACCTGAGCCGCAGACAGCTAACCTACGAACAACCCAGGTTCCCCTTCTTTTTTTTAAGATAACTTTTTTTTTCAGTTATTAAAGTACCATGCTTGTTATAGAAAAGCCTGTACATACAGATGTAAGATGTAAAGAATGAATTAAAAATAACTCCTAATCTCACTGATAGAGACAAACACGGTAATTTTTTGGAGTATTTTCCTCCACCATTTCTTTTCCATGCATTTATTTGACCAAACTGGCATTATGCTCTATATAGAGTTTGGAAACCTGCTTTTTCACTTACCATAATAGGAGCATTTCCCCCAAATCATTAAATGGTCTTCAAAACATGATTTAGGATGGCAGCATAGTCATTTTCTCTAATGGACCAATGTTGAAATGTTTTTGGCTAGACAAGATCATAGGCCTTTTCTAATAGGCACAAGTAGTTCTCAGATTTTGTTTTATGTATTACATTTTCCATTTTCCATTAGGATTTTTCATGCAGTGGGGTGTTAGTACAAGGGCTGGTTCAGCTGGTTCCTGGAGAAGCAAGAGAAGCAGATGTGTAGCCTTCTGGAGATTATAGACCTGAGCTCACCAACTGTGGAATCCATACACAAGTCACTGTACCCTAAAGTAAGAAATAGTAAATGCCAGGCCTCGCCATTTCTCCTCCTCTAATAAGTTTCTGAATTTCTACTTTCTTTTTAGGATGTTATGGAATATTGGCATGTAATGACAAAGTGAAGCAATAAGTAAAAGAGCAATCTGAGAATTCACAAGAATTGAATGTATGCTGCTATGTAAAGATGATGACAAACCTGGATTAAAATGGTGAATAAATATTCACCATGCAAAGATTAAACAGAGTTTCTATACTGGAAATGTGAAAGTGAAAAGATAAGAATATAAGACAAGACATCGTAGGGGAGATGGAAAAAAATAAGGATCATATTGGCCAAATTAAATTTAATGTATGCACTCATGGATGGTAAAACCATATATTAAAAAGAAATCCAGGGAATAATTAACACAATATTGACAGAGAGGTTACCTATTGGGAGGTAGGAGCTTATAATAAAGGAGAATCCCGCAAAGGGTTTTAAGTGCTGGCAGTGTTTGATTTCTTGACCTGAGAGGCTTCACTGGCATGGTAAATAATCTGTAAAGAAGCTTATGTTTATGTACCTTTCTGTAGGATAAATTAATGAGACAAAATTTAACCAATTGTCAGAGCTACTTGGAAGAGTATGTTTGTGTTTGGGCTAATGGAGAATAATTGTTCATCAGGGTAGTATACAAAGGAGAAACAGCCTTTTATTTAAAGGGAAAAAATGGAAAAAGAATTCACATGTGGGAATTGGGGCTGGGAAGGACAGAGAGATGCTCCTAGTTTGCAAACACTTATATAGGTAGCAAAATTGTACAAAATTCTTAAGATTGAGTAAATGAAACTCCTGGCAAAGGTCTTTAAGAATGATACAAGATGTACATACAGCATGATGACTATAATTAATAATATTGTATTGCATACCTGAAATTTGCTAAGATAGTACCAATCTTAAGTGTTCTCACCGTGCACGCACATGCGCACACACACGGCAACTATGTGAGGTGAACGATGTGTCAGTTAACCAGATTGTGGTAAATATTTCACAATGCATACATAGATCAAATCACCATGGTGTACATTTTAAATGTGCAAACATTTGTGAATTCTATCTCAACAAAGCTGAGAAAAGAAAGAGGCATTCAAGAAATGAGAAAGGGTCACAACAATGAAGAAGTACTGAGTATATGTGTGTGTGTGCATGTGTGTGTGCATAAATATAAAGTCAGCAGTTAATTACTATTGCTCAATCAAATCATTAGTCATAATCATTAATCATCAGCCAAAGCCTGGGAAGGAGAAAATCTGGGTTGCAGTTTACTAGATCACCATGTGATATTTTGCCAGTAATTGAATTTAAAAAATAAAAAGGTAGTATGGTATAGTAGTTAAGCTTTTGCCTTTGTACATGGATTTCTGAGATCAAGTTCCACTTCCGCATTCACAGATCTGTGTGACTCTGGGCAGGATTCTTAACCTGCTGGTGCCTCAATTTCTCACTGTAAAGTGGGGATTGTAGTCCCTACCTCACAGGATTGTCATAAGGATTAAATGAAATAATCCATGCTAGTTGCTCAGCACAGTGTCCATAAATGTTGGCTGTCATTATTATCCTTGTTACTAGTAAGGTTTATGAGTCTTAGCTCTAAAAGAAAGGCAATGTACTCAATAATGACTAGGGCCCCTTCCAATTAAAAAATGACAGGATTCCATTCCTATGGCTGTGACTTCAGTGTGTTAAACTTCCTTGGACTTCCAGGGAGCCAAGTGTGATCAGTAAAACTGTGTTGAAGTTCAAGGGGTTGAGGAAATATGAGGTGGAAATCACTCACATGATTCTGAGTCCATGATGACATAGCCACCAAGAAGAACCAGAGATGGTTAAAGTTGACGTCCTTCCATGCTGATACCTCCACGACCTCCAACAAACTGACTGAACTAATCTTTCTCTCTTTTATTAAGTTTATTTAGTTTTGAGAGACAGAGAGAGACAGAGTGCAGGTGAGGGAGGGGCAGAGAGAGAGAGGGGGACACAGAATCTGAAGCAGGCTCCAGGCTCCGAGCTGTCAGCACAGAGCCCAACGTGGGGCTCGAACTCATGGACTGCGAGATCATGACCTGAGCTGAAGTCAGATGCTTAATCGATTGAGCCATCCAGGTGCCCCTGAACTAATCTTTCAAAAAAATCTCTGAGAAAACAGAATGCTTGGTGTTCCCTTTCCACAAAGGGTCTGCCAAATAATTCTTTACAAATATATCACTCAAGAAAAAGCAAGCATATATATTTTAATTTGCTTTAGTTTAATTAAAAGTACGGTCTGAATATTGACTTGGCTTATATTTGCTGGTGACTCACCTTAACCCCATTGTACTGGATGTCCCAGACCCTTTCAGCCACTGACTGCCCATAATACCCTGTAGTCATTGCCATGATACTCTTTAAGGGTGGCTCATAGATTAAACTGGAGATATTTTTCTGTTCCCTACTCTGTGAAAATACTGTTGAATATTTTTGTGACAGTTATGGGTATCTTATGTCTTAAATCATCCAAAGCTAGACTCTATTTGGATAGTTTTCCATCTACCTTTCAGGGTAGAACAGGAAGGAAAAAGTGTTTATATCTTTTCTTTAGTCACCCTGATGTTATCCACCTCCGACCCATGCCCTCCATCCAACAACACACAGAAAGCCTTTTACCATATCCTATGTCTGCAGTTCCTTTACAGGCCATACTAGATCTATGAAGAGCATTAACTGATTTTGGGCTGATGCTCAGTAGGCCACATATAATACAGAACTATTTTTTAAAAATTATCATGTATATCTGATTTTTTTGAGGGTCAAAAAAGTGAATGTGTCAAATTTTGTGAATACCGTGTATATTCTTTTGTTACCCTCATAACAAGTGAAAAAGAAAAGAAATAGTGATAAAGATATTCCAGAAAACATAATAAAGTGCATTTTCATGAGTATGTACGTGTCTTATGATTTTTCTAGAGTATATTACAAAGTTTTCTTCAATAAAACAAAGAATTTTTTAAATGGTAAAAAGTAATTTTTAAGTGAAGATCAATCATTTTTACTAAATCACTATTCTTCCAGATAACTTTAAATTGAATCTTGATCATTATCCAAAACCAAAAATACTGTAATTTCATAAATGGAAATTCTTATGAAATACAATATATTCTATGAAAACAACTGCTTCAGTGAAAACATTTGTACAGGCTAATCCAGGGAGGCGCTACTGATATTTTTTGGTGTTGGACAGAGATAGTGAAGGTTGTTAGACAGGAGGTCGGTAGATCCTCGTAAAAATTCAAAATATTCATAGTGAAGCCTAATAGGGTGAAATGGAACAATCCCATCAAAGGACAAGTGACAGGCAAAGACAATGAGAGCCCCAAAATAAAATCCCCATGAGAAAAGGCTGACCTTGCACCCAGTAGGAAGGTCAAAGTGGGATGGAAATCCCACAGTTGTGAACTACTGGCCCCTAGAACATATTCCAACACCCAAGAGGGAGCCAGCTTATACCCTGAGAACGTGATTTTATGCTCCAAGAAAGAGCTACATCACTGTCCTGTCAGTATCATCTCCTTGAACCACCAGCACTGAAGAAAGAATTTACACAGTCTCAATGTCAACCACTGGAACAGAAAGCTCAGCCTTAGGCTGAGTACTCAGTATTTAGCATTCAGTACATAGGGCTCAACAGGAGGGAGTGGTGCTTTTTAGTGTTAAAAGAAGTCTTAAGTGCATTTTATGGTGACATGGTAATTACATTTGTGATGAGCACAGCATAATGTATACAGACTTGCGGAATCGCTATGTTGTACATCTGAAACTATGTAACATTGTGTGTCAACTATATTTCAATTTGAAAAAAAAAAGGGCAGTCTTAGTGGTGGATAACTCCATAACCATCTTGGGTTTCAGGGTTTGACCTGAGGTCTTCTGCTTTAATAGCTCCTTCTGAAGCATCCATCTTTAGAGGCAAAGTTCATCAACCTCAGAGATTCACTGACTTAACTGAAGTTGGACCCAGTACCAAGGCAAGGGCGATTCTTTAAAAGACATGACTTAGCATTCTGATAGATATTTGGACACCCAGGGACAGGGTTTGAGAGGAAACCTCTATAAGGCCTGTTCACTTCCCACACAGGGAAAAGGGACCACAATGTTACATAACACTAAAAGGATACTTAAAGTAAAAACTATTGGTGAATTTACAACATATTTGGCATCACACTGGGAGTCATATTAAGTGAGACAGTTTCGTTGAAACTAGGTTTTTAAAAAATGTTTATTTAGTTTTTTTATTGTGTTTTTTTAACATTTATTTACTTTTGAGACAGAGAGAGACAGAGCATGAATGGGGGAGGGTCAGAGAGAGGGAGACACAGAATCTGAAACAGGCTCCAGGCTCTGAGCTGTCAGCACAGAGCCCGATGCAGGGCTCGAACTCACGGACCGCGAGATCATGACCTGAGCCGAAGTCGGCCACTTAACCAACTGAGCCACCCAGGCGCCCCAAAAATGTTTATTTAGTTTAGAGACAGCATGAGCAGGAGAGGGGGAGAAAGAGAGAGAGAGAGAGAGGATCTGAAGCTGGCTCTGTGCTGATAGAAGAGAGGCTGAGACAGGGCTCGAACTCACAAACCATGAGATCATAACCTGAACTGAAGTCAGACACTTAACTGACTAAGCCACCGAGGCACCCACGAAACTAGTTTTTTTGTTTTTGTTTTTAATTTTTTTTTAACTTCCTGCTCTCAAGCCAACATAAACAGTATTCAGATTCTTGGTCCAAATATAAATACATGTTCTCACTTGAAATGAAAATTTAATCATAAACTTCTTGAGATTAAAACACTGATCAACCAGCAAGATTACATAAACATTTTAAGATTTTTTTTAAGTTTATTTATTTACTTTGATAGAGCACAAGTTAGGGAGGGGCAGAGAAGAGGGAGAGAGAGATTTCCAAGCAGGCTCCATGCTGTCAGAATCTCAGTAACTCTAAGATCATAACCTGAGCTAAAATCAAGAGTGGGACACTTAACCAATTGAGCCACCCAGGTGCCACACCCAGCGTGGAGCCCAGTTCAGGGCTTGAACTCACTACCCTGAGATCAAGACCTGAGCTGAGATAGAGTCAGACACTTAACCGAATGAGCCACCTCGGTGCCCCTAGGTTTATTTTAAAATGCAGGATAAATATGTATGTAGTGCAAAAAAAAATTTTTTTACTAAAATTTAGTTTATTAAATCTGTATTAAATATGGTTTTTCTATTACACTGCACCAAAAAATAATAATGTAAAAGGGAACTGTAATGGAATTTTAATCAATCACTGTTACAGTTCATCACTATGTTCTGCTGACACTAAAATTCCTCTATTCCATGGTATCCCATTTTGTTTTTTGACTTGTCACAAAAATAAATACAGTTAGATATTAGAATTTCATTTTACTTGAATCTTTGAGTGTGCTTTCTAATTTCAAAATTCCTATTATATTTTCTCCAAAATGATTATCCATCTTCCTCTTAAACTCATGAATTCATTTCTTTCAAGGTTAACCTTCATTTCTGTTTTAAAATAAAATATTCCTCCTTCACATATTTTTAAAAAAAAACAGAGACTGTCCCTGTATTACTGTCCAACATACACACATTTACATCAAATCCCAGCTAGTGAGGACTCATAAGTTGGTAAAGTTATATAGAACGGCAGCTAGACAGGATGAGTTTGTGTAGTGCATTTAAAGATGCAAAACGGAGAAGAAGGGCTTATTCAGTTCCAGTCCATCAAGTTCATAATAAGCAATTAAATATCTGTAATTAAATCTCCATTTACTCACCAGACCAGAACAGCACGTTCAAATCCAGTCTTCAGGGTAAGTAATAAGCTTTATAAAAACTACATTCATTAATTCTGATCATAAAGAATGTAACAAAAACAATAAAAAATAAATGTGTGTTTAAGAGATCTGGTGGCATTTAAGGTCTAGACAGGCTTAACTGGACTTCAAAATTAATACACACCTGCAGAAATAAAATAAACAACACTAAAAATTAATATGCATTTATTTCAGTACTGGGTAAGGGTAGCAATTAATATGGGCAAAAAAGGAGTTTAAGAATGAAACACCTGTGGGTATTAAAAATAGTAACATGCCCCTTTACAATGATTTCTGTTGCTGTGAACAATATTTAAGACATGTGGAAGAGGGAGATTTATAATATAATAAAAGTGTGATTGCTGGACTCGAATAGCATTCTTGGGTCTCAATAATACCCTTCTTCTATATTAGACAAATAGGATTATACAGTTTTCCATCAAAAATAATAAATACAAAATAAAAATAATTTCTAATTCAAGATATATGACTATGAGAGTTACTGATTTAGGGTTTATTGCGTACTTTATGTTTTCAGAGATCAGAATTAGAAACACGGGGTCCAGAAAAAACGAAAACATCACTCCTGCTTTTCAGAAGCTAACATTTGGAGACCCGACATACTCAGAAGAAAGAGAGTAATCACAAAGATGTACACACACATCCATTTACAAGATGCTTTCCTCACATTATTTGACCAGCTCCACAATAATTTTATGATACAAGAGAAGAGTCATTATTGTTATCTGTGGGCTTTTGAGGTTAAAAAACTCCAGTTCTGTCATAAAATAATAACATAACTAAAGAATTAAACACTTTATTATATTAAATACTTCAGGTACTGATATAAGCAGCTGCCAGAAATATCTTAATCACACCTTACAACAATCCTATGAGACAGGAGTATAATGATATGTCCAATTTAGAAACAGGAAAAATAAAGATTATTAAATAAATTTCCCGATGACACATAGCCAGTAAGTGAGAGAGAGCCAAGATAGAGGATTTGAACCTCCACCTGACTGATTCAGAACCCATAGCCTTAACCATTACATCAGCCCACCCTCCTCCATTTGCCTAGGTCTTTGAATTTGACTGTTTACTCAACATCTCTGAGACTCAGTTTCTCCAAGGATAGTATACGGCTAATAACATCTGTCTCTGGGGCTATTGTATGGATTAAATGGCATGACTTTTGATAAATTCTTGCCTCCAGTAAGTGTTGCATTAAAGGTGGGATTCTTTATCACCTTACTCCTAGAGTATTTGCCCAAGGTCACACAACTAGTGAATGGCCAATCTATGGCTCAGACCCATGTCCTCTGTCTCCCTGCTCTCAGACTGCCTTAAACCTCCTTCCAAAATGGCCAGCACTGTACTATATCCACAGTAGGCATTTTATTCTATTCATAAGTGGTAGTGCAGTTCCATTACTTACATGTCGAAAGTCCATGTTACATAATAGGTAAGAGCAAGCAGCTGGTGTTCCTCAACATTCCCTAGGCTCTCATTTGAAATGCTGGTTTCTCTCTAAGCTTCAGAACAATCAATGAGCATTCCATTTTTTTTTTCTCATTGTTTGGGGGTAAGGGGTAAGATGTGCTAACTAAAATAAAACAGTGTTCTACAAACAAAGGAAGTCATGGAGATTAGTTACATGTACACAGATTTGAAAACCATACTGCAAATATATCATTAAAACCATAAGGCAACCAGCTGACAAAGTATTATATCTAAAGGAGCAATAAACTTTAATTTACTTATTCATTGGGGTCTGTCTTCTTTGGTATTACTTACTGTATTTAACATTTTTTATTATCTGAAGCGAATTGTTTAGGAAAGTATCATTTAATTGTTAAGCTTGTAAAAGAACACAAAGATAGTCAAAGATAGCACCATCAGGTAGTAATTTACTGACCAGCCTCATGGGCTAACAGACATTAAGAGGCAGTGAGTTATGTTTTCAAATGCATGAGTTGTGTCTTGATGTCTGAAGACCAGATAATTCAGAATCTTAATAATTACTTGTAAGAATAATCACTTGTAATCACAATAATCACCTGCAATAATGTTAATAACAATAATATTGCAGGGTGACAATTCTTCCAGCTCCCACAGTAATAGAAAGCCATCCTCCTTTGCTAAGGAACAATAGAAATCAGAGGTGAGAACTCACAGTGGATCTTTGAATTATTTATGAGCTCATACATGTCACTCGCATCTGTATGTTAAAAAAAAAAAACAGGAACGTGTAATAGCTCATTAGTAATGCAAATTACAAAAAGGCAGACTTTATTCTGGCTTAGTGATGATTTTCGTAATTCAGTCCAAACAGCATTCTTACCAAGAGCTAACTGTCTCTCTTTGTATTCTTTACTATACTACTAGGACTTAGATTGCTTGGCCAGGTCAACATTTTGGGCATCTTTATTTCACTCATCTCTCATTTATCCATTTTTATCAGCTCCTAATGCACACCAGCAACACTGATTAAATCACTGTCATAATGTGTCTGAGATGCAATTCGAGTGAATGTGCATCACCAGCACACTTACAATACAGTTGATTTAATAATACACACACAAAGGGGGGAGAACAATTTTTGAAAACCTACTGTAAAAATACATGAAAGAGAAAAAAATGAAGCGAATGTGTTTAAAATGTTAACCATAGGGAATTCTCTGTACTATTCTTGCAATTTTTCATTAAGTCTGAAATTAAGCCAAAATTAAAAATTAAAAGAAAAAAATTACCATGCAACTCAAATTTGCTATTCCATTTAATAAGCGTAAGCCACAGAATGAGAGAAAGTGGTACATGAGACCCTGAGCTAGCCTCAGTTGACAGGACCCCCGAAGTATGAGCATCATGCCATGCTGAGTGTGGTTCTAGTGTTTTTAATATATGTATTTTTGTGTAAAACAGCCTTCAAAAATTTTTGCATATGCATTTTTATTATATACTATGGATTAGTCATGTGTGCATACAAATATTTTAAACGGATTGCAAAACCCTGTACACCATATTTCAAAGGTGATTTAAGATTTTCCACAGTGATTTTGTCTGTGTGTGATTTTAGCCATACATTGTAACTTTAGGTTTTATCTCTAAGTACACTATAACTCTACTGAACTCTCACAAGTATAGAAAGAAGTTTCATCATTTGATAAGTTAAGATCTTGTCTTGATGGCTGCTCTATAATCATGAAAATCAAGATAATGAAAATTTGGTTCAGTAATCCTTTCTCCTCTCTGTGCTCTTTGCCCCCTTTTAGATCTCTGCTATCATTGGGAGGCTAAACCCTTACAGTGCCCTCCTGGCTCTGGTCACCAAATGGAAGCATCTGATAAACAAAATGTGCTATGTGTCCCAAGAATGTTTTATTTGGGGAAGGAAATGCTGTCTGGGAAAAGTAACAAACAAAAGGGAATCTGACAAATCTGAGTCTTTAGTGGAGAAGAAGTCCTCAGGCAGGAGCAGTTCCTGTAGATCCATGATTCTTAATTATGCTGACATACTTATTCCATTTATTTCTTGACCATTTTAATCTCTACCACCACTGAGTTCACGTTACATTTACTCTAATGTGCCAAGCCTATTATAGGGACTCAACACACATTACAACGGACAAATTTAGCCAAGGAGATTTTCTTTGTCAGAGTATGCATCTTTTAGAGATTTGGTTGTTGTTGTAGCTGTTGTTTTGACTTTGAAATAAATGTGAAATGTAGTGAAAAGAGTCAAGGACTAAGAGTTGGAAGACCTGATACAAACCGTATGTTTGTTAAGTTATGAAATTTCTCTAAGCCTCATTTTCATAATCTGCAAGAGACATGAAGATCAGAGTCTTAATTACTTATAATCACAGTAACCGCCTGTGATAAATAACCATGTGTTAATGACAGCATGCCCTACCTAGATCACAGGTTGGTAGTAAGGAACAAAAAAAAGAATGTTTATGAAGGCACTTTATGTCTCTGAAGAGTGAGATAAATACACACAGGAGACTAGCTGTGATGGTTCATTTTATGTATTAACTTGACGGGCAAAGGTGCCCAGATATTTGGCTAGACATTATTCTGTGTACATCTCTTGAGAATGTTTCTGGTGAGAGTAACATTTGGATGAGTAGATTGAATAAAGTAGATCACCTTCTCAATACAGGTGTGCCTCACCTCATCCATTCCATTGAAGGCTGAATGGGCCAAAAACCACTGAATAAGGGAGAGTTTTCTTTCCCTCTCCCTTAACGTCTGTAAGTTGGGACATTGGTTTTCTCCTGCCTTCAGACTTAGGATTGGACTGAAACTTGTATCATTGGCTTTCTTGTTTCTCAAGCCTTCAGACTCAAGCTAGAACTGTATCATCGGCTCTCCTAGGTCTCCAGCTTGCTGACTGCAGACCTTGGGACTTCTTAGCCCATATAATCAGTGGAGTCATTTCCCTTTATAATAAATCGTATATATATCCTATTGTTCTGCTTCTCTGGACAACCCTGACACTCTAGCTATGAAAAATATTCATTCCTTACACCTATTAGTTGGGCAAAATAATGGATTGACTAGTGAACAGTTGTGTCAATCAACCAGTTTTGTCATTACAGCCACACTCAATGACTAGTCCGAAAATTCTGCATCTGTCTCCACCACATCTTAAAATTACTAAAAGGGCTGAAGATTCTGAGGTGGTATAGGACCATTTCAGCCAGAATAATGGCTGAGTCTATTTCGACAATCCACACCATGTAGTTATCTTCTTGGTCTTTAGAGTGTTTCATACTTGCCCAAAGGAAGAAGGAATGAGAGTTCATAGTTTAAGAAATGAGAATTTACAGAACACTGTATTAGGCATGAACTGGCATTATGAATCCAATGTATCTTATTGTGATGATGTCTCAAAATTTTCTGCTCCTTTGGAAAAGGTTTCTGTATGTACCTGGACATTACCACCTTCTCATAGTGATACATGTTTTCCATGAACACAGACTGCAATAATCATATGCCATCCAGTATTTTCACAAGCTTTTTGTTGTTTTTATTGTCCTTAAATTTTATCTAAATTAAACATTAAGATATTAAACGCCCTACAGTCCAAAGTTAAATAAGGCAATTCCATCTGAGGCGCAATCTCCATGAATGATAATTCAATACTGCCACAATTTTAATCACTTGTACGACCCCGTTTGTATAATGCATCATGTCAACACAAAGGTTAAACGCTCACTGGAAGAGAAAAAAAAGTCTAGGTTAGTCCTGCCCTCTAGTGTTGCTTACTGGTTCCTAAAATAAACAGAGAGACGCATCTTGGAAGCCAATTGTGCAATTCTGTCAGCATGGCAACTTGCCAGTCGCCAGCACCAGATTTTCACAGCTCCTCTCTTGGAGCTACGGATTCTTCTAGCATAGTCAACATTTCTAACCTAGTTTTCAAGAGAAATACATACAAAGCCCCACCTTCTGAACCTATACCTGCTTTAAGTCAATGGACAGCCTTGACCATGGTTTGTGCCATTGCTACTATTTCAGGAGACGGGATGCAAATAAATAAAAGGCAGCTCTCTGACTTCACAAATGAGTGTATTAGGAGAAGCTTCTGAAATGGAGATATTTGGTCTGAGAACTGTTACTAGTGTGAGCTAATCTTGAGGGACAACCTGGGCTTATCTAATAACAAACACTTTGTCATGGGCTGGGCCCTTCTGAAAGTGAGTTTGCAGAGGTATAGATCCTATGCTGGACTCCCAAGGTCCGTGTTTGCAGTAAGAAACATCTCTGGTTCCCTGTTTTTTGTATCCTTCCTCGAAATTCTGCTTTTAGAGTTAGAAACTAAAGTGCTTTAGGGGATAGTTTTTAAAAAAATCTGCAGTTTACTACACCCACCTAAACACTCCTTTGTTTTTTAAGAGAAGTCTAATTCTTGGAATGGTGGACTTTGCGGTAGGCTTTGAAAGCTTTGTGACACATCAATTTCAAAATTATTTCAAAACAATAACTGCAATTTGAATTGCTTTCTTAAAAGAATTCAAGCCACCATGTACATATTACCTGAAAACTCAAATTTCCTGATTAATTACAATCTGGCCTGTACGTCCTTGCTCTTTCCACAGCCCCTTAGTTCATGCCCCAGAGATATTTAGCTAAGTAGTAACAGTTGTTTCTAGGCACCTTAATCAGTACCAATTTCAGGAATACCGGTCCTGACCTTCACAGATAAAAAAAATAAAGCAAATATTCTTTTTACATATAAATTATACACACACAGACACATTCTAAACCTACAAAACACAAAATATCCTCCTATTATATTTCTGTTGTCATAGTTAGCAGTTCAGTTAGGCTAACAATGAACCAAATGGCATTTCCAGCCCCTGAGTCCTCATAACAGACTCCGTGATTCATTGTGCTGTAAGGGCTTTCCTTAAGCCATAATTTGGGTTCCTTCACAATGGAAGTGTAAATACAACTTTGATCTTTGATCTATTTTCAAATTGTTCATCCCTGACAGTAAGATAACCACAGACATGTAGGCTCTAAAAACATGTTTTAAGCTGAATGGAGAGCAAATGTGAAGTAGTGGACAGAACACTAGGAAATAAGAGACCTGATTCTAATTGTGATCCTGTCACCAGCTAGACTGTTAACTTGAACACGTCACTTTACTATTATGGAGACTTCTTTTGCTCATCTGTAATAGGTTTGGGCTAGACTTAGATGAAATCAGAGGTATTTAATCTTTCATCACCAAACTGCCTGTTCTAATTACATCTATGCCTTCATATGCACATCTGTGTTGCAATGTGTTTTAGACTAAAAATATAACAAATCTAAGTTTACCAATCAAGAGACAGTGTTACCCAAATACCATGTTCGCGGTGACACTGGTTCTCAGTCTAATCCATACCCAGGACATGTTTGCCATTCGCTGTGCTGATTTTCCTGCTGGTTTTCTTTGCTTAAGTCTCTGAAAGATACTAGGAGCTTAATCACTGTCATAAAAAGAAGATGAAGGATTGAAGGCTTTCTGATTAGCATTTTGCATATTTTTTTCTGAGAATTTTAAGGGCACATAAAACTCACTTGTTCCCTATCAGCATTTCCCTTTACCCCCTTAGTTTGCTGACATGTGATTTTCAAGTCATTTTCTGAAATCTGAAACCTGTTAGAGATCGCAGATGCCAAGATCTGCATGACTGCTGTAGTTTTGGCAGAATCTGCTTTTTTAAGACAACAAAGGCAATAAATAGAAATCTGCTTTCCTCTGACTCTATTCTTTTCCAAAAGAAAAAAATGTCTTTGTAGATGCATGTCATTTAATAAGATTTCTAGACTGTCTTGGTTTAGACTGTTTTTGTTCTTAGCTTTGATTCACAATAACATTTGGGCTTTTCATCTTGAGAATTGCAAGCTTATTCCTGTTATCAGCTTTTACTAAGAGCATAGCTTCATATTCTTCTTAATGTCTATGATATCTTTAATAAAAGTAATCATCTAAGTGCCAATGGTTGGCAGCAGTAAAATATGTTTTTGCCAATACAATCAAGTATTTGGACTAATATGAACCCTAACCCTGGCCAAGTCTCTCAGTCTCCACGCCATTTAAGTCAGCTTCTAAGGGACGGAGCTGGGGGTTGCTGACAAAGAGGTACAGCCTTATAATAAGGATAGGAAATGAAAAGGAGATATGACATCTGACTTAAGGCTTGGGGAAATGGAGACACGTGAAACCGTCGAGATTGGGTATAACTCTGGTGGAGAGAAATGGGTGAGACAGAAGTGGGGCAGGGAATATTAAAAGCAAATGTGAGATGAGAAACGGACCAGCCATGTTGAAGAACAGCCCAAAGTTCAGTTTTGTTATAGATGTAATTTGTGGTAACACGACAAGCTGCGAGACACAGTTGGAAAGGTGATCTGTAATTAGAACTGGAGATGAGCGCAAGAGTGGCCTGGTCTGTCCTTCATCAGTGAACAATGGAGAGTGCCCTGGAGGGGGGGAAACGGGCCACACCATACCTATCCTGGGTATGAGACACCTTCCAAAATGATACTAATAGATCCCAGCCAACTCCAGGAACCAGAGATGGACTTAGACATGCTTAGAGGAAGTCAGTCCAAAGCATAAAGTCCCTGAGATGTGCGTCCCAGAGCCCTGCTCTAAGAGCAGTAACTATGAGGGATGTTCTAAGGAATAAGCAATGGGTTCTAAAGAGTACACAGAAAGTTGAGAGAGAAGCATGGATGATGCATCAACGTTCTGAGCCTTGAGACTGAACTATCTATAATGTCCTTTGTCAGGAGCTGCACTTTCCTTTAAACAGTATTTTAGGCCCATTTTTACCTCTTGAGAACTTTTCAACAAAATAAATAACATAAATGCAACTGCAGCAAAATTACTTCACCTTTCTGTGCCTCAATTTGTATCTGCAAAATGGGAATAATAAGGCTTACATGTTTACTAGAAGCATTGAGGGGTGCCTGGGTGGCTCAGTCGGTTAAGCATCTCTTTATTGACTTACAGTTCATGAGTTCAAGCCCCACATAGGACTCACACTGGTGGTGTGGAGCCGCTTGAGATTCTCTCCCTCCTGTCTCTCTGCCCTTCTCTCTCTCTCAAATAAATAATAAACTTAAAAATGTTTTGAAAAGCCATGAGTTAGTATTTGTAAATTAACTTAGAACAGTGCCCTGTCACAAAGGTAAGTGCTATTTAAGTAGTTGTTAAATACCACGTCTGCTTTTACAGAGCCCTCCTCTTACATATAAACAACATGAAACAGCAGTTTATAACGAAGGTTCCAAACAATGTTTATCAAAATATTAGAGTCACAATGTACACGCAATTACCTTATTCTTCTGGAAGCTTTTCTTCCTTCCCTTGGGAAGGAGGGCACAGTGGAGATGAAATATTATTCTGCCTTAAGTCTCAGACTTCATGTAAATTTGTATCACATCTAATTAATATTTTACTGGATATCCAGGCTCAAATGCATACTATCTCGTACTTTCAAAGGGCCTCTGCTGTTACAACTCAAGTCTAGAGATCTGGTGTGTCGTTTGTGTCTGTAATGGGACAGACCATAGCATCGATTCCACTTTTCTATAAAGAGCACACCCACAGACATGTCTGTCCACCCTGTTAGATGGTAAGCTCCTTGCAGCCTGGGGCTGTGTCATTTCCATCATTCTATTCCTCAGCAGTGTTCAGCACGTGGTGTACACAAAGTACATGTTCTCTAGTTCTTCGCTGAACAAAACTGATTCAGGAAAAAACACACAAATGACCATGTGTGTACAAACATTTTATAAGTCGATGAACAACCAGTTTTCTTGTACAAAACCAGAAATGGTCCAGTGCAAGTATCTGGCCAAGACCTCCACTATGATGACATTTGAATCACCTGTTTTGTCTGAAGACTAAACTTTAACCTCAGTCCCACATCACCCCCCAATGTAACGATGTAAATGAAGCCATGTGGTTGAGCAGGCTTAACAAATAGCAGTCCTATTTCTTCTGTTGCTTTAAACTCTTAAAAGTTTCACATGACTGCAGACTGTTAGAATTATTGAATATGTTTCCAAGTCTTGCCTCTGCTCTCTTTGGAAATAATTCATAACCAGCTGCAGTTCCTGCCACGTCGTAGTATAGATGAAACACATTAACTTTGTTGTCTATAAACACAGACAAATCTGAGCTCTGAATCCTGAGCAAGAATCTATAATATCAGAGGGAGTTCAAAGCAGAAAGTCTTCAGAATCAGCTAGTACAGTTCCTTATTTTTCTGATGAAGATCTATAAACAGAGGAGTATGGTAGCTAAGCTGTTTATCTGATAGTTCAGCAAATGCCAGTGCAAGGAATATGCAGATGACTGAGAAACTGAATTTTCAATTTAGATATTATATATGAGATTTTTCATCTCAGGATGAAAGTGTTAATATTAAACTTTGTAGGATTTTGTTTTTCAAAGCCCCTTTTTATTGGTGTCTGCCACCTCATTTTCTCCTGGTTTTCCTCCAACTTTTGGCCCCCTTTTCTAAGTTTGTATCCTTTCCTTCTTGGTGTCTTATAAAGATAGATGATCCTAGGGATGTGTCTCTATCCTATCCTCCTTGTGTCCCACCTTCCCTCTCTTGGTGAGCCTCCCACATCCATGGCTTCAACAACCACTGCACTTGACATCTTTCAAATGCCTGTTTCCAACCCAACGTTGCCCTCCTGAGACACCAGACTCTTTGTGTTAAGAACATCTCCACTTGAATACTTTTCCAAAATGCCACATTCAGGCTACAGAGGAAAAGATCTTTAACTTGGCAGTGAACATTCTCATAAATTGACCCTGGCCACTCTCTAGGCTCCTAGCTCACCCCCTTTTGTTGACCTCTACCTGACCATTCTTAACAAACCAACTGCATTTCCTGAAAATGATGGTGTCCTTATATGCCCTCATTCCTTTTATCTGGTACATCTTCTGCCTGGAAGCCTCTGTATCTGGTTAACTCCCACTCCACCTTCCAATCACAGCTCAAAGGTCATCCCCTTGGAGCATCCAAAATCTGTATATGCAGGGCCTCTCCGGTCTTACATGGTATCCTGAACCAACTCTGCTACATCATTTATCCCAGATCCATATTTATTAGGTAGTGAATTTCCTGATATCAGAAACCATATATTAAGCTCTATTTCTACAGAGCTGACTGAGCTTAGAACCATTCCTGACACATGGCAAATTTTCAATGAATGGCTGTCAAATTACTAAGAGAATGAAAGATGAAACTAAAAAGAAACCCAGACCTTTTCAAACCAGGTTATTATTATTATTATTATTAATTATTATTATTATTTACAGTTATGTTGATATAATTTAAAGCATACAGTAGTTATATGACTATTACAAAGAATTCAATGTATCCCTTATCCAGACACACTAAAGCTGTGTATTTATACAGCTTTATGATTCTGTGTATGTTTATGCTGTTTCTAAATCATTTGGTAGTAAGTTGAAAACATCATGCTCCTTTTTCTTGATACTTCAGGGTGTATTTTCTAAGAGCAAGGCTATTCTCTTAATTAACCACAATGAAGTTATCAAAATCAGTAAATTTAACACTGATATAATTCTATTATGTAAGTCATAGTCTATTTACAAATTGTGCCTATAACGCCATTTGTTTATAGGTACTTAATAGCTACTATTTTGCCAATAATGTCTTTTATAGCTATTTTTTTCTCACCCAAAGTCCAATCCAAGATCAAAACTTGTATTTTACTATCATTTCTTCTTTGTCTTCTTTAACCCAGACTTCCATTTCCTCGGCCTATCTTGGTTTTGACCTTGATATTTTTTTTGAGACAGAGAAGGTGGGTGGGGAAAGAGAGAGAGAGAGAGAGAGAGAGACAAAACATGAGTGGGGGGGGGGGCAGAGAGAGAGGGAGACACAGAATCCAAAGCAGGCCTCCAGGCTCTGAAGCTATCAGTACAGAGCCCGACGTGGGGCTTGAACACACGAACCTCAAGATCATGACCTCAGCTGAAGTCGGATGCTCAACTGACTGAGCCACCCAGGAGCCCCTCCAACTCCATTTTAGAAACAGCTTGTCAACTTCACATGCAAAGAAAGGTGCTGAATTTTTTATTGGAATACCTTGAGTTTATATATCAATTTGAGGAGAACTGATAACTGAAATTTACTTTCTTCTGATTCATGAATATGGCATGCCTCTTCATTTATTTATGCATTTTGAAAATATTTCTTCCTTGGGGTACCTGGGTGAATCAGCTGGTTAAGCGTCCCAGTCTTGATTTTGGTCAGGTCATGATCTCAGGGACATGAGATCGAGCCCTGCATTGGCCTCTGCACTGATGGTGGAGCCTGCTGGGGATTCTCTCTCTCCCTCTCTTTGCACCTCCCTTGCTCACGCATGCTCTCCCTCTATCAATATAAATATTTAAATTTTATTTTTAAATATTAAAAAAAATTTTTTTTTAACATTTATTCATTTTTGAGAGTGAGAGAGACAGAGCATGAGCAAGGGAGGGGCAGAGAGAGAGGGAGACCACAGAATTGGAAACAGGCTCCAGGCTCCGAGCTGTCTGCACAGTAGCGGACGCGGGGCTTGAACTCCCAGAATGCAAGATCATGACCTGAGCCGAAGTCAGACGCTCAACCAACTGAGCCACCCAGGAGCCCCTATTTTTTAAGTATTTTAAAAATATTTCTTCCTCATTGAGTTTTACTTTTCAGTGTTACAGGTTTCTACATAACTTTTTAATTTTTTTTAATGTTTATTTATTTTTGAGAGAGACAGAGACAGAGTGTGACCAGGGGAGGGGCAGAAAGAGAGGGAGACACAGAATGGGAAGCAGGCTCCAGGCTTTGAGCTGTCAGCACACAGACTGATATGGGGCTCCAACTCACAAACCACAAGATCATGACCTGAGCCAAAGTTGGAAAATTAACTGACTGAGCCACCCAGGTGCCCCCAAATTTATCACTAAGTATTCTAAAGTTTGATGACATTTACATGGTATTTAAATTTTCATTTTCCTGTTGTTTCTGACTTATATATAAAAATTAAATTGAATTTTTAAAAACTAATTAAGTAGGCTCCATGCCCAAGAAGTCACACGCTCTACCAACTGAGCCAGTCACCCCAAACTAAACTGAATTTTATATATTGACTTAGTGCCCTTTGATTTTGCTAAACTCAAGGATTGTTATTTCAAGTAACTTCAAATAATAGATTATTTACTTACTGTTTGTGAATAAAAACTTTTATTTCTTTTTCAACTGTTCATACATAAAGATTATGTTTTTCAATTAATTTCACAAGAACCTGATATAAAGTGGTGACAGTAGATATTCCAGCTTTGGTTCTGATCTTAGTGGAAAAGTGTTTAGTCATTCACAACTAAATATTAAGTAGCTAAAGTTTTTTTGTAGATGCTTTTTGTTAGGTTAAGTAAATTTCAATCTAATCCTAATTGCTAAGAATATTTTTATCATGAATAAATGTTGAAATTTGTCAAATCCTCATTCTGCATCTCTTGAGATTACACACACACACATTTATATATAATAAATTAAATTGATTAATTTATTAATGTAAATACCCACCTTACATTCCTGGTTTAAAAATCTCTTAATCAGGGGCGCCTGGGTGGCGCAGTCGGTTGAGCGGCCGACTTCAGCCAGGTCACGATCTTGCGGTCCGTGAGTTCGAGCCCCGCATCGGGCTCTGGGCTGATGGCTCAGAGCCTGGAGCCTGTTTCCGATTCTGTGTCTCCCTCTCTCTCTGCCCTTCCCCCGTTCATGCTATGTCTCTCTCTGTCCCAAAAATAAATAAACGTTGAAAAAAAAATTAAAAAAAAAAATAAAAATCTCTTAATCATGATCTATTATCCATTTTATATATTTCAAGATTTCATTTGCTAAAATCCTGGTGAGGATTTGTTGTTGTTTCTGTTGCTTTTTTTTTTTAACATCAAATCAATATTGGTTTATAGTTTTCTTTGCTTGTATTGCTTTTGTCTGGTTTTAGTATTAGAGTAATTTGAACCTCATAAAATGAGTTAGAAAACACTCTTCATATTTTCTGGAAAATTTTGTGTAAAAACAATAAAAATTGTACCATTTCTTCATTAACTCTTTAGTAAAATTTAACAGTAAAAGTCATTTGAGAATTGGGATTCTTTTCATGGGAAGTTTTTAACTATGAAACCATTTTTTAAAAAATTATATGACTATAGAACTATTTAGGTTATCATTTTTTTTTTTTAACATTTTATTTCTTTTTGTGACAGAGAGAGAGCATGAATGGGGGAGGGTCAGAGAGAGAGGGAGACACAGAATCGGAAGCAGGCCCCAGGCTCTGAGCCATCAGCCCAGAGCCCGACGCGGGGCTCGAACCCACGGGCTGCGAGATCGTGACCTGAGCTGAAGTCGGACGCTTAACCGACTGAGCCACCCAGGTGCCCCTAGGTTATCATTTTTAAGTAAGCTCTGGTAGCTAGTATATTTCAAGAAATTGTTCATTTCCTTTAAGCTGTCACATTTATTGACGTGTTTTTTTTCAAATATTCCTTTTAATTAAATTCAACAGGATCTGTGGTGAGGTCCTATCTTTCATTCCTGATATTGGTAAACTGTGTCTTCTGCTTTTCTTCATCAATCGGGATGTAAGTTTATCAGCTTTATTGATTTTATTGACTTTTCAAAGAATCAGCTTTTTATTGTTTCTATTTATTCCATTCTTTATTTTTTTATATTTTCCTGCTTACTTTACATTTAATTTGTTCTTTTATTCATAGTTTCTGGAAGTGAAATCTTGAGTCATTGATTTAAATTTTTTTTCTTTTCAATTTTATGTAATCCCACAGAGTTCTTTCTAAGTGCACAAATTTGGTATGTTGGATTTTTATTGTAGTTCTGTTTTAAGGTCTCTCTGATTTTTGGCCCATCAGTTATTTAGAAATGTGTCATTTAATTTCCAAATATTTGGGGATTTTTTTTCATACATCTTTCTGCTAGCAATTTTATTTAATTCCACTGTACTCAGACAACATACTCTGTACAATTTAATACTCTTAAATTTGTTGATTCGGTTTATAAATCAGCATATAGTCTACTTTGATGAATGTTCCATGTGTTTTGGAAAATAATGTGTATTTTTCTTTTGTTGAGTAGAATACTTCGTAAATGTCAGTTATCACTGGATCTTGCTTTTTATAATCCAAAATGACAGTCTCTGCCATCTACTAGGGGTATATGGACCAACTTCATTTAATACAACTATCAATATAGTTAAGTTTTAATCTACCATCTTTGTTTTTGATATTTATCCCATAAGCTCTTTCTTTTTTTCTGTCTTCCTTTGTGGTGAGCATTTTATATTATTTCATTTCTTTTGTTGACTGTCTTAGCTATAACTTTCATTGTGTTATTTTAGTAGTTTCTTCAAGCTTCTTAGTATACATCTTTAACATATCACAGCCTACCTTCCAATAATATTATGTCCCCCTTTCTCTTTTATGCTATTGTTGGTACATATTTCAGTTCTACATGTTAATGAAACTTACAACACACTGTTTATTATTTTTGCTTTATATAGCCAATTACCTTTTAACAAGATTAAAAATGAGAAGTAAAATATCTTAAAACATACATAATCACTATTTTTCTGTTCTTTACTTTTTTGTGAAGACCCGAGTTTCCACCTGACATCATTTCCTTCTCACCTGAAAAAATTTCCTTTAACATATTTTATTAGAGTAAATCTGCTTGCTATGATTTTTTTCAGATTTGGTTGGATGGAAAAGTCTTTATTTTGCCTTCATTTTTGAAGGATACTTTTAGTAGGTATAGAATTCTAGGTTGTTGGGGAACCTGGGTGGCTCAGTTAAATGGCCGACTTCAACTCAGGTAATGATCTCACGGTTCGTGAGCTCCAGCCACGTGTTGGGCGCTGTGCTGACAGCTCGGAGCCTGGAGCCTGCTTCAGATTCTGTGCCTCCCTGTCTGTTCTGTGCTCTCTGTCTCTGTCTCTCAAAATAAATAAACATTAAAAATAGGAATTCTAGGTTGAAATATTTTATCTTAGCACTTTACAAATGCTCTCTCACTGTTTTCCTGTTTGTATGTTTTGTGACAAGAAGTTCTGTAATTCAATACAACTCAGCACTAGGTTTATCAGAGTTGGTCTCCATGTAGTAGAATCATGGTGAAGAAGAGTTCAGAAGTAACTCTGTTAGGAAATATAGGAGTGATCAGAATTGGTTTATGAAGCCAAGGGCAGTAGAGTCGTTGAGACATACAATGATTTCTTTCGTCTGCAGCTTCAAGTCTTAAAAATTCTCCTCCTAAAGACAGGTCCTTTCATCTAGTAACTGAATATAATCACCAGTGTATATGATAAGAATTAATTATACATGGTATCAAGTAACAGAGCCCATGTTGATGCTTCTAGTAGGCACTAGAGACTTATCGAAGAAAGAAGAAAGGCTAAAAATGTAGCTATAAAAAATTAATAACATCATGTTATAAAGATTATTTATGTAATCTTCATGCTTCCTATGTGTCAGGTTAATATTTTTGAAAATTCAGTTGTTTGCAATCATCAACTCCTTTCATGACTGCTTATCATATCATTGTTCATATTCTAGTATCTCATATTTAATACCAATATTAAAATAATATGGGAAGAGAACTTTCCTGCTTTAAAACAAAACTATGGTGAATATCTGCTGGGAATTTTCCCAAAGAAAATGAAAACATTAATTCGAAAAGATATGTGTACCCCTTTGTTTACTGCAGCATTATTCACAACAGTCAAGATATGGAAGCAACATACTCAATAGATGAATAGGTATAAAGAAAATGTGGTATATATAATGGATTATTACTCAGCTTTAAGAAATAATGAGATCTCACCATTTGCAATAACATGGATGGACCTAGAGTGTATTATGCTAAATGAAATGAGTCAGTCAGAGAAAGACAAATACCACATGATTTCACTTATATGTGGAACTTGAAAAATAAAACAAATGAATAAACAAATGAAAACAGAAACAGATTTATAAGTAAAATATAAAAATAGAGAACAAACTGGTAGTTGCCAGGGGTGTGGGGAATGGGCAAAATAGGTGAAGAGAATTAAGAAGTACAACATTCCGAACATCAAATAAATAAGTCACAGACATGAGAAGTAAAGCATAGGGAATATAGTCAATAATATTGTAATACCATTGTAGGGTGATAGATTTTAACTATACTTATCCAGGTGAGCTCTGGGTAACGTACAGAATTGTTGAATCACTATGTTGTGCACCTGAAACTAACAGAACATTTATATCTACTAAATTTAAAGAATAAAAATTAAAAAAAATAGGTAAGTCAGGAATTTAAAATAAAGTTCTGCCTAAAATGCCCTAAAACACATGCAAAAAAAAAAAAAAAAAGAAAATATAGTGAATATATAAAGATCCTTCTTTTGTGGCTTCAGATACTATGATTTCTCAATGTTCATAATGCCAGTAGCCATTCTCACTGAAGTATTTCAAGTCTAGATGGTTAAGGCAATGGTTCTCAAACTTCAGTGTTCATAAAATTACCCGGAGAATTTGTTTAAGATACAGGTTCCCTGCCCTTCCCCAGTCATTCTGATTCAGTATGATAGAGTGAAGCCCAAGAGCAAGTGCCAACAGGAAAATTTCTAGAACTTTTTATGCAGGTGATCGTAACAGCATGGTTGGAGAAACACTGTTGGCTTTGAACTGACCAAAGGATACATGCAGAGATTCAAGGAATGCAAGGGTTTTTTGTCATTCACTTCTTTCCTCTAAAAAGAAGTCAAAATCAGGATTTGGGAAAACATGGAAGAAAAGCTGTTTATCGTCTTTTATCCAGAGATAAGTGACTGGAGATATGTATGATTAGATGAACTATCAAACTCTCCACATACATTATCTTTGAGTTAGAAATCATTATGTCATTTTGTGGCAAAATATGGCTAGGGATTGAAGGAACTTGTACAAGGTTATGCAACTAATAAATGTGAGGGCTGGAATTCAGCCCCGAAACGTGATCTAAAGCCCATACCTTTCTGCAGCATCTGCTTACCCCTCCTCATGTTCCCTCAGGGCTGTTTGCAGAGACAACAATCAGAAACTTTTGAGTTGCCACTTTAGAAGTAACTCTGTATCTAGAAAGTCCCATATTCTTATCTTGGAAAACGAAATAAATAAAACCAACAAAAATGTGGCTGTTAGTCTTTGCAGCTTTTTGGAAAGAAAGAAATCTTTATAGAGCTGTCTAGAATATGCTGATTAATACTTCTCTTTCAGTAGTTATCACTTTGTATTTAATTTACTATGTAACATATCTATCTTTCCCACTAGAAAATAAATTTCTCCAGTTCAAGATATACGTCTTATTTATCTCTGTACCTGGCTACCACTACCAGAATCACATTGGCAAGCTGCCCTGTGATGGATACCAATAACCTACAAGAAATTTCTCTACAAATGTCACTATTTATGTTTAGTAAAACATGTGGTTGAGGACGCTATTCACTATTAACTCAGTATTCTGAGTATATGACACTCATCAAATAATTTTTTTTTTCAAATTGAAGTGTCAGGACATTTTTTCCTTTGCCTTAAAAATTAGTATGTTTTCACCTTATAGACAATATGAGTCATACACCTTTAAAATTTATTTTTAGGGGCATCTGAATGGCTCAGTCAGTGAAGTGTCCAACTTCAACTCAGGTTATGATCTCACGGTTCATGGATTTGAGGCCCATGTTGGGCTCTGTGCTGACAGCTCAGAGTCTGGAGCTGCTTTGGATTCTGTGTCTCCCCTGCTCTCTGCCCCTCCCCCCGCTCACACTCTGTCTCTGTCTCTCTCTGAAAAATAAACATTAAATTTTTTTTTTAATTTATTTTTAGAATTGCTTTGGTTTCCAGGAGTCAAGAGCCAAATTTGTGGCTCAATTTAATATTCACGTATAGCCTGAATATTGCTGCTCTAAATTGCCACTGATCTTGGCTTATATTCTAATTTTTGTTTTCCTATTTCTATTTCCTTGTTATTTAAATGTGTGTATTCTTAGTAGGTTATATCAAGTATTTTGTGAAACACATAGATTACAAATAAAATCCCAGTGCCTAGTTGTATTACTTAACATCACATCAGTTTCTCTAATAGATAACCCCTCATATCTTAACACAACAGAGCTATATTTCTCAATCCCATTAATTTCCTTGGCTAGTAGCCATCCATATGGTTATTCAGGCTTGGCTCTTTTTACCTTATGGACTCTCCCTCTTCCAGGATCTTACAGAAATTCTGATTCAACCAGTATATGGGGATGAGACTGGAGGAGAATACTTCATATCCACTCATGTTTCATGGTCAAGAACTAGAAACTAGTCTCTCCCTATGCCAGGTGTGGCAGAAAATCAAGATCCTAGGTGGGCAGCAGCTTCTTAGGACTCAGTTCTTTCTATGGAGAAGACACACACATTTTTGTTGATCACTTAACTAGCCCCATTTCCTACTTAACAGATGTTACAAGGTATCTGTTGGATGATTTAAAGGGATGCTTACAGAGCTAGAACCTTATTGGGCAAAAAATAAAATAACCTCCTTATTTGTGTATAGCTGTCCATGACCTTGCATTAGCATGATTTAATCAACCCATATATAGTGCTTATATGATAGTGTCTATGAGTTGAATTTTTTACAACATAAAAAAATCAAATGTCTTGTATGACCTCAAACTGCCAGTTGAAGTTTCTTGGTCATGGTCATGTAAGCCAACAGAAGGTATTTGTTAATGACCGACTTCCAGTTGCTTAATAGAGAACTATGGCCAGTAGGCTGAGCAGATGGTTGAGAGGGTTTGGGCTACATGGACCATGAACACAGTTGTAGGCTTGGGGGTAGGAGCTCTATAGAAGTCATCCTGATTCCTTCTCATCCTGCAAAAAACCCACAATGAGGTAGAGGGCCTGAGGCTGATCAGCAAAATTAGGCCAAAAAACCATCAAATTACAACATGAGAAGGACGAAGAGTCCTTGAGTTTTAATATACACCAAAGTTAATTCTTTAAAATGTCAGACTTTTATATTTCAGGTCAGATTCTAAATACACAAAGATACAGCTTGTCTAACTGTGTCATCAGGATCCTCAACATTTCCTATTAATACTTTCCCAAACACAATCTTCTTCTCACATTATGGCCTACTTCTTACTAAAAATTATATTGGTTTAACAGAAAAGACTATAAAAAACAGTCCACTTAATTTAGTTCCTTCAATATTTCCTCAGAGGGGCACCTCAGTCGCTCAGTCAGTTGAGCATCCAACTTTGGTTCGGGTTATGATCTCATGGTTTGTGGGTTTGAGCCTAGCGTTGGGTTCTGTGCTGACAGCTCAGAGCTTGGAACCTGCTTCAGATTCTGGGTCTCCCTCTCTCTCTGTCCCTCTCCTGGTCTCTCTCTCTCTCTCTCTCTCTCTCTCTCTCTCTTTCTCTCTCAAAGATAAATAAGCATTAAAAAAAATTCTCTTAGAAACCCTAATCTTATCTGGGTTTATATCCACAATTGTTGCTTTCAAATCTCTGCTCTAGTCCCAGAAGACATACAGAGATGTTTCTCTGAGAGATTTCTCCAGCTACAGCTGATAGGATTTATTATCATGACTTCACTTGCATTGTGTATGGTTTCATAGTTCACAGCTCACAAAGTTCTTGTACATATATTATTTCATTATATTTTTACAATAATCCTATAATATAGAGAACTTATTGTTATTTACCTCTTATAAAAGAGGAACTAGAACCTTTAGGAGGTGGATTCGTTTGTCCAAACACACAGTAAGTGGTAGAATGACCATGTATCCCAGTTTTCCAAAGACAGTCTTGGTTTATGCCTATTGTCCTGGTGTAAGTATTACATACCTTTCACCCTCAAGGTGTCATAACTTGAACAATAAATTATTGCCAGTAGTGAATCCAGGACTAGAACACAGTTTCTCACTTATGAATATGAATATCAAGAGGGTGGGGGGAACAACCCCTCCTCCGTCCTTCTGGGTTACTAGAAAATTATGGAGCAAAATGTTTACTCACATCAGAATGGAGCCATGAGTCTCCCTTTCTAAGAACTGGGATAAAGTAATTAAATTAGGGTAAAGAAAAAGGCTGTCCTTTCTTTAACCTCAAGGTAAGCTACAACATTTATCCTCAGTTTGGAAATCATGTCAATTCAATTTACAACTAAATTGAAAGAAAGTCCAGAGATTTCCCCCAGGCTCACGAATACATTGCTATTATTCAACCCAGGCTTTTTTTCCTTCAGAAATATGCAAGTAGTAGTCTCACACCACTTCTATCATCTATTGAGAAGATCCATTAGTGACACAATTTCCTTACTGTTCTCTGTAACACTGTATAAGGCCAGAGCATGGCATATTTTTCTTTCCCCAAAAAGTTAGTCAGAATAGACAGTTTAATGTCAATTAATAACCCAGTTATTTGCTGCCATACGTGAAAAAGAATGAAGCTAACAATTTGAGAGTAAATATTAGAACCAGACTATAATGATCTGGAAGTTGAACCCATGCAGGAAGAGGTAAACAGAAGGAATATTCTTTACCTTACCACACATTTTCCTTTCATTTCTTTATGCTTGTCACTGGTTAAATGTCCTAGAGTTCAATTCCTCTCTCCATCTGTGTACCTTAGGGAGGAAGAGGCTCCTCATGAAGTGGGGGATGGTGAGGCAGGCGGGGTGGGGGTGGTGAGGGGAGACCATCTTGAACAAGTGGCAATAAAAAGCCACTTCACAAAGCCAGAATAGATTTCAGTCTGAAGAAAATGGCAGTGCTTGGGCTTTTTTTTTTTTTTTTTAATGAAAAGTAACTTTGTTCCAATAGTTTTTCAAGAACAAAAATGTATCTTCACACTTTTGTCATTATATTTATGAACTGTAAATCCTCATTTTATGGAAACAAGGCAGGATTTCAAACTCCTAAATCAACCCGGTAAATCTCCAACCTCAGGAGTTCAATTCAAGGAGAACCCCTTCAAAGATACTGACATTTTATAGGGAACTTCAGGAAAAACAAACAATGAGAGTTTTCAGTGTACATTTTTTTGTAACCCTGAAGGCTTGTCATGGGAGACAGCGAACATGTAAAGAGAATAAAGCCTGCTGCTGAGATTGCATTTTCTGAACCCCAGGTCAGTATGACTTAAACAATAACAGTAAGATGGTCTCTTGGGAAATTTGGTCTGGGGCTCCTAACAAACCACCATTGTTTCCTTAAAGGAACATTTTCCTTTTTTATCAGGGTATCATGATGTTTGATATACAAGTAAACTTTTCAAAAGGAAGAAAAGTGGCTCTTTAGAAAGTCCACTTGCAACTGCAAAGCACTTTATGAATATTGTAGGCTTGAGGCTTTACCTTCCCTCTTACACTATTTCCCATTATTTGCTAGACACAGTCCTGTTATAGTGCTGTATCTTGGTGAACTGTATGCCAACTTCTACTAATGACGCCATTTCAATACGCCCAGCTTTACCAATGTTTAGCCAGCTGGTAGTGCACGGCAGCCAATCCAAATATTTCATTGTTGGATGAAATCGTTTCACAGGCAACCACAGTTCTTAGGCATGTGAATTTTATTAAGGCTTATTCCATACACTAGGACAAAACAGAACACAGAGCAGTTCACTCTGAGTTGCTGAGTGAGACTCATTGCAAACAATTTCCACCCATTCACTGAACAATGTCCAAAAAATTATGGTCTTCATGGAACTGGGAGTTGTGGAAGTATGTGAAAGTGCTTAGGTTCCTGAGAGCCAATAGCAACCATGTCTTTTTCTGCTAATGACAAAGTCTTAGTTCACGCGGTGCTTAACAGACATGGAGGCAAATGTCTCTTAATCCCTTAAATAGAAAGCATACATAGAAACTACATAATGAACTATGTCATCTTTTTCTCTCCAATGTATAGTGATAGCTGTGCCAAGCAGTAATGCTCTATTTCTGAAAGTATGTACCAAGAGTTTTTAATGGCATTGTCAGCTGAGTGTCCTACAGTCTCGCCTACATGTGCCATTTTCCACACCCTTAAATGAAAGACTTCCCTTTCATATGCCACTGTGGAAACACATCATTCGCTGCAGCTTGTGCCTCTCCAGGCTGTCATAACTGCTTCAGGGAATATCTTTATCAGCCACTAGAGAATCGGTGCTGGAAAAAGAATTCCAAGGCTGTCCTTGGGTTTACTTACAGAGAGGGTTTTAATGTGCTCAGTGGTGTCACCAACATATAAAAGGGGTCAAACGCTTTTACCAATTCTTTTGGAAAGGGAGTAAAGAATGTTGCAGGGAAGTTGGGCTCAGGCTCAGCCAATTCAAATTTAGAAAGTGCACAGACCACATTGAAATGAAATACTAGTGTCAGCGAGGAGGGGCACAGTCATGGCAAAGATGGCTCAAACAAAACTGACTTTGAACAATCAGTGAGGCATTGGCCACAGAGAGAGACTCAGGCCAAGAGTCAACCGTGGGAGATTCTGTTTCCCTCTGCCACTACTGACCCGTGAGGTGTCTGGGCACACTCAGCAGGGTTAACCATTCCCCACGCCCATCCAGAATGAGGTCTCAGATGTGAAAACTTATAACAAGGCAGACATATACTCTACCCTGTACTGTTCTCTGATTTTTATTATGTGTTCATGAATCTTGTCCCTCCACCCAAATTATAATCACTTTAAGGTCACAAACTACATAAAATATACCCTTTGGATCCTACAGGAAACTTTTCAGAGTACTGAGCACAGAATCAGTACTCAATAAATACTTACTGAAAAATTGAATATAATGATGTTAAAGGAAAGAAATCCATGTATCAATATACTGTGAGCTCCATTAGGAAAATTCTCTGCTCATGGTTTTATCCCCAGTGCATGGCACAAGTACCTTAGTACATTTTTTTTATTGAATATGCAGGATTTGTTGAATGAACTCAGGGATGTTAATATATATCTTATAATACTGTGTATTTTTAGTTCTGTTTTAATGTACTAATACATATGACACATTTTTCCAATTAGGAAGTATTCTTTTATAAAAAGCTGACTTTTTAACAGTTGCATTTACTTCATGAATGGATAGTGATCTATTTAATCAACATGCTAGACATGTAAATGCTTTCCTTTTTATTTATTTATTTTTTCATCTCCCTCATCTTGCTTTCTCTTTCCTTTCTTATGATAATCGGACTCTAAAAATTCACCAAGGAAAGCCTGTAGCCTTTTGACTAGAAAAAAAAAGCCAAATAGCTTCTGAGGACAAGGGTGGGTTTTCTGTTGTTATTCTTTTTAAATGTTTACTCATTTTTGAGAGAGAGAACTGAACAAGGAGCAGGGGAGGGGCAGAGAGAGAGGGAGACAGAGGATCAGAAGCAGGCTCCCATGCTGACAGCAGTGAGCCTGATGTGGGGCTCGAACTCATGAACCATGAGATCATGACCTGAAGTCAGATGTTCAACCAACTGAGCCACCCAGGTGCCCCTTGCTGTTTTTTAAGAGACAAACTGTATTCTAATCAACCTTTTTGTTTTATGTTATTTATTTGTTTAAGCCTTTTATTTTATTTTATTTATTTTTTTATAAATGTTTATTCATTTTTGAGAGAGAAAGCATGAGTGGGAAAGGGGCAGAGGGTGGGGGCGAGGGGGGCGTGGACAGAGGATCCAAAGCAAGCTCTGAGCTGACAGCAGCAAGCCTGATGCAGGGCTTGAACTCACAAACCATGAGATCATGACCTGAGGTCAGACACTCAACCAACTGAGCCCCTAAGCTTTTTTATTTTAACATAACTATAGATTCACCTGCACAGAGAGAGCCTGTGTACCATTTCTCTAGCACTCTCTCCAATAACAACATCTTACAGAACTATAGTACAATATCATGACTAGGATCTTGACATTGACACAGTCAGATACAGGACATTTCCATCAGTCTTTCCGGTTGCGCTTTTATAGCTGCATCCTTCCCTCACACCTTACTCTCACCTTAAATCCTGACAGCCACTAATTTGTTCTCCAATTCTAGCTTTTGTCCTTTCGTGAATGTTCTGTAAATGGAATTATACAATATGTAACCTTTTGGGATAGGCTTTTCCATTTGGCATAATTCTCTGGATATTCACCCAGATTACTTCTTGTATTAGCATCTTGTTCTCAGTACTCTCACTGAGTAATATTCCATGGTATGGATCTACTAGAGTACATTTAACCATTCACCTATTATAAAACATCTGAGTTGTTTCCAATCTGGGGCTGTTATGAATAAAGCTGCTGCAAGCATTGTATACAGGTTCTTGTGCAAATTTAAGTCTCACTTCTTTGGGATACACAGATAAGAGAGCAAAGTGCAACTATTGGATTATATGGTAATTGCATATTTAGTTTAATGAGAAACTGCCAAATTGTTTTCCAGAATAGCTATGTCATTTTACATTACCATCAGCAATGGATAAGTGATCCAATTTTTTCACATTCTTGACAGCATGTAGTGCTGTCATTTTTTATTTTAGCCATTCTGATAGGCATGTAGTGATATTTCACTGTGGGGTTGTCTTAATTGTAAACTTTACTTTTTAGAGCAGTTTTAGGCTCACAGAAAAATTGAATGGAGAGTACAGTTTCCACATACCCTTTGTCCCTACATGTACACAATGTCCCCCACCGTACACACTGTACCATAGTGGTACATTTGTTACAAATGATGAACCTATATTGGCATGTTGTTATCACCTAAAGTCCATAGATTACATTACAGCTCACTCTTGGTGGTGCACACTCAATGGTTCTGGCATATGTACAATGACATGTAACCACCACTGTAGTATCGTGCAGAATAGTTGCAGTGCCCTAATGTTCATCTGTGTTTTGTCTATTCATCCCCTCCTCTCCCTAACTCTCCTGGAAACCACTAAACTTTTTACTGCCTCTATAGTTTTACCTTTTCCACAATGTCATATAGTTGGAATCACATAGTATGTACGCTTTTCAGTTTGGCTTCTTTTACTCAAGAAATATGCATTTTAATTTACCTTCATGTCCTTTCATGGCCTTCCTTCCTTCCTTCCTTCCTTCCTTCCTTCCTTCCTATCTCTTTTTGCAATGAATAATATTTCATTTTTCTGGATGTACCACAGTTTATTTATCCATTCACCTATAGAAGGACAGTTTGATTGCTTCCAAATTTTGGCAATTTTGGATACATTTTCTATAAATATCCATGTGCAGATTTTTGTGTAGACATAACTGTTTGATTCACTTTGGTAAATACCACTGAGTAAGATTGCCAGATCGTAAGGCAAGAAACTGGCAAACTTGGGGCACCTCAGTCTGTTGGGCATCTGACTTCAGCTCAGGTCATGATCTCACAGCTCATGGGTTTGAGCCCCACGTCGGGCTCTGTGCTGACAGCTCAGAGCCTGGAGCCTGTTTCAGATTCTGTGTCTTCCTCCCTATCTGCCCCTCCTCTGCTTGCACTCTCTCTCTCTCTCTCTCTCTCAAAAATAAATAAACATAAAAAAAAATCTAAAAAAAAAACCTGGCAAACTTTCTTCCAAAGTGGCTGTACCATTTGGTATTCCATTCAAAACAAATTAGTTCCTGTTGCTCCATATCCTCACTAGCATTCATTTGGCAGTGCTTTGGATTGGGGCCATTCTAATAGGTATGTGGTGGTATCTCACTGTTGTTTTAATTTGCATATTTCCCTGATGACCTATGATGCAGACCATCTTTTCATATGTTTATTTATCATCTACATATCTTTGGTGAGGTTTCTGTTAGGATTTTTTGACCCCCCCTTTCTTAAATGTTTATGTATTTATTTATTTTTTGGAAAGGGGGAGAAAGGGACAGAGACACAGAAAGAGACCAAGAATTCCAAGCAGCCTCCATGCTATCAACACAGAGCCAAACACGGAGTTCCAACTCATGACCCTTGAGATCATGACCTCATGACCTCATGGATGCTTCACCAACTGAGCCACCCAAGCACCCCTGCCCTCTTTTTGAGTTTTTTGTTATCTCATTGAGTTTTAAGAGTTCTTTGTATATTTTGGATAAAAATTCTTTATCAGATGTGTCTGTTGCAAATAATTTTCTCCTAGTCTGTGGCTTATTTGAATATTTCCTTGACATTGTCTTTCACAGAGCAAAGTTTTTAACTGATTGAAGTCTAGTTCATCAATTATTTCTTTCATGGATCATGTTTTTGGTACTGTGTCTCAAGAGTCATTGCATACCCAAAGTCATCTAGGTTTTCTACTATATTATCCTCTACACATTTTATAGCTTCTGATAAAATCCCAGCAGGTTAGGCATTGAAAATATAGTTTCTCCTGTGGACAAGCCTTGCTAAGAACAGAATTTTATGCATATTTCAAAATGGTTATTTTTTACCTTCTCCTGTCAGAAGTGCAGGAGATAGGCACTATGAGAAACTGGAAGTAAAACTCACAAAAGTGTTGGGGCATCCTTCCAATGAGTTGCGTAAGACTTTTTAACTCTCAGACTTTCTCACACTGAACCTCCAGCAATTAGTCAATTAGTTCAGGTATTTTTACCCAGGCATCCAGTCCCTGGGAGGTTTCTGATTGTGGATATCTGCTCCAGTAAGTTGTAATTATCTGTATCTGTCTGTCTGTTTCTCCAATACTGGAAGGCAGCAGTTTTTCCTACTATCTTACTTTGATGGATCTAAAAGAAGCTCTTGGGGTGCCTGGGTGGCTCATTCGGTTAAGCATTCGACTTCAGCTCTGGTCATGATCTCGCAGTTCGTGAGTTCGAGCCCCACGTCGGGCTCTGTGCTGACAGCTGGAAGCCTGGAGCCTGCTTTGGATTCTGTGTCTCACTCTCTTTCTGCCCCTTCCCCATATTCATTCTCTCTCTCTCTCTCTCTCTCTCTCTCTCTCTCTCTCTCAAAAATAAACATTAAAAAATCTTTTTCACAGAAGCTGTTGATTTTTTAGTGTCTTCAGGTTTTAATTTGCTTTTCCCTAATAGCTAATAATGTTGAACACGTTTTCATGTGCTAAAACCAGTTTAAATCATGTTAACTTTTAGTAAACTCAAAATTCTTGGGAAAAAATGTTTATCCAAAATATACAAGGAACTTAATTCCTAACTCAAAAGAATAACTGAATTCTCAAAAAGTTTTACCTAAAGAAACTAGGCGACTGGTATCTTTTCCAGTGAGCACAATGATGTTCACTGAACTTCATTGATCTGTGGAATAGATGACTCAGGGATTGGCAACAGAACTCTAGATAGGAAAGTTTATCACTCTCTTATTTCATGGAAGTAATAGACAGACATTGAAAGGCAAGCCAATGAAAGGTCCCTAAAATCCCCAATAAATTATAGAACTGTATACAGCATTGTGATACAGTTTACTGTTACATGTATCAGGATATTGCCAGTGAAACAGGGGCTTCAACTGCTACAGTTTTTAAAAGCTAAAAATGATTGTATAAGGAGAATGTTTGTCCTACCACAGCCTCGGTCAGCATTGCACATAGCTCTCTGTGCATATAAAGCCAGTACAGCAAATGCTGCATCTAATTGTACCAGGCAGTTCAGTTTTCCTGATGTTAATGACCTAGTTCTCATTTTACCTGGAGTTTCCCAAATAGCATCTTAATAGTGAATTTTTAAGTATGTGATGTTGTTTTCTGACACTTGGAAATTATTTAAATATTTTTCTTGTTATTTTAGAATTAGTTTTGGCTTTTTCGTGGATATATACTCATTGGCCTGAATTTAACAACTTGAGAGAGATCAAATCCCTTCATAGAGCTCAGGAATTGCAGTCTGCTTTACCAGACACGCAAAAGCCAGGCTAACCCAAAACACATGCAGTGTCAAATCAGAAGAGGCAGAAGCAACAAGAGATGCAAGCAGTTGTGACTGTCCCCTCAAACCGTAAGGAGATTTTTAAGGGCTCTGGTAGAGCCATCTGTTGTGTAACCATATTAATCACCCATTTCCCACTGCACACATAGTATCTAATACAGTGGATGCACTTGGCTCTCAAAGTTCTAATTTTGTTTTGTTTTTGAAGGTTTTGAGGATTACATAAGCTTATAAACATGGGTGATAGACTTCAGTAAGAAAACAAACACGTAAGAATAATATAAAATATGGAGACTACTTTGAGTAAGAGCTCTTGTAGAATTCTAATACCCACGGAGGGTATAAATAGAACAATTAACATCATCTAAGACTGAATGAGATGGAAGAAATACTAGTTTCCAAACTAATACCTATTTATTCTTTTCTTCTTTTTTTCTTTCAAATAGTTTATTTTTCCGACTCCCTTATAGATAAGATGACAAATGAGATATAAGCAGAAAGTATTGCATGGCATTTCAGATAAAACATTTTTGCCAGGAAATGAAAATTGTAACAGGATCTCCAGCATTCATCTTGGGCTCATGAGGAGAAATGAAAGAGATATTAGAAATCTTGGCCAGAACATCCAAGAGGTACTGAACTAAGCCAGCAAATGCCTTCCTGGACATCTTATTACTTGTGTGTGATGAGTTGCTTTTGTTTGAATATTTTGTTATTCGTAATGGAACCTAATCCTTGCTGAAACTATTGATGTTTCAAAGGAATCAAACCCCGTTGGCTGAATCTGAGGACAAAGTTTAGCTCTTTCTTATATAAAAGCAATCAATAATAATTCCATACTTACCTTCAGTGGAGAAGAGTATTTCTCACTAATATGTAAAGATATAATAGAGATGCTACATGCTGACACATACACATTTAGAAATAAGAATAAGGGTGAAGTTAGAACTGAAAAAAACATGGTGGGAGACTCATGAGAGGTCTTGGGAATGATGGACTCACTTGGTGATAGAGATTACACATGGAACTTCTGTTCCAGGAGCCCAAACTAAAATTGTTCATGATTAAATCAACATGACCAAAGTGAAATGAGTATGTTATGTTACTGATAGCGTTTATGAAATAGTCTTATTGATTCTTATGATTAACAACTGAGGATATTATCAACGATTTTAAAAAGGGGAGCTCAAAGGTGATTTTTTTAAACTTCCTTGATAACTGGTAACAATTGGAAATTATCTCTGAAATGGCTTTAGTTATGTTAGTTAGGTCTTGTTTTGGTTTTATCTAGTCTGTTGGAAGTGAAAAAAAAATGAATTAATTATGTTGAACATTTACCGAAAGAAAAAAGGTAAAACTTTTATTCAATTAGCAGATATAGTGGGAAGAGAGAAAGAATATAGTTTGAATTACACAAATATGCACTTCAATCTTCTGGGCCAATATTTTCATTTTTAGACAGTTTTCTTATTAGCCTTTAAAACTCTCAATGCAAGATGAAAATAAATTAAACCACAGAATTAATTTCAGAAACAAACAAACAAACAAACAAACAAAAACTGCCACAAAGGGCTCCATAGCCACAGGAGGTAATTTCCTCTGGATAACATTTTCAATGGACTCTTTGTTTTTTGATATAATAAAAAAATGTTAATCTAAACAGGCAACTTTGTCCTTTAACTACTATTATTACTTGTGTAGATGTATGAAGTTCAGGTTAAATTATCAGCAATTAATTCTCTGAGCTAGATACCACATCTATAATGAAATATTTTCTACAACAAGGATTTCACATTTTTTTCCTATTAATTGGGAAATTAAGAGGTAGAGGGAGATGGGGCACCTGGGTGGCTCAGTCAGTTAAGCATCCAACTTTGGCTCAGGTCATCATCTCATGGTTCATGAGTTCAAGCCCCACATCAGGCTCTTTGCTGTCAGCATGGGAGCCTATTTCAGATCCTCTGTCCCCCCATCTCTCTCTGCCCCTCCAGCACATTCTCTCTCCTTCATTTTCTCTCTCTCTCTCTCTCTAAAATAAACATTAGAAAAAAAAGTGAGATGAGGGAAGATTATAGTTATAAGTCATTGTTCTCGCTAACAATATTTATCCTATATTGCACATGCACTATGTCCCAGGCATTGTATTAAAACCTATACTTTTAAAAAAATCTAGTATCAACATCCTTAAAAAGGAGTTACTATTATGATCATCCCCAGATGACTAACGAGGCAGGCACCTGAGGCTCAGACAAGCTTGGTATTTTCCCAAAGTCACATGATTAGAAGTGCCAGAGGGGCACTAAGTGCCTAAGTCCCAGCTGTCTGACACCAAACCATGAAATAATCACCACATGATACAGCTTACACTTTAAGGGAATGTGTGTTATAAAGGAAAGAAGGTTTAATACTTCCACAAATGGGCAGGAAACCTTAAATAAATGAAAAGGAAAACTTATGGCTGGGTGTACACACTTCCAACGAAAGGATGACTAAACAATTAGTCTGTATTCTGAGGCCATATTGAATGAGGCAGGGCTTTCTGGTTTCATGAAGAAACTCAGTACGTTTCATCATGGATGAAAGATAATGTCTACTTGGCAGAGGAAATAATTTAATATGTAAGATGTAGGCATTTTTTTATTTCTTAGGAAGTTTTCTCTTAAATAAACTAGTACCTTCCCTCCCTCCCCATCATCTTCCTTCCTATCTTCTGTCCCTCTCTTCCTCAACAGAAGCCATCTTAAAATACAGTGAGACTATAAAACTGAGGTTGTATCTCCTATCCCCCAATAATTCTGGCATCCAAGGATTGATTTAAACGAAAACCAATTCCTAATTATTTTTCTCTTGATCAATATAAATTATTTTTTTACTAACTTTGGCACATTATTTTGTCTGCTCCATAGCCCATAAGTGTATAAGATCACAGTAAGGTCTAACTGAACAGTATAGTGAGCACAAGGAGATCTGTCCAGACTTGGAGTTGAAGTTCTAGCCCTGCTTCTGTACTCAGCAGTTATTTAGCCTTAGGAAAGTAACAATTTCTCTGACTTTCAGTTTTCTTATCTATAAAGTGAAATCCGTGAATTCTACTCCCTCCAGCAGGAAGATTGTGTACTCTCTCTGAGGTGTCACTTAAATTTTCAAGTATCAGTGTGAGTTAGAGAAAAATTTCATCACACACTTTTCTCACCTTGGACAGTGTGTCACCATCCCTCCTAATACTACCTATCCTGACACAAGCTCTATCTACATATCCAACAGTGCCCTTTCCAAGCCCCTGAGATGACCATTGCCCAACTATCCCGTGTATAAGATGAGCAAAACCGGCATGTGGTTTGCTGATCAAAGCGGCACTACAACTAGAACTTGTCAGAACTTCAATGGAGTATTTCCACAGCACATTTTCTTCCACAATTGATGCCAATTTGCAGGAGCATGAGAAAGGGGGGCTAAGGATATAAAATCAGGTGTCTTCATGATTCAGTAGTAAGTTTAACTACTTCTCAGGGCTCAGAAAGGAGTTATATCACTGAATTCCTATGGGGAAATAAAATCCAACTCACATGATAGAATAGACTTTAATAAAAAAACATTCACAGGGGCACCTGGGTGGCTCAGTCAGTTGAGCGTCCAACTTCGGCTCAGGTCATTATCTCACTGTTTGTGGGTTCGAGCCCCACATTGGGTTCTGTGCTGACAGCTCAGAGCTTGGAGTCTGCTTCGGATTCTGTGTCTCCCTCTCTCTCTCTGGCCTTCCCCCACTCACACTCTGTCTCTGTCTCTCAAAAAAATGAATAATGTTATATACATATAAAATCCATTCACAGAGATGCAGGCAAGACTAAGAAGCCCCAAATGATGTTGGAATCCCCCAGGAACTAGCAACACAGGAAGCCACTATCATGCATAGACCTGAAGGGGCAGGAGAGACATTAGCATTGAGAAGTCCAGTGAGAGAAAGAGCCAGAGAGGGAGGGCCATCTAGTAGGACCTCTAGTGGTAGAGGAGTGCTCCCAATACCAGGAGGAAAAAAAAAAGCCCAAAGTAGGCAGAATCCAGGAAAAAATGCCCTACCCTTTCTCTTGCTGCCTTATCTTTTGTGCCTGTCATTGGTCAAGGCCATTTATCAAGGAAACAAGAGTGCTTAGGGGTTATTGTTTTGTAGCCCAAAGTAGAGTAGAGAACAGCAGAAAATGAATCTAACTTAGGCAGGGGGCTGGTATCCAAAAAATAACCAACATAGGTACTTAGATTTTCCAAGCCAACTTTTAGTATAATTGGACTATTTTTCATTCCTAATGGAGAGCTGAGTATAAAGAAATGACACTATGATTTAGCAGATAGTCTGTATTTCCCTAGTAATTTTTATAGGCAGATAATTTCCTTTTGATTCATTTTCATTTTGATTTTTCATTTTTATTGGCACTTAGCTGCTAATGAGGAATTGCTCCATTTCCCTCTAATTCTTGCTTTGTCTTGATTGATACATCTCCACATTAGGATCCTGTTAACCATGGTGTAGCTATGGCAGCCACTGGCCAAATTAGACACTTCTCTTCACTCTGTTAAAGCTTAGCATATGAAACTGCAGACTGCTCCCTATCCTCACATTTTGCAAAGTTCTACAAGTTAGCAATTCTGATTTTTAGGTTGTTGAAGCAACAGTGAATTTAGGCTAAGAGAACAACTACTTAATATTTAGGGTGGATACTAGTTCTGAATTTCTGTTTGCAGTCTCTGGAGCATTTATAATGCCATGGGGAGAATGATAATTAAAACGTGGACATACCCATGTCATTTGTGAGATGCTCGTACCCAGTGAACCACTATATAGACTGTATAGCTCTTATTAAGCATGATATTTTGGATTATTCTAAAACATGACATTGAAGTGTTAACAGACTGAGAATAAAACTGAGCCCAGTGTGTGCCAAGTCTGGGCAGTTTATAAACCCAATGGAGCATGCTGTTAACATGCAGCTTGGCAAAGTCACTCATGGTCTGAGCTGCAAGTTGGGCTGTTTTCTATCTCATTGCAGCCCTTAAGATTCTGGGATCAGACCAAACCTGTCAGCTTGATTTAGTGAAACAGAATCCAGCTCTCTCTTCCATGCCTTCAGTTTCTTATGAGAAAATTAACTAAAATTTAAGCTATATATATTTACATATATGTATCAGAATTGTTAAATGAAAAGAATTTTCAGAGCACAGTAAGACTTTAACATCGCCTTTGGATCATACACTAGACCTGTTTTACCATCTTTCCCTTCCTTTACTCTCTTCTCGTGTAAACTTACTTCTAGAAATGTATTCCAATTCCAGATAACAAATTGAACAACAAAGACAATTGAGAAGTGTAGAAAAATATTTACTTTTTAATTTATAGTTTTTTCCCTTAGTCTTATTTGTATCACTACAGCTAACTGGCTTTTAATATAGTACCACAGAAACACATACAAACATATAAACAAACATACAAGCATATGAAACTTTGTGTTCTCCAATTGTAGAAAGGACAGTCAGGATAAATAAGAATTTCTATGTTTACAAGCCAGAAGAAGAGAAATTGAAGAGTTAAAATACCAGGGGGTAAGGGCTATAAAAAACCCCCACATTTCCAAGGAGTTTTGAGGATTAAGTCTGGGGAATCAGAAGTGGCTTCAGAGAGGTAATGCCCTTTGGGATGGGCTTTAAAGGATAAATAGGAGTTCATTTAGTAAACAGGAGAGAAAAGGGATTCCAGACACAGGGAATGTAATCTTCAAGAAATAGTTCTGCTACCTAGAATGTGGCCTTTGCAGAGAGGTTATTATGAGAGATAAGATCAGGGTTCAGTGGAAATCAGATCAACAAGTGTGTTTTGTGCCTGACCGAAGAAGTTGAGACTTATCTGTTAAACAAAGTTTAGGTAACTGTGATGTTTTTCAATTATATCTTCATTCGGATTATATAAGCAATTAAGAACCTGCAAAAATTTCAAGTTTCAGAATAGTTGAGGGAAAAGGTGAAAATTCACTTACTACAACCTCCACTGCTTACATCCAGAGTTTTCCAATGCTTATTTTAATATGAATAAGATCACCTTTTGTACTCCCTCTAACATTGTATCTTGAAGATATTTCCATGTGAGCACATAAAGATCAAACATATTCAATTTAATGTCCATATAATTCCATTCAAAATAATTGCTTAGAAAGGAGGTGGCATACTCACATATGCTTTGGAAAGGTAAAAGTATGGATGGTGTAGGAGGCAAGGATTCAAGCAAATGCATATTGTTCAGATATCTGGCCTTATCAGTGGTTTTTAAGCTCTCTATATTCTATACCCCTAATGACTGATATTCTTTTTGTAGAACCAAATGCCAGCATAGGGTTCCTGTTACTAGAAACATACCTGGAGACAATCTGGATTAGCGTCTTTGTTTACCCATGGGCATTGTCTCAAGAACCGAAGAGAAGCTGGGTATATCACAAACAATCTCTGGCTAAGAACAGATCATATATTAGGCCATAACACAAGCCTCAAAAAAATTAAGAAGACAGAAATCATACCATACATCTTTTCTGGTCACAGTGATATGAAACCAGCAATAAATCACAAGAATAAAAAACTGGAAAAAGCACAAACACATGGAGATTGAACATGACACTAAATAACCAATGGTTCAATGAAGCAATCAAAAAAAGAAATAAAAAAAATACATGGAGACAAATGAAAATGAAAACACAATGATCTAAAGTCTTTGGGACATAGCGAAAGCAGTTCTAAGAGGGAAGGAGACAGTAATACAGGCCTACCTCAAAATACAAGAAAATGATCAAATAAACAATATAAACTTTACAACTAAAGGAACTAGAAAATGAAAACAAAAAAACCCCAAAAAACAAAGCCCAAGGTTAGTAGAAGAAAGGAGGTAATAAATATCAGAGAAGAAATAAATGACAGAGAGATTTATGAAACCAAAAGCTGGTTCTTTAAAATGATAGGCAAAATTGGCAAACTTTTAGCTAGGTTCATCAAGAAAAAGAGGATCCAAATAAATAAAATCAGAAATGAGAGAGAAGAAGGAAAAACTGACAATATAGAAATACAAATGATTACAAGAGAATACTACAGAAAATTATATGCCAACAAACTGGAAAACTTAGAAGAAATGGATAAATTCCTAGAAACATATAATCTTCCAAAACTGAACTGGAAAAAAACAGAAAATCTGAACAGCCTAAATATAAGTAACGAATTTGAATTGGCAATCAAAAAAACTACCAAAAAATAAAAGTCCAGGACCAGATGGAGTCACAGGCAAATTTCACCTAACATTTAAACAAGGGTTAATATGTATCCTCAGCAAACTACTCCAAAAATAGAAGTCGAAGGCAAACTTCCAAATGCATTTATGAGATCGGCATTATCCTGATACCCAAACTAGACAGACACCGCAAAAAAACAAACAAAAAAACAAAAAACAAAAAACAAAAAAAACCTACAGGCCAACATCTCTGATGAACACAGATGCAAAAATTCTCAACAATATAGTAGCAATCTGCTTGCACCAATACATCCACCATGATCAGACAGGATTTATTCCAGGGATACAGAATAGTTCAAAATTCACAAACCAATCAATGTAATATACCATATCAACAAACAAAGGATAAAAATCTTATGATCATCTCAATAAATGTAGTAAAAGCATTTGACAAGATTCATGATAAACATCCATTCATGATAAAAAAAAAAAAAACCTCTCAACAAAGTAGAGTTAGAGGGAATATATCTCAATATAATAAAGGCCATATATAAAAAACCCATAGTTAACACCACACTCAATCATGAAAACTGACAGCTTTCCCTCTAAGGTCAGGAACAAGACAAGGATGTCTACTCTTGCCACTTTTATTCAATGTAGTACAGGAAGTCCTAGCCACAACAGTCAGACAAGAAAAAGAAAGGGGACATTCATATTGGTAAAGAAGTAAACAGTCACTATTTGCAGATGCCATAATACTATACATAGACAATCCTAAAGACTCCACCACAAAACTACTTTAAGTAATAAACAAATTCAGTAAAGTGGCAGGATACAAAATTAATATTCAGAAATTGTTAGTGTTCTGTACACTAATAACAAAGTAGCAGAAAGTGAAATTTAAAAACAACACCATTTACTATTGCACCAAAACCAAAACAAAACAAAACAAAAAACATAGAAATAAACTTAACCCAAGAATGAAAGACCTGTACTCCGAAAACTACAAAACACTGATGAGAGAAATTAAAGAGGACACAAATAAGTGGAAAAATATTTCACGCTCCTAGACTGGAAGAATTAATATTGTTAAAATGTCCAAAACAACCTACAGAATCAATGCAATTCTTATCAAAATATCAACAGCATTTTCCACAAAACTAGAACCAGTAATACTAAAATTTGTATGGAACCACAAAAAACCCTGAAGAGCCAAACAAATCCTGAACAAGAAAGAAGGGCAAAGCTGGAAGTATCACAGTCCCAGATTTCAAGATACCTTACAAAGTTGTAGTAATCAAAACAGTATGGGACTGGCTGGCACAAAAAGAAACACATTGATCAATGAAACAAAAGAGAGACCCCAAATAAACCCATAATTATCTGGTCAATTAATCTATGACAAAGGAGGCAAGACTATACAATGTGGAAAAGACAGTCTTTTTAAAAAATGGTACTGGGACAACTGTGCACCTACACATAAAAGAATAAAACTGGACCACTATCTTATACCACACACAAAAATAAAGTCAAAATGGATTAAAGACCTAAATATGAGAACTGAAATCATAAAAATTCTAGAAGAGAACATAGGCAGTAATTTTTCTGATACCAGTCATAGCATCATTTTTCTAGATATGTCTCCTAAGGCAAGGGAAAGAAGCAAAAGTAAACTATTGGAACTACATCAAAATAAAAACTTTTGTACAGCACAGGAAATAATCACAAAACACAAAGACAACCTACTGAATATGAGAAGATATGTGCAAACAATATAGCCAATAAAGAGGTTAACAATCCAAAATATTTAAAGGACTTAGATAACCCAACACCAAGAAAATAAACAATCCAGTTAAAAAAATGGGTTAAGGACCTGAATAGACATATTTTCAAAGAAGACATACAGATGGCCAACGGACACATGTAAAGACGCTCAACAACTCTAATCATCAGGGAAATGCAAATCAAAACCACAAATGGACATCTTACACCAGTAAGAATGACTAAAATCCAAATGACAAGAAATAACCAGTGTCAGCAAGGATATGAGAAAAAGAAACCCTCATTTTCTGTTGGTGGAACATAAATTGGTACAGCCACTGTGGAAAAGAGTGTGGAGGCTTCTCAAAAAATTAAAAATAAAAATGTGATATGATCCAATAATTCCACTATTAGATATTTACCCAAAGAAAATGAAAATACTAATTCAAAAAGATACATGTACTTCTATTGCATTATTTATAATAGCCAAGATATGGAAGCAACCTAAGTGTCTATCAATAAATGAATGGATAAAGAACATGTGATACATATACATAATGGGATATCATACGGCCATAAAGAGGATGAGAGAGTGCCATTTGGGAGACGGATGAACCTAAAGGTTATTATGCTAAGTGAAATGAATCAGAAAGAAAGACAAATGCCATATGATTCCATTCATAAGTGGAATCTAAAAAAGAAAAAAGAATACACAAACAAAAAGCAGAATCAGACCTATAAAAACAGAACAAACTGATGGTTTGCCAGAGGGGAGTGGGATGGAGGGTTGAGCAAAATGGCTGACGGAGAAAGGAAGTTATCAGCTTCCAGTTATGATGGAATGAATAAGTCATGGGAATAAAAGGCACAGAGTAAGGAATACAGTCAGTGATATTGTAATAGCAATGTAATGGGACAGATGGTAGTTACACTTGTGGTGAGCATAGCATAATGCACAAACTTGTCAAATCGCTAAGTTGTAAACCTGAAACTGATGTAACATTGTGTTTCAACTCTACTTAATAAAATAAAAATAAAAAGAATATTCTCTGGCTGGACTTATTGTAAATAATGAAGTATAAATAAGCATTAGAAGTAAGTATGGAGAAAAGAAATCCATTATAGTTCCAATATAAGAGACAATATTTAGATTAATGGTATAATATTATTTTTAGAGAGTGAGATTAGATCTCATTTTTCCTCATCATGACTTATTATAGAAATGTCTTTGAGACTATTTTTTAGCAACAGCTGAACTGAAAAATTAAGAGATTAAGAAAGTGGACATGAAATGAGAGACTCTGTTCTTATAAGGATATGCCTTCCAATGCTCCACCATACCATATCACATACCATAGACTAGCAGCAGCCTGGGAGGAACTGAATTCTACCAAGTGAATGAGCTTGGAAGCAGATCTTTCATAGTTGAATCTTTCTTTCTTCTTTCTCTCTCTCTCTCTCTCTCTCTCTCTCTTTCTTTCTTTCTTTCTAGGTAGGCTTCATGCCTAGCACTGAGTCCAATGTGGGGCTTGAACTGACAACCCTGAGATCAAGATCTGAGCTCAGATCAAGAGTCAGATGCCTAACCAAATGATGCACCTGGGTACCTTCCAAGTTGAGCCTTTAGATGACCATATCTTAGACCTTGACTGCAGCCTGTGAGAGAAGAAGAGTAAGCTAAACCCTACCTGTTTCCTGATCTACACACATGGCAATAATAAATACTGTTGTTTCAAGTCATTAAGTTTTGGAGTAACTTGTAACCAACAATATATAACTCTAGTACATCCTTCTGTTCCCTGCACAATATTCTCATAGTACATTGTCATTCCAGCTATTGCTATGGCAACCAGCTTTTCACAGGTGTGAACTGATAGCAGCTTACCTTAGCTGCACTGTTTGTTTCTTACTTTGTGCCTTGAATCTTCTGACACTACTGTGTAAGGTGTAAGACTCCTGTTGAGAAGTTACTCAGAATTTCACATAAGCAAATCTGTATAGGGAAGGAAAAAATAATTTTTCCTCTACCTTTCCAGGTTCTGTGGCTGAGACTCCCTTGTAGTAAAAGACATATTAACAGGAGAAAAAGATAATTGTAATTATGTACACCCCACAAAGATATGAGATTTTAAAAGTGGCCAGATGATTGAGGCTTATATACCATCTTAAGCTACGGAAAGGGATAAGTCTGGTGCTTCAGGTGGGGGAAGCAAAAAGAGGAAATATTTGGTAAACAAAGGTTGCCCAGCCATGCAGATAAGTCTCTCAGGTAAAAAAGTTATCTCTGGTAATAGCTCTTTTCCAGGGATATGCCCCCCTTTCTCATGTAAATTTCTCTTACAAAACGGTAATTACTACTCCTATTTTCAGAGTTTCTCTTCTGTGTGCAGTTTCTCAAAGTAATCACTTCATATTCCTTATGCCAAAGAGGCATACTTTGGGTGGTAAATTCTGCTACCCTTCTCTTGGAAGTGCAAGGAAGTTACTCCTTGCGGGGTACTTGTTGATCAGTGAAGGACAGACAAGAGCCAGTAGAAATATCTTTCCTCTATGGACACTGCTAATAGTCTACACAGATCCTCGGAAGGCCCTGATATGATCAAGCACCAGTTGCTTGCAATAACGACCAACTCAGTTATGCATCCTTCTTTGCTTGCCCTCCAACCTGTTAATGTCTCTCCAGAGAAAATTTATTTTGCACAATAAACTCGCTGCACTCAAGCCCTTATCCCAGGCTCTGCTTTTGGTTGGGGACTTGGAACCCAAGCTAAGGTACTTTGTCTCCTTTTATCATGGTGTAACCAGGTCAAGGAATTACTAAGATATTTATGTTCTATGTTTCTTATATATCGAAGCAAATTTCTAGCATATTCCAGTAAATACGTACTCTTTCTTTGGGCTACTATTACACATTGTCTCTTACCTCTTATTCATACCATTTCTCACATCACAGACACAAAACCTGTTTAGCCAAATATTCTCTCTGACAGACATGGCCGTAACAGCATGTATACTCAGTCCCAGTTCAAATACACTGTACACTTGGATCAAGATATATTCGTCTGACTTGAAATGTTTGCAGTGCATCAGCCTATCATATACACTGAAACCCCCAGGAACTACTTTTTTAAAGCTAATTTCACAGTATGGATTTGGATCCCAGTTAATTCTTCTGTCATTTTTACAGAAATGTGAGTAAAAGAACCCCTCTGATTACTGCTAGAATCAGATACCAGCACACATTGCAACTAAACTCCAAGATCTCCAGCCCATTTCAGGTAACATCCCAAACAACACTGGTTTCTACAGAGCTTGTATAATGTCTGACAGCTTTCCGCAGAAAGAAGGTCAAATCCTAGATCCTAACCCCATGGTCTTTGCCCCAGAATCCAGATAATATTTTTTTGCAGAAGCTGTCTGTGTCTGTGTGTGTGAGAGAGAGCATTTTACAAATGCCCTTTCAAGAAATTCCACAGATCTATTCTTTAAGAGGAAAAACGTAGTGTCTCCTTCATCATTTCCTAATTTAGAAAGAAAATTAGTTTTCATTTAACATCATTGGCAAAATTTCTAAGAATGATAAAAGAGATTCCTAAATAAAATGCATTTATTTTTGGATTACATAGCACTCTCTTTCCCTTCCTGATCTCATGCTGAGATAAAACTTCTAATTCTCTCTCTCAACTCTGGAAGATAACTCTTTTGGGATAACTCTTTTATCCCCAAAACCCAATTGATTGGCTCTCAACTCTACTTGGTTTTTATCCCAAGACTAATGAGGGATGAAAGCAAAAGGGAGAACTGGGGAGATTTTCCAAAGTAGCCTAAAGAGGCTATTGAAATTACCTCTGAGCCTTTCAGGGCAACTTGGGGCCTTCTAAAGAATCTAAGTATAAATAAGCAATTTTCACATAGCAACAACCTTGCTGTGGAAACTAAATGAGTTACACAACAGCTTGTGGTCATGTATAAATTTGTTCTTCTCTTATCTTTGTCCTTTGTCTAAAACAGCCAACTCTTTCTTAAAGGGCCAGACACTAAATATGGCTTAGAGGCCACAAAGTCTCAGTCACAACTGCTCAACTCTCCCCTTGTAGAGTGAAAATAGCCAAAGACAATACATAAATAAATGAGCATGGCTGTGTTCTAATAAAACTTTATTATAAAAACATGGCCAGCTTGCCAGCTATATTTTTTCCAACCCCTAGTCTAGGAAAGGAAATTTAAAGAACTATGGAGTGAGGTTATATCTTTCTGTTTCTATGACATCTTCTTGTCCCATTTCACCACTATATTTTAGCTTATTAAAATATATGGAAAGAGGAGAGATATCTTTTGGTACATATGGAAATTGGAACATAATTTTGAAAAACTTCCAGAACAGGAAATACAACTGAAAATAATAAAGGGCTGTCTACACTGATGGATGATCCAAGTTCAGCTTCACAGTATGTCTGCTGTACTTTGAAAGTGCAAGAAAAATGCTATTCTGTGTAATGGATAGTTGTGTCAAATGCAGAAATAAATAAAAATGCAAATAGGTCATTGACTCATGCAGATAATGGCTAAATAAGGCTATTTCTAAAATAAGTCTCTCCTTGACCAAAATGTCCCCATCTCACAGTAATCAGTGTGCTATCATACATTCCATAATACAGAGCACAATTCAGTATGTCTGACATGACATTAATAAGCTGAGGTAACATTCAAAAATTCCTCCCTCTCTGCCTTATCCAAAATTTTGTGTAAGATCTTTACAATGTACGAGAACCTCAAAAATCATAAGTGAAAAGTGTACACAAAGTTTCTCAGGAATGTTATACAAATTTTTCTCAGGAGAGTATCCATAACTATCAACAACTTCTCACAGAACTCCGTGATCCCCAAGTAAGAAAAATCACATTGTTTATGAATAAATGAAAAAAAAAAAAGAAACTGTTCACTAAACCTAAATTTTAGTCCAGTTTATAGGGTATGACTGGAAGGACAGCAAGGAGGTAAAAAAATAAAATAAAATAAAATCCAAGTAAATAATGTCCTCTCCAATGAAACTCAAATGTCACCATTACTTGATTCCTTTGTGTTCAGGATTACATTTTGCTTCAGCTCCATTTTTAAAACATCTTTTGTTTTAAAATGTTTTTTATATTTGGAACTCGCTTGTGATAGATCATACACACACACACAAACACACACACACACACACACACACACACACACACGATGGAATTTCTACTTCTGCACCATGAATCAGGGAGGCCAAAGTAGGGTTGCTACCTTTAGCAAACAAAAGTATCAAACACCCATTAAAATTTAAATTTTATATGAGATATACTAAAAAATTACTGTTTATCTGAAATTCCAATTTCACAAGATGTCTTGTATTTTATCTGCCAAAGCTGGAGGGAATGTCACTCCCAACTTTCCAATGAAAAAAAGCTGAAGTAGCTTCAGATACATGACGGTTGAACTGAAGTTGTGGAACAAATAACTGGCTCAGAATTTGAGGGGAAACAGGCACCTAGTGGGAGAGAGGAGATGGAAGCATTCACTTACCTGGGTTAAAAGCAACAAAAGTGAGATTCAGCCAGAATAAGTGGTGAATTGGTGAAGGCCAAAGCAGGGCAGGGAAGACAGAATGAAGTCCTCCGTCTCTGCCTTATCCAAAATTTTGTGTAAGATCTTTCCAAGGTAAGAGAACCTTAGAGACACAGAAATTGGGAACCTGCACACCTTCAGCTCCCTTTTCTCTACAAAAACCACCAGATGCTCTCACCCACACAAAAGACAAGGTCTTAAGAACTATCAGTGTTGATGCAAACCTGGTGAGGGGACAGCAGTCATGTGGGGGAAGCACCACACCTCATCTGTTTCCCTCATCTCCCCTACTGAACAAAAGCCTTAATCTTTGGGGAAAGTGGCAGGAGTGACAATGACACCATCCTTAGGGCACAAGTGAAAACTCTGTGAAGCTAGAGGAGGAAAATAGAAAAATAAGAAAGCTTCATCCTGTGTTAGGGGCATGAATACACACTGGGCCCAAAATCACAGCCAGGGAAACAAGTGGAGAGTTCAGAAAGCCATACTCCCAAGATCCTACATAAGACTGAGATTTAATCATAACAGTAGAGACTATTCCATTCCACTGTCCTCTATAACTAAGAAAAATGTTCCAACAAGTAACAAGAATACTGTGGAGAAAGGGACAACAGAGGAGCAAGAATGGACAAAAAAGAAACTCTTTGAAGCAAAGTAGAAAGAGAGGACCAAATAGACATTGTTCTCCAAACAAACTCCCATCTTAAACACCAGACTCCCCTAAGAAATATGAAGCCCTTGGAACATTGAGGGTAACCATAGCAACAAAAAACCTGAAACCCAGCCCAATTGCTCACAGCATTACCTCCAATCCCCATACTAAAGACCTAATAGAAGGAAAGGTGTGTCCACTTCCAGGCATTAAAAACTATTTACTGCAGTCTCTTCTATCATACATAAGGCATCCAGCTTTCACAAAATATTATGAGGTACGTGAAAACGAAAGAAAGACAAAGAAGAGCAATCATTAGAACCAGACTTAGTTATGACACAGATATGGAACTATCTGACAGGAGATTGTAAAATAACAGTGAAAGGCTACAAACAAAAAAGTAGGCAACATGCAAGATCAGATGAAGAGTCTGATCAGGGAAATATCAATCGAATGCAAATTCTGAAAGTGAAAAAGCACAGTAACAAAGCCAGGAGATGGCACTGCCAAGCTCAAGGAACTCTACCACTGAAATTATCAGTGAACCTGGAGATAAGGCAATAGAAATTACCCAAACTGAAACATAGAGGGGGGAAAAAGGGTGGGCGTGGCGAAAACTAAACAAATACCGTGGGACAAGTCAAACATTTATAACTTATACATCATAGGAATCCCAACAAGAGAACAGAGAGAGAGAATAATGTAGAAGAAATACTGGAAGAAAAAATGGCCAAGAAGTCCCCCAAATTAATACCAGATGCCAGAATGTTCAGAGGAAAGTAAGCAGGATAAATACTAACACACACACACACACACACACACACACACACACACACACACTGAGACAGACACATACATCTTCATATGCTGTATTCAAACTACTGAAAACAAAAAAACACAATTTTGAAACAACCAGCAGAAAAACAAATATTACATACAGCAGAAGAAAGTTTAAGTATTACAACAGATTTCTTATCAGAAGCCATATAAACCAGAAGATGATGAGAGAGATCTTCAATGGGCTTGTGTGGAGGTTGTGGGGAAGCCATCAACCCAGAATTCTACAGTCTATGAAAATAACTTTCAAAACTGAAAATGAAAAAAGGAAGTTTTTCTCGAATAAATAAAAATGAACAGAATTCACTGCCCACAAATCTCTTCGACAAGAAATCTTAAAAGAATTTCATCAGGCAGAAGGATATCAGACTGAAACTTGGATATGAAAAAGCAAATAAAGAGCACTAAAGACTGGGAGAAAATATCTGCAGGCCATCCAACTGATAATTAACTTCTATAAAGAATTCTCAAAACCCAACAATAAGAAAACACACAACCCAATTTTTAAAATGAGACACATTTCTCAACAGATTTCTCACCAAAGCAGACATAAGGATGGTAAATAAGCAGATGAGAGGATGCACAACATCAGGAGTCATTACAGAAACACATAAATTCAAACCACAATAAGATACCAATACAGACACTGGTTAACATGAGGGGAAGTGGGGTTAAGGGCAAACCGACTCAATGGCTATCTTTGCAAATCTTCTGTAAGTATTACATGATTTCAAAATAAAAAGTGACCCAAAAAAGGCATGGGATGATTTTCCATTCTTGACACTCCAGTAACAAAGGATAGTGGTTACTAGTAGGGAGGGCATCAGAAGAAAGAGGACATTTTTAGGAGTGCTAAAGACAAACTTTGGCCAGGGAAGACCCTGGTCACAGGACCACCAGTCAGCTCTTCTTATGTGGCCCTTGAAGGAAATCTGAATATGTCACCCTAAAATATCCCTCTTTGACATAAAAATTATTTCAAATGATAAGCAAGTAAGAGGCAACAAATGCAGAAAAAAGCTACCTCATTTCTGCTTAAAGGCAGGATATAAATTCTTTGAATATCAGCCCAGAGATGCCTCCAGATGAATCTGCAAACACACTTTACTTCATTAGTTTCCTCCCATATATTTACCTTCCCACAGTTTGATGCCCTTGGAAAAGCCAAAAACTATTTCTTTTGATCTGTCATTTCTCTACTAACATTGTTCTTTATTGAAAATGCTATATAAATATAAGCCAGAATTCAAAGTTGCTAGTTTTAGTTACTTTTGGTTTAGGTTTCTCCCACGTGATGTGCACTTCATGCATTAATAAACTGTTTTTTCTCCTATTAATCTTTTTGTTAAATACTCTCAGCTGAAAAGCAAAAGCCTCTCCTCTCCTACACCCTCATAGATTCAAAGATATTCTGGTGGCTCTAGCTGACAGCACAAGTATATTGATGGTAATCACAAACCTGCAAGCTTTGGCAACCACATATGGTCAAATCTGAAGTGATGAGTTTTCCTTCTTTGTTTTCTGCAATGTCTCCCACATTAGGAAGGAAGTATGATAGAATGGAGAAGAAGACAAGGAGTTTCTCAAGGAGAGAACTATCTGGTAAATTTAAGTGACCTCATTGTTGAGTTTGGGTTTATTATAGTGCCCAATGATGAAACAAATTTAAATTAAAAAGTGGTCTATTTTGGTGATGATTGTGCCTGTCTTAATGACTACTTACACTTGCAGTTATGAGCAATTTTCCCTTTCATTTAAGACAATTCTAAGACCCCATGAGGCAGAAGTTGATTTGGGGGCTTCATGTAGATCTGGCATCACTGATTGGGCCTTGGTAAACTCACCTCCTAGACACTTTTATTCATCAGTGATAAGAGTTTTAAAAAAATTTTTTTAATGTTTATTTTTGAGAGAGAGAGAGAGAGACAGAGCGTGAGTTGGGGAGGGGCAGAAAGAGAGGGAGACACAATATCTGACAGAGGCTCCAGGCTCTGAGCTGTCAGCACAGAAGCCAACTTAGGGCTCAAACTCACGAGCTGTGAGATCATGACCCAAGCCCAAGTCGAATGCTCAACCGACTGAGCCATCCAGGTGCCCCAGTCTTAAGAGTTTTTTTTTTTTTTTTTTAACAAAAATTAAAAATGTTGAAGAATAGCTCTGGATTCAGACTTTAATGTTCAAAATCCTTTTCAGGTGTGCTCACATATAACCACATAACATCTGGTGGATTTCTCAGAAAACGTTGGCCTACACAGTCTTTGAATTCAGCTCATGATTCTATCAATTAAACTTAAAATAACCAAAAATATGACTTATAATTTCCTCCACTCAGCTCCACACATGACCACCTTTTAGGAAAGCCAAATACAACCTTATTTTTGGCTTATGAACCATACATCGAAAACCACATTTCTGCATATGTATAAAATAGAGACCTATGTAAAGAACTTCTAGCAAGTGCTCCAAATAATACTTCCCCACATGGACTAAACATGTAGAAAATCATTCTTTCCTTGGTTGAATTAGTTAGGCATTTTTTTTTGAGACACAATTGGCTATATTTCACTCCTCTCTGTATTAGTTACTTTTGCTCCGAAAATGAAAATTATGCCCTGAGAACGATTTCTCCTTTCATCACTCATTTTCTTCTGCAGTTAAGAAACACAGGAACAATCTCAATCACAAAGCTCCCAGAGGTGTCCCTTATCCTTCTCATCCTACTTAATTGGCTTAAAATGGATGTTACAGTACTCCACCTGCATGCCACTTTTAACTGCAACCACTCCAGCGACTTTCCCACTCCACACAGAAAGACTGTCCTGGGGAAGACATCCTCTAACCACAGGCTCCTGTGCCCATGCCTTACTGGGAGCATGAAGAACATCTTGCACATCAGGTCAGTTTCCTCTTCTTAACCCCAAACCCCCTCTCAATCGCCTTTCCCATGAGAAGCATGCTTTCACAGGGAGATGCTGCCTTTGGGTATGTCATTTTGTGTGAAGTAGACAGTTTCACTGAAATGAAAAAGAAAGAGTAGCCAACATCAAGGGCAGGGACCATAACTACTTATTTTACTGTGTGGTGTTTGTCTGTTTATGTCCCTGTTTCCCCCTTTGCATTATGAGGATCTTGAGGGCAGGAACAATGTCTTGGTGTCACTATATTTGACCCAGAATAAATACCCAATACATTACTTACTTAATTAATCATAGTACTGTTTAATCTTGCCACTAACAGCAATAAACATACATGTATATATACAGAAAGAAAGAGGAAGGAAGGAAGGAAGGAAGGAAGGAAGGAAGGAAGGAAGGAAGGAAGGAAGGAAGGAAGGAAGGAAGGAAGGAAGGAAAGAAACCCAACAGGCAAAAAGCCCAAAGACAAACTAATTGCAGTTTATCTATCTATACTGGGGATTAAGAATAATGAACATTTTGGTCCTCTGGGAAATTTTTCATTTAGATACATGAGATATATTATGTACACACAAGCTTCTAAAATCCAGCAATGGAAAAGAAGCATGAAAAACCAAAGACTGAGGAAGTTCTAACCGCTTCTTGTAAGCAAGACAATGTTTTAATCGTTATGTACCCTATAATAGCTGGTTTGGCCAATTCTCTTTTTCAGCCTGCACTTTGGGCATGATGAGCTTTGCTTTAAACTTGAAATAAGGCAGACTCATCAGTTTTTAAAAAGTAATTATGCACATAAACTTGAGCATCCCTGGTCTTTGAAAAAGAGAAATGAACTCTCAAGCAGAGTTGAACCATAATTTGGTTTTGTGATGAGGAGTAAGAAAAACAACCTGAATGCTGAAGATCCCCACCCATAAATGAAAGTCATTAGCTATATCTGGAAACCTACTATCCACCTACCAAAAACCTAGTGAACAACTCAATACCTCCGTGATGTGTGCAGTTCTTTAAACAAACAGCCTATCATCCTGGAGAGTACATTTTCACTTGGCTTCTTTAACAGACAGTCAGAGAAGAAAAAATAATATGAAGAACTCCACAGCTCTTCTACATGAGGCAAGGGTTTTCCATCTATACTGTAGTGTTTGGCCCCCAAATCACTTTTTACACTCCACAGTGCGTGTCTGCATAGCAAGGAAGGAAAGGGAGTTGGAACGACATGAGGCCACATGAGAAATGGAATTGCTTCTCTTGGCATCAGGTGCTAGTCAATCTAAGAAACTACTCCCTGGGACACACCAACAGTTCTTTATTGACTTCAAGCGATCTTACTGCTGGAACAGCCAAAGGCGCAATGGATGTTCTTAACATCTTGACACCAAGGGCCCAGCCCTGGAGCTGCCAACAGGAGCTGCCTATTGAACTGTTGGGGCACCCTGATTCTCCTTCCCCACAAGAGCCACTGGGGGGACCCTATAATATAGTCGTTAATAACTTTGAGGTCATAGAGACTTCAGTTTAAATGTCAGCTCTACCACTGTATAATTTATACAGAAGCTTCTCTAAGTCCCAGATTTTTTACCTATAAAAGAGAAATAATAATATTAACTTTGTAGGCTTACTCAGAGGAGGAAGGGATAAAATGAGGTAAAAGAACCGAAGCACAAAGCCAGGATATAGTAAGTGCTCAGTGATACTAGCTAATGTTACAATTCCCTCCTCTTTTCCAAGTGTTCTCCAGATTTCTTTCCCTTCTCCTTTCTGTCCCTTTACATGTCTCCCTGGCCATTGCCTCAGGCTTGCCAGACACATCTAAGAAGAACCACTGTCACTGCACAGGCAGCCTTGCTGCCTGGAGATGCCAGTTCTCATTCAAGACTATCAGCTTCTCCACCACAGGATGCTTTTGCCAACTTGTAAACACCCCCCAAGCGCATTTGCTTGTTTAAAGGGCCCTCTTTTACACTCTTAACTGAAGTTTGCTTTCTACCTGTAGCATTTTCTTAAACAATTCGCTTACAGTGAAGTGCATTGTGCTACCCCCACGGTCATCCAAGTAATAGGATACTGAATAACAGAAAGCCTTAATTTTTTTTTTTTTTGGTTTATGCTGAATTTTTAATTATTTCTTTTTACTTTTTGTTTGGAAATACTTTAATACTTACATAAAAGATCTAAGAATAAAAAGAGTACATAGAACCCTTGCATACCCTTTAGCCAAATTCACTTATTGGTAAAATTTTGTACCATTTGCTTTATCATTTATTCTTTTCAGATATAGATATAGATATAGATATAGATATAGATATAGATATAGATAGATATATACATATATAGATATGGATATGAACATATGACGTGTATATATACATCCTATACTCTGAATATTTGTGTTTACATAAAATTCATATGTTGAAACCCAAATCCCAAAAGTAAAGGTATTAGGAAGTGGGCCTTTGGGAGGTGATTAGGATTAGTGCACTTAAAAAACGGGCCCAAGAAAACTCCCTGCTATCAGCACAGAGTTCACTTCGGATGCTCTTTCCCTCCCCGCCCCCCAACTGCCCTTTCTCGGCTTATGCTCTCTCAAAAATAAACATTAAGGGGCACCTGGGTGGCTCAGAAGGTTGAGCCTCTGACTTCGGCTCAGGTCATGATCTCGCGGTCTGTGAGTTCGAGCCCCGCATCAGGCTCTGTGCTGATAGCTCAGAGCCTGAAACCTGCCACAGATTCTGTGTCTCCCTCTCTCTGCTTCTCCCCTGCTCATGTTCTGTCTCTCTCTCAAAATAATAAATAAACATTTAAAATAATAATAATATTAAATAAACATTAAAAAAATAGGTCTGAGAGAGTTCTCCTGCCCTTTCCACCATGTGAAGTTAGAGTGAGAAGACAGCTCTCCTTGGACACCAAATCTGCTGGTGTCAAGACCTTGGACTTCCCAGCCTTCAGAGCTGTGAAAAATACATTTCTATTGTTTATAAGTCACCCAGCTTATAGTATTTTTGTTATAGTAACCTGAATGAACTAAGACTATATGTGTGTATGTTTGTATTTATATGTGTGTATGTGTATTTATTTATGATGTGTATATATACATTTATGCATAAAAACAGTACAATATTTTTATAATAGCATTTGAATGTAAATTGCATACACCATGAATCTTACCTCTAAACACTTTGGTGTATATTTCCTAAGAACAAGGGTATGTTCTTATATAATCATAGTACACTTTAAACTGAACTATAAATATATATTATTGATACAACTTTTATCTAATCTACTATCCTTTTTCCATGTTTCAAAATTGACCTGATCATGTCCTTTATAGCATTCTTTTCCTTCCACTACAGAATCTAGTCTAGCATTGCCTTAGCTGCTCTATCTCTCTAGACTTCTTTAATCTGGAACATTTCCACAGCCCCTAAGCCTTCATTTTGATAGCAGTGCATTCTTATTCCATTACAGGCCTCATAAACTCAGACTATGTATTGGAGAACAAAGTCTCCCCTCCTCAACCTTTCTCCAAACCTAAGACAATTTAATCAGTCATTTCAAACTGTGTCAGACATGTGATTTCAATTATAGATTATACTTTCCTCAATGTCATCTATTTGAAAGTGAGAGAAATAAAACAAAAAACTCCTCAATCCTATTCTTTAGTATCCCAGAGATAAAAAATAATGAGCATATTGCATGGAATCTATGAACTTACTGGACCTCATTAGGAATGGCATCATTTAGCATAGTCCTTGAAAAGTTTAAGGCTTTAGGGAACACTTTTTCTGAAAGTCATTATTTTTCAGAGTCTCTTCAGGAAATTTTTAGAAGAGTGATATCCGTGTTCCTTTAAATATACTTCATTTGTGTTATAGCTTTAAAGAAGAAATCTTTACTTATTAAAGAACTGTTATAATAAGTGGCAAAAATCAATTGCCAAAGAAATCAAAGATATTGAAGATCAGTAGTACCATTTTTTTTCTAGGTACTAATGAGACAGTCTAAATAACTTATGAATAGCTGCCTTGTTGGTTCTTTCACTGGGGAAAAATCTTCTGGTGACAAATACTAAGCATGTGTTCTCCAACATCCAGCTCTTTCTCTCATTCCCTCTTCCTCCCTCTCCTTAGGTATGCAAAGAAGGTCTGTTTGCACTGAGGCCTTGAAGTTGCAGCCTGGATACCCATCCACCTTGCAACCCAGAGAGTTATGCCACCCTCCTCTCATGATTGCCCTGGAATGCATGCTCTCTGAGTGAGCCACTCTTAATGAAGACCTGCCTAATTATTCTGCATAGAGACTTGGACAAGAGCCTGTGAGAAAGAGCTAATGGCTTATAAATGTGAATATAAACTTAAATGGGCCAGTGAAACACACAACACTTTCTCAGTCCCACCCAGATTGCAAACAGTGATTTAGAGGTTTCTACCAAAAGAAATATTTTGCCATGACCTAAATTATTTGGCTGTCGTGGCTACACACAAAAGATGAAGAGAGATGCCATCTCTGATATGTGATACCTGGTTGCATGAATGTATTCTCTCCCTATGGTTTGTGGGTAATAGCCAACACTTATTAAATACTAACCTGTGTCACCTATTATTCTAAGGGCATTTTAAATGGACTAAGTTCTTCAGTGCTCAAGACAACCCTACAAAGGTAGGTAATATCATTACCCCCATTCTAAAGATGAGAAAACAGATACAGAGAAGTTGAAAAACTTCCCCAAATTCACGACACAATTAAAGTCTCTAATATTTTATTTTTTTGAGAGCGAGGGAGAGAGATTATGGGAGGGGCCGAGGGAGAGAGAGAATCTTTAGCAGGCTCCACACCCAGCGTGTAGAGCCTGAATGAGGCCTTATCCCACAACAGTGAGCTCATGACCTGAGCCAACATGAAGAGTCGGATTCTCAATTGACTGAGCCACCCTGGCATCCCTCTAATCCTTTCCAATGGAAGGTGCTATGGATGGAGTCCTTGTGTCTTCCACCATAATCCATACGCTGAAGCCCCAACCAGTAATGTGATGGTATTCGGAGGTGGGGTCTTTGGGAGGTAATTAGGTTCGGATAAGGTCATGAGAGTAGAGCCCACATGATGGAACTGGTGCCCTTATAAGGGGATGAGGGGACCATAGCTCTCTCTGACATGTACGTATATAGCAAGAAGGCAGCAGTCTATAAACCTGGAAGAGGACTCTCGCCAAGAACCCAGCCATGCTGGCATCCTGATCTCAGACTTCAAGCTTACAGAACTGTGAGAAATAAATGTTTACTGTTCAAGCCACCGAGTGTATGATATTCTGGTATAGCAGCCCAAACTGACTAAGACAGAAGGTAAACCTCAACACTCATTAGTCTTTCCAGTCAGAGATGGGCACTGAAAGAATGACAGGCTCCAAGAGAACAGGCTCTTAGTAAGAGTCTTGACAAAGATCAATAATGCCTCCTTCTACATATACTTCATCCTGTTATTTTGAGGCCTTCTGACCAAAAGAAAGATTAGAGGACACTAAGAGTGGGGGAGAGCTTCATTTGAGAGAAGGGGCACTGAATGCCACAGGGGCAAACTGTCATGCCTATGAGCATTGCTAAGTTTTATTTCTAATCTTTTCTCTGAGTGGACCAGATAGCAAATGGAATCAAAATTACTGAACCTGCAATTCTTTTTGTGTTTTCCTTTAAAATTAGTGCTCTTGCATTCTTAACTAACCCTTTGCTGTTCCCAAAGAATCTCCGTTCCTAAATGAACTAAAAGAATAAGAAATATGGCTAAGGAAGCAGAGTAAGAAAACAAAAAATCTTATAATAGAGACCTATATTGTTCTTAAATTAATTTTTTAATTATTGGAATAAGTGGCTTTTGTAATCCCTTGTGGCTTTTCTTTAAATTTTTGAGGTTTGTAATTTATGGGATTGAAGGTTTTTCTAATTATAAAAGTAGCTGTTACGTTTTAACACCTACAAGCATAAGCAATGAACTAAGCTCTGATTGGATTTGAAATGGAGACTTTATACTTATAGCCCAGATATGCTCAAGGGCATTTTTTTTTTTTTTTTTTTTGGTTTTCACAACTTTTTTTCTCAATTCTTGAATGATTCTTTCAATGTCAGATTTTGCATAAAAAACTGAGATTTCTAGTCTCTTATTTAAAAATCCAAACTGTGACAATACTAGAAAAACATTATCCTAGGACAACAATCAAGTTAAGCTGACTAATGGCTGAGTCTATTAAAAAACTGTTTTGTTCAGTTAAAAGGGCCAGCACTGCTGTGGAGCTGGGTGTGGGAGGTGGGAGAGAAGGGAAAGGAGCAGAACAGCAATCAGGCCTGTGTGATCCAATTTACTTGGTCAGTAGACTTTGGGAGGGAATAAAAATAGCAAACCAGGGAATATTTCAAACAAAACTCTAGGACATGCTCTATGTATGGGCAGAGAAAATAAAAGGTAAGGGACACAGATACTAGACATTCAGGGAGAATGTGAAGATTTTTTTCTTTTCCATGCAGATTGCAACCAAGTCAGAACTCCTGTCTATTGGACTAAAAATAGGTTGGAGAGGAATAAATAAATTGATAATTCAACTAGAGCCCTTGACAAGTACCTGACATAGAGTAAGCGTTTAATAAATGTAGACAGTCATCATCATCATCCTCATCTAATAGGAAGAGAAGGAAAAATGAGCAAATTGAACATTCTACCATGTAGCTTTACATCAGTAAGTTTAAATATGACCTATGTATTTGGAAATGTTGTCACTTTACATTTAGAAAGCTGACAAATTTTTAGTTTAATTAATACAATCTCCCATGGGTGTTTGGCAACTCAAACAGTATGTTTTGGCTATTTACACACAATTTAAGCTATTGAACTTACAATCTTTCTCCAGCCCACTAATTCTCCCCATCCACTATCCAGAAAAAAAAAAAAATCACAAAAACCTAATAATCTAGTGAGAAACTTTTCTTCATTTGATGTAAAGTATCCCTTGTAACTCTGCTGTACTGTATAAATGGTGGTTCCCTTCAGTAAATAGTACTTATTAACTGTGGAAACCATATTTACATGCCTTGGTAAACAATGAATTATTCTGAGAACGTGATTTAGTAAATACTGTGGTTTGTGGGATTTCAGTACAAAATTACAACAGCAAATGTAGAAGGAAATCTCTAGAGCTTTTATCTAACTTTCAAGGAAGAGAGAGATTTAAAAGTCCTTTACTGTATACTTGATCAAGTTTCAAAAAATGGAAAAACATTTTTAAATGATATTTAAAGAAAGTAAAACTACTTGGCATGACTTAAGGTTTTAAAAACAGATTTAAACAAAGTAAGAGGAAAACTGAATTAGAGATTCCAGACAGGCAACTGACCACACATTTAATTTCATATTGGTGATTAAAAATAAGAAAATTATTTGTCCAATAGTAATAACACTTATTTTTTAGGCAAAACTTAATTCACAAACATCATTAATTTATATATAACAAAATGGAGCTGTACAGCAATTTAAATGTAACATTTAAAAAGTTTTCTGACATTAACCTCTTTTTTTAAAAAAGCTGAGAAAAAATTTGGAAGATGTTCACTTTCAAACAAGTGAAGATTTCAGCTTGGCCTCCTTAAGCATTATAGATTTTCAGATATGGAGATAGTCTTTAACAGATAAGTAAGTTCTCATCTAAATGCACCGCCTTGAAAGTAAATTAAGTGTATTAAATTCACATGTTTATATCCTTTTTCTCTTCTCCAAAGTAATTATGAAATAATGGAAGCAAGTATGGGTTCAGGCATATATGCCTGTGTGAATTTACAAAATCAAAAACTGTATGTGAGAAGAAGATAGTCAGAATCTACACCCCCCTGGGGAAGTTTATCCATAAAAACATCCAAGACACTTCAAAGAGGTCTCTTCTCAGATAATTTCCCTAGCTGTTGAAAAGTTGATAAAGGCCTGTTTTCATCTGAATATGAATTTGTTGTTGCTGTGAAAAGTTGTTATATTTACTTCTATATATTACTATAAGGGCGGGGTGGGGGGAGAAACCTATAATCTGCTGAAAGAACACTATCAGGATATGATTGCTAAATCACCCCCCTCAGCATTTTCCATTTCCCAACACATCATTACATTGAGCAGCATTTTAGGGTAATTGTGAGATACATGTAAAGCCTCTCAGAGTCTCCTTGCTGAATTAACACAAAACACTACCTGTGGTCAATCCACTCCACCCATCGTCTTCCAACATAATCATGGGTAACTTGCCCCCTGAGCCACAAGGGCAGCTCCTAGACCACAGGCTCCTGGGGATGCATATTCATTGATGACCCTGGAATGACAATGACTTAGGGAGAGGATTTCATCCTGGTTCCTGTTGGAAAGTGCTAGATTTTATGGGGGCAAGGAGGTGAGAGAGGAAGCATAGCATCCCCCAGATGTGAAGGAAAAATAAACTCCTCAATACTCTGGCCAATTTGTGGACAGAAAAGTCAGGCTTTATTCAAGTTGAACGGCTACCAGAAAAGGGGGCTACCTTCTTCCACAGATGGCACACAGGGCTTTCTTTCCTCTGCTGCACTCACTGAGGGCATCAGATGGGAACAAAGCCGGCTCCCCCAGGCCAAATGTTTTCACCCAAGTCCCACATTGCCAGGAGGTGTGTAAAGCTACACACCTAAACGAGGGTTAGAAAAGAGGAAGGAACTTCCCTAAGTAAGCATGCAAGAGAGGTCTTTTTGCATGTTTGTGACAGGTAACTCTACCTACGGGAGAGTGGCAAGCGTGGTGAAGTTTCCACCAATCCTTCAAAGACGTATTAGTCCGTGTCCACAACACTTCTGGCATTTCCAGGACACCTCTTGCACATACCTCATCAGACTGATCACTTCCGTGAGACTAATATTCTGTTCACATATGAGCATACAAAAACACATTGCTCTATTTTAACCTAATGGCCACTGCTAAACAATTAGTGATTACCTGACAGCATGATTTCTTGACTTAATGAGTTTAACTGAATTGGAACTCAGCCTCCCTTTTATTCACTGACCATTCATGGTAACCTAAATAAATTCATTGGCAATTTACATCAGGGTCCTTTCGAATGTTCAGAACACTTATGCAAATCTTTTCTAAAGTCTGAGAACATTCTACAATGCAGACCAAATCTCTTCAGACTGAGAACCTCCAAATCGTTTCACAATAATACAAACACTAAGCAGAGGCATATGACCTTCAAATAAGCTACCTGTGCACAGTCTTCAATTAAAATATTATGTGACCTTATTGAAGGAATGTAGAATTCCTGTTGTTAGTAAGATATAATTTCCCACAGCCACAAAAGCCCTTAAATTGTGGTGATAGTACTTCGGCTTCCCATGGCAAATTAGGAAAAATGAGTTTCCATACGATTTAGAGCCTTCAGTATGTATGTTTGCCTCTGGCTATTTTCAAGAAGTAGAAAAAAATCTATCCTATTCTGACATAATTAAGATACTCTTGTGTGTGAAGATTTTAAACTTTAGACCATCAGAAGTGTCATTATCATACAGTTAAAGGAACAGAAGTGTCCAAGAGGCCACAATATTTATCTTCTCACATTTGACTGGGTAAGAAAGATCAGATTTTCTATTTCTGATCCCAGAGGCTTCAAACAAAGGTCAAATGGCAAATGTGATAAGAAGACAGATGTGATCAAAAGGAGAGTGAGTTGTACACACAAAGTATCTCTGAGAGTGTGTGTGTGTGTTCCGGTACACCTGAAAATAACACTTGGGGTCAACACAGAACAGATACAGTATTTATCCATTCATTGAGCTTTATTGGAGAACTTGCTATGAGCCACTTGCTGCCTGGAGGAATTGCCAGTGAGCTCCTTTGAGCTGAAGGAGTCCCTCAGAAAATATACATGAAGAGGGGAGTCTGGGTGGCTCAGTCAGTTGAGTGTCTGACTCTTGGTTTCGGCTCAGGACATGATCTCACAGCTTCTTCGTGAATTCAAGCCCTGCAAGGAGCTCTGCGCTGGCAGTGTGAAGCTGCTTGAGATTCTCTCTCTCTGCCCCTCCCTCACTTGCACTCTCTGTCTCTCTCAAAATAAATAAACTTAAAAAAAAGAAAAGAAAAAGAAAAGAAAATACACGCTAAGGATTTCAATGATGCTTTCTCTTTCTACACTTTCTATGGAAATCTATTCCAAATACCAGTAGACAATTTAATAATTGACAGTATTTATTTTAAACCCATAAGGATCCATCAAGGATCAATAGTATCAGTCTGAGTAGAAACATATGTATGTTGAATAAAGGTATTTCCTCTCTCTCTCTCTCTCTCTCTCTGTCTCTCTCTCTCTCTCCTCCTTTGCTGTTTCATTCCATTTTTACATTGATCAACCAACCACATTATAACAAATGTATAATATTTAATAAAAATTCACATGTAATATTTACTTTCACTATTCTTTAGTTTTTATTCAATAAGATTTTCTCTTCTAAAATTTATTATTCTTTTAACTGAGAAAAATCAAAGAACTCAAATTTTCATTTAGGCCTAAAGATATTTTTTGAATGCAGATTAAAAACCAAAATCATGAAAAAAAATCCAGATTTCCACTTCAAAATTTTTTTTTACTTAAAACATATTCTTTAATTTTTTTAATGTTTCTTTATTTTTGAGAGAGAGAGACAGACAGACAGACAGGGTGCAAGGGCGGGGGGGCGGTGGGAGAGGCAGAGAGAGAGTGAGACACAGAATCTGAAGCAGGGTCCTGGCTCCAAGTTGTCAGCACAGAGCCCGACTTGGGGCTCAAACCCACAAACCATGAGATCATGGCCTGAGCTGAAGTCGGAAGCTAAATTCACTGAGCCACCCAAGTGCCCCTAGTTAATACATATTCAAAAGTCTCTTTCCATCTCGAAGGGTTCTCCCTAGTCCTGGGTAATATATTGGGGCTTTTTTCAGGCAGTATCTTCATGTTGTACATTTCTATGAAACAAGAAGACTATAAAACTAGACCTTGTTCTAGACCCATTTACCAACTTGTGTCATGACCTGTGAGAGTTTACACTTTTTGATTAACATCTCAGATCTTAGATCAGCCTCATAGGACATAAGATAGGTGCTATAATTTTAAAATTTCTAGACAGTGACAGTGGTTAACACGCTGACAGTCTGTCCTTGGAAGGATGAAAATAGAGAATAGCTTGAGTATACAACCTCTTTTCTCAGTTACACTGACAAAACATATGATCTGAAATGTTTCTTAAACTCAGTTTCCTCACTTGTGAACTCGTCCCTTAAGTTCCACATCAGAGTCCTATAAGATAGTGGTTAAAAAAAATGCCTTGGAAAGAAATCAATGTATCCCAGACTCCTGATTTAGATATTTGTGAAGGGAACTATATGTTTTCATCTTTAATTTCATTTATTAAAGAGTTAATGGGGCGCCTGGGTGGCTCAGTCAGTTGCGTGCCCGACTTCGGCTCAGGTCATGATCTCGCAGTTTGTGAGTTCGAGCCCTGCATCGGGCTCTGTGCTGCCAGGTCTGAACATGGAGCCTGCTTCAGATTCTGTGTCTCTCCATCTCTCGGCCCCTCCCCTGCTCATGCTCTGTGTCTCTCTGTCTCTCAATAACAAATAAACGTTAACAATTTTTTTTTTAAAAAAGAGTTAAAAGAGGGGAACCTGGGTGGCTCAGTCAGTTACGCATCTGACTTCAGCTGAGGTCATGATCTCCCAGTTCATGGGTTCTGCCCCACATCAGAATCGAGACCACTTAGGATCCTCTGTCTCCCTGTCTCTCTTCTCCTCCCCCTAATAGTGCATCCATGCAAATGATCTCTCTTTCCTCTCAAAAATAAACATTAAAAAAAATAATTGAAAGAATATTGAAACAAATAATGGAATATGAAACTAAAATGATAGAGATGAGCAAAAAAATCAATATAAATTATCAAGAAGCAAATACTAATTAAAAAATTCAAATCATACTAAAAGCAATTCATTAAGAGGGAGATAAAAATTTCAAATAAAGTAACGAGTAGGTTCTTAGATTGATAATATAGGAAGGGTATCATATGAACATATTGGAAAAAAATATTTATTTATTTACTTTTAAATATTTATTTATTTATTTTGAGAGAGACAGAGACAGCATGAGCAGGGGAGGGGCAGAGAGAGAAGAGAAAGAATCCCAGACAAGCTCTGCACTGTCAGCACAGAGCTCGATGTGGGACTCGAACCCACAAAACTGTGAGGCCATGACCTGAGCCGAAACCAAAAGTTGGACACTTAACCAACTGAGCCACCCAGGCACCCATGGAAAAGTATTTAAATTTGGTGCTGATTTGACTCAAAATTTGATGCCAATATATTTAGTATAAAACTCCTAACATGCTACTACAGTAAGGACATTTAAAAAAACAGGTTAATGTATACACTGCCAATTTAAAGAGTGTCTAAGATTAGCCACTGCACAAGAAATCTTATAGTATATGAAAGAAATTGGATACAGATTTTCCCAAATTGGATGAGAATTCTAAAATTAATATCTTATGACATTAAGAGTAAATTATAAAGCAAACTTTTTGAATCAAATACACTAGAGGAAAGGTTGAATTTTATTTTTATTCTCCTTATAGTCAGTGATACTACAAATTTCATCATGATCAAAGAGTGATTAAAAGCTATTAAGCCAAGGGACATCTGGGTGGCTCAGTGGATTAAGTCCGACTCTTGATTTTGGCTCAGGTCATGATCCCATGGTTCATGGGTTCCAGCCCCATGACGGGCTCTACACTGGCAGTGTAGAGCCTGCCTAGGATTCTCTCTCTCTCTCTCTCTCTCTCTCTGCCTCTCCCCAGCACCCCCCCCCAACAAAACAAAACAAAAAAGCAAAAAACTATTAAGCCAAAAAATGTTTGAGAAAATTAAGTAAATGTGTCAGGCGGTACACTAATGAAAATATATTATTTTTCCAGATTATGTAATGTTTGTTAAACATCAGCTTTTTATAGAAGTTATGCGTTTCAACTTCTGTTCTTACTTTAACTGGGTGAAGGAGAAGAGGTATGGAAGAGTGCCTCAGGCAAGAGGAACAGCAACAGGGGATTTTGGAGGAGAGAGTGCCCATAGCATGTTGGACAAACTGAATGCAGTCCATTATGATAGGGACATGGAGAACATGGAAAACAAGAACATTAAATGTCGTTGTAACAAATGTGAACATACTACAACATGGATGAATCTCAAAAATCTATGCTAAGTGAAAGAAGCCAAACATAAAAGCCATATATTACATGATTCTATTTACATGAAATACCCGGAACAGGCAGATGTATACAGTCAGAGAGCAGATTAATGGCTGCCACAGACTAGGGGATGGGAGAATGCAAAGTGACTGTTTAGTAAATATGGGGTTTCCTTTTGCGGTGATGAAATGTTCTAGAACCAGATAGTAGTAATGGTTGCACAATATATATTTTTAAATGGTTAAAATGAGGATCCCTGAGGAACTCAAATATCTAAAGTCCAAATAGAGAAGGTAATGCTGAGAAGGAGAACAGTAGCCTGATGGGAGAGGAAACCTAAGGAACTGAACACCGTTCCTCAGAAATGACCACTGAGGTTTGGAGTCCTGGGCAGGAGTGGTTGTGATAAAGTGGTGGAAATGACAAGTCTACTGGAGCTGACTGAGGAATGAATGGGAGGAGAATAAATGATGAAGTGAAGACAAGTGTTCCAAAAAGACCAAAGAGAAATGGGGAGAAGGACTGGTGTTCTCCAGGTTGCAGGAACACTAGCTGTGTTTTGGAAGAAATAAGAATAGTGTGATTGGGGCCATAAAAAATGGCCAACAGAGAACACTGACTACTTAGGAGATGGTTTCAAAGAATGGAATGTGAAGTAGGTCTCTGGGTCCATACCGCCCAACATAAGTTAAGTCTGGGCTGTGTCATTATGTCTCAGACATCTCTGAAGAAGTGGTGATAACCTCCTGATTTATTTGAAGGTAACATTATTGTTAATAATCTGTCTGCCAGCTCACTGATTCATTAACTAGGATTCTGGGCTTTGCTTTATGCCCCTATTTGCTTTCTACACGTAGGGAGTGGAGAAAGCACAACTTCTAGGGCTGTCTCCTGCCAGAGAGGAAACGGCCTCAGAGCTAACACAGAAACTCACATTAACATGTGAAAAATTCTGTTGGTTTCTATCCAAATAAATAGGAGTATCATAAAACCCCCAAAACTGTTTGTCACTTATTAAAAAAGCCTTCTATTGGCAGAAAAACTTCTGGACCTCATTTTTTTCTACACAATAGCATGATGTTTCTGCTTTCTTTCCCCATCAATATGTGATTTAATGTAACAGGTACCACTGAAAACTCCAACGTTCATTTGACTGTAACAGCCAAGATTTGCTGATTTGAGCTGCTGAGAAAGGCATTCAGGGGGCCGGCATTCTGCCAACAGTTCTATGGTTTGGAAACACCCCCAAAATTAATCCTTACTCTATTTTCATTCAATAAGCAGCACTGCCAAAATACTGTTCATCTGCTAAAGCTAAGTACTCGTTGAAAGTCAGGGGTAAAATGGCAACCTGGAGAAATAAGAAAAGAATTGAAGTGAGATACACATCTGCCTGGATTGCATTTTTCACTTTTCTCAGCTAGCCTGCCCAATTCATAATAGGTTCATCGTTCACAACTGCTGAGCAGTGGGGATTCGATGACATGGCAGTGGCTATGAAATTGAGGGAGCAAGGATGACACTGCCTGCTTTGCTACCCCTGAAATGAATTATATCTGGGGAAAAAAGTGGGGGGAGGGTTTCTGCAAGATTTTAGCCCCCATCCTGTGCAGGATTACTTTCTGGTGTGAGGGAACAGAGCTATTCCCAAATCATAGGCTCTAAAGACCAACAATTCACTGTAAAAGTTAAATCTTGACCTAAAGCTCTTGACTTTTTAAATTCAATTAACAAAGGTTTCGCAGTGACATTACACTGAATTCTAGCACTACCACTTAATGCATTAATAGGACATATTGAGAGCCCAGGAGGGTAAAAAAATAGAGATATTTTTTACCTAAAATAAGAGAAATATTAGAATTGAAAGGGGAGGATAAAGAAGAGTTACTGTATATATTAATCTCACTCTGGATGGACTCAAAGAGATGAATTTTCCCAAAAGTTATAAAGTCTATAGGAGGCTTAGTTTGGGACTGTTATAAAAAAATGACTTCTTAAATGTCAAAATTCTGTAAAAATGATATACCTTAATAATTAGTAAGTTACCTATCTGAGAAAAGTTTCTAAATATTATTAGATTGTTGATTACTTTGAATAGGATACAAACACAGTAATTTTATTCTTTCTCATAAATCTCCTCCTTTGACCTGCTTTCTCAACTGTTTTATTCCCACTCCTGGATAAAGCCTCATGAAAATACCTTTGCATTGCTGGGGCACCTGGGTGGCTCAGGTGGTTGAGCGTCCAACTCTTGGTTTCAGCTCAGGTCTTGATCTCACAGTTTGTGGGTTCGAGCCCAGCATCGGGCTCTGCGCTGTCAGTACAGTACCTACTTGGGATTCTCTCTCTCCCTCTCTCTCTCTGCCCCTCCCCCACATGCTGTACTTGCACTCTCTCTCTCTCAAAATAAATAAACTTTAAAAAAAAAAAAAGGAAATACCATTGCATTGTTAAGAAGACTCCACCCAGTTGATTTCAAAGTTTTAATCTCTTATCTAATTTAAAACTTTTCCCCCTCCACAGCTCAGAAGCTTGCAGTGGGGGGAGGAGAGTGAGACTGGCTGGCTTCTTCACTGCCCTACAGTTCCTCTTGTGCTCAGTAGACTTCTTTGGCCCCTCTAGGGTTATTACTAAGGGAGAAAGTGTAAGTGAAATGCAGACATCATACTTGATTAGGACATTCGTCACCTGGTTTCAGGTGGCTATTTGTGTGTACCAAACAGCAAAACATTGTTTGAGCTAGAGTGACATTCCATGTGAATGGCTATCACGTTTTTAAGATTGTTAAAAAATAAAATGTGGAATTTCTCTGTAGAAGAGTTGTTAGAAGAGTGAGAACAATGTAGTTTTGATGATTAAACTCCTTCAGCATTTGTTGATCAAGAGGCTTAGATGAGAACAGAAATGTGTGGGGAAGAAATTTAGTCCATTAGGAATATACTAAAAATAACATTTACTGATATTATATTCACTTCGTCTAACTAATTGTCATTACCTAAATTGGGTTGTGATTTGCTAACATAATATTCAGGAAGTATTTGTCATGAGTACCTGCAACATGCAAACATAATTTTTAGAGAATTGTAGTACATTATTAAACTTGAATAACCTTTTATAAAAATTCACAGCATGCTGTACATACAAGTATAGTCTACATTTTGCTCATTATAAGATTCCCTTTCTACGTATTTCAAGAGAATCTTGCTCCCTTTCCTATGAGAAGCAATTTCAAACCATGGAAAATCAATCCTTCAACCCACCCTACACTCCTGACACTAACACACAGAAAGGATAATTACTGAGAATTCCTTCTATCATGGTTCATATGGTTCTAGCTTCCATTTTAAGTATTGGTCTAGAAAAGTCAACACATTGATAGACACGTATGAAACATGACATGTATGATAGACTAAATGAAACACTTTGACCAAGAACTTTGCTGGTGAAAACATTTGATTCATCTGTTAACAAAGTAAAATGGTCGTTGATTCAAGCCTTTATATAGAAAAAGAGATACATTGTGTAGAAATTCTTATTTCCTACATTCCAAATGAAATAACTGAATTTGTCCAACTGGAATCATTTCCATGAAGTTGTAGTAATTAACAAACAGTAACACTCAGTTACTAAAGACTGGTCACATTTAAGTACTGTGTCTCCTAGCTCAGAATCAGCTGTGTCCTTCATGCTACCAGCACATAGAGGATTCAGTTCCTATATTTCAAATGTCCCAAGTCTTACACAGATACATAATGGTCCATATGTGGAAAGGAAACCCACCAATCTGTAGAATGATGATTCCAGGGACTGAATATAGAATCTCATGGGCAGTGAGTCTTAGGTCCAGTTCTGACAAAGATTCATGCATGGTATGGCATAGGGAAAGTTGCTTCACCTCTTTGGAGCTCAGAATCTTTATCTAAAAAGGAAGTTGGCCAATCATTCCTAAGGATCCTTGCGACTCTAACATTGAACAACTCCAGGAATAAGAGTAAATTTTTTGTACTATTACCAATCAGGAAATTCCCTGGAGGGATATAAACTAGAGAAAAAAGAAAAAAAGCTGACCAAAATTGTACAGGTTGGCCTTAGAGTTGAAGGAAAAAGCACGCTTCTTTGTGATTTCTAGACAAATGGGCCAAAGTCCTGACATTTATTTGAAAACACCTAAGCCCCTCCAATACTATGGTCAGTCTCAGGCTGGAGTTTTTCTTACAAGTATAATTGAAATTATTAAGTTTTATATTCTTTGACTAAGACTCAGATATCTTTTTTACCAAACATTTTTAATGATATAGACAAAATGTGACTTCAAAACCCTTTCGCTCCAGAAGAATGTATCCAAACCAAAAAAAAAAAAAAAATCTTGATTTTAAAGACAAAAATGTATGCAGAATGGTTTATTCTGCTTAAAATAATGTCTTTCTACCACAAATGAATATATTACACTGAGCTAAGCTATATAAAATATGAACAGAAGATTTTCTTTTGAAAAAATTATGTACTTAAACTTTGGTGATCTAGTCATAGTTAATAGAAATCTGTAAATATATACCATATTCTTAATTAACTGAGCACATTATATCCATCTCTTGTTATAACTCTTGTCACCACAGGAATAAATATTGTTTTGAAATAGAAGAAAGAATTTAATCTAGAAAGATAGCAATGATTATTTTCCACAGTTGCCGATGTGATACTAAGAGTAAATAGTAAGTAAGAATCTGGTCAAGAAAGAGAGTGAGTTATTGTGGAGATGACGCTTTAGTAATTATCATGCAAAAGGGTATGATCTGTTGCTCTGAATATCTTTAAGAATTAGAAAACTATGTTATTTGCAGTGATGTGGATGGAGCTTAGAGTATAATGCTAAGTGAAATAAGTCATTCGGAGAAAGACAAATACCCTATGATTTCATTCATATGTGGAATTTAAGAAACAAAACAAATGAACAAAGGAAAGAGAGAGAGAGAGAGACTGAGAAACAGACTCCTAACTACAGAGAACAACCTGATGGCTACCAGAGAGGAGGTGGGTGGGGGGATGTTGTAAAATAGGTGAAGGGGATTAAGAGTACATTTATCATGATGAGCACCGAGTAATGTATAAAATCTTTGAATCACTATATCATACACCTGAAACTAATGTAACACTATGCTAACTATACTGGAATTAAAATTTAAAAACTTAACAAAATTTTAAAAATTTCTTTATCAATAAAAAAAACAATTAGAAAACTATGTACTGGGTCAGGTGCAATGCCATCTGGAGATGGAAGTATTTAAGCACGACTATATCTTTAAGGCTTAAAGATTCTATGTTAGATGGAATTGAAATATAAAATAATTTGGATTTGCTCTGAAAGCAGATTCTAGGGCTCCTTCCTGCAAGGGGGTGAATAAATGGTACATTCTCCAGTTCACCGATTGCCCAAAAGATTCATCTCCCTCCAGCTCTACACTGCTTGTCAGATGCTCAAAGGGAAGTAAAGAATAACTGAGCTAACAAAACAAGAGATGTTCTATTTTAATATATGTGACCACTAACAGATTCCAAACTGATATTTCTTTTTCAAAGAATTATTTAAAAGGAAATCAGATAGCATCAAACAACATTTTTAGCAAATGATTCTCCTCTATATTACCTTTCACCAGCTCATTCTCTTGCCCCCATTCCCTCAACCCCCTCAAAACACACCCCAAATCGAAACCACTGGTGCCTTCGCACAGAGGAGAAATGTGTATGCTGCACAGGTGTACTGCTGTCTTTGGGATTTGAATCACCCGAACTATCTGAGTTCATTACATCAACTAATGTAACCTAATTCCTTTAAAAGAGATGTCTGGCTGTGAAGAATTTTGAATGGATATTTAAAGCTTTCCTTAGCCCCTGGAGAGGATTTGAAATTAGGCAGATATTTTTTGCCTAAGAAAAGCAGTGTATCTTTGGAAATTCAACATTTCCATGCTCTTTACTCATCTTTTTTCTGTATTCTTTTAACATGTTGGACCTTTTATAGAATCCCTTAATAGTGTAGATATGAAACTTTCATTAAAAACAGAAGGGAAGATAGTACTTTGCCAGTAAATCACGTTATAACTTCTATCCCCAGAAACTTAAGATATCCTCCACCAGGCAAAGTCAGTTCTATAAAGCGATTTTTCCCAATTATTTTCTCACAAAGAGTAGGTGATCTCAGTGGTTTCCTGAGCTCTTTTCTGCTGGCTATCTCCAAGTGTTGCTATCAGCTCTATGAATCTGTTTTCTGGTGCACAGATGGTAGGAGTGATTGTTTTGAAAACAATTTCTTGCATGGCCACCCCTCCAAAACCACCCAAAGCAAAATTTATCCCATACTTCTGTATTTACACATTGAGAAAAATCTCCAGAGTTACAAGGATTTATGATATTACCAGCATGTTTTTTGCATAGTGGAGTCAAGCCATCCTAAATATTGCTTAAAACATTTTAATTTGTCTAGCCATGACTGGACTGGAAAATTAGAGCAATGGCCTGGACACTGAACAAAGGAAACAGTATCATTAACATACAATAATTCTATAATTCTGTCCACTAAAACAAATGCATTTTTATGGTACTCAAAATGAAAACCTGCCATGTTGGCAGAGAAGTTGGTGAGAATGAACATGAGCATAAACACGTATCTAGTAAAGATAACTATGGGACTCATCTTGTGAAAATTCCAAACGTGGAATAGGGTTAAATCATAAACACAACTCAGGAGATTCAATTAAAGATAACAGGACATACTTATGTACCCGTAATAAAAAGGGCACAGCTCAGTGAGCTAAGGGGAAGAATGTCAAGTTTAACTTAGCATTCCATGTTTATAATATTCTAAGAATATAGAAAATTTAAAGGGCATCTTTCCTTAAGAAATCCTAACTAATGGGTGGGAGAAGTAGACTGGTGCAAAGTTTTACAGAAAAAGCATTAATGCATTCAGGAAAAACTCACCAATACATAAAGTATAATATCTGATCATACATAGGAGCCATGAAATAATAGGTCAAGAAAAAGTAAATAAATGTCCCATTCAAGCAAAATGACTGGAAAACAGCCAAAGGCAAACAATAACCCTCATTAATATATGATGTTCATGTGTTCGTTTTGAGGGGCTATCAAGGACAGCACCTTTGAGGATATCTGGGCATCTGCTGTTTAGCAAAGCTTCAGGTCAGTTGCCATCTGCTGTGAAGAATGCAAAGATGAGGTTTCTTGAAAATGCTAAGTGACAGTTTGGTGGGGCCGATTTTAGAGCTCTGGATGAATATAATTTCCGGCCATCACAAGCATTCAAATGAAATAATTACCTCAGTTTCTGTCTTACTCTAAATCTTGGAGGTTGTGGGCAGTTAGCACATTTTTTGTTGCAAGCGACAAAATGCAAGTAAAACCAAGCTTAGGCAAAAATATTTATCAGCTCATATAACTGGGATCTCAAGGGGTAGAACTGGATTTAGGCAAAACTGTACACAGAGATTTCTTGGTATCTCAAATCCAGTTCTCTTTGCTTAATTTTGTTCTGCATGTGGGTTCTCTCCTCTGGGAAGGCAAGGTGATTGCTGATAGATGTAGTCCCCAAATTTTCTAACTTAGCATCAGCTTCCCCTGCCCACCCGAATATAATGAGAGAGGTATAATTCAGTTTTAACTTCCTTTAATTTAGCCTAGCTTCACCTCCACAACTGCACAAAGCAAGAAAAATATACCTCTTCCAAGAAAGGAGTGCTGCCAGTTGAAAACAATAGGTCCACTAGAGTAAGTCTAATGGACCTAAGCCACTTTCAGGACACCTCTTCAGGGAACTAATATCAAGCACAGGCTCAGCATGATTACGTCAATATCTCTTCAGAAGAGAGTGGCAAATCAATGCCCCTAAAACACGCACCTACACACACACACACACACACACACACACACACACACACACACACACGGACACACATGTGCACATGCACATGAGTAGGAAATCCCTTGTATAACTGGGCAGGCCACAGTGAACTGTGATTCTCAACAAGATTACCCTTCCCTCCTACTCCACCTTCCTACTTCAACAAGTGAGAAGAGGTGACAAGCAACCCTGCAACCATACCTATTTTCCTCACAATAATATCTGTACTTACAGGGAAATGTAGAATTCTAAAATTCAACAGTAAGAGTAATTTTGGTCTATTGGTGATTAAAGAGAAAAGTGAAAATGTTATACCTAGCGGTCAATTGGGGAATTTGAAATTCAACCTCTATGAAACTGAAGGGCAGAGTGGACCCACATTCCACATGAAGAACTTTAGATGGCAAGGTCCCAACACTGCTACTCCACATTTTCAGTTTCCTTTGGGGCCAGATTCTTCCATGCCTTTTCCTAGCCCACAGACAGCTAGTAGAAGCTTTAGCAAACCTATGCATTCAAACAAAGACATTTTTTACCAATGACCTATGATCCCAACAGGTTTACCAGCCAGTTCAGAGAAGGATTTAGATTTGGAATATTTACTTTGAGTCCATCTAATGCAACCAAATGCCATTGAATCTGGCTAGCTAGAAAATCTGCTTCCAGGAAAGATTTGTCTAGCTCAACTATCTGTGGAAAATACCCTGGAAATAGTGCATCTCTAATCAGGATAACAGAACATATCCTTCTGTGTATCCTAGTTCAGGACCATAATGGATATTTTCAATACTCAGCAGTTAGTAGAGTTTTAGGTTAGTGCGAATTCAGTTTTGAGATATGCTCAATTTTTATTCTATTTTGTCTAAAATAATTTCTATCCATTTATGTTCTACCTAATTTCCCTCTTAAATGTCACTACACGCCAGCTTATTTTTTGAGAGGAATTTTTCAAATTAAACTTCTCATTCAGTACTAGTGTAGCTATTCTGTAGCTATGCCTCTACTATTAGTACACAATTCAAAATTAAAATTTACTATCAGAATCGGTACAAGAATACCCAACACCACCAAACCTCATTAAAAATCCCTGAATGGATCAAAAACAAAAAAGAATACAAAAAGCAACTGTCTATAGATAAAGTGCAAAAGGAAAACAATTATATAAAAACTAACAAAGGTTTATTTCATGTACTGGGGAAAATTAATTCTACAACAAAAGTACCCTCAAAATTCACCTTGATAAATGTTTTATTGCGTGGATGAAGAAGGCTTTCTTTGTTACTTATAATACATTAGATTTCAGAAAGGAAGAAGACATTAATGCCTATATGAGGAATTTAACCTGTGTGTGTGTGTATGTGTGTTCATGTATGCCCACATGTGTGTATCTGTCTGCTTTTGCCAATTTTGGCTTATGATAGCCTACAAAAATACTATGAGGCAAAGAAGGCTTTTTCTGTGAGAATTTGGCAAAATCAGAGCTAAGTTGATGGTCCTATTCTTGGGATTCAGTGAGGCATAATCTAAAGTTTTCCACTTTCGAATAAGGCAGTTTTGGAGTGAAATCTGTTATACTTCATACAAACTACACATTCTCATCAAGTTACTTAAGCTCTCTGAACTTTAGTACCTTCAACTGCAAAATAGAGATAAAACTTAACTGATGGTGGTGTTGCAAAAATGGAATACATTAATGCCTTTATGGTGGTTAGCTCATTTTATTTTTTTTTTCAACGTTTTTATTTATTTTTGGGACAGAGAGAGACAGAGCATGAACGGGGGAGGGGCAGAGAGAGAGGGAGACACAGAATCGGAAACAGGCTCCAGGCTCTGAGCCATCAGCCCAGAGCCTGACGCGGGGCTCAAACTCACGGACCGCGAGATCGTGACCTGGCTGAAGTCGGACGCTTAACCGACTGCGCCACCCAGGCGCCCCAGCTCATTTTAAATAAATTACTACTATTACTCTTAGAGTTGGCAGAGAGCTCATTTAGTTCTTTTAGTCCAACTTTTGACCCAAGGCAGGAATTACCCACATAAAAATTTCCTGACAGATGATCTTATAACCTCCAGTGAAGGAGAACTCAGTGTCTCAAATGTAGCCATTCCATTTATAGAAGTATTCCCTTATAATAACCCTCCAAACTACCTCCCTGTAACTCATATCCATAACCCTAATTCAGTCCTGTAACATTAAATAAATAATATACTTAATCCCTTCCCTTTATGATAATTCTTAAAATATTTGAAGACTATCAAATTGGAGAAATTATTAGAGCATTAACTGCCCTAATGAGAAAGTCTTTTCTTAGTAAAACTAAATATTTTTATGCCACTGTTTCAAGACCTTTGGACATCCTGGTTGTTCTTCTTTGGATGTATTCTAGTTGACAAAGTATTTTATTTTTGTAATTATAGTATCTTCTCTGTAATACAGTGACTGATTAAACATTTTCTTCTTTCTTTTAGTGACTGCACTTAAAAATTTTTGATTTTCATAATTAATGAAGTCTGTGTTATCCACCTTGAAAAACCCACACAAGTTGGAATATTTTAACTCTATCTCCCTTCAAAGCATCATGCTTTTATCTGTATTTCAGTTCTATATTTTCTTAAGCCCACATATTAGGCATTATTATTTTAAAAAACATTTTGCTTTAACCTTTATTTATTTTTGACAGAGAGAGAGACAGAGTGCAAGCAAGGGAAGAACAGAGAGAGAGGGAGACACAGAATCTGAAGCAGGCTCCAGGCTCTGAGCTGTCAGCACAGAGCCCAACGCAGGGCTCAAACTCATGAACTGTGAGATCATGACCTGAGCCAAAGTCAGACACCCAACGGACTGAGCCACCCAGGCGCCCCATTAGGCATTATTATTGTTGTTGATTTAAACAGTCAGTGTTTCATGGAGTTTTCTGTTCTCCCCATTCATTTTGCATGTCAGACACCCTTTCCATGACATTTCCTTTCTGGAAATACAACCTTTAGAGATGCCTTTAGTGGTGTTCTATCGATAGTGTAATCTCTCTGTTTCTGTTTTTCTGAATATGTTCTTAAAAGATAACTTTAACAAACAATGAGCATTTGCTGTCAGTATTTTGAAGACAGTATTCCACCATCTTCTGTCTTCTACTGTTGCACTTAAAATGACTGCTGTCAGCCCACTTAGAATCTTTTTTAAAAACTTCTCTTGTCTCTGATATTCTGTAGTTTGACTGTGATGTGTATGGGTATAAATTTCCCTTTATTTATCTTGCTTGGCCTTTTTTGGGGATTCCTAAAGCTACTGACTGATGCCTTTTTCAATTCTGGAAAATCCTCAGCCATTGTATCTTCACATATTTAATCTCCCTCACCTTATTTAATAGGTCTTTCTGATATTCCAAATTAGATATATATTAAGCATTTTGGTTTTCCCCTTTTGTTTTAACCCTTTTTTCATGTCTTTTCTCACTTTGCTTTTCTGTTACATTCTGAGAAATTTTTTCATCTCTGTTTTGCAATTTACTAATCTCCCTATACCTAATCTGCCATTTACACTTTCAATGAGTATTTTATTCACTTATTTTTTTTTAATTTAGTTAGCTTCTAGAGGTTCCACTTCCTTCCTTTTTTATTCTTTTCATATTAAATTCTACCTTTCATTTCTTTAAACATACCAAATATGTATCTAGAATACCAAAAAGTATAACATAATGGTTGGAAGCAGGGCTCTGCTGTTAGACTGTTCAGGTTCAAATACCAACTTTACTACCAAAGCTTTATGGGTCTGGTTCTGCTGTTTGTTATTTCTGCTGATTCTCTCTCATAGTAATTACATTGCTTGTTATTTCTGATTGTGATTACTCATGCAATGAGAATTTACCTATGGAAGTTCTATGAGAGTTGAGTAAAGAGCAGATTCCTCCAGAGAAAATGTTCATTTCCTCCTGACTGGTGCCTGGAGGTTCTACTAATTTGTGGTTATGTTAAAATAGTTCCTCAGAATGGAGTTTTTTTTCTGATAGCACGTATTATCTGGCTTTAAACTTTAAACTCAGGTGAGGTAAGCCATTAGATATGAATCATCAGAGGTAACACTTTCCCTACTGCCCTGGTTGTCTTGACATCTCCCTCCATAAAGTAAAATTTTAAGTTTATTGTTTCACTGAAGGTACAGTCTATGACATTTTTGTCATGTGAAAGACACTTTAAATTATAATTTTATTACTTAGCATATCAATCATCTGTATCAAATTTGTAATATTTATTAATGTCGTCCTCCAAAGCATGGACAAAAACATTGACACTTCTGTTTCGGTCATGGCTAATTATCACTAGATGCCCATTAGACACCCAAATTAGCCTTTATATAAATCACATCAGTAATTACTTTCTTTTCTACTGAATAATTCCCACAATAGATCAAGAGGCTATTATTCTGGGCATCATTAAACACACACACACACACACACACACACACGCAAACAAAAAACCTCTTGGGACCTCATACCCCATTTCTCTCCTTTCCTTTATAGCAAAAGTCTGTGAAAGCATTATTTATACCTGTTGTTCTCAACTTATTTGTTCACATTACATCTTAAATCTATTATAATATAATGAACTTTTCCCCTCACTCTTCCACAGAAGTTGCTTTTATGAAAATCATGCATAATCTCCACCTTGTTAATGCACTGTTTTCATTGACCTATCAACTGACTAACAGAGTTTATCCCTTAGTCTTGGATACTACTGTGACCTGGTTTTTTCTAGCTCTCTGCTGAGAGAGAGTCTCCTTTGATGATTCTTCTGCATCTCCCTGACCTCTGGTGGTAGGCACTGTAAAACAGAGATTTGGGTGTTGATCCTTAATCAAATTATAAAACATTACTTTCATTACTTCTACCATAAGCCAAAGACAATATATAGATTCCGAGGTTTTTCACTATTTTATCTCACATACTTTTAATGATAACCCAACAAACTAAGTTTTATCAACCCAGTTAATGAATGTTAGCAGATAATTTTGAGCCCTTTTGCAAGCATATGGTTATCAATTTACCAAGAACAAGTCTTTTTTCCAGGCAAATCTGATCTCCTTTATTGCTAGGTATTTTTGATGTAGAGATCAGAGGAATATTACAGATATAATTAACTGTGTTTTCATCAAGTTTTCACACACTCACTCCTGACATTTTTAGAGAACAAACACTTAAATGGCTAAGAAGTTGAAAAACCAAATGCAATAAGTGCTGATGAATGGATATAAATGAAAAACAGAAGGGAACAGAAGGGGGTCTCTAGTGCCATTCTGTGGGTATGTCCTCGCTTTGTTCATTAATTGGTTGATTACTTAAACAAATATTTATTGAGTGCCTATTTCTAGGCACTGTGGTTTTTTAAATAATTTTTTAAGTTTATTTATTCATTTTGAGAGAGAGAGAGAGAGAGAGCACACGCAGATGAGCAGGGTAGGGCAGAGAGAGCGGGGGAAGAGAGAATCCCAAGCAGGCTCCATATTGTCAGCACAAATCTAGGCACTATGTTAAGTGCTAGGTATATATAGCTATGAACACATAAAAAAGAAATTTCTGGCTTTAAACTTCCCCACATTATAGTGGGAGAGACAGGCAATAAATAAAATATATCATACATTAGACAGTAATAAGTATCAAGGATAATAAAAGCAGAAAAGGGTTGTAAGAAGCATGTGTGTGAGGGAGTAATTACAGATAGAGTGGCTTGCATAGGACTTAGTATTATAATACATGTAGGTAAAGAATTGAAGGGAGGGAGGGTGAGACGGAGCTTACTATTGCTTTGCTCACCATTGTACCACTTACCATAATGGCTAGCACAAACTGGTGCTTAGTAATATTTTTGAATAAATGAACAAATAAGTGACGTTTGTCTATAAAAGCCTTCATTCTATTAACCATATTAGAAACTTACGAGTCATTTCCTATAGAACAAAGTCATCTGGCTTTTATTGTTCACTTGTACTTTCGAATGACTCAACAGAGCCACAAAGTGAAGGAAGTAGTAATTCTTTGGCAACCACACCTGCTCTTGGAGTATCACCTGTTATGTTGTTATTTCCCTTTGTCCTAAAGATGGTTTGAGAAAGGACCCTGAATGCTTTGTTAAGAGCATGTGTTAGCTGGGGGGGGGGGGGGGGGGGGGGAGGGTGTGATATACCTTACAGCATGATTCAATAGTAGTGCTTTTATTCTTTTTGAGATTCTGTAGCTATGTCCTGTAGTGATTTGATGTGTAGGCAGTCCTGAGGGTTTTTTGGAGGAGGCAGGGGAGGGGAGGATGAAAGAGGTCTTACTGACTCTACACGTAAAATACAACCAAACCAATAATGTCTTTTTGAAACAGGGTAAAACAAGTATCTCCAATGAATTTCAAAATGTCCTTTAATATTGATAAGATTTTGTCTCAAGTGTTTCACCAAGGTTTCTCAAGCTCACATTTTTTTTTTTAAAAAACAGCCTGGATTTCCCCAGGAGAGCTGACATGTCCCTGACACTCTTTGTCTCCGTGTCTAGCTCACTGGCAGTACACTCAGCAGGCCCTCTCATTCTTTCTTCTTTGGACTGCTTGAAACGGTAAAAAATTGAAAATTGTGAAAAAAAAGCTGTTATGACTACCTCTATAACAGCAGCAGCCTTTAGGGAATTATCTTCCATTTCTTGTAATTAAATTGCTTGTGATTTTTTTTTAAATACACTTACATCATGCTAACCTGCCAAAACAAATCCAACCAAGTTAAATTTTCCTAAAAGACTGACTAAAGATGAAAAGTCAGCAATCCCCAAGCAGGACAAAAGTGACTGAGTTGGCCATGTTGTCTTCCAGAGCTTTACCCAAACCAGCAGAGACTAAGTTGATCCTAAACTGGAGAGAAACAAATCATACAGGTCCTAACACCAATCTATAAGGGCACCGTTCTTCCTGCTTTTTAACATGTCATATGGTCAAAGAACATAAAGGGCTCTTTTCCCTTTAACATATTTATATCCAAGTGATAAATGGCCATTACCCTATTTTATTTCTCACTTTTCTATATCAAACTCCTAAAGAATTAAACAAAAAATAAATGGAAACAGTAGAGTGTGGTCTCTTGCCTAAGGCAGACATTATTAGTCTAAGAATTAGTTTTTAGTGAAACCACCCTATCCATTCCCTATTAGTCCTGACATTCCAATGCCCATCAGCAAAATATAGTCCATAGATAATATTTGTGCTCACCTATTTGTGGCAAAGCATGTTGAGACCTCTGACAGAAATAAATGTTTTTAAAGCCAAAATATTCAAAACTATGTAAACCTTTAAGTTCAGCTCTTCTAAATAAGAATTAGTATTCATTAGAAGGTCTGGAATGAAGTTTAGTTTTGTAATATCCCTTTCTGGACAATTTATACATTCAAAAAGCACAATTTATGAACACAAAAGTTAATATACTAAGTAATCATCATAGTACATCTCCTTAGGAACACTATTAGCTAAATATATTGTTGGCCCAGCATATTTGTTTTATGTACTTGAAGTCCATAAATGTTCTTCCTTGTTCTATAAATTGTTTCTTTTTACCAATTTGGGTTTCTTTCTCAATAAATGAGAGTTTTAGGTGCAATACTAACATTAATATTTTCTACACACTTACGCACTTTTTTTCCATTGATGTAGTCAGAAGTATATTATCAATTTCCATAAAGAAAAGTCAAACAGCCTAAACAATGTCAACAATATCACCAAAATTTGGGTAAAGTTATTTCTATTTCACAAGCTAGATGAGGTAAACACTTTAAAACCTACCAGAACATTGAATCATTTATTGCCCTCAGACTTGATTTTTTAATTTTGATTTTAATATATTTGTTTGGAAATTAAACTCTGTTCTTTACCAAGGAACATAGAAGGAAGGGAGGATGTGGGGGAGTAAAGCTTTTAGAGATAATCTGCCAGAATCACTTGATCACTCCTTGAGTGAATTTCTCTAAATTCTCTGTTCTGCCTTTAACTACCTCTGTGATTTTGGCCAGGTTATTTGTTCATGAAATTCTGATCTGTATGATGATGGGATTCATCAATGTACTATCCATGGCTGCTTTCAGCTTCAATGGAAGCTAAATTTGTCTATGTTGTTCTTTAATGAGTTGACATTCAAAGAACTGACAGACGTAAGCAAGCCAGGTTTCTGATCCTACTCTATCCCAAACATGCCAAAGTTTTTAATCACTGCCAGATACATGGCTCCTTCTGAGGGAAAATTCTCTGTTTAGAGCTTTCCAGGCACAGCCTCATGGAACCCAACGTGGACAGTAACTGAATGGTCACTTGGTCCACAGGTAGGAATCCAGACACTGGTTATGACCTGTTGCAGCTAAAAGAGCATGACCGGTAAGAATGTCTGAATACTTGGAAAATTTGAAGCATATGGAGAAAATATTTCAAGTATTCATTTAATTTAGAGATGTATACTCATTACAAGAAGCTCAAGAAATTTAAAACAATTTTATCCAAAGATTAGGGAAGTCTTTCTTCCTTACTTGTACTACCTTAGACTTCTTGGAATTAGCTATCAAATAAAAGGTTTGGAATTCTGAGACAGACATTTTTAGAAGATTAATTCAAAAGCCCCCCACCACGTTTTTTTTACTCAAGATAATATTGAAAAATAATGAGTTATTCATCACAAGGCTTGTGATTAGTCACTGTTCTTTGTGGTGAGAGTTCCCTCAATGGCTATTTCAGAAGTGTAAGTACAGACTGAACACATCCCTACCTTAGGAGAGTCAAGCTTAGACATGGCCTAAAATGGGTTCTCTTATTTGGAATGACCTGCCTTCCTCTTTCAGACCCAAGATGACCAACAGAAATTATTTCAATCATATCTTCTCCTCTCCCATTTGAAGCATGAAGAGGTGACCTTCCAAGGAGAAATTATAAAGTAACAATATAAAAATTTTCATGACAAGATGTAAAAACTGTCTTTACTATAAACTCCCATTTTCTGAGGCAATCAGTGATTTTCTGATCAGAGGCAATCAGTGATTTTCTGATCAGACACTCCCATTTTCTGAGGTAATCAGTGATTTTCTGATCAGACACTTAAAACCAAAAGAGACAAGTTAAAGTAACTCTAAAATCAATAATCTAGGGGTACTTTAATGAGGGAAAATTGAAAAATCATGGACTTAGATGGTCATTAAAGAACTAATTGTTTCCTTTGCCTGCAAACTTACACCATATAAAATGGACGACTGTTGTTCCTATTCTGAGAACACTCTGGTGAGAGTATTCCCAGTGAGTGTAAAAGCTTCCCAAATCATGGTAATTGAAGTGGTCTGGGAAGTGGTCCGGAAGGTCATCTGCCTTCTCATTTCCATAGCTCAGGCTTCCTCCTGCCTAATCCCAAAATGTAGGTCAAGTTGACCTCAGAGGGGTGAGACTCATCTATGACAACTCTGGGGCTTTGGTCCCAATGCAGAGTTCATCAGTTAAGAACTCAAGGGTTCAAGGCAGAATCCAGAATTACCCTTTATGGGCAGAGAATTTCCTCCATTGCTTCCTTGATTCACTCAGTCAACAGTTGATTGTGAAGTTCTTACAATTTTCCAAACATTGCTCGGAGCACAGCGGGTATAAGATAGTAAGATCTCTGCTATTACAGCTCTTACATTCAACATGTGGATAAAAAAAGAAAAAACAAACAAATGAATACATGAAAATATGTAGAGAATAACACTTATAAGGGCTGGATGTCTTCAGATTATGATGTTGACCTTCTAAGAGGTCAGGGGCTGAAATAAGAGAAAGGCAGACAAGAAAGTTTTAAAATATGCCGTTTGTGTGTGTGTGTGTGTGTGTGTGTGTGTGTGTGTGAGTGTGTGTGTGTGTGATGTGGTGTTGTGTTTGAGGACCTGTGCCCCAGTGCCTATTTCTAGAGCATCACCTGAGAGCTCCAGGGCAGGTAAGACCAGCAGGCCAGCCTCTTCCCCACAGACACAAATCTGTATATGTCACTAAGATGCCCCTGGCTGCTGTAGATCCCAGAGGAGTAGGGACATGTGAACAAATGGCTCTTGGCTGGCTGCACACTTTGTGCTCTAAAAGCCTGAATCTAGACTCTCAGGAAGAGGGAGTAAAACAGCACCATTGTCCACTGAAGATAGAGAGGGTACAAAATACCTCTCTAGTTTCTATTTGGTGCCAAACCACCTCGGAAAAAGTAAACGACCTAGGGAATGAAAAGTTGTCCCTTCATTTTCTAGGGTAATCATTTATAATCCCCCATATTAAGGGGCCTACTTTATTATTCCACAACTAAGTTAATTTCAAAATCTTTTCTCCACAGTGTTCCTAATTAGAAGCAGATGTGGGAACCACCTCAGTACCAGGAGAACCCCTCTCTCCTATCTCTCGCAACCTCTGTCTGTTGCAAATAAGCCAAATTTAAACCAGCAATCATGCATGTTTCCAATCAGTCCTCCAACTTTCTCCCCATGGAAGTAACTCCTTGGCTTTGCACAAGGAAAGGAAATGTTTCCTTCAAAAAGCAATGCCAGGACAGGGAGCAGCTTATTCTCACGATATTTAATAGGCTAACCATCCAGTGCAGTGAGAAAAAAAAAAAAAAAGAAAAAAAAAAACTGCAGGAGCAGCCAGAAAAAGACAGCAGAGGCCCCATGCCAGCAGAAACAATGAGAAAGACAGAATAGGACTGGGGAAAACATTTATAAAGTTTGAGAACATAAAGCTTATCTTCCTAGAAGCCCACCCTTTCGTGGATCCATAAGGAAGTATGTTCATGGTGAGAGGTGCTAGCTCTCTTTCATCTGATGCAGAAGTAATATTCTGAAATCCACGGAGGTAAGGTTTAGCTTTTGTGATATGTGGAAGAGAGAGCATCACTCTAGTGCAGCCAAAAGACAAAAATGTCCTTCATGTGTTTTATGCCAACTCTCCCTCCTCTGTAGTAAGAAAAGGTAAGTATCTTGCCATACCATGAAAATTAAGAAAATTCCATGATTGCCCAAAGAAGAGGTCCCCATAAACGAAATCTGTTTGGGAGGGAAAGAAAAGAAAAATGTAGGATATTGCCATTCTCCCTCACAGCCTCACTTATACTTTTTCTCGATCTGTCCCCTTAAATGCTTCTCAGCATTCTTAGGAAATGGATGCACTCATTTGTGAAAAACGTTGAGCTATTAGAGGCATCTGGACAGTCCGTAGAAGAAATAGCCTACATGAAAATACTGTTGTTGACATTGGCTTTTCTTTGGCGTTTTTAAATACACATGCAAGAAAGGGTGACTTGTGAAACTGTTAGAGGCAGTTTCACTGTGGGCAGAGTCTTCATCAACAGTAATTAACACTAAGCTGACCTTCCATTTAACAGCATTTCATTGGAAAAACCATCGGTTCAGCTGTGTGTGCTTGTCTCTTTCTGACAGCATTTCTCAAAGCAGAGCAAAGTAGCAGCATCCATAGTAACATTCAAAACACGAAGGGGCTGGTAGTTAACTTAATAAAACTCCTGAACACACAAATAGCTAATAGTGTCTAACTGACAGAACAGTGAGTAGCTGACAGTTCTGGGAATTAAACTGAATGTTTATTTTAATCTGTTTAATTTAAAATTGGTACAACATTTTATTGTACGGTAAGTTTATATAAATTTTTTAGAGGTTGGTTAAGTTACATGCTAGTTTTTAGATGGGAATTTTAAAACATTTATCACATGTAGCTTCTTAAGATATTTTCAATTTTCCTAAAGCACTGCAGAAAACAGTTTAATGCAATAAACATAAGAAGTCAACAGACCATCACACTATGTTTAAAAGTCTTCCCGGTAACAAGCAACCTGCATTCAAATCCTGCCTCGGCCACCTACTTGCTCTGCGAGCTTGGGCAAGTTACTCTCTAAGCCTCATTACAACCATCTATGAAATGAGATCAAAATAATTCTGAACTCATAAAATTATTGTGAACATTAACAAAACAAGGCAGGTAGAGCAGGAAGTAGAATGCCTGGCACATAGTCAGTACTCAGTTATTATTACTCACCTTCTTTTACAACTTGGCATCAGCCAACTAATAGACCTATTTGCCCTGAGTTGTTCACAAACTCTGGCTCTGGAGCCACACTGCTCATCAGAAACCTATTAGCATAGGAATTATTAAGGAGTACATGGATCTTTTCATTTACTAAAGTCTAAAATATAGAACCATAGCTATCGACAGAGAAATCTTCCAGCAAGAGCCATTTGGTAAAAAACATGCTTCAGAACACATTTCGTCTGTATTCTATGCAAGGAGAGCTGCTCATCAAAGACCCGCAGAATGCTAGCCCAGGAAGAGAACTTAGGCAAGCCAAACCCCACCACCTATCACCTCACCCTCTACTACCTTATTTTATAAAGGAAAAACAAAAACAAAAACAAAAAAACTCTGAATTGTTATGATTCTCCCTCCTTCATTCATCTAAGTTTAGAAGCAATTCAGAACCAAATCTGGGGTCTCTCAACACATGAGTAAAATTTTTTTGTTTCTCATTTAAATTGATGATGTTTGATTTAATACAAATGAAAATATGGGATTATTACATACAAACTTGCTCGTTGGCATTACTAGTTAAGTGTGAACCAGAGGCCACATAGCAGCCATGCCACTGATATGTCAAAGAATCAAAACTATTAGGCTGTCTCAAATTTTCCTTCTCACAAAAAAATAGCATCACCAATGTGGCTGGTGAGGCAGCTTCACAGGTATACCTTCTAGGGGATGAAGTCTGGAGGACACGATTCACTAGACATCCTGTCCCCCTGGCCCTGATTATAGCATGATGTCCCTGGACAAGAGAACCAGACTTCTTTCATTCAAATTCTACCCAGAAACCTGTAGAAATGTCTCTTCTTAGCAGCTCAATGATGCCACCTGCAACTACTCTGGCACAGGAAAAGTATTAGAAAGAGATTCTACTGGTTGCATTGGAAATCGTCAAAGTTACTTACAGTAACAAAATAATGGCCCCTTTCAGTGTAGCTTTCCCAAACAACTTTTAAAATTCCAAGAAAGAGAGTATTCCTCGCCAAGGACTGTAATGCAGATACGGTCTTTTTGCTTTTCTACATAATATGCTCAGAACTCTGATACTGAAGGATCAAGAGTCTTAGTGTTTCAGGGCACCCATAGCCCTACCTAACCTCTCTACATTTTAGGAGAATGTTCCCTTGAGTGTGTCTCCTGAACTGGCAATTATTAACAGCGCATCCACTTAGACCTTCAGCTCCAATATAGTTAACTAGAGATTTTCTCCACAGAAACCTCATTGCCCCTGCACATCTCAGTAGCCTCTGTACAAAGGCTCATTCAGAAGATGGGGATTTTGATTCCTCAGTGAAGATATACTTCCTAATCCCTTGTTTACAACACTTGTGCTGTCCTCAATACTGACATCCAGCAGGGCAGACTCCAGACGTCTTCCTATCTCTCAAAACTGGGGAATGGCCACCTTTCTTCTAGGAACTGTCTTGAAGCCACACCACATGTCCATGTAATTACACAAATCTAGGCATACGAACGTGGGAATTGAGTTTGCAATGGAGACTGCAATTGAGTGCAATCTGCTTGCCTTTCCTTCAATAAGAAAATGCCCCAGAGATGTTTGAGGCAAATCTGCTTTCCCCTAAGTATGATTGGAGTATTTAAAAATACATATTTTTGGAAGAGCATGCCCCCACCCCCAAATAAGCCAACCTCTTCATCTGGTGCTCATCTGCTTGAAAACCAGAAGGAAAACTGGCTCTATCTTAGTTTCCAATGGAGCATCTTCCTTAAAGCTTTCCAAGAATTACTCTGCCTCTCTGTGATTCTCACTGACTCACCACCTTTGGAATGTAATCCTCCCTCTAATGTGTGACTCCACTGCAGTCCATTCTTGACCAGGCTTTGATAAATCATTATAGTTCATGACCTGTCATGACATCCATGACAGTCTGTTGTCATGAAGCAATACATAAAAACAATCACAACAGACAAGCTACCACTTCTCCCTTCTCAGAATCACCCTGTAAAATCCTAGTGAGTCTGGGGTCTAAGCACCGCCCCCACAGAAGTCCAGAAGTGTGGGTAAAGGACAATGAGTAAACATTTAGAGGTGACATAATTTCTCCTCATTGAAAGAAATGTATCAAGTCCACTCAGCCCTCTGAGTAGCTTTATAACATTTCATAGGTATTGTGAATTCCCTGCTTTCAAAACATATCAGTGCCATTTCTAAATAGCCTTCAAAAGAGGCAGGATTTAGGTGGTTCCAAAAGGCAGTAAAACCATTTTCTGGCTCTTCTCCTGAACTTGGATCCTGAAGTGACCCTACCATGTCTGCTTAGGATTTGCTTTTGTTGTCTCCCTCCAAAAACACAACAGATGGAACCTGAGAATTCACTTGGTTCAGGAGAACGTGAGCAGGATGGATTCTACAATTCAGCCAGGACAGTCATGTGTGAGGAGCTTTATCTGGATCCTTGTGGACATAACCGAAACGTCAAGAAATTTAAAAAGAGAAGGAGAGACAGTAAATGTTGTTGGTACAATAAGTTTCAACACAAACAAGGCAGTGAATTCAAAAGCTTAGCCTGATCAGACTGCACAGACCTTTACCATGGCAGAAAAGAAATCTCTTGGGAGATGAGGCTAAAAACTCTTATAGACAAAGCCCAAAATGCCTAACGAAAAAATTCTAGGGGTAAAAAGTTTCAATTTGAAAGGAGGAGAAAGCCTCAGCTAATAGAAAGTATTAAGAAAGAACTTCAGTGAGAGAAAGAAAAAAAAACACATGATATGTCGTTTGCATTTTACCCCAAATCTTCAGCCCAGAAAAACTGTGGTTACTGCATCTGGCATCCTTGCCATTTGCATATTCCTTGGAGCATGACATGAAGTTTGGAGGCTGCAAGGCAGACCGCCTTCTGTCAAACACATAGGAATTTCATGGCCAAGTAGCCCAGGGAGAGTTGGGATCAAAGGTGTAACCTTCCTTTATTGTGATCTAATTTTTTATTCTTCCTTTTGTAAGAATAATACTGAAAATAGCATTTACTTTAACCCTGAAAATTACTGAGAAAGAAGAGAAGCCAGTGCCAAAGCCAGAACTACCCAATATAGACCATCGTAGCATCTCTTGTTAAATAGCAGCTCTGTCATCCAAGCCATTTCAATGTGGGGAAGCGGTGTTTGCAAAGTTGGCTTCTATGTAAAACATCAGCCTTTACTGGTTGATTTGGAGGGATGGGGAAAATCACAGCATTTATAACACAGTCACAGTTATTACCTATAAGCTACAACTACAACTGACTTTGTTCTTCATTACTCAATATCCTCAATACTCAACCATCTAAGTATTCATATAAACTTGACCTCTGTTTGAAGGTTCTCAAAGACTGTCATTATAAAGCTGAAATAAATTCCAGAGGCTTAGGCAGGAGTTTACTCCAAATAACAAGTCTGTTTCTAAAAGGTAAGTCCAAAGAGCATATATCCTGAGAATGAGGAGGGCATTTTGCACAAAATCTCCATGTTCTTCAGAATATAATAGACTATGCTATATAATGAATAAACACTAAAATTTCAGTGGCTTAACAAAACTACAATTCTTTTGTCTCTCAGGTAAAGTCTGATGTGAATGGGACAAGTTTTCCAGGACAGCATTCCTTCATTCAGTAACTCAGGGATCCAGGTCTCCTCTCCCTTTCCTTAAGCAGAGAACAAGAGACAGAGGAAGAACACTGACTTTTAACTCCTACTCACAGTTCATTGGCCTAAATTTTCACATAGCCCTAAATCCAGGGAAGAGAAGAGATTTAGAAAAGCACAGAAAATATTTAGTTTGTACTAATTGTCTTTGCCACATTCACATTCCTACAGTTATTCACTGATGCTGAGTGAAATTAGGCTTGATGGAACTTCAAGGATAATGCAAGGGCCCTCTGTATGGTGTAGGTGGCATAGGAGGTCACCTCTATGAGATGGAGATGGTCACCTCCATACTTTGGGTTGCATTTATTACATTATGGTTGCATTTATGTCTTAAAACCACTTTATCAAGGTATGACTGACACGGAAAAAGTTGAACATGTTTAATGTATACAATTTTTGTAATGTACCTTTCCTCATTTCTGTGTTCCACTAGTGTTGCAACCTCTCATCCGGATTCTAGAGCTCTCATAAATGTATTTTTGTACAAGAATGATTGTGAAATAAGTGTTTCTGTGAAGGGATGAGGGCTGGAAACTCCTGTCACCTCACTGACATCACTTGAGACTGCTTTTAAACACAAATATCATCAAAGAGGAAAATACTTTCAGGTAGGATGCTTACCAAATAAGAACTTTTAGAGTTAAAAATGAAATTTCTCCCTGGATGAGGGGTCACAGGCTCACCTTCTGAGATCAAGGCTTATGCTCTGGACACTGGCCTTAATCACACAAGAGCCAAGACAGCAGATCTCAGAAAGAAGAAACACTGGCAGACAAATGGTGGCCCTTCTCCATGCTCTCACTGACTTGACATCAGCCATTAACATCTTGTTTGGAGCTGGTTCATTTGTTGATCTTACCAGACACTCTGCTGGCCTCTGAAGAAGTAAAAAAATGAAATAGTTAAGTTAGATTGGGAAGCAGCATGTCATGGTAGTAAGCACATGACTGTCAATTAAATAGACCTGGGTTCATATCACTAGTTCCCACTAATTACTAGTGCTGTGAGTTGGGTGTTTTGCCTGATATATGTGAGCCTCGTGTGTAACCTGGAAACAATATCCTCTAATATTGCTTGCAGTTTGTTTAAAGAATCAAATCGTGTCAAGTTTCTGGCTCAGAGAAGGATGTAAGATCCTTTCCATCTTGGATAGAAGGAGACAAGGAAGAGTTGAGCTTTAACTAGTTTACCGGGGCAAGACATGACGTGGAGGAATACCGGATTAACACTGAGTAAGCGAGAGACTAGTCACAGTGAGCAGGGAATGCAGAAACGAGGAGAGGAATTCAGGACAAACTTGGCCAAATTAACGATTTGGGGCAGACCACTCCAACACTTCAGTCTGATTCTCATCCCCATTCATCATGTTCTCACATTTGGTAACAACTGCTAGGCATGATGATAAATTAGCCCATAGGAAGGCTCTGAAGTTTGCTAAAACATTGACAGAGGCTTTTGACTCTATATCCACGTACATTTGACCCTTACTATCTGACACAGAGTGGCGACACTGGGGCATACCTCTTACTATCAATCACTAGGAAAATGAGGACGGCACTTTGACCAATATAAGACCTGGCTCAAGAGAAAATAATTTACTTCCCAGACTTAAAGATTCTATTTTTCTTGCAGTGTCTCAAATTATGAAAACATAGGGAAACACCCTTAACTAAACAGTGTACTGGCTTAGTTTTCAAATCAAAATTTTGTTAAGTATTCCAGGAAATACCTCAAGAACCTTTTAATTTTTTTAAATATCCCATTCTATGATGCTACTTTTGCTAAACACTGTATAAGTTAAAGAATTGTTAAAGAAAATAATCTCCTTTTTGAAGTAAATCCTTCATTATACAATGATAAATTTGATCCAGAAAAATCAGTTAGCCAAAAACAGGTGCTCAAATATATATATATGTATTTTTTTATTACAGTTTCAAATCACCTATATTTAGGAATACTGGATTATACCTAAAATTAAATTATGATAGCCTTTTCTGGAGATACATTTTTTTAGTTTATTAGTTAAAAAACTAATCTATGATTGCCTTTCTGACAGAAATATGCTCTGTTGCAGAATTATACAGAGATCTAGGGAAGGCAAATAAATAGAAAAAAATGGTTCCCTAAAATACAGATTAAAAGTAGCCACAAAGTTTATGTTCCATTGAAAAAAATACACTGTAGTATAAAGAGTTCTGTGTATGCCTTTCACTGGTTACAGTGTCCTGGAACAATGCAAGTCCCTCAAACATTGCTTAAAGGCCAGGGCAGAATTTTTTAGTTTCCTGAAAACAGATATAAAGGCCAAAACAAAAACAAAGAACAAAAAAAAACTGTTCTCTCTAGAAAAAGTAGATTCATGATTAGATTTAATAATTTGGCTGCTTTATTGAGCAGCTATGTGACACTGGAAAAATTAATTGACTTCTTTGATCCTCATATTTCTTATTAATAAAGCAAAAATAATAATAGGTCCCTTACAGGATTATTATAGATGAAGTATAAACGTGAAATTCTCGGGGCGCCTGGGTGGCTCAGTCGGCTAAGCGTCCGACTTCAGCTCAGGTCACGATCTCGCAGTTCGTGGGTTTGAGCCCCGCGTCGGGCTCTGTGCTGACAGCTCAGAGCCTGGAGCCTGTTTCAGATTCTGTGTCTCCCTCTCTCTCTGACCCACCCCGTTCATGCTCTATCTCTCTCTGTCTCAAAAATAAATAAACGTTAAAAAAAAATTAAAAATAATGTGAAATTCTCCACCACTGCTTTGGGGCACATAGTAAACATTCAGTTACCCATTATTGTATATTAATCAATCATGTCATTTATATTGCAACTGAACTTTCAGATATTCTCTTTCACCACTGTTATGTTTCATATTGCTCATGAAAGCTACATAAATAAATATGGAGTCATTACATCATGTGAAAACTACTAGGTGAATAGTATGTCTGATGTTCTGACTTATACGCTACGTAATATTTAAGAAATCCACTTTGGAGGGCCTGAGGATGGGAGCTTAGAAGAGTGACTCCATGTTTTCCAGAACAGCTGAAACTGGGCCACCAGAGTCCAGCAGGTCTATTAACTGGAAGACATCTTAAGACTGTGGTTTCAAATATAAGCCACAATTAAAAGTCAAAAGCAGCAGTCTCTCAGAATTGGTAATCAAGAGCCTTCTCACATGGGCAAACTGTATGTTTAACAATGGTTAACAATAACTTCCCTTAGTGATGTGGCTAGAGGCAAACATATTCTATTCTATCAAAACATCACTTTAAAGAACCAGTCAACTTTGGGATTGAGGTTACCCCAAATCAAGACCCTGTTAGAGTCATAAGAGGTAATAATAAGAAAGAATGACCCATTACTCCCTAGCTTTGAAGGAATATACAGTAGTTCCTCATCAAGCACTGCTGGTTCCTTTCAGGTGCCCAGTATGAGAGCACTGGACACACATGCAGTCAGAGTCGCAGACTGTGTCTGTCCATAATTGAAGGCTTTTGACCTAGGCATCACAGAGATCTTTTTAATTCTGTGCCATCTAGAGAGCCACAACTTAAACCTACTTGTGATTTGTTTTGGCTCTTACAATGATGAGCCTTGATTCTTGGTGGGCTGATTCTTGGTGATTGGTTGTTTTTTTCCCACCATTTATTTAGTTTGGGTTGAGTGTGTGTGTGTGTGTGTGTGTGTGTGTGTTAGGGGCAGGGTGGGGGGCTGTCCTGGAAATGGATGATAAATACACCACATATACCATAATAGCACAAACTCACCACAACAAAAGGTATCTTATTATTGTTATTATTATTAATCATTATTAGTAATCATTATTATTGATTGCCTATCCATTATTATCTCCCTTTCCTGATCTTGGATCTTGAAAATCTTCCCTGATAATACCAACTGTTCATTTTACCCTTCATTGGTTATTCCTTGGGAAAAAAATTAAAATAATTCATATAGAAAAAGGCAATAAGTCTCAATAGAAGAAGTGATGTATTAGAAATTCTTATCTAATCGCTACTTTACCATATTTCTCACATTAAGTTTTCCTCCCTAGATCATAGCTTTTGAAAGCTGGTTGTTCAAATCACTGTGCTATGAATCTACCTAGTCTGAGGCATAAGGAATATTCATGAATAACCACAATAGAATATTAATAATGCTTTGTGTTTTATAAGACATTTCAGGACTCTGGTTTTCATGACCTCCTTGATCCTCACAAAAGTCCTGGGAGAGGATTATGGTACTATTCCCATTTTATAAATGAGGAAATGGAGACTCCCAAGAGTTAAGGAACTTGATCAAAGGTAGCCAACAGAGAAGTGGGAAGGTCTGGAATAGAACCCAATCTCCCACTCCTAGTCCTATGCCTACAAGAGCCCTGTGTGGGCTCCCCAGCGATCCATTTCGATGACAAAAAACTGGCACAGGGATATGGAGAAGAGAAAAATGACTTCCACCTTGAAAAAGTGGAAAGGAAGGCCTGCTTAAGCACTATTTCATGAATAAATATCCTATTTCCTTACCCAGACTTTAAGTCTGTGGGGCAACAGACTTTAGTAAGGGGGTCTTTAGTAAGAATAGCAGGGTAATTATTTGTTGAGAGACAATTAATAGCAGAGCCATTTTAGGGTAAAATACATAAACACACACACAATCTTATTTCTCATAATAATTCTACAAGGTAAGGATCACCACACCCATCTTACAAATGATGAAACTGAGTTGCAATGAAATGATTCGCATGGGGATATACAACCTGCAAGGGACTGGCCCAAATGTCATCACCACGGCTCTTACAAGCTACACTTACCCCACCGCACGACACACCAGTGCTAAGGGCTGAGCACATGGTGTGCTGCACAAACACATGACCGAGGCAAAAATGATAGTGCCTGCTCACTATAAGATGAGTGAAGCTTAATGAGAATGCTGTGTTTTACTCGCACAGAGTTCATTTATTTCCAAAGAGATGCTCTAGAAACCATTGTCCATTTCTACCTTATAGGATTAAGAGGAGTAGTGTATAATTCAGGGTTAACAAAATGTGTAGAAACCACACAAGCCAGAAGAATGGCCCCATTGTTCCTCAGCAGTAGCACGGGACAGCCAAAGGGCTCCTCACCATTTCCTCTCCCACTCTTCCCCACTGGGCAGTTCATGTTCACCCTGGGGGTTTCCTCAACCAATCAGTACTCCAAGGACTGACAGCATGTGGGGAACAAGGAAGGAGATTTAGGCTATAAGAGTTTTAAGAACTCAGACAGTTTCTAAGAAATGTTATGGAATTACATTCCCTCATTTCAAATAGGACATATTCCTATCTCTAGGGTCACATTGGTTCAATTTGATAAATTGCTCTGTTGGCCCCATACCATACTGTGGTTCATTTTACGTATAAGCATTAATTGCTGTTATTTCAATACTGCTGACTGTTAAGTTTTGCCAAGTGGCACAGGTCTGTACATTTAAGGTTAAATTCAGTTTTCTGCTTATTTCCACTGTTTGGCACTATTTAAATGGTTACTTTAGCATTCAGATTTAGAGTGAAAGCAAATTAACCTCATCTTTATTGTTAATGACTACCACTGTGTCTTGTTTCAGATATATCTGGGAATAAGGGAAGTGTGATTCTTTCCTAGCCTTCCTCCAAAAAGTTGATACTGTAATTGAGAGCCTGGCTAATAGTCACTGTTAGTGTGGAAAGCAGGGCTTTGTGCTGGGTCAGCTTATACTCAACCTACTGTTCAGCAGAGACCCAGTTTGAGGGCTACAAGATTTTGCTAGCCATGGATAGGGTGTTAAGTTTTCAAGGAATAGCTTCCTGAAATATATGAAAAGAGACTAAATTTGAGTAGGTTTCTAAGATATAGAGCTGAAAATTCATATCCATTTATTGTCAGATGTAGTACTCAAGACACTTCCATACAGATAAATCCACGAGTATTTTCATTACCTCTCTTGACACCAAGTCTCTTAAAAATAATGTTTGAGGGCTTTCTGCCAGTATGTGGAGGTTCTTCTCAAGCTTAGTGGCAAGGTTCAGAAAATTACATGCATTCAAGAAGCCACTGCCCACAATAAAAAATGGTTCCACAAGAACCAAGAGAACATGGAGTTACTTTGCAGAGAGGTAGTAAGCACTCAAGCAATTTGGGAGGGTGGGAAGACCAAAGGATCTGTGTCATAGGATTATTTGGATTATTTAATATATTAACACATGATATGTGCTTAAAACGCTGTACAGACGGGGCGCCTGGGTGGCGCAGTCGGTTAAGCGTCCGACTTCAGCCAGGTCACGATCTCGCGGTCCGTGAGTTCGAGCCCCGCGTCGGGCTCTGGGCTGATGGCTCAGAGCCTGGAGCCTGTTTCCCATTCTGTGTCTCCCTCTCTCTCTGCCCCTCCCCCGTTCATGCTCTGTCTCTCTCTGTCCCAAAAATAAATAAAAAAACGTTGAAAAAAAAAAAAAACTAAAAAAAAAAAAAAAAAAAAAAAAAACGCTGTACAGACGAACACACAATATTAGCTATTAATACTATTGTGTTCTCACAAGGATCCACTTGACCAATGAGGAAACTCAGACATTAAGAAGAGAAACAAATGAAATTTTATCTCTTAGATTTTGTCTCCTTTATGAACTTCTTGAGAACTCAGACCTTCAGCTCTGAATCCCAATGTCTAGCACAATCCCTCTGTCTTCGAGTAGCTACTAAGAGAATAAAGAATACAACCACAACTGTTCTCAGCACTTCCACTTATATTGACTAATATGTAGCTGTAGGTTCTCTGGTCTTTTAGGATTTATAAAATTGTTTTCCTGAAATCTATCTCAGAGGTTATAAAGAAAAATCTAACCAGTAAATTCAAGATCTGGTGCTCTACTCAAGTCTTGAGCCTTGTTTTGATATTTGAAATCATATTGTAGGTTGAAAATTAACTAGAAAAAGGAATTTATGGCATATATAGAAAAATTCTATAGCTATATATTTTTTTTCATATAAAAGTTAAGTAAAAACAGTTCACAGGTAAGGTTTGTAAAGTACTTGAATGGTGCTTTTCTTTTCCTTTTTAAAAATAAAAGACAGGAGTAGAATACCAAAATAAGATTTGATCTCTGAGAAATTCCTAACTAATCAGTATCCACAAAACCGGAACAACCCTGGCTTAACAGGCAATGACTGTGATTTTTCCAAAATTTGAAAAAACAGTCCCACTCTGACATAATGTAGAAGCCTGCAGGTCCCAGGCTTCTTTGAGGAATCCTGTGGAAATGTCACCAAATAATGCAAAGGCTGCTCTTGGCAGAATATTAACATTCCATTTATATCACAAAAAGCCACAACATAATCCCAATCCTACAAGCAAACTACTTTCAACCCCAGGAAAGCCAGAAAACAAAAGCATTTGAAAAAGCCAATGAATGTCTAGGCATCATTTCCTAGGAAAACTGCAAAGATTAAAAGCTTTCAATACTTTGAAAGCTAGCCTGTTCCCAGATTTCATCTCTTTGGCTACATTTTTTTTTATTGTCAGCCTTTTAAAGCAATACATGAAACCCAAAATATGCAAAAGAAAATATTAAATAATCCAACTCTATGAAAATTTAAATTTATTGGAAGTTAAAGAGCAAAAGTCAAAAGCAAAAGTCAAACTGTACAGAAATATTCGCAGTGCAAATTACAAGCAAAAGCCCTCTTAGCAAAAAAAGATAACCTGTTATAAAAATGGACAAAGAACACAATTGGAAGTTCATCAAGGAAAAATTTAGATGATTAATAAGCATATGAAAATATTTATAACCTGAACCACAACTAAATATCTACAGACTAAATAAATAGTAAATTTATTTTTCATATTCTAAAATTGGCAAGTATAAAAAAGGATAATATCCAGTATGCTCAATATTGTAAAAAAAAATAACAATAGAAACACATACACTGCTAATGTGACAAAACTGGCATAAATTTTTCACAGATCAACTTGGAATTATTTCTCAAACTTCAAATTAGAATATTATTTGGCCATCTAAAAATGTGTCTTACTAAAATGGAGTGTGCACAAAATTTGTCCGTATGAAGACATTTATTGCAATACTGTTTACAAAGCAAAATCTGGAAAAGATGAAATGTTCATCACCAGGGGAACGGTTGAACAAAATTTAATCAATTTAAGACACAGATTAGTACATCATTACTAAAAAGAATGAAGCACACAAATATGTTTCTTCAAAGAAATATTTTTAAATTAAAAGGCATGATGCAGAAGAATAAATGTAGCATGGTTCCATTTATATTAAAATACATGTATGGGTATGTGCTATGGATTGAACTGTATCTCCCCAGAAGTCCTATGTGGAAGTCCCTAACCCCAGTGTGTCGTATTTAGAGCTGGAGCCTTGGGGAGGTAATTAGGGTTAGATGAGTTTATAAGGGTCAAGCTCTCATGATGGGATTAGTGCCTCATGAGAAGAGACACCAGAGAGCTTGCTCAAAATAGAAAAATCTAGAATATTTCATCTTTGTTTAGAGTTAAATAACATAATAAACCTCAACAGGTTTCTGAAGACATTACTACATTACAGCAAAACATAATCTATGTTGCGTATATAATAATGATCCAGAGTCATAAAGGAAAGGTGAAATGAAGATCAGTATTTTTATTTAAGGGTATACAGACATTTATAAGAAATGTACATCAAATTTAGTAAAATTATATTTTTTCATTTGATGGTGATATAAGCTTTGGCTATCTGGAAAATTCATTTTTGTAGAATAGTACATATCCTGACTACCAGATTAAAAAAGCATTACTAAGGGATCCTGGGTAGCTCAGTTTGTTAAGCGACCAACTCTTGATTTCAGCTCTATCATGATCTTACTGTTCATGAGTTCCAGTCCTGCGTGGGGTTCTGTGCTATGAGTGAAGAACCTGGTTGGGATTCTCTCCCTCCCTCTCTCTCTGCCCCTCCCCCATGTGCATTCTCTCTCTCTCTCTCTCTCTCTCTCTCTCTCTCTCTCTCTCACACACACACACACACACACACACACATAAAATAAACTTTCAAATTTTTTTAAAAAATTTAAAAGTATTACTGTATTAAAATTAGAACATTTTCAAGAAAGCTACATTTCAACTTCTGGTTTTAAGCTACTTTTTAAATAATTATAAATAAATAAGTAAATAGCACTCACACATAATTGCTGTTATATGATCTCATCAATCCTCATAAAAATCCAGATCACAGGACACTACCTCAGAACCTGTCCCAACCACCTTCGATCACTCCAGTCTGAAGGTAACAGAGTAAAAACCCGTTTCTCCATATTGCCTTGGCCATGTTACATAAAAGCTGAATTTGATAGAAAGTTCTTTCCTCTATTACTTTTCACTCCTCTGATCTACCTTTTACTTCTCTCTCTATACCTTTCTGTGATTCTTTTCTCTCCCTGCTTAACTTTCCATTCATGTCTTATTTTATTTATTTATTTATTTATTTATTTATTTATTTATTTATTTATTTATTTATAGTTTGAGATCTTTGGCTACATTTTTTAAATTACCATGTATGTATCCTTCTTCAGGTCAGGAGTTTGCTTTAATTTTCTGCAGTCTTGAACTTGATTTGGTGAGAAAAAGCGATTAATTAGGATTTTTTAAATAAGAATATTTTTATCTTTCCTCTAGGAATATGGTCCTTAGGGCCCTTGAGACAGTCTCATCTTTCTAGTTCAAGGAACATGAACCCCTACTACCATTAAAAATAAATAAATACCGGCACTCAGATTGGCCACAGCAGGAAAATTACAGAGTTTGAAGACCATTTTTGGATGAAAGAGGTTTTCTAGGTGGGAAATGAATCCACTGGTGATTTATACCCAAATAAGGCAAAGAGGTGCTAATCTAGAAATTCTGTTCTGTCATTAGTAACTGTCCACAGTTATCTGCTCTGCTGCTTGCCAATGTGGTGTAGGTAGAAACTGTGCCATGATGTTAAAGACCCTTCAGTGACACCAGGTTAAAAACGAGGCTCATCCAAGTGGCAGCTTATTCCTCTTTTTACTACTCCTGTACTTAGGTACAGTTCATTTCCTTCCATGGGCCAGAGTGCCAAAGTCAATTTTCCCAGCTCATCTCCACCAGACCACAAGCTGTCCTTTGTCTCTTTTCTGGCTCCACTGAGTTCAGTCAGAGAAATCGATTCTCAAATTACTCCAATGATAAAATCTTTTTGCTGCTAGTAATTCTGGTGAGGTCTCACATTTATTTTCAGTGTTTTTGCACGTGTTGTTTTTAGTAACCCATTCCTGTATTTCTTTCTTAGAATATTAATTTTTCTCTGTTTTTCATTTCTTCTTCAAACGGCAACCCCCCTTCTTTATATCTTTATTTCTGTGGTTGTCCTTATGTCACATATTTCAAACAAGGGGAATGTAACAAAAGAAACTAGTTTATTCAGTGATGGAATAGTTTAAAAGCCAACTAGTGATGGGTGAGGCAACCCAGAGATTAGTAACACAGAAAACCACTACCACCACAAGTAGATACAGAAAAGCTTAGAAATCAGTAAAGCTGGAACCACAGCGGGCTTTCCAGTAGGATAGGGGGGCATGGAAGAGATAGAGCCACAGCTAAGAACATTAGCCAAAGCAGAGCCAGGGCAAAATATTGTGGTTCTTTTCTCCCATTCTCCAATCCCTCATTGACCTCTCCTTGGCTGAACTTAGCTGGAAGCCTGGGAAACACAATCTACTGGGTCAGCCTCCTGATCATTCACAGACGACAAGGAATGAATGTGAGGGCAGAAGCCAATGACTGACTGTCACCATTCCTAAGCTACCACCTACTTACTCCACATAACATACAATGCTGCAAATCCCTGCTCACATGTTCACTCTGAACATTTAACTCAAGTCATAAATGGGCCCTGGAGTTTGACTAGGCTCCTCCCAGCTCTAAAATTCTATGGTTGTTTGTTTCTAAGACAAAGAAGTAGCCCCTTTTGGCATGTTTACTGCCCTGTGCTAATAAAATATCTTTCCAAAATATATTTTATATTTTATATATTTTATATATATCCTTCGAAAATATAAATATATTTTATATTACTAACCACAATACTAGGTACTGTGGGAAATAGATAAGATGACAAGGCCCTTGAAATGTTACTGGTGAAATTAGATAATGCAACTTATTACTAGTGTGGGATAATGGTTCACAAGGTATCAAAAGTAGTAGATGAAAAAAAGCCAAATGAGCAGTGGGCAAACCTGAAGGAGAAATTCTGGAGAAGTAGGGTTTATACTGCTTGTGAAGGAAGGGTAGGATCTCCTGGAGAACGGAAGCTCGGGAAAAAAAATGTGGGGGCAGATGACACTGACTAACATTTCAGAAAATTCTGCCTGAAATTTTGACAGAAATTTATTTTGTCCGTTTTGATTTTATGTTCTCCTTTCTTTAGAAATCAGTAAGCTACCATATATTAACATCTCTACCATACCTAGAGTTGTGCTAGGCTGTTGGCTGGTGACAAATACCTGACAATATAACCACAATTTAAGTTCAAATTTTAGAAAAGCATGGCTGGAGTAACATCCTATGAATTTTGTGTCACTTCTTTCCTTACACATTTTCTTTATCCCTGCTGTTCAACACATAGTCACTCAAGGATATTTACTGACCAGCTTAAACCAATGTGGAATACTGCCAAATCCAATGGACACTATCCCATAAGTATGTTATTTGATAATTCTGCAACATTTGACACTGTTGACCTTTCTTCCCTAAAGATACCTTCCTTTTTGGTTTCCTTGACACCATATTCTCAGGATTTCTCCCCCACTCTCTAGCATTCATTCTCAGGCTCCTTCAAGATCTCCTTTCTCTACCTGTATTTAAAAATAGTAACAATGTTGATTTAATTTTGAGAAAGAGAAAGAGAGAGAGAGAGTGCAAGTGTGAGCGGGGGAAGGGAAGGGAAGAGAGAGAGAGAGGAAGACACAAAAACCAAAGCAGCTTCAGGCTCTGAGTTGTCAGCACAGAGCCCAACACAGGGCTCGGACTCACAAACCATGAGATCATGACCTAAGCTGAAGTGGGTCACTTAACTAATTGAGCCATCCAAGTGCCCCTCTCTACCTGTATTTTAAATGCTGCTCCCTGGGCATTTAGTGTCAGGACTCTTTTCACATTATGCTACTTACCTCTCAAGTGACCTCATCCCCCACCATGACTTCAGCTACCCCTATACACAACTACAACCTCCAAATTCATAGACAGCCCCAACTTCTTTCTTGAGATCCTGGCCCAAATATGAAACTGGTTAATTGCATGTCTTCCTTAATGTATCTGAATGTCACAAATAAGCCCTGTGGATTGTACATTTTAAATATTTCTCTAACCCACCCTTCCTTTTATTCCCACTGATAATCAATTATCATTGAATTATCAATGACTTTGCATTTCTTATCTGGATTCCCTGTTGTTGCTTTCCTTCCTACAACCTTACCCTTTGATAATCTCACTGCTATCTGATCTTCAAGCCCTTAACCTTTCCATCCATTTTCAGGACCTGTAGGAGTAGAAAACTACATACTGGGGGGCCTGGTTGACTCAGTAGGTTAAGCATCCAATTTCAGCTCAGGTCATAATCTCGTGGTCCGTGAGTTCAAGCCCTCCATCAGGCTCTGTGCTGAGAACTCAGAGCCTGAAGTTACTTCAGATTCTGTGTCTCTCTCTTTGCCCTTCCCCTGTTTGCGCTCTCTCTCTCTTTCTCAAAAATAAACATTAAAAATTTTTAAACAAAGAAAACTGTATACTTAACTATGTGAAATCTATAAATCAAGCTAACAAATTATTAAATATATTCTATTTTCTTCTTGACAAACATACTTTCATAATTTGGAATGCCTGGTTCAGATTTGTACTTCTCTGCCAGCACTTAACCTGCACAGGAAGATCCTTCCCCCTACCCAGTTTCCTCCTCCCTTCTTGTCTCATCCCTAGCTCCTGCTAGCATAGCAGGTGTCTCATAGACACTCCACCCCACAATCTCAACTTCTGCCCACATTTCTCTTACATAGCTACCCCTTACCAACCCCTCAGGCCTAGCAGATGCACACAAGTGTCCTCAGGGTATCAAACCCAGGGAAGAGGATGTGCAGCCCTGGATTTCTAAATCCCAGTGATCCTGAAAGGTCATGTGGTCTACTGGGAGAGGGCCATATGCTTTGGATGAATATACCCCCTTGGCCTTGCAAACTTCTCACCCCACATCAAAGGAAACTGACTGGGCTCTACACCATGATTTACACCATATTCTAGTTTTTCTACTTTCTTATCTATCTTCTCTCATTACACTGTGGGTCACTTAAAGGGACTAGTGTTATTATTCTGTTTAATACTGTATCTTTCCATTCGTGCTCTTCAAATTAGATTATACATACCACTGAGAGTACACAAAGATTGTCCAAGAAAAATATAGGCATCTGGACCATAATTTCATGGGAATCAATTTCCAGGTCTTCAGCTTCCATTTATGTTTTCTCTAAAATTGATTTGCCTGAGGGCTCACCTGTGTTTTTCTTTTCGATTTTGCCTTTCACAGATGCCTTTTTCTCTCTTTACCACATAACGGTAAACCTCTCTCTCCATCCCAAGCTTTACTATTATGCATCACCTCCAAGGAAAGGTGGTAAATTACTCCAGAAAACCAAACAATGTTTGGTAATTTCTGAAATATAAATACTCTCACAATTTCAAGCCATCAACATGGTGGCTTGACTCAGAGTTGGGAATATGATCATAATTAACCCTGCAACTTAGCACACTATAGTGCTATGAATATGAACAATTTTAATAGTCCTCTCAAGTATCCCGTAATACATGAGGAGGCAGATTCTGTGCAACCCCAGATTCAGTACTTGAGTGCCCTTAGCAACCTACTTAATCTTTCAAGATTTCCACAACAGTATTTTCTGTTTAATAGTATTTACACTGCAGTATTATTTTGTAGAATAAAAAAAAGGTTAAGTATATGAAAATATGTATCACAATATCTGACACAGGAAATTAGTAAATATAGGTGACCTTTTCCTTCTGTTTTTTCCCCTTCAAATGACTGTCATCAATGCCAGACCAAGCTAATCATGAAAGAAAATGTAAATGTTCCCTTTTCTCCTGTCCTTCCTCCTTCACTCCCTACTGTCCCACCTTTCAGCAGGGCATCCTTTCCATGACATTCCCCAAAAGGCCCAGGCTTTGCATATTCCTATCTCCCTTCTCTCATTCAAAAGTCTGAAATTTTGTTACCATTTCTTCACTAAGCTCTGTGCTTAAAAGATATTGTGAAAGATGAAACCATTCCTTGATATTCGCCAATGCATGAAGGCATGGGTTCATGCAAGAGAATTTGGACACCCATACACCACAATTTCCTTTCTGGCCTTGGTAGTCTCGCTGCATGAGAGGAAAGTACAAGAAAGAGTAGACATTGGACTTCCCTTAAATAATGAACAAACTGATCATGGCAAAATGTTACAATATAATCTGTCCTACTGATTTACTATTGAGCCACAGATTGGCAAAATTAGAGAGCTATGTGTAAAAAGAGCTGATAACAAAGTTGGAAATGGGTCATACATTTCATAAATCATAAGAGTTTAAATTATAAGGGTATATCAGTGTCCAGAGATTTTTAACTTTTCTTCCAGATTAGGTAACAGTTGGCCCTCTCAAATTGGAGATAAAATTTTTCCCCAGAGTACTGTAACTGGAGAAAGACAACTCCTTTCATCACTGCTTACTAGGCTTATAAACTTATGCAAACTTTTTAATATCTCTAAAGCCTCAATTCTATTTCAAGTAGTAGCATTTATATAAAATAAAGATAATAATGGCAGTTACAATAAAAGTTAATATTTATGAGGTATCAGGCATGGTTCAAAGGAATTTATATGAATTGAGTAATTTATCCTCATAATAATTCAGTGAGGTAGATGACTATTATTAGCCCAATTATTTTTATTTTTTTATCTTATTTTTATTTTAATTTTTTTCAATGTTTATTTATTTTTGAGAGACAGATGAGTATGGAAGGGGCAGAGAGGGAGGGAAACACAAAATCCAAAGCAGTCTTTAGGCTTTAAGCTGGTCAGCACAGAGCCCAATGCGGGGCTCAAACCCATGAACCATGAGATCATGACCCGAGCCAAAGTCATACACTTAACCTACTGAGCCAACCAGGCACCCCGAGCCCAATTTTTTTTTAGATGAAGAAACTGAGGCACTTAGAGTTTAAGCAACTTTATAAAGATTACACTATTGGTTAAGTAACAGAGCCAAGATTTTGACACAAACTTTACACCTCCAAAAATAACTTTATTATTGAGCCCTACTACATCTCCTAAACCTACTGCAGGTTTACTAAAGGATTTAATGAGACAATCCACATGAAGTATTTAGCAGTGTCTGTAACCTTATTACCCAGGGTCTCTACTTTGAAAACTCAAAGGGACATCATTCACATTGTGTTCTCAGGAGTGCCATACATACAAAATAGGAATTCAGAATGGTGTTGTGTAAAGCAGCCACCAGCTGTTCTCCCAGAGATAATTCTAAGTGATGATAATTTAACAGATAACATACTCCTGTTATTGTGTTTACTCAAGTGTCATCCTCCCCAGCAAGGCCTGTTATATGTGTAAACCAACCAGAAGAGCTTTTTAGGACACATGCAACCAAGGTAGGAAAGCTGTCAAATGGTGTCCTGCTTCAGGGCACCACAGCAAACTCAGAGGAGCTGGGGGGTAGGGGAGGACGTATTTTGCAGTATGAGGGAAACCATGATACTCTCCATGTATAGAATACCACAAGACCTACTAACTCGAAGTGGTTCATACTCTCAACAAGAAATCACAATATATTCCTTTCAGTGGCATTAAATCTTTGTGAAGCTGGGTTTTCTGTAAGCACTGTGATAAAAAGCAAGTACCACAGGAAAAACAAAGTAGAACAGGAAATGAAAGTGCAGTGTCTAATCTGATTTCAAAGTGTGTGAAGTTGAGCAGTTCCCAACAGGAACATACATCACATTGGTAGGAAACTCTGGTTAAGAATAAAAACACTTTTTATTTCAATGTATGTGTATTACCTTTTCAAGCAGCCACAAACTTGTTGGGACAGAAACATGTATTAAGGTATTTGGACCTAACTACTTAATAAATGGAAGGTTCTCCTCATGTACTTCCATAATAAGACATACCTGAGATACCCTATGTATCCTTACTGTGCCACTGGGTATTTCTTTTGGCTGTGGATAGCATGAAAAATTACTGAGACTCTGAGGACCCTATAAACTGAGAAAGTTTGGGAACATCTAGTATTATCCCTTTACATATTTTATCTTTTATAATCTTTACAGTAACCTAAGGAGTCAAACACTATTAATGTTCCCAATTTACAAATATGGAACTGAGGACTTGAGCAATAACAGGACTACACTGAGATTATAAAATGTCTAAATGCTAGATCCAGGGTTTAAACCCAGTCTTGTGCTCTGAAGCTACCACACTTAATCACTATATCAAACCTAAGGCCAAATACACAGATAATTTTGTCCAGACAGACCTTTGGGCAAAGATGGCTACTTCCTAAGAGAGCTGAATCCCAACAAAGAACAACCAGCATTTTTTCCTCAGATCTTGTCATAGGACATTAGCTCAGGTTCTCAAAGTTATTTGCTGAAATACCATTTTGCTAAAATCGGAGTCTCTTAAGCTCCTGAAAACTGTGTGTGTGCTCTAGATGAAAGTGACCGTGTATCCAAACAAAGAAAATCAAAGACTGTCTGAAGTGGCAGCTTGAGTTCATCAGCTCTATCAACTTGCTCAACAGACATTACCAAGTACACAGGCCCCTCTCTGAAGGAATTTCTATGGAAATCCCAGATAAAATAGCAGAACTTGGTAAACTGTTCCAAAAGAAACATGACCCATACTTTTTTGACAAGCTTTTAAAATCTGAAATATAGTCAACTCATTGCAAGCTAATGCAGAATAGGAGCTACAGCCATAAAAAGTCTCTAGGAAGCTAACAAATGAAGCAGGGGTCAGCAACCTGCAGAGCATATGATTTAGAATTAGACCTCTGCCAGTCTTGGAGAGCTCTAGAGGGACAGACCCGGATTTGAGGTCCTCTAGTGGTCTTGGGTTGGAAGGGGTCCTTATTAATCTTTCTGAGTCACTACAGTCACTATCTGAGTCACTACAGTTATAACTCATTCTAGAGGGGAGCAAAAGTAGTCAAGCACTAAGGAACTGACCAATGATGAACCAGTGCCATCCATATCTTTCTACCTTCATCACCCCTGTCTGACATCAGTTCTGATCTCAGCCCATCATGCCAAAGTCCTTCTTGGACAGTCTTTAATTGCGAATATGTGCAAAAGCCAAGTGCACAATGCAAGTATGGCAAATTATTCTCCAAGTAAAACTGCAAAGCTTTTATTTTTTTTTTCAATATATGAAATTTATTGGCAAATTGGTTTCCATACAACACCCAGTGCTCATCCCAAAAGGTGCCCTCCTCAATACCCATCACCCACCCTCTCCTCCTTCCCACCCCCCATCAACCCTCAGTTCTCAGTTTTTAAGAGAAAACTGCAAAGCTTTTAAAAGACAAGTTGGATGAAGCCATTGAACATGATCTTGGGGAAACATTCAAATATTACACAAGACCTTGACAAATGAGGATCTGGCAATTAAACTGGTTAGCAATTGAAGCACAGGAAATCAGTAAGGGTTAAAACAATGTAAGTTTTCAAAAGAAAATGGTTTGAATATCAAAAGACTGAAAAGCTCTTTGAGAAAATTGATGACAGTGTCAAAGTTTTTTTGTTGATTGTGTTGTTGTTGTTTTTGCCAAAATGTCTATACTAATCTTTATGCTGCCAAAATCAACATAAAGTCTGTCATATTTCTGTTACAAGTTTAGTCAGATGTATTATGCAAAAAATTCAACACAATATGTCCTTTGTCCTAATAGTGCACAGTTGCAATTATATTTCATTTTTATTTCATATAATTAAAATTGATTTTTCATAATTTTAGATGAGTTCTCTTTAGGGTAAATGTCAATCAAACTTTTTTTTTTAACCTCTTCTATGAAGCTCCGGTTCTGTATGAAATAGATCAGTTTAAGTGGCTTTTTACCACCAATAATTATGAGGTACTAACAAAGACCTCTAGGCAACAGCCTATCCAGTCACTCTGAGATCCCTACCCACCAGGTTCTCCAGAGATACAGAACCAATAGGATGTGTATCTATAGAGGAAGAAATGTATTTTAAGAAATTGGCTCATTGCAACTGTGGAGGCTTGGCAACTCCAATATCTGACGCGGGAGGCTGGAGGGCTGAGTCCAAAAGCAGTCTGCTATAGAACCAGGAAGAGCAGATGTCACAGATGAAGTCTGTAAACAATCTGCTGGAAAGTTTCCTCTTGCTCATTAAAGAGGTTAGCCTTTTGTTCTACTCAGATGTTCAGATGATTAGATGAGGCACACCCACATTATGGGGGGCAATCTGATTTACTCAAAGTTCACTGATTTAAATGTAAATCTCTTCCAAAACACCCTCATAGACACATCCAAAATAATATTTGACTAAATATCTGGGTACCATGGCCCACACAAGTTGACACATAAAGTTAATCATCACAGCTATTATAGACTGGAAGAGACAAGACCAAATTAATAACCTTAAGTAGATTCTGGGAATCCCAGGGAAGGGCCTGCAAAGAAGTTCTGAGAACCTGATCCAGGCATAACCCCTCCCTCAGACTATGCTTCCTGGCAAATACACCAACTGTAGGTGAAAGAGTGAGGGAGATTGCTAACGATGTCAGGAGGCAGGTTGCTGGCTTTACGTTAATTCATTAGAAAAATGTACAGTAGTAGACAGCCGGTATGTCTCACACTCTTGAGCACCACTTCAAAGTCTTCCTGACTTCCTGACTTTTTATAAAGAACAAGGCAGCACAGCCTTTGGACAGCTTCAACAAGGACAACTGCACAGAGACTCTTCCTGTGCCCATAGAGTACACCTCTCCTTCTTGCCTGCAGTTTCTAAAAGTGGACATCTAAGATTGGGCTTAGATCGAAAACCAACTGAGAACTCATGCATGTCCACGTCAAAAGTGAGAGAAAATTATGGGGTGCCTGGGTGGTTCAGTGGGTTAAGTGTCCAACTTCAGTCAGGTTATGTTCGAGCCCTGTGTCGGGCTCTATGCTGTGCTCAGTGTCTGGGGCCTACTTTGAATTGTGTCTCCTTCTCTCTGCCCCTCCCCCACACTTTCTCTCTCTCTCTCTCTCTCTCTCTCTCTCTCTCACAAATAAACAAACATTAAAATTCTTTTTTTTTTAAGTGACAGAAAATTAATGTCCCTGGGGCCAGCCTTGGTCAGTGAGAAATAGGCTTCCAGACATATTTCATGAGGGTCCCTAAAGGGAGAGCCACTCGTAGCAGTGGCCAACTTCATAAAAAAATTGCCTCATTTGCTATTTCACTTCCCCTTCCCCACACTCCTGTTCCCCAGGATTGCATTCCCAAATGAACCACCTGCTCTGCAATTCTTAATCTCAGGCTCTATTCTTGTATTTAAATCAGGGTGAACATCTTTCCTCTGCATTTGTAAGGGAGGAATTCAGTAAAATATTATAGTCTATTGATTACTAAATAATAGTTTGAACACCACTTTATCCCATGCCACAAAAAATATAATTGAACAAGAAGTACATAGAGAAGCTGGCAGAACTGAAACATGAACAATTTCAAAAGTCCATGAAAAACAATAAACACATTCCATTTTATAAGTCTCTTAGTCCTCCTAGTCTGAGTAACTGTTTTAATAGTCTCCACTTAATTACTAATGCTTATACTGCTACACTCTTTCCATTATTCCTAAATTACATTGGCTTCTCCTGGCTTTTTATCTGGCCAAATTGCTCCCTGATTTAGGAGATTTCCAGGAACCCAATGATGCTCCTAATTATTAATCATTTACTACAAGCCATATCAGAAACAGCTTGTTGTGTTTTTTTCTACTAATGCCCCCAAAGATATAATTATGATCATTTATTAAGGACCCAGAAAAATAGAATTTAAAACACATTTAAAAATTTTTTAATGTTTATTTATTTTTGAGAGAGAGAAACAGTGCAAGTGGGAGAGGGGCAGAGAGAGGGAAACACAATCCAAAGCAGGTTTCAGGCTGTCAGCACAGAGCCTGACGCAGGGCTTGAACCCACAAACCTTAAGATCATGACCTGCAATTCCTGAGGAGGAGCCAAGATGGCGGAACAGCATGGAAGCTTTTTGTGGGGCTCGCGTCCATGAAATACAGCCAGACCAACACTAAACCATCCTACACACCTAGAAAACCGATTGGAAGATTAACACAACAATCTGCACAACCTGAACCACAGAAGATCATGATCTGAGCCAAAGTCATATGCTTAACCTACTGAGCCACCCAGGTGCCCCTTAAAACACATTTTAAAGGCTAGCCTAAAATATCAAAACTACTGGGAAAGTCACAGATGGCCCAATTCAATCATTCATTCATTCATCATTCATTCAACATTGTGCCAGCCGCCAGGCAAGCAAATGAGAGAGAACCTAGGATCCTCCTAGGAACTCAGGAAAAAGATAAGGGACCTCCATGACATGGAGCTGCCTATTATAAAGCCCTATATCTAACCGCAGGGGACAGTAGGTGACACAGCCTGACCATTCCTCCGGCCAAAGAACTGGTTGGGAGGTAGGCATGTGACAAGAAGACCAATCAGAGCATCTCCTCATGGTTTTTAGTTGAAAGGTAAACGAGAGGGGATTGGGACATCACAGTATGAAGCAAGGCCTGCTTGTGGCTTTTTTTGCCACATGAAGAGAATTTGTGGGCAGTAGAAGAATCTGAATCAGAACAGAATCAATCAGGGATGAGAAACAGAGGCAGATAATTGTTGTTTTAAAAATATCTACACCTTTCACACCTGAGGACTGCTCCATTCAATTCACTTCAGTTATAGGAGTTTGAGATTCTGTTTTATATTTATGCTAACATTTGGATGTCACTGTCAATTAGAGAACCGTCACAGTGACCTATGAGAAAGTCAATTGTGAAGAACACCTCTATACTCCTTGTTTTCTACGAGGGAGGGTTTTCCCTAAATACTCCTGGCTCCTCGCTCTGCCTTTTATTCACTTCATCTCAGAGGATGTAAATCAACTCATTGCATTTGTAATCTGATAAGAGTGAATGGGGCAAGCTGAGCTTAGCTACCTTTTTTTGTCTTCTTTGAGGCAAGCTACCTGCAGTGAGGAAATTCTCCTCCAAGCCTCTCTACTGCCTGTGTTACTTGAATAGGCCTCTACTGGTAAGACCTACCTGATCCAGACCTACCATGACTCATGGGGGAAAGTATAAAATATCCTTAATTCTAGAGTTCAGTAACAGTAGGCCCACTCCTCTACCAAGGTAACCATGTCCTCCAATCGGCACTTTGAAACAATAAGAATAACAATGATAATAGCTAATACTTAGACAATGATTACTATGTCTCAGGTACTTTTTTTTTTTTTTTACCTCAGTACTTTCTTAAATCATATACATTTAAGAATAAGAAACAGAGATAGTATAAACAACTTTCCCTAGGTTATACCACCAGGAAGTGGCAGACCTGGAACTCAAATGCAGTCCATGTGTCTGGAGTCCTTGATATAAACACTATGCCATATATCATATGTACTAAAGGAGGTACATTTGTCACACTCTTTTGTCTTCTATTTTCCTTCCTTTTTTGTCTTAACTCTCAATTTGTTCAAAGTATACTCTTTACAGGGTCTCTTAAAATTTCCAACACTGGGGTGCCTAGGTGGCTCAGTTGGTTAAGCTTTTGACTCTTGATTTGGGTTCAGGTCATGATCTCATAATTTGTGGGTTTGAGTCCTGCATCAGGCTCTGCACTGACAGCACAGAGCTTGCTTGAGATTTTTCCTCTCCCTCTCCCTCAAAAATAAATAAACAAACTTTAAATAAACAAACTTTAAAAATTCTCAACACTGATTTGGATGGTCCCTACAATGAAGCCATACATAAAAAAGAACTATGCCTCAAATTAAAATTCAGCAAATACTGGTCAGCTTCCATTTAATGTATGCCATAATTATAGTATAGTATACCTACACTAGCTAGAAAAATTAAACTTCACAGGCCACAAATTCTTTTCTCTTGATCAACAAAAAAGCAAACTCTGCAATTTTCTTTAGTGGGCTTTAAAATTTTCACTACTGGGCGCCTGGTGGCTCAGTCGGTTAAGCATCCAGCTCTTGGTTTTGGCTCAGGTCATGATCTCACATTTTGTGAGTTCAAACCCCACATCAGGCTCCATGCTGACAGTGGGGAGCCTGCTTGAGATTCTCTCTTTCCCTCGCTCTCTGCCCCTACCCCGCTCATTCTCTCGTCTTCTCTCTCCCTCTCTCTTCCTCTCTCTCTCTCCCTTTCTCAAAAATAAATAAATAAACTTAAAAAAATTTAAAAAAATTTTTTTTCACTGCTGGCTTTTATGATGCCTGCCATGAAGTGTCAAAAACTTCAACATATACAATATGATACTATTCATGTACCAGTTAGTTGAGCTTCATTCTGAAGCAGTCAGCTGCCCTGAAGGAGAACAAACAGTCTAGAAATGGTGAGCTAGGAAGATGTGGAAAGGCTAGACTTCAGAGGTAGCTACTACAAGGGCTTCAGCCAATCCAACCTTCAGCAATACCTCTGTCATTGATAATTAACATAGTGAATATAAGAAACAAATTTCTCCTGATGGAAAAGGGCCTTTTTTGGGGGGGGCGGGTAGCATAATAAATGTTGGAAATAGTTTTTCCTTGATGAAATTAAAGTTATTCAAGATATGTCAATTGACTAAAACAATTTAAAGCAAGATATAAGAACCTAGCACCAGTTTATGGTCTCCACCCTTCAGAATGAACCCTGGGGCTTGATATTTTAACAGGCTCGCTGACTGATAAGAATTTTGCCTCTAGAATGCTGTTGTAGCCACCTTAAGCGAACAGTCCTTACACTGTGTTTCACTTAGAAGAACACAGGCCTACCATTTTATCATGCTAGCTTATTAATGAATGTTGACATAATAAATATCCATTATACAAAATATAATTTATACATGGATATTTATAATTGATATTTATACATAATAAATATCCATTATAACAAAACTTAGAGTCTTGTTTTGATTATAACCTGGTAGCAAGGTTTTAGAGAAACCTGTCACTGGCTACCATAACCTATCCAAAAAAGGTTAAGAACTGAACATAACCAAATCAGTTTAGGTCAGCTGTAATACAGATAATGGGAGAAAATGGACATTTTCTTTGGTCCTCAAATGAACAAAACACTAACATGATTTCCCTCCCTCACTGACAAAGAGATACATGACCCACTACATAGGTTGGTCTTCTTTTTACTGAAACACCTATTGAAAAGAATTGTCTTACATGATTTTTTTCTCAAGGCCAGAACCTGAGACATCCTGAAACATCACAAGGAGTTCCAATGAGGGAACAGTTGATAAATTTGAATTCAAAACTGTGTTCAAATGGAATCCTTGTATATCTGTGACAATGTATACCCTACTAGTGACATCTTCATGATTTATTCAGTAACAAACACCAAGAGAGGGAATGCACGAGAATCCTGTAAGTATAGTTAGTTGGACTTTTGGTCATTATTTCATCCCCTATACTCTGAGGCAAAACAAGAGTCATAATATTCCTAAGAAATTTCTTTGAACTAACTAATATGTGATAGATAGAATAATGGTTCCCCGAAGATGTCCACAACTTAACCCCAGGAATCCGTGACTGTGTTAGGCTACATGGCAAATGGGAATTAAAGCTGTTAATCCAATGACATTCCAATGGGCAAATTATCCTGGACTATCTGGGTGGATCCCATGTAATCTCAAGAGTCCTTATAAGTAGAAGAGGGAGACAAAAGAGTGAGAACCAGGGATATGGCATGTAAGAAGGACTTAGTCTGATACTGCTGGCTTTGAAGATGGGGGGAAGAGGTCATGAGTCAGGGAATGCAGACAGCCTCCAGAAGTTGGAAAAGACATGGAAAAGGCTTCTCCCCTTGAGCCTGCAGAAGGAAAGCAGACTCATCATGAATTTAGTCCTGTGAAACTCATTTCAGATTTTTGAACTCAAGAACTGTAATAAAGTTATGTTGCTCTAAGCCACCAAGTTTATAGTAATTTGCTACAGCACCTGTGTTTTAGTTTACCGAAACTAAATAAGAAAAGAAATAAGGTGAAAAGAAATAAGGAAATATGCCCACCTACCCCCAAGAGCCATATACCACATTCTCTACACTGTTATGTACTATGAGGAGCTGACCACCATGACTAAATCACGCAGGTTCCCATGTCTTCTGGCTTCTGGGATATCAGACAGTGAGTGAAAAAAGATGTCAGGATATTTCTTCCCCTACTTTCTTTCTACTTCAGTACCATGATCTTTGCAGTGGCTGTACCCCATGAAGACAATAGTTCCTAAGAGCAGTGCTCATCCACAGTGAAATGTGAATTAATTAATAATAGGATTAAAAGTCAAATAAAACATTCGAATGATAAACTGGAAAACACCTTAGACACAGGGCTATTTGTTTTCTATCTATGATAGCAGAACATTTGGAAGCAGTAGCCATGTATATAAATGGCCTAACTATATGCAGAATCAAGTACCACAAATGAATGAATAATGGAAGTAGCAGAAGGCATGGGTCACAGCCACTTCTGCTCTACTGGTGTTCACACTGAGCAGTAATATGAATAATACTAAAGACAATTCTACGATGAAAGGACCTTTTATCTGTACAACTTCTTGCTGGGTTCTGGAAGGAACCTATAAATTTATTCATATGGTTATATGTGTCCTGTAATTCACAAAAGTAAGATATCTTACCTGCAGCCAGTTAAGACCATTGTCTTATTTTAACTGTAGCCCAGTGTGGAGTGCCAAAACCCAAGCAAGGGCTCCCCAGAGCAGGAACAGCCTGGTAAGGGTGTCAGAGCACAAGCAGGGTAGAAGGGCATCTATGCACATGGGGTGCCTGAGTGGCTCAGTCGGTGGAGTGTCCAACTCTTGATTTCAGCTCAGATCATGATCTCACAGTTTCGAGAGAGTAAGTCCCATGTTAGCACAAAGTCTGCTTGGGATGCCCCCCTTGCCCCTCTCCCATTCACTCACTGTCTCTGAAAAATAAACATTTAAAAAAATATTTTAAAAAAGAAGAGCATCTATGTAAGAGGTGTCTAGGCAGAAAATCAGAGCCTGAGCAAGGTGAAGGGGATCTATACAGGAGGACTGCCAATTATGAGGTGTTAGAGCGCCAGCAGGGAGAGGAGGGTGACACAGAGGGCAGGAGGCAGCAATAACAATGGGAGATAGGTTACATACAAAGAAATGAATTACTTACCAAATAATTCATTGTTTTAAGGATAATGGGAGCCAGTTTCCTATTGTCAGTGACTCATGAAGAATGCCAGAGCATCTTCACTCATCACAGATGCAATAGATTATCTATTCCATAAATGGCTACGACAGGATTTCTGGACTCACATGCTTACCAGAACCTCGCCACTCCCACCAAAAAATAAAGTATTTCCCCTTTCATGACCCTAGGCAGCACTTTGTGACTGAAATATTCTAGGAAGTGCTGCTATTTGATTTTCAAGGATAGATCACAAAAGGCAAAGTGATTTGTCCCTGGCTTTATTTCTTGGGCCACCAGCACTTGAAATCCAGTCACCAGGTTGAAAAGATCCCAAGCTACATGAGGCTCTATAGGTTGCCTGGTTGACAACGATAGCTAAGGACTCAACCGACAGACAGTGTCAGGGCCCAGGCACATGAGTGCGTAAGCATACAGATGACTTCAGGTGCCAGGGTGAGCCATTCCAGCCGATGCTGAGTAGAGCCAGATGGGCCATCCCCACTGAGTTCTGCCCAAATTGCAGATTTACGAGCAAAACAAATGCTGTTATTTCAAACCATTAAGTTGTGTGTCCGGCCACACATAGTACCTATAACAACACTCCAAACTAGAAACAACCCAAATCTCCGTCAGCAGGAAAACAAATAAACAAATGGTGCTATATCGATGCAATGGAATAATACACGACAATAAAAGGAAATGAATTACTGCTGCTCACAGTAATATGGACAATATCTCTAAATATTCTGCTGAGTAAAAGAATTCAGACACATCAGAATATATATCCTAACATTCCACTTACAGGAATTTCTAGAACAGGTAAAAATAGTCTGTGGTGAAAGACATCAAATAATGGTGACTTTTACTTTTGTGGGAGGAGTAAGGAGGGTCTTAATGATTGACTGAGAAAGAGCACAAGGAACTTTCTGGAATGTTGGAAATGTTCTATATCTTGATGATATATTGATTTGATTAGTTTACACATTTCTCAACATTAATATAAATATATATATAATATGCATGTTTCACTGTACATAAACTACTTAATTTAAAAATATTTACATGACATTACCAGTGACAATTTGTAAGGCAGAACAAAATTTCCTAAACTATAAATAGTAAAAACAAATTTCACCTAACCATGTTAGAACCTGAGATAGCTTTCTCTTCTCTATATACAAAATTTTGTCATATGAACATGTGATCAAAGTGTATACAGTTAAAAAAATGTAGATTAAAAAATTCTTATGCAAGTATAATAGCAGTTAACTATGTTTTTTCTTTTTTTAATTTTTTTAACATCTATTTATTATTGAGAGACAGAGAGAGACAGAGCATGAGCATGGGGGGTGGGGGCAGGGGCAGAGAGAAGGGGAGACACAGAATCCGAAGCAAGCTCCAGCACAGAACCCGATGCGGGGCTCTAACTCACAGATGGTGAGATCATGACCTGGGCCGAAGTCAGACGCCCAACCCACTGAGCCACCCAGGTGCCCCAAATGTTATTTTTCTAGATTGGATCTGATGTTTGGTTTCTTCTCAGCTTTTTAAAATCTGCCTTTTATTATTTTTCATTGTAAATGAATATTAATTTTCTTATCTAATTTTGAATTTATAATTTTGAATTGTTTTTTCTTAAAGATGTGTTCCACATTATAAAAGCTTTAGATTCCAAAAATCAGAATCTACTTCTGCTTCTGTTAAATATGTCTCTTGTCAACAGTGTCCTAGATTTGACTATTTAATTGCTTGTGGGAACAATTTTCCATCTCAAAGAAGGCTGCTGTTCTAGGAATCTCAGATTCAGGTCATGAAGTAGCAGGCAATTGCAGATCAAACTTTAAATAAAGACAAGGTTTACTTTCTGACTTCACTGTCGTTCTCCAAGCAGAATACTTATATTCCATTCCTTTTTCTTTTCTACAGTTAGAGACCAAGAGACTTAGCTCAGGAAATGGTTTTGAGAGATAGAAATGTCTTAAAGTTTGCATCAAATACAAAAAATCACACTTTGAAAAAGTGAAAAGGTGCAGATGGAGGTGAAAGGAGGGAGGGAGGAATGGAAGGGGAGAGATAGATTGAGAGAGAGGAGGAATGGGGAGGAAAGGAGAGAGAAAGAAGGGAAGGATGGAAGAGAGGGAGGGAAAGAGGAAAGGGATAAATTTTACCTAGGAACAACAATTGAAACTTATTTCAGTGACAAATCTGACCATGCAGGCGATCTGAAATTCTAAACTCGTGACTTACTTCTATCATCACATGAAATCCTCTCTCAAACAAAAAAAAAAAAAAAAAAAAAAAAAAAAATTAAGCCTTTCCTGGAAAATGCTACAACTTTATATAAATTTGAGACAATTCCCATCTGTCTGATTAGCCTTAAGGCAGAGTGATTAGTTAATACTACATCTTTTCTCCTGTTTCTCTTTTAAAAAATTAGCTTAACACCCCCACTAGTAAAACTCCACATGCTGCAGAAATAAAAACAGCGAGGGATTATGCCTTCTTTATTGCCAACACAATGCCAGGGCAGATTCTATTTAAGAGCAACTAATGTGATTGTGAGAATTATTATCAAAGAAAGCCCTACTGCTTTAAAATTTTTCTCTTCTTTTAATTATTTTCTAGCTGTTCTGCTTTGGTTAAACTTCACCACATAAGTGTTCACAATGTAACTAATAGAAAAGGGCACCCAGATTGTTGTGTATTTTAGTAAACCAATTAGAGAATTTATGGAGAGAAGAAATCAAGTTAACTACCATAGGAAAGAAGAAAGAATACAAAGTCTTTTGTACTTGAGCCAACTTCTGCATAGTTTTACAGGTGCCCCACAAATGTGATGTCATTTTGATTGGGGCAACCTCTCTCCCACAAAGACAAATGAAAGAGCTCCTTTTAAAATAACCCTCACACCTCACACAGGTGGTCACATCTAAAATAAACCTACAGACTGTGCCTCAGAAACAGTTTTCTAAAGAAACATTCTTTTAGGGCTGCCCAAAGGGCAAAAAAATGATGCCGAATGTGCTGACTGCTCTATTGAAGAAAAATGAAGAACACGGTTTTTCTGCTCTGATCAGAGTGAAAGGCATGTTCCTCAACTAGTAGTTTTATAGTCTACTGAACATGGAGAAACCTTTTCTTGCCTTTTTCAAAATTAATTTCCAATGGGTTTTTAGTGCAAAAATTGGCTCATGTCCAGAAGCTGGGCAACGGATCATGATTTTTTTTTTGGGTGACTGACATCAGACTCCTGATTGTCCATCCTTAGTTTCCTTTGATGGTACAGATTCAGTAATGTCCTTTTGGTTGCCCTTTGATTTAGCCTTTAGGGACACCATGTTCTATTAACCATGAGAGTCTAAAGGACTCTCTGTAGGTCTTTTATGGGTCTCCTGTAGCTGCCTCTCTGTGCCACTCATTACAATATGAGCCCACAAAAATATATACTATCATCCTGCCTCTGTTGTTTTGAGGTGTTGTCAAAGGAAATCAGCTTCAGGAGTGCACTTAACCCACTTTGGCGTGCTACCACTTTTGTGGCTGTGTTGTGCTTTCCCTGCTCCTCCATTATAAGAGGTGAGCTTTGTTTCATAGGCTATCAAGGACATCCTCTGGCTTTCACATTTAGCTTTTAATTGTCAGTTAAATGTTTATAGCTTCTCATGTTTTTCCAGAGCATCACTTGAGGTTAACAATGGCCATCCAATTCCATTGTTCTTACACTTACTATTTTTTCCATAGTTTTCAAATGCTGGAAATAGCACACAGACTAATACATTTCCTTCCAGTGGTATGCCATTCCAATTCACCTCCAGGGAAAGTTCTAGCAATTGCACTGCTTGCTATCGTATGCCAAGGACTATCTTTGTTTCACCTACCATCAGGTTTGGAATCTCCAGGACAAACTGAGGGTGGGTGAGACTGCTCCCAAATCTCATCCCCGAACTTGCTTTTCTTGGGTCTTTCTGGTACCATTTGTTGCAGTCTGGGTTTTCCAGGAACCAATGCTGAGACAGAAATGAGTATGTAGGATATTTATTAGGAAGTGCTTTTGCATTCAACACCTGTGGAAGGGAAGGAAACAGGACTGGCCAGAGAGAGGAGTCAAAATGTGATGTGGTCTCAATGGAATGTCTAAACTGACCATGTGAGGAGTTCCAAAGATGGACTGACCCTTCAGGGTGTCCCCTGTTGGTCTATCATTTGTTGGTCATTTGTTTTGAGGTGCTGGGGGAAGAAAGTGTGAACTTGGTTAAGGAGGTTCCAATCTCCCTTGTGGACTGATGGCTGAGAGTTACATGCAGATGACATTCTCAGCAGATGAAGTGATAAATCCTTAAATCCTGAAAAGGACTCTATGTAGCACATCACAATCTTCCTCCCAGTGATTTAAAACTTCCATCATTATGTAATGACCCTATAACTCTAGTAATGTTTTTCCCTTAAATTTAAGTCTATTTTATCTACTATAAAAATACCAACTTTCTTTTGGTTTATATTTGCTTGGTATATCATCTCTATTGTTTTACTTAAAACATTTCTGGTCCTTATATTTTAGATGTGATCTTGTAAACAGCACATGGTTGGATTTTTTTAATCCTGTCTTAATGACATATACTTTTTACTGGAGAGATCAGTAATTCACTATTATTGTTGTTGTTGTTGTTGATATATTCAGAGTTATTTCTACCAATTTAGTTGTTTTTTGTTCCATTGTTGTGATGTTTCTACATTCATTTTTCTCTTCTCTCTTGGCTTTCTGTCTTGGTTTCTTGCCTTTTTTAAAAAAAAATATTTTCTTCCTGTTGTTTAGAAAATATATATCATTTATATTCATTTAGTTGACATTCATGCAAATTTTAATATACATACTTAATATAATCTAAATGCAGTAAATTACTTTTCCTTTCTCCCAAATAATACAAGAAATTTAGTATGTTTTAAACCTACTCCCTCCTCCTAGTTTACATGACTTATTTTCTTTACTATTTTATCTCTCATTTGCTGTAGGGGTGCTGACAATACTGACTGTATCTCTGGCACTCCACTTTATTCATTTTATTTCTATGACGTCTCTTGGATCTATGTCTTCTGGGCCCCTTGGAGATTAACATACTTACCTTAGAAATGCCTACCAAGGCTGGGATGCAGGAGACTTGTTTTGGCCTCCCATGTATCTGTTAAAGATAACCTAGCCTTACCCCTTCCTGATGTACAGGTCGTACCACAAGACCTAATTAAAGGTTAGCTGCCAATTAGCTGCATGGAATCCTTCGACCTTACTACAGGGCCCTCCTACACATCCCCTCACTCAGTAAAATCTGGAACAAGGTCCAGACTTTAAAGAGAATAATTGTGCAGCTGTATCATTATTGCCTGATTCCTCTATCAGTAAGTTACCCCGAATAAACCTTCATGGAAACTTTATGGAGTGGTCTGCTTCATTCTCTGGTCTCAAATTACCTTCTCATTTTGAGGGACATTTGCCCATCCCTCCCTCCAGCTTCTAGTATTTTTTAATTACACAAATTAAATCTTAAAATTACTGTTTTATATACTCAATGTAGGTCATTCGTCTTTCATATTTTTTGAGATCTTTGTCTATTATTCAGCTTTACTAAATAATGTCTAGATGAATATGACATTTTACATTTCTTGAATTAGTAGGCTCACATCTTTCATCAATTTTAAAAAGATTACCAGGTGCATCTCTGCATATTTTCTCTTAGTAGTTTTCTCTGTTTTCCTTTTGAAGTGCCACTTAGGTATATGGCAGCCATCTCTTTTTTTTTTTTTTAACATTTATTCATTTTTTTGAGAGACAGAGAGAGAGCACAAGCAGAGGAGGGGCAGAGAGAAGGGGAGACACAAAATCCCAAGCAGGCCCCAGGCTCTGAGCTGTCAGCACAGAGCCCAGTGCGGACATATCCATGGGGCTCCTGAGTGGCTCAGTCAGTTCAGCATCCAAGTCTCGGTTTTGGCTCAGGTCATGATCTCATGGTTTATGTGTTCGCCCCCCATGTCAGGCTCTGCACTGAAAGCACAGAGCCTGCTTGGGATTTTCTCCCCCTCTCTCTCTCTCAAAATTAATAAATAATATATATATGTATACACACACACACACACATATACATATATACATACACACATATCTCCAGGCTTCATCATCTGACCTGCAAGGCCTTGAGTGATCAACCTCTAGCCCTGCCTTATAGCACTTTGTGTCTCAGGTACTTGCTTCAAACTCTCTTTCAGTTCCTCAAGGACACAAAATTTTCCTGCATCAGATTCTCTGTTCAGACTGTCCTTCTTTAGGATCCATGCCCCCAGTTCTTTCCCTTTGTAATAGTTACCACAACTTATAATTATGAATTTGTCTGTTTACCTGTTTGTTGTGTGTTAGCCCAGAATCTCAGTGAAAGTGGAAAAAAGTTTGCTCCCCATCATATATATCTAGTCCTTAGATTTTGATCCTCAGAGGAAATATTTTTGGTTGAATGAACAAGGCAGAGAAAAGATTTTAAGAGATGTTGAGTTTGGAAAAACAAAAGAAGAAGGTACAGGAAATGGTGACATAGAAAGGTAGAGTGTTAACCAGCACAGCTTCAATAAAATACCCTGAGAAGGGATTGGGGGAGCAGAGAAGGGAAGGGCAGGGGAAAGAATCTGGGTTGAAATGATCTGAGGAAACTGAAATTGTTTTGGGAATTCCACAGATAGTAGAAGCAATAGATTTTTACATTGCTAATGAAGATATCATTTACCTGACTTAAAAAAAAAATGAAGGCAGAGAGAATACGTAGTACTCAGATACAAACTGAAATCTGAAAACTTTGCAGGGGCGCATGGTGGCTCAGTCGGTTGAGCGTCAGACTTCGGCTCAGGTCATGATCTCGCAGTTTGTGAGTTCAAGCCCCACATCCAGCTCTGTGGAGCCTGGAGCCTACTTCAGATTCTGTGTCTCCCCCTTCCTGTCCCTCCCCCAGCTTGCACTCTGTCTTTATCTCTCTCAGATATAAATAAACTTAAAAAAAATTAGAAAAAATGAAAACTATCCAAAGTTCACTATTCCTCCACAAAGAAGTCTAGAATGAGACATCAAGATAATGACAAATTTCCACCAGCCTAGCCTGCTGACAACCTAGCAGACCAGACTGGGTGCCATTATCCTAACTTGAGCACCTAACATACTTGGCAGAGGCAGCTGGAATCCTTAATGCTGATGTATTCCTCACTTCCACAGCAGACCACCTCCAGCTGACTCAAGCTGGCCAGGCTCTAAGCCCAGGTAGCTCCAACCAGTCACCAAAACTCTCAGGCCTTGCTGTCCCACTGTGGGAGAGAAAGGGTGGTCTTTTGGCTTTGAAGGGCCTGTTGCCATTTCCCTACATCAGCCTTATCCCAGGGGTCAGCCTGTACTTGGGCTGCATTAGGCTCCCCAGCCTCCTCCCAGGGGCCAGCCTCTAACTGGGCTGCATCAGGCTCCGCATTTGGCAGAAGAATATCCTATTTAGAGCTTCAACTCTGGTCTCTACTCTTCATTTTTTTCTTTGACAATAATATTCTTTAAAAGGAAGTGAAATGCAGTTCTTATTCTTACTTTGCCTTCTCGTTCCTATAACCTTTTCCGGTCTCCTTTGAAGCTGAGGGTTTCTTTTAGCCTCTATGAAAATCATTAAGAAGTTTGAACATTATAAATACTTCAGAAAGTGATTCAACTCATTGGCTAATAATAAAAGTGGTGTAAAATCTACTAAACTAGTGTTTGAGAGTTTAAATGCTTTTATTAGCATCTTTGTTTAAATTTAATGTAGTTTAGGTGTTGGGTTTTGATTTTGATTTAGTTTTGATTATCTGCAATTAGCCATGAGGTTTATTATTTAAAACCAAAATTAGTTTGGTAAGATTTGCCTTGCTTTAGTCTATGGCAATAAGGAATGTAGTCACAACAACTTATGTTTTCTTTTCTTTTTTCATGTGCAAAGTTTCTGCAAATCCATACGCAGCAAAATGAGGTACAAACCACAGAAGTACTCATTTCTCCATTAAAATGTATTTTTATTTTGGAGTGCCAGGGTGGCTCAGTCAGTTAAGTGCCTGACTTCAGCTCGGTCACGATCTCGCAGTTTGTGAGTTCGAGCCCTGCATTGGGCTCTGCGCTGACAGCTCGGAGCCTGGAGCCTGCTTCGGATTCTAGGTCGCCCTCTCTCTCTCTGTCCCTCCCATACTCATGCTCTGTCTCTGTCTCTCAATAATAAGTAAACGCTAAAGAAATTTTTTAATGTATTTTTCTTTCATTCAAATAGTAAATATTAGAATATCTGAACCAACAAAAGGCCCTAAATACTCTAAGGATCTAAAAATACTTTAAAGATATTTCAGAAAAAAAAAGATATTTCAGTAATCAAATTTTCATTTTTTAATGACTCATACTCCATGAAATAAATTTTTTTTAAAATTTAGTACTGTCAATTTTTAGTAATATTTTAATATTCAGTACCGTTTCGTTAATTAGTTTTCCTTTTTGTAGTATCAACTAGATTCTAGTATGTTAAAAGAAGATTTTTTAAAGACACTTTAAATAAAGTCCAGTTTGAAAGAAATCTTGTTTGAAACAAAACGCTTCATCAATGAAGAGGCATTTGCTAAGTAGACAACATGACATTAGTCCAGTGTTAAGTAATATCAGGCACAAAAGGACAGGTGTCTGACAGGCCATCCCCACTGGCCATCCCCACTGCCACTGCCTGTCTAACCCTTTACCCCTTTACCTCTGCAGGACTGACATAGTCTGATCCTTCTTCCTCCCAGCTCCCGCTGTCACCTTCCAGCTACACCGCATGTGGCAATCTGCATATACTGCCAAACCAATCTTCCTGAAATATTTTTTTTCATTACCTTTTCTTCTCCCTAAAAATGTTTAAGCTAAACTCCCAACTCCTCAGCCTTACATAGAAGGGGAAAGCATTGGTTTCAGAATCAGACCCAGGTTCATACATCTGTTTGGATACGTATGTGAATGACTTGAGTAAGTTGCTTGATGTCATGTGTAAAATGGGTATGATCATGATTACCTCACCAGGGTGGGAAAAGGAATCAGTAAATACAGGATGCAAAGCCCTGAGCAAATACCAAACGCTTCTCTAAATTGACTGGCTTCAGACTGGCTTTGCTATGTGCTTCTTAATTTATCTCTTTCCATTTATCTGCACCAACACTCTTTGCCATATTATGTCACCGACACACAGTCTCTACAAGTGCTTTTTGTATTCCAATTTTCATGCTTTGGTTCATGACTTGAAAAAAAAACTAACATTTATTTATGTGCTAGTACTGTATTAAGCGGATATATTAGCTCCTTTAATCTTGATAAATAATGTATCATTATAGATGAGGAAAAAGTTTCAAAAGGTTGAGAAACTTAAACTTATTTTTAAATTCAGCCCTTTATTTATTTTTATTTGAGAGAGTGAGAGAGGGTGCATGCACGCAGGTGAGAGGCAGAGAGAGAGAGGGAGAAAGAGAATCTCAAACAAGATCCATGCTTAGTGCAGAGCCCTACATGGGGCTTGATCCCATGACTCTGGGATGGGTCATGGGATCACAACCCAAGCAGAAATCAAAGAGTCAGAGGCTCAACAGAGTGAGCCACCCAGGGGCTCCAAGAAACTTTAACTGCATTGGTATCCATCATATGGGATGGTACTTTTACTTTTCCCATTTACAGATAAGAAATTTTAAAGAGGTCAGTAAAAAGAGAGAGAGAGAGAGAGAGAGAGAAAGAATGAATAAAGAGGTTAAAAAAAGTGATGAGTAGTAGTTTCAAACAATTTTAGCTTGCTTCAATAACGACAGGATGATTAACCTTTAATTTACATGAAAAAACTAGAAGATATAATTTAAAAATGAAACAGACAACACAATTTTGAAGACAAAGAACAAAATGAGGGTCTTATCCTGCCAAATAACAAGATAGTATAAAACTATAATAATTTGGATGAAGTAGAATTGACAGAGTGATGGGAAATGAGTCAGTGGAACAGAATACAGAGCTCAGAAAATGGGTCCATGCATTCAGAAGAATGTAGTATATGGTTGACATATCTGAATCACTGGGGAAAATGATGGACCCTATAATAAATGGTGTCAGGAGAAAAGTGAAATTAAACTTCTACATGATACTACATGTAAAATAAAAAAAATTCAAGTGTTTTGAAAATCTAAATGTGAAAAACAATACTGTAAAAATGTGTGTAAGAATATCTTTTTGATTTTCGAGTAGAAAATGATTTCTGAACACCAAAAAGCACAAATGATTTAGGAAAAAAATGTGTTATAAATTTGTCTGAATCAGTATCCAAGTCTGCAAAATTACCCACTTAAAATAAAATATCAACCCAGTTTTTTACCTATCTTAAAATCTTTCAAGCAAATAATTCATCATGTTTTTTGATAGGTATATTAGGAGACTATCATTGTTTCCTCTCAAATGAAGGAATATATAGAGCAAGAAAAATAGTAAGATGATTCTTGGATGTCTTACGACTTGGAAACTTTACTCTTCTTTCTGTGAAGTGAACATGTGAAAGGGCATTTCTTTCCAAAAGAGAGCATCTCCTTTCACAAAAATCTTCTGAACTCAGAAAGGAGTTTGCAGCCAAGGAATCAACTCAACACCAGGCCTAAGGCTGGGAAAATAATAATTCAAATCTCTAGAATTTGTAATGGCTGCTCTTGAATTCCCTCCCTTTGGCTCCTTTTAATCCCTCTTCAGAAACACCTGTTTTCTTACCCATACGAAGTAAGATCCAGGCCCATTCACTGGCTCCCAGTTCTGGCCACCACTGTTAACAGTTAGCAGTGGCTTGCTATGGGTCCTCCTCTGTGCCATCTTGGGTTCTAAAACTATTTTTAATAATATAAAATATTTAATTAGATTAAATGTGATATTTATCAATAGAAAAAAAGATATAAATAGCATGATCCATGAAATATCAGGCTTTCAATCCTCAGAGTCAGCTTGGAGTTAGTTCTCCACATCTCCAAAGAAGGGCTGATCTTAGTCTCACTTCACTCCAGTCCATAGTACCAATACTGTTAATTATCAATTTCACGTCTAACCAAATGAGTAATCAAAACTTTAAAAAAATTTTTTTCTGGCATTCAGGATCAAGAAAAGGATCAAGAAAACATCTTCATCCTAGAACTAAAGACTGTGCATAATACTATTTGTCTCTATCAATTGTATTCCTTTCCTTATTCATAACCTGCCGTCTTGAGTTCCATATTTTCCCTGATGCTTCACCTCCTATCCAACACGCACTAGTCTTCCAACTTTTCCAAATGCTTTTTGTGTATACCACAATCTTCATTCTTCACCATTCGTAATTATTTTCTAATACGTCCTTAACATTGTGGCCTCCACCACAGGTAAAAATTAGCTGGTAACTATTACCATAGTTATCACAGGCTGGAATGCTTAACGTGATATGAATTTAAGTGAAATCAGATCAGAGGATTCTCAAAAAATGGCATCCTAAACACAACTCATTTATTCCCACTACCCAGTGTGATCTGTCTATCTCTTCTGAGTCAGAGGATTGTTTGGTGGCTCCACAAGCAATAAGAGCCAGTCAGAATGGATGGAACTCCCATTCATGGAAGTGGCTGAAGTACAGCAAAGGAAAACAGCATTTGAGAGAGCTCCTTATGGGGACTTAAACAAGCTTAAATACAGCACAAACATTTTCTGGAAATAAAGAAAATTATCATGAAAATTACTCAGTGGATGAATTGAAAGAGAAGTTAGTCGCTTTTGAGACCCATATTAGCGATCTGGAAGAGCATATGGAAGACAGATTTTAAAGCATGGCACAAAAATACAAAAAGATGAAACTGGAAAGAATAAGAGGAAACAAAGCATAACTCCTGGAAATCTGTACTCTTTTTCTAATTTCTTATGGTGTACATTATGGGTTTTTAAAATTTTTTATCTCTTTAAAAATGAAAGCATATAAAAACTTAAAATGTTTCTCAAGTCCATTTATCACTGTGTCCCATAGATTTTTTTGTGTAAAGTGTTTTCCTTTTCTTTCCTTTTTTTTTTATAGAGAAAGAGAGAACGTGTGAGCTGGGGAGAGGGGCAGCTTGAGAATGAGAGAGAGAATGAATCTTAAGCAGGCTCTACGCTCAGCACAGAACCTGGCATGGATCACCACCTAAGGATCATGACCTGAGCTGAAATCAAGGGTCGGGCACTCAACCCAGGCACCGCTCCTTTTCTTTGCTTCACAGAAAGTTTTGATTTGACAATTCAATCAAGGGTTGTCTGGGAGTGTGACTCTTATCTTCCAAATAGATAACTTTTTATCATGCTTAATTATTTATTTTAATTTCATTATCTAATGAAGTAAAACAGTTGCCTATAAAGTGTAGACTTTTGGAATTTGTAGCCAGATTTTCAATCAGTTTTTATAAATGTTCACGTTGTATTTATGAAAATTTGTATTATGTTTGAGGGTTGTAAGTTTCTTTCTACATACAGCTTATAGGATATATTCAAAATTTTTAAATATAAAAGTTCTTTACGTACTTATTAATTTTTAATTTCCATATATGCCTTTATGTATATTTGTCCCATTTGCCTTGTCCTACTACATATAAATGCTTAATACAGTATTAGCAAGTAGCATTCAGCAATATATTGAAAGATTAATAAACTGCAACTAAGAAATTCTGATTTTAGGAAAGCAAGATGTTTTATCAACATAATTTATATTATCAACATAATCAGAAATGTTATCAACATAATCTATTATACCAACAAAACAAAAAATGTCATATCAATAAATGTTGAAACTATATTTGATAAAATTCAACAACCATTCTTGATAAAAAATACTCAGTAAAATAAAATTTATGAGAATCAAGATATTTATTGAAAATCAAGAATATTATCCATAATGGTAAGCCACTAAAATAACCTTCATTAAAATAACCAAATTATTATTTAAAATTATTTCATAACCTCTATTAATATAAGAAAATTAAATAAATATATAAGCATTAGAACAGAAGAAATAAAAATGTCTCTTGTTGAAATAATTGAATGACTAGAAAATCTAAGATGCTCTTGGAAAAATATAATAGCATTAATAAGAGAATTTGGTAGGGTGTAGAATACAATATAAATACAAATAAAGCACTAATTTTTCTCTACTTTAGCTATAAGTCACCTAAAGAAAGGAAATGGTATTCAGAAAGACACTTAAAATAGCATCAAATAATAAAAGTACTTAACAATAAATTTAACAAGAAAAGCTCAAGACCTATATGAAGTAAATTATAAAATTTTATGAACATATGGAAAGTTACACCATATTCATGAATTAGAAGACAACATATTAAAAAGATTAAACTTTCCACAATTAATAAAATAACTTCACTGTCACTCTAATTGGATTTTCAATGGAGGTTGCCATTTCATGTTGTTGGGCAGGGAGCAAGAGGTAGTTGGATAAAATGATCTTAAAGTTTATAGGAAGAATAAAACATCTGACAATAGTCAATAAATTTAAAATATTTTTTAAGTTTATTTACTTATTTTTGAGAGAGACAGAGACAGCATGACTGGGGAGGGACAGAGAGAGGGAGAAAGAGAGAATCCCAAGCAGGCTCTGCACTGACAGTGCAGGGCTAGGTGCAGGACTTCAACTCATGAACCACGAGATCATGACCTAAGCCAAACCCAAAAGAGTCAGATGCTTAACCGAGTGAGCTACCCAGGTGTCCCTTAAATTATTTTTAAAATAATTGATAAGGAACAATTCTAAAAATGAAAGTTCACGATGTTTAAAAATGTTCAACTTTAAGGCAGGATATGGAGAATATCTTCTGTAAAAACAAACAAAAAACATAAACCCATATTTCCACTTCCTTCCTCCTCTTTCCCTCAACCTACCCACTTTGACTTCTGCAGCTTAAAGATACTACTGGCCACCCAAACATAATCCAGTGTAACCCAAATCCATGACCTTTCAGACTTCAGTGGCACTACCCTAGTCTAATTCATTCTCATCTCCCCACTAGACTATTACAATAACCTTCTACATGTCCTCTAGCTTCTGCTTTTGCTCCCTGCAAACCATTCTCCATAGAGCAACCAAAATGGTATTTCAAAATCTTCGAGAAGATTTCCCACAGCACTTAACATCAGAGCTGAACTCTTCACTTCTCCAAAGTCCTAAAAAATCTTATTCCAGCTATACCGCTTAACTTCTCATTTTAGACCACTCTCTCTTCCACCCTCTGTGCTCCAGCAATAAAGGCCTTCTTTCAGTTCTTACAGCACACTAAGCTTGTTGTTCAGCTGTGGAAACTTTTGACCTGCTGGCCTCTTTGTTTGCCATGCCTTTGCTCTGGTGGGTGCCTGGCTGGCACCTTAAGCATTTCCTCATTGAATAGACATCCCTTTGCCACCTTTCACATTACCCTATTTTGATTATCTGCATAGCACTGTTATTGGACCTTTCTTTTGTCTATTTGTTTGTTCAATGTTTATTCCTACATGAGAATGTAAGCTCCAAGTGTAAGCAATTTATCTAATTCTCAAAAGCACAGTGCCTGACAAAGAGCAAGCACTCAATAAATATTTGTTAAATCAAAGAATGAATTCTTAACCAAAATTTTATTTCAAATAGTGTTTTTCCTTAAAAAAAAAAAAAAAAAGTTGAACCTCCAGAATTAGGTTTGCTTCAAAAGGCCATTGAAGGAATATGCTGTATATATCATATACACAGGGCTTTATTATTTCAAAAGGAGGCAATTTTACAGCCTAATTTCAGGAATATTTTAAAAATCTAAATGAAAACACAAAAGCCCTGCCTTAAACCTGAAGTAATCATCATCAAATATAAATTGACTGCCTTCATCTCTCAAATGTCAAAAGACTGATTAGCAGCATCTAACATCTTGACTGTAGGAGACCTTGACGTATATGCTCAGTGGGCTATAATGATTCAAATAAATTAGCTGCCACAAATTGTAAAGACGACATTAATTTCCCACCACCTATTTTAAAATGAACTACTGAATCCTAAATTCATCCTCAATGAGGTGATCAGTCACCCACAAAACTTGATGTCAATGAAAGACTTCATTTGATATTAACATATGTCCTGGCTGAGGACAAATAGGAGAGAAGCCATGATGAACTGGAGGAATGGTTTATCACACTGTGGAATGTTCACCTCCACCAAGATGGCTACTTGGTAAGATTCCCTGTCTTCCTTCTGACTTATAGGTATCAGGAAATGAGTAAGGATTTCTAATTCAAACAGGATTTCTTCAGCCCTGAAGATTTCCCTGAACCTTCCAGGGGCTGACTGACCTCAGTCCCCCAAATAAGTAAGATTATACTCCAAGGCTTGGTTTTTCAACACAATAAGAAAGTCTAGTTGTTACTCCTGAATCAGGTTACAATTGATTGACAAAGCCATGACAACTGTGAAGAAATGTTGCCTGTGTAGATCTCCATTAGGGACTGAACTATGCCCCACCCCCAAATCCATATGATGGAAACCCTAATCCACAGAATGACTCTATTTGGAGACAGACCATATAAGGAGGTAATTAAAGTTAAATGAGGTCATAAAGGTGGGGCTCCAATCCGATATGATTAATGTCCATATATGAAGAGAGAGACATACCAGGAATGTGTATATACAGAGAAAAGGCCACCTGAGGACACAGCAAGTAGGGATCTGTCTGCAAGCCAGGAATAAAGGCCTCACCAGAAACCACTATGCCAGGACCATGATCTTGGACTTCCAGTCTGCAGAACTTCAAGAAAATCAATGTCTCTTGTTTAAGCCATACCCACCCATTCTGGGCCTGGGACTCTAACATTTACCCCATCACCTCACCATATCTCTCTTGCCCAAGGCATATCTGACTTTATTTGGACTGCTACTGTTAGGAAATAGATGCCAGCTTCGGAAAGGGAGGCACAAATAGCTTAAATGGAATTCTTTTTAATGCCATCCTAGAAGTGCAACTGAAATGACAGAATGTACTCAAAAGCTGTGCAAAGCTGTTTTCTTCCAATAACATCTGCTTTAGAGCAATGTTGCAGTTTCTACATACATAACTTCAAATCAAAATTATAAAATACCTTTCCAGTGCCTTTCTTAGACTAAAAACAAAACCTGTTCTAATTAAGTGCTAACAATATGCCTGAAAACACTCTTCTTTCTCCAACTATCAGTGATAGTTATTTAAGTTCTAACAATACGAAATGTATAAACCAGGGGGCTATGACACCAAGTTTGTCTGTCTGCTAAACTACACCTGGAGAAAGGAAGAAGCCAAAACAACAAGGGACATTAGCTATGGGAAAAACAATGAGAGAAAAATACAAATGCACAGTTAAAAAATAACTTGTTCTTCCCTTAAATTTAGCTTTAAAATTTACTTTTGAGGATAATGTAAAATCCTAATCATAACCCTGGGGAATAGGAAAACATGTTCAACTTATATTTCTACCTCTATCATGTAACTCAACGATTAAACTAAAAAAGAAAATGTATTTACTTTTTTGGGATATAAGGGTAAAAAGACAACGACAACTTCTACTATTTGGCATCTTAGGGACTAAGAAATTGAGATATCAGAGAAAGCCATTCTCCAAAGAACCAATGGAATCAGAATATCCTCCTTCCCAGGAAGGCCCAGGAAATGTGGATGCCAGCTATTCACAGGTTACTATACTCCAGGACTCAGAATCACAGCATCCAGATGTTTGGGGTCTAGACCCTGCCTACATGCCTTCCTAGAATGAGCTGGGTCTTTCAATGAGTCAGAGAACCCTGGAATGTCAGTATTTTTGCCCTATTTAATTGATTAGAAACTAGTACAAGGTTAGGCAGTAAGCAGAATGAGAAACTGTGCCCAGTCTACTACTCCCTTCCTAGTAATGTCAGACCACCTCAATCACTAACTGATACCCAGAAAGAGAGGCTGAAAGCCATTAATAAATCTATTAAAAAGAAGTTCTTTTGTTCTTCATGAATTTAATTTTAATTGAAAAAAATGAAAATCCCCAGCATTGGCATTGGAAACTAAATAGAGAAAATAATATATATACAGCGACTACATCTGACTGAAAAGTCTCTCAAAGAGCCAAACACTGTCATATTTTTTTGGTTTCTTCTACTGGATTCATCCAGAATTTACCTGATTAATCTATATTCTGAAATGTATTTTGAAAGCTAAGAGGAAGCCAATTCCATAGAAAGATGAAAAGGCCTGTCATCAAGTTCTGAAAAAGAAAACCCAGTAACTCAGGCTAAATGACAATCATTCGCTTCAACTTCTACACCCCTATGGAATAAAATGACTATTCTCTAAAGGTTCACCCAGTTGTACCTGAGTGCTCTCCAGCTTGTAAAAAGCCAGCAATTCACTATTTACAATTAAAGTTTATTGAAGATTCACTTTATAATTAAGGTAATAAATTATTAAGCAATCGTGCATGGCCGCTGTATTTACAAACCATTAGTATCAGCTTTATCTACCCCATGAGGTACAATGATGAAGGTCAAGTGACCCTAGGGACCCTCAACACACAGGAATAATTTGGTCTGATAAATGGCCTTGAGGTCTTCCTGGCACTCATAGCTGGAACATTATTAACAAAGAGATATTAATGGATTTCAAATTGTTTTCCATTAACTATACATTCCTTCTTGTAAAATAAGAATTTGTTTAAAAAATTAAAAACAGTAAAATGTAGTGTTAAAAATAAAAACACTTACATGGAAATCAGTACCCTTTTATTCCATGTTATTTCTGCTCTTCTCACTAATTCTATGATCTATGTCAAGGCACTTCTCTGGGTGTCATACTCCTCAACTGTTAAATGACAGGGCTAGACCAGAGGACCTCAGGTTTTACTAACCTAAAAATCTTCCACTTGCGTCTCATAATTTGACTTTTTCCCTTTGCTAAAATGCTCCAGGAAAGATCTTTGTATGTTTTCTCCTCTGTGCTCTTTGTAAGAGAACTATAAATGGCATGCTATGCTATAAATGATAGGATGTACTGGGAGAAAGGAGGTTTTTACATGAGTAAAGTTGATGTCAGTCACTTTCAGGCAATTTTTATTTTTTAAGATGCACCTAGTCATTTTTTATAGATTGGTTTTTGAAATTCAAAAGTCAGGGGCACCTGGGTGGCTCAGTCGGTTGAGTGTCCGACTTCGGCTCAGGTCATGATCTCACAGCTCATGAGTTCGAGGCCCATGTCGGGCTCTGTGCTGACAGCATAGGGCCTGGAGCCTGGTTCGGATCCTGTGTCTCCCTCCCTCTCTCTCTGCCCCTAGCCCACTTGCATTCTGTCTCTGTCTCTCTCAAAAATAAACATTAAAAAAAATTGAAATTCAAAAGTCAAAGGCTATGTTTAAAATGTTTCATTTTCATTCACTTGACTTTCTCCTCAATTCCATTCTAACTCTCCTTCCTTTCTTGTTCTACTCTTGGGAAAACAAGGATCATGCTTTTTCAGGTTACCACATACATCGGGGGAGCAACATGCCATCTTAGGTCACTCCTTTCAGAACAGTTTCTTAAAGATCTCCCACCAGCTTCAAAGGAATTAGCAAGTGTTCAGGATGTATTTACCAAGCACCTTATATGTGCTCAACCCTGTGGACAATAGGAAGGAGGATGTGAGAAACATCATCACTGTTTTAATATCATCAAAGTGCCTGTAATCCAATGTGTGAGATACAAGTAACACATGAGACCAACATGTCAACATTGGCTCCCATAAGATTCTAGTGAAATATATTCATTTTCCAGAGAAGAAAATTTTCTTTTATCTATTAGAAATATAGTTACTACATTAAATGTGCTATATAAATTGTGAAACACAGATGACAAACCTATTTGTTCTCTCATAGTGGGTGTATAACACTTGCCATAAAGATAACAATTTAAAACAACAAAACCTAAACACACTACTGCATAGATCACATATGACCTGTCACCCCCTCCACACACTCTTACCCATTTTAGTTAACCCAAGACTCTGGGAGAGAAGTTATGAGTGAGCCAACATTAGAGTGTTAAAGTGGAAAGTGGGAATGTTATCAATTAAGAATATTCATCTCTTTTTTAGAGATCCTCTCTAAGTCCCAAATCTAACATTTTATCACTGGAAGTGCTATCTTGCTCCAGGTGATTGCAAGAGAAGAGAGAAGTCAGGAAAGTGAAGTCAGGGTAAGTCATCATTATCTAGGACTTTATGGATATAAAAGGACTTGGAAAAGAAAGGAAGGAATTTACTTCATTTAAATCAAGTGAAACAAGGAGTGCCTGGATGGCTTAGTCAGTTAAGTGTCTGACTCTTGATTTGGGCTCAGGTCATGATCTCACAGTTGATGGCACCGAGCCCCTCTTTGGACTCTGTGATGACAGTGTGGAACCTGCTTGGGCTTGTCTCTCTCCCTCTTTCTCTGTCTGCTCCTACCCCCCATTCGTGCTCTCTTTTTCTCTCTCTTTGTCAAAAATAAATAAACTTTAAAAAAATTAACTGAAATAAGACTGCAGGGGTGCCTGGGTGGCTTAGTCAGTTAAGCATTCGACTTTGGCACAGGTCATGATCTCACGTCTTGTGAGTTCCATCCCTTTGTCAGGCTCTGTGCTGACAGCTCAGAGCCTGGAGCCTGCTTTAGATTCTGTGTCTCCATCTCTCTCTTCCCTTCCTCCATTCATGCTCTGTTTCGCTCTCTCTCTCACTCTCTCTCTAACAAACAAACATTAAACAAACATTAAAAATTTTTTAAAAAAGAAACAAGATTGCAAGTCACAGCAGTATGAATAAACATCAACCTGTCCATCACATCACCTGATAAAAGTGAGTCAACAAAGCTGAGCTGATGAGTGGTTGTAAGGGGTCTTTGTCAATGGGGCTGAGAGGTGAGGTGGGGGCACAATGGGGGAAAGACAGAAGCAGACAAATATGGCAAAAACTGAGTTCAAGAAGGGGTTAATATAAATATAAACACCAAGACCTTTATTAATAAATACCCAAAAGGTGTGAACACTGAATTCACACAAGGGAAAATACAAATAAGAAGCAAATATATGGAAACACATTAAACCTTATAACTTGCAACAAGAAATAAAACTTCAAATGAAAACAATAAGAAAACGGTTAAATTAATGAAAAATTTACAAAAGAAGAAACCTAATCCATGCAAATTTCAGAAAAAATAATATTTACACATGGCTTATGGCATTGAAAATTTGTATAAGCTTTTTAGAGGAGGATTCAGGACTTAGTAACACACATAGACACACACACGCACATACACACACACTGATCATAACCTTTGGCCCATTAATTCTATTATTTGAAATGTCTCCAAAAGAAATAACTGAAAAAAGTCATTTTTGCAATAATATTAGTGGCTGTTACATTAACAAAAAACTGGAACTAGTCCAGCCACTCTTCTGTTATTGGACAGTTAATTACAACACATAATCAATGGAACATTATGTGACCATTAGAAACAAAATAGGAAAACTATGGAATAACATGAAACTGTTTATGAAATATGAAATAAAAATGCATAACACAGAGAAGTGTACACACTTATTATGGCCATGTAAGAATATTCCATGTGTGACTAGATTGGAACATGAATGTTGAGAAAGGAAAAACAATCCCTATTAGGATCCTGGTTAAGTGTGATTTCTTTTCTTAGTTCTTTTAAAATGTTGTTTTAACATTTTTAATAGTATTTTAATAAATTCTCTTTTCTTAAAGACTTGGGGAATGTTAAAAGTTTTTTACATAGGGAATACATATAATGAAAGCAAGGTTGATTGAAGGATTAAGAGTTTAATGTCATATAGTCCAAGCAGGAGGCTGGTGACATGCCCTAGACTGGAAGGGGCAAGGAGGTGGATCAGAGTACAGAGTGAGAACAGAAAATAAAGGATGATAATGGAGTTTTATTTTGTCTTGTTTTGTTTTAAGCAATAACAGGGTTGTGTGGTTCTAGCAGAAAAATGAGGAAACTCATCTTTTCTAGCCTTGATGACTAATAACTAGCCTAGATGCTGTAAGTTTATTCATTTATTCAACAAACACTTCTTGAGCACATACTGTGTGCCAAGCTCATAGTACTAGGCACTAAAACTTAAAGACAGATTCATGATATCATGGAGCTTACAATCCATTCCAGTGGAGGAAGAAAGGCAAAAAGTAGATTCCTGATAGATTAGAGAGAGAGAATAAATTGTGGTATTAACTGCTACTCAAAAGATTACGATAGAATGATTTGTCTGAGAGTGACCTGATGGTTACTTTAGATTGGATGGTCAGAGAGGAAGACATTTGAGGATGTATCATTTGACACAGATCTGAATGGCAAGAAGGGGCTAGCTATGCAATATCTGGTGGGGAGTGGGGTGGAAGTAAAGGGATATTCCTTGGCACAGAGAAAGCCGAGTACACAGGTCTAGACTTAAGTTTAGTGCTTTTGAAGAGTCAAAAACAAAAACAAAAACAAAAAACCAGAGTGCCTACAGCACAGTGGTCTAGGAGGAAAGGGGCACAGGTTGATATAAGATGTAAATCATGCAGGATTAAGAAATTTGAATTTTAACCTTAGTGGGATGGGGAAAAAAAAGAGAGCCATAATCTGATGTACACTCTTTAAAAAGTTGACTACCGCCAAATGAAGAAAATATTGCAAAGGATAAGAATGGAAGCAGAAATTCCAGTGAGGAAGCTTAGCAATGATTCAGGGGAGGGAAAATGGTGGCCTGAACAAGGCTGATGATAATGGAAACAGAGATAATTAACCAGTCAGGATCCATACTGGGGATAGAGTCTATAGAACTTCAGATGGATCGGATAGCAGGGCCACTGGAGGGAGATGAGTCCTTGAGAGTGGGAGAAGTAGAGAAAATAGACTCAAGGATGAATCTAATTGGATGGAACGCTGCCATAAAGGAAACCCTGCCACAATTGAAGCTGTGAGCAAGCACTGGTAGCAGCACATGAAGGACAGACCAGATTGGGGAGAGTTATTGTTCAGTGTATCTACCCAAGTTAATAATTCCTGAATGCTTTCTCACTAAAAAAAGGAAGAGCTCAATTTTCCACCAGAAAGACTGTTGGGTCATGAATTAATTACAGAGACCTTGAATTGTAACCAGACTACAGCTCCTGGGGAAGAATATGGTCTAGTTTACATAATGCTTAAAGCAACAAGGTCTAGGAATCCATCAGCTTTTTACGCATGACCTCATTGATCCCCACAAAAATCAATCAAGCTTCAGATATCCATATTGACAAGCCATAGAAAATAAGTCTTCCTGTGTTTGTTTTTTCTTTATTCCTATGGGAAATGCTCAGACCAAAGGGTAAATGCTTAAAGACCACCATCATACTATTTTTCCCTTATTTCAATTTTTAAACGACATTGAGATTTCACAGTGGCCTGAAATTCTCAGTAAATTTTATTGTTTAGAGCTACTCCATGCTGCATTTGGGAAACTTAGTTCCCTGCAAAATAAACTTGTGATTGTTTATGGAGAACAGCACTTGGATAAAATATCTAGACCAAAAGAATCTATCCCTCCTACCAAATAAAAGGCACTTTACATAACATTTGGAAAGTTATACTTGCCAATTTCTTGACTCCTACCCTAAAACTTGCTTTTAAAAAATGTTCTAAAACATGAAGGGTAAAAAGACACTTTCAAGCAGAATTGTTTTAGAAATTAATTTTGTATTTGGACATACCAATGTGATGATCAAGACAACCCACAGAATTATTTTTTAGACATTTTTTCAACTTTGAGATTGTAACCAGGCAAATGGATAGATCAAGAGACTGAAAAAAGAGCTTTTTACCACATAAGTCATTGGTTCAAACCCAACCCAACTCACCCAGAAAGCAATTACAATCTGCAGATCTTTATGAAATATACTGGTGGGCTAAATTCAATTTCTAACAGGAAAAATAAACAACTACAATTGTTGGGAGCCTTAGACAGGGGCCAGGGATTAATTTAGTTGTTTCATGTCAGGATTGGTACATAACAGAAATTGCAGGACTGAGCTTTTTCATCAACAATACACAAGAGTACAAAAAAAAATCAAGGAAATTCACATGCATTTATTTATGTGTATATATGTATATCCATGTGTGTTTGTATATATACATATACACGTTAAGTATATACATATATAATGTATGCATGGATATATACATGCATATTTTGAAATATCAAAGATCTTAATATTTGTAAGCAACCTTAAAAATTCATGACAGGGTTCTATAGACCCTTACCATTCACAAGGAATATATCCCTGGACATTCAAGAATCCCATATTTACCAATGCACCTCTTACATAGAATTTCTCCCCTGAAAGCACTATGATACAAATGAAAAAACTGGAGTGACTCCATTAGCCCTTCAAAGAAATATCTGTATGCACTCCTGGATTTTTCCACATCCCATTTCCATTTATGTTTCCTATGCATATCCTTGCACCACAAGTTAACTGTCTTTTCCACTTTCACTTAAGTTTAATCCTTCCCTTGTTGACCAGTTCGTATGCTGGCTGGAGTACTGGCTGGAGTCATTTCATGAAATGTTTTTGTCTTGCTGGCCTAGCAAAATTAATAAATTTCATGGACCTTCAGGGCCATAGTACTTAGCCAAGCCCAGAAAGTTAAATCTGTAAGGGTTCCCTGTAATGTACCATCTTGCTAAGTTGGTAACTTAACACATGCACATTTTGTTGGAAGGAGTAGTTTAGCCAGTGAGTGAGACCAGCTGACTGCCCATGTTTTCCCCTCTGATGCAGCTTTTTATTTTCTCATCTTTAGTAGCATAAAGTTAAATTTGTCTATATTTTATGGGACAATAATATTTGTAGTTGAAGAATATTTGAAAACTTACAGGTTATGGAAGTCTAAGGAATCTATCCCAAACAGGTCAATTATCTGCAGATGCAGTACATCATACTCTCCTAACAACTGGCTGGAACTTGGACAAAAAGGAGATGGCTGGGCGAATGCCTAGATTTCCAAACTGAGCTATTGGAATAATTAAGATGCAATTACCAATAAGACGTAAACTTGTAGGTGGAAATTGAAATTTCAGTTTTAGACATCTTGACTTTTTTTTTAACGATATGAAGTTTCAAAACTTTCTTTTTTTATTTTTTATATTAAATAGAATTTATTGTCAAGTTGGTTTCCATACGATACCCAGTGCTCATCCCAACAGGTGCCCTCCTCAATGCCCATCACCCACTTTCCCCTCTCCCCCACCCCCTCCCATCAACCCTCAGTTTGTTCTCAGTATTTAAGAGTCTCTTATGGTTTGCCTCCTTCCCTCTCTGTAACTTCCCCCACTTCCCCTCCCCCATGGTCTTCTGTTAAGTTTCTCAGCATCCACATTAGAGTGAAAACATCTGTCTTTCTCTGCCTGACTTATTTCACTTAGCATAGTACCCTCTAGTTCCATCCACATTGCTACAAATGGCCAGATTTCATTCTTTCTCATTGCCAAGTACTATTCCGTTATATATATAAACCACATCTTCTTTATCCATTCGTCAGTTGATGGACATTTAGGCTCTTTCCATAATTTGGCTATTGTTGAAAGTGCTGCTATAAACACCGGGGTATAAGTGCCCCTATGCATCAGCACTCTTGTATCCCTTGGGTAAATTCCTAGCAGTGCTATTGCTGGGTCATAGGATAGATCTATTTTTTTTTATATATGAAATTTATTGACAAATTGGTTTCCATACAACACCCAGTGCTCATCCCAAAAGGTGCCCTCCTCAATACCCATCACCCACCCTCCCCTCCCTCCCACCCCCCATCAACCCTCAGTTTGTTCTCAGTTTTTAACAGCCTCTTATGCTTTGGCTCTCTCCCACTCTAACCTCTTTTTTTTTTTTTTCCTTCCCCTCCCCCATGGGTTCCTGTTAAGTTTCTCAGGATAGATCTATTTTTAATTTTTTGAGGAACCTCCACACTGTTTTCCAGAGCAGCTGCCCCAGTTTGCATTCCCACCAACAGTGCATTTCTCCACATCCTCTCCAGCATCTATAGTCTCCTGATTTGTTCATTTTAGCCACTCTGACCGCTGTGAGATGGTATCTCAGTGTGGTTTCGATTTGTATTTCCCTGATGAGGAGCGATGTTGAGCATCTTTTCATGTGCCTGCTGGCCATCTGGATGTCTTCTTTAGAGAAGTGTCTATTCATGTTTTCTGCCCATTTCTTCACTGGATTATTTGTTTTTTGGGTGTGGAGTTTGGTGATTACTTTATAGATTTTGTGTACTAGCCCTTTATCTGATACAGACATCTTGATTTTAAAGTCTGTTGTGACACCTAGATAAAAGACATGCACTAGGAAGATGAATCTTGAGAAAAAGACTAAAAGATGACTATAACTATAAAAAAGACCAAAAAATGACTGTAAGTATAAATCTGGACATCTTCAGGACAGTGACAAAGGTTGAAATTGGGGTGAAGAGTGTTGAAAATGGCTTTCCCTAAGACAGTGCATGCGAACTCAGCTCTTCATGAATGTCATGTGCATTGACGGTCAGAATTCACAGGCTTAGTCACACACAGTTCAAGATGTCAATTTTGTATTCACTGTTCGTCTTTGTGTTACGCATTTTTTTTTGAGGATATGTGAACTGCATTTTCACACACTAAAGTGACCATTCAATTCAGTAATTTTTTTTAAAAGGCAAAAAAGAGGAAAACACCTTTAGGTGACCATCTAGCCATCTGAAAGCTAAGGCTGAAAGAGAACCCTCTACGAAGGTGCCACAGTCAGCGTCTCTCATCAGTTATGTGTCCACACCTCCATTTAGCTGCCACAGCTGCCATTAAATGGACGTTCATTTTGTTCCAGAGTTGAGGAGAATTTGATTTAACTGCCAAAATACACAAACCAGTTTCTGAAAGCAAAATGTTAATTCATCAAGTCGCGTCCTGTTTCCTTTTCTTTACGGGAAGGTTTTTCATTACAAATTCAATTTCTTTAATAGACATAGGGCTATTTAGATTTTCTATTCTGTTTTCTTTTTATTAAGGGTGGTAGTACAATGATACCAACTTGAGGAAAAGCTTATATTTTTACAATATTTAACAATAAAGGAGAAAAAGGCTCTCCTTACAAGAAATCTTTTGTTTAAATCTTCCCTTTCTGTTGAAAATTAAGCCACCATGAATGTGAAGCCAAAAAATGTTGGTCTTTCCTTCTAATACAACACAGATGGACAATGTGCCACTCTGAGGCCATGCAGGGGAGCAGCATTTCAGCACTGGAAAGGTCACATTAGAATTACGTTGGTTTCAGTAAAATGAAACCAAATGAAAACTTTGTGTCCACCTCCAAAACCCAGTTTTTTAAGTTCTTCCATAAAGGCACAGGGAAGTATAGAGTTGCTATAGTGTTACTTACCACAGGCTCCTTATTCATAATCTGGAAGGATGCAACTGGTTAACTGCCCAGAAAATTTCATCACTAAGCACCTTTAGTTCTTTCATTAGACACTCTGTGTCTCACCCTCAAGAAAGTGCTGAGTGTTGATGAAGCAAACTAATGAATTAAACTACTATTATGCTTTTCCTTCTTGCTGAACCTCCCAAAAAGATGTAAAGCTTAGTTTCAAAGTTTTAGTAATTAATATGAGCTCTTTGGTCTGTATCTAATTTAACAAAAGGCACCTCAGGTGTGAATGATCCTTCACACTTGTGTAAGGGTTAGGAGAAACAACTTTTGCAGTAAGAAATTATTATGGATCTAATCTCATGATATGGCTGTCAAACAAAAGATTTTAAGAGAATTAATTTTGCTCTCAAAGTTTTTGATGTCATTTGTGGTATTTACTCCAGAATTTATCCTTTGAGGAAATTATTTATAAATTCAGCACCTTCCACTTTTATAGGTAAGCAAATAGTAAAACTCCCTATTATTTATCCTAAAATTACCTCTCCCTTTTATTCAATTATTCCAGAATTTGTATAAATCCACTCATATTCAGCTTACCTAGACTCTGATTTTGTATTGTAATCAACTGTTATAAATTTTTTTAATGTTTATTTATTTTTGAGAGAGAGAGAGCGACTGAGCGTGAGCAGGGAAGGGGCAGAGAGAGGGGGAGACACAGAATCTGATGCAGGCTCCAGGCGCTGAGCTGTCAGCACAGAGCCTGATTCGGGGCTCAAACTCATGAACAGTGAGATCATGACCTGAGCCGAAGTCGGATACTTAATCGACTGAGCCACCCAGGCACCCTTGTAATCAACTGTTATAATAAAAAAAGAAGACTTAAGTCAAGACCTAGCTCTTCCACTTAGTGACTATGGATTCTTGTTCAGCCACTTCCTAACTCTAAGCCTCAGTCTTTCTTATCTGTCAGATAGAACTAACATGACCTATGCCTCACAGACATAATGTGTGGCGGTGGGAAGGGGTTGAGTACCAATATCAAAGGACTTTGTAAACTGTGAAGCCCTTCACAAATACAAAATATTATGATTCTGTCTCCATCAGTCTATCCCCATATCTTGTTATTTGAGAGGTTTCCCTCTGCACTTCCCATGGCTCTAGTAGTCCTTTCCTGGATTTATCTGTCAGAACCAGGCACTCTGAGAAATTCACAACTTGTTTACAGTTCCCATTTGATGTTATTAATAACAGTAATGGCTAATATTTATATAGTGTTTGCTATGTGTCAGACGACATTCTAAGCACATTACAGAAATTAGCTCATTTAAACGTCATAATAATTTTACAAGCGTTTCACAGATAAGGAAACGGAGGGACATGGAGGTTAGTAACTTACTCAAAGTTACACAGAGAGGGATGGAGCCAGGATGAGGACACAGGCAGCCTGGCTTCAACACTATTCAACATGTTTTAACATAGGCTCATGTTGGGCAAATGTAAAGGAATGAATCACATTCTGTTTTCCAAGTTTCATTTCTTGGATCATAATGTTCTATGCTTTAAGCCAGTAATTCACATCTCGGAAGCCACACTAAAGACATAATCCAAAACATAAAAACTTCTTTATAGCCTAAGATGTTCATTATAATATTAATAATAATGGTGGATACTTTATAAAAACTAAATGTTTAATAAAAAGGGGTAATTAAAAAAAAGTGCCACTCACAAAATCTCAATAGCCAGTTATATATTCATTTAAAATTATGTTTAGGGACGCCTGGGTGGCTCAGTCAGTTAAGTGTCTGACTCTCGGTTTCAGCTTGGATCAAGATCTTGGGGTTTCATGGATTTGAGCCCCACATCAGGCTGTGCACTGCCAGCATGGAGCCTGCTTGGGATTCTCTCTCTCCTTCTCTCTCTGCCTCTGCCCCACTTGCACTGTCTCTCTCTCTCTCAAAATAAACTTTAAAAAAAATTTAATAACAATAAAAAAATAAAATTATGCTTAATACATAAAAACATAAACAATTCTGTTGTCATGTTAAGTGAAAACAGCAATATACAAAGTTTATTATCATAATTATATAAAATACACATGTATACAAAACCATAAAAAAGAATGAGAAATGTGAAATAGTTGCTGTCTCTAAGTGATTTTTAAAAATTTCTCTACATTTCCTGTCTCCTATTAATATATATATATATATATATATATATATATATATATATATATACTTTCATAATGGAAATGTGATAAACTTTATTTTTTAATTTTCTGGTGATTTTTTTCCCTAAAATTATTTGTGTTTTCTGTCCCACTTGGGAACTTAATCTGCTATTCTCTACCTACCCTATCAGTGATTAGGAAGGGCAGACTAAGGTATACTTAGTCCTCTAGTCCAAGCTGACACATGGAATCAGGTAAAATGCCTGAAAATTCTTTATTCTAAGTAAAGCATGCAAGCATATGAGACAGAACAATGACACAAGTATTAGGAATCTATGAAGAAGAGGAAGGAAGCAAGGAAAGGAGGGAGGAAAAAAGAGAGAAAAATAAAAGAGAAAAGAGGGGCACTTGGGTGGCTCAGTCAGTTGAGCATCTGACTCTATTTCTGCTCAGGTCAGGATCCCAGGGTCATGGGATCAAGTCCCATGGCAGGCTCCACGCTGAGTGTGGAGGCTGCTTGGAATTCTCTCTCTCTGCCCCCACCGGACTCTCTCTCTCTCTCTGTCTCTCTCTAAAATAAAATTTAAAAAAAGAAAAGAAAAAACAACATAGGAGAATTCTTAGCTGAACTATGTAACAAACGTCTCTCCAAGCTAGGGTCCCATAAGCAGCAAAATGTTACCACTAACAGCAAGGTTCAGAGGACAGGGTCCAAGGATAGACAAGCAAATGACTTGAAAAGACTTGGGTGGGAAATTCCAATAAGTGAAAGCAAAAGGTGCTGGGCGGGGGGGGGGGGGGGGGGGGGGGTTGGCAGGGGTGGAGAGGAGTATAAACTTCATTATTATGGGTCTGAAGATCTGTTTTAGTTCAAAGTACAGTCAGAAAAATGGAAGCCACTATGGATGTCAAGCCAAAGAAATTTACTGCAGGAATTAAACTGTGAGTTTATTACATGCTTTGTTTTGTTTATTAAACAATAAATGGAAGGGAGTAGTTTAGATTGGCCTCAATATTTCTAATGTCTACTATGGTGACAAATGTTTTAAGAATGCTATCATGATGCAATTATAGATATATAAATAAATGGCTTAGTTTTAAAATCAGTTTTTGGGATGAGATAATGAGAATTTGAGGCAAATAATTACTGAGCCAATTTTACAGGTGAAAAAAGCTGTAACACACACACACACACACACACACACACCACACACACACAATTATAACAAAAATAGCTTAAAGTCCAACTCTGCATCCCCAGAGGATCTGCTTCAAGACACTTGGAGAGGCATTTCCCCTAGGCCCTTCAGAACAACCTTAGTAGAGAGTCACTATACCTGGAGACAAGGAGAGATTTTACGATGTTTTCATATACTGGTCAGGCTGGAAGTGCCCTCTGGAGATCAAGTTGCTCAGTACTTCCCAGCTGTTTTCTTTGTGGGACTCACTGGAGAACTCTCCTGAATATATTTACGGAAGAAACACTCCATCCCCCAACCCTCACCCAATACAGACCTATAGCAGCCAGCCATTGTCCTTCTGAGTCTTCAGCAGGTCTCAAACTCATGAGGAAACACGAGCTAATATAATAAAACATACTAATAGCCATGGAATCTGCTCAAATTTAACTCCAGTGCCTCAAGTTTTCTCAACCTATAGATTGGGATAATTGAGAAAAACCCAATACTCTGTATTTTCCTAGTATTTCAGTGTTCTTTTACACATCTGTATCCCTCCCCTCACACATGCACACCTAAAAACTCCAAGCCATGAGCTCTTAGAGGGTCATGTCAGTGTCCCAAATACCATGCACAGTCCCTGGTACATGACCATCTCCCAGTAGATATTTGTTGAATAAATAAATGAGAGAAAATAAAACACGTCAGGTATGGGAGAACACTTTGAGAAATGTAATTCCTTAAATGGGACTTTACAGTATCTAAAGTAGATGGAGAGATAGATAAATAGATATGTAATGTCTATATATCTATAAAGTAATATGTATATATTGATTCTCAAAATATAAGCTGGGTAGATATTATTATTCTCATTTTATCAAATGGAAAATAAAGTTCAAAGGAATTGAGTAATTTGTCTAAGCCCCCACTGAGTAACCTATGCTTCACAAACGTAAGGTGTTTTCATTTTTCACATGTGAACATCTTCCTTTCTGGACATTCTCATTGTTTTCCAAAGCAAAGTGAGGAAATGGAAAGATCCCCTACCTCACATTTTCAAAAATGCACTTTACCCAGTGTTATCTACTACATTAACTCCTTTGCAGCCCAGGTTTTCCTTCTGAAGAACTAGAATTTCTAGAATCTGTCTGGAAGAGAGGGAGGCACAGACTATCACCCTTCCTTGGTAAAATGGTCCATTATACTTCTGGGTGGTTTTGACTCCAGGAAGAAAAGCTCCGTTGCCTCTCACTAACTGCCTAATTCTTTTTTTTTTTTTTTCAATGTTTATTTATTTTTTGGGGACAGAGAGAGACAGGGCATGAACGGGGGAGGGGCAGAGAGAGAGGGAGACACAGAATCGGAAACAGGCTCCAGGCTCTGAGCCGTCAGCCCAGAGCCCGACGCGGGGCTCGAACTCACGGACCGCGAGATCGTGACCTGGCTGAAGTCGGACGCTTAACCGACTGCGCCACCCAGGTGCCCCAAGAGCTAAGTAATTCTTAATACACTAAAGTCAATACACCCAAAGGAAAAGAGTGTTTTAAGAAGTAACAGTTAAAAGTGCCAAAATACATGGTTGGCACTTAAGGACCACTAATCAGTCACAATCAGTGAGTGGACGATTTTATCTGCTAGCCTAACTCTAATTGTGCTATAGGAAATAATCTTTGTCTTTTACCTACAAAATAGAGCTCTGGAAATACTGGCAGGGCTGCCTTCTGAACTCATTTATTAGGCTGGGGCATTGTAAAAATGGTAAGAGGACAAAAAGGGAGAGTAGGGGGAAGGACAGGATGGGGAGGAATACAAGTCAACAATGTGTGGCTTCATAGGTGAATGGAGTTTATTGCCTATAAGCTTAGAGGTGGGACACTGAAAGGACAATTGCTCTATGATCCTGGAAAGGAAGGCAGAGACCACTGCCAATCATCTGCAGGAGGGAATGAGGTCATTCAAACACAAGATGCAGTGATCTGGAGCAAAGAACGGGGAAAATCCATGACTGAACTGGTGGAAATTCTGAGCAAAAGGAAGCCTTTGTGAAATGTCCATTGTGACCCGACTGAGAAAAAAAGAGTTACCCAACATATCTGCCTACAAATAATTCTAGTAGCTATCCTGTATTGAACACTCCTATGTGAAAATCATTTTAATAACAATCCCATCTTACGATGAGTCAGTTTTCTAAGTACTCTGCTTCTATTATCTCATTTATTCCTAAAAAGTCTGTGCAGTAGGAACTATTGTCAGCACTTTACAGATGCAAAGGGGAGGCAGGAAAGGAATAGGTGATTTGGCTGAGGTTCCCCAGCTTGCAGGTAATAGGGTCAGGACAGAGTCCCCAACCCTTTACTATCCAGTCTCTCTCTTGCTCTCATTATCTTATTTAATCCTCACAATGACATGGCTAAGAGGGTATAATAACCTCTATTTTACAGATGAGCAAGCTGAGGCTGAGAGGCACTCAAGTGGGCTCCTCAGACCACGATTCAGATGAGGCCTATGGTAATCCACAGCCCACAAACTTGCTTTCCTCCATATCACCTGCCGGGGAAGAAGTGTCCTTTCCAGAACTAGCGATCTCATAAAGGAAATGGGATCATTCTTAGGTTTTTATGTCTAGGGCTTTTCAGAGCCAGGTTTGATGTGATCCTTTGGCTGAAAAAAGGTGTCTACGTTCCCAAATCCCTGCTCAAAAATTACACTTTTTCCATGTGGAATGTCTATCAGGATTCCCAGGACTAATCAGGAATCAAATTGACAAACTCCCCCCTCTTAAAAGGGCTAAGAAAGGGAAGTTAAGGGCTTCTAAGCAGCTGGGGAGAAAAATCTATTGAAGAAAAGATTCTGTTTTCCATAAAGGCAAACATGGTTGGATTTATTTCAACAGAACAACATTCCCAGAAGTCCCCTTTTTAATATGTTGCAAAACTACTGTTCCCCAAGCTCACTCTTGGATATTTCCTACCTCATCTTTCCTTATATCTCAACTCAGAAGAATTTAGTTGGAGAATGACAAGAGTAAAATCCAGAAATGAATAAAGGCCCACTTGGGAAAAAATGTCTTTAACAATACAGGCTTATTTGCCTTGGGACTTTACTTTCTCATTCAGGAAGCTCTGACCCCCAATGGTCAGAGCTAGCCCAGACAAAACTATAAATTAGAAAAACTCTTTCTGCCCTTATATTGTACCCTTCCCTTCCCTACCTCCCATTTCCAATACCCACAGCCTCCTTCTATTATCCTCAGATACTGGGTATCTTCATGCTGCTTGCAACTCCTACAGGCTCTTCACAGACTGGTAACCCAGATACCCCTATAAGCGTGCGCATGTGCACACACACACATCAACAAAGCAGCACCAGACAGATGAGTGGGGAATGTACTTTTAATTATATGAGATCATATTATATACACTGCCTAGCTGATGGACTCCTGATCACTGAGTTACCCATTTACACCCTGCCAAGATCAGCCCTGCAAAGACCACATCTCACAGGAAGCCAATAACTATCTCAGCCTCTAGCCATCTACAGTGGTGAGTTCAGCTTACCTATCAATGAAGCTGCAAATCTATAGCCAAAATATATCAGGAATCTGACAGTGACTGTGACCCAGTCCCCCATCATCCCATCCTCCCAGCGACCTTTCTTCCTCCAAGTTTACTCCCTCCTGTACCCTCCTATCTTCAAGCATGTTCCTTTTGTCCAGGAACATGATCCTCTGGACTTTGGAGATAAATGAGCAGCAAACTCTCCCCGTGGCCTGTGATCATGCCCCAAATACTATCAATAGTGGCCGTTGCTCTCCTGTCTCAGAAGAGGGCCCTGCGTTATGCTCCTCTTCTACTGCCTATCTTTCTTCTCAGAGTGGCCCATGAGATCCTTTGTGTGTGTGAGAGCCAGCCAATGGACAGTGAGGGAAGTCCTGGAGTGATTAATGTTTCCCGACACTCTGCATGGACTCATTCACAGTAAATCTCCCTGACCGAAGTGCTAAGTTGTCATCTTGGAAAGCTTAGAATATAGCAGACACAGAAAGCCAAGGGTAAGTTCATGAGAAGCCAATGCTTATTTGACATGGAAACTCCTCAAGCATTGTTCCAGAGCACCAAATTCACTGGGTTTAAAGCCAAAACTGTTCCAATTAACTGTGTCTTGTACAAAACTACTGACTACAAGGAAGATATTTTTTACCTATTTAATTCAAGGGGCTCTGCCTTCATGGAAGGGGGTGTGTGTGATTATTTTAATGATTTTGGCATATATATATATATATATATATATATATATATATATTCGAAAAAATTGCCATTCTTCAATTCCTAATATGTGTTTAATCTATACCAAACCATGGTCTCAAGGAACATCAGTAAATCCTGAGGACTCCCTTGGTGCAAGTCTCTAGACTTGCAGGAAGATGGGAAGGTGTTTATTTAATGTAAATAGTCAAGGAAAGAATTCAGACAAGTGTTGATAATTCTGATCCAAAACTAAAACTTCCAGACAATTGGAGGAAGAGTGAGGAACTGCTTAATGTTAAAAAAAATATTCAGATAAAAACGCCAGTTCTATATCTACAAAGCCAAAACTAAAGTGTTAGTTATTCAATTGTTTTGGCTCATGCAGATAATAAATCCAGGCTCCAGGAAACCATACAAGTAGAATGGACCAAAATAAGTAGAAGTGAATGGAAAAGCTGAAAAAATCAGCCTCACCCTACCCACACCCTACCTCCCAAGTACATGCAGTCATCAGTCTATTCTTTCCCCTAGAAAACCTCTCTCCTTTACCCCAACAGTAATATCTTAGTGCAATTACCTAAATAATTATTTCTATAAGTCATTTTTACATTGGTTTTATCTACCCACACTAAATGAAGAGGAAAAATAATTAAACTTCAAAGCCATCTGGCTAGGGAACTACATGAAGGTGACATTCTGTGCCTGCCTGTATTTGCTATGAAGACCTTGTTTTTGTACTGCAGACCATCTGGGTAAGGAAACCCCTATCAGACAAGGGGGGGGGGGGTCTGCCATCATGGCTGGAGAAAATCTCTATTGGAAAGCATGCAACACAGAGAATCAAGAATGTCAACATGCCAACTCTACAACCCCCAAGGACTTTTGGTGTGAGCTCCTTTTCTATCTACACTCACTCCTAGATGACCTCATCTAGTTTCATGACTTTTAATAACAAACTATTTCCAAATTTGTGTCTCTAGCAAGGGCCACCCCTAGGGCATTTGGGACCTGGGCAAATGTTTTTTGCCAATCTCTGTCTCTATAAACAATTTGAGTCACCCAAAGTCATGCTGTCAGCACCACTCTGGTGGCCCAGTTACACACAATCTGGAAAAGGAAAGAGGCAATAGAGTGATCCTCTTGGGATGATCCCATCCTTGGTGCACTGACATTTCTAGCTGTTCCAAGCACCAGAGAGGCGCTCAGAAAAGCTGGAGAGGGGCGCCTGGGTGGCGCAGTCGGTTAAGCGTCCGACTTCAGCCAGGTCACGATCTCGCGGTCCGTGAGTTCGAGCCCCGCGTCAGGCTCTGGGCTGATGGCTCGGAGCCTGGAGCCTGTTTCCGATTCTGTGTCTCCCTCTCTCTCTGCCCCTCCCCCGTTCATACTCTGTCTCTCTCTGTCCCAAAAATAAAAAATAAAAAAAAAAAAAAAACGTTGAAAAAAAAAAAAAAAAAAAGAAAAGCTGGAGAAAGTCCATGCAAAGTCTAGGGCCACTGAGGCACAGGGCTTGACTAGCCCCAACCTTGTTCCAAATTTCCAACTTGTCATAAGTCACTCACTTTCCAGTGTACATCCATCCACCAGTTCAACCACTGGCACATTCATATGTTTTCATTATTCAATGATATATATTCATACATATTTGCATATTGTATGTCTGTCTATCTCTATCCTCTCTCCAATCAGTTACCACTACAAAACTCTACGACAAAGCCCTCATGATGGCAAGACCATCATTATCATGATGGGGACAAGGAGAGTGGTAAGTTGTCATCTTGGAAAGCTTAGAATATAGCAGACACAGAAAGCCAAGGGTAAGTTCATGAGAAGCCAATGATGGGTGATGGGGTGGCCACCAAGTACCATTTGATCAATAATCCCTTCCAAAAATAAAAATTTCACAAATCTAGTTTTACCCAAAATCATTGCTTGGAGGAGGGACATTAGCCATGAGCTCTAGGTGGTAGGAAGAAAATTTCCTTTCCTCTGTGCCCTGAATGAGGACACAGCTAATGTTCTCCTGAAACAAATGAGCAAATCAACCTTCTCTTTCAAGATGGTCATACAGAAGTATTAAAAAGAACATAAACCTGAAGAAAAGCTGTTTTCTTTCTCTACCCCCTCCTGCTCTCCCAACTCTACACCATTTACCAGGAAAATTACTGATAGGAAGGACTCACAGCTAAAAGTTATACCTAAGACATCTGGGGGCCACATCTATTGGAACCCAGCAGGTTAAAGAGGGTTGCCACAGTGCTAAATGAAGCATCTGGGGTTGCACTTCCCCAGAAATTAGCATGGAGCTCTTCCAGGAATATTTGATGACTTGGAAGCCCCCCAAAAGAGAAAAACAGTTGTCACAAGTTATAATCAATGGAACTACATAGCATGTATTCAGTTAAAACCTCAACTAAAAAAAAAAGGACCCCTAATATTTTACTCTCTTGAACAAATATTGTGACCCTTCTGCAGTCTTCAATTCTGCATTCACCTCTTCTGTTTGATGGAGAACAAATAGGCTCCTTTTATTTTACTCAATAAATACTATGATATTTTGCAAATATATGTTATCACTTTCCCCCTTCTTTTTTTTTATTTGAGATGGGGGACACTAGAAGGGGAGAGGAGCAGAGGGAGAGAGAGAGGGAGAAGGAGGGAGGGAGGCAGAGGGAGACAGAATCTTAAGCAGGCTCCGTGTTCAGTGCAGAGCCTAATGCAGGGCTCAATCCCATGACTCTGAAATAATGACCTGAGCCAAAATCAAGAGTGAGATGCTTAACTGACTGAGCCACCCAGGTACCCTCACTTTTCCCTTTTTTTTTAAATTTTTTTAATGTTTATTTATTTTTGAGAGAGTGAGAGACAGAGTGCAAGTGGGGGAGGGGAAGAGAGAGAGGGAGACACAGAATCTGCAGCAGGTTCCAGGCTCCAAGCTGCCAGCACAGAGCCCGACATGGGGCTTCAACTCACAAACTGTGAGATCATGAAGCCAGGCGCTTAACTGACTGAGCCACCCAGATGCCCCCACTTTCCCCTTTCTAATGGCCTTTAAAATTGCCAATTTGTGACTCTAGGCCTAGCTTACACACCCCTGTTGAATGCCCTAAGTTTGCCATACCTAAATCCCTAAGTTATAAGGTCCCTTCTCATCTGCTGACTACAGAATAATACTGGGGTGGGAGTAAGCATTCTTAGGTTGTCCATGTGTATAAAAACAGTCTGTGACTTGCTATGTGAAAAACAGAGGGGTGATCATTCAACTCAACTTTCTCCTGAGTGCAGATGTTCAGAAAACAACCAAAGCCATGCTAAAAATTGAGTCTAGGGACTTCCTTTTCTGAAAAAAAAAAAAAAAAAAAAATCCAATTGTGTTCCCTTACTAATGACAGCTAATATGCACCAAAAACGTTGTTGACTCACCTTGTACTCCTACCACAGACATATCACAAAAAGAGTTTTCCCTGAATATACTCTCAACAGACTTGCATGACCAGTGACCAGACTTGCAGACTTGCATGACCACTGGACACATTTCTGTTGCTTAATGCTGCACATCCTACATTCCTGTTCATTGATTTTCATATTAACTGTAGAGAGCAATTTGGCAACAGGCCCAGGTAATATCTGTCTAACAGAGTTCTCGGCTCCCTTATAAAATTCTGACATTCAATAAATAAGAGTAATATCACTGCTCATGAAACACCAACTAATATTCTAAAAAGTGTCCACCTTTCACACCCTCAAAGTCTTTCTTGTTTAAAGAAAACATATTCAGCAAATTATCACACTATGTGCAGACCGTGACTTCATTTATTTTCAAACCAAAGTAAGATAATTGACCTATCCTTGGAGGAATAGGGGACAATCTTGTTCATACTTGTATTATAGACCTTATCACACTATAATCATCTACTTATGGAAAATGGAAATTATACAGAACTTCTTTCACATAGAATTATATAAAAGAAAATCCGATCTAAAGCATATAAAAATATTTAAAAGTATAAAACATAAAACAAAAGACTGTAAAGCCCTTTTCTTTCTCCAATAGCCCATGAGTCTTTCTTCTTTTTCCCTGTGGTTTCTTGCAAGACCTTTGGGGTAACCTTCGGCTGATCAGATTTATGAAAGAGAGACCAAGGTGGCTGTCTAGCCCCTATTCCTACCCCAAGATCCTGAACCAGAAGGTACCTGCGTCACCGTTGCTCACATCCCATTAGCCACACCTAGCTGCAGAGGGGAGAAATGGAGTCTCCAGTTCTATGGCCATAGGCCAAGGTAAACTCAGGGGTTCTCATTCCAAAAGAAGAAGATGAAGATTAAAAAAGATGAATATAAAGAAGAACAAGAAGAGCAAGAATAAGGGGAGAAAGAGTAGGGAGGAGGGGAGGAAGAAAAAATATATGCTGGAGGATATCTAGTGAGTAACTTAAATAGTGAGAAAAACTAAGGGAGCAAATACAGAAGTTTACAAACACTTAATTCCAGAAATATTTTGAACAAAGTTTCCCATCACCTATTACAGGAAGAAGTGACTGTAGAATTCATGGAGAAATGGAGGAAGAAAATAGAATCAGAACTTGACTATGTTGAATATACTCCTATTTTATAGGAACTGATAACTTATCTCTCAAATGTAAAACATGAGCTTTAGACATAACAGTCTCTGAACTTTTTAACCTCTGGGCTATAATTTAGTAGATATGCATCTACCCTGCTTGTGAAACTTTTCTGTTGGCAGACAGAAGAAGAGCTCAGCATATACAAAGTAGTTTCCTGAGGTTTAACTTAGTAAAAGTAAAGATCGTAACAAGACTACATATGCTGCCAAAACTTAGGGAATTCACTAATTTCCCCAATGGCTTCTGTACTTGCTCAGTTTCTGACCAGCATGATCCTAAAAGAAACAACTTACTACCTAAAAATAAACCTTGAGTTTCACAGAAAAATACATTTTGCAATAACTACCCTAAACTTTGATTTCTAAAGTACATACGCATTTTTTTTCTCTTACTGTTGAATATCACAACCACGTCAGAAAGCATTTCCTTTGTACCCTATGTGCTGTTTACTGACCTGGCTCCAAATTGGGCGTGGTCACTATCCTCTAGGAATTAGAGGCAGATCATTACTAGGGACTATACTTGACTTACCTTTAGGAATCACAGAAAAGACTAAGAACAGGAGAAAGGCTGCTATGGCAGAAATCAACTTTAAGATCTACTAGGAGACTCTGATCTCCTAGTTGAAATCCCTGTATTAACTTTTTGAGGTGGAAAAAATACATAAATAATAAGTTAAAAAAAATAAATGGCCTGGACAAGATGAGAAAGAAAGTCAGCCACTTACTGGAGAATACAATGACTTATTGAAAACAACAAGAAAGAGAGAGAAAAGCAGAAAGAAAAAGACACGCAGATAGGCATCTTTGTGGGAAGCTTAGATACAAGAAAAGATAGGTAAACCTCCAGAGCATGGGCATAATCTTGCTCTGTTGGCCAATAAAAAGTCTTTTTTTAGAAAAAAAAATTTTTAACGTTTATTTATTTTTAAGAGAGAGAGAGGGAGAGAGAGAAAGAGAGAGACAGGGCTGACACAGTTTTAAGAGACAGAGAGGGAGACACAGAATCCAAAGCAGGCTCCAGGCTCTGAGCTGTCAGCACTGAGCCAGGCACAGGGCTCGAACCCACGGACTGTGAGATCATGACCTGAGCCGAAGTTGGATGCTTAAACGGCTGACCCACCCAGGCGCCCCCCAATAAAAAGTCTTGGTAGTAGCTTTACAAAATAATTTATAATTTTGTTTCTAGCAATATCATGAACTAAATATCCACAGAAACTTCCTGCTTTAGAACACACACACACACACACACACACATTCCCCTTTTAAATGTGTATCTGATTTCACAGACATGTAACAGAAATCTCTAGGGGCCAAAAGTGAAGGAGAAAGTAAAAAATCAGAGTGGTAATCCTTGGAATGATTTGCTGGCCTCAGGAACCCAAAGGGCTTATGTTCTGACAGCTATGCAGGAACAGGAGGGAGACAGAATTAAGACCTTCACATAAAGTTAGAATCTTTAAAGATCTACACCTGCATTGCAAGAGAAAAAAAACCCTTCTACTAGCTAGGGAAATGACAAGCAAGCTTGTCTATTTGGGCCTAGGATCTGGGTGGTTGAAACAGTCTTCCCTGAAATGCATAACCATAGGCATGCCACACATGGATTTGGGGTTCAAATTTATACTTTCTGTTGGGTTCAGAATCCCCTAAGTCAGAAACAACCTAGACCCAAGGTTAATGATACCCCTGAGGTAACTGGCTAGAAACAGACACAGAACCATTCCTGAGGGACATACTTCCAACACAGAGAAGACAAAAGTCTTTAAGCGAAGCCCCGCTTAAGATTTACTACAATCCAAAATTACGACACACTCAAGAAACTATTCAGAATGAACTAGAGAAGCAGATACAAGAAATATCACTACTAAACATGAAAAACTCCAGATCACAGAACTATTAGAAAGAAACTAGCGAATCAGTATGTTTTTAAATATTTTTTAATGTTTTTTTTTTTTTTTTTTTTTAGAGAGAGAGAGAGCACATCAGCACACACAAGCAGGGAATGGTCAGAGAGAGAGAAGGGGACAAAGGATCCAAAGAGGGCTCTGTGCTAACCGCAGAGAGCCCAATGTGGGGTTGAACTCACAAACTGTGAGATCGTGACCTGAGCTGAAATCAGACAATCAACCAACTGAGCCACCCAGGTGACCCCAGAATCAGTATGACTTTGAAAGGATATATAAAAATAGAGATATAAAAGAAAAATTAAAATCAAGAAAAACATATAAAACAATATCTAAAAGGAATGGGTAGGTTTGAAAAAAAAATTAAAATGTACAGAATTTAAAAGTAAACGCATTGAAATTAAAAGCCCAATTGTTGGTTCAAACTGCATCCAGAAAAAGAATTTGTGAACTAAAATAAGATGTGAGGACTTAATCCCAATTGCAGCACAGAAGGAAAGAAAGATAAAAAAAACATGAAAGAGAGGCTAAGAATCATGAAGGGAAGAGAGAGAAGTTTCAACATAACCAATAATCACATCAGAAGAGAATCAGCGGAAAGACAGCAATTGAAATAACATCTGAAAGTTTTCGGAATTTTTGAGAATTGATAAAAAAAATATAATCTTTGGATATAGCAAGTATAATGAGTTTAAAACACTGATAAATGAAATGTCCCTATGTAGATTTATTATAATGAAACTGTAGAACACCAAAACACATATTTTTTTTAATTTTTTTTAAGTTTATTTATTTTGAGAGAGAGAGCAAGAGGGAGAGGGGCAGAGACAGAGGGAGAGAAAGAATCCCAAGCAGGCTCCAAACTGTCAGCACAGAGCCCTACATGGGGCCTGAACTCATGAACCATGAGATCACGACAAGAGCCGAAACCAAGAGTCAGACGCTTAACTGGCGCCCCACAAATGTAGTGATTTTAAGTAACAATCTGAGACTAGAATCACCTGAAGTCTCAACTGGACTACACATCCAAGATGATGTTTTCAATCACATGTATGACAACTTAATTCAAATGGCTGGAAGAGGTGAGACTGGGAGAACATCTCTTTCTCTCTACATGGCTAGCTTGAGCTTCCTGTAGCATGGATGTTTTAGTACAGTTAGACTTTTTCACTGGTGGCCTTCTTTCCCAGAACACATAGTCCAAGAAACTGAAATGGCACGTGAGAGGCTTCTTACAACCTTAACCTTGGAAATCATACAGTATCACTTTTTCCACATTGTCTTAGTCAGAAACGAGTCTCAGGCCACCTAGCTTCAAAGGCAGGAAACCACACAGAAGCCTGTAAACACTCAGAAGACATGGTACTTTTTGGGTGAGATTAAGGTATTTTTTGGATGTGATTAATATTTAAATCAGTACACTGTGAGTAAAGCAAACTGCCCTCCATAATGTGAATGGGACTTATCCAATCAGTTAAAGGCCTTACAGGAAGAAAGTGACCCCCCCTCTACAGAAGAGGGAATTCTGCCAATAGTCCACCTGCAGATTCCATATGTATATGCATGTATATATTCATTTATATACGTATGTACGTACACACACACACACACACACACACACACAGTCGGCTCTATATCTCTGGAGAACCCTAATACTATAGCAACTAATATGAAAACTATAGTACACTACTAAAAAATAATAACTTACAATAAGGAAGGGCCAGACTGGGGGTAAATTGTTATACAGTGGCGTAATATTCATCAGAAATGTAGATACACTGAACAACTTTTGATTTTATTGCATGAATGCAGGTTAGATTTTTTTTCAACCATTAAAAAGAATAGGACTATAATGTGTAACATCTAAGCTAAGAGAAATAATAAATTGATCAGTATAAAGGATGACAGGAAGAAAAAACACAGAAAATACAGGAAAAAGCAAAAACAAAAATGACAAAAATAAATACATAAATGTATCTGTAATAAGTGGACTAAACTTGCCAATTAAAAAGGATTTCTAGGCTAGATTTAAAAATGAAAAAGAGTGAAATTGTTCCTTATACTCTTTAGAATAGACACATGTAAAACATTAGAAGAAAGAAATGTTGAAATTAAAGGCTAAAGAAAAATGTACTGGGCAAATACAAATCAAAAGAAAACTGATATAGCTATAGTAATATTGAACTAATCGGAGTTTGAGTTAAAAAGAAAATTACTGTTCACGGTAAAGATGGTTCTTACATTATGACAAAAGAAACATACACCAAACAGATATAACAATTCTAAGCATACATGCACAGTGACATAGTCTCAGACTATAGAAAGCAGTGAGACTCATACAGATGTCATAGCCACACAGCTAATAATAGAGTTTGAAACATTCTAACATTGAGATTCTTGAGGGAAAGTGGTTAGTCTAACCACAAGAAGACTGAATACAAATGTGTAGAACCAAACAGTTTAACATGGGAATCATGTAGATCCATCTGTATCGACCCAAGAACCACACGAAGACAAGCTTCCACTGGCTCTGTGAAAAAGCAAACCTTCCTTTTTATTAGCGTTCTGAGGCAGGAGTAAGAAACTTGGAACACAAAGGTCTCCCATCTCCCCAGTCTCACACTTCCTCCCTGGCAATAAATCAGACACAAATGTAGGTATTACATTCCTTCAGCAGCTCAAGATAGTCCCATGAGGCACCTGATTCATTTATGGGATGTAGTCTCCACTCAGGGGGACTCTGCTTCAGTACTTCTTTCTTTTTTTTTTTTTTTTTTTAGTTTTAACTTTTATCTATCTATCTATCTATCTATTTACTTTAGAAAGAGAAAGAATGTGCATGATGGGGGAGGGGCGCAGAGAGAGAGAGACAGAGACAAAGAGACAGAGAGAGAATCTTTTTTTTTTCAATATATGAAATTTATTGTCAAATTGGTTTCCATACAACACCCAGTGCTCATCCCAAAAGGTGCCCTCTTCAATGCCCATCACCTACCCTCACCTCCCTCCCACCCCCCATCGACCCTCAGTTTGTTCTAAGTTTTTAAGAGTCTCTTATGCTTTGGCTCTCTCCCACTCTAACCTCTGAGACAGAGAGAGAATCTTAAGTAGGCTCCACGCTAAGTGCAGAGTTTGACATGGGACTCAATCTCATGACCCTGGGATCATGACCTGAGCCAAAATCAAGAGTCAGATGCTTAACCAACTGAGCCACTCAGGTATCCCTTAAGTTTTTGTTTTATTTCCAGTTAGTTAATATATAGTATGCAATATATGTGGTATGAATTTTGTGGATTCCACAATTCCATACATTACCTGATGCTCATCACGAAAAGTGCCCTCCTTAATCCCCATCACCTATTTTACCCATCAGCCCACCCACCTCCCCTCTGGTAACCACAAATTTGTTCTCTATAGTTAAGAGTCTGTTTCTTAGTTTGTCTCTCTCTCTTTTTTCCCCTCTGTGATGAAAGAAAATCATCGCAGAAACTGAAAGACATTCCATGCTCATGGATTGGAAGAACAATTATTGTTAAAATGTCTATACTACCCAATGTACTACTACACATTCAGTGCAATCCCTATCAAAATTTCAACATCATTTTCCAAAGAACCAGAATAAACAATCCTAAACTTTGTATGGAACCACAAAGACCTCACATAGCCAAAGCAATTTTGAAAATGAAAAGCAAAGTTGGAGGCATCACAATTCCAAACTTCAAGTTATGTTACAAAGCTGTAGTGATCAAAACAGTATGGTATAGGCCCAAAAGTAGACACATAGATCAATGGAACAGAATAGAAAATCCAGAAATAAACCCACAATTACATGGTCAATTACTCTTCGACAAAGTAGGCAAGAATATCCAATGGGCAAAAGACAGTCTCTTCAACAAATGATGTTGGGAAAAACTGGAAAGCTACATGCAAAAGAATGAAACTGTACCACTTCCTTACACCATACACAAAAATAAATTCAAAATGGATTAAAAACCTAAATGTGAGACTTGAAACCATAAAAATCCTAGGAGAGAACAGAGTCAGTAACTTCTCTAACATCGGCCATAGCAAATTTTTTCTAGATAGGGCCCCCCGAGGCAAGGAAAACAAAAGCAAGAATAAACAATTAGGACTACATCAAAAGGAAAAGCTTCTGCACAGTGAAGGAAACAACCAACAAAACTAAAAACCAACCTACAGAATGGGAAAAGATATTTGCAAATGACATATCCAATAAAGGGTTAGTATCCAAAAGATAGAACTAAAAAACGCTTCAGTACTTCTTAAGATAAAATATAATCAAATGATTTGAAAAAGGCCAAGATCCATTCCAAAGGAAGCTTCTTGGTTCCTTCCTTCAGTTAAGATTATACAATCTGGCTTTTGAGGTAGAATATCATGGTGGCTAAAAGCCGAGGCCTGGCCATCGAGTGGTCATGGGTTCAAATTCTAAATGCAACAAATGAGCTATATAACTATAACTTTGTACTGAAATTTTCCATGCCTCAGTTTCTACATTTTTCAAAAGTGAAGTAATACTTATAAAATACTTAGGACAGTATTTGTCACAGAACAATCATAGAGAGCTATTTTTGCAAAGATTGATTGTAATGATGATGACAGTGCTAATGATGATAATTTGACAAGTAATCTCAGTCTCACTAACATACTCCTTTCCAATTATTCAGATCCAGATGGAATTCTGTAGTCCTACACAAGCTGGGAATATACTTTCTAACAACACCATCCTCCTTTACATACAACTAGTGTGAGTGTTTTATACCAAATCCACTCGTTCTCCCGTTCTCATGCTTTCTCCGTTCAGCACTTGGCACTGCCTTCTGCCCCTGACTGAAGAGAAGGAAGGTCATATCATGATAGCAGAAGTTGCCACTGTGCCCCATTGCCAGCTAACAGCTTCTGCCCCACAGAAACCAAGCAGTCCTGAGTACTATGCTGTCCCTTTGCCAATAGCAGTGCCTGAAACTTCTCTGCTTTTATCCCTATATTTAGGTCATTCTATAAGAAGAAAAAAATGATCTTCCATTTATCTCTCTTTTGCAGGAAGATCTAGGAAGAACAAGCTGTCCTTGGGAAATGCTCCTGGTTCTGGTCAGCTTTTCCTGTGTCTATCTCTTGTCAGCAGAGAAAAGTTGGCTCTTTGAGTCACAACTGCATGGACACCAACTCTTATTCTGATTCACAGCCTTCTGTGAAGGAAACACAGTCAATACAAGAAGATAGGGACATGCCATAAAGTCTGCAGATACTTCTCAGTATCTAAATCCCTTGTCACTCCCTTTCTGTGCTCCAAGAATAGCCCTCTAGTAGGGATGGAGGAAATCAGTTTTCCTCTACAGTACCCCAGGGCCTGTGATTACAGCTCCCTGTGACATATGCAGTCTGTTGACAGAGGCAATAAGTCAAGCTTCCCCATGCCTTGAGTACCCTCAAACTTAAATTCCCTCTGAAGAGTCTCTAGTGCAGGGAGGCCAAGGGGAAGAACAAAGACCAAGTCTCCTGCTAAAAGAGAAGATCAAATAAATTTCTTCAACAGAATCATTTCTAAATGTATCAAGAAAGAACATTCATTCCGTAGGAGGAAGAAGAATCTATCTTGGTGTGACTACCTCAAGTTCCTTTGTGGATTTTCAATAAACCTAAATTTTTTTAGCTCCTGCTTCCTGCCTTTCTTCCCATTACTTTTTGCTGTTTGTTTGTGTTCTTCATTTATTATTCAAGGTATTTACTTAGTTGACTAGAAAGCAAATCATACCAGAGACATAACCAACTACAGGCAATTGATTGGCTTCCTGTAAACACTATTCATTCTGGCTGCACAATTCATAGCACAGTCTGTAAGCACAAAAGCCAATTCAGTCTCAATCATTCTGATATTTTTTATCCCAGCCTTCACTATGATATGAGAACAAGAGAACCTACTTTCATTTTTCTCCTATTTGAAATCATATAAATATATTCTATTCCCATCTATCTTTGGGAAATGTCCATTTCTGCTTCTGCATTTCTGACTTTCTTTTACTTGGGCATGGCCCATGAATCAATTAATATGATGACTGGCTTATGAACAGTTGTCTTGAGGCCCTGCAATGGGAATATCTCCCCTGAAACTGCTGCAGCTTCTCAGATTTTAACATGTAGACAAATAATGGTTTGGTTTTTTAACTGGCTGGAGCTGCGCCCTCTGGGAATTCTATGGGGCTAAACAGATGGAAAGATGGAACAGGCAGTTTTCTTGCAGCACTTTGCCTCTCATATCTGAAAGCAAGGTTATCCATTTGCAGCCCTAACAAGCTAGAACTGCTATTCGGCATACTTCAAATCCCAAAACAGCCAAGACAGGTGAAAGGGAAAATCAGCAAGAGCAGCAATCTTGAGCTTTCTGCCCAGCTCACTGACGATGTCAATAGTGAAGCCTCTGGTGATTCTGGGAAGAAGAGGCATGGAACAGAGGAACAAGAAGATCCTGCTCAGTGCTTCACTCGTGCAGGCCTCAGTGTCTTCTCAGGGCACACACAGAACTCCCAAGTTAAGTGTTCCACAGGGGTGATGGAAAAACATGGAAGCCCACACGTATGCAACTTTCTGAGGTGTCTCCAGACATTTTGAATCTGATTCTCTATTTTGCGTCCATCCAGATATCAGGCAAGGTCCAAGGGGCTTTGGCCAATTACTCTGGCAGAAGAGCTTCAACTCAAGCAGTTGATGCCAAATATCACATCGTTTCTAACTGTCAGCTGGGAAACCCTCTCAGAACCCAACTCCAAACCTCTGGTTGTACAAGTTGCTGAAATGGGGCAGTTTTGGAATGTGCTGGCCTACCCAGCTCTGATACAGAGAGCTGAAGAGCAGACGGGACTTGTAGGGGTGTCCCACCTGCTTTCTCCTCTGCCCAATGTGGATGAAAAATGCTAGAGGTGAGTCTTGAGAGTCTAATGTCCAATAAATATGAGATTTATCAGGACGATAATAACCACACTTTTTAATTAACAAAAACTAAGCCCGTTAATCAGCTTGAGAATAGCAAGGCACCAGATGAATCACTATTTTAATTAACATTTGTATAGCACCATATAGTGGATAACCTCATACAGTATCTCACCTAAACTGTTCAACACTTCTGAGGCTTTAACGATCATTATGCACTCCTGAGGCATCAGATCCCCAGCTAGACTAAAGGCCCAAGATCAAACAGTTAGTAAGTGGCAAAGCATAGACTACAACCCCAGTTTTTGAGCTCGTCAGTCATTATTTCTCTACTTGATCTCAGCTCCCTCACCCAGGAAGTTGCTAAATTTACTTCCAATGCTCCTCACACATTTTACCCCCTTCCATTCTCACACAACTCTGTAAGACATGCACTATTATTATGCTTACTTTTTATAGATGGGAAATTTATGCACAGAAGGATTAAGGGATTTTCCTGAAATCCTCCAACTAATTAATGGCCATGATCCAAGTCTCCTGAGGTGCCAATCCAAAGTTCTTTGGGCATTCTGACAACAGCCATCAAATTATTACCCCTCCCCCCTGATAGAATGGGCAATAAAATCGAGCCCTGGCTGGAGCCAGTTAATCCAGAGAGACCACGATACCATCTTTGGCATCAACACATTTGACTTGGAGCAATGGTATTAATACAGTGCTGGATGCATTTTTCAATTCCCAATGGTTCTTGTGCTTCAGATTAAGCTTATTGGCCTTCAAGCTCCACTGCTGGAAACTGCCACCCTGCCAGGCCTGGCCCATGGTTCATATTTCACACCACCTTGTCTCCTCTTCTGTAGATTCAAGAGCTCATAGTATTTCAAAGCTATGGTGATCGGAAGAAGGGGCTTTGAGATTCTACTTCTTGAACCTGGGAGCTGGGCAGAGTGACACATTAATTAGGAAGTACAGATTTCCAGGATCTGTTTCATGTATCATACACATCTAAAATAGTGACCATAACTTTAAAGAATGATAAAGGTTCATTATTTCTAACTAGAAAACTCCTTCTCCAGTGACATATTTAGCATTAGCCCCTCCATGATCAGGAAAAGGAAAATCTTCTTGGCATCAGGCAAGATCCAACCCCTAAGGTCCAAACAAAATGGCAACCAGTTGCTCCAAATCCCAGACAACCCCAGCTCTGGGTGGATGGAAGGTGCATATGCAGGCTGAAAAAGGAGCCTGTTCACTGGGGACTGGCTGAGAAGAAATCAGCCATGTAGCATCTCACTTCTTTCTCTAGCCTGAGTTATTTCCTTTTCAACAGAACACCTGTGTCACTTCAAGCCAGATGGCAAGTTCTCCAAGTCAGCATCCTGTAGTAGAGTGGTCTAAACACCAGGGACCTTGGCCTTGGGAAGGAAATGCATTTCTTTCTTCACTGGGCTTTTATTATATATGTTTTTCCTGCTGGATGATATCCCAGGTATTAACTATAACTAAAGAAATCTGGGTAGGTGACAGGATAATATGAGAAAGATTTGAGGCAGGGGATAGTTGAGAGTAGACAGTGAAAGCTAGCTTCTACTTTATGACCCTCATGGGCCCCAGGAACTTTCAACTTTGGAAACCACACCCAACCTACATAACAACAAATGTTTTAGAATTCAGCCATGTTTCACATTAATGTTTCACATTGCATATAACTATGAAAGAGGTCTTATTCAAGATTTATTCAAGAATGTATTATTCAATTCAAGATTTATTAATTTTAATTTTGAAGGTATTCATTTATATGTTATATTTTATAAACAATAAAATTTTTTCAGGACTTAATTTCCTTGTAAGCCTGTGAAAATCTCCAGGTCCTTGATACTGTGCCCAAGGTGCCCAATGGGTTCACAGCCCTGGATGGAAGAAGGTGGCATGAGATAGGCCATGAGGCAGAAGTGGGTGATGGGCTGGAGGGGCAGGGAGCAGCTGCAGTGGAGACGTGGCTGGTGGCAGCCATGAAGTCTGACAGTAGCCAAATTATGACACCCATGGAGAAAGAGTTCTGGAGTGGGTCTAAGAATCAGTGGAATCCGCAGTGATCATAGCTCCACAGAGCTAGAAGACAGAGACTTCAGTGGAAGGCAAATAAGATATTAACGTGCTTTCTCCTCTGTGCATTCCCTCCCTTTTGAAATCTGTTATTTTTCCTCCTGTCTATGCAGGTAGAGCCAAAAGAAGGGTTAGGCCAGGCCTCCTTCCACAAAAGAGAGCCCCTCATCCCTTGGAAGACCTAAGAAATCCAGGAGGAAACTCCAAATCGAGAAATAGATGCAACCTAATAATTGGTTACCAGCCCATGACTAGGAAATGAGATTGCACTGCTTTTTTATTCCCAAATCACTATGATATAAGTTCCCATGATTCCAGTTCCTGGAACCTAGGCCTAGATCTACTTAACAGTGTCCAAGAATGCTCACTAGTTTCTGACCTAGCAAAAGTCCTCAGCTTCCTGCACTGGAGACTCCTTGTCAGCTTGCAAAGTTGCTGCCTTTCCTAATCACCCTCAGAGGCTCCTCTACTGGATTCAGCTGTTCTTTGCCGGTGTCCTTAGCCAGAAGTCCCATTCTGGCCTTGTGGAGGAAACAGTGCTCTCCCTTTTGTAAGTCCTTTTGAAAAATGGATCAGGAATCCTCAGTCCCAGAAATTAGCTTGTAACTTTTAATAATACTCTTCTGAAGGTTAGGAGATAACAGAAGAATAACAGAGGATGATTCACAATTCTTGCTCAAACTAGCTTCTCCAGGAGTATGGACCTCAGACGCTCTTACTAAGCCAGTTCCCTATCTGGCTCCTGCCCTGTCTCCACACACATTAGTCTCCATGCCTCAGAGTTAGGGCCCAACCTGTCACTGGCCTTACAAAGAAAACAGCATCCTTTCCCACTCAATCTAAGGCTGTCTCATTTTTATTCCAGAAGTAACGTTTTCCTAGAGCGTTTGGCTTTGGGAGTAGACATTCCCTTGGGGTTGTATATCAATCCAAGTGTTTGGTCTGACACCAAAAACTAGGCCAGAAACTCAACAAGAATCTTTAAGTTGGAGAACATATTTTTTAAAGTGTGGCTTAATCAAACTAAGATAAGACCATGTGGGACAATCTAGTGCAGTACATCTCATACCACTTAGTGAATCTCTTGATCTTACCTTTAATAGCAGGTAAGAAAATCAAGTTTCTATGTAACCTTTGTAATAATCAGTTTCCTACTTCCAATTTCTTTTCAGCAAGTGGCTGAATAATGTATATATACAATGTAATACAAACTCACACACACACACACAATACAAATTATAATTTCAAATATAGGGTAGTCTTAATCCAAATATAGGAGGAAAAATATCTAATTTTACAGAAGTGAAATTCTTCCAAATGATAAACATAGCATATAAGGGCTGAAGTATCTGTTTTCGGTTATATGAAGGCATTGGGGTTTTGCACCAAAAATTAGGAAAAAAGGTATTTGCCTGAATAAAAGGGCTAACTCAAGTTGCTTTGCCCAAACCAAAAGGTCAGGCTGCTTTGAAAATAAGTTATAGTCTGTACTTGAAGAGACATACATGTTCATAAATTTTTAGATGATATTTTTCTATCTTGAGAAGGTAAAAATTTTGACGTCAATTTTTCATTAAAATTTTTATTATAAAAAGAGAAAGACAAATCAAGAAACAGACTCTTACCTATCGAGAACAAACTGATGGTTATCAGAGGGGAGGTGGGTGGGCCAATGGGTAAAATAGGTGATGGAGATTAAGGAGGGCACTTACCTCATGATGAGCACCAGGTAATGTATGGAATTGCTGAATCACTGTACTGTACTCCTGAAACTATATAACATTGTATGCTAACAATACTGGAATTAAAGTTAAAAACTTAAAAAAAAAACCCTTCATTATCATATAGTAGAGCACTTAATCCACCTCTATTTTAGGCCTTATGGGGAAATTTTCTACGTGAACTCACTTTTCTACACTTCCTCTTCCTGAAAAAGGTAAGGTCCACAGGGCTAAGATAAGTAGTGAACCTAGATGAGATGGGCCAAGGAGAGACCTTAGTCAAGAGAGGCAAAAAGAGGGACACCTGGGTGGCTCAGTAGGTTGAGTGTCTGATTTCAGCTCAGGTCAAGATCTCCCTGTTCCTGAGTTCCTGAGTTCAGGCCCCACATCGGGCTCTGTGCTGACAGCTCAGAGCCTGGAGCCTGCTTCGGAATCTGTGTCTCCCGCTCTCTCTGCCCCTCCCCCACTCATGCTCTGTCTCTCTCTGCCTCTCAAAAATAAAAGAAAACTAATAAAAAAAATTTTTTTTAAACAGAGGCAAAAAGAATCCTCTCAACCCACATGTGGTCCTGCCTAGAACCCCAGCGTAACAGGTCCTAGAATTTTCTGGGAACAAAGCTCTCTTGGAACAAAACTCACTGTATAGAAATTGCACCTGGAAAGCATTTTGTGTACATGCCTCCTAGGAAAAAGAAACAATGACTGGTGATGGAATGGTGACTTAGAATCTTGGTCAAATATCTTCCTTCAGAGACTCAGTTAACAGGTGGGTAGCATTAAAGCAGGCAATGGTGGTAAGCACACATTCAACAACCAGCTCTTTATTGAGGTGGTCGGGACTGCTTCCCACTTTAAGTCAGTCTTGTGGCCAATCACAACAACTGAGAAGTCACATCATTCCTTTCAATCCAATAGCATGGATAACACTCCTACCACTGCCACCTTAGTTAAGCTACGTGGTAGTTGGTCAGCTATAGGAAGTTGTTTCCCTATATCAGTTGGCCCAGACAAAGCTGTTAACACCAGTATAGCACTTCTACTAATTAGTGCAGTCTATTTCTGTTATCTTATACATCTGATTAATGTTCAGGCAGTAAAACCACAGAATCAGAGTCAGAAGATTTCTCTCATCAAATGTACCTTCAAGGAAATGATTCTTTGTGTATCTACAGTAACATCCTGAAAGGCATGCTACAGATAAGTTGTAAATAAGGTCTTATAAGATGCTTTTCCCTGCAAGAACAGTAAGTAGCTGATGGCTAATGGGAGACACTCTTTAAGCAGTCCCCTTCAGGTCTCACCTTACTATCAGAATACAAGGTTGATATTGTGAGTGGTAGACTAGCGTGCAAAAAAACCCACTGTGAGGCAGCAAAGGACCTAAGTGAATCTTTCTTTCAGTTCTTGAATGTGGAGGCTGTTAGCTTAGGATTAGCTTTCTTTATATGCTTTGGAATTTTGGTTTGTAGACTCACCTTCAGTGAAAGGTAAAAACTCTCTCTTGGAGCTCCTGGGTGGCTTCGGTTAAGCCAAAGTCTAACTTGGGCTCAGGTCATGATCTCGCGGTTCATGGGTTCGACTCCTGCATTGGGCTCCACGCTGACAGCTCAGAGCCTGGAGCCTGCTTCAGACTCTGTGTGTGTCTCTCTCTACTCCTTCCCCACTCACGCTGTCTCTGTCTCTCAAAAATAAATAAAATGTTTTAAAAAATAAAAACTCTCTGTCTCTCTCTCTCTCTCCCCCCTCTCTTCCTCCTCTAGAGCAGTTTTGCATTGGCCTCCACCCAGCTCCTCAGACCTCCTAGTCTACAACTAGGAAACTTGAGGACTTAAGGCTTTGAATGAAGTTCTTGTCCCTCAAAGACATTAGAGATCTCATAGATTTAATCAGAACATTTTGGCTTAATTGCTAATCACAAGATGGTGTCCACATCCTTACATCGCCCACTCATTGCACATGCAGTAATTAGCACAAATCAATACCTGGGAACAGCTTCCATTAGCAGTCTCCATTCACGAGTGGGTGAATGACTTTCACCCTGGTTTCAAGCACTGAGGTGGCTCTGGTCCTGCCTGGGCAAGTTGTAAGAGGCACTTTTATTCTGTTACCACTTTAAATATATTCATGGCTTCCCTGCTACCCAACTTGACATTCAGCAGACACATGGCTTTAGTCCCTCAGACTATTTTGCAAATCTCATCCACTGGGATGTTAAAGAGATGGCTAATTTTAAGACATGGCTAAATATTTTCAGTTTATCCCCGTTCTTTTTTTATCATTTTATGTGTTTGGATATATATATGTGAATGGGGGATGTATTAGTCAGCTAGTGCTGCTATAACAAAGTACCACAGAATGAATGGCTTCAACAACAAAAATTTATTTTCTCACAATATTAGGGGCTAGAAATTCAAGATCAAGGTGTTAGCAGGACACTCTTTCTCTTTTTTAAAAAATTATTTATTTATTTATTTATTTATTTATTTATTTATTAAAAGGTAGAAATGAAAGGCTGAGAAGATGCTGAGAAGGGTATGTGGGGGGTTACAATTTTATTTTTTTTTTAATTTTTTTGTAATGTTTGTTTATTGTTGAGAGAGAAAGAGTGTGACTGGGGAGGGGCACAGAGTGAGGGAAACACAGAATCTGAAGCAGGCTCCAGGCTCCAAGCTGTCAGCAGAGCCCAATACGGGGCTCATACCCACAAACCGTGAGATTCTGACCTGAAACAAAGTCGGATGTTTAACCGACTCAGCCACTCAAGCACCCCTAACAGAGTGTTCTTCTGAGGCCTCTCTCTTTGGCTTGTACATGCTATCTTTTCCCTGTGTCTTCGTGTGGTCTTCCCTCTGTACCTGTCTGTGTTCATATTTCTTCTTCTTAAAAGAACACAAATCATATGGAATTAGAGCTTACCCCAGTGACTTTATTTTAACATAATGACCTCTTTGAAGACCCTGTCTCTAAATTCAGTTACATTCTGAGGTACTGGGAGTTAGGAATTCAACACACAACACTAAATGGGGATGCAATTCAGCCCTTAAGAGGGGGTGAGGGACAGGATTAAATTGTGAGCTCAGAATGCCTTCTCTACAAGCCTTCCTGGCAAAAGGTTTTACACCACCCCCTAACTATGAAGGGCAGAGGCCTCTCAGCAAAGTAGTTCCATCTAGCTCACAACCCAGATGTCCTCCAGGAGTAGCCATGCGTGCCCTTGGAGATACATAGTCACCTTAGTGATGGTGACATAGGACCTTGTAAGAAAATGTTGCCAACAGTCTGCTTAGGCAGCCTGTGTCACAGCAAGAGCCAACCTTCCTTTGACATGAAGGGCCCACAGAGGACTGACTGATGACAAATACTGCATTCATCTAATACTCAGAACAGGGCACCTGGACTAGGTTATGAATTCTAAGTTCGCTTGTCATTTCAGATTGTTACTGTGACTGTATTTGAAGATAAGATCTTTAAAGAGATAAGTAAATTAAACTGAGGCCCACGGGTTGTTGGTGAGCTAATCTGACTAGAGCCTTTAGAGAAGAAAAGGAGATTAGGACACAGATATGCATGCTTTTGGACACAGGGAACACGATGTGAAGATACCAGGAAAAGATGGCCATCTACAAGCCAAAAAGAGAGGCTTCTAAGGAGAACAACCCTTCTGAAAGCTGGATCTTGAACTTCTAGCTTCTGGGACTGTGATAAAATAAATTTCTGTTTAACCCATCCAGGCTGTGTACCTTGTTGTGGCAGCCCTAGAAAATGAAGACAAACACTAAGGAGGAATCCACTACTTATAGCATGCCTACTATTCGCCCCAGAGGGAGACATTGCCTCTTCTCTTCAAGTTGCTCTCTGCAAATATAACCTTGAGAAATAGCCCAGGTAGAAAGCACTCAGGGGCTTGAAGTAGGTTCAGAATGGAGGGGCTCATACAGGACTCCCAACAAGGTGGTGAGCATGCACCTTCCAACATCTCATCTGAAAAATCTCAAAGACTACATTGTTGAGCTAGAAAATTGAATTATATAAATATCCTCATTGGCCTATGGAACCCAACTATAAAATTTAGATCTCTCAATCATAAAAGACTGCCATAGGTGAGCAGTCGTATGTCTTCAAAAATGTTACATCAAAAGTTGTGGTCCTTGGGGAAATAGGAGTTGAGAAATACTGGTGGCAGTGCCATAGTGAGGTATGTGCATGTGTCTGGCAGACTGTCAGAAAAATAACAAGGCTAGGTTTATAGCCTTCTATCTTGTTTCAATGCATAATGATAGCTCTTTGGGAAAAAAGTAATGGAAGTAGGTAGAGTAAATGGTGCAGTGGACTTGTAATATATCTCCTTGGCTAGGCTAAACTACACTCCCCAGAACTGCCTTTCCTGTAAGCAGGACAAGCTTGATGAACATGCAAACAGTGCAAATACACAGAGACATGTGTTCAGAAGGAGAACTGATGCTGGGGTTTAAGGCTTCATGTTGAAATTCTTACTAGTTTTATCTTTGAATTTGTGTTTTATAAGTGAAGTCCACTGGGATAGTGAAACATGTTCTAGAGCCTTGGAGCCTTGGTTCACACGTGTTATCACCTCTTACTGCCTCCCTGCCTCCCTGGGAATACCTTCCCATATAGACTACTGCTACCCCTGGTGGGGTCCAGGGCATGGGACAAGGAGGCTTGGAAGCAGGCATACACTCTCTGAATGCCAAGTCATGGGACAGGGCCCAGGGTGCCTGTGAAGTCTGTATACACCCAGTGAGCATCCCATAAGTTAGGGAATGCAGCATTAAATTGCAAATAATGAACACCATGACATAACCAAAAAAAGACTTTGAAAGAAAGGAAAAATCAGTTTTCTTGCTCTTTTGAACAGGGGGCTGCACATTTTCAGTTTGTACTGCCCCACAAATGTTATAGCTGACCGTGCCTGTATATTTCACGTACATGATAAAAAGGATGTACCATGAGAGACATATCGTCCCCCACCCCCATGAGAGACATAGCGGCACAAGATTCAGAGCATGGAACAGAAACAGCAGCCACAATGATTTTCACTTTTGAAAGATAGAAGCAGATGCTTTTGTAGCTCTTGTACATTATCTTCGACCAGCTGGCATCAACGCATTAGCATGTGGCAGCAGGTGGGCTTCCAACTGCTCCACCTCCCCCTAAATTATCATTCATCGTATCCACTTTCTGGACTCCATGATGAGAGACACCACTTTTCCTACATGACATACACATCATAGCTGGAGACATGAAGAACTGACATGAGTCCCAGTATACACTTAAAGCTTCCTGTTTGTCCTTGCTTTTCTCCACTCTATATCCATCTTCCCTCCTAGACTGCCCACCTTGGAGACTTTGGGCTCCAGCATCCAACACAAAGACTACTGCTTAACCAGCTACTATAACCATGAAAAGTTAAATGCCTGTAATGACAAGTCTCACATATTATATCTCCTAGTGGTCCTGCTTGTCTAACTGAACTGTGACTAGTAAGTACAGCAAATTAAAAAAAAAAAAATTCATGTTTATTTATTTTTGACAGAGAGAGGGGGAGAGAGACAGAGTGCTAGTGGGAGAGGGGCAGAGAGCGAGGGAGACATAGAATCTGAGGCAGGCTCCAGGCTCTGAGCTGTCAGCAGAGCCCAACATGGGGCTCAAACCCACGAACTGTGAGATCATGCCTGAGCTGAAGTCGGTCACTTAACCAACTGAGCCACCCAGATGCCCCTAGTATGGCAAATTTTTTAAACCTTAGAATAGGTTGGGGAAATAGGACTACATATGTAAAAATGAAAACAGAAAATAACATGATGTCATGAAATTATATCTTACATTTGCACAATCCTTTGCAATTGACCTACATTGTCTTATTTGGTCATAACCATAAGCCCTATGAGGTAGGTTAGGACAGCTATTACAATTTCCATTTTACAGATGGAAGTGAGACATCAGGGATTAAATGTCTTGGCCAGTGTCACATAATTAGGAAGTGGCAGAGTAGCAAATGGTCCTTTTTTTTTTAATATTTATTTATTTTGGAGAGAGTGCAAGTGGGGGAGGGGATAGTGAGAGCAGGGCAGAGGATCTGAAGCAGGCTCTGTGCTGACAGGCTGACAACAGCAAGCCTGATGCGGGGTCCGAACTCAGGAACCATAAGATTATGAAGTGAGCCGAAGTCAGATACTCAAGTGACTGAGCCACCCAGGTGCCCCTGGAACTGGTCTTCTAATGCCTTTCCCAGTGCATTTCCACTGACCTAGAGGGCCTCTTTTAAATATGAAGTAGTAAGATTGACTATGAAGCTCACATCTTTGGTGGAATGAGATCCAATTCAAACAGGAGATAAGGTCTCTAGTTCCCAGTTATGTAATTATATTTTTGCTCCCTGCACATTAGATAAGCAGACTGTGCACCATTCAGTTCACATCTTTACAAACTGTCACTCAACACTCAACAGTCTAGCTTCCAATCTCAGAAAATGGAAAGGACATTCCAAATAACTGCAAGTGTTTCTAAAACTCACTGGTACCTTTTAATGCTCACAGACAGAAGTTTTGTAGATAACAGAGATGTAAGCAGTTCTCATCATTGTAATTCATGTATCTGATACATCATAGTGAGGTTTGGCAATTGTTTTATGGTTGTGAAAAAAATGAGCTTTATTTCAAACAAATCATCAAAATTCCACAATAGACTACAAAACTAAGTGAGACTTTGTTTTTCTATTTTTACTAACCACCAAAATGAGAACTAAGTCATTCTATTAAAGGCTTTGAGCTACAGCCATACAATGAATACACCAGCACTGTGCAAAATCCAGAGAAAATGCAAATTTGTACTATTTGTCAACAACTGCAAAACCCAGCCCTAATAAGGCTTTTGTTATTATAGTCTTCCCCTGTGAGAGAAAGCAACAGTTGAAATTATAAGGGAAAGAACCAAATTGCCTCTAATGAATTCTGTTCCCCTAGAAGGATCTTATAAACCCATAGATCATGACTCTGTTCTCCATAACCACCAGCAAGCACCTCCTATAGAGAACCAGCCCCAGTGCACCCCACCACCCATGCTACACCTGTCCATATCAAATGTTCCCAAGATGCACGGGCATAGGAGCCACCCGGGCCAGAGCTCTGACACTGCCTAGACTCATCCTCTGAATTACTCCAGTTCATGTTCACCTCCTGGTCTCATGAGAAGGTGAAAAGATGGCTTTATTCTTTGGATATCAAGCAGAGGAAGCACAGGTAGGCTTCAAGTGGCCCTCATTTACTCATTAGTTAACTCTTCATATTTATCAAGAGTTTACTTCATGCTAGACATCATACTTGGCCTGAGGACACAGTGGCGAAAAAGACAGATGCAAACCCCCTCGAGCAGTTTGCAGTGCAGCATAGGATGCAGACGTTAGTCAACATTTGTTCAAATAAATGAACCACTGCCAACTGAGGTAAGCACTGGGAAGTATAGGTTTATACTGCCAGGAGATATGTTAATACATAAGCCTAACCACATTCAAGGGCTGAGACAGGCCTCCCTTGTGAGAGACATTTGTGTTGATGCTGAAGGAGAAATAGATGAAGGGGTGAAGAAGATGTGCTAAGCATTTCTAGAAGAGGGAACACATGCCTGATGTGGGGTATCAGTGGAAGCCCTGACCTTGGCCAGTTAAAGAATAAGCAATAGATTCTGGACTGATGAGATTATAGGCCTGGGCAAGAAATAGGGGTGAAGGATAAAATATGAGGCTTGAGGAGGGCAACGTCCATCTATCTTAGTGCTGTAACTCAGGCTAGCCCTGCACGCATAACTAAGTAATGTGTGTGTTGAAAGGAGGGCTGAGGCAGGGAATGGAGAAACTCTGTCCCCATTTCGGCAACAACAAGAGCCCAGAATGATACTTGATGCAGCATAAGTCTAGCCTGCTGTTCCTTTTTTAATACTCCCTTCCAGTTCTCAGGGCTCCTTCTCTTTCCCCACAGCCTTCTGTAGTCTCTAGCATCTTCCTGCTGCTCAGGCCTGCCCTTCCTACCTCAAGTATCTGAGTTCACACACCACATACCTCCTGCTTAGTATCAGGAGGAGAAATGTGATTACCAATAAGCTTAGAGGTGTCAGTGGGTAAGAGGTACTTTTTCCTTACAGCTTACTAACTCTAATGGATTTCCTGAAGGAGGACTAATTTTCTGAGTAGAGGAAGCTTCCATGTATGTTTGAAGAACCGGAACCAGCAAGCTTTTATTGCCCTTTGGAAAATGACCTCCTTCAATTTCACATTAATAAACTGGAGACTTCAGGAAACAAGGGGCAAGAAAGAAAAAAAAAGGGACCAAGTGTCAGTCCCCAGGAGTGGTCCCTGCCTCTCCCTGCAGTGATGGAGTCCAGATGGAGAGCAGTGGAAAGGCCTGTGTCTTTTTGAAGGATCAGAAGCTCTCTCTTGAAAGCAAGCCATTCAGAATGCTAACAAGGAATGAAAAATATACCACCACTTCTGAGAGTAGGTACTCGTATCTTGAAAGATTTCCTTTTGCCCTGGTATTGACACTAATATATAAGAAAAAAGTATGCATGTGTGAGTGTGGGGGGGGGGGGTGTACATTTTTTGTGAGTTGCTAAATGTTTAGAAAATCAATAATTTTCTCAAAAAATTTTATCAAATAAAACTCATGTGTAAAGATTATTGTAAGTAATGGGGCACCTGGGTGGCTCAGTCGGTTGAACGTCCGACTTCGGCTCAGGTCATGATCTCACAGTCCGTGAGTTTGAGCCCCATGTCAGGTTCTGTGCTGACAGCTCAGAGCCTGGAGCCTGCTTCAGATTCTGTGTCTCCCTCTCTCTGCTAAATATCTAAAGGAAGACATTTTTCCTTTCATTCTAAAAGTTCAACAATATATATATTTGATACATTTTATATGACGGCCTATTTTGGAGAAAATCAGGTAGGAGCACCTGGGTGGCTCACTTGGTTAAGCATCTGACCTCAGCTTAGTCCTAATCTCACAGTTCATGGGTTTGAGCCCCATAGTGAGCCGTCTGCTGTCAGCACAGAGCCTCCCTTGGATCCTCTGTCACCCTCTCTTTCTGCCCCTCCCTCCCTCACTCACTCTCAAAAATAAATAAACATTAAAAATCAAAAAATCAGGTAGAATTCAGGAGATATATATTAGTTCAAACTTATGTCATATTTTAAAGCTATCAAATAAACTACAATTATTTTATTCAAAAAATACTAAAATAAGATAAAAAAGAGAAGTGACTGTTATAACTGTTCTGAGCCTTTGAGTAATATATGGGCTACCATTTAGCCCAGTCTCTGCCACAACCTAATAAACTTAATATTTACAGTGCTGGAGTGATGATCCATTAAAGGCTTGATTTTGTTGGTTAGGGCTGCCATAACAAAGAACCACAGATGGAATGATTTAAACAACATTGGCTTATATGTGACATCTTCTCCTTGGAATGATTTAAACCACATTGGCTTATATGTGACATCTTCTCCTTGTGTCTTCACATAGTTCTCTCTTTCTCTCTCTGCACCTATCTGTGTTCAAAACTCCTCTTCTAGTAAGAACTCCAGTTATGAGGGCCCACCTTAATGATCTCATTTTAACTTAATTACTTCTTGAAAAACCCTATTTCCAGGGACAGTCACATTCTGAGGTGCAAGTGGTTAGGGTTCAACAAATGAATTCTGAGGTGATATAGCTCAGTCCAGACAAGAAGTAATGATGCATGAATTAAGAAGAAGCCACTCAAATTCATAGGGCTAAGAAGCTGTGAGACCAACCTGGGCAGAAACCCACCATTATGTGCCCTGTCCCTGAAGAGACTAAACCCAAAGGATGGAAGAGAAAGCTCAGAATAGCTGTCCAACTTTACTACCTTCTGAATGGGAAAAAAAATACTTGATGGTTACAGGTAGTTTATATTTGAGAGGATAAAACTGGCTGAAACTCCTGTTTCCCTCCCCTAATTGTGGCCTTAAGTTATTTGATCCTCTTGAATTAGCTGAGAATTCAGACAGGAAGGTCCATCCAGCCATGCTGATGGTGGATATTAACAAGCCCAGTTCTACTTCTCAGGCTTTCAAAGGATATTGTTTGGCTATATAGGTAGGAGCCAATTCTAGTGATATCTCTGGCATTGTTAACACATTTCTCTTCAGAAACAAATACAGCATGGCTTGTCTAACTAAAGTAAAATAGGCATTAATCCTAAAAGTCAGAAATCTGTGGGTTTTTTTATTTGCTTTTTAAATTAACTATCCATTTTAACTTTCAGTGCTCTTTAAAATATTTGCCAACTTACTTTGCATGAAATGTGTTTTACTTTTAAAATTAAAAAGAAAACTTTTAAACAATTACATCATTCTAAAAGTTCCTTTCTGGGGAAAAAAATAGTCTTCAGTTTTTGTTGTTTTAATTTGCTCAGTAATTTTTACTTCCCCTAATTAAATAAGTATGATCCTAAACTGGGTAAAATAAATTTTTGGTGAGTGAATCACATGTTCCAATTATAACTTTAGAGGAGTGTCTATAAGGGGAATAATTTGGGGGCCACAAGCAATGTAAACTTCATTCTGTAAATGTCCCTCCTCTTGTCAATTGCAAACATAGCCATTTTTGAAAGAGGAAGACATTATAACAAATACTATAATTAGCACGAGGCAGATACCAGAACTCCTCTCCTGAAGAAATTTTACTTTTAATGAACTGACTTTGTAGTTTTCCACACAGTGGGGAAAAAAATATTTGCTATACATGCTATACATCTGAGAAAGAAGATCCTTGTGTCTCAACACAGATAGTTCCCAATTTATGATGGTTTGACGTAAAGATTTTTCTGACCTTACCATGGTGCAAAAGCAATATCCATTCAGTAGAAACCATACTCCTAATTTTGAATTTTGATCTTTTCCCAGGCTAGCAATATGTGATACGATACTCTTTCATGATGCTGGACAACAGCAACAAGCCACAACTCTGGTCAGCCATTCCATCACGAGGGTAAACAACTCATCTGCTTACAACCATTCCGTACCCACACAACCATTCTGTTTTTTACTTTCAGTACAATATTCAATAAATTACATAAGATAGCCAATACTCTATTATAAAATAGGCTTGTGTTAGATGATTTTGCCCAACTGTAGGCTAAGTAAGTGTTCTGAGCACATTTAAAGCAGGCTGGGCTAAACTATGATGTTCAGTAGGTCAGGTGTATTAAATGCATTTTCAGTGGTTTATTGGTATGTAACCTCCTTGTAAGTTGAGCAAGATTCACATATGAAGAACTTCTACAATCAATAATAGACAACCCAATTTAAAAAAATTAACAAAGCTTTCAACGGTCAGTTTACAAAAGAAAATATACTAAGGCCAATAAGCCCATACTAATATACCTAACACCAGTAATTATCAAATAAGTACAAATTAAAACCACAGCGATCTACCAATTCACACCCACTGGAATAGCTAAAACCAACAGCTGATGGCAAGGATGCGGAACAACTAGAACTCTCAGATATTCACGATGTGAAATATATACAACAATTTTAAAAAACTATTTGGCAGTTTCTTTTTAAACTAAACATAGCTCATGACTTAGCAATTCCAATCCTAGGTATTTACTTGAGAGACATGAAAAATTTTGTCCACAAAAGACTTGTGCAATAATGTTTAGAGCAGCTCTATTCAATAACTCCAAACTGGAAGCATCCCCAAAGTCCAACAATGAAGGAATGGAATAATAAATTGTGGTGCATTCTGATAATATAATACTACACAGAATAATAAAGAATGAATTACTGATAAACATAACAGTGAGGATACATCTCAAAAACAGTGCACTGTACAAAAAAAGCCAGACAAAGAACAGTGCATCCTGTTTGATTCCATTTTTATGACACTCAAGAACCAGCAAAACTAAATAAACTATGGAGAGAGAACTGAGAAAAATGGTGCCTATGGGATGAGGTTTGACAGGAAGGTGGTAAGGGTGGTAAGTATGTAGTGCATAATTCTTGTCAAAATTCATCGAATCAGGGATTTAAGATCTTTGATTTTTATTGTATACAAATTTATTTCTATTTAAATGTTACAAAGAGCTTTTAGGGGCCCCTGGGTTGCTCAGTAGGTTAGGCATCTGACTGTCCATTTCGGCTCAGGTCATGATCTCAAGGTTCTTGGATTCAAGCCCAACATCAGGCTCTATGCTGACAGCACAAAGCCTGCTTGGGATTGATTCTATCTCTCCCTCTCTCTCTGCCCCTTCCCAGGTCATGCTCCCCTGCTCTCTCAAAAATAAATAAGCATTAAAAAAATGTTAAAAAAGATTTTTTAAACAAAAGTCACTTTGCACTTTTCCAACATTTCATGTACACCCCACTGAACTAATTTCATTTGCAACTTATAGGACTTGCCCAATGGCTGCTCATATGTCTCCTGCACACAGTGATACAACCCTTCTAGGGAGGTAAAAGGGAACGGCACCAGTGAGCCCACTCCAGGGCAGGGCCTTTCCTGTTTGCAAGGCCAATACAACACAAGGCCTGTGACAAACAGATTAAAATCTAAAGACCCTCTTTAAGAGCCATTAGGCCCCACAATGAGAACAGAGGCCCTGGAGCCATTCAGACCAGGGTTTAAGTCCCAGCTTAAGCATTCTGCAGATTTGAGCAGGTTAGTTAGCATCTCTGAATCTCCATTCCTTCATTTATAAGAACTGACTATTCTGCAAAATCAAACACCATGTTAGTAACATGCCTAGATTGGGACTTTGCACATAGTAGGCCATTGATAAGGTACAACTGCCACTGGCCAATCAGCTTCCTGAAAGGAAGGAACCATGACTGTGTGACACATAGTAGGTATTCAATAAATATTTAATAAATGAGTGAGTAGCCTGAGAAATTTCTATTTTAATTCCTGTAAGAAAATGCCAAGAGATAAAACCAAGAAGCAGCAGGACAGATCAAACAGCAGTATTTTTGCCAATATACTGTCTTATCTCAGCATACATCCCAGTACTTTATCTGAAATCCTTGGGATGAGATGTGTTTCAGAATTCAGAAATTTTCTGATTTTGTAAATGTAATGGTGTCTACACCATATGTATGTAACCTATCCTATAGACTGGGCAGCACTCCACAAACATATTAATACTTCCACAGCAAAACTTACAAATATTCACATTAAATGGCATAAATGAAGATAAAACTAGTCTCATATCAGTTTAGGTTCAGTGTTTGTTTTTTTTTTTTAATGTTTATTTTCAAGAGAGAGAGAGACAGAGAGAATCAGAGTATGAGTAGGGGAAGGACAGAGAAAGAGACGCAGAATCCAAAGCAGGCTCTAGGCTCTGAGCTGTCAGCTCAGAGCCCATCGTGAGGCTAGAACTCACGAATCATGAGATCATGACCTGAGTCAAAGTCGGATGCTTAACTGACTGAACCACCCAGGCGCCCCAGCTTAGGTTCAGTTCTGACATCAAATAAATTTGTTTAAAAATAAAAAATTTTAAAAAGCTGTTACGATTGTATAATTGTTGGGAACCCTCTAACAGCTAACATTCAGGTAGCACCAACAAAGTACCATGCACTCTAGCCTAAGCACTTTGTGTGTATCAACCCATTTACTCTTCACAACAGCGTTACAAAGTAAGTGTTAGTATTATTTCCATTTTAGTGGCAAGGAAACTGAGGCACAGATGGGGTAGGTAATTTGCCCAAGGTCATATACTTCATCCTGGAATCTTTACTCTTCATCACTCTCCTAGAATACCCTCAACCTCTCCCTTTGTCAGTGTGTACAATATGGGCTTTGAGGAAGTATCCATCCTCACTCCACCGTCATGCCCCCAAATCAAAAAATACTAAAGAAAATCGGTACTCAGCTTTCCATCTTTTCCATCTTTTCCATCCTCCACTTGGAAAACTGAAGGTTATTGAAAGTAGTGACTTTAAAAGATCTGTTCTCCTTAAAAGACTCAAAAAAGATATTCTCATTTGCCTAAGATAATCAAACTAAAGCAGAAGCAAGAAATCCAGCTTTAAAAAAAAATTATTTCAAGCAGATTACAAATAAAAGGACACATTCACAAAAGGTGAACTTTTTCAGCAATGTAAGCTGTAGAAGAAAAGCCAAAAAGCCTACAAAGCAGAATAACACTCTTTTCAGCAGCCACCAGGTCATTAAAAAATACAAATTTATGGGTAGCCCAGCCACCTTATCAAGGGAAAACAATATAAAAACCTCACAGCTCTGAGGGGTAAAAAGTAGAGCCTACTTGCAGAAGAGAGGAAAGTTCCTGCATCAATCATGCAGCCCGCCCAGTGTTAACAACTTCTAAACAGTGAAGGTGAAAGAACATTTGTTTGCCAAAAGGTCACTTTCCCAATTCAAGGGGGGAAGGTTTAGGAGCACATGTTGGAAACTTTGCCTCAGCATGCCTGTTATTTTACCCTGGGGCACAGTTTGCCTATGAAACAAGGTTGGTGGTAGAGAGCAATTAGTCTGGCGGCTAATCAGTGTCATTTGGCTGTAACTTTTCAGTAAACCATCCCAACCTAAAGGAACTATGCTTCAACACTGGTTTTGTTTCTATGGAAAATCTCAACCACTGAGGATGCAGCCCCCGGAGTATACACATCCCCTCAGTCAATATTTACTGAGTCTTTAAGGTACTTAGACTATAATATGTGCTTGGGAACACTTGTTAAACCCAGTCTCCTCCCTACAAATGGTTTAAAATCTTATTTAGGGGAAATTAAAAAGGTACAGAAAATATACATGGATGCAAGAGTTGGCAAAATATTTTGAGTTATATTTGTTTCATATTCCAACCTCACTGAACTCTCAGAAAATAGCCAAACATACTTAGGTCAAGTAGGTTCAATTTCCAAACAGTGATGTTTGTCAAAAACAATTTCTTTACTCCTCACACTACCTCAACACATAATAAAGAGCAATTCCTACATACAGGGCAGGGCAAAAAGAAATGCAGGTCTTACTCAACAAGTGGTTGTTGAATTAAATTGAAATCCTGCTACACTCAACGTAGAGGGTTTTGTTCATGCGTCTTAACTGGGAATGATTCACTAACCACCAGTGGCATGTGCTTTTATGATTTAGAAAAACATTCTCCTCAATACAACCTACATTCATTCCAGTGGGAAAGCTTCTGAGTTCACAGCCATGACTTCTAAGTTAACCTTTCACGTCCACAAAATGCGAAATTGCTACTGCTAAAGGTAACTTGTTTTTCAGTATTGGCCTGGCCTGATTTTTTAGTATTGTTTTCAGAATGCCACCCCAAGATTTTCTGTTGACTCGGGCATGTTTTGAAGTGGAGAGTGGGAAGACAGTGAGAGATGATGAGAAGAAAACCAGTTAAGGGATTAAGGTGACTTGGGCAGAGCAGAAAGAACCCGCCAGCCCCCTATCCCCAGTCCCACCTCATGCAGGGTGGGGGCAACTTTCACCCTAAGAAGTTCAGCTCCTTAACAGCTCAGGCTGACTGAAGCAAAGAAAGTTCCTTACCTTTTCTGAGGTGACCCAGCCTTTCTTAAAGCGAGCCAGGTATGAATATATTGATGTGAGATATCAGGCCATGAATTTCATGTTCTCACAATGTGGTAGAGTACTTCTTCAGTAATTAACGAATTAATTAAGAAGAAAATTTTAAGCCAGATATGAGCTGAAGTCAGCCAAACTTTTAAGGGGTAAGTAAAAAGGACCCCAAATCTATCCTATGACCAGCAAAAATAAACAAATAAACAAACAAACAAACAAATTCCTCTCATCCCCCTGCTTACCCTTTATGGAGTCTTTTCCCCTTAGGTTCCTCCTCTTTCCCAAATCAATTACTATCATAACAAATACTTACAAAGAGCCTAGTAGATGCCTCTTGGGCAGTGGGGGATGTTATGTGAACAAAACAGGTGCAGTGTTCCCACTTTACAGTCTGGTGAGGACAACAGGCTTCAAACAGGGACATTCACAGCCTGTGGGGCTCACAGAACAAAAATGAAGTGACAGAGGCTTATATTCAGCCCCTGTAGGAAGAAAGAAAGCTACAGTAGATGATTTTTCCATGGAAAGGAATGATGCCATGCAGCTGAGAGTGCTAAAGTGGTTTCCAGCAACGAAGACCAATGGACCACATCAAAGGCAGTTTGCCAAAAGCACTGCTATGGCCATGACAGCAACCAACGAAATTGTCACCAATATGGACAGTACTTCAAATATAAATAACTGTATTTGAGAATACAGTTGCTAAATTATGGCCCTGTATTGCAAACCTTTTACAAACAGACCACTTACTCATGATAGATTGATACTGCTTTATACAGTATTCTAGCAAGTATGGTTATCTAGCACTGTTTTCTAACTTTTTTCACCACATGGACATAGTGATAATGACCATATTTATATACTGCTCACTTAGGTCAGCTGACAAAACTGCCAATAAAAGCAATGCCTGAAGGCTCTGACTACCCAGCCCCTCCTATGTGCCCTGAGGAGCAGCTCCAACCTATAATTTACATGCTTCCCACCACACCCTGGTTGCCTGCTTCCTTCTGTTTCCCTCACTGTAACCAGAAAGTCTTGCAAAGGTGGCCATTTTCCCCACTCAACAACAACAAGTTGTTTCGTTTGTGTTAAATTTGCATATACCCTAGTCCCATTGGCATCTAGATGGTAGAGACCAAGGATGCTGCTAAAATAAACATCTTGCAAGGCATAGGACAGTCCTTGCTTCTTGTTATGACCTCTGGTTTATATCCCTTCCCCTCACTAAAGGAATTTTTGGCAGGTTATTACTATGCTCTTGTTTTAATTGTAATTAATCCAAATCATGCTCAGTTTAATATGAGAAGATCACCAACCAGTTGAGGAGGAGGCTACTAAGAGAAATTTACCTGGATATTCAGTGTATGAGTTCAGAATGACCAAGCATTAGGTGACTGACCTGGCTTAGGTGACAAAAAGCCCAGTAGCTTCTACAAAACCTGGTGGGGGGGGGGGGGGAGGGCAGTGCGCAGAAGGAATATGGGAGTAGGAAAGAAAGAAGAGAAGGAAGATGAGGGCAGAGACTAAGTATAGATACAACTAGTAGGAAACAAAACTATTTTTAAACTAGGCCAGGGATGACTGACTTCGTTATGGGAGACTATTCTAACTATTCTAACATTATGCCTGTCTCCCCAGTAATTCACTAGCATTCTATCAATGCTTTCAGAATGCTTCCCTCCTTCCTTCCCATCTTGAGGCCTTGCACATACCATTCCTTTTTCACCTTCACCAGTGGCTCTAACTCAGGTGATTTTGCCCCCCAGGGAACATTTAGCAATGTCTGAAGACAATGATGGTTGTCACAGCTAGAGAAGGTACCATTGGCACTTAGCTGGTAGAAATCTCAGATGGTACTAAATATCCTCTAATGCACAGGACAGCTCCAAACCAAAGAATTACCTGGTTCAAATGTCAGTAGTGCAGAGGCTGAGAAGTCCTGCTCTACCTTCATGCTCTCTTCACCTACCACTTGGCAATTTACTCAGGAAAGACTTCTGATTCCTCTAAGACACAGCACTTATCCCAGCCTGGATGCCTTCTACACACTACTGCATGTCTCACAAATGTAATAAAAACCCAGTTTGTTCTATCTGTGTTCACTGCAAGGTTGAGAGTTCCATAAGAACCAGGCTCATGCCTGTTTTTCTGGTCACCATACATTCAGTGATTGACACGTCCTAACATTTGTTGGATGAAACAAAAGTGTCTAGGGATGCCACCTGGAGAGCAGTCTTCAGAACAGTTAAAAAGCCACAATGTACCAGTCTCAACACTTACACTCATATCTCATTTTTCATTGACAATGGCCCTTCGTAACATGATTATCCATCTTCTTAACTGAATTGGCCTACAAATGCCTTTGGCTGCTTTAAAGTCAAATACTTTCTCAAAAAACAAAAAAGTTTCTGCATTACAGGCATTCAAGAGAATGGGACTCAGCCCTGTAGACAATATGCTGAGTAATAGAAAGCACATCTTTACAAGATCAACACTTTGAAAGGGACAACACTAGTGTAGACGTGCAAGCTTGAACATGCTTGTTTAGATGTCAGTTTCATTACTTAATAACCATAACATCATTCTTTGTATCACTCTAGGGGAAATGCACAAAAATAGGATGCCTGACTATTTTGTGAATGAAAAGAACAAGAAACAAAAGTGTTGCAGGATTTTTTACCACAATACCCAAGATTCGTTGTCTCACCACTTCAAAGAATGAAGAGGTGGACACTAAATAAGCAGCAGGCAAAAGTTTGTTAAGAGTATAAGATTAGAAAGAATAGTAGGAAATCTCTCTTTACAGAGGGGGGACACTTGAAAGTAAATGCCAGAGGACTACAGACAAGGGGTCCTTGTTTTATAAGGTTCTGATCATCCCCCCTCTTCCCTTCCTCCTTGTTCCTTCTCAGGTTCTACCCTTAATGGCTGGACAACTTTAGGTGCTGGACTGTCCATTCCTGATTGGCTCATTTCCATTGTATGAGGGGTGGCCTATGGCCAAACTGTTCCTGTGGGTCATAGGTTTTATGGTCTACTACTTACTTTTAGTTAGGCCTTTTGTCCAATTCCTCGGGGATACCTGAGGGGGAGTAGGTGGTGTCTGTTACATTTTTACGAGGAACTTTACACCTGGGGGGGGGGGGGGGGTGTGGTCAGACACTCCCAGCATCGTTCCAAAATATGTCTTCTCTATCTTATTCTATCCTTTCCTATCAAAAAGGGTATGAAATACAGGCGATATTTTAGAGGTTTCCAAAGTCTACTAAAAAATACATCCTTTGGAAATCAGGTAGAGCTGGGTTCAAATACTGGCTCTGTCTCTTACTAAGTGTGTGACCTTAGGCAGTTTTCCTAAATTCTCTGACAGTTTACTAATCTAAAATGCAAATGAAAATCACTGTAAGGATTAGTTGAACAATACTCTTGAAGTACTAGCATAACACTTAACTCTATACTCTGAAGAAGCTGTATGTGATAAAGGTCTACTTCCCATAAAAGAATTAAAACACCATTGTAACTCCAAAATGATGTAAACAGAGAAGGCAGGCTGAGAATACTCTGCCATTAATTTGGCAAATGTTTATAGAGCCTGGGGTCTTCTACTACGTTACAGTAGTGAAGAAGAGTGAGGATCTTACCACAATGGAAGTTCTCTAAATAGTTGTTGCTCACTGATCCTGATAGTAGGTAGGATAGCACGTCCAAAAAATAATGCATACCACACCCCACCACAGTTTTCTAGCCTTGAAAAATTGGTCCTAATCATATTTATATTATTCATATATATTCATATATATATTCATATTATTTTGCATTATTTGATTGTAAAAAAAAAACCCTACTCTGAGTAATTTTAACAAATGATAATTCAATGCAAAAATGTGGTGTGCCTCAGAGAACCAAAGGCCTAAAGAACCAGGCTCAAGACTGGTAGAGAACAGAGCCTGAGTTTTCCCACCTCATCAAAGCTGCCACAGAATGAATCTGTTACAGGCATTGGTTAGTTTAATCTCTGTTCCTGAATCTTCAGGCATCAAGGTTTCAGAAGAGAGAGAGTAAACTATTTTAGGACACACACTAACCTCTTAGCTAGGGAAGGTTAAATTACCTTAAATTACAATCCCAGCAAGACTGCCCACAATAGCAGACAGGTCTTTCATAAAATGGAAATTGGGGTAGTGCTACCAAAAGAGAAAGAATGGATGCTGATGGCTACAATGCAACAAATATCACCATCAATGACAAAAACAGGAGCTAGCTTTTTGAGTGCTTACCACGTACTAGATGCTCTATTAAACACCTTTATCTCCTATCTTATTGAATTATTACCACAATTCTATGAGATAGAAAGTATTATTACCACCACTTTAAAGATTAACAAATTGAGCTCATATATGTTAAATAATGTGGCCTGGGTTACACAGCCAGAAACTGAAATATGATCTGATACCAAAAATGCACTTGACCACTATGGTTTCTACTTTTCCTTATCTCTGGGCAGTAAATGAGTGCTCAACACTCCAAATTTCAGTATTAAAAAGAAAACCCTAAAAACTTCTGTGCTATGCTATGGTAAGTATATTTGGTGTTGGCCACAGTGAACAGTAATCTAGTTATAGGATAGCAGGCAACAGCACCCACAGAGCTAATAAATGAAATGTAGAAAGCCAGAATTATGGTATTCAAAATGGGGAGAATAGTAATTTATTGACTACAAATTCTTTCCTTATCTCTCAGTAGCTTAGAAACTGTTAACCTTGGCAATAAACAAACAACTTACTGCAAATTGGATTCCAACCACCAGCATGAGCAGGTTTTCAATGAAATGTCTATGGATTAGTCAAACTCAATAAAGAACTAAGAATACACAAATATCATCTATCATGATGTTAGTTTTACCTTTAAATTGAATTCTCTGATGCTGAATTGATGCAGAGAAGTTGAGGTTTCCTGCAAAATGTGGAATAAAATAATAAGTATTTCTAATTATGTTATACTTTTCAAAATTTTAAATAATCTTATACAACTTCAACAATACTAATAAATAACAGTCAGTGTGCAGAATTGGACACCAGCCACCCCTCCCTAAGTGTCCATTCATGAAAGTCATGCTCCCTGTCCTGTCAGCCAGATGCAGACCTGACCCTGGATGCAGTATGTGTGGTGGGGCAGAGCCTTGGCACAGATCAGACTGCCTCCATGTAAATCTCAGCACAGAATGAATTCTTGCATGTGCCAGGGGCCCCTCCTTTAAAATTATGCTGCCCAGCCCTGCTCCCCTCCCCAGCCCCAATCCCTTGTCTTTGCACTCTGGGCCTGTGATGGGAGTGGCAGTCCTGATTATCTCCCAATGACTTCAGGGTCATTTTTCCACTGACTTGGAGAACAGCTCCTGGCTTCTGCTGAGATGGCTGATCCATACTAACTTCCTTATCAGGGGCACCTGGGTGGCTCAGTCAGTTAAGTGTCCGACTTCACCTCAGGTCGTGATCTCGCAGTCCATGAGTTCGAGCCCCATATTGGGGTCTGTGCTGACAGCTCAGAGCCTGGAGCCTGTTTCAGATTCTGTGTCTCCCTCTCTCTCTGACCCTCCCCCCGTTCATGCTCTGTCTCTCTCTGTCTCAAAAATAAATAAACATTAAAAAAAAAAAAACTTCCTTATCAAATGGTCACTTGGTCACACCCTTAGTGTTCTCATTTTTTGCAATATGGATAAGCTGATAATTTTCAAATCTTTTAAGTTCTGTTTTCTTCTTGCTTAATTTTTTCATCTTTAAGTCATTTCTCTCTTCTAGAATTTTACTAGAAGAAGTCAGGAGTCAAGCCATCCCTTCAACACTTTGCTCAGAAATTATCCACTTTCACCACTTGCAAATTCTACCTTACACAAAACACCAGAAGATTAACACAATTCAGCCAAATTCTTTGCCACGCAATAATAAGGATGGCCTTTCCTCGACTGTCTAATACCCTGTTCCTCACTTCCATCTAACACCTCAGCAGATCTTTACCGTCCACATTCCTGCCACCATGCCAGTCAGGATTACTTAGGGATTGTCTAAGAAGACTGAGGCCTTTCTCTACAGCTCTCCCCTTTCTTTTTGAACCCTCAGCAGAATCATTTTTAAAGGTCATCTGTGTCCATGTTAGCCCTTTTCAGCATGTGCCTCAAACTCCACCCAGCATCCAGCTCCAAAGCTGCTTCCACATCTTTAGATATTTGTTACAGCAGTGCCCCAACTTCTTGGCACCAATTTTTGTCTTTTTTGTAAGCCTCTTAGTCTGTGATACTCTGTTTTGGCAGCCTAAACTAAGACAATATCTAAGGAACAAAAGAAAGAAGACAATTTGGGGTGACCTAAAGGAAAACAATGTTAATATGCTATAGGAAAATCTCAGATTTGAATAATGTTTACTTACACTGCACTTCTCTTTAATAACTTTTATTGAGGTATTTATATACAACAAGTTTCACCAGTTTTTAGGTGTACAATGTGATGAGTTTTGATGAATGCATATAGTAGAGTAACCAACAACACAATCAATATAAAGTACACATTCCCCCTATAAACCAACAATGAAGCAACAGAAACAGAAATCAAGGAATCAATCCCATTTATAGTTGCACAAAAAAACATAAAATACCTAGAATAAATCTAACCAAAGAGGTAAAAAATCTATACGCTGAAAACTATAGAAAGCTTATGAAAGAAATTGAAGAAGACACAAAAAAATGGAAAAAGATTCCATGCTCCTAGATAGGAAGAACAATTATTGTTAAAATGTCAATACTACCCAAAGCAATATACATATTCAATGCAATCCCTATCAAAATAGCACCAGCATTCTTCACAGAGCTAGAACAAATAATCCTAAAATTTGTATGGAACCAGAAAAGACCCCGAATAGCCAAAGCAATCCTGAAAAAGAAAAGCAGGAGGCATCACAATCCCAGACTTCAAGCTATACTACAAAGTTGTAACCATCAAGACAGTACGGTACCGGCACAAGAACAGACACTCAGATCCATGGAACAGAATAGAGAACCCATAAATGGACCCACAAACGTATGGCCAATTAATCTTTGACAAAGCAGGAAAGAATATCCAATGGAATAAAGACAGTCTCTTCAGCAAGTGGTGCTGGGAAAACTGGACAGCGACATGCAGAAGAATGAACCTGGACCACCTTCTTACACCATTCACAATAAGAAACTCAAAATGGATGAAAGACCTCAACGTAACATAGAAAACCATCAAAATCCTCGAGGAGAAAGCAGGCAAAACCCTCTTTGATCTTGGTCACAGATACTTCTTATTCAACATGTCTCCAGAGGCAAGGGAAACAAAAGCAAAAATGAACTACTGGGACCTCATCAAAATAAAAAGCCTCTGCACAGCAAAGGAAACAATCAGCAAAACTAAAAGGCAACCGACAGAATGGGAGAAGATATTTGCAAATGACATATCAGATAAAGGGTTAGTATCCAAAATCTATAAAGAACTTATCAAACTCCACACCCAAAAAACAAATAATCCAGTGAAGAAATGGGCAAAAGATATGAATAGACACTTCTCCAAAGAAGACATCCAGATGGCCAACCAACACATGAAAAAAGGCTCAACATCACTCATCATCAGGGAAATACAAATCAAAACTACCATGAGATACCACCTTACACCTCTCAGAATGACTAACATTAACAACTCGGGCAACAACAGATGTTGGCGAGGATGCGGAGAAAGAGGATCTCTTTTGCATTGTTGGTGGCAATGAAAGCTGGTGCAGCCACTCTGGAAAACTGTATGGAGGTTCCTCAAAAAACTAAAAAGAGAACTACCCTACGACCCAGCAATTGCACTACTAGTCATTTATCCACGGGATACAGGTGTGCTGTTTCGAAGGGACGCATGCACATCCATGTTTATAGCAGCACTATCAACTATAGCCAAAGTATGGAAAGAGCCCAAATGTCCATCGACTGATGAATGGATAAAGGAGATGTGGTATAGATATATACAATGGAGTATTACTTGACAATCAAAAAGAATGAAATCTTGCCATTTGCAACTACGTAGATGGAACTGGAGGGTATTAGGCTAAGTGAAATTAGTCAGTCAGAGAAAGACAAAAAACATATGACTTCACTCATAGGAGGACTTTAAGAGACAAAACAGATGAACAGAAGGGAAATAAAAATAATATAAAAACAGGGAGAGAGACAAAAGAGAAGAGACTCATAAATATGGAGAACAAACTGAGGGTTACAGGAAGGGTTGTGGAAGGGGGGATGGGCTAAATGGGTAAGGGGCACTAAGGAATCTACTCCTGAAATCATTGTTGCACTATATGCTAACTAATTCGGATGTAAATTTTAAAAAATTAAAAATAAAATTTAAAAAAAACACCAGAAAATCAAAAAAATAAAGAACACATTCCCCACATCACAAAGTTCCACAAGTCCCTTTTATTTACCATTATGTTTTAAAGCAAGTATTGAGGTTGATAGCATTAAGACTGATCAATTTAGCCACTGGTATTAAAACCAAGTAAGCTAAAGGCAAATGCTGTTACCTGGAATTGTGATCTCTTAAATTAATCTTTCAATAAATGCACCCAAGATGAATGATAAAAAAATCAAGAGGTGATGCTTAACAACAAAATCACAGATTCAAAAAGATAAACTTTCTCCAGAAAAGTAAAAGAACAGTTCACTTATATAATACATCTTAATTTTATCCATATCAGTTTGATCAGTGCCTACACAGTGATATTCTCTTTGGAGACAGAGATTTTTTTGAGGTGGGGGAGTGGTCTAATGACAAACTCTGTTCCCTGAGTAACTTCTTTGAACCGGTGCCAACCAGAGAGACCAAAGAAGAAAATGACCTGAACATTCTCGCAGCATCTGCAAGTCACAGAAACTTGTATATAAGTTTCTATATAAGTAGTTCTATATAAGTAGTTATCACAGACTCCAGTTCCACACAAGAAGAGAAACCTTACTCTAAAAAACCAACTCGTCATGAGGATGAGTATATAAGTTTCAGACAGATGTTTTAAAAAGACAGAGAGAAAGAAAGAAGCCAGATGGGAGTATTAAAGGCAGGAACCAAATTAAGCCCAAGATTACCCAGGAAGATAAAAAGATGACTAGGAGAATAACAGCTAGTGCTGACCAGAGTCGGAGCACAGCCGGCCAGCCCATGCAGACAGACGTGGCTCAGACTTGGCTGGGACCCAAAGCAAGCACAATGCACCCATATCGAGAGCAGTCAGGGAATGAACTGTGTCCTAAGCAACTGAATCATCGCATGTTACAATAACGTCTACATTCTGAGGAAGAATCCTTCAAGAATAAGAAGAAATCTCATACTGTTGGGTAGATGAACCCCATATACGCTTGCCCAGAGGCAAGAGACAAGACAACAATGAATACAGCTTTGACACACACACCCCAGACTGTTTTCAATAAAATTTCAAAGGAAGTAAAATATGTAAAGAAAACACAATTTTAAATTTTCACACCCCCCCCCAAAATAACTAGATCAAAGGGTTTCTATTGTATAGTTTTAAAAATGTTAGTCCCACTTAAACATTTTCTGGCCTGAATGAACCTATTCCATAATAATCAATGTCCTAGAGGTCAAGCCTCTGATGTCTCAGGGTATATCAGCTACCAAAAATCCCTCAGCTGTGAATTTGAATGGTGTTTGTTTCCAGGTTGTTTTCTCATGGGACTGAGACTTAAAAATAAGTGCTAATTTACCTAATTGGTTTGCTTGCTGTATGCATCGCATAGAAACACCACAAAATGCCACAGATCTTGCTAAACACTCACAAATCTGACTATGACCAGTATCTAATGTATTCCTCAGCAATGAACTAGGGAGGACCCAGCTAGAAAGGATCCCTCAGGTCCCTGCCAGCTGCTCTCACCATGAATATCCATCTTCACTCCTCCCAGCTTACCCATCATCCTGCAAGATGTCCTTCCTTTGATTCTATTTTTTTTTAATTTTTTAACATTCATTTATTTTTGAGAGATGGAAGGATACAGAGCACGAGTGAGGGAGGAGCAGAGAGAGACAGACAGACAGACAGACAGAATCCAAAGTAGGCTCCAGACTCAGCTGTCAGCACAGAGCCTGATGCTGGACTCAAAATCACAGACTGTGAGATCATGACCTGAGCCAAAGTCAGAAGTTTAACCAACTGAGCCACCCGGGCACCCCTCTCCTTCCTTTGATTCTAACTCAAGTTAAACTTGAAAAAGTGGTGAACACCCTCCTGAATGTCAGTGAAAATATTAAAGCCCCAAGGAGGAAGAGAAGAAAGGACAAGAGATGGTAGTGGGAAGCTACCGCCACTGGCTCTGAGTGGATTGCTGTAATTAAGAGCAGCTAGATGGTGTGTTACCAAAAAAAAAATGGTCCCAGAAACAATTATAAGATCACCTAACCCAGTGATTCTTGAATCACCTGGAGATCTCATCTCTATGTGTATTGAGACTCAGGAGGTCTAAGATGGGCCCGAAAGTCTTCATTTCTAGTAAGCTCTCAGGTGGTGTCTATGTTGCTGGTCCATGGGCTACACTGGAGTAGCAAGTTCTTAGAGTCCTTGTTTAAAAATTCAGATCTCTAGACTCCACTCTGAACAATGGAGGCTATGGAAATCAGTACTTTTTGAACACCTCTGATGATACTTGTACTCTAAATTTTGAGAAGTGGTTCACTCTCACCCCCTGCCTGCTCTCTGCCACCGCTGGGAAAATAACACCTGAGTCTACACCAGTTAACTCTGGTGACAGCCGCCTGCCAAAGCCAGAGTTACAACGGTGGGATGGAGGAGGTATATTCCACATCCAGGAAGTTTGGATGGCGGCTCAGGAATACCATCAGCAAGCTAAGTTAATCTGCTTTACCCCTCTTGACTACCAATCTTTATCCAGCTGCTAGTAAGTGACTTTTACCTGGTGGTGGTAGTGAAGACGGGAGTTTATTTTATTTGGTACCTTAAGGAAGGAAGTAAATTTAGTGGGGGTTGGTAAGGTGCCACATACTAATTAGGTTGGAGTTTCTTTATACTTTTCTATAATTTTCTAATTTTCTACGAGAACATCTATTACTTTTATAATCAGAAAAAGAAAAGAGAATTAAAGTCTTTAAACGGGGACCTACAACATTCTTAAGAAACTACCACAGAATTTAATACTTCCCAAATCAGGAAACTACCTGAAAATGTCCTTCCCTTGAAGTTTAGTTTTTATGTACATTCTAACTCGATTTTCTGATTCTTGAAATTTACCTCTGGATTTTATTTACTAGAAATTTTTGTGCACTATTTTTTTCTTCACTCCTTGCCTACTAACCAGGCAGATTTCAGTCTTATAAATAAATGTACCAATTTTTTTTTCATAAGAAAATTTTCAGACTTAGCTACCAGGGGATATTCCTGGTATTTTCTCTCTTTTGATTTTTAGGTGTTTAGTTTTACTAAACTATACTTATTTTAACTAAACTGTCCCACATCGTCTCTTCCCCAGAGGTAAGCACTTCTGACCAGTCTGATTCCCTCTGTTGTTTACCCCATTTTTTAACTCATCAAACATAAGCTTATGAAAAATGAGCATTGAGCTCACTTCTTTCATCTGTTCCCTCATCCTCCCTACATGTTGTTGCTGTTGTTATTACCATTTATTAATTACTCTATTGGTCACATTTGAAATGTTAAAGAGTTTTAAATCTGTTTCTTATTCTGCCAACTTCTGACATGGTCTAGTAACTTCTCACTGTAGCAAGTGGTGAAGATATTAGCCCCCTACTATTTACTTCACTTTTCCCTCCTCCTGCTCTCTTCTAAATCCTGTTATCTAAACCTTTAATTTTGTCATTTATATTCCATATGACCATCCTTGTCTTTAATGTTTTGGGTATAGATGCTAAAAATTAAAATCCATATTTATTTCATTGTAACTCTCTAAATATTATTTACTGCAAAGCCAAGAAACATGCTAGCTTGTCTTTAGTTCTCAACAAGCCCTCTGTCACTTATGTTGGGTGACTCCAAAGACAGCATCACTGTCAAATGGACTCCTTTATCATGTGGCCTTGACTGCCCTAAATCCTGTCACATTTCTGTTTGCTTCATATTTGGAACATGACTCTCTTGTACTTTTTTTGCATTTGATTTGGTTTGGAGGACAGAGAGGAGGAGATTTTTAATTGTCTTATTTTCACCTTGTAAATAGAAGATGTATATGTCTCTACCATATCCTGAAATTTACTCCCAACCGTATAACAAAATCTGCTTTTCCCAAGAGACACTTCTCCTATAGACCTGATGACTTGGAGGCTTCTCACCCTTCACTCTCCTTTACTAAACGTGTGGCTGAGAACATCTCCTCTTTCTTGGTTCTCTCCCTAATTTTGCTTTCACTGAGAAAAATGCCTTCAAAAAGGATATACCTGGTAGCCAAATTTTCTGAATCCTTACATGTCTGAAATTGTCTTTATTCTACCTTAATACTTGATTCATAGATTCGCTATGAAACTTTGGTGTCATAGCCAATAACTTTTCCTCAGAATTTTGAAAGCATAACTCTATTATATTCAAACACCCCGTGTGACTGAGCAGATGTCTGATACCAGTGTGATTTGCCATTCTTTTTAGGGGAGCTTTTTTTTCTTTTTTAAAACTTCTTAGGATCTTGTCTGAATCCCAAATGTTCTGAAATTTCATAAGAATGTACCTATGTGGATATTTTTAGTCATCTTTTGAAGCACTTGATGAATTCTCTTAATCTGATATTCAGCTCTGGGAATTTTTCTTTGACTCCTCTTAATTTCTTCCTCTGTCTTTCCTCTGCCTTCCATTTCTGATATTCCTACTAACCTGATTTTGGATCTTTCAGATTCATCATATCTTTTCTTTCATATTTTGGTGGCTCTGTCTGATTTTGTCTGATGTTCTTGGAGTTTTACTTTTCAGCAATCATTCGTAATTTGTAAGACTCATTTCTCATTTTGCTTATTCTTTTTTTCATGGAATCCTGCTTGTTTTATGGATGTAATATCTATATTTATAATATAGATATATATATAGATAATATAATATCTATATTACATCCATAATATAAAATATAACATAATATAATATAATTAATGTAATACCTAATTAGATACATGTAATATACATACATAATATGTAATATCTAATATTAAAGTTTTTAAGTTCTAATTTTTAAGTTTTAATTTTTAAGTTGTTTTCTATTGTCATAAGATCAAGGCCAGCATTGGGCTCTGCGCTGAGCAGGGAGCCTGCGTAGGATTCTCTTTCTCCCTCTCTCTTTGCCCCTCCCTCAAAATAAATAAATAAACATTAAAAAAAAGGTGTACACTTCCATTTATAAAATAAATAAGACACAGGAATGCAAAGTACAGCATAGGGAATGTAGTTAATATTGTAACAATCATGTATGGTGACAGATACTAACTAGATTATGATGATCACTTTGTAATTTACATAAATGTCGAATCACTATGTTTCACACCTGAAACTCATATAATATTGTATGTAAATAGACTTCAATTTTTTTAAAAAAAGCTTTCTTCTGTTCCCTAAATGACCTTCATTTCCTCCAGGGCCAATATATATTGTTATACATTTTATATATATTTAACATGTATTTTTATAAATATTTGCTATCTTGATTTTTTTTTTCAAAACCACTCCTTTTCCTCTACTGCCTGGTATCTTGGATGTCCATTCATATTTAAGAATGAAGACCTGGGTATATTATTCTAGATAAGTGACTGAGGTTGCCTCTGCACCATTTCCACATATGGGTCTTCCCCTGAGTGGGAAGAATGATCACAAACTGTGTGTTCAGGGGCTGTGAGGTTTTTGAATGTTAAGTAGAAAGGAAGGGAACCAGAGTGAGGACAGTGGTAGAAGCCTTAGTTATCTCCAGACAGTTTCAGTTCTGCAGAGCACTACTTGCTAAACTCTCACATCATCAAATATATGAGGAAAAAATTTTATTGGGGTATTTGGACTGCTCTCAGCTGGAGAGCACCAGCCTGTCTAGCTGCTCTGTACCCCTTAGGCCTCCTAGCTGCTTTACATGTGGAGGTAGGGGAGGTTGGACCTTTGGCATTGCATTGACCAACGTTCGAACCATCACTTCAGTTTTCTGCAGTCCATTAAGGCCAGCCTGAGCCCAGACTTCTTCCTTTTCGTGTCCCACATGGCTACCAGTCAGCTATTTCCTCCATTCCATCTCCTTCTTCCCACTTCTCTGTGTTCTATCTTCCAGAAATCTGTTAAACTCTTATCTTTTTATGACCTCTGCATCCCTTTCTCCTGGTTGTTATAAATTTCTAGCCCAAATGCTTTGCTGTGATCTCAGAGGAATTAGAGATAGGGGGCAGGTAAATAAACATGTGTGGTTTGCTCTCTTGAAATCTTAGACCCAAATATACTAGACTTCAAGCAACCAGAATAACTCTTCCTATTTTGCTTTCTCCATGTTTTGCTTTGTTTTAAGAAAGATCTTATCCTTTAGTTAACAAAGACTTATATCATGAAATTATCCTTACTTCCTCCTGAACTTTGATCCCCATATCTGGTCAGTTCTTGAACTGACTATCCTTACACTTGGTGAGAAGTCTAAAACCTATCTCCTATTAAACATTCCCATTGCCCATGCAAGAATTGTAGACTGATAAGAGGCTAATTAAGAACTTAGTAGGAACTATGCAAGGTAAGGATGTGGTAACTAATCTTATTGTAACAATCATTTTGCAATATGTACATATATCAAATCATCTTAAACTTACACAATGCTATCTTCAATTATATCTCAATAAAGCTGAGGGGAGAAAAGAACTTACTAGTTCTGACCCTCATAGACCGCCCCCTTACACTACCATGACAGCTCCTAAGTGTTCTTCTCTTCTGTAACTTCCTCTTTCTAATTCACCCACCCAATCTTCTCCTGCCCTAGTAATTCCCCAGGGTACAGTTCTTTTTTTCTCTCCCTCATTTAAAAGTTTATTCATTTATTTTTGAAAGAGATAGATAGACAGAGACAGAGACAGACAGAGAGAGAGAATCCCAAGCAGGCTCTGCACAGTCAGCACAGAGCCCAAGGTGGGGCTCGATCCCAGGAACCGTGAGATCATGACCTGAGCAGAAATCAAGAGTCAGATGCTTAAGTAACTGAGCCACCCAGGCATGCCCCCCCTACCCCCAAGGTTCAGTTCTTATCATTCACCATATGTATCAACTACCAGGACATGAACCCCTGGAGGTGCTTCTGAAAACTTAACTGGGGGGTGAGGTCTTTTTTAAGCTCCACCCTCTCCCCAACCATTCCTGGTGGAGAAATAAGAGGCTATCAATGAAGTTGCTGCATATGTAAATGGTATGGAAGCATGAAAAAAAACCCACAACAAACCAAGCAACATAGGGAATCCCTGGAAAGAATAAAGAGCAAGCTTCTTAACTTTGCATTAAAGCCCTTCCGTGTCCAGGCCTCATTCCACATTTCTGCCCTTACCTCTCACTCCTCCTCCTTATGCTCTTTGGATTCTAGCCAAGTTAAACTACTTTTTAGGCTTTAATTTGTTCTGCAATTTCCTACTCCTATGCCCTTGGTTTTCCTATTTAAAAAGCATTTTCCCCTCATGGAGGGAAGGTGTTGTCAAAATTTCCTCCATCTTTCAAGGACCAATTGAAATATTGGTCTCTCTCCTGAAATATTCCTTAATCCTCCCAGCTGGAAATAATTTCTCTTCCCCTGTTTTATCTTTATACTCGGTATACACTTCTCTTACTTGTAACTTCTGTCATATTCTGACTTAGTCAATAGCCATTTATGTACATGTATTTTCTCCTCTATAATAGACTATAAACTGCTTGAGGGCAGAATTCATAATTGTTCATTTCTTACTTTCTTAAAAACACTTAGCACAGCACCTCTTACAAATAGCTGATGCTCAATAAATGTACTTTGTAATAAACCTTCTGATGAGAAATGGCCATTGTTACCCTTGATAAATTTTCACTGCTCAAGTTCATTACTCTAATATTCAAAGTTCTCCACAGTGTATCTCCAACTTAGCTTCCTGTTCTCCTCCTACAGGAATCTTGATTCAAGCCAAAAGATTCTTTTATTTCATTTTGTTTTTTAATGTTTATTTATTTTTGAGAGAGAGACAGAGTGTGAGTGGGGGAGGAGCATAAAGAGAGGGAGACACAGAATCCGAAGCAGGCTCCAGGCTCCGAGCTGTCAGCACAGCGCCCACCGCAGGGCTCGAACTCACGAACTGCGAGATCCTGACCTGAGTCAAAGTCGGATGCTTACCGACTGAGCCTCCCAGGCACCCCTCAAGCCAAAAGATTCTATTCACAGACTGCCAAGCTGGTAAGCATGCTGTGACCCTCCCCTCTACCACACTGATCTTTATGAATCAGTTCAAGTGTTTCCCTATAAACCCAATTGACACCATTCAACCTACAATGCTCTTTCCATCTACTGATTTTGGCAATGTTCCCATCAACTGTAATTTTTTTCTTGTTACTTAAATTTAATAATTATTAAATACCTCCCCTTTTTATTTGCACATGACAAAGCTTAAGAAACATTTGATTTATTGAAAATTTATCATTCATTCAAAATAATCAGTAATACTAGCATTCTAATATATCCAACAATGTTAATTACATAATTTTAAAGTATGATTTAGTATTTTCAGCTATATTAGCATAAGCTATATTAATGAGGAACAATATACTAGTATATATGCTGATTATTTTAATGTATTTAAATAAGTCTTTTAAATAGGTTAAATTATATGTCATCATTTTGATACTATGTATGTGTTTTGCATATATGCCATAATTAATTCTAGATCCATGTAAGTTATTATCAGCCTCCAATCACTAGTCTATCATATAATTAAAGCTTGTTTGTAAAATAAATCATAGAGAAATCTCTTCTCAATATATTTCTATAATTTTTTCTGGAAATAATTTTATAGCTGATTTGAATTCACTCTAACAGAAAGATTTCATACATAGGAACAAAACTCACAACAAAATCAAAATATGTTGCTATATACTTTTCAGTATACTCAAGATTCTTGTCACCTCATCAAAAACAAGCTACTTATTCTTGCTTATTTATTTTCCAGAATTTTACTTCTATTTTACAAATGTATTTCTACCCTATCTTAATTATCTTTCTTTTATATCATCCTATCATATTGTGTAAGTCAGAAATCCTCTTTAAAATTACTTGAACTATCTTATAATAAAATATAAATATACAAATGGATTATTAATACAAAGACAAAAAAAAAAGTCACACAGTAGGGAGACAGCTTTGTAGAAAATAAATGTACTAGAGAACCTACAGTAAGGATGTTACTATTAGACCCCAGAGGAAGCTCTCAATGGCCAGAAAGGAAAATTGTGGGTCATGTAGTTTTCATCACATGATACAAGTTTTTCACAGAAGTATTAGTTTTTCACAGAGTGAGTCCTAAGAGAAAGATGGCATCATGTAAGAAAAAAAGTCCCAAAAAGAATTTGGTTTTGAAGGTTAACAACAAGGTCATTTCAAACAAGTCAACTGTAAATGAATGGCGGGCAGAAGTGCACAGTATGGGAAATCTCTGGACTTTATGCGATTTACGATATCTTACTTTCACTTCTTTTTTACTCTGGAGTGTATATAACTCTTTGACTTATCTCCACAGGGAGAATGTGAGAGACCATTCCCTGAAGACAAGATGCTTGATGTCTCTGAATTTGGGATTCCTATTAGAAAAAACTAAGAGCTAGGGATGTGTGGATGGCTCAGTCGGTTGAGCGTGGGACTCCTGATTTCCACCCAGGCCATGCATGATCTCATGGTCATGAGCTTGAGATGAGCCCCACATCACTCCATGCTCAGCTTGGAGCCTGCTTAGGACTCACTCACTCTCTCTTTCTCTCTCTCTCTCTCTCTCTCTCTCTCTCTCTCCTCCCTCTGTCCCCTCTCCCCAACTTGCATGCTCTCTCTAAAATAAAAAAAAAAAATTATGAGCTAAAATTAAAATGCACTATTTTTTTTTACAAACACATGTTGTCTAATTATGCTACAGAAATAGAGGTTTTCTTAACAGGTAACAGCCCCTTCACAGTCTATATTCACTATTACATCAAGCACCAAGAAACAAGACAGAGAATGCTCAGAGCCCATGTATATGAAGCTGATCACCAACCCAGCAACACTGAGAGGTGAACAGCTACCCATAGCCCCTCTGGTCAGTAGGGGGGCTCTGCTCCCCAACCACAATCCACACCCTCTCCTTTCCCCCTATGCTTTCCACGCCCAGGCAGGAGAGCTTCAGCCAACTATAAACCCAAAATCTAATCCATAGGTCAGATAGTTTGGCCACATTTTTCCTTTGGGAATAAAAAAATAAATAAAGGAGGCAAAAGAAAAAATGATAGCTGTGTTACTGTCCCAGACAATGTTCTCAGGCAAAGAAACTGACTCACAGCTGAACAACTTCCTGAAAGAAATGTTTCCATAAGATAGCAGTAATGCCACAGAATCAAAAAATGAACAAGCAAAAAGTAATAAGAAAAAGTTGTGCCTTGGGGTTCCATAACTCCATCTTTTCTGCCTATCATCTCTATGAACCTGATGACTCATCATTTTACTGTCAGATCTAGTGTTTTAAGCGCTTTGTTGAAGGAGCACATGAAGGGCAGAGCCTTGCCTGAAATGATGATTTCCCAAATAGCTTCACCAGAACATAACCAATATTTTCAATGCAAACAGATGAGCTTGTCCACACTGCCCTGGGATGAGAAGGATGATCTACAGAAGGCTACTATGTTGGGTCCTCAGATCTGGTGCAGGCAGCATCTCGCAAATATGTTAATGCTGAAGTCGTAATGCAGGCTGAGAAAAAGCAAGAAAAACAGCCAAAATGATCCCAAAACACGACTGATAAAAGGAGGAGATAATAAGAAAACACCCAATAGGCATGCAAGTACATTAGATGGCATCAGTTAGGTTGAAAGGCTCCAGCTGGAAAATGTCAGAGGTTAAGAGCTCTCGATTTGGTAACACGGGGTGTGTGGGAGCAAAGTGATCTTCTAAGAGAAGGGGGTTGGTACTCAGCTTGGTAGACCAGAGGAGCTTTGAAGAAACTCTCAGGGAGACCGAGAAGGAGTTCAGGGAAGGAGGCTGGCTTGGGGGTGACCACACACTCAGAGCCAGGAGGAGGTAATAAGACCTGGCACAGAAGTCTTGCATGAAGCCAAAGTGAGTCAAAGTCTGGAATATCACGTGGATGAGGTAAAGAGAGAGATACCATTGAATGAGAAAAGAATTTGAAAGATAAATGTGGTCAGAGAGGCAGATAACTTTTATAAGAGCATTCCAGAATGAGCAGATGAGAAAAGCAGTTTGAATAAGTAGGGAAATAATCTATTTATTTTCATGGGCAATTGTAGGCTTAAAAGGAAATGTTGGAGATTTTTAGCCTTAAATAGACAAACAGTATACTAGTTTCTAGTCAACCACCAAATATAACCTGGTATCTGGAATACAATTCGGCATGCAATTCCCAGAATAAATTATGTTGACCTAGCTATATTTTTGCAGCCTTAGGAAAGGCTATATGTATTTGTCCCTCCAGAAGTACACCAAATTTTTTACTAACTTTCAGCCTCCTGCTTCTCCCTTGCTGTCCGGTGTTAGATGGGCAGTCCCCAAAATGAATCCCAAAGCTCCAGCATAGGGGCTCATCACTCTGCTCCCCACTGCAAGTGTGCCTTCCCACAGATAGGATTCTTTCCAGTCTTACACTCTTCCTGGGAAGCCAAAGTTGCATGACCAGTTTTCTTGGCACCTAATGGCAACTAAACCATCCCAAAAGACAAATACAAATGGGTAGGACTCACATGTGCAGGATTTACACACTTGATACCATATCAAACATAGAAAATATCTCCCAGTTTCATAATTTTTGTTGAGTTTCATGATATCACATACCTCAATTCTATTTGCAGGAAACATATTAATAAAAAATGTCCTACTTCAAAAACCAACAAATTACTTTGATGCTATTTCAAATTCTATTTTTTCGGTTCTCCCACATTTTTGCCTTGATCCTCGGATAAGAAACCAATATATCAGGGTGAATACCTTGTTGTGTTTATCATTGTTATCTTTATGAGAAGACATTAACCTTTGCCCTTTGAGATAGCAGAATCAGTCATCCTCAGATCAAACAAACTGAACTAAGAAACATCTGAGACACTGAAGATTCATCTCTCTGATGTTGGTTTTCGGTGGCCCTATCCAGCTTTGCAAAACTAACCCCCCCCATCCCCCAAGGCATTCAGAAATTATTTTATTTGCTCTCATTCACCAGCAAAGGAAAAGTAGCACACTCCAGAGCCAATGACTGTTCATCCCAGCCTGTGATAACCCTGACCCTAGTAAAGCCAACATCTGTCTTGTGTTTGGGGTGGATGACGGCCAACTGGGGATCAGAAAACAACAATTTCCCTGGTCAGATGTAAACCTTGCCCAGCATGTTGACTTTATAAACCACCCTGTAAGCTCAGTAAATTTAATTGGTAGATAGGGTTGTCTTTCCTTGGCTCACTTCCCACTGATTAATATTACTGCTATGAGTACACGTATGATCAGACATACACTAACAAGACTCTGTCTAGACAGGCAGAGAAGGTTTTTCCTCTTCCCCACCTCCTAGAATTAGGCATTAAAATATGCTACTTGTGAATGGGACAAATGTTTACATAAATCATACTGGCAAAATAAATACTGTTCTCAATTACTTCTAGTGGAGATACTATAGACAGAATCAGTTAGGTATAGGAACTACCATGTCAGAGTGTTCCCTGTGTACCTCAAAGTTGTACGAGCCAACAAGAGGGAAAGCAGCAGTGTGTTAAGATATCTGAGTATCAAGACTATAAATCAGTGCTTGTGACAGGTTGATTCCGTCTAGCTTTGCTTCAACCAACATTCAACCTCAATTTATGGTTGTGAGGAGGTCTCAAGCATGGCTAATCGTGTTGAAAATGACACTGGCCATTCTTACAATGTGATATGAAAAATTATAAAGAATTACTTTGAAAATTACTTGGAAAATCTCAAGTGAGGTATATCATGCAGGAAAATATGTTATTCCAAATCTAAGATTCTTGTTTCCTTAAGAGAATTTTTTCAAAGCACCACCTCAAATAAACAAAAACAAAACAGACAAACCGTTAAATAACTCCTAACATATAAATAAAACTGCAAACTAACTTTCCCCTAACCACAAAGCCCACTCACAACCTTACGCCATGCTTGTTTAATATTTTCTTATACAGAGCACATTATGAAACTAAATCTGCTAGAGAAGACCAAACCCATAAGGTTTCCTGTAAGTAACCCCAACATTATCCTTGATTATATTATGAATCTATCATCACAACTTATCAAACCAAGTCAATAGCACATTTTTAAAACTCTCCTTGCAAGAACAGAGGATACAGAAGTCTTATAAAATGTAATCCCTACCTTCAAGGAGTTTCTAATCAAATTATCTATTCCAATTTAATTCTTAAAATTACTATTCTAGAGAACTGAAGTGTAACAGATCACTTTGCATTGAAAAGGAAGATTTTCATTAGTTGGATGGACAGTAACAAAATACATTCTTATTTTGAAGGGAGGAACTTCTGCCTGGCTCTAACATAAGGTTCTACTGGAGCTGCCAATCATAATATCCATTCCTTCCAGACCCAAACTGGGCCAATGGTAGTCCTGTCCTTGGATGTTGTTTACATGAAACTAAAGGATCAGCCATACTCCTGCCCTTCCCATACTTGGATTATATTTGCCAGTAAATTCTCTTCTTGGTAAGCTAGTTGGAGTTGGCCTTCTGTCATTTGGAACAAAAACAAATCTTAGTTATCAATTGTCCTCTATCTCCATAGCACCTAACAACAGAAATGGTTTTGGACTTCAGCAAGAGTTACACTGATGAATATGACTACTATTTTATGTATAAATTTTGACTCTAAAGAAGCTCAAACACTAAACTTGCTATAAAGCATGAATGTGAAACCCATCCTGATCTTAAATTATCTGGAACAACTGTCTTATATAACCTAACACCCAGACACAGAATGTTACCTGTGTCACCTACAGGAGATGAGTGATTTTCAACCCACTTGTTCTACAAATTTTGGAACTGCTGTAATGATACAAGGGCCACCTATCCCCTTCAGCAATGAAAATTCCTCTTCCTACTTTCTCATCCCAAATGCCTTTCACTTATTGTCATCCTGCTACTTCTACACCTTCACACATAAAACACATTCTAGTGTCAACCACAAATATACATGATAATCATACCACGTTTAGCTTTTTCTTTTTTTTTTTTAATTTTTTTTTACATGTTTGTATTTATTTTTGAGAGACAGAGAGAGACAGTGTGAGCAGGGGAGGGGCAGAGAGAGAGGGAGACACAGAATCCGAAGCAGGCTCCAGGCTCTGAGCTGTCAGCACAGAGCCCGACACGGGGCTCGAACCCACGAACCGTGAGATCATGACCTGAGCCGAAGTCAGACGCTTAACCGACTGAGCCACCCAGGCGCCCCCACGTTTAACTTTTTCAAAGCAACCTAGTCAAACCCCTCTTCCCTCCTGGCTCAGCTGGGCATCCACATAGCTGGACCTCCATCCATTCCTTCATAGGTTCCTCCCAACTCAGAATACCTGGTGCCACAATAAAGACCACATTTTGAGAACCATTAGACACTAAAACTTCTAATATTCCTAGAAACAGTATCATCTCTACAAAATAGGACAGGTTTTTGTGTGTGTGTGTTTTTTCCGTGACGTTTTGGGCATTTATAGGGTCAGATTTTGGAAGTTCTCTCCCTTTCCTATCTTAAAGTTACAGAAAACAAAAAATGGGCATTACATGAACATCAACCAAGAATACTGTTTTTTCAGCTGCTTTTCCTTAACCTTGAGATTCCTGGATTGAAATGGGGAGAGGGAGAATAATTAGATATGATGCTGAGAAATTGATTCCTAATAGTTTGTGAGGTCGAGGGTATTCGTCACTTCACCCACTAGTCAAGTATTTCTTCATGGTTTGCTCCACAAAGAAAAGGGTTCTTGGGAGGGAAATCTGTTTGAAATTATTCAGTTCAAGACTGACACGTGAAATTAGAAAGAGGTCAAATAACCTTATGGCAAAAGTATCAGTGGATTTCCAGAATAAAGTGTGCTCTAGGATCATGTAGAGGTTTTAAGATGGCCACAGATGCTAAAGAGACAAAAAGAATTTAAAAAAATAGAGGGATATTCCTTACAGTAGAAGATATCCAAGTCCCACCTGCACCATTTTCTCTCTCTCTCTCTTTTTTTTTTTTTTTTTTTTTTTTTTTTGCCTTGACCTTCAGCTGCTAACACGGCATCAAAATTAGTGCACACACAGAAGAGTTTGGAATCTCCCTTAGTATTTACATAATTTGCCACCCAGGCTATGACCCACCCTCCTGCTACGGAATGATAAATTCATCTGTCTCCACTGAGGACTGAGAAGTCTTATTTCACTGGGGAATAAGCATAATTTCTGCTCGACACGTGATATGATTACCGTGTCTAGTTTATTAGTCTGCCTATCTCTTGAGGCTACTTCATGGTAAAAATGTATTTAATAAAACTTTGGAATGACCAAGATTATGTAGCTTTCTCCAAAAGTCTTATTTCCTTAGTAACTGTTAATATCACTAAAATTCAAGTAGGCACAAGGCCAATAGGAAACAAGAAGTAACCATTCTACAACACAGGGCCCCCTCTAAATGAGGAATGCACTCAACAGCAGATAGATCCAGAAATGCATTTCCTCCCAGTAGCTCTCCATCCCAACAATAGGTTATTTTGTCCTTCGTTGAAAAGAAAAATTGAAAACATTTGCTGTTTTGATCATTTTGTTTAAAAATAAACAAATTAGAATCCCTTAGTTTTAAGAACCAAAATCTGCAAGGTAGCTAAACCACATTATTTCTAAGGTCTCTTCCAGATATCAAATTCAAAATAACATGCAGTCAAATGATAAATCTCTATTCGGTATTGATGGGTGCAATGGGAATTCAGGAAAGGGAAGAAAAGTATGGCAAAGTGTTGCCAAATGTGGTAGATGTTGGGGCTGCCCACATATATTTTGTTTTTCCTTCTGGCAGAAGAGAGGCTTGCATATTCCCTCTTCCTGAAGTTAGGTGTAGCCAGGTGGCCAGTTTTAAGCAAAATGTCTTAAGCAAATGTGACTTATGTTACTTCTGGGCTACAGCACGTCATTGCCAGTGTTTGCTGTCCTTGTGCCCTCTTCCTCCGACACCATGACCAGCCATATTCCAGAGAGATGAACAGCTGCCAACCTAGATCCTGGAGTGAAGAAGCCAGAGAGTGGGTCCCCTGCATACTGTGGGATGACACACAGTGCCAAAAGAAATAAACCTTTGTTCTTTTCAGCCACTGAAACTTGGGAGCTGTAGAACTCCAGCTCTCCTAACTGAGAAATCAGGGATAGTTTGGTAGGAGAGGTAAGAACTGATTAATTGGTTATGGAGTAGAAACAAGAGAGAACAAAGGGGTTGAGGTTTCTAGAAATGAGATTTAGTCCAGAGATTCTCAACAAATCAAATAAATATGAATATCCAGGGGGTAGGGCTCAGGTATCACAGATTTTATTATTTTAGAATGTTTATTATTTTACTTCCATTTTTTTAATGTTTATTTTTTGAGAGAGAGAGAGAGAGAGACAGTGTGAGTGGGGGAGGGGCGGAGAGGGGAGACACAGAATCTGAAGCAGGTTCCAGGCTCTGACCTGTCAGCACAGAGTCCAACACGGGGCTCAAACTCATGAAGGGTGAGATCATGATCTGAGCCGAAGTCGGATGCACAACCAACTGAGCCACCCAGGCACCCCTTTATTATTTTATGTTTAAATTGAAGTACAGTTGATGTATAACATTATATTAGTTTCAGGTGTACACCTTAATGATTCAATATCTATATATATTGGGAAATGATTGCTGCAAGTCTGGTTAACATCTGTCACCATACAAAGTTATAGAGTTTTTTTCTTGTAATAAGAACTTTTAAGATTTACTCTCTTAGCAATATTCAAATATGCAATACTATAATATTAACTTTAGTCACCATGCTGTACATGATATCCCCATGACTTATTTATTTTATAAGTGGAAGTTTGTATCTTTTGACTCCCTTTACCCATTTCACCCCACTCCCCCTCACTTCTGGCAACCACAAATCTGTTCTGTTATCTATAAGCATGTTTTGTTATGGTTGTGGGAGTTGTTTGTGTCCTGTTTTTCGTATTCCACATATAAGTATGATCATATATTTGTCTTTCTCTGACTTATCTCACTTAGCATAATGCCTTCAAGGTCCATCTGTGCTGTCACAAATGATAAATTTTATCCTTTTTATGGATGAATAATATTCCATATATATATACACACCACATCTTCTTTATTCGTGCATCCATTGATGGACATTTAGGCTTTTTCCATATCTTGGCTGTTGTACATAATGTTGCTATGAACATGTGGGTGCATATATCTTTTCAAGTTAGTGCTTTTGTTTTCTTCACATATATACCCAAAACTGAAATTGCTGGATTATATCATAGTTCTATTTTTAATTTTTTGAGGATCCTCCATACTGTTTTCTATAGTGGCTGCACCAATTTACATTCTCACCAATAGTGCATAAGGGTTCCCTTTTCTCTACATCTTCACCAATACTTGTTATTTATTGTCTTTTTGATAACAACCATTCTAAAAGGTGTGAAATGATAGCTCATTGTGGTTTTGAGTTGCATTTCCCCAATGATTAGTAATGATGAGAATGTTTTCAGGTACCTATTGGCCATCTGTATGTCTTTTTTGGAAAAATGTCTACTCAGCTCTTCCATTTTTAATCAGATTTCTTTTGCTACTGAGTTGTATGAATTCCTCATATAGTTTGGATATTAACCCCTTATCATACATATGATTTGCAAATATTTTCTCCCAGGTGATACTAAAGTGCATCCAGAGTTGAAAACTGCTGGTCTAAATGGTAGGGATAAGAATACAAGAAGAAGGAAAGGACATAAATTTGCAATTTCTATATGCTTAATAAGTCCCAGATTGGGTTTCCCAATAACTTCAACAAAGAAAGAAAATGTACTTGTTAAAATTTTGTACAACCAAAAGAAAAAAAAATATTGCATGATGTTCAATAGGTTATAACTGTCATTTCTCTTTTATCACTTATATTATACGTTATATAAATCAAGTGTAAGCTTTTCAAAAACAATCTTTTTTTTATTCAAAGAAAAAGGAAGATTTAAAACCCCACCAAAAGCTCCCCTCTAAGTGATTCAAATGTCAGTCTATCAGGTTCACATATCCATGGCACCAATAACACTATTACTAATAACATTAGCAGCTAACATTTATTGAGCATGTACTATGAGCAAGGCATTGTACTAATTTGTGATTATAACCTCACTTAATACAAACAATAACCTTGTCAGAGAGTTACTACAATTACCAACATTTTGCAGAAGGGGAAACTGACAAGATGAAGTAATTTACCAAGAATATACAATATCAGAAGAGTAGACTGTAACAGACAGACAAGATCACAAGACTGACAAACAGGTTAATGACACTACTACTAATTCACTTCAAACCCTTCACAGGTCTGCCACCAAATTTTAATGAATATATATGTAATCCATAAAAATCCAGAAATCCTATGTGGTCCAAGCTTAGAGTAACATTATATTCAAGGAAATAAAACCCAAATACCAAAAGTAATTTTAAAAGTAACTCAAATAATTTATTTGCATTTCCATTCATAATATGCAATGATACATTTTATTTTATTTTATTTTATTTTATTTTATTTTATTTTATTTTAAAGGTTATTTATTTATTTTTGAGAGAAATAGAGAGCATGAGCAGGGCAGGGGTAGAGAGAAAGAGGAAGAGAGAGAATCCCAAGCAGGCTCCGCACTGCGAGTGTACAGCCATAGGCGGGCTCAATCCCCCAAACCGTGAGATCATGACCTGAGCCAAAATCAAGAGTTGGACTCTCAACTGACTGAACCATCCAGGCACACAGCACCAACAAATTTTACATTTTATTTCTCCTCTTTTCCAATTCTCTAGGGCCCAGGACTACTCCCAGAGTAGGCATCAGTAAATTTTTGAAAACTCCCTACTGAAACACAGCCATGAATGCTAGGTTGCATTCTTCATCCACTTTCTCCTTTCTGACTCTACTTCCCCACCCCACTCACGTTGGGCCTTGGCCCTATGATTTGCTTTGACTAATGGAATGAGAGCAGATACAATGTATCCTACATGCCACAACCAAGCAGCAGCTTTGAATGTACTTGTAAGGGGGGGTGACTGTGCAGCTCAGTCCGTTAGGCTTCTCCCTTCAGCTCAGGTCATGCTCTCGGGTTCGTGAGTTTGAGCCCCATGTCAGGCTCTGTGCTGACAGCTGAGAGCCTGGAGCCTGTTTCGGATTCTGTGTCTCCTCTCTCTGTCCCTCCCCTGCTGGCGTTCTGTCTCTCTCTCAAAAATAAACATTAAAAAAAAAAAAATTTAATGTACTTGTATGGTTTGACTTGGTCTCTTGTGCTTACTTCTGTTTTCCTTCTGCCATGAGAAGAGAAAGCCCCAAGTAGCCTCAAAATGAGAGACACATGGAACAGACAGGAATTTGAGCCGAAAGCTAGAACACAGCCATCAGAGCTGACCACAAACCTGTGTGTGAGAAATTAATGTTTGATTTTGTAGAACCCTGAGGTTTGGTATTGTTTGTTATACAACATATTACAGCAAAAGCTAATACATAATGTGGCTTTTCTACTTTCCTTGCTTCTTCTCCATGCCCAGTAAGCAAGCACCCTGTGTTTTGTTTTTTTGTTTTGTTTTGTTTTGTTTTGTTTTTTCAGGAGGAAATAGGAGAGAGAAATTGAAATGGGCAATACAAGGTTAGTTTGGGATAAGGAAAAAGTTATTACCTAGGTAAAGGCTGGAAAATGGCATCACACAACAGCTAAAAGGGCACTCTCGAAGACAGAGATACAACAAACATGGTCATCAGTGAGACCTGCAGTCAACAAAAACTTGGCACAGCCAATATCATCTAATGTCTAGATGGAGTACTATAATCATCTCAAGTAAAAATATAAGCCACCTTAGCTTACTTTCTTTTCAGGAAGAAGGGGCATTTAGGGCCTGGTATGAGGAATTACATGGCAGGAACATAAACAAGAGGTGTCTCTGACTACTGTCCATACCTACCTGATTGTAGTCTGTGTTAGCCTGAGAACCCTGTGTGGCCCATAGTCATGGCCTTAAAATGAAACGTTGATATTATCTCTCATACGAAACTCATATGCAACTAAATACATAATTAAGAAATTGTTGTCTATTAACTAGGCCAATGCATTTGTCACATCAATTGCCTTTGTGCTTCCATTCTGTGTGGCCAAGGACTAGTATGGTCTAGTTCTCAACACGTGAGATCCTTTCGTAACTAGTATGGGATGTTGGTGATTATTATTTAACTGAATTACCAATTAGAATGTTCTTAGAAATGACTGGAAGCTGGGAGCGTCTCTGCCTCCACACAGACGGAGGATCATAAACCTTGACGAGCAAAGTAGCCACCTAAAGGTCCACAGCATCCTCACTGATCAGGAGTCACGGTGAGTTCTGAGAACAGACTGTCCCTTTGATCAGATCCAATGTTGATAAGCCGGAATTTCTTCCGAAAGGTCAGAATCAATATGGGCCCGGGGTAAAGAACTTTCACTGTTGTTGCTTACACTGACCTGTCTTAGGAAAGTATAAAATCCTTTTGAGGCTTTTCTTTGCTAGTGTTCACCAGGTTAATGCCACCACAGAATTCAAAGCAATAAAAAATTAAACCATGTGCCATTGTTCAAGCACCATGTCCCCCTGCTGCTGTCTCAAGGAGGCCTGTGTAAATGCTTTTGCTTTGTTTTTTCTTAGTCCTTTCCTATTCAAAATACCATGCCTTTCTAACAAATTAATATAGCAAGTCATTTTCACCAATTGAAAATTACCAATATAGGACAACTCTTTGCAAGCAGCTGATGAGGCAATTGTAAGGAATGAGGGATGAATTCTAACATTTATACCCTGTCTGATTGATTAAGATTTATAACTGTAAACCTGCAAGTCTGTGGCTTATGTATGCAAATGTGGGGCCAATTAGTGATTCACCTGCAAGAGCTAATTAAAGGGCCTGGGGTGATGGATTGCCACAAAGCCTGCAGACTGGGCCTGGCTGTCCAGCAACATCTATTCCCACACAAAGGACAGCCCAAGGAGAGAATATCTGAAGATTAGCTCCCTAAAGAGCCATCAGAATTTTATATCTACTAATTTGGAAGGAAAAAAAAATAAGTTGTGTGGGAAAATGTAATTATAATGCAGCTAGAAAATAAAAACAGGCAAAGCAAACCAAGCATTGTTGCATCATTAAAGGAGAAAATAACCCTTCTGGGTAATTTTCCCATGGAATTCAGAACAGAAAAAAAAAATTGGAAAAAGGTTTGGAAGAAACCACATGTGATTCTTTCCCCTCCAATTACAACAAATTTCCACAGTTTTCAACTCAGCAAAATGCCTGAACCAAAGCTTGGCAAATAGCAGAGAATAAAGTTGTTAATAAAATAAAAAATTTGAGACCAAGTCTTCTAGACAGCTCTGTTGAATAGGTTCTCATATTACTTAAAATAAGTTAGGAGATATTTATTCAATTTCTGACTTCCAGTTTCAGCTGAAATGATCTAATTAAAATTCAGATTCAAATAAACCAACAAATAAAAATGCCCTGCTTCTCAGAGTCCACAGGGTACATGGACCTCCAGTTCCCTCTGATATCAAGTGCTAGGCTATCCCTTCCTTTTGTCACCCCTTTGGCTCCATCACAGACACACATTACCAAATCACTGCTGTGGCCACAGTGCTTTATGATCTACTGTCCCTCAAACCCACATCTCTTCATGATTCTCATGCCTCAGCCCAAAGCACAACCACAGGATCAGCTACTTGGACCAAGGACCAGGCCTGTGGCCACACAGACCTCACCTTCAAAGGGGTGCTAAATGCAGGGTCTTATTTGGTCAGAAGCATTTATTCCAGGCAGCCCTAGAGGGTTTGGGATGTACCAGGGTTCCTGCTGAATGGCTTTCTGCATATGGCATCCCAGAGGTATCAAGAGCCTAATGAGGTGTCATATAAAAAATACTCCTTAATGAGGTGACCTCAGAGGAGAAACAGCAGGTGGGCAATGTCAGTGCGCTCCTGGCAGAGAAATCTAGTAGATGCTCATTAGGTTTACCTCATCAGTAAATATCACTACCTTGGAGAAAGAAGAATAACACTTAGCCAAGGTATGTTGAAATTCCCGACTGTTAGCCTCACAGCTACATCACCCGGTCTCCTATTTGCTCAGCCTTATTTACAGTCCCTTATGTCCAACTCGTATACTATCGAGTCTTATTCTCATTAAGTACTTTTTATAGTAAAAGCATATCTTTACAGCAAAAATATATCTTCCCAGATTAAATGTATTTAAATATTTGCTGAGTGCCTACTCTGTGTCAGGTGTTTCTTGCTGCATTATCTCCATGAATCTTTCCAACAAGATAGGATTGTGCCTTGCTTTAAGTCATTAAATTTTCAAGTAGGAGAGCAGGCATTCAAGCTCCAAATCCAGTTCTTTCCATTCCACTGCAGTTGCCACCCACTATTTGGAGACCCATTTTCTCCCCTTGCTTTGTCTTCTATTACTTTTCATTTGAATGTGCTTCCGATGCATTTTGAGATCATCGTTTTGTGGCTTGCTTCATGCCTCTGTTTTTGCTCTTTTTCTCAGTTTTCTACACTTCTTTCTTTATACTCTTGATTCTTTACCCACCCCCTTCCAATCACTTTCCCTTTGACACTAGGAACCCCAAATCCTCACATCAAGTGAAGATACACAGACTTCCCATACTGTCTATCATCCTCACCTATATTTAAAGAAACTGAGCAGCGGGAAAGTTACGCAACAAATCCAAAGACCTGCTAATAGTTGAAAGTTGGACTCAGTCAAGAAACTAATGTGAATTCTTACCTTGATATTATTTCTATCTCCGAATTTTTCTCACATGCTCCTTAATCATAATCACTCAGCTCAAGTCCACTGTTCATCACTGAAGTTTTCCTGCATATCTCTAACCCCACCTGTGCTGTATTGTCCAACACTTTTCAACACAGATGCTCCAGACTTGAATCCTTGAGGCCAGAACCCTCAGTTTATTGTCTTAGTTATCTCCAGTACTTGGCACTGAGCTGGAGTTCCATATATGATAATTAAACAAATGAATGGATACTGTTTGTTCTAGATGTCTTCACAGGTCCCAGCATATGCTTCCCTATTCCTACCTATTTTATCTTAAAGTCCTCCCTTACTGGAATACTTGCCCCCAAACCCACCATTCTCATGGTTTATTTTACCTGACTTTAAATAACAAGCTCAAAACTGTTCTCTTTCACAGAGCATTCAGTTAACACTTCATTTTACCTGGATTTTTCTCATCCCTGGGCCCCTACATGAATGACATCTACATAACCCAATTTAGAATTCAATTACATGCCATTTTGCTTCATTCATGTTAGTTTTGTCATTAGATCTTTTGGAACAAGTGCCAATCGTTATGTTACGCTAACTAGAGTTCTGTAGCTTTCAAAGTACTTTTCTCACCTGATAATATCCCTTTAATCCTCTCAGCAACCCCAGGACATGGGTGAGTCTGCACCTACCTAGTTTTGTGTACCTGAGAACCAGTGCTCTTCCTTCATCTGCCCTTTGGTGGTCAGTACTAATACTCATGTCAAGGATGAAGAACTGACATATACATTCAGTAGCACTTTACATTTTCTCTTTAAGCATATGTTTTTGAAGGGTAGCAGAATATGCCACCCCGAAATATGCGTCTTTGGCATAAGGATTATTGTGAGTTACAGACAGAAGCTCTAAAACAGAATAAAATTTACCACTTTATAAGGGAAGTTTACCTTAGAAAGAGGACATGTACTAGAAAGAGAGCTATTACCAGAAATCACTTTTTCACCTGAGAGATTTATCTGCATGGCAAGGCAACATTTGTTTTTGTTTTTTGTTTATTTATACTGAGATATAATTGATTTATAATATGACACTAGTTGCACATGTACCACATAATGATTCAATATTTGTCTATATTGTGAAATGGTCACAGCGATTTATGTAGTTAACACCCATCACCTTACATAGTTACAATTTTTTTTTCTTCTGATAAGAACTTTTAAAATCTATTCAGGGAAACCTTTGTTTACCAAACATTTCTTCTTCTCACCACGATTTTCCTTGCCTTGCCAGGAATTGCCTTCCCCACTCTGAAGCTCAGACTCCTATCCCTTTCCTTGGCTCAAGATGGTATATGAGCCTCAATCTTCTGGCCATCTTTCAAATATTATATCTTTTGGGGTTCCTTTATGTATGTAATTAACTTTTTTTCCTCCTGCTAATCTATTTTTACAAGGGGCAGAGTAGTCTCAAGCAAGAACAATGAAGAGTAGAGATAAAATTATTTTTCCTCCCCTTCACTTGTGGCACTTATTGTCCTACCACTTTCCTAATCATTATTTTTCTATCCTTCATTTAATCTGAATCCTCTATTTCCCCTTTATCTCTGTCACAACAAATTAAATACATAAGGGGTCTAGATTTCCCAAATTTGGCCTTTAGGTCATCAATTCATTACACAGCTGGAATCTTAGGGTAACTAAGATGACTAACATGTATCCACTGTCAAGTAGACTTTTAGCATTTGGTCAATTAGGCTGCCTAAGATTATCCTAGCACCACTTAGAGAAATTAAAGGTACTGGTGCTTGTTCCACCATAAACTAATATGAATCAGATTGACTGGAACTCATTCCAACGTGAGTATGTTTTGAAAGAGCCTGAGCGACAAAAGTTCAAAAGGAGCTCTTAAGAAATTCTTGTAAAAGCATTTCTGAAGCTGTTGCCTGGTGGCCTCTATTCAGATCAATAACCAATAACCAAAAATCAAGACCAATAATGGTCTTGAATTTAAGGAGCCCTCTACTTTGACTGAACACACACCAATATCCTCATTCTGTCAGTGGATTTTATTGTTTGGGAAAACAGCTTTACATTTCAAACTTCTTTTCCTCCTTATTCACTAAGCATATGCTCTAACAAAAATTTTTAGTCTAACTGCACTTTTTATAAAATGCACTTCTGTACATATTGTAACATGCAATCACCACGAACACTGCTTGGTTTGAAGACAAATCGGGGTAGCCTAAGAGAATAAAACTGATGCAAGAATTTAGGTTTTTAAAAATGAAATCCTGCAACTATCCTGTATGATACCATAATTGTAAATACATGTCATTACACATTTGTCAAAACCCACGGAATATACAATGCCAAAAATGAACCCTAATGTAAATTATAGACTTCGGGTGATAATGATGTATCACTGTTAGGTTCACAGATTGTCACTCTGATGCAGGATGTTGACAGTTGGGGAGTCTGTTCATATAGGGGGGTAAGGGCTATATGAGAAATTTTTGTACCTTCCAATCAATATTTCTGTGCATCTAAAACTGCTCTAAAAAGTAAACTCCATTTAAAAATTAAATCAAATTTCTCTTAATATATATACACATAGGAACATGTTCTAGAAAACTTGCGTTTTTTAATAACATGTCAGAAATACGCACATTGATTGCAGATTGTTTTTACATTGACATCATAACATTTCAATGAAAAGAAAACAATGAAAATTCTGCTCCAATACAAAAAAAAAAAAAAGCCAAGAAATCCACTGAAAGAATTAAGTCTGATTCCCAATAACAGTGGGGAAACCTAAACAAATTCAGCCAGCATATGGTCAATTTTAAATTTAACAAATACATCTTCAAGATTTACTGGCTTGAAGAGATGAGTTGTAGGAATTGATACTTGCACAGCCTTTTTCAATCTTCGGCTATAACCATCCTTTAGCAAAGAACACTTTCTTTTATTTTCTGCCTTTGATCCACATGGACCCAGGCTTACTACCTGTCAACAACCTCTTCCATGCAACCAGCAAGTGAAAACCCTCTGTTGATAAACAGCTCACAACCCTTGTCTACAGCCTCAGAGCAGCTCCTTTCTCAGGCTCTCGACAGGCATAAAGGACCAGGCTTTATCATGGGCAGTTCCAATAAAGTAGCTGCAACCAATTTATTATAAAATAGCTAGACAATAACCCAGACAGAGTTGTTTCTCTTCTGTTATTATATCTACTCCTCCCTCAGCACTGACTTTCTGAAGCTCCCAATGGTCTAATTTTTCAAGTTATTTGTCTACTTCCAACTAACCCTGGGAGAAGTTTCTAGTGATAAATATATAATGACTGAACTGAGTCTTTCCTGGCTTATTCATTCATCCTGAATTATTAATTTTCCAAACATGGTCTTCCTGGGGCTGCATTACTTATTCTTTCAGCTCCAGGTGGTCAAGACCTCACATCTGTATTATCTTTGGAATTACAACAGTAAGAAGGAGCACACAATGGCTAGAAAGTAGAGAGAAGGAAACCTGCCATTCTCAGAAAAAGGTCAGAGGCCATCACTTATCCCAAATACCTAAAGACAATAAAAGGGAAAAAAAAGGAGAAAGAAAAAAAGTACATAGGCCGTTAATCCATCACTGTAAACACAGTAAAACTATCATAAGAAGGCCTAAGCTTATTTAAGGAAGTTTCTTTGCCCATCAAATAAGAGTCAAGACTGATTTTATTGGAGTAGTGACAAGCCTTTCTCTTAGTCTGGAAGATAATTTAGAATCTGTACCCACAATTATCCTGATTTTTTGTTCCTGTACCTCTGAACAGAAAGAAAAAGCCCAGGGGATAAGAAGTATTTAGGCAGCAAAGAATATTAAGCTCCTTTGATAGGAAACCTGTAACACTTCTCATCTTCTTGTTCCATCACCAGCTCTTCATTTTAGGAGTTGGAGATAAAAAGATCTTGGGATTAATCAGAATACAGATCCCATGTAATGCATTTCATGTGTCTTCAAATGACTCCTACTATTTCCTAACATGTTAGGGAAAGTGGTCACAGCTGCTGTGCCTTTCGTATGTCAGAAACCTTTTCCCCAGTCCCTGGTGAATTTGTTTGTTTGTTTGTTTCCTAGGCCACATTCAACATTTACCCAATTAACTAAGTCTTTAAAACTTCCCCTACCTCTAGGGGGAAGGGAATGGGGGTGCAAATGAAACAAGGTTGGCCATAATTTAATAATTGTTGACTCTGAGTGATGAGTACAAGAGTTTATTATACTATTCTCTCAACTTATATATATGTATATATACATATACATATACATATATATTTGAAATTTTACCTAATAAGTTTTCCATAATAAAAGTTTAACCCTCCATCATCTTAGTGAAGTGCTATATTTTAAATAAGTTCTAAAAAGTATCTCCCAGAAAACATTATAGAATCATAGTTTTTCTAAGCAATACAGCAGAGTCCTTCCTTGTCCCTTACTGCAGGTAGTTCCATTTACATGCTCTTTCCTCACCTCTGCTCTGACCTTCTTTTGCACTTAAAAAACATAACCAGCTGTTTTGACTGTTGGGTTGTGAATTATTAGTTCTCTGCCTCCCAATATTATGCATTTTAAAAGAGGCTAGGAAAAGCAAACCCTACTTGCCAAGTGACAAGTTAGTTTGGGAGATCATCTGTGGGTAGGTCTTCTATAGCCCCAAAGTAGTAGATGCCACTACTACTAGTAGTGGTGCCCTGCCCAGATCTCCTTCACCAGCCAGGGCATCACCTCTTAGCTGACACGAGTGTTACCCCAGAGGGATGCTGGTCAGTGTTTAACAACTGGCTCTTGGTGGGGGTATAAGAGCCCCCAATTTGTGGCTTTTGTTGATTTTCCAGGTGCAAATGCTCTCATCAAAGCTATCAGGGTGAAGTCACTTAGTGGGGAGTTGGGACACAATACACACAGTCAGCTCTTGTGAACTATAGGAGCTGTGACTCCAGCACATCACTTGATGCACACAATTCACAACTGTTTTTTCTCTGGAGAACTGCCCCCCTCTTTCCTTCCCACTCCCACTAAAGAGAGTCACCTCCCAGACTTTGTGCAGGAAGAGCCTACAGACGATGACTAACTGATATAGAGGTACAAACTCCCAGCCACCTTACCCCAAGGAGGAGGGTCAACTATATAATGTAATTTATTCATCTTATTTCTTGAGACCACATCATTGCCTTTCCTACCCAGTTCCCCTCACTTATTAGCAACATTTTTGTTTTCCTTAAAGAGCATGCCCTCAGTAAATTGCATGCAGCTGAATGCTTGTCTCCAATTCTGCTTCTAGGGAATTTAACCTAAGACACATTCAAAACATACCTCAAGGGTTAAATTTCCCCAAACTTTCCTTCCAAAGGAGTCTTCCATTAGGGGTCTAGTGCAATGAAGAAATACTGTGAATCCCAGAAAATCTAGAAGTATAACTTAGAGCATCCAACTATAAACCCCACATTTTTGAAATATTATTTCACAATAAAAAAATGCATGCAAAAATTTAAATTATGTACCATAATACCTGTGTTTAACATAAAAAATGTCTTTGTTTCCCCCTAAATTCTTAAGTAGAATCAATGCTCCAAAACAGTGGGCTATACTGGTCCCATGGCTGTTCCATCTTTGGGAGTAGGCATGCCCCAGTCTGGAAATCCTATACAAAGAAGTAGGGGAGGTCTACGCTCAAACCACAGGCGCTCAGCTTCCCACTCTACAATGTGTAGTGTGCTTTGCACACTGTCTCTTCAGCACTACAAGCTCTTAACAGACCTACCCCAAACACAGTATTGGTAAAATCCCCATTTCTCCTTTAGTTTAATCAAAAAAGGAAAGGAGAGATGGAGATAGGTCAAAGGAAGGAATTCAATCACTTACTGGTAAAACTTAATCTGTCTAGTCTTCTCTTTTACAGATGACAAAAACTAAGATTGAGGACATGAAGTTTAGTTTGCTGAAACTCCAGAAATCAGTTAAAGCTGGAGCCAAATTCCACATGTCTCTGGGTTTCCAGGCCAGGGGTCTTTCTGCCTGCCCAGCTTTTGAGAACAACATTGGTATCAGTACAGGAACAGAAAGATCTGAAGACATGGCCACTCAGTAAAATGTCTCTGCTGATTCCCCAAGGTTGGGTAGTGGTTTATTTAGCAAGGCAGTCTTCAGACTCCGAGTGTTTCCAAGTGAGTTAGAAACTGCCTCTTCATCCAGAAGGAGACCTAAATGAGAAGTCTGGTTCTTCCCAGCTGTAGTCCCTTGATAATAAATGGTCAGAGTATGCCCTCTAGTGACTTTCTGCTGCCTGTTCAGGCAATTTAGAGACAGGAGGTGGTTGTGGGAGAGGAGGAAGAGAAGCTGGACTCCTGGAAATGGTTTTCTCTCGCAACAAATGTGGTGTGGGTGTTCTGTCAGCAAACTGTGGCGGAAGTCGGGTGAAAACGAAACACAGGGCTACGCCTCTGTTGCATTTGTCTTTTGTTCTGTAACAGTGACTATAATTCTCTTTAATTGCACAATCATTTCAATACTTACTCAACTCCTATTATATTAATACAAGGCATAGAAACAAACTGGTAGGCATAAAAATCTCTAACACAATTTTAATTTAGGCATATCCTTTCCTGGTTTACTGTATAATATGATCGCCATTTCCCAAGCAAATGGGCAAAAGCCCACCCACAGGTCCTCAGAAAGGAAGCCCATCTTCTCAAGGCCACTGCCACTTTTTGGTGACACATATTTGAGAAAAAGAAAACCAACACTTGGGCTCCAGGATATACCCCTTAAAGAAACTGAAAGGAGCACTGAGTAGGAGAAATGGGAAGAAGAGAGACTCAAATGCAATTAAAGGTTTTCTAGGACTAGGGTCCAGATACGTTTGTCCCTTTTAAGCTGCATACAGATCAGAACTATAAAATGCTGGGTTTGGAAAGCAGAGCATCTCTTTCAACAGTCCCTCACACCAGGACTAGTAAGAGCAGTAACTGTCACTTGTTGAGTATTTTCTAGGTACTCAGTAACCTAGAGTGTATAGAACTTTACATGGATTATTTAACAAGTAAACATAGGAGAAAGGAACTACTATTATACAGATGAGAAATCTGAGACATGGAGATATTAAAGAAATTGCCCAAGTTTCACACAGCCACTAGCAAAACCAGAACCACATATCAACCAGTTTGTCAACCCCCAAGCCCATATTTTTAGCCATCCTGACATACGGCCTGTACAACCTTCCTAGGCAGCCATCCTGTCCCTTCTTCTTGAATTTCTCCAATAATGAGCAAATCATTCTATTCTCTAACAGCTCTCATTGCTTAAAGAAGTCCTGTTGTCCCATGTCTTGCACCGTTTGGTCCTATTCCACTTTTCTACTGGAACTATGCAGAAGACCAATTCCTGTTCTGCTTGATATTCCTTTAAATACTTGAAACCAGGTGTCAGGTCACTAGCCCCATCTCCCAGCCCTCTTTTCTCCAAACAGCCCCAGATCCTCCAACTCTTTCTAGTTTCCCAGACTTTTCACTATCGGGGTTTGCTCTAGCTTGTCATCATCTCTCCCGACAAAATGAAAACACACTGTCTAGTGCTGAACCACACTCTCAGTGGTCTTACTATAGCAGAGCAGAGTGAGACTATTATTTACTTGCTTTCAAACCACATTTCTAATTAAAGGCGGCCGAAGATCACTTTAATTCACACAGCAGCTATGTCACATTGACAATCAGACAGAGCTCAGAGTCAACAAGAATCTTCACACAAAGTGAGATCTCCCCCAGACTATAAATGCATGCCGCATATTTCACTGAAATGAGGATTTTAAACTTCATATTCTTATTTGTTCTCATTTCCAAATTTTCCTCTCTATTGAGATCATCCAAACCTCACATCAAGATGTGGAAAAGGCAGGGTAAAAAAATGGAGCCTGAAGACTCCTTCCTGAGTGCCCTTTCCATATCACCATCAACTAGCCATGAATCCTACCAGCTTAACTATCACTCAGCTCACATATCTTCATCTTTCCCACAAGGACGTCACAGAGACTCTGTCAAATGTCTTCCTGAAATCCAGACACATTTTGTCTGTGGCATTTCCCCTCCCCACCAGTCTCTCCTCTCTATCAAAAAAGGAAATGAGGTTAGTTGGGCATATCTTGTTTTTAAGCAAATCCACATTTAGTGAATCCATATTTATATGTACCAATAGGCTCAAGTGGGATATTTATTTCAGAAAATACGAAGTTCCTCCAAGAAACTGAATTTTAAACAGATTATAAAGAATCAGTATTTTAACTACATTTTTCGTTTCATTTTTAAAAAAGCACTTGATAAAAATGTATTTTCAGGACCATCAATATCATCATGGAACTTGGCACTGGTGAGAGTGAAAACACCACTTAAATACTACATTTCCAAACCACACTCACACTTTGACTACAACTGCCTTAACAGGGTTAGAGCATTTTCTGCATCATACCTCCACCAGAGAGAGAAATCTCACCAAAGCAATTAGCTACTTGGGTTGAAATCTGCATTTAGCACACTTAGTACTAAAAGTACATTTAGTACTTTTAGAACTGTCATTCTGGACACAGTGAAAGTTGACCTGGCACTGAAAAATTTCTGTATCATAGACAAAGATTCCATTGTGTAAGCATGCCATACATACCTTAAACCAAAAAACTGGATGAAGACGGTTTAAAAAGTATATTACTTATTAAAATAATATAGCACTTGGAATATATTAGGCATGTTCTGAGAGCTTGACAAATGTTAACTCATTTAATCCCCATAACACCAACAACCCTTTATGATGGTTACTTTTATTTTCTTCATTTCAACAGAAGGGAAAACAAAGGCACAGAGAGGTTAAGTGACTTGACCAATGACACACAGCTAGGAAGTGGCCAGGAGCACCCACAGGCTGCCAAACTCAAACAAACAAAAAATCACACATTTCATTGCCTCTCTGAGCATTGCCAAAAATGTCCTAATCACTTTTATATTTCTCTTTACATCAAGTGGCAAGGTTATACTCATCTTCATAAAATAATAGGATTAAAAGGTAGAGAATAAAAAAATTAAGCAACTCATGGCTAGTTTTAGTTTTAAATTCTTGTATCATTTAGTTTCAATTCATTGACTTTATTTCAACTCGTGATCCCAATGTCTGCTACACTGCCTGGTCCTTGGTAGGTACTAAATAAACCTTTACTGAATTCAATTGATTTCTTTTTGAGACATTTTCAAGCTGCCATACGTAAAGGTAGTAATAACAGCCCAACATCAATCTCAAAATAGTTCCCAAGTCCTATTAGCTTGCCCTCTTGCTTACAAAATATTTAGACTTGTATTTCTGTAAGCAGGAGTTAGGATATTTGGCCTCACAGATTACACATTAAAAAATTAAAAGGGGTGCCAGACATAAACCCCAATAGAATACCTCAGTGTGGTTACATTTTACACAAATTTGAAATGGTGTAATACTAAAAAAAATTAATAAAATCTCTTCATGGTCAAAATCTGAAGTAAGGTAAATCCCCCAAATTTAAGTTCTTTTCACGATAACATCATTTCAAAGCCAGCAGGCCAAATGAATTGTAAAACTGAATTGAGGCTATTGCCTAAATATTGCAGGTTTTGAATTAGGTGAAGTTTTCAGGGCCATATCCTTTTCATTAAAGGCCACAGGCCTCTACCCATTACCAAGGGGCAACACAAATGAGGCACTACTTTACAGCTTGATGGTTGCAGTCTTGGAGGCGAAACAGACTCAGAAGCCTCAAGCCACAAAGCTGCCCTCCACTTCTCAAAAATCTATGGGGCTACAGAGAAGAATGCTGGAACCCATAATGTACGAGGAAAATTAAGCTGAAGAGCCTCATTACTGATTTGCACCTACGTGTCCAAATGTCAGTGGTGACGGCCCTGAGATGACAGGTCTCCGGGAACTCAGAGGACCAGTTATCCACCAAAATATCCAACGTCCATAAAATCATAAGCTCTCATACTTCACATGGATGAGAAACCATGGCTCTTCAGAAGACACACTGTCTGAGGGCAAGAACTGCCAACAGATAAACCAAGTACTAAATGACCAAGTGCACCAAGCCTGTTGCGCTCCACAGCAACGTCTGGAGATGCCCCCGACCAGCCCCACACCGCCAGGCAAACACACTCAGAGCCAGCTAGGGAATGGGGAGAACAACAGTCTATCATGTCCCCTCCTTCATCATATGCTCACTGGAATTGTTCCTGGTCCCTATTTCATGGAGTCATGAGAAAGCAAGAGCAGGAAAAGAAGCCTAAGAAAGGAACTGGGGTAAAGATTAGGGGTGGCAATGAAACTAATAGGGCTGGAAGTCTTTTACATGTATGTACAAATCTGAAATAACACATTGCTCCTTTTCTTTGGTTTTATCCTTCCAGTAGCCTTCCTAATTAGGAAAAAACTAAATCCAGTCACTTTTGGTGCCTGTATCAACCTTGTAAGACACACTAAATTTTCCCTGTAATGCATAACTGTCAGCCTTCCTCACTCATCTGAAGTGATTTTTCCAATTAACCATGACAGGCATTTCACTCAAGCCCCCTATTCTAACTCAGAGGCCTGGTCCTGAAGAATGAGACTTCAGGCGGCTGCTGACACTTCTTTTGTCATACAAGCTGCTCTAGACAAACAATATTGACTACAAATTTGTCAGGACTTTCTATGACCATCAATCATTCCTGCCCTTTTGCCTTCTTGTGCGCCCCTGAATTTCCTCTCACTCCTACCCTTAAAACAAAACAAAATAAAGCAAAAAAACTAAAATCCCTCAAAGTTTGAGTCAGTACACATCCCGGAATATCTGGAATTTGAAGATTCATTTGCTACAAGTAAATATACCCCTTACTAGGAAAATCCAAAGTTTAAAATGTTATACTGACTCAGAGATGAACACTCTAAGGTCCACATCAGAATGCTTGGGGTGTTTTTCATTCTCATACAAGATCTCAGAAAGTACAAGAGAAGCAAAGGTTTAATTCACAGATCCCCAAACTGAACATCTTCAATGATCAGAATTATAGATTATAGGAAAATAAGGATCTATGGGAAACCAGAGTGTGCGTCCCCACTCAGTTTTTCTCCAAAAAATTCTGAAACACTGTACTGACCAAAGTTACAATGCATTAACCAAACAAAGTGCCCCTGAGGGACCAAATCACGGCAGTGACCGTCAGTTTGCAACCCCTGGCTTGATGCACACACACACACACACATACACACACATCTATTACTAAAACTCCTCTTTTCTCCCCTATGGACACGTGTAGATATTTTTTTCAGACAAAGTTAGATTAAAGGAGAAAGAACAGAAAAAATAATAGACTCTCAGTTTATATTTTGCTCATGCAGGCACGATTCAGAAACCTCAGTTTCTGCTAAAAACAAAAACAAAACAAAAAACAACAAAAAAAACCCCAAGCTCCTACACCTATATTCCTTAATATTAATCAGGATTCCCACAGCAGCAAAAACTTTAAACTCTGCCCCCATCTCTACTCTATGAGCACTGAAGCAATGCCAGCGGCCAGAACCACAGCCTCCCTACTTAATCCTTAAGCAGCCAGGGGTATAGTTACTCCTTCTTAGCAAAGGCAATGACCATTTCCCAGAGCTCCTCTGCAGGGCTCAGATTAGGACAAGGGCCTCCCCACGGCGGGCTCTTCGGAGGTCTGATTTGTGTCTACTGACAAAATGGCTAATACTAGCACTAGAACTTCCAAAGTTACAACTTCCCTCTTTTGATTCTTGAATGAGAAGGAATTTGGTTGTTTTTTTGTTTGTTTGTTTGTAATTAAAGTTTAACACTTTCTTCTTTCTCCAAGGTTTTCTCAGTTCACATGCTGGTTGTCTAGTGGCTCAGTTGACAGGTTAACAGGGATGGAACACGGATACCCTTTTACTTACTGCCCCCCTCCTGCACCTCTGCCACTTGTAGACACAAACCACCTTTTTTTAAAAAATTTTTAACGTTTATTTATTTTTGAGAGAGAGAGAAAGAGACAGAGAGTACAAGTGGGGAGGGGCAGAGAGAGAGGGAGACACAGATCCGAAGCAGGCTCCAGGCTCTGAGCTGTCAGCACAGAGCCTGACATGGTGCTTGAACACATGAACCAGGAGATCATGACCTGAGCCAAGGTCGGACACTCAACCAACTGAGCCATCCAGGCACCCCACAAACTGCTTTGATATGGTGAAATATCAGCTGCTTCCTCAGCATGTTTGGGGGTATAAACGCAATGTCTGTTTCACAATAAAAGTTAAAATCAAAATATTTAAAGATAAAGCAGAAATTTCAAAGCACATCTAGTTAACATAGAAGCTAATTTCATCTTTTTCCCCCCTCATTTATGAAAACAACTTGTCTCAAACTGATGTAGATTCAAAGCAGGGGGTAGGTGTGGGGGTAATGGGTCTCAGGATTTGGCCCTTTGGGAGCTGGTGCCTGAACCACAAAGAAAAAGGATCCGGCCTGAAGCCAGTGGTAGAATTGTCATAAAACACAATACAACCAATTTGTATAATGGGGGAGAAGTTAGGCAACCTACTAAAAACCACAGACCTAATTTACATTTTTAAAACTTATGACCATGCCTAGAAAAGGCACGCTGTGCTGTGTTCTTTTAAGTCTCAGAGGTCAATCTCTGCCCCTTGTCTACTTGAGACATAAGTGATGGTGCCCAAACTGACGCAACTATCAGAATAACACAGAAAGAAAAACCTTTTTAAAAAATGAAGATTCCCGGGGCGCCTGGGTGGCTCAGTCGGTTAAGTGGCCGACTTTGGCTCAGGTCATGATCTCACGGTCCGTGGGTTTGAGCCCCGCATCGGGCTCTGTGCTGACAGCTCGGAGCCTGGAGCCTGTTTCGGATTCTGTGTCTCCCTCTCTCTGACCCTCCCCCGTTCATGATCTGTCTCTCTCTGTCTCAAAAATCAATAAATGTTAAAAAAAAAAAAAAAAAAAATGAAGATTCCCAGGTCTCACCCTTGGCCTACTAAGTCAGAAATCTGTAGCATGAGAAAATTTTACCAAGTTATCCCTATGAATCTAAAGAACAACCAGACTTACGAATCACTAGGCAAACATATGGCACAGAAGTCAATTCTCTTACTCCTCTATCCAAGGCAGACATTAATAATCAATACCAGTGCTCCTTCCCACTGAGCCTAGCCAAAGACACAGAATGGTTCTCCGTGTGGAGCTCCAGGTAGCCACCACAAGTCAGTGACAGTTGGCTCACAAACTGAAATCTGTCTGCCATCCCCCAGTGAGAGTCAAGCAGCCCACCCACATTTTGTGCTCAGTTGTACCTTTTAGCCCAGCATCTAGAACATCTCATCGGAAAATTCTTTTAGGTTTACAAAATCTTTTGCAAATACCTGATTTCCTTTGAACCTCCCAAAAACCATATGAGGTGAGATGGGCATGTACTATTACAGATTTGAGAGGTGAGGAAACTGGATGTCACAAAGCTTTCTCTTACCCAGGATCAGAGCTGATGAAGAATAAAGACAAAAAAAAAAAAAAAAAATCAATCCTGATCTCTTGCCTCCCAAGCCAGCATTCTTCCTTCTAGATCAAGCTGGGCATGGGGTGTTAAGGGCAATATTACTACCTGAGCCTAGCAAGAAAGAGACAATAGGGTGAATGGTGAAGAAAAGGATACATAAGGCCCAAGAGATTTAATCAATTGGCCAAGGTCACAAAGCTGGAGAGGCAGAACTCTAACCAGGTCTTAACTCTAAATTCTGTGCTTTTTCTGCTTACAGTGTAGGGATCTCACACCAGCACATACTAGAGAAGGCCTCTCCTCTTCTCTCCCCTCCCCTCCCCCAAACTCCCTCACTCCTGTTCCTCCTGCCATCCTCTCAGTCTATTTCCCTCTCTTCCACTCTGACATGCTCTCAGCCACAAATACCTCTCCACAGCCTGCCCCTCCTGCCCCCGAAACTCCCTTCCAAATGCAGAAAGGAAACCGCCCAGCTTACTCAGAGCAGCCTCAGCCAACTGACTTAAGATAAGACAAGCACCTTGGCAGTGAGATGCAAATATAAAATTGCAAACAGCTTTTGAAGTTGCAGCTCCATAATCTTCTAAGCCAAAGAAGAGGGCTTTGTGTCCTCTCCCTCTCATCTAAATCAACACACCAAAGGACTGAAAGGAGTCCAGTCAGCCTTCGGATGTGATCTCACAAGCCTGCCTGCCACACACATGCATTTCCAGCCTGTCGCCTGAGCAAAGCTCACATGTGGCTTGTCACCACTTGATACAGGGGACATGTTTCTGTGGAAATCAAAGGGAAGGGACGTGATTTGCTGCTCTTTCATGTGTTCAAAATGCCCTACTGATATGGCTAGGACCTTATCTCTTTAAGAAACTAAGCACTATCAAGTTTAGGAGAAGGTTGCTGAGGGTTTCAGAACACAGGTGCTGCTCAGAATCCCACCTACCACTTACTAGTGTGTAACCTTGGTCAAATTACTTAATACAATAGCGACCGCCCCCCTTTACCTGCAGGGGATGGTCCGAGACCTCCGGGGGATGCCTGAAACGGCAGATAGTACTGAACCCTGTATATACTGTGTTTTTTTTTCCTATACATATCTATGACAAAGTTTATTTTATAAACTAGGCACAGTAAGAGATTAACAAAAATAAATAATAAAATAGAAAAATTGGGCACCTGGGTGGCTCAGTCGGTTAAGCATCCAGTTCTTCATTTCGGCTCAGGTCATGATCTCAGGGTTCCTCAGTTCGAGCCCTGTGTCGGGCTTCACTGACAGCACGCAGCCTGCTTGAGATTCTCTCTCCCGGTCTCTCTGCCCCTCCCCCACGTGTGCTCGCTCGTTCTCTCTCAAATAAACTTAAAACAAAATAAAATAGAACAACTGTAACAATTCATGTAACAGGAGTGACGTGAACGAGGTATCTCTCTTTCTCAAAGTATCTTATACTGTCTTTCTCCTTGTGAGGATGTGAGATGATAAAAAGCCTACGCGGTGAGACGAGGCGGGGTAAATGACTTAGGCAACATAAGGTAGAGTTAGGATACTATTGACCTTCCAAAGATTCGTCACGAGAATCACCCGCTTCCAGACTACGGTTGACGCAAGGCCGGCACCGAAACTACGGCAAGCGAAACTGCTGATGAGGGGACTGCTGTATCTCTCAACTCTACTTTTCCACCTGTAAAATAGAAATCTACCAATAGTACTTTCATTATAAGGTTGTCGTAAGTATTAAAGTACTTAATCCACGTAAAGAATTTAGTACAGTGGCTGGTACAGAGTAAGGAATAAGTATTAACTATCACTTTTCAATTTTAAAGAAAAGGGGAAGATTCACATATCACATAACCTTTGGACTTTATTTTTTCAAGTTTGTTTCTTTACTTATTTTGAGAGAGAGAGGAGAGAGGAAATGAGAGAGTGCAAGCAGGGGGAGGGGCAGAGAGAGAGGGAGAAAGAGAATTCAATTCTTAGCAGGCTGCGTACTGTCACAGCAGAGCCCATGGTGCAGCTCGGTCATGACCTGAGCCGAATTCAAGAGTCTGACGCTTAATCAACTGAGCCATCCAGGTGCCCCATGGACTTTAGATGGTATCTCAACAGGTCCCTTTAGTATTTTAGGGTCACAAAAAATAGGTTTAGATGGTCAACCATAAAACTCATAAAAATGTGTGTGTTAGCATTTTCACTGAAATGATTGCGCTGTGAAAATTAATAAAACTTATTTCAGAATTAAGTCCGCTTAAAATAACAGTGCTGAGATTGTGCATGATTTTTTAGCTTCTTTATACATTTCTATACTTTCCAAGTTTTCTACAAAAAGCATGTATTATTATTTTATAACCAGAAAAATTAAAACATAAATGCATATATAGTGAAATGAAGCAAAATATGTCTTACAGTATATAAACACAGGTATGTACAGGAAACAGCAATTAAAGAATAAATAAGAATAGGACGATTGCATCAGACTTCCCCTACTGGCCCAATTTCTTTTGGAAATTTTTAGAAACCTCAATCTCCAAATCCAAATGGAAATGGGCCTCAGACATTGCTCAGATAATATCGGCAGTACTTTCAGCCCAGAGAAAGGCAAAACAAAAAATCTGTTGTAATTGGAGGCTACCACTTGAGCTAGTTCCATTTGAGGATCAATAAAGCCTCAGCCACACAACTGTTGCACAAAGATACACAGACCAGCACACAGACAGATGCACATACACACACATACTCCTTCTCACACACAGACCAAACACTGTTTCATTTTCATTGCTTTGTTCATATGGAGTACTAGATGGATATTGGCAGACCCTATTTCACTTTTGTGCACTCTGGGAATTTCATCGCCCCCTTCTTCCTGCCACTTTCAATAGTTAGAAATGTCCCCAACTGAGGCACTGTTTCACTGGGTAAAATATTAATTCTCATAAGTGAAAAAGGTGCTAGTGTCCTATAAGCATGCAGAGCAAAGTTTAAAAGCTGATGTAAAATAAAACATTTTGAAATACTCATATAAGAAAGATCAAGGGGAGCCTGGATGGCTCTGTGGATTAAGCATCCAGCTCTTGATTTTGGCTCAGGTCATGATCTCACGGTTGGTTCGTGAGTTCAAGCCCCACATTAGGTTCTGCACTGTCAGTCCTTAGGATTCTCTGTCCCCCTCTCTCTCTGCCCTTCCCCTACTTGGGTTCTCTTTCTCTCAAAAATAAATAAATAAACATTTTTTAAAAAAGAAAGAGGGGGCGCCTGGGTGGCGCAGTTGGTTAAGCGTCCGACTTCAGCCAGGTCACGATCTCGCGGTCCGTGAGTTCGAGCCCCGCGTCAGGCTCTGGGCTGATGGCTCAGAGCCTGGAGCCTGTTTCCGATTCTGTGTCTCCCTCTCTCTCTGCCCCTCCCCTGTTCATGCTCTGTCTCTCTCTGTCCCAAAAAAAACGAATAAACGTTGAAAAAAATTTTTTTCAAAAAAGAAAGAAAGATCAAGATGTGTAGTGAATTTAATCTGCTCTTTGGATCTATTAACAGAGGGACAAGCTAGGTCATTTGGCCCAGAACAAAAGTCCAGGGAACCTCAAATGTTGGTTGCTGTTTGGTGGTAAACTCAGAACCTCTGGTAAATTCAGAATCTCAGCCAATTCCAAAAATGGAAACTTAACATATTTTTAAAAATGAATAAATGCCAAAACACTGTTAACAAAAATTAGGATATGTTTCATATACTTACATTTAGCAAGTAAATGTTTTTGACCCAAGATTAATTTTAATAACCATATATACACCTTCTTTTAGAGCTTCAGAAGTCAAATTTTGAGGCCCATCATTAATGTGAGGCTAAAGCCCAATGATCCCCTCTTCCCAACCCTGTGACAAAGCTGAGCAAATCTGAGCAAAGAATAGGGTGAGGGCTGTCCTTTAAACGTTGATCTGCACTCAACTCCATTACTCTGGGTCCTGGATACATCAGAGGTATGGGAAACTGACAGGTAGGATAAGAGACCTTGAATCAAGGGCTGTGCAGACCTTATTTGGCCCCTGAGCCCGTCTTTCTAAAACTTGGACTGACGTGACATTCAATATAAGAAAAACCTACCCTGAAAGAACTTTCTCTGCTCTTTAGTTACCAAGCTCCCAGTGGCCTCATTCTCTTCTCCCACCTCCCTCTAGATTTTCTAATTTCCATACACAACAGATTTGTTCTAAGGCCCCAGCATCTAAAGACATCAAAGAGGGGAATTAGTTCCTCCAAGATGATGATGAGTGGTCTTAGAACCAATGTCTCTCAAGTTGCACTGGGGTAGGAAAAACTAAAATGATCACAGCAGCTTATGTAAATGTATGTCCACAGGATGCAGATATAATTACATACTCAGAGCTTTATTGGACATCAATGTGATGATTACCTGACACAAGGTACCCTGAAGCACAGAAGCAGAAAGACAAAGAAAAGGCCTCTGGAATTTCTAACTTATGCTAATAATGAAAGCAAGATAGGGAAGATGATGCACGGGCCTTCTGTGAATGGTCTCATGACAAACTCATCCCTTCCTCTGTTCAGCACATAAAAACAATAACTTGGCAACTATTAATCTCAGATTCCCACATTCTCCATAATATGGTCTCAAAATGCCTAGTGCGTAGTACATGTGGTAAATGTTAGCTGACCTACAGTTGAAAATGAGTTCAAGCTTAGATTCAGAAATCCTTTTTAATTCTTGGTTGGCGAGTTACCCACTCAGGTCTCCATATGCATTCAGTTCTTTAATAGGCTGGTCTACATGTCAAGAGAACATGAGGGTTATATTTATCCACTGCTCACCTCTCCCCTCACCCATGGCGCACGCTCGCACGCGCATGCACACACACACACACACACACACACAATCTTCCCAGTTGTAAGAACGCTGTTTCCTGTTGTTTCACTTTGTGGTTTGGAGGTTTGGAAATATATTTTTTCCAGGAAAAGAATCGCAGGAAAGAAAATAGAGAATGATGGATCTATTTAATTTTAAAAGGAACAAAAGTGATTCTCCAAGGAAAAAGGGCGGTCTGGGATTAATAAAAGTCCATGCCCACCGAAAAGTAAAAAGTCAAAAGGACTACTTCATTGTAATCTACCTGTTTTTACAAAAATCAAAAAGAAGACATGAAATTTGCTCTCACATGAAGAGAGCTGAACACAATGCTATTTAGTTCAGAAATAAAACAAGTCCACACCACATCTCAGTAAACGATTTTAGCAGCAGAGATGGCCTACTGAGAAGACTGGTCCCAGAGTGGTGATAAGCATCCACCCCATCTCTCTGCTCAAAGGACAGGGTTTATTCTCTCCCCTTCTGTAGATTCACACTTCCAAATCTCAGACACTCACCTAATTGTCTGTTTTGTAAGCAAGTCTCCAAAAGGATAGGTTACTGAGAGATGGCCACATTCCTTGAAAAACTGCAGAACATAGGCACTTTATAACATTCCCTTCAGTAAGGAATTGTCTGTGTTCCAGCAATACTGACCCAGGATTTGCAGGATATCTATTGTGAAAGCCTGGGCAGCCCCACTGGTCACTGGTCCCCCTCAAAATAGATGAGAGGTCACTGCTGCTCAATGAGTTACACCAGCAGGACTTGGCTAGATTGCTTCTCATACGCTCTCCCCTATCATGCTGTGATCACTGCCTTTTAAAGCAGCTTGGAGCAATTTAAAAATGTATCAAAGAAATCAAGTTTATCATTAGACTAGTGTTCTCTGATAAAAAAAATAATAGTAACAACAACAATAACAGATGGTTGCTTTCAAACAAGCTGAGAAAAAGAACTTTACTTTTTTAAAAGTTCTTTTTTCTTGGTCCCAAAGCACTTTGTACTTCTCTATTCATCATGCATTTTCTAACTGCCTTTCTGCATCTGTCTCTCCTACTGGTTGATAGACTTCATAAGAGCCCTGTCCCATGCTTATTCATCTTTATATCCATAGAGCTTTCAGGGTAGGTAGAAAGTAAAAGACTCTCAATAAATGTTTAATAGTTGGAAAAATGTATGAGAAATTAGTGTGCACCAGAGGACATACATCAGGAAACATCCAAAATTTTGAGATAAAAATGAGACAGCATCAAAATAAAATTTCCCACAGCATATAATCCAAAGATGATGACAAAGGACTCCATTATTCCCTAGATTTTGGCACTGATTCATTCCAAATAATTACAGGAGTATTTAAAAGAATGTTAAAATGCATACCTGTCATCACCAACACTATCAAAAATGCCGGTCATGTCCAAAATAGCTACAGTCTGTGTGACCAGGAAGAGTCATACTAAGGACTCTGGAGGTGATATTGTCAATGTCCCTGGAAAGTCTGGAAATCATCCCCTCAAACAGGAGGGCTTAAGGAAACTGAGGGCAATTTGCTCTCTTGACCCCAGGGTTAGTATTTTCCTATGGGCAGGAAGTTGGAAGAGGACCCTGAGTGGGCCAGGCTTCTGCAATGGTGTGAAGTGAATGAAATTTGTCTTCACCTCTTAACTGTCCCCAGCTGACTCTGATCTGTCCTTAATAAGCACCCTGGGAAATTCCAATGAAAGAATAAGTCGTACTAAGTTATAAATAACTTATAATGATTGTATAAATTAGTGCCCCATGGTATTTGCCTTTGTGATAGGAAGCAGTATTGTTACTCCAAGAAATAATAGTGAAATCGTACAATTTCTACCATCAATACAGCAAATATACTTGATCATCAATATATTTGAGGGATGACAGTGCCAGCTTGGAATTCAGTAAGTAGCTACCCACTGAAATAGCTACATACAGTTTTTTAACTTCAGGAATATACAATTCAGGCATTGGATCTCCTGTGGCTAATCCTGTTGGAAAAACTAAACACCTCTACCTCTTCCAGGAACTGATAACCAAAAGGTTATCAGGCTTCAGACACTGATCAGTGATTCTCTAGAGACCCCAAGTGGTCAGAACAGGTACTCATCTTTGTAATGAACGGAAAGATGGCAGGACAAAATTAAGACCTATAACTTGGTTATCTTTATTAGAGAAACATTTGAAACTTTCAATATTGGTAAATTTGAGTCTTTTACTTTCATACTTTTGTTTCTTTCTCCTTTTTCTTCTTTTTCTATGCTATAATCCCATTTGGCCTAAATGCTTTAGAGGGCACTAGTCCTTGTTGGGCCCTCGTGCATTTTCCTCACTTTACCTGGGTTGTCCACACAACAAAAATCACCTTGCCCTTCAAGGGATCCAATCAAGCCTGAATTTCTGCCATGCATTACAAGGTCTCCTACATCTTGTTTCATTCTGATAGTCACCTGGTTTTTTGTTAGCTGATTCTCATACCAGCATACACTTTCAGGTAAGTACAAGAATATGCTACTGCTGCTTGAGATTTCCACCCTTATTCTGAAATGGACTATCCCAGGAGATAAAATTTTAAGGGCTGGATTCAAATTACTCTAGTTTGTTTGTTCATTGTGGAGCTCAGGAAATACAGTCATATATATATGGAAGATTCTAAAAGAGTAGAATAAACAATGCCAAAATTCACAGGAAATTTAGAGATGACCCTTCCCAACAAATAAAAAATCATTTCCACAGGGGTGCCTGGGTGGCTGAGTTGGTTAAGCATCTGACTTCAGCTCGGGTCATGATCTCACAGTTCGTGAGTTTGAGCCCCACATCGGGTTCTGTGCTGACAGCTTGGAGCCTGGGGCCTGCTTCAGATTCTGTGTCTCCCTCTCTCTCTCTCTGCCCATCCCCTGCTCATACTCTGTCTCTCAATGTCCCAAAAATAATAATAAAAAAATCATTTCCACATATTTATAGTAAAAGCAATATAAGTACAGTACCTGTTTTAACATGTACGTTTATTATTTATACATTTTAGTTGGCAATTGTTTTCCTCTTGAAAATTTTCTTATGCTACTAAAATTACTTAGATATATATCACATATTAAGTATATATGTTCACCAAACTGTACTAGGACATTTCTTTGGCATTATATTATGATTCCTCCCGGCTTTGAACTAATCACACCTCAGTCATAGAAAGAGGTGAATCACATCAATAGGAATAGGTGAGGGCTGCAAGCACATCATGTATAAATCTTATCTAAGCTCCCACTTCACCTTGAAGTTCTAGTCCAGGATCACAAACAGGTTTCTTTAATTCATCTTTAAAAATCCCCACTTCAGATGAAGCCCTTTCCATTTAATTCTGAGTGACCTAGATGTGAAACTGAGAGTCAGGCCAGTGATAGAAGCAGCAGGTCCAGAAGGAACTATTTAATTTGGACCCCCATTTGGGCAATCTGCTCTTAATCATAGAAGTATATGACGTCTCAGAAGACCTATCAAATTAATGGCTGGTCCATAAAATAAATACATACATAGTTACAAATGGCTAGTTAGTGGATAGTTGTGTCCTAGATATGTATGGTATCAGAGAGCTTTTTAATCAAAGGCTCAAGGAGAGGGGGTAAAAAAGCATATTGCCTTTTGCTTTGGTTTGCTTCCTCAGATCAGTCCAACTTGGAAATAGCAGAGAGAACTGAATAATACTTAGTAATATCTTTATTGTGTAGTTCAAATCCAAGACGATAATCTTAGTGTAAAAGCAAGCTAGTTTTTCAGCCATTGTTATGGACTGTGTTTTATTCCTCCACTTCATGCATTGAAGTCCTGCCCTCCAAGATGATGGTATTTAAAGATGGAGCCCTTAAGAGATAACGAAGCTTGGATGAGGTCATGAGCATGGAATCCTCATAAAGGGATTAGTGCCCATATAAGAAAAGACACCAGACAGTTTGCACTCTCCCCTCCATGTAAGGGCACAGCAAGGAGGTGATCATCAGAAAGATGGTTTTCACCAAAAACTGGCCGTATTGGTACCCTATCTCAGACTTCCAGAACTGTGATAAAGTTAATTTCTGTTTTTTAAGACAGCCATTCTATGGCATTTTGTCATGGTCCAAGCAGACTAGATAGCCAATTGCATACACGATGCACATACCACCAGTCTAGAAGTTAATCCCACCAAGACCTGATTGACACTGACCAGAGACACTGATCTAGATCCCTCTCCATGTAGGCACTTTCTCACTATTAGGTATTTTGTCTTTGCTCTCAAAACCTAAGTAAATCCTTCAAATCCTATTATTTATATTTATATATAAATAATATATATAAATTATACATATCACAAGATAATTTTAAATTTGCAAGATAAGCCCTGATATCTAATATTCTCATCTTCTGTCCAAAGAACTTATAGCCTGGTGCCCCCCCAGTCCCAATTGCCACACTTGAGGATTTTGAGAAGTCAGGGAAGGCCAGACAAAAATCCTTATTTACTAACAAGAGCTTCTGTGTCAGTCCCCTAATCTTATCTCCCAATCTGCTGAGCTCAGTTTTCTCTTCCTCACCTAAGAGCTAGGGTAAAGCCAAGGTTAAGCAGTCTGCTATGACTTTAGAAGGAAGAGGGTAGAGAACTATCACATTATTTCATTACAAAACACAACCCCTTGTTAATTACTAACATATTTGAGTGCTTAATATATGAAGGCTATCACATTGGATTTGCAAAAATTTGAAAAAAAAAAATTTCCCCAAATTGTAAGAGTGTGCTTATGTGTAGAAAATTTACAATTATTATTACCTGAAGAACTGGTACCATAATTGCTGTTAGGGAAGAAACAATTTTTCCTTTGGATAGTCTTTTGTGGTAGAAGGTAGACTGAAAGTACAAGGATCATCAGAAACAAAAGCAATAAAAGAGACAGCTAAAGAGACTATTCTGCTAGTGTTCTGCAGGAGAAAATGAGAGAGATCTGGTGTTTCTCCAAAATGAGAGGGAAAAGAGATGAAGAACCAAACAAATGACATGGTAGGAGGACAGGAACTGTGTTAAGTCAAGGTAGCCAGTGTAGAATACACTTTGGTGAGCCTTTAAACACAAGAATGGGAAAACGTAAGAAGTGGCTTAAAAACAAGAGTTGAATAGTCAGAACTGCTCTGTATTTCAGCAGTGAATGCTTGAATAATTCCCCACCCATTTATCTAATGCACATCACAGTCTCGCCAGGGGCGCTCCCTAGAGGCTCCTGTGTGCTACCTGCAGGCCTGTTTCCAGGGACCATTGCCCTGGACTCCCCAGAGCTTTTTCAGGCCCAGCAGACCCAGCCTGTGCCAATTGTTCAAGTCTTTAGAATACATAAACACAATTTGATAAATTAGTAAATTTGGTAAACTGAGCAAATTGGGTGTTCAACAATTGGCAAACTGGTTTTTGGCAAGTTGGACCAATCGTCCTAGTACTAGGAGAAGGAAATCATCTCAGGCTTCAGCAAGTCAGACCACCAACGCATTCAGTACAGCACTTTGATGTTCACTCCTTCCATTCTCCTACTGTCCTCCAAAGTGTCTGAAACTGAAGAACCAGTCCTCATTCTCTGAGAGATGGTCAATGGTTTAGACTTAGGCCTGGAGAGATCAGCTCTGACAAAAGATCATATCTACAGGTCTCCTTTAAGCAAAAAGTTAAGAGGAAATGATTAGCTAGGATTTACCTGTAAGAAGAAATATCCATACAAGAGAGTGGCTACTATCAACCTCGGTAAGAAGATCACATTCAGAAGTAGGGCACAGATCAGTGGTTAGAATTCACAAAACTTTGAGATTACAAGTGTGGCCCAGGGCATGATTGCAAAGTGGATATGTATACACGCCAAAGGAGGATAAAAATGGTGTGGTGTGCAGTGAGGGCTAGATGCTCAGCTCCACCTCTCATCTCAAGCGCATCATCTGGGGAATGAAGAAGACATACTACAGAAGAATCAAGCTCATATATGTCTCCTTTTTCCCTCATCATTCTCCCATTGCATCATTTAGGAATTCAGCTGCAGATGCCCTGAAGGAGGCAGGGTTCAAAATCATTTTTGGTGAAGGCATTCTCTGCCCTTCAGAGAGACTATCCCCTACTCTGTTCTCAATGGGAGACCACAATGCTCCTATGGGGGATTCTCTGCCCATGTATCCAGAGCTGAGCTCCAAAACAGAGCCCGGATGTGGCCAGCCATTTCCCAGGCTTGGACTGCTCAGAACAGAGCTGGTTCCTGCCAGGAAAAACACGGCAGAAGGCATGTTGGTTGGTGGGGGAAGGAGGTGAGAGAGCATCTGCTCTTCTTTCTTTCCTTATTCAGTTCTCTTATAACCAATTATTTCCTTCATCAAGACAGAAAAAAGCTAAACATATACTGAAGAGAGTCCTTATTGCAATCAGCATGAAAACTCCAGCTGGGAACATTAAAATCACACACACACACACACACACACACACACACACACACACACACTACACAGAACACATGACACCCCTGTTGGCAGCCCCCAGCACTGGACCAGCCAACACTCTGCATCTTGAGAGCCAAAGACACATCTGCAGAAATGCATGCTGTACAGCAGCCACAGTCGAGTCTGATGCTGGAGAAGAGGGCAGAGGTAAGTGTGTGTCTCCTCCAGCACTCCATCCACAGGTCCCAAAGGCTTTCCCAGCACCAAGCCAAGGAGGGGGCTGTCAGCCTGTATCCATCTAGGTAGGGGGCAGTGGAATGACCAATGGACACAACATCAAACCTGGGATCCTCCTGCTACAGGCCACCTGAGAGGTAGGAATTTATCTTTAGACTGGCTTCCAAATACAGAGTGGTGCTACATGAATGAGGGCTTGCAATTCTATTCTCAAGTTTAAAAAAAAAAGCTGTGCTATCATAAAGAAACAAAGACTCTCTTGGGCCCTCTTACCAGATTTAGGTAGGGGGTAGATTTCCACAACTAAACAAATATGAAATTTAAAACAAAGGCCAAAAGACTGGCTCATGACTAGCTCTCTCCAGCAACCCTTGGAGAGAAACAACCTCATATTAATAATACTCCTTAACCTGCTTGAGGGTATGGCCAGCACACCGGCTGTAGAATCGAGTGCTCAGCACATAGCTATGATAGATACCCCTGGCATCATCTGCAGCTGTATGAGCACTTTTCAGAAACCACCCAATTCAATATCCCAAACAACTAAGGTTGAATCCTCAGAAAGAGGCTGATTCGGCCTGTGGTCATGTTTGATGAGTTGCTCTAATTTGGAAAAGAGGTTGACATTTCTCACACTGAACAGGTTGGAGTGAGCCTGACAGTGGTCAGCAGAAAAAGTCCCATGGCCCTGTGGGGACCTTCCAGAAACAGCTTGCTCTACTATCTCCCAGACTTAAACTCAATCCACTTCTTGGCTTTGGCAAGAACAAGGCAAGAAAACAGAAGTGGTTCGTATTTCATCTTCTGGCCCTGGAGCTACAAATGCCCTCAGTCACACATCTTCCTCCTGGATTGGCGAAGAGTAGTGGCCCTGGATGGGCCTGAATCACCCCTCTGTCACCCCTGGCTAGGCCCTGGTATGGTGTGCAGTAAGGCCCTTCCTATGCAGACAGCTCCTGCCTAGAGTGCTCCCACCCTGATGGCACACTCAGTTTCAATGGTTTCAAATCAAGTCATAAAAGCTGAATGCATCCTCTTCCCCAGGAAACAAGAGTGTGAGTTTGAGAGGGAATCTGGCTTTCTAGGGGGGCCTTATCTCTCTGTACTGGGAGAGACTTCTAAGTATGAGAGATCATAAGCAAAACCTTTCTCAGGGATTCCTTCTTTGACCATCATACCCCCAAACCTCCTTGCTCTTCATCTGGGGATCTGCTGAGTTCCTGTCCCCAAGCACTAAGGACACTCCTGGGAGTAATGCTAGAGTGTGTCAGGGAAAGGAGAGTAAGAGCAGGATTCAGTTTTGGAATGCCCTTGGTTCTTCATGAGGCACCCTCTCACAGAACCTCAAAGACCAAAACCATAACAAGGACACAGAGCAAGCTTGCAGATAACCTGGCTATCGTTCTCCCCATGGCTGTGCAGGCAGCAGAAAGGGCAGGAGAGTGGGAGGCTTGAGATAGAAAAGAGTTCATCTTGAACCACCTTTTTCCTCTGGCCAAACAATGTCAGGTGGAGGCTAAGACTGAGAAGCTGGTCTCCTTCCACGGGAAGGTAAGTGCCATCCATTAGTGCCAACTCATATTTGTTGATCACCTCTGATGGCCCTCACTGAGGTCAGCCCTGGAAAGAAGACAGGACCACAAGGCATGGTCCTCAAAGGGATGGCATCCACAAGCGACCCAGCACAGGTAAGGCAAGATGGTGTAGGGGTGAGTGCATGGGCTCCAAATCTAGTTGGCTTGGGTTTAAATCCAGATTCCAGCACTTCAGCCAGAATTTAGGGCAGGTTTTTTAGGTTGCCATTTTCTCATTTGTAAAATAAAAATGGCATTGGGGGTTCAACCTTATGTACACAAGGGCACTAACTTATATAAATGTCAGCTATTCATGAGATAAGAAAAAATATCAAATATAAAACAACAACAAAAAGATAATATGACAGCCATGGAACAGTCTACAAACCTAGGTGGGTAAGAGGGGACACTTCTCCCATTTTCTTTTTTTCTATTATTTTTTAAATTTTTTAAAATGTTTTTATTTATTTTTGAGACAGAGAGAGACAGAGCATGAGCAGGGGAGGGGCAGAGAGAGAGGAAGACACAGAATCCAAAGCAGGGTCCAGGCTCTGAGCTGTCAGCACAGAGCCTGACGCGCGGCTTGAACTCATGGACTGTGAGATCATGACCTGAGCTGAAGTTGGATGCTTAACCGACTGAGCCACCCAGGCACCCCTCTCCCATATTCTATCAATCAATTTAAGTACAGCTCAAGCTCCCAGTAAATGTAACACAGTTGCTTTTGGACTCCCTACCACTCAGGGCTGAGCCTTACATAGCTTCAGGACACTGGGAGACCTTCTTCATCCACACTTGCCCTGCTCTGGCACTCTGGATTCTGCTCAGATGTTTCATTTCTCAGCCCGAATGATTCCATCAGGCCAGAAGCTCTGCCACCTCCTGGCCTGTCTTGGGGATCAGCAGACTTTGCCATGGTTGGAGACCTTGTGATAAACAACACACCATGCAGCCTCCTCTGAGGTTTTTCTGCTGGTCCAGGGCCTGCCCATATTTACCAGCCCCCTCCCCATATCCCCTTGTGAGAGTCTCTCTTTTCCCTTTCTGCTTGTCCACAAAGGAGCCTCCACAACTTTCATTTTTGTTACATCAGGATTTCCAGTTAAAAAGAAAAAATGAAGTGCATTTTTCAAAGTCATCCAATAATACACACACACATTTCCAACAAAAGATTTGCAAGCATCACTTACCCTCTCTATGGGAGAATCATTGTTTTCTAGTCTATTCTATCCTAATGTATCCTATTTAACTTTCTTTAAAGCTCTGATCACAAATGACTAAATAGATTTCATAACCCACTGATGGGTTCCCACCCATGGTATGAACATTGCTGCCATAGTTGGGGTAGAGCCAATGAAGAGACATCACAAAAAATTAGCCTGGTTGTATTTGTGTTTGTAATAAATCTCCTCTGGGCTATGTGGGGTTTGACTTTGAGAATGATAAATGGAAGGATGCAGATCAGACAGGTGGTTCTTTTATTTCTCAAGGTGGTCTACAATAAAGGCATGGCACTAAAACAGAAATAGTAGGGATAAAGAAGAGGTAATGATCACAAGTTAGGAACCAGAATCAGTAGAATTTAATACTGGATTGGACATAGACCTGAAAAGACTGGAAAAAGACTGGAATGGCTCCCAAGTTTCTGCCTCAAGACTGGGTCTACCATTAACTGAGGCACACACATCTAGATGGGCAACACCTTGGTTCACCTTAAATTTGAGGTTCTTGAGCCATACCTACACAGAGAGCCCAGAAGGCATTTTCATGCACAAGTCTGAAAAAAGAGAACTATAGACTAATATTTTGGAACCATCAGCATAAAGGTAGCATTTAAAGCTTTAAAAGTGTGTGTGCAATCCCCCAGGGAGACTTCTACGTGTGCCTGGCACATAGAAGATTGTTTCATTCTGTCTTTGTATATGTGATTATATGTACACAGTATTTTACACACAGAATTAATTGCTGTCATATTTCCCCCTGCTCCCACACATAACACTTGTTGACAACAAAATTAGCAAGATAACCTCTGACCTCACAATGGAACTCAGAGTGGGCCAGTGTCATCTGGCCCATTAAACCAATGCACATCTCTCCTTTGGTACTTGGTTGTAGCCCCAGGAGACTAAGGGCACATCTGTTGGCTTATTGCTACATTCACACATCCAATCCTGTGCTCGGCATAGAAAACGGGTACATAGTAGGCACTCAGGGGGAATTACAGAGGAATGAGGCAGGTCATCCTGCCTCCACATTTAACCATCACATTATACATCTATCTAATCTGAAGTCAGGATTTGTGCATGGCTGACAAAGGGGAGACCTTTTTTATTAGAAAAAAATGCTCAGAGTATGAATAATAATGCGATTGCTTAGAAATGTGACCAATTTTTTTTGGCAAGATATGACAAAAATTAGTTTTGTATCTAAAAATCACATAATGACAGAATAAAAGAATCTTCTACTATGAAAATAGAATTACCATACTCTTAACAAATGTAACAGTCATGCTTGAATGAGTTAGATGAAATTTCCCTGCTGTGACTAAAACACATTGCCTTATACAAATACATGGTTTCACAAAGATGGCATTTTATATCATTTTAAAAACCATCAAAATAACTTTCCAAAAATATTTCATTTTAAGACTTTGAAAATATCTAGGGTGCCTATGTGGCTCGGTTGGTTAAGCATCCAACTCTTGATTTCTGCTCAGGTCATGATTTCATGGTTTGTGAGATCAAACCCTGCATGTGGAATGTGGAGCCTGCTTGGGATTCTCTCTCTCCCTCTCTCTCTGCCCCTCTCCTGCTTGTGCGTGCTTTCCCTCTCTTACAAAATAAATGAATAAACTTCAAAAATTAAATCAAAATAAAATAAACACATAACAAACAGCACATGCCTGAGATCAGTGTGATATTGTTGGATATTTTTTAATGTTTATTTTATTTTTGAGAGAGAGAGAGACAGAGTGTGAGCAGGAGAGGAGCAGAGAGAGAGGGAAATACGGAATCCAAAGCAGGTTCCAGGCTCTGAGCTGTCAGCACAGAGCCTGATGTGGGGCTCGAACCCACCAACTGTGAGATCATGATCTGAGCCAAAGTTGGACACTTAACCGACTGAGCCACCAAGGTGCCCTAGATATTATTGGATGTTAAGTTAAGGAACTATGAAAAATCTTCCAGCCAGGGTTCAAAACTGTTTTAATTTATCATTTTAGTCTTTTACATATGTATGGAAGGAGCCTAATCCCATCTTTATTGATAGGATCTTAAAAATTATCAGTTTGCAATGCTATGTTATAATGTCTAATTTATTCTAAACCCCTTGCACAAAAACAGGGCAATAGATTTGTATGAGAACTTTAACGTGAACTCCTCAAAGGGTATTCATTTAATCAGGCATTCTCTGAGAAGCCTACTGTAAGCAGCTTTCAATGTGGCTTTCCAAATCTGCACTAGAAGATATAACCCATGTAAACATGTTAAATAATATTTTCATTGGTGAAATAACGGGTGTTCTAGATAATGATCAGATGGAAATTGTATGCAGGCACCTTAAACTTTGCATGAAAAAAGTATGAAAATTTGTCACATTCCCCCTCAGTGTGAGACCCTAGATCTGGTCCAGTGTTCCACCACTTGAGGAAGGACATTCTTGTCTGTTCAAACTAGGCAGCTTTTTTTTTCCCTTTCAAGAATACTGTTTCATCTGCCTTGAAATGAATATTTATCCAAAGTGTTTGGCATGAGTGCCTATAAAGACAAAGACTTCCTCAGGCCAATTACATAACTGCTTGCTAATAAATGTTACATTATGGTAGAATTCTGCCTGAGACTTGCTTTCATTATTCCTAACACCTGGTAACTAGGGTGAGGGAAAGAGCTATCCAGTTCCCAATTACCTATAACTGTTGGAAGCGACCAGTAATCACCAAAAAAGTCTGACATTGTCATTGGCTAACCTGACTTACATGAATTCCCAAAAATGTAGTAGACACACAAGTAGGGATAGCCAGAAAAAGACTGTATCCCTCTCCCAAATAACCTGAAGCTGAATAATTTCTGAGGCCTGACTATCCTCAGAAAAAGTGACATAAAATGAAAGGTGAAGATATAATGACTGAACTAGTCTAAATATCCCATTACAGAGGTGAGAACTTCAACCCACGGATAAAAGACCAGAATCACACAGGAAACAAGTGGGGCCATACACACTGCTTCAGCACAAAGGCAAGCCAATCAGCAAAGAAAGGTCAGCCTCATTCTGTCCCAAGTGTAGGACATTTCCTACATTTCCCATACTCCCTGGGTGACTGGAGGGTAGTTGAAAGACTTCCTCTCAAAAACAATAAAAGAGACATTTGTCATCTGTCACCTCATGTTGTTACCTGGCCTAGGGAAGTGGCATGTTCTCAGTAGGAACTTCATAGGATTTAATTTATCTCAAGTTTTCCTAGACCTGGCCTAGACCTGGGCCAGTTTCTGAGCAGAGGGAAAGAGTTAAAGGTAAATGCCAAAGGGCAACAAGAAGGAGAAAGATACTAAAAGATGTTCCTTTTGGTGGCAGCCTTCCCTGCATCACTACATTACCCTAGGGTCAGCACTAACCCCCAATGAGGAAACCCCCAATGAGTGGCGGGTTAGCTCTTGTCTTGGAAACAACAGAAGCATAATACTTCTCTGAACATTCATGCTCTTTAATATGTTTATCCCAAATCCTTACAATGAAGAGAGGCTTCTTCCTTTCCATTTCCTTGACCAGATGAACTCACAGTCGTCCAGGGTTTGCATCACACAATGTCTCCAATGAAGCAGAGGTAGATGAAAGTAAAACACATCCTGTATCTCCTGCCAACTTAGAAAACAAGCCCAGATTGGGGCCAGATGTATAAATCATGCCAAATCATATTTTACCCTTCCAGAGCTCCACTCCCCTGAGACACTTAGAAACAGGAGCAGGTAGATGCTGACTGCTAAAAAATAAAAATAAAAATAAATTCCCTGAGATATAAGCAAGTGTTTTAGACTCAAGAAAAAAACCTGAATTTTCTGGTGCTGGGCATTAGATTTGCCCTTGGCAAAGCATTTAGGATGATTTGGAAAAAGTCAAAAGACTTGTGAGACATCAAAAACTGTGAACAATGCTTTAATGATTTAAGTGTAAATGAATCTTCGACACATCTGGATTAAATTTCCCATACAAGGCACATGCTAAAACACTGAGGAAAAATGTTTCTGACAAGCCAAATGTTCCAAATGAGTCCAAACTATGTGATAGATCATCTGTGAAGACCAATGGTGTACCATCCTACAGGATATGAGCTGCCTACAGGTGGATGCATCTCAGGCCCTTACCCAATAAATGGTGGTGGGAAAAATGGATATCTATATGGAAAAGAATGAAACCTGGACCTTTACCTCACACCATACACAAATACACAAAAATCGAGTCAAATGGATTAGAAATTCAAACATAGGACCTAAAACTAAATACTAAATGCTATATAGAGAAAGCCCTAAAGACTCCACCAAAAAACTACTAGGATTGATAAATGAATTCAGTAAGGCAGCAGGATACAAAATCAATATTCAGAAATCTGTTGTAATTCTATATACTACTAATGAAGCAATGGAAAGAGAAATTAAGAAAACAATCCCATTTACAACTGCACCAAAAATAATAAAATACCTACTAATAAACTTAACCAGAGGTGAAAGACTTTGTACTCTAAACACTATAAAACATTGATGAAAGAAATTAAGGATGTCACAAAGAAATGGAAAGATATTCCATGCTCATGGATTGGAAGAACAAATATTATCAAAATGTCTACACTATCCAAATCAATCTACATATTCAATGCAACAAAATACCAACAGCATTTTTCACAAAACTAGAATAAAAATTCTAAAATTTGTATGGAACCACAAAAGACTCTGAATAACCAAAGTAATCTTGAAAAAGAAAAAAACAAAACTGGAGGCATCACAATTCCAGATTAATTCAAGTTATATTACAAGGCTATAGTAATCAAAACAGCACGGAAACTTGCACAAAAATAGCCATATAGATCAATGGAACAGAATAGAAGGCCCAGAAATAAACCCACAATTATATGGTCAATTAATCTTCAACAAAGGAGACAAGAATATGCAATGGGAAAGAGGCAGGTCTCTTCAATAAACGGTGCTGAGAAAATTGGACAGCTACATGCAAAAAATGAAACTGGATCACTATCTTACACCAAACACAAAAACAAACTCAAAATGAATTAAGGACCTAAATATGAGACCTGAAACCATAAAAGTTTTGTAAGAGAGCACAGGCAGTAATTTCTCTGACATCGGCCATAACATCTTTCTAGATATGTCTCCTGAGGAAAGGGAACCAAAAGCAAAAATAAACTACTGGGACTGCATCAAAATAAAAAGCTCTGCACAGCAAAGGAAACAAGCAACAAAACCAAAAGACAACCTACTGAATGGGAGAATAGATTTGCAAATGATATATCCAATAAATGTTTAGAATCCAAAATATATTAAAAAAAGTGATATGACTCAAGACCAAAAAGCAAATAACCCAATTTAAAAAATGAGCAAAATACATGAACTGACATTTCTCCAAAAAAGACATACACATGGCCAACAGACACACAAAAAGATGCTCAACATCACTCATCATCGGGGAAATGCAAACCAAAACCACAATGAGATACCGTCTCATACCTATCAGGATGACTGAAATAAAAAAACACAAGAAACAACAAGTGTTGGTGGGGATATGGAGAAATAGGAATTCTTGTGCACTGCTGGTGGGAATGCAAACTGGTACAGCCACTGTGGAAGACAGTATGGAGGTTCCTCAAAAAATTAAAAATAGAACTACCCTATGAACCAGTAATCACACTACTTGGTATTTAACCAAAGAATACAAAAACACTACTTCAAAAGGATATATGCACCCTTATGCTTATCACAACATTGTTTACAATAGCTAAATTATGGAAGCAACCAAGTGTCCATTGATAGATAAATAGATAAAGAAGATGTGATACACACACACACACACACACACACACACACACACACACACATTCACGCACACTGGGATATTATTCAGCCATAAAAAAGAATGGAATCTTGACATTTGCAACAACATGTATGGATCCAAGAGTATAATGCTGAAAGAAATAAGCCAGTCAGAGAAAAACAAATATCATATGATTTCACTCATATGTGGAATTTAAGAAACAAATGAACAAAGGAAAAAAGAGATAAACCAAATAAATAGATTCTTAACTATAGAGAACAGACTGATGGTTGCCAAAGGGGAGGTGGGAGTAGTGGATAGGGGAAATAGGTGGAGGGGATTACAAATACACTTATCTTGAAGAAAACTGAGCAATATAAAGAACTTTTGAATGACTACATAGTACACCTGAAACAAATATAATGCTGTATGTTAATGACAATGGAATTAAAATTTTAAAAATGGGTTAAAAATTTAAACATAAGACATAAAACCATAAAACTCTTAGAAAAAAGCATAGGGAAAAAGCTGATCAACATCAGTTTTGGTGATGATTTTCTGGATTTCAGATGAAAAGCACAAGCAACAAAAGCAAAAATAAACAATTGGAATTACACCAAACTAAAAAGCTTCTGCATAGCAAAAGAAACAATAAAATGAAAAGGCAACCTATGCAATGGAAGAAAGTATTTACAAACCATATACCCATCAAGAGATTAGTATACAAAATATATAAAGAACTCATATAACTCAACAGCAAACATAAACAAAAAACAACAATAGCAACAACAAATAGCCAGAGTAAAAAGTGGGCAAAAAACCTAAATAGATATTTTTCCAAATAAGATATACAAATGGCCAAGAGGTATATGATAAAGTGCTCAACATCACTAATCATCAGGTAAATGCAAATCAAAACCATAATGAAATATCTCTTCACACTTAGTAGGATGATTATTATCAAAAAGTCAAAATATAACAAGTTTTGGCAAAGATGTGGTGGTGAAAAGGGAACACTTTTACACTTTAGTAGGAATGTATTTTGGCATAGCCTTCATGGAAAGCAGTAAGGAGGTTCCTCAAAAAATTAAAAATAGAACTACCATATAATCTAGCAATTCCATTTCTGGGTATAAATTCAAAGGAAATAAAATCACTACTTCAAAGAGCTATCTGCACTCCCAGGACACAGGAATTGTTTACAATAGATAAGATATGAAAACAACCTAAGTGTCTGTCAACAGATGAATGAATAAATAAAATGTAACACACACACACACACACACACACACACACACACACACACAGTGGAATATTATTAAACCTTAAAAAAGAAAGAAATGGTGTCATTTGCAACAACATGGTTGAACTGAGGACATTATGCTAAGTGAAATAAACCAGAGAGAGAAAGACAAATACTGCCTAGTACCACTTATAAGTTGAACAGAACTTTTTACAGAAGCAGAGAGAATGGTAATTATTCTGGGCTGGGGGGTGGAGAAAAGGGGAAATGTTGGTTAAAGGGTACAAAGGCTCAGGAATGAGTACATGTGGAGACCTACTGTACAGCATGATGACTGTAGTTAATGGTAATGTAATGTATACTTGAAATTTTCTAAAAGAATAAATCTTAAGTATCTTGCCACACACACTTTGTGGTAATCATTTCACAGTATATAAAATTAACACATTCTACTTTAAATATATACTTTTTATTTGTCAATGATACCTGAATAAAGTTGAAAAAAACAGGGGTCCAATAGGGCAAAACATGAAATAAAAAGTAAGGAAAGGAAAGAAAAGGAAATAGACCAAAAACCCCACCAAAAAAACTCCCCAAAAATATGAGCTATGAACCACAAACTTGTGAATCTTCCCTTTGGTTCAGTGGGTCCTACCATGGTCTCCTTGGCAAGGGAACACTCAACATTTTGAAAACTGATCAGTCTAGGTTCAGCCTGGAACGGAAGCTAAGACTGCCTTATTGAAAAAAATACAGAAACAGCCCAAGGGCTGCCATATAAGCTTAAAATCCATAATTTTGTGACATAATTTGTGCACATAAGAGAAAGTATGCCAGAAATATGAGTCTCAAAGACCAAGAGAGAACAAAATTATTCTGGGTAAAAAATAATTAAATTTTGAGGCTTTTTAAAAATGTTTTATTTATTTTTGAGAAAGAGAGAGAGAGAGAGAGCAAGCAATGGAGGGGCAGAGACAGAGAGAGACACAGAATCCAAAGCAGCTCCAGGCTCTGAGCTGTCAGCACAGAGTCCAACATGGGGCTGGAACTCATAGGCCATGGGATCATGACCTCAGCCGAAGTGGGACACTTAACCAAGTGAGCCACCCAGGTGCCCCATTAAATTTTAAGTTTGTAAAAATCCACAATAATTCACAGTAGACTAAGATAGTCAACTTTAAAATAAAGAAACCAAGATCTCTTTTAAAGTAGCAATAAGGCTGACACATTCCGAACCTGGCTGAGTGACTAAATCCATTAATCTAAATCTAAATCTGAGTCAGGGCAGGAAATGTGGTATCATGAGGTCTACAGACTATTGAAGAGCGAGAACAGCTGCAGAACTGCCCGCCTGTTCTCCAGATTGAGGTCCATAACACTCTTCAAACCACATATAAAAGCTGTGAAAACAAGAAAATGCATTAAGAAAAAAAGTCAGCAATCATTATATATTAAATGGGTTTAGTGTATCATCTTTGGATTCAGCCTGACTTCTATTTCTACATCTTCTAGAAAAGGTAACAGTAACTATCACTAATCCCAAACAGCCTGCCCTAAGAATTTCTATGTTAGTTTGTGCACAAAAAGGAAGGAAGAAAGACAGGGAAGGAGGGAGGGAGGGAAGATAGGAGGGAGGGAGGGCGAGTATCACACCAGATTTGGAGCATTTGAAGAATTACAAATGATTGGACTGGCTATACAGGGCTTTATCATTAGACTGTGTACTTGAAAATCAGAAGATGAAAAACGTAGAGGAAAGCTGAGTAAAGACATAAAAGGCAACTAAGAATGGTTTATTTTAGGATATAATCATTCTTATGGAATGAACTGGAAGGCGGGGGGGTTAGATGGAAGAAAGGGTGAAGAAATCCCAGCTAATTGATTTTGATATTTTAAAAAAAATTTTACAGTTTCACCACTAAATGTCAAAGAAATTTTAAACTGCCCACACTATTCCCAAACTATTTTATTCATGTTTCATCATTTGGTGAATTTAATCAGTTCCATAAAGGAAGCAGAAATGATGGTGAAATGAAAATATAAACTTCAAGAGCTTGGGAATCATCATTGAGGAGCCCTGCTTCTTCCCAGTAAGCCTGATCAGCTGTGGGCTTGGATAGAACGAGAATCTCTTCTGAACTTACATAACCTTAAGTCAGAAGATGAGAAGTGTCTAATAGGAGACAGATCGAAAAGGATGAGCTCTCAGTAATTACTCAGCCAAAGTTTTTATAAAAAGTAGCAAGAAAGGTTTCATGTATTTCACACTTTTCCCTAGAATAGGTTTTACCAAATTTTAGTAAAGACACATGGAAAGATTTCTTTCTGGGCATTAACTTAAATCTCATTTTCAATTCTTATTTTTAGACGTGAAGTCCTGCGGTTGGCATTACAGAAGTGTTTCTGGAGGGTGGCCATGTTGCTGATGATTTTTAATGGATGCCAAAGAAGAAAAAACATTCCAACTTGGAGGGAATAATTTAGGCCAGAGAAGAAAGCACAGGCAGTCTAAACACAAACCATCTATGTTAAACAAATGCAGCCATCCTAAAACAATAGTTTGTACTTCAGACAAAAGAAAAAAAATATATATATATAGTGATACTCTCATGGGTTACAGAGAATCATACAAGAAATATTATAGAAATGATCCTTTTTGGTACTAGGAAAAATTAGAACATTTGCCTCAAATATTGTGCTGTGGTTAGAGACCCATTCCTAGCCCCAAGGCCCTTTTCTCTTGCCAAACTAAAGTGGATAGACACATGAGCAGGAGGAGGAGGGGGACCAGCCCTTGGACACTTAGGTATGTGGGAAAAAATTGGATTAAATAATGGGAATATCACACAAGGAATTCCAAAGACCTGGGGTCTAGTTCAAAATCTGCTATTTACTAAATACGAAGCATGAATAGGTATCTTATCTGAGCCTCCATTTCTCATTAATAGAAATGGGATGATAATTCTTTATCTTTCAAAGTCCTTGGGAAGATCAAACGCTATATCAGGTGCAAGGTTAAAATAAATTTGGGGACTAATCATAAGTCCTTGTAAACTGAAATTCCTAAGAAGAAAACATGTTTTTCTGGCTTAAAGAAGCAAGATGGAGCTTTAACTTTTCAACAAACTGTAGCAGAACAAGTAGGAGAGGTATCATAGAGTACCAACTAATGTTTAAGAAATGCAAGATAGGGGCATGTGATGGCTCCATCAGTTGAGCGTCTAACTCTTGATTTTGGCTCAGGTCATGATTCCAGGGTTGTGGGATCAAGTCCCTCCACACTAAGCATAGAGCCTGCTTAAGATTCATTCTCTCTCTCTCTCTCTCTCTCTCTCCCCCTTCCTCTGCCCCTCTCCCCCACTCATGTGCGCTCTCTTTCTCTCCCTTTCTCTCTCTCAAATAAAAAAAATAAGTAAAAAAAAAAAAAGAAAAAAGACAAAAAAGAAATGCAAGATAGTAAAAATGAAACTTTAATTTGATTTTTGGACAGTTCATTAAAGTTGCTTTCATGCCCAAGGCAGTGACAGGTAGTCAATTCAGCATTTAGGCATGCCCACAGTCACTTCTGGTCTCATATAGCATCACTCAATGCCATGTCACAGACTCCCAGTCAACCTGAGTCTTTCTCAGACTCCAACCTTCTCAGTGTCACTTGGACAAAGCTCTCAAAAAAAATGTCAGCTTATCTGACTCCAATAGGGTGTTAAGTTCCTCATGTCAGAGCTCTACAAGTAAGACACTATTCTTAGCAGGGCTTACTTGAGAAATATTTAGCAGTGGTTGTTAGCTATTCTAGGAATGACACTGAATTTGGATGGGATCAGGTTGGCGTCTCCACTAGAAGAATGTCTATTCTGGTAAGGAATGGAGCATAGGGATTGTAATTTCAATTAGAATATTTTAAACCATCTTGTGGGTAAACAGAAGTTCTTGCAGCCCAATTCCTCAACATAATTCACCCATGGCTCTGAATTTTCTCATGAAAGGTGAGGGGTACTTCTAGTCAGTATTATCACCTTAACCATCATGGTAATTGGTTACATTCATATCTTCCATTGATAAAGACAGAAACTAGATGCAAGGAGAGTCAGTAGACCCCTTCTCAAAACACATCCAAGGTATCTCCCTGAATAGTTCACCATAATTTTTGGCACCCAAGACTGGCATCATTGTATGGTCTAAGCTGGTGTTTCAGGTAGAAAAACTCAATCAGGAAACCAGAATGAGGCACTTGAGAAGGCAAAAAACAAACTTAGGCTAGTTGATATCTGAGGGCTGAATAACATGTGAACAAATGTTGCTTACCTGACAAATTTTCATAGAGTGGGCTCTGGACATGAAAAACAGTGTATCACAGTCCATTTCTAGGCTTTCGTGTGTTCACAGTATATATCCAACCTTTTGTATTCCCTCTGTTCAAGAAGGCTTATCTACAAAAGTTCTTCCTAAATGCACTTCCAGGGGCGCCTGGTGGCTCAGTTGGTAGAGCATCTGACTTCAGCTAAGGTTATGATCTTGCCTTTTGGGTTCAAGCCCTGCATCAGGCTCTGTGCTGACAGCTCAGAGCCTGGAGGCTGCTTTAGATTCTGTGTTTCTCTCTCTCTCTGCCCCTCTCCTACTCGTACTTTGTCTCTGTCTCTCAAAAAATAAAACGTTTAAAAAAATTAAACAAATAAGTAAATAAATGTACTTCCAATCACTGGGTCATTTAATCTAGATGAATATAGGAGCTAGTATCTATAAAGCACTTAGAAAAATCCCTGGCACATAGTATTATCTATATAAATGTTTGTTAAATAAAAAATTTAAGCGTTTAGTACATCCATTTTTAAACAAGTCAACAAAATTATAAACTCCTTGGAAATTAAAAAAAAATTCCTTACAGTTCTATCAGAATTTTGGGAACATACCAGACATGTAATAAACTGTCTCCTTTCTAATATTTATCATCTGTCAGGTTATCCAATAGGAATTGAACACTTTTAGAGACCTATTGTTCAGTATCTTGTATGTGAACATGCAGAGAAACCAATTTGTAAAGAAACCACTGCAGTTTCCTTACTCTTGCAGATGCTCATTATGCATCCTGCATGTCACTTGGCAGGCCTCAAACCTGCATCTAATTCATTTCAGAAGCTGTGTAGCAGCACACCGCCATTGGCAGCCTTGATGCAGTCCTTCATGCCATCAGATTTGAGAGGATGAAGGGGTCAGAAGACAAGGTTCTTGACCTACCCCCAAAAGAAGTCACATGGTGTGTGATCTAGGAGGTCAGGAGGCCACTGTTCCTGAGATGTGTACGGGGAAAGCTCTATATGTGGGACCACAATGTGGATTCCTTGATCCCTGATAGTGTTACCTATCATATGAGCTACAATAGCCCTCCTCTTGAAGGAACTTTACTCTGAGTCTTAAATGCTATTACTCTTTCTCCTTCTTCACATACTTACCCTATTTAAGGTACCCTATTCCTCCTGGGTGGTGGGGGGGAAATATATATATATATATATATATATATATATATATATATATATATATATACTAGATTGAGGCAGATAATGAGCTCTTTATGCCCCTATTTTCACCTTTAATTCTTCCATTTACTTGTTTCTTTGAAACACTTCTCACTTTCCCCATTTGAATTGCTTCCTTCTGAAACTTCTCTCTGTCCATTTGCTCTTCTTGGGAATCAAGGTTCAGGTTAAAAGAGTCATTTTCCCAGTACATATAGTTTGCAATTCATCAGTGTTCCAAACAGCTTTGTTGTCCAATTAATTCATCAAATCTTATCCTGCCTTCCCTCTTCTTCAGATGAACTACATTTTCCAAAAATTATTTCCCAAGCTTCAGACTTTGTTGTCTCCCTGTGCTCACTGACACTAAAAGGCTTTCCTAATGTGACTCTTTACCCAGTATCAGTTATGTGCTATTGACTTCTTTCACCAAATATTTCCAAAGATGTTCAATAAGCCTGCACCTCAGAACCTCTTTAATGACTCTCTACAATGGAGTGGACATCTATGTAGTCTCAGACCTCAATTCTCATGGTCTGTTTCCACCCATGGATCAGAAAGTCCATACAACTTAACATATCTGTAACTCACTTAGTAGGTGATAGTTCATCAAATCCCAAAAAGAATGCTGCACTAAAATCTAATCAAATAATCTATCATTACTCTCTTTAGTCCTGTAACATATCTTCTGTACCAAGGACGGTTCTCAGCATGTCCAAATAAGTTGCTCACTTAGAAACACAACTATGTGCAAGACTGTTACTCATTCCTTTAGTGGCAAGCCCAAGGAATTCCAGAGATGAGAGAGGGGTTACCACATGAATTCCCTTCAGAAAACTGACTTCCTTTATTTCATTGCCCTCAAGGAATCTCCTTTACTCCTCATTCCATGCAATAAAGAGATCTCAGAGGAAACACATTTTTTAGGCAAGGAAAGAAATGCAAAGACCTCAAAACAAAAAGACCTCAGAAGTGTTTTTCTGGAGTTGATATTTTCCAAGCTGGTGCTGACTTTCCTTCAGTCACTGAAAGACAAGGATATTTGAGCTTTGCTTTTCATTAATCTGAATATGACTAGCACCTTCATAGTACCCCTCACATATATATAGCTACCTTCACCCTTCAACAAAAATAAACCCATTCCTACCACCAGCAGCTACCTACTCTTCCACTAACATTGTCATCATGTTCCCTTTCACAGCCCTCTGCTCTCCGGGTGAAAGGGTGTGGGCAAGAAATAGGAAGACTTTCATCACTCTAACACCAGTATTACGGATTCCACATTATAACTGAATAGCTGTTAGATTCATGGATTAGCAAAATTCTCAAGGTAACTGGAGATTAGATGCTTAATAAATGTTACTTACTATTCCACCAGACTCTAGGCAAGGCCTGTATCTATATTTTCTCATTAATGTGTCTCAGCATCTACCAGAGTATTTGATGTATAATAAGTGCTTAATATCTATTTGTTGAATAAATGAACAAATAAATGAGTAAATGAATGAATGAGTAAATGAGAGATCACTTATTACAAATAAGTATTTTAAGGATGACAAATGCTATGTCGCATTAATAAGAGACATTTCATATTTACTTTGTCTTATAGCATTTGCAGTCTTAAATAATACAAAACTAATTTAAATGACTTGCTCAGTTTCTCATACTTCTAACACCAACTTTTTAGTGCTCTTAAGCTCAAGAAAATGTTGTATCTGGGAAATCAGCTCCAGCAACAAATTATTAAATATAATAATAGGGCCATGTGAATCTATATTAGCTTATAAGCACAGATACTGAAATCAAAAATGTGTGTGATGTTAATAAAATATATGAATATTAATGAGTATAATTTATGATATAAACTATAATTTAGATGCTATTTTCCTACTCAGGCATTTGATAATCCCTGACTGCATAATCAATATCACCTTGACATTAATAAGAGAATGCCAAGCTGATGATAATTTTGATGGTTGATCAATGTTTGCTGATGAAAATTTTGCTAGTTGTTCAATATTGATAATTTCTTTCAAATTAGCTATAAAAGCAAGATGTCCTATGGGAAAAATACAAATTATGGGGAGACTAAAAAAACAGAAATAAGATGTTTTTATATCAGCAAGTGAAACAGTTATATCTATTTCAAAATTGCAGGGTTAGGTTCTATATCCACTAAAGAAAAAAGTAGAGAATTTCACCAATTATCCAGGTATTTCAAAGGAGGAACTGTGTTTTGCTTAGTCTACTAAATATCTCATTTTAACTGAGGGCTGGTTTTGTTTCACATGATCTCAGAAATAGCCCCAGTTTTCTCCCAAAAAGCCGGTAGTTAGGTGTCATGGGCAATCTTTATGCCACGGGAAAACTTAGTTTTAGCGTGATTCACTGGTCTCCTATGCATTGCATTTATTACAAATGGGTTGTATTTTATTATATTACTAATTAGAAATTAAAAAGCACATATAATGAATATGTTGATCTAGAGACAGGAAGGAAATAGCACTGCTTATTTACCCGAATATTACATAAGTATCATTTCCTTGACTCTAAATACAAATGAGTCTGCCTTATTCTAGTCTTTGTTAATTGTCATGTGGACTTCAAGAAATCCACCATCCACACGATGGAGATAAGGTCTGCTTCATCCTGCTCTGAATCAAGTACTAGCTGATGGAAAAGCAATGCATCATTAACCTAGTTTTCTCTGAGTAAGGAAGAAACAGATTGTGTGTGTTAATCCATCTATTTAAAAGGGAAATATTCTGAAATTTTTTAAAACTAGGCTTGGATCCCAAAAACAAATAAATGCAAATTGGGGGGAATCATTTATAGGAAAAGACTGGGTGTGTCTACATTTTCTGTACTGATGACAACCACTTAAATGATTTAATTGGCAAAACTTGTTAGTAGGACAAAACTGGAAACAAATTTACTTATTCTGACAAGTTTTCTATTAGAAATATCAGGAAATAACTGATGTCTCTTGGAAAGGACTAAAGACACACGCCCTCTTTGGCAATCAATTGTGTCGCCTTTTGTTTGATTTTCCCTGGTCTTCCCATGGCAAACAAAATTTGCTTAAAGACACTTCTCCCTAATCTGTCCCGTAATCTCCATGGGAATCAGAGCTCCTTATTTGGTGATGGGTCTGGTTTCCCACAGCAAATGCGAATGACATCCTGAGACCTATTAGGCCTGTTCCTCCAGGGCAATGGGCACTTGAGTATAGGAACCATAGAAACAAAAAAGGTCTTCTATTCCCGAAAGCAAATACAGAAAACCAGAAGAAAGGAGAAACCCTTAGTTCTGTGGTTGTAGAGGTTTGTTGCAATAATATCTGCCTTGTAAAGAGCATATAATGGAGGACACAATCTTTTTGTCTCAATGACCATCTCACAAGGCCTACACTGTAAGGTCCCAAAGAAACTGTGAGTATGAGAACACAGGGCAGAAGCCTAATTCAGTTTCAGTTTTGACATTCAAACAAAGAAATGGGGCTGTCTGGGAGAACTTTCCTGACTACAAAGGAATCATCTGGGACTAATTATGACATCCAACCTTATTTAAAACCATCATTTCATTTTGATTTTGAATTCCTCTAATGTAGTTAGTTAAGGTTTCCCCTATCCCTACCATAATCATATACATATATTTCATAATCATATATATTTCATAATCACATATATATTATCTCTATCTATCTATATCTCCAAAGTATTTGTAGACCTGTGTCAAGATTCCTGCTATGAGTGGCAGAGAGTTGCAAAATTCTCCGTGATTTTTTAAAACTGTAAGTCATTTTCTAAGTTTTGTTCAACAGATAACAATAATAGTTCCAGAACAAATGAATGGGTTACATCACTGGAGCATCACATCTGGACACCACGAGTGAGATGCACTCTTATCCTGGCAAGCATGTGAGTTCTTTGCATTCAGGAAATACTGCAGATCCAGATTAAGTGAGGCCCTGCCCCCCCCGCCCCCCCCCGCCCCCCCCCCCCCATCTACTGAAAATCTGTACGGAAGCCAAGAGTCACTCCATAAAGAGCATGTTTATCATCTCCTCTCCCAAAGCGTCAGGGACTGAACCAGGTAAAATAAAAATCTTCTTCTTGCAGGCTACTAGCTAGAAGTAGATGGTTCTGTGGTGGCATTCTTCCCATTCAGCTATATTTCAAATCTTCCATTCTTTAGAGAATAGCTTTAAAAGTCTTCAGAATTATCTGAAAACTGTCTACTTCTTTTTTCAGTGATTAACTGAAAACTGAATTTGGAAAGGAGTTAACATGAATTTCGGTGGATGTTCATCTATTAAATCATAAGGTAGGACAAGACGCCTTACCAAAGGAGTAGAAAGCTCCCACATATGAGCTGTAGTCAACATGTTGAGAAAATCGAATGACCTTTACATTTGTGAATAAGTCTTTTGATTCTACCCTTCTTTTCTGCTGGCCATTTCTCCACCCCAGACTCTGGCTGAGCAAGCAGGGGAGAGAAGAACAACTGAACTACTTGTGGATCTCTGGCAGGTTTAGTGAAGAACAAGGTTCAACTTAACTTCTAAAATAACTTTTTCAAATATTATTTGGTACAAACTCAGTCTGTTCCCCATTACCACAGATACCAGGAATTAACTGTAATTTTGCTTCTATGTGATTCCCCGTAGGGACAAAACCACACTTTTAATGCCAACACATGCACATTCTAACATTACAGTAAACGTTTTTCTGACGCATTTGCAGATTCACAAAAAAAGAAAGATAAACTGAAACATTTGGCTGAGGCTTAGTTACTTCAGAGAGAATCACTAATATTTCAGAAAATGGTGCAATGTAGAAATTACTAAATCTATTCTTTAAAAACCCTCAGGTTAGAGTTTGAATTACTAGAAAAAGAAAGAAATGCAAATTGTTTATTGTTTTCACATGTACAGTAAATTCAGAAACTCATACTTCTTTACAGAACCATATGGGAGAGAGACTTTCTTTTCATCAGGAGTGGTTTTGCTTGTTGTGCCAAGAGCTAAAAAGATGTTTTTAATAGCCAAAGCTAGTTTGTTATACAATCTGTCTGGACCTTGCTTATAAAAGACATGAAGATCCCTTGGGTAGGAAATAGAGGGTGATGAGGGAGTTGTCAGAGATGACAGAAAAGTTGTGCAAAAAAAAAATAATAATAATCCAAAGGGAAGAATCTTTACCACAGAGTTGATAGAAAAATTGGTTTGCATATTTCATTGAGGAGCCATGGGAGGTTACGGAAACTCCTTTTGTAAATGTGACCATTTACTCTAAGAGGGGGAATGTGGCAATGAGCTCAGTGTTGCAAACATGTCTCCCAAATTCCCAAGGTTGGGATCCCAAGTGAAGAGTTCACCCAACAGCTTGAGAAGATCTCAGAGAACATGACTGCTTCTTTGAGCATGACTTTGAAGCACGGGTAGGTCAGAACCCTACCTCAGAGTCTAGGAAAAAAGCACTCTCAGGAATGAAAGTGATGCTAGGGGATCACACAGACATATTTGACTAGACCAGGGTTTTAAAAACAGACATGCTGTTAACTAACTGGACTTTAAATAAAAACTTATAACAAATGAAATGAAATGAAATGAAATAAAAATTGTTTAAAGACACATCAAAAACTAGCACCATATATGAAGAAGTTTTCATGGTCCATCATGAAACAAGAAAATTAAGGAAAGTATAGTACATTCTTCATAAAGCTAAATAAATTCATTATAAAGGCTAATCCTTTTTCCTAAGATTATATCCTTTGAATAGTTTTCAAGTTAAAATATGATTTCCTATATCACACTGAACCACAGGAAACTGCCAATATTCAACCATTTTTGACCTATAAAAATAGCAATTTCCTATGTTTCAATCCAACATTAAATGATGATGAGTGAATATGGGAGCTTGTAATGACCTTATGTGGCAAAATATAGACCTGGTAACCATATGTCAACACCCAGATATATTTTTGAAAAATTTCTAGTCCATAAAATCTACGTAACCATGAACTGCCGCTAGAGAGTGTGTCAATCAGCAGCCTTTTAGATTTTGACTGTTATAAAACAAAACAAAACAAAAATAGAATAAAAAAAAAGACGCAGGTGCTGAATAGAACATTATAGGCACTAGAAGCTAGTTTTATACGAAGGAGAGGCTATAACTGCTGAATCTTGGGAGCACCAATAAATGCATATGAGGCAGGGTGCTGGGCTAAGAAAAGTGTTCTAATCCCTGCCCCAGCCTGATTAAGAAAGGAAATTGCGGATCATTAGCATTCATATTCCACAAAGGAAGGATACAGAAGTTGATCTTCTACTCAAAGACAAAGGTAAAAATCTATTGGTGACTTGCAGAAAAGGAGTTCCAGAAACTCAGGGTGGTGACTCCTGCCAGCTGTAGACATTAAGTAAAGAAATCCAATCCTCTGGTTCTAACAAAAGATGCTTGCCTTCCCAGTGTCCACAGAAGGGTATTTTTATTGGCCCTGCCAATTACTGTTTAAGCATATGTAACTGGACCACAGAGAACCAACTGGATTCTCTCTGATTGGGAATTTGAATTTATGGAAAGTGAGCTAAAAGGTCATGAAGACTTGAGGCTGAGGCTGCTATTTCAGAATAGGCATGTCAAAGCTATGTGCAAGCAGAGAACTGAAAAGAGAAAAAGTGAAACAAATGGGCAGAAGTGATGCAATATCTTCTACCAAAGAGAAAGAGATGGAAACACCGCAAAGCAGAGGAAGCAGCTTCCTTGATTCCAGACCATATGCCAGTCCCAGGTTTAGTCATTCAAGACAGCCTGGCTAGGTCTTGGGATCCAGACCCTTGAAATCCATGAGATACCCCTGAAACTAAGGTACTTAAGGCAGGGTGGGAGTTTCTGAGTCTTATAAACAAAAGATTTCTCCTGCTGTAAGGATTTAGTGGAAGAAGAAACTGAATTATAACCAGAACGGGCTGAGAGTAATAGCAGCCTGACTATATGTTCCTTCTTTTATCTCTCTTCTCCTCCATATATGCTTCATCCTCTGTTCTTTCTTTCCTTTTATGTGGTAGGTATGATCATTCAGACATGGATTTAACTCCTAATTTGAGAGCACTTCTAGTCTTGATGACAAATTAGGAAGTTTTGGCTGCATAACAAACCACTCCAAGACATAGTGACTAAAACAACCATTTTCCAGCTCACAATTCCCCAGGTGGGCAATTAGGTAGACTTCATTCAGCTTGGCACTTCTTCAAGTTTCAGTTAGTCTCACTTAGACATCTATGATCAGCTGCTGGGTCAGCTGGAGGCTGGTTAGTCTAGCATGGCCTCAGCTCAGATGGCTCACCTCTCTTCCAGGTGGCCTCTCATTCTCTAGCAGGCTCTGCCCCATAATTGTTTACATGGACACTGAACAGGATTCCAGCAGAACAAGTGGGTGCTTAGGCTCAGAATCAGCCCTGCATCACTTCTGCTGCTTTCTATTGGCCTAGGTAAATCATCAGGCCAGGCCAGATTCAAATGATGGGGAAATAAATATATTCCACTTTTTAAGGGAAGAGATATCACAAGGGATAGAGATGAAAACAGGGGAATAATAGTGGCAATTTGCAAACAATCTACTACAGATAGCCTTCCCGGCCCAGGGTAGGGTCTATTAACAAAAGAGATGGGGAACAGCAGCTTAGTACATCTCTGCTCTAAGACCTAAGGAGAAGATCTATTTTCCATTTCCCTACTGGCTTCCTGCTGTTACATACAGAGTCACAGGACACAGAGGACCAAAATCAGGGCATAGACTCACAAGGCTGACCTGTGTACTGGGAGGTTGTGAGACTGGAGGCTAAAAGCTGGAAAAATAGGCACAGCTGGTTTTAATAGTCTAAGAGAAGACTTCACTCAAAGAGCGTGGGGACCTAATGTACATATTTATTATAGCTAATAATACTATATTATATACTTGAAAGTTGCTAAGTGTTTTTATTCTATTTGTTCTCACCACAAAAAACAAATGGTAATTATGTGACGTGATGGAGGTGTTAGCTAACACTATGGTGATAATCATTCCATAGTATGAAAGAGTACCAAATCAACACACTGTATACTTTAAACTCACAAAATGCTATATGTCAATTATATTTCAATAAAACTGAAATAAAAAAGAGAGTAAGTACAAAAAAAAGTATCTCTTTTGTGTACTATTTCTCTTAAAATCCCTTGGCTATAAAGATGGAAGTTCATCTTCTTTAAGTACCTCTCCCATTCCTGCATAAACTCACAGTCCTTCTAGAGACATGATCACAAACTCCACTTATTCAGGATATCCAGTCTTGAGAACAGCAACACTGCTTTGAGAGATATAGAGCATGGAGCAGCTGAAAATGTCTCACTGTCATGTCTCCATATCTTCAGAGTCAAACTACACAAGAAAACTTAGTCATTTCAATGGGTGGTGGATCCTAAATCATATCCCTAACACAAGTTTGTACTTGAATGACACAAACCTTTGAAGATTTTGTAATCTGCCAGACCCAACAACAGGAAACATTGGTGGGCATCAGGGATAAGCAATAAAGGTCAGATAATGTCCTGCACATAGATTAGCATCTACCTGATATAATTTGATAGCTTCAAAATTCCTAAGATTGGCCTGCCACAACACTGACATTTCTCCCATTAGAGTAATTCTTTATAAGGCTAAGACAATATGCAAAAGACAAACACTACAAAAACATAAATATGTTCTAAATATATTTTAAAATGTAAGTCACTGCTTCATTAATTAACAATCATTTTTCCATCAGAGTTCAAATCCTAAGCAATAAAAAAAAATTAAAAAGGAAGCTTGATGAAAGAAGTTGATGGGACAAAGGGACCACTTAGTAGGGACCTCAAGTAGCCAGGGGTTTACATAAGGACACAGGGCACAGAAGAAGGGGTAGAAGGAAAAGACTTGCAATGAGGACGCACTTGCCATCCTTCATTAGTTTTCCTAGAGCCAATCTTACAGAGAATGATGGAGACTGGGGAGGGAAGGAAGCATTCACGGTGAGAGATTGAGAGAGAGAGGGAGAGAGAGAGAGAGAGAGAGGACTCTGCTTAGGCACTTCATTTTCTTTTGGGTCCAGTTTCACATCAGAGTTTCCTACTGACACTGTGACATAGTGCCACAAACTCAGTGGCTATAAGCAATACAAAGTTATTAGCTGATGGTTCTTGAGGTCAGAAGTGCTAGAATCAAATGCATTTCTTCTGGAGGCTCTAGGGGAGAATTTGTTCCTTTGCATTTTCCTACTTCTAGAGTCCATCTACATTCTTGGTTTATAGTGCCTTTCTTGTATCACTCTAACTTCTACTTCTGTTGTCACATCCATCTCTTCCCCTCTCTTTCCTGTCTCCCTTTTCCTCTTAAAAGAACTTTTATGGTTACATCGGGTCCACCTGGGATAATCCCTCATCTTAAATCCCTTAATTACATCTGCAAAGCCCCTTTTGCCATGAAAGCTAACACACTCACAGGTTCTAGGAGTTAGAATTTGGACAGCCATGAGGGAGAGGCATTATTCTTCTTACCACAGGGTCTACATCAAACATACACACACCGAGTGTTTAGGGATTATGTACTCTTCCCCTAGAACTAAATATAATTAACAGTAACAAGGAGCAAAAGCGTCAGTTTTGTGATGTTGTGCATAAAGAATCTGCTCAAAGTGTCAGTGGTGGAGAGGCATGTTGTATGGAGCCTGTGACAGGCCCCTATTAGTGAATCACAAAGAGGACCCTTAGAATTTTGCAGCAGAGCCATGCCATCCTATGAAGATAACTACTCTCCTTTTCAGAAACAGCTTTTGGCTTTTTTACTTTCTACTTGACCTTAGTACAGATTGAACATCTGACCATGGGCCACCAAGTTACTAAGTGGCCTGAGGTGCCTATCATGAAATAAATATCATCTGACTCACCAAGCCCACAAAGCTAGACATTCACAACAGCAGCAATCCATCATCAAATGAAAGTTGTATATGGAAGGCAGACTCAACCAGGCCTTTGAGGCACAAGTCAGCTGCATGAGGAAGTAGCCTGGATGCCCATGCCCCCACTCTTACTAACTGTTGTCTCTCTCTGTCAACTCATACCTATGGTCTAATGGGCATTCTTCTCTGAGAAGCTGCTAAGGAAGAAAAAAACTCAAGCTTGGGTTACAGATGGTTATACTTAATATATGCAGGCAAAACCTGACAGTGGGAGGCTATAACACTAACAACCCATGCCAAGTTAGCCTTGATGGACAGGGTAAAAGGAAATGCTCCCTCTGGACAAGACTTTTAGCAAGGTACCTGGCTGCTCATTTTGCCTGGAAGGAAAATATAGCTAAGCTCATTTTGCCTGGAAGGAAAATATAGCTAAGCTAAACTATGTTTCCCAGAATTAATTTCCCTGTATGTTTCTGGTTAAGGTGGGCCACATTAGGAAGACCTATTTGCATGATTTAGAAGGTTGAAGTGAAGCAGCAGCAGCAGCCATATTGTTTTTAACCTTCAAACGGTGGAGTCAAGGTACGTTTGTAGCTCAAGCAAATTATCATTTACCTGCTGGCCCACCTTGGTGGCACACGGCAACACCCAGGCTGGCAGGTCCTCCAGCTTCTCGTGGATCTTTCTTCAACATCTTCAATCCCTGGGCCATTCATTCATCTCTGGGCCATTTGTTTTGACAAAGGACACTACTTTATCAACGTTGGAGGCAGTGAAAACGGACACAGGTTCCAGTTCATTCCTACAGTTCTAGCTCCTCTTCATGGATTCTAGCTTGTCCCTGTTCTCCACCACTTTATATCCATTTTCCCTTTCCAAGTGTCTGCTATGCAAGTTTTAGCATGCAAGTTGGCGACAACAAGCTCACACAGACTGGTTAGCCAGGGTCCACCATTGTGTATGAGGTCAAATCTCTGTAAAAATACACACACACACACACACACACACACACACACACACACACACTCTCTCATTTATATAGGTCTCTTCCATGGCCCTGGAAGGGTTCTTGGCATTACATTCTAATAACTATCCTTTTTTTTTTAAAGCTGTAAAAATAAGCTATTTTTCAAATGCAGTCAACTTTCCCTGTTTGCCTGTTACTGCTTGTCTTAGTTTGGATTTTCTGAGAAGCGGATCCTGAGACAAGGATTTAAACACAAGTAGTTTATTCTGGAGGTAATGCCAACATCATTAGGAAATATCACTATGGGAGCAAGGAAGTAAGGCAAGGAAGAGAAGGGAGTTAATCAAGTGAACATTATCAAGCACGATATCACAATGGGCAAAAGAGCTAAGTCCTGCTGTGGCGCTCTAGGAAATGGTGTAAAACACACCCTAGAATTATTCTAGTCAAGGGACAAATGAGCTGGGGTGTTTATTCACAATTCCTGAGAGTCAGTCCATAAGGGCTGCCCCTGGGAGAAATTAATTCTTCAGCACTTCCAGCCTGCCATGAACACAGGGAGAGTAGCCTCAGAGGGCAGTAACTAACAATGGAGAGATGGGTCAGGATGCAATACAGGAATATGGGTAGGACACTGAAAGCCAACTGCTACATTTCCAAATTTCTAGTCCAGACCTCTTTATTTTGCCCCAGATTCATATACCAAACTGCCTGCTTGGACCTCTATTGTAGGACCTTGCCTACAAGCATCTCCCATCTCAAACTCCTACCCTCTGCTCTTTCTCCCTGATTGCAGAAATTGGTATTACCATCCACTCAGCACCCCAAATAAGATACCTAACGTCATTTGTGACTTTCCAATTGGTTCCCAAGATTTATTGAACCAACTTCCTAAATACCTCTTCTTGTTCTTTCCTCTCACCCCATTGTCTTAGTTTAGGTTCTATTATTTTTCATCTGAATGATTCCAATTATCTCCTAAATGGTGTATGTGTCTCTATTCTACCCACACTTATATGCCACACAACCCTCTTGCTTCATATCTTCCGAAATCCCCTCAAGGGCCTCTCCATCGCCTCAAGATTGTAAGGCTTTAGTTGAGCACAATGACCTGTTCCCCCTCTTCATTTCCAGCTCCATCTCTCTTTCACTCCTTTAAATACATTCTATGTGCCTGCCCACAGAAATTTAGTCATCGTTCTCCACACGTGATAAAGTCCAGTCTTTGCATATATGTTTCCTTCTGCCACATCTGTCATTCCCACATTACCTTCCCAGTCAACTCCTTCTCACGTCAAACATTGCCATATTGTTCCAGACTTCCCAGAAAAACCAACATCTCTTAGGCTTACTCCTGCAGCACTAACAATTACATGGCAATAATCACATACCTGATTGGTTAATAATAAAGATATCTATGGAAATAGCATAAGTTCTTTACCTGAAGTGATACCAAAAAAAAAAAAAGGCACCTAATGGACAAGCATAAAATTATTCATGATAATGCTCAACATTAAATATGAAACCAAAAACCCTTTTTAAGGAGGTCTCTTCAGTTAAGAGCTGTCTAATTGAGTCATTACCAGACTCAACTTTGGGAATCCACCATGATGGGTGAAATAAGGCATTTTTATATGAGGATCGATTTTATTATGATTATACAGATGAATGAGTACTGTATGGGCTGCCCTGCTACAGGTGTCATAGATCACTTTACTATTAACAAACATGATCTAACCTGAGTAACATTCCTGCCCTACAGTCCCTTAAGGTTGCTATGTTGCTATCTGACCTCTGCCACTCCAGGATCCTAGCATCCCCACTGAGACTAAGGAATCACGAAGAGTAAGTATCTCTTACCTTCATCCACAGCCTGCAGAGGACAGCCACTAGAGCACTTTTCAAAAATGCTAGTGCTATGTTCCCAATGTATTTTTCAGTTCACTGCTATGACAACAGAAGTGTCCTCTGGGCCTTCACAGAAAATAGTTGTGGGGATGGAGAGAAGGACATGCATGATAAATCCATTCCCACATCCCAATTCTCTAAATTGCTAAATTTATTTTCTTCCTGTATATTATACTGATGAATTTCTGGTCTATTTCACGTAGTGAATGTCACTGTTGAGTCCAGATTTTAATCAACCAGATGAGTAAAATGTTAGAAATACTCCCAGCTGCTCAAACCAGAATATTTAACCCAAAATTCGGTAAGAGAACCTATTTAAAAAGTTCAGCCCAAACTAAAATTATACACTTCCCTCTCTGAGCTAGCACCTGCAGAATCCATTCCCCTCATGTATTCCTCCAACTCTTTCGTTGAATAAATTAGAAAAACCTTGCGATTTTTATTCTCCCATATTTGACTTTGCGATTGGTTCCCTGGGATATGCTAGAGTGTGACTCCTATTACCTACAGACACTGAGGAAAACTGACATCCCCTGGCAAGGTAACTATCTTTGGTGAGGTCAGAATAGCTTCATTTCACATGATTGTTTCTGCTAGCAAGAAAAACTTAGTGGAATTTGGAATTCAATATCCTTAAAGATGTTTAAGTTCTCCCAAAGTTAGCATTCTTATTTCAATTTTCTTCTATTTTGTAATCGATGTGCTCATATTCATTAAGAGACCCAGCAAGGTGGCTGTGAATTCCACCCACAAGGCAGTTTACCAATGTGCAGAATCAGACCTGTGTGTCTGATCTGCAATATGTCAGTTCTTTGGTAAGAGGTAAGAGATCCTTGTAGATCAGTCACAGAAACTCTCTGGCTTTTTTTTTTTTAACTATGCCTTGAGCTGTGAATGTTTTGTTTGTTTATTAGTAGGCTCCACACACGGCATGGAGCCCAACACAGGGCTTGCACTCACAACCCTAAGATCAAGACCTGAGGAGAGATCAAAAGACAGACACTGAATCAACTGAGCCACCCAAGTGCCCTGAGCCGTGAATTTTAAATCTTAAGCTATTATTTTCTTTCTGTAAGCCCTCCAGTACAGTTAGAAAGAGATAGCTTGGGTGCCTGGGTGACTCAGTAGGTTAAGCATCTGACTTCAGCTCAGGTCATGATCTTGCAGTTTGTGAGTTCAAGCCCCGCATGGGACTCTGTGCTGACGGTTCAGAGCCTGGAGCCTGCTTCCGATTCTGTGTCTCCTTTCTCTGCCCTTTCCCTGCTCATGTGCTCTCTCTCTCTCTCTCTCTCTAAAAATTAAATAAACATTAAAAAAATTTAAAAAGAAAAAAAAAATAAAAGAAAGAGCCACCTTACCTTACAGGGTATCGCCCTGTATGGTATTATTATATCTAGGGTGACTATTTATCCCAGTTTGTCTAGCACCATCCTGCTTATATCTGTTACACTGGAATTGCTAATGACATTTTCACTTTTAAAAGTGTCTCAGGGGGCGCCTGGGTGGCGCAGTCGGTTAAGCGTCCGACTTCAGCCAGGTCACGATCTCGCGGTCCATGTGTTCGAGCCCCGCGTCAGGCTCTGGGCTGATGGCTCAGAGCCTGGAGCCTGTTTCCGATTCTGTGTCTCCCTCTCTCTCTGCCCCTCCCCCGTTCATGCTCTGTCTCTCTCTGTCCCAAAAATAAATAAACGTTGAAAAAAAAATTAAAAGTGTCTCAGTTGAACCATAAGTTATGTTTACCCTTCAAGTACCTTTGGCCTACCACAGCAATCATTTCTACTACCAATGGACACTCAAAGCGACCACAATGAAAATTTCATTACAGAATGACATGATCTTTCCTTTTCCCACTCTCTAATGCTAACAGAGTCCCCAATGGTTTTAGACTAAACAGAAAAAATAATCAATCCTAGATTCCTATGTTCTTGAGGGTGTGTTCCCTATGATCAACTTTGGTATAAATAAGTACATGAATCAAGATTCTTAGTTATAGACCACAGAATTGACTGTAAACTCATTACCACAGCTGCCCAAAAGATTCAATTTCTCTGTGCGTGACCTCTATCCCACATAGTTCCCATCAGCTTTCTAAGTTTTGCGTAGATCACATATGGAACCCTCTTTAGGGAAATGCAATTTATTCTCTACACATGATATCTCTTTAATATACAAGGCATGTTAGAGAAGCTTTGGTGAAAATCCAGACCAAGTCAATCTTTAGTATCTGTCAAGAACTGGAAAAGACTATAGAGAAATCCATACGGAAAAAGGTGGTTGTAAGAAGAGTAGTGGTAACTGCAGAATTTCTATTAAAGAAGAGTTGGAGGAACACTATTTCATTGGAAGGGAGTTTACGGGATTTGCTTTGAAGCTGTTTGCATAGCAAGCACCCTGTTCTTAGCTCAGTTGTTTATTTCAGGTGGTACCTAGGAGGGTTAATGCAGGTCTGCACCAGACAAACGAGACAAGCCTGGCCACCACAGCCAGAAGGAAAACGTAAGAAACTCCAAGACTATTACCCCTCCTTCACAAATTGAACTGGACTGCCTCTGAACAGCAAAGTAAAATGACAAGACAGCCTTTGAATAAAGTGTTCTACCATATTGACAATACTCTTCCCTAAAATCTCTGTAAAAGAGACTAATTTTTAAAACAAAATTGGGATATAATTTCTAAAAATACAAACTGTGACGGGGCGCCTGGGTGACTCCGTCGGTTGAACATCCGACTTCGGCTCAGGTCATGATCTCACAGCTCGTGGGTTTGAGCCCCGGTGGAACTCTGTGCTGACAGCTGGGAGCCTGGCGCCTGCTTCGGATTCTGTGACTCCCTCTCTCTCTGTCCCTAACCCACTCGCATTCTGTCTCAAAAATAAATAAACAGTAAAAAAATTAAAAATACAAACTATTACAAAATACTTAAAATTCAGAACTTCCAGATAACCTTTGTTTTTATTATTTCTGTACTTAGCACATCCAAACTGGCACAGACAAGGAGGACCAAATTTGTTTTCCCTGCTCTAAATGACATCATTGGTTTTGGGTTTTGTTACTGTTGCTGTTGTTGTTGTTGTTGTTTGGGTTTTGTCGTGGTTTTTTTTTTTTTTTTTTTTTTTTTGTCTTAATTTGAAATACCCCTTTGCTTTCAAAGTACATTTGGGGCAACAATCATATTTATTTCTGTGGGGTTCCTGGGATAACTTTTTCATTGCCTCAAGTAGGCCAGCGGATGCTCCAAAATGTATTTTTTGCATGTATTTCCTTTTTTTTAAAATCAAGCCATAAGGTAAAAATTTTATATCATAAGTCAAAGAGGACACAACAGAAATCACTCCTTTCATTGGCCATTGTGGACTTCGTGAGGAAGAGGGGTCTGTGCTGTTACACATAAACTTTGCAGATCTGCTGGCTTCTCAGTTCATAGCACTCGACCCCCTGGCTCCTTAGCAGCTCCTTCTCTTCTGCGGCATCTCGAGGTTTGAAGTGGGGGAAGTGGGCCGGAGAGGTGATGAAATCATAGTGCCGCTCCAGATATCGCAGGTAGATGAGCATGTGTAGAGCGTAGGCTAGCACCAGCAGCAGGATCAGGGACATGGCCAGGCCAATCAGAATTGCTGGTGAGAAGGAAGAGGCACAATCTCGGGCCTTGGCAAACTGCTTCCCCTTGATGGTAAAGCCTTGGATCTGTCAAGGAGAAAAAGCTGAAGTGACATACTCTTTCTCTCCTAAGATCTACTTGTCAGTTGGGCTGAGGCTTCTGGGCTCCTAATCAATCAAATTTAAGGCACTGGAGCCATACTTCACTGAATGCTCTGAGCACATGATCCAACAAATGTGAGTGTGCTTATGGGCACAGTGAAACAATTTTTAATCAAAACTGACCCAGATACTCTGCGATGTATGTTTACCATAATTAAGAGGCTCAAGAAGTTCAAGGCTCTGAAATAAAACCTCTTGTCATCTGATCCTCATAAATACTCTAGTTCATCTAAAAACATAACTTAGTGGTGTCACTAAAATTTAAAGTGCACTCAAAATTTTATAAACATTAGTTATAATTTCACAAAGAATAATACGTCTCAGTTCCTCTGCCTTTGATTCTGTTGACAGGATGTGGACAGGAAGAATCTCTTAAGAGTAGATATTATGATTCCCAATGAGGAAAAATATAGTTAATAGTAAAGGCTAACAGTTACTGAAGATTTTTTATGTATTAGATATTGCCCTAACTCATTTAAAAACCACAAAAGCCTATGAATAAGTTACTGTTTCATGGATGAAGAAACTAAGGCACAGAAAAGTTAAGTAACTTGCCCAGAGTCACTCGGCATTAACTGGAGTGAAGTTATTTTTTATTTATTTTATTTATGTATTGATTCTTTTAAGTGCAATGAAGTTATAATTCGAACCCAGGAAGTTTGACTTCAGAGTCACTTCTCAGTTTACAATTCCACAGCTCCTGGTATGTTCTGTCTCTTCTTCCTCCAGACGCTACCTCCCCCTCTTTATCAGTTGTACCATACAGACTTGGTATTGTTTTTGGAAGCGCTGTATACCAGCCCTTGTTTTACATCCTGCCCAGAGCATGGAAAGAAGAGCTTTCTCACATGTGCAGATGAAGTGGCTCAAATAGTTGGAACTACAAGAGGTTCAAATCGACAACTGGCTCTGTATCTAAATACTGTCGCAATGAAAGAAACTGGGCTACAGACTACTCTAAATAAGACCAATCTTTCATGGAAGGCAGCTCCCACACTTAGCTGGCTTTTGAAAAAGAATCCTACATAGCATCACCTCGGTCACCTAGTTGGTTTTAAAGGGATACATCAAAAAACTGAATTATCCATGAAGGCTTTAAGTGACAACTCATTTTTATGACTTAAGTAGGTGCTCTTGCATATTTTCATGCTGAAATGACTGTAGCCGTAGACTTTAGAGGCCTTGCTTGCCCAGTTATCTGTGCACTAGACTGAATCTAAAACAGCTCCTGAAGGAGACTTTTGGCCTGGTTTCTGGGATCCCTGGCCCGCCTTTCTATGACGAGGCAAAGTGAGGGGCACCTGAGTGGCCCAGTAGGTTTAGGGTCTGACTTTGGCTCAGGTCATGGTCTCACAGTTTATGGGTTTAAGCCCCACATCAGGCTGTCTGCTGTCAGCATGGAGCCCACTCTGGATCCTCTGTCTCTCTCTCGCCCCAGGTGCGTGTTCCCTCTCTCTTCTCTCTCTCTCTCAAAAATAAATAAATTAATTAATTTTAAAAAAAAGGAAAGAAAAGAAAGAGGCAAAGAGTCCTCAAAGGGCTAGTGCCTGAAGAGTCAAGCTCTTGACAAAATGACAAAAGATGGCAACACTGAGCCTGCATTCCAAAGAAGCAAAAATTAGCCCGTGTTGAATAAATACACGCTTTGTGATGCCGGCTACACTTTAGCAGTCCTTCAGTTTGCCATGCACGTGACATCACTCTGTACTTCTTAGAATAAGTCAGATGGGCAAAGCCACGTCTGTGGAATGCAGCCTTTTGTGTACGTACTTTGACCACTATGGACACCGCCACCTCTCGCCTACACTGAGCTCGCATTCCGCCATCTGCTTACATTCAGGATGGCCTAGAAAGGCCCACCTCTGACATCCACTGCTGTGTTCACCAGACTGCTGAAGACACTGGCACATGCAGCCCCAGACCAGGGATGAAAGTGCTCCTTGCAAGCACATTTTCAGTAGTCTTACGGACCTCAAGAACATGTAACTGAGCGTTTCTTTCATATACTAGACGCTCCAAAGCTTTAGAGCCAAGTCACTGTGCTGCTTCTAGCCAGGTCAGACAGATGGCCTCGCGGATTTGCGTAATGGCCTCACTGGTGGCTGTAACTAATCTTTTCTTCCTTTTTCTTAAGCCCCATGTCTTTAACCCCTTTTTTGTTTGTAAAATATAAATAACATAAAATCTACCATCTTAACCATTTTTAGGTGTACAGTTCACTGGTATTAAGTCCATTCAGATTATTGTGCAACTATCACCACCACCCATCTCCAGGACACTTTTTCATCTTGCAAAACTCAGCCATTAAACACTAATTCCCCATTCCCCTCTTCCCTCAGGCCCCTGCAAACACCATTTTATTTTTTTGTTTCCAAATAGGACTACTATAGATACTTCACTTAAGTGAAATCATACAAATATTTGTCCTTTTGTGTCTGCTTTATTTCACATAGCGTAATGTCAAGGTTCATTCATGCTGTTGCCCGTATCTGAATTTCCTCCCTTTGTAAGGCTAATATTCCATCGCACATATACACTAGGCTTTGTTTTTCATTCATCCATTGATGGACATTTGGGTTGTTTCCACCCATCTTTTGGCTTTTGTCAATGATGCTACTGTGAATACACAAATATCTGTTCAAGCTCCTGCTTCCAATTCTTTTAGTAAATACCCAGAAGTAGAATTGCTGAGTTACACGGTAATTCTGTTTATTTTCTGAGGGAATACCATACCATTTTCCAGAGAGGCCACACCATTTTCAATTCTTACTAGCAATGTACAAGTTTCTAATTTCTCCACATCCTTGCCAACATGTGTTATTTTCTGTTTGGGGTTTGCTTGTTTTTGTTTGTTTGTTTGTTTGTTTTTAAATAATAACCATCCTAATAGGTATGAAGTGGTTTGTACATTTTTCAAAGTTAATTTCCGTACAGTGTTTCTGTAAGTCACCTTAAAAGTCACTTCTGGGGGCGCCTGGGTGGCGCAGTCGGTTAAGCGTCCGACTTCAGCCAGGTCACGATCTCGCGGTCCGTGAGTTCGAGCCCCGCGTCGGGCTCTGGGCTGATGGCTCAGAGCCTGGAGCCTGTTTCCGATTCTGTGTCTCCCTCTCTCTCTGCCCCTCCCCCGTTCATGCTCTGTCTCTCTCTGTCCCAAAAATAAATAAACGTTGAGAAAAAAAAATTAAAAAAAAAAAAAAAAAACACTTCCGAAACAAGGTAGAGGTATAAATCAGGCAATTCCTCTGTTCCAATCAGGCAGGATAATGTGTGAATTATTCCATGTGTTCATTATTACTTCCTGCCCTTTGTGCCTGCTTCTCTTTCTAAAGGGCAAGTGAGAGAAATCTATATAATATATACTTTATAAACGTTGATAAATACATCTGCATTATGTATGCTATAATGTGCCCTTGAAGTCAAATAGTCCAGAATTCAAACTCTGCCTCTAACGTTTACCAGTTATATCACTTTGAGAAATTATGCAACCATCAGAGCTTCAGGCAACTCGTTTGTAAAACAGGGATAATGACAACAATCTTGTGACATTATGATGAGGTTTGAAAACAAAGTATGTAAAATAACCACAACAGTGCTGGCAGACACAGAGGACTCAAAAGTAGTAGTTACTGTTAATCCAGGGCTGACACAGTCCTGGGTGTTGTCACATATCTTAGGCCATGATTTCTTTACATCCGTAAAAGAAAGGTCAGAAATTAAGAGGGTGAAGTAGCTGACCCAGGTAGGTGACAAGCAATTTGAAACCAAGACTTTCTTTCAAACGTTAAAATGCAAGCTCCTTCCCTATCCCAAACTGCCTCTCAACACCACCCGTCTCCAAGCTGGGAGGAGAGGAAGTAAATCTATTTACTTTTGGAAAAGATTGGAAAGTGTCCACAAAAGGGCAAGCAAAACCCTGCCTATTTCAGTGAGTTGGAAGAACAAGGGAAGTTTTTTTAAACAGGTAAACAGGACAGAGGAAGTTGACAGATGTCTCTAAGCCTTTCCCCATGCCTTTCCCCAAGTACTTTCAAGAGGATCTTCTGGGATAGTTGTGACTCCCTGGCTGACAGTTCCATTCCTATGCTAACTGCCAAAGCTGTCACTCAGGCTACAAATGTACTTCTTATCTGTCCGGATAGGATCACTGTTCCACCGCCAGAAGGAAATAAAATCATTGCCCAGCAGCTCCTCTCCCCAGAAGGGCCTCTCCCTCCAGGAAGTGTCAGTCACGGGACTTCACACCACAGCTTCACTCCACTTTCAACTGCTGGCGTTCCTCATTGGTAGTTATTAGTGACTGCATAAATGTGAATGTAAAGGCAAGTGGGGAGGAGGCATAGGCGGTGGGTAGTGCACAGGGAGAGGAAACATTCTATCCGATTCCATTTCAAAACTTAGAAGATAAAGAAAAAAATACCAACCTTATTTTAAAGGTATCCATTCCTCTCTTTTCCCTAAACATGTATATTACAGGTGTTTTCAAACACTGAGGTTTTTTTGGCACCAAATATACAGGTGCACTGAGCACCTGTTTTAGTTTATTACCTGGAAATCAACAAAAGTGACCTCCCACAGGCTTGAAGTATCATCCACGTAGCTGGGCAACAAGAGGGCATCATAACGCTGCAGGCTGCTGACATGCTGGCAGTGGTAGGAATAACTCGATGGAGCATATATGCCAGTGGCATTAAAAATTGCTTGGATCGAATTATTGAAAATAATCTCAACTCTGTGCAAACTAAACCAGCTCTGGATGTACGACTTTTTGTAATTGGTAAGGGTGAATCTGAAAAAGATTACAACAGTATCACTCCTAAAGCACTTGATTTTTGCTACACAGGAAATCATCTATTAACAGAGCAATTGCACCCTCTTTTGTCAGGTAGTAGAACTGGCTCAGTGAGAGTTTACTTCTAGTTCTGGAGAAGAGTTTCCTGATGGGTAGGAATAAAAGTGAATGGTACAAACTCCTTCAAAAAGAAAAACACAAAGAAACCTGTTTTATTTTCTTTTGTAATCAAAACTTGATTTTACTTTGCAAAAGGTTGAGGAAAACTAAATGGACAATAACACAGAATTAAATAAATAAGGGTCAAAACTAATAATAAAAGCTTTTACTGTGTCAAGCACCCTTCTATTATTTAACATGAGATACACAATATTATTACCCTCATGTCATAGGTGATGAATCAAAACACAGTGGAGTTAAGGAAAAAACCTGTGAAAATTTACTCAGAGATTAAGTATGGGAGCAGAGCTTTGAATCCAATTTGAGACCAGAGCCCTTACTCTTAGCCATTTTGGAATGGAATACTCTCTAGCAATAAAAAAGTTATTAATATGTCATGATCATTTCTTCATTAAAAAAATGTATGACTACATAGAAAAAATTCTGGAAGGACAGAGATCAAAATATTAATGATTACAAATGGAGGTTAAATTATGAATAATTTTCATGTTCTTTTCATAGATTAACATTTTCTGATTTTTCTGTTTTCTGGACATGTATTGGGCCCCTACAGAAGCAGACCCTGAGACAATGATGTGAATAGAAGTATTTGGGGAGGTGGTCCCAAACTTATTTGGCAATTTAGTCACTCAAAATATGTCAAACAGGAAAAAGAGAAATGACAGAGTAGAAGGCACCCCAAAAGGACACATTGTTAAGCAAGTTTCCACTATGGGCAAGTGGGGTTTGATGCCCATGGGGTACCCTGGGAGACAGGGTAGTTCACATGCCTGTTATCTGATCTGAGGGTGAGGGAGCTGGGGTGTTTATACACTTCTTTCAGTCACTGACTGAGAGCTGCTGAGGTAGGGATAAGAGGCAGTGGACCTCTCTGACTAAAGAAAGCTTTTAGGTAAGGAAGGGCTGACAATTCAAAGTTGAGCTGGTGGACTACAGTACTCTCAAATGGAAATGCCCAAAGCGACACAGCTAGGGTACTGACAGTGTCTGCCACATACCCTTATCATCAGAAAAAATAAGAATCATAAAGCTAATTTCCTTTTGGGGAAAAAAAGGTGCTATTTGAATAAAAACTATTCCTCATTCCTATATGAAACAGATATGTGTATTTGGGTTTGTATATATGTTTACTCACCTTGTGGGATTCTATTTTCCTCATAAAGTTTCTCTGAAATATGATGATATGTATTTTTTAAATTATGATCAGTGAAACACTAGTGTTCCACGACATGTAGACAAATATTCTGAGGAAAGAGCTTTCCGAGATAAACACAGGAAACATGAGGTTAATCAAAGTTACCAAGTGCAGGAATCTTCCTTAAGAGCATGTCTTCATAGTAACTTTAATTTTATACATTAAATTTAATAAATTTAAGTTTAATACAAATTTATAGTGTCAATCTCCAAGAGGAGGACATGGAATACAGTCTTTCTCAAACACATCTGACCACAGAACCCCTTTCCTAGGAATCTTGTAAATATTTTTACAGAGCAGAAGTGTTCCATGGAACACAGCTTAGGAAAGACTACCCTACCACACCCTGCTGGTGTTTCAAGTAATGTTAAACACACGGCTGTTTGTCTCCATGAAAAGGTTGGTCCTATAGAAATGGAAACATTTCATTATTATAAGAAAAAGTATATAATGCCTTCAAATTGTGCCCCACTCCTGGAGCAGTTCCTAACTGCTTGGCAGATATATTCTTCCATACATAAGCAGAGCAAGATGTAAGCCTGTGTTGTCTGCTGGGAAATTCAGCTAACACAGACTTTTTTGCTATCATTAAATGACGTGTGATTCACTGTAAGGTATTATATAGAAAATAACTTCAAACCAGAGTCACAGCTTCAGAGCTTTACACATATTTTAGTCTCTGCTCAGAAGAAAAAGTCTATTACATTCTCAGGTTCATGTGATTTCTAGGTCTTAACTGAGGAAGGAAAAACTACACAGATGCTTTGGTAGAAACTGAAGAAAGCATTATGATAGGATCCCACCATAAAATCACTGATTTTGTACAGTTAGTTAAATGTGGCATTTCACGTGTCACAGTGCTTGGCACATCGGAGGTCCTTGATACTTACTACATGTTGAATGAGTAAATTATATGGAACTAAACTGGAGTGCTAAATTTATGACCTTTTAAAGTAGTATCCATACTTACCTTATATCAAGACCTTTGGGACTTTCAGCATCACCAAACTTCATAGATAAACTAAGAAAACAGAAAGAACATAATCCATCAAAATACAAATAACCTTTACATAACACTCTACTACAAAATTACCTCAGAATGGAACAACTAAAGCTATAAAACTTACAGAATAAACATATAGCAGTTTTGGAATCTTGGGGTAGCCAATGGTTTCTTGAAAAAAAAAATAGAAGTATGAAATATAAAGAAAAATTGATAAACTGTACTTTATTAAATTCAAAATTTTACTCTTCAGAAATACTCTTAACAGTGTTAAGAAACAAAAAAAGGCAAGCCACAGAACAAGAGAAAATATTCACAATACATATACACAAAGAACTAGTATCCAGAATATAATAAATAACACTAACAATTCAATAATAAGAAGGCAACCAACCTAACTTAAAAATGGTGAAAAGACAGGCACTTCACAAAGGAAAATACACAAATAGCTAATAAGTACATGAAAAGATACTCAGCACATCATTAGCTATCAGCAAAATATAAAATAAGACCACAATAAGATAAAAGCACCATGATACAGTAATTGAAATGGCTAATTTTTTTTTAAGAACCGACTCTTAAGCTTTTAAAATCCATATTTATTCACACTTTTGTAAAAGTTAACAGGAGATTTCTGGGAGCAGAGACAGATTATTACTAACTCATAGCAATAACCATATTGGTTCCCCTTTTTTCTTAAAGAGTTTTTAAAAAATATTTACTTATTTTTGAGAGGGGAGGAGCAGAGAGAGGGAGACACAGAATCAGAAACAGTCTCCAGGCTCTGAGCTATCAGCACAGAGCCTGATGCGGGGCTTGAACTCTAGAGCTGTGAGATCATGACCTGAGCCAAAGTCGGACACTGAGCCACCCAGGTGCCCTGATTCACCTTTTAACGGAATTCTTCTGCCTTAGAAACATGATGAGAGCCAGATATCATCCTGTACATACTGAGATTTGTAATACAGATGAGGAACACCAAAATTATGAATCTGGGAGTTTATATAAGAGGGAGACTGTGGTACCCCTTCACCTCCTGAGAGAGGAAGAAAACATTTGCTTCCATAGTGTCAAAAACTGTCCTGGAAACATGAAAAGAGAAGGGTACTAGTTACCTACCTCACAATGTAAGCAGATGAGTTTTATTAGCCTTTGAATGGGAGCAAATAGCTCATCTTAAAGGAGACAAACGGCTGCATGTCTAATACCATGAATGTAAATAATTATTTCTAAGAGGAAGACAAGAAGTCTCTCTGGGTTTCCAAACCCTGCAATGTGTCCATGGTCCTGAGGTTCAGTACTCCTGAAAGGTAAACACTTTCTTCTAAGGAGATGAATCTAACAAAATTACTAACTAACTCCAAGGCTTATTTTTTAACCCAAGTCCCAGTAAAATTTGTCCAGAAATTGCTAACCATGCAGAAACAATAAAGATATTTTCTTTACAGTCTTATATTGACCATTCCAAGTGTTGGTGAGGATGTAAAGCAACCAGAACCTCCTCACACAAAGCTGGTGGGAAGGTAAATGGTACAAAAAAACAATTTGGTGGTTTCTTAAAAAGCCAAACATACATATACCATATGATCTGACCATTCCCCTCCTAGGTATTTATCTAAGAGAAATGAAAATATATGTTCGTATACAGACTTACACATGAACGTTTAACACGACTTTATTTGGAAAGCTATCTAAAAACTGGGGCAAAAACCAAATTTCCAACAAGAGGTGGATGGATAAATAAGTAGTGGTACTTATTTATGGAGTACTATGGAGTACTTACTACTCAGCGGTAAAAAGGAACGTAACTTTGACACATGCAACAAAGCAGAAGAATATCAAAATAATTATGCTAAGTGAAAGAAGCCAGACTAAAAAAGAATATACACTATATAAGTATGTTTATATAAAATTCTAGAAAATTCAAACTCATCTATAATGATAGAGAACAGATCAGTGGTTACCTGGAGGGGTGGGAGTGGCAGGAGAGAAAGATCACTAAAGGGCACAAAGAAACTTTTCAGGGTGATGAAAATGTTTGCTGTTTTGATTATAGTAATGGTTTCATGGGTGTACAAACACATCAAAATTGATCAAAGTGTGTACTTTAAACATGTGCAGTTTAGTGTATTTTATTATATTTCAATAAGGTTGAAAAATAAAAATGAGAAAAAGCTAAATAACTGAAATGAGAAAATGTGAAAAATGTAAATACAGAAAGGATGGTGCTGCATCCTTTTATATATTATATATTATAAATATATATTATATAAATATATACAAATTTATAATATATTATGTATTATATATTATCTATATAATAGACATTATAATGTCTAGAAGTTATAACACCTCAACATATGCCATAAAACCAAAAAAGCAAAAGTGGGTAGCCATAAAATGTAAAATTACAAACTTGAAAAAAAACCCCACAAATATAATCTCATTAATTTGGTCCTACTTATCAAGAAATAGAAATGTCAGTGATTGAGCTAAAGTTTATCTTCATACTATCTATGGGGTAAGGGATATTTATAAAATAAACCTGGTAAATAAAGTCACTAAGAGAATTATCTTTATTTCCTAACATTATAAGCTCAGGCACCTTAAAAGCACTCATTTATAAATACTTTATGAGGTAATTTACTCAGTTAAGCAAGTCTCCAAAAGGCCTTTCTCTAATAATATTCTAACAGTTAACAAATTACTTAAAACTTCTAAGAAATAAATTGTACTCCTTGAATAGTATTTTATGAATTTGATTGGTCACTTACTCTAACAGACATTTCTCTACTTCTTCCAAGGAATCAGAATAGCTTAGTTATCTATAAACTGGCTCTGTAGCTGATGAACTAAAATTCAAAGCAAGGCCACACTGAGCCCACCCTAACGGCTCCCCCCTTCTGATGGAGCAGCTCAATGGCCTCTATGCTTCTGACCCTGCAAGAGTTCTCTCCAGCAGTCCTGGTTTTGGTGAAAGCTGTTAACATGCTCTGCTGCAGAGTAAAGAACATGCTTTATTTCAACAAAGCAAATTCGACAATCATTCAGTGAGGCTCTTAACTGCCAGCCACGGCACCATTACCTGAGAACACGAAGGAGAAATACAATCTAGTAAGTCACTCAAAAAAGAGCTGCTTTTACTCTCCCAAGCGCCCTAACCTCCCACGTTTCAAACGGACTCTGAATTCTTCAGACTATAATTGCCTAAACTCAAAATACACACAGATGCTCAGATTATGCTCTATTTGTAGGGCTTTCACTATTTAAAAAGACTTCCGTAGCAAATCTGTCTGCCAACAATTCGCCTTTCCCTGAACATTTTGTTTCCAGGCACTAAAACAAGGTCATATTTTTTTAATCTGTGCTTTTGACCCTACATGGTTATGTCTTTACTTGGGTTTGTTCTTTCAGTCACTCCCTTTCTGGTTCTTGAGAATAGAAGATTTCCTTGCCAGCACAGCAAATGTCCACTAATGTCCACAATTCACAAGAATGAGGGACGGACTCAATATCTGGTCCCTGCATGCTTCGTGTACTGGGAAGCCTCCCACTCATGCCCTTGGGTGGGCTGTCCTGGATGTGGGCACACTTGCCTGAGCAGTACTCCAGGAGGTGGGGGCTATTCACTCAGAACTTGTCCCAGTAGAATTATTACATTGGTGGCCAAGAAGAAAAGTCAGGTTCCACCCAATTATTCCTTTGTGCATTATGAAAACCAAAGCTTCCCTAGGTCCTTCCACCAGCAAACTAGGCACTATTTTACTCTAGTTTATCATTAGCATGTTAGGAAGATAATACTACCACTTTGAGTAGCCCCTGACAAGTTCTCATGCATACAATTCCCCATTTGATTTTAATGTTTTTTTTTTTTTTTTTGAGAGAGAGAAAGAAAGAGCACTCACATGCAATCAGGGTAGGAGGAGGAGGAGAGGGAGAGGGACAGAGGGAGAGGGAGAGGGACAGAGAGAGAGAGAGAGAGAGAGAGAGGATCTGAAGCAGGCTCTGCACTGACAGCTCAGAGCTAAAAGCGGGGCTCGAACTCACAAACTGTGAGATCGTGACCTGAGTCAAAGCTGGACATTTAGCTGAATGAGTCGGTAACTGAGTCACCCAGGTGCCCCTCCCCATTTGATTTTCATGATGCTATGAGATAGCGCCAAGAGAGAGGAGGTAAAATGCCACTATTAAAAACATTGTAGACCTCAGCTCTACTAGCAAACAAGCTGTATGATCTTATCAAATTTCCTAACCTCTACGAAGTTTGATTTCAGATGGTAATGGTCTGTGACTCAGGGACTTTTTCACAAAAGTATTGTAAGGAATAACAAATATTGTGCCCGTGAAGTCCTTGCTCTGTGCCTGATCCATGGCAAATGCTCCAGGCCTGTTACAATTAATAGATGCCATCACCTCCATTCACAGATATGATCCTATGGCAGCTCCTATTTGTAAAGTCACAAAGCTCACTGGCAGAACTGGGCCTAGAAGACAAGTTTTCATTTTTTCTGTTTCTGGGTTCCCAGTGATCATTAAGATTTCTAAAGCCCAGCAAAAAAACTGTGGTGCTCTGATCTCCCCCACAAATATCCTGTGGTCAGAATAAATGGAATCAAGAAGGGCCAGTCAGCCACAGACAGGCAAGATGATCCCTAGGCAATCAGCCTCTCTCCAGGCAGCTGACCACAAATAAAGAGCCCTGTAGGGAATTAATTAGAGCCCAAGGAACAAGTCCTGAGCTCTCAGCAGTGCTGGAGTCTCTTTGGTAGTCTGTGCTGTAACAGAATAAACAAATCTGGGAGGACTCTGGATGCTTATACTTAGAATCCTCTAATTCTCTAATAAGAGACAATCATTCTGAATGGCTAGATGCTTACTAAAACTTGTAATATAACTTGTAATACTAATACAATCCATTTTCACCCATCATCAATAATTTTTAAATGAAATGTCAAGTTCTGGAGTAAAAATGCCACACACACACACACACACACACACACACACACACACACACGCACACACACACAAATACACAGTATACATTAGCATTCTGCCCATCTCAACCAGACCAGAACAAATGCAGACAATCTTCCAAAAGCCTTCATTATACCAGCAAATGTTGAAAGCAAGGAGATTTACAGAAAGCAAGTGGGACATGCCAGACTTACTCCTTCTTGACCAAAACAAATACAAGCAAAAAATTTTTGTTCAGATGACTAAAAGCAGAGAAAGGTACTGGACATTGATTTCCTCCTTAAAAGGGATATTTGTTTAATCTGCTTATCTCAAATCAAAAACAATTATTATAATCATTTTGAAGAACTGTTCTAAAGAATTCTCTGAAATTTGGCCATTCAAAGATACCCCTGCAAACTGGCAACGTTCCACAACTTCAGAACACTCTCTAGAATTGGGACTCTTCCTTGGCTAGAGTCAGCCTTCATGGTTTCCCCCAGTAGAAGACGTAGGACTCGGCTTGCTGATACACGATTTCCTCCCTGCTGGGACAAAAGTAGTTGGACACCTCACATCTGGAGTTGATACCAAGCCTGGGGTCCTCTTCAGTTTTCAGAATGAGTTTGGAAAACCTCCTCTTTCACAACTCTGATTTTCCTTGAGGTATTATAACAAGAAAATAGCTAGGAAAAGTAGTTTTTAAATTAATTTCTGATTTTTCTTTCATTGTAGATGTTAAACATTTCCTCAGAGATGTGTTTCAAGTTAACTACAAACGAACCTACTTCCATCTTCTGAAATGTCAGAAAACTCGAACCCCCAGTTAACAGACTACAATACCCTAATGGCAACTTACGTGGCACTTTCTTCACTGCAATTTGAGTTGCTAGTGTCCACTGCTGCCTTCTGGCCAAAAGCTTCATCTGTAAAATCCAGCCAGGTCTGATTCTTAAATTTTATTGTTATTCTTTTGGCCCAGAAAAGAATGCAAGGAATTCCATCCATAGAGACATTAACTGGGCTATGATGGCTGAATGCATTCCAAGCTTCTTTTTCCAAATGTCCTTGTCTGCTCAGAGTGTAGTTGATAGTCTAGTTAACCAAATAAACAAAATTTAAGAGATGGATTTGTTTCCATGGTACAAAAGGCTTCTCAGAAGTAAAAGGATTAATTCACAACCTATTGAAGCTCTGATCTCTCCAGCTCCAGAGTCCATACTACTGTGGGACAAAGGAGACAAGTAGACCCATCTTAATCATAACAAGCTAAAATGACAGGTATGTCTGAAAAGTATATGAAACTAGTTCCACAAAGCACCCAAATTGGAAAGGACCAAATTGTTAAAAAAAAAAAAAAAAAGATCCAATTTTGCAAACGATAATATTAGCAATATAGACTTTAAAAAGTCACCAGGCTGGGAGACAAAGTGGGGATGAATAGGTAGAGCATAGATTTTTAGGGCCATGAAACAATTATTCTGTAAAACACTATTAACAGTAATAGATAACATTATACATTTGTCAAAACTCATAAAATGTACAACACAAAGAGTGAATCCTAGTGTAAACTATGGACTTTAGTTAATAATAATCTATCAATATTGGTTCATCAACTTTAACAAACATACCAAACTAACACAAAATGTTAAATAAAGGGGAAACTGGAGTGGGGAGTGATTGAGAAAGCATATAGGAAACTTATATTTTGTTCAGTTTTTTTCTGTAAACCTAAAGCTGCTCAAAAAAAAAAGTCTAGTAATTAAAAACAAAAATTCAACATGCCATGAAAATAAGAACCTAAATAACACAGGACTTTAAAATAAAGAAATTAACATGTGAAACAAAAAAACAAACCAACAAACAAGAGGCTTCTAGATACCAAGCATAATTCTCCAGACCATTAGTGCCCAATAGAACATTCTGCAATACTGGATATGTTTAATATCTGCAGTGTCCAGCGCAGCAGGCCCTAGCTATATGTAGCTCTTATGGCACCAAATGTGGCCAGTGCAACTGAGGACATTAATTTTTAATTTTACTTAACATTATTTCATTTGAGTTTAAATTTAAATAGCCACACGTGGCTACTGGCTACTGCTTAGGACAGTGCAGCTCCAGATCATTTAATATACATAAACTAACAGGGTATTCTAATATCAGTCTTCATTTTATGAAACCCTTGCTGATTTCTAGGAAGCTCAAGACAATGTACTTTGGTACTTGACCCTGGAAGTCACAAAGGCAGGTCTATATCTGAAAGAAGATCTACTTATCTACATCAACTATTTCATACCAATTACTCCAGGATAAGTACAGATAAAACAGAAATTAAAGAAGCAGCAGCAATCCAAGCTTACTAGTAACCAAAGATAAACCGTTACTATAGTGATCCTGCCTAGAAAGTAACAAAAGTAAAGCTGAATATTGTAATGAAAATATACAAGAGCAAGTAAAACTTTAGTTTTTTTTCTTTACCATAAGACTACTGTAATGCATTCCCCCACCCAAAGCTTAAGCAAGAATGTTAGTTATTAACAGAATTATTATTTATATTTTCACAGTGGCTCCGACCTGATTGAAACGTGTTTAATTTTTTTTTAAGATACAATCTAGTTTCCTAACATATCCATACCTGTGTGATTGGTACTGTTGTACAATTCTGGGTTTGTTTCATATCTCCATTACTCTGCTGATCTGTCAAATAAATGATACGAATACAAAGGCTAAATGTAACTTATTTATTAATATAACCGAATGACAATAAAATGCTAAGCCATGTGAAATATACCAGGCTTGAGCCTCTTCTGACTGATAATTTAGAATATACTAGTTTAAGAGATTTTACATAAGAGACTGCTGTTCCAATCACCAGTGTTCAGGGAAGCCCATGACAGACAATAACCTTCTCCTCAACCCTTCAAGGAATCATAAGGACAAATACAGATCTTACCGTTTACAACCACTTCTTTATTTGAAGATGTCTGAGAGATGAAACTATAAAAAAACAAAAAGATGCTGAATAGCTAAATTTCGGATTTTATAAGAAGTTTTAAGGAGGATATCTCAGTTTATGATACATCAAAGTAGAAGGTAAAGTACCTGTCCAAACTGTTTACTTTTCCATAGCAAATTTCTGATTTTAAAAAGTAATACATGTTCTTCAAAGAAAACATGAAAAATTCAGATTTTTTTAAATTTGTAAATATCAACCCTAATTCTTATCCAGTGAATATTACTGAAGGCCTACTATGTGCCAAGCAGTGTGCTAAACACTGAGGTTTAACCAAAAATAACCAAATAATAAACCAAATAGTCAAACAATAAAACATAATAAAATATTTTACCATGAAATTTTATACTCACTGTACTCAGTATATGAAAGCAAAAATATTCAATCATTTTTGTTAAAAAAAAAAAAAAAAAAAAAGATGGACTTGGAATGCCTGAGTGGGGTTTGGGCGTCAGACTCCTGATTTTGGCTCACATTATGATCTCACCATTCATGAAATTGACCTCCATGTCAGGATCCACGCTGAGTGTGGAGCCCATTTGAGGTTCTCTCTCCCTCTCCCTCTCTCCCTCTTCCCCACTTGCGCACTCACTAGCTCTCTCAAATGAAATAAGCACTTTAAATAAATAAAAATTTTAAAAAGACCCAATTGCCAAAAAGCTATTTCTGAAAATTATGAGGATGTAAATTTTTTTAAGTTTATTTTATTTATTTTGAGAGACAGAGAGAGAGCATGCGCATGCAAGAGAGGGGCAGAGAGAGAGGGAGAGAAGGATTCCCAAGCAGGCTCCACGCTATCAGCACAGAAGATCCAGATGTGGGCTGGATCCCACCAACCATGAGATCATGATTTGAGTCGAAATCAAGAGTAGAATGCTTAACTGACCGAGCCACCCAGGCACCCCTAGGATATAAATTATAATATATATCCTTCTGTTGTTTGACTGTACACACACACACACAAACACAGAGATGCACACACACAACACATATAAGTTACTTTTTATAATACTTAAAAACAGTGCAAATTTTTTCCACTTAAACGTATATCACAAATATTTTCTCATGTAATTATATATTTTTCTTATGTAATTTTTAAGTTTTTATTTTACTTCCCATTAGCTAACATATAGGGTCATATTAGTTTCAGATGTACAATATAGTGATTGAATAATTCTATATCACCCAGTGCTCATCATGATTTTCTGATATAATTTTGAATTCCATGTTAGTATTTATATCATACAAATGTATCAACTTATTTGACCAAATTCCTTTAAGTATTTAGATTGTTTCCAATTAATAAACAGCACTACACTGAACATTATTGTAGATTGTTTGTTCATATCCCCAAGAAGTTCCTTAAGATAAATTCCTAGAAGTGAAATTGCTAACTTAGAAAATCTACACATCTTCCTAACATGGAATATTATAAACACACATAAATATAATCATGGAATATTGAGAGCACACACATACAAACAGAAAAACAGAAGTCCTCTTCCCACCTGCATGTACTTGTACCCAACATCCAGCTTTAATAATTATCAAGTCATAAGCAATCTTTTTTCACTTATGAGTTCACCTACTTCTCCTCTGTGGTATTATTTTGAAGAAAATACCAAAAATTATTTGACTTAAGTATGGATGTCTAAAAGATAAGGACTTTTAAAAATAATAGGCCAGTTATATCTAGAAAATATCAATAATTCTTTAACATTAAATATGTCAATTGCTTAAATCTCTAATTGTGTCATAAATGTTATAAAAAATTTTAGTTTATTGCATATTTAAAATTTTTCATAACTTGAACCTATAGTATAGGAGAATGCAGATTAAACTCTATACTTAAGAGACTGCTAAGACCTATATGTATATATGATATTACATAAACTTAATATATTTACAATTAGGGATATATTACATATCATTATCCATATGTAAAACATAATTTTAGCTAAAGAGTTACTAAATCTGTATCACTGTAAAGTGCTTTAAAATGAATTACAAGGAACCAATTACAAACTGAATGTACCATTCTCTTGGTAATACAGTCTCTATTAACTAATGAGAATTTCTAAAGAGGACAAATAACTGACCATGATATGTACTCATTGCTTAATAAATTCATGCATATATACAACTTTTTCTCACTTTATCAAGTTTACTGAGGTATAATTTAAGTACAATAAACTACAGTCACTCAGTGTGTACAATCCGGTAAGTTTGAGCATATGCATACCACCATAATAAAGGTACAGAATATTTACATCACACAAAAGTTTCCCTATGCACTTTTGCAGGAAAGAGATGTTCCCTCCATTCTCAGCCACAGGAAAACTAAAGACTTGGTGTCACTTTAGATTAGTTTGCATTTTCTAGAATTATAAATAGAATAATACATATTCTCTAGTGTTTGGCTTTTTTCAATCTTAACACAATGATAGGGATTCATTGATGTTACATATGTCAATATTTCATTCCCTTTTATTACTGAGAAATATTTCATTGTATGGATATACCACATTTTGTTTGAGCATCCACCAATGGACAGATTTAAATGAAAGTAATAATGTAAATAATAATATATTGGAGGGCTGGAGGGGATAAAGAAAGAAAGATGAGGGAAGTGTTGGAGACTAAAACTTTGTCAATAGTAATTGGAAGTTGTTAGATAATGTCTAAAATGTATTATTTGAGAAATCTGCTATGCATATTTTAATACTGTGGTAGTATGGTGGAGTGTATGATTGTTCCCAACTCCCTGGAAACAATCCCAGAGATGTATATATCCCTGCCCTTGGCCATATACCTTGCAGCACCTCCCTGTAGGTGGAGAAGATTCCCTGCCCCAGAGTTAAGTCTTGGCTATGCATCTTGGTTGAGACAGTGGCATATGAATGGAAGCAATAGTGTGCCAGTTCTCTAGAAATTTTCAGAGGTATTGCATGTGTCTGCCACCTCTTGCCCTTTTCCCTCTGCCATGACAATGGCATGCCCAAATAGGGGTGCTCTTTCAATCTAGGTCTTGGAATGACAAGACATGGGAAACAGCTAGAGCAGGGCTATGACAGCCCACCTGTAGCTATCAACATGTAATATGAGTGAGAAATAAATGTTTGAGATCATGAGATTCTGGAAAGCTGGAGTTGTTTGTTACTAAAGATAAACTGACTAAATTTGTCTAATTTAGTCTTTTTAAAAAGATGCCTTCCTTTAAAAATTTATAAACTTGTATTCTGATTTATAGTAACTCTCATTTGAGTAGGGTTAGCATGAATCAGTCCTCTGAGCCCAATTACACCTAGGACCATTAAGAAATTTAATTTCCTGTAAATTTACTTTAATTTTCCAATCAGTAATCATGTAACCACAATAGAGATGTGCTTTAGCTAAAAAATCTCTATCTTACCTAAACTCCAAACTCTGTAGTGAAAGTTACAAAGTAACTGAATATGTGAAAGAAACACTAATACCCAGGCAACACTGCTTAAAGAGCTTCAAGCTTTCCAATAACATTATCATACACAAACAGACTTTAAAATTTAACTTGAATCTCATTGATCAAAAAATCATATATCATGATACAGGGTTAAGTACTCAATCTTAAAATGTCTTAACGAACAAAAACTGAAAGTTCTGAGATACAGTTTACCTAAATGAGATAAAAATGTATTAAGTCATTGTTACCAAGTCACTCGGTTCTCGTCCCAGATGCATCAAAGAACTGGAGACCCAAGACCAGACTGGGGAGATAGAGTTTACTGAGTAGATCCGTATAGTACACTTTCAAGAGTGAAAGCGGACCAGAGCCGGAGCAAGACTGGCAATGGCACCAAGAAGCCCTAGCTGCATCCTTTTAAGCCTGCTTTCTGCACATGTAAGTTTGGCTTTCATTGACACTTTAAAAAAATGTTTATTTTTGAGATAGAGAATGGGAGAGAGCAAGGGATGGGCAGAAAGTAGGGGGACAGAAGATCCCAAGCAGACCCCAGGCTGACAGCAGTGAGCTGACATGGGCTTCGAACTCACAAACCATGAGATCAGGACCTGAGCTGAAGTCCAAGGCTCAACAAACTGAGCCACTCAGGTACCCCTGATTGACATTTTTGATTGACAGCTGGTGGTTATATCGTATTTTGGCTTCTGCACATGCACCTACCCATGATACATGCTGTGATAATTGTACTTATTTATGTATTGTATATTTACGAGTGTGTAACGAGTTTTTGTTCTGACCTTAAAGTTCTAAGGGGCAAGTTACACCTTTTGTGCTCATGCTCAGCGCTTCAAAGTCCCCTTATGGCTTTTGAGCCAGCACTGTGGCTAGGCCTTTGCTGTTGTGTTTAGCCCTTAGACTTGGCTCTGAATTTGGTGTTAACCCTCAGGGGTGTCTCAGAAGGTGTGGCCAGCATCTGCTTTACCTCTCCTAGCTCATGCCTAACTAACTGCCTAACAATTTGTAAATACAGTGTCTGGTTTGCAAAACAGTTTAATATTCCTGAATAAAAGTATATGAATGAAGGAAGGAAGGAATGCATGGATGGATGGATAGATGAATGGATAAGCTACCATACTGATAATATGCTTGGCTTGACACTTTGCTCTACTCATTAAGAATTTCCATGTGTTCACAAATGAAAAACTTTTAGAAGACAACACAGGCTTATTTTCATTTCAATGAATCTATGGTCGTGAATATACAATAACACTGCTATACTTCTTTTTTAAAATGACTGTAATTTAGATATGCCTTTCCCATACCCATAAGACTAAATTAATCAGGATTTATGGGATACCATAATCTCAACTAAAGATAAAATCTATATGCATTTTCACATCACTACATAATCTCTTAACTAAAATAAGATCTAAAGAACTACTGGTTAAAGTTACCTATGTGAATAAATTGAGAAATGCTGGTTAAAAAGAAATTTAAAAAATAAAAAAAAATAAAAAACCTACACTGTCTCTAAAATATTCAGATCCTTGTCCAGTAAAAGAGATCTCTGCAATACCTTTGAAAAGTAATCAAGAGCCCTAAGTTTGTGGTGAGTGGCTGGTGCCATATTTTTGATACAGCAGGTAGTCCATCATGAGGCTGCCAAGAATGCCTTCATGAAAGTGAAGGTGAAGCAGCCCCATCATGGTTCTATTCAGGATGAAGACCACATTCCCACCATGACCTCTAAGGCCCTGAAAGACCTGCTAACTGTGCTCCCCTCATTTGACCTATTCCCCTGACTGTTCTAGCCAGACTAGCTTTCTTTTGTTGAGTTCCTTGAATGCTTCATCTTCCTTTCTTCTCTCATAAAAGTTTTAGCCTTGTTATTCCCTCTACCTGAAATGTTCTCTATCCTCCCCTTCCCCCTACCTCCTGGTAGTATCCTCCACATACTGCAGATCACAGCTTAAATGTCACTTCCTTAAGAACACTATTCTTACCATCTCAGAGCAGTTCAGATCCCCCTATTTATATGTGCTCATAGCCTCCCATACTTTTCTTTCACAACATGACTCACATTTGATTAGTGAGAGAACCTCCCCCACTAGACTTAAAGCTCCATGAAGGCAGGGGCTCTATCTGTTTTACCCACCACTGTAGACCCAGAACCTGGCACAGTGCCTAGCTATTTAAAAGCACCAAGTGTTAAAAATATATGTGTTATATATCAATAAACTAACAGATTGATGAATGAACAAAGTCTGACAGGGAAGGGGAAAATAGGAGATCACACAGGAAGCTATGTGAAAAGAAAAATATTTCCTTTTTGTTCAAGGAATTGCTTAAACCCAATTTGAGGAAGCGATATGTAAGGGAAGAGTGGTGACTCCTGGTCTCTCTTAAGCTCAGGAAACAAGTACTAAGCTTAAAATACAATCAACCTTCCTAGAGATGTAAGAACCTTGAATTGACCAATAGGACTGAAAGGTACTTTAAATTTCAGATCCATGATTTGAAAGACATTCATAAAACAACAAGTGTTGTTTCTTTCATAATGAATTAATATGCTATATTTTTAGATTCAAATGATCATTGATTAATGTGATTTCTAGGATCCCTTCTGAAACTAAGATTATTTAAACCTAATAAATTTGCTTCAGAAACAGAATTGGGACTTCATAGTACTTGCTGTACATATTACCAGTGTAATATAGAAATCAGTCATAAACAAGGTAAGGAAACATTACTAAGCTTTAACAATCTAAGGAGTACAGGTCACCTATTATTTGAAAATGAACTTAAAGCACTGATTTACAAACAATGGGGAAAACAAACAGAAAATGCCTGTACTTCTAGTTTTTATTAGCTGGTGACAAAGATTCTTTAACACAAGTTCTGGCAGACCACCCTGCGTGGCAGTTCACACTAAATTCCCTGATGTATTTGTTGGGATGGCACATAATAAGCAATTAGGAGGTATGACATAAGTTAACTGCTATTCAGATTCTGAATATTCTCCCTTATATATAAACCTCTATAGTTTCCCTTATATGGTATGGAAAGAGCCAAAGGGACAAAGGAAACAGAAATAGAAATTTTGCTTGTTAATTTTAAACGGTATGTAATCTAAACAATTACCATCTCCTACCAGCTAAAATGATTCAACACCTTTTCTTTGAAGGACAGGTTATATATTTCTGAGGTTTTTAAATTCTTCCTTGTTCTATTCTCTCACAATAATGGCAGGAGAAAACCACGAAATCAACATTTACTTGTAAGTGTAAAAGAAACCTGAACACTGATTTGAGTCATTTTCTCATAGATACATACTTTGATACACAATACAAATATTTCTTGTGCATTTTGAATAACTCTTGCCTCTTATAATAAAGATTATATTTTCATCTCTTATTTATAAACTCTGGTTCAATGATTTTATTAGCTACTGAATGATCTAATCTAATATATCCAATTTGAATTATAAACAAATATAGCTATGCAACAATAAAAAGAAATTACAGACCCATCTAGTTTCACACTTGCATCGAAGTTAACAGATGCACTGAATTTAAAAATGTGCAATTACTCACCTTACATTCTTCCTGGCAAGTATCTGGTCAAAAGTTACAGAAAATCCCATACATAAAAAAATGAGTGAAAAACTAAACAAGATTTTTCTTCCCATCAAGAAATTAATCAGTTTCTTCTAACCAAGCACATCTCCTAATTCATAAATGCAAACAGGGCAGAGGCAGTACTTTCCATGCCTTGTGACTGACAACATATTCAACCAATAAAAAAACCACATTCCCAGGATGTATTATGTGGGGGAGAGGGTGGAGGGAGGGTCCTGATACTGCTTAATTTAGAGTATAGAGTGAAATCAGTGGGTCTATTTAAGATGTTTGCTTTTTCATGAAAAATTATTGGGGAGCAGATTTTCAATTAACCTCTTTTCAGAAACTGGCATTGCTTTGATACTCTAACTCTTAATAAGAATCTCATACTGCTTTTCAGGTAGCTATTAAATTGCCCTCAAAAATCTATACGATATACATCATTACATGTATTTTTCAGGTGTATAAGTGAGTAAAAATCTCTGAAACTTATCTAATTTTACACGTGACCTAGTTCACAGTGTACTGTTAAATTCATGATTCTCCATGCGCTGAGAGATATGGAAGGTAATGGTAAAGAGCACTGACTGTGGAGTCAGACAGCCCTCAAGTGCATTCCCAGCTCCAGTTTCCTCATCTGCTGAGTGGGGACAAAAGTACTTAACTCAAAGAATTGTTGTGAAGATATATTGAGGTCCTAAATAGACAAATCTATCTTGGGAAAGAACAAAGCTGGATGTATCACACATCCTATTTAAAAATACATTGCAAAGCTACAGTAATTAAAATGGTACAGTACTGCCATTAGAAACTGACATAAAGACCAACAGAACAGAATACAGCACCTAGAAACAGATTCACACATACAGTTAACTGCTCTTCAGCAAGGGTGCCAAGAACACACAATGGGAAAATGACAAATGGTGCTGGGAAAACTGGATATCCACATGCAAAAAATGAAATCAGAGCCTGATTTCACACCAGACAGAAAAATCAACTCAAAACAGATTAAAGACTTAAAACCTAGATGAAACCACAGGGCAAATCTTCATGACACTGGTCTTGGCAATGATTTCATGGATATGATACCAAAGCACAGACAATAAAAGCAAAAATAGACAAGCAGAACTACATCAGAATAAAAATCTTCTGTACAGCAAAGGAAACCATCAACAGAGTGAAAGGCAACCCACAGAATGGGAGAAGATATTTGCAAAACATATATCTGATAAATCATTACTTTTCAAAATATTTGAGGTACTCTTACAACTCAATAGCGGAAACAACACAAATAACCCAACCTAAAAATGGGCTTGAATAGACAGTTCTCCAAAGATGACATACAGATGGCCAACATCATATAAAAAGGTACTCAATGTCACTAATCATCAGGGAAATGCAAATCAAAACCACAAAGAGATATGACTTAATGCCTGTCAGGATGTGGAAACAACCAAAGTATCTGCTGATGGCTGAATGGATAAAGAATATGGAGTATATACAAACAACAGAATATTATGCAGCCTTTAAAAAAAGGAAATTCTGTAATATGTGACAACATGGATGAACTTTGAGGACATTATTATAAGTGAAAGAAGCCAGTCACAAATACTACATGATTCCATTTTCATGAGGGTTCTAGAACAGGCAAATTCATAGAAAGCAAAGACTGAATGGTGGTTACCAGGGGTTGGAGGTTGAGGAGGAGGAAATAGGTAGTTGCTAATCAACAGGCATAAAGTTTCAGTTAAGCAAGATTAATAAATTCTAGATATCTGTATAAGATTATACCTATAGTTAACAATACTGTATTATACACTTTAAAAATTTGTTAAGAGGGTGGATCTCACGTTAAATGTTCTTACTACAATAAAATAAAATTTTAAATAAATAATACAATAGATGAAAGCCTTTCCTTACTTCAATGCCTGGCTAAATAGAGAATATCTAGAGGTGCCTGGGTGGCTCAGTCAGTTGAGCATCTAACTCTTGATTTCAGCTCAGGTCATGATCCCAGAGTCATGGGATTGAGCCCCACCTAGGAGCTTGAGATTCTCTCTCTCTCTCTCTCTCTCTCTCTCTCTCTCTCTGTCCCTCTTCCCAACTTGCCCGCTCTCTCCCTCTCTCTTTCTCTAAAATTAAAAAAAAAAAAAGAATATCTATGGTTATTCTTTCCTTGCCAGCCTCCACTTCCACTCCCTTGCCACCTAAAAAACATGCAAAAACACAAACCAAAGAACAAAATCCCTAAGAGTCGTTTTACATTTTAAAAAATACAATTAAAATGCCACAATAAAGAAAATCTTCCAAAATGAACATGTCAGCATTTTCGGCACTTAAGAACCGTGATCACTTTAATGGCAAAGTACTGATAGCTGAAAGGCATCATATTTTAAGTGACACTTCAGGGATGCTGGATTATAGGAAAGCTGGGGACTTGACCCTGAGGACATGTACTTTGTACACACACCATCCTCTAACATGGCTCTAGGAAGCCCTATAGAGAAGTGAAGAGGAGATGAACACACAACTAGGGATGGGGGAGGGGGATGGAGAAATAAGGAAGATGCTAAGAAATATTATAAAACACAAGAGGTCATCACCATCAATGTGTCCTTTCCATGCTCATCTTATTTCTACTTCCCATATTTCCTTTTCTTCTCTGTTCTTTCACTCTGCCCAACTTCCACTCCCTACCTCTCCTTTCACCTTCCTGTCTTTTTCCTGATTTTGTGGAATTTCTGGTAGTAAGATGGGCCTGGACAGGAGGAGTTTAGTCGTAGGCAGGCTGGCCAAATAATACATAGGACACCCGGTAACAGGTGAATTTCAAATAAACAATAAATAATTTTAATAAGTATGTTCCATGCAATATTTGGATATGCTGTATTAAAAAATCATTTGTTGTTTATATGAAATTAAATTTAACTGGACATCTTGTATTTTTATTTGCTAAATCAGGCAATCCTAGTCTTAGGGCTCTGCTACTCAACTCTGAACATGCATACAAATCACATGAGATTTTGTTAAAATGCAAATTCTGATCCAGCCTGGGGTGGGGCATGAGCTTCTTTGTTTCTAACAAGTTTCCACATGATGCTGATGCTGCTTGTCTGTGAGGAGCAAGGACCTAGAATAGCACTGTTCAACAGAAATATAATGAGAGCTATATATATAATTTAAAATTTTCTAGTAGCCACACTGAAAGAAGCACAAACAGGTGAGGTTCATTTTAATAATATATTTTCTTTAGCCTAATATATCTATAATACTATTTCAAACATAAAAATTAATAAGATATTTTACCTTCCTTTTCTGCTCTAAGTCTGAAACCTGGTATACAATTTACATTTATACACATCTCAATTCAAACTAACCAAAATTTCCAGTGGTTAGTAACCACATGTGGCTAACGGTGATCGTCCTGGCCAGGGCAAATGTAGTACATCGCCTCCAGCTGCCAGAGCAATAGCTCATAGTCTCCCGTGGCAGCAGCAGTAGGGTCTGATCCCAGTGCTCCTCAGATCCCTGGTCAGGGGAAGGTAAGAGGCCAAGCCCATGAAGACCCCTGTACTGTGATAATAATGGTTCAGTTAACACTCAGAGACCATAGTGTTACCTCCTTGGTGCTTACCATGTAAGTTATATTTCCAGTTATATTTTCAGGTGCACAAATGTATACACAATTTTTATTTTTAAATCAAGTTTCATTTCAATATATTTTATGTCTTGATTCCTAAATTTTTAACACAGCATTCCTTCTGTTGTTGAAATTTTCCTCCACTTGGTGAAGACTATTTAAGGTAGAATAATTAGTAGCTAGTAGGTTTCACACATGTATTTTAAAATAGAAGTCACACTTAAGATGTGATTGTCAGAGAATAGCTCATCTGTAACTTTAGAAAAGCAATGATAAAAATGTTAATGTGATAATTTGCAGGCTGCAAGGCACTAAGATATCACCTGCTTGGCATTGTACCTTCCCGCTGATATGGCTGAAGGGTCCTTGTCCAGAACTGTGAAGGGTCTGACATTTTACCCAACTGATAAGCTAACAAGTCAGCTTGTTAGTTTCATGGATTGTGGCAGAAGACACAAGACTCCAGGGCCAGAGACAAAGAAGTTTATTACTCACCACATAGCAAGGAGCATAAGCATCAGTATATTGTGACAATACCCCTTGCCCATAGAGCAATACATCTAGGCCCACATGGACATTTGTACACACAATGGGTTTCATTTCATGAGACAAATCCTGAGTTTCCAAGGCTGTAAGTAAACCTGCCCTTTGTAAGAGGAAGGCACTATTTCTACCTATCAAGGCTGTTCACTATACATACATCCTAAAGATAATCCAAAACAAAACACAGTTTTGGATCCTAAAGATAATCCAAAACAAAACGCATTCTAATATTTGCCTGAAGGAACATTGAGCATTTGCCAGACCACAGTTTCTATTCATCCAAATGCTCTTAAACCAAAAATCACTTTAGTCAAATGTTCAAATCAATTATAGTAGTCTTTGCTAAGTTTGCAAACTGATACAAAATCTAAATCCATCCACCTCCTACAGTCTTGAATGGCCTGGCCCTTGCTGGTCTCTCTTGCTTCATTTTATGCTAACCTTTCTCCCGACCATGCTCCAGGACACTGGCTTAGATTCAGCTTTTTTCAACACCCTCCACATGCCAACATTTTTACACCTCAGTGACTGTACATATTGTTCCTTCTGTGGAGATTACCTCATCCCCTCCTAACCCTCCCTGCATTCTGTTCACCCTCATCATAACATATATCACATTTGTACTGAGATATTTACTTTCTTGTTACCTATCTATGGTGTGTTTCTTCACCAGAAGGCCTGCTCCATGGCAGCAGGGACTGCATCTAATTAACTGATACACCTAGAGTCTAAGGTGCTGCTGGTCCAAGATGATGCTCAATAAGATGTATAGAGTAATGAATAAGCCCAGCAAAAATGTCACATAATTAATTCTCACTTTGTGCACATGGTTGTGACTCCCAGAGCCTGACTATCTAGGCAACCATAACTAGAAAATCAACTAATTCAAGTATTTAATCAAATTCAGTAGCTTGAAATGCAAATATACAAAACCCAAGTTACATCAGTTCATTAGCAAAATACCAGAGTAGTACTTCTTGCTCTGTATAGGGGAGTGTGACTCTCTAATCGTTAATACATGTCAACTTGACTGGGATACAACATGCCCAAATATTTTGCTAAACATTATCTGGCCTTGTCTCTGACAGTGTTTCTAAATGAGATTAATATTTGTATCAGTAGACTGAGTGAACTGCCTTCCCTAATGTGAGTGGGCCTCATCCAATCCACTGAAGGTCTGAGTAAAATAAAAACATGGAGTAAGAGAGTTTTTACTTTCTCTACTTGTCTTGGAGCAGAGAATTCAGTGTTCTCCTGCCTTCACATTTCCTAGGAATGGAGCTATACCATTGGCTCTCCTGGGTCTCCAGCTTGCTGACAACAGATATTGGGATATCTCAGCCTCCATAATTGCACGAACCAATTCCTATAACAAATCACGTATAGGATTACTTTCATATATATATATACACACACACACACACATATATATACACAAACATACACATATATATGAATTTCATATATATACATACACATATATACATTCTATTCATATACATATATATGTATATATATATGAAATTCATATATGTATGTGTGTGTTTGTTTGTGTGTGTGTGTGTGTGTGTGTATATATATATATAATTTTTCTGGAAAATCCAGACTAATGCAGACTCTTCATTAAATTCAGAGTCCAACTGTTGCCATGATTTCTACTAATTTTCATCAAATCAACTTCTGAGTTGATTAGAATCAGATTAGTAAATGAAATACTTATAAGTGCTTTTGATTTAAAATGTTAATTTATTTTACTTTTGATTCCCCATTGACTTCTTGGAACATAAGTGATATACCAAATTAGTGGCATATATTTCTGTTCTTGGATCTCAAGCTTCACTGAAACAATAGTCCTGCTCTTTCATAAACTTGTCCATTAGACAAATATTGATTGCCATATGCTACCTGCCAGGAATACAAGATGAACAGGACACTGTCCTGATCCCCATGAGACTAGTAGCTCAGTGATGTGCAGAAATGTAAACAAATAATTGCTGGAGTAAACACCTTAGGGATGCTTCACATAGCAAACCAATGACGTCCACTGATATTGGCCACAACTCCACTCCAGGCAATGGCTGATAAGGACTGGAGGAAGGCAGTTATTTAATAGACTAGAGACAAGAGATGAGACATAACTCTTTTGAAAAGCTGAAGCAGCTTTCCAGTTCTTGACTCTACTTTCTTATGAGGTCAGTGTGTATCTCTTGGTGCTGAAGTGTGTGAGTTATCCCAGTGTCCTCTCAATAACTTGGCTTTTGGTCTTAACATAGCTTGAAATGGGTTTCCATTACTTATAGTGCAAAGGAAACTTTATTGGAAGGGTTTGCTAAGTACCAAATTTACTGTGATAATTAGAGGCATGGACTAGGAAGGGAGGTCTAAGTGTTAAGAAGGACCTAACAGACCTGGGTTCTAAGGAGGAGAAGGCCTCCACCACTTGAAAAATGCTCTCACCAGGAAGATGCAGGACCCACCTTGACAGAGATAGGGTTTTAATTCACTAAGTAAAACTCATATTGAAAATATGTGCCATTTTGATGTTGCCATATACTTCAGGCCATCATTTATAATAGGCACAAAATAGATTCTTTGGACAAAAATTAACCAGCACAGTTAGTTTCTAAGAGAGTATAGTATACAACCACCAGGTACAAATCCAAAATGTTTTCTGCTAAATTAGTTAATATAAATTTATAAATTTTAACTGAAAACCTATCTGAGTAAATTTTAGATATTCACTGGCACATAAGTGCAATATTCCATACTATGAAAAATGATACCCATGGTGGGGTTCTCGTTTAAGATGGTGATATTCTAAGATCTTGAACTTCTTTCCTCCCACAGACATGCTGAGTGTACCACTACATATGAAACAATTTCCTATTAAAAAACCTAAAGCCTGGCTGAGTCATGGTTACACGTCAGGCAAATGAAAAGAAAACCAAATCAAAGTGGGTAGGAAAATCTGGGACACAATTTCACCATAAACCCTACCACAGGTGTGGCAACCCACAATCAGGAGGGAACTCAAACCCAGAGCTTCCTCCTGAGTGGTAAAGAGTTCAAAGTCCACATCAGACACCTCAACTTTTAAGATATGTACCTGAGAGATGAGCCCCCAAAACATCTAATTTTGAAAACCAACAGGGTTCCTATTTGAGACCCACAAGACAGCAGCAATCTAAGAAATGTCTCTTAAACGGCCCTCTCACTTGGACTGACTCACTTCAGGCCCCCAACTCAGAGGCAGCTGATCACCTCTGAACTTAAAATGAAGGAGGCTCACCTGCTTATATTAAAACCTTGACGTGAGGGGCAGGCATCTGCTTTAATACACACATCTCTCTATGTTTATATATATTTGTTGATGGAAGGTTTTTAACTATGATGGATAAATGGATAAAGAAAATATGGCATATTTATATGGAATATTATATAGCCATAAAAAATAGTGAAATCTTTACATTTGCAGAAACAGGGATAGACCTCAAGGGCATTAAGCTAAGTGAAATAAGTCATAGAAAGACAAATGTATATGGAATCTAAAACACAAAACAACCAAGTTCATAGATACAGAGAACAGATTAGTGATTGCAAGGGGCAATGGGTAGTGGAGGATGGGGAAAATGGGTAAACTGTGTTGTTTGGGTTTTTTAGTTTCAATAAATTTAATAAAAAATCCTTTAAAAATGAAAAAGACCATATCTATGAACTGGTTTCAGATTCATTCATTTGGGTTATCTTAATAATCAGTAATGGCTGTGGCACCCGGGTGGCTCAGTCAGTTAAGCATCTGACTCTTGATATCAGCTCAGGTCATGATCTCATGGTTTGTGAGATGGAGCTTCGAGGTGGGCTCCTTACTGTCAGCTTGAGATTCTCTCTCCCTATCTCTCTGCCTCTCCCCTGCTTGTGCGCTCGCTCTCTCTCTCTCTCTCTCTCTCTCTCTCTCAGAATAAATAAATAAATAATTGTCGTAGACTCTAAGTCTAAAGTTCTTTTTTGTCTAGCAAAAGAGTGGGGCGCAGGATTGAAAGCGAGAGATGGCTAATGTCTGGGAAAAGACAAGAGCACCGAATAAGGGTCCTTTGCCCGTTTTTATTAGGATCAGAAGGCTTACAAACATGGCGATGGACGTGCACAAAGGGATAATGAATCTGTGAGCATTAATTTGTGGACATGAGGGAAAGGGAGTCTTGAGGATATTTGTGGTTAGGGGTTTAGGTTAATACCAAACAAACTCCAGGAGCTGGGCAGTCAGGAGGAAGGTTGTTTACAGTGGACATGAGGCAGCAGCTCTGTTTATCTTAGCTAGCCTAGAGGATGAGACAGATAGGGGAGTAACCTCAGGGTTGACAAGGCACCTTTTCTTTTGTTAACCATCTCCACTCTGGGCTGCTTTGCCTGCAGCATAGTGGTCCATAGTCTAATTCACCAATTTACCTAACCTGGCCCTACTGTCCTGTGAAAGCAGCTTTTCTGCTATAGTACTAAATTGGGAGTGCTTCCACCCTGAATATCTAATCTTGTTTATTTCATATACCTATGTATTGGGCACCTTTGCATGGTTTCTATTTCAGGCCTTTGCCTCTCCCTCTTTATTTTGGGGGCTCTGCACCCCCTCTCTATTTTGGGGTGCCTTTGCACCTCCCTATTCCTAGAAACTTTATGCCTCCCTATTCTCGGGGTGTCTTTACATCCCCCTATTCTTGGGGTGCCAACCTGATTTTCCCAAACTTGGGTGTGAGCATTTTATGGCTTTGTATTTCTTTATACCTTGTTAACCCACTGGTGTAAGCCCTGGGGATTCCTAAGCTTATCCCCCACAAATAATACATACATACATACATACATACATACAAATGAACAAAGAAGCTCTTAACAATCAGTACGGACTTCTAGAACCAACAAAAAGTAGTATCAGTGGAAAAATTTCTCTTGTCCTTTTCTTCCTTCATTTCTTTTCTTCCTCCCTTCCTCTAGCTCCTCACTCCTTTTTCTCTCTTGTTATTTGTTCTTTCAGTTTAAGGGGTGGTGGTGGGGAATCCCGTTTTATCTTATTTAAAGTCCTTTAAGCAATAAAGTCTTAGTGATATAAAATGCACATTTACTTTTATAGGAGTTTTTATATTTATATTATAATAACTTATATATTACACTCAAGTAATCTAGAAATAGTCCTAATGAAATTTCATTTTACTGGGGAATGCGAAGCTGAAGAGTAATCTCTGATGACTCCCCATCACCAAAGATCAACTGGTCTTCACTGAACTCACAGAGAACACAGATCTGGCCCACCTGCCAGACTCTTTAAACCTCTCCAGGGAATGAGATTCTAAAACTTAATATTCTAATGAGTGAAAGAAATTATCTTTCTTTTCCTAGTGAGAGAAATGATCCTTTAACGTGTCTTACAACTCAAAGGTCTCTGCTGAAATAAAAGTCTATTTTCTTTTGTTTTGTTCTCAGCCAAGTTAGAGAATACCTGGGGAATAACTTCCAATATGCATAGTAAAATAACTCCCTTCCAGGAACTTCACAAAGGACATCAAAGAGCAGTGTTGTCAATTCCCCCTAGAACTTACCCAGAGGTTTAATTATAGTAACAAGATTTTAAAGACCAGGCCTGATTACTGTTAAGATTATATGATAACACACACATCTTTCTTTAGTTCCACCTTGAAATAGATAGGAGAAGAAATATTCACTGTACCAAAAGTAGTTAGAATGAGAGGATAAGAAATCTCATTCATTTTGGATAAGAGAAAAATTGCATTTAATAATTTAATCAGGAAAAATGAAGCACTCAACATTCATCACTAGTAGTTACACAGAGCAAGTAATCATTGGTCTTATTCTTACTGCTTCTTCTTTCTCACTTAAAGCTGTTATTTCAACTTGTCACATTTCCATAGCAACTAATACCTCAATTTTTATAGTTAAAACACTTGGAATCATTTCTAACTATTCTAAATGCTCCAATATATTGTTAAAACCCTTGGCTGCTCTTCCTAAAAAGCCAACTTCTCTCTCATATGGTACAAAGAATCAGCATCACCCTTGACCTAAATAAACCTCATCGACTGATCTAATTTTTGAAGACCAATCTTTTTTCTTAGTTGGGAGGGTGGAGGGACTCTGAGATAAGTCAAATCATGATATCTTTCTGCCCCACCTGACTGCTACACCAGCTGAGAAACAAAACAAGGGGTAAGACAAATGGAGACCAAAACGCCACCTTCATTACTGTGAAAGGCCAAGATGCCAAAATTTAGTGCAGGAGCAAAATTAACTGAAACTGAACCCCTCCCCACAGAAGCCAGATATGACTGCCTGTCATGTCGGCAGTGGGTTCTCAACAGGGAAGAGAGGGCTGGTGCAGAAGAAATGGGAAAGGTCTATTCCAAGGGGAGGCTGGGTCTCAAAAAGGAAAGAAGGGCTGAACATACCCAGACTATTTTTCCTAATTAACCACAGATGTCATCCTTAGCTGGCATGGAATGAGTAAACTGGCAGAGAAATAAGGAGTTATATTAACTTAACTCCTTCTACTTGGAATACTAGAAAAGGGAAATACTTACTCTTTTTCTTGCCCTACTCCCCCAACATTTCAAGAACTACTAAACACCATTCTTTCACAACAAAGTGCCTATCAGTTTGCACATACCTCTGGTAACCTACAGATAGCAGGTTGCAATTTATAAGAATACTGTAATCTTAAGAATTGCACCTCTTATTTTTCCTGATATTTTGCTGGCTAGAAAATTGTTTTTCACCATTGTGTGCCTTATTTACTTAACATGCATTAAAATTTTTTCCGAACTACTTAAAAGTCAAAATTTTACTTTATAACTAATCTGAAAACCAACAAACATGCTATAGTTAACTTAAGTCTTAATTTCCTCTTTGTAAAATGGTGTTAATAATAACACTTACCACACAGGTGTTGTTTTGAAGATTAAAACAAATTAGGCATGTGAAGTCCTATGCCTGGCACCTAAATAGTGCTCAATACCTATTAGAGATGGTGGTGGTGGTGATGCCATGATTTCACTCAATTCAAATTCACTCAATTTGTTTAAGTCCAAATTATATTCAGAATTTTATGAAATCTTCTCATCTCCAATGCTATTTCCTACAATCTCTTATCTGTGCTATTTCATCAGCCCCCTCCTTGGATAAACCGACTCCTCTCTTGCCCCTTCATAGTGCCCTTCCATAGCAAGCACAGTGATTTTTTTTAAAAAGTAGATCAGATCTTGTAACTCTCTTACTTGAAGCCCTCCAATGGCTTCTCATTGTACCCAGAATAAAGTCCAAACTCCTTATCAGGGCCTACAAGTTGGACTTGAGCTGGCCCTGTCCAACTCTCTAACCTCATCTTCCTCTATTATCCTGCTGACTGTCTATGCTTCAGCCATGGTAGCCTTCTTTCTTTCCCTCTAATTCCTCAAGCTGATTCTTTTTCAGGGGGCCTTTTTAAGAAATTTAGGCCCAAGGTTGAGGAAAATTCTTTCCATTTCCAGGCTTCAAATTAAGTAATAAGCTCTTTCTTTATCAGAAAATGAAAAACTCAAAGCTCCAAAACCAAAAATTAAATCATTTTTTTTTCTTCTCTTAGCTATAGTAATCAAAAGCTTTCATTCATAACACACTCTGACCATTGGTTCATGCCTTGTTATTTGCTTTTCATAATAATATAATAATTAAACACAATACCAAAAATAAACCATAACCCAACATCCAACTATGACCTTCCCATATCTGCCCTCACCTCTCATCACTATTATCATCCTGAATACAGAACACAGAAGACCTGAACAGCACTATCAACCACTTTGGGCCAATGAACATTTATAAAACATTTTTCCCAACATCAGCAGAAAATGCTTTTTTTTCAAGGGTATAGGAAAAATTCACCAAGAGTGATTATATTCTGGGCTATAAAGCAAACTACAACAAAAATTTTGTTAAAGTTCTTAGACCATAATGGAATTAAACTAGAAATGAGCAACACAGATATTTGGAAAATCTCCACATATCTGGAAATTAAGAAACATAATTCTAAATAATCCATTGTTCAAAATTAGTAAATGTTTTGAATTGAATTAAAACTAGAATGTAACCTATCAAAACTCAAGGCATGCATCAAGCAGTGCTTAGATATTTATACCATTAAATATATAGAAAAGAACAAGTCTCAAATCAATGACCTAAGCTTTCACTTTGAAAAAACTGGAAAAAGAAGAGCAAATTTAAATCCAAAGCAAGCAGAAGAAAGTAAACAATACAGACAAGACCAGAAACCAATGAAATTAAAAACAGAGAAACAGAAAATCAGTTAAAGCAAAAGCTGGTTCTTTGAACAGATTAACAAGATTAAAAAACTTTTATCTGACCAAAAATGGAGCGGGAAGACACAGCTACCAGTGTCAGGAATGGAAGATGAGACATCACTATGCATCTACAGATATTAAAAGAATTATAAAGGAATATTACTAACAACTTTATGGCCATACATTAGACAACTAAGACAAAATGGACACTTTCCTTGAAAGGTACACAACCAAAACTCACTCAAAAAGAAATAAATAACCCATATAGTATTATATTTCCTAATGAAAACCTCCCAACAACATATATTTTTATAACATTCTTATGTTAATGCGTAATAGAAAGTCTGAACAGCTTTACGTAATTATTAAAACTGAGATGAAATAGACAAACTCTTAGAAAACTGACTTACCAGATATGAATCAAGAAGAAATTGCAGTTCTATGAATGGTTCATTAATTATTAAAGCAATTTAGTCTGTATTTAATATCTTCCCACAAAGGAAACACCACATCCAGATGGCTTTGCAGCATGTTTTACTAAACCTTCAGGTACAGAGCATCCCAACTTTAGATGAGCACTTCCTGTAAATATCAATTCAATTTGTAACTTTTTTTTGCTTTCTTTCAGGTGGTTTTGTGGAGCACAGTTTCTTAATATGGTCAAATTAGCCATTCATTTCTTCTTATCCTGCGTAGTTCATGAAGATATTCACCTTTGTTACCTATTAAGAAATTAAAAAATTTGTTGTTGACATGTAGGCCCTCAATCTGTCTGGGGGTGATTTTTGTTTTCAGCCTGACATGGTGATCTAATTTAATGTAAGTAACCAGTTTTTGTGCAACTCCACCAGTCCTTCCTTTATACATTGATCTGACATCTAGTTCTGTTATTTAATAATGTTCTATATATAAGAGTCTCTTGCTGGCCTCTCTATTCTGTTCATTGGTCAATTTATCTACTTCTGTACTAAAACTGCACTATCTTATGTAACTTCATAGAAAATTCTCATATCTGGGAGGGCCAGGTCTTCAGAAGTGTTCTGACTATTCCTAGCTCTTAACTCTTCCAGCTTCAATCTCATGGTTCACTATGATCTTTGCCTTGCAACCACTCTGAACTCCTTTGCCATTCCTCTGTCACATTCACCTGACTAGACCACACTCCCAGTCCTATTACCCAGCTCTCAACCTACTAAGTCACCATATTGAGTGTGAAGAAAACACAAAACCTAATCCCCAGTGTGATGTTATTAGTAGATGGGTTGTTTGGGAGCTGATTAGGTCATAAGGGTGGAGCCTTCATGAATGAGATTAAGGCCCTTATAAAAGGACCCCAATATGTCAATTATATCTCAATAAAACTGGAAAAAATATGCAAATAAATAAAACAGACCTCCCCGCCCCGAGAGCTATATTCGCCCTTCTGCTATCTGAGGTTATATTAAAAAGGGATGGATCAAGAAATGAGCTCTCACTAGATATCAAATCTGCCAGCATCTTGATCTTGGATTTCCCAATATCCAAAACTGTAAGAAATAATTTTCTGTCATTTATAAGCCACCCAGTCTATAGTATTTCTTTAGATACCAAATCTGCCAGCACCTTTATCTTGGACTTCCCAATCTCCAGAACTGTAAGAAAGAAATTTCTGTTATTTTATAAGTCACTCAGCCTATAGTATTTCATTATAGTAGCCTGAAACGACTAGGGCACTATCCCTCAGTATAACAGGTATAATAAAAGTGTTTACATTTTAGTGTTATTAGAATTAAGTAAGTTAATAAATATAAGTCACCTAAAACAGTATGTGGCACATAGTATTATTTAATACTAGTAGTGTTATTCTAGATGATGATTTCATACTCTATCCTCTCTCCTCTAATGTCTTTTCCCTACTCTTTCTCTGTACTGATGACCTTACTGGTTTCATTAAGGAAACAGCAATCAAAAGCGAAGTTCCACATTTTCCCACCAACAAATCTTCCAATTTACTTGTAGTGGTACCCCTATAGTCTGCCTTCTCTATTACTATAGATAAATTGTTATTATTCCTAAGGTCAATTCCTCCACTTCGGGACCCTTCTAGTTTCCCCAAGGACTTGTTCACGCAATTATCCCCTTTCTCTAATGAACTATCCATTTTTCTTCTCTATTGGAACAATCCCCTACAAAAAGGTCATACAGTCTGCCATCTTAAACAAACTCATCCTCACTCCACATCCTCCTCCAGACAGAACCCCTTTTCTCTGCACATCATAGAAATATGCTCTCCAAAAATATGTCAATAACTTCTGTCTACACTATTTTATTTCCCGTATTGTCTTGGCTCCAATCCAGATCAGGCTTACATCTTTGCAACTCCATGGGAACCCCACTTAACAAAATCACTAAAATCCTCCACATTGCCAAATGCATGACAATTCTCAGTCCTCATCTTACTTTCCTTTCACACTTGCTCACTTCTACTTAACTTGGCTTTGATGAGAGTACAGAATTGGCCACTCTTCAGGCTATTTTGCTTCACCTCCCTTTTGCATCCTAAGTTTTAGTGTGCCCAAGGCTCAGGTCTCCAACCTTTCTCTGTTCTAACTACAGTCATTCCCTAAGTGATATTACTTAGGGCTATGGCTTTCAATACTGTCTATTCAGTCACTGATAATTCCCTTGAACTCCCCCACATATATCCAACTGCCTACCTCCCATACCTACCTAGAGGTCCAAAAGGCATCTCAAACTGACACATCGATAACTGAACTCTTAATTTCCCCTTCTAAATCTGTTCCTCTCCCAAAATATCCCACTTAATAAAGAACACCACAAATCACCCAGTTGCTCAGGTTGAAAATCATAATACCTCTCTGACATCCTACAGTCTTCAGCAAATCTCGCTGGCTCAACCATCAGTGTATCTAATCCAACACTTTTTACCACCTTCACTGACAGTCCAAGCTATCATTACATGTCTCAACTGGACTATTATAACACCCTCCCAAATGGTCTCACAGATTCATCTCTTAACAGTTTTTTTTATCAGTGATCCTATATTTTTATAGGATCAAACCTGTAATATCCTATCATTACTCCCCTGCTCAAAACTTTTCAATGGCATTCAGTCACACAAAGAGTAAACAAAGCCTTTACCAGGATCTACAGGCTTCACAATTTCCTGTGCACCTTAGACCTCATCCAGTGCCACACTAGTCCTCACTCACTGAGTTCCCCCTCCTTGATTCTTCAGTTCTGAAAAAGTGCCCCCTCTCTTTCTCCTCATTGAGAGCCCCTTTTCCTGAATGCTCCACACCATATACTTTGTCTAACTGGTTTCTTTTCTTCAGGATCTCAGTTCACATGTAATATCCACAGAGATGGCTTCTTAAACCCATTCCAGAGTAGCCACCCCCATCCCCAAGTCACCACCACCTGATGAACTTCATATCCTCTACAACACTTATCAGTATTTAAAACTTTCCCACTTAGGAGTGCCTGGGTGGCTCAGTCGTTTAAGCACCTGACTATTTGGGCTCAGGCAATGATCTAAGGATTCCTAATATCACGATGGTGGTGGGGGCTTCCGGCTCACAGCACGGAGCCTGGTTGGGATTCACTCTCTCTCTCCCTCTGCTCCTTTCCCGCATCTCTCCCTCTCTCTCTCTCAAAAAAATAATAAACTGCAAAAAAAACTTTCCCATTTATCTTTAAATACACTTATATATTATTTCTGCCTTCTTGTACCTAGAAAATAATTTTTTTTAGGAACAGATAACTCTCCTGTACTAATGCCTGGAACGAAGAAAACAACTTTAAGAATAGTTGTCTAATGAACCAACATCCCAGAGATCTCTCAAATCTATTTCATTCTACAGGAGAACCTTAAGTTTAAAAAGTTAAATGAATCACCTAAAATGGCATCAGTTAAGTGACTGGTTTTGTTTTAAGGCTTGATCTACTTCCAAATGTCGGTTTTACAATACATGGCTTCACTGATTTTTTTTTTTTTTTTTCAATTTACGATGCTGCTTGAGTAGGGTTTAAAGCTCAGAGATCTAACTTTCCAAACTACAAGCGTTAAGGCCTCCACTCTACCACAAACAGCCACAAACCAGGTACCTCCCTTTAGTCCGACTCAACTCCACTAAATCCCGCCCCTTCCTGGGTTTGCCGAGAGCGTCGGCGCCTCCAGGGAGTCTCAATGCAAAGAGTTCTGGGATTGGTAGTCCACTTTCCTTCTGTCTCCAGCCTTGACATAAAACGAAATAAACAGCAATGCAAGTTAGGTGGTTCAGAATTTCACACAAACTGAATAAAACTCAGATTCTGGAAAGTGGTGCAAACTTGTCATTTTCAAAGGGTGCCAGCTTCGGATCAGGCACTGCGCAGACAGTTGCTTGGGTCCTTGGCTGGGCGGAGCTTGTTCGCAGTGGCTTGTGGCTCCTTCCTGTGTGCTTTCCCTCTTTTGCTCGGGCCCGTGGTGCTGGCAGGATGGGTGAGCTGTCCGGGTTTGGGCTGAGGGGCCTGCAAGCTGAACTCGGGGGCTCGGGGACGGGCGGGAGAATAGAGACAGAACGGCGAGGACGCTACCGGAAGGCCCGCTGGGGAAGGCCGGGGAAGCGCTGTTGTGGCAGGCACATGGCCGGGTGCGGAAGGAGCCCATGCGGCGCGGAGGCCGCGGAGCTCGCCTTACCGACCGGCGTTGGGTAGCCGGTGCCGCTCTGGAACTTGACAAGGGGCTCATTCCTTTGGGAAAACGCACCAATCGGAGTACTTGTGTTCACCCCTTTGTTGGTCCGAGGGATCCTTTGAGGTTGAGGTTTAGACCATGTGCTACATTGTAATGGAAGAGCCTATTGGCTTGTAGTCCAGGTGAGGCTAGGGTTTTAGAAGATGTAAAATGACAGGAGTGCTTGCGGAAGAACTCATAGGATTTTGAATTTTAGGCAAGTGTCGTGGTCTTCGTACTGCCAGGAAGCTCCGTAGCCACCGACGAGATCAGAAGTGGCATGATAAACAGTACAAGAAAGCCCATTTGGGCACAGCCCTGAAGGCCAACCCTTTTGGAGGCGCTTCCCATGCGAAAGGAATTGTGCTGGAAAAAGTGTAAGTGGAAATCCACACTTTTTCTTCAAGGTTTCTTTTACTATGGTAACGCGAACCAAATACATCTGAAGTTGTTAATTTTAGATACAAATTCTAAAGTGTTTGGGTAGAATATTTGTCTGGAAGTTGGTAACGTGAGGGCTTAGGGGTTAGGTAACTAACGGTTTTGAATCTCTTAGGGATGGCATTGGAGGGGGGTGGGTAGTAACAATGAAGGGACCAGCTGTCTTAAGTAATTGCCACTCAACCATTTTATTCTTAGCAATCACATCTTTCTAGTTGGGACAATTAAGGTAAAGAGAAGTTTCTTGCCTGAGGTTGCAAATCTGAGGTTGAGCTGCATGAAGGTTGACTTTACAAAATGATAATTTTTAAGGCACTAATCAATGCACTGCCAGTCAGTAGTCTTTGTATCTCTTATTTTTGGTTCATATTTTTTACAACTGGTAAGGGCCCAGAGATTTTCCCTGAGGGAAAGCTTGGTTGAAATCACAGGAGTTAACCAATTTAGGATTAGACCGACTAGGTGGAAAGAGCATAATGTCTAATGAATTCTCTGCCTAACAAACTAAAATGTATGCCTTCCCAGAAAGGCACCTCACTGTTGTGCTCTTTATGTTTTAGAGGGGTTGAAGCCAAACAGCCAAATTCTGCCATCAGGAAGTGTGTCAGGGTCCAGCTGATCAAGAATGGCAAGAAAATCACCGCCTTTGTACCCAATGATGGTTGTTTGAATTTTATTGAGGTAAGTTTTAGTCTGCTGTTGCTTCTGTTTCTGAGATGGTTTTGCCCGGTTTTTTATATGAAGAACGGGTATTTTTAGTGATTGCCACTCACACCAGAAGTAAACTGTTGATTTTATTCCAGGAAAACGATGAGGTTCTGGTTGCTGGATTTGGTCGCAAAGGTCATGCTGTTGGTGACATTCCTGGAGTTCGCTTTAAGGTCGTCAAAGTAGCCAATGTCTCTCTTTTGGCCTTATACAAAGGCAAGAAGGAAAGACCAAGATCTTAAGTTTTGATGATGAAAACGTGACAATAAATTTTCATATACCAAAAATACGTTTTGTGTCTTATTTTCTTTAGTACAGAGATGCAGTGTATACCTTTCCGTTTAAGGAGAATGGGAATACCATTAATTCAGGATTCTCTACAGTAAATGGGATTCATAGTTTTTTTTTCTACTCTCTATGGAATAAATGTACAGTATTCCTGTATAGAGAGAGGGCTTCAAAAACTAACTGCTTAAAGCAAGAATCATGTCAGGAAACCCTAGCAGTGTACTTTCTGAGATCCATCTCCCTGGGGACCCAGTATGATAAACGCCCTCAAGTTGCTCCCTGCTCTGGTGTTTGAGTATCTAAACGTTCGTGATCCGTGTTGTAATTCCGTTTATGACAGCAAGAAAGGCACTAGATGATTGAGTGGAAGTGTATGCTGGCTAATTGAGACCTAGAAGAAAAACTTGTTTGGGGCTCCTGGGTGGCTCAGTTGAGCATCTGACTCTTGATTTCAGCTCAGGTCATGGGATCGAGCCCCACATTGCATCAACCTCCACACTGAGCATGGAGCCTGCTTAAGATTTTCTCTAAAAATAATTGTAAAAATCAAAAGAAAAAAGCAAGAATGTTGAACTATAGAATGATTAACCTCAGTGTTCTTTGTAGTGACTGTCAGTAACTGATAGTTTGACCTTGAGGTTTATTTCATGGCACAAAGTAGAAGTGATCAGTTAGAAATGATCTAGAAGCATTGTAGCTTCATAATTGAAGCTGGGTATTGGGTACGCGGGATTTTTTTGTCCATTCTTCTGGATTTTTATTCTGGTATAGTTAACATACAGTGTTCTCTTAATTTCAGGTGTACAGTCTAATGATTCAACACTTCCATACATTACCTGGTGCTCCTCACAAATGGACTCCTTAATCCCTATCACTTCACCTATTCCAGCCCCTACTTCCTGTGGTAACCATTAGTTTGTTTTCAGTAGTTTTTTGAGTTTTTTTCTTGCAGCATGGCGCAGTCTGTTAAGCAGCCAACTTCAGCTCAGGTCATGGATCTCACAGTTTATGGTTTGAGCCCCAGGTCAGACTCTGCTGACAGCTCAGCCTGGAGCCTGATTCGGATTCTGTATCTCCCTCTCTGTCCCTTCCTCGTGCGCTCGCTCTTTCTCTCAAAAGTTTGTTTCTTGGTAGTGTCCTTAACTCTTGTTTCAAAATTTCCATAGGAGAAAAATAATAAAATCTCCTGTCTAAAATGAAGCTTATTAGCTTTCTCAAATTTTATCGGAGGAACTGCTGTTGGCAGCATTAGTAAATGTGAATTAATTTGCTCTTTGAATATAGCCTAGTGTTAGGTTATGTTTAGGATCTTGGAAAATGAAAATTCTTTGGCTTTCAATTTCCCGTAAGACCAAAACCATGGTCCTTTCCACAGTACAGCAGATGGGTGTTTTGTCTGGTCCTTTCCTCCTCCAGCAGCAATGAACTCTGCCTTGCTCAAACTTGAATTTCCCAAGCAGTTTCAGGAGACCCCTTACATTCCACCTGCTGCTTCTCCTATCTCAGACCTGATTGATTCCCAAATACATCACACATCACACTTGTGTTTATGCTTGTCACAAATGATTGTGTGATCTGTCTTTCCACAAGAATGGGGAGTGGCTTTTTTGTTTTTACTGAAACACAAAGTCTGACATTTAAATTGTGTAAATTTAATAAGTACACATATTAATTTGATACATTTATATGTGGTAATAAGACAAGATGGGCTATCCTTGATTTCTATTTCAGGGTTTACTAATGTGTGTAGTTGCATAGGTATCCACTAAGTCATTCTTTCAAAGGCTGACCAGATGCTTTCCAGTTGACATACTGACCCAAGCAGGGAGATCTCTGGGTCTTGTCTACCCGGCCTGAACCACAAGAAGCCACCAAGGGCCACAAGATCTCATCCCTGTGGTCAGGTGCAGTGTAGGGAGCTGGGAGGTGTTGCCTGGCAGTGCGGGAGAGAGGAGGCTTGGGGAAGGTGAGAAGGCGGGTGGCACTGACACCTACCCACCCCTCTGCAGTGTGTCCTTTTTTCTGCCATGTTGAGACCTCGGCCAAGTCTATAGAGAACACACCTGGGAGTTAAGACATTCTGTGACAGTGGCTCACTCTTGTCTGCTGGGTGCACCAGGGATGCCTGTTCTATAGCTAAATGACTGACAGACACAAATCCACCTCAGGTACCTCAAACCCCAAGTGTTTGATCTGCTTCCTTCTTAACAGCTCCTTCTGCCTACTGTGTATTTCTTCACCCATCCCTCACCACCTTGTGACCCATACTGCCCCTTCTTCGATCCAGCATGAAGTGTGTGCCTGGTCTGTGCCGCATGTGTAAGCTGTAGGGTGAGAGAAACGAAGCACTCACCTTGGGTGCAAAACTTAAGCAAAATCCCAGCAGATTTTTTTCCTGTAGAAATAGAAAAGCTAATTCTAAAATTTATATGAAAAGGTAAAGGAACTAGAATAGCTAAAACAATACTGAAAATAAAGAATAAAGGGTGGAGGAATCACAAAACTTAGTTTTAAGATTTAATTTATAGCTGCAGTAATCAAGAGGGTGTGGTATTACAGAAGAGGTAGACACAGATCACTAAAATAGAATCCATTAAAAGACACAGGTAAGACAAACTGATTTTTGACACAGATACAAAAGCAATTCAATGGAGGAAGGATAGTTTTTACAGTATACAGTATAGACTTTAATTTGCAAAAAAGAACAGACCTCAAATTGCACACCTTATACAGAAATTAATTCAAAATGGGTCATAATATATGAGTGTAAAATATAAAACTAAAACTTGTAGAAGAAAAGCCTTAATGACTTACAGTTAGGTGAAGAGCTCTTAGACAATACATCAAAAGTACATTCCACCAAAAAAAGTAAAGAATACACTGGCCTTTTTCAAAATTAAAAATTTTATTCTGTGAAAGATCTTGTTAAGAGGGTGGAAATATGGAAACACAGGGGCGCCTTGGTGGCTTAGTTAAATGTCCAACTCTTGATTTTGGCTTAGGTCATGATCTTGCGGTCATGAGTTCGAGCCCTGTGTTGGACTCTTCATTGGGCATGGATCCTACCTTAGATTCTCTCTCCTCCATTGTCTGTCCCTCCCCCACTCCCTCCCTCTCCAAAAAAAGAGAAGAAAAAAAGGGATGAAAATACGTATCAGAGACAAGCCAAAAATATTTGCAAATCATATACCCAACAAAAGACTTGTATCTAAAGTATATAAAGAACTTTCTAATCTCAAAAGTGATGAAACAAGCAGTCCTATTACAAAATGTATGAATTCCCTTTGTTTCATTCTAGGAACATGTCTGGTGGCAGGATTTGGTCATAACAGTCATGCTGTAGATAACACTCCTGCAGTCTGTTTCAAGGTTGTCCCAGTAGCTAACGTTTCTTTATTAGCTTTGCACAGTCAAGAAAAGAGACTGACATCATAAATTACATATTATGATAAAATTTTCACTAACGGCAGCTTGTATAATCTTTATTCTAACCGATAAAATCTGTTTCAATGGATCATTCAAGTTTCAACTCACATTTCTTATGACACTACAGTTGAGGGATTGTCTTAGCAGGTTGTACTAAGCATTCTTACTTTCTAGCACTGTCCATATTATTTGGTTAAGTGATGTTATGTTTGTTAGTATGTAAGAAAGATGAGTGGATTTCTAAAGCTTATTGTCATGATAATATGACCACAGGAGTTCTAGACCAAAGCATTAAAACATTAAAACCGCATGATTTTATGTCTCATTAGGAGAAAGTCATTTTTAGAGTGACACATTTGAAGGGACTCATGACCACAGATAACCAACATTTCCAAATATGCACACACCCAGTGGCCACCTCATTCAGGTTGTCATTCAAGCCTTTAATGTGTGGTGTGTAACTTCAAAAATGAGGGGACCCCTCGCACACAGAACCTTGGAACTTTAGCCACACATGATGAGCACCATCAGAATCCCTTCCTTTTAACACATTCGGCTTCCCAGACAACCTGAAGCTTTGAACAGTAATTCTAGTGCTAAGGAGTGCTGCTCCCTCAGAAGGGAGGAGGAAATGATGGCCCCATATCACTCTTTCAGATCTTCCAGTCAGAAAAGTACTTTCCACATGTCTACCAAGGATCTGCTTGGTTCTTTGTGATAATATTGACATGAATTCTGTTCTCTACTGATGGCGACGAGGTTTTTTTTGTTGTTGTTTTTTGTTTTTTAGAGTCTAGTTTTCTAAAATCTCTTTTGCTGTGGTTAATTAGAAACAAAACAAGGGGTCAAGTTACGTGTCTGGATTAAAAGTGTAGGACATATTGAGCATACCCAAATTTTCAAGTAAGTTTAGATGCTATGAATATATTATGCTTCCTTACCACTTTTAATCAGTCAGCTAATGTTTAAATCTGTACAATAGTGGGCAAAGTAAGCCACGTTTTAAGTAATATTGCATTTTAATCACAGCTGACAACAGTTGAGAGAAACACTACTTGCTGAAACATGTTTTGTCTATTAACACTTGCTTTGGAAACAGCAATAGGAAATAGGTTGTTTTGTCATATCACTTTTTTCCCCATCAGTTTTGTGAATTTATCCAATCTTAATTATGTCTTTATATTTTTTCTATACAGTTTGATGCTCTGTTTTGTGTGTATTTGTAGGTAGTAAGACCCTTTCCCCTTCTTTAGGTTCTCCATAAGTTCCATTTTTTTACCCAAAACTCTTAATTCCATATACAATAGTTGATCTTGTTCCTTCTGTATTTTATACATTTTCTTATTTATAATTAAGTAGGTTTTTTTTTTTTTTTTTTTTTTTCTGTCACTATACTCCTCTTTTTCTTGATCAGGACATAATATGGAAGCCACTGTGAATGCAATTTATTGACCAAGTTTCTTGATCTAGGATTTGTCTCATAGATTTTAGAGAGTCTAGGAATCTCCTGCAAGTGTGTGCAGAATTTTCTGATATATATCAGGGGTGGGTGTGATTTATGTGGGTGTGTATATGCAAACACACACACACACACACACACACACATTTTTCTGAAAATGGGTTCTGCACATTCTTCAGACTTTTAAAGGGGTTCCTTCACAAGAAACCAGCTATTAAATCTGTATAATAATGAATAGATTTTGTCACATATTACAAAATTGTCCATTTTAATCACAGTTGAGAACAGTCACAAGAAGTTGTCTATGGTTTGATATCATTGATGAAATGTCTCCAATGTGGTGAGGATCTGTGGATGGATTGTCCAGTCTGCAAAAATTACAAAATGTACATTTCACCTTCTGCCTTGATGGTACCAGCTGACCTCATGGAACAATGGGCCATTTTAGAGAAAAGTTCTCCAATATTACTGGCAAAGGCATAATCAGAAAAAGGGTGCAAAGCCTCACCTCGGGAGTAAAAGCAGAGGATAAGAACCCAAAGGTGTTATAACATGTAAGACTGCAGTAAAACTTGATAGAATAGATCAAATAAAAAATGTTCAGTATGCACCTGTAAAATAAATGACATAATATCTGTAATTTTCTTTAAACTATTTGAGCAAATATAAAGTTTAAAAAAGGTTAAATGAAGCAAATATGGCAAAAATCTTGGTAATTACTGATTCTGCTCTATAAGTATGTGAGGGTTTATTACGTATATATTTTTTGCAGCTTCTGCACAGCAAAGGAAACAATCAACAAAACTAAAAGGGAACCAACGGAATGGGAAAAGATATTTGCAAATGACATATCGGACAAAGAGCTAGTATCCAAAATCTATAAAGAGCTCACCAAACTCCACACCTGAAAAACAAATAATCCAATGAAGAAATGGGCAGAAAACATGAATAGACACTTCTCTAAAGAAGACATCCGGATGGCCAACAGGCACATGAAAAGATGCTCAACGTCGCTCCTCATCAGGGAAATACAAATCAAAAACATACTCAAATATCACCTCACGCCAGTCAGAGTGGCCAAAATGAACAAATCGGGAGACTATAGATGCTGGAGAGGATGTGGAGAAACGGGAACCCTCTTGCACTGTTGGTGGGAATGCCAACTGGTGCAGCCACTATGGAAAACAGTGTGGAGGTTCCTCAAAAAATTAAAAATAGACCTACCCTGTGACCCAGCAGTAGCACTGCTAGGAATTTACCCAAGGGATACAGGAGTACTGATGCATAGGGGCACTTGTACCCCAATGTTTATAGCAGCACTCTCAACAATAGCCAAATTATGGAAAGAGCCTAAAGGTCCATCAACTGATGAATGGATAAAGAAATTGTGGTTTATATACACAATGGAGTACTACATGGCAATGAGAAAGAATGAAATATGGCCCTTTGTAGCAACGTGGATGGAACTGGAGAGTGTGATGCTAAGTGATATAAGCCATACAGGGAAAGACAGATACCATATGTTTTCACTCTTATATGGATCCTGAGAAACTTAACAGGAACCCATGGGGGAGGGGAAGGAAAAAAAAAAGAGGTTAGAGTGGGAGAGAGCCAAAGCATAAGAGACTCTTAAAAACTGAGAACAAACTGAGGGTTGATGGGGGGTGGGAGGGACAGGAGGGTAGGTGATGGGTATTGAGGAGGGCATCTTTTGGGATGAGCACTGGGTGTTGTATGGAAACCAATTTGACAATAAATTTCATATATTAAAAAAAAAAATATATATATATAATATACATATCCTAATTGTTTAACTCTAGCTTTCTGGTTTTATTAGAACCAGTATATGGACAGTCAGCTCTGATGGAAGCAAAACAGAAATTTGGGGCAATTAAATGGACAATAAAAAAGCTGGAAAACTAACTCTAGCAACACTGAGAAACGCATAGCCTACTAGGAAGAAGTAAGCTAAGAATCTATGCAAAATTTAGCAAGACATAAAGAAAAAAAGGGTCAGCTCAGTAATAAAAGCAAAGTAAAATAAAATTATTTTCAAAGATTTTAGGGAAAGTAAAGCACAGACTACTGCTGGGGATGTAAATCATATAGCCTTAGTAGTGAAAAATTTAGGGACATGAATCAAAAGTCTTAAGACATTTTATATCCTTTGATCTGTTCATTCCCTTAGTAACAGTATAACCTAAAGCAACTGCTTCTGCACACATTTCTTACTGCATTAGATCTCTGAGGGAGGGGCTTTGTCTACCTTACTGACCACTATATCCCTAGCACAGGTCCTGACCACGCAGGAAGTATGTGCTTAATGAATGTATGTTAAATAAACAGAGAAGAATTAGAAACAACCTAAACATCCGATAGAATTATTTGGTACATTTTGATACAGAAGATATACTAGTCATTGTAAGTTGGTTTTTCAAAGGATATCAAATGACATGGGATAATGCTGTCAATATAATGTTATATGGGAAAAATAAGAATGTAAAATTATATATGGAATGATCCTAATTAAATATGTCCAAACTAGTATGAGGAAATACAGCAAAATTTTAATTGCAGTTATCCATGGGTGATTTCCACTTAAGCACATTTGAAATGTTCGCCTTCAAATGTCTCTGTGGCTTCCAAGTTATTCATTAGGACAAAAATCTTTTCTAAAAATGAATTTTAGGGGTGCCTGGGTGGTTCAGTCGGGTAAGTGCCCAACTTTGGCTCAGGTCATGATCCTGTGGTCTGTGAGTTCAAGCCCCATGTTGGGCTCTGTGCTGACAGCTCAGAGCCTGCAGCCTGCTTCAGATTCTGTGTCTCCCTTTCCTTCTGCCCCTCCCCCACTTGCATTCTGTCTCTGTCTCTGTCTCTCAAAAATAAATAAACATTAAAAAAATTAAAAATAAATAAAAATGGATTTTAGTTTTATAGGCTAAGGCTAGATAAGTATAGCATTACAAAAAGAGCCAGTCTTTGATTTCTTCCAATCCAAGTTCCCACTCTCCAGTTTGAGGTAACCATTCTTACAAGTTTGGTGTGTGTCCTTCTAGATCATTTTTAATGGTTTTACATACATATACTGTATATGTACTATAAAGAATATGTGGAATTGGTATATATTTTTTATAAGTTGTGTTAAGTTGCTTGCATATTTATCATCTAGTTTTTGCTTTCTGTTTTAACTCAACAATCTATTTATGAGAACTGCCTATTTTGAGATTGGATGATTCAATTCATTCCCCTTAACTGCTATCCAGCATCACATTCGATTTAGCCATTTCCCTATTAGTAAGTAGGTAAGGGCCTGGGTATTCTCTCTCTTTGAATCTACTGAAGAAAGGGATGGAGGAGACCACGTCCTACTCTGCTGCTGGTGTCAGGGGAAGAAGTCTTCTCAAGGCAAAGAGTGGGATGCAGTTCCCAAAAGAGGAAAGCAGGTCCAGGTCCTCGTGCCTGCAGAAAGACCATGGGAGCCTTCCCCCCTCAGTACTCGGTCACATATACAAATATTCCACAAAGATTTATTGAGTAATTACCATGTGTCAGGCACCATGCTAAACCCCAATCTGGCATGCATGTGTAAATAATAATGCACCAAAGGCTGTGGATACACTGAACTATGAATTCCCATTAACCTATCAGAGTATGCTTAGATTTCTGCCTCAGTTGTAACTGACTTCTGGGTACTGAAAAGCTTCAGGGGCACCTGGGTGGCTCAGTTGGTTAACCGTATGACTCTTGGTTTCAGCTGAGGTCACGATCTTGTGGTTTCCTGAGTCTGAGCCCTGCATCAGGGTCTGTACTGGCAGTGTAGAGCCTGCTTAGGAGTCTCTCTCTCTGCCCCTCCCCGACTTGTGCTGTCTCTGACTCTCTCAAAATAAATAAATAAACTTAAAAAAAAAAAAAAAGCATTGGGGCGCCTGGTGGCTCAGTCGGTTGAGCATCCAACTTTGGCTCAGGTCATGATCTCACAGTTCATCAGTTCCAGCCCCGCGTCAGGCTCTGTGCTGACAGCTCAGAGCCTGGAGCCTGCTTCAGATTCTGTGTCTCCCTCTCTCTCTGCCCCTAACCCACTTGCATTCTGTCTCTATCTCTCTCAAAAATAAATAAACATAAAAAAATTTTTTTTTAAAAGCATCAAAGTAATGCAAGAAATCATAAGTCAGCCATAGGATTTATTTATTCTCATGTAAAGTATATTTCAGGGTAGGAAAAAAGTGTGAGTTTCCAGTTTGTTTTTTATAATTTATAAAATGGGACTTGGTGATCTGTAAAATCACTTTCAGTTTTAACAGCTTAGAATACAGGATACTTGCAATAGGGCTCTTTTACCACTAGGTGCCGCTATTGACAACACAAAAGTTAAAAGAAAGGGCTTTATACACTGCAGTACTGCTTGAAAGAACACTACAACATTTAAGAATAAAAATGTAAAAGCACTTTTACAGACAAGCCCTATAAAAGGACCTATGTGCATATTTAAATAGCTCAGTTCCATGGGCACAATAGTAGTTAAGTACTGCCTATATCCTTCTGGAACAACCTTCAGCAACTTACTGGTCAGCAGTATAAGGGGGGAATCAGAGGGTCTTAGAATTGGAAGGGAGCTTATTTGTCCATTAGTTTTCAAATCTCTGTTTCCTGGAGTTAGAAATATATTTCCTTGCACGCGCAGAAATACACACCCATATAAACAGATTATATGTATATATAGCTGAAGCCAAAGTTTCACCAAACAGTAATATCCTTACCATGTGCAACCTATTTTTTCCATATATTTGTAAAATAATAGAATATATAAATATTTAAATATATATATTTATTTATATATCTGCCCCCAGTTCTGGCACAGAGCTCCTAAACCCTTGTGATTTCTCAAGCGATGAGAACATGAGGAGCATTTCTTCTAATACTTGGTCTTTGATTCTGGCTCCTGACACTGACTTCCTAAATCCTTTGGAATTTCCTGGGTGATAGGAGTGTCTTTTTTTTTTTTTTTCAACGTTTATTTATTTTTGGGACAGAGAGAGACAGAGCATGAATGGGGGAGGGGCAGAGAGAGAGGGAGACACAGAATCGGAAACAGGCTCCAGGCTCCGAGCCATCAGCCCAGAGCCTGACGCGGGGCTACGAACTCACGGACTGCGAGATCGTGACCTGGCTGAAGTCGGACGCTTAACCGACTGCGCCACCCAGGCGCCCCGATAGGAGTGTCTTTTGATATAAGGAGCTGACTCTTGGTGGGCTCTTGAACAGCTTCAGGATGGGGGCTGGTCACCAGAAAGACCAAGGTCTGATTCGAAGCTTGGGGCTTTCAGACCTGTTCTCCATCCTCTGGGAAGAGGGGAAGGGCTAGAAGTAGAGTTTGTGATCATTCATGCCTTCATGATGACATTTCCATCAAATCCCAAAAGTACGAGTTTGAGAGAGCTTCCATGTGGACAGAAGCTCCTGCACCTGGGACTCTCCAGGCCTTGCCCTACGTAGCTCTTCATCTGTATTCTGTATCATATCCTTTGTTACATAATCAACCGGTACACGTAAGTGTTTCCCTAAATGTTATGAGCCATTCTAGCAAATTGTTGAATCCAAGGAGGAGGTCATGGCAACCTTGGTTTATAGTCGGTCAGTCAGAAATACAGGTGACAACCTGGGGCTTGTGACAACCTGGGGTCTTACATGGGGAGGTCTTGTGGTGCTAATTCCAGGCAGATGGTATCAGAACTGAACTGAATTGCAGGACGCCAGTTGCTACTGCAGGATCATTTGATGTGTGAAAAACTTACACATCTAGAGTCAGAAGTGTGGTGAGTGTAGTAGTATGAGAGTAAAGAAAACACAGGGAATGTTTCCCAGACATATTCTATTTCATAAAAAATATACATATATACTAGTCATAAACTAATAACTAATTAGTGATCTAATACACTTCCTTCCATTTAATACATTAGGAAAGAGGCTCAGAGAGGTGCAGTGACTTGCCCCAGGTAACACAGCCAGGAAACAGGCATTCCAGACACTGGCAGGTTTGGTTTTGGAAGGTCCTGGGTAAAAACTGAAAAATATCCTTGGCATACCCCCAGCCCTTTATGCACTCCTACCTTCTAGAGCCTGTGGGCCAGTACCTGCTTGTGATAAAAACTGACAAAGTAGTTGTGTGACTAGTTATATACAATCATCATTTAAAAAATACAGGATCTTTCCAAAATGCAAGAGTGATCATTTCAACTCTTCTACTTGCATTCCCTCAGTGGTTCTTTCTGTTTTTTAGGCCAGATACAAATTCTCAGTGTGGCAATAAATCTCCTCCAGACCTGGCCCCAGTCCTTTGAGCCAGCCTCACTCTTTGCCAGTTCCCCATGCATTTTCAAGGTCTTTCCTCCATTCTTGACCTGGCTAAATCTTAGATTTTTCACAGCTCCACTCACATTCCTCTTCTGCAAACCTTCCCGGGCGCTGGCTTTCCACACCTTTGCCACAGCACACATCCTACTGTCCCTGAGTCTTCTTCTTGTCTGTGTTTTTCACTGGACTGTGGCATTCTTATGAGCCAGGGTCATGTCTTTGTTTGTCATCCCTGGCCACTAACACCGGGCTAGGTACACAAGAGAAACTCAGTTGGTATCTGCTGGACTGATTATTTGCATATTCTTATTCTCACATTTTAATCCTTAAAAAACCCAACTCACTGGAATATCAGCTGTTTGAATTATGTAAGAGCTGGTTCTGACAATGCAGATCTCCATTTTCTAATATCTTGAGAGTATGAATAAAAACTATACGTATCTCAGGAAAAATGGATGCAAAAACCCAGTTTTAACTTCCTTTACTTTAATACATCTTTATTTTAATACATCTGTGTTAGGAAGATGGTTAGTTTGGGTTTTTTATCCCCCAGTCTGTAGGCTATAGTATCAAATGATCAACACAGCTGCTGGCCCAATCCCCAGACTGAGAGCCTTCCCTGGATCACTTACAAAGGGCAGACAACAACTCTCATGTGCATGCTACCTTATAACATACCAAAGAAACTGGGTAAGTTATTTTATTATCCATCATTAAGGAGGCGATCAGAGTGAAAGGGAGAAAATTAAATGCTACTATGACTAAGTGCAGTGAGTAATGAAGGGAGAGGTTGACCAGTGGGAGCTATGGTGGTCAGAGATGGCTTTGTAAGAGTGAATTATATAGACTAGGTTGAGAATTGAGTAGAGAGATGGAGAAGGAAGCATTTCCAGGTGGGAGCCAGCAAGAACAACACTCAGATAAGGATGTGGGTGGAGACAACTTGCCTGATGGGGGGGTGGGGCCCATTTGTGTTGGGAAACAAGGTGGGAGGGAGGGAGGGAGAATGTATGCTGACACTGGATAGGAGCTGGGGCTAATTATCCCAGATCACCCTTACTCTTGTGGCATTATGTTGGTTATGAAGCACATTCAGGTTGACTTAGCATTTTGATCTCCTTCCTGCTCTTGGTAGGTGAGTAGGATGGATGTTAATGGGCTTTTTAAAAATAGAAATGGCAAAAGCCTAAAGGAGATTAGGAAATTTAGCCCAAGTTACACAGCTGGCAGCTCACCAACCTCACAGTCTAGAATTCAACACTTCTATTTCACAGACCAAGAATTACAGTCGGTCTCACAAATCACATAGCTGAGGACCAAGGAGGTGAAGTAAGTGTTCCAAGGCTACACAAAAGCAGTTTAGGATACTGTTTGGTAGCTTTAACCAGCACTATTTCTGATTGAAGGGGTTTTGCATTATATTAACTGGAGAAGAAACCCGGAGGAAAAATCCTCATATTGCAGAGAAAGAGCTGTTACTTTGACAAAACAAAATATTTTCTAATGTTTTATAACTGTTGGGATAACAGTCTGTTATGTAGCTGCATTCTTAAAAATGGAAATTTTTATCAATCAAAAATTAAGTTTTTTTAAAGCAAAAACTATTCTGAAAAGAAACAGAGCTGCCTGAGCAGAGATATCTATCTGGGGGGAGTGGTCTCTACAACCTACAAGAGCTTTTCAGAATTATTTTCTGCCACTGATGAATTTTAAGGTCTTCATCAAGCAGACCAAAAAAAATTAACTTGAAAACAACTCTGACACCAACAAAAACATTGTCCCTATGTGATTGATACTATCCCTCAGAATCTGGTAGCAAAGGATAACTAATATTTCCAAACGAGTACATCATCCAGATGACACATTATTATAATTTATTTAGTTTTTTTACCCCAGAAATGACATGGTCTGAGAAATGACTTGCTGAGAAATCTGTGTTTACATTAGGGAGAGTGGATGGGGGGTGGGGGGAGCGGTGGGTGATGAAAATCCCTGCAGAAGTTGAAAAGATGTTAAGTGGTAAATACCAAAATGCCCAGCAAGCATGTAAGCAGGCTCTCATCCCAGCATGAATATGTGCAGCTCAGCATTTTAAAATTTACTTTTAGCTTTTCTAGCAGTTTGAATTAACCCATTCTCTACTTCCACTCCCGGTGTGAGAGCCCAGCCTCGAACCTACAGACTATGAGTGCAGGCACAGTCTACTGTGATCGGCCAGTAGATAACCCCCTCACCCCATGGCTTCCTCCAAGTGGGCTGTCTCGTGAACAAATGTCTCCTAGATGTTCTTAACAACCAGGAGGCCTGGAGCAAAGTCCAGACAAATGGTAGGAAGTAAGTCAGGCTTGCTGAAGCTCATACAGAACTGGAAAAGGCCTATTGGGAGACCAAAACAATACAAATAAATGCCACACTAAAGGTACGTTCAGATCAGAGGTTCTCCAGAAGCAGGTGGGTCAGAACCACCCCAGTGAGGCTGTTTCAGAAGATAGCCCCAAGCATTCATAGTCATAAAAGATCCACAGGTGATTCTAAAGTACATTCCTCATTGATAGACACCGATCTAGATTGTCTAAAGAGACAATTACATTTTGTCTTAGTTTCAACCCCTGGGCAAGTTAAAATGAAAAACAAAACAAGCAAATCCAAACCAAAAATTCTTCCAGATTAGGTATACAGTAGATCAGTTACTACAGACATTTGCTTCCAATAGAAAAAATAATCCATGTCAAAGTCTTGGTGAGTCGAAATATTGCACGGTATTTGTCCTATTAAAACCGGGGCTGGCCAAGTATACTTTTGGTGTCCTTCATGCCACAATTTTCTAAGTTCTTTGTCTCAACAGAAGAAAGTTAAGAACAAAAACAAAACAAAAGCCAAGAGAATAAAAGAAAGTTAACTGAGCAATAAAGAATTATTACGGGGCGCCTGGGTGGCGCAGTCGGTTGAGCGTCCGACTTCAGCCAGGTCACGATCTCGCGGTCTGTGAGTTCGAGCCCCGCGTCGGGCTCTGGGCTGATGGCTCAGAGCCTGGAGCCTGTTTCCGATTCTGTGTCTCCCTCTCTCTCTGCCCCTCACCCGTTCATGCTCTGTCTCTCTCTGTCCCAAAAATAAATAAAAAACGTTGAAAAAAAAAAAAAAGAATTATTACAATTCTGAAATAAAGCCATCCACTCCTGTGTTTGGGTGAGTGTTATTGTAGCAAAGTCCAATGCTTCCTAAACGATGGGGCCCTGCCTAGCTGAAAACCTAAACAAACAGTCCATGTTCAGCCTATTAAAGATGAAAGAAGACTTAACATTCGATGGGGCCAGTGAAGACCCTAAGTGTAACAGAGATAACAGGGTCTTTGTCTTGGCAAACCATTCAATGCGGGCTTTCCTTTTTACCTTGTTGATGGACATTTCATTCATCCTCAGAAGCTGCTCTGGCATAACTCAGAGGTAGATTTAGCCCAACAACTGGCCCTACAACGCTCAGCCAAGATGTGATGTAGTTGACACTCCTAGGAAACAAGTGAAAAAACAGGAAACTCTCATGTTTCCATTGTAGTTGGGTGAGTGGTAGAAAATCAGTTACCAACAGAAGAGACGAGCTGTCTTCAAAGATATGTGCCCACCATGTGGAATTCTAGCATTTCCAAATATCAGCTCCATTACTTGACAGGAACTTGAGGCCCAAAGGGACTGAGGATCCCCAGTAAGGTAGTTAAAAGGGGAGTCAAGGCACTGGGACTCCTGACTCCCCTTGATGATTCCAATTTTACACTTAAAATTTACAGCATTTGCTAAGGTAGCATAGTGCAGTGGTTAAGAGCATGGCTCTGAGGCACAAATACCTGGGTTCAAATCCCAGTTCTACCATCTAACTAGCAGTGTGAACTTGGCCAAGTCATTTAATTCCTCTGTGCTTTAGCTTCCTCTTCTGTAAACTGGGTAAAATAATAGAAATTAGCTCATGGGGTGTTATAAAAATCCAATGTCTTAATATATCTAAAATACTTAGAACAGTGCCTAGCACACAGTAAAAATCAATAAACATTAGCCATTATTATTATTACAAAAAATATTTCTTTTTTAGCTTGGCTTTTAGAGTCACATAAAAAGATTTACACTTTTAAAATAAGAGTAAAAGCCAATGTATCTTGATGGTGTTTCTTACCTATTGATTTTTTGAGAATTCTTTAACACAGGAGTCATGAATTCATCTGTCTTGCAGGGATGAAGTACAAAAAAAGGCTGCCCAAGTATTGGATGCTCCTGTAGGAATCAGAGTTGGTCCAGGATGCCAGTGTGAGTTACTTTGAAAAAGTTAAAACGCACAATCTGGTTTGTTAAAATAAAAGTTTGCTTTAAATTCCACGTTACTAAATTAAGATACAGATCAATTTCAGTTTTTGAAATATAATTCATAATCCGCACATGATAAGAAGTTATGAATTGATAAAGTATAGAAGGGTACACAGTTTTGTTTACACAATACCAACTGTAGACAAATTTTATCAGTTTCCTCTCTTTGTCAACTAATGTTACTCTATGGCCTGTAATTATTCTCCGGTTTTTCCTCAAGGCTGTCTGTGAAGCCCAGTAGCCTGACCACGTGAACAACGTATTTCATTCGCCTCATTGTAAGGGAACCAAAATCTTTCACACTTTTTTTTTTTTTTTTTTTTACATAAACTTTGCCAATGTGTTGATTGTTTCAAGCATCACTGCGGTGCCAACAGGCACATGTTCAGTGGGTAGAACAGTAGGGGAGGGGAGAGGAAGCAGGAGAATGGCTTGCATTATTTAAATTGTTGTACTTCTGTCTGTCTCTTTCTGAGTTTCCTCTGTTTATCTGTTTCTATCCTTCTGTCTCTCCCAAGCTTATTGGGCCGTTTCTATAAATCAAAACTCACTTGATGCAACTCCACTGCCTTCATAGGAGAATGACTGGATCCAAGATACAGGTCAGACCGCTGCCAGTGTAGCGATGTGGACATAATTTGGCCAACAATGGGGAGCCCTAGGAGATTTCTATGTAGTGAGTGATCCACGCACAAATTGTACCAATGCAAAAACAATTATAACAATAAATTTATTGATCATTTACATTGAAGATTCACAACTACGCCAAAGACTGCAAACTCAAATACTGCTATGGTCTGAATGTTTGCATCTCCCCATATTCATATGTTGAAATCCTAAAGCCCGGTGTGAAGGTATTACAGGAGGTTGGGCCTTTAGGAAGTGATTAGGTCATGAGGGTAGAGCCCTCAGGAATGAGAATTTGGACCTTATAAAAGAGATCCCGCCCCCTGATTGCTAGTTCACCCCCTTCTGCCATGTGAGGACACAAGAAGTGTGTGACCCGAAAGAGCGTCCTTATGAGAACAGGCTGGTATACTGATCTCAGACTTCAGAATTGTAAAAAATAAATTTCCGTTGTGTGTAAACTACCCAATCTGTGGTATTTTGTTATAGCTGGCCAAGCAACCTGGGACAGATACCTACAAAGATCACACAGGTAGCATGAAGGAGCGAGGTCAGTTAAATACACAAGCAGGTGACAGGGACTGTGGGGAAATGGAGAGTGTGCCCAGCCAAGGCTAGGCTTGCTACTCTGCTCCAGCCAATTGTGCCATGTGGGAATGTAGGTTCAGTGTGCCAGGTCTTCCCATTTGTCAAAATAACCTAGCAATCCAGATTTTTATGTAAAATCTCCTAAATTTAAATTTTGGCACTTTTTTTTTTTTTTTTTTTTAAACATAGAGTGGGCCAAATAAAACAAGCCTGTTGGCTAGATTTGGACTAGGGGCCTAGCTTCTTCTGGCTTCTTCTCCTCTTGTCAGCCAGTCCAAGGAGAAGCTGAACTCAGAGCATCCATGGAAAGAATTACGTGTGGTTGTTGCTGCTAACTCTACCCTCCAACCCCAAAACACTCATGTTGGTGTGCATGTGCACACACCTGCTCACAGGAAACAGAGGCACCATTCCACCGTGTATTGGAGACGCTGGGTATGGATATTTGGGGATGTATGTGTGTGCTGAGGGCTGGGGTATCCACTGGGTATGGGGCAGTGTATGTCTCCTGAGCGCCACCTCCAGAGTCTGCCTAGTGGCCTGACTCTTACAGCAGAGCCTGGGCTCCCTCTTTCCTGCTCTCTTCCCACCCCTCCTTCCCATTCGAATCTAAGCAGAGCCTAGGGTCAGAGCCCAAATGTGTTATGCCTATAGCAAGTCTTCCCGTCGAGCTTGATTCTGGCTCTCCTTATATGCCTTAAACTAGTATTTATTAATTCAACACATATCTACTGATCATCATGTCTTATGTGTCTGCCAGGAACAGTTCTGGATATAGTAATAGAGATCACTGTATTGCAAAGATAAACAAAGTCCCTGATCCCAGGGAACTTTCATGCCAGTGCAGGAGACAGCCAATAAATTTATAGAACAAATAAATAGACAAAATAATCCAGAAAATAATAAGCGTTATGAATAAAATAAAACAGGGTCCCTTGATTTTGAGAGCATTTAGAACCGAAAAGCTCCTTTTTGTTGTTAAATAAATCCCTTAAATATGTTGCTAATCATGGCCACTCTTCTAGCAGTGTGTCAAAAGCATCCATAATCACTTCCATGGTTAAACTGTATATGGCCAACACCCAATGCTTTCTCAAGTGTGTCAGCTTCTCTTAGTTGTGGCAAACTAACCAAACCATTAATTACTTCTCAGATACGGATGGAAAATTAATTTTTAAAATACTCAAAAATCCTGGCTTCTAAATATATAAGACTACTGAATACAGGCCTTAAGTCATTATGAATATAATAATGATTACACAATATAGAAAAATAAAAAGTTTCCCCGATGTGATTAGAATTCATATCTTCCCTCATCGTTCACTTAGCAAATATTAAGTCTTCTTGTCTGACAATTTTATAATGATTTAACCCTAACTAACGGCAAATCTATAGTTTTAAAATGTGGCTAATCTTAGCGATATGTTAATGCTGCAGAAGTGACAGAATTCAAAGTGAGCCTTATGACCTGAGCTGATACTATTTTTTCAGTAACATTCAATCAGCTAATCTTGCAAGCCAAACAATTTATATTCAAAGTTACGGTAGAGAATTTACAAATAATTTGAGGTGTCTTATCAGTGTAGACAATCAATCTGGATAATATTCTCCAAAAGCCATTTTTCTGCACTGGAGATTTTTTAAGGTTCATGCCATCAGGAAACATTATCTGCATTTTCTACTTTCTCCTTCAGACAGCCAGAATCAGAGATGAAAGCCATCTTTCATTTTTAGTTTAGGAATTATGAGCTAGAGTTCAAAAAAATCTAAAACCCTACACCTTATTTGTTTAACATACCATTTTCAGAAATGGAAGAACATCAAAACTGTCAGGATCTTTTTAGTGACATTTCTTAGATCAATTCAGAAGGTAAATTTGTGTGAAAGTACTACCATCTGCTGTCAGTACTAATGAACTGATGCAAATCTGCACTGAGAAAAATGTCAGTGTGGAAATACATGCAGCCAGTGAACTGTGTTAGGCTTACAACTCAATAAACACTTCTACTGGAACAAAGTTCTGCTAAATGGTTTTCCGTGAAAATAGAAATGATGGGTCAGATTTCTATCTCTGTAACTCCAGAGGAGTTATATAGGCACATTCTCCTATGAAATTTAATTTAGCAATGGTTAAATGTCTCATAAAATAAGTCTGACATGAATACTGTGAATTGGTTTCAGAACTATTAGATATGACTATCACAAGGAAATGATAATACTGCACCTTCATTCTTACATCTAATAAAGGAGATGAATTTCTTGGTTCATTTCTTAATTTTCTTGGCTCTCCAGGAGGGCACAAATATAATTTCACATATGAAGCTTTCATCCAGTTGCATATTCCAGACTGATCGAATTTGCCTTCCACTCAGGGTATATTCCTTAGAAATGGAGAGGGATATTTCCCTAAGCCTGCTTCCTCAAGCAGGGAAAGGAAAACGGCTATTGAACGTCTGCGGTATGAGACACTGTACTAAGTGCTTTGCACGGGGTCACCTATCTGAGTAATTCTTTGAGGAAGGCTTTATTGTTGCCACTTGGAGAACGGGTTCAAAGGGATTACACTTAAAGTCATCCATGTAGTAGGGAGCGAAGGACCTCTGAAGTGTGGTCTTACATTGCACCTTCCCAACCCACTGACCAGAGGTGTTGTCAGGGACATTTAGTCCTCTCTCTAGTCCATCTCTGCAAAAATCTACTTACTTTTATTTCAAAATAATGTGTTTTCATAAAATTGTAAGGGCAATACATACAGAGAGCTCAGAAAATACAGAAAAGAACAAAGAAAAAAAGCAGGATAACCTAAGACTGACCAACTCAGATTTAATCACTATTTGGTGAATTTCAAACCTTTTCATGTACACACGTTTATAGTCTTCTATTGCTTTTTATTCAATGAACAGAAAGATATGTACCAAGTACCCACTATATGCCAGTCCTGCCATATGTGTTTTTTGTTGGTGTTCTTGAAGTTTCTTTGTCTTTTGTTTTGCAGATTTCTATACTTATTTTTATTTTTTCCCTGTATATATTTTGTTCGGATTTATTTTGTTGTTCTTAATTTTTTAATTTTGCATGGGTACTTAAAAATATGCATAAAGAATATGTAATCTTGAGTTGTTGGCTAGAGTGCTCCCCATGTGCCACTAGATCTAGCCAGGTAATTGTGCTGTCCATGTTTTCTAGATTCTTATCTGTTTGATCTACAAATTTCTAAAAGAAGTTTAAATCTCTCATTAAAATAGTTGATTTGTCCATTTCTGCTTGAAGTCTGTCAATTTTCATTTTCTATGTCCTGAAGCTATGTTATTTGAAGGCATATATCCAGAGAATGAGGCTTTAATACAGTGATCATACTTAACTCTGATTATGCTTTCTTCCCCCAAAAGAACTTTTATCTGCTATAAATATAGCCACACCAACTTTCTACTTACCTAATGCATTTTAAAAATTATTTGCTTTTCTTTTTTTTTTTTTTTTTTTTTTTTAAATTTTTTTTTTCAATGTTTTATTATTTATTTTTGGGACAGAGAGAGACAGAGCATGAACGGGGGAGGGGCAGAGAGAGAGGGAAACACAGAATCGGAAGCAGGCTCCAGGCTCTGAGCCATCAGCCCAGAGCCTGACGCGGGGCTCGAACTCGCAGAGCGCGAGATCGTGACCTGGCTGAAGTCGGACGCTTAACCGACTGCGCCACCCAGGCGCCCCTGCTTTTCAATCTGTATCCTTATGTTGCATGTATTTCCTATAAAAATAACATAGATTCTTTAAGAAATCCACCTTAATAATCTATCTCTTAAATGGAGTGTTTAGTTCACTTGCAGGCTTTGTGATTACTGATATAATTTAATTTTATTTTTTCTATTTTAGACTTTACTTATTCTATTTTTAATGTTTCTTTTCCTTTTCATTTTTATTCCTCTGTTGCTTTCCTTTAGATTCAGTATAGGTTCAAATTTTTTTCTCATTTTTTTTTCTCTTTTTATTAATTTGAAAGTACAGGCTGTATTTCTAAACTTCTAATAGTTATCCCACAATCTTTAAGTAAATGTTTTACTTAATAAAATACAATTACTCAATCTATTTGCCTTTTCCCCAAATAATTCAAGTAACTTGGAATGTTTAACTCTGATCACTCCTTTCTGATTCCTGTACTACTGTTGTATTTCAGTTGTATCTTTGGCTTTTTTAATCCCATAAATTTTAAATTATTAATTTTTGAACTCAGTGTTTGTTGAAATTTACTCACATTTGACTATTCTTTTTGCTTCCTATTTTTTTCCTAGATCTTCAGATATTCATTCTGGGATCATTTTCACTATCATTGAACTACATCCTTCAGAGCACCTCTTAGTGAAGATCTGTAGGTAGTAAATGCGCCACATTGTGAATGCTTTATCTTGTCTCCATTTTTGAAAAAATGAGTGTTTGTGGGTATAAAATTTTAGGTTACAATTATATTCTCTCAACACTTTGAATATATAATCCCATTTCCTTGTGGCTTCCATTTTCTTTTTTCTTTTCTGTTTTGAAGTGAACTATCAATTCTAATTGTCACTTCTTTTAAGATACTCTCTTTCCCTTTAGTGTTTTACTATAATGTGTCTATGTGTCGATTCCTTTTCATTTATCCTGCTCAGATTCACTGAACCTTCTGAATCTGAATATCAGAGTCCTTGCAACAGTCCTGGAAAATTCTCACCAACAGCTTTGTGAATATTCACTCTTCATTCTCTCTAGGCCCTCTTTCTGGAACTACTATCAGACATGTGTTTCTCCTCCTCTCTCCCTACTATCTCTTAACCTGTTATATTTACCATCTTCCTTTTAGTTTTTGCAACAATGTGTATAATTTCTTCAGAGTCTTCTAACATATTAATGCTTTCTTTAACTATATTTATCAGCTTTCTAGTTAGGCCTTCTAATTAGATGCTTTCCTTTCTGAAGTTTCTATTTGATTGTTTATTACATTTACCTGATTATTTTTGATAGTCTCTTCTTCCTACATTATACTGTCAGTATTTCCTTCCTTTTAAAGAATCATATTCAACATATTTATTTTATATTTTGCACCAAAATTTTTTAACATATGAATTTGAGCATCTGATACTACAGTTTGTGGTTTTTGCTACCTCTCACTTTTAATGGCTTCTTATGAATTCTGTACTTTTTAAACTGTGACTGGGGTGCCTGGGTGGCTCAGTTGGTTAAGCATCTGACTCTTGATATCGGCTTAAGTCATGATCCCAGGGTCATGGGATCGAGCCCCACATTGGGCTCCATGCTGAGCATACAGCCTGCTTGAGATACTCTCACTCTCTCTCTCTCTCTCTCTCTCTCTCTCTCTCTCTCTCTCTCTCTCTCTCTCCCTCTCCATCTGCCCCCTCTCCCCTGCTCAGGCATGTACACTCCCTCTCTCTCTCCAATAAAACATTTTTTTAAATAAAAAAAAATAAATTGTGACCTGGTAGTAGAACTATAAATCTAGTATTTCTTTGATGCCTAGGAGTAAAAATGCATCCTTCCAGAGAAGTTTACATATGCTTCTCTCTGGTGCCTAGGGATGGAAAGGGAATAAAAGGGATCCTAATTCCACACTCACATGTTTAGGAATTTTCTGGGTCTACATCTTTCACTCTTTTTATATGTTCTATACAGAGTAAAGCAGAAAGGGTCAAATGGTTAAGAGAAAAAAAAAACTAATATATAGAGAATAATGGGGAGACATGCTATTTTAGGTAAGTTGGTGAGGGAAGGCTTCTTTGCAAAGGTAACGTTTCAGCAGAGAGCTGACCAAGTAAAGAGCAAGCCATGTAATTCTTTGGGAAATGAGTATTTTTGGCTTGGGAAGAACAAATGCAAAGACACTAAGATTCTAGTGAGGGAGAGTGCTCGGAGTGTTCCAGAAACAGCATGAAGACCAATGTGGCCAGATGAAATGTAGGGTAATATTGGCAGAAGTAAGACTGGAAAGGTAACCAAAAGGTAAGATCATGTAGGGCCTTGCAAAGCATATAAAAGATTTGGACTTTTATTCTGAGTGTGATGGGGAGACATTGGGGGATTTTGGAAAAAGAAGCGACATATTCTGATTTACAGTTTAAAATATCAGTCTGGATATTGTAGAAGGAGAAGGAGAAGCAGAAGACCAGCTAGGAGGTGTTGTAGTAACTCGGATATGGTGGTGGCCTATACTAGGTGATGGTAGTGTGGATGGGGGAGAATGGTCAGGTTTGGGATTTACTTTGAATAGAGAGCCAACAAGATTTGCTAAAGGATTCAATACGCTGTGTAAGAAATAGGAAAGAACAAGGATGACTCCCAACTTGAAGTGTCTATCCATATTTTCTTGACTATTTGTCTAGTGAGGTTTTGCAGGGGTTTATTATTAATATGTTTTAGCTCTTTTGTACCTTTTGAGGACACTGATCCTTTTCATTCACTCAACCATCACTGTGAGTCATGTAATGGTTCAAATGTTAGAAATATAGTGGTCCATAAACAGGTAATACCTGCTCCCATAAAAGATGCTGAATTACTAAAAATAATTTAAATTTCCAGATTTCTCATTATCTTTAAATTTTATTCATGATGATTTATATGGGGAATATAACATTAGATAATTTAACATATAATTTTTCTTTCATTTCTTTTATCATTTTTGTGTTTAAAAATCCTATTCAGAATTAGAAAACTAGATATTTACTTATATTTATGTACAGTTTACCATTAAATTACTTGCTGTTCCCCAAACACTATTTTTCTTACCTCCAAACCTTTGTACATGAAGTTCTCTCTGTTAGGAATACCCTCCCACCCTTTCCTACCTACTAATGTCCATTTTTCTCCTACAGATCTCAGCTTTCTTTAAAAAAAAAATTTTTTTTATTTCTTTATTTTGAGAGAGAGAGAGAGAGCATGAGCAAGGGAGTGGCAGAGACAGAAGTGAGAGAGAATCCCAAGTAGACTCCATGCTATCAGTGCAGAGCCTGATTGGGGGCTCAAACTGATGAACTGCAGATCTTAGCTTTCTTTTACCCCAATCGTGCATCAGTTGCCCTCCCTCGGTGTCCCCACTGCACCCCATGCTTAAGCCTACTGCTCAATTCCACACCATTCTGCACAGGTAATCGACCATTTACAGGAGCCTTCTGTTACTATACTGTAATTTCTTGAGGACAGAGAAAGTATTCTCATTACTATTTCAATCTCAGCATCCATAGCAGTGCCTTTCACCTAGTAGACACTCAATAAATATTAATGGAATGACTGCATAGACAAATACATGCTACTGTACCAAGATAAATTATTGGCATATGCAACCTATTTTGTAAAGGGGAATGTTTGTGTGGAATGCACCAGTGGCCTCCAATGCCACTGTAGGGATGTTAAAGGAAAAGAAACATTCTTTCTCTTTGTCACAAAACCAGGGGCAGAATCTTCTGTGCATTTATAGGAGTCTCCAGATAAGATAAAATCTTCACTATCTGTGTTCCCAAATATTTCTTCCAAAGTACATCTAAGAACAAAGGAGAGGGTCTGAAGGCATAGTCAGGAATAACTCTCCATAGAAACTTATGTAAACTATGCACTATATTCTAAAATCTATCTATTGGCTTCCACACAAAAGATAATATCCTATAATACTACTGAAAAGAACTGATGCACCAAGATGCATATTTTAATTCTCTGAGTTAGCCTATGCCCTGCCACACCACAGTATCCCCCTAAGGTGTGTTATCCAGACACCTTAAGAAACTAAGAAACATTACTAAAATGTATAATAAACTCATCACTTTGTACTTAACTCAATCCCATATTAGTTCATGTGTTTTTCTTTTCTTTTCTTTTTTGCTTTACTAATGCATTCAATAAACATCACTGAATACCTCCTGTGGGTAAAACTTTTGCTAAGTATTCATCCGTCTATCCATCTATTCACCATTCATTTATTCAACCAATATTTGAGGAGCATCATTCCATACGCCAAGCACTGTTCTAGGCACTAGAGATATCAGCAGACTCAAGACAGAAGCAAAATCTACTCTCATGGGGTTAATAGTCTAGCTTTAGGTACTACAAAGATATCAAACAGCATCCCATTATCTCAACTCCTGGGGTTTACAGTCTAGCTGCACCCCTAGCACTAAAGTCCTGAGTTGTATCTCTAGGGGAGAGAATTCCAAAGGTCAGTAAGTTTTTCACCACTCACTCCCCTCTACTTAGGATTTCTAAAGAGAATGGAAAAGCAGATCCCTAGGGAGAACAGAAATGTCATTTGGCCTGATGGTGGGGGGTGAATCGTAGGACTTGTGAGCAGAAACCGGAAAAGCTGGCAGAGAGAGATGCGCTCTGTGGGATGGGTTTTGTTTCATTTCATTTTATTTTATTTATTTATTTTCATCATTTGGAGAAGAGGCATCAGGAGGCTTCCCACCCCACAGAAGATTGTGTGGGGTTCTCAATGACACTAGCAGAAAATGAGATGTTCCCCACTGTGAGATTGAGGGTATCCTGAGGAAGGCCTGCAAGTGCTGGAGGCCAGAGAGGAGGTCGCCAATAAATGAGAATGAAACCACGCTGCAGAGGCGGCCCAGGTGCGAGAACCCATGGATGGAAAGACTGTTTGTTCCCTGGAGTGATACTCATGGTGAGATCCCGATGCCTCCTCAACTCCTCTTGTCATTCTGCAGATCTAATGCTTGCTGTATTTTGAGGGGTTTCCATGACACTGTGTTGGGTGCCATGCAGTTGGAAACACCAGACTGTGCATGGGGTATGTATTTTCATGAGCTAAGAGGGACCTTGAGTCAAATTGAATAGGACATCTTCTCTTCACTCCTCATCTCTCCCCATGCTCATTAGGGTATCCGCAATTCAAGGGTTACAGAAATCACTCTCATACACAACAGATTATGTACCACTCAAAAGGTACAAATCCAGGAATATGGGAACTCAGACAAAGGAGAGTTCAGTTCTGACTGGTGGAGGAGGGGCAGCGAAGATTTCCTGGAGATATGGCACTTCATCTGTTCCAGGCCTTAACAGTGAGCAGGACTTGGAGAAGCCTGTGGTGGTAGGCTCTAAGACAGAAAGAGATCACCCCAGGTTTAGCGGGAAGGAAGTTAAGTAAGGGACACACAGACTTCCATCTTTTAAGAAAGACTGAGAAGTGTGGTTAGAGAAGAAAAAAATATTTATTTTTGTTTGTTGTGTTGGTGACATTGTTAAATAATTGAAGCGATCCCTATAAGATCCAAAGAATGCTCTGGAAGTAATCAACACCTAGACAAGGCAAAGAAGCACGGTTTGAAGTACAAACAATCCCCTCTTATAGTTTTGAAAAGAGATAAAAAAAAAAAAAAGGTGGCGGGGCAGGGGGGAAGAGGTGGGAAATATCCCAGGACAGACCTCTCCCTGCTGAGTGTGTGAGGATAAAGATACAAAGACAGTGAGAGAATATTTAAAAATAGATATATGTGGGAAAGAAATGAAAGTCTTGCCCAAGTACCCTGAAAGTCTCCTCAGTTCTTGGAGAGGCAGAGGGAGCCCAGAGAATCTATGCTTTGTTCAAGTTGCACCTGTCGATATTTGTTGGCCAGTTAATTAGGAATAAAATTCTAATGATGTTTGGAAGGTCAGATTTAAAAAAAAAATAGGAGGGTTCTTCAAATTCATATGCTGCACAGAAGCCACCAGGCTTCCCAGAATTTTTATTAAAAATTACAAACATCACAGCAATAGTTCTTAGACACCACCTCCTCCGCTAACAAAAAACTTTCCTTTCATGGCTCCAGAGGGAGTCCAGAAACTAATTCTCCCACTCCTGCCTACATCTACAAAGGGCTCCCTCCCTAAGCTGCTGACAGTCCCAACTCCCAACTCCTGGATTAGAAAGCAGAGTTTGAATATATTTATAGACTCTATACGGGTTGTTGCTTTAAGCAACACCGTTAATATGCCAGAATTCTGAGCTCCCAAACTTATTCAGTTATCAATTTGTTGTACATTATTTAATCTCTCAGTATTTTGATATGCAAAATAGAAATAGCACTGCTGGTACTTCACAGGGTGAAAGGAGATAACCAACAAGACCATTATGAAGCTTGCTGGGGGAAAAAGAGCTTATGTAAATGTCTATTAATTAAATAGGAACGGCTGCACAACTAGGTCAGGCATGATGATAAGACTGAACAACCCATCCCAGCCACCAGCATCAAAAAGAAGAAATGAACATTTAATCTGGAAAGCACTTGTTGGTTGCATTTTATAAAGAATATTAAATTGTAATATTCTGTATCATAACACAGAGTAGAGTATTTCAGACCATCCTCAAAGAATTCTTTGATAGAACAGAAACTTATTAGAGACAACAGCCAAAAACAAAAACAAAAAAGCAAGCCAATTACTAATGAAGAACTTGTAAAAAGCTAATCAAAGCTCTCATCCAGAGAAAATGAGAAAATCTGAGGCTCAGAATGATTTTGTATATTGATGAGATTTTTATATAGCGTCACAGAAAGAAAAATAAAGCAGATTTGAATGAAGACAAAAAGGACTCTAAGTCTCTGTTTAAAAGCCTTGTTGTGTTCCCTATCAATGTTTTTATTAAAATGTCCTGTTCCGGTAGAAACATCCATTTTTAAAAAATACCTGATCGGTGATGGTGTCAGTAGAGGACACTGTCAGTGTGTCTCTCTCTAGTCAAACCCCTAAGTGTTGGAAGAATGTTTATTTGGCCTCCACCCATTTTTGTAGAAAATTACTCAGAGGGGTGGCTTATCCAAGGTCATGACACTCAGAAATGATAGAGCTGAGACTCATGTCCAGATTCCAGAATAGAACGTAGTCTCTCCCTGCCATTGCCAAGCCTGCTAAGGACTAAATGTAGCACTTCAGCATGAAACAACTTGCAGGCATTACATTTATTCTATTTTTGTCTTAAAGGAAAACAATTGGGAGCTTGTTCTTTCCAAGCATTAATTCTTTTTTTCCCACTTCCACTACATTACATAATGGTGACCATTTTTGGCTTACCGAGTCTATTTCTGAGATACTCACTAAAACAGTGACCATATTTTAGAGCTAGGTATGTTGGGGCATAATAGAGAGGTGAATCAGCAATCACAAAATTCAAGGATTTTCAAGAACAAACTTAAAAACAACCTAATTCATTGATAATCAGATATTAATGTATGGCAACTACCATCCAGGAAGATGTTTTATGAGCAATACAAAAGAAACTAGCAGTCTGTTAGTACAATCACTTTTTAGAATGGTGCCAAATAGAATTTTAAAGCAATGAAAAGGCATACAGATGAATCTTTAAGATGATTTCTTAATATCACAATTCTCTCTTCAGATAAATATAATCAATATAAATTCCTAATGAAAGCACCCTAGTTTACAGCTAACATTTATGTATTTCCTTCCTGCTTCTTATACAACTTTGGTAATAAAAAGATTCCCTTTACTCCCAGAAGCAGATTTCCCAGTGATTTGAGTTAAAATTAGTTTTTCTTTTTAGAAGATCTCTCAAAAGAGACTACCTGAAGAAAATTCCCAAGGAGGTGATAAACCCATTATAAATCTGTTATTACTTATCTAATAATGAAACATGTTAGGGGAAGATATGACCTACAAAAATTTAGCTACTACTGGGGCACCTGAATGGCTCAGTCAGTTGAGTGTCTGACTTCAGCTTAGGTCATGATCTTGCAGTCTGTGAGTTGGAGACCCATGTGGGGCTTGCTGCCCTCAGCACAAAGCCTGATCCAGATCTTCCATCCCTCCCTCTCTCCACCCCTTCCCTGCTTGCATGCACATTCTCAAAAATAATAAATAAATCTTTTAAAAAATTATTTAAAAAATTTAGCTACTATGAGATATTTTTCCCACTTTTTAGACTACTAATAATTTGAAACTAGGTAACAAAAACAATGCTACTAACAGGCTATAGTATTAAGAAATTATACTCCTCTATATAAAACTGTAATCACAGATTTTCTTCAGACAATAATTGCATCCTGGTATTTGCAAACATATATTAGAGAGAGAAATAAACTGGTACATATGGGCAAGAATGGCAGTTTCTTATTTTTAAAGATATTTTATTAAAAATGTAAGCAATGTCAGGATAAAAAAAATGTATATTTTAATCCAATTTCCCAACCAAATCCATTTTTTTACATTTCTCCATAGTAACTTCTGTTGGAATTTTAAGAACTGATTTTTATAGCTTGGATATAGTTCAGTATTTTCTAGACAAGAAAGTACAGGACACAAAAAAGAGAATCTAAAACTGAAAAAGAAAACTGGTACTGGGAAATTCACAGGCTTTCCACATGGACTTAAGGCAGAGCTCAGAAGTCACTGTTATTTTCCCACATGTCCTCTCACACCAGCAGTCAATGAATCTCATGATTGCTTCAGACTCAGTCATCCTTAAGTTTTTGTTCTTCCTTTTTCTTAAAGGCTGATTGCTTCCCAAATTTATTGATATCTATCCTTCTACCTATCTTTCATAGTTATGTACACCGTGTATATATAATTTTGTGATTCATTTTTTCTTCTTACCTTGTAACATTATTTCATATATACTTTTCTATATTTTGCATACTCCTTTTAACTTTCTTTTTAGGTATATAATATTCCATCTGGTTGATATAATAGACTTTACAAGTATTCCACTGTTAAATATTTAGACCGTTTTCTAGTTTTATACTATTATACATTGTGCATGCATGCATGAGTATTATGGACTACAGATTATTTCCTTATAATCAAATTTTAGGAATGAGTAAAAACAGTGGGGATATCAATATAGCTGTTGATCTATATTATCACATTTCCCTCCAAAATTATAAAACTAATATAATTGCCACCAATACAAACTACTTGACTAATCCCTCAATGTTTTAAATAGCAATGTCTTAATGTTAGAATTAAATCCTCCTTGGGAATATTTCACAAAAACATCGCACAGACTTTACAAAAACTCTAGGCAACTAGCTTAGGATTTATGCCATTTTGGACTTGGCCATAGGATGCAGCCCTCGGGAATTAGTGACTTGGTGAAGGACAGTAAATATATGGAGAAGGGTTAGGGCTCAGGGTGGGGTTTGGTGACTCTCTCAAATGCTTGTAAACACATTATGTTCCTGGATGCTGCTTTTCCAGATTGGCTGGGGCAGGGTCAGCAACTTTTCACAAGCGGCATGCCAAAGCTTCCATGTCTCAGAGGAGGCCTGCATTATCTGACCTGAGTCTCCAACAATTGATACCTGGGTCTCAAATGGCCATTAAAATAGGCCATAACAAATTACATTAAATAAAGTTCGTGCTCTCCTCGGATTTGGTGGCAGTTGGTATAAATATGGCTACAGTATTATCAGATCACTCCTCTAAAAGCTCTGGGCTTTCCTTGGCAAGGGTCTGGAAAATAATGTTAAGTGTAAAAACCCAGCACACAGCCTTGTATATTCATTATGATTACAACCATGGATATGCAGACACAAAACTTGCACACTAAGAAATTGGCATCCAAACTTCCATCTTGAGGCATGGCACGAAATAAGAATGTCAAACTGATGTAAATATAATCGTCAATAAACACACCTGAGGGAATGTGAATTTTCTTCAACACCTTTTTTTTTTTTTTTACATTGAAAACACTCTATTTTTAGCATGTTCCTCATGAGGCCCATTCTTTTTTTTTTTTTTTTTTTTTTGGTCTTAGCTGGTGGTCTTCCAGTAGTAGTAACAGCTGCTTTTCCAGCATGATGTAAAAGTCTCAAAGCATTCATCCAGCAGAGGAGTCTCCCCATTTTGGCCTCAGGACAAGATCCACTTTGAAAGAGCCCATTCTACAACTACAAACAGATCAAAGGACAAATCCAGCTTCCCCTTCAAAGGAAGGGCCCTCTCCCATGCGTCACATACTAATCAACTTGGGAGTGCATGTGTTGTCCATACACTGACCTTCTCTGTGAAGCACTGGAGATATTCAGCCGCGTTAGTCCACATAGAGTCAATTTGACTTTCTGCCAGGAAAGCCTCAGAATTCTAGAATTTTACTTAGTTTTCTAACTTGATAAAGGAGATGGTATTCTTTTTTTTTTTTTTTTTGATGTTTTAGTATTTATTTTTGAGAGAGAGCATGAACAAGGGAGGGGCAGAGACAGAAGGAGACACAGAATCCAGAGCAGGCTTCAGGCTCTGACCTATCAGCACAGAGCCTGTCATGGGGCTCAAAGATATTATTCTTAATACCTATGTTCTTAATACCTAGTGTTCATAAAACAGAAATTAAAAAGGTAATTTTATAACACTACTTTCACTTACATCTTTACTCCTACAAGTCAGTGTCTTATCCCAATGTCTGTGAACATTTTTGCTTATACACACCTACTCTTAAAAAATATATATCTTATAGGGGTGCCTGGGTGGCTCAGTTGGTTAAATGTCCAACTCTTGATTTGGGCTCAGGTCATGATCTTGCAGTTTGTGACATTGAGCCAGGCATCAGGCTCCACGCTGATAGCACAGAGCCTGCTTAGGATTCTCTCTTTCCCTCTCTCTCTGCCCCTTCCTTGCTCGTGCTCTCACTCTCTCTCACTCTCTCTCAATGTAAAATAAATTGACTTCCAAAGTTTTTCATTAAAAAGTTGCAAATGGTATAATTTCCAGTATATTGTAAATATTCACCATTTTAAATATATGCTATTATACATATACACAATTGTAAGGATTATCATGTCACTCTCTTAAATGTAATCAAACATAAATGCCACAGCATTATAATACCCACTATCATTCATTTAAAAAATATATGAACAATTGGATATTTTACATTTTTCTCCTTGAATTTATCTCCATTCTGCTTCTGTCAAAGAATTTTACCCTAATGTATATTTTATGCTTAAAAGCTTTTTATTGATCCTATTCTTGTAAACAAAAGCATATAGACAGAAAAGAGTTCATTTTCCAAAATTTCCCATGACCATTCTCCTCTAAGTGCTAAATGAACTAAGATGTCTGAGTTTTAATTGTAATTATTAATATTATTTAGTTAATCAAAACTAAACATTTAAAATTTGGCAAAAAATAAAAAGTGAAATATTTTTGGAAATCATAATAGCACCACTTAGTATGAACTACAGGTCATACTTTTTTCATACATGTATGAACCCACTTAATCCTCACAACACTCTACTATTGTTATCTCCATTTTATAGATGCCAAAACTAAGGTTGAGATAGCTTAGATGACTCTTCTAGGTCGCAGAGCCTGGATCCACACACAGACTTTCTGGCTCCATAGTCCAGTCACTTATACACTGTCCTATACTTCTTGGCTCGTAAAAATAGAGATTGAGGGCAGAAGAGGGGGGCTAAAATAAAGGCATGGTCCAGTTGCTCCTTTTAGTGCCCCGGCTGAGCCATATGCCATGGTAAGGGATGCGATGGGTATGAGGCGTGCCTTTGTTTTGTACAGTGGCAGAAAGGCAAAAAGGGAAAGTGGGAAAGGAAAATCTTGGCCACAAGTGCCTTTTCAGACAGATGGATTTTATGAGAGGGTGCATATGGAAGTAGAAGATCTGGAAATTAATTCCTTTAGAACTCTCCATAACCCTCCCCCACTACACACACACACACACACACACACACACACACACACACACACACACACCCTTTGGGAAGTCTTCGTATACACCCAGGGGTACATACGCTCCAGTTTGAATGCAATTGGTCTACTCAGTCTCTGATACAATAAAAATAAATTAGAGGTGGTGTTTTGTGAAACATTTTTAATGCTTTAGAAACAAAATTTAATTAAAATTTAAATTATTTTAACCCTTGAATTTTATTTTAAAGTGGCAGTTAATTTTAATAATTTGGAAGGACACAAATGTTAAAATGTAACAGGATAGTAATAAGCATAACTATAATCTACATGGTAGTTTTATAATGATTAGATGTAATGCATGAAAAGATAGCAGGTCAGTAATAGAGCCATGCATAAAACCCTCCTCTCAAAATCTTTATTTGCATTTCTATTACTGAAATCATTTCCTAATAATGAAGTTGCCATGAGAGAAGCTCCATTACTGAGGAATCACTGTTACAGAAACAACATTATTAAAGCATTGCTAGGTACAGGAACTTTTATTAGAATGATACAAGTTGTATATCACTGTAATAAAGCTTCCATTATAATCCTAATTGCATAAAGCTGTGTTTGAGTATACCAATGCTAGAGCTATAGGACTTTTAATAAAGTATCAAAATAATGCTGTGGTAATAGGATTGTTTAGCATACTAATACTTCAGGGAAGGCTGAACTGACTAATGGATGATGTTTACGTCACTGATTACACACACTATACCAAGAATTAAAAAGAACTCTCATGTACTTTAGTAACATGCAGCACAGAAATGTATGTGTTGAGGTATACATACCAGCTCTCTTTGATATAACAACTCAGTATGTCTAATTCACCTCCTGGTACAAAAGCAAATTGCTAAAATGGACGTTTGTAACTGTGATACTTAAGAGGTTTAATGTTCAGATCTACAGAGAGCTGCTTATCAAAAAGTTAATAATAAATTATATACACTCACAGACACCCAAACAGGCATATCTTGAGAACTGCCTGTTAAAAGAACTATTGGAGAATTTGAGTTTTTGTTGGTGGAAGACAGAAGGTGGGAGGGGAGAGGGAGGGAGGGAGGGAAGAAGAGAGAGAGATTAAATATTATATGGATAATTCACTCTAAAATGCTACTCTATATCATACATAAATGATACTATGATCCTTCAGAGTTACAACTAGAAGTTACTATCAGACTTAGGTTCATACCAGAGAATTTTAGTTTATTTGTACAAATGTTTGTTTTTGTGTTTGCTGTAATGGAGTCAAGTATTCGGCGGTTCCCTCTAGAAGCATATATAATATTCACCACCAGAGACCACCAGAGAGCCATCCAATCACTCAGTAGGCAGGGAGATGCTCCTTTATATACCTGCTGTGTGGATACCAGCAAGGAAGACACCAGGCCATCTGAAAAGGGCCTCAGTATAGGCTACAGCAGCAGAGGCCTGAAGGTGGCTCTGACAGTCATATTCAGGTAATGGGGCCAAAGCCATTTTGGTTTTGAGATCAATTTTGGCAGACAGATTGACCTGGAGTCTGCTTGGACAGCAAAGTACTTAAACTTTTGAACAGTGTCTCCTTTCCATAGTTCCCCCTTGACCTCTGCCTTACCGATGTCATAAACTGCAAACAGTTGGGTGAGGCTGACTCAAGGGCCCAGAAAGTTAATTTTCCCTACTGACTCAGGTGATGAAGCAAAATGTGAACATTCCCATAGTGTGATGCTTCCCAAATCTTTGTATCACCTGAGAGGAAGGTACATGATTTTATTTTTTACTGTATGGTCAGCTGGGATATGTTATTTTTTAGGATTCTAATACTTTCTGATTAAAAATGATCAACCCAAACTAATTTGCACTGAAACAATGAGACACTGTTTCTAAACATTTTTTTTTTCAAAAAAATGAAAATCTCTTGAGGCAGGAGTGTGTGACACAGACATAAAAGGGCTTAATTATCCAACTGGTCAACTAAACACTTGCAAAAACAGAAGTAACCTAAATATTTGAAGGTATTTCAACTTCCATGAATCTAACCAGAAATTTGAAATCAGATAACTTTGAACCAAAAAAACAAAAACAAAAACAAACAAACAAACAAAACCCCACAAACTTTGAATGTTGGCATTCATGCGAGTTTGCAGCTTTCAATTCACTGATGTCCTTATTTTTAACACATGGGGGGGCATCCCAATCTTTCCAATCAGGCCTTGCAAGGAAGAGCTAAACTCTCACTGAGAAAAGAACAGATCCTTACACAAAAGCCTTACATCAGTGTGGTGAAGACTCAAGAGGCTTGAATAAATAAATACTGATTGATTGATTTCTTTGGAAACTGATTCTAACTTCACCACCTCCCATTTCCCAATCTTCTCCACAAACATTTTGTTAGTATACCCCAGAGCATAGCTTTCCTTAAACCAACCCCTCTCCCTGCCATTTCCTCTATCTCCTTGAAGACAATCCAGTCCCACATACCACCTGTCTCCCTCTAGCCTGCCGCAGCCTCCTATCTGGTTTCCTTTGCTCCCGTCTCTCCACTCTCTCACCTTGCACAGACACTTGATTCATCACTCCAATTACCAATTTTACGTCACTCTCTTGTTCAAAATTATTCCTCATTACTCACTGCCTATTAAGCAAAGTTAATCCTTTTGGGGGCATGAATCCCTTTCAATATCCTAAAAGGGCTGTGGACCTTAGAATAATGCATAATGCACACAGCTTTTTGTCTACAATTCAAGGGGTTCTCGTACACTGGAAGCCTTGGGGGGGTTGTGATCCTGAGATAAGAAATCCAAAACTATGAAGCTTGAACTATGTGGCCTTCTATTCGGTTTCCCTGCAAGCTGGCATCAAACTATCTTTAAAGCCTTCTATTTTATCAGAGAACCCCTAATCACAGACAAGTAGAGTGAGGTCTGCACTGAGCCCCCACCACATGCCAGGAACTCCTCTTAAGCCCCAAAGACATACAGCAAATGAAACAACAAAAGTTCTTCTGTTGCTCATACTCTAGAAACCCAGTTATCCTGATGTGTCTTGTCACACCTTGCTACTACTGCATATCCTCAAAGGCACAGAATTTCTAGTTTTAAAACCTGGCTCTTCGTGTATCTTATACTCCTTTCAATCAGGTTTGTTCTCAACTCTCAGTATACCTTGTGTTTCCTCACCTCTGTGCTGATGCCCATAGAATAATCCTTCATCTTCCTCCCCATCTACCAAATAATCACTGACAATTTCAAGCCCTTCTCTCTCTCTCTCTCTCTTTTTAGGAAGTTTTTCTAGAACCATTTCAGCTCACAATAAATCTCTCTTCTTATAATCTCTATCAGTAACCTTGTACTTTTTCATACACTGCCTATAGCACCTGTTTAGAGCTGTCTTATTATAGAACTTATTATTGATTAATTCTGCTGTGTAATCTGTGAATTATCACCCCATCTTTGGAAAGGGAAACCATGCTGTAGATTTCTATTTCCTGGCCACTGCTGTCTATCACAGTGCTTCTCACACACACCACCACGAACTCTCTATTTGTTGGTTATTGCTGATTGATGGCAAGAGAAGACACCACTGAGATGATAAAACTTCTCTCTAACTTTCAGGGGTGATCCAGAGAAATTTCGAAGAACCTTTATCTGCTTGGGGATGGATAATATAACCAGAGTGATGCACAACTTAGCAAACCAACCCAACCACTGTTATTCATCATTCTGACTGTGAGCCACCTATGTGCAGTCATCAGCATGCAGACAATACGTAATAAGGTTGTTTATATTCTAAATAATAATTTGCTTTTGCCATCTACATATGGCAGAGATTGGATGCATTCTTATCTGACCTAACCTTCATGTTAATACCTTAATCACAATCTTTGAAGGCAACAAAAGGGCATCTTCAAACAAACAAACAAACAAAAAACCAGATAGCAGATGATAATGGTGTACTGAATGCAGTCTTGTTTGGTGCTATTAGTCACTGTAAATGCATTTGCTATCTCTGTCTGCATCTATAACTCTCACCATCATTTCTTCGCAGAGTAAACAAATGTTGCTTATAAACTTCACCGTACAGCCTGTCTTTGTAGGATTTTTAGCCTACCAATGTGCTTAACAGAATCAAATGCCTTGTTAAAACCAAGTATATGGCATACAAATTACAATGCTATTCTTAGGACTGTATCAGAGATGGTGTGACTAAATTTCTTAAGCATGATAGTTGTTTTCTTTGAAACCTGAGAGAACAATATGTCTTGATTGTTATCCTGGGATGTACAGTTCTACTCATGCCCATGCAACTGCATGGCTGATGTGCCTCTGAAATCCTGAAGAGTATCTTCTACCTTCCAGAGCCCAGGGCTATCTCCATGTGGGGTGCTATTTACCCCAGTGGCAGATATCCACAAAGCTACAATCACCAAATGCTCCACCAAATGATGATCATTTGATGGCAAAAAAATATGAGTGTATCTCTCTATAAGTATAATGTTATTTGTGATTTGATCTTATGTCCTATACTAACCACATAGTAGTATTAATTTTGAATTTGCTAACATTGTTAATGGAGACTATGTTTATCATCAACTTGAGATAGGATAATTAACAACACTAACAACTAATATTTATTGTGTGGTTGCATACTGTGTGCAAGGACCTATTATTTTTTTTTTAATGTTTATTTATGTGTTTTGAGAGAGAGAAAGCACACAAGTGAGTGGGGTAGAGGGAAAAAGGGAGAGGGAGAAAGAGAATCCCAAACAGGCTCCACGTTTAGTGCAGAGCCCGATGTGAGGCTCAATCTCACAACCATGGGATCATGTCCTGAGCCTAAATCAAGGATCGGACACTTAACTGACTGAGTCACCCAGGCACCCACTGGGACCTATTATAAATATTTTATATTTATTATTTTATTGAATCCATGCAACAACTCCATAAAGTATTGTCACTATTTTCCAGATGAGGCCTACAGAGGATCTGTCCCTTGCTTCACGACTAGTTTGGAAAAGCCAGCATTTGAATACAAGCAGTTTGGCACTAAATCAATGTTCTTAGCCACTATGTTTGTTATACTATGTTAGTGCACTTGACATCTGGCCTCTCATTTCCTTGGTTACACAATTGGTTCCAAATTGGGAAGCAGAGGTAACACTAACTCTACCTGTTTTTGCCATGTCAAAGGAAAAATGGTGTTAGATATTTATCATGATTCCAAGCATATTGTGTTCAATGGGCTGGTCTATAGATGGGTGTCTAGTATTAATAATTCTGATTTTTCTCCAAGAAAAAGACTCCAAGGTAAAGACCTTGACAACAAAACATGTTCCATGCAAGAGTTTTTATTATTGACTTTATGATGACCAATACTTTGTCTGCCTAGATGGTTCTGGCTAAAAGAAGCACAAAATCACCATGAATGTTTCTGTTCCTTCTGTAACACTGGGGAGAGGGTACTAGTCAAACTGTCACAGACGTTTTCCCTGATAGCTTCTGCTTCTCTAGCACAGGAAGAGATACACTAATCAATATCACATTTTGGTCTACTTCAAGCATGACTTTTCATGCAACTCTGATACAAGCTTCTTTGTTAACACCATTTACTAGAAGAGTAGCTAAACATTTATCTGGTGAATATTCTGATTGGAGTGCAAAATCAGGGTTTCAGGATAGGAAATAATGCTGAATTTGCTGACTACATACTCAAGGACTATTGGCCTTCTGTACTGCCTCTATATTCCTCTAGCATATATTAGTCTGAATCATTTATTTGACACTTAGTATTTACTTGCTGCTATTATTAATTTTACTCACTTGCATCTACATTTTTGCATGCCTGCATCTTGTATTGTCAGCATCAGGTCCATGAACCTTCTCCACAATGTGGATTCAGTCCAGTCAAATGGCCCACTCATTGTTGCCTTGGCTCTGGCTTCTTTGTTGGAAGAGCCTCAAAATGAACAGACACTAAGACAAGTTGCCGGTGTTGCCCCATCCCTGTGATAATCAGACATCTGGGTGGTTTCTAAATTATTAGTGCACTTGGCATCTGATCTACAATCTGAAGGTAAAAAAATGTACGTACGTAATTAAAAAAAAAACTCTATCAGATCATTTCATGTTAACGAACATTTATTAGCCCTCAGTTATACAAAAGTTACACACTGCTTATGCATGCTACAAAATAAAGTAAAATATAGCCACTGCTGTGGAAGTGGTTGCACTTAAGTAGGGAGCGTATATCTTTGAACAGTTTCCAGTTGGTATTGTAAACAGAAATGCAGCGGCATCAGAGGGCTAGGCCTGAAAACTCAGAAAGGATCACTAGGCCAGGTGGGAAAGTGCTCCAACTAGAGAGGAACAAAGGCTCGGAGTTGCAAAAACAGCCTGGTGTAGAGCAGGCCACAGAAAGATGGAGAACATGAGAGAAAGAAGTCACGTGTGTGGGGAAAAGCTGGATCATGTATCTCCTCAACCAGCACTCTCAGCCTCAGCCCCTTCACCGATTCTTACAAACTTTCCCTCCTAATATTTCCCTCTAACATTATTTCCCTCCTAATATTATTACTTCTCCATCCCTATGATTATTAGTCCCCTTGAGTAACCTTCTAATCAAAAACACAGGAATGCTAGCATTTCAAAATGAAGCTGGAGAATCACTGCATATATGTTGAAAAAACAAGCCTTCCATGATAGAGCGTCTGTTCACTTGTCCTGCCCCATCTCTGACTTTCTCCCCTGTCCTGCACACATTAAGGAATGATTAGAGCCTGTTCCTGGCCATGGCTTTGGGATTCTGCACACATTGCTTACTTCCTTTTACCCTGCCCCCCTTCCCCATGTGTGTGACTAATGAACTCCTATTCAGCTCCATCTAGGAGGCCTTCGCTCATCCTCACAGACAGGAAAACTGCACTTGTTCCTTCCCCGTCCCTTTACACACTATCATGACGACTCTTAACCTACTGTTTTGCAACTGCTGTTTGCAGAGTCATCTCTCCACCAGAATATAAGTTCTTCGAGGGCAAAGACTATGTGTTAACTATGTCCTAACCTCAGCACTAACCATACCTCCTTGCTCATAATAGGTGCTCATTTAGTATCTGTGAATGAAAGAAAGAGAAAAAATGAATTACTGCTACTCTCTCCTCAGATTCTAATATTAAGCCCAGAAGTAATAAAGCATGTAGATCAAATCATATAATTTAAATCAGCTGTCTAGAAGTAATGTTCCCATGTGAATTAAGCCTTCTCTATGTGGCCAGGTAGACTCCAGCTAATAGCATGTTGGACTGTTTTAAGTGATTAGCTCAACAGTCCACATGGGATAGTGCACTGACTTGATATTAGGCTGGTAGCCTGACCCCCCAGGAACATAAGGCTCAGTGAAGGTGACTGGTGAAAATCTCTTCACTATCTACAATGACACAGTTGATCAGAGAGAACTATTTGGATTATAAAACCATTACACATCAACAACTGTAGAATCTAGTAAACAGTCAGTGCCTATTAAATGTTGACTACTAGTACAGTCCTTTCACTAAAAAGTAAGAGAATCAGTGGAACCACGGTTCTACCATGCTAATTAATTCTCTGTGTGAAAAGAAATGCTAATCTCCATTTTAAAACATCAATCATGGAAAATAAACTGAAATGTGACCAGATTTTAAAATGCTACTTGTTCTAAAATCAGATGTAAATTAAAGCTTCCAGGATTCTGTAAGAGGCGATTATATGGTGCTAAGAAACTCCATTTAAACTCAATCTTCTAGGAAACTTTAAAATACTTTTTCCAGTTTGAAACTGTTCTCTAATATCACCCTTTATATGCTTTCCTTGTCTAAGAAGCTTTGCTCTATAAAAATTTCTCCCAATTTCTAAGTGAAATATTACAGGATTTCCCAGAAGCATTAGCGACGGTTTCTTAGCAACTGTTGATATGTCTCAAAACAACCTGAGACAATCTTCTCTGAGACATATAGTCTCTCCCTCTCTCTGCTAACAGAATTCCACAATATGGCACAAAAGATTCGTGTGGCTAAAAATAACTGCCGACACACATTTTTAAAGTTGACGGAGTTTTAATGATTTAAGTCTTCCATATCACAGCTTTGGATAGGTGTGCCTCAACAACAGTATATCAAAGGGTTCTGAGCAGAGAGATTTTAGAATCTTTTTCTTTTTTAATCACACCATTAACACCCTTGACATTTCAGAAATAATGTTTATCGATTTTGGTGTTAGCACTCCCATAAATTAAGTGATGTAATGGACGGAATTATTGTGGTACTATAAAGAATGTGTCATTCAGATTGTTAACTACATATTAGAAAAAGCACACAGTCTAGATTCATGTAAAAATAGCCCCAGATCTGGGTAGTAAATAGGAGATGAAGGAAACTGACACATTCCAATGACTGATGGGTCTATCTTCACCATTCCCTCCTGGCTGTTGTACCAAAAACAACTGAATTTGTTTAATAAAAGCAAGCTATAATAGCAATGATCATTCTGCACACACATACACACACACACAGATAAAAATAAGACACATAAATTCAAGGTTATTCACCCCAAAGAAGTCACTATAATGAAAAGTATTAGGAATGGAGAAAAAAAAGCATTTAGAACCAGTAGCAGAAAAGAACCACATGGTACAGAAAACAAAAATGTCCCCTAATAATCTGTGAGACTACAAGCTTTCACAAGGAATTTGTGTCTTTCACTAGAAGAAAGAGTCTAACCAAATTCTGTGATTATGGTTCTGAGGTAGAGGTAGGTAAAGTTGAAAATGGCAAAATCACCATGTAATGGGCATATTGAAAGAATTTCACTGTGAGTATGTGTATGTGAGTGTGTATGATATGACATGTATAGGATATGAGTTGCATTTACACCTCCTGGGATTATTATGTGGAGTAAACAAAGTAATGCACAGAAAAATAACATAGTGCAGTATATAACAAGTGTTTAACAAGTGTTAGCTGTGATCATCATCATCATCATTACCACCACCATCATTTGTCCCATTTTATATAGGAGGACACTGAGTTTCCAAGGAAGTTAAGTAACTTACTCAAGGTCACACAATTATCAAGGAACTAGGAAGAGACTGATGTCTGCCTAATTGCAAAGCCCGTGATCTTTCCACCTTCACCACAGGTCTAAATATTTTGCTTCTATGAAATGGGTTGCAAATAAAAACAGACCATAAGTTGCTGCTATGATCTTTATTCTTATAGTTGTAAACTCAAATAAATCTAGTAAAAACTCTTAAAAGCATGAGTTTTATTGGCTAGGCATATTAGAATAATCTATTGCTAGGCTAAGACATTTCCTGGTCATAGGTTAAGTATCTAGAAGTGGCTTGGGCTGAAGTATTGCCAGGCTGTCATTGATCCCCCCATTCTATACATATCCAATTAGCATTATTGAAGTCATACGAGCTGCTGAGGTGACTAATTTGATTGCGTTATTTCAAAACAATAATAGTACTGTGGATATAACGAATAATTTTATCAAAATCCATTCACTCAGGAGTCCATCAAATAAGTCTGGATATAAGTTAATAATATCTGTCTATGTTCTAGTTTGAATATAGAGAGTGAAAAGTATTTGAAAATAAAAGGGCAGAAGGTTTATTTTTAGCCCAGGATATACTGAAGAGTTAATAGTCCTAAACCAGTGTGGCTCAGGGCCAGAGCAAAATTCACTAATTTGAATCTCTTTTTGTTGCCCTTCCTCTCTGCTCTCAAACAGACAAGCTAATAAGCATCGAGGACATATCTAGGAACTACAGAATATTTCTGTAGTTTCTATTTTCTAAATCATCAAGCTGTTCTTTAGTTTTATGGAGCAGTTTTTCAATTGTTGAGGATCTTTCTGCAGAAAGGCAATTTGATTTCTATCCTTGGCTTTTCGATTTTACATTCCATCATCACTAAACATTGATTAAGCTTGCTGCAATACACTCCCTTGTATTTGGGTCTTCAAATACTCTGAAAGTCATTATTTATTACAATGTAACAATCTGGAATTATTTTTAAAGTATGCTTACTGCAGGTGCTGTATTTATCAGTGATAACCTTTGTTTTTTTTTGTTGTTGTTTTAGGAAAAAATGAACTGCTGTTTCTTAACAAGTATGGCACATTTAACTCAAATGTTTTTAAAAAAGGATATATAAAAATTAAAATTCTTTTACTGGGAATATCATTTAAAAAAAATCTCAAGGTCTGGTAGGCAGCTTTCTAAAATGGCTCAATAATCCTTATCTCCTGGTATTCATTCTCTTGTGCAATCCCCTCTCCCCACATGTGGGCTGGACCCTATTACTTGCTTCTAATGAGCAGAATATGGCCAAAGTGATGGGATGTCACTTCCACGATTAGGCTGCAAAAGCCTGTGGCTTCTGCAGCACTAGCACTCTCTCTCTTGATAACACTAACTCTTGTCCTCTCACTTCCTTACTCTGATGGAGCAAGCTGCCATGTTGTGAGGTGCTCTGTGGAGACTCATGTGGCAAGGAACCAAGGGAGGCCTCAGTCTAATAGCCAACAACCACGTGAGTGAGCCAGAAAGTGGATCCTTCCCAGTTAAGCCTTGACGTGACTGTGGCGCAGTGAGAGACCCAGGGCTAGAGGACCAGCTAAGCCATGCCTGTTTTCCTTACCCACAGAAAATGGAAGTAATAAATATTTTAAGACACTAATTTTGGGGGTAATTTGGTATACAGCAATAAATAACAAATAAAATCTCTAAAATGCATAATGACATCACTCATACTATTTATACATTTATACTTATACATTTATAAGAGCCCGGCATGTGCCAGGCACTTGGCTAGGTTCTAGGAATGCTGTGGAGAATGAAATACATGTGGTCCTTGTCCTCTGTGCCTGGGAGAAGACTGCCCCGTTAGCCTTTCCCTGACTGTCAGTTTGCATTTGGCTCTCCATAGGTACTCTGATGAGTGTTCACCGCATGTGATGAGAGAGGCCCCCTGCCTCAGAGATGCACTCTCCCTCAAAAGGCTGCCTGGTCTGAACAACCACCCCCTGCACCGAGGGGCTGGCAGTCCTCTTCTCAGGTACAACAAGAGCCCTTAATAGGCACGTAGTGACACTTTCTTACTCAGATTCTTTTACACATGAAAGGTAAGAACAAGCCTTGAATAAATTTTTCTCACACTAAAAAAAAAAAAAAAAAGAAAACAAACAAACAAAAAAAAAACTTAACCCATTAGTCTAATCATAATAGTAATTATAAAGAGAACCCAATTATAATTGTTGCAACAACAATGCGACGTCAAATCTTTTGTAAATGAATAGTCTTCATCTGCTTCTACTAAATTATTCCTATCAGGCTTATGGAATTTCATACACTTAGCTCATTGTCATGTCTATTTTGTTGTTGTTGTTCTAGTTTTACCTATCAAAAAAGCCAACTATATTCACATTGCTTTCAGATTTTGTGGCACAGTTTTTTGGTGGTAAATCTGTATTCCTGAAGATCAATTACATTTTTAGAAACATCTGAAGTCATTCATATTTAAGTATGTGTGGATTATGAAGTAGTGTTCAAAGATTACCATGTGGAAGTCCATAGGTATGAGCAGACATCTTACTCTTCTAGCTTTGAGAAGTATAATTAGGACAATGAGTAGGTTAGGAAGTACGTGGAAGTGACAGTGAGGCAGAGCCTCATAATCAAACTGTAAAATCAGCCCCAAATGTTTGGGATCAAACGTTTTCAAAAGTTACCTTAAAAGACAATATCTAAGGTCCAAAGTGGAGAGAACGCACTCCAGTGCGAATAATTCATAAGAACATGTCAACATAAAAGAGAGAATTAGCAGAGATCAGAGAAGAGGGGAGTCAGAGAGCAGACTTTGGCCGTGTTCATATAGTACTGTCCAGGACAGAAAATTCAGGGAGGATTAATCCATGAGCTAGGCACTAGCCCTAATGGGGAGCACAAAAGATCTGGACTCTGCTATCACAAACTCTACATTTTAGAAGGGCAGATGACTAAGTGACTATTCTAACTGTTGGAGAAATGAATAAAGTACTGCGCCAAAGATGGCCAAAGGGACTAAAACAAGCTCTGGTCTCTGGCTTAGAGACCTCTCTTCTGGGTTCTTCTTGCCCTGTTTGCCATGCCCACAAATACACCCACAAATATGGAAGCTGACAACTATAAATTACCCTTCCCACTTGCATTTGGGGCTCAGATCTTTGGAGAAACAGTCTCCTCTGAGCCTGCCGGTGTTAAATAAATCTCCAATCCACCAAGATCTCCGAGTGCCACTTGGTTTTTCTGCCAGTGTTCCAGCGTGGTTCCGTAATATATTTGGCTCCCTGACCAGGAAATCCAACTGCACTGGCCCATTGTTGCCACCAGTTCGGGAAAACAGCAAGGCGGTGATGGAACGAGGGATTGTAAAGGAGAAGGCACGCCCTGCCTGAATTTTGGCAGTTTCCCGCTCGGTTGCCTTGGGCCAGCCCCGCTCCATCATTCCCACCGGACTCCAAGAGACCTGGTAGGTGAGGACCTGGACCTGATGTTGGAACTGGTAAGGCCGGGGCCCCAAAGTTGTCAGGCCCACCCAAAAGGGTGGAAGGGGGACCTGATCACTCCCCAGAGACTTTAATGGTCTCACAGGTAGAAAATTTTGCGGGAGGGAATGTAATAGACTCTGGTATGTGTGTTTGTGTGTGTGTGTGTGTGTGTGTGTGTGTGTGTGTGTGTGAATGTGCAGCTTGGCCAGGCTTGCTAGTCGAGTTTGAGTTTGTGGCTCCATAGACAGTCACCCTTAAGGTCCCCAAAAGTCTATGGAGTCTGAGTGGACTCACCTGTGTCATGGTGACAGGCATATGGTCCAGAGCAGCATCAGATTAGACTCCGATTGCAAGTCACAAAGCTGAGGCCACTACCGCCAAACCTCACCTAAAGTTCCCCTCTGGAACGCAACCAGAGGAGTATCTGATTGATCCTCTCATCCTAGGGGATACCCTCCCTTTGTCTGTCTCCACCACACCGAACATGAGAAAGGAATTAATAATGGGATCAAAACAGAGTAAGCCTATGATTTTAGAGGTCATGCTCAAAAATTTTAAAAAGGGATTTTCAGGTGATTATGGGGTGAAAATGATACCCAGGAAGTTAAGGACCTTTTGTGAACCAGATGGCCCATATTCAATGTAGAATGGCCTCCAGAAGGGACATTAGATGCTCAAGTGGCACAGCAGGTTTGGCTGATAGTCACTGGGAACCCAGGTCACCCTGATCAATTTCCATACATCAACTCCTGGCTTGAAATTGCCCAAAATCCTTCACCTTGGGTGCGATTCATCCATAGCAAGCAGAGTCAGGCAAAGGTTTTAGCCGCCTTATTCAGAGCCTCACACAGGGAACCAAAGAAGCAACCACTGCTCCCCTAGTGTTTACAGGAGACCCGGAGGAAGATCCTATCTTTCCGTCACCTTATGACTCACCGGGCTCCTTACCCCCTGCCCCTGAGCTTGAAACTCCTCCCCATCTGTCTGTCCTCCAGCCCCGGATGTGCCACCATCTCTCCTCCCCTCCCGGACCCGGAGAACCCTCCCCGACAAGGGCCAGCAGCCAGACTGCACCCCAGACTCAGACCTAATGCTTTCCAAATGCCTGTAAGGGAGACGAGAGAACCTGAAAGACAGAATGAGTATGGAACAGTCCAGCCCAGACGTTCCATGATGTATTATCAACCTTTCTCTACAACCAACCTCCTCAACTGGACACACAATATTCCATCATACTCTGAAAAGCCAAAAGCAATGGTCGACTTGATGGAGTCCCTCTTCCAGACACACCAACCGACTTGGGAAGATTGTCAACAGTTACTCCATACTCTGTTTAATACAGAAGAAAGAAGAAGAATGAGAGAAACACGACAGTATCTAGAAGATCACGCACCTCCAGGGATCAATGACCCTGCTGTCTGGGCTCAAGTTGCCATGCCTGAAGAACGCCCAACATAGGATTTCACCACAGAAGAAGGACAAGCCCACATCCGACGATACCAGGAAGCCCTCTCTCAGGGAATCCGAGCTGGGGCCAAAAGGCCCATGAACATGACTAAACTATCGTCAGTCACACAGCAGCCTGGGGAGTCTCCCGGAGACTATGAAAGACTATGTGAAGAATACCGTGCATACACCCCGTTTGACCCCGAGGCACCAGAAAGTCAACAAATGGTAAATACCTCCTTTGTGGCACAGGCTGCCTCAGGTATCAGAGGAAAACTCTAGAAACTGGAGGGCTTTGCCAGGATGAATATCACTCAGCTGATAGAGGTCGTCAATAAAGTTTTCATGAACAGAGAAGTTGCAGCCAAAAGAGAAGTGGAGAGAAAACTAAAAAAGAAAGCCACCCTTCTCACAGCAGCACTAAAAGAAACAGACACTGCAAAGATGGGAAGACCCCAACTACCAAAAGGGGAGAAGCCCAGAGCTCCCTTAGCAAAGGACCAATGTGCATACTGCAAAGAGAAGGGACACTGGAAGAATGAATGTCCCAATCGGAAGGAGCCCTCAAAACCCAGCCGATATTGGGAGGAACCTCGAGGCAAGAAACTTGTTGGTCTAGCCGGGATAGAATCGGACTGAGGGGGACCAGGCTCTTTCTCTCTTGGCCCCCATGAGCCCACCGTCGCAATGAAAGTAGGGGGCCAAACAATAGCTTTCATGGTTGACACTGGGGCTGAACACTCGGTTGTTACTGCTCCAGTGGCCCCTTTCAGCCAAAGGACGGCAACCCTACTTGGGGCTATTGGGACACAGGTGATGCAACAGCCCTTCTGTCAAGCTTGACAATGTGAACTTGGGGGTCACAAGGTCCGGCATGAGTTCCTCTACTTACCTGACTGCCCAATTCCTCTCCTGGGACGAGATCTGCTCTCCAAACTTGGGGCCCAGATAACTTTTGAACCCACTGGACACACTAGCCTCCAATTAAACCCAAGGCAGAAGGAAACCCTGGTCTTGTGACTACCCTGCCAAGGAAAGAAGAATGGAAACTATTCTGCACCCAGGCCTTACCCTGTAGCCCCTCAGAATTCAGGCTTACATTCCCCTCCTTTTAGGCTGAAGATAACCCACCTGGACTATCTTGGAGTCAGGCCCCCATGATTGTTGACCTGGTCCCTGCAGCCCAGCCTCAGAGACAAAGGGGTACTCCCCCTTCCACTCGAGGCTAGAATGGGTATACAAGAGCACCTGACCAAGCTCAGAGAAGCAGGTATTCTAACTGAGTGCCAATCGGCTTGGAATACCCCGGTCTTGCCAATCAAGAAGCCAGGAGGAGGATACCAACCATACAGGATTTGAAGGGCATTAACAAAGTGACTGTTTCTTTACACCCAGTGATTCTGAACCCGTATACCCTCCTCAGCCAAATTCTAGGGTCAGCCAGATGGTTCACATGCCTTGACCTAAAGGATGCTTTCTTCTGCCTTCGCCTGGTTCCTCAAAGTCAACCATTGTTTGCCTTTGAATGGACTGAGCCCATTACAGGGCACCAGATGCACCTGACCTGGACACGACTTCCCCAAGTCTTCAAGAACTTGCCCACTCTTTTTGGGGAAGCACTAGTTGCAGACCTCGCCAACTTTCCAAGGGAAACCACAGGGTGTGTCCTCCTCCAATACATAGACGACTTCCTCCTTGCCAGCGACACCCAAGAAGACTGTATGAAAGGTACCAAGGCCCTCCTGCAGCTCCTGTCCTACTCAGGGTACCAGGCCTCTTGGAAAAAGGCACAGATTTGTCAGCAGCAGGTCCAATACTTAGCTTTTCCTCACAAAAGGAAAAAGAGAACTAGGACCGGAAAGGAAGAAGGTTATCACTGCACTGCCACAGCCCCAAACAAAACGAGGCTTGCGTGAATTTTTAGGGGCCATAGGGTTCTGTTGTATTTGGATTCTCAGATTCTCAGCCATAGAGAGGCTGCTCTATGACCTGTTGGGAGGGCCAGACTGGGAGCCCCTCACATGGACTAAGGAGGCAAGGGCTGCTTTCACAGAAATAAAGTTGGCTCTGGGACAAGCCCCAGCCCTGGGTTTGCCTAACATAGATAGGCCCTTTAGCCTCTTTGTACATGAAAAGGACAAAATAGCCCTTGGAGTGCTCACTCAGAGCATGGAGCCTTGGCAACAGCCAGTAGCCTACCTGTCAAAAAAACTTGATCCTGTGGCTGGCTGCAGGATGACCACCTTGCCTGAGAGCACTGGCAGCCACAGTGCTGCTCATCAAGGAGGCAGACAAACTCACACTGGGACTAACACTTAATGTTAAGGTCCCACACGTGGTCATGTCCTTCATGAGCACCCAAAGATATCGTTTTCTCTCCATTTCTTGGTTGACACAATACCAACGCCTTCTCTACAAAAACCCAAGGGTCGCTCTTGAAATAGTAAGGACACTAAACCTGGCCACCTTCCTTCCCATGGAGGAGGGAGAACCCGACCATGACTGTTCTGAAGTGGTGGATGAAATCTATGCCAGCTGCCCGAACATCCAAGATCAGGCTATAACAAGCCCAGAGATCACCCTGTGCAGCGATGGGAGCAGGTATTTACAAGAGGGCAGCTGAAGAGCAGGATATGCGGTAACCACAACCACCAAAGTTCTGGAAGCCAAGGCATTGCCAGAAGGATGGTCGGCACAACGAGCTGAACTGTACGCCTTAACCCGAGCCCTCATCTTTAGCAAAGGTAAACAAGTTAACATCTCTACTGAATCTTGGTATGCCTCCGCTACTGTGCATATACATGGGGCCATCTATAAAGAAAGAGGCCTCCTTGCTGCTGCAGGGAAAACTACCAAAAACAAGGAAGAAATACTAAAGCTTCTTGAGGCCGTATGGCTGCCAGACAGGATAGCTATCCTACACTGTAAGGGACATCAGAAAGGAGACAACCCCATAACTCAAGGAAATCGCCTAGCCAACAAAACTGCCAGAGTGGCCGCCTATGGTGACCCAGGTGAAGCTCCTACCTACACTATGACTCTTGTGCCCCAGAGGGAACCCTCCCCACCCCTGTACACAAACAAGGGAAGAAGCTGGGCCTCAACAGAAGGAGGCACACTAAGCAAAGAGGGATGGTGGGTCATGCCAAATGGGCACATCTTTGTCCCATCGTCTATGGGAAAGCACCCAGTGAAGGAATATCACTCACCAACTCACACACCTAGGGAAAACTGCACTAGAGGCCCTCCTCAAAAAGAACTACTATATCAGCCAGATGCTGGCATTACACTGAGCTGTCAGTGAACAATGTGTAATGTGTGCCAAAAACAATGCTTGGTCTGCCCTGTGGCCCCCGCCCGGCACACAAAGGATGGGGGCCACCCCTTTCGAAGACAGAGGTGGACTTTACCGACATACAACCAAATAAAGGATTCAGGTACCTTCTTGTAATTATCTGCACATATTCAGGATGGGTCGAAGCATTCCCGACCAGAACGGAACGAAGTCGCGAGATGGCCAAAGCTCTTCTACAGGAAATTGTGCCTCAGTTTGGTCAACCCTTAACCATACATAGTGACAATGGACCTGCATTTGTGGCAGATATTATATAAACCCTAACAAAGTCCCTCAACATTACCTGGAAACTGCACACTGCTTATTGACCCCAGAGCTCAGGGAAAGTAGAGCAGATGAATCGTACCCTCAAGGAAACCCTGGCTCAGTTTCACCAAGAGACTAATCTCCCATGGCCAGATTTACTACCACTGGCCCTCTTGCATGCCCGATGCATGCCTGGGGCACTAGGATTCTCCCCTTTTGAGGTATTATATGGGAGACCCTCCCCCTCCCCACCCCCCATGTTTAGGAAAACTCCCAGGAGACCTACACCAGATTGGAGATAAGGGAATAAGAGAACAGCTCCAGACCTTGGGGGCAGTCCTAAACAAATTACAGGGATATACCATAGAGAGGGCTCCAATTTCCTTAGGGACCCCCATTCACCCCTTTCAGCCAGGGGGCTCTGTGTGGGTCAAAGACTAGAAGAGGGAACCTTTTAGACCATGGTGGACTGGGCCTCATACTGTTATTCTAAAAACTCCTACAACCCTTAAAGTTTCAGGTATCACCCCATGGGTCCATCACTCCAGAGTTAAGAAGACCAACTCAGAAGAACCCGCAACCTGGCAAAGTGATCCAGATCCAGTCAACCCGCTTAAACTAACCCTCAAAAGGGACACTGGCGCCTGAGACCTCCAGCCCTGCTCCAGCCACACCCCGGAAGCTAGCTGGCCTGCGCACGGCAGAAGCTTGAGGAATCAACGCATGCACCAAGCCCAGGGGTTCGGATGCAACTCTGCCAGCCCTTGCCCTTTACTGGTATCATAGCCCTGATCTTACTTCTTACTGTTGGGCTGATAGAGACTGTACCAACAAGCTGGACATGGGATAAAAGATACATGCTGGGTCTCACATACCTCCCCTGATTGGAAGATTATTAAGTATTGCTTGTATATTATGATAACCTCTCTCACCTTCACAACTGCCACTTATCCACTTTGCCCCCAGGATTGTTATATGACAATAAGGGGGTCAAGGGCATTCAGCGCCTTCTCCTCCCTCCACAAAGATTGCTACAAGGGAAAAACACCTGCTTTCTGTCAGTTACCTGGTGCCCCAAGGACTAAGTATTAGACCGTAGAGATAACCCAAAATATTAGGAACCCATGTCACAACAAGGGCCTCCAGAAAGGGAAGTGGGCTTGCTATACTTACCTTCCTCAATGGGGGATCTCTGACGGGGGATGGATGCAAGACAGAGCCCTTCAAAAAGTTACAAAGGATACCCATGATAGGGTAATACAAGCCATAAAGGTGACTACTCCCCTGGCAGCCTAACAGGGTTTGAACCTTTCAGCCCTCAATCAGATGCTTACCAATTCCCCACTCCAGCATTGGGCCAACACTACTCTACAAGTCCTCCATAAAATAGATAATCACACCCAAACCTGCTGGATGTGCTTTCCCCTCAGCCAGAGGCCTTACTTAGCCACTCCCATCCCTTTGACCTGGGAAACTCCTGAAAATCTCAAAACCAAAACTTCTGTCTTAATTGGACCCCTGGCCACTGGGGTCTGTCTCACAAATGCTGACAATCTAATCTGTACAGTCCCTGAAGGTATGATGGTACCTCTCTATGCGGAAGAAACATAACTTTAAAGAGGAGTACAACCCTATGTTCAACCCCTGGGGTGTTCTACCTGTGTTCTAGTTTGGCCTACCAATGCTTACAGGTCAGCTGGATTCAAATATGTTATTCTGTCTTCCTAACCCCAGAGATATCCATATACACTGAAGATCAGTTCCTAACAGCCTTTAGCCCCAAGTCCCTGGCTAAATGGGCAATCCTGCTACCTGTTCCGATAGGAGTAGGAATTGCAACAGGAATAGGAACTGGAATAGGGGGCATAGGTTCATCTGTAGGACTATACCATGGACTATCTCAAGAGCTAAATGAAGACACGGAACAGGTGGAAGATTCTCTGATAACCTTACAAAGCCAAATAAACTCTCTGGCAGCAGTGATCCTCCAAAATAGGCGAGCCCTCAACCTCCTCACTTCAGAAAAAGGAGGGACTTGTATCTTTCTGGGGGAGGAATGTTGCTATTTTGTAAACAGTCAGGAATAGCTACAACTAAGGTTAAGGAACTCAAGGAAAGAATTGCAGGTAGACAACAGGAAAGTATCAACCAATGGAAAGGATGGTATCTCACAGATTGTGCATCCCAGATTCCTGCCCTGGCGGGGCCCCTCCTCTCCATAATTTTACTGGTATCCATTGGCTCCTGTATACTGAATGCCGTAGTATGTTTTATTGAAAACACTGTTGCTTGCCAAACTACAGCACATATCTTAGCCTTCTGAGGGTACCAACTTGTAAAACTAAAACGTGATGCCTACTAAAAGTTTTTTTTAAGGGCATAAAAAGGGGGGGAATGTTGGAGAAATGAATAAAGGACTGTGCCAAAGTTGGCCAACTCCCTCTTCTGAGTTCTTCTTGCCCTGTTTGCCTCGCGTAAAAACCCGCCGTGGATATGGAAGCTGACAACTATAAATTACCCTTCCCACTTGCATTTGGGGCTTAGATCTTTGGAGAAATGGTCTCCTCTGAACCTGCCGGTGTTAAATAAATCTCTGATCCACCAAGATCTCCAAGTGCTGCTTGGTTTTTCTGCCAGCGTTCCAGCCTGGTTCCATAACATAACCAGCGGGAATGTGCATGGTGGAGTTGGCCACACCAGGTGGATGTTGCCTTTAAAATCATCAAACTCTCCTTGCTGTGCTTCTAAGCTCACTAGGTAATACACTCATTAAAAGATGGCTTCCAAGAATCTTCCTCAATGCTGATCGGCTAAGATGAGCTTTCTCATTCATCTGCCACAGTTCTAACTTATTACATTGACATCCTAAGCTTTCCCTATCAGACACTTAAATGATTAGAATTCTCTGAGTTTTTCCCAAAGAACTTAAGGAATGTGGTGGCCAGAGGTAAAAAAGGTCACCAAGTAGGACTGGGAGAACCACTTAGAAGCAGCCAAGGTAGGGAGAGACGACAAGCCAAGACCATGGTCAGGAAGAACCAAACCCCTAGCCTGTAAGATGATAACTTGTTTCGAGTCCAAAGGAAAAGGCTGAAATAGAAATTGGAGAGTGAGAAGCAAATTCAATGTCTTTGAGTTAAGATAAGCTACAAATAGAAAAAAGCCAAAGAATAAATAAAGGCAAAAAGTTCAGATCTAAATGTAACAAAATATGTTACTAGTTATTTGTTTGTTTGTTTGTTTGCCTGAGAAACTGAGAGAATAGTGGAATCATTTACTGAAATGAAAAATGTTTGGTGAGGTGAGGAGTGGACTGGGGAGGAAGAAGGAACATCAACCCTATTTGGGCCACTTCAAGTTTGAGATGTCATCAAACTATCACATAGACTGTTTAAATAAGTTAGTCTGGAATGAACAGGAATCTCTGGACTAGACTTAACTTGAACCTCTGTCACATAAAAGTTACTTAAAGACACAGAACTGGATAAAACTCACTTAGGAAGAGAATGCAGACACAGAATGTCTCCTAAGCCCTGGGGGGCACTCTAGCACTTGTAGGTCTAATACAGGATTAACCCCACCAGAGGGAATGATGGGTCAAAGGGTATATAAATTTAGTAATTTTTCTAGATGTCATCAAATTGACCTCTAGTGCAGTTGTACTTATTTGCTCTCAATAGCACAGTGTAAAAATACCCTTTTTTCATATTTGCAAATGACATATCAGACAAAGGGCTAGTATCCAAAATCTATAAAGAGCTCACCAAACTCCATGCCCAAAAAACAAATAATCCAGTGAAGAAATGGGCAGAAAACATGAATAGACACTTCTCTAAAGAAGACATCCAGATGGCCAACAGGCACATGAAAAGATGCTCAACATCGCTCCTCATCAGGGAAATACAAATCAAAAACACACTCAGATATCACCTCACGCCAGTCAGAGTGGCCAAAATGAACAAATTGGGAGACTATAGATGCTGGAGAGGATGTGGAGAAACGGGAACCCTCTTGCACTGTTGGTGGGAATGCCAACTGGTGCAGCCACTCTGGAAAACAGTGTGGAGGTTCCTCAGAAAATTAAAAATAGACCTACCCTATGACCCAGCAGTAGCACTGCTAGGAATTTACCCAAGGGATACGGGAGTACTGATACATAGGGGCACTTGTACCCCAATGTTTACAGCAGCACTCTCAACAATAGCCAAATTATGGAAAGAGCCTAAATGTCCATCAACTGATGAATGGATAAAGAAATTGTGGTTTATACACACAATGGAGTACTACGTGGCAATGAGAAAGAATGAAATATAGCCCTTTGTAGCAACATGGATGGAACTGGAGAGTGTGATGCTAAGTGAAATAAGCCATACAGAGAAAGACAGATACCATATGGTTTCACTCTTATGTGGATCCTGAGAAACTTGACAGAAACCCTTGGGGGAGGGGAAGGAAAAAAAAAAAAAAAAAGAGAGAGGTTAGAGTGGGAGAGAGCCAAAGCATAAGAGACTCTTAAAAACTGAGAACAAACTGAGGGTTGATGGGGGATGGGAGGGAGGGGAAGGTAGGTGATGGGCATTGAAGAGGGCATCTTTTGGGATGAGCACTGGTGTGTGTTGTATGGAAACTAATTTGACAATAAATTTCATATAATAATAAAAAAAAGCTACCACTATCAACCTAAAAAAAAAAAAAAGAAAATACCCTTTTTTCCCTGTATTCTTTTCAAAACCATGTGTTTTCAAACTTGTATATCTTTGCTAATATAGTAGGTTAAAAATGGCATTTCAGTATAGTTTTAATTTTCGTTATTCTTTATATAAGTAGGCTTGAATATCTTTTCAAATATTTAAGATGCTTGTTTATACCTGTCTATGAACTTTCTGTTCATAATCCCCGTGGCAGGACGACAGGATGATGTAAGAAAGGAAGGGCATTACTGTGGGAGCCACATCCCTGAGAAGGAAGAGGATCCAGGGCACAAGAAGGGGCTGGTGGTTAGAAAGGGGCAGGTCCACTTTCCCCACAGTAACAGTAGTAAAAGTGGAGTGTGTGGGTACAGATGTCAGTAGGCTGGAGCACAGGTGCTGAGAAAATGAGGTGGCTCTCTCCTGTTAAGTTTATTTTCACTACAAGGTAAGGGGGTGGTGTAGGGAAGAGGAGCTTGAGCCATAAGAGAAGAAGTTGTGAAATAGGGGAGTAGGAAGGTGAATTTAGTAGAGGAAGGGCATCATATGATGTGGTCACCTTGCATGCTGTGGTCATCAGTTTGAAGTGGGCTTCAACAACATGGCTGTGTGACTTTTTCTCCAGAGATGTTCAGATTACTTGGAGATGGGCACAACATGAGAGAGATACAGGATATTAAAGGGTTTGGAACAGATGATTAATGACTTGGGTCAGAGACTGTACACCAGGTACGGAGAGGTGTAAGAACATTGAGATAAGGGTGGTGAGTATAAAAAGTAAAGGGGTAAAAGGACTGAAGCACTCAGTGCAGCCAGGGTCTGCTGGAGTGCGAATACAGGAGTACATGAGAGGCAGTACATGAAAGCAATCAGGATAGTGGGCAGTGAGCCAGTCGTGGCCACAAGGTGCTGTAGATTTTACAAAAGGCTGAAGGGGTCATGAGCCTCACATGGCCATTTGAGATGTTCGGGAAAGAGAAGCCTACAGGGAAAGAGAGAGCCAGATTCAGTTAAAGACAATAGTGGAAAGGCTTGGAATAAATGAAACTTTCTCCCCCATGGAAGAGGAATTCTGACAGCATGGTGGAAAGTGTGGCATGGAGAGAGAAGTGGGAAACAGAGTCGGGGCACAGAAGGGACAGAAGCGAATGAGTCTGAGGATCCAGGAGAAGTTAGATGAGTGGAGGCACTTACATCATGGGTGAGAATAATCCAGGATCTGTAAGTTACATATAAGATATAATAAAATCATAACACATTGATAAGATATGAAGAAATGAGCCAGGTTCCATAAATGTACTCTATGTAATGATCCACAGCAGATAATATTTCAACTGGTTCCCTTTGGACTTAAGATTTTAGAATCCCATTGTGCACTATGGAAAGAAGCCGGTTCAATGTTTTACAACTGGAAGCTATTGTGCTGAAATTAAAACCTGGAAGTTTTCTTTATGATGATATCCTTATCTCTACAGGAGAAATTTTAAATTCTAATTAAACTTATAAATTAACCTAAATGGAAGCCCAGCTCATTTAATAGAATCCTAGAATTTCAAATTATATGGAAACTTAGATGTCATCAAGTTCAACCAACTCATCCTAAAGAAAAAACATTTATATTGACCCTCCCCTCCTCCAAACTTTTCAACTTTCTCAGCCTCTTCTCAGCCTATATCCTTTAACTTTTGTCCTCACTAAAATCTGACAGCCTCTTAAGACTCTGTTTGCCTTGCAGCGCCTCTCAAATAGAAACTCAGTGCCAGGGCTGGGGCGGGAGTGGGGGGCTCTTTCCTAATGCCAGTTCCAAACAGCCCCCACCTAACCTTCTTCAAAAAGTCCCAGTTCAAACAAGTTCCCTCTCCAGCATGGTTCCCACTAGGAACTAGACAAGTTGGAAAAAATTTAACACCTGTTTGAAGGCATTTAAAAATTACAAAAACATGGGATTATAGGACAAAGAATCAGGAGAAGAAGGAAGCCCAGCAAAGTGAAGTTGGAATTGGGAACTGTCTTTTGCCTTTGTGACTCTTGATTCTGAAAGTTCAGAGTCTACCAATGAAGAGGGCTCCTGGTAAAAACATACAGATTTTGGATGGGATTTAGAAGGACTACACTTCAAAAGTAAGGGTTCTGGAAACAGATCAGTCTTTACAGCAACTGAAACCCAGCTTTGATACATCTCAATCTTTAACTGTATCAATGTGATCAGAAATTGCTAGTGCCCCTAAACTAGCTGCCTGCTTGAAGCAGAAATAAGTCCTCTCTGGAGATAAATAACATTTTACAGAGCCTTACATTATCTCTATAAGTTTTATACATACAACATCTGGATCCTAATAAAAAGCAGCAATTAAATATATAGATATATGAAAAGACTTGACCAAAACCCAAGAGAAAAAACAGACAATAGAAACAACCCTATGATCTAGATAAGAATTTTGCAGACATGGACTTCAAACTTCTATTAATATATTCAGGACAAGCTTGAGCATTTTGGTAGGAAACTGGACTTTTTTTTTTTAATGAGCTAAATTAAAACGCTAGACCCGAAAATACTATAACTCAAATTTAGATCTCAATGAAAGGCTTTCATAGCATATTTACACAGATGAAACTGGAAGATAGGTCAGGGGAAAAAAAAAAAAAAAACTAGAATGAAGCATAGAGAAACAAAAATGGAAAGGAAAAGAGCATGAAAGATATATAATGTATGGTAAAGAGGTCTAAATACCTGTAATTGGAGTCACCAAAGAGAGCATAGAGAGCCTGGGGCAGAAGCAAAATATTTAAAGAGAAAATGGCAACAATTTTCAAAAACCAGTGGAAAACAACAAGCCAAATATTCAAAAGGAACCAGAATTTCAAGAAGGATAGATATAAATATGATAGAGAAAAAGAGGATAAAATAGGCAGAGAGGGAAAGGTTTAAGACCTGAGGTCCCTGGGTGGGGAAAAACACATAGTTTGGAACAATGCTAGGAGTGTCTGACCACAGCGAATTCCCTCAGGCTTAAGGTTCCTCTTAAAATGTAACAGACACACCCACTACCCCTCAGGTTCCCCTCAGGAATTTGACAATCAAAATCCCTAACCAAAATAAGTAACCCATAAAACTTATGTTATATAAGGGACAGTATGACCATAGTCTGATTCCTCACACAATGGAATCGAGCCAATCAGGAATGGACAACCCAGCACCTAGAGTTATCAAACCAATAACGGTAGAACCTGAGAAGAAACAGGGGGAAGGGGAGGGGAGTGCCAACCAAAACCTTATAAAACAAAGTCCCTTGCTTTTGTCATAGACATTTACTTTCAAATGCCCCCTCTATGGAAAGAGAGCTTTCACACAATTCTTACTTTCTAATCTTATACTCTAAATAAACTTTTGCCTGCTGCTTATTTTATTTTGTGTCCACCTCTTCATTCTTTGAAGCGGCAAAACAACAAATCCTGGGTAATGAGGTAAAAAAAAAAAAAAAAAAAGAGAGAGAGAAAAAAAAAGAAGAGAAGAGAAGAAAAGAGAAGAGAAGAGGAAAAGAAAAGAAAAGAAAAAAAAAGAAAAGAAAAGAAAAGAAAAGAAAAGAAAAGAAATCCTGCAACATAAAGACTAGAAAACATACATAAAATGGCTAAAAAGCAAGAAGTTAATCCTGAAGACAGCCAAAGAAAAATGAAGGATTACATTCAAAGAAGCCATAATTAGACTGATAGCTAGATAGTACTATATCTAGAGAAGAAATCCTATCTTTTGTTAAAAACCTTCCTATGAAGAAAATTCCAGGGGCGCCTGGGTGGCGCAGTCGGTTAAACGTCCGACTTCAGCCAGGTCACGATCTCGCGGTCCGTGAGTTCGAGCCCCGCGTCGGGCTCTGGGCTGATGGCTCAGAGGCTGGAGCCTGTTTCCGATTCTGTGTCTCCCTCTCTCTCTGCCCCTCCCCTGTTCATGCTCTGTCTCTCTCTGTCCCAAAAATAAATAAACGTTGAAAGAAAAAAAAAAAAATTAAAAAAAAAAAAAAAAGAAAATTCCAGATCCACGTGGCTTCATTAATTCTCCCAGATATTTAAAGAAGAAATAACATGGGGCACCTGGGTGGCTCAGTCAGTTGGGTGTCTGACTTTGGCTCAGGTATTGATCTCACGGTTCATGGGTTCGAGCGCCAAGTTGGGCTCTGTGATGACACCTCAGAGCCTGGAGCCTGCTTTGGATTCGGTGCCTCCCTTTCTCTCTCTGTTCCTCCCCCACTTGCACTCTCTCTCTCTGTCTCTCCCTCAAAGGTAAATAAAGACTAAAAAAAAATTTTTTTTTTAATAAAGAAGAAATAACACAAACATAACATAAGCTCCTTCAGAGAATGGAAAAAAAAAGATCCATTCTCAACCCATTTTCTAAAGGTAACGTAGCCTTGATACCTAAAACTGACAAGAAAGAAAAGAAAGAAAAATTACAGGCCAATTTCTCTTATAAATATGAATGAAAATGTCCTACGAAAAATATCAGCAAACAAAATCCAGAAATATAGTGAAAGAGTAGTATGTTTAAACCAAGTTGGATTTTTTCTCCAAGAATGTAAGGTTAATTTAACATTTGAAAATCAATGTAATTTACCATATTAAGAGAGCAAAAGAGAAAAATCATTGATTATCTCCAAAGATGCAGATAAAGCATTTAATTTAAAAAATCAACATCTCAAAAATACCAAGTAAACTAGGAATAGGAGGAAATTTCCTTAATCAGATAAAGGATATCTACAATAAAACCTAACATAAACCTCATACCTAAAGTATTGAAAGATTTCCCTTAAACTGGGAATGAGATGCCCACATCACCACTTCTATTCAATAGTGTACTAGAAGCCGTAGACAAAGCACGAAGCTAAGAAAATTCAACAAAAGTTATGTGTGATCTATAAGTAGAATACTCTAAAATGATAATAAAGGAAAAACTTACCTAAATTAGTGGAGGGATATACCATATTCAGATTGGAAGAGTCAATATTGTAAAAATTTCCACTAACTCCAAGTTGATCTCTAGATCCAACTTAATACCCAAATCCCAGAATGATTTAGTGGAAATTGATAAGCTGCTTATAAAATTTAAATGAAAATTATGAGACAAGACTAGCTAAGAAAAAGAAGAATGAAATTGTTCAGTTTTTTCTAATGGATATCAAGACTTATTATAGGGGCGCCTGGGTGGCGCAGTCGGTTAAGCGTCCGACTTCAGCCAGGTCACGATCTCGCGGTCCGTGAGTTCGAGCCCCGCGTCGGGCTCTGGGCTGATGGCTCAGAGCCTGGAGCCTGTTTCCGATTCTGTGTCTCCCTCTCTCTCTGCCCCTCCCCCGTTCATGCTCTGTCTCTCTCTGTCCCAAAAATAAATAAACGTTGAAAAAAAATTAAAAAAAAAAACTTATTATAAACCTATAGTAATAAAGACAGTATGGTGATGACACAAGGACAGACAAACTGAATAAACAGAGAATCCTGAAACAGACCTACTCACATGTGGAAAATTAACATGCAACAAAGGTGACAGAACAGTGTATAAAGGGCAGTCTTCTTGATAAATGATGCTGTGCTGCCAATTGGCTATTCATATGGAAAAAAAATGAAATTTGAACTATACCTCATACCATAAACAAACACCAGTTCCCAGTGGCTCACAGAAAATAATCTGAAAGGTAAATTAATAAAGCATCTAGGTAATACAGCTGCCCAACAGCACAATGAACAGGCACAAGTGACTATTTAAATTTATTAAAGTTAAATAAAATTTAAAATCCGGTTCCTCAGTCATACTAACCACATTTCTAGGGCTCAAGAGCCACATATGTCTAATGACGACTGCATTGGACAATACAGATATAAGCATCTGCATTTTGGATTACATTTCTATTGAACAACACTGGACACAGACTACCTTCATGACCTTAGGGTACACAATTATCTCAAACAGTCTAAAAAAATCACAAACCATGAAGAGTCATAGGTTAGACTACATTAAAACAAAAACCTCTGATTATCAAAAGACACCAGCAAGGAAATCAGAAATCAGACTACCACATAGGATAAGCTATGTGCTACACATACATCCACCAATGAACTCATAGCCAAAATACACGAAAAATTCCTACAAGTCAGGAAGAGAAAGACAGGTGCCCAAAAGAAAAATAAAATGGCAAAAGATCTGAACAGACACTTCATAAAAGAACGTATTGTCCTCATTATCAGGGAAATAAAATTTAAACCACAATGAAATACTGAAACAACATCCACCAGAATGGTTAAATTTTAAAAGAATGATAATATCAATATCAGAGATCAGAAGATGGTGCAACCAAAACTCCTTTGCCGCTGACAGGAGTGTTTATTGATACAATAGTTTCGAAAACTGGTATTACCTACTAAAGTTGAACATATTCATACTCTATGACCCAGCAATTCTATTCTTGGTATATAACTCAGAGAAGTATATATGCATCAAAAGACATGATCATAGAATGATCATAGATAAAACTTGGTGGTGGGGGAGTCATATGTCTGTTGACAGTACAAAGACAAATAAATTGTGGTGCAGTCATATAATGAAACACTGTACTACCTGGCAATAAAAATCAATGAATTCCTGCTATATGCAACAACATGGATGAATCTCATGAACATAATATTGTGCCTAGGTAACCAGAATTAAAAGAATACAATACACGGTATATGATTCCATTTGTATTTCAAAAAACAGGCAAAACTAATATAAGATTTTAGAAATCAGATAATGGTTTTATTTATAGAAAAGGGAAAGAAAACGATTGGGAACAGGTATGAGAAGGGGGTTTCTGAGATTTCAGAAATATATTTCTTGACTGAATCGTGGCTACATCAGTAGAATCACTATGTGACAATTAATATCTGTATATATCAGATTTGTATACTTTTGTTAATGTATGTGGTACTTCAATAAGAAAATGTTAAAAAAAATCAGCTCCTTTGATGTATATGCCATCAGATTCCAATACCTTCCACCTCCTCTTCATTGTACTTATTAATCTGGGCTCTAAAATTTTAGGATTTTATTCAGTCTTTCCTTCTGCCTCAAGTCCCACTCTCATCTTAGGTGACTCTACATCCTTATGGATGCCCCAAGTAACACTCTGGCCTCTTTCTTGAATTCCACTTCAGCTAAGTACTCCAACAGCCTCACCGAGGAATTTATCCACACCAAGAGTCACTCCTCCTCTAAAACCATTGCCAGACCAACAAAATCCTATCTTTTCAGATCTCTTAGAAGATCCCCAAGACTTCAGTTCTTTAACTTAATGGGAACCTCTGGTCTACATTTTCCATGAACTCGCCTCCTCTCTTCCTACTTAAACTTAGATTCTATTCTTAGTCATTTCAATCACTTTCTTACCAATAGTCTCAATTTCTTTGCCTACTGTCTCTCCATTTTAACACCTGGCAAAATCCCACTTTGGCCTGATTCTTTTGCACTTGCACCCAGGTTGCCGAGCACTGCTAGAGAAGATCATATAACTTGGCTTGCCTCAAGTGGACCCTCCATGCCTTCTCCTTGTCCTGACATGTTTCTCTAGTCTACTCTTCCATCCCCCATGGAAGGAAGTCAAATCTTCTCCATTCTTTCTAAAGCTATGAAATCCCTCTCTGTCAGCAGAGGAGTTTGCTTCCAACTTCACAGAAAATATAGAAACCATAAAATATCCTTTTCTTGCCAAACTAAAAATACATCTGAATCCATAACCATATCTTGTTCTTTATAACTTCTGTTAAAAAGGAAGAGCCGTCTCTTATCCCTCCATCGCCCCCAGCTTTTCTGGGACTTTGTTCCTTCAATTCTCTTCTTCCTGTATCTTCTCTCTCCTTTGGCTCTTCCCTATAAGTTTCTAAAATATCCAAGTCCTTTCCATCTTAAAAAGAAATCAATTACAGTGAAAAATAAAATCCTCCTTCCCTTCCATTTCTCTCTCTAAGAATCATCGTATCTTCCTTTCCCAATTAATGACAAGATTATTAATTTTGTGTGTACTCCCTCAACCCCCTTTCAGGCATCACACAACACTCTGTTTACTCACCATAGCTACACAAATGGCTTGGCTGTTGCTGACCCAATGGGCACACTTCAGTGTTTCTTACATGGCTTCTCCGAACAATTTGTATGTTCACAGTGCTGAAACCCACCCCTCCCTAGGCTCCAGGGCCTCAGAGTTTCCTGAGTTTCCTCCTATACTTCTGGATCCCCTTTCTTAGTGCTTTCAATAGACAGTGTTCTTCTCCCCTTTTAAATGATGGAATGCTTCAAAATCCTCTTTTAGGCCATTTTCTCTTTCCTTTTTATATATGCTTGGATGACCTCATCTACTCCCATGGCTTCAGTTACTATTTACTGCTGATAACTTCCAAATCCATGTTTCTATTTCTGGCATGTCTCATGAGGTTCAGAGACATGACACTTGGATGTCTTGCATTCTCTGCTCTCTAAACTTAGGATCTTGAAAACTGAACTCAACCCACCCCTCCTTTGTGAGTGGTGTCATCCATCACCCATGTTCCCCAGCACTGTAAATCTACCTCCTAAAATATAGTTTCTCTCTCTCTCTCGTATCATCCTTTATTTCCACATGCCTCTACCCCAATCTAGGCCATCGTCACATTTTGCTCAGGTTACTTCTTCTTGCTCCTAATTGGCCTCCTTCCTCCAGTCCTGTTCCTTACAATCATCTCCTTACAAGAGCCAGAGTAGGTAACTGCTTATTTAAACATTTGTCTTCTCATTAAATTGTAAGATTCATAAGAAGAGAGACCATGTCTATCTTGCTAACCTATCAATTACTGTAGTGTGTGGTGCAGTGTAAAAGTCAAGAAATATTTGTGAAAGAGATAAACAAATTGGTATCATGGCCTTCAATAATATGGAAATAAGGTAGAAATAGCCCTAAAGACTTCATAGGGATGCCACACCTGTTTTTATTCTCCACTATACCCCAGAGTCTAAGGCAAGTCTGGCCCACATTTGTTGAATCAATGAATAAGAAAAAAAAATAAAATATGAGAAATTAACTTGCTTTTTCAAAATGATATATAAAGTGCTAAACAAAGGAAACATACAAAGAATAAAGCCGTAGTAGTTCTCATGCAGAAAAAAACTCTCCAGTTTACAACTGCTACCTCTACCCTACGACTGTTCTACCTAGCCCATTCCCTGCTTTATTTTTCCCATAGCAGACTATGTAGTTTACTTATTTATTTAGCTTATTAGTATCTTGCCCAGTACAATGTAAACTCCATTAGAGCAGTAATTTACATCTGTTCTGTTATGGAACACATACTAGATACTCAATGAATAGTATTAAATTAACTGCATCTGGGAATGTTCTAATTATGTTAAATATCTTATCTTATTAATCTTTATAGTAACACTCTAGTTAGATTCCTTTATCTCCATTTTAGAGATTTAAAGAAGAGTCTCATAGAAGTTATATCATTCCTTAAGATATACAAGAATACTACAGGAAGAAACAAAAAGGTAAGACAAACAGGCACAAAAACAATGTAGGAAAAAATGGAAATGTCTCAGTCATCAGAATAAAAGTAAACAGATTAAACTCTCTGGTTTAAAGACAAAAATTATGGACTAGACTTTTAAAGTACAGTAATATTGGAAAACACACATAAGGTACTTAAACACACGAACACTCTAGTTTTGGTGCCAGCCAACATGAAGTAAGCCCACTAAGGCTATGTCTCTCATCAATTAAAACTAAAAAAACAAAATTTAAAAAGCAACTATCCTAGGATTCTGAAAACATAACAAATAGTAGCATATTAGAAAGAGTAGCAAACTTGAAGAAAAACTTCTGTGGGAGTAAGTTTCCTAGTTTCTCTTCTTCTATCTCCTAGCTTTGTCCCAAGGGTTGTCCCACTGTGGAATTGAGTAAGAAGCACAGACAACAAAAAACACTGAGATCAGGCCCTGTTTAGTCAGACAACCAGGAAAAGGGGTCTCTGTGAGTTAAAGGTTAAAGAAGATAGGGAAAGATCCTCTGCTTTTTTTTTTTCTCTTTCCTTCTTTTTTTTCTTCATAGTCCTGCCCCAAGGATGGTCCCAGTCATGGACCTGCACTGCGGTGGCAGCCTAAAACTTTGAGGAAAACAAACAATAAAATCCAAAAAACACGTTTCTGGTCAGCGCAACTGGAAAAAGGACACACTGTGATTTGAAGCCTGTGGAGGAATATACGTTCAATTGTTTGTCTGTCTGTTTTTCTTCTTGCTTTTCTTCCACTGCTTTGTCTCAAGGGTAGTCCCAGTCACATGGAACTATGTGCACAGCAAGAGGTTAAAACTCCAAGAGAAGCCCTGTCTTTCTAGGAAGAAGACCAGAAAAAGGAGCCTCTGAGATCCAGAGAGCATGCAAGAACTCCTGGATCATAGAGAGTTGGAGAAATGGATCCCCTCCTTCTCTATACAAACAGATACAAGTCCCAGGCTAACCCCTAAGCTGTGAATGTCCAGACAGATCCAAACCAGCCTAGCAAAAACTCTGAGAACTGCAATTTAAAATATTGCCCAAATCTCAGAGTAACCCCTGAGAAGTGCAAGCAAAGGAGAGATGCAAAGCAACAAAGCAAATGCTTAGAAAATTAAACTGACATTGGAAACACCACATACAGAAGATGAGACAGAATGTGCAGTCTGAACCTCATGAGTTGACAGCCTGCTAAGATACACAAACAACAAAATCAACGTTGTCTTCAGAATTTTAACAGGACCCAGAATTTCATGACTTAATAGTCAAATGACCAGGATATAATTTAAAATCATTTGGCAAACCAAGAGCCAGGAAAATTTGACCAATTCTCAAGGGAAAAGACAGATGCCAATCTCAGAATGTCCCAAATATTGGATTATTAGACAAAGATATTAAAGCAGTTATTATAAACATGCTATAGGAGGTAAAGTTAAGTACTCTTGAAATTAATGAAAAAATAGAAGTTTTCTACAGATACACATAAAAAAAAAAAGAACCAAGTAGAAACTCTAAAAAATACAATTATTTGAAATGAGAAATTCATTGGATGGGCTCTCTGAAAGAATGAATAAGACAAAGGAACACATTAGAAAACCTGAATATAGGGGCCCCTGGATGGCTCAGTCAGTTAACCATCTGACTCTTGATTTCAAATCAGGTCAAATCAGCCCTGAATAAGGCTTTACCTGACAGTGTGGACCCTGCTTGGGATTCTATCTCTCCCTTTCTCTCTGCTTCTCCCCTGCTCTCTCTCTCTCAAGAAGTAAACAAAAAAACTAAATAAATTTCAATAAAGAAAACCTGAATATAGACCAATAAAGAAATTACCCAATCTGAAGAAGGGAAGGAAAAAAGATATAAAAAAATTGAAGATCTATATAAAAAGGTCCAAGACTATTCATGTTCCCAGAAAAATATCAAGGAAAAAAACTGTAGATTAATACCCTTCATGAAAATGAATATAAAAACTAAAGCAAAAATATATTAAAACGATAATATATCATGACCAAGTGCAATTTATCCCTGGATTGCAGACTTGGTCCAATATTTGAAAATTAATCAATGTAATTCACCATATTAATGGAGTAAAGAAGAACAATCCTATGACCATTTCCATAGATGCATAGAAAGCATTTGACAAAATTAAACATCCATTCATGATTTTTAAAAAATTCTCATCAAGCTAACAAAGGAGGGAATTTCCTTAAGAAGCATCTAGTAAAGGGCAAGCACAGCTAACCTTTTATTGAATAGAAAATACAATTAATTACATTTAATAGAAAAATATTGAATGATTTTCTTCTAAGATCAGGGAAAAGGCAAGGGTGTTGTCTGCTGTACTAATTAAGGTTCTCCAGAGAAACAGAACCAACAGGATGTGTGTGTGTGTGTGTGTGTGTGTGTGTGTGTGTGTGCATTGAGATAGAAAGACAGACAGACAGATAGATAGATAGATAGAGAAAAATTTATTTTAAGGAATTGGCTTACATGATTGTAGCAGGTTTGGCAAGTCCAAAATATGCAGAGCACACTATCAGCTTAGAGACCCATGGAAGGGTTGCATTTAGAATTCAAAAGCAGTCTGTTGGCAGAACTTCATCTTGCTTGGGAAAGTCAGTCTTATCCTATTAAGTCCTTCAACTGATTGAATGTGGCACATGCACTTTATGGCCAGTAACCTGCTTTACTCAAAGTCTACTGATTTGTATGTGAAACTCATCTAAAAAGTATCATCACAGAAATATCTAGAATAATGTTTGACAAATACCTGGTACCATGACCTAGTCAAGTTCACATATAAAATTAGCCACCACAACTCTCATCACGCTTATTCAACGTTATTCTGGAAGTCTTAGCCAGTGTAATATGGCAAGAGAAAGAAGAAAAAAGCATACAGGTTAGAAAGGAAAAAATAAAACCGTCTTTTTTCACAGATGACACAATTGTCAACACAGAAAAGCCTCAAAATTACAACGAAGTTCCTAGAACTAATAAGTGAATTTAGCAAGGTCTCAGGATATATGGCCAATGTATAAAAATCAACTGTATTTCTATTTCTCTATAATAGCTATGAAATTTTTAAAAATACTAATTATAATAGCATCAAAACCTGAAACATTTAGGTAAAAATTTAATAACTATATAGAAGATCTGTATGCTTAAAACTATAAAAAACACTGATGAAAGAAAGCAAACAAGACATACAAAAGTAGAGAGTTACACCTTTTCACATATTGGAAGATTCATTAAGATGCTACTTCTCCCCAAACTGAACTATATAGATCCAAAAGAATGCCAATTAAAATTCCAACTTTTGTGGGTATTGACAAGCTGGTTCTAAAATTTATATGGAAAGGCAGAGAAATGGCTGACACAGTTTTGAAAAAGAACAATGTTGAGAGACTTACACTCTGATTTTAAGACTTAATATAAAGCTACAATAAGCACGACAGTGTGGTATTGGTGAAAGGACAGAAAAATAGATCAATGGAAAAGAAAAGAAAGCCCAAAAATAGATCCACTCATATATGGCCAATTGATTTTTTACAAAGGTACAAGGTAACTCCATCAAAAAAGAATAACCTCTTAACAAATTTTGCTGGATGAACTGGACATCCACATGCAAAAAATAAAATAAAATAAAATAAACCTGAACCCATACTCATACCTTACACAAAAATTAACTGAAAATGTATCACAGATAAATGTGTAAAAATTAAAGCTTTAAAATATCTAGGAAGAATCTTTGTGATCTTGGGCTAGGCAGAGTTCTTTGATACAATACTAAAAGTACAGTACAAAAATATTTTTTGATAAACTGGATTTCTTATTATTTAAAAACTTTTGCTCTTTGAGAAACACTATTAAAAGAATAAAAAGAGAAGTCACATACTGAGGAAAAGTGTCTGTACATCACATATCTGGTAAAGGACTTGTGTCTAGAATATATAAAGAACTTTCAAAAACCAATAATGAGAATACAAAGCATCCACTTAAAAAACAGGCAAAGGTTTGAAAAGATATTTCACCAAAGAAAATACAGGAATGGCAAACAAGCACATCAAAAAGATATTCAAGGGGCACCTGGGTGGCTCAGCTGGTTAAGCATCTGACTCTGAATTTTGGCTCAGGTCATGATCTTATGGTTATCGAGCCCCACATCAAGCTCCAGGCTCTGCACTGACAGCATGGAGCCTGCTTGGGATTCTCTCTCTCCTTTTCTCTCTGCTCTTTCCCCACTCATGTTCTCTTTCTCCCTCAAAATAAGCTTTAAATTTTTTTTAAATTAAAAACAAAACAAAAAGATACTCAATACCATTAGTCATTAAGTACATGCAAAATAAAACCACACTGCAATATTATTCTACACTAACTGATATAGCTAAAATCAATTTTAAAACCGACAATGCCAAATGCAAGTGAAGATGTGGAACAAGTGGAACATTCAGATTGCTAGTGAAATGCAAAATCGATCTGATACTTCAGAAAACAGCCTAGTGTTTTGTTTCTTTTTGTAAACACTCACCATATACACTAGTAATCCTACTCCTAAGTTTTATTCAAAAGAAATGAAAACTTATGTCAACAAACCATGTTAATGAATGTTTATAGCAGGGTTATTCTTTTTAGAAAATTTATTATTGGAGTATAGTTGACATACAGTAGTGTTATTCTTAAATGATAAAAAGTAAAACAACCCACGATCCTTCAGCTGGTAAATTAATAAATAAAATGTTGTACTTTCATACAATGGAATACTATTCAGCAATAAAAAGTTAAAACGATCAATATATACATCAACATGAACGAATGTCAAAGTTGTGCTAAGTGAAAGAAACCAGACTCAAAACCCTGTACAGTATTCCCCCTCCCTTATCTGTGGGGGATACACTCCAAGACCCCCAGGGGATGCCTGAAACTACAGATACTGTCAAACTGTATATGTCATATTTTTTCCTGTACATATATATCAATTATAAAGTTTAATTTATAAATTAGGCACAGTAAGAGATTAGCAACAATAATTAGTAATAAAATGGAATAATTATAATAATATTAAAAAGTATGATTGTGATCTCTCTCAAAGCAGAATTTTGTACTGTACTTACCTTTTTTTTTTTTTTTTTTTTTTTAGTATAGTTGACACACAACATTACATTAGTTTCAGGTGCACAACATAGTCATTTGCCAGGTTTATGCTGTATGCCATGCTAACCACAAGTATGCTATGCTACCATCTATCAACATACAAGCCTATTACAGTGTCATTGACTATATATCCTATGCTGTACCTCTTATTCTCGTGATCTATTCGTTCTGTAAGTGGAAACCTGTATCTCCCTCTTACCTTCACTCATTTTGCCCATCAGCTCTCTCCTTCTCCCTTCTGGAAACCAGCAATTTGTTCTTTCTATTTACATATCTGTCTGCTTTTTGTTTGTTTATTCAAATTTTTTTTTTTTTTAGATTCCACATATGAGTGATATCATAAGGTGCTGGGAAAACTGGACAGCTACATGTAAAAGAATGAAAGTGGACCACTTCTAACTACCATACACAAAAACAAATTCAAAATGGATTAAAGACCTAAATGTTAGACCTGAAACTAAAAATTCTAGAAGGGAACACAGCCATAGCAACTTCTTTCTAGATAGGTCTCCTCAGGCAAGGGAAACAAAAGCAAAAACTAACTATTGGGACTACATCAAAATAAAAAGCTTTTGCACAGCAAAGGAAACTATTAGCAAAACAAAAAGGTGACCTATTGAATCAAAGATGTTTGCAAATGATGTATCCTATAAGGGGTTAATAAAATATACAAATAACTTATACAACTTAATACCAACAAAATAAAAAATTTAAAAAAATTAAGAAAATAATAATATGATTAAAAGTGAGAAGAGGATCTGAATAGATTTTTTTTTCCAAAGAAGACATACAGATGGTCAACAGACACATGAAAAGATGCTCAACACACTAATCATCAGGGAAATGCAAATTGAAACTACAATGAGATATCACCTCACACCTGTCAGAATGGCTAAAATCAAAAAGACAAGAAATAACAAGTGTTGGCAAGGATGTGGAGAAAAAGGAATCCTCGCACACTTGTGGTAGGAATGCAAATTAGTACAGCCATTATGAAAACATTAGGGAGGTTCCTCAGAAAATTAACAATAGAAATATCACACTTCTGATGATACAATGCTTATGTGATGAGATGAACTGAGGTGAATGACATGGGCACTGTGACGTACTGTCAGGTTACTATGACCTTCTGAGGACCTGTCAGAAGGAAGATCATCTGCTTCCAGACAAAGTTGACCAGAGATAACTGAAACCTCAGAAAGCAAGACTATGGACAAAGAGGGACTACTGTATATTGTATAAATCTATAAATGACATTCTGGGAAAGGCAAAACATAGGCACAGAGAACAAGGGTTGGGAGGGTAAAAAGGTTGACTACACAGAGAGGTGCCTGGAAGTCTGTGGCAGGAGAAGGAACTGTCAAGTATTCCGATTGCAGCAAGAGATACACATCTCCACGCATTTGTCAAAACTCACAAAACTGTACACCAAAAAAAGTCCATTTTACTATACATAAAATTTTAAAATAATTTTCCATTAGAAAAAATAAACCAGAGAAAGATGAATAATTAAAAAGGTAGAAAAAGAGGGGCGCCTGGGTGACTCAATCGGTAAGCGTCCGACTTAGGCTCGGGTCATGACCTCACAGTTTGTGAATTCGAGTCCCGCGTCTGGCTCTCTGCTGACAGCTCAGAGCCTGGAGCCTGATTCCGATTCTGTGTCTCATTCTCTCTCTGCCCCTCCCCCACTTGTGCTCTGTCTCACTGTCTCTCAAAAATAAATAAAAATGTAAAAAACAAATTTTTTTAAAAAAGGTAGGAGGGGCGCCTGGGTGGCGCAGTCGGTTGGGTGTCCGACTTCAGCCAGGTCACGATCTCGCGGTCCGGGAGTTCGAGCCCCGCGTCAGGCTCTGGGCTGATGGCTCAGAGCCTGGAGCCTGTTTCCGATTCTGTGTCTCCCTCTCTCTCTGCCCCTCCCCCGTTCATGCTCTGTCTCTCTCTGTCCCAAAAATAAATAAACGTTGAAAAAAAAAATTAAAAAAAAAATAAAAAAGGTAGGAAAAGATTTATCAGACAAATACTGCCCAAAAGAAAGTTGGTGTAGGGATATTAATGCCAGGCAAAATAATTTTTGGGTGACTTGCCTGAAGACATACAGCTTGTAAGGGGCAGATCCAGTCTTCAGTCCAACTCTTTCTTGCTATAAAGCCTACGCTCTTTCAGTTTATCTTAATGTCTCAGATTCTTGAGTTATTAAGACTCAGTTATTAAGACTTAGGAAGTTTATTCATTAAAAAGAAAGTTGGAGATAATCCTTCACAAGCACAAAAATTTCACCATCAAATAAATGCAGTTTTCATATTTTGAGAAGAATCAGTAAATATTTTTCCAGAAAAATATTTATTTAACTAATATTGGTGATACTGTTTTTGTTTGACGTGGAAAATTTTCACTTTGTTTTCTTTTAATGATAATAGAAACTATCTATCTCTCCCACCCAAAATTTCAAAAATTTTACCAAGTTCTTTCTTAAAATTTTTTTTTCTGAAGTTGACTTTTTTAAAAGTTTATTTATATTATATTTATTTTGAGAGAGAGAGAGAGAGAGAGAGAGAGAGAGAATGCCAAGCAGTCTCTGTACCATTAGTAGAGAGCCCAATGTAGGCTTAAACACCCAAACCGTGAAATCATGATCTGAGCTGAAATCAAGAGTCAGACGCACAGCTGACTGAGCCACCCAGGCAGCCCTCTGAAATTGACTTCTAAAAAATAAATCAATATTAGCATTTAGAAAAAAATCAATATTAGCATTGAAAAATCCCTGTGGCTGAGATAAATGATCAAACGAACCTGCCTGCTTTTAATTGAAACATATGCAAGAAAAACTAGGGGAAATTAGCTATGTAATATATCCATGTGAGAGCTGAATGGGCATATGTACCTGATAATGTTTGGGGTACATCATGCTCCTTACCAGAAACTAAGGTAAATTGCCATATTAAGTAAACACTTCCACTAACAAAATTAGGATGCTCAGTGTTTGGAACATTCAATATGAAAAGTCATGCAAAACAGCAATTAAATAAAGTTTCAAGCAAGTCCCCAAATCCCAGAAACCTATTCTAGTACTGTTCTCTTCTGGGATTTTTTTTTCAATTAAAATACAATAGCTGCCCATCCTTAGAATATTGCAAAGTGAGACCAATAACCTCCCAGACCACAGAATCAGGTTGTGGAATCTCTGCTTTTGAAAGCGTATTTAAAGTTGAGGTCAAAACTATGTAAAACATGTAGAAAATGTGCATCCTAATCCTAGCCTTCTATTTTGGTTATTAAATGCAAACCTGGTTTATTTTGATCACCTATAAGTGGTCTAATTATACTTAGAATGTTTCTGAATAAAATCTAGAATTGGGCAGGTGAATTAAATGAAAACCCCAAGGGAAATACACTGTATTATCAGCTGAATCCCCTTAATCAACCTTTCCTAGGCCCATTCTTTCCCTGTCTCCCAATTTCCCTCATGTTTTCACTCTAAAAAGTGAAGTCTTCTCTTTTCCATGGACAGGGCATGTAACATCACACAGTTATCAGGACCTGGACAAAACACTCATAGATCAGGAAACAGACCTTATTTCCTGCTAAACACCACCCCTTTGCAAGAGTTCACAGGGCACTCAGACTCAGCTGAGGTCAACCACCTGAGCCCCTGAATGTGAACTTGGTATGGGTGCAAAAATAATTTTACTTATAGAGACAGACAGATAGACATAAAATAAGGGGACTTTGGGGTGCCTGGGTGGCTCAGCTGGTTGAGCGTCCAACTGTTGATTTCAGCTCAGGTCATGATCCCAGGGTCGTGGGATCCAACCCCACATCTGGGTGTGGAGCCTGCTTAAGATTCTCTCTCTCCCTCCCTCCCTCTCTCTCTCCCTCTCCCCTCCCCACCTCTGCCCCTCTACCCCCTCGTTCTCTTTTTCTTTTTAAAAAGATAAAAATAAATCCATAAATAAATAAAATAAAGGGCCCTTAAAATTTCCAAACTATCAAACCATCACCTGGAAAGTCATCAGTGATTTTAGACAAACCTCCCATCTCAGAATGACTGGTTGGTTACGCTATACTTCAGATTTCTTTAGTCTTCATCCAATCCTGGTTGAAAAGAGTTTGGGATGGTTAGGAAGATCCTGACACATTTGTTGTTTGTGGGCCAGAAGAAGAGAGAAATTTTCTTAAGTAGCATAGGGAGCCAAGACCAAAGCCAATGATGGCAAGAGAGAGCTAAGGTTTGTACACCAGGAAGATCACTCTCAAATACCAAAGTCGTGGGACCAGAGGGTGTCATCATTACAGTTACACAACAAAATACTTGAAAAGAGGCAGGAATGAGACAAAAGTAAAAGCAGACTTTGCACAAGACAAGAAGAAAGGGCATCCTGGGTGATTTTCCTGAGCTATGTTGGTCTGCAGATTGGCCATCGTATCTAAAGTACACGTGGGCTGAGTTAGCTGAAAGAAAAAAGGAGACACTACTGGCAGCTATAGAAACTGAAGATCCTCCATTTCCAAAGTTAACTGGATACATTTTTTTCCCATTATTCTAAGGGAGCTCCACACATACCCAAGGGGCCAAAAGTCTGTGCCTTGTGAAGTGGCAGGATGGACAATTAATTCAAACACTCTGATCATCTTCCTTCTGAGTCATATCATTAGATGCTAGAAGTCATTTGTTTGATAGAATGAACTCTGTAACATCCAAGGCTATGGAATCTAAGAACGATTTTTATTCAATCACTCCACAAAATGACTTCAGCAGATGCAAAGGTAGGCCTGGCCACACTGATTTCAGTTAAGACGAAAAGGCTTTTATTTTCTGAGCAACCTGCTAGAAACAATATAGGCTTACATATTCCTGACTTGACTCTCTCAAAAGACAGACCTGGCATGTCTCAAAACTAAAATTCCCCTTGTCAAGGAACAGGGCAAGGTTAGTTGCCTAGCTTTAACTTGACAATTGTTTGAATTGTATCTATGCAAAATATCCTCTAGCTCAGATGTTTTTGAAAATTTTAAAGCACCAGAACACTTTTTGGAAATAAAACCTTACAATGACCCAAAAAAACCCAGAAGGTGGCATACTTTGACTGAAGTCAGGTGGCAGTTTCCAAAGATCTATCTTGTTTACTTGGCCTCTTCCACATATGGCCTCTCTTCCCCCATGCATTCTCACAAATACTGTAATATACACAGAGAATAGCCCTGAGATAACCCCATTCACACAAGGGAATTTCCAGAAGCCAGTATGAAACACAAATTAGCTGACACAATAATTTCTGGAGATCAGAGTACACAAAATGATCATGATTTGATTAAAGCTTCATCAGTAGGAGAAAGATTTGTTTTGAGATTGTTCTATAAGGTTCACACCTGTAGGGACAGCTGTTTTGATCAATGGTCAAATTTGCGTCAAGTTATAGCTTAATTCTTCTAAATCGAAGTCCGTGGGGAAACATCACCCACATATTCAAGAGACCAGCACTAATGATCATTTAGCCTTTCCTGGTGGCAACATTGATGTCAAACATGCCTGTGAAAAATTTAAATAAAATGTGGAAAAGAAGTGCATTTTGTTGATCTTTTCTATGTAGGAGATGGACTTTGAAGGATCAAAAGTGATCATTTTACAGGACTCTTAAATATATTTTCTCCTTTATCAGCTGTTTGAAATTAATTTGATTGTGGGACAACCTGCAAATCAAGTTGGGGGGAGGAAGGCTTTCAGAACCTTTTAAATGGGTTATATAAGCACTTCTGTGATCTAAGGTGTATACTGTTCTGACCGCCCTTTCATGGACTTCCCCACAGGCTGCATATTAACGAATCTAAATTTGAAAAACCTGCCTTACTGCCGTTTGAGGATTTGAGGGACAGGCCACTACATTCTTGGTTATTAACGACTAATTGAATAAGGCTGGGGATGAGCAAGTGGGTAGGGAGAAAGCCTGACAGAAAGGGTCATATTGATTAGAGGAAGCTACTTAGACATGTATTCAATTCACCTCCTTTTACCAGCAAGTGGTTTAAAAAATTGACGACAGTATCTATAGTATTCAATTTTAGATGTACTGTAGGGTATGCTAAGATATATCTATGTCTCAATAGGAAGCTGTAGGCTTAGCCACAGGTCCAATAACAACTACAGATTTTAGAATGAAGCTGCTCACGTCATGGCTCAGGGAGAAGCGCTGTGGAGATGAGTTCTCACAGGCCCAGATGGGCTTCTTCTGCTCTCACAGCCTTGGGACACTGCTCCCATGATGTGTCAATCCCATCACATAAAATACAGCACACTGAAATAGCTGAAGTTCTCTCCTGAGAAGGAGAACTCTTTGAATGCTGTTTTGAATGAGAACTACAAAACTCTTTATTTAGTTGACTAAGTAAATACAACTCCTAAGTACTCTAGGCAGCTCCTTTCTCAATAAACTATCAGTTTGTGCCTGTGAATATACTGCTGTAGGAAACTTGACAACAATTATCCTATTGACTATTGGAGTGCTATATTTTACACAAATCAGAAATTATGTCCACTACTTTTCTTTTTCACAGTATTAATGGATTAATGGTAATAAGAACTCACACCCTTAGTATCAACTATATGCCAAACATTATGCTAAACAGATCACATGCATGAATTCACATAATTCTCACAATAACCCAACAAGGTAGTCCTTATAATGGTCCCCATATACAAATAATCTCCCATTCTGAAAATGAGGAAGGGGAAAAGTCTAACAATTTGTTCTTGGTCACAATGTTAATAAGTAGAACTTAAATAAGAATCCAAGTATTTCTGACTTCAGAGCCAAACTTCCAACCTGTTGAAAAAAACTATCCTCAGGTCCAGCTATACATTACTGTAGCAATCAAGGTTCAGTTGCAACAAACATCTGACTAGCTGAAACCCTCATTGGGAGGGTTGAAAAAACAAATTCTAAATGACTTTCCAAGAATAATTTCTAAATCCATACTGGAGAATTGGACACCACGGGACCTACTGCTTCTTTTCAGATCAGGAATCCGTCATTCTAGAATCACACCTCCACTCCCATGATCAGAAACTTGCCTCTACTGTGGCCATTGCCAGGGCCACACCACACCTGTTGCAATTCACACCAGCAAAATGATTGGCCATCCTCTCCCTCTTGACACACCCAAAGTTAGTGACCAATGCTGGAGCCATACAGAAAACCTCTGCAACCTGCAGTGTTTCCAACAAAGTGCAGCCTCCAACACCTCTACCTTCCAAATCCTGCACAAATGCATCTAATATGATGAACCTAAATCAAATTCAGACACCTCTCCAAAAAGGAGATGGAGAATCATGTTTCAGCTTTCCAATGTCTGCAGTACAGGAAGGGGAGAAGAGAAGCAGGATAGGGTGAATGTTGAGTTCTAATCCACAATGGCCATTACAAGTTCCAAGGATTTGGATGTCTTGTTGAGGGGTTTGCTGATTAGGGTTGCAAAATACTATATGTCTAGGAAAAGCCTCCAGAGTTTTCATCAGATTCTCACAGAGGCCCATGACCCAGAAAGGGTTCAGATCTACTTTAACATATCTTCAATATGATAACATCTTGAGAACAAGATTAGCATTGTGGGAGAAACAAAATAGTGATTAACACATGAGCTCTCTAGGTCATAAGCTCAAATTCTGATTCTGTCATTCAGTAGATGTTTGACCTTTAGCAGGTTATCTTATGACTTTGTGCCTCAGTTTTTCCTTCTCTAAAGTTTGGGGAATAGATTCAGCCTGTTAGGAGAGTTCAGAAGATTAAGTGAAATAATATGTGTATTCAGAAGAATGCCTGGTACTTGAGAAACTCTCCATAAATGTTAGCTATTATTACTAGAATAATCTTTAGGCAAGATAAATTCTAATCTTAAAAGGTTGTATAATAGAGTTCCATTCATGCCCCACACATAAATTTATTTCCACTTTCATATGGCTTTTAGAAGAATTGAATACTTGATTTCCTGTGGCAGGAAACAGAGAGACAAGCACCCGTCTATGTGGTGATGACCTTGTTCTATTTAAAGAATACATTAATCTAGCAGCTAATTATTGCCAGGAGGAACAGTTTAAGCACAACTGTGCCAAAATCAAATTTTTCAGTTTGGAAGATGTTCTTTCGAACCTAAATGGATACTACTTTCAAAGTATTCAAAATGCTAAGTTTTAATTGTTTGCAGGGCAGTGTATTGATAGTTACATCACTTGGCAGGCCCCTTCAGATATAGTTTTACTCAATTACATACAATCTTGTTAAATGGGTACAGTGGGTAACTGATAATTCTTGCTGGCAAAAATCTTGCTAAGATCCTACCTTCCATACTTAAAGGAGCAAGACTTACAAGTTTCCATGAATTCTGTTCAATCATTTGTGCAAATCTAATAAGGCTTACATAAAAATAGAAGCCTCAGCCTTGCTGGCAGGTACTCCTGTGAGCTGCCTCTGGACAGCAGAAACAGTGCTCAGTGTTGGCAAGAATGGAAGTCAGACCCTTTAGTTACGACCTTACGTCAACTTAGTGTCTCAAATGTATGTGCCAGTGAATTGCAAGAAAAATTCACATTTCAGCTATTCATCAGTAACTCAGGGTTCAAGTACAAGACTCCTGTCAGAAGCCTGGTTGACATCAGATTGTACCACTTTAAGAAGAACAATTGTGACCAGTGTCAGTGAGTACTTAGGACAATTAGTTCTCTAATATACTATGGGTAGTAAGAATTAGTACACATGGGAACATTTAACAAAATTTTTAAATGTGAATACTTACTGACTCACCATTTTGACTTCTAAGGATTTATTCCAGAGGGGCGCCTGGGTGGCGCAGTCGGTTAAGCGTCCGACTTCAGCCAGGTCACGATCTCGCGGTCCGTGAGTTCGAGCCCCACGTCAGGCTCTGGGCTGATGGCTCAGAGCCTGGAGCCTGCTTCCGATTCTGTGTCTCCCTCTCTCTCTGCCCCTCCCCCGTTCATGCTCTGTCTCTCTCTGTCCCAAAAATAAATTAAAAAAAAAAAAAAAAAAAAAACTTTAAAAAAAAAAAAAAAGAAATAATCTGACAACCACACAGATTATAAATACAAGGATGTTCACTTAGGAATTGTTTATAAGACAAACAATTGGAAAATAACTCAGTTCAAAATATAAAATAGGTTAAAATGATTATGGCATTGGCCTTAGAATGGAATTCTACATAGTTATTAAAAGGAAAATTTAGGGGTACCTGGGTTGCTCAGTTGGTTATGAGTCTGACTCTTGATATTGGCTCCGGTCATGATCTCACAGTTTGGGAGATTGAGCCCCATTCCGGGCTCTGTGCTGACAGGGCAGAGCCTGCTTGGGGTTCTCTCTCTCTATCTTCCCCTCCCCTGCTCACACTTGCATGCTCTATCTCAAAATAAACAAAATCAACTTAAAAAAAGGGAAAACTTAGATGTATTTAAGTATTGACATAAAAAGATGTCTGTGATGTAAATTTCAAACACCAGGTGCATAGTATAATCTCATTTGTATTTGTGTATATTTATATATAATATATACATATATGTGAATATATATATTACATATGTATATATTTAAAATTTTTTTAATGATTATTTATTTTTGAGAGAGAGAGAAACAGAGCGCAAGCAGCAGAGGGAGAGAGGGGCAGAGAGAGATGGAGACACAGAATCCGAAGCAGGCTCCAGGCTCTGAGCTGTCAGCACAGAGCCTGACGTAGGGCTCAAAGTCAAGAACTGCGAGATCATGACCTGAGATGAAGTCAGTCACTTAACCAACTGAACACCCAGGTGCCCCCATATATATATATTAGAAAGCTATGCACTGAAAGGTTAACAATGGTAACCCTGAATGTTTGAGATTATGAGTAATTTTTCATTTCTTCTTGCTATTTTGTATTTTGTTAAACATTATCAGTATGTATCACTTTTGTTAATCAGACAAAAACAGCAATTATTAAAAATGCAAGCCCAGGTGATAGCACTTTTATCTCAGGACAGTCCAAAATACATACCATGATTCACAAATTCAGAATCATACAGAATCTCTAAGATCTTTCTTTGCATCTTGTATCAATGTAGGAATAGGCAAACACAAATGCCTTTAGAAAACAGGTAGGCAAAGTCAATAAGCGTAGACAAGGTATGAAGCAATAGGGAGGGGAAGTGACCATGGTTAACTACAGAGCACATATCCAGTCCAAAGGCATTCAAATTCAAAAAAATTTCAAAGCACTCAAAAAACATCTGCAGGCTGACTCTGAACAGTAAGCTGCTAATAAGGGCCTTTGCCATATATATCCAAATGTGCAATATAGATTACTGTAACTCTCAGAATACCTCAACTTGACTTCATTCTCTCCCCATCTCCTGAAGTTGGTTTATGTGGTATCTATAAAGGAGACTAGTTTTTCATATTTGTAAAACTATCTTACTAAAATTTAACACAAGAGAATTTTGTTTCTCCTGATAAACTTGTCTGCATCCTTCCATAACAGAATAAAAGCAACAGATTTAATTGGCTTTCCTTTTTGTTACTTGTTCTTCTAGAAAACTCAGAAATGACCCTTAGCTTAGATGTTTCTGTCCCAAGCGTCTTTCCCCCTCCATCACTGAGTTCTTATTCACTTGCTTTGATGGCTATAGTATATGCATTATTATATTAGACTATATGTGTATATACCACTTGAAATACTTCTGAAATTCAGATTGGATAGAAGGAAGTAGAAATGAATTAATATACTGAAAAGATAATATTATATAATAATTGTAATGATTTGTACACCTGCTTTATATACTTTGGTATTATCCCTATTTATTGGCCAAATTTTAAAGTATAAAATATACACTGCAAATAAAATATGGAGAATGTAACAGCTCACATGGAAAAGAATCAGGAAAACAACAGGTGAAAAAAGAATCTGTAAAGGGTAGCAAGTGGAATAAAAAATGTGCAATAATTACATGGTAGAATATGTGTGTGCAGGCACCATGGTGTCAAAAATAAGATAAAACATGGGGCGCCTGAGTGGCTCAGTTGGTTGAGTGTCCAACTTCGGCTCAAGTCATGATCTCACGGTTTGTGAGTTCAAGCCTCGCGTCGGGCTCTCTGCTGACAGCTCAGAGCCTGGAGCCTGCTTTGGATTCTGTCTCCTTCTCTCTCTGCCCCTCCCCACTTGTGCTCTGTCTCTCAAAAATAAATAAATGTAAAAAAAAATTTTTTTAAAGATGAAACAAATAGCATCTTTCTTAGGAAGCTTATACCCTTACAGGGGACTCAAAACCTACCTGTGAATATGTGTCTCTGCACAGTCCACCTTCCATCCCCCCTCCAGGTCTTGTGCCTGCCTTTATGCTCCCCCAGGCTTCTCTACCTACCTCTAGCTGCTTCTTCCTGCCTACCCACCATTAACCTCTTTCTCAAAAACCGGAAATGAGAATACAAATGCTCCTCAAACATAAAGTTTTAGAACTAAGATGTTTATTAAAAATTAAAAATTGATGGTAATTATCAAAATGAAATGTGCTAAGATTAGTATTAAAATTAATTATAAATATTTTAAATGGCATTTTGTTTTTACATTTATGAGCTGCTCCTTTTTTAGAAAGAGAAATTTCAAGGATCAGTGAAATGCTGGCAAATTCCTTAAACAAAGTCTTATATAAAGTCAAGGCATGTGCTGAGTCAAAAGTGCAACTGTGATGGTAAAAAGCCAAGCAATATTCTGCTTAATCAGATATACATATGACAAAGTACATTAACCAGTCTCTTGTTTTCATTGCCTAGCGAAATAAATTTCAATTTAAAGAAATAAAACCCAAATATACCAATATAAGCTGGTTATTTATAAAAAAAAAAAAAGCTTTCCTTGCTTATTTATGTGAACTCTCATTTAAATGGAATAAAACAAAACATCTTAGAAATTAATTTAGTAAGACAAGGGTCTTACATAATAAATCACACCTCCCCCAATTCTACTTAGACTATTCTGAACACTTAATTAGTGGCTAATGGCCAGAAAACTTTAAAAAGTAAAAGTTGGATGAGAAAATAATATTATACCAGTGACTAAATAGCATCTAGGATAAAGTTAAGGCTTTCTAAAAACATTTCAGGGTGTAAAATCAAAGAAAATTGCGAGAGAAATTAATTATTTAGTAAAAGATAAAGAGAACAAGGTTTCATATACTTCTTAATCTAAGGAACAAGCAAAACTTATGAAAATGTGTTTTTTACCCCACAAGAAGAAAAGCACAGTGGAGTGTAAGTGACAATGGATATTTCTGAATTGATTAAAAAAATGAATATGGAAAATGAAGTACAGCATCAGCATTCAATAAATATTAAAAGTCACAATGCATGTGCAGACTGACAATCTAGAAATAATTATTAATAGAGACAGAGAAAAATAGCACTGTCATCATTATCTTAAGATACCAAAGAAAATGAGATACAGTGATGAAAGCATATTCTACTCTCGTAAGATAGTACAGTGTGGTAGAATCATTGAGTACTGTGAAAACACTGGAAAGTTTCTACAAAAAGTCTGCAAGCTAAATGCATTTACTACGGCACTATAAAACCTACCCACTAAAGTTACTTATAAATGTCCAGAATGAATACCTAGAAACCCAGAATCAACAAATTAGCGGCAAATTACAGAGAAAACAATCACATGGTGTCTGCAGTGCCATTTAAATAAAACTGCACCATGAAAGAGTCTGCAATGGTGCTGGCAGTGATTTTGAAGCAGCAGCAACAATCCATAAAAGGCTTCTTAATTTTCTTGTCATTTAAGAATTAAGCCACTTCCAGTGCACACAGATCCTACCAGGTGCACTAAATTGATGTCATTATGAGCCATCAGGAAATACCCACAGAGACCTGTACCAACATCGAGAAGTTTTGTTAAACAGCTGTGTGTTTTAATTGATTTGTATTATTTAAAATAGGAACAGTTAAAAGTCAGTTATCGGATGTTGTGTAAAAGAGATGCCTAAAGACTCCAGGGAGACTGAGTTCAGAAGAAAGCCAATCACTGGAACTTCACTTGAGCACTTAAGATTATTACTAGAGGAAGCACAATTAAATCATCAGTTTATCAGCCATCATTATAAATCACGAGGCAACACATCAAGCTTCATTATTTAAGACTCCTTAACCAGTGACTTCCTGCATCACCGAGAGTCAAAAGCAATCTCTTCACCAAAAGGTGTCTAAGGAGTTTTGTTTTTTGTTGTGTTTTCTTTTTTTTTTTTTTTTTTTTTACCCTGAGAGATTATCATGGAAATACGATGAAAACTCACTGAAATTAATTACCATATTTTTGCATGTTTTAGACATGATGAAGTCTTCAAAATGAAATTAATGGTATTTGGGATATGTAAAATGTGCATTGCACAGGTTCCTCTTAACTCTATTTCCTGCCAATATTTAATCCAGTTCTCATATACTTATAAGGGATCACACAAGGAAACATAACGAGTTTCTTTCCAACTTTATCTACCCAATCCCATTCATTTATTTGTACTCAGCCTTCCCCAGACATGTGGGATCAAAAAACAAAGTACCTCAAAAGTTTTGGTTTCCAAACTTAAAGTACAGATGTTAGAAAATATGTGCAGGAGTTCAGATGTTAGAAAATATGTGCAAGGAGATACGGCACAGGATGAGTTTTGTATGCAACCCTCTTTCTTAGTCTTCCCAACAACTCTTGGTAGATGCTGTCATTATCTTTAATGGAAAAATAAGACACAGAGAGTTTCTGTAATTTGCCCAAATTCATACAGCTAGTAAGCGGTGGTATTCACCCTGTCTGGCTCCAGCACCTTGATAAAGGCTCTGAAAGCAAGCAAGCCTCCTTTGCAGATGGGGGGGTAAGTCTGGGCATGAACTGCACGACATGAATGGGCAACCAGCAACAACTTTTCAAACCAAAAAGCTACTTGGGTTATATCAAAATAACTCACGGGCCAACTTAAAGAGACTTTCCGTGGCCAAACATGAGGCAAATCAAGCAACCATAAAGACAATTACTATAATGAATTGAAATGCATAAAACATTTACATCCACAAGTCCACAAAGATACATAAGAAAAATTTCTTGGTCACCTTAGGATGCTAGAGAACCAGCTCATTATCTTAAATGCTAGAACATTTACCCTGCATTTTCTATACGAAACATACCTCAAGTAACTAAGCTGGTGAAGGAAACTGCTGTTATAAAGCAGTCCAGCTCATAAATAATGGATGATAGAATTAGAACATCACTATTTTGCACCCCCTAATGAGTTAATGGATCTAGGCAATAATCATGAATGGCTTCTAACAACACAAAAAAGAAAGATAACCAAACATTATATGCCTCTTGATAGAAGTATCCAGAATCATCTATGAAGTATTCATGCCCCCCAAAACAAACCTGAATCTGATCAAGCCTCCAGGTCTAACTACAAGTTTAAGGAAAACGCAGGAAGGAACACACCAAACAACATCACAGAGATACAATCAGAAACAAAACAAAACAAAACAATAACAACAAAACAACAGACTACAAATACTACAGGACCAAAAACCTTGTTTCTCCAACAAAAATTTGTGAGGAAAAAAAGAGAGAGAGGGGAATGAGAATCTTAGTTTCAAAAGTCTTAAGGGTTGTTAACCATTTTAATTTATAAGCCTTATTTGAATCCTGATTCAAAGAAACTATAAAAAAACAATTATGAAAATTTAAGCATCAATTGCTTACTTAATATTAAGAAATTATTAATTTATTTGTGATAATAGAAATGTGGTTATGTTATTTTTAAGAGTTCTTATCTTTTTTTAAACTTTTTATTTTGAGATAACTGTAGAATCACATGTAGTCATAAGAAATGATACAAAAAGATCATTCATGGGGCACCTGGGTGGCTCAGTTGGTTAAGTGTCTGACTTCAGCTGAGGTCATGATCTCACAGTTCATGGGTTCAAGCCCCACGTTGGGCTCTGCACTGACAGTTCAGAGTCTGGAGCCTGCTTCAGATTCTGTCTTCCTCTCTCTCTGCACCTCCCTAACTTGTTCTCCCTCTCTCTCTCAAAAATAAATAAACATTAAAAAAAAAAGATCATTCACACCCTTCACCCAGTTCCCCAGTGGTAACATCTTACAAAACTATAGTACAATATCACAACCAAGATACTAACATTGATGCACTCAGTTACAGGATATTTCCATTGATACAAGGCTCCCTCGTGTTGCCTTTTATAGCCATACCCTCTTCCTTCCCAGGAACACCTTCTTCTCTAACACCCAACAACCACAGATTCATTCTCTAATCTATAATTTTGTCACTTAAAAAATGTTAGATTAAATGGAATCATATACTATGCAACCTTTTGAGGTTGGCTTTTTGTACTGAGAATAATTCTCTGGACACTCATCCAGGTTGGTCAGCATATCAGTAGTTGGTTCCTTTGTATTACCTAGTAGTATTCCCTAGTAAGGATGTACCACTTTGTTTAATCTCCATGCTCTGAAGGACATCAGAGTTGTTTCCATTTGGGCTATTATGGATATAGCTTCTATAAACACTGGTGCAAAGCCCTTATATTTTACAGATACATACTTAAATTTTTATGGATGAGATATCATATCTAGGATTTGCTTTAAAAAATTCCAGATTGGGTAAGACACTAAAATAAATAAGATTGACCATTAGTTTTTAAATGTATTATACTATTACCTCTACTTTTGTATATGTTTATAATTTTCCATAATATAAAGTTGATAAACAAGAAACTAGTAGAAAACAATTACTTATCTGACCACTTACACACACACACATACATAAACACACACATCTTCAAGTAAAATTGAAGGTATACTTTCTTATATTATGACTTTTAGTCTGTGCCAAGATCACAGGAGTTCTTTACCTAAAACAGCCCACACCTATGAGTGATCATTATTGTAACATTCATTGTACCAATTTGGGCAGATCCAACCTAGGCATCTGTTAACTTACTTTCAGAAGTTCTTTATTAGGCTACAGGGTTGAGATAATAGGTAATTCGTAATATTGGACAAAAGCAGGTAAGTAATCACCATAATCAAATGTATGAGATTCATTAGTGGCTTGTCATCAAAAGAGAGCATTCATGTCTGACATGAACAGATCCTTATCATCAAGACAAATGCTGAGAGAACAGAAGTGTGATTACTAAAGATGAAGAGCAACAAACTATATGAGCACAATCAAGCCTTAGAATGAAGTGAAATGCATTTTATATTATGTGAGGGCTGCTTTTGTCTTTAAGCCACTCTGGAGGACAGGATATTATTATCACGTTCAGTCTGCAAGCTAATGGCTCTTTAGTATAATTCTGCAAAACGCTATCTACTGTTCAGTGTCGCCAATATTCTATCAGCTCATTCTCCCCTAGTGCTGCATCACACCATCCCCATTACCCCACTGAGGACACCTACTTTTTCTCCAGATGGGCTTTACAAAAATGAAGACCCACTCTCTCAAAGATCTCAAGCAAAAAAGACCATGCAAATACCAACTCATTAACGAATCTAGGATTAAAAGCCAAGACCTCCAAAGGAGATATTGATGATGACTTTCACATGTCAGGAATGCAAAGGCAACAAGAGAGTTTCCCTGGCAAGGTCTTTAAACACTGGACATGCACCGTGACAAACAATTCTAAAGCTTAAATAAAGTTTGTTGCCAAAAGTGGGATACCTGTCCACAGATCAGTCCCCATAAGACAAGTTCCAAAGGAACAACTAAATACTACAGTTGTGCCGTACTTTGGTGATACCAACCATCCCTCCCATTAAGTGAGCCCCACGCTTGGGTGTTAACAATCAGCGCTTATTGTGATTTCATCATTACTACTATACTATGACAGGTAGGAAAAAGATGGTTAATAAGCTATCTATCTGTCACTTAAGTATCCACAAATGAAAAGATATTAGTCAATTTCTTTAAAAACAATCCATGTACAGATTGGTTCATTTGGCTGGTTTAGCAACTTAGGATTCTATCAATAGAAAGAAATCTGTTGGTAACACGGTATTAGGAAACTAAGAAAATACAGTTGAGTCCAAAGTCTTGTTCATAGGTCACAAGTCAGAACAGAGACACATAGAATTAAAACCCAAAATGACACAGATCACCAGGAATTGTGCTATGGTCTTGCACTGAGATTAATAACAGGGCTGCTAGTGGCAGAAAAAGGAAAAGGATAAGAATTGGGCTCAGGAACAAAACGCAAAATGGAAATTAAAAGGAACAGACAAAAAAGGCACTAAAGTGAAATACATGTGTGTTTCGGGATCTTTGTTATCTATCTTTTGCCTCTACTTTTTGCCATCTTCCTGGACTCTTGTAACCAAACATTTTCTGGGTCCTGTGGATTCTGACACTACAGTATACATTGGAGACAGTCTGTGGTCACTAGCAGAACAATGGAATTGAAACTCGTAGCACTCAATACTTAAAGGTTAATCTAAAACGCTTTGCATAGGGGCATTTTGTGGCTCAGTCAGTTAAGTGTCTGACTCTTGGTTTTGGCTCAGGTCATGATCTCATGGTTCGTGAGATCAAGCCCCACTTCTGGCTCCAGGCTGGCAGTGTGGAGCCTGCTTAGGGGATTCTCTCTCTCTCTCTCTCTCTCTCTCCCTCCCTCCCTCTCTCTGCCCCTCCCCCACTTGTCCACACACTCTCTCTCCCTCAAAATAACCTTTAAAAAATAAAAAAAAATCAGGGCGCCTGGGTGGTTCAGTCGGTTAAGCATTCTGACTTCAGCTCAGGACATGATCTCACAGTTCGTGGGTTCGAGCCTGGCATCAGGCTCTGTGTTGACAGCTCAGAGCCTGGAGCCTGCTTTGGATTCTGTATCCCCCTCTTTCTCTGCCCCTCCCCTGCTCATGCTCTGTCTGTCTCTATCTCTCAACAATAAATAAATGGTAAAAGAAAAACAAATTAAGTAAATAAATAAAATGCTTTGCATAAAATAAAACACTCTTGCCAAAAATCTTTATGATTGGATTTGCTTATATAACTCTTTATCCTTCTTCATAGCAACCACCCATGCCTGGTCTACACTACTGGAATTTCAGAGGGGGTCACTTTTGTGAGCTGAAGTGGTTTCAAGAAAGAAACATGAGAGAACAAAAAGGAAATATAAAGATAGAACAAAGGGAATAGGGAAGTCTTTAAGTCTGGAAAGAATTCTAAGAACAAAGTGCACAGAATAGCTTCTGGAAAATGGAAAGCCTTGTTCAGAAGGAGCTGAGGCTATATAGAGTGGAGTAGGAGTAGAAGATCAGCTCAGAAGGGTAGGTTGGAGCCAGGGGATGGCAGCCATAGAGCCCCAGTCAGGCATTTAGACCACATGGCATAGGCTTTTGGAAGCTACTGCAGGTTTACACACAGGCAAGATAAGTGCACCATGGTTAGGAGGATGTGACTAATGGTAGGAGCAGGGAGTGAAGGAGCAGACCTGAGGTTCAAGGGCTTACTAATTGTTCCAGGTGAGGCCACAGGACTAGATCTATGTGTGAGTGCAATGATGGGAAGGGAAAGGAAAGGATTAATTTCAGGGGCTGTGTACTTAAACCTAGTTTTGTCCCTAATTAAAACCTACAAAATGGTCCTTTGGAGTCACTGTCAAAGAACTACTTATAAGATACTAAGGATTCTTATGCTGATTGGGAGGTAAACTGTCATTATTATGATCAAACACATAAGAGAGCATAAAAATTTTAATGGCTGATAAGGTCATTTTTAAAGGAGGCTTTGATTAAGCTTAACAGAGGCTGGGAAAAAATAAGATTTTTGATACAAGTAAAAATTATTTTTAAGGAGACCATGATTGGTTGCAAGGTGATGAGTATTTTTAAATTTCTAAAATAATTAACTGCTGATTTTAGCAAGGCAGTAATAATGACTTATATGATTGACAGATCTATTTTTCTCTACTTTTACAAATCTACTTTTTATATCTACTTTTGCAGATGCATTTTCTCTACTTTTTTCAGATCACTTATTGCAAACCTATTATTAATCAAAAGTTAATTTTTTGGCAAACGTACCTATGAGTAAAACTCTGAAGCACTGTAGATGACACAAGCTAAATCATGTACTTCTTAGTGAATATGCCAACTTAGTTTCTATTCTCATTTCCTTCATACATTTTTATTGACCGCTCACTGTATGATAAGTACCATATCAGTGCTAGGTGTACCATAAAGAGAAAGAAAACAGGGTCTGCCCACATGGGAGCACACGGTATAATGACAAAGAAAGACGTTAATATGTTTTTTAAAAACTATCCAAATATATAATTTAAAATTGTGATAAGCACTATAACGGAAAATTATAGGATGTTTTGAGAGTTTATAACAGGAAGGCTAAACCAACTCTGGATCTGAGAAGGTGTTTTAAAGGAAACTGTTTCTGAACTGAAATTTGTAAGGATATAGGGAAATGAAATAGGCAAAAAGAGTAGGGGAGAGAATACGAGAAGAAAATACGAGCAGAGGGAAAGAATGACATATAATAAAATAAAAATATTCTCTAACCTGTTGGGTAATAGTGTCCCATGGCTCCTGCAGCAGCCTTGTCTTATAGCACTCGTGGATTCCTTCCCATATGTCCTTCAGAGCTAAAGGTCTTCCATCTGCAAAAGTGCATGGTAAAGACTGTCAGTAATCCATTTGACACAATGGTGCTTGGTGTCTATCTAAAACTACTAGAAGAATATTATATTTTTTAAAAAAATCTTTGCTAGTACACATATTACTTATGTATCAAAAGAGTGCTATAGGAATTACTATTTTCTTCCTGAGGGAAATTTAAACAGTCAAGCTTCTCTCCTTTGTAAGCATCTAGCAGTTAAATTATCTGCTCATTCATTGCCTATAGGAATTCTGAAAAATAAATAAAATCCAAATGTATTTTAGAGATGACTAATAGATACAAGCATAGGAAAAAGACCAGGTAGACAGACTTCCATATTCACAAGGGTGCACTATGAATACCTCTGAAATCTTAATACTCCCTCTAGTTCTTAAATCAAAGACCATACACATGCTTCATTCACTCTCTCATTGACTAAATATCTGTAATGTTCAAATCACACTGCTGAGTACCATGGGGAATAGAGAAAAGGAAAGCACACAGTTTCTCCTAGTAAGAAGTGTACCATTTGCTAGTGAAACTATGACAAGTATATCGAGAGTATATTGATACTAAAACACTAGGTAGAAAGCGGTCACTGCCAAGATGAAAACTGCAATTCTCAGACAGTCCAGAGGAGGGAGCCATTAACACCCAGTGTTTGTGACGGGTGGAGAAGGAATAGTTAAGGCTGGAGGGACATGAGAAGGAATCAGTATGAAGAGATTAAGACAATGTCTAGTGAACAAGAGTTCTCTCTTCCTTTCTTTAAACAGCTTTGACAATTCACCTATATTCGTAACAATCCAAATAATTTATTTTATGAAGGCCACTATGGCATAAGGTTAGTAGAGAAATAGGTGTCTAAATTGGCAAAATAAAGTAGTAAGAGAAAATTACCTAAAGACCTTGAAAGCACAAACTGCTGGCAGAAGGTGGTCTTACTACTAGAATTTAATGCTACTGTCCCACTCAAAGCTATCAAGTCCTCAGAACTTATGAGTGTGCTCCCTTCTTTAGGCAAGTGGAAAATAACACTTAAAGAAAGCTCATCAGTACGTCAAATCATTAGACCCGAAGAAGTATTTGGTCATCAGGTTACAATAAAACTCAGAGAAATAATCTACTCAAACCACACCCCCAAAAGCAAAAGGTATTTCATTCAGACTTATGGAGTTTAAGTAGAGATGGCTAAGTGTAAGAGAAGATCTCTGGACTTGGGAGTCCAGGCTGAGTTTGAATTCTGCTGTTGAATTCTGTTGTTGAATTCTGAGTTTGAATTCTGCTGTTTGAATTCAGCACTCTCTATGTGACTGCAAGCTATCTGGCTTTCAACCTTACCTGTAAATGAGGATAATTATCCTTTTCAAATTCTGTTCACGTGAACAGGTGTGCATCAGTGAACACACCTGGGACTGGGTCAGGCACACAGTCAGAGCTTAATACATAGTAGGTATCTCCTCCTAGCTCCCACTGAACGGCTCCAGTAACTTTCACACTACAAAGCTAAGGGATTCACTTAAGGGCCATTATTTCTTAGAATTTTCTCATGTTCCTACACCATGCACATTGTGTTTGATAATATAATACATTAATACCATAGGCAGGGCATTTCTCATGTTTGACCTGAAAAGCTGAACTTTTCCTCAACCTTTATTTTCAATAAATAGCAATAGAATATTTTGATACATTTTCAATAAGTATCTTCATCTTGGCATTTATCTGGCGGCAGGAGACCATTATCTTGTGATAAATAGTTTTATTCCATTGACATTTCCATGTCTGTAAAATGAACAAGATTTATTCATCCAATTAACATTTGAATGTCATGTTTAGCTACAAGTTAAAAACAAGCTGCCTTCAGTATCTGTGTTATATTGTTTTCTGAACACATTTACAGAGCAGGGCCAAACTTTGCCCTTAAGATAAGCACTACACATCTTCAAAATATGTATGTGCACACATGTGTGTGTGTGTGTGCGCACTGATGTTCAAAGAGGGGAATAGGATCTTAAGTACTTCAATGTTAAAAAGTAAACCAAATAATAAAATTATAAACAGATGACATGCTTTTAAAATAATTTTCAGATGTCAAAGTTAGAAGAAATCAAGTCGTAGGAGAATAAAATGTTAGAGCTGGTATAATTACTCAATTTATCAATAAGGCAACCAAGGTCTTGGGAACCATACATCAGCCAAAATTATGCAGCCAGTTCATGACTGCACTGGAGGTGGAATTGCCCTTCCTGCTGGAAGTGCCCTTCCTGCTGTTCCCTTGGCCTGTGAGGGGTGTCTCAGTGCCCTTCCTGCTGTTCCCTTAGCCTCTGAGGGTGGAGACCATGTTTATTCTTTCCCCACTATAGTCCCACAGTGCAGTTCCAAGCCCCATCACTCACACATTGCAAATGCTTTATAAATATTTACTGAATAAATGATAAATGAAAGGACACCCTACTTAATCTTATTTCCTCTAAGACAGAGAAAGGCTTTGCAGACCTAGAGAAGAATGCTGGGTTTAATGTCAATAACGATTTTAATTTTACTCCTTAAATTATTCCACCCAACAACCTAAGGATGGGGTAAGTGGTTCAGATATTACCACTGACAAAAACCCACATATTCTGCTGTAACCATTCATACAAAATGTAATAATCAGCAGCTAGCAGCAATGTGGAAAGACCCAGAACAAATGGTATAAAATATTTTCATCAGATTTGATGCTAGAATTGAGGGTATGTGACATAAATTTTCAGACAACACCAAATTTACAGGGAAAAAAGCTAACATATTACAACAGAGGAATTAAAAAAATGATCTGCTCAACTTAGAATAACAGATAATTACAGAGTTAAAAATAATAAGTTCAAAGCATAAAAGGATGCATGATACTCCTACATGCATGTTTGTAACAGTGCTACCTACCTGCTAGAAAGAGAACAGTGTTTTTTAAGTGAATAGATGTGATTAAATCCTCTAACGCATTTACAGACTGTTTAAAAACACACGTATTAAGACGCCTGGCTGGCTCAGTCATTTGAGCATCCGACTCTTGATTTCAGCTCAGCTCGTGATCGTGAAGGTATGAGCTGTGACTGGGCACATGGTAAAGGCTTAGATAAAAGAACCCACATCATATTTCATTAACTCATTATTGTCTTATGTGTATGTGGGAGGCTTGTGGGATCAAGCTCTGTGTCGGGCTGCACGCTGAGCATGCAGCCTGCTTGAGATTCTGTGTGTCTCTCTCTCTTTCTCCCTCTCTCTCTCCATGACTCATGCCATCTCTCTCTAAAATAAAAAAATATATTAATAATATGCTTTAAAAAAAACATGAATTGGGTGCCTGGGTGGCTCAGTCGGTTGAGCATAGGACTTTGGCTCAGGTCATGATCTCATGGCTCGTGAGTTCAAGGCCCATGTCAGGCTCTGTGCTGACAGCTCAGAGCCTGGAGCCTGTTTCAGATTTTGTGTCTCCCTCTCTCTCTGCCACTCCCTTGATCACGCTCTGACTCTCTCTCTCTCAAAATAAATAAATATTAAAAAAAAAAAAGGATTAATGATGCTTAAATGAGTGCTTATACTAGCTACTCTGACAAGAGTGCCAATCTCTCCAGCTTCTGCTGACCATTTCCACTGCAGATGATTTGGGAAATATAGCTTTGCCTCCCACATACACATATGACAATAATAACTTAATGAATTATGATGTGGGTTCTTTTCCCTAACCCTTTATCATCAATGTGCCCAGTCATAGCTCTTACCCTCATGATCAAAGACATACAAAAGTTTTATGATCTTTTACGCAAAAACAAAAATTTTTGACCTAATCATAAAATATATTCAAAATATTATTGTGACTCTAACTATTTCAAAACCAAATGGAAACTTCAGAAATGCCAGTGAAACCATTAAACTGAGATCATCAAATAGATTTAAAAAATCATGTCATAGAAGTAGAGCTTAAATGTTACAGTTCTTTAAAGAACTTTGTGATTTTTTTTTAAATTTTAGACAGAGCATGCACAACCTGGGGGGGGGGGGAGAGAGAGAGAGAGAGAGAGAGAGAGAGAGAATCCCAAGCAAGCTCCATGCTCAGTGCAGAGCCCAACGTGGGGCTCAATCCCATGACCCTGAGATCATGACCTGAGCTGAAATCAAGGGTCAGACATTCAAATGACTGAGCCACCCAGGTACCCCTGGACTTTGTGATTTTGAGTCTATCTATTTATGAAAACCAAAGACCTGGGGCGCCTGGGTGGCTCAGTCGGTTAAGCATTGGACTTCAGCTCAGGTCACGATCTCACGGTCCATGAGTTCGAGCCCCACGTCGGGCTCTGGGCTGATAGCTCAGAGCCTGGAGCCTGCTTCCGGTTCTGTGTCCCCCTCTCTCTCTGCCCCTCCCCCGTTCATGCTCTGTCTCAAAAATAAATAAACGTTAAAAAAAAATTAAAAAAAAAAAAAAGAAAACCAAAGACCTGAAACTTTAACTTAACATAAAATCGTGGGCATAAGTAAATATTTAGTTAAGCTCATGAAACACATTATAATGTGCCTTCATGTTCAGTTGAAGGTATCTTCAATCAGAAACTTTAAATCATGCTAAGAGGGTCTATTTTTTCTGTCTGGCCTCAGTCAGATATGACATAAGCATACTCAATCAACAACTCCCTAGTTTTAGACCTAAGATATTCGATAGCACCAATTTTAACATGCTTAGAAATCTCATTAATCACACTGAGGCTGAGAAGCTCAGTAAAATCCCTTGCATACTTGAAAAATTGAAGTAGAAGCTGAAATAATTTCAGCGGCAACCTACAAAGTAAGCATGGTAAATTAAGGTCATTTATTTAACAAGTGTTTATAGAGTGCCTACTGTGTGCCTCTATCTCCTGGAATGACAATACACATCTGAGCTAAAGGAATATTCTGTCAGCAACCTAGAATGTCAATGACAAAAGAAGAAGAGACATTGGATGAAAAATAGAATAATTAAAAAGTACAATCTTTAGCAACTGCCAGTAGCATTTAATTTAACAATTTTCATATAAAATCTCTCAATTGAATAATAACCTACATGTCAAGTAATCTATATATTACTCAAAATGTGCGGCTCTCTAAATTAAATTTCTCAGGGCTATTAGTTTTCATGAATCAAATAACAGCATGAGATATTTCACAGGCACCACCTAACTCTAGCACAAACACGCAGAAGTCACCTTTATCCTATTGTGCATGGTTTCACTAAAATTTCATAACTCCTAAAATGAAGATTACAGAGAGTATACATTATTTACAGTAAGTTGAATAATAATGTTCTGAACGTGGTCACTAGAAATAAAAAGGAAAGGGTGTATTATTCACAATGAAATCTGTCATTATTCAATATACTGTCTTCAAGAGAGGTTTGAAGGATATAAAATTCATGTCATACTCCACAGTAAGGCAGAGATGATGCTCCACCAAAGGGGAAAATTCATTTTTGCTTCAGTGAGAAAATTATATTGTGATATGAAATGAGTGTTAATTGTTCATGTACATTCATACCAGAAACTATGCTGCCTAATTTTGTAATTTTTATTTATTCCTATGGACATTTCTATCATTTTGTGTCTTTATTAATCTCAGGAAACCTAAAACAAATTCCAAAAGTACAGATTATGGAAACTTCTCTTTACTTACATACGACATCAGTTAACCTACATGTTTCCTAAATTTTGGTTACTGCATCATGCAGTAAAAAATGAGCTAAAGAGTTTGAGTCTCAACCCCATAATTTTCTATGTACCTTTGAATAAATCATTTAACCCCTCCGAGCACTCAGTTTTTATGCATGTGCACAAGGATAATACCAGCTCCTATTTTACAATGTTATTGTGAGGATCAAGATACACAACACACCTAGCATTATTTTTTTAATGTTTATTTTTTATTTATTTATTTATTTATTTATTTATTTATTTATTGCCCAATGCAGGGCTCAATCTCACTAACCACCATGAGATCATGACCTGAGCGGAAATCAAGAGTCAGAAGCTTAACCAACTAAGCCACCCAGGTGCCCCAACACAGCTAGCATTATTGAAAGGTACTACATGCCAAGCCCCATTTCATGTATCAGCTTACAAACCTCAAAACTCTATGAAGTAGGTATTACTACTATGATTATTATTATCTCAAAAAAACTTTTTTTTTGGATGACAGAAAAAAAAAAGTTAGATAACTGCAGTTCGTTAGTAGCAGAGCTAGGAATCAGAACCAATGCTTTCTGGCTCCAGACCCTGCACTTTTACCGCTACACTCTGTCGCTACCCAGGAGCTCTGTGCAAACCATAAAACAATGCACACATATTGGTTATGCTGTTGTAGTTGTCACTAGTGGTCTCCACTAACACTGCCTAACCTAGGAGTATCTAGAATTTTGCCTTTCCTGGGTTTCTTACTAGGCTGTCCTGCTCTTTCACTCATCACTGCATGGACAAATCCCAAGTCCAGCCAAGATCTCTCTTAATCACTCCAGCTCAAGATAATCTCTGCTCTCTGAGCCCTGGTAGCAGTTTTTCCCCCAGCTTTACTGAGATATAATGGACATATAAAATTGTGTAACTTTAAGGTATACAACATGACTTAATATATGTATATATTAGGAAATGTTTACCACAAAAGGTTAGTTATCACATCCATCACCTCGCATAGTTAACCATTTGTATGTGTGTGGTTAGAACATTTAGAATGTACTCTCTTAGTTAACTTCCAGGTGACAATAAAATATTGTTAATGATAGACACCATGCTGTATATTAGATCCCCAGAACTACTTATCTTATAAATGAAAATCTGTACCCTTGAGCCAACATTTCCTCATTTCCCCTACTGCCCAGCCCCTGGCAACCACCGATCTACTCTTCGTGGTGGCAATTTTTACCTCTATTATGGCTAGTAACATATTGTCCTTGTTAGTGAATTTCAGACCTGTCTTGTTTCCCTCACTAGACCATATGCTCCTTGAGGGCATCATCCATCTCTGATTTCCTTTATTCATCTCTGTATTCCACAGACACCTTCATGCCTTGTGCACAAATATTTTTGAATGGTTGGATAGATGAACATTCAACATTATTTCTACAGCAATTAGCACAATTACTACTAAGAATAAAGACTGAACAATCATGATAAAAAAATCACAATTTATATTAAAAAAAAAACATGCTTGGGGGCACCTGGCCGGCTCAGTCAGTTCAGCGTCCAACTCATGATTTCCACTCAGGTCATGATCTCACGGTCATGAAATTGAGCCTTGCATGGGGCTCTGCACTGAGTATGGGGCCTGTTTGGGATTCTCTCTTTCTCTCTCTGCCCCTCCCCCATGTGCCTCTCTCTTTCTCTCTCAAATAAATAAATAAATAAATTAATTAATTTAAAAAACATGATTATATAAATCTATAGTATTAACTAGATGCAGATAGAGTGGATATTTTATTTTTCAGTATCCAAACATACTTGCAACTTGGGAGAGAAATTCCAAAATAAGTAGAAGGCAGAGCCCCACTTCTCACCACTAAAGCCAAAGGAAGGCACACATTCCTGTCATTCTAATGCATTCAGATAACTCTAAGTTCTACCTTTCCAAGAAATCCTTTTTTGTTTATCATGGTCAGCTCCAATTATTTGCAACCAAGTATACCTACCAAATATAGCCCAGACAAATGGTTTAAAAGACTTGCTTAATCATTATGTATTTTTAAAATTACCAGTGCAAATTTTTTAAATGTTATATATTTGTCTAGTAATTTGAGTAGAAAACAAATATATCTTTCAATTACATGAGAAAGTGTATGTATGTTGCAATCTATTTTTATGAGAAAAATGGCCTACAGGACAAAAAGGAGTAATTTTTTAATGTTTGTTTGTTTATTTATTTATTTATTTATTTATTTATTTTTATGTAGTTTTTTAATGTTTACTTTTGAGAGAGAGAGAGACACACACACACACACACACAGGGCGAGCAAGGGAGGGGCGGAGAGAGAGGGAGACACAGAATCTGAAGCAGGCTCCAGGCTTCGAGCTGTCAGCTCAGAGCCTGACATGGCGCTCGAACCCATGAACCACAAGATCATGACCTGAGCTGAAGTTGGATGCTCAACCAAAGGAGCCACTGAGGCACCCTAATGTTTATTTATTTTTGAGAGGGGGGGGGGGGGGGACACAGAATCCGAAACAGGCTCCAGGCTCTAAGCTGTCAGCACAGAGCTTGACACAGGGCTCGAACTCATTAACTGTTAAATGGTGCCCTGAGCTGAAGTAGGGCACTTATTGAAGTAGGACACTATTGAGCCACTCAGAAGCCTCCAAAAGTACTGATTTTGAGTCACCATAAACAGTCCACATATTGTGTTAAAAACTAATAATAATGCAAGTGATGCTATAATCTCTCATTTAAATTAAGTTAAATACTTACCTAGTGGAAGTACATACAAAACCTTCTTGAGGAATCTCTTAATCAGAAAATGTCCCAAGGGAAGCAACGTTGGGTCCACAACATACCCAAGATACCGATTTTGAATTGATACCTACCTATTCATCAGCACTCCAAGGACCAAATCACCAGATGAATATCTACGAGGTTAGGTCTACTAGTTCTGAAACAGAAGGCACTCTACCCAAAGTGTTCTGAGGCTTTGATTCCAACCTCATGGTCCAGCATCCCAGTACTCAGCATTTTGGACTCCTGGCTCTCTTCAAACCTCGGTACCTCCAGCACTTGGACCTACTATGCTGTATAGAAGTACCTTGAGTATCCATCTAACTTGATCCTCTCCCTACAGAAAAGGCAGTCTCCACCTTCTTAGCATAGCACCTAATATATGGATTTAAAGAACTCTGCTTTGATGACTTTAAAGGAGGAGGAAAGCAATAACCTAGCTTCAAAGTGAACAGTGGTATTTTTTCACCAGATTTAGAAAATAGGCAAATGAGTTTTTGTGCTGTGCATACAGTATGCACTCATGTATGTTTTTAAAGGCTGTTTCACATAGGACCCATTTGCCAAGAGTAAGCAAAGAAATGTTTCTTCTTTATGGAGCACAACACAACCATCCACCTGTCTAGGAAAGCTAAAACATAGTCTCTCACAGGTAAGAAAATAAACTTACCTTTTCATGTCTTCTTTTCATCTCTGGATCCACTTAAAATCTGTTGCTTTTTGTGAATGTGGTGTTTTGTACTAACACAAGTTAGAATGAACCTTTTGGCTAATTAGCTCTCCCTGTAGTTTTGTTTCACATTTCTCTCACATTTTTTTCTTTAATACATTCTTAAACCAGGGCTTGATTTTTCAATGGGATTCTATTCCCATCATATGTCCTAAGCCAGCATCTTAACTCCCCATATTGTTTCAAGCATTTACATGGTTCAACAAATAATTCTTGTTAAACATCCTCTATTGTTTGGATTTTTCAATTTGAATATCTTTGTATGAGTTAAATAGTTTTTCATTATTTCTTAATAACTTTCACTGTTTGCTCTTTAAATTTCATTTCAATCCCTAGAATCTCTTTTCAACTTACTAAAATTCATGTTCCATTCCATTGTCATGGCTGTGGCTAGATTTACTAGCTTATATAAATACATGAACTTCCTTAAAGATTCTCTGCAATCAAATAAGACTCTAAATTATCTGTCAAATCATTTTCTAGTTTCTGCTTATTGTAAATAATTAACTAGAATCATTTTTGCCTCGATCTTTAAATACCTCTCTAATCCAACTTTTCTTTACTGTTCAACAAGCTGCCTTAGCTCTCACTGTGCTGGCAACCCCTTCCAACCCATTATCTCTGTCATAATTTGACCTCAACATATCTTTAAAAACATTTCTTCCACAGCTCATCCTAAGGAAACCTGTACTTCAAACTGGTCTCTCACTGTTCCCCAAATATGCCATCCTCTCTCCAGCTCTATAGCTTGGCACTCACCCTCCTCATCTTCTCCAATATTTTTCCCAGCCTCTTCAGAAAAACCAACCTGTTACCTTCCCTTCCAAGCTGTTGGACGGAGCTGTGGATATTTTACTTTTATTCCCCAACGTCCTCCAACTCCATCTTTCTGTTTTCCTGCTATTCTCTTCTATGGAATGCATAGAAGGCTATTCTCTTCTGTGGAATGCATTCCAAAGATGACTTCTTGTTCCAGACCATGAACAAGCCTCTTACTCTTCTTCTTTGATGATTTACACACTGCTCTAAGTCCAAACTTTCCATTATTCTCCCTTTATTCTGGCCTTTATCATGGTTTGGTTCATACTGCCTTTGAGAGTGAATCATTCTTTGGCTATTCCTTTCTCCCTGTTTCTCAATAAGCATCCGTTAGGCGTATAACAAGTAGACAAATCTTCCACATGAAATATCTGGGTTACATTTTTAATTCTATACACTTACTCCCTGGGCCAATAATAGAATGGATCTCCAGAAAGAACAGACATTCAGTTGCTGAATGGAAGAAATGTTTCCTTCCCTATTCAAAAGCAGCCCTACTGACTAATTAAAGAAATATGTCAAAACAGTTCCCAAGAAGAACCCATATGTCAGCCAAAGAATTAAATATTTTGAAAATGAGAAGAACCACTTGGTCTATTTTTCAATAGAGATTGAGAACAAAGGAAAAGAAGAAAGACAGAGCAGGAATAAATCAGAATTCAAGCTGAAATAAATATAGAAATCTCTAGTTCTAATGAAAAGGAAAACTATGTAAGCTTAGGACTCTGGTGAAGCCCTAAGACATTATGTACATGCCTAAGGTTTTCACTACATTTCTAACACTTGCCATAAGCTTTTGACCAAAACCAAGCCCTCCAAAAGGAAAAATGGGACACAAAAAGGTCCTGAAATGATGGGCAATACACAAAGCCTTCTGCATGATACAAATACTTCTCTACCACAACGTGCTTCAAAAATAGTGGTGGCGGGGGGAGGGGAGCGCCTGGGTGGCTCAGTCGGTTAAGCATCTGACATCATGGCTCAGGTCATGATCTCATGGTTTGTGAGTTTGAGCCCCACGTCGGGCTCTGTGCTGACAGCTGGGAGCCTGGAGCGTGTTTCAGATTCTGTGTCTCCTTCTCTCTCTGCCCCTCCCCAACTTGTGCTCTGTCTCTCTATGTCTCTCAAAAAATAAATAAACATTAAAAAAAATAGTGGTTGGGGGGGCCGTTAGTGAGCACTTGAAAATGTCAGTGTTTTTCTAAGAATGGACTTCATAAACTGCCAAGCACTATTTGAATGTAGAGTATTTATTATTACTACACAGAAGGGCAGTTACCTCTCACCCACTGCTGGGTAACAAATGTATTAAGTGTGTTCCACTGCCCCCTCCAAACTTAAAATTGGGAAAGGAGTTAGAAAAAGAAGAATACTGGGAAGGACTCAGTTCTTCTCTTAAACCCATGTTACCCCCTAGGGAACTGGGATCCTAAATGCACAAGTAGTAGGAATGAGAGGTGCTCACTCAGCAGCAGAATGTGTCATAATTTGGCTGTCTGCCTTCAAGGAGCAAATAAAAAATATGTGTTTAAAGAAGCAGGGCAGCTGCCCCGCGAGTTTGGATGCCCACCCCTTGAGTACTCAGGACTCTTTTTTCCTTAGCCAACCACTCATGCAGTCTCTGAGACTAAAGAGTAACTATATGTAGTTGTTTTGGGTCCTGAAGTTCCTGGAGACAACAGCATCACTCTCTTCCTTATAACCCTCCAGAGCAGTTCAAATAAGACCCCATCACAAGGTTTCCATCTTTGGGTTGTATGCAGAAATGGTTAGAAATTCTTCATCATTGGTTCATTCAATAATACTTACTGATACTGTATCACAGTTGATACTGTGGGTATCAAAATGAGTAAGAGAAATAACAAATGTCATATATGTATTACACACACGCACACACACACACACACACACACACCACTGCTATGAATAAAGCTTATCACTTTGTAGGTTGTAGATACTCACTATCAATTTCCTTCCTCCCTCTTTTTATCTTACAGCTCCGCCTTCTAACTTATTATTTTACAGGGGACAAGCAAACAAATAGTTCTGTTACAGTGAAACCTGTGATATTATATATGATATGATGTGAAATGATATGACAATAAGTGACCAGAGCAAGTGCCATGTTAGCTGAGTCCTAGGCAATAGTTGGCATGGTGGTCATTGGCCAGTACGGAGGAATAAGAAGTATTCCCATTCACAATTCAATGTGTCTGCATTTCAAGAAACACAATAAATATTTCTTCCGGAATCTAAACCATAAAAGAAAAGGTCCTATCAATTTAAATGGGAACTATTACTACTAACTGCTTTACCTAAAAAACAAAACAAAACAAAACAAAACAAAACAAAACAAAACAAAAAACAAAAAGAAGTATCAGAAGAAAATTCAGATCAGAGGAGAGAAACTAATTTTTACTAACAATCAAATGGAAAAGAAATTCTAAATATCTGTGAAAAACAAGGCTAAGTGAACTATTTCTGAAGCAACAAAAAGACCCCTGAGCAAGAAATTTTATAATCATCCTCTTTCTAGGTCGGAACTCTCTCAGAATGAGACAAAGAAAAATCTGGACCTGGAATATGAGGAATACGTTAGGAATCCATTCACCACACTAACAGACATTTGTTTAACAAACAGATGGAGGGCCAGAGTAATCAGATGTAACAGGAAATGGGAATGGAATAAGGGGAATACATGAAAAATTATGACTCTAGAATAAAGGGCGAAACATTTTTAGAATGTCCATTAGGTTATGTTAGCAGAAAAGAGAAAAGAAATTCCTAGAATATGATAAAGGAAAGAACCATTTTTCATGTTTCTCTACAGGAAAAAACCCAGTATGCTTTGAAAAATTAAATTTGATATTTTAATGTACCTGAATAAACACTAAATAAATTCTGGAATTTAAAAATTCCTAGGGCTCATTCCACACAACACAGAACGGGGAGGAAGGAACAAGGAATCCTGCTGTATGAAACAAATGACTTGTTTTGGCTTTCTTTCATTAAGCATAAATAAAGGATGTCTTAAAAGTATATAGGTAGGATCCAAGAGAGTTAGTGGGGTTTTTGTTTGTTTGTTTGTTTGTTTGTTTGTTTGTTTTTGAAGAAAAAGCAAACCATCATAAAGAAAAGATCTTGGGAAGTACACAAATTTCATTAAAATATAATCGCACTTGCAGGAACAATTACTGTGCTGTACTGTAAGGGGAGCTGTTGGCACATAAGAGCAAAGTGCACATATGAGCTCATCCACCGGCCTCGGCAAGACCCACTTCCAGCTAGAAGCAGTCATGTTTCAACACCTCCGATTCCCTAATGCTGACAAGCTAAACAACTTGTTTTGTCTCTGGGAGCTCTTCTCTGGTGATTAACTGCTTATGGTGAATACTAATTATATGAAAGTACAGTATTCAAGAAGTGGTGTCCTATTTCCTCTACCTGCAGCCTTGATATGTCTTTGAATCTAGAAAGGTACTGGGTAGAGACACTGCAAACCAAAAACAAGAAAAATATTTCCCTCCCCCGTGGTAAATGAATGTATCCCTTTCTACTTTTTAGTATAACAGAGTTCACTGACAAGAACCCTCCTTTAATGTTTGGACTCCAAACCAAATAGAATTACAACATAATAAAGTGGATGTTTTCAAGGCCTTTAATAATCATATGGATAAACCTGCAGCAAGAGTTCACAAATTAGTAACTATCAGTGTCCTCAATTCCCCATGTCCCATGTTGAAAATTTACCCCAAATTGTCAGTTCTTAGGAAGTGCACCTCAGATTAAAATCTTCTCACCAGGGAGTCTATGAGAATTTGTTCTTGGGTTTTAAATCCTAAGTGCTTGTTAAACCGCCAACACTGCAAAATTAGAGACCATTAAACAATATAAGGCAGCAAGTGATTAAATCTACCAAATACACATTCAAAGCAGCTTAAGCTACTTTTTAATTAAAAATAAAATATCACTGGCTAAATTCAGATGTCTTAGCTATCCAGAAAAAGTTAGAAGGCTGTTCAAAATGCAAAATGCTGCAGATAGGCCATATAGAAAAGGAGAAATAGGGGAAAGGGTAGGCTGGGGAGGCAGAGCCTTGCAATGCAGATCCGGTTTAGGCAGAGGACAAGAAGGGGGAATCCTCACGGCACTATGGGGGGAGGACTTCATGTGGCTGCTGATTAAATAAGCTTTATCAGCCAAGTCCTCAGAGGAGACAGGGTGTTTCACCTTCTTTGGCAAGGAGAACGAGTTGAGTAACAGCATCTCAGAAAACTTAGGCACTGGAGATGTATAGATGGTCTAAGGAAATGTTAGTGCTATTTTTAAACATAGCTTGAACTAACTGATAAACAGTTCCTGAAATAATTATTAGCAATTGGGAAAGGAGGCGTGGGGGCTTTTGAGTTAATGGAATCGCTTACATTGAAAGAAATTTTTACTGTAAAGTTAGAAGTATATAAACATTGTAGCTTTAAGTTGTTCCTACTTGTATAAAGAAAAGAAAAAGGGCCAGGGGGGCTTAGTCAACGTTGGGCAAGAGGCCAAGAATCTGAAGATCAGACTTAAGGCTGGGATGATATCATTCACTCTGAAGTCTTGATACTCTTTCTAAAGCATGAGAAAATTTACTGGTAAAACCTTACCTCACCCACACTTTTCTTATTTTTAACTCTATTTTTTTTTTCCTCTCAGGAATAATTTTCTAAATCTGCTTTCTGCCTTACATGTAAATGTTATGAATTTACATTTAGCTTCCGACATGGTCTTACCTAAAAAGCTTGCCCTAAAGTAAAGCACAGGCACTTGGTAGCTACAGGAGTATAAAACATGATATTCATATTTAATCACTTGGCTTCCCGTTGTGGTCTCAGTCACTTCAGAATCATCCAGGGGTAGTTCTAAAGCCTCCTGAAAGAGAGAGAGAGAGAGAGAGAGAGAGAGAGAGAGAGAGAGAGAGAGAGAGAAACAAAATGTGTTTGTCATTTAAAGAAAAAAAAAAGTACATTAACACAGAAAGGGAAAAGAGGAGGTTTTCTTCTGGCAAAATAACAGTTAAACAAATATAGGACTATGAGGTAAGGAAAAGGGAGTTTCCAACATTAATGTTTAACATTTGAGTCGTGGGTAAATAGTAAAACCAGAAAACATTAGCATTAAGTAATTCCAGATTGTTTTTGAGAGACAAAGCAGCTCTGGGTAAAGAAACAAGAAGGGGGGAAAAAAGGCAAAAAGATCTATTGCAACAGCAACTCTGAAAAATCTTTACTGTACAATTTTAGCAACAAGATGATGGCTATACAAGCTACCTTCTTCCCTACCTGTGAAAGCTAAAAACATCCTAACAATTGAACAAGAGGCTGTGAAATGTCCCTAAAGATTCTATTGTACTTGCCAAAAAATGATTCATTGTGTGCTGAACAATTCCCAGTTCCATTTTGAATAAGAAAGTTATTTTGCAAGAGGTTGAGTTTGTTAGGTACATTTCAAAACCTGAGATGAGTCTGTTTTCTTTATTATTGTGCTATCGGTGGTATATTTCTACAATAAATCTTGATATTTATAACAGAATAGATGGCAAATATTAATGTCAACTTAAATACAGTTTTTGTAAGCATAGATGGCTCTAGCCAGCTCACTTCTCACTAATCATTCCTTACTGGTGGATTTTTTATTATTTGTGAGTGTTTCTGAGGAATTTATCTTAATGTTTGGAAGCAATTAATTGGACATGTTGAGTCAGAATCTGGTTCCATCCACACTCACTTATTTATTTGAACTGAAGAATTTCCTTTGAAATTAAATTAGTAAAAGGAAAGAAGCAGGTTGGTTTGGCTCATTTCTACCTCTCATTAAAACAGTAACAACAATGAACAATTGGAAAGAGTTACAGGAAAGATTTCAAACTTTATCAATAAGAAATAAGGTTTCCTGTGGAGATAAGTAAAGCCACAGACTGCTCTCCAGATCCGTATCTGCTTTACTAATTCCCCACTCACAGTCAATGCATTGGGGGAGATATTACACTGGATAAATCACAACCTAAGATACGTACAAAATAGTTTTCACTATACTCCAGTAAACACTATCAATTAAACACAATGAATTAAATAACCAGAGACGAATCACTGAAATATATATTCCAGATACAGAAAGTTAATCCAGTAGCAAGAAAGAGGTTTTTCTGTTTGTTTATTTGAACTGTCATTAGGCAATGTTACCTATACCTCCTTTTAAAGCAATTCTTCAAACCAAATTATTTCTTTTTGGTCAAAGATTAGGTTGGTCAGCATTTATTTATAATTTCTTTTCTTTTTTAACATTATAAAGCATCATGTCTTTGTGACAAAAAAAATAATTGCAAACACTGCACAAGTACATAAAAAAAAAGGGAAATCTCCGTCACCCTAGCACTTCTATACCCCAGGTATGTAATAATTTTTAGCAGATTAGTGTATACTTTTAGAATTTTTTCGCCTACACGTTCACACACATACACCCACCCACCCACCCCTGATTTAATCACAACACATACACATATTCATTGATTAAATCATGGGCATCCTAGCATGTCCGCCATGTCAGTACTATAGATTTTGCTCTTTCTTTTGATGGCTTCACTGTATTCCAATACATGACTGTGCCATAGTTTGTTCAGTCATTTGTGTTAGTATGTCCATATTGCTAGATATTTTAGGCTGATTATAATTTTCTGCTACTACAACTAATAATTCAATACATATCTTAGCACATATATCCTTTTATACCTCTTTTTTCTGTGGTACAGATTCCGAAAGGGGGCATTATTTTAAGAAAGGGTATGCGCATTTTAAATTTCAATACATACTGCCAATCTATCCCCAGAAAAAAAGGCTGTATCAATTTATATTCCCAGAAAGAATGTAGGAGAATGTCTTTTCCATATCCCATAAGTACTTGAACATTATTTGTTATTAATTTTGCCTATGTGATGAATTTTTATTTTTTTTTATTTTGTGAGAGAGAGAGAACGTGTGAAAGCAAGCAGAGAGAATCTTAAGCAGGCTCTCCACACTCAGTGCAGAGCCTGACATGGGGCTCGATCTCACAAACCATGAGATCATGACCTGAGCCGAAATCAAGAGTCAGACACTCCACTGACTTAGCCACCCAGGGGCCCCTGATGAATTTTTAAACATCATTTTTTGGTTGTAAATTCTAGATTCTTGATTACTAGTGAAAGTGAACATCTATTCATATGGTTATTGGCAATTTGCATTCTTCTTTGATTGCCCTGCTCTTATCCTTTTGCCTATTTTACTGATATCTGGTTTGCATCTTTCTTATAAAATTATATATACTCTTTGTATATTAGAAATAACATTATTGGATATAGATATATCTCTCTGCATCATAGAAAAAACAAAGGTGTGCAAGGATATGTGCGATATGTATAAGTATGTATATAAATATGTACATATAACATTTTCATTCAGCTTTCTTTTTAACCTTGTTTCTTATATATTTTATCCTTAAGATTTTTTTTTTTACTTTTATGTAGTAGAATCTGTACATTTTCTCTTTGCAGCTTCTGAGTTATCTGTCTTCATTAAAAGGCCTCCTACTTAGGCAAACCATAAGAGCCTCTTAAATACAGAGAACAAATTGAGGGTTGATAAGGGTGGGGAGGGAGGTGGGTTAAACAGGTGATGGGCATTAAGAAGGGCACTCTTTAGGATGAGCACTGGATATCATATGTAAGAGATGAATCACTGGGTTCTACTCCTAAAACCAAGGCTACACTGTATGTTAACTAACTTGACAATTAAAAAAGAAAGGCCTCCTACTTCACCCCCACCTCACTCTCAAAAATTATAAAAATGTTAAATTTTATTCTGCATACAAATACATGTTTTTAAATTTCATTTAGATCATTAATCCATCTGAATTGTGTTTTCGTGTATGGTGTGAGGTAAGGATTTTTTCCAGATGATTTCTAATAGTGCATTCTTTCCCCCATTGTTTTTTAATGCTACCTTTACTATAAATTAAACGTGTGTGTGTGTGTGTGTGTGTGTGTGTGTGTGTGTGTGTTTATTCCCTATTCTTCTGTATTGAACTATTTCTCGTCTTAGACCATCATTGTCCAATTCTTAAACAAATACTGAATTGGGTTACTAATTTCTACATAAAACTTCAGATACAGACTGTCTGAGACTCAGTCCTGCTAGGGAGGATGAAATTCCTAGAAAGAAGTTTCCTTCACCTAAATTCAAATTCAACACTCAGGTATGCGCTGGGGCTGATGCCAGATACATGCCAGTAGTAATCAATTGGGCATAAATCCAGCTTCTCTGGAACAGTTAGGAGACCCAAGGAATAAGAGAGAGGGGACAGAACACACTTTCTGAAGAGCCATGAGAATTCTCACTGTAACCACTATTCTCATCAGCAGGATACCTCTGTGGGGATTGAAAGCTTGAGCACTCTCCTCATTGGGAGTGCTGCTATGTCTCCCAGTGCTGCTCTAGCTGCTCTGGGCAGCTAGCTATGGGCAAAGACATTTTTGCATCCTTAACTCATATTAAATGAATTTCAATCCTTGACCTGTGTCTGCTAGGATCCTTACATCATTCACAGTCACTGTTATGACGCCCATGCAAGTGTCATGCAATGTGGAAATCTCAGACTTCTACATCTTTTCTGCTTTCCCTTCCAAAAGTACCAAATGGTTGTAGACTACGGTTCTTGCCTTATTCATTTTTGTATTCCCAGAGACTCTAACACTGAGTTGAGAACCATAGTAAACAGTACTTTCTAATTCAGTAGCAGATCTGTTTCTTCCCATCTAAGTATTCTACAACACACTTCATAGATAATTCACCAGCAACACTATCCCCACAACAAAGTCTGAAAAGAAGTAAATGGAGGAGTAAAAATGCAAAAGATCACCAAAAAAATAATAAACAAATGGCAAATAAAGATGTTTAACATCATTAGCCATCAGGGAAATGCAAATTAAAACTACAATGAGATATCACTGTGTATCTATCAGAATGCCTAAAATAACAAATAGTGACACCTTCTAATGATGGTGGAGATGCAGAGAAACTAGATCTTTCATACACTGCTGCTTAGAGCATAAAATCATATGGCAATTTCTTATAAAACTAAACATATAACTACCATACGACCCACCAATGTACTCATAAGCATTTATGTCAGAGCAATAAAAAACCTGTACACGAATGTTCATAGCAGTTTTACTCACAACAGCCCAAAACTTGAAATATTTCAAAGGTCTTTCAATAGGTCATGGTTAAACAAACTGTGATACATCACACTACTCAGCAATTAAAAGAGCAAACTATTTTGTTTTTGCTTTCACTTTTTTTAAGTTTTTAAATTTTAATTCCAGTATAGTTAACATACAATATTATATCAGTTTTGTGTGTACAAAATAGTGATTCAACAATTCTATACATTACTCACTGCTCTACATAATAAGTGTATTCTTTTTTTTTTTTTAAATTTTTTTTTTTCAACGTTTATTTATTTTTGGGACAGAGAGAGACAGAGCATGAACGGGGGAGGGGCAGAGAGAGAGGGAGACACAGAATCGGAAACAGGCTCCAGGCTCTGAGCCATCAACCCAGAGCCTGACGCGGGGCTCGAACTCCCGGACCGCGAGATCGTGACCTGGCTGAAGTCGGACGCTTAACCGACTGCGCCACCCAGGCGCCCCAATAAGTGTATTCTTTAATCCCATCACCTATTTCCCCCACCTCCCTCCTGGTAACCATCAGTTTGTTCTCTACAGTTAAAAGTCTATTTCTTGGTTTGCCTCTCTTTCTCTTTTTTCCCCCCACTTTGCTCATTTGTTTTGTTTCTTAAATTCCATATATGAATGAAACCATATGGTATTTGTCTTTCTCAAACAGGCTTATTTCACTTAGCATAGAACTCTCTAGCTCTATCCATGTTGTTGCAAATGGCAAGATTTCATTCTTATGCAATCCCTATCAAACTACCAACAGCATTCTTCACAGAGCTAGAACAAACAATCCTAAAAATTTTATGCTATTACAAAAGACCCCAGAAAGCCAAGGCAACATTGAAAAAGAAAAGTAAAGATGGAGGCATCACAATTCTGGACTTCAAGTTATATTACAAAGCTGTAGGTTCAAAACAGTATGGCACCAGACAAAAACAGTAACACAGATCAATAGAACAAAAACCCAGAAATGAATACACAACTACATGACCAGTTAATCTTCAACAAAGCAGGAAATAATATCTAATGGAAAAAAGACAGTCTCTTCAACAAATGGTGCTGGGAAACCAGGACAGTCACATGCAAAATAATGAAATTGGACCACTTTCTGACATCACACACAAAAATAAACTCAAAATGGATTAAAGACCTAAATGTGAGACATGAAACCATAAAAATCCTAGAAGAAAATAGAGGTAGTAACCTTTTTGACATCAGCCATAGCAACTTCTTTCTAGGTATGTCTCCTGAGGTAAGGGTAACAAAAGTAAAAATAAACTAATGGAACTACATCAAAATAAAAAGCTTCTGCAAAGTGATGGAAACAATCAGCAAAACCAAAAGGCAACCTACTGAATGGGAGAAGATATTTGCAAATGTTATATCTCGTAAGGGGTTAGTATCCAAAATACATAAAATGCTTATAAAATTCAACACCCCAAAACAATCTAATTAATAAATGGGCAAAAGACATGAGTAGATGTTTTTTCAAAGAAGACATACAGATGGCAGACACATGAAAAGATGCTCAACATTACTCACCATCATGGAAACACAAATCAAAATTACAATGAGATATCACCTCATACTTGTCAGAATGGCTAAAATCAACAACACAAGAAACAGCAGGTGTTAAGGAGGAGGTGGAGAAAGGAGCATCCTCTTGTACTATTGGTGGGAATGCAGACTGGTGTAGCCATTCTGGAAAACAGTATGGAGGTTCCTCAAATAGTTAAAAATAGAACTACCCTACAAGCCAGTAATCACATTACTGGGTATTTACCCAAAGAATACAAAAACACAAATTCAAAGGGATACATGCACCCGGATGTTTATAGCAGCATTATTTACAATAGTCAAATTATGGAAGCAGACCAAGTGTCCATTGACTGATGAATGGATAAAGGAAGATGCAATGTGTGTGTAGTACACAATGGGTAGTGCAAACATTTTAACAGTATTTGCTCTTCCAACCCATGAGCTGGAATGTCTTTCCATTTCTTTGTGTCCTCTTCAATTTCTTTCAACAATGTTTTATAATTTTCAGAGTACAGGTCTTTCACCTTTTTGGTAAAATTTATTCCTAGAAACTTTATTTTCGGTGCATTTGTAAATGGAATCATTTTCTTAATTTCTTTCTTCAACTTTGCTATTAATGTATAGAAATGCAACAGATTTCTGTACATTGATCTTATATCCTATGACTTTATTGAATTCATTTATCAGTTCTAATAGTTTTTTGGTAGAATCTTTAGGGTTTTCTACATATATATATCACATCGTATAGAAATAGTGAAAGTTTTACTTCTTCCTTACCAATTTGGATCCCTTTTATTTCTCTTTGTTATGTAATTGCTGTGGCTAATATTTCCAATACTATGTTGAATAAAAGTGGAGAGAGTAGACATCCTTGCCTTGTTCCTGACCTTAGGGGAAAAGCTCTCAGGTGTTCCCCACTGAGCATGATGTTAGCTATAGGTTTTTCATATAAGGCCTTTATTATATTGAGGTATGTTCTCTCGAGACGTATTTTCTTAAGGGTTTCTATCACGAATGGATGTTGTACTTTGTCAAGTGCTTTTTCTGCATCTATTGAAATAATCATATAGTTTTCATCCTTTCTCTTATTGATGTGATGTATCATGTTGATTGATGTGCAAATACTGAACCACTCTTGCATCCTGGGGATAAATCCCACCCACTTGATCATGGTGAATGATTTTTCTATATACTGTTGGATCTGCTTTGTTAGTATTTTATTGAGGATTTTTCCATCTGTGTTCATCAGAGATATTGGCCTGTAGTTCTTTTTTTTTTTTTTTTTTTTTTTTTTTGTGGTGTCTTTATCCAACTTTGGTATCAAGGTAATGCTGGCCTCATAAAATTCCTCTTCTGTTTTTTATAACAGTTTGGAAGAATAGGTATTAAATCTTTTTTAAATGTTTGGTAGGATTCACTTGTGAAGCCATCTGGCTCTGGACTTTTGTTTGTTGGGAGTTTTTTGATTACTGACTCAATTTCATTGCTGGTAATTGGTCTGTTCAAATTTTCTATTTCTTCCTGCTTCTGCTTTGGTAGGCTATATGTATCTTAGAATTTATCCATTTCTTCTAGGCTGTCCAATTTGTTGGCATAAAATTTTTCATAATATTCTTTTACAATTGTTTGTATTTCTGTGGTATTGGTGGTTACTTCTTCAAAAGAGCAAACTATTGATACACACAACTACCTGGGTGATTCTCCCTGGAATCATGCAAGTGATAAAGCCAATCCAGAAAGGTTACAGACTATTTAATTCCATTTATAGAACATTTTTGAAATGATAAAATTTTAGAAATGAACAAAGAACAGATTAGGGTTGGGGGGTGGGCAGAGGGAGGTGAGGTATTGTTACAAAAGGGCAACATGAGGAATCCTTATGGTGATGGAAGGGTTCTATATCTTGACTCTGGTAGTGGATACATGAACCTACATATGATAAAATGTACAGGACCAAAAATATACACACACAAACACAAAAAAAACAAGTAAAACTGGGAATTTCAAATAAGATTAATGGATGGTATCAATGCCAATATCCTGGTTGAGATATTATATAATAGATTCACAAGATATCACAAGATTACCCACAGGAAAGTGGGTATAACGTACACGGGATCATTCTGATTATTTCTGCATGTGTATCTACAATTAACTAAAATGTTTCTATTAAGATACGAAAAGATAGTGAGGCAATTTGAGTCTTGCTAAAAATAACCCAAAATTTCTAAGACCTCAGGTGCTAACAATACAGATGGCAGAGGGATCAGGTTAATAAAAACAGGCTAATGTCTGGGATTTGCTTTACAATAACACAGGAAAGGGGTCAGTGGACAAAGGTATGAAAAGGGTATCACTGGCCATAAGGTGGTAACCACTGAGGTTGCTTATTGAGTTCATTGGTATTTATTAGTATATCATTCTGTCTACTTTTGTTAATATTTTAAATTCTCCAAAATAAAAAACAAAATAACAAAGGTTTTTGATACCATGTCGCAATATAATGAATCACAGAACTCTAACAGTGAAAGAAACAAGAATCATTTCATATAGCCTAACACTCATCTTGCAGATGGAAACAACAAATCCCAGAAACGTTGGTAGTTTACCCAATGTCACCCCCAGTTAGAGGCACAGTTAGTTATAACCTATGTGGAAATACTGAAACCACTGCTCTTTGTACTGTAGTACGCCATTTCTTAACTATTAGCATACTTAAATTGGACTGATGTTCTGGGGAACATCAGATTAATATTAACATTTGAGTAAATTTGTTAAAATTTTATTACTTTCTTTTATTATGTTTTTAAAAAGGGATTTGGGTATATTTAATTTGATTTAAGAGTTACTAGAAAAAGAAGTCACATGCACTTTTATTTTCTTCAAAATGTTGCTATGTCATTGTATTAGAAGATACCTGTGTTTAGAAAATTACATTCATTCAAGGAGCAAAAAGATTAAGTGGTTCACGTTAATTATAGAAACCTTGATTTTATTGAATTCAATTAACAGTAAGTTTACAGTGATCTCTCATTTAGAAAATCTGATATGAATTAAGCTTTACAACTAAATCCCATTAAAGAGGGATCATGGTGAAGACACTTCATAGATATTTTATTGAAAGCAAACCCAAATAGTGTGTTGGGCTTAAGAAATGAGATCCATATCTCTATTTAGCCTACAGGAAAAAGTAATTGAAGGAAGAAAAACTTTTCTTCTATCACTAAAAATATCTATTACTATTACTGAGCAAACCTAAGTAACGAGCTTTATTCATAATGTCCCCTTGAGGAAAAGAGAGTCTATTTGTTTATCTTCTACCAGTCAAGTTTTTTATTCAAACCTAACATTAACAAGCCAGAATCATAGCCAAGAAGCCAAAGAGTGACAAGGGGGCAGTGCTGGTTCAGAGGCAGTCTGTAGCTGTATCCATCAGTGGACACATAAGCCATCTACAATGGAAAAATGGGCTATGTAACAAACTTCATTTAGTTTCCTTCCTTCTTCCTTTCTTCCCTGCTTCCCTCCCTCCCTCCCTCCCTCCTTCTTTCCTTCCTTCCTTCCTTCCTACCTTCCTTCCTTTCGGAGAAAGCACACATGCAAGCTAGCAGGGGAGAGGGGGAGAGGGAGAGGGAGAGAGAGCATCTTAAGCAGGTTCCACATGGAGCTGTGAGGCAGGGCTCCATCTCACAACCACAAGATCATGACCTGAGCCAAAATCAATAGTCGGACTCATAACTGACTGAACAACCCAGGCACCCCTCATTTGATTTTCTTGAGCCAACAGCTTTTAATGTCATCAGAAGTGATAAAAGCTGATGAAAGCTTTTTAACAAACCACTGAAAAGTCAATTCCTTAAAAAAGAAAGAATTTCAACTATTAAAACATTTAAAGTGAATTATAAAAATAATCTAGGTGGAACTCTAAGTAAAAGCAGGCCTTTTTTCCATTTCACTTGTTTTAGATTGGGGTGATCTTTTCACTATCTTCACTCCTAGAATGACTTTTTTCATGATCTCTGTGGCTTTTCATGATCTCTGTGCCAACCCTTCCAAGTGATGGCATTTTTTCAACAATTGTAAATGTAGTAAGTGGTGTGCAAGAGAGGGTTAAACACAAGGCAGACATCTGTCTTATAGTACCCAGGGTGAACAACAAAGGGTGGTCACCTAGATGATCCCAAGAATAGCATCTCAGTGATGCTCCCCCTGTTTCTAGGTATATTATCACTACTACTCCTGATTTTTTTTTAAAGGGAAAAAAAATACATGACTCTTTGCTCTTCCAGCTTCCACATAGGGGAGAGAATTAGCATCAGCATGGCCAATGTGGGTTCCTACTGAGATAAAGAATCTGTCTCCTGTGTGGGATGAAATCCTCCTCTGCAGCCTGGCAAGCTAAAGGGCAAGGCAGGAGGGAGGGGACCCAGAAACCCACCAAAGCACATCTGGCAGCTTTCTGCATGCTTACAGTTGTCTCCATAGTGCTTCTTAGGCCCTATTTCCTTTAGGACTGTGCAGGAGATAGCAAGGCAGCTTGAGCATGAAGCTGGACAGCTAGCAAATCGGATGAGTTCAAGGCTGTCTCTTAGACTCCATGCCAGAGAACACAGCTCCCCTGGGGGGAGGGAAGAGTAATAATGTTTAATAGCACCTATCATATGCCAATGACAATTAGCCCTTACATCAGAACAATATATAAATAACATTGTTTTCTGAGGAAAAAAAAAATCAGAAGGGCTTACAAGGACTTCTTTAAAGAAAAGGATGGTTCTCCTCATCTACGTTTTAGGATTGCTGAGCAGCTACAAGCAAGAAGAGTTAGCAGGATAAGGGATTTTAAAATCAGAAATCCCTAAATGGCAATCATGACTAAACGGAGAAAGGGAAAGACTTTCACCAGTATTCTGAGCTTTGGATCAGTCTAACATGTTCAGAGTTTCCCCTTTGCATGTTACATAAGAAAGACCAGCATAAGAGGCACCTGGGTGGCTCAGACAGTTGGTTAAGCGCCCAACTTCAGCTCAGGTCATATCTCACAGTTTTTGAGTTGGAGCCCTGCATCGGTCTCTGTGCTGAACGCTCAGAGCCTGGAGCCTGCTTCGGATTCTGTGTCTCCCTTTCTCTCTGTCCCTCGCCCGTTGTCTCTCTCAAAAGTAAATAAACATGACCAGCATCAGGTTTTCTGCTTCACTCTTCAAGGACCATCAGATCTGGGGCATAGGGAATGTTATTAAACATTTGTGTTCTCAGGCGCCATCCCCACACTGTACCTTTGAACTCAGCACTTCTGGGATGGTACTTAATTATCTACCTTGTTTACCACATTCCAGGTGATGCTAATGCAAGTGGTCAGCAAACCACCCCAGTGGTTGCCTCACATATACATGAAGTGCCTACTTTGGGATTCTTTACTTTTAGAGTCTATGGGATTACAGTGCCAAGAAAGCCCAATCACCAAGACTCAAAACTGCAATAAACCAGCTTGCCTTCACTGGCTGCTCATCTATGTCTTAGGGAATATCACTAGCTCATTGGTCTCCTTTCAGTGGGATCCTATGCACCTCTGTTAAACTAAGACATCAGTTCATCACCCCCACTCAAGGTACAGAGTCTCTGGCCTTTTCCTTTATCTCCTCCTATCCAAAAAAAAAAAAAAAAAATCCTTCAGGTTTTCCTTTTTCTTTGAATTAATTCTTGCTAAAAATATCAATGGCCATTAATGGCTTAGTATGGTACTCCTTTATTAATTATTACATTCAGTTGCAGATCTGTGGCTGATAGCCTTAATCACAAGGAATCTTTACTAGTGGAATTTGGGGTGCCAAAAGGAAGTAAGTTTTGCACCATGCATGTAACCACCAATGTGTAAGATGTGCCTTAAAAGCCACTCTATGTTTTAAATCTAGAGTCAGAAAATTCTTCCCTGTGCTACAGGGTAAATCAGTTTCAACTAGATTTACCCTTGCAGAGAATTAAGAAATAAGAATCATCTTTTATATAATATACTCTCAAAACTATGAACCAATGTATTGTCTTCAGAATTCTCTTTCCCATATTAAACAATCCTAATTCTTTTCCTTTTTTTTTTATATCCCTGATTCCAGAGGTCTGCAAAAGCTTTCTTAAAGAGTCACAGACCAAATATTTTAGGTTTTGTGGGCCATAGGTCTCTGCCATTGTAGTGTAAAAGCAGCCATTAGCAGCATGTAAACAAAAGGACTGCAGTGAAAACTTTATTTACAAAACCAAGGTATGGCCCATAGACCTTAGTTTGCCTACCCCTATGAGTCCCATCTTAAGGCCTTCTTTAACTTCATTTTATTATACTTTTATAAGTAGTAAGCAGAACCTTATTAAAGGAGGTATATCTCCATCTGGTGAACTTCCTCCCCCCCTTTTCTACCTTCTTTTCCTATCTTAGGATGTTACATTAGATGTCCTGTGGGGATAAATTCTGAGCCTTAAAAGAATGATGATAATTGAATCCAATAGGCTGAAGTTTGGCTGAAGCCATTTTCTAAAGCAGAGATAGCACTACTCTAATTTAAAGAAGTGAGATTTTTAAATGTCTTGATGAATAAACTGCAAATTCCTTCAGCATATGAATGAACTTCTATACTCAAATCCAGAAATGGGTAAATTTCACTGCCAAAGGGTGAAAATGATAAGGTCTTGATAAACAGTCCCAAAGGCAAGCATTGTAGTAATTTCAGAGGGCTGTGCAGGCTCTCTCACCATGTGCACAAGAAACAGCACATGTAGGAACAAGCAAAGATCTAGTCTGCAGGACCTCCCAGTAAGCCAACAGCTCATTCCACTTCTTCAAGACCGTGTCTGGGTTATGTGGATGTGAATACGGCTCTATTTGTTTGCTTGTTATTTTTTGTTTTTGTTTTTGTTTTTGTTTAACCAGGACAATCCTGGTTCTACAGGTACCTGCAAAAGTTCTACAGGTAACTGCACCATGTGCCAAGTCCTGTGATTGTGCCAGGACAAGTCGTGGGGTCCCTTGTAAATAATATTATTTCAGTAGCAATGAGAGCACAATGAAAGTTCTCATCTTTCTACTGGGGTGTAAGAATACATTCAAAATCAAAGATAAAAACACCAGATATTATGGAAACATAGTATAGTCAAATGTGGAAAAGGGTACAGAATTTAAAATTAGATCTGGATTCAGCTCCTGGCCCTGCCACTCAAGGGATAGACAGGTCCCTTAATCCCTCTGAGCCCCAGGTTCCTTACTTGATAAATGAAGGCACTTTCCTCCCACTTGTCCCTTGTTTGAAGTACATTAAACAAGACAGAATGTAAAAATCTGACACACATAGTAGGTGTAGGGATTAACTTATTCATTCATTCATTCATCACCAAATGTTAGAGAGTATCTTCTGTGTTCTAGATCAAAAGTCAGGAAATATTTTCTTAAAGGGCCAGTTGGTAAATATTTTAAGCTTCGTGCACCACATGTCTCTGTCAAAATCACTCAATTTCGCATTGTAGCACGAAAGCAGCCTAGACAATATGTAAATTGAGCGTGGCTTTGTTCCAATAAAACGTTATTTATGGCCACTAAAATTTAAATTTCATATAATTTTAATGTGTCATGAAACACTATTCTTTTTTCTTTTTCAACCATATAAAAATGTAGAAACCAATCTTAGCTTGTGAGCTGTACATAAATAGGCAGCAGGCCATAGTTTGCCAACCCTTGTTCCCATACTGTCCTAGGATCCGGGAAGAGAGAGGAGAACAACAGATAATGTGCCCTAAAGGGAAGAAACATGTTAAACAATCACACAAATAATAATAAAATTATCATCATAATAAATACTACTAGAGAAAATGCTTATAGTCCCCAGAGTGCATATAATTTTACCACATCTATAAATTCAGTGTGTAAGATTTTAACCTTTTTTTGTTTCAGCTCTTTGAAGTATAAACCAATTTATGTAGCACAGACTTTTTAAATATCCTAATCACTATTTCCCAAGGTTTACTTTTAGTTCAATGACCATACCATCCACCTAGATAGATTTTTTAACCTTTTTTAAATGTTTATTATTTATCTTTGAGAGAGAGACAGGGGAGGGACAGAGAGAGATGGAGACACAGAATCTGAAGCAGGCTCCTGGCTCTGAGCTATTAGCACAGCCCGATGTGGGGCTCAAACCCACAAACTGCGAGATCATGACCTGAGCCAAAGTTGGATGCTCAAATGACTGAGCCATCCAGGCACCCCTAGAGAGTAGATTTTTGTCCCCACATTCACCAGACTGCCTTATCACCTAGAATGTGTCACCTCTAACCATCCAGTCTTCTTCCTGACAAATTCTTCTTAGAGCCTACTAAAAAAATCTCCTTTGCTCAGTCGGTTGAGCATCCAGCTCTTGATGTGGACACAGGTCATGTACTCAGGGTCATGGGATTGAGCCCTGAATCAGGCTCTGCACTGATAACGTGGAGCCTGCTTGGGATTCTCTCTTGCCCCCTGTATCTCTGCCCTGCTCACACACACACAAATGCTCTCTCTCTTTCTCAAAAAAAAAAAAAAAAATCTCCTTTCACACTTCATTCTGCACTTCCTCCTGCCCTCAGCAATAGTTTTGACAATGTCCTGCACATTTTTTTTCTCAGCTTTACACATACTCACATATATGTGCACACGTGCACAATGTGTGTGAACAGAGCACATACACATTCACTCACTAGTGATTACTAAGCAACTACTATGTGTTAGGCATGGTGCTGCCACTGGAAAGATGTTGGTGAACAAAACAGACAAGGTCTTTGCTCTCAAAAGAGTTTATAACTACAGGAATTATAATTATTTCATTAAAGTCTTGCAAATATTGTAAGAATGTAAGAAACCATCTTGGGGCCTTATCTGGTCTAGGGTCAGGGAAAGGTTTCTCCTGCCATGGCACGCACACATCCTTTGGAATGTGAGTGCTTCTTCGAAGGCAGGGCTTATGCCTATCTTGTTCACTCAGGTATCCCAGGCATCCTGAACAACACCTGGCAAATAAGAGACTTCCAATAAATATCTGTTAAGTGAAACAAATGAATGAAATGAGTAAAAATGTTCTGTTGTCATTTCCATCCTATAAATCAGAGGGCTCTACACTTTTTTTGAATGTGACTCCAGCACTCAAAAAATGTAAGCACTCATCTTTAAGATGTGCATATTTACCTTGTGATCAATTATGAACATTTGTTTCTGTATAATATATTACGTATATTATAAAACACATTAAAATTGAAAATCTCAGAAGACATATATGAAGGAGAACTATTTTTCTAATAATTATTTTACTTAGGGGATGATCTGGGCACTGGCAGAAGCAGCCTTCCCACTCTGTGCTTTACTCTGAGCATCAGGGAACTTTCACTGGCACCCTGCTCTCACCTCCTCTTTGGACTGCTTGACCATTTGGCACTCAGCTTTCTGGGCCAGTGGCTGCGGCTGAATGAAATTGCAGAAATGTTGATTTTAAGGTACCAGTTGCAAAAGTTAGCACCTCATAATGGTCACACACATAAACAGCAGGCAAATGAGCACACTGTTCCTTGCCTTTCATTGGGCTCCCGGCTCCAGAACCAGTGCTGTTAAAAAGCCAGGAACCAATCCTGACAGTCCTGGACAATCAGACAGCTGGACACCAAATGGCCAGATCTCACCTGCCCAGCAGTCCTGCCTCTCTCTCCAGCACTGGAGGCACTGCCTCAACTCAAAACTGACTCTGAAGGACCTTTCTCTTCATAAACAATCCCATTCTAGTCTGCATATAAACAAAGAGCCCTGGGTTCCAAAAGTATAATCAATACAATAAATAAACTGTTCTAGAAAAATATATTTTATTTATTAATGGTATAAACACCTTTTTTGCCAGTAATATTTTGATAAAACCAATTTGATTGAATTTGTTGCAGTTGTTTTATTTTGTTTTGTTTTAAATCTTAATTGTGATATGGCATTCTAAAGTTCTGGCTTCAGTTCTTTTTCCATTTTTTTTTTTGATAGGTGATTTTAATAACTGCAATAGCTGAGGAAGATGTACAAATCCATGTGTAAGAAGTTCAGTCGTCCCCCTCATCCACAGGGATGATATGTTCCAAGACCCCCAGTGGATGCCTGAAACCTAGATAGTACTTAAACCATATGCATACTACAGAGTTTTCTCCTATAAATACATAACTATGGTAAAGTTTGTTTTATAAATTAGGCACAGAGATTAACAACAATAACTAATAATAAGTAGAATAATTCTAACAGTCTACTGTAATAAAAGTTATGTTAATGTGGCCTCTCTGTCTTAAAACATCATGTTGTACTGTTATCACCCTTCTTGTGATGACAGGAGATGAAGCGAGGTGAATGACATAGGAACTGTGACATAACATTAGGCTACTATTGACCTTCTGAGGATCTGTCAAGAGGATCATCTGCTTCTGGACTGTGGTTGAAGGAAACCAGACAAAGCAAACACCAGATAAGTGCAGCTTATCCTTAATGACTGGATGTACTTCATCCATGACACTGACATTTCAATCTCCTCTAGCTTTAAAAGGTTTGTCTTCATGTTGTAGATGTTTTTCCGTGAGTTGCTAATCAACACAAATAGCTTCATACTATTGGCCAGCACAGCATACAGATGGGTTGAGGGTCATCTTTAACAACAGTAAATATAAACCCTATCTCAAGTAATCTTAATTTCAAATTTGGACAGCTAATTTGGATCTGATATAAGATCTGATCATATATTTTTTTACATACTGCCGGGGTTTTTTTGTATGTTTGTTTGTTTGTTCATTATAGTTTCTTTGCAGGAATCTGTAGAGCCCCTAGTCTAACAAGTAGGAGATGTGTTAACTGAAACTGGACAGCATCATCCTGGTAAATCCAGGGCACAGAAAACTGAAATGTGTAACAGACACCTGAAGGAGTGAAGGCAACCACTATCAGCTCTTTCCTATCGTCTGGCTCCCACTATGCCTTTTAGTGTCTTGAGAAACATACAACATCGAGTCTTCTGACACATAAATTGTATGAAGACTCAGCATGAGGCCATGCTCAAGTATTACAAAGCTTCATTAAAAAAATAAGCAAGTAAAAGTAAATATAAATAGCAGTTCAAACGTTATTTCCTACATCTCAATGAACTGTTTTTGCACACTCTCTGGGGTGCATGCCTCCACTTAAAAAACTCTATGCTGGTGACCTAACCCAAAGTTAAAGAAAATATAAAGAAGACAAATTTTATCCTTGGCATCCTCTACATCTAGTTTTTCATGGCTTTGTTTTCCTCTTTCAGCACAAAGCTCCCAAATTCAGCCCTTCTGATTGGATCTTCAGAGCAAAAGAACCTACTAAATTTACCAGTAAATGTTTCAAGCAAGACTTGTTAATCCAACCAAGAGGCTTTGCCTTTGAAGAGAAGTTTCCCTCAACAGGGGAATCTTAATGAATCACCATTCACCATGCAGTTTCGGTAACAGAGAACATGACACGGGGTGGGGGGCAATGATGGCTTCCCTGGCACCTTTCAGAACACAGCCTGTGAATGACTGCCTACTGACTGAGAACACCAGCCCTGCCAAGGACCATGCAAAGGGGCATGTGGGCATCACCTGAGATCTGTCTCTCAGGCAACAGAAACTGCTCTGGGAAGGAACTATATACATTTTACTTCTAATTGCTGGATCCCCATTTCTCCCTGTTATCAAGCCTGGGCATTCAACCACTTTTTCCATTTGCAATGGTAATAATAAATCAACATTCAACAGAAGTTTCCAAAGAAGAAAATAAAAGAAGCCTAAGCTGGTAATACTGAATTAATGTATTTTCCTGGTTACTTACAATGGTAAAGCATTATTTGCATAGTAAGAAAAATGCTAATTTTATTAAAGTGCTATTCGATAAGGCTTTCAGACTAACTTGCAGAACCCTAAAAAATTATACAGGGTAACTTGATTTGTCAATTCTAACCTCTTTGGAATCATTTGCCTGCACAGTTGCCACACTTGGAAGAAAAACCAAATCCAGAACTGACTTGTTTCCTAAATGAATTGGGAAGTTGTCGTTAAAAAGCATCTGCTACTTTACTGCATTCATGTAAAAGCATTCTTGTGCGGCTATAACGGACTATTGAGCAGATGTTTTAGAGCACTCTACTCACAGCAATACGTGTATCATAAAAAAGATAAGGAGCTACAACGTAATTAATGATTTCAGTTCCTCTATAAATGCATTTCACTTTTTTAAAAAAAAATGGATTTAAAGTTGTGTCAAGAACCTCAACTTTTTACTCAAGCAATTCACTTGCAAGAAAGTGAACACAAAATCATTTACAACAATAAATAACGAATGGTCAGACTCGGCCTTATACCCAATGTGATGAAATCTGAGGTTATAAGAAAGGCTTCTCTAGACCAAATCACCCTACGACCTCCCTGGGGATCAGCCAGATAATTAGCCACTGGGTATCAACTTCTTTGTGTTTTAAATGTCTTCAAGTCAGGAGAATATGTTTCTTCAAGCCAGAAGAATATGCAACACTTAAAATCATTATGAGCTAATTTTTTAATCTTAGCCAAAACTTTCAAACCGACAGTTGGCTCACAGCATGGCCTGCAGAAGCAGAAAACTACAGTATCAGGAAGGCCAGGGCTGTGTATAAACTTCAGCCATGGCAGTTATAAATTGGTAACCTGTTCCTCTTACTCCGATAAGATCCTCTAAGTTATGAAATTTAAATACATGAGAAACAGTGGTTAACAACTACATCAAAGTCTGTAAGAATATTCTTCTTCAGTCCAAGCTCCAGGCTCTATCTGGAGTCCATGTCTTAGAGTGGATTATTCCCAGAGTAGACCTTGAGAGGAAGATTTGAGTGCAAGTAATCTATTTGATGAATGATTTGAGGAGCACCAGTAAGGGAGTAAGGAAATGAGGCAGGATGGGAAAGAAAGCAATACAAATGTGGGCACTGGGGCTCATTCGAAATGGAAACATCTGGGGGGCTGTATGGAACACACTGCACACTTGTCCCACCTAAGAGGGTTCAGAAGTTGGGACGTGTATTCACCAATGCCTACCTGTTACTGATTGAGGACTGCTTTAGGGTGCTAACTGCTGGAGATGCAGGGCTACCTCACATTGGAGCCGAACATGCTCTTGCTGCCACAGAATGCCCTCAGGCAGAGTTACAGGTGCATTCAATAGACAGTGAGCACACAGCAACAGTAAGTGGCATGGGGATATGGACAGGGCTGGTGGCCACCACTGTAGATCTGGGCAAAAGCCCAACAAGTGCCCAATCTCTTATCCACAATTCTGAAATTGAAAAAGTTCCAAAAGATTTTAAAATACATTTTTTTTTCATAAATTTGGCACCCAAACTCATTCGGCGGCAAATTCTTACCTGAGTGATATTCTCATATTGTTTATTCATTGCACTTTGTATGAATATTGTTTCACTAAAGGAATACTAATACCACTGCACATGGTGTGCTGCTCAGACACCAATGAGAATGTAACATAATACAGAACTTATTTTATCAAATTATATTACTTTTCTAAAATTCCCAAAATCTGAATTCCAAAACACTTTGGACCTCAAGGATTGTGGGAATATAGCTTTTGGGTTGCCTTCCACCTTACTGTTAGATTTGTCTAGAAGATTAACAAAACAGTACAGACAGAAGCATGTTGACCTCCTTAAAAGTCATTGAATAAATTCCTAGTCAATTACCACATTAAGAAATCTGAAAAACAGGGGCACCTGGGTGGCTCAGATGATTGAGCGTCCAACTGTTGGTTTCAGCTTGGGTCGTGATCTCGCAGTTTCATAAGTTCGAGCTCCACGTCAGGCTCTGCGGTGATAGCACGGAGCCTTCTTAGGATCCTCTCTTTCTCCCTCTCCACCCCTCCCCAACTCATGCTACCTCTGTCTCTCTCAAAATAAATAAGTAAACTTTAAAAAAAGAAATCTGAAAAATAAAAAAAGAGAGAAAAGGAAGGGGAAAAGCATAGGAAGAGGAAGGAGGATAGAGGAAAAGAAATAGAGAAGCATACTATGATAAAAAACTAAAGGCAGCAATAAAAAGTGAGAGCTAAACTAAGACTGAACATAACAACAACACAAGCAAGTTTCATGCTGTTATTCTCCACTTATGTTATTGCCAAAATATAGTCTCCAAAACTGTGATATAAAAAGATAAAGGAGAAATAGACAACAGAGAATATATACATGGATGAAATACAGAAGAACTGCTTGAGGAATTTGATTATAGACAGCTATCAATATTCAAAAGAAAATCACAACCCACACATCCAGTAGAAATAACTCAACTCTCTGTTCCATAACCACCACTGCATTCATCAGCTGAAACTTTGCCTAACCCAGGTCTGCAAGAATGGTCTCCCTTCACCATAAGAACACAAGCTTCCTCCTTATGAAATTTTGTCTTAAAGTTCCTCTGTCCTAGAACATCTTCACTGATTAACTCTATCAATCTAACGCTGACAAAATCTCCTTAACAGTGAAATTTTGCAATTATTATATTTGTATGTGCAAGTCTCTATGACCTGGACTTATTATGGAATGGCAGTTATGGTTCCTAGTAAAGCTTTTCAGCTATATGAGTATTTTTATTCAGCAGGATTCTTGTAAATTTCTCTTTACCACGGTCCACTGTGTTGAATAGTCTTAAACTTCTCATTTCAAATATTAAAGCTTTACATCTTCAAAACCTATCCCAGGAAAATAAAAACCCAACGCAAAGGTAAAGATTTCAAAATATGAATATCAATAAAGATCTCAGTATTTTTAAAAAGGTGATCTAAATGAAAAACTCCATGTAAAACATTTAGTACATTCCTTAGCAAGTAAGAGCATAATGTTAGATTATTGTTATCATTATTAGTTGGGTGGTGCAGTAATATGAAGCTTGGCTTTAAAAAGAATAATCTGGAAATGAACTAAAACATGGATAGAAACTTACAGAAAACATGGTAAGATATGTTAGAACTAAATTTAAATTCTATTCAAATTCTATTCAAATAGAATGATCCTCAATAGAGGTCATATGAAACAAAAAAAAAAGTTGGGGGGGGCACCTAGATGGCTGAGTCCGTCAAGTGTCCAACTTCAGCTCAGGTCATGATCTCACAATTCGTAAGTTCAAGCCCCGCATGGGGCTCTCTACTGTCAGCACAGAGCCTCTTCAGATCCTCTGTCCTCCTCTCTCTCTCTGTCCATCCCCCTCTTGCATGTGTTCTCTCTCTCAAAAATAAATTATAATTAAAAAAAATAGTTGGGAACCATATTGGGAAAGAGAGAACAAATGAGAAAGATGTTCCAAGAGAGTAGTATTTATTTGTGTAAGCAAATTACAGTTGAATGTAAAGGGCACAAAACAAGCCCATTCATTTAATACCAAGGTTTTGAGCCTGGATAACTGGGAAGATGATGGTGTCATTAACAGTAAAAGAGACATTAGCAGAAAATACTATTTTTGAAATGCCTATTTAAGATATCTAGGTCCTATGGGCCACTGAGTTTGTAGGCGAAAGTCGAAAGAGAGATGGGGACTGCAGCAATGGCTTTCATAATAGTTATCACTATTTGATCATTAACTACGTTATATGTATATGTTATATGCATACTATATGCATACTATAAGCATAGTTATATGTATAGTTATATGTATACTATATGCATGCCAATGTGCTAAGCAACATTATGAAATAAGGCATTTTTATTTTATCCAAATTAATAAATCCAATTAAAAATCTTAGCTATATAATATGATCAATTATTAAGAGGTAGAACTAGAATTCTGCCTATGTATACAATTTAAAGCTTGGTTATATTTTGAATTTGAGTCATCAGTGTAAAAACAATAGCTGGAACAATTGTAGTAGATGAAATTTCTAATGAAAACAACAACAAAAAAAATAAGGTCAAGGAAAGATCTTGAGGAATGCCATCTGTCAGAAAGAGGAAGAGCAGGAAAGCTAGCAATGCGAATAACTTTACAAAAAAGAAAAAGATAAAAATTACATGGAGATTATAGAAGGAAAAGCTTCCAGCAGATCATGGCCAATAATCTTGGATGTTACAGAAAAATATAGGATAGTCTGAATAGGCAATTTGAACTGATGTTACAGTTGTCACCGCAGTCTTTTAAGAGAGTAATTTCAAAAACATACTGGGAAAAAATGCAAAACTGGAAAGAATGGCACGAACCTGTGATGAGGAACTATAAGTATCGATAATACATAACCCTTATAAGAAACTACATAAAAAATAGAAAGATAACATATAGGTAGCTTGAGGGGATATCAATGTCAAAGTAAGAGCTTTAAAAAATATATATATGCCTATCTGGGCTTATCTGTAGGCTAAATGGAATAAGTCATTGGAGAAGAAGAAAGTTAGGATGCTAAGAGAGCTGCAAACTTAGTGACAGAACCAGAAAATGCCTCAGCAATAAGTAAGGAGTAAGTGCCTAACAGAGTGATCATCCTACAAATAACATGCATACATTCTAGGTGGAAAAACCTATAGGAGACTCTGGAGAGTTAACAAAAGTAGATTTCGGACAGGTGTCAATATCTGGAGCAAGTGACTTGGTTTTTGCAGTGTTTTTCCTGGAGGCAACTTCATTGGCAGTGGTGGTGGCAGAAGAGATGAAGGAGGGCAGTTAGCTAAAGATCTGCCACCTTTCTGACTGAAGAGAACCACTGCTGGTAGAGAATAAAGAGATGCCCCAGAAAAAAGGGAGCTAGAGAAGGAGAAACCCCAAATTCTATGTTTAAACTTAGGTTAAGTCTCTGGCTGACTCCAGAATCAGGCATGTGTGAAACAGACTGAAAGCAGCTTATGGTTAAAACTTAAAGAACTGAACAGAGATATAAGCCACTGCCCACTACACACATGACAGTTGGCATTTCAGATCTGACCAAGTTAACTAAATGATGAAAGGAAAACATCAACACTCTTTGGAAGAGTACCAGAAGTCAGTTGAGAGAGAGAATGGAGAAGAAAAATAATATATAAAGAAATAGTGGCAGAAAATGTCTCAAATTTGGTGAGAGAAATAAACTTACTGACTCAAGTTTAGAAAACCACAATCTAACACATGCAAATAAACCCACACACATAGGCACATTATAACTAAACTGATGAAAATCAAAAATAAAGAGAAAATATTAAAAGGAGCTAAAGAAAAACAACACATTACATACAGTGAAATCATGATGACAATACAATACTACATATTTCTCATCAGAAACAATGTAAGCCAAAAGGCAATAAGACAATATTTTTAAAGAAACCTAGTCTGGTGAAAATACCCTTCAAGAATATGGATGAAATAAAGATATTTTCTGATAAAGAAACACTAAGGCAATTTATTATCACCAGACCCACACTACAGAAATGACAAAGAAGTTCTTCAAGATGAAGAGAAATGATACCATAGGGGAATTCAGATTTTGAGGAATGATTGAAAGCACTGGAAAAGGTAAATATTTGGGTACGTATTAAACACCGTAATTTTATCTTAAATTTTAAAATAATACACATATTGGAGTGCCTAGCAGGCTCAGTCAGTGGAACGTGCAACTCTTGATCTCGAGGTTATGAGCTCACCACATTAGGTGTAGAGATTACTTTTTAAAAAATCTTAAAAAAAATAATACACGTGACAGTTTTTAAAGCAAAAACTGTAACAGTGTCACGTGAGGTTTATAAAGTAGATATAGTATATATGACATCCATAAAATAAACATTGGTGAGAGGGAGCAGCCAAGATGGTGGAACAGCATGGAAGTTTTTTTTGCATCTCACAGTCGTGAAATACAGCCAAATCAACATTAAACCATCCTGCACACCTAGAAAACTGATTTAAGGATTAACACAACAATCTGCACAACCTGAACCACAGAGCTCAGCAGGTACGAGGCATGGAAAGGTGAAATGGAGGAGAGAGAAGCCAAGTAGGGCAGAGAGCTGTTTTTGCTTACAGATAGAGGACAGAGATGGGGGGGGACTACGGGAAAAGCACCCCCTCCCAAAAGCAGCTGGAGAGAAAGTGGAAAGTGGAAACAGCTGCAGAGACTGAACTAAAAAGGAAGAAAGGAGAAAGGAGAGGGTTTAAATTCCCACTAAGACTCTATAAATAGGGGGAGCGCAGAGCCTGAAGTTCTGCACCTCAGTACCCGGAGGTGCTAAGGTGGGAAGGACAAATCCCCAGGAGCGGAGTGGGGTCCAAGAGGTCCTCAGGCCCCACGGGAGGAAGCAGTTCCACTGCTGGAAGGATATTTGGTAGAGGCTGTGCGGCCACCTGGTCCCAGCAGACACCAGAGAATAACCACATTCACTGGTGCTGGAACAAGGAAGTTAAGGGTGAAGCCTGGTGCCAGATGTGTGTTGTGATTTTCCATAATCCATGAAATGCTGCTGCTACAGGATCGTGTGAACTTTTTCTGGGGTGGGCTGGCACCAGACACAGTCTCTGGGCATTGGCAGCAGCACAGTCCCATGAACGTTGTTGGGTGCACTTGCCACCCAGCCATTGCTCAGTGAGACCCTCCCCCAGAGGATCTAAGCAGGTCAAAGCCGCAGTACCTCAGAAGTGAGCGGTCTGGAAACACAGCCACATCTGAGATAAAACTCAGGAGGGAGGTGCCCCCTGGCAACATGATGGCTTGGTCACAGACACTGTAAAAGCAGGGAGTGGACAGAAAGCACAGAGAATGGGTGCGCAATTGCTGGTTGGAGAGAGCACAGAGTTCTTATACTAGAAGATGGGTAGATGGGAGACTCCATTTATACTCCTCCTGTGCATATGCATACACACCTACAAGTGCCACAACAATCCACCCCAGTAAGCAAGGCAGCACCATCTAGTGGAGAACAGAGCTGTTACACTAAGCCCCACCCAACTGGGCCAACCTCATTCTTCAGGAACACCACAAATCTTTCCGACTGCCTAGTGTGCGGACTATAAAGTGCTTCATAGTATCACTTCTAGGGGAAAATGATGTAATTTCAATTGTATTTCAGTCTGTTCACAGGTCCATCTATTCAATTTTCTTTTTTTTTTAATCTTTTTTGTTTCTTTTCTTTTTCTTGACTATAGATAGAGAAAACATTTTCATTTTCAGTTTTTATTAAAAATATTTTTATTTTTTTCTATTATATATTTATTTTTTGGTAAATTTTCAAATTCTATCTTACGTCCATCATTTCATTTTATTCTATTTCATTGTATTCATTTTTTCAAATTTTAAAACGTTTTCCTTTTTTTCTTGTTTTTCTTCCCCCTGCCCCTTTTTTTCTATAATCTGTCAAACTCCTTTCAATAACCAGACCAAAACACACCTAGGATCTAGCATCATTTATTTTATTTCTGTGTGTGTGCATTGTTTTTAATTTTTTAATTTTAATTTTTTTTACCCTAATTCCTTTTCTTCTTTTAAAATGATGAAACGAAGGAATTCACCCCAAAGGAAAGAGCAGGAAGAAATGACAGCCAGGGGCTTATTCAACACAGAAACAAGCAAGATGTCTGAACTAGAATTTAGAATCACGATAATAAGAATACTAGCTGGGATCGAAAATAGATTAGAATCCCTCTCTGCAGAGATAAAAGAAGTAAAAGCTAGTCAGGATGAAATAAAAAATGCTATAGCTGAGCTGCAATCTCAAATAGATGCCACGATGGCAAGGACGTATGAGGCAGAGCAGCGAATCAGCAATATAGATGACAAACTTATGGAGAAAAACAAGGCAGAAAAAAAAGAGGGAGACTAAGGCAAAAAAGCACGATTTAAGGATTAGAGAAATCAGTGACTCATTAAAAAGGAACAACATCAGAATCACAGGCGTCCCAGAAGATGAAGAGAGAGAAAAGGAGGTAGAAGGGTTATGTGAGCAAATCATAGAGGAAAACTTTCCTAACCTGGGGAAAGACACAGATATCAAAATCCAGGAAGCACAGAGGACTCCCATAAGATTCCACAAAACCCGACCATCAACAAGGCATACCATAGTCAAATTCACAAAATACTCAGGCAAGGAAAGAATCATGAAAGCAGCAAGGGAAAAACAGTCCTTATCCTACAAGGGAAGACAGATCAGGTTTGCAGCAGACCTATCCACAGAAACTTGGCAGGCCAGGAAGGAGTGGCAGGATATATTCAATGTGCTAAATCAGAAACCTATGCAACCAAGAATTCTTTATCCAGAAAGGCTGTCATTCAAAATTGAAAGGGAGAATAAAGTTTCCCAGACATACAAAAATTAAAGAAGTTTGAGACCACTAAACCAGCCCTCAAGAAATTCTAAGAGGGACTCTCTGAGGGGAGAAAAGGCAAAAAAAAAAAAAAAAAAAAAAAAAAAAAAAAAAAAAGACCAAAAGCAACAAAAACTAGTAAGGACCAGAAACTCCAACTCTACAAGAAACATAATGGCAATAAACTCATATCTTTCAGTACTCACTGTAAATGTCCATGGACTAAATGCTGCAATCAAAAGACATAGGGTAACAGAATGGATAAGAAAATAAGATCCATCTATATGCTGTTTACAAGAGACCAACTAGACCTAAAGACACCTTCAGATTGAAAGAAGGGTGGAAAAAAAGAAAGAAAAGAAAAGAAAAAAAGAAAAAGAAAAAAGAAAGTAAGGGGATGGAAAACCAAGCTAATGGGCGACAAAAAAAAGGCCCGAGCAGCCATAATTATGTCAGATAATCTAGACTTCAAAATAAAGACTGTAACAAGAGATGAAGAAGAACATTAGATCATAATTCAGGGGTCTATCCACCAAGAAGACCTAACAATTGTAAACATTTATGCTCCAAATGTGATAGCACCCAAATATAGAAATCAATAAATCACAATCATAAAGAAACTCATTGATAAAATACCGTAATAGTAAGGGACTTCCACATCCCACTTACAACAATGGACACATCATCCAAACAGAAAATCAACAAGGAAACAATGTCTTCGAATGACACACTGGACCAGATGGACTTAACAGATATATTCAAAACATTTCATCCCAAAGCAGTGAAATATATATACTTCTCTAGTACACATGGAACGTTCTCCAGAATAGATCACAAACTAGGGCACAAACCAGCTCTCAACAAGTACAAAAAGATCGAGATCATACTGTGCATATTTTCAGATCACAACACTATGAAACTCAAAATCAACCACAAGAAAAAATTTGCAAAGATAACAAATACTTGGAGACTAAAGAACATCCCACTAGAGAATGAATGGGCTAAGCAAGAAGTTAAAGAGGAAATTAAAAAGTTCATGGAAGGAGCGCCTGGGTGGCGCAGTCGGTTAAGCATCCGACTTCAGCCAGGTCACGATCTCGCGGTCCGTGAGTTCGAGCCCCGCGTCAGGCTCTGGGCTGATGGCTCGGAGCCTGGAGCCTGGGTTTCCGATTCTGTGTCTCCCTCTCTCTCTGCCCCTCCCCCGTTCATGCTCTGTCTCTCTCTGTCCCAAAATAAATAAATGTTGAAAAAAAAAAAAAAGTTCATGGAAGCCAATGAAAATGATAACACCACAGCCCCAAACCTCTGGGATGCAACAAAGGCGGTCATAAGAGGGAAGTATATAGCAATCCAGGCCTTCCTAAAGAAGGAAGAAAGATCTCAGATACATAACCTAACCTTACACCTTAAAGAGCTGGAAAAAGAACAGCAAATAAAACCGAAAACCAGCAGAAGACAGGAAATAATGAAGATTAGAGCAGAAATCAATGCTATCAAAACCAAAAAAAGAGTAGAACAGATCAATGAAACCAGAAGCTGGTTCTTTGAAAGAATTAAGAAAATTGATAAACTACTAGCCAGTTTGATCAAAAAGAAAAGGGAAAGGAGCCAAATAAATAAAATCAGGAATGAAAGAGGAGAGATCATAACCAACACAGCAGAAATAAAAACAATAATAAGAGAATATTATGAGCAATTATATGCCAATAAAATGGGCAATCTGGAAGAAATGGACAAATTCCTAGAAACATATATACTACCAAAACTGAAACAGGAAGAAATAGAAAATTTGAACAGACCCATAACCGGTAAGGAAATCGAATTAGTAATCAAAAATCTCCCAAAAAACAAGAGTCCAGGGCCAGATGGCTTTCCAGGGGAAGTCTACCAAACATTTAAGGAAGAGTTAACACCTATTCTCTTGAAGCTGTTCCAAAAAATTGAAATGGAAGGAAAAATTCCAAACTCTTTCTATAAAGCCAACATTACCTTGATTACAAAAGCAGACAGAGACCCCACTAAAAAGGAGAACCATAGACCAATTTCCCTGATGAACATGGACACAAAAATCCTCAACAAGATATTAGCCAACTGGATCCAACAATACATTAAAAAAATTATACACCACGACCAAGTGGGATTTATACCTGGGATGCAGGGCTAGTTCAATATCCACAAAACAATCAATGTGATTCATCACATCAATAAAAGAAAGGACAAGAACCACATGATCCTCTCAATAGATGTAGAGAAAGCATTTGACAAAATACAGCATCCTTTCTTGATAAAAACCCTTAAGAAAGTAGGGATAGAAGGATCATACCTCAAGATCATAAAAGCCATATAGGAAAGACCCAATGCTAATATCATCCTCAATGAGGAAAAACTGGGAGCTTTCCCCCTAAGGTCAGGAACAAGACAGGGATGTCCACTCTCGCCACTAGTATTCAACATAGTATTGGAAGTCTTAGCCTCAGCAATCAGACAACACACAGAAATAAAAGGCATCCAAATCGTCCAGGAGGAAGGCAAACTTTCACCCTTCACAGATGACATGATACTCTATATGGAAAACCCTAAAGATTCCACCAAAAAAAAACAGCAAGAACTGATCCCTGTATTTAGCAAAGTGGCAGGATATAAAAGCAATGCACAGAAATCGGTTGCATTCCTATATACCAACAATGAAGCAACAGAAAGAGAAATCAGGGAATCAATCCCTTTGGCAATTGCACCAAAAACCATAAAATACCTAGGAATGAATCTAACCAAAGAGGTGAAAAATCTATACACTGAAAACTACAGAAAGCTTATGAATGAAATTGAAGAAGACACAAAAAAATGGAAAAAATATTCCATGCTCCTGGATGGGAAGAACAAATAGTGTTGAAATGTCAATACTACCCAAAGCAATCTACATATTCAATGCAATACCTACCAAAATAGCACCAGCATTCTTCACAGAGCTCGAACACACAATCCTAAAATTTGTATGGAACCAGAAAAGACACCGAATAGCCAAAGCAATCCTGAAAAAGAAAACCAAAGCAGGAGGCATCACAATCCCAGACTTCAAGCTGTATTACAAAGCGGTAATCATCAAGATAATATGGTACTAGCACAAGAACAGACACTCGGTTCAATGGAACAGAATAGAGAACCCAGAAATGGACCCACAAATGTATGGCCAACTGATCTTTGACAAAGCAGGAAAGAATATCCAGTGGAATAAAGACAGTCACTTCAGCAAGTGGTGCTGGGAAAACTGGACAGCGATATGCAGAAAAAATGAACCTGGACCTCTTTCTTACACCATACACAAAAAGAAACTCAAAATGGATGAAACACCTAAATGTAAGATAGGAAGTCATCAAAATCCTTGAGGAGAAAGCAGACAAAAACCTCTTTGACCTTGGTCACAGCAACTTCTTATTCAACACATCTCCGAAGGCAAGGGAAACAAAAGCAAAAATGAACTACTGGGACCTCATCAAAATAAAAAGCTTCTGCACAGCAATGGAAACAATCAGCAAAACTAAAAGGCAACTGAGGGAATGGGAGAAGATATTTGCAAATGACATATCAGATAAAGGGTTAGTATCCAAAATCTATAAAGACCTTATCAAACTCAACACCCAAAAAACAAATAATCCACTGAAGAAATGGGCAAAAGACATAAATAGACACTTCTCCAAAGAAGACATCCAGATGGCCAACCGACACATGAAAATATGCTCAACATCACTCATCATCAGGGAAATACAAATCAAAACCACAATGAGATACCACCTCACGCCCGTCAGAACATTAACAACTCAGGCAACAACAGATGTTGGCAAGGATGCAGAGAAAGAGGATCTCTTTTGCACTGTTGGTGGGAATGCAAACTGGTGCAGCCACTCTGCAAACAGTACGGAGGTTCTTCAAAAAGTTAAAAATAGAACTCCCCTACAACCCAGCAATTGCAGTACTAGGTATTTATCCAAGGGATACAGGTATGCTGTTTCGAAGGGGCACATGCACCCCAATGTTTATAGCAATACCATCAGCAATAGCCAAACTATGGAAACGTCCAAATGTCCAATGACAAATGAATGGATAAAGAAGATGTGGTATATATATACAATGGGGTAATACCAGCAATCAAAAAAAAAAATGAATTCTTGCCATTTGCAACTATGTGGATAGAACTAGAGGGCATTATGCTAAGCGAAATTAGTCATTCAGACAAAGACAAATATCATATGACTTCACTCATATGAGGACTTTAAGAGACAAAATAGAGGAGCATAAGGGAAGGGAAGCAAAAATAAAATAAAAACAGGTAGGGGAACAAAAACATAAGAGACTTAAATATGGAGAACAGAGGGTTACTGGAGGGGTTGTGGAAGGGGGGATGGGCTAAATGGGTATGGGGCATTAAGGAATCTACTCCTGAAATCATTGTTGTACTATATGCTAACTAACTTGGATGTAAATTAAAAAATAAATTAAATAAAAATAAAAATAAAAAGTTGGTGAGGGGGTGATAAATAGATGTTTATATCCGCAGTTTCTACATTTTATGTGAAGTGGTATAACATTAACTTTAAATAGGTTGCAAAAAGTTAAGGATGTATACTGTAACATAATCTTTCATAAAATAATGCAAAGAGATATCAAAAAAGTCAATAGATAAAATGGGATTCTAAACATTCATCTAAAAGAAGGCAAGGAAGAAGAAACAGATGATCAACAACAACAACAAAAAAGGAGGGGGTAACAGAAAAAAGTTAGATTTAATCAATCATATTATCATGTTAAATATTAATGCACTAAACACTTCAATTTAAAAGCAGAGCTTATCTGAATGGATTTTTTAAAAAAAGGTAGTCTTTGCCAACAAGAGTAAACTAAGTAGGTTGAAAAAGATCATATGAACAATAAACATGAAGTCTGCTGTAGATATATAGTACATATATTAATTCAGATAAAAGATACGCTAAGTTAAAGAGTATCACTGATGACAAAGAGGGATACTTTATATTGATGAATCTATTTTTCAGACAGACATCAGTCATAAATGTATATGTACCTAATAACAATCCTTTGACAGGATTAAAAGGAGAAATAGAGAAACAATCATAGTTAGAAACCTTAGCTCTTCTTTCTCAGCAACTGATAGAAAAACTAAACAAAAATTTAGTCAAGATATAAAAGTTTATTTAACTTACATTTATAGAATCATATACCCCCATAAGAGCAAAACATCAATTATTTTTAAGTACACACAGTACATTAACCATAATAGGCCATATGCTTGGCCATGGAAGAAATCTCAATAAATCTAAAAGGACTGAAATCATAGAGTAACTCTGACTACAGTGAGATTAAATTAGGAATCACTGACGATGAGATATTTAGGAAACCCCCAAATATTTTCAAATTAAACAACACATTTCTAAATAATCCCTGGGTCAAATTAAAACATCAGAAAGGTTATTATAAAATATTTCATACTTAAAGATAAAAATACGACAAAATAATATCTGTGGAATGCAGCTAAATCAGTGCTTAGAGGAAAAACCATAGCTTTTGTAGCTTAAAAAAGAAGAAAGGTCTAAAATCAGTGACCTAAGTTTCAACATTTAGAAGAGCAAGTAAATCTCAAGCAAATAAAAGGAAGGAAATAACAAAGATCAGAGCAAAATCAGCAAAATAGCAAACAGAGAAACCGGAGAAAAAATAAGCCAAAAATTAATTCTTTGAAAAGATTGATAAAATTGATATACTTCTAGAGAGACTGATCCAGAAAAACACAATAAAAACAATCAAAACCACAAATTAAAAAGCAGTTATCACTAAAGATCCTAAAGACATTAAAAGGATAATAAGAAAATGTTATGAACAACTGTATATCAAAAATTTTATAATCAGATAAAATGGATAATATACATGAAAGAGCTGTTACTAAAGTTCACTTAAAAAATAATACTTTATCTAAAGAGCTCTACATCTTTATACAAACTGGCCATTATTTAAAATCTCACAAAGGAGAGGTGCCTGGGTGGGTCAGTCGGTTAAGCATCCGACTTCAGCTCAGGTCATGATCTCGCGGTTTGTGAGTTTGAGCCCCGCCTCAGGCTCTGTGCTGACACCCTGGAGCCTGGAGCCTTCTTTGGATTCTGTGTCTCCTCTCTCTGCCCCTCCCCTGCTCACGCTCTGTCTCTCTGTCCCTCAATAATAAATAAATATTAAAAAAAAATTAAAAATAAAATAAAATCTCACAAAGGAATTCTTTATATTTTCTTAAATATGTATATTGATTGTGTAATTACCCCATAATAAGAATTTTGGATTATAAAAATATATATGAGAATGATCCTTAAGAGAGAAGAGACTAGCCTGAGACAAGGAAGGAAATTCCTGACTCTTAGGCATAAATTTTATATAGTCATTATTATTTTCCTTTTTTTTTTTTCTTTAGCCTCAAGTAAGCTACATTTGCTGGAATCTCTGGGCATTTTGCCCATTTTAGCTTTTTTTTTTTCTCATCTGTTCAATATTTTTCTGCGTATATTGTGACTAATACTTTTAAATGAAAATTTAGCATTACTTCTTCATTTTTATGCCCCCTTACAAACTAGAATTATGACTGAGATTAAAAGAGGGCATTAAGAAAGAACCATTTTCTGCACAGTCCACATATATTTTATGTAAAGGACACATCAAAGTTGAACCCTCAAAAGCAATTTACTTAATTAGCTTAATTAGTAATGATTGTGCTGAAATCAAGTGTATCAGTTCAAGAAACGCTGTACAGCATAATAGGCTTCAATAACAAAAAAATTTTAATTACAGGTTATTAATTCCTATACCCTACTCTAATTTCAATCCTCATTAGATGGCTTCAACTTTTGTTCTCACCAAAATAAATCCCAAAATTCAAATAGTAACATTCTTATTGATAATACTTTCTACAAACATGCCAAAAAATTTATCTGCTGGATATACTAAAAAGCATCCATGGGTATAAAGGGAATAAAACAAGAATTAGATAGTTTATTTTTAACCCAACCATTTCCTTTCATTTTAACAAGTGATTTGGATTGGATTAGGTTCTACAAGCTCCACCTCCAACTTCTAAGTATAAAAAGCAGTCTCCATAAATCAAGCAAAGATATCCAAAGGAAACTTGGTGTAATTCACAGCTTTGCAAAAGGCCCACTCTATGCTTCAGGTTTAACTGTGAGCAGACAAATTAGAAAATGTGTGAAGAGGGCATTTGTGTTCTATGTCACTCTCTCAGTGGCTCCTGTTGGCAGGAACACAGTACTGAAGTAATCTACAACCACGTTAGGAATTTCCAAGATCTCTCCCCTGCCAAGTTACAATTCCTTTTACCAAGCTGAAGAATTATCTATTAAAGAACTGGGGGCATGACCTCTTCAGGAAAAGTGCTCAGGAAAAGGTATAACCCTTACTCTTAGGTCCATGTTAGGGTTATTGAACTCTATTTTGCTGAATGCAATTTTATCATTTCACTCATTTAACAAATATTTTGAAGACTTGTGAGCATAGTTCATAAGATTTTCAAACAAATTCAGGGTAATAAATATGGATCTTCCTACCAGAAATACTGTAACCTTTTAAACCTAAATGGGCAGATAACACTTACACTCTCAAGCCTGGTTCAGGCCACTTGACCTCCACACAATCTTACTGACTCTTGTCCTAAATCTTGACTGAGTTTCAGTCATTTCTCTCAGCCAAGTACTTAGTTTTTTGTTCAGCCATGGGAGATAAAAATGTTGCCTAGAAAAGAGTATACTATCAACAAAGAGTGAAATTTGTTAGAAGAAAGAGGTGGGACTAATAAAAACAAAACAAAGAGAAAATGTGAAAGCAAAGATTCCCTTTCATCTCTTTTATCCACCACCAAAATCGACCTCCATCAAGAGACCCTGGTAAAGGTGATTAGATGAATTCCCCTTAATTGAGTCATTTCCATCATATTCAAGATTTGCCTCAATTGAAAACACAAATATTCTTTCTACACTTTTCCCAAACCTAAGTCCTAGATATGTATTTAGTGATTTTGTGACTATTTTGTGACTTTTTACTCATGCCTCAGCTTTTTCCACAGGCTCCAAAAGTTCCTGCTGGGCTAATGCTCCCTGGGAAGACTGCAGCATTGAACACATTCCCACAACCTGGCCAAAAAACATCAGTGGATCCAACCTGACTACCAATTATCCAGGTTAGCTTCTACTATATAAAACAACTAATGGAGAATCACTAGGCTCTAGATTTTGTGTAAATTGCAATGAGTCAAACATTTCTGAAACATTAGGTAATTTCTAAGTCTTGTCAACAATCAATCTTTCCACCTAAACTTACTGATCATCTAGTGGGTGCACACTACAATCCTGGTGGAGTCTATTTACAAGGAAATCCGTCATACTACAGGAGTAGCAGCCCCTTCAATCTATGAATTCAGAGCTATCAAACAGCTCATGAGGACACACACACACACACACACACACACACACACACACACACACACAATAAGCAGTAAATTCCTGAAGCCAAATAATTCAAGTGTTTCTGTTTCCAAGGAATTTTTTTTCTTTTTCTTTTTTGGTCTGTTAGTTCTCTCTGACTACTTGAATGTTAAGGAACTATTCTATTGTAAAATAATTGTTTTTCCAAAGAAAATCATGGGAATAAAATAGTGATCTTTATTGTTTAAAAAAAGTCACAGTAACTCAGAAAGCCTTACAAATCAAAGAATCACAGCAACCCCATTCTACCACACACTGTAGTATATGCACAAACATTATAATAATATTCTTATGCATTAACAATAATTTATAATGGCTAAAAATTCATTTGTCTTTTAATTGCTTTAAAAGTATTATCACAATTGAAAAGTAAAATTTATTCAAGTGAAAGGAGCACTGATCCATGAAAATTTGAAGAGAAAATTAGTTTAGGACATATATTTCATCTAAAATAGAAAGCTCCTTCCAAATTTTGGTCTTCTCTTCTTGCAGTTTATAGTCAGGTGACAATCTTAAGGCTTTATTAACTGAACAATACCAGTATTGAAGGAATTTTATTTGAATTTCATATGCATAAGGTAGCTCAAAGTCTCCACAGTTTAGAGTCAGTAATATGATTATCAATTAAAGAGTTCAGACCTGAATTCTAAGGCGGAACAAAAGATAGAATACTTTAGGAATCCATGGCCTTCCTAGAACTCTTCCAGGGATTCAAATTTCACTAATACTGCATCCCAAGACATATGCCTCCTTGAAACTCTCCCCTCTCTTCCCTTTAATGACAACCCTACCCCCTGACTTTTCTCCTAAAACTATGGGCATCCTTCTCACTTGCTTTAGTTAACTCTTTTTTTCTCTACTTATATTTTAAATATTTCTTTCCCCCAGATTTCTGTCTCCAGACATTAGTATGCTTCACTTTACTTACTCTTTCTATTAATCTCAAACATTCCATGACTTCAGGTTTTTTTATATCCAGATATGAATCTCCTACCAAGATCACTCTTTTGAAGTTTAGATAAATGCACATCTCCAACTGGATGTCCCATGGCATCTCAGTTCAGTGTGTCCAAAATACAACCCATTATCTTTTCACTGAAACTGCTCATCCTCATATCTTTCATGTCTTAGTTAAAGGTGTTAAAATTCATCTACAAGCATGTCTGGCATTCAGAAGAATTTAAATTTGAAAATAAAAATTTACTGAATTCATGAAACTGGTCAGCTGGTCAACAACTATTAATTGAGTCTATTACTATAACCAGACACTATGCCAGGTGCTGGGGAATGTAGATATAAGCATGAAAGACAAAGTCCCTGCCCTCATGGAGATTAGTCTAATGGAGAAAACAGCCATTAAATAATTACAAGTATAATTAATTTTTTCCATTAATTATACTTGTAATTACAAGGAAAAAAATAACCTGCCCAATCACCCAAAGCAGAAAACTCAAATATTTCTTCAATAGTTTTCTTTCCTTCAAAATCAATTTCTAATTAGTACCCAGATCTTATTAGTTCCCTCCCTGAAATCCATCTGATTTATACCTTCCTCTCCACCATTACTATCTTGCTCAATTCAAGCTTCATCATCTCTTTCCTTTAACTGGTCTCCCTGACTGCAACCTCTCCTCTTTCTGTTCTAGTAATGACACTGTTATCTTTACACATTATAACTATGATGGTGTCACAATCCTCCTGAAAACCATTTATGGGTCCTATTTAGCATGAAGATTAAAGCCCCAGATCCGTGGTTTTCGTGATTCTCAATGTCCAGCCTTCATCTGCCTTTCCAAACTTATTACATCTTTCTGAATCCCTCATACCCTGGTCTCTAGCCATATCGCACCTGCATTCTCTCAGAACTTCTTTTTCAAATATTCGATCTGTGAAAAATAAAATCGGCTGGAAGACACTGGATTCCTGCCTTTAGAATCCTGGCAAAATCATATGAGTAAAATTCCCTTTTCTTGATGCAAGAGGTCAAGGAGGGAGATAGTTACCAAAAGTCATGTACTTTGAGAGTACCAGGCCAGATTAAGAGTAGACAGCTCAGTGGGGCACCTGGGTGGCTCAGTCAGTTGAGCACCTGACTCTTGACATCAGCTCAGGTCATGATCTCATGGTTTCATGATTTTGAGCCCTGCACCGGGCTCTGTGCTGACAGGGTGGAGCCTGCTTGGGATTCTCTCTCTCCCTCACTCTTTACCCCTCCCCCACTCATGCTGACTCAGTCTCTCTCAAAATAAATAAATAGCCTTAAAAAAAAAGACTCAAAGCTCAAAGTCAGGTCAGTTATCTAAAATGAATATGATGTCAACCAGGATATGAACAATAAAACCAGACTGGACAGACATCAAACATTGTAGAAGAAAAAGTATCTAAGGCAGACAATGGGAAAATGAAACCAAAAGTAGTAAGTTCAAAGCCAAAGGTAGATGACATCAATGGATTTTGTAAAATCTGATTCACACAGTTGCCAATATTAGTATTGGCAATTTATTTTTTTAATGTTTTTTATTTTGAGAAGAGAGCACACACACACGTGAGCAGGGCGGGGGGTGGGGGTAGGCAGAGAGACGGGGAGAGAGAGAATAGGCTCTGCAGTCACCAACTGCGAGACTGTGGGGCTCAACCTCACCAAACACAAGATCATGACCTGAGCCGAAATCAAGAGTGGGACACTTAACCGACTGGACCCCCCAGGCACCGCACTATTGGCAATTTGTTCTTCAAGATTCCTCTCCATGAAAACCATCTGTCACCCAACCCCATTCTGTTCCCTAGCTAATCCTTTTCTCCACAAGGCTCCCAGATTCCTTTGTATTTGCTGCCATTATGACAATCAGCACACTCGATCACAATTACTTGCTTACAGGTCTGTTAACTCAGGTAAAATATTAGCAACATGAGGGAAGGGGCTATGTTTTATTCATCCTTTCATCCTCAATGGGAAGACACAGTAAGTTTGTTAAATTAATGAATAAATATAATGAAGTTATTAGTGAACAAATAAATGAGTACAGTAGTCCTAATTTAATGGTACCTAATAAGTACAAATATCTATTAAACTTAGAAATTGACTTTAGAAGCTTGTTGCTCTTGATTAGAGAATAGTGTGGATAGAGGAGAGAAAAAATACTTTTTCTTGGCTTTAACTAAAGAATTCAGAAGTAAGACTCAAAAAGAAATGTTCACATAACTCAAGAAAGGTGCAAGTAAATACAGTTAGAAAATTATCACAATGTCAATACGCTGCCGTTCAATAATGCTTTGTTTTGCTTTGCTTTTAAATAGTTATATCCTAGTGAGGCAATGATATAACACACATTCCACTCACTGGTTTATTCCTAAGCATTAATGGCTTAGTTGTTGAAGCCACCCTCCCCCTCAACATTCCTGGCATGAAATATAAAACACAAACACTTGCAATACACATATAAAATGTATACTATGTGGCTATTCATTTACTGGTAAGAGAAATCCTTGCTTACCATTAGCCCTGAGACTAGAAGCATAAGTGTAAATACAATTCATAAGTTATATTTCATAAAACAAATTTTATTTTATAAACAAATAAAATTATTCTTCTCTACTTTTACCAATAACCAATTTTAACCAAATATCTGCATCACTTGAATAATCATAACTACTATTTACTTATCTCAAAATCTTCTTGCAAACATACACAACTGAAATTTTATAATCTTTATGGCACATAATTCAATGCCAACTACCCTTTAGAAATGCAATATGAATTTGATAATACTTAGAAATAAATGGGTTGGATTAGATGACCTCAACAGTACCTTCTAGATAGATTCCATATTATTTTTTTTTAATTTTTTTAATGTTTATTTATTTTAGAGACAGAGAGAGCACAAGCCAGGGAGGGGAAGAGAGAGCCAGAGACAGAATCTGAAGCAGGCTGCAGGCTCTGAGCTGTCAGAACCACGAACCGTGAGATCATGACCTGAGCCAAAGTCGGTTAAGCCAAAGTTGGACACTTAACCGACTGAGCCACCCAGGCACCCCTGATGGATTCCATACTATTACAATTATTTTATATTAAATAAATAGAGACTATCAGGTAGAGTGGAACAGGCATTTTACAATGAAGAATATCAATCTGGCTATATGCCAAGTTAGCAAACCTGCCTTTAAACTACACAGCCGTGTACCAGCAAGAATTATCAGTCAGCACCCTTACTTTTTGTACATGTTATGCTCTCAGTCTTTTGCCTGGTCCCATCTTGTACCCATTCCAAGTCTCTTAGGGAGTCTGACCTTGCTTATTCCTCTCCTGGATCTGCAACTGCTACTGCTCCTCTGATTTCCGTCCCAAACTAGTGTCTGTACTTGGCCTTCAGATCTGGATCCAGTAACATCCCAACCTGATCCAATTTGCCATGAAAGACTCTACCCTCTCCTGATCTATGTGACCAGCTCTATGACTAAATTTGGCCTTACCTACCCAAGAGGGAAATGTGCAAGATAACTTGTCAAGGGTCACAGAGTAGGTGGGATGGAGAACCATATATCTAAAATATGATGCAGTGTGATGTAATAAAAAATCAATAGAACTCAGAGCTGAAGGACAGATTTGAATCCTTACTCTGCCTTTAATGGCTGAGGACATGAACCTGGACAAAATGTTGAACTATATAACATACAAAGAGTTCTCCCTATTCAATACAACTTACTATGAAAACTTTTTATCATATACAAAAGTATAAAACCAGTAAAATGTCCTTAAGCCATCTGTAGAACTATGAACACTGGCCAATCTTGTCTCATCTACTCCCCCAACAATACTTTTTTCCCCTAAAGCAAACTCTAGGTCTCATTGTTTATCTGAAAATTTCATTTTTGTATATTAATAACACAAATCAATTGTTATTATCACATCTAACAAAGTTAACACTAATTCCATAAAATCACCTGATGCCAAGCTACGTTTAAATTTCCTAAATTGACAAAAAACTAAAAGGCAGCCTATGGAATGGGAGAAGATATTTGTAAATGACATATCAGATAAAGGGTTAGTATCCAAAATCTATAAAGAACTTACCAAACTCAACACCCTCCAAAAAACAAATAATCTAGTGAAGAAATAAGCAGAAGACATGAATAGACATTTTTGCAAAGAAGACATTCAGATGGCTAATAGACACATGAAAAGATGTTCAACATCACTTATCATCAGAGAAATGCAAATCAAAACTACGATGAGATTCCAGCTCACACCAGTCAGAATGGCTAAAATTAACAACACAATAAAAAAGAGGTGTTGGCAAGGATGTGGAGAAAGGGTAATCCTTTTGTACTGTTGGTGAGAATGCAAACTGGTGCAGCCACTCTGGAAAACAGTGTGGAGCTTCCTCAAGAAACTAAAAATAGAACTACCCTACAACCCAGCAATTGCACTACTCGGTATTTACCCAAAGGATAAAAAATATACATTCAAAGGGATACATGCACCCCAATGTTTATAGCAGCATTATCAACAATAGCCAAACTATGGAAAGAGCCAAAGTGTCCACTGACTGATAAATGAATAAAGAAGATGTGTTATATCTATATAATGGAGTATCACTCAGCGATCCAAAAGAATGAAATCTTGCCATTGCAATGATGTGGATGGAGCTAGAGTGTGTTATGCTAAATGAAATAAGTCAGTCAGAGAAAGATAAATACCATATGATTTCACTAATATGTAGAATTTAAGAAACAAAACAGATAAACATTTGGGAGGGGGGAAGAAAAAAAGAGAGAGGGAAACAAACCATAAAAGACTTTTTAAATATTTTTTAATGTTTATTTATTTTTGGGAGAGAGAGAGAGAGAGAGAGAGAGAGAGAGAGAGGGAGAGACAAAGCACAAATGTGGGAGGGGCAGAGAGAAATGGAGACAGAATCCGGAGCAGACTTGAGGCTTGAACTGTCAGCACAGAGCCTGATGCAGGGCTCGAACCCATGAGCCATGAGATCATGACCTGAGCCAAAGTCGGACGCCAAACCAACTGAGCCACCCAGGAATCCCTAGAGACTCTTAAAGACAGAAGACAAACAGCATTGATGGAGGGAGGCAGGTAGGGGATGGGCTAGATAAATGATGGGTATTAGGAAAGCACTTGTTATGATGAGCAATGGGTGTTGTTTGTAAGTGATGAATCACTGAATTCTACTCCTGAAACCAATATTGCACTGTTTGTTAACTAGAACTTAAATAAAAATTAAAAAAAAAATTCCTAGATTGAACACCAAAAATTCAAACAATTCAATTAAAAAATGGTCAGAGGGCCTGAACAGACATTTTTCCAAAGATGGCCAACAGACACATGAAAAGGTATTCAACATCATTAATCATCAGGGAAATGCAAATCAAAACCACAATGAGATACCACTTTACACCTGTCAGAATGGCTAAAATAAAAAAGACAAGAAATAACAAGTGTTGGTGAGATGTGGAGAAAAAGGAGCCCTTGTACACTATTGGTGGGAATGTAAACTGGTACTGCCTCTGTGAAAATAGTATGGAGGTTCCTCAAAAAATTAAAAAATAGAAATACCACATGATATAATAATTACACTGCTGGGTATTTATCCCCCCAAAAATGAAAACACACATTTGAAAAGATAAATGCACTCCCATGTTTATTGCAGCATTATTTATGATAGCCAAGACAAGGAAATAACCCAAGTGTCCATCAATAGACAAATGGATAAGAAAGATGTTAGGCACACGTGCGTGCGCGCACGTGCACGCGTGCGCGCGCGCACACACACACACACACACACACACTGGCATATTAGACAGCCATACAAAAGGATGAGATCGTGCTAGGTACAATAACAAGGATGAACCTACAGGGTATTATGCTAAGTGAAATAAGTCAGCCTGAAGAAGACAAATACTGTATAATTTCATCTATATGTGGAATCTAATAAAACAAATGAACAAACAAACAAAAAGCAGAATTAGATTGATGGTTACCAGAGAGGAGGGGGTTAGTGGGCAAAATGGATGCAGGGGAGAGGGAGATACAGATTTCCACTTTCCAAATGAATAAGTAACAGGAATAAAAGGTACAGCATAGGGTATACATCAATGACACTGTAATAGGCTTATGTGGTGATAGATGGTAGCTACAACTGAGGCAGGCACAGCACAATGTATGAACTTGTCAAATTGCTATGTTGTACACCTAAAACTAATGCAATATTGTGTATCAACCATAGTCAATTTAAAAATGAAATCATGGATTGTCTAAAACTTTTCTTTTAAATTTTTTATAGTTTGTTTTTCCTAAATAGGATCCAACTAAGAGCTACACATTCTATAACATTTTCTATTAGACAGTAAGGGAGAAAGCCTCTAGTAGGCTTTCTATTCCTATATAGAATAGTATAGAATAGAATAGAATAGAATAGAATAGAATAGAATAGAATAGAATAGAATAGAATAGAATAGAATATATAGTATATAGTATAGTATACATTATAGTATAGTATATACTATACAGTATAGTATAGAATATATACTATATAGCATAGTATACTATATATAGTATAGTATAGAATAGAATATATAGAATAGTATAGAATCACAGATTTATCTGTGATTTGTTATGAAATTGAGAACTTCACTCATCAAAAATCTCTAGATCTATGCTGTTCAAAATAATAGCACTAGCTACCCGTGGTTACTTAAATCAACTAAAATCATGTAATATTAAAAATTCAGTTTCTCAGTCATACTAGCCACATTTCAAGTGCTCAGTAGCCACATGTAGCTAGGAGCTACCATACTGAATGACCAAGCTACAGAATATTTCCCCCATCAGTAAGTGAATAGTCATATGATATCCATTTTACATCACTGCAGGAAATTCGATTGGGTTATGCTGCACTAGTATCTAAAGATACTTTCACTTCACAGAACTTAGAAAACAAGTCTCAATATAAACCTAATGTGCAGAATTATTGAGGGCTCATTAGAGTTATTTAAGACCAACTAGACCATTTCTGGTCCAGGGTCCTTAGATGTGGCTTCTCAAAAAGACTGACCACCACAAAATAACCTACAATTGGGCTATGCCTCCAAAGTTTACTTGTAACTTCTTTTGAATTTTAAATTATTTTGTTCAGGTTCCAGGCTACTGTTAAAATCTCAATTAACTCAAAATATGGTTGGGACACCTGGGTGGTGCAGTCAGTTAAGTGTCTGATTCTTGATTACTAGTCAGGTCGTGATGTTGCAGTTCATGGGATTGAGCCCCATGTGGGGCTCTGCACTGACAGCACAAAGCCTGCTTGGACTTCTCTCTCTCTCTCTCTCTCTCTCTCTCTCTCTCTCTCTCTCCTTCTCCTCCTCCTCCTCCTCCTCCTCCTCCTCCTCCTCCTCCCCTGCTTGCTTGTACACTCTCTTTCTCTCAAAATAAAAAAAAATTAACTTTAAAAAATGGTTGAGGGGCACCTGGGTGGCTCAGTGGGTTGGGCATCCGCCTTCAGCTGAGGTCATGATCTCACAGTCTGTGGGTTCAAGCCCCGCGTCAGGCTCTGTGCTGATAGCTCAGAGCCTGGAGCCTGCTTCGGATTCTGTGTGTCCCTCTCTCTCTCTCTGTCCTTCCCCCACTCATGCTCTGTCATTCTCTGTCTCTCAAAAATAAATGTTAAATTTTTATTTTTAATGGCTTAAATTTTATACAATGAACAGGAGGAAAAAAAACTATTATTGATTGCTATTGTGGACTAGCCTGGAAACCTAATAATTGTGTATAATGTAATTTCAGTTTGTAAAAGTGCCCTGCAAGGGGGAGAAAAGACAGTGTCGTTGGAAACATGTATCCCTCTCCTTTCTCCCCTTCTTCCACAGTGAAAAAGTAGAAACAAGGAAAGCAGAATGTTGGAAGACGTTTTATTTGGGAAAAGCCCTCCCCAGGCTGAGGTAAAATGGCTTGTCATATACATGGGATATATGTAAATTAGGCATTATAAATAAAAAACACAATTTCTAACAAAGGTAATCCCTTATAATTTATTTAAACTAAGGAATATAAAGGCTTTGCTTGATTATTCCCTCCTACATCACAGTCTCAAAAGAAAATTTCTTATTATGTAGGGTTAGTATAGGCCTTTCAAATCTTAAAAAAGATAGAAATCTTAGACTAAAAAGATTACTACATTTGACTATACTTTTTCAATTATCTATGCCAGGGGTGCCTGGATGGCTGAATCCGTTAAGCGTCTGACTTCAGCCCAGGTCAAGATCTCATGGTTTATGAGTTCGAGCCCCATGTCGGGCTCTGTGCTGACAGCTCAGAGCCTGGAGCCTGCTTCGGATTCTGTGTCTTCCTCTCTTTCTCTGCCCCTCCCCACCCACGCTCTGTCTCTCTGTCTCTCTCAAAAATAAAATAAACATCAAAATAAATTTTAAATTATCTATGCCAAAAAAACATTGCAAACCAAGTTAAAATACAAAACCCAGGCAAAATATTTGTAACGTACACAACAAAGTGCTAACTAACATCCTTAGCAAATAAAGAATCTCAAACCAGCCACAAGTGAGTACCTTCATAGCAAAATGGATGAAGAACAAGAATAAGCAATTTATAAAGCAAAAAATACAAATGGCTAAAAAAACAGAAAAATTTTCTAACTTCACTGATAAACCAAGAAATACAATGAAAAACAAAGAGATACTTCTTTTTCCTATTGAACACACAAAAAGAAAAACTTGATTTTAATTGGTAATCTCTAACACTCACTAGAAGAGAGAGAGCTGCTAGAGAGAGCAGAACTACTGGCACCTCTAAGGTACCACTAGTGTCTTTCTCAGCCCCTAAGAGAGTATAATACACTTGGAAGTAAGTCTTCACCCCAGTAAAAATGCAAAATCCATCACATAAATGTAAAGCATCATTCTCAATAGTTATGGTGGAGAATTTTATTAAGGGAAGGGGCATGAAAAACTTAAAAACTTTACTTTTTATGTAATATTACTTTATCTCTATTATATTTCACATTAAGGCACTTGAAAGCCCTTTTAGTCTGCTAGTCGGCATCTTCTCTGCAATGCTTCTTGGCACTGACTCATTAAGTATTCTTCATCTGATTCAAGGCAAAATATGCTTCTGATCAAATATGCACTCACATGCTCTTTGGCAAGCTACAAACCAAATTAGAAAAATCATAAATCTGGTGCTAAATGTTCTGGAGGGATGGTATATGCTATACCTTCCTTATCAGAAAAGCACACATATGGATTGCAATATGTCAACAAACCCCGTCTGTGACTTTTCTCACTCCTAATTTTAAAAATCATAGATCAATAAAGTAAACTATATTACTATATTTGGGTTAATAACTAACTAACCTAACTCCTTACTTTTCAAATGGAAATCATTCAAAATTACTTTGAAAGACATTTGAAATGTACTTGAAATGTACATTTCAATAACTAGATCTGCATAAAAGTTAAAAATAAATACATTTGATATCCCAAAGCTGGTACCAATTTTAATATCACTAACCACTTATACATATGGTTCTCCAAAGAAAGTTTGCTGTTAAATAGTCTATAAAATCATTCTATCACTGTGAATATGCCCTTTCATTTAAGAAAACCTTCAGTTTCCCAATTTACATCAATAAAAGAACATAACAAAAATGAACATCACTAACCTTTAACCATATATGCAAATGTGCATTTTCATGCCAGTTTTGTCATGCCAGTTTCATTTCACATGAAAATCATTTTAAAGGTTTTTCAATAATTAAAGCATTAGTGTCCAATAAACCATGTACATGGTAAACAAAATTCTTTGCAATTCATAAGGAATCAGGCAGGGTCTAAAAATACAATTCTGTAAATGATCATCTGGTAAAATGAACAAAGACTGAATTTTGCAAAATGAGACTTAGGTATATACTTATACTGCAAAAGAATGAATCTTTCAATTAAAGTAATAAAATGCATTAATCAAAATTCTGCAAATAAGACTATCAAAAATTACTTTAAAAATATATATAATAATCTATGATCATTAAAGTGTTTATACAAAAGATGCTAAAACTTCTCAAATATATTTCATAAAATAATGGTTATCATCAATTTTAGAAAACTCATTACAATTATCATTCAGTAAATATTCACTTCAGGACCTATACATGCAAAGTTCTGAGCTATGCACCATGAAGAGCAGAGAGATGGTAAGACATCTTTCTGGGACTTGCCAAGGAGAAAACAATCTAACAGTAAGGATAAGACATAAATATCCTAGACCCATGGAATTCACAGCTTAAGAGAGATGTTCAAGTTTATTTAACCCAATATATGTAACTACTCATGAAAAATCTTGTGTTCCAAACAGGAAAATTTCTTTCTGATTTGTTAAAAGTTCACTTTATGCCTATGGAAAATAATCAGAAGCCTTCTCTTCTCTTGAATCAATTATTCCACTTATAAAATATTCTACATACCCTTTACATGCCTTTTATTATTAATTACCTTTTATTATGTTGATTTTATCTTGAACAAAACACACATACACATACAGCAAATATTTATCATCCATTATTTGTTGTGAATATTTTACCTGCTACAATTTTTCCTTTAACATTATTCATATTTTGCTATTGTTTTTTGTTTTGTTTTCTCTTTTTGATGCAGGAAAATCTACAGATCATTTCTTCATGGTTTCTATCTTGAGGCCATTCTTAGAAAAATTACAGTGTCACCAGTGTTTTCATCTACTAGTTATATGGGTTCATTTAAAAACTGTGTAACTATTCAGTCCATCTGGGGCTTTATTCTCAGGCATACTGTGATATAAAGGGTTCAATTTAATTATTTTCCACATGCTTAAAACATTAACACTGAATAGAAGATAACAAAAATGTTTTTTAAGGGAAAGAGAAAAGAGAAGAAAAGAAACAATGAGAATCATGTCCAAAAACAAGAACAATTAAGCTAGCATCAGATTTCTCCACAGCAACTTTCAACAACAGAGGACAAGTGACCAGTGTTTGCAGAGTTCTGAAGAAAAGAAATTATGTCCCAAGAGCAGTCTGCCTAACCAAGATGACTACACAGGATAAATACAACAAAAGACATTCTCAACATGAAACAGCCACCACTGAGACCTTCATAAAGAATTCTGCTTAAAGGGGTGGCTCAGTTGGTTGAGCGTCCAAGTCTTGATTTTGGCTCAGGTCATGATCTTACAGTTCATGGGTTTGAGCCCCATGTCGGGATATGCACTGACAGCATGGAGCCTGCTTGAGATTCTCTGTCTCCCTCTCTCTCTGCCCCTGCCCCACTCTCTCTCTTTCAAAAATAAATAAAATATTTAAACAATTTTAATATAATTTATTGTCAAGTTAGCTAACATACAATGTATACAGTGTGCTCTTGGCTTCAGGAGTAGATTCCCATGATTCCTCACTTACATACAACACCCAGTGCTCATCCCAAAAAGTGCCCTCCTCAATACCTATCACCCATTTTCCCCTCTCCCAGCCTCCCCATCAACCCTCAGTTTGTTCTCTGTATTTAAGAGTCTCTAAATGGTTTGCCTCCCTCTCTGTTTGAAACTCCTTTCCCCCTTCCTTTCCCACATCGTCTTCTGTTAAGTTTCTCAACTTCCACACATGAGTGAAAACATGGTATCTTTCTCTGACTTATTTCTCTTAGCATAATACCCTCCATTTCCATCCAAGTTGTTGCAAATGACAAGATTTTATTCTTTCTCATTGCCAAGTAGTATTCCATTGTATATATAAACCACATCCTCTTTATCCATTCATGAGTTGGTGGACATTTGGGCTCTTTCCATAATTTGCCTATTGTTCATAGCACTGCTATAAACATCAGGGTACATGTGCTCCTATGAATCAGCACTCACTCCTATATAACCTTGGGTAAATTTCTAGTAATGCTATTGCTGGGTCATAGGGTACTTTTATTTTTAATTTTCTGAGGAACCTCCACACTGTTTTCCAGAGTGGCTGCACCAGTTTGCATTCCCACCAACAGTGCAAGTGGGTGTCCATTTCTCCACATCTTTACCACATCTGTTGTCGCCTGAGTTGTAAATTTTAGCCATTCTGACCTGTGTGGTGTGGTATCTCACTGTGGTTTTGATTTGTATTCCCCTGATGATGAGTCATGAGTATCTTTTCATGTATCTGTTGGCCATCTGGATGTCTTCTTTGGAAAAGTGTCGATTCATGTCTTCTGCCCATTTCTTCATTAGATTATTTTCTTTTTGGGTGTTGAGTTTGGTAAATTCTTTATAGATTTTGGATACTAACCCCTTATCCGATATGTCATTTGCAAATATCTTCTCCCATTCCATCAGTTGCCTTTTAGTTTTGCTGATTGTTTCCTTTGCAGTGCAGAAGCTTTTTATCTGGATGAGGTCTCAATAGTTCATTTTTGCTTTTATTTCCCTTGCCTTCAGAGATGAGTCAAGTAAGAAGTTGCTGTGGCTAAGGTCAAAGAGGTTGTGGCCTGTTTTCTCCTCTAGGGTTTTAATGGTTTCCTGTCTCACATTTAGGTCTTTCATCCATTTTGAGTTTATTTTTGTGTATGGTGTAAGAAAGTGGTCTAGTTTCATTCTTCTCCATGTTGCTGTCCAGTTCTCCCAGCATCATTTGCTAGAGACTGTCTTTATTCCATTGGATACTCTTTCCTGCTTTCTCAAAGATTAGTAGATCATACATTTGTGGGTCTGATTGTGGGTTCTCTATTCTATTCCATTGGTCTATGTGTCTGGTTTTGTGCCAATACCATACTGTCTTGATGATTACAGCTTGGCAGTAGAGGCTAAAGTCTGGACTAAAAAAATTTTTTTATTAAAAATTTTTTTAATAATTCTAATAACAGAAACTAAAATATAAATCAAATGTAAAATTCAAGGGTTAAAACATCAAGGAAAAAAAATCATAGTGAGTACTGAATTCTAGTTAATTATATTCCAGTTAAATACAGAACTAGAATTAAACAACTATAAACCTTAATTACAAAACAGAATGTAAATGTTATAAAGCTCAAATAAGTAAAAATAATGTGTAACAACCAAAAACAGGGAGAGGACAGGAAGGTAGAGTATATATGCACATCTTTCAAAACAGATCACATATAAAGTCTAAACAGAAATTTGCATCTTAAAATCATGGCTCTAACCTCATGTATCCATAATCTCTTTACAGATATTCCAAAATATATACTACCTCTTACAGTGAAGTACATATTTGGAAGTTCAACAATTGTTTAAGTACTTTTAGTATCCTTTCCTTTTTATAAATTAAAGTGAAAATACATTGAATCCTTTTTATTTACAGTAACAGACATAGTATGATCAACAGATCAATGGGTTACCCTTTTTTTTTTTTTAAGATTTTAGTTTTAAATAATGCCTATACCCAACATGAAACTTGAATTCAACAGATCAATGGAAAGGAAAGAAAGAGGGAAGGACGAGGAAGCAGAGAGGGAGGAAACTGTATTTCTCGCTATCTAATGTATTATGGTGGGTATCTGAGGGGTGATTTTTGAATTTCTTCTTTGTATTTTAATTTTTTATACTGAACTTACATCATTATACAAGGATAACAGTGATTTTTTTCTCTGTTATAAAAAATCAAACTAAAAGTAGACATAAAATAAAGATAAATAATCAAGATTACAAGGGTATTACTATCTTCTGGAAGCTACAAAATTGTGTTTGATACACAAACAACAAACCTGGATATCAAGATTATAGTTCATACATTTGAGCCAAGAACCTCTCAGATTTTTTAACTTCTTATATACAGAGTTGTGAGGTAGAAGTCCACTTTATGGGGTGCCTAGGTGGCTCAGTCAGTTAAGCCTCGGACTCTTGATTTGGGCTCAGGTCATGATCCCAGCCAGGGTCATGGGATCAAGCCCTGCATGGGGCTCAGCACTGAACATGGAGCCTGCTTGGGATTCTCTCTCTCTCTCTCTCTCTCTCTCTCTCTCTCTCTCTCTCTCTAGGCCCCTCCCTAGCCTCAAATTAAAAAAAAAGTTTTTTTAATCCTTTGTATTTTAGGACACTACTAAAGCTCTGTGCATATTTAGGAAGCCTGATCGCCTGAGTAAACAAACCCAGTGACCTCTGCTCAGTCCCATCTTCAACCGTCCTCTGCAACAGTGGACTCTGCAAAGACACCCTCCTTTACATTCTGGACAGTGCCTTGCACACAGCAGCCACACAAACATTGTTAAGTGACGAATGGGGCATTCTCCTGACTGCTCTGATCTCTGTCAGTGTCTCTGCAGGCTTCTGCCCACACTTCTTTCTCTCCTTGCCCGCCTACACAGAGGCGTCCCCCAAGGGTGGCTCTCACTTCACTCCTCTTCTCAGTCTAGTTTCCCTGAATTATCGCATCCACTCTCAAACTCTAGGTCTGGCTCCTCTTCTGAGCTCCAAAACTAAAATGGGAAGTTTGTGCTAGACATCTTGACAAAGATGCTGTCCAGCATCCTGAATTTGACACGCTGAGGTTGAATTACCTTTCACCCACCCGCCCCTCCCCCTGTCTATCTCTCATCCCATTGCCAACCAGCGTCTCCCCTTAAGTCTCAAATGGGGGCAGTGGCAACACATTCAGCTTCCTGGTCACAGAGAATGAGAACCTGGCGGCGTTTTCAACCCGTCCTTGTCTTGTGTCCACTCCTTTTATACCTCCATAATGTCTCTCACACACATTCCATCCTTCCTGCCCACACTGACATCATCTAACAAAAGCAGCACCCTATGATGAAAACACTACCAGGTCTGGACTCAAAAGACATAGCGTTTGAGTACAAGCTTTGCCCTGAATTTGCTTTGAGACCTTGAATACACTGACTAACATATTTTTAGTACAAATCTTTAAATCACAGGATAACTCTGAAGTATCAAGTTATCTCCAACCTTAGGAACAGTAGTATTGTATATACTATATGTGTGTGAATACACACACACATATATACATAGATGGCTATAGAAACACATGTGCACACACACAAACATGTATGATATCTATACAAACACATGAAAAGCATTATTATTATCTAAGCTGGTATAATATCTCATCTGATCTTGCACAAAAATGTTCCATTTTAATCTCGGTTCTCCAGGCAACCTTTTACCCTGAATGAAGGATTATTTTATTAAAACATCATTTGCTTCCTTTTAATGGTCTGCAATTTGTTCTCCTTTGCCAAAAGAATAAAACCAAAACTCTCTATATAGATTTCATAGTGCTCCTTTATCTGACCCCACCTTAGCTTTCTGACCTTATCTCCCAGTACACCCCCTCTATCACCCATGTTCTATCAAGACACAACACTATAACTTCCTTTCCCCAAATACACCCTGCGTTTATACTGTTCCCTCCAGTCTAGAATTTCCATTTTAGGAAACCTCTCCTTCAAGGTCCAATTCAGATATCACCTTCTCAATAATATCTCCACGGATCTTCATCAAGATAAGTGGCCCATATTTTTAACCTTGTAAATAGAAAGATCTTTATAATTCTCTCTTCAACTAGGTTATAAATTCCTGAAGGACCGAAACTATGGCATATTCGCCTTTGACTCCGTTGCTTGTCGAGTCTAATACAGTTTATTATGCATTTAATGAACGTGTGTAGAATGGAAATGCACAAATAAGGCTCCTTTAAGTCTTTCAAATTCAAAGAATTAGAAGCATGTAGAAAATTAAAACTATATTATATAGTGAAAATGTATAATCAGTAAATGATTAGGTGTACATATCTTTTTTAATGAAAATGATGAAAAAAATTTAAAAATACATCATTAAAGCTTCAAGCTAAACAAAAAGATTGTTTGGTGCTCCCTCTGCTGGCTTTGCAGCAAGCTAAGAATGTTGAACAATAACACTACAAAGAAGTAAACACAGATTCAGCTCATCTGCTCCCAGTATATACCTCCTACAAATAACCACAGTTGAAATTTTTAATTGAGTTCATTTGGAAATAACCCTATCTGCCAAAAAGTTGGTCTAAGAAAATTGTTTAAAAAGAGACCAAACCGATCTTATGATTTGAGTGGTAATAATTACTGCCAGAATTCCTGTTCATACCTTTGTTTTTTAACTAAACAACCTACTTTATGTATAAACAATTTTCAAATTTAGCTGAAACTATTGAGAAACAAAGTAATTAATATATAGTTTTTAAGAACCGATGAGGAGCATAAAAGGTTAAATTCTCCCTGTGTTTCTAAACAGAGTTATTCTGAGTACCCTGAAGGCATTTAATTCCAAAACAGGAAGCCACATAGAGGAACACTTGGTTACACTAATGTTATGCAGATCTTTTGGAACATACTTTTCTAAACACTTGCTGAAAGAACCTTTTCTATACTGCACGCTATCACATGAAGTTGGAGAAGGGTCCCACGGATACTGTAGTGCACATACTGCTCAAATTGCCCTTTGTTACTTCTCTGTTTTCCTCCACTTTTCTTACTTTAAATGGTCTTCTGCTTGCTCATAGAAAGAGCGGTAAAAAAACCAGGTTGGGGTCAAGGCATGTTTATTCACATACCACAGTTCAGTTGTTTTGGCATATACGTGGCATAAGAGCTATGATACGGCTTATGGCGGTCAACTGTTTTAAAAAATGATTTAGAACTGGTGTCCCAGAAAGATTAACCTGAAACTAGCAGAGACATCTCTGCTAAAGGCTAGTGTCTTTTCTAATAAATTCGTGTTTCCTGTGCTTCAGGTTACTATAAAATCTCTTTAATCTAAAACATGTTAAATGAGACCTCACCTTTGTCGTTGAACAAAGGATAATAGTAAACCATAGGTGAGGGACACAGCAGTGGATTTATGTAATTGAGTCGCATCGATGCTGGAGCTACCTCTGCTACAAAGCAAGCCACTTAACATGGTAGGCTCCATTTCCCAACCTTTCAAGTAAGGGTTAGACTACTAGTGACCAGAAAGATACTACTTGTGATTCTGTGACTAAACAAATGAACTAGATCCTAGGTCCACTTTAAGTTACAGGTATAAGGCAGAAAAAAAAAAAAAAAGGTGAGTGCATTTTTCATATGCCATTTGATCTCACACACCATTTCAACGCCATCCATGTTTAAAAATAGCTCTTTTTCTTAGTTTCTATCCTAGTTTATATTCAGTTACGTTTTAAAGAAAGTAAATGATCACTGAGCAATTATCCTTCTGTGTTGGAAATTAAGGTTTCATGCACATTCTTGATTATCCATAAAAGTGAAATGAAGTTAATATTAAAAGCAGCAATATTAAAAGTCTAGTCAGAAGAAGCCCAATAGAAAAAAATAGTCAATATATTTCGATCTGCTTATACTTACTTTCAATGAATTTATGAAAATATTTATTCCATTCATAACATTTAGGCAGTAAGAATTTTGTTGAAATCACCTATGAGAATGTCAAAATAGTATTTTTAAGCTATTCCACAGAGCTTGGAAATTATTTTCCCTTAAGAAATCTCCATGTGAACAAGAACAAGGGTTTTAGCCATGACAGTGTACTACTGACAGCATTCTTGTGCTGGAATACACAACATTTACCCCCACCCTCACTGGGATTGCAGAGATAAGAGACTGGTTGGTGAGTGGGTACCATCCTGTTAGTGCCTCAGGACAACAGCAGCCAGGCCTAGAGGAAGAAGCAGAAGGTCAGAGCACAGAGGATATTCCCAGGCTCACTGTGACTCTGTCATCCAGTGCATGGCAAGTTCTAAAATGCTGAGCTGCTGTCTTTTGAGCAGGGCTGTCAAATCATTAGATTTGTTTTTGGAAATTCAGCTCATGAATATGTCCTCTAATGTTCAGAGGGCATCCCTGCTAAAATGTACAATTACATATAAGGCTATAGCAAAGAAACCCTTACAACCCAAAAGATTTATCAGCAATTCATCATACGGTGATTTATTTCACTTTAAATTATTGAATGCTCTATTCAGAAATGATACAACAAGGTTTCAGAGCTGTAAATTAGCTGGCAGTTAGACAATATCTTAAAAAGCATTCTGAAGTGTAGAAGAAAAATATTCAGAATATGTGATTCATTTTCATTTAACATAATATATATTCAATGTTGAATGAACAGAGGAAACATGATGTGGTTTGTTGTAAACTGGAAACAGTAATATCCAATAAACGTTACGCTTCTTTCATTCCTTATGGTAATCCATTTACCCTATTAGCCAATAGCAGTGCAGTAAACTACTGAACAACTTGTGAACATTTCTGTAGAGAAAATTTCATTCCTGAACGAAATTACTGACATTTTCTGCAGAGAAAATGTCAAGGAAGGCCATTTATCAGGCTCCAGCTGTGTTGATGTCATTATGTGCAAGTGTGTGACATCAAACACTGATATTATAAGGTGTTCATCATAATAATTCAGTCCCTTCTAGACTCCATGGATGCAGTATAAACTGATAACAATCAACTCATGTTATGTCACATTTATTTCATAACACCTACATCAATAAATACTACATATTTTGAAATAAAAATACATATAAACAAATATAACTTTATATCCTAAATGTTTTTCCTATGGAAAATAATAACAAAAGATTTTATTAATGATGATTCACTATAATTTCACATAGAACTTCAGTGATAAAACTTAAGTTCTATCTCCCGTTTAAGACCAGCAGGCCTCTAAAAGTATACTTCCTTAGGCTCTTGCTTAAAAGTGAATTTAAGAAAATAATGGTGTTTAAGAAAAAAAAATCAGTTGTTGTTTTTTTTTTAAGTAGGCTCCAAGCCCAATGTGGGGCTTGAACTCATAACCCTGGGATCAAAGAGTTGGATGCTCTACCAACTGAGCCACCCAGGCATCCCAAAAACTATTAGTTTTAAATTGTAACTCTATTCTATTGCCTTTAGCTAATCTCAATATGGCAGCCAAAACTAGTAGAGTAACTGGTCAATTTACATCACTATTTAGTTTGACTGCAAAATCAAATGTTAAATCAGTTTCCTGAATATTATACAGCAAAACAGGTTACTTTTATTTAATTTTTTATATTGATATTTTGTAAATGTACAAAGTTAGATCCAAAACCAATAGAAAATATTTTAGTATTATCTAAAAACATGTTGTTGAACAAAATAAGACAGATACAATATGCACTATGTGATATATTTATATAATGTTAAGAAAAAAGAGACAAGGGCACCAGGCTGTCTCAGTCAGTGGAGCATGAGACTCATGACCTCAGAGTTGTAAGTTTAGGTCCCATGTTGGGTGTAGAGACTATGTAAAAATAAAATCCTTAGAAGAACAAACAAACAAACAAACAAAAGAGGCAAAATGAGTCTAGTGTAGAAGTCAGATTAGTGTAACGATTAGACAGCAAGTAGTGACTGAAAGTGTCAAGAGGGGGGTCCTGTGTTCTGTTTCTTTATCTGGGTATTGGATACATAGGTATGATCACTTTGTGATGAACACTCATTGAGCTTTAAACAAAACAAACCAAAACCTGTAGGCAGAAGCAATTGGGGAGTCACTGAAGTCCACCCCAGGCATACATACATGCACTGTAGTTTAGTATGGATGTCTAAAAGAAAGATGAATCTTTTAGGAGGGAAGCAGGACAAGAGAGACAAGCTGAGGAACGGACCTATTAACAAGCCACAGATATGTGGTAGAAAAAGAAAAAGAAAGGGGCAGGCACATTTATGTAAGACTCAATCCCAATCCCCTAAACACAGCATGTGATAGATAAACTGAGAGGTTCATGGGATCAGGGCTGGGACTATGGACTCAATGGGGTCCCTGTTATATTAGGACCTCATTTTAGAATGCAAAGGGAATCATACTTGTTGATCTCCATGTACCAGATACTGTGCTAAAAGGTTTACAAAGAAATTATGTTACCATTTACTAGACCAAGGATACAGAAAGAGCTCAGAAGATGTTTACTAAATTTAATTGTCATAATCCTTACATAACAGATATTATTATCCTTGTCTACAGATAAAGAACTTGAGGCCTGATGAGTTAGTTACTTGTGCAAGCTTTTAGAAAAAACAAGTGGTGGAAAAGCTCCGTCCTTTTTTCTTTGGGAGGAGTTGGGAAGAAACAAGGAAAGTGGCAAAAGTAATCAACTCCTCCATTTTAATTTAATCTTTCTCCCTGCAAAACAAGTCATGATCTTTAGAAGGCATGGCGCAAGTCAGTTCAACACAGTGCCTATCATATGAGTTAAGGATTTCATCTGGGGATCAAATTAGGATCCCTCAAATGAAAAGTTTTCAAATTGAGCGTGAGATAAGGCCTAGAAGCCAAGAAACAGGAGGACCAAACAGCTGGGATCCAATAGTTGCTTTCCTGAAGCAGAGCTGAGCTGTACACCATCTAACACATATCATGAAAGGGCATCAGTTAGGCACTGTGGAGGACCGTCTCCCTAAGAGCTCCCCGCAACCCTGTCCTTCTATGCCTTGAACCATATGAACGCTAGGTTGAAGCAAAATGCTTTCCAAAATTATTCACTATAACTAAAATGAATAGGTACAGATACAGACACAGATATAAATAATCAAAACTATGCCTTGAAAATATGTATAGATAGGCCAAGTGTGGGCAGTGTGTTTATATTCTGGAAAATCCATTTAAGTCTCTAAAAGACCACAATCTAACAATGTCTACCAGAGTACTGTTAACAACATTTGATTTACCTGTTTGGAATCTTGGAAACAAAGTTTCTTTCTTGTTTTCTTTTTTCTTTTTTCTTTTCTTTTCTTTTCTTTTTTCTCTTCTCTTCTCTTCTCTTCTTTTTTCTTTTCTTTTCTTTCTTTCTTTCGTTCTTTCTTTCTTTCTTTCTTTCTTTCTTTCTTTCTTTCTTTCTTGCTAGGCAGAGAACTTTACTAACCTTGTTTCAAACTTTATTCTCAGGCTTCTTCAGCTTAATTAGCTGCAGAGAATGAATTGTGTATAAGCAAAAACTGAAAAGAGCTGCAGTGTCCAAGAGACTTGGGCTTAAAAATATTAGAGATCTAGATTTTATCAGATCCATCAACAATAGTTTTAAAAAGCAGTCATAATATAAAATAGCTCCCAGTAACTCCTTCAAGTTTTATCTTCTTCAGAAGGTGCCTCTATTCATTTGCTTCATTCTTTGAAGCTTCATCCAAGTTTTCCACAAGATCTGGAACGTCATCATCGCCCTCCTCTCCGGTAGCAAGCGGTACCTTTCCATCCACACACTGGGTGGGCAGAGCTTCAGCCAGTCTTAAACTAGTCAGACCGTCTGCACCAAGTTGGTTCAAGAAACTGGGTAGCATTTCTGTCAGCTGCTTTGTCTCAGCGTGACCTGTAATGGTGAAAGTTTTCGCTGCCAGGGATGCCTGAACTTTAGGGTTCTTAAAGTGGACCCCTGCTCCTTGGTTTGTGAACATATTCACTTCTTCAATACCAGAGATATCTTTTACCCCCAACTTCTTTAAGGAGAACTGAATTTTTTTTTTTTTTTATCATCTGCTGTAGCTGTTCTAGGAGCCACCTTCTTCTTTGCGTGAGCAGTTCCCTTCCCACCAATGCGCACTTGTGCTTGCAGTTCAGTGAGTTTCTTCTACTTCATGATAGCTTCTTTCATCTTGTTGGAACAGAAATGGGACCGCGTGCAGGGGATGTCTGCACTCGGGGTGCAGGGGGGATTCTCAGGTGGACCAGCTGAGATTAGATACACACATATGGGGACACAAGAGGATACTAGAGCCAGAGTTTCTTTTTTATATGACATTTTTCTAATCTGGCAAGCAATAGATTTTCTCCTTCTGTTTCTAACGTAGTAGGCATCCAATAACTATTGTGTCTAACTTCTCAATCTTATCTGTGTCAGCGAGAATGAGCACAGGCCTAGACATACTAGTAGAGTGTTTTCAGTCTACCTCCTACAGACTTATGGTGCAGACAGGGTAGTATCGTTTAAAATTACAAAACTCATAACTTTAATATGTTAGATCTCTTAATTATACAATTGGGAATACAAATCCAAAACACCTACCACACTAATATCTTAATATTTTCTAAAGAAATTCACACAATTCAAATACCAAAGGAAAATAAAAATCCACCACAAAATGAAAGATACTATACATTTCATGTGTTACAAATCTTATATCTTGTATCTTGTGATACAAATGTATCTGCCCTATAGCTATATTGAATGAAATCTGCTTTAATCAATTGATCAATACTTCCTATAGCAAACAAATCAGTAAGAAAATTCATAAGGCATAAAACTTCAAGCATCAGAAAGATTGCTAAGTGTGTGGGGTCATTATGTGTCCACAGAATACTATTTCACTAGTGCTTTCCATTAAAAGAAAATGCTGGCTTCTGAAAAACATGAAAACAAGACTTGTGTAGTATTTACTTTAAGGAATATTTGTTATTATTGAGATGTAGTAAGTAAAAATCTAATTTTATCAAAATCTCTCATAAGAAAAGTTAAACTAAAACTCAGTATGGCCCTGTGCACACATATATTGAAATAATCCTGGCACATTGTATCAGAAGGAACTGTACCTATCATGTCTCTCCCTAAAACATCCCTGATAGGCAATTTTCTAGTTTGTTTTTGAATGTTCAACAACAGTTACATTGGTATCTCTAAAAAAGCCCATTCAATTTGGGGCACACAAAACTACTAGGAAATTCTTCTCTATATTTAGTAAAATTTGTCCTTTTTAAGCCTCCTACTGCTACCTACTGCTTTTACTCTGCCTCCATGGCAGCCAGGTGTGGCCATAAGACTAAGTTGCCAAAAAAATGTCAGTGCAAATTCTGAGAAGGTTTCTTAAAAGAAAGAAGGTGTGGCTTTCCCCCACACCATACTCATCATCTTCTTGCTGTCTGGAATAGGGATGTGACTGCAGGAGTTCCCGTGATTTACCATGAGGTGATCCTGAAGATGGAAATAATCATTTGGTGAAGATATTAGAGTCATTGTCCTCAATGACTTTGTGGAAGGGTTGCTCTAGCCCTGGACTATCCATCCCCAGACTTCACTTACACAAGGGAATAACCCTGTGTGTGTATACTCATAACCCAGAACTTAGGAACTTAATTCCTACTCACATACTGAATCTGCAGATATGTTTTCAGTATTTGAAGAACAACATCACATTCTACCTACATTCTCCCTACTTTAAACTTTTAACAGTTTCAGCTTCCTCATCATCTAAGTTACCCTCTTCTATAAAGGTTCAAGTTTTTCAGACTTATTCTTAAAAGTTTCGGAACAGAACTCAATGCATCCACCAGATGTGAGCTGACCGACAGAAAACAGATGGATTATTAACTTCCTTTGTTGTCTTTATAAGACATAAGATGCATTAGCTTCTTCAGCAGTCCTCAAGACTAAAGATTCATACCGTGGTTATAGGTAGCCAAAAAAAGATCTAGTTTTTACTTTGTTTTGTTTTTCACTGCAAGTACTATTAACCAGGCTTTCCCTAATTTGTATATGTTTAGTAATTTGTTTTTTCTCTTTAAGTGTAAAACTTCAGATTTCTCCTTATTACATTTCTCCTTACAGTCCATTACTCCATGCAATGCAAATAAACCTTGAACCCCAATTTTGAAATTCCACCTAATTAACTATCCTTCTCAGTTTCCATCTTCTGCTTATTTAGTTAGCAAGGTTTCTATGTCCCCACCAAGTCCTTGGCAAGAACTTGACATAATCAAGGTGAAAGAAAGAGCCCTTCAGTGATCCACTGAAGACTTCTCTGCCAGTGGACAAGCAGCAAATGATCAATAGTCTAGGGAGGCTGGTCCAACCAGCTGAGTCCCAAAGGTCCATTCCTTCTTTCAAGAACTCAGACTCAAAGACAGGGCCATAGGAGGCCACAGGTGGCACTCAGGAAGCCTGGAGCCTGACCACCACCACACAGAAAGAGACTGGCAGCATGGGCTGACTCACTGTGCTGGCAGGTAAGTATGAAGAGGTAGAGGCAGGAAAAGCTGTAGCACTTGTTTATATAACAAATAAAAGGAAGTCTCTTTCTTTAAAAAGAAAAAAAGTTTTCTCCTTAAAAAAGAAAAAAATCTATGAGTATATTGAGTGTAGGGGGGGACTTGACTAGTGATTGATTGACAAAGCAGTGTAAATTCCATAACTACCCCATTTGCATAGATATTGATTGCAGTGGGCTTCAAAAGACTGATTATGCGGCTTCTTAGATTTGAAATGAGTGTCTTGTACCTTGGCCCTACAGAAAAACCAAGAAGCAAACATTAAAAAACTTAAATATGCACATGTGAAAATGTATTTATGATTAATGATAATTTATTAAGTGCAATACTGTGCTAAATTAATATATGCAGAGTAAGACTGACTTGTGCTGATGGAATTATCTTGTTTATGATTACCGTTATTGACTTTAAAAGAGATACACCACTATTTTCTGAATAAGAGGTATAGTCCAACATACACAATGTAAAACATTACATATTTACTCTACTGTCACTAATCATTAATTTGATGTAGTCTCAGTCATTGTCAATTAAAGGTTCCTATATCTATAAATGTCATTCCACTTATAGAAAAAGAATATACATAAATGATATTTAAATATACACTTATTATTTCTGATTCTGTATGAGAAACATACATAGTGAATTATAATACTTTATCAATTCATAATTACACCACTATCCCTTAAATACATTTCATCTTAACTGAAATTACTCAATATATGTAAGCACTTACTGTTTTTAAAGTAATTATTAAATATTGGTAGCAATTAAAATACTTTTTAAATTTATTACACTACCATGAAGTAGAGGACAAACTGCATCCACTCTTTTCTCTGGGAAGTTATACTTTTTTTTCCAATTAAATAACATATTGAGGTTGGCTGACAAATCATTTAGATTTTTCTTGTTTTTATGGTGTTTTTCCAATGAGTAATCTAAGAAAATATAAATCTAGGTAGGTTGCAGTTTGAACCACTACTCAGATAGCTTTTTATTTTCCTTTTGGTGAGGGAAAGAAGATCTACAAATTAGTATTGTTTTGTCTAGTTTTTGGTCATGGTTCAGGTCAGTTTTAAGTCCCTACTTAAATCTAAATTAAATTAAATTCAAAATGTAATGCTGCTTTATTGCTCTTATAGATTCATTTTTCTGTTTTACTTCAATGCTGTCAACAAGTCTATGTGTTGTGGGTAGGCTGAACAAAGTTCCATGCAATTTGGTCAGGGTGGCTTATTGGGGACCATTTAAAAGAGAACTATCTATTCAGTTCTTGTTAACTCATATTGTTCTTGCAGCTGACTAGGACTGTTTCAATAAATCTTATTCAATTCTTAAAGGACCTGAAAACTTTTCATTGATCCCACTAGCTAACAGCTTTGTCTTTAGGTAATCAAGTATGGAAGTCTAGAAACAATGATCTCTCTTGATCTGCACAATGTTAAAACTAACATTAGCAAATAATTAAAAAGAAAAGGCGGAGCTCAATAAAAATAAATTAAGTTCACTATTACCATATATTCTATTTCTTTAGATATTAAAATAGTAAACCTAAGGGGAGACTAAATGTTTCATTCTTCTGTCTCAAAACTAATTAATTAACCTAAACTAAAAGTATTTAATGCCTTTACCTGATGAAGTTCTGGAGTGATGGGGTTCATGGGGTAAAGAGCTGATGGCCAAGAAAGAATTCTTGAAGATGTCTTTGGTGCAAAAAAGTGATTTTATTAAAGCAGGGGGACAGGACCTGTGGGCAGGAAGAGCTGCAGTGGGGTCATGATGGGTAACTCATTATAAACCTCAGGTTGGGAGGGGGTCAGGGATAGAGTTAAGTCTCTAAGGAATTTTGGAAGCAAGGTTTCCAGGACCTTGAGGGGCTAACTGTTGCTAGGGAAACACCATTTTTTACCATTTAATAAAACCTCAGTCATGAAACCCTTTAGATGTATATGGGGGGGGGGGCATAAGCTTAGAGTATGATTGCTAGCATATACCCTGGGGCAGCTGAGATAAAGGAAGTAGACTTACAGGATCCTCAAGGTTGGGATAATGTTAAGCTAAGGTTCTCTTTTGCCCCTAGCAAACTGTCATCATTGAGGCAGCTGATCTCCTAGAGGGAGGTCACTCTGCTGGGTTTCAAGGACTTATCAGTGGGCTGTAGGCAGTAAGGGAATTTAATTTTTCATTTGTCTTTGTTTCTACATTACCATGGCAAGCACTTAAACCCCTTTCCTTTGTTCTTGGGTAGCCAGGAGTGTTTGAGGAATATCACACATATTCCACCTGAGGGGGTGCTCGTGGCAGTGGCTATGCCAGCCTGTATTTTGCCCCTCAGCCTGCCTCACGCTCCCTCATCATACCTGGACTTAGCTTCTGATAGCCTGGCTGAAAGACAACTTTCCTGAACATCTTGAATAAGACAATAAAACTACTGCAGAATCTACACTGAATGTCACAGTGGGAAACAAGATTTCTTTAGAGCAACAATTGATTCATTTCCATATGGTAACTTTATGGGTTTTTGCTTTGTTTTGTTAAACCAGTGTTAAAATGTCAATTCTCTTCCTTCTAGTTCTCCAGATCCATACACCAATTTTCTCCTAGGCCCACACTACTGTGAACAGGGTATAATAAACACCATCCCAATTTTACAAGATTGGTTTGTTTGGTTTTGTGAGCAACATGAATGATAGTTAAGGAAAAATAAATCTACTAGAGTAGAAATATGCCTATTATTTTACACCTTATAAGTCTGGCATCTTCAACTATTAAAATGGAGCCACTATCATGGGAAATTATTTGAAATGTATTTTTAAATTAAATGAAGAAAATGATTCAAGTTTCTAGTTTGGGTTTAGGTTTTAAAGATGGCTACTTTGTTGCTGAGGTTAAAATTCTTGCAGAATGAATCTGTTGTAAGTTCTCTTGAGACTTCTTTGGGCAAATATTTTGTTGTAATTGGAGATGGTCCTAGATCTTTCGATAAATCTTTTCACCTAATTTAAGCAACTGTAAAAAAGACTTTATAAATACTTTGATATTTTACTACTGAATCATCACAGCTCTGTGACCTTTGATCTTTATTGATGAATGTTTGGGTTTGGCAAAAGGTGTTTTTAAATTTTATTTTATTTTATTTATTTTTTTTTTAATTTTTTTTTAACGTTTATTTATTTTTGAGACAGAGAGAGACAGAGCATGAACAGGGGAGGGGCAGACAGAGAGGGAGGCACAGAATTGGAAGCAGGCTCCAGGCTCTGAGCCATCAGCCCAGAGCCCGACGCGGGGCTCGAACTCGCGGACCGCAAGATCGTGACCTGAGCTGAAGTCAGACACTTAACCGACTGAGCCACCCAGGCGCCCCGAGGTGTTTTTAAATTTTAATACTAATATTTGGAGGGATAAAGGTCATTAGCACCCATAACAACAATAAAAATGCTTTGTATTTACATGATATTTCTTCCTCAAGAAAGAAAAGAAAATTCCTTCTTCAAAAAAAAAACAATGTTGACTGGAAATTTTGTTTTACAAATTTATAACAACTTTAAGATATTTTAAATATAACTGGCTGTAATTTTGCAGGGGATCTAATTTTGCTATATGCAAAAATAAAATATATTATTGCTTCAAAAACCATACACAACTACCAAGCAAATGGAGCGAATTTACCTTAATCTTGAGGTAACTCATAAGATTTCTTTGTATGTAATTCATAGGTATCTCTTTGTATGTATTTTCTAAGTATAGTAGAAGACATATATTTATTTATATATATATATATATAATAGTATGAATATTAAAGACAGTAGTTAGAAGACAGAAGATATTATTTGATCTGATTATTTTACAACAAAAATTGGGGCAGTGGGGTGTGGCAGAGCACAGTTATAAAAGGATATGGAATTACTAATTGGTTATTTCTTTTGCGAAGGAAGTCCATTAGTCTATGTAATGTGTTCATAGAAACCTTCACTTTAGAATGAAATGCTAAATTACCAGGCCAGCTCACAATTCTCACTAGGATGCTAACATCAGCTAACAAACTTTGTCATATTTTAGATAGATGAGTCTCATTATGAGCTCTCAAGACTTCAGTAATAAAGTTGGTCTAGTGAGCCCACAACCTATAGACCCCTCCCCTCGATGCCTCAGAACCTGGCACAGGCACCCACCAAGGAAATACAATAATGGAAAGGAGAGCCAAAGGGCTAGAGGGCAGCAAAACAAATTGCAAAGCAGTGTCGATACCACAAACTGGAAAAGACTGTGAGGTATTAAAACAGCAATATTCCAACAGGGGAAGGGTTCCATTTTGAGCTAATTTTGGATTTAAGTTATTCCACAAAAAACATATCAGAGAGAAAATAGGCTACAAGGTTTAAGCTGTTCTAAAATAAATATGAAGTTAGACTTATAAGAGCTACCTTTTAAGCTCCTCTACTAATAGCAAAAATGGCTGAGATTGACATCTGCAGAAATTTTAAACCCAAATCATATGACAAAATAGACAAATCTTAGAAATAAATGTGCAAGTGCACCTGCTTTTCTCACAGCAGAGCATAAAAATATTCCAAACCCAGACAGACTGTAGAAGTGAAGCTTTAGGAGTCTTTCTTGAACTATAGAAATGATATCCATGTGAACACTAATGTGCCAGTGTTTTCATTTGAAAGGTCAGTAATATCTTTGATAATAAACCCTGGTTCCTATTGTACAATATTAGTGGCAAGCCAACTACATCTAAGGCAAAGGAAAGAAGCTGACAGAATGCTTGCCTCTGCAAAGTTTCAAGAGTTGGTCTGTCATAAGGGTGCACAGAGATAAAGAAATGTAAGAGTTCAAGTTCATTAATGTCTGTTAATTTTCCCGCTAAAGTAATATACCTTATTGTAAGAAACACAAGATTTTTTCTTTAGAAGACAGGTTATATCTAGGAGTAAAGAAGTGGTTTAGAAACTGAGAGAAAGCTGAGAGACTCTCAGGGGGAAAGGCACCAAAACACTGGCCCAACTTCTTCAGCAGTGATATAAACCTTGGCGCTTCCTGTCTAATGCCATCCCTCCCCAGCCAGGAGGAGCCAAGCAGGAGCCACGGTGGGCTGTGACGTGCTGGGGGAAAAAGAAAATACTGGCTGCAAGTATATATACCACTCCTGGTTAAAATAAAACAAAATAATCTGCAATTCTTTATTTTTTCTTTTTTATTTTTTCTTAATGTTTTTATTTATTTTTGAGACAGAGAGAGACAGAGCATGAACGGGGGAAAGTCAGAGAGAGAGGGAGACACAGAATCTGAAACAGGCTCCAGGCTCTGAGCTGTCAGCACACAGCCTGATGCGGGGCTCAAACTCATGGACCGCGAGATCATGACCTGAGCTGAAGTCGGACGCTCAACCAACTGAGCCAACCCAGGCGTCCCTACAATTCTTTTAATCAAAGATCACATTATAGACAAAAGTGGAGTTAAAATGAAATCAAAGGCGGCTCGCATACAGAGATAATTAGTATCTCCTAATTTTATCATAATAATAATAATAATAATAAACTCATCCCATTGTCCAAGTAAATTTGATGTCTGGTAAAAACTATTCTTAGTCTCTTATTTTACTTTTAAAAAATAATTTTAAAAATCAAACTACTCTTTGTTGGATGTTTATTACCTGTGACATAAATATTGTTAGGTGATATGTTAAAAATAATGACTTTAAAAATTATTAAAGTCAAAGATGTTTGGGCACCTGGGTGGCTCAGTCAGTTAAGCCAATTCTGGATTCCAGCGCAGGTCATGATCTCACGATCTGTGAGATTGAGCCCCCCATCCCCACCCTGCCAGTCCACCAACATCAAGCTCTGCAGTGACAGCCTGAAGCCTGCTTGAGATTCTCTCTCCCTCTCTCTGTTCCTCTCCACCTCTCAAAATAAATAAATAAACATTTTTTTTTTAAGTTCACTTATTTATTTTGAGAGAGAGAGACAGAGAGAGAGCACGCAAGCAGGGAAGGGGCAAAGACAGAGAGAGGGAGAGAAAGAATCCCAAGCAAGCTCTACACTGTCATCATGGAGCCTGATGCAGAGCTTGATTTCATAAACCATGAGATCATGACCTGAGCTGAAATCAAGAGTTGGATGCTTAACCAACTGAGCCTCTCATGAGCCTTCATTTTCATTTTATAAAACCTAGTGTCTCAGAACTTTATAAGGCTTCTCTGTGAGGGTTTCCTTTCTGGTTTATTTGTCTGTCTCTGACTGTAGAAGTTATACATGCTCATTATTTTTAAAAATTTTTAAATATGAGAAGAGAAACTAGAAAATAAAAATCAGGGGCACCTGGGTGGCTCATTCACATCTGACTTTGGCACAGGTCATGACCTCACAGTTTGTGGATTCAAGACCCGCATAGGACTCTGTGCTGACAGCTTAAAGTCTGGAGCCTGCAGCCTACTTCAATTTCTGCCCCCCTTGCTCTCTGCTCCTCCCCCAGTCACACTCTGTCTCTCTCTGTCTCTCAAAAATGAATAAACATTAAAAAAATGTTTTAAAAAGAAAAATCACCTGTAATTCTATCTTCCAGAGAACTACTGTATGTGTATGTATATGTGTGTATTTGTATGTATGTGTATTTCCCATGGTATCATCTATACATAATAGTTTATAACTTGTCTTCCTCACTTAATATGTTGAAGACATCTTTTTGTGTTAATAAATATCTATCTACCTCATTGTTTGCAATAGACTAGTCATAATCTGAATGTACATACATACCTATATTTAACGACTGAGGAAACTAACTGTAAAAAATTATAAAAATAATTACTGTAGGATTTAAAATAAATAATTGCATATATAAAGATTAATCACTTGACTAATAACTAATACTCAAGTTATTTCCAGTTTTTATCAGTAATTCTACAATAAAATTTTTTGCTTATAAATTTATGGGATTATTCATTAGGGCAAATTTCGAGAATTAGAATTGCTAAGAAAAGTAACTATTTTAATTTTCATACATATTACCAGATTGCATTCCAGAAAGGCTGTACCTGTTTTGTCACCAATGCATATCACCATTTGTTTTCTTCCTTGGCAATATGATAGATGAAAGTGGTATTTCTGTGTCATTTCTATTAGTATCTCTTTGATATTATTAGAACAGAAAATCTTTTCACATATTTATTGGTCATTTTAATTTGTTCTTTTGCCAACTGCCCACTAATAAAAGCAAATAAACAAATAAAAATATCATTTTCATTTTTCTATTGGGATTGTTCATCTTTTTCTTATTGATTGACAAGGCCTGCTTATATATTAGAGCTATTAATCCTTAGCAGGGTACAATAATTGCAAATGCTTTTCCCAGTTTGTCATTTGTCTTTCAACTTTGTTTACAGTATGTTCTATTGCATTGTTATTTACTTTTAATGTAGTGAAACACAAATATCACTAGGCAAGAGGAAGTAACAGAGAAGAGATTTATCTTGCCACCTGAAACAACTAAAACACTTAACAAAATATATGAAAGAATGATTTTTCAAGACATTGGACATCAGGCAGCAAAGACATGGGATCCCTGAGATGTGGGAAAACAAGAAAGTAAGTCTTAAGATTGTTCCAGCTTATTGCCTAGAGAGAGTTTTCAGGCCACAGTGCAGGGAGGCATAACTCAGGCCGAGCCAACCAGGCTTCCTGACTGTAGGAGATGGAACTGAGAAGCCAGGGAGGCCATGACTGTTAAGAGCTTTCAGGGCAAACAATCAGAGAGGAGAGAGCAGCACAGAAAAAAGAAATCCCTCACATCTTCAGCTGAGTATGGATTAGCTCATATGTTTGAGGAAAAAAACTCAGGTCAAGAAAAGAGCCATCCAAAAGAATTAGAGAAAACTGATACCTGCATAGGGCTGAGAGTAATTTGGGGTCCTCCTAGCCATAATTCATGGGGCACTGGATAAAGTCCTCTGAAGAGATTTATCTCATTAATGAGCAAAATCAACCCCACACAAAAGGCTGCTCTGGTCCCATCTAACAAAGCTTAACTTTCAGATTTGAAAAGGATCAAACTGTTTCCAGATAACCTAACTGTATCCCAGAACAAGGTTAAAAAATATTTAGAATAAAACAAAAATAGGGGTGCCTGGGTGGCTCAGTCAGTTAAGTTTCCAACTCTTGGTTTCGGTTCAAGTCATAATCTCACAGTTTTGTGAGTTCGAGCCCCATGTCAGGCTCTGTGCTGGCAGTGTGGAGCCTGTTTGGGATTCTCTCACCCTCTCTCTCTGCCCCTTCTCAGCTTGTGTTGTCTCTGTCTTTATCAAATAAATAAATGTAAAAAAAAAAAAGAAAGAAAACAAAAATACCCACCACATACTAAGTAAAATCCACCACGTCTGCCATCTAATTTAAAAAAAAAGCATGTAAAAAAGCAGAAAACTACAAGTCAAAATGAAGCAAAAAAAAAAAAATCAATTGAAAGTAACCCAGAAATGATATCACTGATAGAATTAGTAAACATAGCAAAACAGTTATTATATGTATTCCACCATTATGTTCAAGAAGCCCAGGGGTCAGATTTTTTTTTTTCTTTGTTAAGGGCAGGATAGTACATAATTTAGGTTTTGCAGGCCATACAGTCTCTGTAACAACTACTCAACTCAGCCACTGTAATGCAAAAAGCAGCCACAAACAATATGTTAATGAATGGACATGGCTGTGCTTCAATAAAACTTTATTTACAAAACAAATCTTGTGGGCCAGATTTAGTGTATGGATATCAATTGTCATCCCCTAAACCAGAGGAAACATTAAACATGTTTAGTAGATTTTCAAAAAAAGACCTTTGGAACATGAAACTCATAGAAGAAAGCATAGGAATAAAGCTCCTTGACATGGGTTTTGGTAATTATTTTTTGGATATGACATCTAAGCACAGGCAACAAAATTAAAAAAAAAAAAAAGAAAAAGAAACAACAGATAGGACTCCATCAAACTAAAAAGCTTCTGCACAACAAAAGAAACCAACAACAAAGTGGAAAGACAACCTACAGAATGGGAAAACAGTATTTGAAAACCATATATCCAGTAATGGGTTAATATCCAAAATATATAAAGAAGTGATACAATTCAACAGCAAAATATTAATAATAATAATAACAACCCAATTTAAAAATCGGCAAAAGACCTAAAGAGACATTTTTCCAAAGAAGATACACAAAACGTGAGATGATACAAGAGAAGATGCTCAGAATATATTCATTAGGGCAATGCAAATTAAAACCATAATGACATATCACCTCACACCTGTTAGAATAGCCATCATCAAAGATACAAATGATAACAAATGCTGGTATTGATGTAAGGAAAGAGAACTCTTGTGCACTGTTGGTGGGACTGTAAGTTGGTACTGTGGAAAAAAACATAGAGGATACTCAAAAAATTAAAAATATAACTATCATATGACCCAGCAATTCCAATTCTGGGAATATGTCTACAGGAAACAAAAACATTGAAACAAAAAGTTTCTGCACCCGCATGTTCACAGCAGCATTATTTACAATAGCCAAGACATGGAAACAACTTAAGTGTCCATCAGTGGATCAATGAATAAAAGTTGTAGTATATATAATGGAATATTATTTAGCCATTAAAAATTAAATCCTGGGGTGCCTGGGTGGCTCAGTCAGTTAAGCGTCCAACTTCGGCTCAGCTTATGATCTCACAAAGTGTGGGTTCGAGCCCTGCGTCGGGCTCTGTGCTGACAACTCAGAGCCTGGAACCTGCTTCAGATTCTGTGTCTCCCTCTCTCTCTGCCCCTGCCCTGCTCACACTCTGTCTCTCTCTCTTAAAAATAAATAAATGTTAAAACAAAATGAGGAAATCCTACCACTTACAACAACACAAACAGATTTTGATGGCATTATGTTAAGTGAAATAAGCCCAAGACAAATACTATATGATCTCACTTAAATGTGTCATTTTTTAAAACTCATAGAAAAAGATCAGACTTGTGATTACCAGAGGTGGAGGGTGGGAGAAGGAGGAATTAGAGGAAGGTGGCCAAGAGGTAAAACTCTAGTTATAAGGTAAAAAAGTACTGTGGGTATAATGTACAACATGCTTACCAGAACTAACAATGCTATATGATATACAAGAAAGCTGTTAAGAAAGTAAATTCTAAGAGTTCACATCAGAAGAACAATTTCTTTTTCGTTTTTTCTTTCTTTTCTTTTTATTTTATCTATATGAGAAGATGGATGTTAGCTGAACCTATCATGGTAATCATTTCGCAATATATGTAAGCCAAACCATCATGCTATACACTTTAAACTCATACACTGATATATGTCAATTATATCTCAATAAAACTGGGGATAAGGGAAGGGAGCAGGAAGACCCAAACCAAATTTATAGAGATGAAAAACACATCTGAGAAAGATCAGCGCAGAAGAAAAGATCGGTAAACATGAAGACAAAGCAATGAAACTACCCAAAATAAAACAGGAAAAAAAAAAGACCAAATAAAGAAATGAACAGCGCACCAATGAGCTGGGGCAACTTCAAGTAATCCAATATGTGTGTAAATGAAGTCCCCAAAGGAAAAGAATGGGGTCGGGGGAGATAAGTAAATACTTATAAAGCTATAAACCCACATGTATAAGAAGCCCAATGAATCCCAATCACAAGAAACATGAAGAAAACTATACCAAGGCACATCATAATCAAACTGCTTAAAGTCACTGAAAAAGTTATTTCAATTATGAATAAGGGTAGTACAGATATGGTTGGCAAGTTCAAAGAATAAGGCTACCACATAATCCAAGCCTATTTAGACCTTAAATTGTAGAAAGTAAGCAGTAAATGTTCAGAGGGTAAGGGATATATCTAAAATTTTACCCAAATCTACTTGGTTCCTGTTTTCAGGCAGTGTCTAGATAGCAAGAGAGATACTGGGGGAGATCATTATAGTAATGGATGCCAAAAAATTATGCCTCATTATGGCCATGTTATGTTGTAATGAGATACTGCTACTCAGGAAATGGAATCTATTTACTTACCCCCTTATATCTGGTTGACCTTGCAACTTGTGACCAATACAATGTGGCAGAAGTGTGACTTCTGGAGCTTAGGCCTCCTAGGCCACCTAGGATGGGTTCTGCCCCGTACCTTCTGATTTACTTCCTCAGGACCCAGCCACCATGTAGAGAAGCTTGGGCCAGACAACTGAATAAGACACAACAAAGAGGGAGATATTGCAGCCTCTTAGACCCTTCAGCTCCAGCCAATCCACCAGACAAAAGCAGCCTCATAAATGAGTCCAGGTGAGACCCTGGAGTAACAACCTAACCAATCTACAGATCTTAAGAGAGATACAATCACACCATTGTTTTCAGTCACTAAGTTTCAGCATGGTTTGTTACATACCAATAGAGATCAGTAACATATTTTTTTTTGTTATCAGTGTCATGTTTAGAAAGCCCCTGCCACTTCATATTATAAAAATATAAACCTATAGTTTCCCTTTAGCACTTTTATATTTGAATTTGTGCATTTAGCATATGATGTTTTGGCATATGAGATGAAGATGGTACACAATCTTGTTTTTCCAAGTAGTTATCTGGCTATTCTAGTAACATTTAATACATAACCATTCTTTCCCTCCATTGGTTTGATAATTACTTTTACCATATACTAAATTTAGAAGATAACTTAATGGGACAACCCAAAATAAAAATGTTCAAACTGATATTCAAATATAAAAGCTATTTAACCAAATTTGTAGCATTTCTATAAAAATTGCTTATTTCCATTTTAAGTATGTAGATGCATCTATTATAAATACAATTATTTTTACATTCCAAGAAGAAAATCAGACACATGTGTTTCAAACATTTTGTTATGGAAATAGTCTTATTATTCAGAAAGCTTTTTAGTATTACATTCACTATAATATGATTTCACTGGTACTAATTAACCCTGGCCTTATAATGTGGTTTCTACAGCTCCCTGACTATGTATTAACCAAATGACCTTAAGTCAGTATTAATACAACTGAAAACACTTCTTGAAAAGCCTTCACTGCAATCTACAAATAAGAGATAATTCAAGTCAATTTTGTCCACATTACAAAAATATGGGAAAAATAGATCTTGTTAAATTTTAGGTAGAAGTTTGTCAACATGCAGGTATCCTGGGAATTTCTTAGTTCACACTAAGGTATGAAATCTGTAAGAAGACATTTTATGGAAATTATTGCAATAGCAAGATTAAATCCTATCTCCCTACCAATAAAGCATGCTAATAATATTAAAGGAGAAATCCAATTCCTAACTTCAAGTGAAAAAGTATACATTCAAATGATCACTCCTGAGTTGCATCCTTCTAGTGCTACTCCACTGTCAAATTCTTCCTTGAATGTCATGGAAGGCAGAGAATTGAAGGAAGGGAAAAAAAAGCTTAAAAAGGCATGGGGCACCTGGGTAGCTCAGTCGGTTCAGTGTCTGACCCTTGGTTTCAGCTCAGGTCATAATCTCATGGTTCAAAGAATCGAGCCCCATGCTGGACTCAGCACTGAGAGCAAGGAGCCTGCTTGGAATTCTCTCTCCCTCTCTCTCTGCCTCTCCACTGCTTGTTCTCTCTTTCCCTCTCTCTCTCTCTCTCTCTCTCTCTCTCTCTGTCTCTCTCTCTCTCTCAAAATGGATAAAGAAGCTTTTTTTCTTTAAGCCTTAAAAAGGCAGTCTGTGAAAACAGTATGGAGGTTCCTCAAAAAACTAAAAATAGAACTACCCTATGACCCAGCAATTGCACTACTAGGCATTTATCCAAGGGATACGGGTGTGCTGTTTCAAAGGGACACATGCACCCCCATGTTTATAGCAGCACTATCAGCAATAGCCAAACTATGGAAAGAGCCCAAATGTCCATTAATGGATGAATGGATATAGAAGATGTGGTATCTATATACAATGGAGTATTACTCGGCAATCAAAAAGAATGAAATCGGGGCGCCTGGGTGGCGCAGTCGGTTGAGCGTCCGACTTCAGCCAGGTCGCGATCTCGCGGTCCGTGAGTTCCAGCCCCGCGTCGGGCTCTGGGCTGATGGCTCGGAGCCTGGTGCCTGCTTCCGATTCTGTGTCTCCCTCTCTCTCTGCCCCTCCCCCGTTCATGCTCTGTCTCTTTCTGTCCCAAAAATAAATAAACGTTGAAAAAAAAATTTAAAAAAAAAAAAAGAATGAAATCTTGGCATTTGCAACTACGTGGATGGAACTGGAGGGTATTATGCTAAGTGAAATTAGTCAGTCAGAGAAAGACAAAAATCATATGACTCTACTCATTTGAGGACTTTAAGAGACAAAACAGATGAACATAAGGGAAGGGAAACAAAAATAATATAAAAACAGGGAGGGGGACAAAACAGAAGAGACTCATAAATATGGAGAACAAACTGAGGGTTACAGGAGGGGTTGTGGGAGGGGGGATGGGCTAAATGGGTAAGGGGCACTAAGGAGTCTACTCCTGAAATCATTGTTGCACGATATGTTAACTAATTTGGATGTAAATTTAAAAAAATAAAAAATAAAACAAGTTAATTTAAAAAAAGGCAGTCATAGCAGAAAAGCTAATTTCTAAATGAGGTCCCTAGAAAGAACACCTGCCTATATATTACTCCCTCCCCAAAAAATGTCCTACATTACTAAGATTGCTCCACTTGATCTGGTCATGTTGCCTGAAATCACATCAATTAGAGATCCGTTTCAGTCAACAAGTTTTCTCTTACTACAATATAAAAAAATTCTAAGATGTTAAGTGCCTATTAAACATCAGCATATTTGTGTTAATTTATTTTCATTGGATTTTTCAAATAAGTTCTGGAAACCACCCACATTAAAGGGATGGGATTTTCCCAGTTATATTAAAAAGCACCTTCATTCTCCTTTTTATTAACTTTGAAATCTAAAATCATTTTTTAACTAAACTTTTAATCTTAAAATGATTATAAAAACACATCAGATATACATGGATTATAAAAAAATAATACAAAAAGTCTATCCTTTACTCAATTGCCATCAACTGTTATATCTTGCAAAAATAATGCAAAATTAAAACAAGGATATGAACACTGATACAGGGAGGATACAGAGCATTTCCATCATCACAAAGATCCCTTGTGTTGTACTTCCATAGCCACACTTCTCTCCTTGCCTTCTCTCTTGCCTTAACTGGCAATCTGTAGTCCAATCTATAATTTTATCATTTTAAGAATGGTATATAAATGGAATCATACATTACATAACCTTGGGGGACTGGTTTTATCTACTTGGCATATTTCTCTGGTGATTCATCTATGTTGTGCATATCAGTACTTTGTTCCTTTTTATTGCTGTATAGTGTTCCATAGTATGGCTGTGCCACGGTTGTTGTTGTTGTTTTCTAACTATATACCCATCAAAGGGTTGTTTCCAGTTTTCCATTATTACCAATAAAACTGCTATAAAAATGTGTGTGCAGGTTTTTGGATGAACATATGTTTTCATTTCTCTAGGATAAATGCCTAGGAGGTAACTGCTGCATTAAATGACAGTTGAATGCTTAGTTTTTTAAGAAACCACATATCATTTTACATTTCAACCAGCAGTTGTATCAGTGATTCTCTTTCTCTGTATTCTTGCCAGCTTTGACGTTGAAACTGTTTTTCTGTCTATTTAAAATTTTGTTTTAGCCATTTTGATAGGTGTGTACTGATATCTCATCATGGTTTTAATTTGCATCATTACATCCTCTCCAATGTCCCTTCATGTCTTTTGCCTATTTTCTATTGGACTGTTTAAGTTTTGAGAACTCTTTATATATTCTCAATAAAGGTCCTTTGCTGGATATGTGGTTTGTAAATAATTTCCCAGACTCTGGGACTTTTCTTTTCATCCTCTTTTAAAAAAAAATTTTTTTTAACATTATTCATTTTTGAGAAACAGAGACAGAGTGCAAGCACAGGAGGGGCACAGAGAGAGAGAGCAAGAGAGAGAGGCAGAATCCGAAGCAAGTCCAGGCTCTGAGCTGTCGCACAGAGCCCAATGCGGGGCTCAAATCCATGAACCATGAGATTATGGCCTGAGCCGAACTCAGATGCTTAACCGACTGAGCCACCCAGGCGCCCCTCTTTTTATTCTTAACTGGGTCATCTGCACAGCAAGAGCTTTTAAGTTTGAGAAAGTCCAAGTTACCAATTTTTCTTTTTATGGAGAATGCTTTTGGTCTCAAGTCAAAGAATTTTTTGCCTGGTCCTAGATCCCCCCCAAAATCTCTATTTTCTTCCTAAAAGCTTTACAGTTTTATATTGTAGTTTTAAGTCCATGATTTATTTTGAGTTAATTTCTGTATGAAGTGTAAGATGTAGGTCAGGGTTGGTTTCTTACCTCTGGGAGTCCAATTGCTCCAGCTACATTTGTTGCAATAGCTATCTTTCTTCAACTGAATTGTTTTTGTATTTTTGCCAAAAATCAGGTGAACATATTTATATGGGTCTATTTCTGGAGTCTCTATTCTATTTCACTGAGAACAATGTGTCTATCCCTCCACTAATACCACAAAATCTTTACTATTGTGGCTACATTAAGTCTTAAAATCGGGTAGGCTGATTCTTCCCATTCTAGTTCATTTGATTTTTCAAAAAAAACTATAGGACAATATTGTCTATATCTACAATAAATCTTACTGGAATTTTGATAGGAATTGTGTCAATCTATATGTCCAGTTATGGAGAATTGTTATCATCTCTGTCTCCAATCTTCCAATTTATGAATACTTTCTCTCTCTCCATTTTATGTAATTTTCTGTTATTTCTTTTATCAGCATTTTATGGTTCTCAGCATATAAGTCCTATTAACATCTTATTAGATTTATACCTAAGTATTTTCCAATTCTTTAGAGCAATTATAAGGGATATTTTTAAAGTCATTTCCACACGTTCATTGCTGGTATACAGAAATACAATTGACTTCTGTATGTTTTCTTGTATCCAGTGAGCTTGATAAACTAACTTATTAATTCTAGGTTTGCTGCATTTTTAAAAATAAACTTCTTAGGGGGCACCTGGATGGCTCAGTCAATTGAGCATCCAGCTTCGGCTCAGGTCATGATCTCATGGCTCGTGAGTTTGAGCCTCATGTCAGGCTCTGCAATGAAAGCTCAGAGCCTAGAGCCTGCTTTGGATTCTGGGTTTCCCTCTCTCTCTCTTTGTCCCTCCTCACCACCCCATCTCAAATATAAACACTAAAACATTTTTAATAGATTTCTTGGAATTTGCTACATAAAAAATCATGTCATGTCATCTGCAAATTGAGACAGTTTTGTTTCTTCCTTTCCAATCTGTATCTTTTATTTCCTCTTCTTGCCTTATTGCACAGGCTGGACTTCTATCACTATTTGAATAAGAATGGTGAGAAGAGATAATCTTGACTTGTTCCCAGACTGAAGACAATAGCATTCAGCCTTTCACCATTAAACAGAATAAAAACTATACATTTTATCAAATAAAGAAAGTTTCCTTCTGTTTCTATTTTTCAGTTTGTATCAAGAACAGGTGCTGAGTTTTGTCAAATGCTTTTTCAGTGCTGATTAATTTGATATCATTTTTCTTCTTTAATCAGTTAACATAGTGGGTTGTATTAATTTATTTTTCAAATATATAAACTAGTCTTGCATCTCTAAGATGAACCACATGTGGTCATGCTGTATAATTTTTATATTGCTGAATTCTTTGTTAATATTGGTTAAAGATTTTTCCATCTGTATTCAGAAGGGATATAGATCTATAGTTTTATTTTTTGTACTATCTTTGATTTTAGTATCAGTATAATAATATTAACTTCATAAAATGAACTGAGAAGTGTCCCTCTTCTTACATTTTCTAAAAGAGCTTGTATACAACTGGCACTAATTCTCCTTCATATGTTTGGTAGAATTCTCATATTTAAATCCCTTTTTCTTACACTTCAGCTCTTTCCCTTATGACCTAGGTAACCGAGACACATTACTCAACAGTAAAATGAAGACAGTAAAATTTACCCTACACAGTATTTTTCAGTTAAAGGTAAAGAGCTTAGAACAATATCCGCACAGTGACAGGTGTAATTATGATTATGATTATTCCCTGTATCCAATCAGTCACTAAGCCCTTCAATTTTCCCTTTAAATATCATCTCCAGAGTGAAATCTAGGATGAGATAAGAGAGGTGCCTAGAGCACAAAATTTAAGGAGGTACTCATCCTAGGTGAGTATGCCTCTCTTGCCTCACCCTAGTACCAACCCTGCTCTTCTCCATCACTTCTTTCTACTCCTGCAATCAGTCTAATTTGTGCCTTTATTCACTCCTGTGCTTGGACATTTTAACAGCCTTCTAATGGTGAATCTAATTCAATCTCTCCTTGTTCTAATCTAATAAGACATCTCCAAATCCTCTTAAAAATAAAGCTCTCTGTTCAAAAATTGCCAAGAGTGCCTTACTGATTACACAATATAGTTCAAATCCTTTAGGAACCGACATAGGTATACAATACTGTCTTAAGGTTCACTGGCTGCAAGCAATAGAAACTGATTCTGGAGCTAAACTAAACAAAAAGCAATTTATTGAAAGGATAGGTGCTAGTTCCTAGAATTTAAGGAAAAATTTATCTCTGCCTGGGGAAAGACAGGAACCATGTTAGCTCTGGGGATGTAGATAAAAAGATCTAATAGACTCCTCAGGGCATCACATTCAGGATGAGTCTACTCCATCCATTTTCCATCCTTGGGCCTCTATTAGGTTAGTCATATGCTCACCCTAGGCCGGGGGAGGACAGGACACTTTGATTAACTGTCTTAACAAAACAATTCCCAGTTGGGGAATGTAGGGGAAGATACCTAAGGGCTAGGTTTTGACAGTGAGATTCACCACTATATCTCTAGCATATAGAACAGTGTCTGAAATACAGTATGAGCTCAGTAAATATTCGCCAAATGAATCAGTTGGGAGAAAATAAAAGTACCTAATCAGAGAAGTGAAAAATGAGTGGTGAACAGGGAAAAACAACAGATATCAATATAAAAGCTCTCTGCAATCTAGCCATACCTTACATGGATGTCTTCCATTCATTTGGGAATGGATCTCCTAAGTCCCATTAATAACAATTGTTATTATTACATAGCACTTTTCAAGATATTGAGTGATTCTACATACTTGAGTTTACATCATCCTTGGACTTTTCATTTACCCAAAATTTCACCCAGTCTTCAGTCTTTAGCTTAGTTTCAATTCTGTTATGAAGCCTTTGTAAATAATTTCAGACCATATTTATCTCTCTCTTCCTTGAAAACTTATGTCACTGCTGTGGGTTACTATTTTACTCTTGATGTGTTGCCCTTGCCTCAAAAGCTAATATTTGTTTGAGTTCTGGGTCTTGTAAAGTAAGATCTTATAATTCCCTGTATTTTTCCCCTAATGAATTGGGCAATACTCTGCACCCAGAATATATTCAATATATATTAAAATGAAAACATTAGGCAAATATTTTTGTAAGATTTATTTTTCTCAATGCAATTAAAATCCTTACTAACCTACAGATGAATATATAATTCAGCCATAAAATATTGTTCTTTATAAAATCAGCATAATTTTAATTTTGGAAGTATGCTCATATAAATTTTATCAAACACATGATGATTATAATGCACTTATGAATGAATACTACACATTGTAGTAGCTCCTCCTTCCTCTTTCTCCTCCTCCACCTCACAATAAGCCATGTCTTCTGAGTACATACAGGCTCCTGTGTGGTTTCCTGCTTTTGAAACTGGGAGATCTGAGACTCATTTCTGACTAAGACAATGTGAAAAAAGTGATGTTGCATGATATATAAAGTTAAGGTTGTAAGAAGTCCTTGAGGTGCCATGTGGGTCTCTTGGACTCTGTGTCCTAGGAGAGAAGGCCACCAGCTAAAAAGTCTACCTACTCTAAAACATCCATGCTAGAGGAAGCCCAAGCTAGCCATGTAGAGAGAAAGAGATGTCTTGTCAGCCTCAACTATTCCAGCCATTTGAATTAAGTTGTCATACATGTGATTGAAAAAGACATCTTGGGTGTGTAGTCCACTTGAGACTTCAAGTGACACTAGTCTCAGATTGTTACTTAAAATCATTACATTTTGCAGGGCACATGGGTGGTTCAAGTAAGTGTCCCCCTCTTGGTTTCGGCTCAGGTCATGATCTCACAGTCCACGATACTGAGTTCCACATAGGGCTTCTCACTGACAGCATGGGGCCTGCTTGGGATTCTCTCACTCCCTCTCTCTCTGCCCTTCCCCTGCTCACACTCTTGTGTGCGCTCTCTCTTTCAAAATAAAGAAACTTTAAATAAATAAATAAAATAAGTAAATAAAGTCACTATATTTTGCAGGTATTTTTAGGCAGAACATATCATCAAAATACATACTTAAAACATAATCACTCAGGCACATGCAAAACAGTATTATAATATACATATATTTTGTATTTCAGTTATATCCCTAAAGCTATTACTATTTTGTCTATTGTTTTTTTTCATGGTTTTATTTGTTAATTTTATTGCCACTTTTAGTTTTATTCCATTATTTAATATTATGAATTATAATTGGCTTATTAATAACAGTAACATAGTAACAGAAAATATTTTCTCTTTGTAGAATCCACTCAAATGTTTATTAAAATATGTAGCTTCTAAATAATTTTTGAAAGTAGGAATAACGTCTTGATTTTTCTTTATACTAAGTAGTACAAAGTAGTTACCCAATAAAAGTTGAGAACTGAATTGATGAGTAATGGGAAAGGATCCTTTGGTGAAAAATTCCTTCAAATGCCTTGTAATGAATCCACCACTGACCCTGTTAATTTTTTTTAAAGACTTTTTATGTGACATCCATAGTCACATCTGTTTAAAATTCTTAAGTTTTTATTCTAATTCAATAGTACCCATTCTAATTCATTATTACTCCAAAATGCATATTGTAATTAACCAACAATCAATTCACAAGTAAAAATAAAATATTTTGACATTTTAAATGCATTTGAGGGCCTAATATGAAATAATTAGAAATAAATACAATAGTCTTTTAACATAGCTTTTGAACAAAGCTAGAAAAACTTTTCTAAAAGCCTTTCTTAAACTTTTTACCAAAGTTTTGCAAATGTCCATTGTTATTTTATAAACTTAATAGAGCAATAGTTTCTTAGAAATTAAGTGAGTACCTATTGCAATTCTCTTTTCTATATGTACCATTAATAAGTTTGAATTTTCTGCTATAACTGTTTATATACCTACTTTACAAAATCAGTCTCTAAGAAAACCTTGATTGTGACTATCTGGAAAAATTACAAATATATCTCTATTTACTAAAACCTCAGTCTTCCATACTTACTGATTTGCTTTCTAGTTCATGAAAGTAAATAGATTTCTAACCATTTCAGTAGTTTAGTTAAGAAAAGAAAGAAAAATCACTAACAGTTGTATAAAAGGCTGAGAACTTATTTATCTCAATGCATTCACAGTGTACTTTTAAAAGAGAAAAATCTAGATGTCCATCAGCCAGAAAATATATTATATAAGGGACTGAGAATAAATTAAACATGTGCAAAGATTCTCAAGAGGGTCTTCAAAATGAAGCTGCCCATGAGACATGATGTTAATCAAGTAATTGAAGGAAAAAAAAAAAAAAGGCTGGCTAAGTACCTATTTACTGAGCTATTTCTGGGTTCAACAAATTGGGAAGATCTAAGAGATAAGTATTTAGGTATTCCTAAATTACACCTCTCATATTTTTACTACCGTCTTTAAAATTTCTCACACAGTCGCTTTACAGAATTCCTGGAGATATGGATTGCTACGGCCAAGGGGCCTGGGGGGCAGGAAAGTCTGTTTCACCCTTTTGTATCTTCATAAGACAGAAGTTTAATGATTAGGACTGGAAGTCCATCAAAAAACCTGCCTGATTGGCTTAGTTCAGATAGAACCATACAGCATCATATCAAACTGCAAAACAAAGGAAGAAACACCAGGAATTTGAATCAAACTACAAGGGCAAGGTCAAAAATAAATGGAGATTCATACAGGACCAAGTACAAGGAAAAGCAGAATGGTGGGCCAATCAAGATGCAAAATTCAGTGTCAGGTTAGGAGAAATAGGTCAGGAATAGCAAATTCAGATCCCAAAGTGGGAAAGTGAGGCACTGAGGTTTGGAGTCCTGGGCTGAACCAGGCTCCCTGGTAGAGAGGAGAAGGTTCCAAATGATCTCTTCAATACACCAGATTGTACTTGATATGAGTTACACCTCTACCTATCCGTAATGCATATGTTAATTCCTAAACACCTAGCCCCAAGGGTCCCAATATAGCCTTTACACACTTTCCACAGCCAAATGTTAAAGAATTTTCTCCTGGCGTTCCTACAGCAGTGGTCACAGCAGACAAATGAATGATTACACCTTTGCATGATCCTTACTTATAACTGCTTGTGTAGGAGATGACCAAGTAACTCTGAAGAGGTAAAATAATCATTTTATCATCTAAGATTTCTAGTGTTCTCTTCTTTGGATATAAAAACATATACTAAAAACCTACACTGGATATTAAGGTAAAAACTAAAAGGAGGGAAGCTATCAATCTAAGAAAGTACAGTGGATAGTGGCTAGACAGAAATATATATCCTTTGAATAATATAAATCATAAAACCTCAGTATTAAAGACCCTTCAGCCAACTGAGATGCATGGAAAGATTATGATGGAAGAAAAATTATTGTATTACACTCAAGTTAGAAAGTCAGTATTCTTCCATTCGTAAAAACTATGATCCCAATGCACCAAGACCTCACTCCCTAATAATAATTGATCAAAGGAGAGTGATTTCACTGCTTACTTGCACTGTAGTCAGTGAAAGATCAGAACCTATAAGAACCTGCCAACAAAATACTCCAGACAAGTGCAAAAATCTATGAAGTGTAAGGAGTATAGCCCCCACACTATAAAGAAAAGAAAATCTTACAGCTTTTTCTAAAGCATCAATCAAATCAGAACGAAGTGCCACAGAGAGGATTTTGCTTTATGAAGTGCTGGCTTCCTTCAAGGTCATTCATGACCGTGATGCAAAGATGTCTGCAATACTGTGCTTTCAGTCTCCGCACCAGAGGAGTGCCTAGGGTCCTTACTTAATGAGTTTACTAGCTGGGCTTCATCTTAATAGAAGCAGTTGAGTTCTAAAAAAAAATTTTTTTAATCTCAGCTCAGTGCAGTCTCTCTAACAGCTACAAAAAAAATAAACAATACTCTTATTATAAAATAATGCAGAGTAAAATAAATGTGACATCCAAAGGGTCACTAAATATTGTCATTACTAACCTCCATTTCTCTCATTGTGCTCTCTCATTATTCATCACTGTGCTCAAAATCTACAAAATATTTACCTTTTAACATCAAACTTCGTAATTGTTGCTCTCCTTTCTCCTGAAGACACTGCTCATTTACTAAACTTCAAATCTTTAAAAGATAATCCAAGTTGCAAAGGATATAAAATGTCTAAACCAATAGATTGTGAAGTAAGATTAGAATTAGGGAGCAGATAAATCTGAAAATGTGTGGACCTAGCATGCAAATTTTTTTAACTATCAGAATGTACTCGTACTTCCACATTAAAAAGGAAGGAGGAGCAACTGGGTGACTTAGTCCATTAAGCAACCAATTCTTGATTTCAGCTTAACTTATTCTTGACCTCACAGTTGTGGTGCTCAAGCCCTGAGTCCCACTCTACACTGACAGTGTAGAGCCTGCCTGGGATTCTCTCTCTCCCTCTCTCTCTCTCTGTTCCTCTCCCACTCACACATGTGCAAATGTGTACTCTGTCTCAAAAAAATAAACCTAAAAAAAAAAAAAAAAAAGGAAGGAGACCAGTGAGTACTCTCCATACATTTAATATATTATTCTATCCCTATCTTATTGAAGGTATCCAATTTAGTCTATTATTCTATTAATGTGTTTTACTTGATAATGCCATCTGGCCTTGTAGTGTTAGAGTCATCACTGATATTTACTAAGTCCTCTGGTTAATTCCATGGTAAACTAGCTTCTCTGAGAATATTATTATAATCAGAGGCCTTCAAAAGGATCACCAAATTTTGCTTCTCCGCTGAGATCCTCCTATCACACTCAGCATATAAGAACTGAATGGCCAGGAAAACCAGGTAAATTCCAGACAGGTTATCAATGAGGACCCTATCCAGGGTCATAAGAGGAGCCACAAAATTCTAGCTGTATTTTTAAGTCTATGTCTATTAAAAACAATCCAAATAACAGTGCTGAAAAGAATTTTATAATTTAAAAGTGCCATAAAAACTAAAGACAACAAATAATACAGTAATCAGTACAACAAATAATAATATTCAATGCTAACAATGAAGAAAACCTAGAAAATCTAACACAGACCATAAAATGCCAGCAAAACTATTTTCATTTTCCAAAGTCTCCTAAGAAGTGCATCACTACCTCCTAGGAGTGCTTTATTTCTTTTGGTACCCTTTAACACAATGCCTGGTGCTCAACAGATATTCAAAAAAATATTTGTTGAACAAAGCAGTGAATGAAAAAAAATGAAATTAAGTAAACTATAGGCACTAACTCCCTGAGGTTAGTCAAGTACCATTTAGTACGTGGAAATAATCTTTCACAAATTACTTAAAGATAACCAGAGAACTTAGCATACATGGATTAGTCGATATTCAAAGACATTTTTGTTTTGAAAAAAAAGTATTTCACTGGAAAAATTTTAATTTATTAACTTCAAAGTCACTTCTATTACACTAAACAATAAACCATCTAACATAAAGCAATATCTGTAACTAAACATTCTTTATTAAAATATAGATTAACAAATTCTAAATCTACCAAATTTCATATATAATAGAGAATAAAACCTTCCAAATGTAAAGTAAATACAAGCTAAATAACTTCTTAATAACCTCAACCATGTTGAAAACATGTAATCCTATTATTTGACATGGTTGTTGGATATCCATTCACAACGTCCTTTAATTTCTCTCACCTGCAATGTTTTCAGGGACTGAAAAAACCCTAGTCCAACCTCTCTATGTTCTCCCATGCAAGTTCTTTATATCTTGCCCTCATGGTATTTCCAACTGTCTGCCTTAAACAAAGAGTCCTTGCTGGCGTTGGCTTGTTGCTAGTCAGTATTTAGCTCTCTCTTTCTGTAGCTAAGAGAGAACAACCATCTGCTTCCCACAGCTTTTCATCCCTATGATAGCTTTCTGCTCTTTCCTCTTCCAACTCAGAAACAGAAAGCAAGAGATAAAACAAAGCGTCTTAGGTCCACAACAAGATGCAGAACACCCAGGAGAGGTCCCTCCCAATCAGGAAAATGCTTCCTTAGCAACCAAGTTACTAAGGCTAATTAACCTCCTTTCTCTATCAATATTCAATTTACATTAAAGCCCTTTTTGGGTAAGCCCTTCAGTTTTACAATGAGCTTTCTGGCTGAGAAAAAGGTGTTTCTGTCTTAAAGGAGCCGGGCCTTTTCTTCTGGATGCCTGTAAGGGTGATTTGAACTTAACACAAGCATTAGGGTATTTCTTAATGTGATGGAAGCGTCTGAAAACAGAAATGTCAGAGAAATTAAGTACAATCAACCAACATATGCCTAACGTGAGACTGAGACATTTCAGAGCAAATAGAGACTGGACACCGTGGAAAATAAGACATAAAGATGCTTTGTAGCTGCCATTGCTTCATACTTGCCTTGGCTGATTTATATCCCTTTCCATGACCAACAAAGCCCAGGTTACCACTAAATAATCACAATATCAGTACAACTTCAGAGAAAAAAATGCATGGAAGAGAGGAGCACAGACAGTATAGAGACCAAGAAATTTCATTTCAGGTGAGAAAGTTAAAAATTGGAACTAGCGAGGAAACAGCACTTCAAAGTCATGAACTATTTCAGAAGTAGTAAAAACTATAACACATTTAAACAAAAGGAGGTGGTTTTAGAACCATGTACAATTGTACAATGAAAATTCTCCCCTCTCCAAGATTTCATGCAGTGAGATGAAGGTCAAATTTTTTTTTACCCTCACAATTACAGTAATATACTGTATTCCGGTTAAGGTAAAGAAAATTTCACAAATATTATACAAGAGGTAATTAGTTGTCTTCTGATATTCATTTTCCAGGTCTTGATGAAGTAAAATCCTTTGTTGACAAATTTTAAAGTTTCTTTAAATTCTACATATGATGTAATATGGAACAACTTGTATACAGCAATTTATAATGGGCTCTGTTATAAATCATCCTTTGGCAGCTTTGGTAGCAGCTCTCCAGTATCAACACACGATACCACTGTATTTCAAAATAATCCTTGCTGCTAACAGTCACAACACAACACAGAAATTCAGCACCAGTTTTGTTTCCCAGTGTTGTCAATTAACCTTGTAGAAGTCTATCCACTTGCACACATTTACTCTGAAACAGTAAAGCTGCCTTAAGTTGCATTAATAAAAATTAACATTTGTTAATCCTTGCACCCATTATCCTATTTGATCCTCATAAACCACCCCTTAAGGCAGGGACTGTTACAGTACCCTTCGACTGTTGATATGTTTGATGTTGAGAAAGAGCGGAGAAAGGAATATAAACTTTATGAAGCACTGTGTTTTATTTTCACAGCGCTGGCCAGTTGTTTCTTCCATGATATCATTTAATGCACACATCAACCCCACTTATGCTCAGCCCCCAATTCCCCACCTCCTGACTCCCTTAAGTATTTGGGGCCCAGGTTTACAGATGAGGGATTTGAGGCTCAAAAAGGTTCAGTAACATGTTCAAAGTACACAGCTAAAATGAGGGAAGGTTGGGATTTAAAACCAAATTTGCCCAACTCCAAAGCCCTTGCTCTTTCAACCATGCCATGCCACCTGCTCCCCAAAGCCCACGGCGGCCCCATTACACTACTCTCAGAATCCTTTCAACTAACATTAGCAATCACCAAAAGTCTAGGCAGTATTTTCCAAATAAGAGTCATAAGCCATTAGCAGGTTCTGAAATCAAGTGGTGGGCCTCGACGAGCATTTTTTAAAAAATTAAATACAGCAGAATAACTAGTAAAACAGGCTATATTTTTTTAAAAAATTGTTTCATAAGCCTTGGTTTCAGGTATGTGCATATGCAATATACTGGGTCCTACTATAAAATGCATTTCTTATTGTGGGTTTATATCAAAAAGTATGAAAGCCACTCGTCTCAAAGGATGCACTCACATAGACACAGGACAGGGAAAGACTTACCAAGGGACTGGAAACTATTCAATTCTCAGTTCTGTTCACTTAAATAACATCAGGAAACACAAGACAGGAAGCCCCTTCTCAGACAAGGCAGAAAAAGGATTACCTAGAATCAGCATAGGAGAAGGATGCTGATTGTATAATTACACACCTCCTTCACAGCAGCTCCAGTCCATCAAGTAGACAGTATGGTTTATTTTTTATAGCACTAATTATGCAATTATCCATAACATTAAATCAGTTCCACCTGATTCAGTCTAGCACAGGTTTCCTGAAACATTCATTTGTTTATTATTTTTAAAAAGAGCACTAAACTACCAATCATACATACAAGTATGGAAGCTGTATAAACTTTTTTCAAAAAAGATCTTCTGTCGAATATGATATTTTTGGTCTTTTTGGAAAAATCGAAATTTCATGTTAATATACTTTGGAGCTTCTATAAACAACATATTTCAGACAAGTATATTCTCACTTTTTTTTACCTTTTTATTTCACAAAATACCTATCATAGAGCAATAATGCCACACTGGATATTTTCACAAGAAAAGCCTTTCTATAGAATAAAACTTTCTATTGGTAGTTCTTTATAATATTTTTTCTGGTAGACCCCTCATTCAAAATGATTCTCTGAGAAAATGCTACAGGGTAAGTTTAAGCTATGAATCCTATGCTCAAGGATCTGAGCAGTTGAGTAGGGGGATAACACTAGAGACTACAGCTTCCACTAAGTTGCTTCCTATCACCTCTAAGCTAAGATATAAATAACCCCCAGCTACCAACCAATATCGGCAACAGCTGTAGAACATCCAGAAAGACTCACCAGATACCCTCATACAAACAATAGACTAAAACAGGGAACACAGACAAGGACCAGAGCTAGGAGAAAGCACATTCAACGTTTATTTATTTTTGGGACAGAGAGAGACAGAGCATGAACGGGGGAGGGGCAGAGAGAGAGGGAGACACAGAATCGGAAACAGGCTCCAGGCTCTGAGCCATCAGCCCAGAGCCCGACGCGGGGCTCGAACTCACGGACCGCGAGATCGTGACCTGGCTGAAGTCGGACGTTTAACCGACTGCGCCACCCAGGCGCCCCAGGAGAAAGCACATTCAAATTATAGAACTCGTCTGATTCTCCTACCCTCATATTCACACTGCCTTTTGACTCCTCCTAACTCTTTAAACTTGTCTGACACACTCAAATACTATTCATTCGTGAAATGCAAAGAAGATCCAGCACACTCCAGAATGGCTGAGGCAATCACTCATGTCCTCCTTATTCCCCACCTAACCTTACTGCAGTTTCATCTCTGCCTAACTTCAAACCTGTGACACTATCATTCCCTCTAATTTGGGGGGAAATGTTTGTACTACTCTTCTTGGTGTTTGAATCTCAGCTTTCATTAATAGATTCTGACTTGGTCTGTCTCTGTTTCTCAGACCTCCTCATTAACTTGCATGGAGATCCCAGATTCAGGAACCTAACAACGTACCAACAATCTGGTCAAGGCCCTAACACAGACAGCCTATTGCTCCTCAGAAGAGGAGATTTAGTCAAACCATATTAAAAACTCTAACTACTTCTCAAATCAGTCTAAAGTCTCAACACTCACATGTGCAGCCCCAAATTACTTTTAATGCAGAGCCACTCTTGCTTACCAACATTCCCTTCTACACTCACCACCATGTAGACCTCCAACAGCCATTCCCCAGAACCTGAGACGTAATAAGTGGTTAAGAAAGAAAGAAAGAAAGAAAGAAAGAAAGAAAGAAAGAAAGACAGACAAAACAATCAAAAACAAAAACAAAAAAATCCCCAAGATACTAGACTTCCTGCCAGGTCAATTCCAACACCTTGTGTCACCAAATGAGTATGATTTGGAAAAACATTTTGGAAGTTAGTATCACACTTCAAGAATGTCCAGCATGTGCTACAGCCTCTTCCCTAAATATTGAAAGTCAGTGTAGAAACAAAGATTGGTCAATGGGTTCATAAGGCAGCCAAAGGGACAGAGGAACAGATGGAATCCCAGCCCTCAAGTTTCTTGTTGCCAGATTCCACCCATGTGTTTTTAAGTCAGTCTGATTTGTCAAAATGCCAGCTGTCAAACTGAAAAGCTATGGGCACTTCAGCTTTATTCGAGGTAGTTGCCCAAGATCCTCTGATTAGTTCTGTAGTCATGACTCTTGACTTGGCTTCTCATTTTCACCTCCACCCTGCCCTCTGGATTCATCTTTGTTTGTATGAGTTGACCTTCAGCACTCCCCAAGGATTCTGACTTCGGGAAGATATTAGCCACAGAATAATAGTGATAATAAACTGTTAGAAAGAGAGAATAAAAAGAATACTTTGTCACCAGTGTCACAAAGTCAAAAAGGAGAGAGAATTTATGAAGACAGGTCTTAGTCAATAGCGTCAAACGTTGCAGTGTGGTCAAGGGGGAAAAGAACACTAGATGTGGTGATTACAAGGTAACTAGTAACTTAGAAGAAATCAATTTCCATAGCTTGATTTTGATAGAAGTCAATAGAAAAAGACTTGAAGTTGAAATGAGTGACAAGAGTGAAGGTATTACAGATTGCTTATTCAAGAAATCAGGTAGTGAAGGAAAGAGGTGAGACAGGATTATAGAACAGAGAAGTGGAAACATAAGTGTGGCATAAAAATGTGGGACCATGGAACTTAGGTGTTGTGGGCATTACTGAGACGGCAAGGTCAAGACTAAGTAAGAAAGCAAGAGAAATAAAAAAGGGACTGATATCATGGAGGGTCTTGAGACAAAAACACTGTACAGAGCACATTCAGAGGGAGAAAAGTATAAATATAGTTAAAAATAAGTCTATAAACAGGAGAATTACATAGTTTGAGATCATCATTATATTTTTTCTCTTTTGTTTCACATCTAACAAACCCAAAGTGATGCTGAGGGTGAACTGCTTATTTCAAAAATAGTTACTGGAAAGAAAGCATTAATAATAGAACTTCAAGATTAGTCAATGGTCATTTTAACTCTCTCATCCAAGAGTCTTACAACTTTCAGATTACAACTTCTCTTCCTTCAAAATATGCTGGGGATGAGCAACAAGAGAAGAGAGACCACATTTAATTACCCAGGCTGCTGTACCCTCTGACCCACCAGCCAAAGAAGGCATTCTTTTAGGCATCCATCTAGACATTCTTTATGTAGCACTGCCAGCTTGATAGCCTTCCTACTCTTTCCAATCCATTCTAAACTATAGCTGAGACAAACCTGTACTCTGCAACTAAGACTCCTTTGAGGTCAGCTAGAACTAGATGTAACTTCTCAAAGCTTATCACAAATACAAAAGACTAACAGTGCGCTAAGAGCAAAGAATACCTCTAAAATAGCAAATTTGCAAGCACCATATGGAAAAACATTATTGAAGTTCCCATGTCCCATTTATGCAATCAGAAGCAATATTGTTAAAAACACTTTGATGCCTTATTCTCAGTTTTTCCTCTTAGCTTTTCACTTTGAAAAACTGTAACAAAGTCCAATACTTCATTTTTTCCACAGTCTACTACCTTAGGCACATAAATCAAGAAATAAACTTCAATAAATATTCCCCAAAACTTTGTAAGTTAATAATGATAAAATATTTATTCTAACAGTGCGGCCTTTTAGTTAAGTTAGCAGTATATTAGATGGGAAATTCTAGAGAGTTCAATCTACAAAAATTAAAATACAGGCTATATTAGTTTCCAGCATTTATATGCCAGACACTGGGCTAGATTGTAAGGACACAGTGATGATCAGAGTAATCTAACCAGATCAGTGCTCAGTCTTCAGCAGTAGGGTTTGGAACCACTAGCCCAATTTGAAAATGTTTTGCTCTCTCCCTGCAAAAAAAAAAAAAAAAAAAAAAAAAAAAAAAAATCTATCTGTGTTTTTAATAAAGCTCTTTAATAGTGGGCATTTCAGGTACTAGTGGGAGAAATATGGGGAGCTATAGAGTCCTACTATGTAAGTAGCCATCTATATGCATAACTGTCCCTAGTTCTGAGCAATGGTTCCACAGTAAAATAATATTCTGTACAACAGTTAATCTTTATCTGACAGTTAAAAAAAAATCCCAACAAGTAACTAATTTCACTCAAGCTACCAAGAAAACAACCCTCTAAACATTTAGAAGATTACAGTTCACCATGAGATCACACATTTCCATTGTAACATTCAATTTCTTTAGAGTATATGACAACATTGTTTTTGAGCCCTGCATAGAAAATTATGCTAATAGATATTTCTTTTACTCCAGAAAATAATCTTTTAATTAACTTTTTCAATTTAACTAAGGGAAAAAAAAAGGATTTTAAATATAATTAATAATTCTGAAAACTCAAATATTTTAGATTCTATTTAATCTTTTGTAAGATCAAATCTCATTGTAATATATTCCAAGCAATGTATCCTATCCCCAACCATACACTGAGTTTCCACTGGCTTAAAAAAAAAAAAAATTCTGGGGTCCCTGAGTGGCTCAGTCAATTGAGCATCCAACATTTTTTTTTTAATTTTTAATGTTTATTTATTTTTGAGAAAGAGAGAGAGAGACAGAGTCTGAATGTGGAAGGGGCAGAGAGAGAGGGAGACACAGAATTCAAAGCAGGCTCCAGGCTCCGAGCCATCAGCAGAGACTGATGCAGCAGGGCTCAAACACACAAATTGTGAGATCATGACCTGAGCCAAAGTCCAGGTGTCCTGAGTGTCTGACTCTTGATTTCAGCTCAGGTCATGATCTCAAGGTCATGGGATCAAGCCCCGCAAGAGGCTCCAGGCTAGGCATGGAGCCTGCTGAAGATTCTCTCTCCCTCTCCCTCTCCCCTTCCCCTGCTTGCACTCATGTGCACTCTCTTTCTCTTGTTTAAAAAATGAAATTAAGTAAAAATTTTTAAAAATCAAAGGGGGAGAAAGAAGTGCAAAATAATGGTTTCACTTTCATTTATTTTAGATTTGACTGTAAAATCAAGATATCCTGCTCAGAAATTCTCCATGAGAAAGTACCCAAATAAAGTTTGAAACCCTCAATCAATCCATTAAGTATATTTCTTAAAGTATTTCGTGGAAAGCATCTCAAACTCATTATAAGAAACAGTAGGAACATACAATTAGAACAACTAAAGTAATACATTAAGTGTCCTTCCTCAGAAACAATTGGTTCCTGTTAGACCTTTATAACTGGACATAAACATTCCACATTGAAAGCTTGTCAGATTTTGATACAGAAATACCAGTTCAGGGGTGCCTGGGTGGCTCAGTCAGTTAAGTGTCTGACTTTGGCTTAGGTCACGATCTCATGGTTTGTGAGACTGAGCCCCACATGGGGCTTGCTGCTGTCAGCTGAGAGCTTGGGGCCTGCTTCGGATTCCCTCTCTCTCTCTCTCTCTCTCTCTCTCTCTCTGCCCAACCCACAACCCCCACCCCTGCTCGCACTCTATCTCTCTCTCTTAAAAACAAACATTAAAAAATTAAAAAAATATATATCAGCCGAGTATTCTCTCAAGTACACATCTATGGCTAGAAATAACCTTACTTTTGATTTTTAAAAAGCCTCAATATTAGAGCTATACATAAAGGAAACTTTCCAATATAACTTGCTGCTGAGATAAAATACAATGGCCATGCCAGGTGCCTTTACAAAAGCTTTTCTACTAACTTGATAAATAGAAAAAAAATTAGTTATCTACCTGAATTGACTCATCTTGATTTCTCTCAAAAAATAGATTCTCTCTTTGCCAAGGAAAAAAAGAGTACAGAGAATTTCCAGCGTAGAACTAACCTTAGGAAGCCATTTAAGGGAGCGGCTGGGTGGATCAGTTGGATGACCATCTAACTTCGGCACAGGTCATCATCTCATGGTTCATGGGTTCAAGCCCCACATGGGGCTCACTGCTGTCAGTGCAGAGCCTGCTTCAGATCCTCTGTCTCCCTGTCTCTCTCCCCCTCCCTCAGTCTCTCTCTCTTTCTCTCTCTCTCTCTCAAAAATAAATCATTTTTTTAAAAAGACATTAAGGCTATAGGTTCTCAATTAACCTAACACACTCTGAATTTTGCAAAGTAATATTCATTCAGGTACGTAGGGCCTAGAGAAGAAGGAAGATTCAGGAAAGTGAAACATTTCCCTGTACGACTCCCTGGCTTCACAAGAGAACACTAAGTTGCTTTAACACCCCTAAGATTTCATTAGATCAAGCAGTTCTAGTGCCATATCTTTATATGTACTTTCTGGCGAGTATTAAGAATAACTTAACAAACATAATTTTATAATAAATAATATAAAATATAAAATATTTTATAATATAATATATTTTATAATATAATATATTTTATAATATAAAATATTTTATAATATAATATATTTTATAATATAAAATTTATAATTTTATAATAAATACTATATTTAGTGTAATAATCTACAGTTTAATTACAGCTGCAAATCCTAATCGGACCTGGTTGGTTTTGAGCATATTCTATACTCCCCACTTTCAAATACCACATCACTCTATGGCATATTTACACTCTAAATAAAATAAAAATTTGCTTTGTCTTTTAATTTTATCAAAATACCTCAAGAAAAACACAAGAGTGAAATTGGATCTGCTGTATTAATAGTTATTTTCTTTAACAACCCATTTATCTATCAGTGTTAAATTCATCATATCAATAAATAAAAACTGACTGACTACTACACATGTGTCCATTTGTATCAATGCACATTAAATATAAAAGGCTTTCTGGTATTCTAACATTGCTTGAATAATTACATCTTCAAATACTAAGGGTAATCATGCTTATTACTCATTAGTTACATTTACCAACAGGTCTATACTTTAGTCTAAAAATAGCAGTTGCTTTACAAAGAAATTGTTAATACTGAGAGCCGTTGCTTGTCACTTGTTCCATTATTAAACACACATACACACAACATTATGACATAGGAGTCTATTTTGGACATACAAAATAGAACTCATCCTAGAAGCCACTTAATAAAATCCTTAGGGCAAATGAGTATATTTGAAGACCTGGTTACCTCAGAAGATCATCATTCTCTTGAATATGTTCTTTTGGCAATTGAGATCATCTCCAGTTACTGATTCTCGGCTTTATGCTTCAGGGAATTTATGATAGGTTGTTTTTGTTGAGGGCTTTCTATAATATTCTACCTGCCCTGGACTAAGGAAAGTTCCAGTTAGTGAACTACAAGGCCCTAGGACAAAAATCCTTTCTCCAGTAGCATGCTATTGCTATCTTTATGACTCTATCATTTTCATAGTTTTAAAAAATGTAATCTGAAAGTACAACCTGAGGCTCTAAAGTAATGAAGATAGTAAATGAATAAATAAAATATGCTCCACACCTATCTCTGACACCATTTCAAGAGGAAAAATTCATTTATATCAAAGATTTTAAGTTGAGGCAATAGATTTCTTTTGGTGACTGCTAAGGAAAATACCTTGCTTAAAAATTTCCAAAGTCTTTGTTGTTATTTCACAAACTCAGAAATGTCACAAGCAAATCATATTAACTACTCTCAACAACAAATGTCCTTTTTTTAAAAAAAAGAGAGAGAGAGCACAAGGGATGTGCAGAGGAAGGAGAGAAATCTTAAGCAGGCTCCACACTCAGAGTGCAGCCAAAGCAGGGCTCAATCCCACAACCTTGAGATCATGACCTGAGCTGAAATCAAGAGTTGGACGCTCAACCAAATGAGCCACGCAGGCACCCACAACAATAACTGTCTTATCTAATATGACTAACCTATAAGAATTCCTACTCCTCAAAGCAAACTCTAAACAGCACGCCATTATATTTCAGAGAATTGTGTATACCCTCTCATTCTCTTAACTACCATTTTGAATTACATTTTAAAAATTTCAAAAAGGATATAGATTGTGATTTTCTCAAATTACTTCACTTATACATTCCATTATATTTCACTTTGATTTTTAAAATCCTATGATTGTATACATACCATTGGAGATAATTTTGTAGTCATAAAAATCATGAATCCAGCTATCTTTCTACAATCAAGAATGCTGGTTCTGGTTAGGACAAGGAAGTGAGTAGATTTCCCACATCATACATGGCCAAAAAAAAGCAAAACAAAACAAAACTGAAGCAACTATTAGCAAAGTCATTCCTTTAAAAACTTTTAAATCAGAAATGTACAGATTTGGAACTTTTGGGCTTTAAAATCTAAAGAGAACTTAGCAGTCCCCTAGCTTAGTCTTCTATACAATAAAGGACTTCTTTCTATAATAGAGGCTAGGTTACATGCTGGTGGCCTGAGGACCATGTGCAGCCCATAGGTATAGTCTGTGTGACCTGCACAATTTTGTTCTGTTTTGTTTTCTTTTGTTTTAATTAAGCCAACACACAAAAATCCAGATCTTTGCCTTGTCTTGAAAATCCACCTGGAGCTGTATGTCTGCTGCCCCTATTGGACGAGTCATGCCATGTCCACTTCTCCACAGTCCTGCCACTTTTGATACACCCACTTCACTCATTCATCATCTGCCTGGTGCTTTAAGCATCTCAACATTTCAGTCAATGACCACTCACTATTCCAGACAGAGGGTTATCCACTCTGTTGCTGAATATCTCCACAAAAGGAGAGGGAGTATACAACTCTGCAAGTTGACTGATTTCACTGTAGGCAACACTAAACATTAGAGAGAATTATCTAGAATATTTTACAAACACAAACTAGTTCTATCCTCAGAAGCAGAGTAAATTTACTCTTTCTTCCACAGAAGAGGCTTCTAGGTATCTGAAGACAACTAACTTGCCTAGGCCTTCATTTGCAGTTTAATGTCTCCAAAGCCCCAGATACTCCTCATAGTAATCTTTGCAAGCTCACCTGTGGCCCCTGAGATGCTTCTCTGCATGGATGAATTCTATTTATGATTTATTTGTTTTAACTCTTACTTGTGTATTCATTTATTATACATTTTAGTTATCAGTGTTCTTCACATGTAATAATGTAATAGTTCCTTGATCTAGATGAGTGGTTCTCAAGCTTTTTGGTCTCAGGATCCCTTTTCATGTTTAAAATTAATTGGAGATCCCAATGAGCTTTAAAGAAAGTTGTATCTATTGGCATTCACTGTATTAGCAACTAACACTAACATTATTAAAAAATATTATATGTATTAGTTCATTTCAAATACATGTTAACATAATGGCATATTTCTATGAAAAATAAACACATTTTCCAAAATAATATCATCTCCCTGCTTTCATCTAAATACAGAACTTATATAAATATTTCGCTGTAGATCCCATTTTGTTGGTTTCAGGTTACTCTTTGGCAGTGGACACTGCTGAGGCCCCACCCACCTCCCCTTAAGGCCAGTGTACCCATCCCCACTTAGCTGTTTTGATTGTTGGCTGATAACACAAAGCAGAATACCTAGTAACACCGGAGACACCCTGCTTGGGAAGCTATGTCTACCTCTACTTCATCCAATGAATGACCGACAAGGCAATAATTGTCACAGAGTACAAAAAGACCCATCCCAATGACACAAAGCATAAGTAAATCTAGGCGTAGTTTGTGCTCCAGAGCTTCCCATGGGGTCAGACCCAAGCTAGTTTCTAGCTGAGAGCACATTCTTCCTTAGCTTTTATCCCTTGTCCTATCCTGCTTCTGTCACTCACTCCCTTGTAAAAGTTATCCCTAACCAATCAGTGAATAAGCACCTCCATCTCAAGCTCTGCTTCTGGTGAACCCAACCTAAGATATCTCTCATCTCACCAAGATTACTGCAATATCGATGCTGTCATACATCAGTTCAACTAACCATCTCAGCTGCGCAGCATCTCAAATATGCTAGGCATTCTATTATAGAGCAGTGCAGTGGTTCTCAAAATGTGATTGCTGGCCCAGCAGCAGTAGCAGCATTCGGGAACTTTTTAGAACTGCAAACTCTCAGGCCCATTCCAGGCCTACTGAATCACAACTGCCATCACAGAGATGTGCCATAATTAACCAATCCATTATTGTTCTGTATTTCCGCAGTTTCCATTTTTTGCTAGTATAAATAATGGTGAAATGAATGTACTTGCAGTTAAATCTCTGTGTACATTTCCAATAATTCTATGAATATTTGTCTTCAATTTACTTTGAGGTAGAAGTATTAAATTAAAAAATAAAACGTACTGATAGATGAATAGAGGGACAGACATGTAATAAAGCAAGCACAGCAAATGTCAATGAAAGACTCTAGGTGAGGAGTATATGGATGTTGACTGCTAAATTCTTGCAACCTTTTCATGTTTGAAATTTGTTAGAAAATGTTGAAAAGATTTCTATTTTATGAGGTTAATTCCTAGAATTGGAATAGATTTTTCGTAGTATGTGCCCGTCTTTAAACTCTGTCAAGTTAAAACATCAACCAGAAAGTGTCAGTTCCCTCACACTGTCAACACTGCTTTTTAGTTCTTTTCAAATCTCTGCCAACTTGTTAGGCATAAACTGGTAATTCATCTTTTAAATCACCATTTCTGTGTGCATTTTTTAAGTTAATATATAATGAATTGAAAAGCTTCCTAATGCGATGTTGGTTATTTGAACTACGAAGCAGTAATCAGGATTTGAGCGCCTACCCAGGGGCACTTAGCTTATTACCAAGCACAATACCCTCAAGAATAACTTGCAAACTGAATTATATTGGCAAGAGTTACTTCTAGGCCAGTGTCATACACAGGCAGTGGGGAAAGAGAGGTGGGAGTCTAATGCTGGATTGCCAAATGGGTCTGACTTAACAGGTCCTAGGAATGGTTCTTTCTTCCTTCACAAGAAAATCGTAATCTCGCATTTTACCAGAATGCTCAGAATTCCAAGCATTAGTATTTTCTTCCTTTGTGTTGAGGCAATTAGATCCCCATCAATTCTATTTTAGAATTCAAGTACTTTACTTCAGAATGGGCTCTACAAAATTATGGTGTATCCAAAGGATGAAATGCAATGAAGCCATTTAAAGAACTATGGAACTCTACATTTACTGACATGTAAAGAAGTCTATGATATATTACTTGTGCATTGAAAAAAAAAGAAAAGTATGTACATGTCTGTATGACAGAAAATTTGTGGAAAGATATTTATTATAATAGTGGCCACATCCAGTTAAAGGACATATGGCAGTTTTTGTACTCTTTACATATTTCTTGTTTACTTTTGCCATAGATATATAAAAATTTATTTATTAACAATAACAATATAAGAAGGCTATTTGCATTTTGATAAAAATAAAATTGAAAGTATCCCAGAAAACCACTAAGCCATCAGCACCTTATTAAAATTTAATTTAGGAAGATTTTTAAGTCAAGGTTAAAGTCCCCTAAGGAATGAGACCCAGATCCAGCATAGTTTAAAAGGCATAGAGTTTTAAAGGGAAAAGAGTTAAAGGCAGACTAGGCAAAGAAGTCTCCAGCTATGTATTAATCAGCTACGGGACATGTCTGTGTTGTCCTGGGAGGATTTCACTGGAGAAAAATCAATAGGCAATGGAAGTCATCTGTGGTCTTCAGATCCAAGAGAAACCAAAAGGGTGAAGGCTCAGAGTCTGTAAGGACTCAGTAGATCTTTACACTACCACAATTCCTGCTTTCAATATTATAGAAGAAAATACTTCCTGACCAATGATATTCAATTTTTGCCTTACAGCAGGCCCAGGATCCAATGCCAGTTAATGTTTCAAATATATGTTTAAGATTTAAATTGTTTCCTTTATACTTCAAAAAGACTGAAAAGGAGAATAAGACATATTAAACCACTTACCTCAATGGGAAGACATGTCTGTACACAGGCAGATGTTCCCGAATGTGACATCAGAGTCTCGGGTTTAATTTGAAAGTGTGTTTTGCACATGTAGCCTTCAGAAGAGTCCTGTGTTGCATCACCAAAGAATACATAAGAAAATGCCAATTATTTTAAGAATTCATCATTTTAAGCACTATAGTTTTCCATAAGTTTCAAACTGAGCAATAAAAAACTAAATACATTCAAAGAAATGAGATAATATGGATAAAGAAATTCATCCAATAAACCCTGGACATAGTAGCTACTCATTGAATAGAAGTTTTAATCCTCTACCATTCTCACTTATTAATGATGTTTCCCCCTTCTCTTAGATCTCCCTGCTCCTTCCTAAGCAGTCCATAGCACATAAGTCATAGAGCAAAACTTCTGGTTGGCAGCTGTTAAAAAGCATTTAAACTTAAAGAAATATTTCATCACATATTAATATTGATTTCATGGCCTATATAAAAAGAGAAATTTAAGGAGAACTTGCAACAGATCTTGAAGTTAGAAGGGACCTTCCATTTTGACTTCTTGTTTAAGACAAGATCTCCATTAAACGTCACAGGGAAATAATTATGCAGCACTTGCCTGAGCACTTCCAGGAACCCACGCTTTACTCCCTTACATGACCACCGCCTCCATTTTCATACTTAGTACATTGTTCATTGAGAAAGTATTATACTGCATTGAAATGTTTATCTTTAACCTTAACTCAATGGTTTCAATTCTGCTCTCCAGAGTCTAAACTCTTTTCTACAAAGCCATTCATTCTTTAAAACCTTGATGACAATACCACCATTTTCAAATGTTCCATGGGGAAGATGGAACTTCCAAGCCCTTTACCAATTTGTACTGCTAGCCTCTTTCTTATATTTGCTCTTAAATACAGTAATGGATAATGTTTATCTAATTGTGGTCAGTTCCATTTTTTTAAGCAAAATTTGGTTGAATTCAATAAGGTCCTGTATATGGGGCGCCTGGGTGGCTCAGTCGGTTGAGCGTCCAACTTCGGCTCAGGTCATGATCTCGCGGTCTGTGAGTTCAAGCCCCGCCTTGGGCTCTGTGCTGACAGCTCAGAGCCTGGAGCCTGCTTCGGATTCTGTGTCTCCCTCTCTCTCTGCCCCTCCCCTGCTCATGCTCTGTCTCTCTCTGTCTCAAAAATAAATAAACATTTAAAAAAATTTAAAAAAAAAAGGTCCTGTATAAAAATGTTAACACCTCATGTACAAACATACCTACATATCAATGAATATTATGAATTCTCCACCAAACTATCATACTAACATTCACATTTTAACAGAAATAGTTATAATTAATGAAGATGAGATTACTGATTCTGACGCAGCAGTTAAAATACAGAATAGCATTCCAACTAAAACAATTCATAATTCACTTAAATACTTTTACTAAGATTCAAAAATCCAGTTTTTATCTATAAAATAAGAAAAGAAAAATTTTATAGTACATTTTAATATTGCTTTTTTTTTTTTTAAATTTTGTGTCATGCCAACAATGTAAGAGCATTGGATTTTAGGTACCTGAGCTAGTTTGAATAATGTCCCTTCTAAATTCATGTCCACCTGGAACCTGTAAATGTGACTTTATTTGGGAAACAGGGTCTATGCAAATGTAATAAAGATAAGAGGAGGTCATACTGGAATAGGGTAGACCTGAATCCAATGCAACTGGCATCCTTACAAGAAGAGGGAAATTTGGTTACAGACACACAGATACACAGTGGAGAAGGCCACAGAAAAACACAGGCACAAACTGAAGTGGTGCATCTACAAACCAAAGAATGCCAACAGTTGCCACCAATCATCAGAAGCAAGAAGAGGCAAGGAAAGATTTTTCTCTAGAACTTTTAGAGGGAGTGTTGCCCTGCCGACATATTGCTTTTCAACTCCCAACCTCCAGAACCATAAGAGAATGTACTTGTTTTAAACCATTCAGTTCATAGTACTTTCTTATGGTAGCCCTAGGAAACTAATACAGGAACTATATTTTCTGAGAAATCTGGCGGCACCTTTGCAATGCCTCCCAGTTGCCTGGGCTGACACTTTACCAGCACTCACAAAAGAATGCTGCTGTTTGGTCCTGATCAGCACCAGTTCTAATTGGCTGGATCCAACTTATTATGATTGGTTGATACCACTGCCACAGGTTGTTAAACATTTTGAATATCATTCTTCCCTGTAAAGTAAGCTATTAGGTATCCAATATAATCACCTTTTATTATTTCATTCAAGTTATACATTTTGTAGAATTAATCATTTTTTTTTAATTCTAGTTCTGCATCATCTAAACACAAAGTACATCCCCGATGTCCTTCTACCACTGAAATCTCTATATTTAGACAACATAAATGACATTTAATATTGGTTTAAATTGAGAAAGATATATGTAGTGAGTGTAGTTGTTGTTGCTGCTTTTTACATCAGGTATTTATTGCCCCATCTTCTGGAAGAGTAGTCAATTATCTTCTATGGAAGCATTCCCTACTTCCCTGTCAGTGTGGACATGGCCTCCCAACTATGAGAATGATCAAAGAACTCTGATCTGGCCAATAAGGACATCAGTCCTGCTGACCTCAGAAACTCAGACAGGCAGTCTACTCAGGGCCAATGAAAACAGTTCAGGACTTCAGTTAGGGGACGGGGAACGGTATTCTCTTTTCAACTGGATTTCAACCAGGAAGACGGGCAGCCTTGGCAGTGTTGGCAGCCATCAAGTAATTAAATGGAGCCTGAGAATGAAGCCAATGCAGAGGAAAGCAAAGCCATGAGATGCAGAAAGACCAGATCCTGATTACACTATTTACACCACCCATACTTAAAGTTAGTTCTACCCTCAAATTTTGCAATTACCCGGCTTCAAAAAGCCCCTCCTTGGCTTCACCCAACTTGGATTGGGCTTTCTGTCACTTGCAACTAAAATAATCTTTCTATAAAATGACCTATATTGTGTATATTATGTTAAAACTAGATGAGTTTTCCTGCTGTTGAGAATGGGCCTCCTATAACCACAGAAAGAGGCTCCTAAATCATGAAATAGTTTGACTTGAATGACTAAACTAGATGGTTTTCTACTATATTGTATGACCACCCTCATTATACTAGATAATCAATAGTTGACTATATAAAAGATTTACCAAATACAGTAAAACCATAATGATACGTGTTTGTGAGACAGAAAGTACTGGCAGTCTGCAATTTAAAAATAATCTAGCTATAGAGGGAACAAAAAAAAACCCTTTAGACATTCAGAGAAGAGTTAGAACTGAACTGTGTGTACTGAATCTGATTCATCAAATGAAGGTAACTATTCTGTTTCATGAGGGCTGATCATACAACCTCTTCTTACGGCAAATTCTAATACAAGGCAAAATACATCTCCTTTGACACCAAGAGGTTAAGTCAAAAATTCCTATACACCTGTGTTATAAAATCTAAATGTATTATCTGATCTCTTATCCAATGAATTAAGATAGAGAGATGTGTCATTTTTAATATTACTTGTAATTTAAGGGATGTTGTTTCTATTGTGGGTACTTTCTGATACTACTTATTGGTGTCTATAAGGAGATACATGGGATTTTTGACACAGCCTATATATACGGTAAATTTCTTTTCAGTATCAATCTCTTAACAGTCAACATTAGCCTTGAAAAATTAAATATAGAAAAAAAAGAGTTTATAGAATATTAGCTTCCTTTCAAACATTTACTTTCACAGAAGTAGGCCTTCTCCTACGCTGTTTTAAGGCAGAAAAATATGTTCTCCTTTTCACTGTTGAAGGTTGCTTTTGTAGAGATAAGCAAACATAAAAGCATGAGGAACTGCCCTCTGAGCTAGTACTACAGTCTGTCTGGCCCAATAAATGATAATTAACTCAAATCTCAACTGACTTTCCTGGTAGACATTCAACTCTAGCTTCCTTGCATTCGTTCTGTAGTTATGATAGCTTACAATTCAATGTCAAGTTTTCTTTAATTTTTTAACATGTGTTAGTTTTATTTTCCCTAAGCAATCCAAAGTTAAGACTAGGCCCAGCCCCTGGGGAAGAAAGGGTCCTAACTACAGAGTCTGCTTGCACATAAAACACTGGTTCCTTGTCTCCACGGAGTCTGAAAACACTCTGGACCAGAACAGGAGAAGGCAGGAACAAAGGAAACCTTGCAGTTTATCCAACTCAACCCTATCGTGTTAGAGATTAGAGGGTGAAGGACTTAAGTACTTTTAAGAGATCTGTCTTACAACTAATTGGGGGAGCCACTGGAACTGGAAAACAGGCCATATGACCCCAGTGCTCTCCATACCACACTAAGCAATTCTGCCAGAGATCAGCATCATGGTAGAAACATGCTTACTGACTGTTGTGGAGTGGTGAAAGCCCAAACTTTGCACACTGAGTAACAAGCTGAAGCATTCAAGGGTGATCTGGGAACCAGGAGCCTCCTTGTCATCTGGGAGCTTGTTAGACACACAGAATCTCAAGCTTTGCTCAGGACCCTCTGAATCAGAATCTGTATGTAACAGGATCCCAGATAATTTGTGTGCACTTTTGGAGGCACTGAGGCAACATGTACTGCAATCCCTGATTCAAAGGGATTGCAGACTGATTACATTAAACAATGGTTCTCAACCTTAGCTGGGGTTCCCAGTCACAACTTTCCTGTAGTCTGTAATGCAGCATCCAGGATTGAGAATTACTTCACTTAATTCATTCAAGTTCCCATTTGGAACTCTAAGAACAGAGTCAACCAAGTAATCTGTAGCTGTCTCAAGGGAAATGGCCACAAACAACTTCCAACCTTTAGGAATAGTATGCTCACTTGGAGCTCTCCATATACTAAACTGGCCTCTGTGAACACTCATCTTGAGCTGTGACAGTGCTGAGACTGCTTTTTAAGTGGTCTTTACTACTACCTCAAACCTTACTTTCTGGCAATTTGCCCAGCCTTAACCTAGGCCTCTGTAACTGCCATTAATCTCATAACTTAAAACTGTCACTGTCCTGTATCTAACTACACTTCAGCCATCAGAACTCCGTGCTGCCCATCTGCCACAAAGCAGGTTGCTTCATTCCATCACTGCAGAAGAGAAACTAATAGAATGTGTCCAGGTGCTGTATGCCAAACACCAATTAAAAAGAGAACACTTCCTCCGCACAGTCAAAACTCAAGTTATCTCCACAGAATGCCCTTCACTTTATACCAAAATAAGGAATAAAGACTTAAATGAGAAAAAACAATGCCATAAATGTGCTAGATGAAAACACTAGAAAATATATGTAAATGATTTTATATTTGTATGTTTATATATATATGTATATATGTATATATAAAGATATTTTAAAAATAGACAAAAACTTCACAGTCATAATAAAATATTGATAATTTCCACTCCACAGGAAAAAAAAAAACCTTAACACCATAAAGTCAAAAGACAAACATCAAAATATGAAAAATAGATTTGCAGCCATATCATAGAAAAGGTCTAATTATGTCAATATATAAATAGCTTTAATTTCTACAATGTATTGACAGTTCCAATAAACCAATAAGAAAAAGACCAGCAACTCAATAGGCAAATGAGTAAAAGATATAAACAGTTCACTGCAGAGGAAGTACATAGGGATATTAACCATATAAAAATAGGTTTAATGTTTCCCATAAGATAAATGCAAATTAAAACTGTGTGATACCATTTTTTTACCTATCAGATTGGCAAAGATAAAATAAAGCATGAAAATATAGCGGGTAGATAAAGATATAAATAAAATGGTAGACACTGTCCTATGTTGCCAGGGCAGGGTAAATTAGTATAATCTCCTCAGGAACAAGTTGGCAATACCTATACACATTAATAATGCACGTGTCTTCCACCCAGAAATGCATCTTACAAATAGAGTTGCACATGTAGGAAACAGAATTCATGGAATGATATGTATAAAGTATTGTTTCAACAGCATAAAATTGGATATAACCTAAATGCCTATCAGTGAAGTTAAACAACATTATGGTATATCCAAATAATGGAATGTTATGTAGCCATAAAAATTGAGTAAGTTCTACAAGTAGTGATATGGAGTAATAACTAAAATAGATCATTAAGGGGAAAAATGTGCAGAACAGTATGCGTGTGTGTATATTATGTCATCATTTGTTTAAATACAAATGCATACGCTTTTGTGTGTACTGAATATATCTGGAAGGACACCCAAGACACTGGTATCAGTGGTGACCTCTGAAAGTGTGGGTGAAGAGGGTAGTAGGATTAGGAAGGAAACTTACTTTTTTAGTGTACAAAGCCTTCTGTGCCTATAAGTAACAAATACTTCATTGATTGTTAAACAAATCCTTCATTGATTGTCCTTTGAACATATGTCTCCAGGCTATCACACTGCTGTAATAAATTCCAATCTTGAACTTCTAGGGAGAAAATGTCTTGGAAGCTGTATAGAAAGCTATAGAGACAAGTTTTCTAGTGTGGTTCTGATTGTGTATTGGAAGGGGATCTAGAGATTTCTTAACAGAACATGTTTGTGTCTGCTTTCTCACAAGTTGCCATGGGCTATGCCACCCAGAGAGCTGTTATGCCTTTTGGAATCCAGCTATCCAAATAATTATAGGGCTTCTGTTGTTGAATTTTAATAAGGTTTTAATGGTCTCTAGAAAAACACTGCTATCTAAAAAAAAAAAAAAAAGAAAAGAAAAAGAAAAAAAAAGGTGGTTACCTAAGGACTTCAGCTCTGCTTTGTAGTAGTCTTGCACATAGGACTCAAACTCAAGTTAACAGCCCAGAATGGCAAGGTTGCTGGGGAGGAATTAAGGGATGCAGAAGTTTCTAGGTCACTGCCAACACTGATCAAACAGTCCCTTCAGGGTCAGTGGAACCCTGAGTAACAGGCCAAACCTAGGCCACAAATCTCAGGTGGTTATTCTTTCCTTCTGTAAGAGATCAAATCAATACTACCAGTAGCTGCCCATAGCTGATTAATCTAAGGGGTGAAAAAAGAAAGTAAAAACTGCCTCTGGAAAGCAAAGATTATACTGGGTAGATCAGATGTTAAACTAGTACCTGTCCATTTTTTAAAAAGCCAAAGTTGGTGTAGGAAAGTAGTTAAGGATTTAGAAATCCTCCAGAACACAATTCTAAAAATGTTAATATGTCCCCACCTCGTGCCCACCCCTCACACCCACCCAATCTTACTAACTCTGGTTCCAATTTCTGATATCATTATACCTTCCAAATGCATTTGGAATGCATTTCCAAAAATTTCAAAAGACCAAAAACTCAAGAAACCAAAACCCAAAAGTAAAAATGAGGATACAACATATTTCAGCTTTGAAAAAAAGCTTTGTACATCTCTAATTTTCCCTGGTCTTTTAGTATTTTGGAGTTTATTCAACATAACACAGTAATTTATTAAATAATCTACCCTTACCTCAAAAGTTTCTAGGGCAGAGGATTGGAGATGTACCTCAGCTCCACCTAAGGAAGCTGGGGCTGTCCTTGTGGGGGGAAAAAAAATTCTGGCTGGGTCCCATCCAATATAGGCTGATACCCCCTTGCTTCACCATTTTCACAACACAACCCATAATTATTGCTTTTTTCTCTTTGACCTAACGTGTGAATGCCTACTGAACATATCTGTTCATTCGCTGGAAATCAAACAACAAAACACACGTGACCACAGGCCCTTGACTGGAGACTCTCTGATTCTTCCCAATTAAAAGAGCTTTCTTAATCAAGGCCAAGGTATGAAAAGAAAAGATAATCTGTAGGAGTTTGACTGAAATATTCTCTCCAAGGCAGCAGCATATCAGTGGGTTATACTGCCTTCTATCACAATACCTAGTTCAGCAGTGAATCTTGCCTACATTAGCACACTCACTATATACTTTTATTAGATTTAAATTCTAATCCATCTATAAACAAGACAAAGAGAAATAATTACATTATTATTAAATATAATAAACAAAATCTAAATATTATAAATCTTGATGATATAAAAATAATAATATAATTAAAAAACAGAAGTAGAACAGGAAGGAATGTGGGAGATAGTATAAGCACATTTAACACCTCATCTATCACAACAGGAATCAATTTTTATTGTCCAAAGATGAGAAATCAGGAAGCAGACGTACATTATTTAAGGTTAAAGGGATAACTATGAAAATAACACAGATGTTCAATAACTCACAACAAAAGATGCCATGATATAATATTAGGTGGAAAAAGTAAGTTACAGAACAATGATCCCATTTACATAAATATATTATAAGTGTGCATTCATATATTTATATTTACATAGAAAACAAACTACATATCTGAAACAGAGGAAAGAAAATATTTTCTTCTGTATTTTATATATCTATGTATTATAAAAGTTTTTACAATGACCAGGTACTGTTTTTCCTTGTAAAAATTATAACAAATAAAGTAAAATAAAGATCCAACCCATGTAAGAAAACACTATTCTAGGAAGACTAAATAAGGAAAGTTTTAAACTTTCCTTCCACTCTGAAATCAAAATTATTCTAAAAACCACAAATGTTTTTACATATACTAATTTTTGTTTTTCTCTCCTTTTTAAACTAACCCTCTAGTTGGTAAACCAAAACAAGGTCAATACTTCTTTCCTAGAATTCTAGCATATCTTTGGCAAACATCTTTTTGGCTACTTAAAATTCCAATTTTAAGGGTCTTCAATTCTTTGTTTCATTCAATGAAGACATACCGAGAGGCCTGTCACTGTGCTCATTTGCCTAAGAAGTTGGTTTTCTAACAACAGCTCTGCTCCCTTTTCCTGGCAGGACTCTCAGACCTGCCAAGTCCCCCCTCTTTTCACCTCCAGCCCATTCCTGACTTCGTAGATGAGCAGGAGAACACACTACCCTCCCCTTCCCCAAATGCAGGTCAAACACAGAAAAGCACACTGGCCCCAAGAAAAAAAAGGCAAAAGAAAACCGGCTACTTGTCAGACCAGAAAAGGTTACTGAACCAATTTAGTGACCTTATCTGACGGAAGCATGCATTTCTGTGTTTACACAGACCTACACAGCCTGCTTATTTCACACACGTTTTTAGACAATGATTACAGTTTAAAGGATGCTAAATCCCTTCTCTTTCTTGGAGCCAAAGCACCAAAAAGTAACTTTAAATCACATCAGTTCCATTTTCCTTATTAACACTTTCAACAGGTATCTGTACAATGTTAAGTTTCACTATAAAGCATTTTGTGGGATTTCAGTCTCTTTTTCTTCTTTTGTTTTCTTAATAATGTTTGCAGGTTTTCCAACTTAGCCATTTGGAGTTTTCAATTTTCAGTTCATAGATATGGGACCTCCATCTGTGCCTCATACTCTTTTTATATTAAACAATTTGGTTTTGCCTCCTAGAGCATTCCGGCTTATCTGTGCCCAAGGAATGGCCAACAGCTACTATAAGTGATTAGAGGGGATGTGGGAAACCTGGTGCAGAAAAATATTTTTTTTCTCTTTGCTTCTACTTCCAATTTAACTTTATAGAGATTTACCATATTTTGTTCACTCTAGTTGAAATCTTCTTAAAGTTTTGTCATTGCTTTTCTAATATCATAGAATAAAAAACAAACATATAAATGACACAGGTTCTGACTTTCCCTGTCTTGATTTCTAGATTTAAATTTACTCCAAATCTGATTTCTTTCATAAATAATTTCTGTTTTATAACATTATCTCTTCTAAGCAAACCATTCAAGAGAATTAAGAGTACTGAAGTTATTTTATACTGAAAAGTAAACTGAAAGAAATGTGATAGTCTGACAGTAGAAAATTATCAGGGTAGCAAGTTGTCACTTTGATTTCAAAGCATTATTCTTGCAAAGCAGTACAAACAATTTGTTAACTTTACTAGTTTCTCACAAAATAAAATGTGCCTGACCTTAAGCAGTTTAACTCAGAGAAGGCTCCTGCTGTGAGGGTGGGAGGAAGAGAAAGGGAAAGTGAGAAAGGTCTTCCTTTTGTATAGGTGCCATACAAAGTACTGCAAAATGGGTAGCTTAAAACTAGAGATATGTATTATTCTCTCACCATTCTGAAACTGGGGGCTTGACGTCCAAAATCAAGGTGTTGGCACAGCCATGCTCTCTCTTTAGGCTCTAGGGGGAGAATCCTCCCTTGCCTTTTCCTAGGTTTTGATTGTTGCCAACCTGCAGATGCATCACCCCAACCTCTGCTTCTGTTTTCATGAGGTCTTCTCCCTGGTGTGTCTGTATCTGTATGTCCAAATTTCCCTGTTCTTATAAGGACACCAGTCATAATGTACTTAGCACTCTAATCCAGTATGGCCTCATCTTAACTTGATTACAACTGCAAAGACCCTATTTCCAAATAAAGTCACATGCACAGGTTCTGGGTGGACATGAATTTGGGGGGACACTATTCAACTCAGTATAGATAGCAAAGCAGAAAGAGGTGAGTGAAAGGCAGTCACACAGCTGCTGCACAGAACACAGAGGCAGCTTGCCCAGAAGAACAGCCAAGGTAGGACAGAGTCAATGGTTAGTACTTCAGAAGCTGTTCCAGCCTGAGCACAGTAAGCCAGATTCTCACGGCTACTGCTGAAAACCAAAAGGGTTTTGACCAATCATAGGGAAGAAGATACTGACAGCTTTTAGAGAAGGCTGCACAGTACTAGTACAATCACTGCTTTTTATCCATGAGGCCTGAATACTGTGAGATTGAAGACTTTACTAAAATCATTCTACTTGCCAAAAAGAGCATTCAATATCCACTAATTGGATCAATATCAGGAATGTGGCAAACTCACACTGACAGAAAAGAGGGAAGAGGAAGAAAAAGAGGGAAGATGTTATCCTCTCAGTCTTTTTTATTAATGTAACAAAAGTTTCCTGACATATTTCCCAGAATGAGTCACAATCTCTGCCCTCATAGTCATCTCCATTCCAAGCCTGTGCATGTTTAAAGCTTTTCTACTGAATGCCCTTTCCTTCTGTATCTTCTATCAGAACTCCTGCTTCCCAGAGCATGACATGAGCAAATCTCAGAAGAAGAAGGAAGTCTGTTGCCTCTGTATCAAGGCAAGAGCTATGTGAAAGCTGGGCCAACACAATAGCCCACAATGCTACAAATCTTAGGGAGACATCCTTTAATACCTCTTCTTCATTTCCATGAGTTAATCATGTTCTCCCACTGCTCTGCTGCCAATCTTGGTTTGGAAACAGAACAGCTGAACTGATGATCATATATATCTGATAATATCTTAGGTTAAAATCTATATTTATTAAATTTAAATGTTTCATATAATGGCAATACACACTAGTATCCTTCAAGAAGTTTTGCATTCTTCTGTTTCTTTAGTAGTTCTATAGAATGGAGACTAGATTTACCCTCCCATCTTAAGCAACTAGAAAGCTAAACAAAAAAACATGAAACCAGAATTTTCAGATATGGGGACACAGGCAGTGCAGGACAGTAATCTCTAAGAGATTGGAAATATACAAGGTGAGGTCTACAAGCGTCCCAACTCATTGTCTGGAGAAAGTTCTTAGAAAAGAAAAGATAAAATGGCAGACGGTTCCATGGTGTGCTTAAATAATCTAAAGAATCAACAGAAAAAGTAATAAAAATAAATAAGAGAGTTTCAGAGAGTGTCCAGGAAGAAGATCAACATATGAAAACAATAATTTTAGGGGCATCTGGGTGGCTCAGCTGGTTAAGCGTCCTGCTTAGGTCATGATCTTGCACTGACAACAAGGAGCCTGCTTGGGATTCTCTCTTTCTCTTTCTCTCTCTGCCCCTCCTCACTTATTCTCTCCCTCTCTCACTCTCTGTCTCTCTCCCCCTCCCTCCCTCTCAAAATAACTAAACTTAAAAGAAAATTTTAAAAACCAATAATTTTACAAATATAGTAGTAATCAATTGAAATCATGAAGATAAAATACACCATTCCCAATATGAACAAAAATATGTCAAATATCCAGGAATATATGTATCATGTCAGGAAAACTCTACAACTTTACTGTAGACCATGAAAAAAATCCCAACAAGTTTTTTATGAAACTTGTAAAATGATTCCAAAATTTATGTTTAAAAAATGCACAGGGTAGTTGATTTTTTTTTAAAAAGAACAATGAATGGTATATTTATCAGTTATCAAAATCAACTAAAGAGCACTAGTAATAATTAAAATCTATGTTATTGTGACAGACAAGTAAAATAGATCAAGGATTAGAATATGGAGTGCAGAAGTAGACTCATATGTTGGAATTTAATATATAAGAAAAAAATTGGATCATAGATGGAAGAATGGATGAGTCAATAATAAACATGAAGTCATCTGGTTCACCATTAAATAAAGTAAACCACATTACTATCTCACACAATCTCCAAAATAAATTCCAGATGGATTAAAGCTCTAAATATAAAAAAAAAATAATAATAAAGGTCTAGAGGAAAATATAAGAGAATATTTTCATAATTTGAAGTTAGGAAGGATTTCCTGAGCAAAACACCAACCCAGAAGCCATAAAGCAAAAGAAGGCAGATTTGTTAAAAATTTAAAACTCCTATATGACAAATGGCACTATTAACAAAGTTAAAAGAGAAGTGGCAGTCTAGGAAAAAATATTTGCAATACATACAAGAAATGAAGGATTGATAGTCATAATATATAAGTTACTCTTACAAATCGATATTACAAAGATAAACAACCCTACAGTAAAACAGACAAAGGACATAAACAAAAAATTCCTGGAAGAAATTCCAGTGACCAATAAGCATATAAAAATATGCTCAACATCAGTGTAATAAGGAAAATGCAAATTAAAACAATATATCATTTTTTACTTTTTAGAATGAAAAACTTAAAAAGATCAGTAATATCTAATTTTATAGAGTAGGAGATAATGGGGATACTCATATACTTTTTGATAGGAAAATTAATTGCTACAGTATATTTGGAGACAAATTTTGTCCATGTTTTTGTTCATTCAACAAATACTATTAGCCCCTACTTCATGCAATATATTGTACTAAGCCTCAGGGTTACAGTAGTGAACAGAAAGTGAACAGGTTCTTTTCCTCATGAAGCTTGCATTCTGGAAAACAGGGAGCAGGGTAGAGGAGATAACAAATAACTAAATATGTAAAGTAGATGGGATTAAGTGCAATAAAAGTAAATTAGAGTAGGGATGCCTGGGTGTCTCAGTTGGACCACTGACCATGTCTTGATTTCGGCTCAGGTCATGATCTGACGGTTGGGATGGAGCCCCCCGAGGAGTCCTATGTGGGATCAGGCCCCTGCTTGAGATTCTCGCTCTCCCTCTCTCTCTGCCTTTCTCCCTTCCTTGCTTTCTCTCTCTAAAAATAAGTAGTAAGGGGGTGCCTGGGTGGCTCAGGCAGTTAAGTGTCTGACTCTTGATTTCGGCTCAGGTCATGATCTCACAATTTGTGAGTTTGAACCCCACGTTAGACTCTGCTCTGATTCATGGAATCTGCTTGGGATTCTCTCTCTCCCTCTCTCTCTGCCTTTCCCCTGCTCCAGTGCTCTCTCTAAATAAATAAATAAATAGATAAATAAATAAATACACTAAAAATTTTTTTCTGTTAAAAAATAAAAATAATTAAGTAAATAAATAAATTTTAAAAAGGGGTAAGGGGGATTGAGTGATAGGATTAGGAAGATGCTATTTTACATTAGGTAGGCAAGTAGTAGCTCCTCACTGATATGGTGAGCACTAATCTAACAAAATAAGGGAATAAGTCATAAAGCTATCTAAGAGAAGAACACAACAGACAGTAGGAATGGGAAGTGCCAAGGCCCCATGGTGTAAATGGCAGGGATATTAGTATGGCTGGAGCAGAATGAAAGAGTGGGGGAATGACAGAACTTGAGACTAGAGAGTAAAGGGTGTAAGAACTGATTAGACCTTGGAAGTCATGAACAAAGCTTTGGATTTTATTCTAAAACTGAAAGTCATTGGAGGGTTCCGAGCCACAGATTTATATGACCAGACTCACATTCTTACAAGACCACTCTAGCTGCTGTTTAAAGACTAGATTCTAAATGGGCATTAATTAGGAAGCCACTGCAACAAGCCAGGTGAGAAATGATGCAGCCTGGGCTAACGCGGTGCAGTCAAGGTGGTGAGAAGTGGTAGATTATGGATATATTTTGAAGATGGAGTTAGGATTTACTAAAGGACTAAACATGGATGTAAGAGAAAGAGAGGAGTCAAAGGTAACTTCAGGCTCTTCTCCTGAACATTTGGAAGCTAATATTTATTGAGATAGGGAAGTATGTAGAAGAAGGTGGTTGGGGTGGAGAGGGAGAAGCTTTAATAAACATGAATTAAATGTGCAATACCTTGTACACATTCAAAGGGAATGTCAATTAGGTTGCTGGAAATAAAAGCCAGAAGTTCAGGGACATGATAGGCACTAAAAATGCAATTTTTAAGAGATATCAGTGAATGTATAGGATTTACAGCCAAGGAGCTGGGTAAGATATCCTAGAGAGGGAGTCTAAATGGAGAAGAAAAGAAGTCCAAAGAATGAGCCCTGGGGCACTCCAGTGTTCAGCTGTTGATAGATGAGAAAGAACCAGCAGAGGAAGCCAAGAAGAAACAGTCTCAAGGTAGAAGTTAACTGACAGGTTTATGTCCCAGATGCTAAGCAAAGAGTATTTCAAGAAGACAGTGATAATTGTGCTAATTTTGCAGTATCTGTCAAAATGCAAAGTGAGCACACTCTCTCATTCAGCAATTCCATTTTGAACTATTAATTCTACAGATATATAAGTATATATAAAAATTGTTCTGCATGGGTATTTATTAAAGTATCATTTGTTATAGCAAATTAAATGCTCATCAATAGGGGACTGTTTAAATTATGGTGTATTGGACCTAATGGTGCAATAGGGGACTGCTTAAATTATCTTGCATTGAACAGGAGAATGAAATGCAATAATTTGAAAAAATGGAAGAAGTAAGTTACTGAGATGGAATGACCTCTGAATATTAAGTTAAAAAACTACCTGAAGAATAATCATATGGAGTAATTGATTCTAGACACAGGGAAAAGAAAACATATATGTGTGTGTTACCTGCAGAATAGGAAGAATAACGTGATGAGAGAAAACATGAGTTCCAAATCACACTTCCTGGGATATAAATTTGGCTTGTCACCTTGGACAAGTTTCTTAACTTTTCTTGGCCTTCCTTCCTCTTTCTATAAAATCCCTCAAGGGGAGGTTATCTAAGGATTAAATGAATTAATATACAAAAAGGATCAGTGTCTGATACATGGCATTCAGTCAATAAGTGTTAGATATTAATAATATCTTAATAATGTACATTATTACATATAATAACCACACATATAAATTCATAGAAAGAGATTTTAAAGTTTACTCTCCACACTGGTTTTCTCTGAAGTTTGGGACTGGGAGTTGGCAGAGAAGGTGAGAAGTGGCCAAAAACACTTTATCATATATATGTTATATTACTTGAACTGTTAATAATAGACTAATGCAAATTTTTACAAAAGTAGATATGCACTCCTTGTGAAAATTTTTAACTTTTTTTTATTTATTTATTTTTTTTTTCAACGTTTATTTATTTTTGGGACAGAGAGAGACAGAGCATGAACGGGGGAGGGGCAGAGAGAGAGGGAGACACAGAATCGGAAACAGGCTCCAGGCTCCGAGCCATCAGCCCAGAGCCTGACGCGGGGCTCGAACTCACGGACCGCGAGATCGTGACCTGGCTGAAGTCGGACGCTTAACCGACTGCGCCACCCAGGCGCCCCAACTTTTTTTTATTTAAAGAGGAAAAAATAGTAGGAATTTATGAATCTTAATGGCTATTTTTGGTGATTTTCATTCAATAATTTATGGTTCAGCTGACACTAATAAGATAAATCAAAGAATTAGGATAATGTGAAGCAGGCAACTTAACATTTTCTAGTCATTTCCAAGAAATATACACAAACAAAAGATAAACAACAGTGGCAATAAAAATAGAAAAGACAGAGAAAAAGAGCCTGAATAAAATGAAATAAAGGGAAGAGAATGAAATTGAGCACAAATTCATAGACTCTGAGTCTAACCATTCAGGCAAATCAAAAACCCCATCTATCACATTTGAGAGAGGCAGTCATGCAGCATCTCTGACACATTTCCAGTGGCATGTATTATTAGTCAGTTATACTCTATATTAACCAAATGTAGTCTTCTGTTGGTCCTACTTATCCCACCTGAAACAACACAGAATTAAGACTCTCTCTTCACCAAGACCGACTTTTGGCTACATATTCTGGCTCCACTACTTTGGATGGGACCAGTCCTGTCCAATGTGAGCAGAGAGGGCATTCCAAACAGCAGGTTGCTACAGTTGCTCCAAATCTAAGGCAAATACAACAAAGATTCTTTCCATTCATTGATACCAACAGATAGAACTGTTAAGACAATGTGGACGTACAACTGCATGACTTCTGATTTTGACTAAGTTCTGCTTGGAGAAAAGACAGGTACTTGCAGGAGGCAAATGTTAGAGTATACTCTGTGCAGACTCAACCCTTTTATACATAGCTCAAAGTCTTTATTTCATTACCTCTTTCTTTGTCTTCAATACAAACCCTTCACCAGTTCTTCCCCAGACCTTCCCAAGGTGGAGCTCACCACTCCATGTATGGCTCTGCCTCTAATTACTATTTACTGCATTTGCATGTGTTTTTTTTCTCATTATAATGTCATTAGCATGCGAGGGAGCCTGGTTGCCAGGGCAACCAGGAGTGGTGAATGCACTGCACAGCCTTTAATGAAAACTTAACCCTACTTCATTTAATTCCCACTGTGTTTTTTGGCTCACTTCACTTTTGTGGTTGCAAGAATGAAAATATCCTGTAGTTACCCCTGCTTATGTAGAGCTGCCCCAAGGTCTGGGGACCTTCATGTGTTCCCCTGAACATACTAACAACACTTTATATTTATTGTAAATAACCTTGATAGCCTCCTCTGATAACAATAAATTATCATTCTGATCAACACTGCTCACTCAACACAGTCCTTTGAATTTCTTGAACAGTCTATTTTTCTCAGATTAAATAGGTTTTTCAAATTTGATATGATTTTTGCAGTCCTTATTCACCAAACTGCCAGCCCCTGAAAACATTCTAAATGATTTGGTTGAGGTCAAACTCACTACTTCCATAGCATCCTGCCCATCTGGTAACCGTCTCAAAAGAAAACAAGAGATTAGTTTGACATTACTTTTTTCAGCCAACCTACAAAGGTATGCTTATCAAAGCTGGGTATAATAATAATAATGATGGTTTCTCAGCTGATCAAATCCACATTTAATTTAAAAACAAAGCAAAACCTCCATTACAACAGGCAAAAATGAGATTATACTCAGTATGAATAATAATTAAATCCTAAATTTGGGTTCAAAAATCCAACTACACACCCATAGGAGCTCTTGCTTATTAACAGTAGTGCACACTTTTAAGCCACAAGAGCTAAGATGCCTTCAAGTTCAACAGAAGCCAAAGTGTGACAGGCTGTCATGTACGGATTTCTTGGAACACAGTTTGTAATTGTTATACTTGCAAAGTAAGGTAAGGTCAGCAAGGTCAACAGTATTGTAGCACTGTTTTAAGAAAGCATATCTTGTATGAACCAGCAACTAATGACCACAAAAATCTTTTATTTTCTGGTATCGCTGTCTTTTACAATATGAGGAAAGACAGTGGAGGCAATCACTGAAGTAAGGCAGCCTGAGGAGTAAGAAGCCAATAGGAAATGAGCTCTCACTTCTTATGTAGCTGACCTGGAGAAGAGGAATGCTACTGTCCAATGAAACCAGCTGTGATGACAGAAAACTTTCTTGTGCTGTGCAAAATGGTAGGCAGTAGCCACTTAAAGTGTGGCTTGTGCAACTTTAAGGGAACCAAGTTTTTGATCTGAGTTGATTTTACTTATTAATTAAAATTTCAATTTGAATTGCCACACGTAGCTAGTGGCCACCATATTCTAAAGCATAGCTACTTAATAAAATGATGGGGTATTACAAAGTAAATGTTCTGATGACATCTTAATTTTGTACTATATTCATCAACTTTCCCCCAAACAAGCAACTGAGTCATAACGTTAAGAGGAAGTCCTAGTATAGCATCCACCGTAGGCCACTTCCTCCACAGGAGAAGGTCCAGGACATGAGAACAGTCTGTGTTGAGATCAAGGGGGGAAATTTAGGAGGAGAAAGGTAGTTAGATACACTACAGATTTGAGAGGCAGTGTAGCATAGAGACAGGTACAGAGATTCTACAGCCAGACTGCCTGAGTTCATGTACCAGCTCTACCATGAACAGGAGCGACCTTAGTTTCCTCACCTCTAAAATGAGAATCATAATGGTACTATTACCAGCCAGTGTAAAATTAAACTGAATTAATACATAGAAAACACTAAAAATAGAACCTGACACAAAGTAATTACTAGTATTTTTTTCCAAAAAGTAGGTTTCTCCTTCAAAAGTTGACTTGTTTTGATCAATCCCCATGAATGAGTTATAGAAGGCTAAGAAACCTATTTCTCTACCCAAGCCTTTATTCCACATAATTCAGAGACCACCAGAACAGCTATTTGGCTTTAGTCCAGATGAGTTTGGTTCATCATCTTCTTGCCACCTACCCATCCCACTACTGCTGGTCCTTATTCCCCACCTCAGTAAGACATAGGAGACAGCAGGCTCTCCCCCATCACACTTGCCCAGTTAGTAAATGTATTTCCTGAAATCTTACCCTCTCCCAGTCTTTGCTTTGTACTCTATTCTCTGAAATCATTTAATGACTGAATTTGAGACCTGTCACAGTTAACATTCTTGCCTCAGCTTTCCAGACTGTTACAGGTTTCAGTCCAGTGCTTCCTAACCCTTTCAAATCATGACACAGATAAAAATTCATATTTGAACAGTATAATGGAGTAAACTTGATGGGATTTGGTGGTATCTATAAGGAACTCAGTGAAAAAAATCTTAAATACATTTTCTTTATATTACAAAATTATTAGTCAATCTCCACCCCTACCAGCAGCCCCAAGCTACTTTCCACCTCTACACAGACAAATGATAGAAACTCCTTTCTCATCACTAACTAGAATTTGGATAATTCAAAGCTAAATTGTACTTCAAAATTGTCATCATTCAGTAAATCAAACAAGTCTTCCTTTACTTTCATCAACAAGTGTAATGTGAAAATTTCTTAGGATACCATAAATAAGTTGTGAATACAACTGAAATCATACACTTAAATCCATGATGCAGCTTTTCCTTAACTATGCAAGATGTTGCTCTACTCGTCTTAATGATCGTTCTTTACTATTGAAACCATGCAACAAACTAAATGCCACAAATGAATCGTTTTTAACCCCACGTTTCTGAGGCCAAATTTTTGCACTAACTCCATAAATTGTATCAGCACATGTGGAGACATTATCATGAGATTCTGGCAATATTCTATTGGGTTTATTCACTCAGCTAATGAAGCTATTTTTTCAAGCCAATAACTACTTTTTAACAAATCTTCAAACAAAAACTGTTTATAGAGCAAGTCTGAATTCTCCTTCTAGCTCATAAACTTTTGACAGAACTCTTCCTTGGACATATACCACCCAGAGTATGAAACAGTGGAAAGCTTATTCCAATCCCATTTCTTCACATGCAGCTAAAAACAGATGTGAATAAAGCAGTTTCAGGTATATTGTATTCTCCATTTAGAATACACCAGACTATGTGAAATTCATATGGAGGCAGACTTTTACAACAGAGCTTCTATGAAAAGAAAATATCGTATTATTTGAAGCTCAGTATTTTCCCAACTTTTGGTGTGCAGCCATTACATCTTCCTGTCCCTGCACTCACTCCATCAGTATACAAACCCAAGCATGTTTCCATAATACCTTATTTGTTTCAAAGTATGAATTCACAACCTTCAATATTTCACCCCCAGTAATTTCTTTTGGTATTTCTTTATAGAGAATTGATATTCTTCCCAGCATTTCTCTTTAGGAATTCTAACTGTTTCAGAATTTGGCAGTTTCTTAACAGGTGTTTATTTTAATAATAACCTGCATTAATAATTTCTTTGTACCATCTGACATATCATCAACATATTTACAAGTCTTACTTGAGAGTACCACTGTTTCCATCTCTTTTGCTTTCCTGGCCTCAATTTCTAGACTGATGGGTAAAATGAGGGCTTCTATCCATCCTACGTTGAGGCAGTTGGCTTTAGCTTCGAATGGTGTGATCTTGTAACTGGTTTATTTAGCTTTATCCTAATAAACTGTAAAAGCTTACTGTTCGAACCAATCTCAAAAAGTTTTGGTTTTTTGTATTACTTGTGCAACACTTAAAGATGGTCCAGTCTCTTCCTGCCCAGGATTTTCTGCGGTGAGGTGCCAGTGCAGTTTGCTGTGTACCTTGTCTTTGCAATCATTTTCCTGCCAGTAAGGCATTTAGGCTGAGGGGGGAAAGTTACTAAGCACACATATCCAAGTTTGAGATAATTTTCATTTCATTACCTAACTAGTAACTTCAATTTATTTTTTATGTGAAGCTGAAGGTTTTTCTGCTTTAATGAAAAGTTATCCATTAAACTGATATATTTATATCAATAAATATATATTTATAGATATAGATATTGACAGTATCTGTGAAATTTAAATATTTTTCAAATATGAAAAACTAACGTGGCCTATGTAGACTTTTATGACTACATGAAACCTATTTACAGGAATCGGGAATTTTCTGTGTTCATTAAAATTTTTTTAAAACAAATTTAATAAAAGTTCAAACAATTCATCATTGATTTTTGTTTATTCCAAAAATTAAAACTTTGACATATTCACATAACATATATAATATGTAAACTGATGTGGGATTAAAAATACTTTCACAAGGTATTTTATTTTTGAAAGCTAGAAAGCTTTTTAATGAATAAACGTAATTAAATTACATTCAATCATTACTTGATTTTTTTAAAAAAATATTTTTTAATTTCTAAAAACAAATAATAATTACTAAATTCTATCAAGAATGTGACTTTGGCTAACTATTAACACCAAAAGCAAAAACTAAGTAAGTAAATTAATAAATCAAGAAGTAATAAAATCAATGTTTTATTTAGCAACACTCACTATGAGAAAATGGTAATAAAAGTAATAAAAATAATCATATATAAATTCAAATTCAGCAAAACTATAAAATAATGCCAATGGTGATAAACTAAACTGAAATTAAAATACAAATATTTTACATAGAGTGAAAGACAAAATTTTTAACGATAAAAGCAATCCAAATATCCATCAACAGATGAATGGATAAATAAAACATCATATCATCATATATACATATATACACACACATACAATGAATTATTATTCAGCCTTAAAAAGAAAAAAAGAATTTGAAATGTACTATAATATGGATGGACCCTGAAGATGTTATGCTAAGTAAAATAAACCAGTTACAAAAGGACAAATACTATGTAATTCCATTTACGTAAGGTACCTAGACATATCAAAGTCATAGAACAAAGGAAAGGGGTGGTTGTCTAAAGATGGGTGGAAGGGGGAATGAAGAGTTGTTTCATGGGTGCAGAGTTTCAGTTTACTAAGATAAAAAGTCCTGGAGAATGATGGTGGTAATGGCTGTATAACAATGTGAAGGTACTTAGTACTATTAAAATATTTTACTGAATTGAACCACTTAAAGAGGAATTAAGATGGTAAATTTTGTCATGTGTTTTTTACCATAATTTTTAAAAAATTAATTTAAGTGGTTAAAATGGTACATTTTATGTTATATATACATACATATTTAGCATAATTTTAAAAACTAAAAAAAATACTGATGACAAATATCATAAATATGTAATCAGACATACTGGGATGATTCAAGGTCCAATGTCATGGGTATATGTTATATGACAAGGCTACTACAGAGAACTTGCTGGCCACAGGTGCCACACCTGAAGTTTTTTGGTCCAAAATAACTGCTTAATTTAGGGAGTTTACATATGGAGTCATTTAAATAGCACTCAAATATAATTTCAACTACTATAAATTTCTGAATGGTTATAAAAGACATTGTTAATGAATTATGACCATCAGTATCTTAAGCCTGCTTGTAGCTGTTCAAGTATTCAACTTCCAACTTTCTCCCTGATCAGCCTTTAGTCTCTCTCCCAAGCTCAACATATTATTGGATAATCCAATGGGTAAGTCTCATTTTAGCTCAAATAGGGCTTGGGATCTCTAATTCCTGAATGCTATCTCAGGATATCTCCCTCCCAGCATCATGGGCATGAACTCATACCTCGAATGGCTACAAAAAAGCTGCCTTACAGGAAGCAGTATCTGGAACAAGGTGAATTATATGACCTTCTACTCTAAACTTCTATTTCTATGACTTATGAACATTTTTATGACTCAAGGTTATATAATACATAAATCTCAGCTTTATATTCTGATTGCTTGTCCAGGTATCAGCAATGGATAAAATGCACACCAAAGAAGCATCCCTTATCAGGATTTTCAGTAGCATTAAAATCAACTGGGTAAAACTGAAAAGTAAATGAAACTTGCTATGGATGTTTTCCCGTTTCTACCACCATTTTGTTGTCAAGGCCCACATATTATCCCATGGTGGTTCAAAGTTCCTAACCCTTCAAAAGTACCACAAAGTACATAACTCAGCTTTCTCTGTTCTTCCCTACCCTCCACCTAAAACTTTGCCCTAATTTTTTAAAATCTCAATTTGGCATTAGCCCACCTCCATTTGGACACAAATCCTGGTCAGGCTTTCTGATTTTCTTATGAGAATGTCAACACCAATTCCCACTCAGTGGTCACTAAAGCATATGAACCTGTCCTTAATGGGGAACACAGAATATCTCCACTTCAGGTTCTACATCCAACCCTTAGCTCATTGACCATTCAATGTCATCAGGCAGTTTGGTTAGGGTACTGAAATTATAAATGATAGCCTTTGATTTTTATTCAAATTTTAATATGTAATGGTATGTAACGGGGCAAAGGAACATAAATCAACATTTGAAAATCTCATCCTAGACCAAATGCTTTTCAAACCATCTGTGGTAAAAGATCAGGAATTTTATTTCCAATCTGTCATAGACATGCTTTTGTGAAAAACACTAAAACGAATTACTAGGAAAAAAAAATGAAATAAAAAAATCCAAAACATATAAAATAGAAGTCCCAATTTAGAAGAAGGAGGAGGAGGAGGAAGAGGAGGAGGAGGGTGGGGGAAGGAGAAGAAGAAGGGGAATTATTTTATTCTTTTAGAGCAGTTTTAAGTCCACAGCAAATCTGAAAGAAAGGTACAGAGTTTCTCCCATATGCTCCCTGCCCCCACACATGCATAGCGCCCCCCCCACTACCAGTTTCAAATTTTAAAAATTATATTTCACAGATATAATATTACTCATTCACATTGTTTACAAGTTTCTAAGCACTCATTTTCAATTTCTGCACTTACCTGCCTGTACTGGTACCAATCTAGGACCACACTTTGGAGTAGCATGGCCTCTCACATCCCAACCCAAATATCTACCTCTACCCTATCACCAGAGTCAAAAACAACCCTCTCCATAAAAGAACTGGGAAGACACAGAATGGCATATGCTATGGTTAGTGAAAAAGCCACTGGGGTACATACCCATCTGCCATCTATATATTTCCAATTCATGGAAGCTGATCCTTTTTCATAAGCTATGCACCAATCTAATACATGTTCAGGTTTATGAGAGTAACAGTGTACACGAGTCTCATACATGCCTTTCACTTGGAAACCTCTCATTTTTTTTAGGGTAATTAAACCCCTATTCTGGTTCTTGAGTATCTACATAATAAAGATCTATTTAAATGCACACGCACTACACCCTCCTGAAGCCAGCAGGAGGTGGACATGAAGATCTGAGACCAAACTTCTCTGTATGTGTGCAAAGCATGTTTCCATTGTGCAATCACTTTACAAATAAGAAATAAATACTGGGTTTATAAGACTTGGAAGAAAAGGTTTATAGCTTTGACTGTTTTCCATTAATGGAAAATTTACATGCTGAAAAGTAGCAAAAACCAGTGCAAAAGAATAAACAGTGGGTGCACTTCAAGGGCTTGTTTCTTTCAAGGATCAGGAGTAAAACTGGGTTTTATTAGCTGTTTCATTAAGTTTTACTTTGAAGAAAAACAAACAGTGAAGGCATATGTGCAACATCTGATGAAAAAGGATTTTATTCTAAACAGTCTCTGTACAAAACTCATTAATGTAACATTAAATGTGAAGACTTGTCTAGCAATTTTAGGATAATTTTACTCATTTTAGTTTATTTATAATTTCTGACACAGTTTATTTAACATACTCTAATCTGTAAATCACCATGTGTACTAAACTAATATATTAAATCTGTCTTTTCAATGACATTTGCAATAAATATCTACAGCAGCTGTTAAAAGCAATTAGTATATGAAGTTTGTTTCAAATTTAACACCTAAAAGTAGGATAATACAGCTGGATATTGATAACTTGGAAAAGTAATGAAAACAGATCAGTTCTTCTTAATCAAACTCCTAATTATAAATACTTTCCTTATACAACAAGATGCTACAAGTATACTTTTTAAGAAACATCTAAATTTATGTGCTATTATAATCCAGTATCTGGAAACTAAGCATCTAATGTATCAATGTATTAAGTAAAAGTAAATGTTTTTTGCTCAGAGTAAATTTGGTGGTAATTTATTCCTCAGAGTAAACATGGTGGATATTCATCATATTCCCACTGGAAGAATTTACTCAATCGCTATTTTTCCTTCTCAAGACTAAATGTTAAGAAGCAACTAAAGTTTGTTAGTAGGAAAAAAATACATATATCCTAGTTCCATTGTGGGGGTTATATAATAGTGTGAGCCTCTGGTATGGAGAAGATTAAACTTCAGCTTCAAACTAAGTGAATGAATTAAATATTAAACTACAGGTTAGGAGTTAAGATCATAATCTTTGGAAGCAGACACACCTTGGTTCCAATCGTGACCCTGCCTCTTACATAAAAGACTATGTTAACACTGGCTGGACAAGTCACTTAAATTCTCTAAGCCTACACATCTCATCTGAAGTAGAAACAATAATAGCTAACTCATAGGGATATTGTGGGGATTAAATGAAATCAAGTATATGTAAATAACAGGACGGTGATGATGCTATGAAAAAGGACTTTTTAAAAAAATTATTACTCATTTTAATCAAAGTAATATAACATACTGTTTTAAAAGTCAAACAGCACTAAAATGCATCCATAACACAAAAATCAGCAGTGTCTTTCTTAGCCCCCCTTCCCCACACACACACTGTGGTCAGTTGACCCAGAGGCAACCGCAACTTTCCTTGTTATATCTTCTGGCATCCAAATTCCATACATTTTATGTATACAGCTTTCTGCTGATAAATCAAATTTAGATATTATCTGTTGACTTATTATGTAGACTATATATATTCAAATCCAGGGTAACCCTCAGACTAAAAAACCATAATCATTAAAAAAAGATTTTTGTTAACTTATACATTGGAAAGAACATATAGAAGAAATAGTCTGTATCTTAGGAGCTTATGTAGTCCAAATCAATTGTATCCTGTGATTAAAAGGTCTCTACTCCTCAGAGTACAGATATGAAAAATTTTCCCCCATAACTGCTCATAACTCTCTTGTGTGGAATCTCCTCTCGCATCTGGTAAGTGTAGCAGACTGACTGCATTAATGACCCCAATTTTTCAAGGCTCCCTATATTCTAACCCTTTGGTAGTGCCTTCCCACAATGACTCTGAGCTTAGCTCCCCAAGGAAAGTTTAATTAGAGGTCTTAAAGAGAGCTTGAGTGTTTCTTTTTTCTGTGTTTGGACCCTTACCACCACCATGAGAACAAGAACAGGCTACTAGCCTGCTAGAACATAGAACCAAGTTGAATCATTCCAAGTGAGGCCATCTTAGACAAGCCAGCTCCCAGCCAACCCTCAGCTGAGTGTAGATACATACACAAGCCCTGCAGACATCAACTAAGCCTGTCACAGAATCGCAGAATGGTCTAGCTAATTATAAGCTTCTCAGAGATAATAAATGGTTGTTTTAAACCACTAAGTTTTGTAATGATTTATTATGCATCAAATACCTAACGGATATATCAAGGATCCTTAAACAACAACTTGGTGCCACACCATGACTTCTTAGGTGCTTTCAGTTATTAGAACTGTATCTTTCAGATAATCAGAACTCAAACTTATTATTATTTTTATGATTTTGAAGACTTCAGACTCAAAATCTATTTGAAGCTCTTTTCTCTCTAGTTCGATTCACACTCTCTGCAGCTTGGAATGTAAAAGTGAAGCAGAGTCTTGCTTAGAGGAACCTGTTGTCCCTCACTACTTCTCCCAGGAGCCCATGGCTTAAGAACTGGAAGTAGGAAGGACTGTCATCCCCTGGCTTAAGTAAATGGAGTCACAGTACCCTCTTTGTTATTTGCTCTTGCTTCTCTAGCTGATACTGACTGACCTTGCATATGACAGGCAAGCAGCTGCTAGCTCCCTCAGAGGGTGACTGTATGGGCTCTTCAGAAGACCCTGCAGAGAAACCACCTCCTGGACACTTACCTAATATGGGCAATGACCTTGTACCCTCTACCACTGCAAAGGTCCTTTTACTTCCTGGCTTGAGGAGGACAATAGGAAAACGGGCCAAACCTAGCTACTCTCTGAAGTGACTATATTAAATAGATTAAATAGTGTCCTCCACCTTTGTAGTATCATCCTCAACTCTATTTAGCACTGTTCTAACAGAAAACGCAAGACTAGCCAATCCATAGCTAAGCAAATGCTCAATGAGACAATGAAATGACCTTCCTCTTGACTTGAAGGCATCCCGTACTCTTTATAAGCAGTCCCTTGGACAAGGAAACGAGGGGAGGGGATTGTTTCTCATTACAGACTCTGCATTTCTCCTCTGCTAAATCTTATTCTCATACTGCGATGGGGTTCTCTTCAGGAATGGTCTCTGAGAACAGTCTCTACAGGCAGCATTCTGGTCCCAGTGGCTAGTAGATTATTCATAACAATCCAAATACAGAAAATTAGTTACTCAGGGTATTTTGTCTTCAGCTTAGGGCCTTAGCTGCAATTCTGGAACAAGATAAAAAGGTCCCACTCAACACACTGTTACACGGTTATTTTTAAATCTAAAGTATGCATTAAATTCCACTATACTGCATATCATTATAGAAAAATTCCATTTTTACAGAAATGCCAGTTTTATTAAAAAGACTGCCCTGAAGAGGTTATTTGAATGATACTTATTAACTTTTTATGTAAATTTTATGGTGTTTTCATGGATCCTAATTCACCAATTAAGGGATAAAAGAACATCGGCATTTTTAAAAATTTCTCATAATTTTTCAAATAACTTTTCATCTAATTAAGTTCTTCAGAGAAATTGTGAATTTTTATTTTTTATAGAAAACCAGATATTCAATCATTAATTTAACATTATTTGTTTGTGTACCTACTTTATATTTGGTGATATCCTAGTGGCATTGGGCATATTAGCAAACAAAACAAAGATCTCTGTCCTCATAGACTAAGCTGGGAAAGAGAGACTTTAAACAATAAACATAATAAAAAAGTAAATTACAGAGCATGTTAGAAGGTAAATAGTGTGAGAAAAAGAAAACAGCAGAATAAGGGAAGTCAAGAGTGAGGGTGGCAGGTAGGGGCCCAAGTGTCTCAACATGTTGAAAATGTGGTCAGAAAGACTTTATTAAGAAGATGAAAAGTGAGCGAACACATGAAGGATGGGAGGGATGGCAAGAGGAGGGTGGTCAGCCATATCTGGAAGAGGAATGGTCTAGACAGAGGGGCCAGCCAATTTAGAGGCCCCAGGCAGGAGTACCTGTCTAGTGTTTCTCTAGTGTGTCTGAGGAACAGCAAGGAAGTCAGTGTGCCTGGATAGTTGTGAATGAAAGGAAGGGAATTAGGAGGGGAAGCTAGAAGAGTAAGAAGTGAGGAAGGAGCATATCACACAGTTTACAGTCTATTATAAATGTTTTGGCTTTTACTTAGAGTTGAGAAGTGACACAATATGACTCGCATTTTAAAAGGGTTACACCATAGAAAGGCAACAGTGGAAGCAGGCAGATAGTTAGGAAGGTAACCCTAGCAAGAGTAAATGGTTGTTTACAGCAGAGTGGTAGCAGAGGAGATGATGAGAAATGGTCTGATCCTGGATATTATGAAGGTGGAGGCAACAGAATGACCCAATGGATTGGACACAGGGTATGAGAGAAATAGAGAAATTAATGTAAACTCCAGTAGCTTGAACTGGAAAAAATGGGGTTGCCATCAATTGAGAGAAGGTCAGTTTGGGTGGTACTAGGTAAGTTTGGGAGGAACAAGACTCAGAGTTTAATTCTGGACATGTTGACTTCAGGATCTGAGAGGAGACATTCAAGCAGAAATGTCAAATAAGAAGTTGTCCTTATGGGGCGTCTGGGTGGCTCAGGAGTTGAGCATCTGACTTTGGCTCAGGTCATGATCTCGCAGTCCATGAGTTCGAGCCCCGTGTCGGGGTCTGTGCTGACAGCTCAGAGCCTGGAGCCTGCTTCAGATTCTGGGTCTCCCTGTCTTTCTGCCCCTGCCCCCCATCTCTCTCTCTCTCAAAAATAAATAAACATTTAAAAAGTTAAAAAAAAGAAGTTGGCCTTATGAATCGAGAATTCAAGAGGGAAATGTGGGCAGGGAATATACATCGGGGAGTAACTAGCATTTGATGCAATTTAAAATGATGACATTCAGGTTCATAGACAGCACAGTCACTAATATTATGAGGCTGTAAAAAAGGAGACTGAAAAAGAGTGAAGAGTAATATAGGAGGTAAAGCAAGAAAGTGAGAACACCAAATGAAGAAAGTATATCAATAACACAATGATAAATCCTGTTAAAAGCTACTAAAAAATTAAATAATTTACCAATGAGCTTGGAAGTAATGAACTCAGAGTTCACTGACATCATTACATAATAACATTGTATCCAATGGTTCATTCCACTAAAAAGGAGTTTTGCTATTTAATGAAAATTCTTCTCAAACAAATAGGTTTTTAAACACTACTCAATGACCCACTTATTTCAAATAATTCATTTTACAATGAAATGAAATACAATGACATATATATATATATAAACCTGGCCAAACTCCTTGCAATTTATAACATTTTAACTCAATTAAACAAATGCATATGGAGTATTTACTATGCTAATCACCAAGGATATAGAAGCGAGGATATAAAAACAAACTCCTGGCAGTCAAGCTTTCAGACTACTATTGGGGAATCAGGCAAGTAAGTATACAGATAATCACCACACAGAATTGTGCATCAATTATACGGAAATACAGAGAAGGGGGAATCTAAGTCAAACTTAGGGGTGACAGGTGCCTATCTGAAGAAGGTGATGCTTAAATTTAATCTCAAAAAAAAATATGTAGCAACTATGTACAAAAGTCACAATAATAAACACATAATAAACATATGAAAATATGTTCAAATAAACTAGCTTTTAGGAAAATGCAAATTAAAGTTACCATGTGGCCTCCAGAGGAAGGACTTCAAATACTCTTCCCCCAAAAAATGACTTTGAAACTGTTCAAAATTGCTAAAAACAACCATTTCAGGAATCTGGCAATTAACCAAACTTAAATAACATATTAAGAGGTACTTATTCATGAAACACTGTTGAAATTCGTTCACAAACGGTAGAAATCTGTGGCACTCCTGCTTGTGGCTACTGCCATCCCTTCCTAGTAGTGGTCAGGGTGAGCGTTCTCCCTGGACCACAGCTAGGATAGCTTTAAGGACAGAGAGGCTCAACTGATCCAGAGCCGAAGGTGAAAGAAAATATGCCATTCAGCGGTGTCTCCACTGAAAAAGCCCTCCCACCAGTAAGACTGAGGTAGCCATCCCATTTAGGACAAGCAACCAACCAGCAACATAATGAGAAAGGTAACAGAATGATCCTGGTAATAAGAGACCCACAGAGGGACCTGAACTCTGCAAACAACCTTCTGCCTTCCACCCACATGCCTTAAGGAAACCAAGCTGTCTTCGTGTCCTGAGCTGATGGTGAGGCTGCACACATGCACAGAGGACACAGGAGAAACAAGAAGGCAGGTCAGATTAGGAACCTGCCTGAACTATGAAAGAGTTCATTAACTCACATATAGATCCTTCAGACAGGTGGAAATCTTACTCCACCCTTTGTGGTCTGGGTGTTTGAGCATAACTCTGATCAATCATAGACCATGAAACTACGCATAATGTAATGTTGAGAGAAAGAAGCAAGACTCAAAAGAGTACATCTTTTTTAGGCATGAGCCATGTATGCTTAGCTAAGGAGCCTGAACTGTACCCTGAAATAATGAAGAATCACTAAATGATTTAACCAGGGAGTGATGAACTGGAATTGCATTTTATAAGATCACTTTGGCAGGGTAGAAGGCAGTTTGGCAGAGAGCAAGATTAGACACAGAGAGCAAAAATAACAACTTGAATCAAGACAATGGCAAAGGAAAGGAGAGCAAACGACGCACAGGTAAGCCAGTATGAACGATTTTTAAAGGAGGACTAAACTGGTATAATGATCCATTAGGTCTAGGTATTGAGGAGACGGAGGAAGGATGGTGAACTATCTACTGAAACAAAGCATTCGAATGATGAGGGGCTGAAAGATGATGAGCTCAGTTTGGATTACACAGAGCTCAAGGTTCACAGAACTCTCATATGTGAGACTGTTTATGTAATTAAACTTTGTGTAAAATCTATTGCTTAGAAAAATATAGCTACTATATGGAAGTATGGAACTGTAGTGGTCTAACACCCCAGGGTCTTGCTCCAGTTCTAGCTCAAACTTGGGCATATCAATTGCTTTCTTGGTTCTGAAGTCTATCATTTATTCAAGTTTGATACAAAATGAAGAAAATAAGACTGCCCCATATACTTACAAGAGTGCCAAGAGCATAAAAAGAATGCTGCAAAACAAGAATACATTTGATTGCTGCTATAACACACAATTTGTTCTGGAAATTGTAACTAATAATATGACCAAAATAAAGCCATAATAAATATTGGAAAAGAAACGATATTTTCACTATGTCAGATGACCTGAAAGCACCATATAATTATTTTTAAAAGTACTAGAAGTAGGGGGCACCTGGATGGCTCAGTCAGTTGAGTGTCTGAATTCGGCTCAGGTCATAATCTCACAGTCATGAGTTCGAGCCCTGCATCAGGCTCACTGCTAGCAGTGTAGAGCCCACTTCCTCTTCTATATCCCCCTCTCTCCCTGCCCCTCCCATGTGCTCACGCACTCTCTCTCTCTCTCTCTCAAAAATAAACAAACATTTTTTTTAAAAAATAAAAGTACTAGAAGTAGAAGACAGTTCATTTAGGCAACCAATTCCAGAAGATACCTAGCAATATCAATCTTTAAAGTGAAAACTTACTGTTTTCCTAAAAGGTAAGACAATGTTACAGATATGTAAGTTCACTCCAAATTATAAACTTAAAAGAACACTCATTAAAATCCCAAATGGGAAATATACATATGAGAGAAATTCACCAAAACAATCACAACTGTACTAGGGTAGTATGATTTTTTATTATTTCTTTCTCTATATTTTTACAAACATCCATGATCATAATAATATTGTCTGTAGTTGAAGGCCTTTTCCAAGGCTTTGGAAATAAGCATTTTTCAAATTCAAACATGAAATTAACTCATAATAGGTCAGAGTACAGATATCTAAAAAGACAGAATGTCTCCTCAGCCAGCAAGATTTGACTATAATCTTATGACAACCAAAACAGACTGGTCAATCATTACAACTTAAAAAAAAAAAAATGAATTCAGTGAAGGAAACGTCAGCAGTGTCATTACACTGTTCAAGAGAAAGATTCTTACTCTACAAACCTGAAATTACAACTTGTCCTCAATGCTCTTGCAGAGCAACATGTGTGCCACTCTTAGATTATGCCATTAAATATCTCACTTATACAACTACACATGAGAATTTGTCCTCATTCTGTGCTCATACAATTGTGATTGGCCAACCCACAAAACAAAAATGAATCGTCATGATGACAGGAGCAGTCTAGTTCACTTGATAATTCTATTTATTATAAATTAATAAATTAGATTCTAATCTATATATGTTTTTGAACCTCAGGGTAAGATTCTGGGCTTTATAAACTGAATACTGTAAAGATAACTCTCCACAAGGATTTTTGAAATACAGCCTGACACCCTGCCCAGTGAACCCAAACATCACTGTTAGCTGAGAATGTACTTTAAATTGTTAAGTGTGCATAATTACTGTCACAACTTAAATTTTAATTTATAAATTTGTAAAGTATTATAGTTTTCCTTTCTCTGACACTCTTGATAATCTTTAAAAATGATGTTCGAAAATATTTAATTCATAAGTGATACAACCTGTTCTTCTTGAAATGATTGCTTAAGATTTGCATATGCTTAAGTGACAAATCATATCATAACACACAATAAATTATGAATGAAAAATCTAGTGTAACTGACTATGATTCAATGTTTATTACAAAAACACAGCATGCTGCTCCAAGTGCATTTTTCTCCTAATTGTCAAAGATAAACTTAAAAAAAAAATAAAAATCTACTTTAGTCTAATCAAGAGACTACACCAATACAATATATTTAATCTTTATCTAGTGACATTCAGGCCCATAAATAATATTTCATTAATGTATACTGGATGGCTTAAGTAAATATAGCATTACACCAATTTAATAGAAGTAATATGCTCATAACTTCCCTAAAAAACAAGTATTAATACAGGGATATATATATATATATTTAAATAAGCTGGAGAAAAAGAAGAAATGTTAAGCAGAAATTAAGTATTTCAAACCAACAAATGTATTTTTTACTGACATAAAGCAACATATCTAAGAAACCAGTGAAAAATGTCTTTTAGTAAACATTAAAATTGTCATTTAACTTTAGCAAAGAATCGATCGAAGTATATTCTGTACACAGAGATCAAAAAAGTAGGTATTTAATATTTCACTTTTGAAATAAAAATAATTACTTCCAGCAACTCAATGTATAAATATCACAAAAGTGAATGGGTAAGCAAAGTAACAGTAACTAAGATACTAATTCCATTATTTACTCTCTAATTTGATTATGTTTCTGATAGAAATATCTAGTTGAGCTTATATATTATCAGCAAATTTGAGACATAGTGAAGAACTAGTCTTGTCAAATATACATGGAAAGCGGGGCGCCTGGGTGGCGCAGTCGGTTAAGCGTCTGACTTCAGCCAGGTCACGATCTCGCGGTCCGTGAGTTCGAGCCCCGCGTCAGGCTCTGGGCTGACGGCTCGGAGCCTGGAGCCTGTTTCCGATTCTGTGTCTCCCTCTCTCTCTGCCCCTCCCCCGTTCATGCTCTGTCTCTCTCTGTCCCAAAAATAAATAAAAACGTTGAAAAAAAAATTAAAAAAAAAATATATACATGGAAAGCATTTTTAATCTCTTTTTTTTTTAAGTTTATTTATTTATTTTGAGAGAGAGAGAGAGCACAAGTTGGGTAGGAGCAGAGAGAGAGAGGAGGGAGAATCCCAAGCAGGTTCTGCACTGTCAACACAGAGCCCAATCCAGGGCTTGAATTTACAAACCATGAGATCATGACCTGAGCTGAAACCAGATTCTTAACCGACTGAGCCACCCAGGTGCCCCTAATCCTCTTTAATAATGATGCACCTCAGAAATAATAGAAGTGAAATCTCTTTAACAGAACGAGGCTCTGCAATTCAAGATTTCATCATCTAATAGAAATTCACTCCCAATTGTCTGTTTAGCTCTCCACTTCATAAAAGTCTAAATCAAAATTTGTAGAAATAATGGATAAACTTGGAAGACATTATGCTAAGTGAGAGAAGCCAGTCACTAAAAGACAAATACTGTATGATTCCAAATTCACAGTAGCCAAATTCACAGAGATATAAAGTAGAAGAGAAAGTATTCCAGAGGCTGAGGGAAGGGGGCAATAGGAAATTAGTATTTAATGGGTACACAGTTTCAATTTTCCAATATGAAGAGTTCTGGAACTTAGTTGCAAAACAATATGAATGTACTTTACTGAGCTGTAGCCTTCAAAATGGTTAAGATGGTATATATTATATATATTATGTACTTCATAATTTTAAAAATAAATTTAAAAATTGTAGAAATAGGAGCGCCTGGGTGGCTGAGTTGGTTAAGCATCCAACTCTTAATTTTTCTCAGGTCAGGATCAGAACCCCAACCCCCTCACACCAGGCTCTTCCGTGCTGACAGTGTGGAGCCTGCTTGGGATTCGCTTTCTCCCCCTCTCTCTCTGCCCCTCCCCTGCTTGCTTGCTGTCTCTCTCTCTCTCAAAATAAATAAAATGAACTTTTAAAATATTATAGAAATAATATTTTATGTCTCTAGAATCTTTTCCTGAGTTCATTCATTAATTTTTAATATATAATGATAAATAAATTTAGAGTGGACTTGAAGTACTGATAATTTGAAGACAGATGGGGAAAAAAGAAAGCCAAGTTAATCATTTATTTTTTACTTTTTTTTTAAAACCTACTGTTGTATTTGATTCTCATTTAGTGAGCATAGTTTATGTTTCTTTTCTTTTTATGAACTTTATTGTCAAATTGGTTTCCAAACAACACCCAGTGCTCATCCCAACAGGTGCCCTCCTCAATGCCCATCACCCACTTTCCCCTCCCCCCCACCCCTCAGCAACCCTCAGTTTGTTCTCAGTATTTAACATCTCTTATGGTTTGCCTCCTTCCCTCTCTGTAACTTTTCCCCCCCTTCCCCTCCCCCCTGGTCTTCTGTTGAGTTTCTCAGGATCCACATACGAGTGAAAACATATGGCATCTGTCTTTCTCTGCCTGACTTATATTACTTACCATAACACTCTCCAGTTCCATCCACGATGCTACAAATGGCCAGATTTCATTCTTTCTCATTGCCAAATAGTATTCCATTGTATATATAAACCACATCTTCTTTATCCATTCATCAGTCGATGGACATTTAGGCTCTTTCCATAATTTGGCTATTGTCGAAAGTGCTGCTATAAACACTGGGGTACAAGTGCCCCTATGAATCAGCACTCCTGTATCCCTTGGGTAAATTCCTAGCAGTGCTATTGCTGGGTCATAGGGTAGATCTATTTTTAATTTTTTGAGGAACCTCCACACTGTTTTCCAGAGCGGCTGAACCAGTTTGCATTCCCACCAACAGTGCAACAGGGTTCCCGTTTCTCTACATCCTCACCAGCATTTATAGTCTCCTGATTTGTTCATTTTAGCCACTCTGACTGGCGTGAGGTGGTATCTCAGTGTGGTTTTGATTTGTATTTCCCTGATGAGGAGTGACATTGAGCATCTTTTCATGTGCCTGTTGGCCATCTGGATGTCTTCTTTAGAAAAGTGTCTATTCATGTCTTCTGCCCATTTCTTCACTGGATTATTTGTTTTTCAGGGGTGGAGTTTGGTGAGTTGTTTATAGATTTTGGATACTACCCCTTTATCCAATATGTCATTTGCAAGTATCTTCTCCCATTCCATCGGTTGCCTTTTAGTTTTGTTGATTGTTTCCTTTGCAGTGCAGAAGCTTTTTATCTTCATGAGGTCCCAATAGTTCATTTTTGCTTTTTTTTTTAATTTTTTTTTTTAATGTTTATTTATTTTGGGGACAGAGAGAGACAGAGCATGAATGGGAGGGGCAGAGAGAGAGGGAGACACAGAATCGGAAACAGGCTCCAGGCTCTGAGCCATCAGCCCAGAGCCTGACACGGGGCTCGAACTCACGGACCGCGAGATCGTGACCTGGCTGAAGTCGGACGCTTAACCGACTGCGCCACCCAGGCGCCCCTCATTTTTGCTTTTAATTCCCTTGCCTTTGGGGATGTGTCAAGTACGAAATTGCTGTGGCTGAGGTCAGAGAGGTGTTTTCCTGCTTTCTCCTCTATGGTTTTCATGGTTTCCTGTCCTTTATCCATTTTGAGTTTATTTTTGTGAATTATGTAAGAAAGTGGTCTAGTTTCATCCTTCTGCATGTTGCTGTCCAGTTCTCCCAGCACCATTTGTTAAAGAGACTGTCTGTTTTCCATTGGATATTCTTTCCTGCTTTGTCAAAGATTAGCTTGCCATACTTTTGTGGGTCTAGTTCTGGGGTTTCTATTCTATTCCATTGGTCTATGTGTCTGTTTTTGTGCCAATACCATGCTGTCTTGATGGTTACAGCTTGGTAGAGGCTAAAGTCTGGGATTGTGATGCCTTCCGCTTTGGTTTTAATATTACTTTAGCTATTTGGGGTCTTTTGGGGTTCCATACAAATTTTAGGACTGCTTGTTCTAGCTTCGAGAAGAATGCTGGTGCAATTTTGATGGGATTGCATCGAATGTGTAGATTGCTTTGGGTAGTATTGACATTTTAACAATATTTATTCTTCTAGTCCGTGAGCACAGAATGTTTTTCCATTTTTGTATCTTCTTCAATTTCCTTCATAAGCTTTCTATAGTTTTAAGCATACAGATCTTTTACATCTTTGGTTAGTTTTATTCCTAAGTATTTTATGATTCTTGGTGCAACTGTGAATGGGATCAGTTTCTTTATTTGTCTTTTGGTTGCTTCATTATTAGTGCATAAGAATGCAACTGATTTCTGTACATTGATTTTGTATCCTACGACTTCGCTGAATTCATGTATCAGTTCTAGCAGACTTTTGGTGGAGTCTATCGGGTTTTACATGTATAGTATCATATCATCTGTATAAAGTGAAAGCTTGACTTCATCTTTGCCAATTTTATGCCTTTGATTTCCTTTTGTTGTCTGATTGCTGATGCTAGCACTTCCAACACTATGTTAAACAACAGCGGTGAGAGTGGACATCCCTGTCGTGTTCCTGATCTCAGGGGGAAAGCTCTCAGTTTTTCCCCATTGAGGATGGTATTAGCTGTGGGCTTTTCATAATGGAAAGCCAAGTTAATTAAATTGAGATATGTTACATCATTTTATATATGCTAGGGGTGCTTTAAAACAGTCTGTACCTGGCTGTGACTTGTTAATTGTGGGAGCCAGGTGATAGGTACATGCAAATTCATTACACTATTCTCTTTACTTTTGCACCTTGAAATTTTGTTATGGTAAGACATTAAAAATAAAAACAGCTGTGCAAATAAGAAACATGTAAAATTCAGGAGGTAAACAGGATTGACGGGAAGAGCAAGGTAGATTTTCTACCAAGATAGTGTTAAAGTATGGAATCAAGTAAAATGTAGAAACACTTTACAATCAATTTTTTAAAATATGAATTTTGTATAATTAGCATAATGGTAAAGGATTTTAAGAAAAGCAATGTGAATTAACCAGAAAGATGAGTAAAGAGAAAGAATTAAAAAATCAGTTTAGGGGAGCCTAGGTGGTTCAGTCTGTTAAATGTCCGACTTTTTATTTCAGCTCAGATCGTGATCCCTTGGCTCAAAGGATCGAGCACCTCATCAGCTCTGGGCTGACAGCACAGAGCCTGCTTGGGATTCTCTTTCTCCCCCTCTCTCTGCACCCCCCTCACTCTCTCTCTCTTTCTCTCTCTCTCTCAAAATAAGTAAATAAACTTTATTTTAAAAATCAGTTTAAAGAATTATTCACCATGATCAAGTGGGATTCATTCCTGGGATGCAGGGCTGGTTCAACATTCGCAAATCAATCAACGTGATACATCACATTAACAAAAAAAAAGAGAAGAACCATATGATCCTGTCAATCGATGCAGAAAAGGCCTTTGACAAAATCCAGCACCCTTTCTTAATAAAAACCTTGAGAAAGTCGGGATAGAAGGAACATACTTAAAGATCATAAAAGCCATTTATGAAAAGCCCACAGCTAACATCATCTTCAACGGGGAAAAACTGAGAGCTTTTTCCCTGAGATCAGGAACACGACAGGGATGTCCACTCTCACCGCTGTTGTTTAACATAGTGCTGGAAGTGCTAGCATCAGCAATCAGACAACAAAAGGAAATCAAAGGCATCAAAATTGGCAAAGATGAAGTCAAGCTTTCACTTTTTGCAGATGACATGATATTATACATGTAAAACCCGACAGACTCCACCAAAAGTCTGCTAGAACTGATACATGAATTTAGCAAAGTTGCTGGATACAAAATCAATGTACAGAAATCAGTTGCATTCTTATACACTAACAATGAAGCAACAGAAAGACAAATAAAGAAACTGATCCCATTCACAATTGCACCAAGAAGCATAAAATATCTAGGAATGAATCTAACCAAAGATGTAAAAGATCTGTATGCTGAAAACTATAGAAAGCTTATGAAGGTAATTGAAGAAGATATAAAGAAATGGAAAGACATTCCCTGCTCATGGATTGGAAGAATACATATTGTCAAAATGTCAATACTACCCAAAGCTATCTACACATTCAATGCAATCCCAATCAAAATTGCACCAGCATTCTTCTCGAAGCTAGAACAAGCAATCCTAAAATTCATATGGAACCACAAAAGGCCCCGAATAGCCAAAGTAATTTTGTTTTTGAGACAGAGAGAGACACAGCATGAATGGGGGAGGGGCAGAGAGAGAGGGAGACGCAGAATCGGAAGCAGGCTCCAGGCTCTGAGCCATCAGCCCAAAGCTTGACGCGGGGCTCGAACTCACGGACCGCGAGATCGCGACCTGAGCCGAAGTCAGATGCTTAACCGACTGAGCCACCCAGGCGCCCCTTAGCCAAAGTAATTTTGAAGAAGACCAAAGCAGGAGGCATCACAACCCCAGACTTTAGCCTCTACTACAAAGTTGTCATCATCAAGACAGCATGGTATTGGCACAAAAACAGACACATAGACCAATGGAATAGAACAGAAACCCCAGAACTAGACCCACAAACGTATGGCCAACTCATCTTTGACAAAGCAGGAAAGAACATCCAATGGAAAAAAGACAGTCTCTTTAACAAATGGTGCTGGGAGAACTGGACAGCAACATGCAGAAGGTTGAAACTAGACGACTTTCTCACACCATTCACAAAAATAAACTCAAAATGGATAAAGGACCTGAATGTGAGACAGGAAACCATCAAAACCTTAGAGGAGAAAGCAGGAAAAGACCTCTCTGACCTCAGCCGTAGCAATCTCTTACTCGACACATCCCCAAAGGCAAGGGAATTAAAAGCAAAAGTGAATTACTGGGACTTTATGAAGATAAAAAGCTTCTGCACTGCAAAGGAAACAACCAACAAAACTAAAAGGCAACCAACGGAATGGGAAAAGATATTTCCAAATGACATATCGGACAAAGGGCTAGTATCCAAAATCTATAAAGAGCTCACCAAACTCCACACCCGAAAAACAAATAACCCAGTGAAGAAATGGGCAGAAAACATGAATAGACACTTCTCTAAAGAAGACATCCAGATGGCCAACAGGCACGTGAAAAGATGCTCAACGTCGCTCCTCATCAGGGAAATACAAATCAAAAACACACTCAGATATCACCTCACGCCAGTCAGAGTGGCCAAAATGAACAAATCAGGAGACTATAGATGCTGGAGAGGATGTGGAGAAACGGGAACCCTCTTGCACTGTAGGTGGGAATGCAAATTGCTGCAGCCGCTCTGGAAAACAGTGTGGAGGTTCCTCAGAAAATTAAAAATAGACCTACCCTATGACCCACCAATAGCACTGCTAGGAATTTATCCAAGGGATACAGGAGTACTGATGCATAGGGGCACTTGTACCCCAATGTTTATAGCAGCACTTTCGACAATAGCCAAATTATGGAAAGAGCCTAAATGTCCATCAACTGAAGAATGGATAAAGAAATTGTGGTTTATATACACAATGGAGTACTACGTGGCAATGAGAAAGAATGAAATATGGCCTTTTGTAGCAACGTGGATGGAACTGGAGAGTGTGATGCTAAGTGAAATAAGCCATACAGAGAAAGACAGATACCATCGTTTCACTCTTATGTGGATCCTAAGAAACTTAACAGAAACCCATGGGGGAAGGGAAGGAAAAAAAAAAAAAAAAGAGGTTAGAGTGGGAGAGAGCCAAAACATAAGAGACTGTTAAAAACTGAGAACAAACTGAGGGTTGATGGGGGGTGGGAGCGAGGGGAGGGTGGGTGATGGGTATTGAGGAGGGCACCTTTTGGGATGAGCACTGGGTGTTGTATGGAAACCAAGTTGACAATAAATTTCATATATTAAAAAAAATTAGTTTAAAATTTAAAAAAATTTTTTTTTTTAAATTTTTTTTTTTTCAACGCTTATTTATTTTGGGGACAGAGAGAGACAGAGCATGAATGGGGGAGGGGCAGAGAGAGAGGGAGACACAGAATCGGAAACAGGCTCCAGGCTCTGAGCCATCAGCCCAGAGCCCGACGCGGGGCTCGAACTCCCGGACCGCGAGATCGTGACCTGGCTGAAGTCGGACGCTTAACCGACTGCGCCACCCAGGCGCCCCAAAATTTTTAAAAATTTTTTAATGTTTATTTATTTATTTTTGAGAGACAGACAGAGCATGAGTGGGGGAGGGGCAGAGAGAGAGGGAGACACAGAATCCAAAGCAGGCTCCAGGCTCTGAGCTGTTAGCACAGAGCCTCATGAGGGGCTCAAACCCACAGAACTGCAAGATCATGACCTGAGCTGAAGTTGGACACTTCACCAAATGAGCGAACCAGGTGTCCCAAAAATCAGTTTAAATTTCTAAGAAGAAAATGAAATTGCAAAATTTTACTCTATCTAAATTAGGAAATAAGCCCTTTCAATCAACTATTCCTGAGCTATAAAGAAAGTAATTAAAATATTTCTAGTGTGTTGCTATGTAAATTTCAAAATATAATCAAGCAGGTTTAACGAGAGATGGGAATTAATGTTGGTGGGGAGGCCCTTTAGTTCTTCTTCAACAATAACATATAAAATAGTATTAACCATATAAAATCCAATCTCAAGATTAGGTAGAATGGTATTTTGTCTGCAGTATCTGAATATCTCTCTTGCTATTTTTGTTATACAAAAGTGAGAGAAGAAAGTTGGAAACCCACAGGAAATTATTTTATCAATAACCTGTGAAAGGTCAAATCACAGAACTGAGGTCCTAAACTAATGTATTCCTCTCTAGCAGGTAAAAACAGAAAAACAAAAAATTTAGAAGGTAAGTTGCTTTGAAGTTTTAAACTCTGCACAAATCCCCAAAGGGGGTCTAAATCTAAGATAAGGCTAAGAACATCAGTAATTACTAACAAAGTTTAGGGTAAAGAGTAAATTATGACAAGATAGAAGAAAAGGAAGCATATATGGAACCTACATAAAAGTAGACAAAATAGTACCAAATTCAAAGCTATATATACATTACCCATACTCAATACATATTAAGATTTTGCCTCATTTGTTTCATCTATCCCTGGTTTGTTTTTTATTTTGCTAAGCTAAACTGGTATCATTTTATACTTTATTCCATAATCAAATATCCCTATCTTTAAAAAGGCCCTTTTACAGTTGATTTGTTTGAGTCAGGATCACAAATTACATTAGGTTATGTGTCTTGAATTTTTGAATTCTAGAGTAGTGCTGCTCCAAGTGTGGTCTGAACTGGTGTCTGTTCACGTACTGATTATTGTTAGTCCAAAAACTATTATCAAAATCCTCACACTCTTTGCCATAGGTCAAAACGATAAATTCAGAAAAGAAAAGTAAAGACTTAGAAACTTTCATTGCAAGTTGACACTGTCAAAATATCCAAGTGCATGGTCAGTGGACCTGTGACCCTGAACCAGGCTGGTGGTCGTCACTGTCCCATAGTGACTCACATATGACCTAAGCTACATACTAGTCTTGCACATGGGGACCACTTACTGGTCACTGCCCAGAAAGGATATTTCAATAACAAACTTGCTAGATAGAGATGCAATCTTCTCTTCACTTCTTTATCCAACCATTAAATTTTTAAGGAAATTGGATCAGCTGTCCTTTAGATTTCTGTGTTTCCCTATTTGTTTCCTGTGATATCAATTAACTTGGTTCTCTATCAACTGACTTCTTTAATTGATTTCTATTCAGGCTCAACATTTTGAGCAAGAATATTTCATCGACTGTGCTCTGTGATTCAAGTTATAAAACTTCAGCAAGTATGGGGGGCCTCGGTGGCTCAGTTGGTTGGGCAGAACTTCAGCTCAGGTCATGATCTCACAGCTCGAAGCCTCGTGAGTTCAAGCCCTGTGTCACGCTCTGTGCTGACAGCTGAGAGCCTGAAGCGTGCTTCCAATTCTGGTCTCCCCCTCTCTTTGTCCCTCCCCTGCTTTCTCTCTCTCTCTCTCTCAAAAATAAATAAACATTAAAAAAAAAAAAAACTTCAGCAAGTATATCATATCTGGATGCACTATTTTTAGTAATGTCATAACTAATCACTAGGTTCACGTGATGATAGCTCAATCCCTCCTTTCGAAATTCCCCATCAACTTTTCACCTAATAGTTTCATCCAGTGATTACTATCACTTAATTCATTTCATTAGACATTGAAAAGTAATGATTTTCTAATTCTACCATCATTTCTATATTTATTAGATGGAATTTTGAAAAAATAAAAGTTCCCTTATCACATTAGTCTATTTAGTTACCATGAAATATAGATCATACACAAAAAGTAAGATAAATGTTTATCTCTTTCCTTTTGACTAATAATTTTCTAACAAAAATCTTGATGTCCTAGATTCTCCCAATAATGTTCAATGGAGACTCTTCTACTCTATTCTCTCCTGTGTCTGTTCATTCTATCATTTTCTCTCTCTGTCTCTCTTTCTCTTTTATGAACTCTTGGATTTTGAAGATACTTGTCTTTCAAGCTGTTGCATTCATTGTTATTTGCCATCTTTTGCTCTTCCTTATCCTAGAAGACTCAGAATAATATACCAAGACCAGTACAGTTGGTGCTAAATACACTTAAACAGAACTTTGTGAAAAGTTAACTGCAATTTCATTTATAGCATTATTTCTATAATAAAAGACACTGAAAATTTCAAACAACTAGCTAAAAATTATAACCATAATTTGGCTTTTCATGTGCCAGAAACAGTGCTAAACTCTTTGAATGTAAATCTCATTTAATCTACACAACTACGATGTTGTATGGTGGGTATTATTTTTATTCCTATCTTACAAAAAAAGAAAATAAAGGGTACGTAGGTGGCTCAGTTGGTTAAGCGTCTGACTTCGGCTCAGGTCATGATCTCACAGTTTGTGGGTTTGAGCCCTGCATTGGGCTCTGTGCTGACAGCTCAGAGCCTGGAGCCTGCCTCAGATTCTGTGTCTCCCTCTCTCTCTGTTCCTCCCCCACTCACACTCTTTGTCTCTCAAAAATGAATAAACATTAAAAAAAATTTTTTTTTTAAAGAAAAGAAGTTTGGAGACGTTAACTAACTTGGCCAAAATCCAGCTAGTAAAGGGTAAAGGAAGGATTTATAGCCATGTTTAAGTCTAAAGTTAATGCTCTTAAATTGTATCTTTAATATCTGACAAACCATTCTGTTAAACAATGGCTCTCAACAAGAGTGTACCACCTCCCTGACAGGTTTGTAAATGTTGGGGGTATGGAAACAAGAACAGTCCTGTCCAGATGCCAAGAGCATGCATTCCACTGAAAAATAATGACTTAGACCTATTCTCCATATTCCACATACCTTTAAAATATAAAAATTGAAACTATTTTGATGACTTTAAGAAATTGTTTTATTTTTAAATTTTTAGATTATTTATATGTTTCATTAATTCACACTGCTCTTCTCATTAACTTTGCAGGGGAAGTAATGTTTTGCCTTATCTGTAAAGTTGAATTTAACCAATTCTCTAAATATTGTCATGATTCTTTTAAATTTAAGAAATAAGATGGATGGTGCCAAATCTATTTATAAACAATCCTGAAGGTATGAGTGACAATATGGGTACTCCTTAAAGGAGATGCTCTATATAAGGATAAACAGGATTCTTCTTAAAAAAATTTTTTTTAAATATTTATTTATTTTTTGAGAAGAAGAGAGAGAGAGCATGAGCAGGGGAGGGGCAGAGAGAAGGAGAGACAGAATGAAGCAGGCTCCATACTCTCAGCTTTCATCACAGGGCCCGACACAGGTCTCGAACTCATGAACCGCAAGATCATGACCTGAACTGAACGAAGTAGGACACTTAACCAACTGAGCCACTCAGGCACCCCACCAAGATTCTTCTTAAATATAACTTGCAGGAAAAAAAAATAATGTTTTTTAGGGGTGGAGGGAGGCATTACGAAGGTATACAAGGATATACAAGGTGATGTATATGTTCACTCTCTTCAATGTATTGAGGGCTCATAGGTCTATATACACATCAAAACATCAAACTGTGTACTTTAAATATGTTCAGCTTGTTGTTTCCCAACTATACTTAAAGACAACTATGTTTTAGCAAAATAAAAATAAACTTCTGGAGCCTATAAAGTAAAACAACAGTGTAAGTATTCTCCTCAACAGTCCCACAAAAAAAATGAGATATAATACATATGTAAGGTTTGAAAGAAATAACCAAGTGACTGATTCATAGTCTACTTCATAAAACTAACACAAAACTGCAGAAATTAAGTGGCAAAAATACTAACATCCCAAAATTCAGAAGAAAGGTATGTGCTTTGCCTAGAGCCCCCTTTACTAAGATCAACACCATGCACTGAGGCAGGGCAAGGTAAGAAACCACAGTCCTACCACACACACACCCAATCCCAGAAGTCATCAACTGGCCACACATATCCTACATACTATACATCACCGCATGTTGGATTTGGTCCTGACTTTGAAAAATCTTTTCTAATTAGTTACCAATATTTGAAAATTTAGAGATTTCTCCCCCCTAGATCTTTTTCACTTTTCTTGGAAGATCTGGTAACCCCTGGGTCCATGTTCCCAACCTGGCAATAAGACAAGCACTCTGATCAGCTACAGGCCATAGGATTCAGTGTCCATTTTGTCTTGTACCTAGCAGCTTGACCCTTTTATGTTACCATGCCCAGATTTCAAGGCTTTTGAGTTTGCAGTTCTTGCCCTAAGGCTATAAAGATTTTCTCTAAACAGTGTTTTGTTTTCTTTTGGTACTATCTATGGGCTCACCCCCACATTAAAGAAAACTGCCCTTAATTAGAGGTGCAATTCTCATTCCAAGGGTAGGGAACTTTCCTAACTCAGCAGGCAGTGGCAACAAACAAGGAGCCAAACACAGCCATCCCTATCTATCCCTGAAGCAGAGGCGAGACAAGAATAAAAACACATCCTGGAAACTAGTTTTTGATGCACTAGTTTCAACAAATTCAATGAGGAAATTTCGAACAGGTATTTAAGGATTATTTTACGAATCTCCCTCCTAGAGACCTACCCCAGCACCCCCCAACATGTGCATGCATGCAAACACACACACACACACACACACACACACATAAACACAGTCCCAGCTCCCTCCCTAACCCATTCAGGTCACTGAAATGGTAACTGGAGTATCTATTATTCTACCTCCAGCTTAAGACAAAAGAAACTTTCTTTTTAAAAAAATCTGGTGAGGGACACCTGGGTGCCTCAGTGGGTTAAGCATTGACCTCTTGATTTGGGCTCTGATCATGATCTTGCTGTTGGTGACTTCAGGCCCCACGTTAGGCTCTGAGCTGACAGTGTGGAGCCTGCTTGGGATGCTCTCTCTCCCTCTCTCTTTCTGCCCCTCTCCCGCTCATTCTCTCTCTCTCAAAATAAATAAATAAACTTTTTTTAAAAATCTGGTAAAAAGGAAAACTTTCAAAGAAATAACCATCAAATTATTACAGGTCAAAAGAGGTCAGAAAGCTATACTCATTCAATGAATAAACAACCAGCACTTTCTAAAATCATTATATATCAGAAACAATGATATTAAAGTTAATGAAGGAGATATGTTATTATTATTACTTATTTTTCAACTCAATTCATAAAATAAGAGAAATATTACAAAGAAGGCAACAAAAATTCCTCATTTGCAGATGACCTCATTCTACCTTAGAAGTCACAAGAGAAATCACTGAGACTAAAAGGAGAACTCAGGTGATGGTATGGTTACAAAGTTGACATACAAAAGCAGCAACTCTTTTATATGTCAATAATCACAGAAGAAATAAGATTAATAAACTCAAAAAGAATAGCAAACAAAATTATAAAATACTCAGGAAAAAGATTAATAATAGGTGCTAATAATAAGGTCATGTTATCCTGGAGCAGGAGATGCCACAGAGGCTTAAGAACTGTCCAATAGGGCTGGAGTCTCCCCTGACACTCCCCACCCCAACCCCCATGAAAACTTAGCTGGCATATGACCCAAAGGAAATCATGGCTTCTCTCTCCAGTGGCACTCTAGACTGAATCAAGACCTGGATTTCCCTGGCCTAGTTCTGAATCATAGGAATCAGTTCAAAACTATTCACATTTCTCAGAATTCATACAGAAAACAGCCAATAAGCAAAAAAACAGGAATCACCACTTTTTTAGGAATGAGATTAACACATCAAGCAAAGGAAACATCCTCTCTGAAAATTATCTCAATGAACTCTTTAAAAGCTTGTGGCAGAGAATCTTAACTAAATGTCTGTGTGGAAATAGATAAGTACATAGACCTTTCACACTGTTATTACCAAATAGAATCAAAAGAAAGAATGTTTTGGAATGTGTTTACAATATTAAGAAATTCCCAATTAATTCAGTTCTCAGTATTTCAGAATTTGTGATTGTTTGACTATGATTTGGTTTCAGGATTATCTTTTCCACTCTCTGGACAAAAGTACTTTCCTAAGAAAATTAATAGTGTAAATAAATGGTTTGAAGCACCACAGAAGCATCTGTTTACATTCAGATAGTTAATATGCTAAGCATTCTTATCTATTAAATTAAAGCAGGTCACCTAAGGACTTTTCTAGATAATACTTCATTAGCTTAATTATAATGAGTATATATAGTTGAAGCAATAAAATGGACATCTGTTTTAAAACATCTTCAATTCAAGCCTTTTACTAAATCAAACTAGCTTTCACATATTAGTTTCAATTACTGAGGTTTACACGGTCAAAAAAAAAAAACAAACCTTCATTTATATAGAATATAAAAATTTCTGTTCTTACCTTCAAAGTTCTCCATTCCCAGCCATCACCTATCTGCTGTGAATGTCTAATGAACTCTGCACAACAATGCTGGAATGTTTTTTCTCCAAAGAACTCATCTTCTTCCATACTAAATGATAACTGCAATATAAAAACTAAGTATAAGCATCAGCTGTGGAATGAATGCTAAAAGTAATTCTGCTAAATCACTTATTTCTTCAAACCAAAATTTGGGACACTGAACGGAAAATATTCTCAGAGCCATTCCAAAAAAGTGTCACATTTCCATCTTTCTCAGTCTATCACCATTTTTTAATCAGGAAGAAAATGTGATCAACATGAAAACTGAAAACCTAGATTTATGGGGCGCCTGGGTGACTCAGTTGGTTATGCATCCAAAAGCGTCCAACTTCAGCTCAGGTCATGATCTCTCAGGTTCATGAGTTCCAGCCGGGTAGCAGGCTTTGTGTTGACACCTCAGAGCCTGGAGCCTGCTTTGGATTCTGTGTCTCCCTCTCTCTCTGCCACTCCCCCACTTGTGCTCTATTTCAAAAATAAACATTAAAAAAAATTTATTTAACCTAAATTTATAACAAATGTGTATCTAGGGTTCAAAAAGTTAATCTGTCCATAAATTTAGTTTCCAGAGCTTAATTTTATCTCACTTCTTCTAAGCTAATGTTTCCAAACAATCTCTTCAGAGCTTCCTTCTCTACTTCCTACCTTACTTAGCCCTTACGTAGATAGCATGGCAGTGCTTAGTAGAGCTGAGCTGTTCTTCACACTTATTAGAGTTCACCTCTCTAACAAATGATGTTCTAAAGCCTGAAAGTATTAGTTCTTCAAGGTGTAAAGTTAGGATCACCTTAGTAATTACCTACTTTATAGAATCTACAAATGTGACAAATCAAGGAATAGCCACATATTTGTTACATAAGTATGTCCAAAACATAAAGTATTTATAAAAAGAGAATTTTAAAGCTAGAAAGAAACTGATACATTATGTAATTCAAGTCCCTTAATGAGAAAAATTAGACCAAGTGAATTCCCATGGTCTCCTCTTTGGTGAAAAGCACCATCAAGAAAATTAGCACTTGTTGACTGCTTACTTTGTCAAGCACAATGCTAAATACTTTAAATTCCCATTTAACCCTCACACAACCCAAAGACTATTGTTATCCTCATTCCCCAAATGAAAAGGAGAAAGTAACCTGCTCAAGAAATGCAAATGAGAAAGGATTCAAACCCCAGGAGGGCTCCAGGGCCAATGATCTGTCTACACTAGCTGATTCTCAGTGCAGTATTCTTTCTGATTATTCAAATTTAGTATGACCTATACAAGCATTTGTTCACTCATACAACAAATATATACTTAATATCTATAGTAGGTATTGTGTGTGGTGAAGGATAGATATACAAAATGAAAAATATGTATATATACAGCCCCTGCCTTGTATGAGCTCACACTGTAATAAAGGGAGATAAGCAATAAAAATCGTTACAGTAGAAACTCCCTTAACCAACTTCCATTCAACCAACTTGCCAGGTTAATCAAAATAGTATCCATCCCCTCAGTAAAACACTGACTGGTGTCTACAACATTCTGATCATGAAGCACCTCCCTTCCCATCAGTTGAGTTTATGTTAATAAACCACATGTGTATATTATAAATACTACTTTAATTAAATACTCCACAAACCAAACCAATAAAATATAAGTAAAAAAAATAATAACTCTTATTTCTATGATTTAATGCCTCAGAAAGACTTTATAACAGTAAGTCTCCATAAGAAAAAGAAACTATCATTGAAGTAGGTATGGACAATGTAACCGAAAAAATTGGTGGGGGAAAAACCAAAAAAAATGGTGGGAGGAAAACCATATAAATCTAGGATTCCATGCTCAGATTGCTACATGAATGGCTTGAATTCTTTCTGTTAAATCAAAATTGGAGGGGCTCCTGGGTGGCTCAGTCGGTTGAGCATCCAACTCTTGATTTCAGCTCAAGTCATGATCCCAGGGTTGCAGGATTGAGCCCTGCACTGGGCTCTGCACTGAGCACGGAGCCTGCTTAAAATTCTCCCTCTCTCTCTCTCTCCCTCTCCCCTGCTTGTGCTGAAAAGAAAAAAAAAATGGAAATATAGAGGATGCATTGTGGGTTCCAAATTCGTGAAGGAAGAATGAATTCCAACCAATTACCCATACTCAAAGAAAATCCCTTAGTCATACATGAGACAACTGGCAAATGAATGTATTTCTGTTCTAAGTATTTTTCTTAAGTATTTTAACTCTAGCTTTAATCAATGTCTTCAATTAATTGCTCAACTCTTAATTCTGACAGCACTGGAAAACAGGACTTCTATTTAAAGTACACACAAATGATGGAGTCCCTTATAAAGAGGGGATAGTGTGGGAGGGTGTGTGGGTGGGCGTGAAGATGAATCTTTAAGGTATATAAGAGTTTTTGTAGAGCAGATTGTCAGTGGGTGAAGCACAAGGGTTAGAACAGTAGTCTAAGCAGGAAAAATGGTATGAACAAAGGCAAGTTAGGGTGTAGAGAACACTAAGACTGATCTCAGAAACATGATGCAGGAAGTATAGAAGGTATAGGGAGATAGAGATAGTCTAGTCATATGCAAATTAAACTTGGCTGCCCTCTACTGGAGCTGAAAGACAGAGCGAAGGCCTCAAAGATACAAGATGGAAGAGTTCTAAACTTCTTGAAGGGAGGTTTGTGTGCCATGCAAGAGTTTGGACTACAAGGTGGTTGTGATTACCTTCAGCAATAATCAGTTCACCACATATGGGAACCAGCAGGGAGCTGCATTGGGCACACATGCAAAGCTAAGGTTTTGCTGGGTGGATTCAGTGTATGGATACATATAGAAGAAGGAATAGAATATGCTAGTGAGAATAGTTCAGAGTTTAGGTAGGAAACATACCAAAAGAAGACTGAAGGGGCTATGAAAATATGGTAGTATCAAAGAGTATTAAATACAAAAAGGGCTAACAACAACCATAGTGAGAGGAAGGAAAAGGAAGCCTAGGAAGGCTATGAGACTTTAGAACTTCAGGAGAGCTTACCAAGTATATAAAGTAACTTAGAGAAGAAGGTCACTGGATCTCAGTAAGTTTAGATAATTATGAGACTTGAAGTGCCTGGGTGGCTCAGTTGGCTATGCATCCGACTCTTGATTTTGGCTCAGGTCATGACTCTGTGAGGTCGGGCTCTATGCTGACAGCACGGAGCCTGCTTGGGATTCTCTCTCTCCTTCTCTCTCTGTCCCTCCCCTGCATGCTTGCTCTCTCTCTCTCTCTCTTTCTCTCACTCTCTCAAAATAAATAAATAAACATTAAAAAAAAGAAAACTATGAGGCTTATGTTTGCTGTTTTCCACATGGATACTGAAGTTACTTAGAATTATTTGGAGAGCTGGTGGGGGTGGAGAGCTCTTTAAATAAGGTGGAAGATCAAATGAAAAATTTGTAAATGACAAGGGACAAATGGTAGGAAATGGAAGAACACAGCGATGATAAGTGATACATGGTGTATAATCCTGAGTTCATCAAGAATAAGCACTAATAAACATACATGTGATCCTGATGAGTTAGAACACAGCCTTGGATTCCTCCTCAAGATGGTGGTAAAAGTAGCCAGTAGGGACAGTATGTAAGGAAAAAAACAAAAACAAACAAACAAAAAACCTAGCTTGCTATGTCTGGTGGAGCTGAATTTCATAGGATACGAAAGTCCTCAAAAAGAGCTTCCAAGGAGCCTCAAAGGAGCAAGGATATTGACAAGAGGCTAGAGAAGCAGTGACCTAAAATTGGCTCTGGGGTAGGTAGTGGAGGCTACCAGCAGTCTCCATACCCTGAAATTTATAGGGTGGAGGAAGCAGCAGCTTCCACTCAAAGAACTTCAGTTTTTGTTTGTTGTTCTTTGTTTCAAAGCCAAGTTTCCTTTAAAACTAGTTAGTGGAAGCAATGACCTGTGAAGATGTTAACGTCATGTGATATGTAAGTGTGAAAACTGATCCACACTACATCCACTGGGCACCCCCACCCTAGAAATTCACAATACACACTGTGGTGGGGAAACTACTAACTTGGGGTTTCCTGATGCTTTTAACCATAAAATTCTTTTTCTGGTAATACTTAATTTACTTCACAGAATGTAGTAAAGACAATAATGGGTTTAGGATTTATATGTTTGTTTATTACAGATGTGTGCTCCTGAAATCACAATGGAAAATCTGAGAGGGTAAGAAAACAGTGGGAGAATAGGTTTGGGAAAAGAAAGCAGCAAGTACAGGAATGGAAGTACATAAGAGACAATAAAGTACCAGTACTCAGTACTTCTACTGAGGCAGTCATCAAATGTTTCAGGTATGGATGAGAGATCTCCGGGTTACATACCAAATCCCGGTTAAGGAGCTTCAGTGCATACACAAGTTGAGAAAGTGATACCTAAGAAAGAAGACACTAAAAGGAAGAACAGAAGCCAACTTAGCAAAGGAGGGAGGCAAAGGAACAGGATGCACAAAAATCTGAACGTAAGGGAAGGTCTGGTAATCGAAGAACTCTTGCTTAACTGAAATACAGAGGTAGAAGAGAGGTACTGAGAGAACTACTGCTGATGAAGACAGAAGAGCCTGGTACCCTGAGGGCTCAAAAGGGTGTTGAAAGTGGGGGGAATCTGATCATATTTGCATTCTGGCTTCCAGGAGGGACTACAGGCTTTGCCTGACTAAATGAAGACCAGTTGATAGTCTCTAGCAATAATCCAGGAAAGACAAAATGATGCTAAACAGAGCCAAACACTGGAGGTAGGGTGGAAGAGGGAGGGATTCAAAAGACATTTTGCTGGTATACTCATTACAACTGGTGATCTTGATATGTGAGGGATAGATGAGAGAAAAGATTTAAGAGAGATTCCCAGCTCTTCACCCTAGGTAGTGGTGCACTGAGCAAGAGCAGGTTTGGGGACTGAGATGGGCTTAATTTAACCACACTGAGCTTGAGTTTAAAAAGCCTGTGGAATAACCACGTGAAGGGAATCTAGCAGGCATTTGGAGATGGATCTGGAATTCAGAAGGAAAGAGAGATCTGGGCCAGAAATATTGATTGTAAATCAACATTACATAAATAAGAGAACACATATGATCACTCAGAGAGAGGATACAGAACTAGAATAGAGAGACCAAAAAGGAGCAGTCAGAAAATTAGGGTTTTTTTTAACTATATAATGACCCTGACATATATTGAGATACTAAATCAAACAAAAATTGAATGTAATTCATTTAAAAAAATACTAATATATTTTGGCATATTTTATAAATTCCAAACAAACCCTTATTTAACAACAAAATTGAACTAAAGTAAAAACACTCCATTCCCTAAGCCCCCCCTGGTTACTTGAGGTTTACCTAACTATTCAAAATGTTAGTTGAAACATAAAATTTCACTCAATAGCCATAGTTTATCTAATTAACAGCTCTGTGCCAGTAGCAAGATGACAGCACATCAAAGCACCAATTAATATTTGGTTGAATACTTTTAAAATTATCTAAGGACTGGGCTTTGCTGAAGGATGTTACATATAATAATACATACACTTATGGCTTGATTACAAAATTAAGAACTATATTATATTAAAATGATACCCATCTCAATTTGAATCATTATATCATAATGAAATATCACTGAATAATTATTGTCTCTTTGCTCAAGTAAGAATATTTCAACTTTCTAAAAATGAAAACATAATATAATCAACATTTTTATATACACTTTTCAAGCTGTAATACACTGGTCTCTACCAAGTTTATAGACTAGTAGAGGCAGAAATGAGAATATTAGAACTTCCTACTATGAGATGCCTAAAATTATGGCCAAAAATGGAAATAACCACAACTGCAGCTTAATAAGCAAAAATGGCAAGAATTTATTTTGCAAATATAAAACCTTAGACATGTGAACTTCCTCGGTTTCCAGGCATAAGCTTAAAAATAAATTCAGACTTGGGGCACTTGGGTGGCTCAGACGGTTAAGCATCCGAGTTCGGCTCAGGTCATGATCTCACAGTTTGTGGGTTCAGGCCACGCATCAGGCTCTGTGCTGACAGCTCAGAGCCTGGAGCCTGCTTCAGATTCTGTGTCTCCCTCTCTCTCTGTCCCTCCCCCACTCGCGCTCTGTCTCTCTCTGTCTCTCAAGAATAAATAAATGTTTTTAAAAAATTAAAAAGATAAATAAATAAATAAATTCAGACTAGAGGTGACAAGAGAACACAAGTGAATTCTCTCTCAGTAAAAAGACTAATTCCAATTCTCATCTCATCCTAAACAATGAACCTCTCATTTCTTATTATAAATAAAAGTTAGAAGGGAGTCAGAGCTCTTTCGTGCCATAAAATGTAGGTTGTTAATACATCTATTTTGCTGGAGTCTTACTCCTGCTGGAAAGCTATTTGATTTTTTTTTTTAAGCTCAAATAATCAAAACCTTTTTTTTTAACTGCTTCAGCAGAGGCTAAAGATTGGGAAGGTAGAATAATTTTTCTCCCCATCAAGTGAAAGCAGTCTTTCTAAACTAGAGGTTAGTCCTAAGACTAGACAGTGTGAAGAAGCTTATTCTGCTGCTATTAAATATCTTTTCAGAAAAACAGCCCCTGTGAATTCTAATACTGCGTATAATCATTGCTCAAATGATCCTTTTTAGTTAGAAACAATTTTTTTCACTACCATTCTCCACTTTTTTCATGTGCTTTTTAATCTAATGTGCGGGGAACTGATTGGTTTTAATTTATTTTATTTTAGTTTTAGTTTATGTCAAAGACATTTCTTTTGATGAACCTATAAATCAATGTACATTAGAATCAAAGTGAGACTAAAACACTTAAAGAAATATAACTAAGTTTCCCCAGAACTCAAGATCATTTACAAAAAAATGTGATTATAACAGAATATACCATGAATACCTTTAAACATTAAAGATAATTTTTAATACTAGGAAACTTCCTCTGTGTTTGTCCCTCCCTGCAGCAATACCACATTATTATAAATTTAGATTTAGATTTAGACTCTTTCCAAAAACAAAACAAACAAACCAAACAAAAAATACATGTAATTACTAGATAGGGGTGTTAAACTGAACCCAATACCATTATAAGAATTTGGTTTGAATTCATTTAGCTAATCACTTACCTAGCAAGGCTCTTGGGCAGTGGTCCTCAAATTTCAGAGAGCAAAGAAGCAGTCAGGGTACAAATTTAAATGTGGAATCTAAGGCCCAGATCAGGGAGATTACCTGATTCTGAAGGCCCCCAAACACACATTTGTAGTTAGCACCAGAGATAGTTTCCAGGAAGAAGTATGTTAGGAAATTGAGACAAAAGACGGATTGTTTTGATATGGCTAGCAAATGACCTGGATTTCAAGGCATTTGACAGCCTGGCTGGAGCACAGCAGGGATAGCCCTGGTAATCCAATAAATAGCATGGGGAAGCAGCAAAAGGGAGAAAGTTTGGTTCAGTCTTGACAGCCACTGACCAGTGAGCCCAGCACTCCCTTCCTGCCATCCCACTAAAATATGTATCCCAAATAAAGTTCAAACAGGATACAACATTATACCTGGAATGTAACTGAAGGATGTTAATCGGTATCTGATGCTGGCTGTGGTCTCTAGCAGCAGGAAGTCCAGTTAGGAAGAATATAAAAAAGCATCTCACTCTACCTCATTCTGTATTTCCTAAAAAAAAAAAAAAAAGAGAGAGCGTGAGGTGCCTCCTCCACTACTGGTTTCCAAGCCCATTAGTGATTCTCTCTCAAGGCAGTTTTCTCTCAACAATATAATGCTCATGACCAGAGCTGGAAAGTAAAGCCAAGTGGAGCACTGCATGCTACGGTGTAAAGTCAGCCCTAGGTAGCTGTGGGGACAGGAGGAGCACTCAGAAGAGTGCGACCTTACCACTATCACTTCCTCTGCAAAAACTCAAAAAAACAGTAAACCATTTCAAATCACACAAAATCACTCCCCTTGTTATACACACAGGACAGAAAAATGAAAGAGTAGGAAAGGAAGGCCTCTTCTGAGTACACAAAGATCTGTCATTCATTAATTTGACTGTATCTTTGAACACTCTCCTACCTCACACGCAGAGAAAGAGTTCTGCCTTACCTAGATGTAGGGAGAGTGGTGCAGAGAGCTTGCTCACTCTGACCAGAGTCAGACAGTCCCTACACTAGTCCCTCTTCTGTCAAGGTAAGAAAATCAAAAAAATCAATAACAGTATGGGACCAAGGTGACGCTCTTGCACCATAAGAAAAAAGAACACTGCCATAAAGAGAAAGAGAAGGGCACCTGAGTGGTTCAGTCAGTTAAGCATCTGACTTCAGCTCAGGTCATGATCTCACAATTTGTGGGTTCGAGCCCCACATCAGGCTCTGTGCTGACAGCTCAGAGCCTGGAGCCTGCTTCAGTCTGTGTCTCTCTGTCTCCGCCCCTGCCCCACTCATGCTCTGTCTCTCTGTGTCTCAAAAATAAAATAAAAACATTTTAAATAATCAAGATGATTGTTAAAAAAAAAAAAGAGGAAGAGAGAAAGCTTGCTTCTGTGTTGGGCTTACACTGGGAATCAGGAGAAAAACTTGGAAATTATCTACTTTACATTCCCAATTGAAAAAGAAAAAGGGAAAAGAAAAATACAGCCTCCAAAAGCAAGAGATGAGGGAGGGGAACAATAGCTGAGAGTGTAAAAGAAAGTGGATAAGAAAAAAACTGGGAGTTCAAATATATAATAATAGTAGAGATTTAAATTCTATATGAGAGGCAATACAGATAAGTACAGAAGCTGGAAAAAATCTAATTAGTATTTTAACATATACATGTGAGTTGATCTCCTAACACAGAAGGAAAAGGACCAAGATGTAAACAAAGCATATTGATAGATTAGAGGACAAAGACCACAAATCCAACCTACAAATAACTGGCATTTCTGAACTGAAATCATAGGCAAACATACCACTGAAAAATTACTCCTGAGCTAGAAAAAAAAAATCAAACATATTTACTTTTATAAATTGAGAGGATTCACTGTGTTTCTGAGAAAACTGTTGGGGGGAAATATCTATGCCTAGAGGTAGCAGAGTGGAATATCTTATTTTAAAAAAATAAAAAGGAGGGGCACCTGGGGGCCTCAGTCGGTTGAGCGTCCGACTTCGGCTCAGGTCATGATCTCACAACTCGTGGGTTCGAGCCCCGCGTCGGGTTCTGTGCTGACAGCTCAGAGCCTGGAGCCTGCTTTGGATTCTGTGTCTCCCTCTCTCTCTGCCCCTAACCCACTCGCGTTCTGTCTCTGTCTCTCAAAAATAAATAAACATTAAAATTAAATAAATAAATAAATAAATAAATAAATAAATAAATAAATGAAAAAAACAAAGATGCGGAAAAAAGAGTTTATCTACACAGGAACAAAAATTAAAGTAGCCTCAGCCATCTCTTCCACAGCAAGGAACACCAAAAGTCGATAGAGCAATGTCTAAACATCTGAAAATTTCTGACTTACAAGTTTGCATCTTAGCACCTATAACACAGTCAGGCACACTGTAAACAAATAAAAGTTGCAATGAAGAAAATTAAAAATTTAAATGAATTTATTTTATATATCTCTACCTATTGTACCCTTCTTCTACTTTCAAGTTTATTCACCAATTGGTCTTTTCCCATTCAAACAACAGATTTATATGACATCTAATCTTTCTGATACCAGTGTCATTTTTATAAGAAGATTATCATATTTTTATATAAAACAAGACTTTTCTGTAAGCACACAAGAGAAATTGATCCACCATTGGTGATGATTTGAGCTCTTTGTGCTTTTGAATACTGAGTGGGACTTGTAGAGACTAACTTGTCTGCATGTATGCTAATTAGGCCAGAACCAGGAACTAATGGTATATGAGTTTGACCAAAGTTATTCCACAAATAAGAAGATACAGAAAAAGTCTGTATCAGAAACTACAGACTCTGCTATTCTGAAAATAGATGATAAAGCCATATATTTTTAAAATATACTACCAAGTGCCATTAAAAAAATAATTGGTGGGGCACCTGTGTGGCTCAATTGGTTGAGCATCTGACTCTTGATTTCTTTCCATTCAGGTCATGATCCCAGTGTCACGGGATGGAGCTCCATGTGGGGCTCCACAGTGAGCATTGAGTCTATTTGGGATTTTCTCTCTCTTAAAAAGAAAAGAATTAGTGTTCAACATTTTTTAATGAAAGAAACATTCCCTTTTTCTTCACAAAGTCTTCATTAAAAACTAGATGGGGTAGCTGGGTGGCTCAGTCAATTAAATGCCCAACTCTTGATTTTGGCTCAGATCATGATCTCACACTTAGTGAGATGGAGCCCTGCATGGGCTACTAGACAGTGTGGAGCTTGCTTGGGATTCTCTCTCTACCTCTCTTTGTCTGCCCCGCCCCCGCTCACGCATGCTCATTCAAACGCTCTTTCTCTCAAAACAAATATTAAAAAAAAAAACAAAAAAAACTAGAGGGGCACTATGTGGCTCAGTTGGTTTAAGCATCTATCAATTTTGTCTTGGGTCATGATCTCACGGAAGGTTCATGAGTTTGACCCCATGTGAGGCTCTGTGTTAACACTGCAGAGCCTGCTTGAGATTCTCTCTTACTCCCTCTCTCTCTGCCTCTCCCCCACTTGCATGGGCTCTCTCCCAAAATAAACTTAAAACAAAACACTAGATTAGCATACCTTCTTACTTCCACAAGCTTTCACTCATTAACCTGGCACCTGCAATATCCCAGCACTTTGCTGTGTGTGTCCTCATAGAAAGGAATGTCAAATGTTTCCTGGGAAAATCAAAGACTCTAAAAGAAGGAGTCTAGAAGACTTGAATCCAGTTCTTGAAGAATTGAATTTTGATACATGAATGAGGGCTTACCAAGTAGAGACAAAGTCATGTCAAAGAAATGGAAGAGCTCTTCAACAAAGGGCCTGAAAAGTTTGCTAAGTTTTAAAAATAAAGTGCCAATACATGTGCATAGATTGGGTAAAGCATAGGCTGATATGGTCCAATGGTTCCCAACATTGGGAGGGACCATTCTCAAAGAAGTTGTTTGGAAATGAGTGAGAACATAGTTGTCACAAATAGGGGGGTGTGTAGTTTGTTATTGCAATTTAATGCTCAGGGAACAGATACAAAGAGCATCTACAAGGTATGAGGCAGCTCCATAAAAATGCCAGATGAGCCCCCATTAAGAAACACTAGGAAGTGGGTTAAAAGTAAACAAAGCCTTGAGGTGCCTGGGTGGTTCAGTCAGTTAAGCATCAAACTTCAGCTCAGGTCATGATCTCATAGCTGGTGAGTTTGAGCCCTGCAGTGGGCTCTTCACTGACAGTACAGAGTCTGCTTAGGATTCTCTCTCTCTCTCTCTCTCCTTTTGCCTCTTCCCCTCCCCTACCTCTCAAAATACATAAATAAACTTGAAAAAAAATTTTAACGAAGTCTAGAAAACTAACCATAGTGTTTCTTAGCATATTTTTGAAATCTGAGATCACAACCTGCATTTCTGTCAATAAATATTTACCTCTAAGAAAGCTGTGTTTTTCCTGAGAAGTGGTATGCTTCTTTCTTTCCTTTGACCACCATGAAGCTGAGAACTTAGTCTATAGGAAGGTCAGGCAGTAGGGGAGTGGGGGGGAGGGAGGAAGGGAAGGAAAGCAGTTTACAGATAACTCCAAAATTCTATGAAGAAATTCCATTTAAAACAGTGAGCAATAAGAAACCACTGTAGGTTCTTGAGCTAGCATAGAGATTATTTTAAAAGTTTTCTCTGAAGGCTATTACATGACAGTGATATGAGACAACCCTAATCTCAAAGATAAACTTGTATTAGTATGTTCCTGGGTTCTGCAAGCCTATAAGATCAGCACTTCAAGGACTGAAGTACCAAGCTCTTTAGAGGTACCTCTGGTTTTACAGTTTTCAGCAACCTTTCCCTATTCTGGATGCTTTTAGGTAGGATTTATTCTCCATTCCCCTACTTTCCAATCCTTTTATACCCAGTCTGCTTGGCCCCTGAAGACATTTGTTTTCAACACATAATCACTAAATAATCTCTATGGCACTTTGTTGTTGTTATAGTTCCTGACTGTGTTTATGATTCAAACACTGCCTCTAGGGTCCCAAACATCTCTAGGCTTCAAAGATATTAAGAATCAAATCAAACTCAGACTCGAACAATCTACTTATACAAAGCAGACATATTTTTCCTTAAAGAGTTGCTTATCTTTCTCAGAAATGTATAAGCATTAAGACCTGCTATCAATTTAGAATTTGTCATAAAACGTTATGGCCATCTTGATTGCCTCATCATGTAGCAGTGTCTCATTTAATCCTAAATAAATGGGGAAAGGAACTGGCAAAGGGAGAAGAATGTAAGGAGAAACAATCCTGTAAGTCTACCTATATCCAAATGAAACCAGGGTAGAACCAGAAACTGTTTCCACTAACTTCCTCAATTAAAATATCAATAACAATGTTTAATTCTTGTAATTGCAATCCCTTAATTTGCATTTCTCAATATTCAACATTTCTTTTTAGATCAAATTTTCATTTTGTAAATGTTTCCTTTCGTCCATATTCAACTCTTCAGAAGCAAGAAGTAAGGATTCTACTTGGGGTCCAATAATGTTGTTGAGGGACTGTTTTTCAATTCTGAAAGTATAAACTTAAGCTTTTGTCACTAAAGAGTGAGGCCACTGTTGAGGCGCCTGGGTGGCTCAGTTGGTTAAGCCTCCACCTTTGGCTCAGGTCATCTCAAGGTTCACATTAGGGCCCCATCACAGGCTGGGTGCTGACCGCTCAGAGTCTGGAGCCTGCTTCAGATTCTGTGTCTCCCTCGCTCTTGCTCTCCCTCTCTGCCTCTCCCTCACTCGCACTGTCTCTCACAAAAATAAAAACATTAAAAAATAAAATTTAAATTTAAAAAAGAGTGAGGCCACTATTAAATTTTAACTTTTTGAAGTTATAAACATGATTCACACAAAGTGAGCCTGTGGCAAAGATTTATTGAACTCCTGATGAAGGAGCAAGCTGAATGGGAAAAATTATAAAAATCTTGGAAATAGGGCAATAAAATCACAACCTTCAGGAGTACTTTTTCTACCAGTCAAAAATAATTTGCATCTCCATTAGACAAAAAAAAAAAAAAAAAAGTAACTGCTGAGCCTGGGCCGTAATCAATAAGGGTCAAACAACGGTATAGTCCGCAAGGTAATTAATTCATCCTCAGGTGGGCTTCTTAGACAAGGTTTCATTCTGAGCTATCCTTTTGCTTTTGCTTGATGTTTATAATTTTTGCCATCATAAACGTGTATCTATAAACCAGTTAACTACCCGTTCATGATTTGATATTATAAGCAGATAATTTGGGAAAAGAAAAATTGTTGGCTATAAATATTAACTTATTCCTCCTGATCCTTAATGAATATGAAACCCCTTCAAGTTAAGTGGAACTTGGACACTGAAATCACTGGTAATTTAAGACCCTTTGTTTCAAGGTCACACGGACAAAGACTTGCTATCTCCGCGCAGGCTTAAACACATGGTAGTAACCACCCACGTTGTCCGTGAGGGCTCTGTAGTGGCCAAAGAGAGCAGGTCACACTGGGTGCGCCCCCTCCTTCCCACTGCGACTCCCCACGCCCAAACAGAAGCTCGTCCCACCACCGCTGGGACGCGGCCTGCATTTCCCCAGCAAGCGCCCCGCTTCCCAGTCTTTTGTTCAGGGCTGGGCTGTTAGCCGCCCACCCGCACCCGCCCTTCCACCCCATCCCAGAGTACGATGAGGACCCTACGGTAAGCAGAGCCGGGAAGAGGCGGCCAGCCAAATGCTGTGGGAATACTCACCCAGCTCCGCTCGGCCCCTGACCCAGTCGCCCAGCCCAGGGCGGGCGGGGCAACGGGCATGGGGGAGGGGAGCCGGGGTGAGGTGCCCATCGCTCTGCCCGCTGCCGCCCAACCGGCGGCCTCAAGGAAGAGAATAATGGGCTCCCGAGGGCTACGGAGACCGTAACAGACGAGCATAGCCCACGCGCACAGAGGAACACCAAAAGAAAGGCCCAACCCTCCCTCGGCCACCGCTACCGAGGCGACCGAGTCAGAGCATGCGCACCAGCACCTCCCGCGCACCATGGGGCCAAGCTCGCGCCCGTGCCTGACGTCGCCAGCCGTGCGCGCAGGCCCCGGGCCAGGGGGCGTGACCTCCCGGTTGCCCACTGCCACTGGAGCCGAGGCCCCGCCCCTCATCTCACCGGCCGGGGGAACCGAACGGCTGCTTTGCGCTCCGCGTCCACAGAGGCTGCCCACTGGGGAGGCGGGGCAGGCAAACCCAAACCTGAGAGACGGGTGCCACATGTTTTAAGGGTCGTTCCACCCCTTCTTCCAACAAATAGTCAAATATCTGGAAAATAAAAGGGTAACTAATGGAGAAAGGGTCGAGCAAGAACCTTCACGGAGGTTGGGGAATCAAACCGGCTAACACCCTAACATACATACACACACTGTAAAACTACTGTAAGCGCCACAATTAAGCACAGGCAGGACTACCTCCTTTAAAACGGAAGACCAAAGTAGAAGTTAGCAATTCGAAAATTGACAATAGTACCATCTGTGATACATATCTCGGAAAAAAAAAAAAATCTAGCAGCAGAATTAAATTGGGGGTTGGGGACGGTGGGATAAAGAAAAGACCACAGAAAGATGTAGGAGTAACAGGGGTGATCGAACTGAAATACTGAAAATGCAACAGAAGACATCTGAGGGAAAACTAGCATCTGCTCCTTTTAACACAACAGAATTAAATTCGTGTGAAAAGAAGAGAGTAAATACAGGCAAAGAAGTGAAAGGAAAACCTGCCTTCAAACGTACAGGGAATGGTTATGATCTTGTACCACAGTTATGTAAGATATCACCATTGGAGAAAGCTAGGTGATAGGTACATGAGATTCTGTACTATTTTTGCAGTTTCTTGTTACTCTATAATCATTTCAAAATAAAAAGTTCTTAAAAAGGGACAGAACACCCATCAATATCGATCAGGAAAAGGAGTTGACTAAAAAGGAGCTTGAGGAAATTTTGGGGGGTAATGGAACTGTTCTATACCTTAATTGTGTTGGTGATTACACCTGCTGTTTTGTTTGCCAAAACGCATAAATGGGATAGATTTTACTATATGTAAAATAAAACTCAATGTAAAAAAAGATACTGCCAAAAAAAAAAAAAGATAACTGCTCATAAATGAATTTCCTAACATACTTGAGCAACTGTGGATATAAATGAATAAGATAGCTGCCAATTAAAAGTATTCACTGGCTTTTTTTTTTTTTTTTAAGTATAGGGCAGTGAGTTCTGAGTGAGAACTTTAGTGGATGGGTGTCTCCTTCAGCTTTAAGCAGTTATTTGAAAAACATAAAACTTTCACATACAAAAATAAGAATGCATTGCTTGGCACTGTATTCAATTATCTAGACACACTTTCATGCATCAACAATACCATGTTAAAAAATTATGCATTTGAGATTTCTTAGACTACTTTTAAGTGTTTATTTATTTTGAGAGAGAAAGTGGGTGCACAAGAGCGGGGAAAGGCAGAGGCAGAGGGAAAGAGAGAATCTTAATCAAGTTCCACGCTCAGATGGGAGCCCCACTTGGTACTCGATCCCCTGCCCGTGAGATCACAACCTGAGCCAAAATCACAAGATGGACACATAACCAACTGAGCCACCCATGCGCTCCTGCATTTGACATGTTTTTAAGTTTCATAGTTCATCTGCCAAAAACAAAAACACAAAGCAAAGTAAATCAGCTAACTTTGATATACTTCCTTTCATCTTATCACTCTTGGCAAGGAATAGTACTGGCCTGTTTGTGTTTACCCTACAACACTACAGAGTGCTTTAGGGTGGAGTGTGTCATTGCATAGCCAGCCTCTAACAGAGTTCCTCACTAGTAATAAGTATTTGCTGAATAAAACAATGAATTAATCACAAAGAGAAGGAAACTAAAATTCATTGAGAACCCTCCATAAACCAGAAACATAGTTAACTGTATGATAACTACACGAAGATACCCATTTTATAGACATGAAAACTGAGACTAACGATCAAATCCCTTTCATTCCTTATTTCATTGATTTCTCCACTTCATTTGGACATGTTGATCACATCTAGAAAGTCTTGTTTCCCTTAGCTTCCATAAAACTACAATCCCCTGAATCTCCTCCGGCTCCCTTGACCTTCCTTTACTTACCTTCACAGGCTTCTGGTTGTCCACTACATTTTAAACCCATGTTTCCCACAGGGCCTCATAGAAGTTAAGCCTTCTGGCTTTTTATTTGTTTTGTTTTATTGAGACACTGTAAAGTAAAAAAAAAAAAAAAAAAATTCAAAATAAGTTTATCGAAGCTTTGCATTTAGCGTTTTCTTTTAACCAATGAATATTTTTATTACCAAAAATTACAATGCAATATAATTGTGCCTTTCACATTACGGGAATTATCTTGTAATATTAATTCACAATATCCTTAAGGTAGTATGGCCCAAGAATGAGACACAAGTATAAAATTGCATGGGAAATGTCTTATTTTCTCAATCTTATAAGAAAGTACAATCATATCACTTGTACATAGTCTTTCGGCTCATATCCCACAGGCCACACCAAGATACAAGGAAGGTAGAAAATGCAGTCTCTTGCTAGGTAGCCAAGGGCTCAGTCAAAGCTTGACAGAGTGAGATTGTTTTATTATTAGAAGAAAGAAGGGCAGAATGGATACTGGGGAGAATAGCTCTCTCTGCCACCGCGTGTAGTAGGCAGATCTCTTCCACCACCCTCCAGGAGGTCCTCAGGAAAAGATAAATTATATAAAAGAAAGAGTTAGGAGAGGTAATCTGATTGGATGGCAGAGATAAGAAACATAAACCTGTGTGTACATAGCACTTACCCAAAAGAGTGAGAGAAAAAAAAACTGTAGTTGGCAAAACTATAGAGACAGTAAAAAGATCAGTGTTTGCCAGAGTTTGGGGGAAGAGGACAAAAAGAGAAGGGATGAATATATGGAGCATACAGCATTTTTAGGACAACGAAATTATCATTTTGACACTAATGGTGGATATATGACATTATGCTTTTGTCAAAACCTATAAATCTATACAACACAAAGAATTCTAATATAAACTATGGACTTTAGTTAACAACAATCTATCAATATTGGTTCATCAGTTATAACATATGTACCACACTAATGCAAGATGTTAATAAAAGGGGAAACTGTGAGTGGCATACATAAGAATTCTCTATTATCTGCTCAGTTTTCTGTAACCAATATTTTCTAAGAAATAAAGTCTATTAATTTTTTTTAATGATACTGAAAAAAAACCACAATAGTCAATATTAAAGAATGGGGTTTCAGAGAATTGATAATAATTACAGCAAGGTGATTCAAACTGCCCATCATGCCACTTCTTATTTGTTACCTTTTGTATACCCACAGCACATACATATTTTGGGGAGTCTGTGTTTTATTTTTATTATCAACCTTTTTGAATGTAATTTATATAAGATAAATGCTCCCATTTTAACTCTACAGGTTAGTACATTTTGACAAACAGATACATCTATGTAACCATTACTACAATCAAAATATAGAACACTTTCATCATCCCAAAGAGTGAACTACTACTCCTTTGCAGTTAATCACTTCCTTGACTCTCAAAGCCTTAGTAACCACTCATTTCCTCTATATTAGTCACTCTAGTTTCGCCAATTCTAGCAAATGGTATCATACAGTACATACAGTACCTATGTGTCTGGCTTCTCTTACTTGGCATCTATCTGAGATTCATTGATGCATTTATCAGTAATCAGTTCTTTTTTATTACTAATCAGTATTCCACTGCATGACTATACCACAGTTTGTATATCTAGTCATCTGGGAAGGACATTTAGGTTGTTTTCAGCTTCTGGCTATTATAAATAAAGCTGCTATAAATAATCATGTACAAGTATTTTTGTGGACATATATTTTCATTTCTCTTGGGTAAATACCTGGTAGACATATATTTTGGGCTCAGTATAGAAATACAAATTGTGTTCTTTGACTATAATTCTGTATTGATGACATTCCTTAGCTTAGGGCTTGCCTTATTTCATATTCTAATTTAGAGAAACTTTTGTTGCTGAACTTAAGTTACTGTATGTTTCATTTGATTTTTAGTAGTAAGCATATGTACTCAGAGTACCTAAAGTTGGGGACTGTGGCATGACACTCATGGATTCAATCATTTGTATAGAAATAACAATGGAAAATTGTCATTTTTTTAATGACAATCTGTAATTATATCTGTGTTTCCTACGAAAACTTTCTTAGAAAATTTCTGAAGGTTACTGAAAATTAGTTGTAAAAGTCTTGACGATAGCAAACCATAAAGTTAACACAGAATCACAGCAACAAGGTACTACAGCTAACAATGGATAGCAGTAGGATTGGATAGCTGTGCTCGTGTTTTGAGGATCTTATCTTTGAGGGTCTAGTTTGTATTATGAAAGGTATATATATCACATTTCAGGAAATAAGCCAATTTGAACTGTCTGAACAAAGGTTGGAATACTGTAGTGCATTTTGTTATTTGTCTGTCTTTGTTTTATAATATTCTTATTTGGACATTTCTATCTTTCAAAACACTTGAGGACATTTCGGAACTATACATTTGTTTCAAATTTGTCAGAGGAATTCAGAGTTCTTTTTTTATTTTTTTTTTTTAATTTTTTTTTTCAACGTTTTTTATTTATTTTAGGACAGAGAGAGACAGAGCATGAACGGGGGAGGGGCAGAGAGAGAGGGAGACACAGAATCGGAAACAGGCTCCAGGCTCCGAGCCATCAGCCCAGAGCCTGACGCGGGGCTCGAACTCCCGGACCGCGAGATCGTGACCTGGCTGAAGTCGGACGCTTAACCGACTGCGCCACCCAGGCGCCCCAGAGGAATTCAGAGTTCTAAAAGAATCACTCTGGCGGTGATCTGATATTACTCAGGTTGCTGGTTTTTTCCCACTGAAATTGGTTGACAACGCCCTTTGTTCTTTTATTTGGGGAGGGGGTCAGAAAAAACTCTGCATATCTCTAGCATATCCTTCTGGGTTATCAGATTCTAGCCTTGTTCATTGCCTGTAAGCAATTTTGCTGTTCTTTGTAAATTGTAGGTTATATAGATATAGATAGATACATAACTTCTGTCCTGTCTGGTAGTGATTTTAATTGATTCCCCCATGTTACTCATGGAAAAATCAGTTCTATCCCATTTTGTCTGGTTCCCTGATATTATATGAGTAAAATGAATTCTTTAACATATATTCGTTTTTATATCTGCATGAAAGGCATGATTTTATCTTTCTCTAAATGTTATATTTTAATAGAGGCCTAGTAATTTGTACCTACGAACTCCATAGGAATAAATTATTACTGTACACTTTCAGTCCCAAGTCTCACTGAAATGCTCAGTAACTTTGAAGGGAAAAGCAGTCCAGAGTCCATAACAGGGCAGCTGCCCAAGCAAACCAAAACCTTGACCAAGATAATATGAGGCCCGAGAAGAAATAAATGAGGGGCGCCTGGGTGGCTCAGTCAGTTAAGCATCCTGCTCTTGATTTTGGCTCAGATCATGATCTCAAGGTTTGAGATAGGATTGAGTCCTGCCTTGGAGCTCCATGCTGACAGTGCAGAACCTGCTTGGGATTCTCTCTTTCCCTCTCCTTCGGACTCTCCGGTACTCACTCTCTCTCTCTCTCTCTCTCAAAATAAATAAATAAACTTACAAAGAAGAAGAAAGAAATGAGAAAGTAGATAAGTAGCAAACCATGAATGTGCCATACCTTTAGACTACGTGGGAAAAAAAGATTCTAACACAGTATTTGCAGCACCCTGTATCCAGAATGCATTGATTTGTAAAGCAATGGGTAGAGAATAAAGAAGCAACTACAAAATCTCAAATTCTTCAGAATTTTTGGTTCAAATTCCCTCTACCTTCTAGGCCATAGGTTAGATTCCTTTGAACTACACAGCAAGATATTCTCCCTTGCTAGACTTTCCACACATCACCCAGCAAAGAACGTACCAGGAGGGTAATGAGACAAGATCAATGTACTTACATAGGATCTGCCTTTTTGCCCACAAGGACTTGAATGTCCTGGTTCAATAATGACCTGTTTCTTTTAATGTTCTATGGCTATGTTTACAGATCAGGAATTTATTCTGATTGTAGTATTCAATTGCATATTGATATATTGGTGTGTTATAATAATGTTTTGCATTAAGACAAGTTCAGCCTGCAGCCCTGGAAGCCTTTGTGCAGTTTTAATTCATGAAGCTGCCCTAGATTCAGACCAAATCAGAAGTTGCTCCCAAGGCAATAATTCTCTTTAGACTGCCTCTTAAAATAAATAACAGTAATGTGTGTTTCCTTGGCCCCTTCATCTGCATTATCTTATTAGAGAGATGACAGGCACACTGTGGAAAGGGTACCAATGTGGCATCAAGAAGTCATAGAGCAAGCTTTATTTCTGCACTCACTTGGTATGTAGATTTCGAGCAGTCACTTATCCTCTCTGAACCTTAGGATCTATGTGTCTACAAAATGGAATTAGCAATAATTCCACCTTTGCAGGGGTGTGAAGAACAAAAAGATATACATTTTCAAACTTACGAGATAGATACATAAGAGTAATAGAATAATACAATAATTAATATAATCATGTTTTCTAACATAGAAAGAAGGCCAGGTACAAAACAATATGTTAAAATATAACTTCATTTATAGTCCTATAGAAAAATGATAAAAGGTTACAACCAAAAATTAACAATGGCCATCCCTAGGTAAGGGAATTATGAATGATTTTTCTTCATCATACATTTTTGGTATTTCAGATTTAGAAAAAATAATGTATCATCAATGTGTTACTTTTTATAACAAAAATAAAGAATGCTACCTCCAATAAAAAAATTAAAATTGATGTCTGTGATTTTTAGGTGGGAGCAAATGATATTAACTTTACTGAATATATATATGACACAAAGAAAAGAATGTTATTGATATAAATTATATCTTGTTGTTCTGTAAAGGAAATAACACTAGAGGCAAAAAGGTCAAATTTAAAGGGACAAAAAGCCAAAAGGTGGTGACCAGAAAAAGACAATAACGGGACATTCCAAATGTATAATTTCTTACCTTCTGCAACCCAGAGTTGGCCACAGAGAATGTCCCTTCATTGTTCAGTCTTCCTCAAATCAAGGAGCTGATGGAATAAATACATAGGCAGAGATAGTAGAAGGATATAAAAAGGCATCCTTATTCTATATGTACTCAAGACATGTCAAGAGGCATATTACAAAACATGAATAATGACAAAAAGAAAGAGGACAAATGTTAAATGTCGAATGAAATAGGCCACAGTTGAGTAGTGTTGCCACATCTTTGATGTAATGTTTGACTGCTTTGTATTATGATGCTTTTAATTATTTATGCTGTTTGGTATGTGTGATAAAGAGGAGGTAAAGCTTACTGCCATACAGATTTGTCTCTGATATTGGTTCTTAATACACACAGCACACACCCTACTTATAATAGTCAAATGTTCATTATGGTCAATGAGGAAATTTCACTTGGCTGATTGGTCATGATAGCCTCATGAGGATGGTCTGTAGGGTGATGTAACAGCCACCGGGTGAATTACAGCACTTTGAAAGGCCAGTAAAGAATTGCAATGCCTTCCTAGATGCTTATGAATTCCACTAGTTTCAATAAAGCTGTTTAGCTGGAGGTTACTGGCTTGTGTGATACTTGGCTTGGAGATTCCACCAATTGGCAGCTGCCTAGGGCTCTAGCGAGGCTGTATTATGCTAGAAGACATCTGCCTGGAATAAGAACATCAACCCAGAGGATGAAAACACTCTGCATGTGAGCTATAGCCCTGCCACATCACTATATCCTTCTAATAGGTGCCTTTGCTAAGCAGCATATGAGTATGTCATATACCTCCAGCTCTCGGAAATCTAACTAAAACAATCTGGATTGGTGGTATATCCAAAAGGGGATATTTGATAGAGAGGTCGGGCTGAAAATATATATAATGGAGTTATCTCCTATATCTACTTAACTTATATTAACTCTGCTATATGTGTTTGGCAAAAAAAACAAAAAACAAAAAACAAACAAACAAAAAAAAAAAACCACACTTTTCTTATAACATGGACCCTAAATGCAAGCCAACAACTTCATCTGGTGTTCAACTCAAGAAACAATCTTCTGTTCCAATAACAGGAAAACTGGCTGTGTACGATTTCTTGACTGATAGTATACACACTCAAAATCATGTATACAGTGTTCTAGAGATTTTTTTTAATGTAATTTTAACTCTATTTCTGCCTTTCACACTGATTTTAGATCCTAACCCCTTTAGGAAAAATCACCTCCAAAGCGGTATTTGGGTGTCACTGATAGTTAGTTACAGCTATGGTCACAGAAGACACACTATTCAAGGGAGACTAGATACCGTGAAAAGAAAGTTCTGAGGGTGGAATCCTAGAGAACATGAGTATCTTAGAAACAGGTAGGAGAGTCCATGAGGATTCTAAGAGAATTAGGAGCAAGACAAGAAAGAATAGATAATAAAACACCAAGAAGAGAGTTTCCAAGGAGTGCTTAACAGTATCAAATAAAAAGCAAAGAAATTAAGGAATATAAATACTGAAAAGTGACTATTGGATTTGGAAATTAAGAAGACACTGATAACTTAGCAAAAGCAGCTTTCATGTTATGGTAGTGGTCTCTTTCTGATGGATTGCAAAGTGGATGGGTCTTTAAAAAAATAAATAAGGGAATCAAGGAAGTAAGGACTCCAGCTTTTCTATCAAGAAAAGAAAAAAGATAGAGTGGCCGGTAGCAGAGAATCAGAGGCAAGGGAGGGTACCTTAGTATTTCACTTTTAAGTGTGTGTGACTTGATCCAGTCTGTAGGCCAACCACAAGAACCAAAAGGAAAGAGGAGACAATTGAGGTACCATAGTGCCTAAGGAAAAAAGAAGTTGAATCCCCAGTACTAATCTGTATTATCTGGAAGGAGGACAAAGGAGACAATGTAATGGTAGGAGTAAAAACATACATCTTTTTTATTTAGGAGAGAAGAAGTGCAGTGGAGTAGGACTTGAGGAAAGTTCATTTCTGATAGCTTCTGCATTCTCTGTGAAATGGGAAATTAGCAGAGCCATTTCTGAAAGTGAGGAGAGGGGCTTAAAAACACAAGTAAAATTTTGTAATTGCCTTAAAATAAATAAGAGAAGGTGAGAAAGAATATATATGATTTGAGGGTCTAGCTGAGACTGGATTCTACATTTGTGGAGCTACTACTTTCTACACTTTGTGTGATTGTTTTTTGTTTTTTGTGTTCCTTCAGTACCATTCATCCTGCTTGTGTGAAGAAGTATAAAAAGTAGCCGAGTGAAGAGTGAATGAATTGCAGGCTTGCAGGGTGCTGAAGAGATCTATTAGGGTAGAATCAATTAAGGCTGCTGGTACAAGAGTAGCAGAAGTGAGAACCATGGGGTCTGATCAGGATGATAAGGAAATGATGATAAGGCGACATCAATAGAGTTGGAATAAGGAAAGAAATCAAGGGACAAAAGATTATCATGGTGTCATTAAGAGAGTAGGCTTGTTGGGGCGCCTGGGTGGCGCAGTCGGTTAAGCGTCCGACTTCAGCCAGGTCATGATCTCGCGGTCCGTGAGTTCGAGCCCCGCGTCGGGCTCTGGGCTGATGGCTCAGAGCCTGGAGCCTGTTTCCGATTCTGTGTCTCCCTCTCTCTCTGCCCCTCCCCGGTTCATGCTCTGTCTCTCTCTGTCCCAAAAATAAATAAACGTTGAAAAAAAAAAAAAAAGAGAGAGTAGGCTTGTGGAGACAGAAGATGACCAGCAGAATAGGAGGGCATGTGTGGAGAAGAAGAGATGGATGTGCAAGGTTTCAGGTGTATGTATCAGTGAGTCCCAGGTAAGGACAAGGCCCCTGAGGTCAATCAAAGGTAGGCTGCTGAAGTAGAATGGAAGTGAAGCCATAAGCATTGAATAGACCATAGTAGTCAATGGGTCATTCATGAAGGCCTGGGAATTTCTGCAGGAGTTGTGTTGGAGAGAAAGATAGTGAGCCTGGTACCAAAAATCTAAATAAATGTGGACCATTAAGAAAAAGACGGTGATGAGGAGCATAAGAAATGGTACAGATGGGTGGGTATAGAACCAACTCAAGAAAAATTTTGCTTTATAGGAAAGTAAAATGATCTGGATATGGCACTTTGGAGCTAGGATAATACTACCATTACTTGCAGGCTATGGGTAAAGGAGCCAGGCTAAAGAAAAGTCGAGGGCTCAAAGAGATACGTGTTTCAAATGGGTGAATGTATTAGTCAGGGTTCTCTAGAGAAGCAGAACCCATAAGATACATATAGATATGCAGAAGGAGAATCATTATGAAGGATTGACTTACAGGATTATGAAGGCTGAGATGTTCAATGATCTACCTCCTGTCAGCGAGAGGCTCGGGAAGTAGTTGAAGTTCAAACCCAAAGCCTGAGAACCAGGAGAACCAATGATGTTAGTACCTGTCTGAGTCCAAAGGCCCAAGAACTGAAGGCTGATGACCAAGATAAAGATGAATGGGCCAGCTCAAGCAGAGAGGGCACATCACCCTTCTTTGACTGTTTTGTTCTATTCAGGCCCTCGATTGTATGAAGCCCACCCACATAGATGAGGGTGACCTTTTTTACGCAGTCTAGGGATTCAAATGCTAATCTTTTCTGGAAATACCCTTACAGAACCACCCAGAAATAATTTTTATCAGTTATCTGGGCATCTCTTAGATCAGTCAAGATGACATATAAAATTAATCATCCCTGTAGGTCTACATTCATACTGGCTCTCTCTCTGTGGAAAATAGAAACTGTTAAGCCTATTAACATTTATCCATTCTTTTCACAAACTTATAGAGAATCTAGTGTATGCCAGGCACTGTGCTAGGTGCTATAGAAATACAAGAACAAGACAAGCAGTGCCCCTGCCTTAAAGGAGTTTAGAGTTTTTAATTAGTAAGATCTCAGTCAAATAAGCAGAAAAACTTCTCAGCCTGACCATGTTATGAGGCTCTGTAGATCTGGTGGAGGAATGTTAAAAGCTAACTCAACCAAAGGATTCCTGAGAAAAAAGATATGCTCACAATCTGTCAGGCACTGACATCGATAATATTGATAAGCTTGCCCACATCTTTGAAAAAGTTACTGATAGAGCTGTTTACTAAAGAGCAAACACTAGTTTGCTGTATCTTTAGGGGTTATTTACATTACAGCAAGGCATAGAATCAATTGATATGGAAATCAGTTAAGAATGTTTTAATAGCAAAACAACCACAGAACTGTATAATCTTATTCGAAAACATAATACCTAAGAATCACATGAAAGCTAAATTTAAATGTTTTATGCATGCAAGATGGAACATTTCTTAGATGCTTTTAGAAACATCTAAAAGCATGCTGATAGATTGCTATTCTGAGTACCAAATGATAAGAGCTGTGAAAAGAACTACATATGAATTATAGGTAGATAATATGTGGCTTATATGTATATTACATGTAAAATCATTATTCCTTTGACATTGGCAAGCTTTACCCAATAATAATACTTCAATTACAATCAGCAAATTTCAGAAATACGCAACCATTTTAGATCCACTTTGAATAAATTTTCTTATATCACCAAATCTACAAATATAATCAATATATGAATAGTTTTTGATTAAAATAAAACCAATAATGGGGCACGAGGGTGGATCAGTCGGTTAAGCGTCTGACTCTTGATTTCAGCTCAGGTCATAATCTCACAGTTTGTGAGCTTGGCCCTATATCAGGCTCCTCACTGGCAGCATGAAGCCTAGTTGGGTCTTCTCTCTCCCTCTGTCTTTGCCCCTCCCCTGCTTGGCTCGTGCTTTCTCTCTCTTTCTCAAAATAAATAAATAAACTTAAAAAAAAAAACAGTAGTGTCTTGAAGATAAAAAGTAAACTAACAATGTCAAGCTATCAGAGACAAAACTTTCCTTTAAATAAATGTAGTAAAAGGATAAGATATAAAATTAAAAACAAAAAAAAATCATCAGAACATTTAAAAACAGATGACTTGTGCTGTGGAAAAGGGGAGAGAATAAAAAGGAAGAAGAATGAACATAAAGCAACAAAAACTTTTCACAATACACCCGTATTCCTAGAGTACAAAAATGTTCAAGCCTCAAATCCTGAAGCCAACAGCACTCTTTAGCCTTCTCAGCACACCCTCGCAACCTGAGGCTTGAGCATAAGCTTTTAGGGCTGAGTAAAGCCTTTGGGAGGCTTGCCATCTCAGGTTTCACTGTGGATAAGGCTCAGTGAACAAATACCAGACTGAAACACAAGCTGACCTTCCCTTAGGAGGAGGGATTTGGCTTAGGATGGGTTTAGGGATTTCAATCCTGTGTTTGCTTTCCCAACCTCCACGTGATCGCGCCAGAGGCCCCCTACCTTTCCGCCACACTACAAATCTTTCATTGGTATCACTTGTCTCATAGAACACATACATTCCAGAAAATGTTCCTTAATATTTAATAAAATAACTGTTCTTCTGCCATATGTTAAATAAAATCAGGATATGGTCAAACAGAAAACATGCTTGGGCAAGGTGTAAAACATGAGAGTCACCTGGTCATTCAACTACTGATGCAGTAAGCACAAAACACTCTGAACAAAGCGTAAAAAGAAGCTCTTGATCACAAGCAATAGAAACTGACTGGCTAATTTTAGCAGGAACTTATGGGCAGAATATCAAACAGCTCATAGAATCAACAGGAGGACTGAAGAACCAGGCTGGGGGGAAACACAAGCAGGAACTAACAAGGGCGATCAGATAGTAAGAACCACAAGGTCACATGCAACTTTGGTTAGGATACTTCTGCTAACCCCACCATAGGTAGACACTGCTAGATACCATGCCAGAACCATTGGCCACTGGGAACATACTTTAACCATCCTTACCCATTTAAATGATTCACTTGAGATTCAAATTCCCAAATCTGCTTGGCCAAACCCAGGTTTCATGATCATGCCCTCTCTGCTGCGGTTGGGAAGAAGGGAGATCTCACTAATTGGGCTTTTAGAGAGCGAGTCAGGGCCCTAATGCTCACCAAGACCCACAGAGGGGAATTTCCCTCAAATCGGAAGAGAGTCTAGATGCTCCATGCCCAAAGGAATTGTAAATACTCACTTCAATCCACAACTTTGACCATTCAACATATACTTTTGCCCCCGTACTTCCCCAAAAAGATGCTGTGGGCATCACTGCTACAAATTGTCAGTATGCCATATTTTTCAAGGGAAGTAGGGATGATCTACCAGACAATATCTCATTATTGCCTCCCCTGACCCTCAGAAATTAATTTGTTCTCCATAGAGACAACTACTGAGCCTGATTTTGAGGTAATATTAAAGTACATTTTCTATAGAAGCATCACTATTGAGGGGGAGGGGATTATAATGAGTTCATGTTCCTAGTAGTAAAACGATCAATTTTAAAAAATGCATTTTGGGGGCACCTGGGTGGCTCAGTTGGTTGAGTGTCCCACGTCGGCTCAGGTCAGGATCTCACGGTCCGTGAGTTCGAGCCCCGCATCGGGCTCTGTGCTGACAGCTCAGAGCCTGGAGCCTGTTTCAGATCCTATGTCTCCCTCTCTCTCTGACCCTCCCCCATTCATGCTGTCTCTCTCTGTTTCAAAAATAAATAAATGTTAAAAAAATTTTTTTTAATGCATTTTTTGGAGCTCCTGGGTGGCCAAATCGGTTAAGCGTCTGACTTCAGCTCAGGTCATGATCTCAAGGTTTGTGGGTTCCAGCCCCGCGTCAGGCTCTGGGCTGACAGCTCAGAGCCTGGAGCCTGCTTTGGATTCTGTGTCCCCCTCTCTCTCTGCCCTTCTCCCACTAGCACTCTGTCTGTTTCTCTCTCTCAAAAATAAACATTAATTTTTTAAAATAAAAATATAAAAATAAAAAGTGCATTTTTTCAAGGTGTTGATCCATAGTGGAAAGGCAAACCTAAAATCATACAATAAAAAGAGTATCAAAGGATACTGGTACTAGCATTGTGTTACAATTGCAAAAACAAACAAGAGACCCCTGTCCTCCAAAAGCTTAGAGTAGAGCAGAGTGACAGACATTTGAAAAGACCTTTGGAATGTAATGTGAAAAGTACTATAATAGAAATATATGCAGAATTTGATGGAAGAATGTAGGAATGACCCTAATCTCAAATGTGGGGAACAGGGTGGTAAGGGTGGCAGGGAAGACTCCCTGGAGGATGTGAGGACATGACAACTTGAGCTATCTCCTGAAGAATGAGTAGGAGTTAGCTTCTATCTTGTGAGCGTATTTTATAATCAGGAGCAATAAATCACTCAGACAGCAGTTATGGTGCATTTTTATTGAGAGCACTTCCAATAGTGCCCTTTATTTCACCTATCATAATACTTATCATGCTGTATTGTAACCACCTGTGCTCTTGTCTGTCTCTCCACCAACCTTTAAGTGCTGTGGTGACAGGGACCATGCCGGTCCTGGGCATAGCTGCATTTTGGGCTTCTAGCACAGTGCCTGGCCCAGGGAGATAAATATATGTTTGCCAAAGGAAAGAACAACATCAAAACATTTTACATAGAGAGATAATTCCTGAAGAAACACTCTTGACAATTAGTTAAGATACTATTAAACTTTAGATGCAGCTTGAATATAGCTTACTTTTAGTCAGTACTTATGACAGCAAAGTCATAAATCCAGGGTTATATCTTTGATCTGCTGTAAAAGATCCAAAGATTCAACTACTGCTCACTAAATAAAAATGCAAAAGAGATTAAGAGTAATGGTGTTCATCTTTTTTTTAAAAAAAGAAGGGTTAACTTCCAAACTCTTTCCTTTGCCATTAAATTAAATGACAGGGGTTCTTTAAAAAACAAACAAAAAACAACCCAGATCTTTAAAGGGAAGTAATACTACATACTGCAGCATAATAGGAAGTTGAAGTTGAAAGGGAATCTAATATTCCTGTCCTATCTGGAGAGGCAATAAATTTAAGCTTGAGGGTTAATGCTTTACGACGCATGAAAATTTACTATGGTCACATGGAAAACAACACCCCATTCCGTAAAAAACATTGGTGTTTGCAGTAAATTGAATCCTAAATAGTTGATACCAATGGTTCTCAGTTAGGGTGCATCAGAATTACCCAGATTATTAAAACAGAGATTACTGGGCTCCATCCCCAGAGTTTCTGATTCAGTAAATACAAAATAAGGCCAAGAATCTGTAAAAATATGATCATACTAAAGATATTAAAAATCCAAATCATATTTTCAGGAATGAGAAATTATAGAAAAGAAGAGGTTGATTTGAAAAATAGTATTTTAAGAAGTGAGAAATACTCACTACGATTTTTAACAATGATGGCTAAAGAGAGAATTAGTAAACCAGAAGAAAGATATGAAACAATTACAGAGAATGCAGCTACTATAGAGACAGAAAGTATGAGAAGTTACGAGTAGGGTGACAAACCATCCTGTTGTGCCCCGGGACTTTCCTGGTTTCAGTACTGAAAATTCCACATCCTCAGAAACCACTCAGTTGTGAGCAAACTGGGTGCCTGGCCACTCTAGTTATCAGATATAAAGAAATAAATGAGAAGGACCAAACACAGGAATTCCAAGACGAAAGATATTGCAAGAAATTAAGGGTCACCTGGGTGGCTCAGTTCTGTTAAGCATCCAACTCTTGGTTTCGGTTCAGGTCATGATCTCACCATTCATGGGTTTGACCCTGTGTCAGGCTCTCTGCTGACAGTGTGGAATCTGCCCGGGATTCTCTCTCTCTCCCTCTCTCTCCTCCTCCATCTCCCTTAAAATAAATAAATAAACTAAAAAAAAAAAAAAAAGAATATTAAGAGTGGGAAAGAGGAAGTACATAAAGAAGGTGAATGTGAGTTTTCCATAATTTATGAATATGAGTTTTAAGAATAGAGGAATAAGAATCTAAGATCCAGGGATCACAGACACCAAGAAAGATTGAAAAAAAAAAAAAAAAGAAAGGGGGCGCCGGGGTGGCTCAGTCGGTTGAGCGGCCGACTTCGGCTCAGTTCATGATCTCTCAGTCCGTGAGTTCGAGCGCCGCATCGGGCTCTGTGCTGACAGCTCAGAGCCTGGAGCCTGCTTCAGATTCTGTGTCTCCCTCTCTCTCTGACCCTCCCTCATTCATGCTCTGTCTCTCTCTGTCTCAAAAATAAATAAATAAATAAACATTAAAAAAAATTAAAAAAAAAAAGAAAGAAAAAGAAATATAACCAGATGAATCATAGTTAAATCTCAGAACATCAAAGACAAAGAGCAACTATTCAGAGTTACCACAGAGAAAAAACAGATTACCTACAATGGGATAAAATGTAGACTGACAGGACAAAATAAGAATATTATATAGAAGTCCATATGATAATAGTGTTAAAAGCCTGAGATAAAATACCTTGCCACCAAGGAGTCTATACCCAGCTAAAAAATAAGACAATACCTGCATTCCCACCCCATGAAAGTCTAGTCTCACACTCAACTATCATAAAGGGAGGGTTAGGAGTGCCTCAATGGATCAATCGGTAAAGCATGTGACTCTTGATCTCAGAGTTGTGAGTTAAAGCCCCACAATGGACAAAGAATTTACTAAAAAAAAAAAAAAAAAAAAAAAAAAAAAAAAAAATAGAATAAATAAATAAATAAATAAATAAATAAATAAAGGGAGGTCTAGTCCCACAGTGTATCCTTCTACACCCCAGACTAACTTTGGCTCTTCACCAGATAGTAAGAGATTGGGGACCTATATACCTGCTGAAAGCCTTTGCCAAGTAGTGTTGGTGTTCACTTTGAGACTCTTTGTACGACATAGAGAAATTCACACTTGATCTTAGCCAAAAGGCCAGGAAGCAACTGTACAAAATAGGGAAATCCAAAGTAACCAAAAGTGAAAAGAAAGCTGAAACCAGAATGATAAGGAAATCACCATTGGCTAATCTGAGAGATCTGTCAAGAAAAGGAACCTAAACCTCCACAGTGAATAGTAATGTAGGAGACAGGAGAGGATACCTCGAACTATGGGGTGGAGAGTCAGGATTGAGGCCTTTACAAACATTAGCCAAGATCTTGGAAAGGCTACAGTGAGAGGATGAGAGAAAAAAAAATCTCTGTTAGGAAGAAGAACCATTAAAGGAAAACTGTCTTGCACAGTCCTCATCATGCAGTGAGGTGGGGGGATTTACCTGGTGAATTCATAAGCACAAACCTGCCCATACTGGGTTTGGTATGCACATTAATTTGTGTGGTCTAGGAAAGTTTGTTCCAAATGCTTCTGGCTCAGTAATGCCCCAAGGCATCCGGCAGAAGCAAAGGCAATTCCTCACTAGAAAAAATGTACCTTCAATTTGGGTTTTGCCATATTCAGTTCCACCACAAAAAAATATAAATGTGACTCTGTCTGTGTGTGTGTGTGTGTGTGCGTGTGTGTGTGCATGTGTGTGTGTTTTATTGATGTAAGTTAATAGCTCTTCTGATGTGTATTATGGAACTTTGTTATTCAAGCAGCTCAATATATCATTAGTGCTAAAATTGAACTCCTTTTAGAATTCAATAGTTGCCAGCCTATTTGTTCAGGTATACATTCCTGAAATCTCTTGCTCCACATTTTATAAAGGCATTATATGATGTTCAATGAACTCCCTCATTTGTGATAATCAATGTTTGACATTCTAAAAGTTTAAGTCGTTTGATCTATAGTTAGACTTTAATAAAATTATACAATTCCCTGGATCTTTAATTATATACTTACCAAGCCATATATAGCCAATCCTTCTAAAAGGCTTCTTTTATTCAAAATAATAGCCTTCTTTTTAGTGTTTCCTCAACAACTACTAGCCTCTAATAAAAGTTGTCATGACTGTTAGGGTTTTTAAAAAAAAATTATAATCTGATCCCCCTTTTAATACCTGGCATAGTATGAATTATGTGATGAATTATTTAATGTCTATGTGATTAGAAAAAGAGAAGGGAAGAGGAATTCAGGATATGAATGCAAGTAGAGAGAGGTGGTTGTTTTGAGTATTAAGCATTAGCTTAGCTCCTGAAATTTTTTGGAAATGTAAACCAAATGTCCCAGGCGTCATCTATGTGCCTTTTATAACTGTGGGACCTCAACACCTTGCCAATACCTCCCTCTGCCTGAAGTCCTTCTGAAAGCCCCTGGGGTGGTAGTGGGGGGGGGGGGTGGTGGTGTTTCCAATATATTCAAGAGCCTGTGCTCTCCTACTTTTACATCCAATCTTCTCTGTACAATCACCATGTCTACAAACTCCTGTGGGTCCCACAACCTGCACTAGGATGCTTCTTTTGCTCCTTGGGAAAGAAGGTGACCTGCCTAAAGTGCCATCTCCTTCAGCAAAGCCTTCAAGGTGTCACAGTAAAACCTTCAATCCTCCCTATATTGGAGCCAAGCTCCTTACATGCCTTTTAGATGTGGAAATGGGGAGAATGACAATTCCACAGGGATTAGTCCTGGCCTCTGGGCAGGTCTGGATGATCAGATGCCATCTTATACCCTCCATCTCATTGTTGCTTTGGCCCCTGGCCCCGAACACACAAAAAACTTCTCTACTCTCCACTCCAATCACTTAATAAATTGATGTACACACTCCAGTTTAGGCTCAACTGGGACATCTAGCTACAAAACATTTTCTTATTCATTCATAAAACATCTATGGAGTACCTCTTATGTTCAGGGTGCTATGCTAGAAGCTGTGGTAGACACAAAGAGGAAGTAAAGGCAGCTACTTGGGCATGAGACTGACATGTTTCCATCTAAAACAGTTGGCCAAGGAGTCCAGTTGTAGTGTCTTCTCTTAAAGAATCTCACCAATCCTAATATCAACCATGCTACATTTTGAAATTTGACATTTAAAAATCTGACTTAGGACAATGGGAGTCAAAGTCAAATAAAGAAAAGCCTACATTGCTCCCAAAGAGTAATGAAAGATGGTGAATTTTATTATTCAGAAAATGAATAAAACTTCAAAGCAATTTAAATCAAATACATACCTGATTATAAAGAGCCATTATCTCCTGGTACCGAAGCTCCCACCAAGTCATTAGATATTTTTGGAAGCTGTACTAATTCTTTGGACAGTGAAGGGCTAGGGTTGAAAAACATGGCTCCTCTAATTAGCATATGCCTTATCACTTTGTCCTGTAATGGCAGATGGCAGCATTTCTGCATCACTGTGGAAAAACAAATGATTCCTATCAAAAAAGACATCTAACTAACTAATTGTCAGGAGGAACTTAAGGCATAATGATGACATCTAAGAGATGCTTACTACCACAGGGAGAAAAAACATAACAGAAGTAGTTTCCTGCTATGTGAAAATGTATGGATGTATTTAATATGATAAAAAAAAAATCTACATCCCGGATTTTTCTTCCCTCTGAAACTGGGACTTATAGTCAGATATGAATATTTTAGACCTGTGCTATCTAATACACTAGCCACCAGCCACATGTAGCTTTTGAGCATCGGAAAGGTGGCAAGTCTGATTTGAGATGTGCTGTAAGTGTAAAATATATGCCATATTTCGAAGACCTATTAAAAATAAACAATGTCGCGGCGCCTGGGTGGCTCAGTCGGTTGAGCGGCCGACTTCGACTCAGGTCATGATCTCGTGGTCCGTGAGTTCAAGCCCCGTGTCGGGCTCTGTGCTGACTGCTCAGAGCCTGGAGCCTGTTTCAGATTCTGTGTCTCCCTCTCTCTGACCCTCCCCTGTTCATGCCCTGTCTCTCCCTGTCTCAAAAATAAATAAAATGTTAAAAAAAAAATAAAAAAAAAATAAACAATGTAAAATATGTCATCAATATTTTAAAATATTTATCACATGTTGAAATAAATATTTTAATTTAAGTAAAGTATATTAAAGTAATTTAGGGACAGCTGGTTGGCTCAGTCGGTAGGGGATCCAACTTTGGTTCAGATCATGATCTCAGAGTTTGTGAGTTCAAGCCCCACGTCAGGCTCTGTGTTCACAGCTCAGAGCATGGAGCCTGCTTCGGATTCTGTGTCTCCCTCTCTCTCCGTCCTTCCCTCTCTCACATCGTCTCTCTCTGTCTCTCAAAAAAATGAATAAATGTTAAAAAATTTTTTAATAATTTAACTTGTTTCTTTTTCATTTTTAAGTGTGATCACTAGAAAACTGTAAATTACATTATAGCTTGCATTATAATTCCATTGGATAACACTGCTTTTGACATAGCTGTATTTACTGTATGGAGATAATAACTTAGAGCTGGCCCTTTGGTGTTTAGATAAAATGTCCACTAATACCACTTCCACGGGGTTATTCTCATAAGCAAATGTCACTGCTCAGTATTCTCTGAGACAGATAAACAGTAACTTGTGCCTTAGATAAGATCAACGTTATCTCACTGAATTCAAAAGAAGGCTCACCATGATGAAGTCTACAAAACAGGACCTTTTCATATCGTGGCTTCAGCTAACATGAGCTAGCATAAAAAGTTAAATTAGATAAAACTAGAGATGATCCCAACAAGACCTTATGGCCACTAAGAACTCATATTATTTGGCCCAATTTGAAAGAAAACTTCTGTGGAAAGTAATAGAATTTATTTGTGCTTCCCAAAGCTGGGGGACTGAAAAGTCAATGGCACTGAAAGCACCCTTGTATAGACTGAATTTTGTCCGTCTCCATTCAAATGTTGAAACCCTTACCCATGGCGTGACTGTATTTGAAGATAAGGCCTTTGTGGGGTAATTAAGGTTAAATGAGGTCATAAGGATGGGCCCTAATCAGATATGACTGGGGTCCTCAAAAGAAGGGGATGGGACACTAGACCAGACCTCTCTCTTCCCACCATGATCCTCAAGTGAGCACAGAAGAAAGGCCATGTGAAGATACAGTGAGAAAGTATCAATCCACAAGCCAGGAAGAGAGTCCTCACCAGAAACTGAATTTGCCAACACCTTGATTATGGACAAGCTTTCAGAACAGGGAGAAAATAAATGTCTGTTGTTTAAACCAGTCTGTGAAATACCACCATCTGTGGTATTTCATTATGGCAGTCAGAGCAGACTAACACAACCCTTAATGGGAATTCTGGAGAAAAAGTTTATAAAACCACTTTAGTGGGTCTTTTACTGCCTTCCTTTGTTGCTGGTGTGACGCCACATAATGTAGATTGGGTCCTGATGCCTTAACAGTGACACATCATTACTGAAGAAGTCAGCAACACGGTCAAAGGTTCAAGAGTGGTAACTTTCCCATCCCTGAGAGGATATTTTGAAAATTTTAAATTCTGCAGAAAGACGGCTGAAATATCTGTATGTTCCATGGGACCTTTCTAAAAATTTTCTTGCTGAGAAAGTACCTCAGAAATTTCAAGAGAAGCATAAAATCCTTGCTGTAGATGTCATGCTAATGAATACCAAAGAGATTTTTATCTTGTTCTTTTATCTTGTATTCAAACTAGCCCTTAATTTAAGACATCTTCACCTAAGTAGTTCTCATTAATAAGAATATGCTCTAAAATCAGGCCATTATCTATACTAAATTAATGCAATGGAACATTTATTTTAATTCTAGACAGGTGCGTATCAAACTTTTCGGGCGTTAAGAATCATGTGTGAAGTTTGTTAAAAATACAGATTCTGGGGGCGCCTGGGTGGCGCAGTCGGTTAAGCGTCCGACTTCAGCCAGGTCACGATCTCGCGGTCCGTGGGTTCGAGCCCCGCGTCGGGCTCTGGGCTGATGGCTCAGAGCCTGGAGCCTGTTTCCAATTCTGTGTCTCCCTCTCTCTCTGCCCCTCCCCCATTCATGCTGTGTCTCTCTCTGTCCCAAAAATAAATAAACGTTGAAAAAAAAAATTAAAAAAAAAAAATACAGATTCTGGGTTTCCATTCTCTGGAGATTTTCACCAGGGAGGTTTTGAGGGTGTGGCCAGACATTTAAGTTTACATTTAAAATACACCCCAGGGAATACTGACTTAGGTAGTCCCTAGAGGACACTTTGAGAAACACCATTCTAGGTGTCAAGCAAATTTGAACAACTTACCCTAAATTTAAATGGAAATACACATAATGTTTTCTGCATGCTTGCCATGAGTATAATTATACTTTGAAATGCATATGGGTCCTCATTTTTTCACTCTCAGTTATATCCTCAACAATGGCAATTTTAATGAAAGGATTTTGTGCATTAGTTTCACTTACTGTTTCACACACAAACTGTGAGCTAAAAATCATGTCAACACTCCCATCTGAAGGGGCATTTTTAAAAAGGTGTAAAGAATATTTGCATTCCACAGTAAAGTTTTGATCTAAAATGAGCAATGAAAGGAAAAGAAATATATTTATTCATACAAGTATATATTGGTGACAATATCAGTAATACGTATCCATTTAGGCCACAAATACATATGTGCTTTGTGCTAGCACTGGGGGAGAGGCAAAGATGCATCGGAGAGAGACCTGTCCTCAACGGGCTTACAGTCTAGTAGAAGAGCTCAGGCGTGGGCACAGGCACCGACACGGAAGATAAGTACTATCACATAATAAGTACAAATGAAACACTATGGGAATTTAGGGGAAGGCGTATTCAGTATGATTGCAACAAAAGCTGATGTTGAGAAATGGTGAAAGATGAAGCAAGAGAGTGATGGGCAAGAGACAGATCATGAAGAGTCTTGTGTGCTAAACTAAGGGCTGATATTTATCCTAAGAGATATGAGGAGGCATCAGTAGATTTCAAGGAAAGGAATAACGTGTTCACTCCTCCAGTAATTACTGAACACCTGCTACATATCCAGCACTGAGTGAAACTGCCAACCAGAGTCACCTGTGAAGTTTTAAACCGTCTGTGGGCCCAGACCACATTCAGACCCACCCAGTTAGAACCCCCAGGGCTGGTGAACAGTATTGTGCTATTGAAAATCTCTCTCAATGATTCTGATGCATAGCCAAGTTAGGCAACAACCATTAAAGTGGGTATTTAAATACATATATGAAAAACTCTTTGCCCTAAGGTGTCTTCACAGGAAGAGCATTTGAGCAAAGGAACTGAGCTAGTGATAAAATCACTTACGTGGCAGATGTTGCTGAACTCAACAGGAGGCAGCGAGAGGGAAGCTGGACAGGTAAGGTAGAGGTCAACTGATTGGGTCACTTACTTCTTGAACAAGGAAAAGACGGTCTGAAAAAGTTATTTTAGAAAATTGTTTTGTCTGTGATGTCCAGAATAGATTAGAAGAAGAAACTGGAGGCAGAGACCCAAGAACTGCTGATCCCAGTAATCTAAGCATAGGATTATGGCAGATGGCTAAGGTAACAACAGAAGTGATAAAGAAAAGTGGATGAAATGAGTGACAGTGCTTGGAAACTGCCACATGATTTGTAATATGTCACTAGTGAGAAACGAAGAAAACACAAAAAAGTGGGAGAAGGAAGTAAGCCTGATCAAAAGAAAGTGGACCAGATAGTGATGAAACTTGCGTTGCAGAAAAGATATTTGGGTCTAGAGATGTAAACTGCTAGCTGTTTGTACACAACCTTTAATGTAAGGTATCTGAAACTTTACTGAAAGTTGCCACTTCGCAGATGGAAAACTGAAGCATAAAATGATAAATATTCCAAAATGTCAAGTAAAGGTGGCAACTTCTTTTGAGACTCAGACTTGAGGTTTATTATTGTTATTACTTTAAAAATAAATACTGGGGCGCCTGGGTGGCGCAGTCGGTTAAAGCGTCCGACTTCAGCCAGGTCACGATCTCGCGGTCCGTGAGTTCGAGCCCCGCGTCGGGCTCTGGGCTGATGGCTCAGAGCCTGGAGCCTGTTTCTGATTCTGTGTCTCCCTCTCTCTCTGCCCCTCCCCTGTTCATGCTCTGTCTCTCTCTGTCCCAAAAATAAATAAAAAAAAAACGTTGAAAAAAAATTTTAAAAAAATAATAATAAAATAAATACTATACCTGCAATCTTGCTACTGTTTTTAAATTATTAATATAAACGATTACTATTTATAGATTAATTTTTTTTCATTAAAAACCTAAAACTACCTCTCTGTTCCTCTATCCCTTGCCTTGTCGAGGTATCTCTCCTCATGCCCACGCTTTGGTTGGAAGTCAATTATGATAACAAGGGTGAAAAGGGAGTAAGAAGCGTCTTGCCAGGGCCTCCTGCCAGGAACAGATGCACTCGCTCTCTGTTGCTTCCTGTGCACAAAGGATGCTTAAGCTTTAAACTGAAAGCTTGAAAGAAAACAAGGCCACATACATGTGTGCAGGCTGTGCACTGCACAGCTCTGGAGCGCTGTTCACCTCTGAAGATTTGTATATTTAATTTCCAGCAGATGGAAATCAAATGTTTGAGGGAGGGCTGCCTTTATCCAATTCTCACTAAGGCACTATAGGCAAGAAACAATGCTAAAGAAATCCTCTTTTATCAATGTTTCTCAAACCATGATCTTAGGACTAACTGCACTAGAATCCTTCAGGAACTGACTTAAAAATAAAGATTTCTGGATCTCACTTCAGACTACTAAGAAGGGCCTTGGAATCAGCATTTTAAACAAACTCCCATCAGGCAATCCTCACATTTAAACACAGCTTTTCACTTACATTTCAGTGGCCTCATCTTCCTTCAACAAATCATAATGACATAAAGAACTATATATATTTTAAACCATTTTACTATAAAAGAAAAGAGCCAGCACACCAGTTCCTAACTGCTTTTCTGTTTTAGAATCAAAATGTGAGAATGAAAATACAGAAGAAAGGTCACAACTTCAAGTCAGAGATAAAAAGAGGTGCCTCAAAATGATGTAGGAAATGCCATACTAGGTCATATGTCTGATCTGCTCAACGAAAATGTCAGATTTATCTCTCTCTATGATCCTAAAAGTCAATATCAAGAGTATCCCTAATTTGTCCATTATGGATCATTGATCAATGTTTATAAACTCTCATCAAACATATTTATGTTCTAAGTCTATACAACCATGAAACAATACAGGTATTGTTTATTACTTAATGTGTACATTTTCACCTACTTTTCTGTGTGCTGAGAGGAGCTTTGTCAAGCTCTAAGTAGCACTCTTAGTGGCTATGCCACGGGACACGAGGGACAAAATAGTACTTGCCCTAGCCTTCCCATTGCTTCTTGATTTACAGGCTGCAGTGAGCCCCTTGCAGAAAGAAGAGCCGTAATCTTTTCAGTCTATTCTTGTAATAAAAACCACCGTTGCCTTTTGGTCATTTTCATTATCCTTACAAGGATATTCTTTTGTTTTATCCGTACTGTCTTTTTTAAGCTTTGGTGACCTGAAGTACACACAGTTGTCTGTGTATCTATATATACACCAACATTTTCTCATAAGCATAAATCATGCATGTGTTGCTTCTAATATAATTCCTCATCATGACATCACTTTCTGACCTTTTGAGCTACTGTTTGAGATCTAAAAAAGCCATCCCAGATACTGAAATATCAGATATTGAAATTTGATAAAAAATGGAAAATTACCCAGGTAGAAGAGCCAGGATGAACTGAACAACATTAGCCACCTGTTTTCCCATGAGCAACATCACCTTCCATCTTACCTAGACTCACCCTCAGCTGCTTGGCTTCCGCCCAAGACCACAGTTGGTCCAGGAACGTCCAAGGCAGGAAACTGTGCTGCAGGGACATGGTGAAAGGGAAACATCCAACAAAGCATCACCTGGACAGTGATGATACTGCTTCTTCCATATGCCTCATGATTACTTAAAAGATTTCAGATCCTGACCTCCACGAGCATTCATCCTGTGGCATGCAGGTATTGATAAGTCGTGCTTTGGGGGAGAAATGGCCTAAAGAACAGCACAAAAAGCTCAAAGCTGAGCATTTTTGTGCCTTGCTTTACAGCGAGGCACAGACTTATGTGCCATTCATGTTGAAGGTCACTGCGTGTTTTGCAGTGATCGTGCAAGCCAGCTAAGACAGCAGCAGTGGCATCCTGAAATCCGTTACTGGGGTACCAGATCTTTCTGTCCCACTTTTGATCACCCACTGTTCTGATCTTGGATATCAGTTCTTCAGACTGGCTTCTCTTTAAATAAACCCTCTGGTTCTTTATTTGGTTTCCCCTTTCAGATCCCCATCTGGGATGACTTAGGAGACCTTCTTACATGAATACCCACCCAGGCCCCCAGTGTTTGCCTCAGCTGGTGATACCCAATTCTCAAACATAGCTTCAAGAGGAAAAACATACTACCTTCATCCACTCAGCGGGCTCCATTTCTTCTGGGTTTATTTGCTCCTGGATATGACATTTATATGCTATCTATGAACCAGGAAGCTTGCTCTTACCAGACACCAAATCTGCCGGCACCTTTATCTTGGACTTCACAGCCTCCAAAACTATAAGAAATAAATGTTATTTTTAAGCAACCACAGACTAAGATGGATGCTCAAGGCAAAGGATTCAGAAAATTAACCTAATGTTGGGGGAGAGGTAGAATCAGAAGTAAGGAGATTCAACAGTACATAAAAGCACCAAGGCAGTGAATTAAGATAAGGGCAGTGGGAATTGTAGGCACATTTTAAAAAAGAGACCCTAGGGATGAGTCCCATGCTACAAAAGCAGTACCTTTCAGGGTTAGACCTCAACTTTCTTACAGTCTGAGTTTTCAATCAGCCTTGCACACTGTGTTCTCACTTATTCCTGATGTCTTCAGCAACAACTCCTTGCCTCGTTGTCTTTTTATACCTCTTTCTCACATTTTGCTCTGATCCTGATCTCTGACTCTCTCCATCAGTTCACATTGGCCCCATGCCTTACTCAGCTGAGCATCTTCTCCAGAACAGCGAGGCTACTGCTGAACAGCCTCAGCTCAGGCTACTGTGACAAGCATTCTCTGTGGGTCTGTGCTGACTTCAAAACCAGAACTCAGTTGCCTGACAAACTGGTCAGGCATGAGTGATAAGACATTAGTAGGGAGGCTATAATCCTGGAATTTAGGATCTGAGGCAGAGGATTAGTTGAATGGAATTTCTTTATATAGAAGTAGAAAGGGAAGGAAAAGCCCCTCGTCCTGGAGATAAAGTGAGGCAATCATTTTTCACACACAAATTAGAGGTGATAATGGGACATTCAAATGGAAATGTATGACAAGCAGTCTGACTTACTGGGTAGTCACTAAGGAGAGAAGTCAGGACTAGAGTCATAGCATACACTCAGGCTCTGCATTGCCTACTCCAAGGAGTGGCATTCACAAAGACTAGGATGTACATGGCACCCCCTAGAGTTGTACAAAGCCACGATCTTGGTCATGGCAAGGAATTACCACATGGACGAAATTGACGAAGCCATGACATAATAACACTAAAGCGAGAGAGCAAACCAAGAGAAAAGCACAACACAAGGATTGCATTTTGGGGAAAATGTAGGAGGCAAAAGAGAAACTATGTAAAAGGATATAGAAAAATGAAGTAGTATCATGAGTTAGGAGGATTCTAAGGAGGAAATAATAATTGCAAACGCCACAGGAAGGTTGCAGAAAAGAAAACATAGAAAAGAATTTAAGAAAAAGTATACAGTATCCCCATCTGCCAGGATATGTCCAAGATCCTCAGTGAATGCCAGAAATGGCCAATAGTACTGAACTCTATATAGACAATGTTTTCCCTATACATGTATACCTATGACAAAGTTGAACTTACAAATTAGGCACAGTAAGAGATGAACAACATGGGGTGCCTGGATGGCTCAGTGGTTAAGTGTCTGGCTTCCACCCAGGTCATGATCTCATGGTTCGTGAGTTTGAGCCCTCTGCTGTCATCACAGAGCCTGCTTTGGATCCTCTATCCCTGCTCTGTCTGATGCTTCCCTGCTTGCATGCTCTCTCTCTCTCTCTCTCAAAAATAGTAAATAAACAAACAAACAAAAATAACTAGCAATAGAACAATTATAACAAGATACTATAAGGTAAGTGATGTCAATGTGGTCTTTCTCTCACACACAAAATATCTTGTCGTAATGTACTGTAATCACCTCCTTGTGATGAGTGAGATGATAAAATGCCTGCCTTATAAGATGACACGAGGTGAATGACAAAGGCACTGTAACATAGCGGTAGGCTGCTATTGACCTTCCAAGTAGTCAGAAGGAGGAGCATATGCTTCCACACAGGTGTTCGCCATAAGTAACTACCCTGTGGAAGGTGAAACTGCAGGCAGGTGGGGAAGACTGCAATGTGGTGAAGAGGATTGACCTGGAAGTGAGGAATCAGGCTTCCAGTCTTGGCACGTCGTGCCTTAGGTAGGGATCCTCACATCAGTGAGAACTTTTCTTGTCTGTGGGTTGTTATGGATAAAATAATAATATTCTGGGGCTCCTGGGTGGCTCAGCAGGTTAAGCATGGGGCTCTTGATTTTGGCTCCGGTCATGATCTCACCACTGAGTGAGTTTGAGCCCCACGTTGGGCTCTGTGCTGACAATGCGGAGCCTGCCTGGGATTCTCTGTCTCTGTCTCTCTGTCTCTCTCTCTCTCTCTGTCTCTCTGTCTTGCAAAATAAATAAGTAAACATTAAAAAAAAAAACTACTTAAATTTTTTTTGTTATAAAAATAATAATAGGGGCAGGGCAGAGAGAGGAGAGAATCTCTCAAAATAAATAAATAAACATTTTAAAAACCCAACAATCTTCAATTGAATGTTTCTATGTGCCAGGCACTGCTATAAGCAGTGTCCATATTAACGCATTTATTCCCCACAACACCTTTGTCGTAGGTTTCTGATATTACCCCCATTTTGCAAGTAAAAAACCTGATGCACAGAGAGCACTGAAATAAAGCCTAAAGTGACACAGCCAGAAAATGGCAGTGCCATAATCGGAAAAATAAGATGGCTTGGCCAGGTGGAGGAGGATCTTCTATCTAATATATACAAACTAGAAGTTTCCTAGTGACCTTCCAGGATGTGTTCTGAAGAGAGGTGAGAGAGAGAGAGAGAAAAAAAGCACAATGATAATGAAATAAAGGATGTGTGGTGATAAAAATGAGAGAAAATGGATTTCGAGCATTAAAAGCAACAGGGTCAAGTAACAATTGTTTCAAGAAAGATGAGACCTGTGTACAGTGTTGCTTGAGGGAAAGGAACTAATGAAGAGGAAGAGATTGAAAATGCTGGAGACTGAAGAAGAATGACAGAGCAGCAGTCTAGAGAAGACAAGTTAGCCTTGAAAAGGGAGAGAACATCCAAGATGGCATAGAGAGACCAGCATTTAGAGGCAGGGAATGGGAAAGATGGGAAATTTCAAATCTGATGTCCTTGCCTTAAGGAAATAAGGATTAAAAGAACAATCAGCTAAAAGTAGACATAGGCTCTGCTGGATTTTTTTTCATATTTTATTATTATAGAAGTAAAATGTACTCACTGTAGAAAATTTATGAAAATTGCAGAAAAAATAGAAAGAAACATCACCTAAGTCCTGGGAAACAAAGATATCACTAGAGTATATTTCCAGACAACTGGGTGCTTTTTTCTCCTCCACATATTAACATTAGCAATTCTAGTTATTATTTAGCCTTCATAAAGCTCACATTTAAAGGTCATTTAATATTCTACCAAGTGGATGTACTATAAAATCCTTAATCATTTCCCCCATGTTAGCTGCTTCCAATATTTTATTATTTTATAAATAAAGCTGCACTGAACATCTTTGCACATAAAATGTATTCTATGTTTAAAATCATTTACAAAAGACAGAACCCTAAAAGTATAGCTACTAAATCAATGACATTCATATAAATGCAAACATCTTTAAGGCATCTGACACTTCTTATACCATTTTACATTTTGCCAACATTGGGTAAGAATACTCAATTTTCCTAATCCCTTGCCAGAATTAACCATTTACAAAACAAAAACAAAAACAAAACACTCTGTTAATTTGATAGATGAAAAAGTAGTACTTATTATATGACATTTCTTTACTAATAGTGAAGCTGATTAATTTTTCATATCTGTGTTTTTTTTTCCTACTTTGTGAAGTGTTTATTTTTGTCCTTTTTACATTTATCTTTTAGGCTCATAGTGTTTTAAAATTTTAGGAGTTATTTGTATAATAAAGATATTAATAGGTTTCCATTTTAAACATCTTAACTACTAGATTTTAACTAATCATTAGTTTTATAAAATTTATTAATTAAAATACCTTTTCTTATTATTATAAAAAGTTGTATTCTGAGCCTGGTTCATCAATCTCCCTTTAATCAAATGAATTCCCCCATTTACTTCTATTCAGTTCCCTTTTGGCTCAAGTTGGTCAGAGTTGGTGTCTGTGGGTTACAACAAAGAACTCTAATAAACCCAGCAATAATCAATTAAGGACTGCAATAAAAAGAAGCTGATATATGTTAGCAACCAGAACCATAAAATATCCAGGAATAAATTTACGAGCAAGCATGTTAGACCTCCAGGAAGAAAACCATAAATCTTTGCTGAGGACATAGGAAAAAATCTGAATGGAAGAGGAGCAAATTCTTTTCCTGGTGAGAACTGATTGTTATGAAGACATCAATATTCCCCCAAAAGGTTGTGTAAATTCAATGCCATTCCAATGGGATTATTTGGAATATGACAAGTTAGTGTAGATCTTAAAAAACTAATATGTGAGGGTATCCAGAAACTTTTTGAAAATTACAACCTAATATAAGGCAATGGTTAATACAGCACCTTGTTTGTGCTTAGGGCAGAATAGGCAGGTAGAGTAGAAGACTCTGGAGATAAACCTGGCTAAACATTTCTTTTTTTAATATGATAAAAGTGGAATTTCAGATCAGTGGGTAAAGGGATGGGTTATTCAATAAACTGTATTTTGGAATTGTTGCCTCATGACTTCCAAGACACCACACCCTCGAAGCTTTCCCTGTACATAATTGGCTGGTCCTTTCTGTCTCATTTCCTGGCTTCTCCTTCTCCAACTTTATACACCAGAACTTGAACACGGACCTCATTATTTTCTTTTTTAGATCTACCTTACCTGAAAATCTGACTCTAAAACCAACTCTGTACCTATGAGTCATAAATTAGTCTCTCTAGCCCTTACCTAACTCCTAAACTGCCTATTTGACATTCCACTTAAGATATCTAAAATTTAATATTTCTAAACTACCCCCTTCCACTACTACCTTCCCCACCACCATTACCAAACATATAAACACAGATTATAGTATAGATTATAGTCCCCCTAATATTTCCTATCTTAATAAAGAAACCACTATCTACCAAGGTCATCAGTGCAAAAGCCTGAACCATCTCTGATTTCTGCTTTTCTTTCAACCTCCAACATTCATTCTACCACCACATCCAATGGTTTCTGCTTGAGAGAGAATAAAAATATTGCTTAAGAACATGAGCCCTGGAACCAGGCTATCTAGGTTCAGATCCTGGCTCTATCATTGACCAATTCTATAACCTTGGGCAACCTACCTACACTTGATCAAGTTATCATCTGTAAAACAAGGATAACACCATTACCTAAGTCATTGGGTAATGGTTGGGATAATAAATTCTTAGGAGATTAGCACAGTAGCTGATGCATTGTATGTGTTCAATAAATGTCCGTTATTATTATTGTCTCCAAAATATACCTTAAATCTGTACAATTCTCTCCATATTCATGTGTACCTCCTGAGTTCAAGCCACTATTGTCCCTTATCTACTGTCCTACTATAATCTGTTCTCCACATCATAGTCATATAGTCACAGCTTACATATTTTCAAATATACATTGGACCAGATGTTCTATTACTTAATAACTTTCACTGCTTTCTTTAATGTGGCCTGAAAGTCCCTGCATGAACTAGCCCTAATCTAACTCTCTGCCTCATTTGGTGAAATTCTATATCTCACTCACTTCACTCCATCCATAGGGGAGTTTCATTCTGTTGCCTGAATACACTAAGCTTACTCCAGCCTCAGAACCCTTGTCTGTGCTTGCTTGCTCCTCTACCTAGAACACTTTTCTTGGATCTTCCAATGGCTGGATCTTCAACATAAATATACTATCTTAGAGGAGCCTTCCCTTACCATAGCATCTAACAAAGCTCTATTATTCTCCATTATATCACCCTGCTTTATTTCCTTCATTGCACTTCTAGGTATCTGAAATTACCTTATTTATTTTATTATTTAATTTTTTGTTAACTTTTTCTTTCACATAAGTTAGAACAGGGACCTTGTCTGTTTTTTAAAAGTTACATTTATAATGCTTGGAATGGTGTTTAGCATTTTGCAGATGTTTAATAATTTGGTTGAATGAATTTTAATAAATTGTTGAATTACTAAATGACTTTTAAAAAACAGACCATTGGGTCTTCACCTTATAGCTTGTATGAAGATAAATTCCCAATTGATTAACTCTCTACACATAAAAAAATAAAATAAAATAATTATTATATTAAAGAAAACTATAGGCAAAGAGTTTTATGTTCTTGGAGTAGGAATGATCTTTCCCAACAAGAAAAAAAATACTATGAATCCATAAGGAAGTACTGACCAGTTCAGTTGCATAAAAGCTAGAAAACTTTGCACTGCTAAAGACATAATTGGCAAAGTTAAATAGACAAAAAAGGCTGAGAGAAAGCAAAAGATAAGAGGCCTTAAGATGTAGATGCAAAAATCCTCAAAATACTAACAAACCAAATCTAGCAATATATAAAAAAGATTATATACCATGACCAAATGGAATATACCCTAGGAATACAAGATTGGTTTAACATATGAAAATCATTCAGTATAACATGCAATATTAAGAGGATAAAAAACAATAAACATACATTCAACTAATTAGACATTTGACAAAATTCTATACATATTCATGATTTTAGAAAATACAAAATCTATTAACCACCTTGGAATAGAAGAAAAATTCTGCAACCTGACAAAGGGCCTCTACAAAAAATCTACAGCAAAACCATTCTTTATGATAAAAGACTGAACACTTTTCCCTATAATGAGGAATAAGACAAAGATGACTGCATTCACTTCTTCTGTTCAGCATAGTATGGGAGGTTCTAGCCAGTGAAATCAGGCAAAAAAAATTAATCAATCAATCAAAGTCATCCAGATTGAAAAGAAGTAAAATTAGCTCTGTTATAGCTGAAACATCTGATCTACAGAAAATCCTAAGGAATCCACTAAAAGACCAATAAACAAAAAATGTTCAGCAAATTTTCAGGATATAAGATCAATATAAAAATCAATTTTATGTCTATATACTGACAATGAACTGCCCCAAATAAAATTGGCCTAGACAACCACAAATCTACTTACTGTCTCTATGGATTTACCTATTCTGGACATTTCATATAAATGGAATTATACTGTATATGGTGATTTGTGACTGATTTCTTTGACTTGGGACAATGTTTTCAAGTTTTTCCAGTTTTGTAGCATGAATCAGTTCTTCAATTCTTTTTATTCCTGAATAATATTATATCGTATGGATATAGCACATTTTGTTTAATAGTTCATGAGCTGATAGACTTTGGGTTTTTTCCACTTTTTGGCTACTATGAATGATGCTGTTATGAAAATCCCTATACAAGTTTTTGGGTAGACACACATTTTCAACTCTTTTGTGTTTATACCTGGAAGTGGACTTTCTGAGTGATATGGTAACTTTATGCTTAACTTTGTAAAGAACTGCCAAATTGTTTTCCAAAGTGGCTACACCATTTTACATTTCTAGCAGCAGTGTGTGAGGTTTCCAGTGAGGTAACCAAAACTTGCTATTATCTTTTTTATTAAACCCATCTTAGTGGGTGCGACATGGATCTCACTGTGGTTTTAGTTGTATTTCCTAATGACTCATGATGTTGATCCCCTTTTCACCTGCTTATTGGCCATTTGAATATCTTCTTTGAAGAAGCGCTTATTTAGAAACTTTGTTCACATTTAGGTTGTCTTTTTTGTCGTTGTCAGTTCTCTATTTTATCACCTATATAATCTGCTAACATTTTCTCCCCTTCTGTGGGTTGTCTTTTCACTTCCTTTTTTTTTTTTTTTTTTTTTTTTTTTGGTCTTCTGATAAAGAACTTTATTTATCTGATGTGATAGTTATTTTTTTTTTACCATTTTTTAAAAATTCAAGTATAATTAACATACAGTGTTATATTAGTTTCAGGTGTCACTTTTCACTTTCTTGATATCCTTTGATGCGCCAATTTTTTTAAATTTTGATTAAATCTAACTGATCAATTTTTCTTTGGTAGCTTGTGCTTTTGGTGTCATATCTAAGAAACCATTACCTAATCTAAGGTCACGAAGATTTGTTCCTATGTTTTCTTCTAAGACATTTTGCTTTCACTCTTCTATTTAGATCTATAACCCATTTTAAGTTAATTTTTGCACATGATGTGAATTAGGAGTCATATTTTATTTATTTATTTTGCATGTGGATACCTAGTTGCCTAAACACCTTTTGCTGAAAAGACTTCTTTTCCCATTGAAGTGCCTTGGCACTCTTGTTAAAAATCTCCACTTTAAAAAATATGGTATTTTGTTTTAATAAAAAGTAGTAGGATAACAAATGGGTGTTCTTTGGCCTCTTGGTGACTTGTGACATTCAGTTGAACACTTGTCACAGGTGTCATCAATATCTGTAGATGGTTTTCATCTAGAGAGACTGCCAATCCTACAACTCATCTAAGTAAAAAGGGGATTTTAAATGGGACTCTATCTCAGTTTCAACCAGGGCTCCAAGACAACAGGTGCCTGTGCAAATCAGCAAAAAAGCAATCCCAGTGGGTAGGTGAATTATAATAAAGTGCTCCTTCTGGTATCCTGTGTTGCTAGAGGAGCAAGAGCTGAAATTCAGCATTCACTCATCCTCTTAATACCTTTGTGTAGGATACAAACTGCATAATCACTTGCAGTTGTCTTGGATTTTATCTACAGCAACTTTCCAAAGTGAGTTTCAAGACCATCTAAGCAGGACTTACAGAAGAGTGGGTCAAAACTGCTAACTCCACCCTCAAAAAAGAGGTTAGAGAGGCCAACAGACAAGGTATCTTTGGAGACAGTTGTGCTGAGACTCTAACTCCCTTAAAGGTTAGGTGGGGTGGGAGATACCTCCTCACTTCAAATGTGAGAGGGCCCCTTCTGGGACCACCCAGAAAGTATCCCATGTATTCTCAATAGTATGGGAACTGCATGTCTGACACAGACTGGAAAAATATGTACTGGCCCAAGATTCTGTTAGCTACAGAGTAGAGGGGAATCACTACAGTAGTATAAGTGACATCAGATCAGCATTTTGTAGACCAGATTAAGCCATGAATGAACGAGTCAGGCCAGAGCTGTCTAAGGATCTTCCCAGAAGGACCACCTGGAAAGGTGAGGACAAGCATAAAGGGGTAAAGGTTTTTTCTAGATACTCCAGAGCTAATGGATGCATAATAAAAGACCAACTGGAGAAGACATGTTTCTATTGTTAAAAAGTCCCTTCCAAGTAAGAGATCCCCAATGATTTGGGAGAAATCAATCAATCAATCAATAGATGTGCCCATGAGAGAAAAAGTTGGGCTTAAACATTCACCAGTTCTGAAGAGGGCCAACACTAGCTCAGGAGGGTACTAGTCAAGTAAACCTTTGCCTGTTTCCTTACCTCTTTTTTTCTCCCTCACTCACATCCCAACCCTGGAGGGGTCAGAAGTCACAGTGTGTGGCAGAAAAGAAAAGGCAGAATAAAGAGAGAAGTCAACTTCTCCCCATTTCCCACTGGTGGCTCAAAGTAGGAAAAGATACTTAACTTCAAGTCAATGTTTTAACTATTACATGGGATTAGAATTAATTATTAACATAAGGCTTGCTTTAGGTTAAAAGTGTCCAAAAGACATTTTGTTAGCTAAATGTGTATGTATGTATGTATGTATGTATTTATGTGTGTGTGTGTGTGTGTGTATGTGTATATATATATATATATATATATATATATATATATATATATATAACCCATCCCTTATGGTCCCTCTCCAAAGGCAAGGGAAAAACTACCTTCACAGAGTGGATTTGAATAGGCAGTGTGGGAGGAGGGAGGAGAAGTAAAATTGTATTTGTGTGCACTCTAACAGTGCCACTCATTCAATGTATTCATTCCTGAACTTTCAGAATCAATAAACTACAATATGAAAAGTAGCCATGTCTCTTTAAATCAGATAATGTCATTTTAAGAATCTCTGTAAAAACAAACAAACAAACAAACAAAACCTTGTTTCCATTCAAACAATACTTTAAGTACTTCCCTAAAGAAATAACTGTACTGTAATTTGGGCATTGATAGCTGTAACACGATTTAAACACGGCTTTACTTTTTTGTCTTAATACAATTCCACCCACTGCATCCTTCTGTGCGTTGTTTTGATGATCCTGTCACTTAAGGCTCTTTGAGCTAAGTCTTAAGGAGTCAACAATGAATGAAATGAATTCAGCATTGGGATACATTTTTAAGAATTCTCCACATAGTTTGAAACCTTCCTATATAATTCCATCATACTTGATTATAACATGAATGGAAATAAAAAAGCTAATCATGACATAGAAGCAACTTCATGTCAAATAATATCCATGAACGAGCCAATTTAGTAAACTCTGAATTTACTTAGCCTATTTGAACATCCATAAAGAGGACTTAGCAACAACAGTATTTCCATATGCCAGGTGAAACCCTCAGAGGGAATAGGCCTCAGTTTAATAATGAAAGAGAAGGGAAAGGGCTGATAATTATTCTGTCTAAACAGTGTTTTGCGGCCTAACATTGATTGTGTCTTGAAATCTCCTTTGGGAATGGAACAGGCAGCTTTTCCTTTGCTTTCACAAACCTCATGCAAATTATTTAAACATTTTTGCAATTATTTTCCTGAAACTGAGTTTTGGCCCAAAGCCTAGAAACACTGAAAAGTGACATCACACTGTACCCAGAGATGTAGGTTCCAAACAATTCTCTGGGGATCCTCACAACTAACTGTTTTGGAGGCCTATTTCCATATCACCATGTAAACATGGGAGTCTATTGGTACTTCTGCCTTTAGAGAGTCTCCAGATAAGGATACCACAAGTAAGCAAATGTTTAGGCAATTTAATTCTAGTTATCTTGTGATAACTTGACTGTATGTGCAGTTTCTTTTAATGTCCTTTCTAACTCTGTGTGAAAAAAATATTTCTGTTGGCACATCCTTAAATCCTTGATGTGTCTATGACTCCCCTTTTAAATGTTAACCACAGAAAGAAGCCTGCTCCCCCTTTTCTCTATCCCAGACCTTATATCTGGTTATTCATAAGGATAATTTTATAATTAATGCAGATGACTGGCCTAAAAATGATGACCCTCTTTTGTACTATTACTTCATGCTGAGGACAAAGAGGATACAGGAAAATTACTCCTTGGCCCAGGAAGTTTATTAAAATGCTAAATGAAGGTCTGGCGGCAGCTCAAAGAACTTTAAATAACCTTGTGGTGGAAAACCTCCAAAACCTCTTTTTACCGTCAGCTTAAACTAGGCTGGCTGTGACAAAGAGTAAGAAAATAAGTAGTTTCAAGAGTGCAAAAACACATCTATTTTTAAAAGGTAGGTTCATCCAATGGTTGTGGGCAAATGTGACACAGTCTTCTGAGGAATGATGACGATAATTTATCGTACTGTGGTTTTACAGGGTTCACAACCAGTCCTGGGAAGATTCCACGTGTCAGTCGTGAATGAAGTCATGCAGAAGGAAGTCTAATTACGTCGTGGTCAATGCAGCGTTCTCTCTTGGTAGTCAGTGCAAAACATGCCACAAACACACTCTGAGCAATGTTCTTGTGGATAAAATTCCATGAAGTGAAAACAAAGCTACATGAAGTAGAATGACAAATGCTACTCCAATGAACTCCACTCTAGTACCTGGGGGCTCTAACTCCACATGTACTTTGTTCTGTGTTGCTGTGCTGGATCCTTCAAACATTCAACAAGTTGCACACCATCTGAAGGATAAGAATCTGCAGGCAAAGTCATTGAGACATGGTATCTGTAAATTATTACTTGGGCATGTAAAAACTGTATTAGAATTTTCAAAAAACCCATGGGGATCAAGACACCTTATATAGGGGTGCCTGGATGGCTCAGTCAGTTGAGTGTCCGACTCTTGATTTCAGATTATGTCATGATCTCACGGGTTGTGGGCTCCAGCCCTGTGTAAGGTTCTGCGCTGACAGTGTGGAGCCTGCTTGGGATTCTCTCTCCCTCTCCCTTTGTCTCTCCCCCACTCATGCTCCCTCTCCCTAAAAAAAATAAAAATAAAAAAAATAAGAAAGACACTGTATACAAATATACAAATTGAACAGGAAGAGAATCTGACTTTTTAATGTGGTCACAGGGAGAACAAAAGAGGTAAGCTTCCACAGCCTCTGAAGAGCCAACAATGACAGAGAGAAGGCAAGTTTTTCTCAGAGCCTCCATATGGAATACCTGTGTGCTTTCTTTCCAGTCTGACTTCCTGACACACAGATGCACAACCTCAACTAACAGGGCTTGTCTTCCATGGCCTTGTTCTGAGCCCCTGAAGCTGTTCTTACTGGGAATCCCCGGGCTCTGTTTGTGACTTAAGGTAACTGAGCCCAGAATTCGATACCATGCTGCTGGCCAGCTAGCACAGGATGTCTGCTTTAGTTCTGATACCCAGGCTTGTAAGACCTGGTCCTACCCTATTCACCAGTCTTGTAAATGGGCCCTGCTATGTTTCTTGTCCTCCTTTTGGTCACTTATCTATTATGAGTTTTTCTAGAACTAAAACCCATCTTGCTTGCAGCCCCAGGCTGCTCCTGAATCTCAGGCCAAAGGCTAGAATTCTCAATCCAAGACAATCAACAGCTTCCAGATGGATTCTTCCTTCCCAACATGCTCCAAAGCTGGCAGTCTCCTGACTGAACTACTACCAGGTTAGATATAGAGTTCTCTTCCTTTTGGACTGAACTCCCATTCAGCTCCTGCTGCTGGGCCTGTGCCCCCACTGCCTGCCCCAGCCTAGCAAGGCAGAGGCAGCTTCTGAACCTGTCCCTTCCAGTCAGTCCTGCCTCATTCAGGTTAACTAGGTCATTTCAGGCAGTGCCCCAAGATATAAAGTCAGCTCAAGAGGCTGACTTCTCCCTGCAGAGTGCTAACTAAAGGTAGAAAAATAATTCAGGTAGCTCTGTACTAAGATTGATGCTTCTACCTTTGTAACTGCCATGCTTTTCAAGCCTTATTTAGGATAGCTAATATCACATATGCTATTTACTGATCAAATCAAGACTGTTATTATAGAGTCACTGGAAAGTCTTAATTTTGGAAAATACTTCATGTTTTAGGAAAATAGTCATGATTTAATGTTTGAGAGAAAAGCAGGATACAGAGCTATATAAAGCTGTATGAGCTCATTGTGGCAGACATCATGTGTGATTTTGGCTGCTCAGCATCTAAACTCCCATCCCAAGTTTGGGGAATTTCCCACCATGTGATTCTTCTTGTGAAGAAGAAGATGCCTTCAGTGAAGGCCTCTTACCTTTACAGAAGCAAAGGATTAAGAACCTACATGTCATTATTCCCTGATAGCTGGAGTAGGCATATAACCTGAACTTGATCAAGCACCCAGACTGACCCAGACTTGGAATTGGGGGCCAGTGACCCCAGGAGCAAGGACGGCAAAAACTCCATTCCATCAGTGAGACAAAACACTTTCTGGGGCAGGAGGGCCAGCAGGACCCCCATCAGTGTCTTGACTGGCAGTAGCAGAAATATTGGCTTCAGGGAAAGATCTTTATCATGGCAGCATGAGAGCCTCCCCAGAATAATTCTATTGTATTTTCTGGTTATCAACCTCCCTTGGTCACTTCTCCTCCTACTCTTTTCCAGGACTGGTCCTCCAGGCTTTCTTGTGAATTTCTGAGCTACCAAATATCTTTTCAATAAATTCCTTTCTACTTAAAGGAGTGACTACTCTTTCTGCTGCTTGCAGGCCAAGAATCCTGATTAGTATACCAATGTTATTTAAAATGCAACAACAACAAAAAGATGTACACCAAATGTTAATAACGGTTATCTTTAGGTGTACGCAATCACAGATAATTTTAATTTTCTTCTTTCATGTACATTTTCTAAAAATTTTAGTAAAATGGTATTACCTTAGTAGTCAGAAAATAAGTAAATTTTAAAATTTGAGATTGCTTTCGATCTCTTATGTCTTTAATTGGTAGAAAGCACTTAACTTGATTACTCAGATGGAATCCATTTTGCTTCTGTCAGGGCACCCAGGGCACCTGGGTGGCTCAGTTGGTTGGGCATTTGACTTTGGCTCAGGTCATGATCTCATGGTTTGTGAGTTCGAGCCCCGTGTCAGGCTCTGTTCTGGCAGCTCGTAGCCTGGAGCCTGCTTCTGATTCTGTGTCTCCCTCTCTCCGTCTCTCTCTCTCTCTACCCCTCCCCCACTCACGCTCTCTGTCTCTCAAAAATGAATAAACTAGGGGCGCCTGGGTGGCTCAGTTGGTTAAGCGTCCGACTTCCGCTCAGGTCGTGATCTCGCGGTCCGTGAGTTTGAGCCCCGTGTCAGGCTCTGTGCTGACCGCTCAGAGCCTGGAGCCTGTTTCAGATTCTGTGTCTCCTTCTCTCTGACCCTCCCCCGTTCATGCTCTGTCTCTCTCTGTCTCAAAAATAAATAAACATTAAAAAAAAATGAATAAACTATAAAAAAATTTTTTTAAATAAAAAAAGAATAAGGTACCTGATGACTTCCACATTGACTGAGGCAAATCATAGGTACTGGGGTAAGAGAAATGCCAATATATTTTATTAAGAAAAATTCCTGAGACCAGTTCTTATTTCTCAATTTTGATCTACACATTGTTTGGCTTATTTGTTTTAGAATTCAACAATCCCCTGGAGGGTGGCCTAAGAAAAATGGACTGTGTTTAGGGAACTTTAATATAATCGGAAGCCAAAAGGAATTTCTCTTTAGCAATGATGTTCACAAAAGTGTGTATAAGCCTAGAAATGCCACTTTTATGATTCTTGGTTGATTTCCGTTAAACAGACACCCCAACAGTTTTATGAATACTAAGAATAACAGTCCAGAATACTAGGGTATTGGACCTATCAGTAATTTATGCAGTGTTTACCAGCAATTGTGTGAGTAGCACAGAGGAAAATACATAATAGTGTCCTTCCTTAGAACAAAATCCCAGCTACCAAGAGAAAACACAGACCACCATTGTTAGGAAGCAATGATAGTCTCATTCCTCCACGTAAAGACACACAGAAGTTTTCAGTACCCCTCACACTACAGACTGCCTGCTTTGGACCATGAGTAAAAGATCAGAATTACATGGGATAAGGGTCTCTTGCCCTTCCATCAACATTACTGAGAAACGAGTCAAGAGAACTCTGTGAATCTGAACAAGTTAGGGTCAGATGTACTGATCATGTCAACTGAAGCAGCAACACACAGTAGAGTGAAAGGGATAAAATTTAGTCCAACAGGCTTGGCATTAGATCTCAGGCCAAACATCCATTAGTTGATTGCATGAGTTATTTGACCTCTCTGAGCCTCAGTTTCACCACAGAATGCAGATAGGAGAAATATCTTGTGGTGTTAAAGGAAATAATGTACATTAAACTCCCAGCACAGTTTCTGGCTTATAATTGGTACCAGCAAATATAAGTTCTCTTCTATCTAAGAACTTGCCCTCCTTATTTTTCTGGGAAAATCTTTACCTTTTTACAAATTTACAAAGACTGAGTTCAGATGTAATTTTTGCATTAAGAAAGTTATTTTCTTTAAATCTCCCAAATGTGGTAAAGGCTATGGTTACTTTTTAATTATTCCTTGGAAGGAGATACCTTGCCAAACCATTAAAAGTTATTGGTAAAGGGAAACATTCTCAATTAGCTGAGTAAATTACCTATGCCAATATCACATGTGACAAATGGATCATCATTTAACATGTAGGAATCAGAATGAAAATTCAGGAAAAAGGTATTAGAGCACACAAGGTTAAATAGTGTAACAAAAGAAGAATTGAATTTGCTTGGCAAGCGTGCCAAGCTTCAATAGATAATCAGCATGTTCTTCTGCTTATTGAAGAAGATAAATACTCCATATTGAGCAAAATGCCTTCATAAATTGTTTAGGTGTGGCTAATTAGCTTGGACATTAAGGTACAGTTTCCCATACTCTTCCAAACAGGATTTTCTTGCCAACATGTAAATGGGACTCCATTCTCTGAGAAGGTGACTCAAGAATAGAAGTGCATAAAACAACGGAAAACCAAACTAGAAAAGAAGCTCTGTACAAAAAAAAAAAAAAAATCAATAATTTTGCTACTGAGAAATTGCTACCATCCTTACCAAGAAGGAGTGGAAAGGTCAGACTAAGCTAACTTGCATGATAAATGAGTTTATAAAGTAGCCTATATCAAGAGACTAATTTAATTGGCTGCTTTAAGTGTGATAATATACAGTACTTCCTATAGATATTTTCATTTATTAAAATCTTAAAATTAAACTAAGTATAAGGCAACACCTGCTGCTGGGGCATAAGTATTCATTATTATTAGTAGTAGTAGTAGTAGTAGTAGTAGTAGTAATACCTACCCAAAATATTTTTTAAATGAAATATTTTTTTTTCTTCTTGACATTTTAGACAATTGCAAGTCATACAGAGACAAAGAAAATATATTTTTGCTCTATCCCCCTGGGATATCACTAAATGCCCACTGTTGTTACTCCCAAAATGCAAATTAGAGACTTAAATTAAGGAGTTTTGACTGTATATACTTACAAACACCTACATATGCATTCTCAGGTTTAAAACTCAATTTCCCTCAGGGCACCTGGGTGGCTCAGTCGGTTAAGCATCCGACTTTGGCTCAGGTCATGATCTTGTAGTCCGTGAGTTCGAGCCCCACGTGGGTCTCTGTGCTGACAGCTCAGAGCCTGGAGCCTGCTTTGGATTCTGTGTCTCCCTCTCACTCTGTCCCCTCCCCCACTCGTCCTCTGTCTCACTCTCTCAAAAATAAATAAATGTTAAAAAAAATTTTTTTTTAAACTCGGTTTCCCTCATCTCTACTAGTTGTATGTTATCAACGTAATTCATATTCCACTGGTTGTCACCCTCAATGTTGAGAGAAAGATAAGGTATTTGGGAGACGTAATTTTAAACATAATTTTACACAAGTTCCCCACCTTTTTTTTATAAGAATAACTGGTAGATAGAACAGCTCTGGATTAGGAAAACCATTAAAAACACTATAGAACAATGTAATCTAGGCAATATTTGCCTCGTAGAATGATAACAGAAGGGATAAAAGACAGTGTTAGGTTAGGTCTTCATGAAGTCCTCATGAAGAACTGTGTTGGTGCACTCAGTAAATGATCTGGGCTTAGAACCTGAAAACCTAACTTTTATGTGTAAGGGAAATAGGAATGAGAGGGAAAGATCTAATATAGTATTAGATCATGTTTTCTGGGGATAAGTGATAGAGATGGTAATAGATATTATACAAAAGAACCATCAAAAAGGAAGAAGGTCAGGGGTGCCTGGGTGGCTCAGTCAATTGAGCATCTGACTTTGGCTCAGGTCATGATCTCATCGTTCATGAGTTTGAGCCTTGCATCAGGGTCTCTGCTGTCAAGACAGACCCTGGAGCCTGCTTCAGATCCTCTGTCCCCCTCCGTCTCTGCCCCTCCCCTGCTCACTCGCTTTCTCTCAAAAGTAAACATACATTAAAAAAAAAAAAAGAGGAAAAGGTCAACTACAACTAAGGTTAGGAAACTGTTAAATAGGGTGGAGCAGGTTTTTCCTCTCCTGTTTTTTGTTTGTTTCTAATTTCAATAATCTTCTAAGCTTCTAATAAGTAAAGATACACTGAAATTTTCAAAAGGGTAGCAACAATACTCAATAATGGTAAAGTTCTCCTTGTGCAAGAAAAAGCTAGGTTAACATATTAAATGTAAATCATATTACAAAATAAAACAGGTAGCCTGCTGAACATTCCCCTGAATTTCCCAAGCTTTCTATAGTGAACATGTATTAAAGTTTTCATTAGGGCAAAATAAAAAACTCTCTCCTTTCCTCACTCTGATATTCAATCCAACAGTAAGTCCTGTCAGCTCTACCTCCAAAGTGTATCCTGACTCCAACTACTGCTTACTAGCCCACAAGAGCACAACCCTAGTCAAACCCCATCTTCTTTCTCCTCGATTGATGGAGCATCCCCCTGATGTGGTCACTGCCACCACTTTTGTCAACCTTCAGTCCATCTGATTCCTCCACAGAGCAGCCAGCTAGAGGAGTATTCCTGAAGCATAAATCAGACTACTTTTCTCCTGCTTACACCCCTCCAAAGACCTCTCCCTGAACCAGAATAAAATCCAAACTGGGTCCACAAAGCCTTACTGATCTGGCACCAGTCTGTCTTTCTGTTCTCACAGCTCACCCTGCTCCCTTGCTCCTGTACTATAGTCACAAGGGATTCTCCCTGTCTTCATACAAACCAAGCCCATTCCACTCTTGAAGCCTTTGTTCCTGCAGTGCCTTTTTACTAAGAATATGTTTTTGGGGGGCGCCCTGTGTGGCTTAGTCAGTTATGAGCCTAATTCTTGGTTTCAGCTCAGGTCATGATCTCATGGTTTGTGAGTTTGAGCCCCACATCAGGCTCCATACTACTGGTGCAGAGCCTGCTTTGGATTCTCTCTTTGTCTCTCTCTCTCTCTCTCCCTCTCCCTCTCCCTCTTCCTGCCCCTCTCCAACCTGGGCACTCTCTCTCAAAATAAATAAATAAACGTTTTTAAAAGCAATACGTTTCTCTGGGAGGAGCCTGGGTGGCTTGTTGGTTAAGCATCCAGCTCTTGATTTGGGCTCAGGTCATGATCTCAGTTCCTGAGTTCAAGCCCCACATCAGGCTCTGCATTGGCAGAGTGAAGCCTGCTTGGGATTCTCTCTCTCCCTCTCTCTCCGCCTCCCCTGCTCGTGATCTCTCTCTCTCTCTCTCTCTCGCTCTCTCTCGCTCTCTCTCACTCTCTCAAAATAAGTAAATAAACATTAAAAAAAAGAAAGAATAGTTTTCTCTGGATCCTCACCTAACTTCCTCATGTTCATCATTCAGATATCAACTTACAAGTCAGCTACTCAGAAAGCTTCCCCCTGACAACTCTACCCATTTAATCCTCTTCATTTGCATCTATTGCAGCCTGAAGTGATCATATTTACCCTAGCGGGTTTATCATCTCTCTTTCTTTACAAGAGTATAATCTTCTCGAGAACAAGGACCCTTACTCAACAATGTGTCCATAGTGCTTAGAATGAAGCACAGCACATTGTAGGTCCTCAATACATCTCTGAAAGGGAAGATTCAGAGAAAAGGATATTTACTGTACCTCCTATGATACAGCGCTAAAAATCTGATCCTTTGCATAGAGGATTCTCATTTTATAGAAAGGAAAACTAAGATTAAGAGAGGTTAAGCAACTTGTCTAATGGCCCATTAGAGTTCCTGTGTGTTATACCAATAATAACTGGGGAGAAGATGTAGCTATTTCAAAAGTTTTACTTCCTAGCCCCCCCCCAAACCTTAGCAGTGTAAACTCTCCAACTCCTAACAACTACTACCACAACAAAGCCTGCAGCTTCACTCTTTATTGCTATTGCAAAATATATTGATATTTCACTTACAAGGCTCTTGACTGTTCTAAACAAGTGAATTTGTCAGATAACTAAAGCTTACCTTTTAAATATCAAAATCTCATTTATTTACATCAGGTTTGGCAAGATGTTTCTAAAGGTACTATATATTTCTCAGTCTTCTTAGAGAATATTTAGCAAGATTTAATGTTTTCTGAATAACACATAGTAATTTTTAGAAATATCAGTTATTATTCTGAACAAAAAGAATTTTCTAGTCATCAGAACAGAATTGGCTACATAATGTGCAGAGCCCAGTGCAAAATACAAATGCAGAGCCTCTTGTTCAAGACTTAATAAGTATTTGAAAATGATGGCAACAGAACATTATATACAGGGCCCTGTACGACTGCACAGGATGCACACCACGAAGCTGGTCCTGCATCATACCCCACATAGTATCTTATACATAATAGGGATTCATAAGCATCTACTGAATAATGAATAATACCTTTAGGGTCTACTGAGTGGTATAGGGCTCATTGCTCTAAATGAATCCAAATGTGATAAAATAGTAATAACATTAATTGAGGTATGTGTCAAGCATCATGCTAAGTGTTCTACATTTCTTTTTCTATCTGATCCCCAGAAAACCTTGAGATTCATTTAGGATTTTATGGCTGCATGTAACGAACACAACTGGAGTGGCTTAACAAAATTAGTTCTATTTTCATATATTTAATAAGGATCTAGTATCCAGAATATATAAATATAGAAAGAACTTTAACAATTTATATAAGTCACGGTTCTCCAGAGAAACAAAACCAATAGAATATATATGTGTATATGTATATATACATATATGTGTGTACATATATATATACACACACACATACACAGTGTATGTGTATATACATATGTGCTTGTATGTAATATACAAACGTACTTACATATATACACATATGTTATATATATAATATGTATATATAATACATGTATATACATACTTATATACAAACACACACATACATATAAAGAGATTTATTTTAAGGAACTGGCTCACATGATTATGGGTCTGGCCTACAGGCTAGAAACTCAAGCAGTACTTCTAGCCTTGAGGCAGAATTCTTTCTTCTTCAGGAAACCTCAGCTTTTGCTCTTAAGACCTTCAATTGATGGGATTGAAGTCCACCACTATTATCAAGGGTAGTCTCCTACTTAAAGTCACCTGTAAATGGGGGCTCCTGGGTGGCTCAGTAGGCTAAGCATCTGATTCTTGATTTCAGCTCAGGTCATGATCTCATGGTTCAGTTTGTGGGATTAAGCACCACGTCAGACTCCATGTTCATAATGTGAGGTCTGCTTAGGATTCTCTCTCTCTGCCCCTCACCTATTCATGCACATATTGTCTCTCTCTCTCTCTCTCTCTCTCTCTCTCTCTCTCTCTCTCAAAATAAATACATAAACTTAAAAAAAGTCAACTATAAATGGTAATTATGTCTACAAAATTTCTTTACAGCAATATGTAGACAAGTGTTTGAGTGAACAATTGGGCACCATAGCCTCTCCGCGTTGGCATATATAATTCACGATCCACAACTCAATAACAAAAAGACAACCCAATTTAAAAAATGACAGATGACTTGGCAATAGACACTTCTCCAAAGAATGTTTACCATGTAAAAAAGATGCTTAATATTGTTAGCCATCAGGGAATGCAAATCAAAACTACAATGAGGTACCAAGTCACAACCACTAGGACAGCCATACTTGTTTTGTTGTTGTTGTTGTTTAAGGAAAACAGCAAGTACTGTAGACGATGTGAATAAATTGGAACCCTCATACAATGGTGATGGGAATGTTAAATCAAGCCACCACTTTGGAAAACAGTTTGGCAATTTCTCAACAAGCTAGCTATATATAGAAAAACCATATGATCCAGCAATTTCACTTCTAGGCATATACCTACAAGAAGTGAAAACAGATGTTCAAATAAAAACTTGTACACAAATGTTCAGAGCAGCTCTATTCACAATAGCCAATAGGTGGAAATGACCCAACTGTCCATCAACAGATGATCAGATAAACAAAATGCAATATACTCAGACAATGGACTATTATTTATCTATTTTAAAAAATGATGTACTGATGCATGGTACAACATGGGGAAACCTTGAAAACATTATGCTAAGTGAAACAGACCTGACACAAAAGGTCACATATTGTTTGATTCCATTTATATGAAATATCCACAATAGGCAAATTCATAGAGACAGAAAGTAGATTAGTAGCTGCCTAGAGATGAAGGGAGGGGAGTAAGGAGAGTAACAGCTAATGACTTTGGGATTTATTTTTGGGGTGAAGAAAATGCTCTGGAATTACATAGTGCTGATGGGTGCACAACAATGTATATAAACAAAAATTCACTGCATTGTACACTTGAAAGATCAGATTTTATGATATGTGAATTATATTTCAGTAAAGCTGCTATAAAGAAGAGTCAAGGGCCTAAACATTTTGATAAATTTGGGAGTTTAGAAGCCTTTTTATTGCTCAACTTCTGAGTACAACAAATAAGCCAATTGATTGATGTAACCACATAAGGGGGCTCCAGATAAACAAATTCTTTCAGAATAAAAGCAGGAAATTCAGACAGAAGGGGCAAGGGAAGAGGAGAACAGTTCCTCATGCTGGAGTCCTTGTCTCTGCTCCTCTGATTTCTCTAATGACCTTTCCAAGTCCTAAATTCAATTTGAGAAGCACTAGTCAAAGCTCTTTGGTAAAGCCAAGATAATGCGTATCAGTGCCTCATATTTAATCCGAAGGACTGTAACGGGTCATCTGAAAGTATTAGAAAGGGTCTGGAGTGCTTTGACACTCTTGTTAGAAGCCTAGTGATACAGAAAGACACGTTGAAGAAATCTAGTTGCCTAGAGGTGTTAAATGCTTTTGTAGATAAGTATCTTGGTTCTATACTTTAAAAATAAAACAACTTGCAGTCATTCACAAGCTTTATAGAGAAACTTGAATGAACTGAAGCCCAGTGATATTGCTAGAGACTCATAGCAAGTGAGGAAACAGAAAAGCTCTTTTTTCATTCCATAAAAAAGCTCAGAAAAGCTTATAATAAGCAAAATCTTCTACACCAAAACCAAGGTCAAGGAGAGAGACTTGTGTCATCAAGAAGGGAGTAGGGGAAGAAAAAAAAAAAGTTAGAGAGGGAGGGAGCCAAACCATAAGAGACTCTTAAGAACTGAGAATAAACTGGGGGTTGATGGGGGGTGGGAGGGAGGGGCAGGTGGGTGATGGGTATTGAGGAGGGCACCTGTTAGGATGAGCACTGGGTGTTGTATGGAAACCAATTTGACAATAAATTTCATATTAAAATAAATAAATACATAAATAAATAAATAGGTTGAAACTAAAAAAAAAAAAAAAAAAAAAAAAGAAGAGAGATGTTTAAAGGTCTTCTTCTGGATGCTTACTTCTACTGCCCCAGCAGAAGAGACTTACTTCTGATATAGGGCAATCTTGATTTTTTGCAAATTAGAATTAAGGCAATTTGAAATTATGTGATATAAAATAAGCAAGCTTTCATGCCCCAAATGGAGAGAATACAAATTCTGAAACTGCTTCTACATTTATCAAGAACCTCAATTTTTCTTTTTCTTTCTTTTCTTCTGTCTCTTTTTTTTTTTTTTTTTTTTTTTTTTTTTTTTTTTTTTTTAAGAATCTCAGTTGCAAAGCTAGTATGTATGAGATTTATAAATTGGGTTTAGGCTATCACTATAGTGGTGCTACCTTGAGCTGATAGGAATACCTGTCCCTTTTTGTCATAATTAGGCTAGAATTAAAGGAGCATTGGATTATACAAGATCTTTAGAAGTTCTTCCTTCCTGAAATGCTACTGCCTGATACCTCAAACAAGAGACTAATCATGGGAATTCTAAACTCTTGGATCTCAACAGAATAATGATGAAAGAGGAAGTTCCACAGAGACCCTTTTATCAAATGCAATAAGGACAGGGAATTGGTTGGCTAATGGAAGACATTGGTTAAAGAAATGAATCATAAAAAAAATTGTAGACACATACATTGAAATTTTTATTTTAAATTAAAGTAACTGCATTCTTTTGCCGAGTTTTTGATATAAAACCCAGGCTTTTTCTTTGAAGGTTAGTCAGTTGATTGGAGTTTGGCCTAACCTTTCTGTCATGAACCATGCCCATTATACATCCTTTACTATTTCCAATGATAATTTCTTTAAAAGGAAGCAAAAACATTTTGTTGGGCAAACTGAGTGCAGAGTCCTTCTAGATTTTTATAATTGCTTTTCTACTTTAACCATTGCTCAGCAACTTATTTTCATTGAATCTTTTCAAAATATTCAACCAAATTCATAGAAAAAACTCCTTTTTGCACTCACATGTTGTATGTTTATGTAACATTTAATTTAGATTATTAATAATAATGACAAGTTTAACTGGCACAAGGCAGGCTGAGGAACAAATAACCTGGGTCTGGGTAGGTACAGATCTCGACAAATGGTATGAAGGGCATGGGGGTTCTAGAGAATGGCCATCTGGCTGTGGCAGCTATCAGTTGGTATGTTTCCCTGCAATATGGGGAACACTCAGTAATATGTCTCAGGGACAAGTGGAGCTGCTCTACACCACCACCTCCGCCCTGCCCCACTACCTCCCTCTTCCTCACTACTTAAAGTTCATCTGCAAGCTCAGGGACCTCCTCAAATGCCTTAGTGATGGCCAGACCCGCCATGCTCAGTGCCTCCTCAAGATCAAGGCCTACGGAGTATATGACAGCATGTGTCCATTTGCTGGTCATCATCATGGTGTTGTGGTATGACAGTTCATGTACATACCCAGATGTTAATATATTATCTGTGGATGGTTTGGCCACATAGCTCTGTAACAGAAGAAACTGTTTCTGAAATCTGAATGGTCCCGCAAGCCCAGAGCAGGTTTAGCCACCATATAAAGTAATTTGGTTGGAGTCTCAAGATGATATGGTAGAGGGTACAAAATGCAATGAAAGCCTTCTTTTGATGCTCCCCCTGCCCAGCAGACTTCACATCCTGTAGAGCTGACCCTCATCAGCACCCTAATACATCTTCTGTGGTGGAACTAGGGAAAATAGATGCACATTCATTGAATCATGACAAACCTGATATCATCTCTTATCTTCATTGACAACTGTATCATTTAAATTTGGAAGGGTAAAGTCAATTTGCATAGTGTTATGTGACAGAGTGTATGGCCTCAACCACCCTGAAACCCTGGGATAACCAATTCCACAGAATACTAATTTCTTTTTCCTTCCTTTCCTAATCATCTTGCTGGTCAGCTGTCCTAGATTTTTTTTAGGGGTGGAGGTGGTAGGGTAAAAGATGGGAATACAGTTTTTTAAAGGTTTAATGTGAACACTAAGGGAAATGGGAAATCAAAGGATGTGTTGGGCCAGAAAATTCTTGAGAATCACTAATACTAAAAATGGAATCAAATTTCAAAGTGATGTGTGTATAGTAGAAAAGAGGTTACACATACATAGGAGTTATCCATTTCAGAATTTCAGAGAAGAAATAACAGACTTTGAGAAAATAACATTTGGAAAATGTCTATGAAATAATTAAACCAAAAAAGGAAGGGTTACTAGGCAGATAACCAAGTCAATGGATCCTGAGGGCTCCATCCTCCATGGTGACATAAAGAGAACAGCTTCCAGGTTATAGGTTAGGGTGATGCTTCTTTCAAGGCTTCAGGTCCTCTTTCTATGTTTTCCCTTTGTCAACTTTATCAAACCCTTTTCAAATTACAGCATGATTTCTATATTGTCCCCAAAAAGGTAACACTACATTGGATTTGTACTCATACACATCTCTTATGTTCCCAGAGAATACTCCCCCCAAATGTTCAGGTACTTGTCCTTCTAAGGGCAACCATTTCTTCCTCTGGATCGTTTTGATACTAACAAGCTACAACCTCCCTAGCCCTAATGTTCCTAAAGGTTTTACCTTTGTCCCTGAGTGAAATCCCTCCAAAAATGTTCCTTCACACAATATTTCCCTTCTAGCCTACCTTGAGCTGGACTAGACTCCTTGGGCCTCATCTGGTGTCTTTTGAGGACTCTCCTAAACCTGCATTGCCAGCATACCTCTGTGACATGTTTGAACAAAGTAATTTCCATTCTCTATCCCAGTCTTACATACCTACAAATTCCCCACTAATTGCATAATCCATATAGCTACTGTCCCTTTCTGTGCATGGGATAAGTTAGCACAGATTACACTGATGCAATGGTCAACCCTTCCCTCAGTAGCTTCCAGGAGTCTGGAAGCCAGCACAGAGTTCCCTCCTCATACACTGCCTCTACGCCCAGGCCTTTACTAGCTCTATCCTCTAGTTATTTTCTCCAGCTTGCAACCAGGAGTTATTTTCCCCAGCTTACAACCAGGCCTTGAGGCTGCTTTCTACCCTACTGTGGTCTTAAAACATCTTCCCAACAAAGGCTGGTCTCTTTCTACAAGGCAATTCTCTCTTGGCAGCTACTATGGGAGAAACAAAATTGAAAACTTCATACCTCTGATTCTCACTGGTTGCCCAACTTCTGCTTTGCCCACAACTCTTGATGGATGCCTGAAATGAGGTTCTGTTGCTCACTCTGCTGCAGCAACCCATCTTCTTTTCGGACTTCTGATTTTTAGCAGCTGTCTTTATAGGCCTACCGTAACCTCAACCCAACCTATCACATACTGCTACTTTAACACATTCTGCTACAAGAGTTATCAGCATTAAGAACTATCACTCAAACAGGACAGCAAAGCAATTCTCCAGGGGTGTCATTCTTGGTAACAAAAGAAACTGTTTCATTTATTTTGCAATAATTAGCTTTCCACTCCACCATCATCCAGGTTATCTCTAATGTTCTCCTTAAGCTATCTTCTGGGGTGGTCTGGTATAGTTCTAGATTTCATCCTGGTTATCTGGTTAGATTCTTTAATTACCTCAGATTCAACTGAATCCTTGACCATTATACATCCTAAGAAACCACAGTGTGATTGTTCTAAAACGTTAGGCTGCACAAGAATTTCCTGGAGAGTGTGTTTAAAAGGCAGGTGTCCAGGCCCCTCTGCAATTCTGCTCAAGTAGATCCAGGAAGCTGCCTCTTCCTCTACTACACCTAAGTGATTGTGAAGCCAGTATAGGAGGAACATATTCTTTCCCAAAGTGGGCCACTCATACTGTGGTGGCCCAAGACATTTTAATAGTTATGTGTTTAATTTACATTTTTAAAAATCCATAGAATAGTAAAAACATGATTTCATAGACACTACCTAGGAGGCTAAGTAAAAACAATGAGTTAATTTAAAGGATTACTAGTAAATAATGAGTAGAACTCATGTGGCAAGAAATGTGGAAGTGGCACATGATGAAGCCAGAGAAACACTGTGTCAAGGATTAGGACTGCTTCTCTGAACCCTCAACATGGTTATTTTTTAAACTTCCAGGATATTTCTTTGATATATAGCACGTACTTTTTTTTTATTATAAAAGCTACATTTTCACTACAGAAAGTTTGAAAACTTCACAAAAATAGGCAGAAGAAAGTAACAATTACTGCCATTGAGAGATTACCACTTACATCTTGAAACTCCCTTCCTGTCTTTCCTCTCTCGGGCTTGCTCATGCTTGCTTTCTCTCTCTCAGTCTTGCTCAGTCTCTCTTTCTCAATCTTTTATTCTTCAAGCTTTTAAAATTGGGGACATGCTGCATATTGGGATTTGCCACTCTTCTTAATTTTTTTTAACACTTTGCTGTGCCATTAAATAGTCTCCAAAAAGATTATTGTAATGGTTTAATAACATTCCAGCATGGAGTAGTCAAGAGCACGCAGGCCAACCTGCCTGGCTTCAAACTCTGGTTCTACCTTGGGTACACCATTCAACGGTTCTATGCCTTTGTTTTGCCATTAATGATAAGGGAATAATAGCACACCTAACTCACAGAATTGAAGTAAATGAGATAGAATACTTAGAACACAACAATACTTGAACAGTTTAGATATTATTAACCTACGTGTATTACCATATTTAAAGCATTTCTGTATTTTTTTTTTGATGTTTTATATCCTTTAGAATGTTTGTGATTCCTATAGGCCCTAATCCTAGGGTCACAAAACCCATATATACCAATGTAGGTGGAGCAACAGCTCATATACTCATGAATTTCCATCGCCTGTCTACTTTGGCTCTTTGGTTTTTATACTTCTCCTAACACTGACTTTTTCTGCATATTCAAAATGTCTTCCCCTTCTAGGTTTAAGCAAATATGACCATTCTTTTACACCACAGGTAGGTGGCTCTGTTGCCATCATATACAGTTCTTATTACTTTGATCCTGTGACTACAGGATAAACCAACATGGGGGGATTATTGTCTCGAATATAATTTGTTTCTGCATTTTCTCTTTGACTAACAGCAAAGAAAGCTATGTGTTTGAAGAAGAGACTTACTACACACAAACCTAGTCAATCTCTAAAACAGTCATTCTCAGTTATTCTGCTTAAGAGCTGGATGTGTCTCAATCAACCTTGTAAACAGAAAATCAGCCTTAGCCTCTCTGTTGTACCTTCTCTCCTTTGTGAATGTTCTGGCTTGTGGTTTGGACTGTACCTTAATGGTTAGCGGGGATTCTAGCAAGCACCCTTCAGGCCCTGTCAAAATTCTGCTCTTCTCCATGTCCTCCCGCCATGACCAAGTTTCATTACAATCTAATTTACTTAAAGATATTGTGGCTGCTTCTGCTTTATTTTGCAAGAGAAAATCCTTAGATACCATTATGTATTACACAAAAAATCTTAGTGTTTTGCTATAGGTAGTGGCTTTGTGAGAGAATGAAAATCACAAAGCAAACTTATTTCTAGATGACAGAGGACAATTGTGAAGTCTGCACTGAATGGTCCTATATTGCATAGATCTGTGTAACAGCAAATTAGGAAGAGCAATACCTAGAGCTCTGGATATACCTTTACTTCCCTCAGCTTTTATCTAAAAAAAATTACAAACCTGCAGAGAGTTTCTAAGAAGAGTACAATGAACACACATATAACATTTATCTAGGTTCCCTGATTATTAATATTTTACCACATTTGCTTTGTCTGTCAGGATATGTGTGTATTTGTTTATATATGTGAGTTAAATAAATATATATGTGTTTATATATATACACACATAAATATATTATTTTTACCATTACTATTTTGCTGACATCATACCCCTACTAATAAAGATATGCTCTTACATAACCATAAGACTGAAAACATTTAATATTGATAAAATACCATTATGTGTTACACAGGCCAAATTCCCCAAATATCTCTGTAGTGTGTTTTAACCTAAATTAGTTCCCAGCCCTTCTTTCTCTTTTGCAATATTGATAGGCATATTTTGTTGTTGATGATGATGTTTTGTTTTACAGAATGTTTTTCAATTTGGATTGCTTTGATTGCTTTCTTATAATTAGATTCAGGTTAAATTGGGATTTGGCGAGGTGGGACAGAAATACTACACACATGACCTGGTGTACATCAAATAAAAACCTCATGATGTCAGTTTGGTATCTCATTGGTGGTGCTAAGTGTGGTCTCTTGGTTAAGGTGATATTCATGAGATTTCTGTATTGTTAAAAGTGTATTTTCCTTTTTTTTTAAATTTTTTTAACATGTATTCAATATTTTTTGAGAGATAGAGCGCAAGCAGGGGAGGGGCAGAGAGAGGGAGATACAGAATCCGAAGCAGGCTCCAGTCTCTGAACTGTCAGCACAGATCCAGACATGGGGCTCGAAGCCACAAACCGTGAGATCATGACCTGAGCCAAAGTTGGTCACTTAACCGACTGAGCCACCCAGGTGCCCCAAAAGTGTATTTACCTTTTGTGGTAAATATGAATGCATGGGATTAAATTATTTGAATATCATATTCCCCAATGTTCTTTCATCCAATGGTTTTAGTATCCGTTGATAATTATTGACTAAATAATTATAATTACTACGGTGGCTGTAAAATGATAATTTCCTATGTATATTATACGTTATACATATATTAATTGGCATCTTTCCCAAAGAAGAGCTTTCCCTTCTCCTCTTCTTAAATTTATTTCCTAACCTGTATGAATTCATAGATATTTTAAAAATTCAATGTTCACTCAATTCCTGTCGTTGTTCATTCTGATGCATGGGTTATTCCAAATTTGGCCAGAGGGAACCCCTTCAAGTTGGTCAATATGTTTTTTATGAAGACTCTGTACTCAAAGTCTGAATTTTGGACAATTATACTCAGGAGCACAAGGGATAGAGGGGACTAAAACTCATCAGCTCTATGGTAAACACTCTACACATATTGTTTCACTAATTCTTACAAAAGCCTATGAAGTAAGTACTATCTATAATTCATTGAGATATTTTAAAGTTCTGTAATTAACATAAAAGTCCTGATACATAGATATTACAGCACAGATGGACATTCAGGATAAAACTCAAGGATATAAACAGGTAAACAAATGGAAACTCTCAACAGAGCCAGAACAATGCCTTTATCCACAACTGATGGAAATATTTTTGCTTTTAGGTATGTGTTTGTGTGTGTTTAACCAGTTCTCCAGTGATATTAATTCAGAATCACATAGCATATTCTGGGTAGTTAAAAACACATAATCTAACTCTTTAGCTAACTTTATACAGTACAAGCTCTTAACTACTTACACTTAACTAACTTGCCAGATCCACAGATGCTCTTCCATTCCCTGCAAACTGAATTTTCTGCTACACACAACATGTTGAGCACTTGAGGGCAGTAACTACTCTTCAATACACCAAGGACTTCTTTCCTTTTTTAAGATTATTTGGAAAGAGAGAACACACATGTGCATGCATTGGAGTAGGGCAAAGAGAAAGGAAGAGAAAGAATCCCAAGCAGACTCCGAGCTGTCAGTGCAGAGCCCAGCATAGGTCTCGATCCCACAACTGTGAGATCCAAAACCAAGAGTCTGACACTTCACTGACTGAACCACCCAGGCATCCCTATACCAAGGATTTCTGTTCCCACTCTGCTGTAGTTTACTACCCCAGAGTTAGTTGTATTTGTTCCCAAGCCTGTTTGGGTTCATTAGACTTGTGATTGTAATATTTTAATTAAATTAAGCATATTTTAATTAAATATTATGAAAATTGACAAACAAGGAGAGCAAAGAAGAGAGTACTTGTTATTCTGAAAATGAAGCTGAGTGCTTGGGACTCAATGATTCCAAGTCACTTTTAAAACAAATTACTAGCACCATGGGTATGAGCAAGAAAAGTTTCGGGTGCCTGAGTGGCTCAGTCGGGTAAGCGTCTGACTTCGGCTCAGGTCATGATCTCACAGGTTGTGAGTTCGAGCCCAGCATCGGACTCAACGCTGACAGCTCGGAGCCTGGAGCTCGCTTCAGATTCTGTGTCTCCCTCTGTCTGCCTCTTGCACTCTGTCTCTCGCATTGTCTCAAAAGTAAATAAACATTAAAAAAAAGAGAGAAAAGTTTCAAAGACTACAGTAGGAATCATGAAAGGCCTATCAGGTTCCAGATTTAGGTTGCCTCAGAAATGTCTGCTTTAGCTTAAATAAATTGAAACTAGAAATAGATGCATTATAAATATGATTTATGCAAGAAAGTCTCCAAAATACAGATCTACACTGGGTGTGGGGGGGAGATCTGGACTCTACATCAAAATATTGTCAAATGAGGAATCATGCTTTATTATTGCATTTTTTAGGATTCCAGGCTTTAACTGAATTTTTTGATTAATTGACTCATTACTGCTTTTGGTCTTACCAAATAAGAGTTTCTACATTCTACAAGGGTTTCAGTCATTTTTATTTAAGATTTCTATGTCCTTAAAAAGTCTCAAGTTAAAGAACCATTTTAGGTTCTGTTAAAAATCAGTATTTGGTCAGGGTGCCTGGCTGACTCAGTCAGAAGAGTATGCAACTCTTGATCTAAGGATTGTGAGTTTAAGCTCCATGTCAGGTATAGCAATTACTTAAGTTGAAAAAAAGAGAAGAGAAGAGAAGAGGAAAGGGAAGAAAGAAAGAAAGAAAGAAAGAAAGAAAGAAAGAAAGAAAGAAAGAAAGAAAGAAAGAAAGAGAAAGAAATCTATTAGGACTACAGGGACCCAAATGACCACTGCAGCCTAGCCTCTGATGCTCAGAATGGATCCCCCAGTAAGGTGGCGTCTAAACAACATTTACGTCTACTGAACATAACCAAGCAGAAAACCTATGGAGTCTTTATATACTATCTAAATATCACATTATATGTTGTATATTTTTTATAGGTTAAAGTTTCTACTGAACATCTGTCTTTCAGGAATGGCTATCACTTCTTTTGAATCTCCCTAAACACCTAAGGCTGTTCCTCCTTTTCCTAAATCAGATCTTCAGAAAAATTAGCTGAGAATATAATGTCCAAAGGGGGTGTCTCTTGATCAGATGGGGGCCTCCAAATGTGGGGCAACGATTGCATGGAACTCAAAGGCATGGGAGGTGAAAGAATTCATCTGATGCAGAACAGAGGAGAGAAGTTTATAGAATACACTGCAAGGGAGTGGCAGGCAGGATAGCAGAGAAGAGGCTGTGTGCCATGAGGTAGTGGGAGAGGGCTGTTTTTAAAGGGAGAACATGAGGAGGTATGGCAGTGTTCCCTTTTTTGGTAACCATGCCTAGCTGTAAGTAGCCCATTGGTTAGTTAGGGCCTATGGATATTTTGAGGTGGGTCACCTGATGGGCCTGTTTATATTCAGCCAGGTGGTTGCTGTGGCCCTTTCTATGTTCCATTGTTCAAGCCTATTTGCCTAAAAGCAGCCTCTACAGAGAAGATATTATATAATAGTACAGCATTCAAAGGCAGTACTGGAAATGGCCTATCTACGGGTGGACCATCATTAAAATTAGCCCTTTCCTATTTTGATGTGAGTTCAAGATTTTATTTGACTTCTGGCTTTGATTGCTAATTTATTACCAATCTAGATCAGGGCAAAACTACTGCTGGTCATGTAGGAGGCCCTTAACAAATATTTATGGAAGATAGTGTTTCTGTCTTTCACATCTGAAAATATTCAGGAGCTCAAATGATGCCTAAATAGCCAGGACACAAAGGCCACACTCAGCAGCTACACTGTCCCTGGGGGGAAGGAGGAACACACCCAAATGACCCTTACTGTGTTCTGCCCTCTAAATAAATCTGTAGTACAGAACCAATCTCTCCCACAAGGGCTGGAGAACCAGCCTCAGCCTTTCAGAAACAGAATGAGATGAATACAAAAGCATGGGCATTAGAGCATAAACAGAGCAGTGTCATGTCACATCATGTCACATTGATTTGGATAGAGCCCCACTGCTGACTGAGTCTAGTCCAGACTCCTCAGGCTGACATCCCACCTTCCCAACTTTAGTCCCTCAACTCCCATGGTGTACATACACCATGTTCCAGCAAAACAGGAAACTCTTCTCAAATGAGCCCTGTCTTTACTTGGATTGCTTTCCCCACCCTATTCAAACCAACCCATTTCTGCCTATTGAAATCCCACCCATCCATCAAGATCCCTGGTCGCAAGTCACTTTTCCTTGAAGCCTTCCTTGATTTCTCTACTCATGGTTATCTGTCTCCTTTGAACCTTTAGGCCACTGAGCATATTTTGCACCATCTTATGATTATTTTTTTTTACTTTACCTGCTATGCTCCTTGGGAGAAGACACTAGGTTTTACAAACTTGCATTTCCTGCAGGACCTTGCCCAATCGGAGTCTTGCACATAGAGTTGTTTAACCTTTAAATAAATGTTTGATAGCTGTTAGTTGAATTGTATAAGTTCTTGACTCTATAACCAAGCAGTGTGGTGCTGGAAAAGTTTAGGACATATTTTTAGGAGGTAAAAGGCACACAGATTTGGAATGAAAATAGTCTACTCAAACCATGAAATCCTCTGAGCTGAAAAATAATACTTAGAATTCAGATAGAATATTTGACTTCCAGAGATGTTCCTTTACCTATGCTATAAATAGATTGTGTTTATTCTAAGGCAATTTTTATTTATTGAACACTAGGAAAAATATTACTTCTATTTTCTTGACACTTCTAAGTTCTTGTCTTCAATATTTTTTACAAGTTTGATTATTAATTATCAAAATATCAATAGCCTTAAAAAATGATTTAAGACTGTCTACTTTTTTTTGGCATTGAGTGGTCAAATATACAATCCTAAAGACTGATACTTCAAATAAATACAGGGAACTTCTTCTTATATATGTATAAGTCATCTTTATAATTTATTATTGATATATTCTATAATGACATATCTATTTCCTCCTTGCTTTTCTGCCACAGAGTTGGGTGGCAGGCAGCTGAACAAGCACTAAAGAACTTTCCCTATTAACTTTATTCTGCTGTTCAGGATGGATTGTGACATTGACAGCATTATGGATCACTCAGCATCCTCTCCTCCCCTTTATTTTTTTCTAGTACTTTGTTCTCTTGGGGCTGTGGGGCATTTCAAGGTGGGTTCAGTGCATTAAATATGTGTTTGGTCTTATACAGTACCAGGATGGTATACACTAATGATCTCATTCCAGATTCTGGCTTCATTTTTATCTCTCTGTGTGCAATGCACTCAGCTAGATCATGATCAGCCAGACACAGTCCCAATTCCACTCATCTTGCTTATTTGCTTAAAGGGTTTCCACATGTGCCATCCACACCACTGTATTTCTTAGATTTGGGGGCAAGTTCCCTTAAATGTGGTCACCAAGTACAGATTTGGAGCATCTGAAAATGAAATAAATGGATTAAAACTACAAAAGAGAAAAAGAATTATATTCTCTTGGCTTTAGCATGATGACTAGGCTTCATTGCATAAATGCAAAATTGCCAGTCTCTGAGTGATAGCAGAAAATAGTTTAGTAACCTCTGTCCAAAATGTTGGCCCCACAATGATCTATAAAAGGAGATCATGTTTGGTCAAACTCAATACTTATAGATAAACGACTAGAGGTTCTGAATGATGTATAAGAGATGATCAGTCATTTTTTGGCTAAGTGCCCCTTTTCATATAAATATGGGAGTTTAAGTCTTAAACCCCTCACTTTTGTCATCTCAGGGTTTCCAGAGCTTTCATATAAGACAGAAGGCTTTGCATTTCCTGTTCCTTTTGCCTAAAAGTCTCTTCCTGCAAACATGCACATGTCTTGTTCTCTCATCTCCTTCACGTCTGTGCTCAAATGTTCTCTTCCTTCTCAGTGGGAGCTTATGTTATATGTTGCAAAGATTATATCTCTCTTCCTTCCCTGTTGTACTTTCTCCATATAGCACTTACCACCACCTGAATGATTATACACAATTTTGTTTATAGGCTGTCTGTCTCCCTCCACCATTGGAGGGCAAGAATTTTTGACTACTGCAGTGTCGTATCCCCAGTCCCAAGAAAAAGCCTGGCATATAATAAGTACGCAATAAATATTTGCAAAGTAACAGTGAGTAAATTTAGTCTTTTCTCCCTTTCATTATTTTATTATCACCTTGCCAGAACATAAATCCAATCATGTTACTCCCATGCTTATAAACTTTCAATAGTTCCTCGTTACCTACAGAATACTATTCCAATGTCTTTCCTTGGCATAAAGAATTCCAAACCAACTTTCCAATTTTTCCTCTTAGCACTTAACCACTCAAGATTCCCCAAACCTGCCTTGACCCTTATATCTCCAAGCTTTTGTACACACTGTTCTTTTCATCTACAATGCCTTTCCCACTTTCCTATTTGGACAACTCTTAATCATTCATCAGGATCCAGTTGAAATTGGGGATCCTCTAGGAAGCTTTCCTCATCTATTCCAGGCAGAATCAGCTTGTCTCTTACCTGGTTTCCTACATTTATTATAGCACCAATGACATGAGGTTACAATTATTTATACATCTGTGTTCTTCTATTAAAGTGTGATATTAGCTTTTGTCTTTCTTAGTCTCAGTCATTAATAAGATTATATATGTAAAGCTTTGCAGACTAGTTAAAATGCAGTTGGTGTTTAATCTCTCTTCATTTCTTTCTTCCTGACCATGCCTCAAAACTGAGCCTGCTTAACATGACATATAGAGTCTTCAAGAACTGTAAACATTGTATAATCATCTTTGAACCCTAGTGAGTTCTACAGAAACTGACATTTTACAAGATTTTTTAATGGAATAATGGATGGAAAGATGGATGGATGGAAGGATGGATGGAAGGAAGGATGGATAAATTGATGATGGATTGATGGATAAACAAATGGGCCTCCAGAGGCCAAAGTTTCAGGTCCTTTCTATGACCTCATGGTTTTTGTTTTTGTTTTTGTTTTTGTTTTTTGCAATACTACTTTTCTTCATAACCACTTCATTACCATTCTTTTCATATGTGCCCAATTAGGTGATTCTACATATTGTGGGGATATAAATGGTTAATTGCAATCTCAAATAATTCACTTTGGAGACCTAAAATATATGTTAAAAAAAAAAGGTTCATCTGAGGCCAGGCTGAAAACCTGGACAAAAAAGTTAAAGGTACTGTGTAGAAAACAGCAGCTTGCAATTTTTCAACTTCTAAATGTATTATTCAGTCTTTGGGGAATAAACAATGAGCAAAGAAAGTTAGAGCTGAATGCATTGGAAATTGTTTTATACTTGATTCCAAAAAAGGATTAAAAGGACTTGACATAGAATAGAGCGATTTTATCAAGGCAGAGGACACTGTGGAAGAAAGGTCATAGAATGTAGCTGAATACGGCCATAAATCACGTTAGCAATCAACACACCCAGTGTTCTATGCCCACCAGCAGTGGCCTGTATTTGAAAGAAAAGTGTAAATCCCTCACCCAGCACTAAGTTTTGCAATCCTAAACTGTAAAAAACACTTCTTTCTAAACCCATCCAGGGATCAGAATATGACCTGATAAAGAGCTTCATTTTATTTTAGTTATAAAATACATGGGATGGGAAAAGCAATAGTATCAACAGTGCAGGATCATGTGACAACAGCCTTCTGTACCAGTGGTTTCTACATGTAGGACTTATAGCCCTGTGTTTTCTATGTCTCTTTTATTCTGGGAATCTCATCTATCATTACTCGACTCACCAAGCCAATTCCTGCCCAAATCCTACAATAATACCTTGAACATCAAAATCACTCTCTCTAACCACAGAGCTCTATCTCTTTTCTTCTATCATGCCTTCCCTCCTACTGAACCCATCCTCTTCAGGACCTCTTGAACCTCACTTTGGAAAGACAATAAGAATGCCAGTTTTCCTCCAATACTCCCTTCTCCACCCTCAAAATAATAGAAGCCCCAAATTTTATCAGGGCACATAATTGTTCACAATAAAGGCTACCTTTTCTTGCTTTCCTTGCAATTAGATGTAGCCTTGTGACTAAGTGCTGGTCAAGAGAATGGTAACAGAAGTGACAGGGGTAATCTCTAAGTTGTTCCTTAAAAGGAAGAGAGCGTGCCATCTTGCTAACTAGAATATGGACATAATGGTGAGTTATTCTGAAGCACGTGAATGAGAGCAAAGCAACAGGATAAAAGGACCTTGGGATTCTGACAACTTTTCAGAGCAAAGATGCCATAAGCTCAGTGTATAATATAAAATAGAAATAACTTTTACTGTGTTTAAGCCATTGGTATTTGGGACTTCTGTCATAGCAGTCAACTTATAGCCCAACTAGTACAATCCTTCACAAACTGACCTGTCCACCAAACACATTTTTCCACCCTTGTTTTACAAAGTTTTCCATAACCATTGGTAGTTCTCAATGTTGGCTGCATATTGTAATTACCTGGGACATTTTTCAAAAATCTTGATACCCAGGGCTTACTTCTAGATCAATGACATCAGAATTTCTGGGAAAGACTCAAGCATCAGTATTTTTGATGTTATCCAGGTGATTCTAATGTACAACCAAGGTTTAGATACTTTAGATGATCTACTGGTATCTTGAGAAGTTGGAAGCTGGTATCTTTGAAGTTGGAAAAAGTAAAGAAGGTAGTAGAAAGTATATAGAATGAGGATTCATCATATTTTTTTTAATGTTTATTTATTTATTTTAAGAGAGAGAGTGGGTGGGGAGAATCCCAAGCAAGATCTGTGCTGTCAGTGCAGAGTCCTATGTGGGGCTCAACTGCACAAACTGTGAGATCATGACCTGAGCTGAAATCAAGAGTCTGATACTTAACCAACTGACCCACTCAGGCACCCCTCCTCATATCTTTTGCTGAAAAACTTGATAGAGCTACCCATTATCTTGCTGGAAGTTTTGAAAACTCTCAGTTTACCACAATGGGAACTAAGTAGGAAATACATTCCAATTAAAAATAGATCTACTCTATGACCCAGCAATAGCACTGCTAGGAATTTACCAAGGGATACAGGAGTGCTGATTCATAGGGGCACTTGTGCCCCCGTGTTTATAGCAACACTTTCAACAATAGCCAAATTATGGAAAGAGCCTAAATGTCCATCAACTGACAAATGGATAAAGAAGATGTGGTTTATATACACAATGTAATACTACTTGGCAATGAGAAAGAATGAAATCTGGCCATTTGTAGCAACGTGGATGGAACTGGAGAGTATCATGCTAAGTGAAATAAGTCAGGCAGAGAAAGACAGATACCATATGTTTCACTCATATGTGGATCCTGAGAAACTTAACAGAAGACCAGGAGTGAGGGGAAGGGAGAAAAAAAAGTTACAGAGAGGGAAGGAGGCAAACCATAAGAGACTCTTAAAAACTGAGAACAAACTGGGGGTTGGCGGGATGGGGGAGAGGGGAAAGTGGGTGATGGGCAATGAGGAAGGCACCTCTTGGGATGAGCACTGGGTGTTGTACGGAAACAAATCTGACAAAAAATTATATGTTAAAAAAAATCATTCAGTTCAATAAAAAAAGGAAATACATTCCAAAGCAGTGTTTTGATAACTCTTTTATTTACTAACCTTGATTTTTTTCCATTTTTTTCTTTCATTAGTAATATAGAATTGAACTCCAAATTAACATCTTGCAGAAAAGTGCACAGATAGAAAACAGGGGCCACAGGGGAGCACCAATCACCAAACACCGCACTGTATAAAAAAAGTAAAGTTTAGTCCAAGGAATGACTTAGGTACTTGGTAGAATTTTTCATTCAATGTTTAAAATACACAGACCACTTACTATATTGTACACCTGAAATTATATAAACACAGCACTGTATGCTAACCATACTGAAATTAAAATTAAAAAACTTAATAAAAATTAAAAATAAAAACTAAATTTACAAAATACACAGACCCAACAGTCACCAGGCCTGAGAGATTTATAATCAGAAAGACAGACAGAGAGACAGAGAGAGAGAGAGAGAGAGAGAGAGAAGAGAAGGGGAATGTGGTGAGGGGAGAGAGACTGAGAGAGATGGGGTGGGAGGGAGAGAAAAGACAGAGATAGTGGCAGAGAGACAGACAGTTATAGCTCTTGAGGGGCCATTAAGGTTCAATTCCCTTGCCACACACCTCTCCCTCCATTCACTCAGCTCCTGTAAATGACTTTTCTGATTTACAGGGCAGGGAAGGGGTTATTCATTTCCTGTGTATTATTCCATTACTTACTAATATCTGAAACCAGACTGAAAGATGGTATAAGCTGAATGGGAAGAGAGGGTGGGGGAGGAGTTATAATTGTATGAGTTATTCTTTTGGATTTCTTTCTTTCTTTCTTTCTTTCTTTCTTTCTTTCTTTCTTTTGCCAATGGGGCTCATTTAATCTAATATTTGGTATGGCAAAAATACCATTGTAATTTACTTAAACTATGAAGGAGGGAAAGGCAAGATTTTTTATTTTAAGTGCCAAGGAAATAGCCCGTAGGACTTGATCACTTTTTAAAATTTAGTGGAGATCCAAAGTCTGAACTAATACACATTGTCATCACCTTTCTAGGCTGTCCTTGGCTAATGTTCCTTTTGAAACTAATGTTCCTTCTAAGAGGATATTCAGTGGGAACATGAAATAGTGTGTCTCTGGCTAGATCTAGTGGGGGCTCAAAAGATGTCATTTATAAAAAAGCAATTTGTCACAACTTAGACCTAGTTTTAATGAAACAGAGAATGACATAAAGTCAGCTATCAATGAGATATAACATGGAAAGAAGGCAATTTGCAATAGCCTTCATTTAAGTTAGAAAGTAGGAGTTGGTTCTTAACTGTTTCTGTTTGTATCATCAAAGCCCAGCTTAGGTTAGGAAACTAATTTTTAAATGGCTTAACAGAAAAGGCTGATAACTTGACAAGAGCTGTATACCTTGCAATTAATCACAGAATTTATACTTGGGTGGATAAGAACTTGTTGACTAAAACATTAAAATAATCATTTCAGAGGATCAGTACTTCACAAAAGGGAAAACAACCACTGAGTCATAGATTGAACATTCTTCAGAGGGGATAGAGGCAATTGGCTTTTAATGTGACTTTTTTTTTTTTTTTTGCTATACTATATAATATTTTATTTGCTGACCTACTGGGTTTTTTGGTTTGTTTGTTTTACCATAACCTTACAATTCAGACTATAGTTTTTAGAATCTCTCTTTTAAAAATCAAGGATAATATTTCTTTTGTATAAAGTCTACCTCGTGAACTATTTTTTTAATGTTTTAATTATTTTTGAGAGAACACATGTGGGGTAGGGGCAGACAGAGAGGGAAATAGAAGATCCAAAGCGGCTCTGTGCTGACAGCAATGAGCCTGATATGGGGCTTGAACCTATGAACCATGAGATCATGACCCAACCCAAAGTCAGACAGACTGAGCCACACAAGCGCCTCTCATTAACATTTGTATATATACATTCGAATATCTCAGAGCGATACCATCAGGGAATTTTCCAACAGTCTTCCCATCCTCCTTTATTCTAATTTTTAAAATGCTGATTTTGTTTGGCCACATGAAATGAACCATGATTGGTCTAAGATTCTTATGGTACAGCAAGGACCTCTTTTGCTGGCTATTTATTTTCTCAGCAGTAGGTGGTGACCATGTGATCCAACTCTTGTCAATCAGATGTAAGAGGGAATCTCCAGAGGCCTTCTGGGTAATATTTTGCTTTCTGACAAAAGGGATGGATATTTAAGGAGATTTTCTTGGAATGTTGCTATTCTTCCTGTCTGCAGTATGGATGTAAAGGCCTGATGCTTGGCACTGAAACATACATCTAATTACTGACTGCCCAGGAGGCAAGAGCATGACAGAAGATGAAGATAATGTCAAAGATACTGAACCAAGCCCTAACACTGCTTTATTGTTACTGTTGTTTTTTGAACTTTAATATTGTTGAGCCACTGAATAAACTCTGGAATTGCCTAAAACTAGGCTCTTATTAAATAAACAATAAAGGGGCGCCTGGGTGGCTCAGTCGGTTAAGCGTCCGACTTCGGCTCAGGTCATGATCTCACGGTCCGTGAGTTCGAGCCCCACATCGGGCTCTGTGCTGACAGCTCGGAGCCTGGAGCCTGTTTCGGATTCTGTGTCTCCCTCTCTCTCTGACCCTCCCCCGTTCACGATCTGTCTCTCTCTGTCTCAGAAATAAAAATAAACATTAACACAATAATAATAATAATAATAAAATAAATAAATAAATAAACAATAAATATCCCTTTGATAAACCCATGTGTATTGGGTCTTCTGATATTTGCAATCAAAAACATCCCAACCAACACAGTTCTTCTTTCAGGTCATGAGGTTTTATTACTTTCTCATATAGTTATGGAGATGATTCTTCATTAGTTTCCCTTTTTGGTTTATTAATCCAAATTTCATATAACCGGTAACCTCAAGAAAAGAAAGAGAATCGTTCTTTCCCTGAAATCAAATAATTATTACTTAAAAATATTAACTAGCTATATGGTAATATTAACCATTAATACACAGAATTGCAATCATTTCCTGTTGAGAATTCTGACAAATTTGACAAGCATTCATCTGAAAGGTTAGTACTATGACTACAATAGTACTGTTTCCATGTTGAATGGACATTGTTGTGTATTTGCCATAAAGAAGCAATTTTTTAAATTTATTTTTCATTTGAGAGAGAGCGCACATGAGCTGGGGAGAGGAGCAGAGGGAGAGAGAGAGAATCTCAAGCAGACTCCATGCTTAACACAGAGCCCAATGCAGGGCTCAATCCCATGAGCCTGGGATCATGACCTGAGACAAAATCAAGAGTTGGACACTAAAATGATGGAGCCACTCAGGCATTTCAAAAAGTAATTTTTGGTTACATTTCAAAGTTTACAGACTAGTTCATATTTCACATATTAGCTCAGTTGATTTTCACAAAAACCTCACAAGGCAGGCATTATTTTTAGCTTAGTTTTACACATAAGGACACCAAGACAGAAAAACTAAGAGAACTGTTCCTGCTAACTCAACTAATACCTGGAAGAACTTGGATTTAGAGCAAAGACTATGTTTTACACAATACCATGCCATGGGGAACAGTCACTTGGACAGTTCTGGGGCTCTCAGCCATCAGCCCAAATATTCCCAGATCTCATGATGTGTTATTAGTATTTATATTGAACTTTATAGAACTTAAGAATAGATATATATCTGCCATTCCCATATAATTGCTAGCCTAATGTAAGTTTTGGTAGAACTTACCAAAGTTGGCTTAAAATAAATTTTGCAAAGTCCCAAGAGGGTACCAGGGTGATACCTTCTTTGGTTCACAATGGGGTTACATCCAATAAACCCATTTTAAGTTGAAAACATCATAAGTGAAAATGCATTTATAATGCCCAACTACTAAACATCATAGCTTAGACTAATGTACCTTAAACATGCTCAGAACACTTACATTAGCCTACAGTTGGGCAAAGTCATGTAACACAAAGCCCATTTTATTATAAAGTGTTGAATAGCTCATGTAATTTATTGAATACTGTACTGAAAGCAAAAACCAGAATGACTGTATGGGTACAGATGGTTGTAAGTGTATTGGTTGTTTACTCTCCTGATTGCATGGCTGATGGGAAGCTGTGGCTCCCTGCCACTGCCCAGCATCGAGAGAGAGCAAGTATTGTGTCACCTATTGCCAGCCCAGGAAAAGATTAAAATTCAAAATTCAAAGTATGGTTTCTACTGATACTGAGTATCCCATCCTAGAGTTGAAAAATTATAAGCTGAACCATTGTAAGTCAGGGACCATCTGTATTTACAGGCATTCTTTCTCCTGACACTTTCATAGTAATTTTTCTTGCTATTATAATCTTAGGTCAAATTACAATTAATATGTAAGCCCATCCAGGGCAAAGACTCTCGACTGGTTGTTTTTGTCTAGCATAGTGCCTGCCACGTAATAAGAACTCCATAATATTTATTGTTTAATGTTTATTTATTTTTTTTAATGTTTATTGAGAGAGAGAAATTGCATACACATAGGGGAGGGGCACAGAAACAGGGAAATAGAGGATCTAAAGCAGGCTTCACATTGTCAGGCAGAGCCCAATGCGAGGCTGGAACCCACAAACTGTGAGATCATGACCTGAGCTGAAGTTGGACGTGTAACTGACTGAGCCACACACGCACCTCCTCCATAATATTTATTTAATCAACAATGAATTACTAATCTAATTATGCATAGAGAGTGAAATACTTTCATCTTTTCTTTCTTAAGCATGTTAGTGTATTGTCTCAAAAATTTACTTTGGAAATACAAAGCTCTCAGCAGTTTCAGGAAAGAAACCATTATAAATAGAAGCAAGGTGAAGTTTCTTCACACTTTGTCCTTCTTGAACTGGTGCAAATATCCAAAAACAAGAGGAAAGCAATTAGTTTTTTCCAGTAGTAATGGTAGTTTCTAGAAATAGCTTATCCATCTTCCATTGGGACCTGTCTTCTTTCTAATCACTTTCTTCTCATGCTGGATTAGTTTAGAAACATCATTGCCAGAGTTTAGTCCGCGCCTTTGGGTTTTAATATTGCAACCACATCACCACAGGTAGTGAAGTAAAACAGCTGGATTGAGGAAAGTTACACATCTCTTAAAGTGTCAATGGAGCGCATTTATAGCTCCAGAAAATCTCAATTCTCTGTGAAAGTTAAAAAAATTTTAAGGAATGGGGCACCTGAGTTGCTCAGTCTGTTGAGTGTCTGACTTTGGCACAGGTCATGATCTTGTGGTTCACGAATTCGAGCCCCACATCGGACTCTGTGCTGACAGCTCAGAACCTGGAGCCTGCTTCGGATTCTGTGTCACCTCTCTCTGCCCCTTCCCTGCCTGTGCTCAGTCTCTTTCTCTCAAAAATAAATAAAAACATTTAAATTTTCTTTTTTTAAGTTTTAAGGGAAATGAATGGTATTTTTGAAATGCGCTTCTGTTTTCATAGAACTTAATTGCTCTAATAAAGGGAAGTTCATAACTGGAATTCAAAATGTTTGTGAATTATCACTGTGCAAACTGAGTTTGTCCCAATGGGAAGAACAACCACTCCAAGAAATATTCACACTTGGATTTTGTTTTTTGTTTTTTGTTTTTTAATTTTTTTTAATGTTTATTTATTTTTGAGACAGAGAGAGACAGAGCATGAACAGGGGAGGGGCAGAGAGAGAGGGAGACACAGAATCTGAAACGGGCTCCAGGCTCTGAGCTGTCAGCACAGAACCCTAAGCGGGGCTCGAACTCACGGACCGTGAGATCATGACCTGAGCCAAAGTCGGACGCTTAACTGACTGAGCCACCCAGGTGCCCCAGGATTTTGTTTTTTTAATAGTCTACTCAAATTTATTTTGGCAATCAAAGTCTTTTTAGAATTAAGGACAGATGAAATGAAATGAATTTTTCAATGAAAATTTTCACACAACAAATAGTCTAAATTAACTTTGAAAACATCAGTTGACTAGAAAGTCAGAAAGCCTATAGGGACTAAAATATATACCATTCCATGACCCCAGGAAAACATGGGTAGCTATAGTCACCATAATATTAGAACGGTGACTCTTACTATATTAATAGCAATATGCAAGGAAACTGAGGAAAATGTGTGCTGTCATTAATTAGCTATTAATCAACATTTGCATTCCTAGAGAAGAAATTCTTGAGAAGGAATAAACTGTGAAAATAAATGTTCCTGCTACATAACAGTATGAATCTCACAGGTTTCTAGCCATTTATGTACCAATACATCAGGTTCCCACAAGGTGACTAGGGTGTCAGTTATTAGAAACCTAAACTTGCTTGTTTTTTATTTCATCTCAAGACATCCACCATATTTTATTTCTCTTCATTTTGAAATAGCTATGTAGCATGGTGGCAAAGTCAATGAGAAGGCTGCTGGTGGTGAAGACAGCAAAAAAAAAAAAAAAAAAGGATTTGATTTAGTTTATCTATATCTCCATCTTTATCTGGAGCAACATGTATGATGTGTTTCCTTAAAGAACTAATTTAAATAAAAACATATGAAATGAACATAATTTATAACTTCATACTAGTATTGAGTAGTTGCTACAGAGAAAAACAATTCAACCACCATTGGATGGATAAGGCATGGTTATCAATTTTTTAAGTACGTATGTTTTAACACTGGGATCCTTTTCCTTAGTTTAAATTTTTAAGTAGAACTGCAATATTTAAGATGTTCAAAAGTAGTATCGTTCTAATTGAAGAAGATAAGGAACAATCAACTCTCTCCCCCCAGTAGTTTTAACACACCTCCAGAGACCCCTAAAGCTCCCAGATAGACAGTTGGAAAATCACTGGGAAAGTAGCTAGACTTTAAAGCCAGACCCTATATCTGGCTCAATCACCAGAGCTATAGGACTTTGAAAAATTTTTTTTGCTCCTTTGGGCCTCAATTCTTTCACAGAATGAATGATCTCTAAGAGTCCTTCCAGAGCCAGTATTTTTTTCTGATTACTAAATATAACTATTCACATTAAAAACTTGCAAAGAAATCTATTGGAAGTAATACAGGAAGAAAGGCACCCATGATTTACATTAGCATTAAAAGCATGTTGTTCTGAAATATGGTGTACTTATTTACTCTTGAAAAATACAACAAAAAGTCATCCAAACCCTTAGGGTCACATTTCTTGATCTACAATCATTATATTCCATCTCCAGCTTAAACCATAGCACATCACTACACATCAGAGAAAATATTTGTTACTTCACATGTCTACAGCCCTTAATGTCTTACAGCCTTTAAGATTACATATGTAATATTTTCAATTTCACATTAGCAAGTTGGCAAGTAACTCATTTTCACTTGGAAAAGTTGCCATTATCATTCTATATGAACAGCATATGATTTGGTCAGTGGTATTTGCTTGATTGGTCACCAAACTAATTACATATTTTTATTCAAAAAGTCTACACTCACCTTATAGCTTTCTTCACAAGTTGATTTTTTGTTTCTCTGCACAGCTGTTCTATATTATGCAACTATGTTGTGCAGTATTTCACATATAAATAAATGTTCAAGTACACCTGGTAAAATTAGAAATGCTGTGGGTGTCGAGGAAGTTGTAAGGGCAATGCTGAAGTGATTGCCCAGGCTGGGTAGAAGATAAATATAGTCATAAGGAATTGGTAGGCTAGATAGAGAGGAAGGAAAGTATCAAGGGATTTTTACATCCTAGTGTTATTCAAGAGCAAGGAGGAGGGTAGAAGGGATGGTCAAAGGAGAGAAAACCAAATGTCTGGTTCTCAAAGGCAGAGAAGAGCTGAGCTATGAGTTCCAGGTATAGATTCACAGGTTCATTGTTGAAAGGGAGAGAAGGAAGAGACATCTGAGGTCAAGAGAAGGTGAATGCTAGAGACTGAATATTTGTATCCCTCCTCTCCCTCCAAATGTATATGTTGAAATCCGAATGCCCAATGTGGTGGTATTAAGAGGTGGGCTTTTGGGGTGATTAGGTCATGATGGTGGAGCTTTATGTATTGAATGCGATTAATGCCCTCATAAAAGAGACCCTTCCTTTCCCCATGTAAGGATACAGTGCCAGCTCAAGCTATGAACCAGAAAGAGAGCTCATATGAGGCCACAACCACCCTGATCTTGGTGCCTGATCTTGGACTTCCCAGCCTCCCAAAGTGTGAGGAATAAATGTCTATTGTTTATAAGCCACCCAGCCTATGGTATTTTGATGTTGCAGCCTCAACAGACTAAGATAGTGAGTCTGGGGGTGTCATAGATCATCAGGAAGGATCTAAAATGGTTGAGGCATAACCTCAGAGTCCATACATGGAAACATTGCCTCAATAGTTACTACCACATCACCCAAAGTGTTCAAGCATGTCCAGATGGCCACCAATAGGATGTGTTTTTCACATCATGTGGGAGGTTGAAAGGATAATTCTCATAGCTCTTTCTTAGCCCTAATATTCCATTATTTCCACCAGCAAAGTAAATAAATAAATAAATACATAAATTAATTAATTAATTAATTAATAAGTTAACCTGATCTTGCACAAAGATAAGCATTTATGAGTCAAATTATTCAGCATATATGGCAGTTAACTAGAGATATAAATAAACCTTTAAACTGATAGAAGCTGAGAGATCCTAAAGTCCTGTTTCTCCATTACACAGAAGAGAATACTGAGGTCCAGGAAGAACACATGATTTGCTTAAGGTCATTAGACAGGTTTGATGACTCTAGACTCTGGATTAATCTCTTTTTTTCCACTATATCATGTTGCTTTTAAGCCATTTAAATTTTGTGCTGATTTGTGAATTGAAGATAATAGATGCCATTAGCTGGCCAGATCTCTTTGAACAAAGAGAATTGAAGATTTGAGACAACTATGCAGATAATTTTGCTTCCCAAGATGTTATAAATGTTTTAATGAAAATATCCAGATAATTGAAACCTGACTATTTTATTTTAAAAGTATTTTTAAAAATAAATACCCTATTGTCCATTTCACTTTACTAAATGCTCAATGAATGGAGATATTGGTCTCATCTCTCTGAAATTCCCATAATAAATGATTCACTTGAGAAGTGCACTAAAAGGGAGGTAGACAGAGACAGAAAAAGAGAGGGAGAGGGAGAGAATTGATCAAATTTAGCATCACCATTAATGGAACAAGTTTTTCATGTTCTGTACTAGGAAAATATCTCATGTAGTATTTTTGCCAAAAATGTTTAACCTGAATCCAACCATAAGGCAACTATCAGATATATACTGTGGGACATTTTACAAAATGATGGGTCTGGATTCTTCAGAAATACCAATGTCATGAAAGTTTTTAAAAAGCAAAGGGACTGTTTTAGAGAAAGGAAGACTAGAGAGACATAACTAAGTACAATGCACGATTCTTGATAAGATCCCAGTGAGAAAAAAAAAAAAAAAAGCTAAATTAGACTTAGGACAATTAGGGAAATTTGAATATAGACTTTATATTAGATACTTTTATTGTATCAATGCTAAATTCCTTGAGTATGACAATGATATTGTGGCTGTGTAGGAGAATGTCTCTATTCTTAGGAGATACATGTGGAAGGATGAAGGGATGAAGGGATGATGTCTGCCACTTATTTTCAAACTGTTCAGCTATAAAAAAGTGTGTGTGTCTGTGTGTGTGTGTGTGTGTGTTCATGTTGGGGAAAGATAGAGGGAAAGACTCTGTGTGTGTGCGTGTGTTCATGTTGGGGAAAGATAGAGAGCATATGTGGCAGAATGTTAATGATTGGTGATCTTAGGTGAAGGGTATGGTGAGTTTTCACTGTACTTGAAAATTTTCAAAATAAAAAAGTTGGGGGGGGGAAATTGAAGGCTCTGTAAGCTGTTTTCCTTTATACAAAATATATAGTAGGAAATGAATAAAATTAGAACCTTTATACCTTGTCCAGTAAATTATTACTTGCCCTGGGCAAGCATCTATTAACAAGGCTATGATGAAGCATTTTATAATACTTGATAACATGCTAAATAAATGACAGATCTAGTTGTGTATATTTCCTTAAGAGAGTCTCTCTCCAGTTATAGGAGTTCAAATTTAGTAACCATGCATTTCAGAAATGATGTAGATAAGAAAATCCAACTTCTAGAATTGCAGATCACCAACATTCCTCAGTCACAACTAATCAGAGGCAATGAATATGGCCTTTTCTTCCCTTTTAAAAAAATCCCACCATACCCAAATAGGTCTACATTTAGCATGTAACAAGTATTTCTCCCCCAAACTGTACAAATAACTATAGAAAGCATCATCTAGTACTCAAACATTTTTGAGTTATTCTTTGACAAGAATTATAATGGTTAGTGTAAAACAGACAAATCAAGACTCACCCTTTGGAACTGGAACAAAGATGGATGCCAGCTTTCCTTCAAGCATATATCTTTACAGAATCATGTGGATACCTGAACAAAATTGGAATTCTGTTACTAAGGAAGAAGACAGGGAGAACATTTGTTGAACAGGTGGCCATCAGTGTCTACTACAAGGAGCAAATCAATTCGGTAAATATTTTGGAAGACCAACAAAGTGTTGGGAGGTGAAGGTCAGAAGACAAAAATGGTACTCAAGACTTTAGGCTTGCATCTCTGGAAAATCATGGCACTATGAACTGAGATAGAGAATATAGCAGGGAAAGCAGACTTAGGAGTAAGATAATAGGTTCTGTTTTTGTTAAGTTGAATTTGAGATGCCCTTAGAACATCAAGATGTAAATATATAGCAAATATTTGAAATTCATTTCAGTGTCATCAGTATATGGTAAAAATGAAAATCATGAAGCAGTTAGATTACCCAAGAGAGTACGTAGCATGAAAAAAGCAGTGGACAGAAGAATAACTTATAAGAGAATAGAAAAGGAGTGGATAGGAAGGTTTTAGGGGGACTAGGAGAGAGCAGTGTCTCATCTCAGAACCTAGGCCAGAGAGATGGCTTTGAGAAGTAAAGTGAGAGACATTGTCAAATGTAAAAGAGAGGTCCAAAGATGTTAATGGACTTGCCAATATGAAACCACTGGTGACCTAAAGTGACTGGAATATGAAAACAGTATGCAGAGAAGGGAATGGAAGTGGAAGTAGAGAAAGTGATGTAAACTAACCCTTTGAAAAGTTTTGGTGAAAAAGGAAAGATAAAGATGGAACATGTTAGAGAAGGGTTGGAAATTAGTGCGTTTTAGGCTAAGAGTAAAGAACAGAAGGAAGAGAGCAGTTGGGGATACAGGAGGGGGGCAAAAGGGTAGGAAGTGAGCCTTGAACCAGGGGGTGGCATTCATTTTCTGGGCCAAGAAGAAATGACATAATATTGAGAAATGTACTGATGAAGAAAATATCACGGAAAGAAGTTCACTGTCCTTCATTTTATCAGTGATTAGGAAGTATCGTAGTCAGGACCTTTTCAACTGCAAGTGATACAAACCAATCTCAAAGAATTTAAGAAAAGAAGGACATACATTAGCTCACATAACTTAAAAGGAGTATATGATCATCACGTGTAGTTAGAACTAGATACTCAAGTAGTAGAATCAAGATCTGTCTTTTTCTTGGCTCCCTTGTCCTCTGTTGATTATATTTCATTTCCAGGCAGGCTATGTCTACTTAGCACTACTTAGCAGCAATAACATCAAGAAAAGAAAATGTCTCTTTTACATTCATGCTTCTGAGGTCTTAGGAAAGGTTTTGATTGGCTTATATTGGGTAAAATGCCTACCATTGAAACAATCACCATGGCTAAGAGTATATGGCCATCCACATAAACCAGACATGAGAATGGTGAATGGGGGCGGGGGGGGGGGATGGGGAGTGGTAATTAGCAGAGTAAAAGGGGCTTGGACAGTGAGCAAGCAACAAAAGATGTCCACTATCAAGGTCATTTGCCAATGGCAAGGGTATTAGGAGTTGAGTAAAACACTTCTAAAGAATAGAGATTTGGAATAGTCCTAAAAAAATAGATGTGGGCTTAACTTTGCCAAGTAATAAGACTGACAGGCAGGAAACATTGAGGATCCACCTGAAGTTGATTAAGTCAGTACAGACAAGATTTTCTCCAATAGTGCTTAGCTCTCAGGGATAAACAAAAACAATAATACTATGTATGTGTGAGGCATTTCTCAGAAAGTGCATGTACTGACTTATTAAATCTTTATAACAACTCTCTGAGAGTGATGTAGGAATCAGGTTGTATGTGAGTAGAGGAGGCTGATCATAACACTGAGATTTCACTGATGGATGCAGTGAAAGTAGAAGGCTCTGAGGGAATCAATCCTTTGTGAAAGCTAAGGACAGAAGTGGGGCTGGAAGGAGGCCAGTGGATAAAGAGAGTAAGAAGTTGACAGTCTCTGTGAGGCTGATTGGGATTGGGAGTGAGAGAAAGACAGACTTGGAAGAACAAGAAATTGTGGTCAGAGAGCAGAACATTAGAGTTTGAGATTTTAGGGGGATTTCAGATTCATTTCTGCCTTTCATTTATATCTCTAATCTACAAAAGGAGAGTCTTAAAAATCATCTATACCTATGTCTGATTGAGTCCTGGCTTTAAATGAGTAAGCTTGAACAAGAAATTTAACTTTTCTACATAAAAGGAAAGTGAAAGGAATACAAACATAATACTAAAGAAAGCCACCAAATAAAAAGAGAGAAATAGAAGAAGAAAGGAACAAAGAAGAACTACAAAAACAACTGACAACAAGAAATAAAGTGGCAATAAATACATATCTATCAATAATTACTTTAAATGTAAAAGGACCAAATGCTCCAATTAAGGCATAGGATGAATGAATAGATAAAAAAACAAGATCCATCTGTATGCTGCCAACAACAGACTCACTTCAGACCCAACGGTACATGTAGACTGAAAGTGAAGAGATGGGAAAACATATACCATGCAAATAGAAGTGGAAAAAAAGCCAAGGTAGCAATACTTATATCAGACAAAATAGACTTTAAATAAGACTGTTGCAAGAGATAAAAAAAGAGCACCACATAATGATAAAGGAACAATCCAACAAGAGGATATAACAATTGTAAATATCTATGCACATAACACAGGAGCATATAACTGCATAAAGCAATTATTAACAGACATAAAGGGAGAAATTTACAGTAATATAATAAGAGTAGGGGACTTAAACACCCCACTTACATTAATGGATAGATCATCCAGACAGAAAATCAATAAGGAAACAGTGGCTTTGAATGATACAACAGACCAGAAAGATCTAACTGATATATACAGAAATTCCATCCCTAAACAGAGGAATCCACATTCTTTTCAAGTGCAGATGGAATATTCTCCAGTAAAGTTCACATATAGGCCACAAAAAAGTCTCAAAACATTCAAGAAGACTGAAATCATATCAGGTATCTTTTCTGACAATAGTATGAAACTGAAAATCAACTACAAGAAAAATTCTGCAAAGAACACAAATACATAAAGGGTAAACAATATGCTACTAAAAAATGAGTGAGTAAACCAAGAAATCAAGGAGGAAACCAAAAAAATATATAAGGACAAATGAAAACAAAAACACAATGGTCCAAAATCTTTAGGTTGCAGCAAAAGCAGTTCTAAGAGGCAAGTTTATAGCAATACAGGCCTACCTCAAGAAACAAAACAAATCTCAAATATAACAACCTAACCTTACACCTAAAGGAGCTAGAAAAAGAAGGGGAAAAAATCCCAAAGCTAGTAGAAAGAAGGAAATAATAAAGATTAGAGTCAAAATAAATGTGAAATAGAGACCAAACACACACACACACACACACACACACACACACACACACACATACACATACACTCACACTAGAAAAGATCAATGAAACCAGGAGCTGGTTCTTTGAAAAGATCAACAAAATGGATAAACCTTTAGCCAGATTCAAGAAAGAAACAGAGGACTCAAAACAAAACAAAACAAAACAAAACAAAAAACAAAGAGAGAGAAGAAAAAGAAAAGAAATTTAAATTTTCTGAAACTCCCATTTTTCAACCATAAACCAGAGGTGATAAAATTCTTACCTCATAAGTTGTGTGAAAGTCAAGTGAACTGATAAATATACCTACATTTTATTGTATCTGATTTGCCATAGATGCTAAATCTACTCTGAACATTTACTATCCCTTTTACATTATCATCATTGTCATCAGCTTATATATAGTTAAGAGAAGCTTTAAAGAACTCATAAGAGCAACAGTCAGTGTCTTATTCATCATGTATTCTTAAGACTTAGCACAGTGTCTGGCACACAGGAGGGACTCAATGAATGGATATGGAACCCAAGTTATCTGCTGCCTTCCATTTCAAGGATCACCTACCTCTAATGCCTTTGAAGAAAAATAGTTTATTCTCATATCTGCTTCTGATTCAGTCCACACCAAAACTTGCTCTCTGCCTGTTTTTATTGAACAATTATTTGTTGAAACCCACTTTGCATCTGGCACTAGGAATATAATGCTGCAAAACAGCTCTCATAAAGTTTCTGACCACAGGGGAGGCAGACATTACTGAGATAATCTTACATATAAATGTAAAATTATAACTATGATATGTGCTCTTAAGGGGAGGCTGTCGATAGCCTAGGAGATTGACCTAGTCAGGGAGGTTGGGGAAAGTTTCCCAATGTAAATGAAACTCGAGTTGAAGATGAGAAAGAATTTGATGAAAGGGAATGGAAGAGCTCCTTTACACAAAGAAAACAGCGTAATTTCTGTAATAAGGAGGAGATGAAGAATAAGCCCTGTGTGATTGGAGCAGAGAGAAATAGAGGACATGTTGTGTTAGATAATGCTGGAAAGGAAAAGTGGTATCTCCATTCATTCTGCCACTGGTGACCACATGGAATTATAGGACACCATTTAAAAATGAAGAAAATGTCTTACTTCACTATACTCTTTCCCTTAATTTTCCATTCACCACTAGCCCAAGACTCCTCTGAAGAGTAGAATTTTTATACAAAGTTTTGAAGTAAAGGAGGGGGTAACATGATATAGCTTAGAATAGAGGACAACTGAAAACTGGATAGACATTATTAGTCTTAAAGTGTTCCAAGGCCATCTTTCACTTCAAACTCAGCTAGGATGGTAATTCAAGGCCATCTACTCTGGGTTCCTACTCCTAGCAATGCAGTTGCAGCCATTGTTTCTGCTGGTGTTTTTTCTCTTCAGCCTCTCCAAAGTCAGGCTCTTAAGCCTGACTTCCACCACTACAGATGAGAAGAGACAGTATGTACATTCGTGAAGGAAGGTTCATTTCTTTGAGTTTATTTCTTCCATCACAGTGAATAACCAAGAACTCCTAGGTTAGCACACTGAAAACCAGTCAGATGACTTTGTACAAGCAAATTCCCTTTAACAAAACAAAAAACAAAACACAAAACAAAACACACCAAAAAAACCCCAACCTGCTCCACTTACAACTTGCCATTCATTTAACAAGCATTTATACAGCACCTAAAATGTGCCACCAAATGTGCCAGTTTCTGACATACACAAAGATGCATAAATCGTGGTCCTTGGCCTGGAAGTGGTCACAAGACAAATCATTTCAATATGATATCTTACGATGGTGCTATAATGGAGGTTTAACTCTGTGTTGTGTAAGCACCCAGGAGAATGATTATCTCTGGGGAAGTGGGATGGAGGGACTTCATGCAGACAGCAACATTTGAGATGTGGCCTTGAAAAATGAATTGGAGCATTCCAGGAAGAGAGAGAAGGTATATTCCATCACAAAGAACATGTGGGAAGGCGTACTGGATGTGTTGGAAAGTCTGTCTAGGGAGATGAACCAGGCGAGGTAGACAGACTTTATGGCCTTAATAAAGCAATGATGTAACCAAATCAATTTCTTAAAATGGACTTCAAAGCTCTGGAAATGCCATGTGGCATCATAGCTGCTTTAAGAAATTTTCCTTAGATGTTGTATACATTAGTCAAGAAAAATTCAGCCAGTTATCCTGGGTGTTTAGAAAATATTTTTAGATTCTATCCAGATTGGCATTAGGAAAGCCAGCAATAGATTTCTAGCCTCTCTGTGGTTTGTTCACCTCCCATTTACTGTAGTCCCAAATCAGAGCACTGGACAGACTAGGAAATAACTTTCTTGTACAAAATAAGGATGCAGTAGGTATGCAGGTGAAATTAAATGTAATCCTGAAGCTGATTCAGAAAGTCCAGTCAATTACTGGTTATCTCTGTGTGGATTATCCATTATTAGATTTACTCCATTACTTGGTAATAGTAAAAGCGATAATTTATTGAGTGACTATTAATGTGTCAGGAGCTTTATTTATGTTAATATGTAACACACATACCTTCTTGAGGTAGGTTTTGTCCCCATGATAGACACAAGAAAACTAAAATTTATAAAGATTATATAGCTTGCTCAGAGCAGAATGATTAGGAGGAGGGACTCTAATGCCACAAGTTTGTGTTTTAAACCTGGCCCTGCCACTCATCTTGACCTTGGGAAAGTTGCCTGACCTCTCTATGGCCAAGTTTCCTCATCTGTAAAATGGGGATACTTACCTAAGCACTTAGAAAAGTTAACGTCTTCATTTACCTTCATGACTGAGGATAATGGAAGGATGACATTATTCTTGAGCTATATGACTGTAGCTCTCAAAATTCAGCATGTATAAAAATCACTAGTGAAACTTGCTGAAGCTTCAGATTCCCAAACACATTCTCCCCTCCCCACCTAAAGATGCTGGTTCAGGAGGTCTGAAGTGACTAGTGCGTTTCACTGTCATGTCTTACTTAAGTAGAGAAAAAAAAATATGCTTTTGTATTTTTGTGTTTTTCTTTCTGTTAATTATATAAGCCACTAGCTGAAATCCCCTGTTATTAACCTGAAGCCCATTTGGATTTCTGCAAATCCAAGGCTTCATTCTCTTTCTTGTTCTTTTGGCCCCAACACAATGCCTGGACTCCCCAGCGTCCAGAATTCTTTAATAAAGCTCAGAACTATTTTGCCTTCCTCTAGGAGTATGGAAGTGGCACTAATTTACCAACTTTTAGCCCTTAAGAAATAGCTGTCGTGGTTTAACACATCAAAAATACGAGTCTACTATCGTAACAGGCTAGGAATTGATCACAGTCCTCAATGTTTATTTTTCTTATAAACACGGTAAGCACTAAATAGAAGGAATGAAATAAGAGGCTAAGAAAATTTTGCTCTTCACCTTACCCCTTCAAAGAAACTTCTTGAAACAAATCCTGGGGCAAGGAAGTTCTAATATTTTACAGAAATTAAAGTGTTAGGACTCACTCTCACAGCCAAGACAAAGCTGGCCTGGGAATTGTAAGTTGATGAAGGGTTTCTCTCCAGCGGGGATATGCCAGACCTCGCCTCTGTGCCTTCCTGAGCTGGGTCCTTGTGCACTGCATACTCCCTGGACTCAGTCCCACCTCCACCAGCCCCCCAGGCAGGAGGAAAGCCAGAATCTGCTCTATCCTGGGTTGCCACTGACAACTAGAAACTGTAGGCCTGGGAGACAGCCTCCTGGGCAGCCTGTTTTTGCTCTTTCCCAATCTGTTCAACTCAGTTTCCTGCCGGCAGGAGTGTTCTTTTTGTGCCAGCTTTAAACCACTGAGTGCCCTGGGCATGGGCCCGGCCTCTGGAGCCTCGCCCAGTGCTTGGCCCAGCTCTTGGCCCTCTGCCCAGGAGTTGTCAAGTGTCTGCACCGGTTATCTGTCCCTTCAGTCGCCTGTCCTCCAATCTTCTCCTTGGAACAGTGGGATGAGAAACATCCATTCTTGTCATTTTTCCAAGTCTACCCAAAAGCTACTTCATGCCCTTGTTAAGGGAATGGGCCCAGTGTGGTTGCAAGCACTGGCTAAATGAGAAGGGAGGGTGCTGGATTTTTAAAGGCATTTGGGGATTCCTCTACAGACCCCAGGGATCACAAAACATTTTAAAGGGCCTTTGGGCCCTGGACTGTGGATTCTTCAGGAACCAGAACCTGAACACAGCCTCAGCTTACAGGCCTCTTGTAGAACTTCTCCATCCTTCAGATCCTTGGGCTAAACATAGCCTTTTAGAAGAAGGGAGGGGGAGCGGACCCTGGCTAATTTTAGCCTTAAAGAGCTTGTATGTGAGGTTAAACCTGTCAAGCTATACCCCTAGGATGTTATACAGCCATTCAACAGCTGCCTTCTGGGTGCCCCAGATAGGCCCAGTGGGTGCACACTGGGAGGGGATGGCCTAGAGGGAGAGAGAAGAGTCAAGTGTGTGGGATGGAGAACAAAACATGGACTTGGAACAAAGACTGACATGAACTGGAGTCAAGGCTGGAGGCTCTTGTGCCTTCAGAGTTTCCACACCAGGTTCCTGAGCACAGAGATTTATGCCATATTTAAATCTCCAAAGTCAAATGGGTTCAGGAAATTGTAGGAAAGTAAACATATTATTTAACCACTAGGTGGGTGGTCATCACATATGTTACATATCTGAAAATTTAAGTCAGAACAGCTTGAACCTTTCCATATCTAATTCCCAATAGTAGTTTAGCTGAGTTAGTCTTGTTTATTAACAAAACCAAGGCTTCTTCTTTCCTCCTACAAAAGGCAGCCCTCTGATATAAATCTATATATAAAAAAAATAACCCTTGGTTTCCAGAATCGTAAGGAAGAGAGCCAATTTTTTTTTTCTAATTCAAGATTCTTTGTTTCCACGTGTAAACAGAAAAAGATGACTATCTTGATTTTTAGAAAGCAAGTTGAGTTTGCAGAAAAGGCAGTTGGAAAAATCTCATTTGTACCTTTATATACAGAAAATTCGGAAAGAAAAGCACCGGTGGACCAAAAGTCATATTGAGTGCTAAATGTGATTGTCATGATGACCCTGACTATACCCACAATCGAAAGATATTCTAAACTTTAAGCTCACAGTTTAGTTGATCGCTTCTTTTTCACATCTACCCATTATATAACAAGTCATAGAGTAAATGGTCATTTCAAGCACTATTTATCAAATTCCCACATTCACAATAGCTGGACCTACTTTCTACATTCCACTTTTAAAAAGTCACTAAAAATTCTTTGGCTCACAGGAGTAAAACTAAACATCCTGCCATGGATAATGGTAAGTGAAATTGCAATCTGTAGTCTTAGGTGTAAAGATTAGCTTCACTCCAAAGCATTTCCAGGTAAAATAACTTCAAATGATAAATTTTTCTTTAATATTCCTTATGGACAAAGAAATTCCATAATAACTTTAGAAAAAAATTATACTTCCATGCAGTATTAAAATATTAAAAATATTTTTATCCATAAAACTACAGTTATTATCAGGGGTTTACTAAACAATTAGAATTTTAGAGTCTTTACTGTCTAATTTAGCATAACTTTTTGGCTAAACACATAACCTCATAATATCAACACAGAATTTTTACAGCAGTAACAACAACACTCCTAAACATGTAAAAACATGTTACAGGTTATAAAACAGCAAAAGATTTCAACTGTAGTCAAAGTAATCTTAGATTAAAACTGGCATTAAGTTCTTATAAGCACATTCACTTACCATATAACACTAGAGATTGGACTGGCTATTAAAAAAAATGAAGGAAAAGAGAAGTAGGACACTAGAGTATAATGTGTGTGTGTGCATTTAAACATGCATATATGTATATTTATACATGTATATGTGTTCATATATATATATATGTGTGTATATATATGTATGTGTATATATATATGTATGTGTGTGTACATATATATGTGTGTGTATATATATACACACATATATATGCATATATATATATATATATTTTTTTTTTTTTTTAGTAGAAAATTCCAACCAGCCCTATGGGGAAGCAGGAACATCTCTCTCTCTCAGAACTGCTTTCATTTTGACCCAAATTTGCTGGCTTGCTTGAAATGATTCTACCTTTTGCATTACAAATTCATTTGAAGTAAAACTGTTGAATCTTAGAAATTTAGAGCATCAAAAATTATTTATCTTATTGAATGGATGCCATCATTATTTAATTTTTATATACTATTTTTTTTCTTTTTGTCATTCATTTGTTAAATTTTGTAATTTTAGTCTAATGCCAATCAGTAATCTGCCTGGGCACTTGCCTTAGTAGGCACATGTCCAGATCAAAAAATAGCCTATCTTATGGAAGAAATGTACGCAAACATTTACACATCATACAAAATAAGGTTGAAATGGGTAGGGCCACTGGACTGACACCCATTTGTCACTTTCATTGCAAAATGCTGTGAGCAGCTTTCAATATGCTTGGACAAATTTAGATGAATGGAAGTGCTGACTAATGATGCCATTTTCTATATACCAAATATATATGAAGGCCTGAAAATCCTGAGTCATTCATGTGAACTACTAAAGTGACAGAGGAGGGGAACTTAGAAAAATGATAACAAAATATCATGAGATGGCAAATTAATAAAAAGAAATAGCATTCAGACATGTAAAAAGATAAAATATGTTTACTTTTGGGGAAGAGATCTAAGTCTAGTAAACAAGGCCAAGTCTTATTAATTGCAAAAATTGCATTATGTACAAGCTTTTTAGCAACAAAACTATTTTAACCATCAGAAACTAAGGGCTGTTATTTTAGGAAAATGGAGTCAATACATTTGTTTTTCCTAAGGCAGGCAGGGGCAGTATTGTGCTATTCATGAACTTCATTAATATTCATTAATTTTTAAAGCAGTTTGGTTAGCTTTGGCCATTATCTATGCAGATAGTTTGCCTTTAAATAAAAATAATTTCAAGAACATCATTATTTAAAAATGTAATTAGCATGAAATTTGAAACCTATGTTTTCATTGGCAGATATTATATATTGAAGGGTATATATTTTTCAGAAGGATATGTTTTAAATGAATTCCTGGGGTAAATTCTAAAAATCATAGTGACCAAAATAACCTAAATGTAACCAAAAGTAAACTGGAAATACTTTTTAAAATTATTCAAATTAATTCCCTCTTTAAAGAATACCATAGTTGACCCAATTAGCTCTGCAAACCAATTCAAAATCAGTTGTTTGACATTCTTTAGCATTTCACAGTAGAGTATTTTCACCCGTCCAGCACCTTAGATCCCCAAAGATCCCAGTGCACATTTAGTGATATTTACCTTATGAAGTAACTAAATCCAGATGAGCGTAGCGCTCACATCACTGTAAAAAGAAATTGTTTCCTCATGCTTACGGCTCCCATTGGGGAACTAGAATCTGAAAACTCTGAAAATTATCTTTGTGCAACCAGGAAATTATGGACAGAAATGGAAAATAGTTTTATTTGTAAAGAAGTCCAACCATAGAAACCATACACTACCTTGTTCTGCAAAAGTCCTCTAGCCTTTGTAAATCAGGTTTTTTACACTATGACAGATTAACAACCAGGGCAAATAATTCATGCATGTGGAGTTGGAAATGGAATCCTCCACGTGTCCTTGTTGATTCATGTCCACACAGAGGTATAACAATGTTGAGGAGCACTTTGTGGATTACAAAAAAATGAATAAATTAAAATTAAAATGCCACCCGAAGAAAAGAAGTCTAAATAATGCAGGGGAAATTTTGAGGCATGGCCAACAGGAAAATTCACTGTAGGGAATAAACTTTCAAGAAAACACATTTCTTTGTGTGGGTTTTTATTACATTTTATTTTATTTTATTTTTAAGAACTGCCTGCTTCATAAGTGTATTTGAATCAGTTTGATTTGTGTTTGTCAAAAGTATCTTTCAGTCCCTGAGAGACACCTGAATTGCATTTTCTTTAGATTTTGTTTTTGGCCTTCTGTTTTTGTTTTGTGTTTAAGGTAAGCTGGTCCCTTGGGAAGGGTACAATTTTTTTTTTTTTTTTCCCCTGTTAAGGATATTTTGAAAAAAAAGAAAAACTGCCTTCCTTCTTTTTATCATAGATACATGACTGTAGATATAATTTTTCTAAAAACATGGTTAATAACAGCCAACGAACAAGAAGAGTAAATCAAGTGTTTAGCTTCCTAAATGGATCAAACTTGCCTCCCCACTCCCCCACAATATCCTAGTGGGATAGTGGGTAATAATCTCTTCAGAGGCATTCACTTTGACTTATTTTTGAAGAGTAGAAAAGAATTTTCCTGCACCCATAAATGGACAGATTTCCAATTCAAGGGAGCAAGGTTGGGGTTGCCTACTTTGGGTATACTGAACCCTCTCAGCCACCCATTGCAGACTTTAGGTTAGGTCGGGGATACAGCAATTCTCTTTCTGATCTCTCGGCACTGAATGCCCCTGATGTGATCTTTCAAACCAGATACAAAGTTACTATCACTGCCTGAGGTTCCAGCTCCTCCTCGAAAACCTGTGGCCCTCAAGTGGCACTGCTTCGTGAATGCGTAGGGTCACAACTCTGCAAGTCAGGCCTTGTCCTCTCCAGCAGTCTGTGAAGGATTGATCAGTCCAGATAAAAGTATGGAATGGAAAGGGTTAATCAGCATCCCCTTCTTCCCCTCCTCCCCAGAGCTGGGCTGGGGGGGTGGGGGTGGGGGTGGGGGTGGGGGACACACGCGCCAGGAGCACCTCAGCGGGGAGCAACTGGAAACCACAAACACCCAAACTGGGTAGCAGCAACTTGAACTAAACCTGGAGACCTGGTTTAGGGAAAGGAGTTCGTTTAGACCGAATGGTTTAATCAAGATATCAGAAGAGACCTATTAAAGACAGAAAAGGTAGTACACCCCTGCCCTCAAATCTCAAGGATTTCTTTTATGTAGCAGTTGAAGCCTCAAAATACATTTTATGACCCTAATGCCCTTTATTCTGAAAGATCCCACGAGGTGTCTACAAAAAAGTCCTACAGGAGTGTAGAAAGAGCAGTGAGAGTGTAGAAAGCTTCCCCTCCCCCGGCGTCTTTACTTGTCCAGAGATTCCAGGTAACCTTTGTTGCCGGGTCTGGGGACGCAATGCAACAACCTTGGCCCCAGTCGGTGTAATCTCCAAAACAAGGGCAGTCGAGAGACTGCAGGACCAGTTCTCCAGCCCCAGCCCTCCACCCACCTACCCAGCGCTCAGCTCCAACCGTCCCGCAAGCCCCTCCGCAGCCCCTTCCCCACTCCCCATCCTGGGGGCCGCCCCTTATCTCCCCCAGAAATCCGCAAGCGCTCTTAGCACCCACCAGCAAATTTCTAACAGCCCCAGCCTTCCAGGAAGGGGGAAAAAAAAAAAAGACCATGACATCACGGGCAGGTTTATTTGGGTTTGTTTGTTTGCCTGTTGGCTCGATTAAATACTCGTGGAAGGTGAACGTACCCCACACAGGAGAAGTTTGATGTTGACAAACTTCTGGTGGCAGCGAGACTGTGTCAGCACAACTTCCGGGATAATGAGAGCTGCTTTGCAGGGAGCACGGCAGCGGCGGCGGGAGGCGGCCGCAGGACGGAACAGCAAATGCTATTCAGCCCGAGCAGTTTCAAGCCGCCCGAGCTGGGGAATTACTGTAGTCGAGCTACGGCTCTTACCACCGGCGCTGGATCTGGGCGCGCGTTAGGGGGGGAAGCTGCAGGCACAGGGCGCCGAGAGGGGAGCTTTCAAGTTACTTTGCTCCATCCCTGCACCCGGCAGAGGCTTGCAGGCTGCGTAGTAACTGCAAACATCTTGTTCCCTGCTTCTTTGGGCGGCCTCCCTGGAACCAACCAACTTTTCTCTCCTCAAAAACTCCCTCTTTGTTTCAAATAGGACTCTCCAAAATTTATTCTTGGGAAGACTGACAGCCGGGGTCAAGAAACAGCTGTTGAAGTTAATGTTTCTTCCTCCCACTTCGTCTGATGGTTGTGCCCTGCCAAGACAAAGTGAGAGGCACTGCCTGGTGGCTCTTTAAACAGACATGCATTTAGCCAAAAAAGGGTGGAGGGAAGTTGTTGAGGGGGTATATTTTCCTGCTTAACATACAATCTGATCAGAAATGCGACAGCATGTGCCTTTCAACTTGTGCTGATTACTTGCTGAAAAGATGTTGCAGCTTGTAGTTTTGAACACTTTGAGCAGTGGGGGCAGGGATGGCGGGAGATGCGGCTGACACTTGCCATGTTTTGATAAACGGGTAAAAATTTTAAACCTTCCTGAAAAGCACCTCGCACCCCCTAAGAATAGTAGAATGGCCTGCGGGAGGGAGAAAGAGTTGCATTCCTTTGCAGGGTTTAATTCACATTTCAGAATTCAAGTCATTATGCAGAACAAGGGCTTGCCTAGAGCTAGGCAAATTGTTTTTATTTGGGGACCTAGGCCAAACCTGGCTGGTGCTACTAGCTTGGTGTCTTTCTCCAGATTTGGCCTGCCTCCCCTCCCCTTCTCCAACCCAAATGCTGTGCCTTTGCCCAGAGGACTTACTCTGGGGAAAGCTACCTTCTTTCTGCTGCTTGCTTCATGAAGATTGGTTAGCACAGCCCTTTCCCTGCTTGCTCTGCTTTTTAGAATGCCCTGTGGACTGCTGAGGGGCCCCTTGGGGCTGTCCTCCTGAGACTTCAGCCCCTGACTGAGCCCTCCCCAGGTATCCAGGCTCTGCAGTGGGAGTGGGTGGATGGGAACTCTGTTCTTCCACATCAGAAAGCTTAACCACTGTTCCAGCTGACCCATCTTCCTTTGGGAATGCTCGGATCACCTGGCCTCTCTCAGACACAATCCTATGAAGACATAAAAGACCCTCCTTCCTCACCATCAGGTTATCCTGTCACCACATCGCAATGCAATGCCATCACAAAGTAATATTGCATCAGGCCTGTGGATATTTTAGGAAGCTCTCAAGCTAAGTCTAACTAGCCTTCCATGCAGGCATCAGGGCCACACTGCCAAAATCAGGGCTGTGGAGCTGTCGGACAGGTGGCAGTGATGCCCTCTCTATTCTAAGCTCCATTACCCACTTGCTCCTCCATCCTCCAAACCAATCAGATCCACTTGGTGGCTTCCTCACCCCTCTCTTTGCCTAAGTCCCAAATGCCGCCACCTTTGTTTTCCCTCATCTCTCTTTACAAAGTATTCAGGTCCACTTTCTTTTTTTTTTTTAATTTTTTTTTTTCAACGTTTATTTGTTTTTGGGACAGAGAGAGACAGAGCATGAACGGGGGAGGGGCAGAGAGAGAGGGAAACACAGAATCGGAAACAGGCTCCAGGCTCTGAGCCATCAGCCCAGAGCCCGACGCGGGGCTCAAACTCACGGACCTCGAGATCGTGACCTGGCTGAAGTGGGACGCCCAACCGACTGCGCCACCCAGGCGCCCCTCAGGTCCACTTTCTGATGCATTTCCTGTTTTTCTGCCTATCATGGTCATTCACTGAGATCTTAATTTGTATCAGTTCTCACTATAGATCAACTGAATTACACATGGAGTGGCACTGGCTGCTACACACACAGCCTCCAACTTGGGGGTCTGCAATCCTTCCTGTGGCTTGTTTGACTTGGGTGAACTTTTCTCATTTTCTCAGACTCTGGATACCCCAGCTGGGTTGGCACAATGGCAGCAGCCAAGAGTCAGTGTACCACCCTCAGCAAGTGCCCCCTTCTCTAGTCCTGCTAATGCAATCCAGCAGCCAATTGACTTAAATTCCTTCTGCTTTATTGTTCTCTGTCCTCAGAGAGGCCAACTCTCAGCATAGAGCAAGGCTGTGAGGCAGACCTCCGCTGATCCTGGAGTTGTAATTCCCCACTGCTGGCTCCTGCAGTTTTATTACGGCCTCCTTTTTTCTGAGATTGACAGACGTAAACCTCCAGTGCAGAGGCCTGCAACAGCACCCTGAAAAGACTTCTTTGTGTGGAAATGTAACCTTAGGGCAAAGTCTGCCCAACTCCAGGAAAGGCACATTATCCTGCTACAGGGCAGCACTGTGCTGGGAAAATGCCAGATTTCTCCTTCTGGATGGCTACCGGCAGCCTCTCAGGGACAATTTTTTTTTTTTTTTTTTTTTTTTTTAAGTTGGGGCTGGGGGGTGGGGATTGGAAGTACTGTTAAGTGGAGACCTGTAGTGGCTGTCCAGGGAACTCTACATGCAATCAGAGGAGTCAGATGTCTTTCCTTCAGTCAGTGGGTCTCTAAATACAACCACTCCTCAAGGACCCACACACTATCCAGGTCAGGATGTCCTCTGGTGGGGTGGCAGATAGCACCATTTGCTCTACCTTGCCTAAATGGAATGCCTTTGGATTGCTTAGAGAATCTGATCTATTTATGCAGGTGCTGGGTTAGACAAATTACTCCAAAAAGCAAGGGTGAAAAGATACAGAATCTTAATTTATCATGCAGGATTAAAGTCAGATTTAAATCAAGTAGAATTATTAAGGGATTTAGAGCCCCAGTCTTTTTCCAAAGAGGTAAAAGGAGTAAAGAATCCTCTTTGTTGAAGTAAAGTCAGGAAAGTAGCATCTTATTTTTGGAGTTTTTTTTTTTTAATCTACCTTTTAAATGTTCACTTATATTTTCAGTCAACTTGATTATCAAATGCATACGATTAGGCATTAACTATTCCATATAGACAAGTACTAAAAAGGTGAGATGAAGGTGTGCGCTTGTCATTACAGAGGGTTCCCTGTAGGAACTGGGACAGTGCCTGGATTAAGGGACAGGTAAGATATAGCTAGTTAGAGAAGATGAATTTGGAATCAGGGAGAGGTTGGAAAAATACCAGTACAGTTCATATGGAATCTAGTTGAGATGTTCAGTCCTGTAGCCCCAGGAGCTGGAGTTATTAGGATTGAGAGTTTAACACAATGGTTTTAGTCAATGTTTTTGAAAAATATATTCTCAGAGTCAAAAACATGGATAGTGAAGGAAATGGAAAAAAAGAGATGTCCTTAGATAGTGTCTGAGATTACAGAATGTGGACAGAAATAAAAATACACAATGCAGTTATTTTCCCCTTTCCATTTTCCTCCTAAATTTAGGCAGTATTTTAATTTAGAATTAAAAGCTTAACTGATCTAGCTTCTCCTCTAGTTATCCCATCCACACTCCAGTTCTGGTTTTGGGCAGAACTACAATTGTCCTTTGTAAGGAATTGCATGATCTCCTGTGCTGGGTTTCTAATGTGGGAAAATGTCTACTAGGGAGGCTAAGACCACCAAACTAGTTTCATTATGACCCAAGGTACCCTTAAATCCAGCCTTTCAGTGGTGGGCAACTGGCCCAGCCCAGTCTTCCTCTATAGGGCTCATTAAAATGCTATTTACATTTTACAGTATGGTCCTAAGCCATAAGTTGGGATTTTATCTTGGCAAATAGAAAAAGAATACTCTTGTGATATCTGGGCCTGCAAAGTTTTAACTTCTACTATGGGCCTGCTGGTGATTTGCAAAACAAGGTGGTAGCATATGAAAAAGGGATCTTCCATTTTAGTTCAAAGGAGTTGGCAGGGAAGTGAAGAACAAAAGAAAAACCCATGATCACAAAATTAAACTTATTAGCCAAATAAATTTTAACTTTTGCCTTCCTCTTAAAAGTGAATTTAATGTTTTCCAAAAGTATGCAATCAACAACTCTGAAGAAAGCAAACTTTATACTTTAGTCCTGAACCTACTGCAAAGGCGGTGAGCACATCTTCATAACTAACCTCCATCTCCTTGCCTTGGAACTCTCATTCATGTGACCAGAATTATTCTAGATCAAAAACAGTATCATTAATCCCACTCACTTTTAGGTGAACCAAACTGTCTGGATTCTTACCTCAACATGCCAAATTAAATTAACATTTTAATGATGTGTTTCTGGCATTGTTCAGGCTTCATAAAGAGTAACTCACTTTATCAAACTCAAGGCAATAAGACTAAACAAGTGATTCAAAGATACGAATCTTTTCCAGGTTTGGAAATTACATTTCCTTGAGTTCTTCTGAGACAACAAAGATTCTTCAAAATCTACAAGTCCAACTATATGATGCTACCACCTTTCCACAACAACCATTAGGAATTACAGTTAAATAAAAACTTAAAAAAAAAATTTTACAGCTAGAACCAGTTATGAGAATAATGTTTTGCAACATCCTCATGAAGGCCAAATGAAAATCAGAGGTCATCTCTCAAATGGCATTAGGCCAGAAATCTAAGACCTCTGAAGATGCTTGACATCTTGCCATGTATCATCATAATCAAATCCTGGACAGGGTATTCTCATCTGAGTTTCACCGACTACCAGTAAGGGGCATGTGCAGAATAATAAGTGATTCAACTTCAGTCTCCAGTTAGAACCTAACATACCTAATAGCATGGCATAAAATATAAGCTCTTCACCTATCAACAGCCTGGTGATATCTGCTTGGAGAGCCATCTCAATTCTGTGGTTTATAAAATTCTAGGATTATTGTGATTGCTATGTGGAACTCTCAGTTAAAAACAATGAGCCCTTTCTCAGCTGCAGAATGGTGAACAAGGTCAATTACAGAGGGTTTTTTAAAAGCAAAATTTAGAGGAAAGCAACTACTTCATGGACCTAAGAGAGCTTTTGTTGACAAACACCAATCCCAGACCCTGGCAGTTACATAGTACATTTAGGTTCTCAAGGAGCTTATCCCCCAAAAGATCACAGTAATATAATATTTTCTTTTTTTTTTTCTAACCAACAGGTGAAACCAGAAGGTGTCTTCCCATCTCTATTTACAGAAGTCATGTGCCAGTCTGCAGAGAAATGCCTGTATACGCAGAAAGACTTCAAATTTATAAGTATATCAAGAGGCCTCCAATGTCATGCATCTAATTACAATATAATCTAAATATAAATATATTTTTAAATATAAAAAATATGATAATGAAAATTAATAAATGCCATCATTTTTTAGCACTGCACTGGCAGTTGACTTTCTTTTCAGGGCCATTTTTACAAAGAAACAAAGTTATTATCTCTTCTCAGGATTTATTGCAGATGTGGCGATTATAGAGAACCATAAGATCTTGCTTAAGATGTGAATACCAGGTGGATGGCTGAGCCCACTCACTAATCAAGTGATTTGTTCTCAGACAATAATGTTTGGGATTCTGATGCTTGCCTCAGCAAAACTGCAGATTGTTTTTTTTTTTTCATAGACCTTTGAGGTTGTCCATAAGTCATTGCTATGTTCAATGCCAACTCCTCACATTCTCAGACATAAAGAGGGCAAAGAAGAAGAGAATGTGTAGCTCATTATACACAAGTTATTTTCCTATTGTTTAGGATGTTGAGTACTTTTTAGAAATTTTTCAAGGCAGTGACTCCCAGACATTTTCCATTAGAAAGGGGTATTTTTGCATTTCACATACTAGTTTGTTTTCACTCTGCAACAAGGGAAGCGACCTATATAATTTGTCTTCTATTTTATAATGATCACAGTAGTGAACTAAAACCTTTTTTTTCTATATCCAATTCTTCTATGATACTATTTTGCAAGGTAATACATATAATAAACTTTTCCTAAAAGATCAAATGATTTTTAAAATTTTTTTAAAGTTTATTTATTTATTTACTTACTTACTTAGTTATTTAATTTTGAGAGAGAGAGAGAAAGAGAGGCAGAGAGAGAGTGAGGGAGACAATCCAGAGCAGCCCCCACCCTGTCATCAGAGTGCCTGATGTCGGGGTCCATCTCACAAACCATGAGATCATGACCTGAGCTGAAATCAAGAGTCAGACACTTAACTGACAGAGACACCCAGGCGCCCCACAAAGGATTTTTTTTTTAATATACGGTTTTTTAAAGTTTTTAACTCTCACTCTAATAAGGTCATACTTTCCCTGTATTTTGAAGAGCTGTAAAGAACAAGTTGGTACAATAAAGTGGTAAATACTACAGCACACTACATTATCTCTATATGTTATATAGCACATATAAAGCACTTTTATCCTATATATTGAATATGCCATACAAAGTGAGTCTGTAATTGAAGTGTCTCAACAGCATATTTTTCAAAGTGAATTTTGTTGCAACTAAATTGAGAATCCAAAGAACTGCTGATTGTCTACTGCTTAAGCAGAAGAGAGGCAGAAGAGAAAGTATTACTCTGTTTATGTGCTTCAACTCTGCCCTAAATGGATTATTTCCAGGAGTGAAAAGGAAGACCAAGTCTACAGAAATCTTGCCAACTTCTTATCCAGGAAGACTATAGAGATTTCATGGATCTTGTTGTTGTTTACAAGGAGGTTTTACCTTTCTCCAAATTCCATTCACACAGCTGGTTTTCTCTTTTCTCCTGGGGTAAACTTCCCAGTAAATATACACATTGATCAGTGCCATGCCAAACATCTCTTCCTTCCACAAGTAGCAGGTGACAATTAGACTATAACCTGCAATGAGAAAGGAATGGATTATAAAAATTAAGACAGCAGGCTCTAGAGTCACAAGTGCTAGGCTCAAATCCTGATTCTGTCCTTAGCAGCAGCGTAACCGTGAGTCAGCCTCAGGTTTCTCATTCATAAAATAGGGCAGAAGAGTAAAAAAATAAGTACCCCCCCCCCGTTTACCACCTCATTTCAGTATCCCCATCAAAAGCCCCCTGAAGCCTTCACAAGATCTGAATGGAGCTCTAACTGGTCTTTAACAAATCTATGAATTTCTCTTCCCATGGAGAATGAAGAAACTGCATTCTTCTCTGAAGATGAATATCTATGCTCAGTTCTGACACTCACCCAATGCTTGGGCGCCCAGAATTCTAGGCAGCAGCAAAGGCTCTGAAAACTCAACTAATCACTGTCTCCACCTTGGCACAGGTGTACCATCTTGCTGAGACCTTGGGTCCTGGTGATTAGGTGCTGTTGCCTACTTCGTTCAGTCAGGAGCCTCTTACCAAAAAGCTGTTAGCTTTTTGAGGACAGGCTCTGGTAGTCTTACAGATCTTTGTATTCCTCTGAGCGGTTAAGTGCAACGCAGTATCATGAAAATAACAGATTCTCAGTAAATGTTTGTGGCTTGACTATTGTGAGAATGAGTTCTGGGATGTTTATAACAAAACAGGTTTATATTGAAGAATCCCATTATGCCCCTTCAAAATGGGTCCGTAAAAGCTCTTTCTAAGACTATACTCTTTGGACATTAATGTAGTGGCAGCCCATCTTTCTTTTCTTTTTCGTTTTTTCTTTTTTAACCTCTGGACATTTCTAAGCTGTATTAGTTAAAAATATTTTTAATTGGCTTTTATCAGATTTAAAAGTGTAATAAATTACTCATTAAAAATAAGGCCACCAAGATGAGCTTTCCTCCCTGCCCCACACCTCTTGGAAATGACTGCTAATACAGTATACTTTTCTAAGTTGTTTTATTTATTTATATTTTTGATGCATACGCTAACCTTTACTATTACTATTTCATGGAAACATTGTTATGCTATTCATATCCTTGGAACTTGCTCTTTTCATTTAACCATGCATTGTGAAACATTTTTCCATGTCAACACACAACTCATTCCTTTTTAGTGCTGCATAGTAATTTCTTGTTATCCAGCTATTCATTATCATTATCTGAATCACTAGTTGCTAAGTTGTGTAGGAAAGCAAAAATTGGTCATAACAGAAAATATCCATTAATAAACTGACCACTTACTAAATTAGTCTCTACTTAAATAGTACTCGACTTAATACTAGCATCTATCCCTACCCAGTCAATTTTACTGATGGTAGATATTATAAACATCTAACAATACAATGTAAATAAAATGCATTTCAGTGGCCATGTAAGATTGCTAATCTTGCAAAAGATGCAGAATTTTATGAAGTCATTGAAAGTGATTTTGGAGAACTGTTCCATAAGCAAATGAGTATCTGGCAGTGTTAGACCAGTTAACAATTAAAGATGAGAAAAACAACAAGGATGATAAGAGGATAAATTCTTCAAAAGGAGAATTATTTGAATATCAAAGGATTAAGAGAAGCTCTCAGGAAAACTGATGAAGACTTCACATCTTTTTTCAAAATGACCTTTGTATGATTCTGCTCTAAAAGTCAGCATGAAGTGAAGAGTGTCAAAATTTGCTATCATACAATTTTGCTGGAAAAATTATCCCCCTAACCAAATCAATACTTGATTCATTTTTTTGTTTATTCTAAAAATTAGAGCATTGTTGCAATTAGAATTGTTATCTGTATGTCTTCAAAGATAAATCACATTTAAAGATAAGATAATCTTTACTTTTACTTTTTTAAAACAAGTCTTAATCAAACCTTTTTTTTTAATCTTTATTTTACAATGCTAGACCCTATTTATTACTTTTGCAGCTTTCAACAGTCATATTATGGCAAACAGAAGCAACAGACGCTGAAAATAAGGCTTGTAATAAACTAATCAGATTCCCTAGTTCTCTCTCCATGAGGCATTTAGAAGCAGGACTGGCCACTTTGCAAAGAGTAAAGCCTCAGGGTGGTTGTATAATTAAGGGGAGGGAAGAGGCCTTAAGAAAGGAGACAGGCAGTGGACTTCCTCTGGCACTAATCGGGCACATAGATGTTCAGGCCTAATAAAATTTGAAAAAAAGAGAAACGATGTAACCTTATTTGTGTCCAAGCTGTTAAAGCAAATTATACCAGTTAAACGTGGGTATATCAGGAATTATTTTTACCAGTTACCTACTGACTGTTATTTGGGTTGTTTCCAGTTTTTTGCTACTATAAGCCATGTAGCAATGCACAACAGTGTACAAATATATATCTTGGTGCACTTGTACAAGCAACTCTGTAAAAAAAATCCCTAGAAGTGAAACTCCTGAGGTTGGAAAAAGGTATATTAAAAATGTTAACAAGCAGTAAGTAAAACCCTCCTATCATGCCACCTACAGTATCTGAGAATGTCTATTTTCCCACACCCTTCACAATGAGACTACTACCTTCCCAATCTGATTGCTGTATACATTGTTGTTTTCATTTTCAATAACATAAATTCTTGATACACAAGATAAATATTGTTCACTGCCTGCTTAGAATCTTTAGGAAGAGCCTCATTACAGACTCTGGAAAATCTGCATGATAGATACAGGGGGAGATCATCTCATCCCCTGTAATGGGTAGGGTAAGAATGCAACTTAGCTCAACATGCATTCTTCTGCTTAAAAATCCCTCTTTGAAACAACTATAGTCATTGCTTACACAAGCTTAAGTGTTTATAGTTGGTAGTGGAAGATGGAGATAATTGTTTTTGCAAATTCCTAATTTCAGGACTGTGAGATCTTTTACAGATTTCAAAATATGAGAATTAGTAAGGTCAGTAGATCCTGAAAATGAATGCCTGGTGTCATATAACACCACACTCTTTCCATCAGGATTCTGGTCACAGAAAATGTCAGCATTCTAACTGAAAAATTCTTACATATATTAAGGACCTAAAAAAGAAACAAAAAAATATCCACTAGAGTATGCATTTGCCGCAACCCATCAAACTGTAGATTAAGATGTGTGTATTTCACTGTGTGTAAATTTTACATAAAAAAGAAACCATAGAGTCCTCAAAAAATTATATATAGAATTACCATATGATCTAGCAATTCCACTTCTGGGAATATACCCAAAAGAAGTGAAAGCAGGGACTTGAAAAGACATGTGTACACCCATGTTCATAAGAGCATTATTCACAATAGGTAAAAGGTGGAAGCAACTCAAGTGTCCATCAGTGGATGAAATGGATAAACAACATATACTATGCACATACAAGGGAATACTATTTGGCCTGAAAAAGGAAGGCAATTTTGACATATGCTACAACGTGGATGAACCTTGAACACATTATGCTAAATGAAATTAGCCAGTCACAAAAGAATAAGTATTGTATGATCTCATTTATATGGGTACCTTGAGTAGTCAGATTCACAGGGACAGAAAGGAGAATGGTGGTTGCCAGGGGCTGAGGTGAGAGGGGAGTGGGGGGGTTCTTGTTTAATAGATACAGAGTTTCAGTGAAGGAAAATGGCAAGTTCTGGAGATGGACAGTGGTGATGGTTGTACAACAATGTGAATGTACTTAATGCCACAGAACCGCATATTTACAAATGATTCGAATGTAATTTTTTTATGTTACACATATTGTACCACACTAAAAACATTTTTAAACCCATAAGCAAATATTGAACTCTAATGATATGCATGCTGAAGTGTTTGGGGGGGTCGGATGCACTGATGTCTGCAACTTCTTTTGAAATGTATCAAAAAATGAATGTGAAGTGATAGGTTGATAGAGGAATAAATGTGTATGTGTTAAAGTAAATATAGCAAATGTAAATCATATAATCTGGATGGTAAATGTACGGGTATTCATTGTGTCATTCTTTCAACTTTTCTGTATGTTTTCTTGGGCACCTGGCTGGCTTGGTCAGTACAGCATGTGACTCTTGATCTCCCCATGTTGGGTGTAGAGATTACTTAAAAGTAAAATCTTTAAAAAAGAAAAGAAAAGACAAGAAAAGAAAAGTTTCCTTAATAAAATGTTGGAGGGAAATGACCCAGGCTAAAAACATTACTAGCAAATGAGAGACTCTTTTTACCACAAATTCATCTTTTAGCTTTTGTTAATTATGGGGAATAATTGTGCTGTGAAGAGACTTTCAAGCAGAGTTAAAGAAATAGGACTGATTTTTTGTTTGTTTTTAATAATGACCAGATAAGAACACTGATTTCACAAGTATCAAATAGGTATTCATTTACAAGTGACTCCATGATATTAAAAATGAACTCAGTATCACCAAAGTTGAGAAGTATCTCTCTATATATATCAAAGGCCAGTGTCATGGTTCAGCCTTTTCTTCCATTGGTAGGATTGGAGCATGTGTAGAGGGGAAGAGTCCCAGCCTACTCAATCCAATGAAAAAACGACACAAATAGACTGGCTATGATGACATATAACTTTAGAGCACTTGAGAGACTGGAGGTCCTCCTAATAAATATCACCTCATTGCAGAAGTAGACTATAAATAGCAGCTCTTCATGTCCTCATAGAAACATTTCAGAGAGCTTTACATTTTTTCCTTCAGTTCATTAAAAGGTAAACAGAGAGAGATGGCCTTCATTTCTGGGATCTCTACATTGTAGGCGTGCTTAGGCAGTTTTTTATAATTGTCAAAGCATATGATCATCCTATACCAATAACACTCTTATTGCACTGGAATAAACATCCAGAGTTTCAGAGGCGCAAACTGAATGCACCCAGGGGCAAGGAAGTAGCCCTAGTGAGTAACACAGGCAAGTCCAAGTAGGAATTGTGGTCTCTTGGAAAACCCTTATCCTGACAGAAAGAGGAATCCATAACACTGTCCAAGCCAAGTGACATAAGATAGCCAGATATGTCAGTTTTCTAAGAGCAGTCTGAGACCTGTATTTTTATATAAAATCTTCCAAGTTTAAATACGGGCAACAAATTCAAATGTTTTTCAAAAACACTGTATGGGTTAAAGGAAATACCTTTGTTGATATTCTGGGGTCTATAGGATCCCTGTGTGTGACCTCTAATGTCTGTGTGCAGGATGCAATGGTCCAGCTTTCTTTCATGTTAACGTCCAGTACAATTCAGATTTAGCATTGTTTCAACTCTTTGGGATTACATGCGCATCTCCACTGTCCCCAGTTTCTCCCCTGTAAATATGAAATATGTTCAGGTCTTTATCACTTTAAACAAAAAACAAATATTTGATCACTGCAATGTTTGCAATATTCATGCACTAAGTGTGTTTTAAAAGTCTGTTTTGGGTCGTGGACCTTTTGCAAAGAAAAGGTAAAACAACAAAAACATAGAATTCATGGAGCCCTCAATTTATTTACATTGTAATGATCCCAAAATATATATGTTTGGAACTAGGAACATATTTTTCCATACAATGACAGTTAATGAGTGCCACCTCTGGATCATGCACTGTGTAAAGCCCTGTTTAATTCTCTATCATTATCTTGACTGTACAGATGAGGAAAACAGGCTGGGAACAGGTGCACGACTTGCCAAGCTAGTGACTGTCAGAGATGGAAATCACACACACGTGCGGGTCAAGCTCCAAGGCCTGTTTTCGTTCATTCATCAGTACAGCGCCCGCAATGCAGTGCTGGGCCTGATGTTAAGGCTGTCAGGACAGACTATGAAATACTGTTGTATCCATAATGTACTTGTAGAACTATATTCCTAATACTCTGCTTCAAAAGAACCCACACTCAGGTACAGTTATGCTTCTTTTTTACCCCTCTTGCTTTTACGTGGGAAAATACGTTTAATTACCCAGGTGATACATAGATACGTTCTCAGTGTGAAATATCCTAACAACACAGTAGTCTACAGGGCAGGAAGGAAAATTCCCCTAGGCTTCCTCCCCCACTCCTAATCCCACTCCCTCTCCTATTTCTGGTTCTACCACTATCAACAGTATGGCTTGTTCCTTCCAGACTTTTCCTATGCATTTACATACATATATGTACATACATAAATATGCATGGAGCTATGTTTCTATGGTAAATACATTCAAAATTCCACCTTGGGATGTCAGAACACTTTTCTGTTGCGGCCCTGGCAACTTCCCCAGCTCCAAGCCAATGTGGGAGGGTGGGGATGAAGGCAGCTTTATTAGTTATCTGTTGCTACATGACAAACTACCCCACAATTTATCAGTGTAAAACAATGAACATTTATTAGCTCACATGGTTTCTGAGTGTCAGGAATCTGGGAGCACCTTAGGAGGATGGCTTGAGGTCAGGATCTCTCATGAAGTGGCATTCAAGACATCAGCTGGGACTGGAGTTGTCATTTTGAGGATTCACTGGGGCTGGAAGATTCACTCCCAGTTTGGCTCACTCGGTCATTACTTGCTGGAAGGCCTTAGTTCTTCACTGGCTGTTGGCAGGAAACCACATTTCCTTGCCATGAGATCTTCCCCATAGGGCTGTTGGAGTGTTCTTATGGCATAGCAGCTAGTTTCCCCCAGAGCGGGCAGTCCACGATTCACAAGACAGGACAGGGAGGAAGCTGCAACCTCTTTTAGGACCTAGTCTTGGAAGTCCCAGACCATCTCTTCCACCAAATTCTATTTAATAGGAGCAAGTCACTACATCCGGCCCACACCCCAAGGGCGGGGGCAGTTAGGCTTCACCTTTTGAAGAGAGGAGTGTCACAGGATTTGTGGACATATTTTAACACCACTACTAGAGCCATTTTGTGTGGGAAGAAAAATGAGCATGGCAGAGTCTAAGATCAGAGCAAAATAGTCTCAGTAACAGGGTGGAGGGGAGAGGTGCAGAGATAATGAGTTAACAGGATAGTGAGAGGTAGAAGAGCTGGGTTGGCAATCCTGGCTGCACATTAGAATCACCTGGGGAAATTTAAAAAGTACTCCTGCCCCCAGGCCCCACTACAGATCAATTAAATCAGTATTTCTGGGATTGAGGCCCAGGTATCAATATTGCTCAACAGCTCTCCAAATGATTCTAATGTGCAGCCTGAGTTGTGAACCATGTAAGAGCAGAGGTGCTGGAGTCCAGCCGTGCCTGGGCTCAAGTCCCAACTATGTCAATTAAGTAGCTGTGTGATCTTAGGCAACTTAATTAGCTTTTCTGTGCTTCATCTGTAAAATGGGGGTATTAATAGTACTTCCTTATAGGGTTGTTGGGAGAGTCACCTGAGTTAATAGCCCATGTAAACTGCTTTGAACAGTTCTCTGCACAGTAAGTGCTGCGTAAATGTTACTGTTGTGATGATGAGCGGCACTGCTGGACTTTTCCTCCCTCCTGCTACCCCTTTCCAAGTGCCTAAGCCAGGATAGGAGTGTGGCTTCCTGTGCTCCACCTCCCTCCCTTTTCCCTTGAGAAGGGTACTCTTCAACACTCTTCTCAGTCTCCGCAAGCCTTGCCAGCCTTAAGGCAGATAAACTGAGAAGCTGAGCTGTTGCCACTGACACAATGGGTATAGCTGCAGAAGGATCTTCTGCATCTTTAGAGGTGGTGAGACAGAATAGCACCTGGGGGTAGTGACAGGAAGGGAAATCCCCCTTCAGCCTCAGAGAGAATTGAGGACAACCTCGTATATATCAAAGGAGCAGAATCTGCACATACGCGTTGCGATTCCTTCAAGAAGCCTTTCCTTATCTATTTCTCCGAACTCCTATACTATGAACATGGTCCCTAAATTACCTGCTGCCTTGTATATTTATTTATTTACCCTCTATGTTTCCTCTCCTTCAGATAGTAAGTTCTTTTAGAGGCAAGGACTATATCTTCTGGGAGAAGTATCAGTAAAAGCAAGGAGAGGAAAATGAAGGAATAAGGGATATCTTGTTTGGATTATAGACACCACTTTAATCCTTAAAAATGTATATATATATATAGTAGAAAATGACTCTGCTTCTTTAACTGCCTCCCCCTCTCCCCCAGATTACTTTATCCCTAAAACACCCCTAACCCTAACCACCATTTTCATGAAAGAAGAGCATGAGTGTTACTTCTGCTTTTACAGCAGAGGTTAATAAACTGCCACTATTACAGGGTATTCCAGTTGATATTGGTGATGCAGGTACAGAAATAAGTTAATGAGTTAGTTCCTATAAAGAAACGTGTTTCCTGCCACCTCCCAGACTTTTAAATACGGAGAACAAACTGGTGGTTGCCAGAGGGGAGATGGGTGAGGGGATGGGTGAAATAAAGATTAAGAGTACACTTATCTTGATAAGCACTGAGAAATGTATAAAATTGTTGAATCATGATGTTATACACTTGGAACTAATATAACACTATGTGTTAATTATACTTGAATAAAAAAGAAAACCTCAGTAAAAAAAAACAAAACAAAACAAAAAAGAAATGTGTTTCCCACGCATAAATGCACAACTCTGTAGATTTAGCTTTTTTAAGCTTACTAGGATAGACGGGGTGGGGAGGGGGCATGCAATAAATAAAATAATTAAACTATAAAACAATTGCTGACAAAATTTCTACAAAGTTTTCTCCCTGTTTTCCAACATTAAAGTAATAATGATGTGGGGCACCTAGGTGGCTCAGTCACGTAAGAAGCTGACTCTTGATTTCAGCTCAGGTTATGATCTCAGGGTTCGTGAGATCAAGCCCCATGCTGACAGCTCAGAGCCTGCTTGGTATTCTCTCTCTCTCTCTCTCTCTCTCTCTCTCTCTCTGCTTCTTCCCCACTAGAGACGAGACAGAGACACAGAGAGAGAACCACACAAACTTCAAAAAAGTCACAATGATCTGAACAGACTCTATTTTTTTTCTTTTTACCCATATTTTTTGCAAGTTTATAATTTGCATCCCAAAAGTTAAAGATCTTTTTAATAAAATGTATTAAGCAAAAACATATTTGGGGCTCAGCTGGCTAAGCATCCGACTTTGGCTTGGGTCATGATGTCACGGTTTGTGAGTTCAAGCCCTGTGTCAGGCTCTGTGCTGACAGCTCAGAGCCTGGAGCCTGCTTCGGATCCTGGGTCTCCCTCTCTCTCTGCCCCTCCGCTGCTCATGCTCTGTCTCTCTCTGTCAAAAATAATAAACATTAAAAAGTTTTTTTTAAAGCATATTAAAAGCTCCTGCTGTTTATTAAGTTAGATAACATGGTTTTAACAGTTAAAATTATGACAATAAAGGGCCTAATTTCAATAGCACTTGAGCTTAGTTTTAAAATACAGAAATGAACATCATGGCTAAAAATTCCATGTAGGTGGGGCCTGATCTCATGTACATCAGTGGTGTCAAAACATGAAGCTATCTTGTTAGCAAGTATGTAGATGCCAGAAAGGGGTCATTCTAGATTCTGATTTCTCCTGGCTGAGTTCATTCATTTCTGCCAAAGAAGGGAATCCTGAATTTTAAGCCTTATAAGCTAGAAATAAAATTATCCTTAAACCTAAAAATTATTGTAGAGAAATATGGCCTTGGTGGTTGAGGTTACTATAACTGTTACATACATAAATAGCTTATTTTATTGGTCTGATTAAATGATTCCCATGCGTCCTTCTGAAACTTTCTGCAGTCATTCCTCATTGACTGCCATCTCAGCCAGAAGAAAAGAAAAAGTGAAAAACTCAAGGCTTCTTCATCAAAGAGCTCAGCCAGTAAGCCAATAGAGAGTTCAGTAGGCAACACTGACCTTCCCAGGAAAGCTACCAGCATGAAAACTGAAGAAACATGGCACAGAAACACAGCAGTAAAATTCAAGAGACTAAAATAAACTCAGTGAGCCTGCCTGGTCGCTAAACACTGAATACATTTAAGTGCTATTTTGACAAGAGAGCATGGCGGCTTTTTAAGAATTTCATTTTTAAAACTCTAATACGATTTTGTTCTTCTAACAGCATCATCCTGTGTCTGTGTTTGTTCCCAGTGAGGTCATTATTAACTGAATTGAATTATTGTTCTGTTCAAATGACCTGTGCATTCAACGTGTGCCGAGCTCTAGCAAGAAATGTTTTATGTATTATTGGGAGATGGCCATCTGGGGCACAAGCCGGGCCTCCTAACATGCAGAAATGTGGGGAGACAGTTTATGTTCAGTCTTATCTATGATCAGAATTCCATTTATAAGCTTTTTTCATCCACTTGTCAACACTGTTCACTATAGCAACACTGAAAATGGCCAGAAATGAACAGATTTATCAGAACAATGTGAGGTCAGACTGTATGTTTCAATTACTGTATATTGGATTTTTATCATACATTTTAAATTTTGTCCATAAAAATAGTAACAATGTAATAAAAAGTAAAAAGGGAAATAGTTTTCTTTGATCAACTTCCAGTCAGTGTAAGTTACAAAGTGAATAAGATAGATTTCATGACTTTTATTAGATAATGGGTCTCACATTATATATGTATATTTTAAATATAACATTGGTTGTCCATGCCAAGAAACATGGATTAATTTTTTCAAGTCTGAAAAATACTACTCTTCCCTCTCCTGCATATTTAATGAAACAGCATGGCAGTATGTAAAATTAAATTTTAAACTTGAAGATTATATTTAAGCCACATCCTCCCAACCTTTTCATATATTTTTCAAGTGAACTTTTGATAATGCTAGAGGCATGCTGGACCAAATGAGTGATTTTACATTATCTTACATAAGGTCTCTGCAAGATATGATTTTATACTATCTTGCATAAAGTATATGTCTTACATAAATATACCCAGATATTCTGTATTACAAAATGAAAAGATTTTTAGGTATCTTTTTCTGGTTTTTTGTTGTTGTTATGCACTGATACATCAATTAACAATAGGAATCAATCTCTTTTATAACGAAGTATAAAATCTTAGAAGGAAAAGACTTTTACAAGTCCTTCCTTCTTCCCTTCCTCCCTCCCTCCATACTCCTTTTTGCTTTCCTTCCTTTCCTCCTTCCTCTCTTTCTTTTTTAAAATAAAAATCTTCTAAATTGTGTAAAGTAGTATTCACTTGGCACATATAACTGTATAGTTTAAATATATTAGGATTTTAATTTTACTTCTAAGTGGGAGATGTTTGTTAGAAAATGACTAGTATCAGCAAACAGGTAGAGAGATAAGCTTTGTTCACAAATGTATCCCTGGAGTCATATTACACTCATTCACCTTGAAAATATTATAATGAAAATGATAATGATGATGATGATGATATAGCAATGATAACTAGCATCCAATGAACACTTTGTGCCTGCAACTAGGCTAAGTGTTTCACAGGCATTGTCTTATTTGTTCTTCATAAAAACCCTTTGAAAGCCAATAATGTCATCTTTAGATGAGGAAACTAAGGTTTCAGAATCTAAGAAACTTGCCCACGGTCAATTCCTAGAACCCTACTCTAGATGGTTGTGACTCCCCCCCCCCACCACAACGCCAGTTTTTTGGAGAGACGGGGGAAAGGGAAGAACATGTGGAGGCTATCCCCATTTTCCACCAGTCAGAGAGTAGAGGTCAAGCCAAGTAGAGGCCAGAGACTTTGCTGTGGCTGTGAGCAGTCTCAGCCTTCTGTGCTTAGAAGTGTCCATCCTGGTCTTGCTTTTTCTAGGACCTGAAGCCTTTGGCTCTGACCCAGATCACTTTAGCAAGTCCTTGACCTGTATCTTCCCCATACCCACCTCTATGGTGCACTTTCAATGTTCTGTTGCAAATGTGTTTATTTAGTATTTGCTTGATGTTGCATGCCATGATTCTTCACTCCTCCTGTTCTGGAACACACATCTCCTACAATGGACAAAATGGAGTGTCTGCCTCCTCCTAAATTCCCCAGCTTTTTTATTATTGTTCAGAGGAAGGTTCTAATGGGACTAGAGGTTGTGCCTCACCTGGAGATGTTGGCTGGCCACCCACAAGTGGTCAGGAACAAGGGGTCCTGCGCAGTATGAATAGCAGTGTCATTAGCCGACGTCCTGGGATTTGGACTGGAAAACTGGCAGAGTACGGCTCAAGAGGAGTAAATGGAGAATGGAACAGACACTCTGAGAAGCAGCAATGACACACAGGAAAGGCTAGAAGAAAGAGACCTAGAGAGTAGCTGGCCCTAAACCTGTCTCAGCTTTTTGGTGGCATTCCTCTTTCAGTCTCTGCATATGTGTCAGTGGACTTTCTCTTAAGGAGACCTTGGTGAGGCTCTGCTCCTTGTAGCTGCAAGAGCCTGGCAGTCTGTGTGAGCATCCTATCACTAACACCCTTCTGTGCCTCTTCCACCTCTGTCCTTCAGAGTTTAATTAAGAGGGATAATAGTCAGGATTCTCCCCTTTGCAAGTGACAGAAAACCAATTAAAATCACTCTCAGAAAGAAACAGACAATAAACCAGGGTGACAGTGAGGAGATGAGAGTTAGAGAGACACTGATGAAGAAATTGTTGCAGAACCCAAATAGCTCTGAGCCCTTAGTGACTGACTAGGTGCAGAGATTTATTGCTGACATGGTTCACTTCTCTTCTTTCTTTTTGACTTTTGTCTTTTTCATTCTCTTGAATATTCTCCATGGTGGGCCATATGGCTAACACATTTGAACATATTTGCAGAGTTCTGCGCAGAAATCGAGTTAGAACTTTCCTGACTAGTAAAATGTACAAATTCCTGAGGAAGAACTCTGATTGGCTAGACTTTGGTCATGTCCCACAGGAATATTTACTAAGGGAAGAAGGTTATGCACCCACATTTATGGCCCAAGAGCCTAATGTTCTGATTCTAAGCCCACCAGAAATGGGTGACTGGAGTGGAGGAAGAATGGATCTGCAAGGGAGCAGGAATGCTGCTTGTGCGGACAAAACAAACAGGATGTATGAAAAGAAAAGAGGGGTAGCTATACAACTTTACTTTACCATTTACAAAGAAGGAGGAGAGCACACTGCTCTCTTTGTCTAATTTGCCAAGGTCTTCGTGCAGACCTATTCCACACTCCCTGCCCCATCTCAGATCGCTGGCTCATCTTCATCACTTGAAGGCATTCACTCATCTCCACCTTGCAGTCATCCTCACCACTGGGCCCAGCAACTTGAATGAATTTGAGGACCTCAGAAGAGAACAGTGAAGGGTCTCTTTTCTTTAGGCTCTTAGTGTGTGATCCCTGGACTAGCAGTAGTACCTGGGAATTTGTTAGAAATGCAGATTTTCAGACTTCACCCCAGGCATGCCAAATCAGAAACTCTGGGGATGGGGTCCAGGAATCTGTGTTTTAATAAGCCCTTAAATGATCCTGAAACAGGCTGAAGTTTGAGGATTTCTGCTTTAAGCTATCCTTTCAACAGCCCCTTGTTCAGACGGTTTATCCAAAGCATTCCTGAGTGAAGACTGTTGGGTCCAAAAATGTTGGCCTATCATCCATCACCACATGTATTTCAGCAGATCTCTGTGTGTCCACTGTGTGGTGCCACTAGGCACTAAGCTACTACTATTCATCCATTCATTGCCACCTGGGTCATCCACATAGATCCCAAAGAGAATTTGAAGGATACAGGGAGGGCATATAATAACATTCTATAGGGTTCTCTCATATGGCTCATTCATGGAAAGGTACACTTGCAATGAGGATGTGCACTTTCCTGTGTGGATACAAACACATACATCTAAAGTATACTTGGGGGCACTACTTTGTGTCAGCTACACAGGCTCATTATGGGCCCCGAGACTTTAAGGGTGGTTTCTTGGAGAAACGTCATCACCATCTCATGCATCTAATAGGACTTGCTTAAGAAACCTCACAGGCTTAAAGAAGAAAACTGAACACCAACAGTCTTCCTGCCCTATTTTCCTTTTTATATTATTAGAAACCTGAGAGAATATTTTTTCTGCACTGTGAACATCATTATAGTATCTTGTAAGTGCTATGCATACAATGAGTGTGAAGGAGATAAACTCTGGTGGCCCCCACTGCTCTTGCTTCAAACCAATTCTGCTGGTTTCTGGCCTCTTCATTTGGAAATAGCTATTTGCACATTTTAAAGTTCCTAACATTAAAATGTCCCTACTTACTACTTAACTAGAAAATATTGCTAAGATTTAAAACAGTTTTATATTTAGAACATGACGTTATCAATATGTACAATATAGACCCATGTTTTGAGCAAGTAAAATTATTAAAAAACCCGACGATCGTAAGTACAAAAAACAAATGAGTTTTAATTTTTGTCCTTAGGGTGCAAGAATTCTTGTACAAACATCTAATCCACAATTTCACCTTTAAGCCGAAACTGCTTCTGCCAGGAAGTTCTCATCCCAGAGTAAAAGGATTTGCAAGCAAGGATTCATAACCGAAGTGCCATTTCAGCCTTATTGGTGGGATTGCAAAGTGATAATTTAATTTAATTACATGATAATTTAATATCCCCCGTGTTTCCCTGTGAGTACTTTGAGGACAGTGTTTGGAGTGGCAGCTAGGTCTCTGACAGCATAGTTACACGAGTCGAAGGTGAGATTGTACCCACAATTCCTAGCTAGTTTTTTTTTTTTAATCTCAATCTCTGAAAACATCTAGCTCATGTTAACTAATTTTTTTTAACATAAAATAACAACATTATTTTTCAAGGTCATTCATTTTCATTCTTATAAACAGAGTTAGACTTCCAGAAAATAGTTGAGAATTTATTTGCCTGACGACCACTGACTCAACCTTTCTTCTCTAAAAGAGAAAAAAAAAAAAAAAGAAAAAAAAAAAACCCAGCACCTCCTCATTCCTTAGTTATATCACCAGTTTCCAAACTGCCTAGAAATCTGTTGTCTTGGCTTCTTCAGTTAATTCAGGGAGTAAAAGACAGATAGGATTTATGCCAGATTTCATTTTGTAGTGAATTATTTAAAATTGTTTAAAAGGATAAATATGCTGGAAATTAAATGTGACAGACTGTTAAAAATCGCCCAAGGCAATTTTTAGAAATCTTCAGATTTCTACTCTACTACCTTGGGTAAGGAAAAATGGTGATGCTGATTACAAAGAGAGGAAAGTCAGAAGAAAAAATTAACTTGTTAAGAAGAGACTGAGTTTAACTCCCACGTGGTGAATTTGTGGTATAATTCAGGGTAGTGGGCTCTATGATGTGCCACCTAAATTCCACCTTCAGGACCTAGGCACTTATTCTCCCAGCTATTAGGATGTTACCTGTTGATGACTCAGAGCTGAGTCCCTCTCTAGAAATGGCCCTCAGCCAAAAAGAACGGTCTTGCCCAATGTTATGTTTCTTTCTGCAGAGGTAGCCCACATCCCATGACTGGTCGATGACAGGCAGCAAGTCCAGGCTCCCTTGCCTCAATCTGGGGATCTCTCTCAGGGGCAGTCCACATTCAGACTTCAGGGATTGGCCGCAGGCTTGTCGCAAAAGAATCACAGTTCAACTTTGCCTTCTGCTCCATCCTGCTTCCCTCACCCACTTACAAGTGTTGTTTTCCAAAGCACATCCTGATAAAGATTCTCGCACACTTATTTTCATTTGTATCTCCTGAGGAATCAAATCTATGATACCCAAGAACTAAACAAAGATGTTAATATAGGAGGAGGGGGCAAGTATAAGGAGTTACTCCTTCAATTTTAATAAAGTAAAGTTCTTTTAAGTTATAAGCTTTCAATTTGTAGCATCCCTTAGGACTGATTTGATGTATTAATGTGAATAACACCAGTGTAAATCAGTCAAGTGTTTACTAACCACCCATAAGATAAGTAGTTTCTGACTGGCAATCTCCATTAACACTGTAATATAGCAGTGTAATTTGCCTATAATACAATATAATATAATTGGTACTATTCAGATGATTTTTCAGTTTTGATTATAAGCTCATTTTATTTTTTATTTTATTATTTTTTTAATATAATTTATTATCAAGTTGGCTAACAGTATATACAGTGTGCTCTTGGTTTTGGGGGTACATTTCCATGATTCATCGCTTACATACAACAGCCAGTGCTCATCCCAACAAGTGCCCTCCTCAATGCCTACCACCACCCATTTTCCCTTCTCTCTGACCCCCACCCCTATCAACCCTCAGTTTGTTCTCTATATTTAAGAGTCTCTTATGGTTTGCCTCCTTCCCACTCTGTTTATTTTTTCCCCTTTCCCTTCCCCCATGGTCTTCTGCTAAGTTTCTCAAGTTCCACATATGAGTGAAAACATATGATATCTGTCTTTCTCTGACTGACTTATTTCACTTCGCAAAATACCCTCCAGTTCCATCCACATTGCTACAAATGGCAGGATTTCATTCTTTCTCATTGCCAAGTAGTATTCCATTGTATATATAAACCACATCTTCTTTATCTATTCATCAGTTAATGGACATTTGGACTCTTTCCATAATTTGGCTATTGTTTGTTGAAAGCAAGTAAGCTCATTAAAAAAAAAAAACTGCATAGATTATAAGACCTTGTGATTCAAAGAGCATAAATGTAAATTGCTGACCCAGTGTGGACCTCATCTGATAGTTCCCCATAAGCAATCAAAGCTATGCACAATTAGCTCCTCATGAAATCTATTAAAAATATATATATTTTTTGTTTTTTAACAATATAATGGGACAAAGTCCAAGGTCAAAGTCCTCCATGTAATGATTACATCCAGTGTGATGAAGACATATAGTTCAGTTTTATAGATAATATTGTGAGAACCAAGTTGGATTCATTGAAAGGCAAGTATCTGAATACAGTACCCCTCATCCCCATGCTTCTTCCTCATTAACACTCATTCCAGGGCAACAAGAGCTGCCCTACTGTTCTACTGTTACCTATGCCAGTGAGAACCCAATGCAGGTGGCCCAGCAGGTCTAGGGGAGACCACAACATTGACGCCCACAGCATACAATGTACAGAATGGCTTCTGTGATTCATTTCATTTTTGTAAGCCCAGATGTTCAGGAATTTGCTCACTTTCCAGTGATGTCCTGCAGGCGTGGGTTTAGGAATCCAGAAAAATAGCTAATTATCCCAACTTTTTAAAGTGATGAAGACGTACATATTTCCTAGAACTTGTCATTATTTCAACTCTGGGACCTTCAAAATCTGTGGTGTTTCCTGCATAATGCAGCACCTCTCAACCATGACAGATCACATGTACTAAAATGCTGAGAGAAATACACTGCACAGAAGACAAATTTTAGCATTTTCTATCTTTCTGTAATTTGATATTAAAATAGTGATTTAACATTTTAATGTGACATAGTTGACAATGCAGGTTTGCGCAATGAAAAGATAATTGCTATAACATTTTAAAATATTTCATTATTGCATTTTTAATAATAAAAACAGTAAAATGCTTTTGCATTTTAGTCTCAGACTAAACTTTAATAATCATTCTTATTCAAATGACAGGATGTGGAACTGTTGAATGTTGTATATATACCCATGAATGATTTAGGGGAACTATGAAATTATATTAAATTTGAAAAATACAGTTTTCTGTAGGGGGGGATAAAAACCCTAATGACTTCACAGGAGAAATATTTATTGGAATATCACGTTACCTTTGTTTGTAGCATAATGGTCTCAGAGGGGCCAAGTGAGATTATTTTGATGGTAAATTTATTACACGGTTTTTAGGGCCTGGGCCTGAGGGATCTTGTTGAAAAGGGTTTTGTGGTCTCAGAAGCTATAAGGAACTTTGGCCTCTGGCACAGTCTCCACAGAGTGAATCTGTGTCCTTGGAGAAACAAAATAGATGCCGCCCAGGGAGGGGAGCAAATGTTTCAGGTTGGTGTCAGCTCACCAAGGAAGGGAGCAAACAGCACATATTTCACTTCTGTCAAAAATGCTGTATTTCCTTCCAGATAGAAACTCCAAAGCATTCTTTGTCTCTTCACATTAAAATATCAGGCTCGAACACAGAGCTACTTGACCTGGAATTCTGGCTCTACCATTTGCTGGCTATTTGATCATAGAAAGTTACTGGATGCTCTGGAGCCTGTTTCCTCATCTGTAAAATAGAAACGATAATAAGATGTGCCTCCACAGAGTTGTTATGAGGACTGAATGAGGCACTCACTATGTGGCACACAGGTATATACATGGAGCCTTGGCACATGATTAAACTCTCCAACAATGGTTGTCATTGTTATTATTGTAAATAAACTCTTTAAAATTTTTTCTAACGTTTATTTTTGAGAGACGGAGAGAGAAAGAGAGAGAGAGGGAGCGAGAGAGAGAGAGAGAGAGAGAGAGAGAGAGAGAGAGAGAATGAGCAGGGAAGAGGGGCAGAGAGAGAGGGAGACACAGAATCTGAAGTAGGCTCCAGGCTTTGAGCTGTCAGCACAGAGCATGACACAGGGCTCAAATCCACGAACTGCGAGATCACGACCTGAGCCAAAGTCAGCAGCTTAACCAACTGAGCCACCCAGGCACCCCATAAACTCTTTTTAAAGTCCTGTTTTGTCTGCATGTGTGAGGAACAGAACCATGAAGACATGACTTGTGAAATAGGGTCTGTATTTTAATGTTCTAAGTTCCAGAATAGAGCCAGCATAAAGGCCAGAGGTGCATGACCTCTCCTGTAGCCACTGTACAACCTGGAGGTTTAGAGGAATCAGCCTATACCAGAGAGCCTTTCAGACTCATCTCTCACTATTCACATTTCTAGTATGGGTCCCAGGGAGCCCAGAGATTCTAGACTGGTTACAGGACACAATGACCATGTGTCAGAATTTGCCCCACCCCCACCCCCGCACCCCATCCTCCAAAAAAAGTCATTCTCCCAACTGTACTTGCAAGAATTTGCCTAGTTCCTTCCCTCTACTGCTCTTTTCCACACCAAGACCCCCATCCGGAACCGTAGCCTTACCCCAGATCTGTGACCAATCTTGTCCTTACTCAGAGGGAGGTGAAGAATAAGGACAACTTTGATGATTTGACATCAGGACCACCCTGTTGATTTGTGATTGATTTGTTTGTTTGTGCCACTTCTAATAATAATAATAACAACAATTAACTTTTTTTTAACACTTAGTCTGTGCTAGCCCTGTTCTCAGCACTTCACATATATCAGTTCATTTGCTTCACACAAAAACCCTATGAGGTAGGCATAAGTAACTTGACCAAGGTCATACAGGTAGTAAGTGACAGAATGGAACTTTGAACCCAGGCAGGCTGGCTGTACAGCCCCACCACTCAATCACTTCCTCCTTAACAAGCTTCCTTTTTATTCCATTACAAAGATCAAGTCTCCAGTTTGTTCTATCTGCCTAAGGGCTGTGGTGATGAGCCACCTGGGGTCTTAGGTCCTCACCACAAACCGCTGGGGGCTAACACCCTGCCCCTGAGCCCTAAGCCAGTAACTTTGCTCCTTCTACCCAATTTTAGGCCTCTCTGCCCTAGATCCCTGCTTGGGATTCTACCTCAAGTCTATCTCCAAACATCTGAGATGCCACCTTTCTGGCAGGGTTTTCTCCATCATCCACTGGGACTTTGGTCTCCAAGCCTCTGCTTATCTACATTGGATGTCTCACATCTGGGGCTGAAGCTCCTCCAGGCATAGATCTGACTAAAGGGCCAAGCTCTGTGCCTGATGTGCCACACTAGGGTAGTTTTTGCAAGGAGTGCTGTGAAAGAAAGTGGCCACATCATTTGCACACCTGCTAATTCTTCTCCCTCCTTCCACAGCTGAGTCTGGAGAGGGCCTTATAAAGAGCCAGCATTTGAGCTTTCTTAAGATATACGGAATGAGGTGAGAATCCCCTAAAAACTTCTCTGTACTAGCACATGTTAAGGTTATTGGCCTGTCCAACAGGTGTGGACAGGTTTCTAACTTTGTAGACAAGAAGAGCAAAGATGACTAAGCCCCTCAAAAGATCAATAAAAAAAATATTCAAGATGACCTGAAGACTGTACCATATTCCTCTGAGTAGGAAAGGGGAATTTAGGATTACCATATGAAAATGATCCACTAGATGCTTTTCAATTTAATACCTAAGATATCAAAATGTCAAGTATCCCACAACGTTTTGCTAGGCCAATTGAAACTAACTGAGCAATAAAATATACCGAAAGCAGTAGGAGAGTTAGGGGACTCCTGAGTCATGAAAGCACATATTTGATGAACAGGTCAAAAAATTCCCCTGTCTAAAAGGCAGAATGTTAAACATTTTGAGAGGTAATAGATTCCCAACCTAGAAGGTGAAAGGGTCACCACCTAAGATAATTAGCCTCCAGAGCAGAACCACACATGCCTCAGGGTCAAGCACATCTCTGACATGAGAGGAAGATCTGGGACATCAGAAGCTGCCTAAAAACTCAAAGGATAGTCTGTAAAACCCTTGGTAAAGGCACAGAAAGTCCTTAAAAAGAAAAAATGCAGGCCTAGTTCATTCAGCAGGGAGGTTGCAGGAAGGTAGAGAAGGTAAAGGTCATGGCAGAGTTGTTAAGATTGGAAATCATAAAAGAAGATATTTTTAGAAAATTATACTCACCAAAAAATTAAATTCTCTATAAAGCTAAGAGCACTACAGAGAAAAAAAAAAAAAGTTAAACAACAAGCTAGTTATAAGGTCCTCTCTACCCTGCCCCCTCTCTCTTCCTGGCCTCTGACTTCCCCTTCCTATGTTAGCAGAACTGTCCACTGTATGACTCTAGATTAAACCAGGACCTCCTTACCACTGCAGGAGACGAAAAGCCCCAAGAGTCAACTTTTCAACTCCTAGGCAACTAGGATGCTGGCTGTGACAAAAGTTTGGCAACCAGACACTGGCCCAGGACTCTGAATCAGAGACACAGGACAATGCATTTTGGTGGTAGTAGCTGCAAGTCTCCAGGGCCAGTGAGGGCAGAGGTGCTCAGGGTGGCTTTCAGTGTCTAGTGTCAGTGTCAGCAGGGTCCTTACCAGGCAGTTCCTAAGTGTGGTTTGGGCCACAGTTCACCCTGCCTCCCTTGGTGCTGCTCTATTTTCAGAATCCACTTTCCTAGGTTTTCCAGTGATTCTGTGATCTACCAAATATCCTCTCAAAACATTCATTTTCTGCCAGAATAAGTTAGTTACCTTCTGTTGCACACCCTCCAGAACCCCTGACAATACAGTGGGAAACCTACCTGTAGTGTTTGAAGGGCAAGAGCAAAATATCCTGAAAATGCACATGGTTCTATCAAGCCACTAAGGAAAGATGAGTATTCCAATAGAAAACAGGGCAAAGAGAATTCACTAAAAAGGAAACACAAGTGGCCAAAAAACATAGGAAAAGACATTTACCCTCCCATTTCCAGATGAATATTTTCCAAATACTGTTGAGAAATCATTCTTCCCATATCATATTGACAAAGATTAAGAGTGCCAATACTCAGCATGGTGAGCTTGTGGGTAACAAGTGGTTTGGGGTATATATTGACATAACTGTTCTGTGGGGAGGGGAGACATCTGATATTGTGTATCAAAATTTATTTTATTATTTTTTATAATATTTATTTATTTTTGACAGAGAGAGAGAGAGAGTGCACATCGGAGGGACAGAGAGAGAGGGAGACAGAAGACCCAATTGAGGGCTTGGACTCACAAATATGAGATCATAACCTGAGCCCAAATGACTGAGCCACCCAGCACCCCCTCACCACCACCCCCGCCCAGGTATCAAAATTTAAAGGGTTCCTTTTGGCCCAGCAATTTTGCTTGTAGGAATCTATTCTGAAAAAAAGGCTATGACCCATGAATCTCAGGTCCTAAATCTCAGGTGTATTAAAATATATAGTTCAGGTGCGCCTGGGTGCCTCAGTCGGTTAAGCCTCTGACTTTGGCTCGGGTCATGATCTTGAGGTTCGTGAGTTTGAGCCCTGCATCAGGCTCTTTGCTGACAACTCAGAGACTGGAGTCTTTGAATTCTGTCTCCCTCTCTCTCTGTCCCTCCCCTGCTCACGTTCTGTCCCTCTCTCTTTCTTTCTGTCTCTCTCTCAAAAATAAACATTAAAAAAAGTTTTTAATATATAGTTCAGAAACTCAAAATAAATTCATAGTTCAAAGTAATTTCAAAATAACTCACACTGTTGTTTACTTATTGGCGTCAAACACCATGGAAAGGATGGGCTCACAGAATTATATATTAGATCCCTTTTTGTCGTCTTCCCCAATCACTATCCCTGTGCTTTGAAGCTGCACTCCTCAAATACTCTGCCCTAAAGTACTCCTCCTGCCTCTACCCCAAGTAACTCTCCTCTCTTCCTCTGGACCGAGAAGACCAAGAATGTGTCTTCTTCCATGGCAAAGGACCAGGAGATATGGAAGGAAGGAGGTAAAGGATGGTAACATTCACAAATTGATAATCCTTGTTTTAACCCCACCTAACATTAAGTAGAGAGGAGTTTCAAGAACTGTATCTCAACCCCTATCATCCTTCCTTTCACTCCATGCTAGCCACCCTGACTGCTCACTGTTCTTCAGGCCTTTGCACTGCTGTTGCTCTGACCACACTGCAATTCTAGATAAATAAATAGGGCTTGCTTGACCTCCCGTCCCAGTCAGATCTTTACTCAGATGTCAACGATCTGCCCTGGACACGGACATCCTATTTAAAATCGCAACACGTGTCTCCTCGGTACTTTCTATCCTCCTTCCTGGCTTTATTTTTCTCCGTGGCACTTATAAACTAACATTCTATACATTTTACTCATTCATTCATTGCCCATGTCCTTCCTTACCCACTAGAATATAATCTCCCTGAGGGAGATATTTTTGCCTGTTTTGTTCAGTGCTTTATCCCTAGTGCCTAGAAGAGAAGTTGACACACACATACCAGATGCTCGAAAAATATTTGTTAACATTTATACTAAAGAAAAACAGAGCACCCTGAGAGTGTTCTGTAAATTGTAGATTAAGTATATTACACTATGTTTACACAATGGGGGTTGCTTAGCACACTGTGGTAGGCAGAATAATGTTGTATTCTGATAATAAGATACCTGATAATAAGATATCTGGCCCTAATTTCTAGACTGTTAAGGTAACCTCATTTGGAGAGGATCTTGAATGTGTGATAACCTTAAGGAATTTGAGAAGGAGAGATTATTCAGGATTACTCAGTGGGGCCTAAATGCTATCACACATAGTGGCTTTACAGGAGAGAGACAGAGGGGGAATAAACATACACACAGAGAAGAAGGTAACATGAAGGCAAAGCAGAGATCTGAAGATTGGAGTGGTGTGGCCACAAGCCAAGGAAAGCCAGCAGCCACCAGAAACTGCTGACACCCTGATTCCCACCCAATGATACTGATTTTGGCTTTCTGGCCTCCAAAATTGTGAGAGCATATATTGATGCTGCTTTGAGTTAGACTGTTTGTGGTAACTTGTTAGAGTGACCACAGAAAACCAATACATACTCTTAACTTTTATTTTAATTTAATTTAATTTAATTTTTCAAGAGAGAGCATGCAAGAGGGGGAAGGAGCGTGAGAGAGAGAGAGAGAGAGAGAGAGAGAGAGAGAGAGAATCTTAAGCAGGCTCCATGCTGAGCATGGAGCCCGACATGGGGCTCAATCCTAGGATTCTGGGATCATGACCTGAGCCAAAATCAAGAGCTAGACACTCAGCTGACTGAGCCACCCAGGTGCCTCCCCCCAACGTTTAAATTACTATTTTGGATTGTCCAAGGAATGAAATTCTTTCTACCAGTATAGACAACTCAAGTGTCAAAAATGCCTCAACTCCTTTAATTTTTTAAACTTTTTATTTTGAGATAATTGTAGCTTCATATGCAGCAGTACAAAATAATACAGAGAGATTTTGTGTATCTCTTACACAGCATATAGGGGAACATCTTATTCTATTTTCACAGTAAGGTCCAGCACTAATGAATATCCTGACTCCGTATTTTGCCTTCTTTAACACTGCTTTGGCTGTTGTTGGTGTGGGTATAGGTAGGCTACAGTTTTTTCTTCTGTGTTTGGCTAGAGTAGAACAGTTATTGTGTAAAAGTTTTGCTTTCCTGGCTGCCCCTTTCCTTGTCCTTTGGCTACAGAGAGTAGGCTTTTTGTGGAGCTCTCTTCATCTGTGCTCATTAGTGTTTGGGGGTTGCTGGCTTCTTCAGTTACAAGCCTAGGATACACGTGCATAAGAAACCCAGGGCACTCACCACATTGTTCCTCATATCCTGAGGTCCCTATCAAGTCTACATTCTCTCTGTCTTTTAGAGTCTTCTTATTTTTATATATAATATCGGTGTGTTTTCAACTGTATTTAGTTGGAGGAATAGGGAAAACTGCATCTACTCCAGCTTCGCAGCAGTGGAAAATTCTCAGTATTTTTTTTTAAAATAGATTTTATTTTAAATCTTTTTTTTTTTTTTTTTTTTTTTTTTTAGAGAGAGAGAGGCAAAGAGAGAGCTAGCAGGGTGGGGCAGACGAAGAGAGAGAGAATCTTAACCAGGTTCTATGCCCAGTGCAGAGCCCAACGCAGGGCTTGATCTCACACTCATGAGATTATGACCTGAGCCAAAAGCAAGAGTCAGACGCTTAACCAGTTGAGCCAGCAAGGCACCCTAAATTCTCAGTATCTCTGAGTGTGAACAAGTTCTATTTTATTTGGGGTTTTCCATGTATAGAAAGAATGAAGGAATAAAACATTTGGAAAGCTCCAAAAAGCAGAGAAAGCTACTTCTTTTTAAGCTTTCCAGTCCTATAGTCATGCTGACCCTCTCTTAATACTTCATGCATAGTTTCCTTGTATAACATTATGTTTGCACATATTTTCAGCTTTTTCTTGTAAGCTTGATTTCACTGTTAAGTCTTTGGCAAAGAATACATCTTCTATTTCTTTTTTTCAACCTGGTTAACCACATAGGAGGTGTCTAATAATTGTTGATTGAATACATAATAAGAGTATCTACCACAGAACTAGCAATATGGGAGTCTTAGAGAAGTGTACAGGGAAAAAAAATCACCATGTACTCAAGGACCTTACAGTCTAGCACAGAACGAATTACCCCTGGCATATCTTTTATGTCAGATCCACCAACTTAATTTTGTATGACAGAAATGAAAAGTTTGGTCACTGTAAGGACATGGAACCCAACCCCTATCATACCATGTGGTATTCTGGACTGTTTATAAGTTGACTGGTGCTTGAAAATGATCAAGTCTGGTAGATCTTATAGTTTCATTTGCTCACCCATTTCTTTTTTAGTTTTTGCTCTGGAAAAGGCTCAGATACTCTGCGAAATCTGGAATAGGCAATCCTTACAAAGTTAGCTCTTTACCACACAGTGAGGTATATGTGTAGGCTAATCCATATGTTAGTTCCATAGAATACTTCTGACTAGCCCTGAGAAAGACCAGGGCAGATGCACCTATATGAAAACTTTGTACTTGTATATTATCTAGAAGACTGAATTCTTTCAAGCAGTGACTAACAGCTTCAACAGGCTGTCTGAAGTGGACAGAGATGGTCGTAGGTCTCTGGAACCACCATTACTATTGGAACACAGCAGTGATTACGGCCTTCAAAGTTTCTTTCTTAATACCAATACTCCATGGACAATTTAAACTTAGTTTCTCTGAGTCTTTAAGACTGAAATATCTCATCCACCATAGGCTTTAACATGAATGGATAGAGAAACAAAATTATCTTTGCATCTAGAATACAGATAATGCCAGGGCTGAGGCTATCTTTTTCTAATTTTGACTCCTCCTTGACTTTTTTATAAATTGTTTAACCTCTTTGCACCTTCTCATTGCGATGTCATAAAGATTACCTCTTTACTTGAATGTGGTAAATGAGACGTATATATCAGCAGAGATTTTTTTGATGTGAGGTACACTCATAAGAAAAAGTACTGTCCTTGGGTTTCTAAACTATAAAGTTTAATCTTCAGTCCCCAGTGTCTGAACTCTTGGTTGATTAATTCATATAAAATCTTCACACTTTCAACAGTTTTCTCCTTTTCATTCCCAATCCAAACCTCAAGGACAATATACAGAAATTAATTTTTGAGTTAGAATGGGAGAAATTGTGTTAAATTCCTTCAGAGAATTAATGTGAAGTTAAATGTAATATTTGCCGACTCTACAATGCTTTTTCTAGCAGTTGTCCTTGCCGTTTTCATTTTAATCCTTTATGTGCTTTTACAGCAACTATTTTAATTTAGATTTTCAAGTATTTTACAGTAATGTTAAGTAGAGAGGGGGAAACGGCCAGTGTACAGGGACAATCCAGTTACCTACATTGGTTGAACATTGTTGAGTGGGTTGCATTGTCACCACTGCTACCTGGAATGTGGAGCTTCTAGGTGACTAATATTAAGAGACACTTTCTGTGATGGATAATTCATAGTCCTACAAAAATAATATGGTTAACTGTACTTTTTAATAGCAAAATCTTTGTTCCTCAGATATTTAAGTACATTTAAAGTTGTGATAATCTGAAAGAGTTTGGAAAATTGGTATTTGGCATCCTCTCTCCTCCCCTGGTTCTAATACTGACAGCTTTTTGAATGAATTGGGTTGTTGAGTTCTAATGATTTGTTTATCATCCCTATGTACCCCCAGAGTATTACAGGGAAAAACAGTGAAAGGACGAAAATGAAAGTAATTTATAAGTTATGACGGTAGTTTAACGTTATACTCTTTATAATCTTGGAAATCATTGTCATCATCACCAGTGTCAAGTTGCACCTTCACTATTGCCAACTCATTTTCCTTCCTCTCTTTGCTTCAGTCAGTTCAAAATCCTCTGTGAGTAATCTTTCTCTCCCCTCACTCCAGTCTTATCTCCTCCTTCAAAGCCCTCCTCTGTCTTCCAGATTAAGCAACCTCACATCTTTCCAAAAGATTCATTTTCCCCATTATAAGGCTTTTTCCTTGACCATCACAACAATCTCAAAAATGCCCACTGTCAGCAATGACTGATGGCAGAAACTAATCTCTCTCCCTGTCTGTTGGCTTTGCCTTTCACACATCCCATTCTTCTCAGAGCAAATGCTATTTGCATTGAGAGTTCCAGAGGAGGACTGGCCTCCCTCATCTAATTTATTATCAGTAGTATCATTGCTACTTATGGGTGAGGCATGGTACACATCAACATGTCATGTTTTTGCTCTAGAAAGATGGTATTGAGGACCAGATTCCCTGGGCTGCCCACTGGGGTTGTTTTCTCAGTTAAAGAGAAATGGTGATGAGCCATCACCCTCGCTCTATCTCCTCTTGCCCATAAGCACACATTTAAGAAACAGGATTCTAGGTTCCCTCTGTCACTGTGGGATAGTTTCCCTTTGGCTTCTTTTCACACCCCTTTCCGTACCTCTCAGCTCCTGGAATGCCTATGCTAACTACCCCATTTTTCAGAAAGTGGTTGGCTCCAACTTTTGACCTCTGATAATCTAAACTGTAGGTGCTTAAAAGTTATTTGCAGAGTTGAAGCTTATTTAAATGTATTGCAATACAGAATTTCCCCCAAGTCTTTTTAGCTATCTTTTCTTGCTGTCCGAATGATAACTACTATTTATTGCATAGTCACCATGTAAGAGGCTCTATGCCAGATGTTTTACATATATGTCTTTACAACAATCCTGTCATTTATTCAATCCCTATTTTATGGTACAGGAAATTTGGTATCTGAGAGGCTAAGAAATTTGCACTAGGAAGGGAAAAAAAGAAAGGCAAAGAATAAATTCATATCCAGGCTGCCTTTTCTACCAAACCACTTAGAGACCCCTCCCCTCCAACCAAATTTGGTGCCCCAAACCACAAAAACCTTTTTCCTCCTCCCTAGTTTTCCTATTCTTTATAGTTTTTATTGTAAGGAAAAAACTAAGACAACTGCCCATCCAAATTAATTTATGCTAAGGTATTGATGACTCTTACCCTTAGAAGAATTTGTCAGGTAAGTTAATCATTAATTTGTGGAACATGTGAGAAAATTATCTTGGTGTAGTGCCTTTCTGTCCTACTTTACACAGCGCGAGTCACCAAAAGCACCTCCACCCAACATTTGCGTATGCTCAAGCACACACACACACACACACACACACACACACACCTGGAGAACAAGAGGTTAACAATTTGAAGCTTGTTTTGTGCTGACCCAAGATTTAGCCAATTGAGTTAAGTAGTTCCGTATGTATTGACAAACTAAGACCTGAGCCCTGGCTTATACATGGAATTCAAGGTTCATTTTAATATTAGTCTAACTCAAAAAGCTACTGGCATTTCCAATTAACCAGAGATTATAAGACATTTTATGTTCAATACTACAATTTTAGCCACTAGAGAGAAATTATTTGAAAAGAGAACTGCTGAGCGACCTGGCAGAAGAGGTACCGCATCAATAGATGGTCTTTTTTTCCCATGTCTCTCTCTCCCTTTCTGTGACACTTGCCAGACCCCTCTGAAGCCCTTTGAAATTTTTGAAATCATATATGTTAAGGCTATATAATTAGAATCTGATCATATCCTATATCTCTTTGAAAACTTTTACTTTAAATTACACAAGGAATACATAAATACAGGCTCTGTTAAAAAAAAAACAAACTAAAATACAGAAATATAGAGAATTAAAAATAAAAATTATTTGTCATCTTCATTCCTATTTCATTGCTTTCCCCCAAATAAATCAGTATGCATAGTTTGGTATATAGCCTGTCTGGACATTTTTCTATCATTTATGTGCAGTTAATTTATACACAGATGTATTTCTTTTTATGTGACTGAATTTATACTAAATATAATCTGAAATTTACTTTGTTTAGTGTATCAGTGTATTCATGCTTATATGTTCTCAGTCAAGTCTTTTAATCTCTTAAGCCTCAGTTTCTTCCTTCTGTCTGCTGTAAAAAGGACAGGCTCACATTGGCAACGGCTCTTGAAAGCTAATTGTGTGCATCTATTCCCAACTCCTTGTTCACATATCAGGTTGGAAGCCTGAAGTTGACCTTGGCTGAAGTATTTACACCATGGATATCGGCAAATACTACAAATTAGGGTTCCCCTAGGCCAACATGCCAACCTTAACCTCCTGACGTTCATGAGCATGGCTAACGCTAATCCCTCCCTCTCCACTTCTGATGAACACTACATTACTATTCCAATTCAAATTTGGTTCTTCCCCTTCCACTACATCTCTTCCCCTCCCCCACCTGCCCTTATCTCCTCAGATACCTGCTTTTTTCCCTCACCCTTCCCAAATGCCCTGGGGCAGGAGAAGAAGAGAAATGGAAACAGAAACCTGTAATGTAATGCCAACCACACTTGATCGAATATATTTTACAACGTGAATTAAGCAAAATCTTCTATTAATCCAATAGAGGTGTTTATGAGAAAAGCAGGTACCTGGATCATCAAATCACCATTCTTCATAGGAAAGAAGTAATTAGGGTGTACACTGCTTCGCACAGGCACTGGATTAAAGTGGTGTAGTTATTCTGGGGCTTGATGTCCTGTTCTACAATATAAGTCACATCCATGTGACTCGCCTGGACGAATTCCTCTCTGATTGTTAAGCATTTGCCATTGTGCAACTGCTTACGCTATAAGTTGTTAGGAAGATTCTATTAAGTGCTATATACACCATGCCTGACACACAGGAGGTGTTCAACAATATGTTAATGTCTTTACCGTTTAGGTGAGGCACAGCTGGTTACTGACAAAGCAGAGATGAGGGTCTAGGGCCTCTGACTCACAGGTAGAAGTACTTCTATAAAACCAGTAGTTCTCAAAATGTGGTCCAAAGAGTCCTGTGCAAGTCTTCCCTTTTCCAGCTACATATTAGTGTGAAGTTAGGTTTTCTTTATATACTTTAATCAAAACATAGCACAGCAGGTCAAATGCAGAAGCAGATATGATAATCCTACCATCTTCTATTAACTCAAGCATTAAATCGACTTGCAAAAATGTAAAAGAGTGCCACTCTTCTCACCAATTATTTTTGTTTTGGAAAACAGTTGTTTTTCATAATATGTTATCTATGGCTAACATATCTGTTAGCATTATTATTTTGAAATAAATTCAAAAATATATTTTTAATGTCTCATTTTCATTTCTAATATGATACACATATTTCTGTAAGGTATAGTATCAAGAGATATGGCCCTGCAAACAAGCTTTTTTACATTCTTAATTTTTAAGAGTGTAAACGGGTCCTGAATGCAAACAAATTGAGAACAACCATATGAAACTACCCTCTCCCCCCAAAATATGACAATGTTTCTATGTGTCTAATAAGGGGAGGGAATTACAACCATGATCAATCTTTAAACACTTGAATAACTTGAAATGTGTTAGAATATAACATTTTGAATCTGGGAATTCTGGAAGAATGCCAGAATTGGGAAACAGTTGGATTAAGGTTGGTATGTTGGGGAAAGCCACCTCTGGCTGTATAGAAGATATGATGAATTAACCATGGCTGGGCCATAGCATACCCAGATATTTACTCAAACGTTATTCAAGACGATTCTGTGAGGGTGTTTTTGGATGAAAATTACGTTTAGATTGCCGGACTTTGAGTAAAGCAATTGCCCTCCATAATATGGGTAGACCTCATGTGCATCGCACAACCCAACAATCAGTTGAAAGCCTGAACAGAATGAAAGACTGATCTCCCAAGAGCAAGAAGGAATTCTGCCAGCACACAGCCTTCAACTATAACATTGGCTGTTCCCCAGGTCTCCAGCCCAGTGGTCCACCCTACAGACTTTGGACATGCCCGCCTCCATAATCATGTAAACAAATTCCTTAAAATAAATCTCAATCTCTCTTCTCTTCTCTTCTCTTCTCTTCTCTTCTCTTCTCTTCTCTTCTCTCTCTCTCCTATCAGTTCTATTTCTCTGGAGAACCTGATAAAAAGAAAACCTCAGGCCGCAAATGGCTTCATTTGGGCCAAGGCCCCAAACCGGGGCTTCATACCTAACCTAATTGCAGTTTCAACCTCCCCTAGAAATGTAGTCTTAACTGGTCAGTCAAGAATTTTCTGATCAGCAGGGCGTAGTCAACCCCCCAAAGGAAATCTGCATGATAAGATTCCCCTCTGTCCTCTAAGGGAATGGGACCTGGCCTGGAACAATCCTTCTTGCCCCACCCTCCTTCTATAAAAACCTTCCATTTTATACAACTGCTCAGAGCTCCCTTCTACTTGCTAGATGGGGTGCCGCCAGATTCATAAATCATGTAATAAAGGCAGTGAGATCTTAAAATTTACTCAGTTGAATTTTTCTTTTTTTTAATAACTCTGACCAATACAACAGTAAAGTGGGGGACAGATTGAAGCATAATGACCTAGTGGGTTGAGGCCTGTCAGTTCCTGTTAGACAGGCAAGCTTCGGTGCTGAGAGGATAGAGGCATCTTTATCTCAGTTGCTTCAGGGTCAGGTGTACCCTGTAGGCAAGCCAGACTAAGGGTCCTTTACCCCTGCCACTCCCCCACCAATTGCTATGCCACATTAAGGGATTAAATTAAGGTTCCTTGAAGTCCCTTGATCCTGTTGGAAATTTCTTAAAGAAAAAAATTACATTAAAAAATATTACACATTAAATATATATAATAAACTAAATTAAATTGTGTATAATATATTTTATATATCGCATAATATATACAATTTTATATATTATATATATTATATTATATATTATATATTTATATTATATATTATATATAATGTATATAATATAATATATATATTATATATATCCCCCACAGGAACACTTCTGTGAGAATGGGTTTTATGTGCAGTGTCACTTATTTTACATGCTATCAGAATCTTGTCAGGGGGGTTGGGGGGTTGGGTTGAGAAAGGAACATAAGGACAACCACATGCTCAAAGAGAGGACTGTTACCAGGTTCTGACAAGGGAGCAGAGCAGGGAGGCAGGGGGCTTAAGAACAGACATTTTTTTTTTTTACCCTTTTCAATCATGCTTACAGTTGGTTAGCCCTGCCTGTGCCCATGCAGATTAATTTGGTATGGTATATTTGTGTTTTGTTTTGTTTTTCATCTGAATATGCTGGAGCTAGTTTCCTGGAGGATTCATCAGTTGAGATATCTTAGACTCTTGGTCATGAGCCATAAAACACACTTGACCTGAGTATGATATAAATACCTTCCACCCCACTGATGTATTGATTTGTTTTCATTTTGCTGTCTCTATGTACCATATACATCCATAACCCAGCCTACGTTCCCAGAGACAAAGGGCTAGCTTAGAGCAATTCTTTGAGCAATATTAAGAACCCAAAATGGGAAAGACTTCATATTTATCCAGTACCTAAAATGTGGCAGACAATTTAAATATTAAGCATATTCAGCATGTTTAATAGATATGGAAACTGAGGCTCTGACAGATTACATGTTTAATGTAGAATGTTATTTTAAAAAGCATTTCCTGGGGCGTGTGGGTGGCTCACTTGGTTGAGCATCCAACTCCTGATTTCTGCTGAGGTATGGTTTCACTGTTTGTGAGATAGAGCCCCGTGCTGGCCTCTGTGCTGACAGCCTGGAGCCTGCTGGGGTTCTCTCTCTCTACTGTCTCTCTGCCCCTCTGCAGTTCTCTCTCTCTCTCTCAAAATAAATAAATAAACGTTTAAAATAAATATAAGAATAAAAAGCATTTCCTGCTGTCTCTATTTCTTGGTAAGTTAGGGGTTTACTGTTGCTTGGTCTGTCTTCTGGAAGCTCTAATGCCATCAAGAGATGAGAGATGAGACTGAGGCTGTCCAGCCTAAGGAAGGGAGGAGGAGCACAAGAAAGGGAGAAGCAGGTAAAAGGGGAGGGAAGAGGGAACATAACCCCCCCCCCCCCAATAGACACTTTGAAACTGAAAATGCTGAGTAGGGTTTAATGTACTATTTTAACTTTTTCCCTACTTCTGAGTGGGAATGGGAGCTAGAAACTAAGTCATCAGTATTTTTCAAACTTCTTTGATTACTACACTACCCACAGTAAGCAATATATTTGACATTGTGACAGTAAACCTATCTGAAACAAGTCTCATGCAACAACACTTAACCCTTACCATATGCAAAACAAAACAAAAAAAACTGTTATTTTCTATTCAATTCTTTTTTAAAAAATGATTGTCAAGCCTATAAATTGATTTCATGACCCATTAATGATCACCAATCTTAGAAAAACACAGTTATAGAAAAGTTATTTTTTGACCAACTTAAGCAGTTTGCTCAAGGCCATGTAGTGTAAATGGTAGATCTGGGATATTCTCCATGTTTATTATGCTGAGTGTGAATGAGCCTCAGGGAGAAGTCCCACCTGGCATTCAGAGATACCCAAGACACAACCAGTTCCTCATCTCACAGACTTTCCCAGTTCGCAGGGGTTATACACTTTATCCTCTCACTACTAGGATCCCATCTGCTTTTAGCTACAAAATGTTTCTTCCTAGACAAATTAGGGAACTACAGAGCTGCAAGCAAAATCTGAAGAACTTTAATCAGGAATTATCAAACAGAATAAAATAAAAGGACGTTTTCCCCATTGCAAAGGGAACTTCCCATGTAGTTGTGCCTTTGTTGAGGAGTAAAATATAATATTAACCAAGTTGAAGGAGGATAGGAGGTAAACTTTTCCCTCTGAGCCACCAAATTCTACACCCAGCCAATTCAGTCTCCATTAGGATAAGGATGATGGATGATGGGAAGCACTGACAAAAAAGGGGCAATCTTCCCTTCTAAGCTCTGTACCTTCTTGGCAGCTTTTTCCCCCTCTTTCTTTATTTCCTTCACATTTTTCAACTTGTAAATTTTACTTAGGGGTAGTCTATAATGTTGAAGGAAAAAATGAAAACCAAAAACCCTCTCTTTCCATGAGGCAGGTGAATGATACTTCTTAGGGAGAAAGCCTGGTTGCCCAGGAATGTGACTTCCCAAGCATCTCCTTTGCCCAAGTTGAAGTCTTTATTCTCAATGTACACATTCCTTTCCCTGTAGAGTATTTCTAGGCTATGGTGATTCCTTTGGGGAAGATCTAGAATAAACCTGATCTGAAATCCTCCTCATACTTTCAGTTCTCATTTGTTCTGCTACCTCTCTTAGATTCCTTTCATTCCTCCTGCTGGAATAGGGCTGGGGCTGGCTTGACAAAGCTGTCAGCTCCTAATATGCCAAGCCCTGAGTCATCTGGCCCTGCCTGTGGCTTTCTTGCTCAGGCTTTGAGCTAGTCACTCTGGTCTTCCAGTAGTGTTTGGAACAAAATGAGCCCTTTTCTGCCTCAGAGGCTTTGCGTAAGTTCTACTTCTTGTAAAGCCTATACATTGGTTCTTCACATAGATAGCTCCTTATCCTCCTTTGGGGCTCAGCTTAAATATCACATTCTCAGAGTTTCCTCTATCATCTCCTCTAAAATAGGTCTCCTCACTTCTCTAAAGAAGACATCCAGATGGCCAACAGGCACATGAAAAGATGCTCAACATCGCTCCTCATCAGGGAAATACAAATCAAAAACACACTCAGATATCACCTCACGCCAGTCAGAGTGGCCAAAATGAACAAATTGGGAGACTATAGATGCTGGAGAGGATGTGGAGAAACAGGAACCCACTTGCACTGTTGGTGGGAATGCAAACTGGTGCAGCCACTCTGGAAAACAGTGTGGAGCTTCCTCAAAAAATTAAAAATAGACCTACCCTATGACCCAGCAGTAGCACTGCTAAGAATTTACCCAAGGGATACAGGAGTACTGATGCATAGGGGCACTTGTACCCCAATGTTTATAGCAACACTCTCAACAATAGCCAAATTGTGGAAAGAACCTAAATGTCCACCAACTGATGAATGGATAAAGAAATTGTGGTTTATATACACAATGGAGTACTACGTGGCAATGAGAAAGAATGAAATATGGCTCTTTGTAGCAACGTGGATGGAACTGGAGAGTGTGATGCTAAGTGAAATAAGCCATACAGAGAAAGACAGATACCATATGTTTTCATTCTTATGTGGATCCTGAGAAACTTAACAGAAACCCATGGGGGGAGGGGAAGGAAAAAAAAAAGAGGTTAGAGTGAGAGAGAGCCAAAGCATAAGAGACTCTTAAAAACTGAGAACAAACTGAGGGTTGATGGGGGGTGGGAGGGCAGGGAGGGTGGGTGATGGGTATTGAAGAGGGCATCTTTTGGGATGAGCACTGGGTGTTGTATGGAAACCAATCTGACAATAAATTTCATGTATTAAAAAAAAGTGATTTTAAAAAGAATAAAGAAAAATAATAAAATAGGTCTCCTTTGTTCTTCCCTATCCTGGCCCTTGGTTTCATGATACCAATCATAATTTGTTAATAGTTTACTTAATTGTCTTTGTGTTTTCCTCCTCCACTATAATAAAAGTGTCCAAAGACATAACCAATTCTATGAAGTAGACCCCATCCCCTCCTGCCCCACTCCCACACACATACATTAGGAAATCTCATTTGTCTTGCAGTGAAGATAGTGTTGGCAACCTTCAACAAAGTGAGCTCTTTGCCAGGCTCTTCTTTCTCCCCAACTAAAGGCATCCATTCACTCATTCATTCACTCATCCAGTCAATAGATATTTACTGAGCTCCTACTTTACTGCAGACACTGCGACAGTGATGGACAAGGCGGTTCTTGCTCATTTCTCCACGCTACACTAGCCACAATGCTCATTTTCAAGTGCATTTCTCTGCTAAAAATCTTCATCAGCTTCCACACGCCTTCTGGATGAAATCTGATCCAGCAGTTCAGGTCTTCTGTGACCTGACCTCTCTCTCCTCCCCAAACACATCTTTTGGTGTTGTCTCCTGCCCTAGGCTCGTGGTAAACTAACTACAGGAGCTCCTCTGGAAGGAAAACAGGTAGCAACAACAAAGATCCCCTGGGCTTGCTTTTTCTACTTCTCTCTTGCTCTTTCTCTAGCCACCCATCCCCTCACCCCTCCACACACACAAGGCCTGGGACAATCACTTACAACAATGGGTTCTAGGCAGCTCATGGAGAATCTCAGCAGGTATATTTCTCTGCTTGTTGGGTCAGACAGCCCTTTGCTACTACCTGCCAGGCTGTGAGATTTTTCTAATTGAGATCTCGGTCCCAGAGCAGCAGGTCAGGGATTGAGTTGGCCCTATAACTCTAGGGCAGATCTCCATAAAGGAACTCCACTTTGCCAGGTCACTCTGTGGCTGGGGGTGTCAAAAATGGCATGAACTTCACTTGCTCCAAGGATACTAAATGTCTACCAAGTGCTGAAGAAGAGAATGCCAGGAGTTACAAACCTAAGAGCTTTGTTACAAAGAAGCTTTTCCTCTGGAAAAAATCAGCACCTTTAATTCATGCCTTATTAGAAGAGCCAGAGAAAAGGGGAATTTAAGTTTCTGCAAGTTAACATTTATTTCTTACTTTTCATCCCATGTCTCTTCTGGATTGCCACTATAGACCATTATAGCACTTTCCCCTTTTCATTTTGTGCTACTTGGGACTTGCTTTTATTTATTTTTCTTGTGGGAATATCATGAACAAAGGACTAAGAAGGAAGGAAATTCTTCAGCTTTTCTGGAAACTTGCTATGGCTTGTCTTTTAAATACTTTATGCTTCAGTTTCTTCATCTATAAAATGGAGAATTAGCAAAATTAATGAACCTTTGTCTTTCATAAAATGTCTTATAGGATAGGTGCTGTGCAAGTAATATGCTATGGAATGATAGCATTTTGTTAGTGTTTATAAACATAATTTGAATTTTCCACTAATTGGAATTAATCCTGTTTATAAGGAAAGACCTTTCCAATTAAATCACTGGTGTGAAACTTTGGGTGGCTGAAGCCTTCATTCTGCTTTACTTCTAATAAAATGTGTTCCTACTCTATTTTGGGTAAATTCTTAATTTGGATCTTCCTTTGGTCACTTTCATTGAAGAAGTCTCACTTTTTATTTAGTCTCTCTAAACACTCTTATTTGTATTTGAAAATTTTCTTTGATATTATGCCTCCTTATTGAAAATCATTTTACAGCTGAAGGTTAACAGCAAGTTTATTCAAGGTAATGCTACTATGTGCTTTAAGATTTTAAAATAAAAACAAATAACCTTTCATTAAGTCACTATTATAGTAAATTATATTTTATTTTTATACTGGACTTATGATGTTCCTTGTTCTTAATTAAAATTATTTTGAATACTATTAGCCAAAATGGTAATGAACTACAAACCTATTCATGCTTTTAATTTTGTCATAAGTAAATATTCACCTGGTTCTAACGCTGACTTGTTTTAATGCTATTTCCCCAATTACAAGCCTTTTAACCCGTGTAGAGGCTTTTTTTCTCTTCAAAAGTAGAAGATTTTTCAACACTCCTTGAATCTAAATCTGTTACTTTCCAAATACTGTTAGTCGCTGAAGCCATACATATATTATATAACCTGGAGTATCAATTTGTCCATTTCTAAGTGCCAAAAAAAATTACCTACACAGTGGGTCAGAGTATGTCCTGACCTCCTGTGGCCTATTTACTAACTTTATGGCTTTGGGATACCTTGAATTTAAACCCATTTGGCTTTGGATCCAGGCAATTCATTGCAGATGGGAACCACCACTGATTTCTTTTGACTTGAGAAGATTATTGGGCCAAAAAAAAAAAAAAAAGGGTTCTAGATTATCCCTCCCCCATCTTAAAATGAGAAGTTCCAAAGAACTCAGGGAAAGGTACGAGCTCTCCTCTACGAAACTCTTCCTGTTTCCCAGGTACCATGCTAAATTGATTAAAATCCTGGGAGTGTATTTTTATAATGACATTTAAGGTATTTAGTCTACAACCGTCAATTAGTAAGGTCTTAATAAGTAATAGCCCCCCTTCTCTGAATCTCTGGGATTGGTACAAACTTGAACTAGGTTCTCTAGGATATCTCTAAATCAAGATGGTAGTTCAAACTCAGTCTAAACAAAATTGATTTCATGCCTCAAATAATCTCCCTGTAAATCTTTATGGCTGGGATGCTATAGATTTAAGCAAAAGTCTGAATGGCCCATAACCAGGTAAGGTTCCTTGGTCCATTGTCTCTTTGCTAGATAACTATGGAAATACATGTGTCTGAAGTTAACTAATATTAAGTATTTAGCATGATAGATGGCTTGAAAATGCTTAACACATATTAGTGTTTTCTTTTTTTTTTTTTTTTAATTTTTTTTTTCAACGTTTATTTATTTTTGGGACAGAGAGAGGCAGAGCATGAACAGGGGAGGGGCAGAGAGAGAGGGAGACACAGAATCGGAAACAGGCTCCAGGCTCTGAGCCATCAGCCCAGAGCCCGACGCGGGGCTCGAACTCCCGGACCGCGAGATCGTGACCTGGCTGAAGTCGGACGCTTAACCGACTGCGCCACCCAGGCGCCCCTATTAGTGTTTTCTTTTGTTCCTTCTTTTGAGAGGATTTGAAGTATAAGAAAGCTAGGGAATATGTGGCAGGAACATGGCCAATAGACCCCACATCAGGCAAAAGGTATTTAGCTTCATTTTCCCTCAGAGAGCAGAAGAATCCCAACATACAAATCTGCTAGCTGCCACCCAACTGTGCTATACTAGATGTGGGAAGAAGAACAATACTGAGTATAAAACTGCCCCAGTGCAAAGTCTGGGGTACTGAAGATCAGAAATCCTGCAAAACAACAACAAAAAAAGTCGGAAATGTGTGATTCTGAACAGTAATTTTATGCAGTCTGAGAACAAAAGAAATTGAGGAATAAATACTGCTACAATTGCCCCCGCATAAAGCCTTCTGCATAGTCCTTACAGTTACTTTCAAGTCATTTATAAACACTGATGGTGTGAGATAAAATCCACTCAAACCAAATATATTAATCAGTCATATAGAATTTATTAGTTTGGAAGGGAGATCAAGGAAGGTTTTACACTGTACCTTGGACATCATACACTGTCATAAACCCTTTTTCCCAGAGGGCCTCTCTGTCTGCATCTGTGTGGCATGACCCATGATGCATTAGACCCACACCACAGCAGACCTCCTTTTCTTTTCTGACCTACTGTCCCAATGTAATATAATGCTCAGGCTTCCAAACTCCACCCTTCCTTTCCCAATCTCATAATTGCTTTAGAAATAGCCATTTCAGGGGCGCCTGGGTGGCGCAGTCGGTTAAGCATCCGACTTCAGCCAGGTCACGATCTCGCGGTCCGTGAGTTCGAGTCCCGCGTCAGGCTCTGGGCTGATGGCTCAGAGCCTGGAGCCTGTTTCCGATTCTGTGTCTCCCTCTCTCTCTGCCCCTCCCCCATTCATGATCTGTCTCTCTCTGTCCCAAAAATAAACGTTGAAAAAAAAAATTAAAAAAAAAAAAGAAATAGCCATTTCACCAAATTTCTCCACTTTCTCCAATCTTGCCTAGCCACATGCAGTACTTAGCACAACATAACTCTTCAAAAAAACGCTGAGCTACGTATGGTTGTATGATAGGCTGGGTGGGTTTATCTCTCAAGATGTAATCAAGTGAGCCAGCTGATCCTTGCTGAATCCTGTCTCCTCAGGGAGGATAGATCTACATGATCTAAAGACAACTTTGGGTTACTAGTACCTTCAAATTACAGGCTCTTAGGAGCCTAACTTGCTTGGAAGTCAATAGAGAGACTCGGGAAGATGTATACTTTAAAAAATGTATAATAACCATATGTTGATTTCCCTTTTGTTCTCTTTGAACTTCCTAAATCACGAAACTCTTTACACAAAAGTACCACCTAGGAAACAACTTAATAAATATATATATATAAATAATAAAGCCCCCATTATGCATTTTCTCCCAAAGTCCCTTTATGAGTGGACCATCAACTGAGATCTTTTCTTTGACCCCTTCTTCAGGAAGCCCTGCATACTCTCCAGCAGGTTCCTTGCACCTACCCCATATCAGGCTTGAAAGAGTGTGTATAGCAAAGCAAACCTCTTCGTACAAAGGAACTCTTACCAGCTGGCAAGAAGATAGTGTTTTCTCCGTGTTTCACATCCTATATTATTTGAAAGGTAGTATCATGTTTATTGAATTTAAGCATGTAGATTCAGATTCATCTTTTCAACAGACAATTAGTAAGGGTCTCTTACCTACCAAGCAATGGGCTAGAAGCTGGGGCTATAGCAATGAGCAAGTCACAGTACCTGCCCTCAATGAGATTATTGTCTATTATGGAAGAAGGCAAAGAAAATACATATTTCAACTCAGAGTGGTAAGTGTGATATTGGGGGATATATTGGTTGTTATGAGAACACTTTCAAGGGGCACCTGGGTTGCTCAGTTGGGCTTTACACTGGTTGGTATGGGGCCTGTTTGGGATTCTCTCCCTCTCCCTCTGCCTCTCTCTCTCTCTCTCTCAAAATAAATAAATAAACATTAAAAACAAACAAAAAAAAGAGAACACTTTCAAGAGTCCTACCACCCCATTTTGAGGGAGAAAGTCTAGGAAGGCTTTCCAGAAAAAGTGACATTAGCACCAACCAGCCAAATGAACAGTGTTTAGCGAAGGAAGAGGGTGAAGGCCGCATTCCATTAACCAAACAACAGGCCCAAAACCCAGGAGGAGAGGGAACATAGTCTGCCCCAGGCTGGGATAGTTCACTGTGGCTGCAGCTACAAAGGGCTAGCAGAGGAAGAGTGCAAAAAGATAAGTGTGCAAAAGGAAGTATGGCTGATCATAAATGGCCTGGGATGCCACATCAAAGAGTTTGTGCTTTTCTTTTTCTTTTTTCGTTGCCTGAAGTTAGTGGGAGAGGTTCTGAGCAGACAAGGAAGCATATTTAGATTTCAATCCCTTAGAAAACAATCTCAGTGGATGAAATGCAAGCCAAACTAAGCCAAGCCAAACCAAACCAAGGTATACGTGTGATAGCTGCTACCTCTGAATTGTGTACAATGTGCCATGAAAAAGCTGTGAGGGTCTAGGTAAATCCTGTGGCTGGGGCGGGGGGAGGGGGGGCTCAGGAAGGCCTTCTGGAGCAGGTGGTCTGGTAGTGAGGGGGGATGTCAGCAGTGCAAATGCCCCGCCTCCAAAATGTATTGGTTTTATTCCAAAGCACATCCTTTATTCTTGAGAACTTTGAAGACAGTATTACTCAAGCATCTCCTAAAGTCACAGTCCCATTTATTATTTATCTGAAGCTCCTGATGGCTTTCTTTCTTGTCAGGGGTATGAATCTGAAGGAATTTTAGAACCCAGATGATAACTTCCTTGAATAAATTATTATAAAAATTTCAACTCTGAGGAAAATTATCAACTATAGAAACAACGTTAGGAGCCTTAATCTAATTTTGGTGTTATTTCTTGAATGATCTACAAAATCCCCAAATCCTACAAAAACACTGAAGAATGAAGTTTGCACGATCATTAATTTATCTCTTTAAAAGAGAAAGCTTCTCCCCTCTAATGAGAGAAATATAATAAAAAATTGACTCTATTAAGAGAGATTTGGGCATGTAAAAAAATAGTTTTGAAGAAATGGATGTCAAATTTTAATTTGTCAACAAAGAGCTGTTAAAAGGAATAATAATGTTGAACATTACTTGGTGCCAAGTATGATGTTTGTATTTTGTCACTTAATATTCAGAACAGTCCCATGAGCTACATACCAGCATCCCTGTTTTACTAACAAGGAACATTGGCTCAGAAAGGATATATAACTTGCCTAAAGTTATGCAGTTACTAACTAGAAGAGCTGGGATTTTGATGAAGTCTGTCTCCAAAGGTTACCTTTTATTGTTTGTTGCAGTGATTCTTGTGGTGGTGATTAAGGGGTTAGGTTCACTGTCTCAAGCTGTCATCTATAAAATGTGTCTATAAGAATCAAATGTCCACTTAGCTTTGTTTCGTGCTCAAAACTAGGTGATTTTTTAGTAATATATCATTTGCTAGAACCCTCGACTCCGTCCATTCACTCTTCTGTTCACAGGTCTCACTGTGGGCTTGAACCTGTGCCATAGACTCAAAGGTTATATTTGCCTTTATAGCTCAGGAAATGGGTTGGTTTTTAGGCACAGTGCCAAAAGCTCTGAGTGTAATACACACTTGAACTCAGACAAGTGACAAGTTTATCCCCTTGTTTGCTGGTTTATCTACTGATTGATTTTGAGAACACACAGCTTCTCTCAAAACCAGCCAGGCTCCCTCAGTGGCAGTCTGGAACGGGTGACTATTCCTGCCCATGCACAGTGTTGGGCCTATGTGTAAAAGACTCAGTGATTCCCTTCTTCTTTTACATATAACTCACATGCCATAAAACTAATTATTTTAAAGAATATAATTCAGTGGTTATTAGTATATCCTCAAGGTTGTGCAACTATTACCACTAGATCTGATGGAAAAACAACACTTTGCTTACTATCTATTTACCTTTACATAAGTTGCTGGTGCAAAAAAACCCCAAAAATCCAGATTTCTGACTACAGGGATTTGCTCTCAGGTCACTTTAGTTTGTATATTAAAGTTAAGTTCATTGATACAAATTACGGGCATATTCCTTTTTATTTAGATGTCTTCTCCACTTCCAACGATGAAAGGAATGATTTTGAAGTATAGAGTCTACACATTTCTTCTCTTTTCAAACACTGAATTACTTTTCTTCCTGAGTATGTATAACATACACCCAGAAAAACATCCTTCCATAGGATAACACTCTAGTCCCCCATTTCCATTACCTGCTAATATTGTCTTTTCTTATCAAGTAGAGGTAGACACATTAAGACTCATATTGCTTCCTTATTTCAGTGATCCCACTCATATATGGTAAAAAACAAACAAACAAAAAAAGGAAAAAAAAGAATTTCTTTTTGCTTCTCTTATTTTTTCAAAATTAAATGACACTATCTTTTTTTAAGATGTGGATTTTTTAAAGAATTTTTTAAAGTAATCTCTATACCTAATGTTGTGCTCGAACTTAAAACCCCAAGATCAAGAGTTCTAAGCTCTACTGACTAAGCCAGCCCAGTGCCCCTAAAATGTGGATTTAAAAAAAATTTTTTTTGGGGCGCCTGGGTGGCGCAGTCGGTTAAGCGTCCGACTTCAGCCAGGTCACGATCTCGCGGTCCGTGAGTTCGAGCCCCGCGTCAGGCTCTGGGCTGATGGCTCGGAGCCTGGAGCCTGTTTCCGATTCTGTGTCTCCCTCTCTCTCTGCCCCTCCCCCATTCATGCTCTGTCTCTCTCTGTCCCAAAAATAAATAAACATTGGAAAAAAAAATTTTTTAAAAAAAAAAATTTTTTTTAATGTTTATTTTTGAGAGAGAGAGAGAGAGCACAAGTTGGGGAGGGGCAGAGAGAGAGGGAGACACAGAATCTGAAGCAGGCTCCAGGCTCTGAGCTGTCAGCACAGAGCCCGAGGCAGGGCTCGAACTCATGAACCGTGAGATCATGACCTGAGCCAAAGTCATATGCTTAACCGACTAAGCTACCCAGGCGCCCCTAAAATGTGGATTTTTGAAAGAGTAGACAAATATATGCCATGTTTTACGTATAAAAATGATACTATGGACCACTGGTATCCATGTAGAATTGTTTTCCACTTGTAATGAAGGATTTATACCAATGATACTTTTATAGGGAAACATAAATATCCCAGGCCAGAAGAGTATCAGCCAGTTATGCCATTGCAGTCAGCATCATGTTGGCACAAATAACCTTTCTGTTATTGGTTGATATTAAGTTGGTTGCTTTTTTAAAAAGTTTTATTTATTTACTTATTTCGAGAGAGAGAGAGAGAGAGCTCTAGCTCAAGTGGGGGAAGGGCAGAGAGAGGAGAGAGAATCCCAAGTAGGCTCCATACACTCAGCGTGGAGTCCAATGTGTGCTCCAACTTCATGCACCATGAGATCATGACCTGAGCTGAAATCAAGAGTAGGACACTTTAATTACTAAGCCACCTAGGCATCCCTAAGCTGGTTGTTTTTTGAAGAAAGCATCAGGGATGAACAAAAGAGGCTAGAAGATTTCACAAGATAGGCTTCAGTTTCACACTTGATTCCTTCAAATGATGATAAAAAATGGTGATGAAGGATAAAGGCCATGTTAATTGCAGTTCAACAATTCTAATGGTGCCATTGCTATATATTAGGACAATTAGATTATATTTCACATCTAATTCTATTGCAAATTATTCACTTGTTCTAGTGTTTATTAAACATCTACGATGTATAAAGCTTTGTGTTGTAGACTATTTTGTTAAGGATCTGACATCCAGTGGAAGAGCCCATACACCTTTACACAACAGTTATAGTTATAAGGTCAAATTCCATTACTACAGAATTGAAGGAACCTCCAAATTATTTATTTCACTAGAATTGTATTGTGTATGCTTGAAATAAGTAAGTTACTGGCTAAGGCTGGGAAATCTTTTTATAATAGTGAGGTTTTCATTATGATGATATTTATTGTAAGGGGATCTGAACTGTAATATAATACAATTACAATCATAAATATAATTATGAGTGTGTAAGTGCTGAGGGAATACAGTAGAAAAGATTAATTAGAGACAGGTGGTTCTAGGACTCCTCAAAGGGCTTCTGATTGATTCAGGGGAGATCCTGGTTCTCTCTAGACTTCTCTTTGCTCCCAAGGGACCCTACTACACTGAGTGCTTATGATGAAGAATGTAAAGATCTTTGCATTTGCACCCAAATCAGAAGGATCTTTGGCCTGAGCTTTTAAGAGTCTCACCTTATTTCTTTAAAATAATATTAGAAAGTATTCTATTAACCATTTAAAAACTTATCTTTGAGACCTCTGGTTACAGAAGTTTCCTCCAATGTTGAATAATAATAGCCTTTTGAAATGAAGCTACAGGCAGAAGACTGGGTTTAAATCCCCCAAACTCTGTTGAGGAAGGCATGCTTCACGATGGACCCTAAAGTTATGAAACATAAATAGATCCTGACATGGCCCTCACTCGGGCACCATGGTCACTCTCATGCATATTACTTAGAATAGAGATATAATCACTCCACATCTTTTTGTCTTCCCATACACCTAACACATTTCACAACCTTGCATTTTGATAAAGAGACTCTCCTAACATTGACCTATGGCTGAACTGCTGAGTATAAAATCTGTTTAATAGTAAGTTATTCATGGGGTGCCTGGGTGGCTCAGTGGGTTAAGTGTCTGACTTCATCTCAGGTCCTGATCTCACAGTTCAAGAGTTCGAGCCCTGCCTCGAGCCCTGCCTCGGGCCCTGTGCTGACAGCTCAGAGCCTGGAACCTGCTTCAGATTCTGTGTCTCCCTCTCTTTCTGCCCCTCCCCTGCTTACCCTCTGACACACACTCTCTGTTTCAAAAGTAACTAAACATTAAAAAAAATTGTTTAAAAAAGTAAGTTATTTGGGTGGCTGTAAATGTTTTGACCATCATTGTCATGAAAGATAATTTAACATCTAACTCAGGGAAACAAAGGTAACACTAGGTTTTGCTGGGTACTCTTAGCATTCAAAGCTTCAGAATGCTTATGCACAATGAGCAGCAATTAGAAGTTCCTGTATGACCTTACTTATACTGCCCTTGGTCTTGGGATTGTTTTAATGTATCGATACAGGTTTAATCACCATCAATAAGAAGTTGAAACAGAACTAGTCAAAGCCCAAGTTAAACCAGAAAGGAGAATTTTGTGGAGTTCTAACTCTAAAGGAAATATAATCAAATGTATTGTGCTGACCATCAACTGTCAGGAGCAGAGTCCCAGCTTCAGCTTGGTGATGATCTCAGGTGAATCACTTAAACCCTCTGCTCCTCAGTCTCCCCACTCATCAGCCTTTAACATGTATGCAAAGACCTTGCAGAAGAAGACATTTTAAAAATGACCTGTTTTCAAGCATGTGAGTGGGAAATCATTTTACAGGAACAAAGAAAAGAAACTTTTCTTTCTTTTTTTTTTTAAAGCAACTTCCAGCCTGGGTTGATTTTACATCAGAACTAAATTACAGTCTGTTGCCATACAGGGTTAGAAATCAGTGGTCAAGCAAAAGTGAAGTTCCAAGAATCTGCATTGTTAAAGTGCCAGCAAGCAAAGGTAGCCTGTCATGTTTCTAAACAGCCAGCAAGATGGGAGCAGGCTAAAGCAAGCAGCTAGGAAAACTAGGCAGGATGTAACAGAGCCCCAGGGTTAAAAAGAGGAGGTAAAGATGAAATGCGATGTATGGTTTAACAAAGTGGTTAACTGTCATTATATGATTCAGATATGTTTATTTCTTAAACTTTCACCCCAGACTGAAGTGGGTAAGAGAACTCTTTTTAGCTACAGATGACTATTAACAAAAAACAAGGGAGAAAGAAAGAAAACAATGAATGAAAAGAAGAAAAGGATTGTGATTATTTGCATTATCAAAAGTGATCAACAAGCGATTCTTTAAAGGCTGTCAGCACAACATTTTACCATTATTTTCCAGCTCCAGCGACCAGCATAAACTCTGTATAGAAGGAAGCTCACAGCAGCTACACAGACAACAGAGAAGGAAGCTGCTGGCTGCAGCCGGCACCTTCAGGACGACAGACAGCCAACAGGGCATTTCACCCTGAAGGTGTATGTGTGATTACACAAAACCTTCACTTGGTCATTTTTTAGATGTTTTAATAATGCTGATGCAAAATAAGAGTAAAATTACAGGTGCCAGTTCCCAGTGTAGAATGCTGATAAACAACTTACCATTTTGCAGTGGCTGGTCACATCTGGAGCCTTTTGGGATGCAAAAGTACTGGAAGGATTATTGCAAAACTTAAAGACACTTTTGCTGCCATTACTTTGTTTTTAACCTAAATTAGTGAGGGTTTTGGTAGGGGGGGGGATGGAGAAGGAATGCTTTTTTAGAGAGTCATAATGCTTATAACATGAACTTATTTAGTTAAACACTGATCAAATAGCAAAATGGAAGGGGGGGTTAGGTTTAGGGTAGTTGCTTGAAAACTTTTCTAAATTGACCTTAAATAGACAGAGGCTGGTATAAAACTATGGGCCAGTGGATTATGGTTTATTAATTTGGGTATGCTATCAAATTTCCGAATTTAAATAACCTGCTTAAACTTGATTTGTCATTGTTTTTTTTTTTTAATTTTTTTTTCAACGTTTATTTATTTTTTTTGGGACAGAGAGAGACACAGCATGAACGGGGGAGGGGCAGAGAGAGAGGGAGACACAGAATCGGAAACAGGCTCCAGGCTCTGAGCCATCAGCCCAGAGCCCGACGCGGGGCTCGAACTCACGGACCGCGAGATCGTGACCTGGCTGAAGTCGGACGCTCAACCGACTGCGCCACCCAGGCGCCCCTGATTTGTCATTGTTGATACCTTTCCTTACAATGCTGGATTAGCATGTAATGTACACAATGTAGGAAAAATAATATAAATAAAAGGGCATTGTTCTTATTCTTTATGGAGTTATGGTTTTCCATAAGCACAAAAGAGCATTAACATAAGAATATATTAGAGTATTTTGACTCATTTTTAATAAAGTTCTTCTTTTAGGATATAAATGTCTATATTTTATTTTACTTCTTTAAGTTTACTTATTTTTATGAGAGACAGAAAGAGAAAAGGAGACAAAAAAATTCCCAAGTAGGCTCCATGCTGTCAGCGCAGAGCCCAATGTGGGGTTTGAACTCATGAAGTGTGAGATCATGACCTGAGCCGAAATCAAGAGTTGGACACTTACTGGACTGAGCCACCCGGGTGCCCCTCTATATTTTACACCCACTTTAAGATTATTTGAGCCTGACATCAGGACTACACATGAATGGAGAGAGTCTGGAGGGTACCCTTAGAAAAGTATTTCATCATTTTTGCATGTTTTCTATCAGGTTGTTTGAGGAATAATTATTAATGTATATAGCTAATAGTGCATCATCTTTTTGCCCTCTTTTCTTTTTGTGTTCTTCCATTGAAAACATGCAATCTGAATCTTAGGCAGCAAATTGGTCATAGCTTCTGAAGTCTCGCTTCCAGGAGATTATTCGCTATAGCTATCGCATAGGAAATCAGACATTTTAATGATCACACATGTTTTTCTATAGTGTTTCATGGACTGACAGGGCTGGAGATGTCTGAACTGATTCGGTTAGACTCATCACCATCCTCCAGAAATCATTTCCTGTGATATCATGTAGTACATTTCTCATAGGGCTTCCTTGTCAAAGAACATTTCTGTTTTAAGCTAAATAATAACTTATGGAGCTGAATAGATTTTATTGCTGAACAATGAAGTAGTGTGCCTAGTATGTGAAGCATTCTAGCTTTCTTCATGCAAATGAGCAGGTATGCTTAACAAGTCAATCTTGAATTTATGTGATGAAAAAAAATCCACTTTGTCGGCTGTGCCCTCTTAGTACATGTAGACACAAGCTCACGCCAGCTTGGACATGTATTAGCATCAGATGTATTGCAGTGAGAAAGTAATTTGTTGACCAAATACGCACTTCTGAATTCAAGGAGGTCTCTGTGGTTCTCTCTTCAGTTCCAGTCACTCTGCCTAAAATCTGATTTTAAGCCCTATGTATTTCCTTTTTTACACAAATGTAAGAAACTTGCTGGCTAAGTAAAGAAGTCAAAAATAGGTTTGTTTTTTTTTTTCCTTTCTAGTTTCCATACACTGCTTATTAATTTGCAATAGTATTACATGGTTGGTTGTGAAAAAAAAAAAGACTCACATGGTGAATGAAGGGAAGGAGATGAACATTTGCTGAGGATCTGAAATATGTCAAGCTCTTTCCATAATTTATTTCATTTATTCCTTACAACAAACTGAAAGAAAAATATTATTATTCTCAATGTATAGATGAAGAAACTGAGGCTACGAGACATTAAATAACTTGATCAAACTCATGCAGCTCTAAAGGAGCCAGAACTGCCATCTGGATCTAACTCTAAAGTTTATGTTATTTCCACTATACTGTGCTGCCTTCTTTGGATTCTGAAACTTCATTTAAGGAAGACCAGTAGGAGAGATTTCATTTGGAGGGTAACTTCTCAGAATATGTGAAATGTATTTTCAAACCCAGTGGGTAAGTCCATGCTGCAAGTTAGGCCTGTTATTGAATCTTCTGCGGTCCAGTTTGCCTTTTACAATTGGAAAAGCATAATCTGGAAAGAGTTTCATGTTGGTAGCTACAAAGGACAGTTGGAAACTTTTGGTTTTCATACAATAAAATCTACAGTGTTCTTGGTAATGACCTTTTCAATTGTGGTATTAATGTTTTAGCCAAAGTTCTATTCATTGCCAGGAAGAGAAAGCCACTCCAGGGGAGTTTATTGTGAGGTGGCCATCCTAGAAAATAAAATCAATGCACAGTCCATGGATAGACTAAGAAATAGACCTAGATCCAAGGTACTTTCCTCTGCCTTCCCTGTTACCTCATAATTTCCTTTTTGCTTATCTCTGTACATCTACTCCATTCTCTAGCGTTCTCTGCCTACTTCAGCATGCTTGTGGCTGAAAATGGCCACCATGGATCCCAAATTCTCATGATCACCAGACTGCCATCTGGTATTAATGTGCCATTAAAGGACACATTTAAGTCTCTTTAATTTTAAGAGATCTGATTTGTCATTGCCATTGGGTGTCCTTTGCCAGGTGTCCAACAGTGTCACCAGGGAAGGAAAGGCAAACATGTTTGCTCTTTAGTAAGGGTTACAAGTATGGGCATTTCCTAGAGAAGGGGACTCTGAGTGAAGCTGGCACTCCAAATACATCTCTACCTGTAAACAAAAAGTGTCACTATGACTTTACAGTTTTTGGAGTGTTTTCATATAGTCTCCTTTGATCTGAAATTATTTATCCTCATTTGATCCTTAGCAAAACTATGGTTTTTGATCTGTTGAAGGTCATTTAGCAAAGTAAATGGGGGCACCCAGGCTAGAGACCAAAGCCTGTGTCTTTCCACCAAATTCGGCTGCCTCTTTGTCTATGAAAATGAACACAATTTTCAGAAGAAAGGTGTGGTGTGGTTTTAAATCTACTGTTTAATTCATAATTAACATTCATAAATGAATTTGCTAATCTGAAACTACAATGGGTTTGAGCTTCCCTTTGTAGTACTACATTTTTTGTTGTACCTAAGATTGGTACTGTACTCTATCAAAAGCTTATAAATGCATTTTCTTATATTGGCATAGATGAACTTGCAGGAATTATGGAGACCATGAAAAGAATAAGGTGAATAGATAGTTTGGGGCTGTAGAGTAATTGCAGTTCAATATTTTACGGGAAATAGAAGATGTCTTTGAAATGTCATGTGACAGTTTTGTGGAGCTGGAACATTTTATGGAGGTGCAGGCTCCATAAAGGTGGGGATGCCTTTAAAGAGCATAGATAAATGAATCCTTAGTCAGATCTACACCCAGACACACTTGCAGTAGTTTTTTTCAATGACTCCTGAAGCTCAAACCAGAAATCCAGGAAAAAAAAAAAAAAAAAATGAAAGAAAATGCTTGGAGTTATCCTCTTGGCCACAGAGATAATGCAATTTCCCTATGCTAAATTCAATTAATTTTTCCAAAATTTAAAGAAGGGATAACATTTTAAAGATGAAAGGAATTTATTCCTGTTCTCAAAAAAAAAAATCTAGTGTAACAGACATATTGAAATGCATCAAAATATAAAACATTTCTTTATTTCATTGCTAATAGACATATCTGTTGGCAATGAACCAGGATGGCAAGAAATGGATGGTAATTTTTCATGCGAGAGTATTACAAATAAATGCCTGTAGTGCTTTAAATGTCTAGAAAAGTCTCTAGAAATGGACCTTAAATGGTTACACAGTTAACATTCAAATATCAAAGAATTCAGCAAAATAGAAACTGTTTAAATATTAAACACCAAATTTTCCTTCTTTCAAAGGACTAATAACTTAGCAATAAAAAATTGTCTTTGAATCTTGACATCACAAGGTCTCAGTCAGGCAGTGGATTTTTAAATAAAAATCTGCAAGCAGTTCCTATTTAAGCAAAATTAACAGCTGAGCAAAGAGGAGTGAATTAGGAGCCTGCCCCAAACTCACCTTGACCAGACAACAGTCCACCTCCTTTGCAGCATAAACTCCTCCTCTGTGGAGCTGCCTGCAAAGCGAAACCGCCCAGGATCGATGCTGTCAGGGAAATGTGTCTGCACAGAGGCAAGGCACTAATCAAGTTCTCCTGCAGCTGCTGACCTAGCCCTCAACACTAAGTGAAGAAACAAGCAGCCATGAAAGAGAAGCAGATGGTGGACAAGGGATCAGAGGAAATGGAAATTATAAAGGAAGAATCTCTGGACTTGAAAATAATGGGGAACCCCAACAGCAAAATCCCTTTGTCCATAGTGATGAGGAAATAATTCCTTAAGATGTTCTCACTCATGTGGAGTGAGAAGCAAAGGGTAAGGTGACTTGCTAAGGGTGTTCCTGGTTATCAGTTCCTAAGTGGCAGCCCTGTCACTAAACCAAAGAGGGAAGGTAGGGCCCAGTCGAAAGCAGTAGAAGGAGTCATAAACTGGGGAGAGTGGAAAGTGAAAGAATGCCAACACAGGTTTTCTGTACTTGTGCTCCTCTGAAAATTATTGACTACACTCGATTCTCAAGAACACTCATAAAGAATCACAATGTTATAGAATCTTGAACCTGACAGTAAGCTAAGGCTTTCTAGATCAAATGCCTTTCTAGACAGGGAAAGGGAGATTCAGGAGGATTCAAGAGCTTCCTCAAGGTCACATACAAATTAGGGGCAGTGAGCTAGAAAGAACCAAAATCAATTTCTCCTAAAGCTTAGGACAGTGCTTTTGGAGTTCCAGTAAATCTCCCACACTTATGAAGCCCTTTTAGCTATGGGCTCATGTTGGAACACTTCATTTCAATAAGTAGACTAAAATGAAACACTCTGGGATAGTTAACAATAAAACTCGTTTTTATAAATAATGACCTCTATAGGAAATATGACCCGTATCAATTAAGATATGACCTGCATTTTGGTTTTGCAAATGATGAGGTAATTGTGTCCCTGTTGGGTATCAGGGATCCTTTTCTAGTTCTTGTCACCAACTGGGTTAGGTGTTCTAGCACAGACTGATATTTGCACCTGTAAATTTCTACAGTGAAACAAGGAATCCAGAGAATCCGAGCAGCAGTATAGACAGTACCATTGCTTCCAAAACCCTCACTTTATTCCCCTAATTTATTTTATTAATGCATACAAAAACTGTAAGAGTTGTAAGATATCAGAAGAGTGGTTTGGCTGAAGTAGCTTGCATATTAAAAACTTTTGCTCTGGAGGTCTTTAGGCAAGTATCATGTTTTTATCCCTAAAAGAACAAATGGATCACTGTAGAGGCAACCACTTTTTTTTTTTAACACATGTCAAAGATTTCATTTAATTTGTTAATTAATAAGGGAACCACAGGGCACCTGGGTGGCTTGGTTGAGTGTCTGACTTCGGCTCAGGTCATGATCTCACTGCTCGTGAGTTCGAGCCCTGTGATGAGCTCTGTGCTGACAGCTCAGAGTCTGGAGCCTGGCTCAGATTCTGCCTCTGTCTCTCTGCCCCTCCCCTGCTCACGCTTTCATTCTCTCTCTCAAATAAAAAATAAAAAAACATTTAAAAATTTTTTAAAAATAAGGCAACCACTAAGATGTTACAATGATTCAAAGGAAAATTCATAATACCACTTATATGTGGCCACATAAGGTATGGTGAAATGAATTTTAAAATAGATGCAAAAAGAAGAAAACTGTACTAAGGTTCACAAGCAAATAATTGATTTCATTCTACCAGATACAAGTTGAACTTTTATCATCAAAAATTACATTTTTATCAGTTTTCTACAAGTTAAAGAATTATAAAGTAGCTCAAAGACAATGAAAAGTGAGAGATTATAAATCAAATAATGTAGAAGAATATGCTAGACATATATGCCTTTTTTTCAACTGAAAACATTCAGTAATCTTTGGGCCTACCAAAATTCTTTGACAATTTTCCCTTCAACTCACATTTTACAGATTAAGTAACTGACCACAGAGAGGCAATAGCCTAACCTGGATCCCTGAGTGATAGAGCATGAATGGGAACCAAGATCAGGGACACTCGTTTAACCTACAGGGCAGTAGTTCTTACCTGATGGTGAGTATATGTCTCAGTATATCTGGCAATGCCTGAAGACATTTTTGGTAGTCACAATTTGAGAGTATTTCTAGCTTCTAATGGATAGAAGCTAGGGATCCTGCTGAAAATCATACAATGCTAAGGACAGCCCCCACAACAAGGAAATCACCTATTTTTGAAAAGTTTCTGCTCTTAAAAGCTGATACTTCCTTTGGACATGTATAGGATATAAACAACTGAGAACCCACATGCCAAAGCCACTCTAAAAAGCAAAAAGCACACTTTTCAGAGAAGAATCTTCCACTAGCATGTAAATCATTAAAGAACTGAAAGGACTAAGAACAACTGGTAAAATGCAGTGAGAACTTGTGATAATTGGCACAACATTTTGACTAATATCATCACAGTAGTATTTATTCAACTTTCCCACAGGCACTACTTAGGGGATAGGAGGTCATGCCAAGGAAAGTATTCAATTGGCAACATTATTATGAAACTTACCTGCATTTGGCAATAAAGGTAGATGAGTAGTATATATTTCAGCATTAGATACAGAATAATTTAGATTCTGACATATATGTAACAAATTTTCTTGTAACAACTATTGTGTGCTAGATGTAATGCTAGGTACTAGGGATATATGAAGATAGAAGCTTATGAACTAGTAGAGAAGATGAATATGCACATAACAGATTATAATGCAACATGATCATTCCACGATCCTAACAGAAAGCAAGCTTAAGACTGCAAAGAGGGGGCGCCTGGGTGGCTCAGTCAGTTAAGTGTCTGACTTTAGCTCAAGTCATGATCTCACAGTTTGTGGGTTCGAGCTGTTGTGCTGACAGCTCCAGAGCCTGGAGCCTTCTTCAGATTCTGTCTCTCTCTCTCTCTCTCTCTCTCTGCCCCTCCCCCACTCATGCTCTGTCTCTGTCTCTCAAAAATGAATAAATGTTAAAAAAAATTAAAAAAAAAAAAAAAGACTGCAAAGAGGAGGGACAGAAGACAATTCAGAGCTGATCCTGAGGGAATAGACTAGGAAAACCAGAGTAGAGGGAGGGGGAATTCTGGGCAGATGGAATTGCACTTTCAGAAGCATAACGTGACAGAGACTAGTGTGTTCTGAGAGTATAAATTGAAGGATGGTAAGGGCAAGGTGCTTCATGCAAGATGACACGACAACAGAGAGATCTCATCAGGAAGAGCTTCCCCTTTGAGTTGTTTCCACTTTTTTTAGCTTTAATGAATAAAGCTGCTATGAATATAGCACAAATCTTTTGTGAACATATTTAAAAAAAATTTTCTCTTGGATAAACACACTCAGGAGTAGAACTGCTGTATCACGGAGTCGATATATATTTAACTTCATAAGAGATACCATACAATTTTTCAGAGTAGTTGTACCACTCTGTACTCTTACCAGCACTCATGGCAATTCCTGCTACTCCATATCATGGCTGAAACTGAATGTTGTCAATCTTTTAAATCTTAAGATATTTTAGTGGATCCATACCGGTATATAAGTGGATTTTACTTGGCATTTGATTAATGATGTTGAGCATATTTTCATGTACTTATTGGCCATTTATAAGTCATCTTTGTGACATGTCCAAGTCTTTTGCCTATTCTTTAAATGTGTTGTCTTTTTATTATTAAGTTGTAGATATGCTTTATGTATTATGCATGTAAGCCTTCAGCCAAATACATGTGTTGTGAATATTTTCTCTTATTCTGTAGACTATTTGTTTTCCTAACAGTGTTTTCTGATGAGCAGAGGGGTTTGTTTTTGACTTTGATAAAGTCAAACTTATTGATATTTCCCTTTTACAATTAGTGCTTTCCCTGGCCTATCTTTGCCCACCCATCATTGCAAAGATTTTCCCTTATATGTTTAGGTCTATGATGCATCTTGAATTATTTTTTTGTGTATGATGTGAGATAGGGGTACAGGTTTTTTTGTTTTTTGTTTTTTGTTTTTTGTTTTGCATATACAGGTATCCAATTGTCTCAGAATTATTCGCTGAACAAAACCATCCTTTTAACCATACCACTGCATTTCTTTGGCACGCTTGTTGAAAATCATTTGACCCTATAATTGTGAGTCTATTTCTGAACTTCTCTATTGTCTTCTGAAGATTTATCTGTTTTACCTTTTGTCATTACTACTCCATTTTTATTATTATAACTTTAAAATAAGTTTTGAAATAAAAATCCAGTAGATTAAGTCTTCCAACTTTGTTATTTTTCCTGCCCAAAATTGCTTTGCCTATTCTAGGTCCTTTGGTTTTCTATATATATTTTAGAAATAGCATGCCAATTTCTACAAAAAAGCCCCATGAAATTTTGATTGGGGTTGCACTGAGTCTATAGATCACTTTGGTGAGAACTGACATCTTGACAATATTGAATGTAATCCCTAAACATGTTTATTTCTAGTTAGGTCTTTTTTTTTTTTTTCAAAATTTTCAGCAGTATTGTATATTTTTTCAGCACAGAAATCTTGTACTTCTTTTATTAAATTATCTCCAAATGTTTACAATGTTTTTGGATGCTGTTATAAATTTTATTTTCCAATCCTATTTGCTTAAAAAATGAAAAAAATCCTCATTGTTTTCTCATTATGGAAAAAAAATAAAGATATAGAGAAGAAAGTACCAGTTATAATATGACCACCCAAAGATAATTATTATTAGCATCTTTGTGCATATTCAATAGTCTTATTTATATGCATATCTACATACGCATATTTAAAAAACTATAAATAGTAAGTCTGTTCTTTAGAAATAAAAATGAAGTCAAACCAACACCAGTATAACCCAAGAGGCATTAAAAGGCAGCCCTAGACCTACATCGGGTTGTCTTTTAAAAATCTTTATATACATTCATTGTTTGGAAATGAGAACACATTTTCCCATAGAAACAATGTGTAAATGACAGATTACCAATTCAGGCCAAAAAGAAAAAAAAAGCAAACAAACTCCTACTTACTCCATAATGGCTTTTAGCCCTCCTAAAAGGGCTAAAAAAAAAGCCCTAAAAGGGCTTTATGAATCCCCTAAAACCCTATAAGGAAAGAGACGCAGGATGGAGCTGGTAGACAAGGGCGAAGAAGTTTTACCAAGAGCAGGAGATCAGAGTCATACAAGGAGTCCTGTATCAACAATGACTCTGGGGCTCCTGGATATAAGCTTCAGAAGTCAGTTGGGCTCTGGCAGCGGGAGAACTGTGTAGTAAGACAAATTTATCTGTATTCATCAACCCCAAAGTAATTGTACTGAGGCTGAAACTCAGGAGGTCCACTCTCATGCTGTCATCTTGTCCAAGAAACCTGACCCAGTGACAAAGGTAATCTCAAAATAATTTAAATATTGCCTCTCTCAAACACCGTGCTATCAATACATAGCCTACAGAACTGTTTTTGTTTAAATCTTTTGCATTCCTATTGGCATCATCCTGTAGGTTTTCCAGAATTCTCTCTCCCAGTTACGTAAAACTTTTTTCCTAGCCACATCCCAGAAGACTTTTTTCTTCTCCGATCCTCTTTCTCCCAGGTCTGTATTCCCTAAGCCCAAAGAAGCATCCTGGTAATGGCAGAATACTTTCTGAATAGACAGGGTTAAGGAAAATGCTGGAAAGGGCTCCACATTACATCCTCTATTGCATCTCTCTGAACAGAAGTTTTCTAAGTCAGGAAGAGCCCATGTGACTGGGAAGATATCTGGAAAGTCCTGGAGGCTGGGAAAAGATAAGACATTCATAAGGATGGGTTTTTATTCTTACATGTAAAGATAACAGACACATAAGAAGGTACTCTAGAAGCAAGTCATTTTCAGAAACTTTTTATCCTATTCCCTTTGAGCCTCTATTGTTTAACCACCCAACACATTGGCTCAGGCTTGTTCTCAAGGAGGGCCTCCGTTTGGAATTCCTGAGGAGTCATGCAGACACAGGTCAGGAGGGAGCTGCTTTGGCAATGCAAAACAGGGAAGCTGGCACAGTGGCCATCCACACTGTGTTGATCTTTGGTCTGATACTTGTTTTTAGTTTCACTTTCTTTTAATTATGGTCTCTCTATATCTGACCTGAACAGCACTATTCTTCTGGTTTGTTAGTTAATTTTAATGATAACAGCATATTACCATTAGAGTGGTTTCTCAGGTCACAGTGTATTGCAGAGAGCAGATTGTTAATTAAATGGTAATGTTTTCTGAATTTTGAAGTAATTCCTAAAGTTAATAGTTATTAGTTACCTTGAAATATAAAAAATTAAATCAGTATATAAAATAAGTACATAATTAGCAAGCTGCCCTCCAAGAAGCAGATCACATCACACTCTGTCCAAAAGGAACAGCTTTGCTGACGAGGCACTGACATAGTTAAGAGAAACCATGAATCACGAGGGGCCAGGAAAATGGTGCTGCCCAGCTCACATTCAGAGGCAGCATAATTTATGAAGCACTGAGGACAGTGGGAGGTAGGCTGTCAGAAATGCTAAGTTCTCTGCGGAATTATTACATTCCCTTTGAAAGATTCGATGTCATTGAAACGAGGTAATCTGGGGAAGCTTGGAGGTTCTATGCAATTGGGAAAAGTGCAAAGATACTTGGAAATGAAGCCAAATTTCTTCAGCCTTTTTCCCACTGGAAATCAGACCCAAGGTCTTATGAAAACAGACTTTCTTTTCAAGCATCAGGAAGAAATAAAAAGATGCCCATGGCACTTGAAAACTTCCAGATTCACCAATACCAGAACAGTCAGAAATTGCAGCGACTCTGTGTTTTCTTTAATCCTCAGCACACTCTTTTTAATTACTTAAGATCAGATATTATTGTCTATGGGTTCAAGGGAAAGAGAAAAATGTAAAAAATAACAATATATGTTGATGACTTGAACACAGTTATTATTAGTTTTACATTTATTATTCCTTTTGATAAGTAATAATTTCTACAATCACTTCAGTACTGAAGTTAAGTGCTTTGCATGGGTTATTTTATTTAATCTTGACATAAAAATAAACACCACCTTCAGTTTAGAAATGGAGAGACTAAGGCTGAGAGAGGCCAAGCAACTTTCCCAAGATCACACAATTTATCAGTGGTGGAGCCTATATTCCAGCCATTTCCTTTAGCTTTTATAAAGGTATCAAGTTTTAATCTAATAAAAAGATTAAAATGACTAAATCTACTTGACATTTTGGAATGGAATACGATTCACCTTGAAGAAGAGCACTCTGGATTTTGGCATAGCAGACTGGCTCTTTCTTTTTGTCAAATCATTTTTATACATCCCCGTCTGGTCCATAATGGCTCTGTAGCATGTACTCCCTGAATATAGATGAAATGACTCCAGTGTTAACACCTCAACGGAATGTTCCCTCAACAAGAGAGGAAGTTTATTTAACTTTGGAAAGTGGTATTTGCAAACTACTCCAAAAGCACCTCATACTACTTCGGACCCCTTTTTCTCCCTACCTGTCCATATACCTAGTTTGTCCAATTGGAAGGACTTGGATCATAAAGAGACTTCTTTTAATGGGTTGTATTATTTTCTGACAAGCAGCCATTTATTTCCTTGGGGGTCCATTATACCCACTATCTATGTCCATGGGAGTAGGTAGCCCTGTTTCTGAGGTATATATATGAAATTTTATAACAGTTTCTATGGTGACAGAAGATGAGAACTTTACCTCAAACCATTTAAAATGATAATTCACCCAAACAAGTGCATACAATTTAGTTTACTACCTGGCCATTGAAAGGTCTAAGGTAACTTTGTTGGCAGTTTGAAGAAACCTTTTATTCCACACTTTTTTGTACCAGGTAGCTACCTGGTCAGAAAATTGATTTCCAGAAACATGAATGGCCACAGACCAATTTTAGCAACAGTTTTAGCTGAACTTTTGCAGTAAACAATGCCATTTCCTAGGTGCAGAGTGATTGGATTTCAAAATGAACCATCAAGCCCACAGGCAAGCTTAGTACAGCAAGCAGGCCTGCTTTCCAGGCTAGAAGTTAAGCTTTTCTCTTCTGAATCAAATATCAGAAATAAGCCTTTCCCATTTATGTATGATACCAAAATAAATAGAGGTCCCTCACAAGGAAAGCCTTTTGAATGAGTTCAGTTCAACAGATGGTTATGGTTATGGTTCAGTTCAACATGATGGTTCAGTGCCAACATCATGGAAAGACAGCAGGCTGGGTGTCCACCAGAACTGGATTCAAATCCTAGCTTTAGTTGTGGAGCCCTGAGAGAATTAGTTATCTGCTTCATGGCTCTTACTTTACCTGGAAATTAAAGACAGTAATGCTTCCATTGGCAGGGTGGTTCAAGGATTAGAAATAATATATATGTAATCTGGGACCACATGTTCCTATCTTGGGGACCAAAAAGAGGTTAGAAGCAGTTAGAAATAAATCATATCCTTTACTTGGGTTTCTCAGAGCACAACAAAGGCGGTCTCATTTGTAATCGACTACAGTATTCCCTAAATTAACCTCTCCCCCATTATCCTCCCCAAAGTCCTTCCTTCATAGGGCTATCCTTTCTTTCTCTCTCTCTTCCCCCTATCCCATTAGTTCTGTTTCTCTGGCTCCCAGTCTCTCAATTCTTTACCATACATGTCCAGGAATCTGGCAACAAAGTCTGATTTTCCTCAGAGGGCAGATAATAGAAGCTATATAGAACAAAATCCAGAATTCTATTTAGAAGGTAGAAGGGGTGTGGCAAGGGCTGTGAGCACACACTATAAGGAAATTCACTCTTGTCATATACATATAACACTTAATTCAGTGTCTGGAGCCCAGTTGGTGCTCAATAAAAACTTCTGAATTAGTAAGCATCTACAATATGTCAAATACTTGTCTCATGACCTTGGGGGTTAGACCCCAATTTTAAGTAAGATAAGATCCCTGCTTCAAGGAGTTCACAGTGAAGAAGTTATTCTTGAATTTAGGTGTCTGTTTTAAGCATCTACGTCACCACTCAAGTAATGAACCTGTGTACCCTGTGAACCCAGTTATTTCCATCTAATATTTTAGGCATAATAAAACATTTATATAGTAGAAATGACAAATTAGCATATTAGTTATATTCCAGGGAACTAATTGTAAAGTGACCAGACAACACTTCTTAAAAAACAAATAAACAAAAACCCAAAACAACCCAAGGAAAGCAAATTATTTAATAAATGCATTTTCTAGTTTTAAAGTTAGCAACAAATGCTATTTGTGGGTTGCATGATAATTGAAGTTCTATCAATGTAAATAAATTGTGTCATTGCTTTTTATCAATTACTTCATCCGCTCTTGGATTAAAATGATAAACACAGATATCTCATTCATTAATTCCTTGCTTCTTTCCTCTTTTATAACTGTTACTTTATTCTAGTCCTAAATGGATTGTGGGGTCTGAAGTGAGCTACTTATTACCTGTATTTTGTGGCAAATTATTTAACATCTGAAAGTAAACCTCTGTTAAATGGGGTTAAATTTCATAGTTTCTACCTCATGAGATTGTTGTAAAGATTAAATGAAATAATGTATCTTCAGCATCTAACATAAGTCTGGCACACTATGCCAATAATTAACAAATGGTTGTTATTATTATTGTCATTATTATCATTATTATTTATTATTGCTGTCATACTAATTTATTATAGGAGCTGGGCTCTATGAGTTGCAAACAGGAAAAAGCATTATTTTTAAATTTCATTGCCTTCAAACATGTTTGTCTTATCTTCCTTTTCTGCCCCTGGATGATATCTCAAGCAGATACTGTGTACTTTTTTGTTACTTTAGCATATTAGACAACAGTCTCATTTTCAGAATTTAAAAAGCCTAGTCCAATCTAAATCAAAACTTCCATTTCCCATCCAGTTTAAAGCTTCTCCCCTCACTTCAGCTTAGGCCTGGCCAGGGAGTCCCCAGATCACTGGTGGGAGTAAAACAGAGTCTGTTCCTTGGCCCTCCTTACTCTACTTTCCCCATCACCTGCTTCTACTGGATAGGGGTGGAGGGGACTAGAGGAGATGGTACCTACTGCTTCTTGTACTTCCTTCCTGGTTCTCTCTTCCTGGTATACTCTCTCAAATGGTCTCAGTCCTAGCAGCTCTCCAATACTGGCCCTTTCTTTCATGGAGTATTTTTGTGTGTTCTTCAGCAACAGTCACCCCTCCAACTCCCTGCTGTCAAGAATGCCAAACACTGTTCTGTTCTCCAAAAAAAAGTGATATTCTGGCCCAGATTGCAACCCTGGAACCCAGCTCCCTCCCATGCTATATATTTGGCTTGGGGGGAAATTCACTCCCCTTTTCTGGTCAAATTCCAGAAGGTCAGACTCTCCATTGCTATTCTCTCTGTCCTTACCCACCTTCAGGTAAGGGTCAGTTATCAGCCTCTCTGTTTCCCAAACTCTAGAGAACATGTATTTGAGAAGAGTGAAAAACCAATGCACTTCCAACTTTTGCAAATCCCCTTATTTCGCAGACTCTTCTCTTTAATGATTCAGTAACTTCTCTTATATAGGATGAGGCCATGATAGAATGGACAGTCAAAGAATCAGCAAATCACACATGGATGTGTTTAGCAACTTTCTTTAGAACGTGTGAACTCTTATTGCCTATTGTCCTCAGCTGTGGAGCTTTGGCGGAAACCCTGAGACAACAGGAAAAGTCCCATCTAGCATCCTGTTACATTTTTATTATGCCTGAACTTTTACAACAATCTCTTAATTGGTTTTCCTGCTGCCCATCGCCTGCTATATCATTCCATCCCATACCTAACTGCTATATTAATCTTTCTCAAAACACACTGATTCCTGTCATGTTTTTCTTTTCGGTCCATCATTGTAGCTGGCATGGGTTGTCTACACCCCATCAGCCCTTTCAAAAAAAAACCAAAAAACAAAAAACAAAAAAAACAAAGCTTAAGGTCTCTAAACTGAATGTAATCCCGGATGTTTAATCCAGATACCACAGAAGTAAAATTTCTGGGAGTCCCAAAATCTCCTGTGACACTGGTTTGCTTTTAACTGTTTATTATGTCAAATAAGCTCCTAGGTCACAAACATAAACTCCACTAATTCATTGAGGTATTTACAGAATTTTGGAGAGAACATCTAACTCAACCTTTCTGTTTTATACTAACAAAATGGTGACTCAGAGAGGTTGTAACTTGCTCAAAGTCACCAGGTCATTTGAGAACCTAGAACAAGCACCCAGGTCTCCTGATTCCTAGAGTCAGGTTGATTGTGGCATCCCAGGTGACAGCTCGCCACTTTGTTTCATTTCTTTGTAAACCACTGGTCCAATGACTCCTTGTACTGCAGAAGGTAACCCACCAATAATGGAAAGGGAACATTCTTTCTAAAATTGGTATTAAAGCTTTCTCTAATAGCATGAAGGGGAAGATAATAATTACTATTAAAAATAACTAAAATGGACTGCAGACACAGAATCTGTCTCAAAAAAGATGCTGATGGATCTTTTTGGTAATGAAAGGGAAGGCCGAGGACGTATCCTGGAGGGGAAAGGCTGAGCCAAACAAGCCAAATTGCTTTAAATAATAAAAGTAACAGGAATTTTCCATTTCCAGTGAGGATTCGGAGGGAGGTATTTTGGCAGGCCTGAGACTCAAAGAAGAGAGAATAAGGGGGGAAAGGGTCCCTGGAGATGAGGAGAGTGGGCAGACCAAAGGAGAAAACAGCTAAAAAGAAACTCTCTATGGTCAAAAACATGAGAAGCAAAGAAATTTTATATACAAATTTAAGTGCTTTTCTATACTGTACTGTGATCACCTGTTGCGATCCACAAATCTTCAGTAAAAGTCTGTTATGTACACAATGAGTATTAGAGCTGCTTTGAGAAATAAAGGATGATGCCATTCGCCTATGCCTGGGCAAAGGGGACTGGGGAGAATAAAAACATCACGGAAGGTCCTAACTGTTACATTACTGTGCTAAGCACAATAATAACTCCCCAAACATGTCCATGTTCTAATCCCAGGAACCTGTGAGTATGTCACTTACATGGCAAAGGAGAATTAAACTGCTTGCTAACTAGTGTATCTAGGTGGCTCAGTTCATTGAGCATCTGACTCTTGATTTCGGCCCAGGTCATGATCCCGGGGTGGTGGGATTGGGCTCTGGGATGAGCATGGAGCCTGCTTAGGATAGTGTCTCTCTCTCTCTCTCTCTCTCTCTCTCTCTCTCTCTCTCTCAGAAAAAAAAACAGTAGTTGCTAATTAACAGATAGGGAGATCCTCCTGGATTATTCAGATGAGCCAAATATAATTACTAGTATCTTTGAAAGTGTAAGAAAGAGGCAGAGGAGGTAGAGTGATGCAGTGTTAGGACTCCATCTACCATTGTTACTTTTGTGGACAGAGCAACGGGGCTATGAGCCAAGGAATGTGAATAGCCTCTAGAAGTTGGAGAAGACAAGGAAATGGGCCTTCCCCTCAACCCTCTAGAGAAGAACATAGCCCTGCTGCCACCTTGATTTTAGCCCATTGAGACTTATGTTGGACCTCTAACCTACAGAACTGTCAGATAGTAAATTTCTATTTTTTTTTAGGCCACTATATTTGTAGTAATGTTTTATAGCAGCAATGCAAAACTCATTATAATTGCCTACTTTGGATTTGATAAGAATCTTAATACATACTTATATTTAACCCAAATGTTTCCAAGTCCTTTAGTGTTCTGGGTTCAACCTTATGATAGTGCAAAACTGGCCCCAACTTTTCCAAAGATTTCCAAAGTGGCAAGTGGTTGTGGTTGTACTTGTGGTTGTCTCAGGCTGCTACTATACAATCAAAGCTCTTGATTATTTCCTGAATTATTTCCACTTGATTTACATTGGCATTCAAGTCCCTATACAGGCTTGCCGCAACTTGCTTTTCCCACTTATCTGCCACCATTTCTCTTCACAAATCCTAAATTCCTGCCAAATGGGACCATGCTCCTCATGCTACCACAAACAGGCTTCTCTCTACTTTTGCTTGGTGCTGTCTTATCACCCAGAAAGCTCTACCTTCTCCTTCCTGCACTCCAGGCCTGATAATTAATCTTTTTTTTAATGTTTATTTATTTTGAAAGGGAGAAGGGGGCAGGGGCAGAGAGAAAGGGAGAGAGAAACCATAAGTAGAGAGAATATGCACTAAGAACATGGAGCCCAATGTGGGGCTTCATCTCATGAACTGTAAGATCATGCCCTGAGCCAAACCCGAGAGTCAGACACTCAACCACCTACTGAGCCACCCGGGCACTCCCTGATAATAATCTTTTTGTCCTTCCCACATTGCCAAATTTCCAGAGCCTCTCAGGTTAGCCCTCTTCAGAACTTCCCCAGCATATGTTCTTAGCTCTCTAGATGACCATCTGTGATAATTTACTTGCAGCTTTGGTCATTTGAATCTCTTAATTCATTGTGTTGACTGGAGGCTCCTTGAGAGCATTGATGTGTATTGCTTATCTACAACCTCCACAGTGTTGAGCACAGGGCTTTCCACACCACAGATGCTCAATACATGTTTGCTGAATGGGGTCATGAGAATATTTTGGTCTAAACAACTTATTTAAAGTAGAACCCATTATAGTTCACACTATTACCACAAACATACATATCTTTTATATCTTTTTTTCTCTTTTTTTCTAAATGCCATGATTCATAGTTCAGAAAGGAACAGCATATAACTTATCGCAGGCACTAATTTCGTGTGCCTGGGATGCCCCAGTTTACATATGTTGTTCTCGCATGGTTATTAACAGTGCCACTTTCACTCCAAAAGTGTCCCAGTATGGATGATACATTGGATGCTCATCTGACTCTTGGAGGACATAGGCTATAAAGGGAGTCTTTGGCTTTCTTCCTTTCCTTAACATGGTAACTGGAAAGTAGTTGCTTCTACTAGGTACCCTCTTTGCTCCACCTCTATGGCATGTCTCTATTCTCTGTTTTTTCCTTCCATGGCAACCATTAATGTTTGGGTCCACCCCTCCTCTCAGCCTCATCTCTGCTTCCTACCCTTGGTTTGGTCTAGGAAAGTGTCTATAGCAGCAAGATTTGAGAAAGAAGAAAGAGGAAGGTAGGATAAATTTCCAAGTTAGCTGCTCCCTTGTCACTCTCATCATTCATGTGTCCCAGCCCCATCATCTTGGTTTTATCTCAGTGTTCCCAGGCATCATTCCTATCCTTTATTGTTCTGTTCCTTATCCTTCAGTGTCTGACCCTGCTTTATGTCTCAACATCCATGGCTGATTTTAGCTCCAGACTGATATTACGGGAATGATCCACAGAACCTATCTTATATTCAAGGTAACCCCCAATTTCAGAGCAGCAGAGATGCTCCTAACATCTTAAATTGTGACAACATATTTTCTTACAGCAGTAATGTCCAAAATGTGTTTTGGGGAACTCTAGTTTTGGGTGTTAATATCTGTTACTCAGTGAAAGGGTTTCAAAGTCAAAGAAGGTTGATGAATTCTCAATGGAACAATTTTAAGCAGTTTTCTTTCCTGCAGAACTTCTTAAAGCCTTTAATATGCAAATGTACATTATGAATCTCTGAGTGGGATATATGATATGCTGTGTTTCCCAAACTTATTTGGCCTTAGAACTTTTTTTCCTTGAAACTTTCTTAAGGGAATATTGGTCTGTGAAACATACTTTGTCTTAAAGGAACATATTTAACTCTTGTGGGTTAGGCATAGGTTCTTATGAAATGACATGGGGGTCTATGGAAAATAGACATTACTGTTCTAGTGGGACAATGCATTCTAAGTTCTACAACTGCATTTTTGGAATACAGCAGGTTATGAAGTGGACAACAGCATGTAAGAGCCTTTCAGCTATGAACTTTTGTGACTGTCCCAAAAGCAGAGGCAGATGACCAAGTAGAAGGGATCTGGGATCATAGGTTAGAAGACCCGGTATCTAGTTTCAACTTTACCACTATTGGCTGGGTATTCCTGAGCAACACTTAACATTGTGCCCTCAGTTTTTTCACCTATAAAATGGAGTGATTAATGATGGTGTTAAGATAAATAATACCTGTTTAACATCTCACAGGAATTTTAGGATGATCTAGTGAGATGGTAGCATAAAAGCATTCTGAAAACAGTAGACTTTTCCTAGTAAGTATATATTAAAACACGTTATCTGTGCTTAAGTAGCTTGGTTTTGCAATAGGAACAAGTATACAAACCCATAGATAACTTTCAAACCTTTTTTCCCCCCAAACACTTCAAATTATTCTCCTCAACCCTGGTAATAACAAGTAATTCATAAATTTGAATTTCATTTTTTTTCTTCTTTCTAGATCTTCTCTCTGGTGAAGGGAAGTGTAGTGGTCAAGACAAAAATAAAATCAAGGAAGGGAAGTAGAAGTCCTCCATTTAATAAACTACATAACCAGTATAAGATAGATCATTGTCACATTTGGGCTTCAAGTGAGACCTGACTGATTTGGAAACAATGCAAGTGGGGCAAAGTCCATCCTCAGATTTTCAGGCAACTTTGGATCCAAAGTTATTAGTTGTCACTTAACATTCCCACTGACAAAAACAGCATGCCTCAATTGACAAAGCCTAAAATATCACCTGTGATATACCATGAACATATCATTTCACAAAAAAGCGGGAAATATTAGTTACCACACTTGTCCAGTATCTCTCTCTAGTGGTGAGGCAAAACATGTCACTGGGTCATGGGCAACAACAACATAGGTCTGTTTCTTGGTCTTCTCAGCTTTAGGACATAGAGTGATCTATTAAATTATCACACTGCATTCTGGGTATTCTTGAGCAATATTCAACCTTCCTGCTTCAGAAACTTAGAGGAGGGGAGCTCTGAGTAACCTTTTAAAATATAATTTATCTGGAATATTCTGGTATGTTAAACCTGAGTTAGCAATTAAGTTTAATTCCTTGCTCTATGTGTTTGAAATGGAACCTGTTGCAAAAGTGAATGTGCTATGCTGACAAGTATGTTTTTTAAAGTAATCTCCATTGTTTATTACCCTAATGGTAGAAATCATAGATGATTCTAGGCAGGCGAATTATAAAGGCAAACATGCATCCAAGGAAGGGCACTTCCTACCATAGTCACAAATGCATTTATGTTTAGTGGTTACTTGGGGAAAGGGAATTTCTCTGTAGATAACACAAATTAGCATCCAATTTAGAGGCATTTTCTTTAAATTATCTGGTTGCTTCCTCTTATCAGAAACTGTACTTTGAATACTCCCTTTTATTTTTTTTCACTTTTATCATTTGATGTGAAGAAAGTAACATTTTATGAGCAAGCATGGCTTACCTGGGACTCCTTCTAAATTGTTTTATTATATATTACTATCTTTACTTGTTGTCTTTCTTCTCAAACAAAGGATCTCCAAGAATATTATGCAAATTCATCATTAATATGAATAAATGGGGAACTATTTGTTTGCCATTTCATAGGTATAATTTACTCTTGGTTTTATCCACAGTGACTCAGTGTTAAAAAATGCTAACTAGAACCTAAGTACCCTTTACTTCTCTGCTTTAGGTTCTACTTTGGCCACTTCTTTATTTATTTTTTTAATTTTTTAAACATTATTTTTTTTTTGTTTTTATTATTTCTGAGAGAGAGAGAAAGGGAGACAGAATGTGAGTGGGGGGAGGAGCAGACAGAGAAGGAGACACAGAATCCAAAGCCGACTCCAGACTGAGTTGTCAGCACAGAGCCCGATGCTGGACTCGAACTCATGAATCATGAGATCATGACTTGAGGTGAAGTCAGACGCTTAACCGACTGAGCCACCTATGCTCTCCCCTGCTTTTCTTTAATAATTTTTAAAAATTTTTATTTCTTATTTAAAAAAATTTTTTTAATGTTTATTTTTGAGAGAGAAAGACAAACTGTGAGCAGGGAAGGGGCAGAGAGAGAGGAGACATAGAATCTGAAGCAGGCTCTGGGCTCTGTGCTGACAGCTCAACGTGGGGCTTGAACTCATCAGCCATGAGATCATGACCTGAGCCAAAGGTTGATGCTCAACCAACTGAGCCACCCAGGCTAAAATTTTTTATTTTTTAAGTTTATTTGTCAATCTGTAGAAAGACAGAGACAGCATGAACAGGGAAGGGGAAGAGGGAGAGAGAAAAAAGAGAGAATCCCAAGCAGGCTCTCACCGTCAGCACAGAGCCCAATGTGTGGTTTGAATCACAAAACCTGAAACAAAGAGTTGGATGCTTAACCAACTGAGCCACTCAGGTGCCCCCACCTTTTTTTTAAAGTTTATTTATTTATTTTGAGAGAGAATGCATGTGTGAGCACGAATGGGAAAGGGGTAGAGAGAGAAGGAAAGAGAGAATCCCAAGCAGCCTCCCCACTGTCTGCACAGAGCCTGATGCGGACTCGAACCCATGAACTGTGAGATCACAACCCGAGCCAAAACTAAGAGTCAGACACTTAACCTATCAAGCCACCCAGGTGCTTCCTACTTTGGCCACTTCTTAGCACATGCCACTAGTTCTAGGCATTAGGTTGAATTTTTCAAGAGTGAATTAAATAGCACACATTCCTTGTTGTGGTTAAGGATGGAGAGCAATTGAAACACAGAAATAAGAGTGAGAAGAGTTGAGGGAAATAGGTTATTTCATCTTTCAAAGACAAAGTTCTGTGGAAGGAAGATTCTTGGTGCTCATCAGGAACACAAACCTCTATGTATGGAAGAATGGGGAACAAAAGGAATTTCAATTATTTCTTCATGAAATCTGACCCAGAGTTGAACAAAGAGAATTTGAAAGCTCTTGCATATGCCATTTGTGGGGGGCAGGGGGGGGACATCAATATTTCCCCCATTTCTCTGGTATTGCCTGAACAAAAAGAATTATTGAAATTGAACTTGTTCAGGTTTTTTATAAATCAAAATGTCAACAAATACAAGCACTAGTCTAGTTACAACAAGAGACTGTAGTTTACAGAATAAAACTAACCCTGGTTTTTTTTTTTTTTTTTAAAGCTCTACAAAGAACACATTGTTTATTCTTGTGTAAAAACGTCATGTAAAGAAGCTCTCTGTCAGGTAGTCTATTTTTATTTAGTTGTTTCATAACTCAATTATCATGTTCCCCTCTGCCTAATAATTAGCATGTGCATAGTAACAAGGCTTGAAAACCTGTTCTTTTCCCCGCTGTGTGTCAGTTATATTTCCAGGGTGTTTGGAGAACGGGTTGTGCCTGTGTAGGTGAGTCGTCTTTCCCTGCTGCTCTGGCAGCTTGCCCCCGTGCAGTGTTGAGGGTCAGCTTTTGGAGAAAGTCCCAGCCAGAGGCCTGAGCAGGGACTTCCTGCCATCTGGAACAGTCTGGAGCACAACGAAAGATGTCAGCAAGAAGGGCTCAAATGACTCCTCTCCAGCTCCCTGGGGATGAGCAGTATTTCCCTCAGTTCCATGATTGGGGAAATTTAACCATCACTACCAGTAATTTGATGCACACATTTTGAGCTCTGTATTTGGTTGCCTTCCATGTTCTGGTTTCTCTGGCTGCTTATCACCTTTCGGATACTTTTTCTATGTTTGAGGAATTCCCCATAGCATGAGTCCTGCCTTCCCACCGCATAAGGCCCAAATGCGTTTTCCCAGCTTCTTTTATAGCAACGGCGCCCAAGTTACGACCTAGGCTCAGGCAATCCACCTTGCATGTAGGAGAAATTGTTTTGGAAGAGAACAATGAGAGGAAGTAGGTGTCTTACAGAATACATTTTCTGGCAAAAGTGGCAATGGAGGCTTCTGGCTTTGGAGGGAGGACAGCAAAGGAGGTTCTGGCATTCAATGTCCAGAACTAACAGTGAACACTGAGATGATGGAGGTAGGGCCACAAGGGTCTTCTATGGCAATTGTGATGGATGCAGTGTCAAGATCTTCTCTGCAATAATTAAAAAGAATTAAAAAAAAATTTTTTTAACGTTTATTTATTTTTGAGACAGAGAGAGACAGAGCATGAACAGGGGAGGAGCAGGGAGAGAGGGAGACACAGATTCTGAAACAGGCTCCAGGCTCTTAGTTGTCAGCACAGAGCCCGACGCGGGGCTCGAACTCAAGGACCGTAAGATCATGACCTGAGCTGAAGTCGGACACCTAACCGACCGAGCCACCCAGGCGCCCCAAGAATTTTTAAAGACATCTAATGTAATTGCTGATTAGACACATACATTCTGAAAATCAAAGCAGTTAATTTGATTAGTGGATTTTTTTTTAAGCTATGACAACTTTTAGGAATGACAACTTTGAAGTGCATTATTTTCCATAGGCAAGTAATATAGTTCGTGAGGAATAAACTCCAAGATCAAGGTGTTTGTGAGAAACTAGTGAGGGGTGGTTACTTTTCACATGTTTTGGGAGCATATTCATTTAGTTTGCATATTGTCATTTACCCATTTCAGAGCTCCCTTCTCCCTCTTCTTCCATCTTCTTCTCAGATCTATATTATTGCTCTAATCTGGTTTTACCTAGGGTTGGATGGACAGGCATTCTCTGGTATATAGGAAGGAATGCAGAACCCCACTAGTTGGGGTAGATAGAGGGGTTACAATGAAAGAGGAAGACAAAGGGGTGCCTGGGTGGCTCAGTCAGTTGAGCGTCGACTTCGGCTCAGTTCATGATCTCAGTTCGTGGGTTCGAGCCTTGCATCGGGTTCTCTGCTGACAGCTTGGAGCCTGAAGCTTGCTTCAGATTCTGTGTCTCCCTCTCTCTCTGCCCCTCCCAAACTCACGCTCTGTCTCTCTCAAAAATAAAGAAACATTAAAAAATTTAGAAAAATAAAAAAAGAAGAGGAACAGAAAAACCCATCCAAATCAATAGAAATATATATATTTTTAAGTAAAGGCTATTTATTATTTATTTTCTAAATAGTTTGCATAATGTAAGAAAAAGTGGTATTTGTTGGGGCGCCTGGGTGGCGCAGTCGGTTAAGCGTCCGACTTCAGCCAGGTCACGATCTCGCGGTCCGTGAGTTCGAGCCCCGCGTCGGGCTCTGGGCTGATGGCTCAGAGCCTGGAGCCTGTTTCCGATTCTGTGTCTCCCTCTCTCTCTGCCCCTCCCCCGTTCATGCTCTGTCTCTCTCTGTCCCAAAAATAAAAATAAAAAAAACGTTGAAAAAAAAAAAAAAAAGAAAAAGTGGTATTTGTTAAGATAGGTCAATTAGGTTTAAAAATGTAAGTCATTATTGGCCCATGGTAATGGGTCATGACCACAGCTGACATTATGGAAATATAGGCAGACCCAAAGTTCGAAGACATGCTTGGACAATATTAGTAGGCTCCTTCTTTTCAGGGAAAAAAAAATCATTATAAAATATTTTCTCAGCCAGAATGACACACTACAACTGTATTACTACCGCAACATGACAAATTTATGGAATCTAAATCAGTAAGTTTTAACCATAGAGATAAATTCTGAGGGATGAGGAATTTATGAACTCAGTGCATAGTCCTAAATTATAGGAATTACAATGAAAGATCCTATTTTCTGCCCCTCACTCTGCCATGTTGAAAAAGACTGATATTCTAAACTCTGATGAGCCATTTTTTTCTTTAGTCATCCTATTGGCTTTTAAAATTATCTCCCCTTCCATCTTGTACCTTGTGGCATAATTTCAACATGATAGTATTCCTGTTATGAGTACTGTTCAATTATTAGTGACTCAAGCAAAGAGAATTTAAATGCCTTCATAAAGGTCCCTCAGGTAGGCTGTAACTGACTGGATGGAGAAAGGAAACCACAGTTGACTTGCATAGTTCAGGAGAGCTCTACGCCAGTTTCTAATGTGCTGGATTCCATGAAGTGATGTAATTGCTTAGTATATTTTATTAAATCTGTGATTTTCCACTGTACATGTAGAAAGGTAAGATAACAATATCCTCACATCATTTTTTTTCTTTTTTTAATTTTAATTCCCACTGGTATTTTATTATTAATAAATAATTTTAAACTCAGCTTTCAATTCTTTTCTCATTTTCTCATTTTTCTATAATTCTGAAAATAGCACTTATAAGGGTAGGAGATCTAGAGATATGGTTGAGGTGATGTAGGTATGCAGACTTAGTTCTACCAAGGCCAGGAAGATGGCCTGGTCTGTCTTCAAGCTCTATCCAAAAGTCGGTGTGCAGGTGTGGCATCCACAGAGGTCTCCTTTCAAAGAAGGACCTGATATCAAGGGGGAGTGCCAGCATCTTCAGGGGTTGCCTCAGCTGCTAAGAACCACCTCTCCAGAGATCATGTCCTCCCTAAGGCAGCTGTCCTCAGATGAGTGAGACTAGGGCATAAAAGCCAGGCCATTTTGGCAGGGCCACAGGAGATCTCTCTAGAGATCTGCAGTATATTGGCTGAGGCTTTGTAAGGCCTGCACTGGGGCTGGCTTCTTCCTTTACACAATCCTACTTCTTTTTTTATTTTTTTTTTTTAACGTTTATTTATTTTTGAGACAGAGAGAGACAGAGCATGAACGGGGGAGGGGCAGAGAGAGAGGGAGACACAGAATCTGAAGCAGGCACCAGGCTCCGAGCCATCAGCCCAGAGCCCGACGCGGGGCTCGAACTCATGGACCGTGAGATCATGACCTGAGCTGAAGTCGGATGCTCAACCAACTGAGCCACTCAGGCGCCCCACACACAATCCTACTTCTTCCCCTCTCCTTTCATGGAGTTGGTGCCTAGTAAACATGGTGTATTTCATACTCATCTTAGACTCTGTTTTCAGAGAACCTAACCTTCAACAGCAGGCAAGTTCTATAGGATCTGGAAGCTTTTCCAGTCAAGGTCTAAATGATCTAAGCCAGAATTTTGAAATGTTCCTTATCCTGAATCTATCAATGTATCTATGTAACTTTTAAAAAAGATGTTGGTTTATTTTGAGAGATAGAGCACCAGCAGGGGAGGGGCAGAGAGAGAAGGAGAGAGAATCCCAAGCAGGCTAGGTGCCCATCAGCACAGAGCCTGATGTAAAGTTTGATCTCAAGGACTGTGAGATCATGACTTGAGCAAAATCAAGAGTCAGACACTTAACCAACTGAGCTAACCAGGTGCCCTTCTGTGTATCTTTTTTTAAAAATAATTTTTCTTTTGGGGCACCTGGGTGGCTCAGTTCGTTGGGCATCCAACTTTGGCTCAGGTCATGATCTCACAGTCCATGAGTTCGAGCCCCACATCAGGCCTGTGCTGACAGCTCAGAGCCTGGATCCTGCTTCAGATTCTGTGTCTCTCTTCTCTCTGCCCCTCTCCTGCTCATGCTTTGTCTCTGTCTCTAAATAAATAAATAAATAAATAATAATTTTTCTTTGGTTTGGTTGTGGTTCTCATTTTTGGTTTATTTTTGTCTGTTTGGGAGTTTGTTGGGAGGAATTCTAGGAAGCTCTTTATACATTAGAAACCTGAAGAGAGGGGCACCTGAGTCATGCACATGCTCTCTCTCTCTCAAAATAAACAAACTTAAAAAAAAAAAAAACCTGAAGAAAAGAAATAAAAATGCTGATTTCCCCAACAACTTCCATTGTTATTGAAAAGATGTATTCTCACTGAAAAATAAAGTTGGTTTTATCACATTAAGTAATTTATAGTTAAAGGACTGGTACATGCAGTATATGGAGTAAACTGTCCTTGTCTATGTGAAAGATATGTGAAGATGCTCAAATAGATAATCTTTGCCTGATCTTATGAAATGTATACACAGTAGTCCCAGTTCTCCTTTTTCTCCATCTCTATGTCATATGTGATTCTCTCTTCTCCATCCCTTACTGCACCTAGCTTGGGTCCTTCCTGCATCAGTTACCACCTGGATCCTTGTAATAACCCCTCCACTTCCCTGCCTCCATTGACTCTCCCATCTCTCCTTCACACAAAGGTCAGAGTGATTTTTCTAAATTACAAATCTGATCAGGTAATTCCTCTGCCTAAAATCCTCTAATGGCTTCCCAAGGCTACTCAAGGATTTAAAGCCCAGTCTTTTTCATAGTGCTCATACAAAACTCTTCATGAATCAGTCTTTGCTGACTCGCCAGCTTTATCTCCACAACGGTCTCCAGTCTTCCCACTACAGGCAAATTCCTTGTAGCTTCTGGAATGTGCATGCTCTCTCTTCTGCCTTAGTATATGTAGCTCCCATTGTTGAAATGCCCTTCCCTGTGTTATTTTTTAGGTTGTTGTTATTATTATTATTATTATTATTATTATTATTTTAATTTAGCTAAGCTTTATTCCTTAGTCCAGGCTCCTCTCACCTGTCAAGCAAACTCCAGGTAGAAGTAGTCCCCATGACCCAGAATACCCAGTGCCACTAACATCCTTCATAACACTTAAAATGCCATATTGAAATATAAGGCTGGTATACTCCTCTCTAGATTATGAGCTCCTCAAAGAAATTTTATATGTGCATCCTCAGCACTTAGTGCAGTGCCTGGCTCATGGTAAGTATTTAGCAAAGCTTTGTGTCTTTCTTTTAAGTTCTTTATGGTGGCTACTGCTTCTAACAGATTCTTCCATCACCCCCACCTATTGCTTAGCAAAATACTATGTTGCTCTATACTACATACGGTAGGTATTCAATGAATGCTTGTTGAGTGGATGACTACACTGCTACTGTTTTAAGTATTACCATTCTACCTTTAACAAATGCTTAAAAGATTCCAATTACCAGGAGTAGCTTAGAAAAACATTTTAAGTGTTGATTGACCAGTAGAAGTCTCTGAAGATTTTATTTCACTCTAGAGCAGTTGCCTAAACCATGAACTACAAGCTAATAGTATTCACAGGAGAGAGACTTTGTCTATTTGCCTAGACCGTCTGTGATATTAGCTATGCAAATAAATATTTTGATTGTTCATTTGGGAGAAGAGGATTACTTGATGATGGTCTTGAAGTATATGCAGGCTTATTATGAGGAGGAGGATGACTTAATTTTTTTCCCATTGCATTGCCAATTCAATGAGGAAAAGTACTTAACATTGTATTAACAGTTAAAGATAAGAGTTTCTTCACTGGGATTAAGGAACACTGTGGAACATCCTTCTTTGCAGATTTGACTAAATGACATCAAAATTCTTGTTTTCACCCTTGAATCCATGAAACTTGGAATGACGTCATCACAGTGACCAACTGCAACCAAGACAGAAGCTGTTGAATCTGGCATCACGTTTTCTAGTTACTAAATTCAGATAAGAGATAGCAGATGCATGCTATCAATATAGGACCATCTTGGGCTCTGCTAAAGAATCACAATTATTATCCTTACAGTTATACTCATTTCAGAGATGAGACCCAGGAACTGTTAAGTTCTAGTAAAAGGCCACTTATTATGTGTGATATAATTATAAGAGCAGAGAATGTCTTTCAAAGGAGTTAAAAATTGGATAGGACTAGGGAAAGTCATGCAAGGCAAGAGGAACTCATAGTACTCATGATATGATATGAAGTAATACAGTGTTGACAGATGTGCCAGGTATATTTGAAAAGTAACAGACCACATAGGGCATGCCCCAACTCTGAGGAAGAAAACATTCTAAGCACTTATGATATGCCAAGCTCTTTGCTAGACCCAGTATGTGCATTTTCTCATTCATTCCTCATTATAACCCTAACATACAGTAGTAACATCTCAGTTTGCAACTGATAAAACTGAGACACTGAGAAGTTAAGCGACTTGGCTAAGATCACACAGCTAATAATGGAGCAGGGAATCCAAATCCAGGTTTTTAGACTGCAGCTACTGGAACTAAAATTTAATTCCAGAAACATTAGTAATCATTTCCCAAAGGCAAAGTAGAAACTGGGGTAGGAATTGTAGGGCTTGAAAGCAGGGAAACATCTTCTTCAACAATATATTCATATATTCATATAAGGCTCATATAAGGCTCAACATGTAGGTATTCTATAAGCGTCTGTGAATGAAGAGGCTGTTTTCAAGGAATATATACTCTGGTAGGGAAGATAGACATGCATAAATAACTACAACATAGTGAAGGCTGTAGGTAGTGATGGATCAGATTAGATTAAAATCTGAGGGGAGAGAAAGTTATCCTATAGGCAGTGAGGAGGCATTGAGGTTTTTGAGTAGGAGAGTAACATAATGAAAGCTTATTACTGAAAACTAATCTGCTGACTATGTGCTACTTGTTTCCTTATTGTCAGCAACATTAAGCCACTTGGAACTCTAAGCAAGTTACATCTGTGGAGATACAAAAGAGGAGAAAATACTTCTCTCTCTCATGTCCTGCTCACCAAGATTCTGCTAAATTGATTTAGATGCTAGAACAATAAATTGGAGTAAGAGCAGAAGCCTAAAATCTGAAGGTGTGCTGGTACTCTCTGTCCAATCACTATTGTTTCTAAAAATATAAAGATCCCCTGCATTGGAGCGGTAGGGCAGAGGGCTGGAAAGATTGCATGTTGCAAATATCTAAGTGAGCTAGGATCTGAGGTTACTCATGTATGACTGTTTTATTAGATTCATTCATTTATTTATTCATTCATTCATTCATTCATTCATCCATCCAGTCAGTCCATGAACATTTGTTTAGTGAGTGCTGCTGGGTATCTGGTACTGTTCCAGGTCTTAAGACATAGAGATCTAGTATGAGAAGAAGGATAAGACCACTGCCCACATGGACTATGCAAGCCAACAGAGTAATTCAAATCATGGACATTTTCAAATATGACATGTGATTAAAAAGAAAATAAAACAGAGCAGCAGGAGGAACAGTGACTGAAGATGGGGGAATAAGCACTTTAAAAAGGACTCTTAGAGAAAACCTTTCTGTGGAAATGACATTCCAGCAGACTTAAGTATGAGAAAAAAAAAAACAGCCATGAAAAGAACAGAAGGAAGAACGTTCCAGGCAGAGGAAACAGCCAGGGCAAAGGCCCTGAGGTTGAAAGTTAGAGGAAGAGACAGCAGAAGTAGTGGCCTTTTGTTATTAGCCACATTCAGAACTCTGAAAAGCATATCTGAAATACTTCTTTTTCAAATATTACACCACTAAAATATTTTAACAATTAATAATTTGATGATTCTCATTATTAGCTTTCTTCTTAATAACCAATTAAAAATTTCCATCCCAAAAAATAGATACTAAAAATATTAATTTGAGTATAAAATGACAAACAACAAAAAGGAAATAGAGGTCATAGATAATAAGGATGAAGGATTTCAGAAGATCACCTTGAGGAGTGGGGTGGTGGTGACGGTTGGAAATGAAAGGCTGAAAATCATGTACTATTTATTAATTTAATAAATCTGTCTTGATGTCAATGTAATCGAATGTTGCCACAAAATAATGGTCTCCTGCTGCTACATAAATGTTGAGGCCAAGCTCTGATGTTTATTTTCAAGACAGGAGACATTGATCCTTCACTAATAGAATATTACAAGTTTATTTCTATTATGCTAAGTAACCAAAGTTGATTTCATTGTTTGATTTGATGGATGTTGGAGCTGTCAGAGTTCAGAATGGTCTGGGATTAGGAGGCCAAAAGGATGAATTTTTTTCCCCCTAATTAGGCATCCTTGGATTTCATTCTAACATAAAATCAATAAAGGAAAATTTTAGGGATACTTAGTCTCTGGGATCTTTCTTCTGATGCCCCAGGGATTCTAACTATTTGGCACAAGATTGTTTTCCCCTGGGACTAAAGATACTCTAGAGCCAGACAGTGAGTGAATTGGATGGGGGCCCCACCCAATTGGAAAGGCAACAGGAAAAGTGATGAGAGGAAAAAGACATCTACAACAATAGAAGGAGGAAGTGAAGCCAAAAAAACAAAACAAAACAAAACAAAGAAGCGAAGGAAAGGTAACATGAAATACAATAATCTACCAGGAAACAACCCACACTGGGGGGGGGGGGGAATCCCAAAACAACAACAAAAAACAACCCTCAAAGGAATCGCAATCTACTTATTTAGATGCAGGGAAACAGTTTGTGATCATTTCCAGAGGTAGGGCACATATTTATAGTGATCCAGTGACTGGATGGTGATGTGACCCAGTGATCCAGGTCTCCCTTAACCTAAGCAGAATGTGAATTAAAACAAAGATCTTGGTTTTCGGGTTTTATCCACTACAGATCTCAGAGCCACCTAGATCTGGGAAATGTGATTAACTGAAAGAGAAATGAACAAGGTGAAGATTGGAAAGAAGACATGAATTGAGCAATCTAGTAGGAATACAGAGAATATGTATCTCTTTTAAATATCAAAAGAGAAATAGATTCATACCAAATCACTTCTTCTTTTAATATCCTACAATAAGCCAAGGTGTTTACTTTACAATAGTCAAAATGGGAGGAAATGATGTACTTGATAAAGTCCAAGGCTGAAATAAAGCAGGGTGTGGCTTGGTGTTTCTGATTTTGCCTAATCAGGATGTTTAGGTGTAAGAACAGAATTCACTGCTGCTTACCATGCTGAAGTAAGATCCCATAAACCCTGCTTGAGTGGTCTTGCCTGTATTTAATCCAACCTGAATTCACAAAGAAGCTTGCATTTCTAGAATTGAGTACATGAAAGAGTAAATATTAAGGGGCAAGAGTGGTTGGAAGGATCTCTGTATTGGATTCTGAGAAGGCCTGAACAGATAGGCTGCATGGATGTGAATTACAATCCCATCATTCACTAGTTGGGTGAACCAGCAAAATATGTGAATAATAAAACCTACCTCTAAGGATTACAAAGATCACTGAGCGAGATACTCTGTGTAAAGCACTTGGCGCCCGGCATATTATAAAGCTTGATAAATATTAGTGTTGTTAATACCTAAGAAGTCTGTGATGTGGCTTGCAAGAACTGAAATTCTTGCATAGTTGAAGTTGAACCATGTAACACTGTTAAGCAGTCAAACATTTTTGACTTACAAAAATATTTTCAATCTAACATGTTTCCATGAAACTTCCCTATTTCTCTCACCTTTGTCCTTTTGTCAGGGATTGGGGGGAAAAGAATGGGAAGAGGGAAGACAGAACAGGTAAAAGAAGGAATGGAAAGATGGGAGGTTATGTGGTAAAACCCTTTGGAGCAACCGACACAGGCTAGAAGCTGCAGAGATGTAGTTCTGTTGCCCATCTCTTCCCCCTCTCCTCCGCCTCCTCTCACAGCCCTTTAGTGAAGGTCTTTAGAATGTTCCTGAGACATGTATGTGACATATGCCTCCTTGTGCCACAAATGACAAATGGTCCTTTAAAATGAAGAAAACAACCAAACTAGACAACAGAGCTGGTACCTCCTAAAAAGACACAAGAGCCAAGGCAAGAACAACGGAAGCAGTGCAAGAAAGTTGGGATATGGGGATAACTCTTCCAGAGGGGTGGGTGAAGGTGTCCAGAACTGGATTCTTCCTTGGCCACCCTTCTCTGCAGACTACCTACTTTCATTAACAGAATGAGCTGTTTGTCTACTTCCTTCCTAGAAGAACCAGACAGAAAAGCCAGAGTAAACGTATACAGTATTGCTAAAGCCTCTAATTTCTGGGCACCTCAGCCTCAAACACTGTGCCAAAGAACAATATTCCATGGGTCAGCGTCCTTGGCCACAATTCTCCTTAACTCAGAGCAACGAACTTAGCAAAGCAACAACTTTAGCCCTAAGTAGTGTTCATAGGACTATAGACAGTGATCAAGGTTATCCTCAAAGAAGTAAAACTCCCATGAGTGTTAGAGGGAAGACAGGGTAGAAGGTAAGCACAGAGTAGTAGCAGACCATATCACAAAAATGTATTCTTTCTTAACTTTCTTAACACTGGCCCCCAATACCACAGACAACTTGGATCTTAGAAGCTGAGTGAGGCTAATGGAGATTTGCCATGCAGTAGTCAATAGCTCAGCACCATGTGGCAGGGAACCTGTCTATCCTCTGCTTCAAGAATTTAGGTCCAAGGAAAAACACCTGGAGAGTTTGAAAAGCTGATGATAACAAGATTATAGAATTATGTGTCTGACGAGGAATCTGGTTTATACATGTATAATCTAATGATGATGATGCTAACAGGTAGCAATTGCCACCACAGAATACTTACAAATCTCCAGATACTGGAATATATAGAAGGAGCCCAACTGGTTTCAAAGACTTTTTGAGAACACCAAAATAAATAAAATGTAAGTACCTTCTGTATCTTTGACAAGTATACATGACCCTGCTTATTATTGGCAATGGCTATATTCAGCGCCTTTTTTTTTTAATGTTTGTTTATTTTTGAGAGAGAGAAAGAAAGAGCCTGAGTGTGTGTAAGTGGGGGAGGAGCAGAGAGAGGGAGAGAGAGAATCCTAAGCAGGCTCCTCGCTGCCAACACAGCCCAACACAGGGCTCAATCTCACAAACCGTGAGACCTTTACCTGAGCTGAAATCAACAGACACTTAAGTGACCAGGTACCCCAATTCAGTCCTTGTCTTAAACATATTTTTAATACAGCTAAAGAGGTTAAAATATGTATCTTAACCCCTTATAGTCAAACTATTTCAAGATAAATAAAATATAATAGTGGAATAATTTATCACCTTCTTTTTTTGACATACTTCGTTGAGAGGACCCAATAATGTTGGAAAATAATGAAAAACAAATGAGTAGTTATTTTTCCCCCTATGTTTCCATTTCTAACAGGAGGAAATGACACTGCCTGGAATGTTCACAGCCTCCTTCATGAGACTGGGGCCTTTGTCAAATCCAAGAGTGCAAAGACATCATATTGGCATAACCTTAGTAGGTGAAAAACCATTGTGAAGATTTAGGAATGCACTGAAAAAATAGTAATACTTTTGAATAAAGAACACTCTTTGGCACACTTTCTATTACATAACTTTCAACATTTAATGACACAAAGCCAGCCAGTGAACACTGCAACACTCGGGATTTGTTTTGCAAAATGTGCTAAAGTGTGTGAAATTGCAATACGTGGTAGCCCCACTTTTTTTCATTTTTCATCATCTTCAGCTTATGTGCAATTTTTTATATCAGGATTATTTTTTTCTAAGTTATTAAATTTGAAATCTTGATGGTGCTAAAAAAGACTAGGCACTCTAGAGATGGAACGGTTTAGAACCAGTAGATCTGTACAGGCTCTCCTAACCCATTGGTAAATGTTTATGTATAGCTAAATTGGGATTTTAAAAATCTAGGGCAATAGGTTAAGAAAACAGTCATTGCCTCAGATTAACTGATGTTAAACCAATAACAGTGTGTCAAATAATGTTAATTTGAGGCCCCATTTCATTTATTATTCTGGTATAAGAGACCACGTTGCATAGTATTACAGTTGTAATGACTCTATTCACTCAATTACTTTGGTACATGGCATGTAAGCAGTTTGTGAATCTAAGCATGCTAGTCTGTTCTGCCTGGGAGTGAAGTTTCATACAGTAGTTTGAGTGACAAACATCTCAGAGCTTGCTCACATTCCTCTGTGGAATAGTCACTTCTGAGAGAAAGAGGTGCGGCTCCGTGGTCTGAGAACAGTACTGTCAGCCAGGAACACAGAGTTCTCATCCTGGAACGAGTTCTGTTCTCTTTATGGATCAGATCATGCTAATAAATCTTTCTAGGACTCAGTTTACCCAGTTAAAAAAGCTGGTTAGGAAAACCTAATTAACAGGTATAATGACTATTCATGAACAAAGATATCTGTTAAATGATTTGAAATGAAAAGTGATATGAATGTAAGATATTTTTCATAAACTAGTTTATGAAACAAATTAATAATAGAAAATTTTCGGCCTTTGAAAAAATTACCCCAGAACAAGAAAATTAATTTTAATACATTTCAATGTTTATTTTAATTTTTCTAAACATTTTCTACTCTAAATGTTTTTTTCAAGCTAACATGCTAAGTATACTCTGTGATGCAAATAATTAAATTCACCATTAGTTTCTATTTAAACTTAAAGAGGTAGCCTCTTTGTTCTATATAGCAAAGGGAAATCTTTTCTAAAGTTCCATGCACTATAAGAATATGGACATTATTAACCTTAATGTTTTATAGAAAAAATGATCAAAGAAATGCATAGTTAATCTAGAGCAGGGTGGTATACAAACTGCCTATTTTAAAATGATAAAGACTTCCAAGAATAAGATGCAATTTCCAAAAAGAGAAAATTGTGCATTTGTACACAAACAAAACCAGGGCAGGGGAGAAAGACCTAATGATTGAGTAATTGTGGTGTTCTATATCTGAAAGAATAAAGAAAAAAAAAAACCCTCAAATACATGTGTTTCATTCTGGTGGCTCAGCTAGTCAGCACTCTCTTTCTCTCTTCCAGCCCCCCCAGATTAATCGGCCTTATGTGTGAGGTTAAAAAAAAAAACGATTAACTTCTAAAAAATATATTGTGGTTATTTACAGGAAGACTTAATCTCCTGTCTTCTCCTTTCTTAAAAATGAAAACAAACAGACAATGGATCTTCAATTCTGTGTCTGGGATCTCAAATTTGGCTGTGAATATGTGTTTCAAATCTCATTAATTACAATATTGGCCCCACGAGATACAGTTGCTGATGCAAAGAACACTCTTTGTACTCAAAATAATTTGAACAAGGGCAAAGAAGCATTTTATTTACATGTGTAAACATTAACAAGAAAATAAAATAGAGGTGGTTCAGATAGCTGCTGAGATGTTTTAATGACAATTGATTTGATTACTACTGAAGCTTTAAGGTTACCACATATAGGGATAGTCATGTTTTCACTTAGTGTATTTGTTGGATAATAACGTTCTTGTAAAGTTAACTCTGACATTAACTTGGCAAGTTCTGAACTAAGACCTTTTCGCATTTTATTCTTTCTGGATACTAAGACCAACCATATTATTCTGAATTCCACACCCTACTGTGCAGATTTACAATTTATTTATTTCTTAAATATCAGAAAATATGCCATTACTCAAAGGACTTTTCCATGTAATAAATGTGGGTGAAAACCAATCAAATGAATACATTGCAGCAGTAGACAAGAAACAGCTTCTCTTGTTTTCTTTTCTCTTTAGGAAATAGTAAATTAAACCATAGCTATTTGTGGTCTTGTGCTATAAGATCACATGTGGTCATACATTTTCATCCTATTAACAAATCTGTTGGCTCAGTGGGTAGAAAGTAAAGTCCACTGTAAAGATGTCTTAATGCCTTATGTAGGGAGGGTCATCTGCTGTGTATAGCCACAACCTAAAAATCTTGCTTTGAGATCTGATTGTGTTTATTGGCTGTCTTTATTTTATTTTTAATTTTTTTTTCAACTTTTTTATTTATTTTTGGGACAGAGAGAGACAGAGCATGAACAGGGGAGGGGCAGAGAGAGAGGGAGACACAGAATCGGAAACAGGCTCCAGGCTCTGAGCCATCAGCCCAGAGCCTGACCCGGGGCTCGAACTCACGGACCGCGAGATCATGACCTGGCTGAAGTCGGATGCCCAACGGACTGCGCCACCCAGGCACCCCCCTATTGGCTGTCTTTAAATGGACACTGAAGAGCAGAGTTAAGCAGTCTTAATTACATATAAGAATCACTTGGAGCTTAAAAAAAAATACAGAGGCCAGGGTCCATCCACAAAGTTTCTGAGTCAGTTAGTTGAGGGCGGGGGGCAGGGGATGTCCCAGAAACTTGTATTTAAAACCAAACCAACAAAACCCAACAAAAAATAAATCCTCTTAGGGCAATTCTAATGTGCCATGACTGAGAACCATAGAGAATCCCAACACTAGTGCAAGGATAATAACGAATTTGTTTTTAGATAACAGTACAAAGCCCACTCTTGATCTTTAATGGAAACCTTACCTTAGTCCAGGTGTGGGCATGGATTGGCAGCTGCCATAGCTCCCTCCTTGACAGCATTCTCAAAGCAGTCCCTTATAGGGAGTGTTCTATGGGTCATGGAGCTTTGAGATGCTAATTTTCTGGGTTAAAGCCAATGAAAGTTGATAACTGAACAACAAATTATATATGCTAACTCTGAAGGTAGACTCTGTAAAGAGTGGCAGCCTTACACACATGTGAGCACTTTGAGCAAAAGTTCATTAAAAGAGAGACTTACTCACTCAGCATCACTCCTTCCCGTTCTTCTGAGTCCATGAATGTCATGTCTCCACCACCAAATCACTATAGTTCATTGTAAACAGAAAGGGGGATTTTGAATTAGAAATGGCAAATTACTTCTCTTGGAAATTAATCAACGTAAGCCTATGTGATTTTTCACTTTCTTCATTCTTCTATGGGATGGATTTTTGTCCTTTTAATAACAGCACTTTTATTTTTCTTGCAACCTTCAATAGTAACTTAGGTCCTTTATTGTTTTTGCCATCTTTTGCTATCATATTCTATGGTTTCATTTAATCCTATTTCTTTTATTCTTCTTTCCTACCTTTTTACATTTTACCTTCTCCAATTAAAAAAACAAAACAAAAAAACTTCTCTAGCACTAGAATAGCGGGTTCTTCTTCATTTTTCCCAGTTTTTGATTTATGTTTGGTTGCCAATCTGTTTTCTGAGTCTCTTTCTTTATTACTAACTGCCCTTCCTTAACCTTCTGTTGATGTTTCATTCCTATCACTTGCTGATGTTGGTCATAAAGCCCATTTCTTTCCATTCCATTTATCTTTGTATCTCCATAAGCATTTTTAGGGTCCTACTACTAAAAGCTTAAAGCTCTGTGAGAAACAGAAAGGTAGCTTTCCCCATTTAAATCCTATTTCCTCTCCTCTCCCATAGCCGTTCCATGTCTATTCACCCTTTCCTGATGTTTCCCCCAGTCTGACCCCCACCTGCACCCCTCTTCCTCTGTCACTCCCTATTTGATGCCCATGTCTTCTTTCTAACCCCATTTGCACTCTGATTTTGCATCCAAGGATCTCCACAAGATAAAGGATGGAGTTCTATCGGGAACCAGATTGTGTTACAGAAACTTTCTGCACATTTACTGAAATGGGATTAGGGGCTTTGATCCAGAAATATTCTCAGGCAGCCTTTCAGCTCTGGCACAATTTTGTACACCTTGAAGGAGGGTTGGGGCCTACTCTGATGGACAACAGCTGAGCTGTCTTTAAAGTCCTTCTGGGGCCCTTTCCACTTCAAAGGTTAGGATGAGTAGGCATCACCTACCAAGGCTGGAAAACCAGGCCAGGTGGGAATGCCTGGGGCCCTTTTCTGCAGCATTTCTGGCAAGGGAGTGCCACAGAGCTTCGAGGGTCCCGTGCAGGGGCCAGGGTAGGGGGCCAGTGAGTCCCCAGGAATCACTGGGCCATTTTGGGAGGGGGAGGCTCACCTCTAAAGAGGGGAGGCAGGCCTGAGGCAGGGTGTTCCCCAGGGAAGCAGGGTGCGGCCCCGGGGGCGAGGCGACGCCACCCCAGCGGCGCCCGCCGAGGGCGGGAGGGACAATCTCTACCCAGGAGGGAAGGCGAGACGCTCTGGGTCGCTCAAACAGAAGGTTCAGGGAACTGCGCGTGTGTCCCCTGCCTGCGGCCCTCTGGGAGCAGGGCGTGGTGGGGGGACGGGGGAGGGGGGTCGACACCCCAGGGAGAACGGCTGAGGGCTGTAGAGATCAATCCAGGGTACTGGCGCGGGGTCACAGACAGGAGAGGAGCCGGAGAGGGGGCTGGTGGGGGCTCCCACGAAAGCTGGGGCCGTATGTCTGTCTGTGTACTCGGCGGGCGCCCCAAAGTCTGGGGCCGCCACAGCTCCAGCTCCGCCGGCTCCTACCAGCGATTCCAGGCCGCACTTTCCCCTCCTCCCGGCGCCTTCTCTCCAGTGAGGAGCCGAGCGCGGGCGGCGCGGGGGGAGGGGCGGCGGCAGAGAGAACAGCCAGTTGTTTAAAATCCTTCTAGAGCAGTTTCTAATTCCCCCCTTGCGCCGGGGTTCGGAGGGGGGAGGGGGGAAAGAGAGCGGGAGGAGGGAGGAGAGCGGAGAGGGAAGGAGGGAGGGAACCCGGGAGGGAGGGAAGGAGGGAGGAGACTGCCGCTTAGGCTGTAGCCGCCACCGCGCGCTTCGGAAGGCCGGAGGGAGGAGGAGGCCTGTCAGTCTCGCGCGTTGCCTGGGCGAAGGGGGCGGAGCTTTAGCGTGGGGCGGCCAATAGTGGGGGTGGCTGCGTGGGTCGCCATGGGGACGGGGCTGTTCCCGGGGAGGCTGTGATGGGTTGACAGGTGCGTGACAGTGGGAGCTGCTCTCGGCACAAGCATGTACGGCAAAGGCAAGAGTAACAGCAGCGCCGTCCCGTCCGACAGCCAGGCCCGGGAGAAGTAAGTGTCTCCGCTTCTCACCCACCTCCGCCTTCACACGCGCGCACACACACGCACGCACTCGCACACTCTCTTGGAGACACACAGACCCAGACACTCTCCGCCCAGGGAGAGCCGGGGGTGGGCTGGCAGGGGGAGGGGTACGCGAGGTGGGGGCGTGCGGTGCGGGGAGCGGCTGTTTCCCAGGAGGTGCTCGCGCGGGGCGGGCGGCCTTGGGGGGCTGCCGGCGGGAGGGAACGAGTGTGCTGGGGGGCGGTGGCGGTGCTGGTGCCGAGGACGGAAACTTGTTTGGGTGATTGGGGGAAATAACCTACGGGTTCACCTCCTCACAAAGTAACTTTAGAGCTGGGGTCCGGGGCTGCGGGGACCCAGAGCGCTGCCGAGGGTCGCGGAGGGGGCGGGAGGGGGCAGCTGCGTGGAGGAGGGCTCGCGGTGGGAATGTGGGTGTTTGGAGCGGCGGGCTGGGGTCGGGGCAGGCAGCGCGAGGGGCGCTGCGGCCGGGGCTCCGGCGCCGGGATTTGGGGCCGGGATCGCCGGACGAGTCGAGGGCGGCGGTGCCGGGCGCGCGGCGGGCGGAAGCCGGGCGCGGAGCGACCGAGCGGGGCCCCGCGGGGCGCGGAGACGCGCGCTGGGCGCGGAGGGCGTGTGCGGGCGTGGGCTGGGTGGGCGTCCGGGCTTTTTCCAGCCCGCGGAGGGACTGGGCGTTCGTGGTGCCCCGTGCCTAGCGGGACCGGGGTGGTCGGGCGCCGCTGAAGTTTGGGAGACTAAGAAGGACCGAGTTCTTGGGGGAGGAAAAGTGTGCTGGCGAGGAGCGGGATCTGCTGGAGCAGGCTGGTGTTTCTGCCTGTCGCAGCAGACCCAAGTCCGTGGCGGCGGCTGGAGAACTTTTTTTGGAGACTTGCCGCCTCCCTCCCAAACGTCTGGGGGCCGCGGCTGCCTCGGCACCGGGCGGGGCGGCCCCCGAGGGGCGGTGGTCGTGGGGCGCGTGGAGTGGGAGTTGTGTGAGCTGCAGCGGCCGGCGGGAGGAGGTTTGTCTGGGGGTGCGCTAGGAGCAGTGGTCCGAAAAGGGATTTGCCGGAAGGGGAGAAGCGTTGAGTGGGGAGACACAGGTGTTAACTCCGGTGGGAGCCCAGAGGAGGCCTGCGAGAAGAGAGCCCCTCCCGTCCCGGGATGCCACCGTCACGGCACACTGCGAAGCAGGGCTGTTTGCTGCTATTCTTACGTACTTGTAACGGTGATTTGGTTGTTACTAAAAATGAGAGCGAATAGTGACTGTGACCACTGAGGAAGAACCCCTCTTTTCTGTGCAGCAGATCAGTGACTCCCAGTAACCACCTCCACTCTGAGGTTTGAGGCTTATCCTTGTCATTGAACGCGCTCTGCCTTTCCGAGGGGGTTCAGACTGGGGGAAAAGTCTGAGAGCATCTTTCAAGAGCTACTTTGGTTACCTAGCGCTCGGAAGTAGCTGCCTGAATAAAAACCAAAAACTGAGACGACCGAGTTTCTCTCCTTGCTTTGGGGAGTTAGTAGGCTTCTGAAAGTTTCTTTTGCCCTAGGGATGGGAACGTTTCCTAATCTTCGTGTTGGCAGCAACACACACAATTCCCGTAGGATTTAGGGGTGGCAGGCCTTGATGTAGCAAAACAAACAAAATTAACGGAGCGATGCTGGTTTTGTTTTGTTTTCCAGAGGTATTTTCTGAGGAGATAGATTTAGAATTTAGTTGATGTGCCATGAAAAATACAAAAGACAGTATTCTAGCCTTGTTAAGAAATAGCAGTTACTAGAACTTAAGTTTTGAAATAACAGCCCAATTTATGTGCATTAATCATTTGGTTGTAATAGACCTGAAAAGATAAAAACAAGATGTTTTAATGATTACAGAGTATTGGGATCTCATATTACTGAGAGTGAAGGAATTGAACTGTATTGAGACCTTTCGGGGTGGTTGAATTTCAGAGTCAAAGTAATGTTGGATTTTAGTTAGGTTTCCAGGAATAGTTGAATCTAATCTGTATCCTGATAACTTTGTAAAAAAAAAAAATATTATCTGAGATAAAAATGAGAATGTGACGTATTTGTGGTCCTTTCTAGCCTAATTCTGTGATTCTGCCATGAAAAATAATTGCCACTTTTGCTGTCCAATCTACCAAACTGAACACCAAGTAACATCTACTCTTGTAAGCAAAGTGGTGAGGGTTCTGCTAGATGGTGCTATTTGATTTAAATATGTTTCTTCCATTCATTACAATTGGCAGCAGGAATCCTGGACTAGCTTGCCTTATGAACTATATATAGATGAAGAGGCCACTTTTGGGGAACTGACAATGACTGCTCTGAGTTAATTGTTGTTGCATTAATTTCTGGGTGAACGCTGTTTAAATCTAAGACAAACATTGAGGTAGATTCTATTTCATACAATAAACTTAGTTTCATTTTGATGAGAGCATTGATTTGATCTCTCAGTTTTCCCCTTTATTATTATTCACTTGGGACTTTAATGGCACTGTTCTACAACAGTGTGCTAACTTCTGAAGATAAGAATCTTGAAGTTGTCTTTAAAGTGGATATTACCAGATTAAAAATAAAACATAAGGTGGCATATTTAAAAGGTACCTGAGCAAAGAAGAGTTCTCTTTTAGTAAGGAAATTAGAATTGTTCTGATCTTAAAAATCACAGACATAATTTGTTTTTCAGTAATAAATATGTAAGTATTTTAATAAAAACATTCTAAAAATGAGTTAAAATGAATAATGGGATGTATATGAAAATACTGGTTTTGTAATGTGTCAGGAAATGCATTTTCTAATGAGTTCATGGCCTGATAGCTGACAACTGCTTATTATATCTTTGCTTTCTCTTTCATTAAGAACCCACTATGTGGAATACTTGAAATTAATTTGTAGGTTTTATATAGCAGGTATAGTTTCAGTATATAGTTCTGGACATAAAAATGGCCAGAATCAGGTTAATTGTTTATTTTGTTGTTTGAAAGATGGGACAGATCATGTCTATACAAAGATTTTGATTAGATTTAATTGTAGATGGAGTGATTGAAAACCCTTGGTGGGAGGTGGGATGTTTGTATAGAAATTTAAATTCTGATCCTGTTAGGTCATTTCCCACTTTAGCAGGCTTTCTTTGTAACACTGATCACAATTGTAATTAAGTAACTATGTAATTGCTTGCCTAATGTCTGGCTTCCTCTAAAATGTAAGTTTTTTGAGGGCAAGGGATGATGCTTCTAATTTCTTCTCTGAGGTATCCTTGACATTAAGAATAATGCTTTCATATGTCTGAAGCACCAAATAAATACTGTTGAATAAATGAAGATGTTAGACTCAAAGGAATTTCTTTCAGTGTGGAAAAAAAAAATTATTTCAGTGACCTCCAAAATAGGGACTTTGAAAGTTTGAGTTCCACATTCTCTAGGTTAGTTGTATTTCAAAAATAGCCAGTGGCAACAAAACAGTAATTATTATTTATTTATTATTCTATGTGCCTGTCGCTGTGCTTGGCGCTTTTTGTGTATTTTCTCTAATTCTCCCAACAATTCTGCAACATAGTAGTGTTTTTTGTTTTGTTTTGTTTTTAATTAAATAAGAAGACCCAGGGACACTTTGCTAGTTGGATTTCCAACAACGATTTCTCTAACTTTAGAACCTGTGGTTAAAGCTGAAAGATACATTTTTCAGTGTACCAGATTGCCTTCCTGATCTAGGGTAGGATGCTACAGGTTTAGAGAACAGTATTACATAATCATATATAACACACTTTAGAAATTTAATCACATATGAATTCTCAACCTTAGGTGCACCTTGATGCTTACAACTTCCATTTTAACAGACTGTGGGCAAGGCATAGAAATTTTAAGAGAAAAAAGTTGGAAACCTAAAATAATGAAAGATGCTTGTTCATTTTTTTTTTCATCTAGGAATTTTGTTTTACCATTCAAGTTTTGAGGTAAGACGTAGCTGTGAACAATTGGTGTATGAAATGTTACTGAGCTTTAAGCCCCACTGTATGCCACATTGCCACTAAAAGAATAACTGGCACCTGTAAATAGATGAGTAGTGATACTACTCTCTTCGTAAACTAATTTTATCTTATAAAATTATATAATAGAACAGAGATGAATCTTCTATAAAGCAAAGTTGAACATAAGATGCACATACCAAACAATGACATCATATTAAGTAAACTTGTGAGAAACTACAGAAATCAAACTATGCATCTAACCTGAGTCTCTGTCTGAAAAGTAACTTTGGTTTTTCAATTATGAATCTTTTTTTAGTTGAATATACCAAGAAACAAATACCATATGCTCATTTTTAAGTGGTTAAAGTCTAATGAACATTTAAATACTGCTCCATGTAGTGAAGTGTTTATAGGAGTTAGTATCTGCCAGCATCATTTTATTCCCCTCTTTTTTTTTTTGTTACTCCCCTAAAAAAATTATAAACTTTTTTTTTCTTTCTTCCTTTCTGACAGAAATAAAGTTAAGACAAGTGAAGTTATACAAATCTCTTCAGAAACTTGATTGATGGGCAGTTAACATAGTTCAAGCAAGCCTTTTGGGGAATGAAATTTTCTGTATTTTATTGACTCCCCCTTCCCAATCCTCAGGATGTTTCTTCCAGATACCTATGAGAATTTTTCTTTTGATTGATCTCTTTTCCATTATTGTAGGAAAATCTAAAAACCAATTTTTGAAGGAACAAACCTAAAGAAAAAAATATGTAAGATGTTGAGAGTTAAAATTTAGTATTGTTTATCCAGAAATTTATTTTGGCTCTTAGAAATAGTATTAATATTGTAATGTATGTTTTCACTGCAACGTGAAAAGTTTATTCCCCGTCTTTAGAACCAGTTCGCCATATAAAACCAAATCAGGATGAAAACATCGTTAAATTTTAGTTGCTCTGCAGTAGTGGACCAAATGTGTCTCACATTCTCAATTATTACTAGAAAAGAGAATTATGTTGTTTTAAAATTAAAACACATTCTGTGGGTAGGGGTTGAAATACCTGGGTTGCAGTTTATTAACATTTCAACCCAATAGGTTAGAGTTAAAAGTAAACTTGGGGAAAAAATAATTTTGAATTTGGAATCTTTTTTTTCCATAGAGATCACAACTGTTACATTAATGTTGGGGCTTAGGATTGAGGGTTAATGTACTGGATTTAGAAGACATGATCGTACTTCTCAGAATATATAGCTTAAAAATATGTATTGAAGATAATTATAATTTTATTTTTGAAATATGTAGTGATATTCTCTACTAGGGTAATGTACATTATTGCTTTGACATTGGTGTGGGAATGATGAAACATTTGCATGCTGGTGACGTTAGTTTGTATTTGTAATACGTGAACCTCTGTAAACATGCTAAAATATTAATTTTATTAATAACTTATTGTTTCCCTAGGGAAGGACTTAAAATAGCATTGGAGCAATAGAATAAGATATATTTGTTAATACCTGAAGAGAGTTTGGAATAAAAAATAAGTGCTTGGATTTAGATTTTAAAATTTACTTATCCAATTTTGTATATATTTTACATATTTAACATCTTTTTGTTAACATCTGTGTATAACTTCATATGACTAGGACTGTGAAAGTTATTTGACTGTTATACCAAAATCCTATGTGTACTACCAAAATGATCGGAAAGAGTGGTCCATCAAAATTTATGTCTTGTTTTAAGCAATGGTAGAGTAATAGTAGAAGCTATTCTTACCTCCCCCAAACTGTTTATCTTATTCACTGTGTGAGGACATTGAAAAACAGGTGGAAAAATGGTCCAGCCAGGGAATAATAGGGTTTTTCCAGGTGACTATTAATAGCTTTGCAGGCTGTTCAAATTTATGGTTGGTCATAATGGGTAACTGGTAATTTTTGTTAGAGTAAGTTAATAGTTAAAGATTTTTGAAAAGTGGAGCTAATAATGTTATTGGAATATTGACACAACTAAAAATTTATCTGGACTCAGAAACACCTGGACAGTTCTGACGCAATGAAAGAATTAATATTCATTTCTTGTTCATCTTTAAAAGAGAAACTTCAGTTGGTGTCACTTTTAGTAGTCACGAAACTACTCTCACATTTTACTTTAAGAATTTTGATGATTCTATTTCATTTAGGACCTAAACAGCTTTCCAGCAGTAATGAGCCATCATAGCATTTCACATCACAATTCAGCTGGAGTGAGCTTGAACCAATGACCTGGCAATCTCCTGTTTTTGATCTGCATTAATTTTGCTTCATGGAATATCATATAAATAGTTTGGCACAGAAAAAATTGTAGAGACTGATGTATAATATTTTATCCTTTTTTCCCTATTTTTAAGGATTTTTTTGTAATTGTAAGTATAAGACAGTTTTAATACCTATTATAGTTTTAAAATAAAATTTGTTTATTGAGAGAGACAAAGAGAGGGACGGGACTGAGGGGGAGAGAGAGAGAGAGAGAGAGAGAGAGAGAGAGAGAGAGAGAGAGAGAGAGTGGGGGAGGGACAGAGAGAGAGGGCAAGAGAGAGAATCCCAAGCAAGCTCCACACTGTTGGCACAGACCCCGATGTGGGGCTCCATCTCATGAATCCTGAGATAATGACCTGAGCTGAAATCTAGCAGATGCTTAACCTACTGACCCACCTAGACACCCCAATAACTAATATAGTTTAATTATTAATTAGTATAATCTAAACCATATTAAAATACTGGTGAAATATTTGTGAAGGTAAGAATAGTAGATGAAAAGTTATATGTGGCTCTGTCCATGTAAGCTCAGAGAGGAGTTGGTGCTCAAAACAGGCTCTTGCCTGAAATTGATATGGTTATTTTTTTTTAGTGATCTGATATTTGGCTTGAATCTTCTTTTATTTACCTACTTCAGGCTTGAGAAAGAACCAAAGCTACTTCACTGATAGAAGAAAGCTAGGTAAATTCATTATTCTATTAAACTTGATTTTATTTAAACAGGATTAAAATAAATGTTTTCTGTAAAATAAAATCCTAAATACTTCATGAAGAGCTTGTGGAATTTTGCCATAGAAAGTTATTTTTTTAATATTAACAATGACAGCAGTGCTATCATTTGCGTATTTTGTTTGTTTTGGCCCTTTACTTGCATTGTCTCATTTAATCCCTCCAAGAATCCACTAGATTGTAGGTGCTATTTTCTGTTAATGTTACAGAAGAAACAGAGGCTTAAGAGTTTGTCATGCTTTTGGCGGCAGGTATTAAGACAGGAGATAGAAAATGGTTTAATTGATCAGGGTTTAAAAATAAATCTCACATAACAGGATGTCTGGAAGAGGTAGTTTCAGAGTTGATTCAGTGCCTCAAGAATATCAGGGATCATTTTCTTTATCATTCCTCATCGTTTCCCTCCAATCAACACAACATCCCTGCACCACATTCCCAGTATCACTTCCTTGTGCAGCCAAGTCAAAGGCAGGAAGAAGGGTAAGGTTTTTCCTTGTGTCTAATTAATTAAGGAAGAAAACCTTGAAGTTACTTAGCAGATATCTTCTTAGGCCATATGGAAGAGAATTGCAACATTTCCTACCCCTACTTTAAACCAATTACTGGCAAAGGTAATGGGATTATTATAATTGGCTTAAATAGGTCATCTTCATCCTCTGAATTGGAAACCTTGTCTCCATTGTGCCTGAACTGCCTAAACAAAACTGGAGATCTTTGGCCAGGAAGATGTATCTTGAGGATATGGAGAAAATACAATGGGTCCCTCCTTTCATGGGTCTTAATTTCAAGGTTGAAGGAAAAACATATAATAATAAACAAGTAAATAAATGTGGTAGGCAACTTCAGATAGTGAAAGGAGCTAAAAAAAAAAAAGTAATAAAGTAGGGTAATACAGACTGTGAGTGGGAGGCGATGGTAGACTTGGTAGTCAGGGGAAGGTTCTTAGAGAAGGAGACATTTAAGTAGGGTCCTGAGTAATATTTAAAGTATCAGTCATGAGAAGTTTAAGGGTTAGAGCATTTCAGATAGGTCTAATAATTGAGGAAATCTTTTAGCATCAGCATAATTAATCAAAGATTTATAAAATATTAGTCAAATTTGGAAAAAGAACCGCTGCTTCCTAGAGCCTGGCTTTGTTTTTTACTGAGGAATTGGATGGTGGGTCTAGTTTTTCTGGGCTTTCCTAGCTAATAAGATTGACTGTCTTTCATTTCCTGAACGCAGGGATGTACTTGTTCTAATAAGAACAGTGGAGTATATGGCTTTTATAATAATGTTGATAGAAATAGCAAAGATTTATTAAACACTTAAAACCTATCGTTTTGGCAAAGGATGGTACAACTGGTGTAATTATTTCTCATAAATTTCCCAGGTTGGATTAGACCCTCTTATTTATGCAACCTCTCCTTTTGCTTTTCACATCCATCATAAATTAATGAATTATTTGTATGATGTTTTGTTTAATGTCTCCTCTCCAGGTTAGATTGGAACCTCTCTGAGGCCAAGAGCCACAGTGTCATCTTCTCAGGTGTATTCCTACTGCTTAGCATAGTGCTTGGAATTCTGATTAGGTATTTGTGGAATAACTGGATTCAGGATGTAACCAATTATAAAAATATCATAACAGGATGTCACTATATCTGGTTTATTTTCTTTTCAATATTCTAATATTTGGTACCAGTCTTGTGAGGTAATTTCTAAAGAAGAGTTTTCTATAATGTGGGAATTTAGTGGTCATTTTGTGAATTTCAGGACTATAGGAGACTATTACTCAGAGAAATGTGTGTATTTTTAATATGAATTTTTAATATGAATTTTCAATTAATAAGGAGAATAATCTCCTTGTTATTTCAACAAATTTAATAATATAAACAGAATTATACTTTATAGTTTCAAGGTATTTTAATATACATTATTTTATTGAAGTCTCATAATAATTCTGTGAAATAGATGATAATTCTCATTGACTCTTGATATTTATAGGTAGAAATTCTTACTCAGGTAGGGTAATAGAGATGTGGGAGAAGTGAGGCATATTTAGATTTTCTTTTGGTTCCAGGGTCATTGTTTCTTTTATTATACTAGGGCTACCTCTTTTAAAATGAGAGATTAATGTATATTTTAAGAAGGCTTATGTATGGGTTTGATTAAACCTAGAATCATGGATTAGATAATAGTTAAAAGTATATGTCAGTAGTTTGGTTAAATGAAAAATATTGTTATAGTATGAGTTAAACACAATCTTACACAATTATTTAACTCCAAGAATGCTACATTATAAATAAAATCTGATTTTGGTTTGAATCCTTATGCTTTTGTTATGGAAGTTGGTTTGGAATTTGGGGTAGGTTGGATTTCTAATTTATGAGCGTTTAGGCTCTTTGATCAAGGAACTCTTCTCTATTCCTTTACCGGTTAGTTTTGATTTGGAGAGCTGGAATAGCAATAGGGAAAGGGAACCTCTGTAATAAGGAAGGGAAAGTCTTGATATGGATTAATGATAGACTATTCTCTTGTTTTTTTTTAATCGTGATAAAATAGTACAACATAAAATTTACCGTTTTAACAAGTTTTAGGTGTACGTTTTAATGGCACGTTCACATTGTTATGCAACCATCACCACCATCCACCTCTAGAACTTTTTCATCGCCCCAAACTGAAACTCTGTACCTATTAAATAACTACCCACTTCCCCTTCCACCAGCCTCTGGCAACCACCATTCTATTTTTTGTCACATGAATTTGACTACTGTAGGTACGTGTATGAGTGGAACCATGCAATATTTGTCTTTTTGTGTCTGGCTTTTTTTTTTTTTTTTTTTTTTTTTTGCTTAAATCCTTAGCACCTTCATAAAGTAGGTATAATTTTCATTTTACATATGAACAGAGTCTCAGTGAAGTTATATACTTTGTCCAAGGCCTTAGTAAATTGCATCATCTGGATTCATATTCAGATTTCTTCCTTCAGTGCCAATTTTAACCATTTTGCCTGAGTGTTTCATTGCTTAATAATGGGAAAAATAATGGGAGTTGTGAGGGTGGGGAGTGGGAGGGAGTTTGGTTAGTTCTCTTCTCATATATCCATCATTTTTAGTTGGGGTGGGATGGAATAGAAAAGAGAGACGTTAAGGAAAGCATTTTACATCTGCCAAAAAGGTGGGCAGAATTATATAGCTACCAAAAGTACTCCACAGATAGATCCAAATTCTTTATGTGGTATCTGAGATTTAACAACTTGAATGTAATGCTTGTCAGAGGAAGATGCCAATTAGGCGCTCAGGTTATAATTTCAGGTAAAGCATTTTCTCCATTCTTGTTGTATGTAGAGGTGAAGTAATCTGGCATAAATTACTTTCCTTAGTAAATTTTAGAGTCACAAATAAACAGATGAGGAATATGTAATGTCTCAAAAAAAACTTTCTTCTCTAATTATGAGTCTTCCAACCAGCATATGACTTGTTGATTTTTTGTTTGTTTTTTTGGCTAGGGCATCTGGAAAGTTCCATGTGCTCTAGGAGCAACAGTACAACCATACTGAGTCTAGTACTATAGTACTATAGTACATTTCTGTAGTACTAAATATTAGAAAAACAGAAACATTTCCTTTGTTCATTTTTTTTACAGCATCATGAGCTGCTTGTCATTTATAACTGGATTAAAATTATGTGATGATTATGCTTTATTCAGTGCATTTAAGCAGTAGTAGTTATTATGAAGCTATTAAAAGTATTTCAATTAGCATTTTTTAAATCTTGATTTAAACTGAGAGACTGATATGGTTATTCTTTCATTTAGAAATACTGTAATGGAAAAACTTAAGTGAAGTTTCTTACCATCGAATACATGCAAACAATATATGTGTGTGTGTATGTGTATATAGTGGGAATAGTTTTTAGGTAGGAGTTCATCTTGGGAAATGACTTAATAATTCATTTTGAATTCAAATTGGCGCTGGGTCAATTATGTAAGTGAGTTGGATTTATAAATTCAGGACCAAAAAGATTTGAGTGTAGGCAAGTCTGTATTAAACATTAAAGGGTGCTGATGCTTTTCCATAGGATGAGTACATCATTAGCCAGAGAACTCATAGCAAGCATTGGCAAAAATGTTGTTAGTTGCCAAATATTTCTATGTTTGTATTAGCTCGATCCCCAGCAGGATTGCTCCTTCAAAAGGAAAACTGGACAGAGTTTAATGCAAGTATGTTTAAGATTAAAACCCACCAGGGATGGAGGGACACCCAGGAGTTAGCAACAAGGGAAGCTTTACCCCTCTTAGTTCTTTAAAAAAAAAAAAAAAATTTTAACGTTTATTTATTTTTGAGACAGAGAGAGACAGAGCATGAACGGGGGAGGGGCAGAGAGAGAGGGAGACACAGAACCGGAAGCAGTCCCCAGGCTTCTAGCCATCAGCCCAGAGCCCGACGTGGGGCTGGAACCTACGGACCGCGAGGTCGTGACCTGAGCTGAAGTCGGACGCTTAACCGACTGAGCCACCCAGGCGCCCCTACCCCTCTTAGTTCTGAAGGGGAAAGGGGGCAATCTACCACAATCTGGTGAGTGCTATGGTCATTGCAGAAAGACCACCCTCCTGGACCTGAGATTTTATGAAGAGGGCCACAGCCACTGTCAAACCCCCTGTAAATAGAGGCTGAAGGCCCAGCAGGGAAGAGATCTCTCTATTCCTGCCATCTGATAAGCTGATGCCTCCTTTCTGTAGAACCCAACTGGAGTCCAGATGGCAAGGGAAATGAGATAATATACTCTTTAGAGATCAGCCTCTTAGGTCACAGCAGGACAGAAAGGGTAGAGAGTAGATCTATTTGGGGTGCTTGAGTGGCTCAGTCGGTTAAGCGTCTGACTCTTGGTTTCATCTCAGGTCTTGATCTCATGGTTCATAAGATCCAGCCCCGCATTAGGCCCTGCACTGACAGTGTGGAACCTGCTTGGGATTCTTTCTTTCCCTTTCTGCCCCTAACCCCCTCAAGCTCACATGCTCTTGCTCTCCTTCTTTCTCAAAATAAATAAATAAACTTAAAAAAAAAAAAATGAAAGAAATGTTAACTGTCTCTCTTTGTCAGCTTACCTTGATCCTTCTGAATCAGATCTGAATAACAATGCAGTCTCTGCCCACCAGGACTTTACTTTCCAGATGGGACTCAACTATTGGTCCCGTTTTTTTGTTGTTTTTTTTTTTAAGTTTATGTGCAGCTGAAGCAATCACATGAGGGAACTCATGTTACCTTGCTAGGAAACAAGCACTATGCGTATGTAGAAGGTGCATGGGAATTCTGAAAAGAGGCATGAATCCAGCATAGGGCTATGATATTCTCAGGAGATATTCCTAAGAGGATGTTTATTAAACAAGAAATAAGCATTAGCCACATTTGAGTTCTATGGGGGCACAGAGTAAAGAGTATTCTAGGAAGTGAGAGAAACATGTACAGAAGCAGGAAAGTATTAAGGAGTATGCTATATTCGGTGAACTATAAGAAAGTTTGGTATGACTGGATATGCTGTAGAATAGGTGTAAGATAGGCTGCCAGATATGTCTGGCTAGTTAAACAGGAGCTATTTCAAGAATGACCTTGAATGACAGCTTGACCTGAGAGAGAAGCAATTTTAAGCAGAAAAGTGACATCATCTAGGTACATTTTAGAAGAATCATTCTGGAAGTAATATGGAAGGTGGGGTAAAGGGTGAGACAGAAATGTTAGAAAGCTATTGTAATAAGTAAGCTGTGGTAATAATACATCATGTTTCTACCCTAGTTGCAGTCCAGCAGATGTCTTAGGATATAGAATACAGAGGACTTGGTGACTTAAATGTGAAAACATTAGAATTTTTAAGATGGCTGTAATTATGGATAGAAGTTTCATTCATAGCCTTGGAGGGACTACAGAAGGAACAACAGATAGGAGGTGTAAGGAAGAAGATGATGAGTTCAGTTTGAGGTGTCATTCATACCTAGAGATGGAGCATGTTCAGAGGAAATCAGATGTGTCGTTCTTGAGCTGGGCTGGGAGTGTAGGGAGGTTTCTAGGCTGGAGGTACAAAATCAAGAAAGGATGGGGAAAGAGAAGTAACACTTGTAAGCATAAGATACCTGTGTTTCAAGCATTGTGCCAGACACCTTTGTTTATATTTTATGTCATTCTTTAACCAGTGCTGTGAAATTGGTAGTATTATCTCCATTTTGATGAGGAAACTAAAGCTTTAATAAGTAAGTTAGCCAAGTCACACATGTCAAACCAGGAATCTGAACTCAGGTATAGCTCATTCTTTGTCTCTTAAAAAAAAAAAACAACTTTAGGGGTGCTTGGGTGGCTTAGTGGGTTAAGCATCCGACTTTGGCTCAGGTCATGATCTCATGGTTCATGAGTTCAAGCCCCCCTTGGGGTAAGCATGAGCCCTGCTTTGGGTGAGCCCCAGTTCTATCTTTCTTCCTCCTCTTCTCTCTCTGACCCTCATTCACTTGTGCCCCCCCCCCAAAAAAACTTTATTGAAGTATGACATTCATGCAAGAAAAGTGCCCATATCATATGTGTACAGGTTGATGAATTTTCACTAACTGAACACACCAGCATGACCAAATACACACATCAAGAAAAAACTTCACCAGCACCCCAGAAGCTGCACACATACTGTGCACCTTCAGCCCCTCAACATTTAGCAGCAGAAATTGGTTTTCTTCCTTATACATGGCCTAATTTTCTTCACTAGTATAATCAGTTAAAGCCGTGAGATGGGAATGAAATCATCCTTCATGGGAATGTCCAGGGAGAAAGTGTGTAGAGACCACAGATGGAACTTTAGGGAATATTTAAGGGACAAGTGGAAGAGGAATTTGAGGCAGACTGAAAAGGAATACCAAGGAGATGAGAGGGAAACTCCTAAGGACTGGTGTCACAGAGGTCAAGGAAGGGGACTTTGGTGAATGGAGGCCTGAGTTACTGAGTTATGCCAGCTATATAGTAGAATGAATGAGGAGGTTAAACAAGGGTCCAATTTTTAGAATAAGAGATTATCTGTGAATTTAGGGAGAATAGTTTCACTGGAGTGGACCTAAGCTAGCATGCAGTGTTTTAAGGAAGTGAATATAAAGAAGGAAGGTGGAGACATCAAATGTGGACAGCCTCACTTGAGAAAGGAAGCAGAGAAAAGACTACAGAAAGATTGAGATTTTTTACTTGGCTAATTTTGTATGTGCGGGTGTTAGTAGGGGGACGCTATTTGATTCTGTCATCTTGTAAAGAAGTTTTCTAGAAACAAAGTTTCATTAGTACTTTAGTTGTGTGGGTGGAGAGGGGTGATTTTGGAGAGGTGGGGGAAGCTACATTGATCAGCTAAGGCAAGCTTCTGAAAGCTAACAAATTCTGTGTTCATCCTGAGGCTATTTGGGATCCACTATAAGGTTTTTTACTTTATTTTTGAGAGAGAGAGAGAGAGAGAGAGAGAGAGAGAGAGAGAGAGAGAGAGAGAACGAGAGAGAGAGAGAACATGCGTGAGTGTAAATGAGTGGGAGAGGGGCAGAGAGAGGGAAAGGATCTGAAGCAGGCTCTGTGCTGACAGCAATGCAAGGCTGGAGCTCACTAACGGTGAGATCATAACCTGAGGTGAAGTCATGACCTGAGCTGAGGTCAGCTGCTTAACAGACAGAGCCACTCAGGTGCTACTCACTGTAAGGTTTTTAAGCAGGGAAGTAACTTGAACAGAGTTTACTCTCTACCCTTGTGAAAACAGGAAATAAGTCGTCCGAGATGTTAAAAAATGTCAATTCCATTTTACCCAGATGTAATAACGCACAGATGAGTTGATAAATATGTTTTGTTAGTTTTAACAGGACAAACGTAAGCTCAGAGGAAAGCAATGGACATATTGAAATGATATGAAGTATGGTTTATTATTGATCTTCCATTTTTATATAACATTTCACAATAAAATTTGTAACACTTTTGCACTGTCAACAGGCAAGTTTACAAAATATGTTGTGAAATATTTGTAAAACACTAATTCCATATTATTACTTATTTAAAAATATATTTCAGTTAATTTTTATTTATTATTTTTATTTTGTTTTATTTTTTAATTTTTGATACAGAGGGAGACAGAGCGCGAGCGGGGGAGGGGCAGAGAGAGAGAGACACACACACACAATCTGAAACAGGCTCCAGGCTCTGAGCTGTCAGCACAGAGCCCCATGCGGGGCCTGAACTCACGAACTGTGAGATCATGACCTGAACTGAAGTCAGACGCTCAAGCGACTGAGCCACCCAGGCGCACCTTCAGTTCATTTTTAAAGTATAAGTTAGATTAAGTCCTGTGTAACATATCATTCATAGCATAATTGCCTTTTACATAAATCTCATTACTGTTTTATTGGAGGTTTGAAATGTAACTGATAGGATTAGGGTTGTTATTTATTTTTTTGTTATATAGTTAAAAGATATATTAAGTTTTGTCAATATGTATTTTATATAATTCACAACATCCAGCATGAGATGAATTAAAGTTTACAACCATTGCTGTTCTAAGCAAAATCCCAAAGTACTTTCCCTTGGTCATTAATATAGCAATGCTTGCATTCAGGTAAAATCAACAATGAAGAGCATATGCAGGTCAATTTGATTTTTCTTGTGGGAACTTGAATAAAGTGGCATTTATTTGAAAGATCTTCCAGTAAGGGCAGTGGTCTTGATATGAATTAGAAAGTAACCAATTATTGATTGGAGAGGCAATGATGGTCCTGGCTTAAAGATTGTATAGCCTACCATCTTTGAATGTTTTCTTTATAAGTGCTTATTAAATATAGAAAAATCTACTTAAATTCATGAGGCTCTGTATGTAGTAAGTCCATTTACCTTTGCTGGTTGGTTGCTTATATGGTGCATAGTAAGAATTTATACTATGGATAAACTTCTTATTATCTGTTTTGCTTCTCCTCTTGCCAAGGCTAGGAACTTTGAAATATGTAAGTTACTTATGTTGTGTAGTAGTAGCCTGCTGTCATTTAAAATACAGTTGAGGGAGGGAGATGCTTGCATTGAACTAAACAAAAACCAAGGTGAAAAATATCTTATTTTAGGTTTACCAGGCCTTTAAATTATTAAAGATGGCTTTGAGATACTTTGCTATGTTGTCTATTTTTTTTTTTTTAATTTTTTTTTTTTTCAACGTTTATTTATTTTTGGGACAGAGAGAGAGCATGAACGGGGGAGGGGCAGAGAGAGAGGGAGACACAGAATCAGAACAGGCTCCAGGCTCCGAGCCATCAGCCCAGAGCCTGACGCAGGACTCGAACTCACGGACCGCGAGATCGTGACCTGGCTGAAGTCGGACGCTTAACCGACTGCGCCACCCAGGCGCCCCAGCTATGTTGTCTATTTTATTACATTTTTTTTCTTGCTTACCGTTATTGTGGAAGTAATACATAAATTAAACAGTGATCTTTTTACCTATGTGTTGAAGAAATTATAAAGGCAAAGTAACAGGTACAGGTACAAAGTAACAGGATTTTGCTTCTCCGTGTTATCTACCAACTCATTTAAGTAGCTTTAGCCCAAATAAAATAGTCTAAATTATCAATTCTAATCAGAAAATATCATTCTTGGGGCCCTGGGTGGCTCAGTCAGTTGAGCGTCTGACTTGATTTCGGCTCAGGCCCTATTCTGACAAAATATAGCCACTGTCACATGCTTTGGGAGATCTTTCAGTTTCCTAAGCTATATTGCTACTGGCAAATGCTGCCTAGAATTGTGACATTTGGGCAGATCAGAATGAGTTATATAGAAAGAGGAAAGGAATCAGTAAAAATCTAGGGTTAATAATTACTTAGATTTCTTAACAAATAAGATCCATTAGCAAAGTTGGAAGACACTATAAAGGACAATTCCTGAACTTGTTTGATTTTAAATAAAATAGTCTACTTTAGGTAAATTCTAATAAACTGATATTATGTGAAATATATAGCTTATCAGTGAGAATATTTCAATTTTAAGTCTAATGAATTACTACTTGTGTGGCTGAATTGGGGGTTTCTGACCTTCTCTTCCAGCTGTTGATGTATTGATGGGGATCCCTATAATCATAATTTATTATGAGCAAAGGAGACTCATTTTTCTGATGTCTGAAAGTCATGGGAGCCCTCTCTATTCCCTCTATGTCTACTACTATATGACTAGTTCTCCTCTGGCTGACTTCCAAGTTACATTTTTCATTCAATGGAATACTGAGATTGTTGGGGTGTTTTTATATATATATATATATATATATATATATATATATATATACACACACACACACACACACACACACATACATATATACACATATATATGTGTGTGTGTGTATATATATGTATATATATATATATTGTGTTGGTGACTGATAGTATTTTATCTTGCCGATTGATAATATTTTTATCTTGTTGTTTGACATTAAAATGAACTCAGGAAGACCTTTGTCTATTATTGGGAGATTCTAGATGTATTTATTTTGCTTGACAAAGAAGGCTACAATTTTAACAAGTTTATTAGAATATTTTAGAAATTTAAATATTTTGATCCAAATTGGAGGGTCTTATAATTTAGAATTACTTTCTAAGACCTCTTTTCTTCCAGTTATGAGAGAATTATTCATTTAACTTTTTTAAAGGCAGAAGTTGAATGCTTTTTGAATGTGCTGTTTCCTAATTGTCTAAAATGACAAGAGATAACTTATAGCAATGTACTAGGCTGCTAAAATAGCTGACTGGAGGGAGTGCTTTTTTTTTTTTTTTTCTTTTTTTTTTTTTAACTACAAAGGGCATAAGATATTCTATTTTAGTGATAGGTGTATCTGCATAAAACTCAATTTTACCTGTAGTCAGGGTTTCTTATATATGAATCTTTCAAAGTAACCAGGCTGCAGAGCTTTATGCCAAAAGCAGCTTTGTGGTTTGACAGTGTTCAGATTGCTTGTTTTGCTTTTATTTATTTGCATATGTAATTTATTGTACCTGTAAAAAGGGAAGTTCTTATAAAAAGCAACAAAACAGGAAAAACAAGCAAGTTGTCATTTCTTCTGGTAGATTGTGATGTAGAGATTAGTTCAAAAAATTAAGTTTGAGAGATTCCATTTAATTTTGGTAGAGTTTTGATAGGAAGTTGAACATGTAAAAGTAAAAGTATTTTATTTAAAAATTAAATTAAAAATTAAGCACATTATTTACAAGATACTAAGAGTAAACTTACAGAGTACATTGGCATCAGTATTTATTGCATGTGTTGAATTCCAGAATATAAATTATAACTTTGTTCCATAAAGGCCAGTAATTTTTAATACATGTTTATATAGTATTTATCCATACTATGGGTCATGGATTACCACTTTATTTTGAAAAAAGAGAACTATGTTTTCATATTTACAAACTGAGAAAAAAGAATTAAGAAAAAATTGAAGAGCCAAATGGTTTAACATCATATATCATTGATTTGGGGATGTTCTTGTTTAAAATAATTTTATATTATCGTTCTGATTATGTTTTTCTACTTTTGATGTAGCTTTGTAAGGATTACTATTAAGACTTTCTAATTCACATAAGTGAATGATATCAGAGATAATCTTGATTTGACATAAGATCAAATCAAAGACCATTTTTTTAAGTTTATTTACTTGTGGGGAGGAGGGTAGAAAGCTGGGGGGGGGGGGGCGCTGAATGTAAGTGAGAGAGGGAGAGAGAGAGAATCCCAAGCAGGCTTGGTACTATCAGTGCAGAGCCCAAGCCTGACTCAGGTCTCGAACCCAGGAAGCATGAGATCATGACCTTGAAATCAAGAATCCGATGCTCACCCAGCACCCCTCAAAGACGATCTTTTGGAACCAGTTTTAAATCCTTGAAGATAGAACTTCTCATTTTTCTATTTAAATTAATGTTGTAATATAAGAAAATTCTGTTTTGGGTTTTATCTTATCATCTTCCCAAGTTACATAGAACCAACAGGGAGGAGAGAAGCAAAGTTGTGGATATTATCCCTCCCAAGTAATCTACAAATAACTGGTTCATTGTTTCTAAAGGAAGGGGAAAGGATGTGTTCTAACTTGGGTGATGGTTTCTTCTATAGATGTGTTGAAACCTGGAAATGGAAAAAAAATCACATTAACTGAACTGTGTTTGGATAAGGTAGATGAGTTTCTATTTTTTAAAGTTCTTTACTGGAATGGTTACTGGAACACTTGAAATGGATAAGCATTACTGCCTGAAGCTTATTAAGGCAGCCAGGAAATCTTTCACCCTTGCTTGGCATAAGTAAAGATACTTTTCCATAGGATATTGCCAAAGATTCATTTGGCTTTGCAATCACCTGGACTGTTGTGATTACTTCTTTAAGGCAATAATTATACTCTATGAAAATATCAATCATTACTTTTAAAATCTGATCATCTAAAAAAGGTAAAGGGTTAATGTATAATTTCTTAATAAACTATTAACATACTTGAATGACCTAAGGAAAATAAGATATTAAAGTAATAACTTCATCATCATCTTGCAGTCCGAATGAGGTAGATGTTACACTGTTTTATCCACAAAGAATCTGAGGATTAAGCAGTTAGAAACTTAAGGTGATACATTTCAGTATTTATAGAATATATGTGAACACTTTTTCCATCAAACATTTGTTTTTTAATGGATATAGAATTTCAGTGTTACTAGATGAAAAAATTCTGGAGATGTTTCACAACCATGTGAATATACTCAATACTACTTACTGTACACTTAAAGATGGTTAAGATGGTAAATTTTATGTTATGTATTTTTTTTTACCACATGCAAAAATACTATTTAGAAGCGATTTCATTTTTGTTTATTAAATACATTTTCAGTGAAGAATAACATGATGTAAAATGTTCACTATTTTAGTTTGTCATCCAAAGTGAAACTACTGAAATTTTATTGCTTAAGAGTAACCTGAGTTTCTACTAGTTTTGGCCTGAGCTATAAAAAATCTAGTTTTTTTTTTCTTTACTATCAGAAAATTGTTTTTCTTTAAAAAATCTAGTCAATGATAGAAAGTTAAAAGATAAGATATAAATGAGAATTATGGTAGCACGGAATGAGTGTATTTCAGTTTGTCACTCTGAATGAGAAGTACACTTTTCAATAGAGATAAAATTCAAATAAGCTTGCACACTTTTAGAATTACATGTTTTTGACTATGTGAAATGTCTTTTTTTTTTTTTAATTTTATTTATTTTGAGAGAGAGAGAATGCATGCATATATGGGAGAGGGGCAGAGAGGGAGAGAGAGAATCTTCAGAAGGCTCCTAGCTGTCAGTGCAGGGTGGGAAGGCTTGATCCCACAAACCCCTGAGATCAAGACCCGAGCCAAAACCAAGAGTTGGCTGCTTAACCCACTAAGCCACCCAGAAACCTCTGTAAAATGTCTTTTAAAAATACAATTATTTGGGGGTGCCTGGGTGGCTCAGTCATTTAAGTAACCAACTCTTGATTTAAGCTCAGGTCATGATCTTACTATTGTGAGATCCAGCCTGAGTTGGGCTCTGCACTGAGTGTGGAGCCTGTTTGAGATTTTCTCTCTCCCTCCCCCTCTGCTCCTCCCCCATGCACTGGTGTGCTCTCTCTCTCTCTCTCTCTCTCTCTCTCTCTTTCAAAAATATACAATTATTCTGTGGCTGTTTTTCAATAGTGAGAGTAAGGCATTTGTTTTCAAATACACTGAAAAGTGTGTACTTGGTAGGAGTTGTATAGTTTGGTGATGCCAAGTTAATTTTGATGCCTTTTCATGTGACAGAACAGAAATACAACATCTCACTCAACTAAAAAACAACCAACCCATGGAAAAAGCCAGTCTTTTTTTTTTTTTTTTTTTTTTTTGGTGTCTCTCTCATGACTATCAACATTTATTTTATGTACCTATATTTTCTAAAACTATTACCCTTTTTAAAAAATCTTTTAAAAAGAAAGATTGATAATATTGAGCCAATCATTCATTTAGAATTTGATATTTTAAATTATAAGATTTGGTGCATTTATCTCTGTAACTGTGCATTTATTTATTTTGGCCATAATTGTAGAGGTCCAAGTTAATAATATTCCTCAGTTCGTGGCACAGTATCATCTTTGGTCCATCTCAGGCCTTTCTGCTATTTAATTCACATTCATTCACTCATTCATTTGTTCTTATCTACTTTCATGCCCCATTTCTACAACTCCAGCCCCATAGGTCTATCCAACTTGCCATATATATGTGTATATATATATATATATATATATATATATATATATATATATATATTTATATGCATGTATACACACACACACACACACACACATTCTCTATAACTACTGCATTGGAGATTTGTTATTTTGCATTGTCTAACTGCTTGAGAATTTCTATCTTTGAGGTATTTCTTTTTTCCTTTTTTTTTTAAAGAATTATTTATTGTCAGATTGGTTTCCATACAACACACAGTGGTCATCCCAACAGGTGCCCTCCTCAATGCCCATCACCTACTTTCTCCTCTTAAAAAGAGAGAATCTAACGTATCTGAAGCTAGGATAGTTGAGATGAAATATTTAAGGACAAATACAACGTAACTCAGTGATTTATAGGAAGTAAATAAGTTTAATGTGTTGAAAGCATTGAGAAATCTAAGAGAGTATATTATTTACTCTTTTATTAACTCATTGACTTTTTGTAACTCACTAAGTAATTAAAAGATAAATAACATTTTCCATTAAAAACCAAATTTGGTTATTCTTTGCAATTGGTTATAACATTGCATGGGACCTCATAGGATTCAGTAAATGTATGGTGTCTGTTTAATGCCACACCTACCAATTTCCTTTTCTTTCTTTCTTTCTTTCTTTCTTTCTTTCTTTCTTTCTTTCTTTCTTTCTTTCTTTCAGATTTTATTAAGTGATCTCTATACCCAATGTGGGGTTCAAACTCACAACCCCAAGATCAAGAGTTGCATATTCTGCCAACTGAGCCAGTCAGGTACCCCCACATCTACCAGTTTATAAATTGCCTTGACCTTTTGCAAAACTTAATTCATGCTTGGGGGCCTTAATTGTTCAATATGATTTGGACATCAATCAAGCAAAAAGAATTTATTTCATAAGCAATAAAATATGTAGTTTCCAGTTGATAGTCTGGTTGGTGACAACCCTCCCCCTTCAACATTATCACTTTTTTTCTTTTTTTCTAATCTTTTATTTATTTTTGAGAGAGAGGGAGAGAGAGAGCAGGTACATGTGAGCAGGGGAGGGGCAGAAAGAGAGGGGAACAGAGGATCTGAAGCAGGCTCTGCATTGACAGCAACAAGCCCAATTCAGGACTTGAACTTACGAACCGTGAGATCATGACCTGAGATGAGATCATGACCTGAGCTGAAATCTGACACTCAACTGACTGAGCCACCTAGATGCCCCCAACACTATCACTTTTGATCCACACTACTATTGTGTGTGGTAAGCATGTCAGATTTATCTCTATTTTAATAAAGGAGAAGTTGAGACTGAAGACTTCAAACGACTTGCACAAAGTTACTTTGCTGTGAAGTCATTGTCAGGACTAGGACAAATCTTCTGATTTCTAGGCCAATGTTCTTAATTCTTTAGCTGTGTTTCCATACTCTTTTCCTGAAAGAACTGAAGGAGGTGACAGTATGAAATCAGGCCATCTTAAAGTGGCTCCATTACTAATGTTTCTATTTAATGTGGCACAAGAAATGGTTTTTTAATGTTTATTTTGAGAGAGACAATGAGAGGGAGAAAGAGGGCACATGTGCAAATGGGGGAAGGGCAGAGAAAGGGAGAGAGAGAATCCCAAGCAGGTCCCTGCTGTCAGCACAGAGCCTGACATGGGGCTCAAGCTCATGAACTGTGAGATCATGAACTCCTGAAATGAAGAGTCGGACGTTTAACTGACTGAGCCACCCAGGTGTCCCAAGAAATGTTTTATTAAAAAAGAAAAGTGCTATTCCTTTTGACAAAACTTTGAAAATCATTGCTGTGTATCATTGTTGCTGCTGCTTTTGTTTTGGCATGGAGGCTCTAAGTCTAATTAATCAATGTTAACTCTACAAAATAATAAAAAAAAGTCTGTGATTCCTGATATACTTGGTGCATTTAAATCATCTATCTTGTCATGTCACACTCCTCATTACATTTAGATTGAACTCAAACTTTTTATTGTGGCCTGTAGGATCATGAATGATCTGATTCTTGCCTAAGTCTCTCTCCTATAAGACAGAGTGAAATTAATTAATAATTAGTAGACTCCAAACTCCAAGAATGCAGAGACTATGTTTATCTCATTTACTCTTGAGTCCTTAGTCACTTTGCACATAGTTGGTCCTTGGTAAGTATGTATGTATGTATTTATTTATTATTTTTAAAGTTTATTTATTTTGAGAGAGATAGAGCATGAGTGGGGAAGGGCCAGAGAGAGAGGGAGACAGAGAATCCCAAGCAGGCTCTTCACACTTGGCACACGGAGCTTGACATAGGACTAGAACTCATGAAACCTTGGGACCATGACCTGAGCAGAAATCAGGAGTCGGATGCTTAACTGACTGAGCCACCTAGATGCCCCTCTGTTTATTTTTACATGTCTTGTTATCCCAGCATAATTAGTATAGTTTTTCTCCTCAGCTTTATGGAGATATAATTGACATATAATATTATGAAAGTTTAAAGTGTACAACATGCTGATTTTATATACTCATATATTGCAAAATGATTACCACCATAGTGTTAGCTAATACCTGTATCACTTCATATAATTACCATTTTGTGAGAACATTTAAGATCTTCTCTCTAGTAACTTTCAAGTGTGTAATACAGTATTATTAACTATAATTACTGTGTTGTACATCAAGTTTCTATAACTTACTCATGTTTTTAAATTTAAATGAAGTTAGTTAACATACAGTATAGTATTGGTATCAGTAGAACCCAGTGATTCATAACTTCCATATAACACCCAGTGCTCATCTCAACAAGTGCACTCCTTAATGCCCATCACCCATTTAGCCCATACCCCCACCCACCTCCCTCCCAGCAACCCTTAGTTTATTCTCTGTGTTTAATAGTCTTTTATGGTTTGCCTCCCTCTCTTGTTTTTATCTTTTTTTTTTCCCTTCCCTTCACTTATGTTCATCTGTTGTGTTTCTTAAATTCCACCTATGAGTGAAATCATGTATTTATCTTTCTCTGACTTCACTTAGCATAATACACTCTACTTCCATCCATGTTGTTGCAAATAGCAAGATTTCATTCTTTTTGATTGCCAAGTAATATTCCATTGCCAAGTAACATTCCATATATGTATATATATATATATATATATATATATATACACACACACACACAATGCAATATATATATACATATACATATACACGTGTGTACATATATACGTATGTACATATATACATATATATACACAACGGAATATATATATATATATATATATACACACACACACACCACATCTTCTTTAACCATTGATCTGTTGATGGACATTTGGGCTCTTTCCATAATTTGGCTATTGTTGATAGCACTGCTATAACATGTGCCGCTTTAAATCAGCCCTTTGTATCCTTTGGATAAATACCTAGTAGTGCAATTTCTGGATCGTGGAGTAGTTCTATTTTTAATTTTTTGAGGGACCGGCATACTGTTTTCCAAAGTGGCTGTACCAGTCTTCATTCCCACCAACAGTGCAAAAGTGTTCTCCATTCTCTGCATCCTTACCAACATCTCTTATGTCCTGAGTTGTTCATTTTAGCCCTTTTAACAGGTGTAAGGTGGTATCTCATTGTGATTTTGATTTGTATTTCTCTGATGATGAGTGTTGAGCATTTTTTCATGTGTCTCTTAGCCATTTGGATGTCTTCTTTGGAAAAGTGTCTATTCATGTCTTCTGCCCATTTCTTCACTGGATTATTTATTTTTTGGGTGTTGAGTTTGAGAAGTTCTTCATAGATTTTGGATCCCAACCCTTTTTCTAATATGCCATTTGCAAATATCTTCTCCCATTCCATCAGTTGCCTTTTAGTTTTACTGATTGTTTCCTTCACTGTGCAGAAGCTTTTTATTTTGATGAGGTCCCAGTAGTTCATTTTTGCTTTTGTTTCCCTTGCCTCTGGAGATACGTCTAGTAAGAAGTTGCTGTGGCTGAGGTCAAAGAGATTGCTGCCTGTTTTCTCCTGTGGGATTTAGATGATTTCTTGTCTGACATTTAGGTCTTTCATCCGTTTTGAATTTATTTCTGTGTATGGTGGTAAGAAAGTGTTCAGTTTCATTCTTCTGCATGTTGCTGTCCAGTTCTCCCAGCATCATTTGCTGAAGAGACCGTCTTTTTTCTATTGGATATTCTTTCCTGCTTAGTGGAAGATTGGTTTGCTATATAGGTTCTGGGTCCATTTCTGGGTTCTGTATTCTGTTCCATTGATCTATGTGTCTATTTTTGTACCAGACCATGCTGTTTTGATGATTATAGCTTTGTAATACAGCTTGAAGTCCAGAATTGTGATGCCTCCAGCTTGGTTTTCTTTTCAACATTACTTTGGATATTTGATGTCTTTTGTGGTTCCATATAAGTTTTAGATGGTTTATTCTGGCTCTGTGAAGAATGCTGGTGCTATTTTGATTGGGATTGCATTGAATGTACAGATTACTTTGGGTAGTATAGACATTTTAACAATATTTAATTTTCTAGTTCATGAGTGTGGAATGTTTCTCCATTTTCTTTGTGTTTTCTGTAGTTTCTTAATTTTTTTTTTAATGTTTATTTATTTTTGAGAGAGAGAGAGAGAGACAGACAGTGCGAGTGGGGAGGGGCAGAGAGAGAGGGGGAGACACAGAATCTGAAGCAGGCTCCGGGCTCTGAGCTGTCAGCACAGAGCCCAAGATGGGGCTCAAACTCATGAACCATGAGATCATGACTTGAGCCGAAGTCAGATGCTTAACCGATTGAGCCATCCAGGTGCCCCTCTTCAATTTCTTTTATAAGCTTTCTATAGTTTTCAGTTTTCAGATCTTTTACCTCTTTGGTTAGGTTTATTACTAGTTATCTTAGGGTTTTTGGTGCAGTTGTAAATGGGATCAGTTCCTTGATTTCTCTTTCTGCTGCTTAATTATTGGTATATAGAAATGCAACCAATTTCTGTATGTTGATTTTATATCCTATGACTTTACTAAATTCATGTATTAGTTTTAGCAGATTTTTGGTGGAGTCTTTTGGGACTTACGTGTCATCGAGTGTTGTGTCATCTGCAAAGAGTGAAAGTTTGACTTCTTCCTTGCCAAATTATATGTCTTTTATTTCTTTTTGTTGTCTGATTGCTGAGGCTAGGACTTCCAGTACTATTTTGAACAACAGTGTTTAGAGTGGACATGCCTGTCGTGTTCCTGACCTTAGGGCCAAAGCTCTCATTTTTCCCCATTGAGGATGATATTAGCTATGGGTCTTTCATACCTGGACTTTATGATGTTGATATATGTTCTTTCTGTTCCCACTATCTTGAGGGTTTTTATCAAGAAAGGATGCCGTACTTTGTCAAATGCTTTTTCTGCATCTGTTGAGAGGATTATATGGTTCTTATCCTTTCTTTTATTAATGTGATGTATCACGTTGATTGGTTTTTGGATATTGAACCAACTCTGCAGCCCAGGAATAAATCCCACTTGGTCCTGGTGAATAATTCTTTTAACATACTATGGGATTCAATTTGCTAGTATCTTGTTGAGAAATTTTGCATCCAGTTTCATCAGTGATATTGGCCTGTAATTCTCCTTTTTAGTGGGATCTTTGGTTTTGGAATCAGGGTGATGCTGACTTCATAGAATGAGCTTAGAAGCTTTCCTTCCATTTCTATTTTTGCAACAGTTTGAGAAGAATAGGTATTAACTCTTCTTTAAATCAATGGTAGAATGCCTCTGGGAAGCCATCTGGTCCAGGACTCTTATCTGTTTGGAGATTTTTGATAACTGATTCAATTTCTTTGCTGGTTATAGGTCTGTTCAAAATTTCTATTTCTTCCTGTTTCAGTTTTGGTAGTGTGTGAGTTTCTAGGAATTTGTCCATTTATTTCTGATTGCCCAGTTTGTTGGCATATAATTTTTCATAGTATTGTTTTATGATTGTATTTCTGTGGTGTTGGTTGTAATGTCTCTCTTCTTCATTCATGACTGTCTATTTGGGTCCTTTCTCTTTTCTTTTTGAGAAGTCTGGCTAGGGGGTTATCAATTTTGTTTATTCTTTTGAAGAGCCAGCATTTAGTTTCATTGATCTGTTCTACTGTTTTTGTTGTTGTTTCCATGTCATTTATTTCTGCTCTAATCTTTGTTTTATTCTCTTCTGCTCGTGTTAGCTTTACTTGCTGTTCTTTTTCTAGTTCCTTTAGGTGTAAGGTTAGGTTTTGTATGTGGGACCTTTCTTGCTTCTTGAGATGGGCCTCAACTGCAATGCATTTTCCTCTTAGGACTGCCTTTGCTGCATCCCAAAGGGTTTGGACTGTTGTGTTTTCATTTTCATTTGCTTCCATGTTTTGTTTTGTTTTAATTTCTTCTTTAATTTCTTGGTTAACCCATTCATTCTTTAGTAGGATGTTCTTTAACATCCATGTATTTGAGGGCTTTCCAAATTTTTTCTTGTGATTGATTTTAAGTTTCATAGCATTGTGATCTGAAAATATGCATGGTAGGATCTGTCTTTTTGTACTTGTTGAAGGCTAATTTGTCACCCAGTATGTGATCTGTTCTGGAGACTGTTCCATGTGCACTCGAAAAGAATGTATATTCTGCTTTAGGATGAAATGTTCTGAATGTATGTTTTAAGTCCACTTGATTCAGTGTGTCTTTCAAAGCCATTGTTTCCTTGTGGAAATTCTGCTTAGATGATCTGTTGTTGTAAGTGGGGTATTAATGTCCCCTACTGTTATGGCATTACTATCAGTGAGTTTGTTTCTTTCTTTTCTTTTCTTTTCTTTTCTTTTCTTTTCTTTTCTTTTCTTTTCTTTTCTTTCTTTCTTTCTTTCTTTCTTTCTTTCTTTCTTTCTTTCTTTCTTTCTGTTTATTTTTGAGAGAGACAGAGACAGAGAGAGACAGAGGGTGAGCAGGGGAGGGCAGGGATAGGGAGATAGAGAATCTCAAGTAGGCTGCAGGCTCTGAGCTGTCTGCACAGAACCCAACATGGGGCTCAAGCTCACAAACCATGAGATCATGACCTAACCTGAAGTTGGACATTTAACCAACTGAGCTACCCAGCTGCCCCTCAGTGAGTTTCTTTATGTTTGTTTTTAATTCTTTTATATATTTGGGTGTTTCCAATTTGGAGGCATAAATATTTACAATTGTTAGCTCTTCTTGATGGGTAGGCCCCTTAATTATGATGTATGCCCTTCTTCCTCTCTTATTAGAGTCTGTTTTAAAATCTAGTCTGTATGATATGAGTATGGCTATTTCAGCTTTCTTTTGACATCCATTAGCATGATAGATCGTTCTCCCTCCCCTCATTTTCAATCTGCAGGTGTCTTTAGATATAAAATGAGGCTCTTGTAGGCAGCGTATAGATGAATTTTGTGGGTTTTGTTTGTTTTTTTTTCTTTTTAAATTTTATTTTTTTAGTTTACATCCAAATTAGTTAGCATATAGTGCAACAATGATTTCAGGAGTAGATTTCTTAATGCCCCTTACCCATTTAGCCCATACCCCCTCCCATAACCCCTCCAGTAACCCTCTGTTTGTTCTCCATATTTAAGAATCTCTTATGTTTTGTCCCCTTCCCTGTTTTTATGTTATTTTTGCTCCCCTTCCCTTATGATCATCTGTTCTGTGTCTTAAAGTCCTTATATGAGTGAAGTCATATGATATTTGTCTTTCTCTAATTTCACATAGCGTAATACCCTCTAGTTCCATCCATGTAGTTGCAAATGGCAAGATGTCATTCCTTTTGATTGCTGAGTAATACTCCATTGTGTGTGTGTGTGTGTGTGTGTGTGTACACACCACATCTTTATCCATGATGAATTTTGTTTTTTAATCCATTCTGATACCCTGTGTCTTTTGATTAGAGCATTTGGTCCATTTACATTCAGAAATATTGTTGAAAGATGAGCCCCTGCTTCAACTGAAAGTGGCCATTGACCTTTCAAGCTTTTGAGAAGTGATGCAATAGAATAGTATTTCAAAGAAAAATGGTTATCGAAATTTGGGATCTGTTTTTCCCTCCCTCTGGCGCTAGCCCTGCGGGGGAAATCGCCAAGAGGAGAGCTCTTGGGACTCCAGGCACAGAGGTTGGCTGTCCAGCACCACCCGAGTGCATAGGTAAGGGCACCCCTTCAGCAGTCAGAGCAGGCAAACTGTGCGTGACCGCGCCTGCGGGGGACTTTGCCATCCGTCCACCTTTGATCTGGGGAGGAAAAACCAGAAGCTCCGCATCCTCTCCCCCTCCACCAATTCGGATATCCCCCAGAGACTCGTTTTGGGGTTGTCACTGATTTCCAAGAAGGACGCGTGCCCCTCTCTGGTCCCGGCATGGGCAGCTACTTGTTTTTGCTGCCCTGACTCCTTTCCCATGACCCTACGGTGCCTCGAGTCCTCCGGGAATGGAGTGGAAGGGACGCAGAGCCAGTGTGGGACCTCAGGGTCCGCGGAAGAGCCGTCCCTGGAGGCGGCATGTCTGGCGAAGGCTCTATAGGAACTCAGTCAAACAGGTTGGTACTGGGGAAGTATGACTGTTAATGAAGCCAAGGAGAAATTTTAAAAGGCACCAGAAAGAACTTTCTTGATTAGAGATAGCTCTCATTCAGACCACCTACTAAAAATATCTGTTAAAAGATCAGCTGGACCAACTAATCTGCGAATCGAATACCAAGATGGGAAATTCAGGTTGGACTGTATATCATATGTCTCAAGTCCAAGTTTAAACAGTTTGACACTGTGGTTAATCTGATCGACTACTATGTTCAGATGTGCAAGGATAAGCGGACAGGCCCAGAAGCGCCCTCGAACGACACCGTTCACTTTTATCTGACCAAATCGCTCTACACATCAGCCCTGCCTCTGCAGCATCTCTGTAGACTCTCCGTTATGGAGATGCACCAGTATCATCTGGGGACTGCCTTTACCAACAAGACTAAAAGATTACTTGGAAGAATATAAATTCCAGGTATAAGTGTTTCTCTTTTTCTAAACATGCCTCCTATAAAGTATCTCCGAATGCAGCTATGTTAAAAAAATAAATAAAATAAAAAATAAAAGAACCAAAACTTGAGTCACTACTCTGGATAACTATTCGGAATTCTAAAAACAGCTGAAGTCCATCTAATTTAAATGTGTGAGGAGGTAGCTAGGTATTTAAAGTTTCCCCAAATGTTTTCACCTGAGTGATGCTTCCCTTCCTAAGGCTGACCAAGACCAGCAGATCCTTTTAAGTTGAAAGCAAAATGCCGTGAGTGGAGGCTGAAGGAACATTTTATCAGAATGCCTTGCCTTCCCCAGGTTTCTGTTTGTTAGGTGGAAGGCCCAGGCCCTGGTAGTAGAGAGAGAACTCCACGCAGGACCACTGAAGAAATAGAAGCAACAAACTGATGCAGGCTTAGCTTTAATTTCACATGCCTGGTGATCAGAGTCTACTTGAGGACATTTTCTGTTTTTGCATTCTGGATGTACCTAGGTGTTTCGTTAAACAGATACTGCTTGTGAGTATTTATCCTTCTTTTTATGCAATTAACCAAATCAGCCAAAAAAGTGACCAGGAAATCCTGAATTTGACTTTTTACTACATATATGAACTCTCTCATGAGTACCTTAGTAATCCATTTTAAGGGAGCCTTATTTCAGAAATATTTCAAACTGGTGCAAATGGAAAAGGCTTTGTTTTTCCCTTTAAGGCTAAAGACAAGAAGGTTGTGCTCTACAGATGCAACTCAATCCCTGTTAATAAAACCATGTAGATACAGGCATTTTATCCTTTGAAGTATCTGTATCCCAACCTGTTGCCATTGACTTTTGGGAAATGGCTTTAGAAATTTCCAAGTTGTCCTTGAATTGTGTGACCAGGTAGAATACTTCGACTTAATTTTCTTCCAGAGATAGGGGGATACCTGCCTGTTTTTCAAAGTGTTTATTTACTGCTGTTACTATTTGATTAGAATGTATTAAATAAAAATACTTGGCTTAAAAAAAAAAAGAAATATTGTTGAAAGATGAATTTACCATTCTTACCTGTAGAGCTGTTGTTTCTGGTAATGTTCTCTAATTCTTTGTAGTTTTTGTTGCTTTGGTCTTCTTTTTATTTTTCTCCACTCACAGAGTCCCCCTTAAAATTTCTTGCAGGGCTGGATTAATGGTCATGGACTCCTTTAGCTTTTGTTTGTCTGGGAAACTCCATCTATTCTGAATGACAGGCTTGTTGAATAAAGAATTCTTGACTGCATATTTTTTCCCATTCAGCACATTGAATATTTTCTACCACTTCCTTCTGGCCTGCCAAGTTTCAGTGGACGGGTCTACTGCTAACCTTATATGTCTATTCTTGTAGGTTAAGGGCCTTTTGTCCCTGGCTGTTTTCTGAATTCTTTCTTTGTATTTTGCAGGTTTCATTATGATATGTCATGGTGCTGACTTGTTTTTGTTGATTTTGAGGGGAGTTCTCTGTGCCTCTGGGACTTGGATGTCTGTTTCCTTCCCCAGATTAGGGAAGTTGTCAGCTATAATTTGTTCAAATAAACTTTCTGTCCCTTTTTCCCACTCTTCTTCTGGGACTTCTATGATATGGATATTGTTTTGTTTATGGAATCACTAAGTTCTCTAAGTCTCCCCCTTGTGATCTAATAATTTCGTTCCCCTCTTCTTTTCAGCTTCATTATTTTCCATAATGTTATCTTCCGTATCACTTTTCTTTCCTCTGCTTCTTCAACCCTTGTTGTGACTGTATCCAGTCAGTATTGCCTCTCAGTTGTAGCATTTTTTTATTTCAGCCTGACTAGTTTTTAGGTCTTTGATCTCTGTAGCAAGGGTTGTCTGATGTCTTCTGTGCTTTTTTCAAGCCCAGCTATTAGTCATATTACTGTTGTTCTAAATTCTTGTTCATATATTTTGCTTATATCTGTGTTGAGTAGGTCCCTGGCTGTGATTTCTTCTTGACCTTTCTTTTGGATTGAATTCCTCTGTCTGGTCCTTTTGGTTAAGTTTCTGTCTTTTACATGTTTTAAAATCTTGTTATGTTCCCTGCACCTGAGTGTACTTCTGAGAGTCATACACTGTCTGGGGCCTGGCCCTTCAGGAAGTGTTTCTGGTATATGCTGTGTGCACTCTGCTGTTGTGTTTTCACTGCTCTTTCCCACCAGTCAGTCTACTGCAGAGCTCATCCTTGATTGCAGTGGGGACTGTTTGGACCTTTAACTAGGTGTGCTTTGATTCGTTTTTTTGAAGTAAGCCTGGAAAAAGGGGGGAAAGAACCCAAAAAAAGAGAACAGGAAAGGGAACAACAATAAGAAAAACCAAACAGAGAATCAAGAACTTATGGTTTTTCCAAAGAAAAGGGGAAGAAAGAAAGAGAAAGAAAAGAATAAAAAGGCCTGATCCAAAAAGAGAGAGAGAGAGAGAGAGAGTGAGAGAGAAAAGGAAATGAAAAAAACAAACAAGAAACTATGAGCCTGATTCCAAAAGAAAAAAGTAAGAAGAAAGAAAAAATAGGAAAAAAAAAAGAATTAACCCTTGTCCTATTTTCACCAGAACTACAGGTATCATTTTGAAGCACTCGATTTTCAGTACACTTGGTGCATGGGGGGTGCTGGCTGTGCTAGTCCTCTAGAGGAGACACCTGCTGTGTTGGCTCAGAGTAAGTCTTGTCCCAGTAAATAAGCAGTTGCCAGGCACATGGTGGGGGAGGGTGGGGTGATGGGGGAGGTGGAGGGTGTGTGGTTTGGTGTATGTAGGTCCCACTTCCATTGGGGGCCATTGTGTTGCTCTCTGAAGTTATACTGTATTTGTCTTGGGGGAAAATGGTGCCACCCCAATCTCTCATCCCTGGACAGGTGATCTCACAGCTCTCACTGTTCTAGCAGCCATCACAGAATGGCAAAGACAGCTTGCCCAGTGCCACAACTCTCCTGCTTTTTTCTTTGGCACGCGGCTGGGATTCAAAACCTGATGTCTTAAAGGACCTGCCCCTGCATAGATCTGCCCCCCTCCACTGTAGTAGAATCTCTCCACGCTGTCTGAAGCCCCCTGAACCTGAAAAACAGTCCCATGCCTGTATAGTTTGCAGAATCAATAGTGTAGCACCGCTAAAGGCAGCAAAGTTAAATTCCTTCTGGGTGTGCCTCTGTCCCCTATTGATGAAAGGCCTTTGGTGCCTGCAGGGTCTTTTATTAGGGAGGCAATATACCCTTTTCTAAAAGTACTCCAGGAAGGGGGAAGCCTCTCTCTGATTGTACCCCAGGGACCAGGCACCGCAGCTCCCCTCCAGAGAAAGTTGCTCACTTCTAAAACCTCAGAGTTTGTGCTCCAAAAGCTCTTTGCAACACAAAGACCCCTGTGGCACTCAACCTCCTGTTCCCAATTCCATGGTCACTAGAGATTTCCTCTTGTGTGAACTGGATGCCACACTTTCTCAACCTCTGCTTTCTCTCCCTTTTGTTTCTCCATGAAAAGAGTTCCCTCCTGTCTGTGGCCCCACCGTTTTCCTTTCCCCCAACTCACATCCACACACTGTACACCTGCCATGCTGTCTCCCTCCAAAAGTGGAGATCCTTTCTCCATTCCACAGATCGATTTCCTGGGTATTCCAAGTGATCTGACCTCAATATAGCTGTGTTTGAGTGATGAGGAAAGCCCAGTCCCCCACGTCCCCCACTTCTCTGCCATCTTAACCCCTCCTAACATTTTCATCTTACAATTGGAAATTTGTAACTTTCGAGCACCTTCACCCATTTAGTCCAACCTCCACCTTTGGCAACTGCCAATCTGTTATCTGTGCCTATGAGTTTGTTTTTGTTTTTATTTTTGTTTTGATTCTACATGTGAGATCATACAACATTTGTTTTTCTCTGTCCTCCTTCACTTAGCATGATGTCTACAGTGTCTGTTCATGTTGTTGTAAACTGTGGAATGTCCTTTCTCATGGCTGAATAATATTCCATTGTATATAGATCTTTATCCATTTATCTATTGACAGACACTTAGGTTGTTTCAGTATCTTGGTGATTGTGGTTAGTGCTGCATGAATATGGGAGTGCAGATGATCTCTTAAAGATCCTGTTTTGGGGGCACCTCACTGGCTCAGTTGATAGAGCATGTGATTCTTGATTTTGGGATTATAAATTTGAGCTCCATGTTGGGTGTAGAGAATATTTAACAGTAAAATCTTAAAAAAGGGGGGGTGCCTGGGTGGTTCTGTCAATTAAGCGTCTGACTTTGGCTCAGGTCAAGATCTTGCCATTCATGAATTTGAGCCTGCATCAGGCTCACTGCTGTCAGTCAGTACAGAGCCCGCTGAGGATCCTCTGTCTCCCTCAATCTCTGCACCCCGCCCCCCTCCCGTGCTAATGCGTGCTTTCTCCCTCTCTCAAAAATAAACACACATTTTTAAAAAGATTTAAAAAAATAAAAAATAAAGATCCTCTTTTTATTTTCTTCGGGTATATGTTCAGAAGTGGGATTGCTGGATCATATGATAGTTGTATTTTTAATTTTTTTAGGGTATACATTTATTAAAAGGGTCAAAATTCAATCTGTTTTTAAATTTTTTTGAAAACCTCCATTCTGTTTTTTTTTTTTTTTTTTTTTTTTTAGTACCTGCGTGAATTTATATTTCCACCAATAGTACATCCTCACCAACACATTTTATCTCTTGTCTTTTTGATAACTATTTTAACAGGTGTGTGGTGATATCTCATTGTAGTTTTGATTTGTATTTCTTTGAGGTTTAGGATTCCTTTTCATATATCCCTTGATCATTTGTATATCTTCTTGGGAGAAATGTCTGTTTCAGTCCTTTCCCCATTTTTCAATTGGTTTACTTGGGGGTTTTTTTGCTATTGAATTTTAGGATTTTCTTACATATTTTAGTAGTTAATCCCTTATCAGGGATATGACTGGCAAATATTTTCTACCATTTTGTAGGTTGTCTTTTCACTCTGTTGATTGTTTCCTTTACTCTGCAGAAGTTTTTTTTAGCTTGATGTAGTCCCACTTGCTTGTTTTTGCTTTTGTTGCCTTTGCTTTTAGTGTCATATCCAAAAAAGTTACTTCCAAGACCTCTGTCAAGGAGCTTACCCACTGTGTTTTCTTTTAGGAGTTTTATGATTTCAGGTCTTAAATTCAAGTCTTTAATGCATTTTGAGTTGATTTTTTTGTGTATGGTGTAAGATAAGGGTCCAGTTTCATTCCTTTACATGTGGCTATCTAGATTTCCCAGCAACATTGATTGAAGAGACTATCCTTTTCCCTTCTATATCTTGGTTTCTTGGTTGTAAATTAATTGCCCATATGTACATGACTTTATTTCTAGTGTCTCTAGTCTCTTCCATTGATATATATGTTTTTATTCCCATACCATACTATTTTGATTACTATAGTTTTATAATATAATTTGAAATCAGCAAGCATGATGCTTTCTTTCCTAGGATTCCTTGGTTATTCAGGGTCTTTTGTGGTTCCATACAAATTTTAGGATTATTTTTTTCTATTTTTGTGAAAAATATCATTTGAGTTTTGATAGGGATTGCATAAAATCTTAAATTTTTTTTAACGTTGATTCATTTTTGATAGAGAGGGACAGAGTATGAGCAGGGTAGGGGCAGAGAGAGAGGGAGACACAGAATCCGAAGCAGGCTCCAGGCTCTGAGCTGTCAGCACAGAGCCCAACGTGGGGCTAGAACTCACAAACTGTGAGATCATGACCTCAGCTGAAGTTGGATGCTTAACCAACTGAGCCACCCAGGCACCCCTGGATTGGATAAAATCTTAGATCACTTTGGGTAGTTTGGACAGTTTAGCAATATTGATTCATCCATTCCATGGACATGGAATATCTTTGCATTTATTTGTGACCAGTTTTTTGAGTGATGTGTGATAGTTTTCATTGTAGAGATCTTTCACCTTCTTGGTTAAATTTAGTCATATGTATTTTATTCTTTTTGATGGTATTCTATTATTATTACTTTTATTTATTTTTAAGATTTTAAGTAATTTCTACACCCAATGTGGGGCTGGAACTTACAGCCCTGGTATCAAAAGTCACATTCTCTGCTACCTGAGCCAGCCAGTCACCCCTAAGTGGGATTACTTTTAAAAGTTTCTCTAACAGTTCATCGTTAGTGTATAGAAATTATTTTTATACATTGATTTTGTATCCTGTACCTCTACTGAATTGATAAATGTTGGATGAATGAATGTTAAATGAATGAGTTTCTAAGTGGTGGTTTATTTACATTCACTGTCCTCTAATAAAAATCTCAAAGTATACATATTTGATGAATTTATTTTGTTTTAGTGCACAATAGCAGTTGGAGTTAATTTGTAGCCATTATTTAAAGAAGGTTGTACCAGATTTTTTCGTGTGATTTCTTTAATAATCCACAACAATTTTGTGAAGTTAGTATATCCCCTGTTTACAGGTGATGAAACAGTGTTGACACTTACCCAAAGCCACTTAGCTAGTAAGTGGCAGAACTGAGATTTGAACCTACATCTATCTATAACTAAAGTCAACACTACTCAACTTTGCTGCTTCCTAAATTAATGATTAAGTTGTCTGGAAAATTTGCTTCTGATGAACACTTTCTTTTCCCAATGATGCTGGATAAATGAGGTGTTACTGTAATAGGTGTTAATTGAATGGCGCAGAGAGTAAGTGCAAAAGATATTAAAGAAGGGAAAGGTGTTTGCGGAAGTCATCAGGGAAGCTTCTTGGAGTAATTGTGGGACTTTAGTCACTCAATTAGTGTTGTGAAAGTGTTCTCAGTGCCAGAGCTTTTAGGATATATGGGATATAAATACGTATAGAGGAGAGTAGAGGTATTCAGTTTGGAGAAAGTTCTTAGGGGCTTGGAAGTGTTGCGGGTATTTTGAAAGAAGTGAGGAGGACTAGTGTGGCTAGAAGAGAGGACTTATGTTGGAGAAAAGTAGGATATTGAAAAAGTGGGTGAGGATCATTGGGGATAGTATATAATCTATACAGAATTTAATTTGGGGGGAGATGCCAGTAACAGTGGCATTGTGGCATAAAGTTATATTTTAGGAGGGTCAATCTGTTAGTAGTGTGCAGGTTTTAAGTTAGAATAGTGCAGCATTGGATGCACAATGACTGAAGAGTGGCACTTCTGGTCCTGGGCTTGAATTGCACCTTTCCTACTTGCTATTTTATGAGCTTACAATGTTATTTCACTCACTGTCCTTCCGTTTGTCCTCTGTGAAATGGGAATTGAACCTTTTGCCTTTTGCTTTTGCCTTTTGGGTCCTAGGTATGGGGAAGAATTACTCCCTTCTCTCAGTTCAGATTTGTATTTGTTTAGTGTTTTCTTTTCTTTTTTTTTTCAATGTTTGTTTATTTTTGAAGGAGAGAGAGAGAGAGCACGAGCGAGCTTGGGCACATGCGCTAGCATGAAGGGGGAAGGGGCAGAAGAGAGCCTGAGACAGAATTAAAGCAGGCTCCAGGCTCTGAGCTGTCAGCACAGAGCCCATCAAGGAGCTCAAACTCACAAACCATGAGATCCTGACCAGAGCCAAAGTTGGTTGTCCAACCCACTGAGGCGCCCCTGGTGTTTTCTTTTTAAACCTCAGGTGAAACAAATTCAGTTAATCAGATTTCTCAGATAATGGCACAGTATTAGCTTTGGCAAGTACAGGGCTTTCTTTTGTTTTATTTTATTTAAAGTAGTTTGCATTTGGGTTGCCTGGCTGGCTTGATTGGTGGAGTGTGCAACTCTTGATCTCAGGGTTGTGAGTTCGAGCCCCGTGTTGGGTATAGAGATTACTTGAAAATAAAACATCTAAAAAATAAAAAATAAATTAAAAAATGTAATACCCCTACCCCCACTCCCCTTAGGAAAAAAAATTCTCGTATATCCACAATTTCTATTCTCATTCTTTGTCTCCGTAGACATCCATACTAATGTTTTTGGGTATGTCTGTGTCTTTAAAAAAATGTGGTGTTTTGTGCACATAAGTGTTTTTAATTTATATTAGTGATATTCTGGTATAGATCTGTTTCAATTTTCACTTAACCCTCTAAAAATGCCTTTTTGATGGAAAACTTCATACAAGTGTGCAGAAAGTACTATAACTCCCATGTATCCATCATCCATCATTAGCAATTATCAACTCATAGCTAATCTGGCTTAATAAATATTTCAAATTACTCCTCCCTTTGCCTTCCCCAACCCCCACAACTTCACCTCTACATACTATATTATTTCAAAGAAAATCAGAGATTTTTTTCTGTATTTCAGTGTTCAATACTTTAGAAAAATCTGTTTAAGTCTGTATATATTTCATAACTTGTGCCTGCTGTAGCTATTTCAGAGTATATATCTGCCATATATATCTTCCTCTGGTGATGATAACCTAGACTGCCTTTAATTTCCTGATACCACAAACAACTCTATGATTTCCATTTTCATACAAGTCTTCTTTCATACAAGAACTTCTTGGAGAACTCTGATTTTCTAGAGAAAGATCTCTGGATCACAGGGTAGAACATACTTCGTTTCACTAAGTGCTGTCAGCTTGCTTTCCAGAATGGCTGTAGCACTTTACACTTTCACTAACAATACATGAGAGTTCCCCTTTCCCTCTACTTCCACTGATACTTGATGTTATCTCACATTATATTTTTGCTGGTCTGATATTTATAAAGTGGTATGTCATTACTTACTTTTTCATTTCTTTGGGGTTTGGTTTTTTGTTCTGTTTTTTTGTTTTTTGTTTTGTTTTTGTTTTTTTGAGAGAGCGAGCAAGAGGCGGGGCAAGGATAGAGGGAAAGTGAGAGAATCTTAAGAAGGCCCATGCTCAGCAGGAGCCGAATCGTGCTGATGTGGGGCTCGATCTCACGACTCTGAGATCATGATTTGAGCCAAAATCAAGAGTCGGACCCCTAATAAGACTGAGCCACCCAGGTACTCCCAAACTCTTTTTTCTTATTCACTTTGTTCACCCACTTTATTTGGATTTCTGCTTAAATATTATATCCTTGACCATCTTATTTAAAGGAGTACTCTTCATCATCTTCTATCTTTGTTTTGCTTTATCTTTCTTTATACTGTTTATCATAAAAAACATCGTATATTAATCTTATTATGTATATTTCTATAGGTATTTCCAGTGCTCAAGTGCCTTCCTTTGAAGGATGGGATCTTATCTATGTTTTATATACCTGTGACTCTTGCCCTTAAAATGTAGATGCTCAATAAATATTTGCTGGGTGAATAAATGTGAATTCACTGTTCATATCCTTTACCATTTTCCCTACTCAGCAGGATTTCCTTGAATATTCTAGACACTAACCTTGTTGATTTTAGACACTGTAATATAGTCTCTTAATTTTGTCTGTGGTGTCCTCCTTTGATAAGGAATCCTTAATTTTCTCTTTTTTTTTTTTTTTTGAAGTTTATTTATTTGTGAGAGAGAGAAAATGCAAGTGGGGGAAGGGCAGAGAGAGAATCCCAAGCAGGGTCCATTCTATCAGGGCAGAACCCAATGCAGGGCTCAAACCCATGAAGTGTGAGATCATGACCTGAGCCAAAGTTGGACACTTAACTGACTGAGCTACCCAGGCACCCCAGGAATCCTTAACTTTCAAGTGGTTAAATTGTCTTATCACAACACGAAAATCAATACATTGTGATTCGTGTTGTTGTGGTCTGAAGAAATCCTTTTCTATCCTGATATCACACATTCCTCTATGTTTTCTTCTATTTGCTTTACAGTTAGATTTTATATTATTTGTATTTTATATTTGTTGTATTTTACATTTGAGTCTCTAATCCTTAAGGAGTTTACTTTTGTGTAAAAGTAAACATGCAAAGTGTCGTGTTTGATTTTATTTTTCTTCCTGTAGAATACAAGCACTTTGTACTTTTCCTATTGACTTGTAGTACACCCTTACCATATATGAGTTCTTTCTCACATTTCATTGATCATTTGTCTGTTTCTGTCTAGTATCACAATGTTTTTATGACAGTGGCTCTTTGCACTATGTCCTAAAGTCTAGTGGAGCAATTGACCTAGCAATGTATACAACAATAGCAACCAATACAATCAAATAACTAAACTGAAAAAAATTGCATGAGACTATTATAGAGGAATTTTAAAGCTCTATTAAAGAATATAAAAGTAGACATAACTAGTAGGAGAGAAATACCATGGGATGACTTAATGTAACAAAGATGTCATTTCCCCCAGATTAATCTATAAACTCAAATGCAACTGTAATAAAAATTTCAGTAAGATATTTGAAGACCTCAGCATATTTATTCTAAAATTTACTTGGAATGTTTTATAAGTAAGTGTTGCTTTTTGAGATAAATGTATACTTTCATAGTACTTTGTATACTATGTTTTTTAGTGACTAGTTTTTGCATTCTTACAGATGGGCAGTTGATTGTAGACAGCATAGGAGGGAAGAAAGCAGCAGAGATAAGTGTTTGGATTAGCAGTGATAGAAATTGTGGTAGAGGCAGCAAGTAGCACTCTTAGCAGAGAAACAGAAAAGATAGGAAAGAAAAGTGAGTTGGAGAAATATATAACCCTTCCTTGGCTCTGGGAAAATGAATGTGGTAAGACCAGAGGACAAACAGCCACCTGTAATGCTCCTCAATATTGTGCCTTATCTATGCCATGCTAATGACTCATATACCGCATCCAGTTCAACAGTCTGTGTGGAATACTTAACTCTCTGGGTTATAGCGTCTGTAGCAGGTTTCTGTCAGATGTAGCTTTATAATAGATGCTCATAAATCATGGTGATCGTGTGTGTGTGTGGGGGGGGGAGCGTATTTATATGTATACACATATATATAAATATACATACACACACACATATATATATAATTTTTTTAATATTTTATTTTCTTTTTAAGTAATATCTACAGCCAACGTGAGGCCTAAACTTACAACCCCGAGATCAAGAGTCACATGCTATACTGAGTAAGCCATCCAGGCACCCCTCTTGATGTTGTATTTAACATGTCAGGGAAATAGATGTTAGTTTCAATAAAAACTAGTTAAAGTAAAAATAATACCTGTACTTGGGTACAGGTTTCCATTTGGAAAACAAGGGCATCTAAAGCTATTCATTCCTTCAGTTTTCAGAGTCAGACTTTTACTTTGACTTACCTGTATTTTGTATACATACAATTGGATATACTCACAGCCTGAACATAGAATAAAAGCACTCTATATTTTTATGGAGACCATAAGTTGAAGAAGAATGGGGTTGAAGGAAATGAACCTTTATATTCTACTACCAACAATAATCAACCATATTGATAGCCTTGTATTAACTGGTCATTATGAATCTTTCCTCTTCCAGGAAACTGAGAACCTTCTTAAAGGACAAATTTATGTACACACACACACACACACACACACACACACAGAGTTACATATAACTCTTACTAACAGTGTGTAACAATTTGGGTAGGAGTAATGTAATCTCAGACAAGGTGCTAACTATTCATTTGTAACTCATATAGAACCTTCTTTCCGTTATTCAGGATAGTTCTTTTTTTTCTTTTTTTTTTTTTTTTTTAATTTTTTTTTTCAACGTTTATTTATTTTTGGGACAGAGAGAGACAGAGCATGAACGGGGGAGGGACAGAGAGAGAGGGAGACACAGAATCGGAAACAGGCTCCGAGCCATCAGCCCAGAGCCTGACACGGGGCTCGAACTCACGGACCGTGAGATCGTGACCTGGCTGAAGTCGGACGCTTAACCGACTGCGCCACCCAGGCGCCCCAGGATAGTTCTTTTTTTTCTAAATGAGTGAGTGTTAAAAGAGATTTGTTTTAGTTTATTTTTAAAAACTTCCTCATTTAGCAAAAGTAATAAAGGGTTTCTGATTTTTAAGTTGATTTTTCACATAGAGGACTTAAAATTTGTGTACAAATAACCACAATGTTGGGGTGCCTGGTTGGCTCAGTCGATTAAGCACTGACTTCAGCTCAGGTCATGATCTCATGGTTCGTGAGTTCAAGCCCCATGTCCGGCTGTGTGCTGACAGCTCAGAGCTTGAAGCCTGCTTCAAATTCTGTCTCCCTCTCTCTCTGTCCCTCCTCCACTTGTGTTCTGTCTCTGTCTGTCTCTCAGAAACAAGTGAACATTAAAAAAATTTTTTGATTAAAAAAACCATATAATCACAATGCTATTAGAGAGGGACTAGCAAAGCGTTACGAGATTTCAAAGGTGGAAGAAAACACTTGCTGGATATGCTGGGGAAGGATTCATTTGAGCTGAACATTTAAAAGTAAATAAACTTTTGATACTGTAATTGTGTATGCACTTGAGAAGGTAGGTGAGTGACAGTTTTTGTCCATTCTTCCATTTTGCACTTATATGCTTTCTTAAAGGGAAGAGACCTACTGTGTATTTCTACCACATAGCACACATCATACCAGGTCCTTCACTTACACTGGTATACTTTACACTTAGAACAGCCGTGTGAGGTACATCTTATTAACATATGATAAGTAAACAAAGGTTTAAAGAAATAAAATACCTGCTCAAGGTCATGTAACTAGTGCCTAGAGTTGTTTCTATGTTACAGAAATCTTAGGATATCATTTGCTAGCTATTATCTCTGTGTTTCTGGTTATAATTAAAATGATTACTACTTGAAGAATAATACAGAGACTCTGCCTCATTACTGCAGTTACTGTTAAGGCTGTTCCAAGTTTTAGTGTTTTAAAAGGTTCACCACTGGCTGATAAAAGCCCATTGTTTCCACCCTCCAGCTCCCTTTTCCTCATTTCTCCACTGCCTCTCTTCAGCAGTGTGTTGCATTCTTGTGAAAGAGTGTTATAGTTACTAAATAGGAGAAAGGTAGGTCTTCTAGTTTGGAAATGAGAATTAAGTGGAAGGATTAGAATTATGCTCTTGGCTTTGATGTGAAGAGAATGAAACCATACAGAGAAGAGGAAGAAAATGACCTTCAGCTGGAAAGCATGGAACTCTCACAATGTACCTGTATAGTTAAATTACAGATTTGGCATGCTGTAATATATTTATCTTAGCAATATTTCTGACAAGACCTTCATGTCATGGATATTTGCTAGCTCTAGTAAGATCCTAATGCTTAATTAGAATGTAAGCAAGGATATTTTATATATTTTTTGTTGTTTATTTCCCTTTTATTTTCTATTGATACCTGGTAAAGTCTTTTTGAAAATTCCAATGAATAATATAGTACTTGGTGTTTAGTATTTGTGCAGTAAATATTTGTTGGATGAATACTTGAATGTGTCAGCTATGCTGATAACTGAAGAAAGGGAGGTATTTTGTGTGTGTGTGTGTTGAGAACATAGTTAATTAATTAATTAAAAGTTTATTTATTTATTTTGAGAGAGCAAGAGAGAAGGAACGGGGAGGAGCAGAGAGGGAGAGAGAATCCAAAGCAGGGCTTGATCTCACAAACTTTGAGATCATGACCTAAGCTGAAATCAAGAGTCAGAGGCTTAATCGATTGGCCTACCCAGGTGCCCCAGACCATAAATGTAAATAAGGATCAGTATGCCCTGATGGATCAATGTAGGGGTAGAGCAGCAGGGAATATACAAAAACCCTAAAAAAGGAAGTGATATCTGTGGGCATAGAGTCCAATTTTGTTGGAACAACTGTCCAGTTTTCATCAGTGTATCTTGGCAATTTTTCATTTTAAGTTTTACTAAGGTATTTGATTCCTTATGATGATATTGATGAACTGGTTTAGGAAACCAAAATGTCATATCTGTGATCTTGCACTCTATTAGAGAGTTCCATTGTTTGCTTGTCTGAGTTGTCTGAGTTCTCCAGAACTTAAGAAAGATATTTGGAAATGTTTTTTAGATACTGGGATTCTCAAGGCTGTTAGAAGGATTAAATAGCTGACTTATGATGAAGTGTAGGGATTGGATCATCGTGTTCTGTTGCTGGTTGCTGTGACTAACCATCCCATCAAGTAGGAGTCACATTATTTTCTTATGGTACCCATCCAAACTGGATTAGTTGCTTTTTTTCCCCACTTAGTTTTATTTCTAAACTAGTATTCTACCTAATATTTTTTTTCATGACGATTATATTACCTAGCAAGCATGTCTGTGATTGTGAAAAAAAACATAGCAAAAAGAAAATCCCTGGTAATTAATGTTACTTGTGTATGTGTTGTAAGCAGATCTAGTTTTACTTTTATGTTGAATAATCAGGCAGTGTGTTCAACAGTGAAATCACAGTTCAATAGCAAAATGCATCTAACCAGTTAAATCAGTATAAAGATTGAAGTTTTCCTATGGTTAAACATCTGTACTGAACAATGGTTAAAGCCAAATTATGAATTCTTACAGTGCATGACTGATGGCTTTTTGAAGTAAGACAAAAATCTTGTTCAGAAGCTTAGCAGCAGAGGAGAGGGGGAGATGTCTTGATATTTATCTAGTCAACTTTCTTGCCTTTTTTTCTAGAAGATGATAAACATTAGTGGTGTCTTTGAAATCCTGAGGTATTATTTTTGTGTTCCTTTTGTTGAAATTTTATGCAAACATCTCAACAGTAGCTAAAGGTCTAGATCAAAAAGCTTAGTATGTATGCTTTTTTAGTACATGAAACTTTAGTGTTCTGAATGATTCTAACGGCAATAGTATGACTTCTTCACAAGTTGTAGCAAAGACCATGCCATCATTTTGATGGATTGTAATACACATTTCAGATTGTGATGTAAACAATCAGTTTGAAACAAGGGAAGACTATTTGGAGTAACTACTTTGATATATTTTCCATCAGTGCATGCTAGTGGTGACATAAGGGAGAGGTGGGTTGGGGGTGCTTCAAGGAAGAAGTGCATTAGTTCAAGGAAATTCTGGAGCTTAGACCAGGCATTTATTTAAAAAATGCAATCTAGATGAACTCTGACCTCAGAAGTACATTCTGGGCTGTTAACCATATCTATATGTATATCTATAGATATTTTATTTTCTGTATTTTATGATGCTTTAGCAACTTGGGATTTTGCAGGCTGGCGATGGGTTGCCCGTCCCAGGGCTTGCTAACTGCTAAAGATAGTTGGGATTCCTATAGATAACACTCCCCTGGGTGTGTGCCTTTCATATGCAAACCGAGGAGTCCTGGGCCACTACACGCCACCTTTGTTGCTTTCTCCCAGGCTGAGCCACCTGCCCTAGCAACACCTCAGGGCAACTAGCAGTCAACTAAGGGCCAGTCCCTACACCCCAGAGCCTGCTGAGATTATTCAAACTAGCCAATCCAGAACTAGTTACCCTATCCTTCCTTGCCTTTCCTGAGAAAATGACATTAAAGGCTGTGCCCATGTTTCCCCCTCATTCCTTGTGTGCAGACCAAACTGGTGCTTTCCCATGTGGCCTTGTATGAAGTGGCTTGTCCTCTCCTCCTAGGAATTATCAATTATGAATAATAATAATAAACTCTTCTTTCCAAGTCTCTCTCACTATACCTAATGAAAACAAATCCTGGGTACGTTTTAAAACATGGGCCCAGCTCATGGGTAGGAATAAGTTGGGCTCCTATGGTGGTTCCATTGTTTTTGCGGTAAGCCATGTTCTACACCTTTTTCCTTCACCTCCCCTCGTTGTGGATACTGAGAAGTCTATGAAAGGCATTTCTTTTGAGAAAAAAGTAACAGAGTTTGTTGGATGAAGATAGTAATCTGCCCCCTTCTCCCTTGAGATTGGTTTTAACTCTTGGAGGATGAGGTAGGGAGTTACTGTGGGGGCAAGGAGGAGCAGTGGTGGCTGTAGTCCTGGAGAAAGGATGCTGAGTGACCTGCAACTGCTTACTGCTAAAGATGACACAGAGCAGACTTCCCATATTGCTGCTGCTTATGACCTGGAAACAGCCTATGGATTTCTGTAGCAGGAGGTTACTATCATACTTTGTTTTGAAACCTGTGGTGACCTCATCTGGATCCTAATGTATAAACAAGGATGCTTCAGTAGAAAAACATTTACTCAGTAAAGGATGATATTATATAATTGAGTCAAAGATATATTCATGTTTTAAAAAAAGTTGAGGGAAAATGGAGAAAAATCATAGATCTAGTGTTCTTTATATATCAATTGTATTTTAAGTGAAAGATTTAAGTAAGTGGTTTATAGCAATGTCTAGATTAGAAATGGCCTTAGAAGTTTACATGAGAGTTTCTGTGGCCTCAAGTGCTTTTATGTGTTAAGGAAGCTACAGCCCTATTTGCTATGGCATTACTTGTAGCTGCCTATTAAGGAAGACCCTTGTGAAGGTCTTCTATAGAGATTCCCCTAAGGATTTAGGGAAGATTGAATATTGACAAGTTGACATATTCTTTTTTCATGTGTGGCACTCCTGGGAATATCTGAAATGTAAAATTTATATTCTTGAGATAGTTGTGTTAACATATAAAACTACTGTAAACGTCAGCGAGAGCTTGCTGGGTGAAGCTGGTGAAACCCTCAGCCTCCACCAATTTCCTGATCTCAAGTCTCAGTTGCTTCCTTTGCATGTGGGGAATTTTTTCACTTAAGTTTGCCACCATTATGACCTCTGCTTCCAGTAGAAGGCTTATTGGTAGTTGCTGGATGACCTCTTTTGTGAGCTAGCTAGCCTACTTTGCCTGTTTTCAAAGCTAATTAATGTCTCTGGGTTTGTTGTTTTTTCCTTATCACTGTTACCTTTTATATTTCTCAGCTTTGTATGGGTTTTTCTCTGCTGGTCAGCCACTTTGAATCTACTCATTCCAGTTAGTCAGTCCTCTGAATTGTATCTCTGTGTGTGGGACATAATTTATATTATAGCCACAATGAAAAGCCTTGATAGTTTCTTCCTCCATCCAACCTTTCTTATGTAAATTCCTAAAAAAAAATTTCCTTGTTGATAATATGTCACTATGAGTTTCCCTTGTCGCCTTTCCTTGTCTTTTTCAGAAATATAATTTCATAGTTAATTGCTTAATGTCTGGGAAGGTGGGAAGGTCTATTATCAAAAAGGAATACTTATAAATAAATGATGAAAAAAAGCCTCTTTCCATCCGGAGGGTGATGCAAAGAATTCTCAGGGGCTTATAAGATTAGAACTCAAATTAGAAGAGATACCAACATGCTTCAGCTATCTACTGACAACCTTTTATGTGGAAAGATGACAACCATGTATGTTCCATTAATTGGTTCTGGTAACTTTTCAGCAGGCTTTGTGAATTGTTTGGTTGTGGGTTTTATAACTTATGTTTAGAGAGACCATAGACTGGAAAACTCTTCTGCTTTAGGGAACATATAGAATAAAAGAGGAAAATGAAAACACAAGTAGAATTATGAAGTTTATTTGGGGAAAAATAATTGAAACAGTAAAAATAAGTTGGTAGAAAATCTTGCAATGTACAGTAAGTTGAATTTTGTGGGGAACCTGGATTTTCATATATTATTTTGTGTAACATGAAGAAGAAATGGTAGTATCATTCAGGTTTAAATGTATATTTGATTGTAGGGGTCTGTAAATTGCCAAGAGGCAAATTGGTACGTTTTGGATTTGTTTTCAGTCTACTTATTAGTAGCCTATTAATGTTTCATAGGTGCTGGTAGAAGACATGAGACTCCTAGGTCAGAGACAAAGGACTCTATTTACTCCTGGCACAGCAAGCAGCATAAGCATTAGCATATTTGTTTTAGTTCTCCTTGCTTCCATGTCCCATGGGAGTGATACAATATGGTCAGATAAATGTACATATAGTGGATTGCAGCGGAGGAGCAAGACTTTTCTTTACCTCATCCCTCAAGGTTGCTTACTGCACACACAACCCAGAGAAGTGGCCCTGCTAGAGCATGCTCAAGATCTTGAATTTGTCGCATACCCAGGAAGATGGAGAGGAGTGTGAAAGACCCATAGCAGATGGTCTACCTACTGGTGCTATGAAGAGTCAGGAAATATTCTTCTGTTTTTCTTCAATTTTGGAACTTTGAGTATAGTATTTAAAGAACAATTAAAGGAGATTTTAAAATGGAAAAGTCTTCTAGTGAGGTTCAAGGTATATATTGCCTTAATTGTATAAAAATTACAAAATTTATACCAAACATGTCACCAATGATGTCATTACATTGACAGTCATGCTGCAAATTATTTTGGGGGCTTACTATTTAATGGATTTTGGCAATACAAAGATAAAACAACATGTAGCACTTCTGTGTAATTAGGATCAAATGGAGAGGCAGGTAAGTTATGTCATTGTGTAATAAATGCTCTGATACCCAGGATACTGTGGAAACACAGAGGAAGGGCACCCAAGTCAGCCTGGGGTGATGTGGTCAGGAAAAAGGTCAACATACCTTTAAGTTGAGTCTTAAAAAGTTAGCAAAATGAGTAAGAGAGGATGGGCATATTGACAGAGGCACTAGAAAAGACAAATGCACAAGCAATAACGGAGTTTATCGTATTCAGCAACCCACCCATAGTATAGTAGTATTGCAGCAGCAGTAGTTCACATGTAGGGAAAAGATCATTGAAGAATTCTAAGTGTGGGAATGATAGGACCAAATTTGTTTTAGTTTAAAAAAAAAATCATTATGTTGGTCCTAAGGTTAGAAGACAGATGAGTTTGATGCTGGATGTGTGGAGACTCCGTATTAAGCTATGTAATAATTGAGATAAGAATTGGTAAGGGACTGAACTTATAGCTGTGACAAAATAGGTGGAAAAGAGGGGACTAATCTAAGCAGATTTGAGGAACAGAATTGACAGGGTGCCATTAATGAGAAGACAGCAGGGGAACTAGATATAGAGGAGGTAATATTTGACAAACTAGTTAAGGCCTGAATATGTTGAGTCTGAGAAAACTATAGGAGATACAGGTGGAGATGGTAGTTGATTATATGGATTTAGAATTTAGAAGAGTTTTGAACACCAAGATAGAGGTTTGGGAGTCATTGAACCATTCAACAAATGAATCTACTGCCCAAAAGGTACTTTGCTTGGTGCAGGGGGGCCAACACTGAACAAGACTTGTTCCTGTCCAGTTTATATTCTCATGGGACGCAGACATTAAACAGAAATATTGCAAATTCTTTTATTAATGTACTCCCTATCTTAGATTTCAGTGTTGCCCGGCTCCAGAAGCAGTGTTTCCATAGTATAAAACGAGCAACTTGAGGGTCTTGTTCAGGGTGAATAGGAGTTTGCCAAGAGGTGGAGAGGGAATTGTTTCAGGCGAAGTGAGCAGCATGTGCCAAGGCGTCCAGGCAAGAGAAATCTTGAGATGTTTGAAGAACAAGAAGACTAGTGTGGCTGGAGCATGGAGAACCAGAGGGAGAGTGGTGTGGAATAAAGCTGGAGAAGTTGGCACAGGCCAGATTATATAGGACCTTATAGGTAGGAAAACATTTTGGAATTTGTTCTAAAACAACAGTAAGCTACTGAAGGGTTTTAAGCAGGGTGCTATGAGATTAGGTTTCTGTTTTTAAAAGATCATTCTGACTGCTGATGTGGAGACTGCTTTGGAAGGGGGCAGAAGTGGAGTCCAGAGATGAGTTAGGAATCTAGGTTGGTGATAATGATGGTTTGAACTAGATGGAAATGACTGATAGAAGCTGGTAGGTTCAAGTTATTTAAAAGGGAGAATTAACAAAACTTGGTGATTATCATTTATCAGGATATAGTGTTGTTATTGGAGTCATCCAGGGTGAAGAGAGAAAATGAAGGATGAAATTGTGTGGGACACCAACATTTAAGGGGTAGGCCGAGGAGAAGGATTCCACAAAGGAGAAACAGAAGTGGCTAAAGAGAATCTGGGAAGACACCACAAGTCAAGGGATGGGAGTTTGAGAAAGGAAAACCTTATTAACTATATGCTAAGGAGTTAGTAGGAAAATGGTTAAATACGTGATGCCTGAGGATGAGGAGGAATGTGTTTTTAGAAAATATTTAAGGACATCAGAAATGTTAATGATAATAATGTTCATTAAAAAAGAGCATGTAAATTTGCATATTCAGCAAGAATCTGAAGCTTTGTTTTTTAAAAAAATTACATGAGTGTGTGTTTATGCAGTAAAAATATTCAAAGGCAATACAGCAATATATTAATAGTTTTATCTGGATGGCAGAATTCTTTCGTTATTAATTCCTGTGCAGTTTTCAAATTATATGAACATCTATTAATATTGTAATTAGGAAATTATATTTTATTTTGATTAACTTTATCATTATATATATTCTATTAATATCTTACAGTGTACAAATATATTGTTGAAAGAGTGCCAAATAGTTCTGTGAGGCTTGTGATGAGAAACTACATTGTCTGCTCTCACCCTTATCCCATTTCCTGTTTCTTAGGATCAACTGTGGTTAGCTCTTTTAGTTGATTCTTTTGCTATTTATTTTCATATCTGCAAATAACAAACTTATATTGCTGCTACTTGATTTTTTTAGATACTGTCTATTGACTTCCCACAGTGGAAGATAAAAATTTTGTTATTCTAATTTTGGTTACAGTAGTATTTACTTAATGTTTACATTATTATAACTCTGTAAATGCTCTTCATAGCTCTGCCTGTGGTGGTATTCTGTGACTGCTTTTTCTTTCTTGTGTGGTTTTATTTTCCCCCGAATACATTTATTTGTGAAAAGGCAGCTTAATTTTCTATGTACTTATCATGAATTTACCCCCAAACTCTGTCTGGTTGTCTAAATATCTTCTTAATTATTTTATTAATCTCATTTTTTTAAAGATCTAGCTCTCAGACTCTTCTGACCTGTTCTAATCTGCACTGGATATTCTTGTGGTCTTTGGCATAGGTATTTTAGACTTTACTTTTGCCACCATCCCTGTCATCCTAGGGATTCATTTTGCTTCTTTTTTTGTGTTGGATGCCCTATTACCTGATTTCCTCTTTGGTGGGCCCTCATTTCAGTGAAGCACGTTCGCAAGTAGCTTCTTCTGACATAGGAAATCATGTGCAGTTCTGGGCATTTTTTTGAGTTAGTTCTTTTATTTCTTTCCTTTAATTCTCTGTCTCCACTCACTCACTCACTCACTCACTCACTGTTTTTAGAATTCCTATTTTCTTTGGATGTTGTAGGAACTTTGTGGGCTGGTCCTCTAATTATTTTATCTTTTTTCTTCAATTATTTTCCACATTTTGTTTTGTTTTACTTTATTGGAAGATTTTTTTCTGTTTTATTTTTCAATCTTCTGTAGATTCAAAATAATTCTCCTGTTAATAGACCTCTACTTTTATTTAATGACATTCTGTTTTTGTTTCATGCATTCTTATATTCTTTTATCACTTTGAAGGTTATTAATGATAGTTTTGGAACATTTTCTTCTCTTTACGTGTCTCTTTCTTCTAAGTTACTCTTTTTGTTTGCTTGATTTGGTCTTTATCTTTTCTATTTCAGGTTCTCTTTAAATGTGTGACGGTTTCTGGCTAATCTGTTCACTTAAGCATTCTAAAAAGAGTTTTACAAAGCTGCAAATTAGTTCTTTGTGGATGAGGCTTGTAGATTTATGAAGTAAATTTCAGTCTCATTAATCTAACTTTCTGAATAATCTGACTGGACTGTCTGAATGAAGACTTTCTGATATCCATATTTTTAGGTGTTTTATTTTAGTGCTTAGATTCCCCTGAGAAGAATCTTTGTTACCTGCCTGGAGGGTGTAAGCCTGTCTCAGTGTTTTGCAAACCAAATATGGGAAGAAGCACATAGACTTTCTTTTTATCCCTCTCTTTTTTTAGTGTGCGTTGTCTGCTCTAAACTTGCCTTATGTCATCCAGTAATAGTAAGACCATTTGAAAAATGAGAATAGGGGCACCTGGGGGGCTCAGTGGTTAAGCGTCTGACCTCGGCTCAGGTTATGATCTCTTGGTTGGTGAGTTTAAGTCCCATGTTGGGCTCTTTGCTCACAGCCTGGAGCCTGCTTTGGATTCTGTCTGTCTCTCTCTCTCTCTCTCTCTCTCTCTCTCTCTCTCTCTCTGACTCTCTCTGCCCCTCCCCTCCTCGCTCTTTCTCTCTCTCCCTCAAAAATAAACGTTAAAAAAAATTTAAAAAGGAGAATAAACCCCTGGTGTTCTGCAGGGGTGAGGAGGGGCGTTCGTCTTGAGTGAGGGAGAGAGTGGTAGAGTTGGGAATTGGGAATCTAACAGCTTTTCAAACAGATTTTTAATCGGTCCTTCTGTTCATCTTTCTCACTTCTACAAGTACGTGGTACTACCAGTTTAGTCTTTCGGAGATTCCATCATATAAATTGAGTTGCTTTTACTTAATCTTTGCCTGGCTAGTATTCAGATTTCTGGGATCTGAGAAGTCATTTACCATGGTTTTGTTAGTGTTGTCTCATCTTTGTCCTTGTGGATTTACACCTTAAATATCCTTTTACTGTCATATGGTGGGAGAATGTACCTATAAATATAAGATCAGATCATAACTTTTGGTATTTTGCATGAGGAGCTAGTGGTTAATAATAGCTACAGTAGGCAATCTCCAAAGAAATGTCTGAAGCTTCAGGATAGCTATTTAGTCTATAATAATAACAACAGTGATAATAAAAATAGTTTAAATAGCTTACAGTTGCATTCCAAATGCCGGGCACTAAGTTCTCCATTTATGTATTAACACATTTAAGCCTCATGCCAACTTAGCAGTTGGTCCTATTATTACCACCCCTTGTATAGATGAGGTAATTAAGGTATAGAAAGATTATAGAACTTTTATATAGACAACACAGCTAAACTAAGAAGCGGAGGAGTAAGAATATGAATCTAGGTAGTGTCATGCTCCAGAACCCACACTCTTAACCAGTGTGCTGTACTACTTCTATATGCTGCTGGAGTTATCTCTTTTGTTTGAGAATAAGATTTCAATTTTCTCCTATCAGGCAGAATGATCAAGTTTATTTGTCTCCTACAGTTTATATATTTCTTTATATATCACAAATAGTCTACAGACGTAAAACTATTTTCCTTTTGGTGATTTATCTGAAGATAAATTACTTGTTACCTTGGATTTTTCTGGCATGTCTTAAAAGGCTTGACTTTTTCTCCTTTATGCAATGGATATATTTTTGATAATCCTTTTTATTGAACTTTCATTGATAATAACTTTTCCAAGACTACCTTCTGCTTCATTATACCGTTATCCAAGCATATGGTAAATTTCTGGCAAAGTGATAAGCTATAGAAAAATGTTTCCTTTTTAAATTATAAATATTAATTATCTTGAAGGAATTATTCATATTTTGGTGTATTTAGAACAGATATTTTCTTGAGAACTTACAGAGCAGAATCAATTATTTAGCTGAGTTTAGTCCTTTAAAAACATAATCAGGCTGTTTGTTTCCTTTGTTTTAGTAGGAGATATAAGAAAGTGCTCTTAAAGACAAGCACCTAATTATGTAATTCTTTTCCTGTATCAAGATGTGAACACTTTATAGAGTTAAACTTGCTCTACTTTAGGTTTTCACACCCTCTTAACTATTTTGATTTATGCCTGAAAGAAAGAAGAATCAAGTTAATTAATTTTTATTGTTATTCAATGAATTTTGACATCAGTGAATTTTGACAGCATTAGATGTAGTCATATTCAAATGTACGTATAAAAATATATATTCTCTTGCCTTCTTCTTTAGGATTTATTTATTGGGGTGTGTTAAAGACATTAAAATTAATTATTTATTTACATAAAACAAATGCTAGAATCAAATTTAATTTTTTTACTTGATTTACAGATTTTTATTCTTGTTCTCATGACTATAATGTTCTCTCCTCCTTGCCCATTTTTGCCTGTTTCCTATATTAAAATATACCTGTCTCATTTCTTCTTAGAAATTTTCACTCATTCCTATTCCCTCTTGTAAGAGTGATGCTTGGGATCCCCTCATTGTTTATGTATTCATACTATATTTGAGGCAGTGTTTTGTTTTTATGGAAGTGTGCTTTTTAGTTTCTTGTTGATAGGTTTGTATTCTTTAATTAAGAATGAGAGGCTGTTTTCTAATTGAGGTCTTCCAGTTCTTTTTTCCATTCATTAGTCCCTCATATTATAGTTTGGCTTCTAGAAGATGATCAATAAATGTTGATGTAGAAATTTTGGAAAAATTTGACTAAATCTCATAATTGTACAGGTCTTTATCATGTCTCATCATCATTTGTCCGGTTCTAACCAAGAGCAACACTAGCCAATGCTAGTCTTGATTACACAGGTCCTTGTTCGAGATTGACTTAGGACAAAACTGATGAAAGATGAAAAGGCATATCAAATTAGAGTAGAATACGGTAGTAAAGGCATATGAAATAAAAAAGCACTGCCTTGGGGCACCTGAGTGGCCCAATAGGTTAAGCTCCAACTTCTGCTGGGGTCCTGATCTTCTATTTCACAGTTTGCGGGTTTGAGCCCCCTAGTGGGCTATGTGCTCACAGCTCAGAGTCTGGAGCCTGCTTCGGATTCTGTCACTCTTTCTCTGTCCTTCCCTACTCACGCTCTGTCTATCTCTCTCAAAAATAAATAACCACCAAAAAAAAAAAAAAAAAAAAAAACCCAAAATAAAAGCACTCCCTTTGTGAGACAGCCACATTTTCCCCTCAGGTTATCTAGTAGACAATCCTCATTTACCCACCTCCATTACTTAATTTACCTTTTACATTCCATTATAGTTGGGCCATAATTACCTTTGTATCTTATAATCTTACCAATTCATGGCAGGTAGGATCAAGGGGGTTTTGTCTGTCTTGTTTTTTAAAGTTTTATTTATTTAATCTCTACACGTAATGTGGGGCTCGAACTCAGTGGGGCTCAAACTCACTACCCTCCCCCACAGATCAAGAGATGCATGATCTTCGCTCTTCTATTCTTCTGACTGAGCCAGCTGGGGTGCCTGTTTTGTTTTGTATTGTTTTTAAATCAACAGGGTATTCTCAGTTGGAATTCTTTTAATAGATTTTTTAAATTCTCGTGAATTTTTTTCCCTTCTAATTTAATAGAGTAGGTTTGCTGAATTTGAGGACACTGCAAGAACCAGCTATTAGTTGAATATTTGAATTAATAGTGTAAAATTAAAGGCATAACCAAAAAGTCTTGGTAAGAATTTATGTCTGCATATTTTCCTGTCTTGATGAATTTTTAATTTTTTAAATTAAAATTCTGAATTGAGTGAAAACTACCCAAACTGACTCCTAACATATACAAAAGAATAAGTCTCTAAGTGTTTTACATCTGGTTATGATGGCTTTCATATATTTCTTTTCATTTGATTATTTTTTGCATTTTTTTTTTTTTTTACTTTTGGAAAGAAAGGTTTATAAAGAAACTGTTTAATATGAGAAAATGGCCATGGTTTTAAATTTTCAGGAAAAAATACCTACGTTAAATTTGTGGAGATCACAGGTGATTTTGTATATATATATTTTTTCCTTTCTACATTTATCATTGAATTGCTTAATTTTTGGAGATCAAATTAGGCATAATATGGTAGATTTCTAGGGTTTCTCTTTTCCTTCTTTATTACATTTTCATATGTATTTTGTATGACATATGAGCTAGATTAAAATTTGATGATATGAGTTCTGATTAAGATATTATTAAAGAATTGATAGTAACTACATGCAGTGGTGAAGAAAATGAAGGAGACTATGTGTTTAAAAGGTATTTCCTTAACTATACTATAAAAGAGAAAGCAGGAAAGGGGAACGGGGTGTATGGAAAAGAAAGGTAAAGAGATCAAGAGAAAAAAATGGGAAGAGAATTACCCACATGGCAATAGTTGATTATGTAATTGCTTCTGTTTCAATTTACGTATTTTACTTGTTCTTTTCTCATTGAATTTTAAACTTCCAGAAAATAGGGGCCATTACTTCTGTTTCCTTTGCAACTTCTAGATCCTAATAGTGTCAACTCAATTATCCATGGAGAGATTATCTGCTTTGTATTTTAGCCTTTGCAAATATAACTTTCAAGTTCTTGCTGACATAAGTAAACAAAGAGTGTGATAAAGACTTTTTGAGTCCTTTCACTATTTCATGCTTGGGCTTGTTTACACTCTGGTATAGCTTGGCTCTTAGACCAAACTATTCATTGTCATTCTTTAACTTAGATTCACAATGGATCAGTTATCTCACATATTTTTCCTTAAAAAAACAAAACAAAACTATTTACAAGAAAAGTTTTTGTGGTTTTTTTTTTTTTTTTCTTAGTAGATTTAATTGACTTGAAATTGACTTTTAGCCCTAACCTTTCCTAGCTGCCCTTCACCTGTGGCTAAAGATCAGCCCAATATACTGGTCTTTCGTATTTAGGGTTGCAGAACCATGCCCAGATCACTGATATTCAGTTGACTCCTATAGACTTGAAAAATCTTTTGCCATCTAAGACAGCTTTAATTGGGATACACTATCCATATATGCAAACTAGAGAAGGATTTTAGAAGGATTTTCAGTAAGAGTTGAAACATTAATTTTTTGCTTTTCTCTTAAGAAAATAAATATCTGGTTAATGAGGTCTAACTATAATCCTCTTCCTCAACACAAGAGAATTACACAAATGAGGCACATTTAAAGGAAAACAGTTTTTATTTAAGCCTGCTTTATTTATTTTTTAAGTTTATTTATTTTGAGAGAGAGACTGTGAGAGCCAGTGAGTGAGGGAGGGGCAGAGGGAGAAAGAGAATCCCAGGCAGGCTCCATGCTCAGTGTGTGATCATGACCTGAGCTGATATCAAGAGTCCGAGCTTAATCAACTGAGCCACCCAGGTGCCTATAAGGCTGCTTTAAAAAAATCTGAGAGATGATGTTCTCTGTCTCTAACAGGAAGCAACGATCAGCAAAGAGCTAAGGAGGAAAATTGAACAACTTCAGTTCATTAAGGTGTTGTTATATATGTTGTCTAAAGCATTGTCAAATTCAGAAAATTAAACATCCTATTCAAATGTAGGCACTAAAATATGTTTCTGTTCTGTTGTACTATGTACTTGTCATAGCTCATATGGATCTTTATGTAATCACTTCCTATTTCCTTTGTTATAGAGGGAACTCCTTGAAATTAGAACCTGTTTCTTTGAGTTCTGTATCTTGAAGATTTAATCCGGTTTCAGGAATATAGTAGATACTAAATTAAGTGTTAGATGAACGAATTGTTTTGTGAGCTGCGAATGTTTCTGGGTGTTGTTTGTTTGTTTTTTGGGGGGGGTTGCAGGTTTGAAAATTAACAAATAAAGAAATGTTGACCAGGATGCACTTTAACTTGTACTGTGCATTTGACATAGTTTTTGATTACACATCTGAAGTCATTATTTTCTCATTTCTGAGGAAAAAAATGTGGGGATCACATACATACTTTGTAATTTTGCTGCTTTTCTCACCTAAAAGCTTAGTGTGTTAAGTAAATTTTAAATGTTGGATGATAACATCCTCTATTTGTTTAATACTTTGTACTTTTCCAAGGACATTCACACACATTATTAAATCTTATCCTCGCAGCAACCTGAAAGAGGTAGAGATGAGAAAATGGAGGCAGAGATTTATGCCAAAGCTTACAAATTTAAAACCTAGGTTCTGAGACTTTTGGATTTCTAGTTCAGTGCTATTTTGCAATTACACTATAGATACTTTTTTTAAAGTTTATTTATTTTGAGAGAGAGAGAGCACAAGTGGGGGAAGGGCAGAAAGAGAGGAGGAGAGAGAGAATCCCAAGCAGGCGCCTTGATGTCAGTGCAGAACCCGACGCGGGGCTCAGAGTCACAAACCATGAGATCGTGACCTGAGCCGAAATCAAGAGTCGGACGCTTAACCAACTGAGCCACCCAGGCACCCCACTTTATAGACACTTTTAAAATTATTTACTTTTTTTAAATAAAAAAAAGTTTATTTATTTTTGAGAGAGAGTTCTTGCGTGCATGAGCAGGAGAGGGCCAGGGAGAGAGGGGGACAGAGGATCTGAAGGGGGCTCTGCCCTGACAGCACAGAGCCCAATGTGAGGCTTGAAGTCACGAACCATGAGATCATGACCTGAGTTGAAGTCAGAGGCTTAACTGAATGAGCCACCCAGGCACCCCTAAAATTATTTCTTGTTGCTTATTGTATTAGTTTGCTTGGGCTGCTGTAACAAAGTACCACAAAGTGGGTGGCTATAAGAAACTTTTTGTTTTCATAATTCTGGAGGCTAGAGTTTGAACTCGTAGTGTTGGTAAGGTATGTTCCTTCTGAGGGCTGTGAGGGAAGGATCTGTTCAGGCCTCACTTTTCGACTTCTACCTGTATTTCTTCACATCATCTTCCTTCTACATGTGCCTGTCTAGGTTTCCTCTTTTTGTAAGGACACCAGTCATATTGGATTGGGGACCCTCATTGTAACAAATTATATCTGCAACAAACTTGTTTTCAAATAAAGTCACATTCTGAGATACTGGGGCTAGGATTTCAACATATCTTTATTGGGGGGGGGTACTATTTAACCCAAACATTTACCTTTTAGTAAAAGAACTATGACTGGAGATATGGACTTTGTTTCCAGTAACTGAATAGAAACTCTCATTTGATCCTCACTATTCTGTTACCTCTCAGATTAAATTAATTTAATACCCATGAAGGCATTTTTGACAGAATCATCCCTGTTGTGCTTCTTAGAGCCATAGAATTATCTAATGATTGGTTTGTGGAAATACCCATATTGATAATTTTATTTCCCTGGAATTTTCTTATGTTGGAATACACAAAGTTAACTGAGAGCTAAGCACTTCTCTTGGGGCTAATCTCTTAAAGTTAATCTATCTGTCACCTCATGCTACAGCTGTTCTCCTGTGCTTATAAATGGCCACACTTCCCTGGAGAACTTAGGCAGGTGATAGAAGAGTCTCTGAAGGAAAGTTTAGGTTAATCAAAATATCAAGTAGCTAGCCTTTTTTTACCCCTAAGATTATTCCATAAACAAATGGTGAGAAGACTTCTTGAACAGTAAGACTCAGAGGGAGTCAAGGAACTCTTTACAGTTATTTAGATAAATTCTTATTAACTAGAACTTGGGTAACTGGCTGTTTAGTTTGAGTACCACCCCTGCCCCCCCATCATGCTTTAAAAAGGAAGAAGTAAGTTACACAAAATAAAGGCTGTTTTGGGTCAGTAGACATTTAACCAAATCACTTATATATTATGTGTAATATAATATGTGTAATCATCATTACTGACATTTTCAGGATGGGCCAAGGATTAATAATGAAGTAAATGTTAATTTTTAGGCAATGCAAGGTTCTTGGTTATACACACAGATTAGCTTTTTGTACTTACCCAAACTGGAGAGTGATCAAATATATTTTAGCACAATTTCTTTCTTTTAACAGGGGCTAAAACAAAGAATACTAGGTTAGATTCCTGCACTTGGATTCTTGCCTGATTCAGTTCCCAACTGAATAACCTTGTGCAAGTGTTTTCACCTTTGTAGGCTTTCTCTTTTATTTGCAATGAGAGATTTGCAGATTCAGCTGTGAAACTTGATTATTCTGTGAAATAATTTGAGTGCTTACTCTATTGAAGGTTAGTGCAGCTTTCAAAGAAGGAAAGAATTATTCCTTGCCTTCAGAAAGATTACAGTATAGACAGATGGAAAGCTGTGATATGTAAAAAGTTAAACAGTAGTATAAAGTAATAATATGAGGTATAATATTAATACATGCTGTGAGTGATGTGGACTGTGAGCTATGCATTCTGTGGTGGGTGAGTATATATCTGTAGGGTAGAGTCATCTGAAAATAATTGCACAGAACTGGGGATTGAACTGATTTCAGGAGGCTGTGTTGACCATGCATACATGAAGGGAAGAAGATAGGGGATTACGTCAAAGGTGTAGAGGCCCTAACTGTAAATAATACTGACTTGAAACAAGACAGTGTGTCTCTAAATTCCAGCACAGACTCAACACGGGTATGTTTGGTTCCTAACATGTCCAATTTACAATGTCTTACTACTTTAAGGTTTTACTTACTAGGAGCATTTATGGTCAAAGAATTTAAAGATTTCCCCTATAGTTTTGCAGTATAGAAGTCAGGAATAAGATGAAGGAAATGAAAGAAGAACTTGACTTACAAAAATTCTGAAGTACAGGCAGTGGTTTTACATAATTGGTTTTGCAGAGTTGTTGATTAGTTGAATCTAATTAGGGTACATTTAATGGTCTTAATGTGTTTATAGTTTTTAAATCCTAAAGTATATATTTAAGTGCCATTTAATTTTTAGACTGAAAAGGATCAGTTGTTATTTTTTAATTTACTTGCTTTTGGAAAATTGTATATAATAAAAATAATTTGAATACATTGGTAAAATTTAGTATTAAAGTGCTTTTGTAGAATAGATGTTTCCTTGGTTTACCACTTATAATTTCTTAAGGGGGACCAGATATGTTTTCTACTAACAGATTCTTTAAGAATTTTAATTTAGTGGTGTTTTTAACTCAAATATTTTATAAGGAGAATAGTAAGAAAGTAATAGGAAATGTGTTAAACATATTTCCAGATTTCTTTATCTCCTCTAGTACCAAATACAGAACTGTTCACAAATATAATCACTCTATATACCTGATTTCTGTTGGCTGGCTGGTGGGATGGGCACATAAATGGGTGAGTGAATAAATTAATCAGATTTGTTTTTATCCATATTTATATACATATTATATAGATATGCATATTTGTTTTATAAGTTAGAATTACAATGTTTTGAATAGTTTGGATAAGAGTTTTCCAAGGTGTATGCTGTGATAGTGTTCCATTAAAAAGGTCTCTAGCTGAACAGATTTAGAAATGTGGCATATTATATTTATGTCAAGAAACTTTTAATATAGATGAGCATGTTAAAGGTTTTGAGTGGTCCAACAGTAAAGAAACTCATCCAAATTTAGCCCAAAAGTTCTAAAACAAAGATGGAGTATATTTAAAATGCTAAATTGCATGTGTATATGTGTGTATACTTACAAAATCTGAAGAACAGTGGGTTTTTAATGTAATGAAAGTAGTAAAGCTGAATAGATGGTGGTAAGCTGGTGATGGCATTTCATAAGACCTATAGGTAACTAGGAAAGCATATGTAAGATTACAGTTTTCCCAGGAGTCAGTGAAATAGAGATAGTGAAAGCCTAACATACTTTTCACACATTGTAATCATGCCATCATTAATTGTAAACCACAGTGGAAGGCTTCAGAAAGGAAAACTAAGAGCACCAGATAACTATGGAGGAGAATCCCCAGCCCTCTACCTCATTGCTTAGGTAACACAAATACCAGCGCTACTTTGTGACAGTAGTGGTCATGTGACCATTCCACATGGCTCAGATTGCCTGGCTTTTGGCTTGGCTTGGGTGTTCACTTCCTGCCTCAGCTCTCAGTTTTCTGTGTGAATGTTGAAGGAACTAAAGCAACAGGAAAGCTCCATAGCCAGTACTACTGGCATTTATTCATTTTAGGTAGCAAATATTTTCAGCTCTACCACGGTACATTTATTACACAGTAATATATAATAAAATATAATAAAGAAACACAATGTAGAATTTGTCAATGGGTACTGGAAAAATTTGAACCAAATTCTGGATCTGTGGATTAAATAAAAACTTATTTAAAATAAACTGAAAGAGGGGTCGCCTGGGTGGCTTGGTTGGTTAAGCGTCCGACTTCAGCTCAGGTCATGATCTCACCGTCCGTGAGTTCGAGCCCCGTGTCGGGCTCTGTGCTGACAGCTCAGAGCCTGGAGCCTGCTTCAGATTCTGTCTCCCTCTCTCTCTGCCCCTCCCCCACTCATGCTCTGTCTCTCTCTGTCTCAAAAATAAATAAACGTTAAAAAAAAATAAAATAAAATAAACTGAAAGATAATCTGAAATGAGATGACGTTATTAGGGTCCTTTTTAGGTTGTTTCCTTTAAGAGAAATCCAGTTTTCCATTACTGGGAAAATAAACACAAGGCTCAAACTCAGTATTTGACAATTAAGTGAAAGAGGAATTGAATTGAAACAATTTAATTTAAAAATAATCATCTTGGGGCACCAGGGTGGCTCAGGCAGTTCAGCATCCGACTCTTAATTTTGACTCAGGTCATGATCTCACCATCTGTGGGATCGAGCCCTGTGTCTGGCTCCATGCTGGCAGTGTAGAGCCTGTTTGGGATTCTCTCTCTCCCTTTCTCTCTGCCCCTCCTTGATCTCTCTCTCTCTCTCAAAATAAATAAATAAAAACTTAAAAAATAATAAAAATAAAAATAAATCTTCTTGACTTCTTTTCCTGGAAATACATATGGTGAAATATTCCCTCTGGACCTTAGATAACCTGATGTGCTTTCCTGTCACAGGGAATCACTATATCAATGCCAAGTTTTGTGTGTTCATCTGATGGACACTGAAGATTATGGCTCAGGATGCCTGAGCTTTGGGAATCTCCCTTGGTTACTGGCACTATACATATATTCTATCATTACCGGTGCATATATTTTGTCATGGCTTAATATCATCAAAATAACTTGTATGTTCTCAAAGCTCACTTTGAAATCTAGTTTTTAAACTTCCATTATGTTATTTAATTAATTTTAAAAGTCTATGTAAACAATGAAGGTTTTTATAATTTAATGGGCATACTGCTTTACCATTTAATCCTTAATCAAATATTGAACCACTTTAATAAAGTAGCCACCGCACAAAGAATACTGAATAAGAAATTTGGGGAATAAAAGGGGGAAGAAAGCCCCCCAAATCTCTTATTAAAATGACCATCTTGGGGTGCCTGGGTGGCTCAGTTGGTTAAGCATCCAACTCTTGATTTCAGCTCAGGTCATGATACCAGGGCTGTATCCGGTTCTGTGCTGACAGCACTGAGCCTGCTTGGGATCCTGTCTCCCTCTCTGTCCCTTGCCTGTTTGCTCTCTCTCTCTCAAAATAAATAAAAATAAACTTTAAAAATTATTTTTAAAAAAATGATCAGCTTGTCTGTTATAGTAAATAGTAGGGACTGTGTATAAATATCTCATTCCCAGTTACTGGAGCCTGAGTACATTAAGGTTTAGCCATAGCACAAGAAATCAACATTCTTTAGTAGTTCAATATGAGATGTAAATGACAGTTTGGAGTGGGTCACAGGTAGCTCTTAGTTGGCTAAAGCCTATGAAGATATATTGTAGCTCTTTAAGGGGACGTAATTGAAAGAGACGAAAAATAATGATCTATCCTCCTATAATAAAATGACAGAAAAATGTAGTGACCCACCTTGAATAGGCATTTGGGTCAGGTGACATAAGGGGTACTTACTACTGGGACTGAACACCTGAGAGCTCATGCTCAAAAGACTGGATGAAAGAATAAAGTAATAATAATAAAAAAAAAAGAAGAAGAAAGTAATAAGCTCAGTTAAAAAAAATAGCCTTCCTGCATTTGTTCAGAACTTATTGGCATTGTGTTTCATATACTTTGTATTTTCACATTCCTATTTTGGAACTTTCATTGCTTTGCTTCTATTGCTTTGCATGAAAGCCCTGTATATGAGTAACATTGAGTAGCAGGAAGAATCTATCTATAGTTTTTCCTCTTCTAAATATTATAAAATCTTTTATTATTATTTTTATTATTATTATTTTATGAAACCTTTTATTATTAAAAAATTATGTTGATTTCTTTCAATGTATACCTTATTAGTCTTAGATATCTTTTTTTTTAAAAATTTTTTTTTTTTTTCAACGTTTATTTATTTTTGGGACAGAGAGAGACAGAGCATGAACAGGGGAGGGGCAGAGAGAGAGGGAGACACAGAATCGGAAACAGGCTCCAGGCTCTGAGCCATCAGCCCAGAGCCTGACGCGGGGCTCGAACTCCCGGACCGCGAGATCGTGACCTGGCTGAAGTCGGACGCTTAACCGACTGAGCCACCCAGGCGCCCCAGTAGATGCTTAATAAAGAAAATTTTTGTCAAGATTGATCTGGGATAGACAGTGAAATACAAAGAGTTTAGAATTAGATTGGGTTCTTGTAGTGTTCAGTTTTGTTTTGTTTTGTTTTTAGAGAGAGAGCACGAGTGAGGGAGAGGGGCAGAAGGAGAATCTTAAGCAAGTTCCATGCCTAGTGCAGAGTCTAACATGAGGCTTGATCCCATGACCCTGTGATGAGGACCTGAACTGAAATCAAGAGTTGGATGCTTAACACACTGAGCCACCCAGGTGCCCTGTGTTCAGTATTTCTCTAGAATACCTCCTTTCTTGATTAATCCAGGAATTATTTTCTTTCTAAACTATCCCTCTGGCTTTGTCTGGTTTCATGTATAAGGTTGTGAGGCTGAGGGTAGGAGACTTAGCAGCGCGGACACCCAGGAGCTGAGGAATTCTGAAATCCTGAACCCAGCTTTGCCTGGGACTATAGTAGAGCTTCATCTATGGAAGAATTTTCCTTTCTTCTCATGCATGAGGTATTTTGTTTGTGCCCTTATAGTTCCACAGCTGAAGGTGCTACTGGATTGAAGTAGGCAGGCCAATTGAATTTACTCCCATAATATTCCTAAACTTGAGAAATCTTGAAGGCTTTTACATCTTGGCGGGTTATATTTCTGCCTTAAGGCTTCCTTGAAGGAGAATGAACTATATTTTCATAATGTGGTCACGTTTATCTGTCTATCAGTATATCCAAAGTACTTACCCACAATAATAATCGTTAGTATTTTAACCATAATGTGCCAGGCACTGTGCTTTGCACTTTATGTAGATGATATGCAATTGTCACAGCGACCCCAAGTGATAGTTACTAGATAGTTCAATTTTGTACACAAGATACGATCTCTGAGAAATTTATATTGTTTTTGTTGCAGTTCTTTCCATAAATTTGTCTGTAATTCATTTTTCTAAACTTGTTTTTAAGTCTTCAGTGAGGATCCAGTGGATTGGAAAGTAACAGTAGGGAAAAAAACCTACTTACTACTCTTCTTTTTAAACTCACTCTTATTTTTACTCATTTACGTATTCTCATTTTTTACTGACCCATTGGATTAATCAGTTTTTGGCTTCGTGTTTTGCACATATCTTGTGTAGAGGTAACCCAGTGGAACAGAAAGATGCTTGCCGAGGCCTGTTTTTCCCTTGCCACTTCTTTCATGGAGAGGGAGTTAGGCATAGACAGGGCTGTGGGGGGTTGTTTCAAAGACCAAAGTTATTGAGGGAGTGTAAATCTGTGATGGTAGGATAATCATTTTAGGCAAAACTAGTGGCACCAGGGAGCTGCCTGGGAGTTCTTAGTGGTTTTTTTTTTTTTTTTTTTTTTTTTTTTTTTTTTTACGATGTGGGAGTCGAAGAATGACTGTCCAGAGCAGTTTCATTGAACATGAAGTAAGAAGACCAACATTACATCTTACATCATTATACTAACAATTATTTATTTGCACTGTTGCGGTATTTTTCCTGTTTTGATCTTGAATCTTAGTCTCAATTTAATAATGTGTCATGAATAAGGACTCTGTAACTAACGAAGTGTTATGTTAGCTTAGTTAGTTAAACTAAGGGAAGCCAATGTCAATCAAAGTACCTAAACCTATTTAAGCAGAATTCTTTTGCCAAATCCTAGAAGCTTAAATTATGTGCCGATGCTCTTTTTGCTATATTATTCATTGAACTTACTCCTGGCAGACTAAAGTTGTAAAGGTTTGTTAGATCCTCCTGTCAACCATTGGCTATTTCATTTTTTTACAAGTTGCACTATGGAGTTTGGCATTTATTAATTTACTGGAACTTGGCAAAAACCTGCACAGTTAAAATTTTTTTTTAATGTTTATTTATTTTTGAGAGAGAGAGGGAGGAAGAGAAGGAAACAGAGCATGACCAGGGGAGGGGGCAGAGAGAGAGGGAGACACAGAATCTGAAGTAGGCTCCTGGCCGCTGGAGGGGCTGGAACTCATGAAATGTGGATGGAGATTGTGACCTGAGCTGAAGTTGGGTGCTTAACTGACTGAGCCACCCAGGTATCCCATGGTTGGTATTTTATATTTAAAACCTTTTACTTCATGTGTATTTATCTTTGTAGTTCATTCATAATACATTGCTAGTCATAGTCATTATTTTAAATAGACATATCAATTTCCTGGTATCATCTTAAACTTTTGAGGAGAGAATGGTGTCTGGAAAAAGAAATTTAAAGTAAATATCTGTTGGGATATAAAGCACAGTGTGAAGAACTTCTTTTTCAGAAGAATATATAGATAATATTAAAAAAATTGTTTTTAACTTTATTCAGTTTTGAGAGACAGAGAGAGACAGAGCATGAGCGGGGAAGGGGCAGAGAGAGGGAGACAGAATCCGAAACAGGCTCCAGGCTCTGAGCTGTCAGCACAGAGCCCGACGCAGGGCTCGAACTCACGAACTGTGAGATCCTGACCTGAGCCGAAGTCGGACGTTCAACCGACTGAGCCACCCAGGCACCCCGTGTAGATAATATTTTTAGATAAATAATTTTACTTGTGGGGCAAATAATTATGGTTATATTTTTGTAATGTTAATATTTGTTCATTTGATACATTTATTCTAGCCTCTTACTATATCATTTGGATATTTGAGTAATTATTACTGGATATAAGGGATTTATACTTATAACAATATAATATTATAACTCAGTTTTTATCTTGCCTATTTTGAGAACTTTATTTCTTCTTAAAAAGTTTTTAGTGGTCAGAGAACCTGCGTGGCTCAGTCAGTTCAGTATCTGACTCTTGATTTTGGCTTGGGTAATGATCTCCCAGTTTGTGGGTTCAAGCCCTGCATTGGGCTGTGTGCTGACAGTGGGAGCCTGCTTGGGATTCTCTCTACCTCTCTCTCTGCCCCTCCCCTGTTCACATGTGCTCTCATTCTCTCTCAAAATAAATTTAAAACATAAAAAGTTTTTAATGGTCTCCAGAAAAAATAGATAGTAGCCCTGGGACCTTAGATCTTGCTTCGCTTTCTTCTTCAAAATCTTTTCCTAGGTCCTTTGAGAGACAATAAGATTAAAAATATTGGGGCCAGTAATCATGATTGTTAACTATCATATTTACCTTTTTTGCTTTATTTCTTGAAACTGGTTTTATTTCAAATGATGTTAATCTAATTAAAATAGAAGATCAGGCAAGCAATGTTAATGAAACATTCTATGTAAATAAACACTAGGTTGTAAATTCCAATAAAGCTGTCATAGTCTCTTATAATAAAAACACACCTAAGAATATAACTGTTTGAGTGAATAAAGTAACAAGTGGAACCAAAAAACAATCAATCTGAATAATTTAATCTGAAGAAGTTTTCTACTGTAGCTAGACTTCTTTCTCCCTTGCTCCTAAATTTTATATAGAAAAATGTCATCAACCTTCCACTTTATTTTTCTGAGTGGTTAAAATTGAAAGCATTTATCACATTATTTTGTAGTGCTCCCAGTGAAAGATGACTTAACATCTCAAGTTTCAACTGGACAGATGTAATTTTTGACAGTCTGTCCTGGGAGGATAGGATTTTAACCCATGGATAAGTTAGGATTATTCAAAAAGGAGTCCTTACTTATGTCATGTAACCTGAAGGATGAAGAAGGTTCCTTTCTTCTAGATCTCTGCAATATCCTGCATTCTCCCTTACGTAATCATAGGCACAAGTTCATCATGGATGGGTTGTCTTGGGGATGTTGGGCTTTTCTTCATCCCCAACCTAACCCCACCTTTTTTCTCCAGATATTTGTTGAGTGCTTAAAGTGTGGCCAATGCTGAGTGTAGTATAAAATCTGAAACAAGGGGCGCCTGGGTGGCTCAGTCGGTTAAGCGGCTGACTTCGGCTCGGGTCATGATTTCGCGGTCTGCGAGTTTGAGCCCCACGTCGGGCTCTGTGCTGACAGCTCAGAGCCTGGAGCCTGCTTCAGATTCTGTGTCTCCCTCTCTCTGACCCTCGCCCGTTCATGCTCTGTCTCTCTCTGTCTCAAAAATAAATACACGTTAAAAAAAAAATCTGAAACAAGATATGCAAGGCTCCTGCTCTTCAGCTGCTTACAGTTTTATCTCTCCATAGTTTTTATTTAGTAGTATAGGAAAATATGAATAAATAACTCAACATGCTGCTCCCAGTGTTTTAAGTAGGTTGTCTTTCAAAATGTGGTCTGTAAATTGTCTTGTTTGGTACAGAGAAATATCCCTAAAGAGAAAATTGTAATTACGTTCCCAGTGGTTCCCATAATATGGCTGAATTACAGAACTAACAATATTATGGTTTCCCATTGTCTTGGGGATATGAGTTCCAACTGTAAATCTAAAATTTAGAGAGTCTATTTAGGTATACAAGCAATTCTAATAACCAGAAGAATGCCGCCCCCCCCCCCCCCCCCCTTTTCCTGACTTCCATACCCCTAAATACAGCAGGGAGTGTTTCCATTTCTTCTCCAAGCCCCATTGGCAGTGAGAGGATATTTCGTCACTCTGTGGTAGTGTCAATGAGAGAATGAGTGACCTCTGCAGCTGTGACAGGAAGGAGACAGGGGCTTATGCACGTTAGGGAAATGGGTGAAGTAATTGTACCTGGAGACAGATATATGAAAGATCATTCTAGAGGTGGAGAATCTTGGCACCTAGAAAAGGAAGGATGGCAGTTAAGGAAGGTGGAATATTATTGGGATGGGGTCAAATTGGCCTTACAAGAGCAGGGTAGAATAAGTTGGAGACTAGATGGTTGAACAGGGAACTGTAGGGGAATGTTTAACAATAGCTGCACAAAAAGGACCTTGAATTTTGGCAGTTAGCCTAGCCAGGGGCTTGCATTTCTCAGATGTGGTAGATTTGCCAGATCAACCTTTGCAAGTCAGGTTCTGCCTGACCGTTTCTTTCTTTCTTCTTCTTCTTTTTTTTTTTTTTTTTTTTTTTTTTTTAGTTTATTTATTTATTTTGTGAGAGGCAGAGACAGCATGAGTGGGGGAGGGGTAGAGGGAGAGGGTGACAGATAATCCCCAGCAGGCACTGTCAGGGCAGAGCCTGATGCTGGGCTCAAACTCATGAACCATGAGATCATGACCTGAGCCCAAACCGAGAGTCCCATGCCATTGGACTGACTGGTTGAGCCATCCAGGTGCCCCTACACCATTTCCTTTTATAGACACTTTTTTTTTTTCTATAATATCATTAGGAAATATTTAAATGTCCATAGAACACATGGGTTTGTTTTTAAAATGTTACTTTCACACACTTGAAATTCTTTATTAAATTTTCCTTTAAATTACATAACCTTTGGAATCTTTTCAAAGATAAGTATTATATTGTATAGCATAAACTAAAAACAGTGTAAAATAAATTTCATTAAAAGAAGAAAGTACTATTAAATAAGAAAATACACCAAATAAGCCTCTTTTAATCAAAGTAAAGAGAGAAGTTTCTAGCAATAATAATCTGGTTAATTTACATTAATTATCCATTTCTGCATGTTGTCTACCATTCCATTAAAGCCCTCAGCAATAGTAATCCTATTTTTAAAAAAATTCTGGCCTGATAATTCCAATATTCTTGCCATATCAGACTTTGGTTCTGATGCTGCTCACTTTCTTCAAATTGTGTTTTTTTGCCTTTGGTATACCCTGTAACTTTCTGTTGAAAGGTGGACATGATGTGCTGGGTGTAAGGAACTATATTAAATAGGCGTTTGGTAACACAGGGGAAAGGTGTATGAAGGGGGCAGGGAGGTGGAGATATTCATTCTGTAGTCCTAGGATTAGGTCTTGGTCTTTTGGTGATCCTGTGCCTCTGGACTCTGAATGTCCTAAGTGGTTCTCAGGATTATCCCCTCTTAGGTGGTGCAGGATGCCTAGAGGAGACTGGACTTCTGTGTTTCCCTTACCCCACTTAGAAGGCTAGAGATGGTTGCTGGATATGTCACTTCGAGTTGGTTATGCTCTGATGAAACTCCAGCAGTTTAGGCTCTAGCAAAATAGTTTCTCCTGAGAGCAGCCTTTAAAGAAAAATAGGGGCACCTGACTGGGCTGAGTCGGGAAAGCATGTGACTCTTGATCTTGGGGTTGTGAGTTCAAGCCCCACGTTGAGTATTGAAGAGATTACTTAAAAATAAAATCTGAGAAGAAAAAAAGTAAAGGAAAAATAGAATGCTCTAGAGTATTTCAAGATGATTGCTTTTCCCCTTCTTATGCTTGAAGCATGAGGGGATTTTTTTCTGATACCTACTGTGAGAACCAGGTTGGGCTCATGGAAATAAAACTCACCATCTTATGGACACTCCCTGTGATTGGATTCTCTGGAGTGTTTGTCTCTCAGACTTGCCCATGCTGAGCCTCTAGCAATTTGTCAGTTATAATTCAGGTTTCCTACCCACACATTGGTTCCTGAAGAGATTCCTACTCAGGGGTTTCTGCTCTGATTAGTTGTATTTTTGTATATCTGCCTGTCTATCTCTACAGTTTGGGGGCAGTAGTTTGCTCTGTGACCTCTTCTCTCTTAGAGATCTCAGCACAGTTGTTGGTTTTTCTCTTTGTTCAACTTGTTGTTAAGATGGAGCATGTGACTCTTGATCTTGATCTTAGAACACCTCTAAGTTTCTTACTTGCCAGAACAGAAGCCAGATGTTTGATAGGCAACTTTTTATGCTTTTAGGGCACATTAAATTTATGAATAAATTCCCTGCCACTCTTACAGAAAGTGGAAAGTATTGAAATATTGGGGAAAAAGAGTAGACTTGAAAGGAAGAGTATTGTACTGAGACTGAACTAAACTTGAGAGACAGGTGGAGGTCATACTTTTTATCCAACATTTTATTTTTTAATTTTTATTTTTACTTTAAAGTTTACTTATTTATCCCCAGAGAGACAGAGATAGTGTGAGTAGGGGAAGAGCAAAGACAGAGGGAGACAGAGAATCCCAAGCAGGCTCTGGACTGTCAGCACAGAGCCCAGCATATGCCTCAGATTCACGAAACTGAGATCATGACCTGAGCTGAAACCAAGAGTCAGACGCTCAACTGACTGACCCACCCAGGCTAGCCTACATTTTAATTATTGGGTTATCATGAATAAATCTTGAAATCTTCCTGGGCCTTAATTTTCCTCTTTTGAGTTGTTAGGAGGATTAACCAGATGGACTTTTTCCCTTTTTCTTTCTTTCCCTTCTCTTTTTTTCTCTTCCTTTCACATCCCTCCCTCCCTGCCTTCTTTCCTCCCTTTCTTCCTTCTACTAATACCTACCAGGTGTCAGAGATATACTAGGAATGCAAAGATGATTAATATTTTTTTCCAGTCTCAAATTCTAAAAGAGAAACTAGATTCAGTATTCTGTGCTAATTATTTATTTGCATAATTTCTATAACAAAGCTACAGTGGTGTCACAGAGGGAAGGAAAATTAAGAGAGAAGATGGTGGTCAGGAAAGGTTTCACAGTTAGGAAATACTGAATTAAACTTTTCAAGGAGGAGGAGCCATTTTCCTAGTTTAGTAGGAGGGGAGAATTCCACACAGTAGAATTGTACAAAGGCAAGTAGTTGTGAAGCAATACCACCCATTTGGAAACTCTTCCATTTGGTTTTTATATAGGTGTGCTAAGTGGGTTGACATAGATGAGATTGTAGAAGAGGGTATTAACAAATCTGAACAGGCCACTTTTGCCATATTCTGGGTATCTGGGTATCTGGCTAGCCCTTATTCCCTGAGAATGCACTCATGACCAGGGAAGCAATTTTAATAGTTCAAAACTTTGTAATAATCTTTTCATTTCACTATGGAGAAGAGTGAGGGTGGGTGGAAAAGAAGACCAGTTCCAGTAATGTGGGAAAGTGGCTGTGAGGGGATTGCCAAAGGAGACAGATATGAGTCACAGCCTGTAGCATCTAGAATATTCAGTGACTGCATATCAGGCAAGAGTAAGGAACTGAGGAATGACCATCATGTTTTTGGTTTGGACACAATGTATATGTGTCATTGAAGAGGTAGAAGAGAGAGGAATATGCCATTTAAGTTGCCAGGGGGAGAATCAGGTGGGTTTTCCCAGTAAACAGTTGAATAAATCCATCTGGAGCTTTTCCCAAATTGTGAATTGGAGATATAAGTTGGGTAGTGTAAAGCATTGACTCTTTTCTATTGACTGGCCTAGTCAGTCTGAGGAAAACCTGTAGAATGAGAAGAGGACTATGAAGTAAACTTAGGGAATGTCAGCAGTTGAAGGGTAGGTGGAGGAAGAAAAGCTTGTAGGAAAAAAGCAAATCAAGGATTTAAGATATGGAGGAGAATGAGTAGAAAGTGATTTAATGGTTTAGGTCTAAAGGAAGAGTGATATCACCAGAATCACATACATTAAAGAAGTACACTAAGATAAAGATTGTGCAGTGACCACTTGTGACCCTGTGGTTTCAGTTGAGTTGTGAGGAAGTCAGTATGGTGGGAAGGCTAGACAGGAGGCCTGACTTGTCAGCACATTTACTCCTTAGGAATTGGTTAGGTTGTACATGATTGAAAACTCTAAATAATAATAAGATAAAATTTATTTCCTCTCAAAGAAAAGAAGTCTGAAGATTGAGAATTGAAGGCTGCAATGGCAGTTCCATGAAGTTGTCAAGGGATCTATGCCCCTTCTACCTCTTGACTGGTGTTTTAGTCAGCTCAGGCTGCTATGACAAAGTACCATAGACTGAGTAGCTTATGAAGAACAGAAGTTTATTTCATACAGTTTTGGAGGCTAGAAATCCAAGATCAGAGTGCCAGCATGGTCTGGTTCTGATGAGGACCCTCTTGATGCCTGTAGATTGCCAACTTCTCTGTGTCCTCACACAATGAAAAGAAAGTAGCTAGCTTTCTGGCCTCTTCTGTCAGAGCACTAATGCCATTTATGAAGATTCCACCCTCCTGTACTAACTCACCAAGGTCCTACCTCCAGATACTATCACATTGGAATTAGGGTTTCAACACATGTATTTTGGGGGTGGGGTACACAAACATTTAGTGCATTGCATCTGGTATTCCTAAAGTAGTCTCCTTTCCATGATCCAAGATGGAGGCTAAGAACCCTTGTATCCTCCTTACCAGCTGCGAGCAGGATAAAGGAACTAGAAGAATGTACCTCCTTGTATAAGTCTTCCAACTTCAGTCCATATCTCTTTGGCCAATCTTCAGGCAAGTGAACATACCCAGCTTCAAGGGAAATAGGGGAGCAAAAACGTCCAACTAAAAATGTGGTTTCTTATTCTGATGAGAGAGCTTGAAGCAACTAATCTCTGCTATAGAAGAGGTTAAAATTATTTGTATGTGTGTGTGTTTGGGGAAGGAGACTAGAAACTTCTGAAAGCTCTGTAAATTTGGTTAATTTGCTGTTTTGGCACTTTCATGGTATTTCTCTTGTACGCTCTGATAATCAGAAGGGAACTGTTTAAAGACAAGGAGAGATTATGCATTTGACAGTGTTTGTATCTGCAGACCATTCTGCTCTCAAACACATTTAGTTTTGCAGACATTTAGGGAAACCAATTATGGAAGGCAGACCTTTGCTAAAATATTTTACTTACAATTTATAAATTATATTTTGATATGCCAAGAAAACATTGCAGTGGCATAGTAGTCTGATTTAACACCATGAACCTATTATAACACATTTTCTATTTAGCAGGCTTTGTAATTGTCAATATTAGTGTAATTTATCCCCTTCAACTGTTTTGGAATAAAAAATATGGTTTCTCATTATAGGGTGGATTAGGTTAAAAGGATTAAACTAATATAGGATGTAACAATTCTCTAAGCTAACATCTGGGGGAATTTGGAAAGGGTAAATGGGTTTAGAAATTACATATTCTCTTAAAGTTGTCTGGTGATATACCTCTTTCTGTTTATTGATTGGAACTCTGCTTGCTCTGATTTTACCCACTGAACCAACGCACATGGAGTCAGTTGAGTAATTTTTGATTGGTAGGGCTAGATTTTTCTCATAGGCATATCTTTTATCTTACATTTTTGGTTTGGAAACGGGAGTATTGGTCTACGCTGATTTGTAGGAACCACACAGTAGTATATTATGGAAAAACAGAGTTTATCTTCTTAATGTTTGCACGTAGGAGCCGGGTGGTGGGAGTGGTGGTTGTCCTGGAAGTTACGTTAGGTTCAACTTTGACAGGTGAGCTTGCCACTTGGTCCTTTACTTGGTCACAGAATGATATTTCCTGGATAATAAAATTTCTTTGAGGATGATGTTGAATCGTATTATACAGTATTTTTACTAGATATAGTAGTCTAAGCTTTAAGAGTGACACATCTTAATCTCAACTCTTCTAAATAGTTCTGTTGTTCTGGAAGTTGTTCAGTTGCTCTGGGCCATGTTTTAGTAACAATAGGATTATATAATCTTGCACTTGGGAAGTAACTTGAAAGGTCATCGAGTCCAAACTTCTGTTCAATGAATAAACCCTCTTCAGTATCCCAATATTTTACCTGTTCCTTTACTTATTGGACACTTAGATTTCCCATTCCCAAAATGGTTCTTTCCTAAACCATAACAGTTTTGGATAGCTCTAATGTTTACTTTGTTACATTGAGTTAGAATTTGCCTTCCTCTCACTTGAATCATTGGTTTTAGTTCCACCCTTTGTAGCCATATGAAATTAGACCAATCTCTCTAATAGTTAATAACATATTAAGTATTTGGGTCTTTTCTTTTTGCAGGCTAGGCATCACTGACACTTTCAGCCATTGTTTATTATTGTCTTTCTTTTTTTTCTTCCTCATCTTTCTAGGAATATTACCTCTCCTCTCTAGTTCTATACTTTATTAAAACCTTTAGAGATAAAATTAGCTCTTTTGGCAGGGCAGTTAAATATGCTATTAATTCATAAACTTACAGTCAACTAAAATCTGTCTTTTTACATGAGCTATTATTAAGTTATATTTGTCAATCCTGCAAGTTTTTTGATTCAAGCACAGGATTTTACATTTATTTTTGTTGAACTAATCTTAAAAAAAATTTTTTTTTATAATGTTTATTTTTGAGAGAGAGAGAGAGAGAGAGTGAGCAGGGGAGGGGCAGAGAGAGAGGGAGACATGGAATCCGAAGCAGGCTCCAGGCTCTGAACTGTCAGTATAGAGCCCACATTGGGGCTCGAACTCAAGAACTATGAGATCATTACCCGAGCTGAAGTTGGATTCGCAACTGACTGAGCCATCCAGGTGCTCCTTGTTAAGCTAATCTTAATCAGATTTAGTGCAGTGTTTCATAGTGTCTCTTCTTTAGGGATGTGAATTCAGGAATCTAAATATTTTAGTTGTCTCCTAAATTTTATTTTCAAATTTGCTAATTATGCTGTGATTGCTTATCTAAAATTAAGGAGTTAGTTTGCTTATTTCTATCTGGACTTAAGGAAGTCAGGATTTCTTAGCTCACTCTCTTTTCTTTGATTTAGGCACTCATGAATGCTAAATGCTTTCTTAGTGCAATTGATTAGAAATTGACTATCTGGAGATGAATTTAATAGAGCTTCATGTTGTGTTTTATCTTGTTTTTTGTCCCTCCTGCCTGCTTTTCTTTTTTGGCTTCTTATGTAGAGATACATTTTAAATATTTGTCTTAGATACAAATATAGCTGAAGCATAAAAATAACATTATCTAAATTTGAAAAATATAGATTCTACTTTCTGATATTAAAAAAATAAAAAGTGGGTTTTTGCTCATGTTTTTGAATAGAAAGTAAATTTCTGTATTCTAAAGCTTTTCATGATAACCTACATTTCATTTGGGAGATTTCATAGGTAAACATTCTTCTAGATAAACATTTTTTTAATTACAAATGTCATAATAAGGCTCATTTTAATATAAGCTAAAAAAATAATTAAAAGAGAATTATGTAAAAAAATTCTTAATAAAGTAAAATTACTATAAATGGCTAATAATAAATGACTTTCATATGTGAAAGCATTTTATAAGCTATAAAACACTATAAATAGAAGTTGGTATTGTTACTATATTATATTCCATAATACTGGAGTAAAGTCTTTCTATTGTATATTGAAATGTAGAAATCTGTCTCAGTAATAGAGTATCTTACAAAACCATTTTATTACTTTCAGGTACATAGAGAATTTTATTTTGACTACCACTGTTGAGTATAATACAGATAATTCTTTCATACTATTACCCTTTTCTTTAAAATCTCCTTTTCTTCCTGCTTATCCCATTTCCCTTAATACCTAGATTAAGTGCTATTTCCTCTGTCAGTTGAAGCCCTTTTGTCAAGAGTATCTTATAATGGTCTCTTCCTATTCTGGTTTTTTTATGTTTTGTTGCTTGCATACCCATCATATGCTCCTTTATATTACCAATCTTATTTTTAATTATATGTTTCATCCCATTAACAAGTCTGAAAATTACCTGAGAGCAAAATTTGTATCTCTCTCCCTCTCTCTTTTTTTTTTTTCTAACACCTAGAACAATAGTAGGAGCTTATTAACTGTTGATGGTGATTAGCATAAGTGTTCATTTGTAAAGTTTCTCAGGATGTTTGAAAATTGTTTTTGTTTCTAACATCAGATATTTAGAATTATTTTTGCTACTAGTTAAACTCTTTCTTTTTTTTTTTCCCTCTAGATCACACTATCTTTATTATTCAACTTTGTTTTTTTTTTTTTGTTTTTTTTTTAATTTTTTTTTTTTTATGAAATTTATTGACAAATTGGTTTCCATACAACACCCAGTGCTCATCCCAAAAGGTGCCCTCCTCAATACCCATCACCCACCCTCCCCTCCCTCCCACCCCCCATCAACCCTCAGTTTGTTCTCAGTTTTTAACAGTCTCTTATGCTTTGGCTCTCTCCCACTCTAACCTCTTTTTTTTTTTTTTTCCTTCCCCTCCCCCATGGGTTCCTGTTAAGTTTCTCAGGATCCACATAAGAGTGAAACCATATGGTATCTGTCTTTCTCTGTATGGCTTATTTCACTTAGCATTACACTCTCCAGTTCCATCCACGTTGCTACAAAGGGCCATATTTCATTTTTTCTCATTGCCACATAGTATTCCATTGTGTATATAAACCACAATTTCTTTATCCATTCATCAGTTGATGGACATTTAGGCTCTTTCTATAATTTGGCTATTGTTGAGAGTGCTGCTATGAACATTGGGGTACAAGTGCCCCTATGCATCAGTACTCCTGTATCCCTTGGATAAATTCCTAGCAGTGCTATTGCTGGGTCATAGGGTAGGTCTATTTTTAATTTTCTGAGGAACCTCCACACTGCTTTCCAGAGCGGCTGCACCAATTTGCATTCCCACCAACAGTGCAAGAGGGTTCCCGTTTCTCCACATCCTCTCCAGCATCTATAGTCTCCTGATTTGTTCATTTTGGCCACTCTGACTGGCATGAGGTGATACCTGAGTGTGGTTTTGATTTGTATTTCCCTGATTAGGAGCGACGCTGAACATCTTTTCATGTGCCTGTTGGCCATCTGGATGTCTTCTTTAGAGAAGTGTCTATTCATGTTTTCTGCCCATTTCTTCACTGGGTTATTTGTTTTTCGGGTGTGGAGTTTGGTGAGCTCTTTATAGATTTTAGATACTAGCCCTTTGTCCGATATGTCATTTGCAAATATCTTTTCCCATTCCGTTGGTTGCCTTTTAGTTTTGTTGGTTGTTTCCTTTGCTGTGCAGAAGCTTTTTATCTTCATAAGGTCCCAGTAATTCACTTTTGCTTTTAATTCCCTTGCCTTTGGGGATGTGTCGAGTAAGAGATTGCTACGGCTGAGGTCAGAGAGGTCTTTTCCTGCTTTCTCCTCTAAGGTTTTGATGGTTTCCTGTCTCACATTTAGGTCCTTTATCCATTTTGAGTTTATTTTTGTAAATGGTGTGAGAAAGTGGTCTAGTTTCAACCTTCTGCATGTTGCTGTCCAGTTCTCCCAGCACCATTTGTTAAAGAGGCTGTCTTTTTTCCATTGGATGTTCTTTCCTGCTTTGTCAAAGATGAGTTGGCCATACGTTTGTGGGTCTAGTTCTGGGGTTTCTATTCTATTCCATTGGTCTGTGTGTCTGTTTTTGTGCCAATACCATGCTGTCTTGATGATGACAGCTTTGTAGTAGAGGCTAAAGTCTGGGATTGTGATGCCTCCTGCTTTGGTCTTCTTCTTCAAAATTCCTTTGGCTATTCGGGGCCTTTTGTGGTTCCATATGAATTTTAGGATTGCTTGTTCTAATTTCGAGAAGAATGCTGGTGCAATTTTGATTGGGATTGCATTGAATGTGTAGATAGCTTTGGGTAGTATTGACATTTTGACAATATTTATTTTTCCAATCCATGAGCAGGGAATGTCTTTCCATTTCTTTAAGTCTTCTTCAATTACCTTCATAAGCTTTCTATAGTTTTCAGCATACAGATCCTTTACATCTTTGGTTAGATTTATTCCTAGGTATTTTATGCTTCTTGGTGCAATTGTGAATGGGATCATTTTCTTTATTTGTCTTTCTGTTGCTTCCTTGTTAGTGTATAAGAATGCAACTGATTTCTGGACATTGATTTTGTATCCTGCAACTTTGCTGAATTCATGTATCAGTTCTAGCAGACTTTTGGTGGAGTCTATCGGATTTTCCATGTATAATATCATGTCATCTGCAAAAAGCGAAAGCTTGACTTCATCTTTGCCAATTTTGATGCCTTTGATTTCCTTTTGTTGTCTGATTGCTGATGCTAGAACTTCCAGCACTATGTTAAACAACAGCGGTGAGAGTGGGCATCCCTGTCGTGTTCCTGATCTCAGGGAAAAAGCTCTCAGTTTTTCCCCGTTGAGGATGATGTTAGCTGTGGGCTTTTCATAAATGGCTTTTATGATCTTTAAGTATGTTCCTTCTATCCCGACTTTCTCAAGGGTTTTTATTAAGAAAGGGTGCTGGATTTTGTCAAAGGCCTTTTCTGCATCGATTGACAGGATCATATGGTTCTTCTCTTTTTTTTTTGTTAATGTGATGTATCACGTTGATTGATTTGCGAATGTTGAACCAGCCCTGCATCCCAGGAATGAATCCCACTTGATCATGGTGAATAATTCTTTTTATATGCTGTTGAATTCGATTTGCTAGTATCTTATTGAGAATTTTTGCATCCATATTCATCAGGGATATTGGCCTGTAGTTCTCTTTTTTTACTGGGTCTCTGTCTGGTTTAGGAATCAAAGTAATACTGGCTTCATAGAATGAGTCTGGAAGTTTTCCTTCCCTTTCTATTTCTTGGAATAGCTTGAGAAGGATAGGTATTATCTCTGCTTTAAATGTCTGGTAGAACTCCCCTGGGAAGCCATCTGGTCCTGGACTCTTATTTGTTGGGAGATTTTTGATAACCGATTCAATTTCTTCGCTGGTTATGGGTCTGTTCAAGCTTTCTATTTCCTCCTGTTTGAGTTTTGGAAGAGTGTGGGTGTTCAGGAATGTGTCCATTTCTTCCAGGTTGTCCAATTTGTTGGCATATAATTTTTCATAGTATTCCCTGATAATTGTTTGTATCTCTGAGGGATTGGTTGTAATCATTCCATTTTCATTCATGATTTTATCTATTTGGGTCATCTCCCTTTTCTTTTTGAGAAGCCTGGCTAGAGGTTTGTCAATTTTGTTTATTTTTTCAAAAAACCAACTCTTGGTTTCGTTGATCTGCTCTACAGTTTTTTTAGATTCTATATTGTTTATTTCTGCTCTGATCTTTATTATTTCTCTTCTTCTGCTGGGTTTAGGCTGCCTTTGCTGTTCTGCTTCTATTTCCTTTAGGTGTGCTGTTAGATTTTGTATTTGGGATTTTTCTTGTTTCTTGAGATAGGCCTGGATTGCAATGTATTTTCCTCTCAGGACTGCCTTCGCTGCGTCCCAAAGCGTTTGGATTGTTGTATTTTCATTTTCGTTTGTTTCCATATATTTTTTGATTTCTTCTCTAATTGCCTGGTTGACCCACTCATTCGTTAGTAGGGTGTTCTTTAACCTCCACGCTTTTGGAGGTTTTCCAGACTTTTTCCTGTGGTTGATTTCAAGCTTCATAGCATTGTGGTCTGAAAGTATGCATGGTATAATTTCAATTCTTGTAAACTTATGAAGGGCTGTTTTGTGACCCAGTATATGATCTATCTTGGAGAAGGTTCCATGTGCACTCGAGAGGAAAGTATATCCTGTTGCTTTGGGATGCAGAGTTCTAAATATATCTGTCAAGTCCATCTGATCCAATGTCTCATTCAGGGCCCTTGTTTCTTTATTGACTGTGTGTCTAGATGATCTATCCATTTCTGTAAGTGGGGTGTTAAAGTCCCCTGCAATTACCACATTCTTATCAATAAGGTTGCTTCTGTTTATGAGTAATTGTTTTATATACTTGGGGGCTCCGGTATTCGGCGCATAGACATTTATAATTGTTAGCTCTTCCTGATGGATAGACCCTGTAACTATTATATAATGTCCTTCTTCATCTCTTGTTACAGCCTTTGATTTAAAGTCTAGTTTGTCTGATATAAGTATGGCTACTCCAGCTTTCTTTTGGCTTCCAGTAGCATGATAAATAGTTCTCCATCCCCTCACTCTGAATCTAAAGGTGTCCTCAGGTCTAAAATGAGTCTCTTGTAGACAGCAAATAGATGGGTCTTGTTTTTTTATCCATTCTGATACCCTATGTCTTTTGGTTGGTGCATTTAATCCGTTTACATTCAGTGTTATTATAGAAAGATACGGGTTTAGAGTCATTGTGATGTCTGTATGTTTTATGCTTGTAGTGATGTCTCTGGTACTTTGTCTCACAGGGTCCCCCTTAGGATCTCTTGTAGGGCTGGTTTAGTGGTGACAAATTCCTTCAGTTTTTGTTTGTTTGGGAAGACCTTTATCTCTCCTTCTATTCTAAATGACAGACTTGCTGGATAAAGGATTCTCGGCTGCATATTTTTGCTGTCTAGCACCCTGAAAATCTCGTGCCAATTCTTTCTGGCCTGCCAAGTTTCAAAAGAGAGATCAGTCACGAGTCTTATAGGTCTCCCTTTATATGTGAGGGCACGTTTACCCCTTGCTGCTTTCAGAATTTTCTCTTTATCCTTGTATTTTGCCAGTTTCACTATGATATGTCATGCAGAAGATCGATTCAAGTTACGTCTGAAGGGAGTTCTCTGTGCCTCTTGGATTTCAATGCCTTTTTCCTTCCCCAGTTCAGGGAAGTTCTCAGCTATTATTTCTTCAAGTACCCCTTCAGCACCTTTCCCTCTCTCTTCCTCCTCTGGAATACCAATTATGCGTATATTATTTCTTTTTAGTGTATCACTTAGTTCTCTAATTTTCCCCTCATACTCCTGGATTTTTTTATCTCTCTTTTTCTCAGCTTCCTCTTTTTCCATAACTTTATCTTCTAGTTCACCTATTCTCTGCTCTGCCTCTTCCATCCGAGCTGTGGTGGTTTGCATTTTGTTTTGCATTTCATTTAAAGCGTTTTTCAGCTCCTCGTGACTGTTCCTTAGTCCCTTGATCTCTGTAGCAAGAGATTCTCTGCTGTCCTGTATACTGTTTTCCAGCCCAGCGATTAATTTTATGACTATTATTCTAAATTCACTTTCTGTTATATTATTTAAATCCTTTTTGATCAGCTCATTAGCTGTTGTTATTTCCTGGAGATTCTTCTGAGGGGAATTCTTCCGCTTGGTCATTTTGGATAGTCCCTGGTGTGGTGAGGACCTGCAGGGCACTTCCCCTGTGCTGTGGTGTATAACTGGAGTTGGTGGGCGGGGCCGCAGTCAGTCCTGATGTCTGCCCCCAGCCCACCACTGGGGCCACAGTCAGACTGGTGTGTGCCTTCTCTTCCCCTCTCCTAGGGGCGGGATTCACTGTGGGGTGGCGTGGCCCGTCTGGGCTACTTGCACACTGCCAGGCTTGTGATGCTGGGGATCTGGCGTATTAGCTGGGGTGGGAAGGCAAGGTGCACGGCGGGAGGGGGGGCAGGCTTAGCTCGCTTCTCCTTAGGTGATCCACTTCAGGAGGGGCCCTGTGGCAGCCGGAGGGAGTCAGATCCGCTGCCGGAGGTTTGGCTCCGCAGAAGCACAGAGTTGGGTGTTTGCGGGGAGCGAGCAATTTCCCTGGCCGGAACCGGTTCCCTTTGGGATTTTGGCTGGGGGATGGGCGGGGGAGATGGCGCTGGCGAGCGCCTTTGTTCCCCGCCAAACTGAGCTCTGTCGTCCGGGGGCTCCGCAGCTCACCCTCCCTTTGTCCTCCAGCCTTCCCGCTTTCCGAGCAGAGCTGTTAACTTATGACCTCCCAGACGCTAAGTCGCGCTTGCTGTCGGAACACAGTCCGTCAGGCCCCTCCGCTTTTGCAAGCCGGACTCGGGGGCTCTGCTTGGCTGGCGAGCCGCCCCTCCGCCCCGGCTCCCTCCCGCCAGTCCGTGGAACGCGCACCGCCTCGCCGCCCTTCCTACCCTCTTCCGTGGGCCTCTCGTCTGCACTTGGGTCCGGTGACTCCGTTCTGCTAATCCTCTGGCGGTTTTCTGGGTTATTTAGGCAGGTGTAGGTGGAATCTAAGTGATCAGCAGGACGAGCGGTGAGCCCAGCGTCCTCCTACGCCGCCATCTTCCTCTATTATTCTTAAACTCTTTCTTGATGTAAAGATGCATTCTCTGACTCTGTTGCTACAGATTCTACATTAATAGATCTTAATGATATTTCATTGCTTCTCAGTACTTTACACAAAATAGATGCTTAAGAGTTGCCTAAGAAAGAGATTAATAAACAGTCTGAAAGACCAAATGCTGTAAGTGTCTAAATATTTCAAACCAGTGCTAGGAAATAGATTAAGACCTGGGGGTGAGGGGGAAACATAAAGTTCTGATTATCTTATATGGATCTTTAAAAAACATTAACTCAAAAAAATTAAAATAATTACCGTGCATTTATATCCACTGAGAATCATAGGGAAAGAATTATCCTGTGTCTTTCCTGAGTTGGAGTTTTTCCTTTGAACGCCTGCCCACTTCTTTCTGTAGTGTTAAGAGTTCTGGGTCCTTATGTCTGTGGCTGTATTCTTCTGAAGCCTTTCTTTCCTGTTCTGCCTATACCTTAAGGAGTACAGATCAGAGACATTGCTAGAATTTGTTATGAGAAAAACTCTTCCAGAATTATTCTAGGGAAAGTGGAAAATGGATCATAAGCACTAGCCTCACTTAAGGGTGCATATTAATGTGTATGGTTTAAATATGACAATAATGAGTAGGTCCAAGTAAAGACATTACCAAGTGTGTTATAGCTAGATGATCATAGGGTTTGGCTGAGGATAAAGAAGTTGGAATATGGGGAAACATTAAAAAAGAAGGTGCAAAAAGTAGTGGGGAATGTAAAGTGAATGGGAAAAGAAAACAGATATAAAGTAGAATAGGTCTCAATGCCAAAATGGCATGTGCAAATATAACAAAAGAGAATTAGTAGGAAGAATTAAGAAAAATAAGAGTGGTAAAGCCAGAAAAAAATTCTGAATAAGTTATTTTTGGTGCTTAGTAACCAGCAGGAAAACATTAGACATCTTTTAAATATTTTCTAGATATCTTAATTTCTTGGATATATAATTTACATTACTTAGAAGGAAGATTTTCTTTGTTATAATATATTGAAATAACATTATTAAGCTATTACTGTTAATCTTTGCTTGAGGAAGTGTTACATGTAGATAATAAGCTTGGGGAAGGAGCTATGAGCTCATGACTAAGTTTTAAAATAATTTTTTCTTGATTATAGAAAATTTGCAAAATACCGAACAGTACAGGAGGAGTAAGGTACAGGAGAAGGAAGTAAGAAACTGCATTATCCATCACATCCACCTTTTTGTTTTAAAGAGCAATTTTAGGTTCACAGCAAAATTGAATGAAGTACAAAGATTTCCCATATACTCCTTGCACCCACTGGCCAAGTCATTTACCAACCTTAAAGCTATCTTAATATCTCTGAGTTGATAACCAGTATCACTTTTTTTGTTTTTCGTACTTATCTTTACTTAAAGCTACTTTCTTTCTGGCCATATCAATCTGGCTAGACTTGTATACTGTTAAAACCTTGGTTTAGGTGGTTAAAATTACTTACCATTGTGAGGCTTCAGTCTCCTTTTACTCTAACACTAGTTTAGTCCTACCTCTGATGTGTGACCCGTGGTGTGACCCATGGCTCTCTAATGAATGTTCTTGAGCAGTGTTCTTTCCTTGGCCTGGTAAAGTTTCACCTCACGCACGGGCAACAAGATGGTTGGAGCTTTTCCTGTGTAGTTCCCTCCTGTCTAATACTCTGCCCACAAATTCCAGCTGCCTAAATCCCTCTCAGATTTGATCAGATATTATATCCAGTTTTCTAGTTGTTTAAAGAAAGAGAACAAGTTCAGTTCTACTTACTCCTCCATGGCATAAGTTGAGGTCTGGTGTCTGTGTTATTTTTGATGTTAAAACATTGAAATAGAGTACGAGAAGATCTCCATGGTTAATCAGCAAGGATTAAGAAGCTACTAGTATTCTGGGTGAATGTAAAGGAAAATCTACTCTGTAAGGATAACACCAACAGATAGTAAAGACTTAAACTGTATATATCAAGATTCCATAAGCAAGTGGGAGCCTGGGTATAAAGTATAAGATTTTCCAGCTGGATTGCAGTGGAATAAGTACTGTTATCAAGTACAGTCAGTACTGTATTTCTAGTGTTTATAGATTAGATAGAAGATTGGATGGAAAATTTTACTGTGAATTTTCAATGAGTAAGTGTATTTCTACAAACTATTGATTAATTATTTTTTTTATTAATTCTCATTTTTACATCTTAGTCTTTTTAGTTCCCCCAAATTGATTGAAGTCACTTTAATCCTGAACTTGCCTGTCTATATAAGACAAGTGTGTTTTTTTTCTAAGTACACCATATCACTTAATTTCAAATCATATTCCCAAATATTACTTGTCTCATCAATGAGACATCAGCAGAGTTAAATATTTTTTGTACCCAGCTATTCATGTAATTGTTTAATCTTTCCTTCCTGTCCCTATCTTAACTGATTCATTTATCGCTGCCCTAGAACATTTAGTATCTTCAGTATCTGTATATATATCATGTATCTATTTCTTTATGACTGATATTGAGAATATTAAAAATAATAGAAATTTTAGTGTGCTAAAACAAAGACTGGGTGTTAGTCAAATGAAGTCTCATTGCATAGACAGTTTTGATACTCTAAATCAGTTTTTTAGCTTTGCTGTTAATGATGAAGAACTTTTAAAAGACAATGTTAGAAAGAGATTTCTAATTTTTCACACCTCCTTAGCACTAGGTTGTAAACTCTGTTGAAAATTTGATCAGGCTGATCTAGTGTCACTGCTAAACTACTTACAGTCTCATGAGCAGCCTCTCAGTAGCTGTCAAATGCTCCTTGCTACTTGTTAGGTAGCTGTGATCCAGCTAACTACTGGCATTTTATCACCTAGGAGTCACATTTGGACACTGATACATGTCTTTGGTCAATACTGGAATTATACAGTGGCTCAGGAATAAGAGAGATCTCTTTTGTAGATCCAACGTGACTGGAAAAGACAGAACTTAATTTGCTTTTGGTCTGCTTTCAGTTCTCTATATCTAAGTCTTATGCTTACTGACATTGGGATTTAAGGACAAAAGATGGGGACTAAATTTTGGATGCAGCATTTTGGATACCTATAATTCACTGGTGTTAAATGGCCATAGCTAGACCATTCTTTACAAAATACCCCTCTTGTAGTCCTCTACCATCTTTTTGTTTTTTTTATTTCCTAACCTTGACTTTTCTTTTAAAAGGAAGTAAAGCAGAGAGAAGGAGGTTTTTGTCATTGGGGATTAATTTTATTAAAAAAAAAAATTACCACCCATAACTAAATGGACTAACTTATTTCTGTAAAAAAGTCTTTTTTTTTTTTTTTTTTTTGCATATAGGGATTAAATCAGTGTGAAGGAATTGTTTTGGCAATGTTATGTTGTCAAACTGTAGTATTTTATTTGTTATTTATTTATTTTTAATGTTTATTTATTTTTGAGAGACAGAGAGAGACAGACTGTGAGTGGGGAGGGACAGAGAGAGAGAGAAAGACACAGAATTTGAAGAGGCTCCAGGCTCTCAAAGCTGCCATTTAATATAAGAAAACATCCATCCATTCCAAACTTCAGTGATGAAAACTGTTCACATTTTCCCATCTTCTTACATTTAGCAAGGAAAAAGAAAAAAAGATTCAAATAAAGCCTTCATATTAATAGACTCCCATTTGTAATTTTAAAATTCATTCAGTTAGGCCCCGAAAAAAAAAAGAAAAAATTCTTATGGTTAATTCACTGTATGTATAAAGGTGGAAGGATGACAAGATTGTATAACAACTTAAAAAAAAAAACAAAACACACAGCTTATTAGGGTACCAGAGTGGCTCAGTCGGTTAAGCATCCGACTTCGGCTAAGGTCGTGATCTCACAGTCTGTGAGTTTGAGCCCTTTTCAGTTTTAACACTACATCTTTTTGGAGTATTAAAAGGATAGTGTGAAAAAGACAGGTTCTCTAATTGGTAATAGACCTAAGTTTGAAAAGTAGATACAGGATATTACGGGCAGACTGATAGACATGGTCATTTATTGGTAGTTGGACTTTCCACTATATAGACACTTACCTAATAATATTTCTACATAGTTCATAACTCTTTCTCCCTCACAGGAAAATTGTGAGGCGTAATAAAATGTTATCCACACATTACAAAAATGTGGTACGTATTATAGTATTTATTCCTGAAAAGTTTTGTAAATATTAAATTAATTGTTGGGGTGCCTGGTGGCCCAGTCGGTTAAGTGTCTGACTTCAGCTCAGGTCATGATCTTGTGGTTTGTGAGTTTGAGCCCCATGTCAGGCTCTGCTGGCAGCTCAGAGCCTAGAGCCTCCTTCAGATTCTGTGTCTTCCTCTCTGTGCCCTCCCTCCCTTGCTCACGCTCTCTCTCTCAAAAATAAACAAACATTAAAAAATTTAAAAAAAATTATATGTTATTATAACTGGCATATGTAATATAAAGGAAACTTGATGAATCCTGTTCAGCAGATAAACATGTCCTTTCTATAATATCAAGTCATATCCACTTTTAACTGTTCTATAAATTTAGATTTAAAAAACATTAGGCCATTTTTATTAGCTGACTGTTGTGAAATAATGATTTTTTTAAATTTTATTTTTAATTTTTTTAAATTTACATCTAAATTAGTTAGTATATAGTGCAACAATGATTTCAGGGGTAGATTCCTTAGTGCCCCGTACCCATTTAGCCCATCCCGCCTCCCACAACCCCTCCAATAACCCTCAGTTTGTTCTCCATATTTATGAGTCTCTTCTGTTTTGCCCCCCTCCCTGTTTTTATATTATTTTTGTTTTCCTTCCCTTATGTTCATCTGTTTTGTCTCTTAAAGTCCTCATATGAGTGAAGTCATGATTTTTGTCTTTCTCTGACTCATTTCACTTAGCATAATACCCTCCAGTTCCATCCACATAGTTGCAAATGGCAAGATTTCATTCTTTTTGATTGCTGAGTAATACTCCATTGTATATATATATACATATATATATATGTATATATATGTATATATATATACATATATATATGTGTGCGTGTGTGTGTGTGTGTGTGTGTGTGTGCATGTTTATGTATATATATATGCCACATCTTCTTTATCCATTCATCCATCAGTGGACATTTGGGCTCTTTCCATACTTTGGCTATTGTAGATAGTGCTGCTATAAACATGTGGGTGCATGTGTCCCTTCGAAACAGCACACCTGTACCCCTTGGGTAAATGCCTAGTAGTGCAATTGCTGGGTCATAGGTAAGTTCTATTTTGAGTTTTTAAAGGAACCTTCATACTGTTTTCCAGAGTGGCCGTACCAGCTTGCATTCCCATGATATAATGATTTTTAAAAATTTTTGTAAAGTATATTTATTTTGAGAGGCAGAGAGAGCAAGTTGAGGAGGGGTAGAGAGTGAGGGGTACAGAGAATCCCAAGCAGGCTTCACACCATCAGCACACAGAGCCTGATGCAGGGCTTGAACTCATGAACCATGAGATCATGAACTGAGGCAAAACCAAGAGTCATATGTTTAACTGGTTGAGCCACCCAGGTGCCCCAAATAATGTTTTTTAAAATAAAGATGTATTAGGGGTGCCTGGGTGGCTCGGTCGGTTAAACATCCGACTTCGGCTCAGGTCATAATCTCATGGTCCGTGAGTTCGAGCCCTGTGTCGGGGTCTGTGCTGACAGCTCAGAGCCTGGAGCCTGTTTCAGATTCTGTGTCTCCCTCTCTCTCTGTCCCTCCCCTGTTCATGCTCTGTCTCTCTCTGTCTCAAAAATAAATAAACGTTAAAAAAAATTTTTTTAATAAAAATAAAAAAAATAAAGATATATTATACACACACACATAGATAATTGATACATGTACATATACATGTATGTAGAAAGAGAGTTAGGAATTAGCTCTGAACTATAGAATGCATTCACCTTTTATTTATGCATACCTTGGAAACTTGTTTGCAAATTAACAATCCTGTCTTAGAAATCTTTTTAATATCTTGCCTGTAGGTCCTTATTTTCTACAATTTCCTTGGAGGAAGAGATTTAATATCAAATTAGATTATAGAAAGAATTGAGTGAATTTAGGTCTTTACCCCTTTCTCAGACCGTAAAGTACTTCATTTACAAGGATAGTTGAGAATTCACTAGAAGACTCGTGAGTGACAATATCTCTTGTAGATGCTTTATTAGTATATACTTAGTTGTTCTAGTACTGTTAAATGATAGGTGTGTAATAGAGTTCATTCATATGAACGGTAAAAATTTGTTTCTTTGTTAGATTTTATAATTTTCACAAAGTAAATTTGAAGTAATTTTACTTGCTCATGTGGTAGTGACATTTTCTTAGATTTTTTTTTAATGTTTATTTATTTTTGAGACAGAGAGAGAAAGCATGAATAGGGGAGGGTCAGAGAGAGAGGGAGACACAGGATCGGAAGCAGGCTCCAGGCTCTGAGCTGTCAGCACAGAGCCCGTCGCGGGGCTCAAACTCACGGACCGTGATATCATGACCTGAGCCGAAGTCGGATGCTTAACTGACTGAGCCACCCAGGCACCCCGACGTTTTCTTAGATTTTTAAGTTCAGGAGTTAAGCAGAGAGAATTCACTTAAGTGCTTATTGAATAAATTTATAATTAAATTCTGAATTATATTTTCAAACATGAAATTAACTAATGTAAAATATTTCACTGTAACTTCAGCTAGTTTCTTCATTTCTTCATCATTCATTCATTCATTCTCTGTTCTATACAATCTTTGGCTAAAAATTATTGTGCATTAAGCTTTTCTACATTTAGGATAATTTCTTTAGCTAGATTCCAGTAATAGAATTACTGGGTCAAAGTTTATAAAATTTTTTTCCAAATTCTTGATGCATATTTATTGCCAAATTGGTTTTGAAAGCATAATACCAGTTTATTGTCCTCAGCATTATTTGAGTGTCCATTTCCTCACATATTATGTGTTTAAGTGAGAATTTAAATCCTATTATTTCTCTAATATATATTTCTTTGATTCACAATGATATTTAACTTCTCCATGTTTTATTTTATTTTATAATTTATTTTAATGTTTATTTTTGAGAGACAGACAGAGACAGAGTGTGACTGGGGGAGGGGCAGAGAGAGAGGAAGACACAGAATCTGAAGCAGGCTCCAGGCTCTGAGCTATCAGCACAGAGCCTGAGGCGGAATTCAAACTAATGAACTGTGAGATCATGACCTGAGTTGAAGTCAGACTCTGAAAGGACTAAGCCCCCCAGGTGCCCTGACAGTCTCCATGTTTTAAAATTAGTCATAATATTTGTTATTGTCCCTGCCCATTTATCTATGTGTTGGGCATTTTTTTCATATTAGTTATTTCTATATTTTCTATATATCAAAAGTACCTAAATGCCCCTGCCCCGGAAAAAAAAAAAAATCACTACCCAAATTAAGTCAAACAACAAACTGGGGAAAAATGTTTGCAGAAAGTATTATCAGAGGTTTAATATTTTTATATAGCCATATATCTTAGATTTTTGTGTAGTGTGAGTGGCATAAAGTTTAAACTTTTGTTGGAGACATAAAACTACCGTTATGATTCTTAATTAGAGGACCATGCTATAAGAAATGTTGCCCTCAGGCCTTCTGAAGGACGTATGGGCGTGTTGTGTTTGTTCCCACTCTAAGTAGGCCATAGGTCTTAATGCTTTCTTTAGGTTTTCTCTCCCCATCTGTACTAATAAGACTTAATTTGTTACTTCTTATTGTTATTAATGTTTCTACCAGTAGCTGTAACTCACGTTTCCTTCTATTCTTTTTCTATACACAGTATGTATACATATACGTATGTATATGTGTGTATAAACTATTATTGGATGATTCTTAATTTTTTATGTATTTGGATCACACTATAATCCACTAGGTTAAATAGCCACTCTAAATCATCAAAAATTACAAATTTTTCAAGGATTCCCAAAAAGGAAAATGAAGTTAATTTGAGAGTATACATGGTTTAAATATTTGCATATTCAATATTTACTTTAAAATTTTTACTGTTCAGTAGAAATTGAATCAAAATGTTGTCTTATGTTTGGTAATATCATGCCAGCAGGCAAGGGACCATGCCATGATTTACCTGCATGGATGGGTAAGTGTTACTCTCCAGTCTTGGAATCATCTGTGTTCAAATGTTATCTTTAACTGCAGGGCTTTCCCCCAGAACCTTCTGGAGTTTCTTATTTCTAGTGGCCCTGATGCCTCTACTATGAGAGCTAATTGGAAATACTTAGTACCTGTATCTGAAGCTAGAGCAAATGATTCTGCTCTTGCTGTGGCTCCTAGTGGTTCCTCAGGGGTAGACAGGGGGATAGAAAGAACTGGCAAATGTGGGAGAGATTGTGACATTAAGGTCCATTACATGACTTGGTAATATATTACTGGATGTGAGAGAATTATGTGAAATTTTAACAGTCATGGGAAAATATTCTTCCCATTTTACAAATGAGGAATTGAAGACTCACATTCTATTTCACTCAAGGTGAGCATGGGTACTATAAACAGATGGAGAAGATGAATTTAACTTTGGATGTGATCAATTTAAAGAGAAGTATCATGTTAGGAACTTCAAACAGTAATTTAGAGCAGCAGGTTTGGAGTGTAGTAGAGAGGATAGGGCTAAAGAGATAGGTTTGGGAAGTCTTTTGCCCTGAGGCGATAGTTAAAATATTGGAGATTTGCTGGTGATGTATTATGGAGTGGTCATGGTAGCAGAGCCACTCTTTCTGGAGTATAGATCTTGACTGCCTGGCAGCATTAATTTTGTTCAAGGGAGGTTATAGAACTTGGACATATGAGCTAACATTATGGATAGGTTTTTTTTCTGCCCTATCCCACTGTATCACCCTGTCGGTGGTGATGTGCTTGTACTCCACACATTCCAAAGGTAGAAGGACAAGCATACCACTTAGAAGATGCTTCGGAATTTTTAGTTATGTAGTTTGAGACACCTTTTCTCCATTGATTCTGTGACTCTTCCAATAGTTGTTTTTTTTTTTGCTTGTTTGTTTGTTTTTGAAAGTGAGAGAGGAGAGGGGGAGTGGGAGGGGCAGAGAGAGAGAGAGAGAGAGAGAGAGAGAGAGAATATCCCAAGCAGGCTCCATGCTCAGTGCAGAACTACATGAAAAGAGGCTTGATCTCAAGACCTCAAGAAATCAAGGGTCAGATGCTTAACCAACTGAGCTACCCAGGCTCTCCAGCCAATACATTTTTTATAATCACTGTCTTAGATCCATAGAGAAAGAGTAGAGATTGTTGCTTTTAATTCCACTTGTAAAGAGATATCCATTTTATTACATAATTGAGAAAAACATAGTAGAAATATATTAGCTCCTTTAATATTACAAAGAAGAGATTACGAGGAAGTGATTTGCTTAACTTGGAATGAATGGTGTTCATTGCAAGGACGCAGCAACACTTGTGCTGTTCTGGGGTCCATTCCCCTTCCTCCAAGGCCCACCTGCTGTCTCTGCTTCATGCTCTGCCTCTTGCTTCCTACTTTTCCAAGCTTGGTGGAACATCCTTATTGTTCAGCCTTTTCTTGTTTAGTGGGTAACACTGGTTTGGTGCCAGGCCCAAGATTTGACCAACTGTAAGAAATTGCTTTGGGGCCAGGTTTCTTCTCAGGCAGTAGGGTGACACTGTCACTAGCAAGCAATTTTGAGGCTTCATAGTCTCTCCAGGAAAAATTCACAATTCTTTTTTGAGGTGAGATTTGCCACTGTGGTCAGAGAATCATGTGATAGGTTTGGGAGTAGTTAGTGGAAGGACAGGTTGTGTGGGATACGTGTATTTAAAGAACATGTAGTAAGAATCACTAGTAGGTGGGCGTGTGGGTGGCTCAGTCGGTTAAGCGTCTGACTCGGCTCAGGTCATGATCTCGGGGTTTGTGGGTCCGAGCCCTGTGTCGGGCTCTGTGCTGACAGTTCAGAGCCTGAAGCCTGTTTCAGATTCTGTGTCTCCCTCTCTCTCTGCCCCTCCCCTACTCATGCTCCATCTATGTCTCTCAATAATAAATAAATATTAAAAAAAAAAAGAATCACTAGTAGGGATTGTTTGCAACTATAGGAATATTATTATTCCCATATTCATTATGTACTTTGGGGATGAGCCATGTTTCCACAGGAGATAAGGCAATCAAAAGGAAGATATCATGTTCCTCATGTGTGTTAGGGTAGAAAAAGTGTTGAGAAACACGATCTAAGAAGTGTCATTCAACTTGAAGAGGTTAGGAGATGTTTCTAATAACATACTTTTTATCTAAGTGTAATTTTAACAGATGTCTACTCTCTTGTGGTACTTGGTAACCACGGAGTAATTCTCATTTTGAGTGTTTGGCAATTCTGGAATGGGGAAAGAATTGAATGGACAGAGCAATTGAATTTCTACTAGCTTTCTCTTTTCATGACACGCATGATATTTTTCATGAAAATGAAGAAAATATTCATTTTTGCAAATGCTATCAGTCTTTAACAATCAGAAATTCACTTGGCAAGAGAAATGGTGTAGCTGTACAGAATTGTGGTTATTATTACATTGTTTTGTTTACTGTAAACCTGGCTTAATATTGGTAAATATAGTGTAGCAGAAACTGAACTGTTGTGAGCTATCTGGGCATCAGTCCAAGATATCATTAAAAATACTGCCTCAGACTAATTTGAGTTTATGAATAATATTTTGTTAACAGCTCAACTGAAATTGAGCCACATGGTGTAGCTTAAAATTCTGAATCCACAAGATAATGAGAATAGTACAAGTGTATAGTGCATACTTAATATTCTATATTTAAATGATAAATTTATATGTAATTTTGTGTTAACCTGTAAACTATAAGCATCCAAATGCTTAATATGATTTGCTGTTTTTAAAGTTTGCTTAATGCTGTGGTTTGCTGATAATTTGAATTCTTACAAACTAATATACTATGTTATTGGTTTAATAATCATACGTAAAGACTAAGGACAGGTTGCCTGAACAAATATTAAAATGGACTTTGAGTACCCATATTAGCATAGAGATGTGCAAATAGCTGGAGTTTATGTTAATATTCACCAAGAAGATTGAAGGATATAAAGTTGTTGGAAAGGTCCAATTACTTAATTCATTTATTTTAATAATGAAAGATAATAATTATAACAATAGGTTATGGAGATTATTAATGTTGAGTTATAAATTATCAATTATATTAGGCATGACAAAGGGAACGAGGTTATAATAAGTGACATGATCAAAGACAAAATCCCCTTTTAGATGTTTCTTGTCAAGAAAAGCTATATTTGCTTTTTTTCTTTGTGTGCTATTTTAATTAGTTTAAGTTCTTTCTGAACAGACATGTATAAACTCCCATTAAATAGCAATGGGAAGAGTTGTTTTTCTGTCACTGTTAGTGTGTAAGATATTTTTGTAATGAAAAGGTATGTGCATTAAAGAGTGAATTTTAAATACACATCTTCTCGGGGCGCCTGGGTGGCTCAGTCGGGTAAGCTGCCGACTTCGGCCCAGGTCATGATCTCGCGGTCCGTGAGTTTGAGCCCCGTGTCGGGCTCTGTGCTGACAGCTCAGAGCCTGGAGCCTGTTTCAGATTCTGTGTCTCCCTCTCTCTGACCCTCCCCCGTTCATGCTTTGTCTCTCTCTGTCTCAAAAATAAACGCTAAAAAAAAAAAAAAAAAAAAATTTAAAAATATACATCTTCTCAATACATACTTTATTTATTTTCCAGGTTAGCACTCTACGTATATGAATATCTGCTCCATGTAGGAGCTCAGAAATCGGCCCAAACATTTTTATCAGAGGTATGTTTTCTTTATTTTTTATATTTTATTTTAATATCTTATAGAAGTGGATGCAAATATTCTGTAACAATTATTTGGAAAAACTGTCATTACATACTATATAGAGAATGCTCAGTTATCAGTATGCCTCATACTCTTTGTAGATTATTTATAAGCATTTTTAGTACTGCATTTTCATGCCAATAAGCTTCTACTCAACTTTTTAGCCATTTATCCCCCTGTAGAAATAGAAACTAATATTAGCCTTGGCAACAGTAATCAAGAAAGCAAATTTGCTTTAAAAAAAAAAAAAAGACAAATATCACCATATCTCTAGTTTTAGCAGTGTCTTATTTTGGCATTATTCATAATTTTGGAAAATAAGAGTTTTGTTTGTTTTTATTTTGTATGGATAATAGTGGATTTATGACTAAATTTAGTTAGAAAACATTTTGATAATCTTATTTCAGGTTTTTGTTTCTTTGTGTATTTTTCTCTTCACATTTTTCAGTTTAAATTTCAGCTTTCTTACAATGGTACTTTTTCTTCTTCAATTTATATAATGATGAGGATGAGGAGGATTTTACTGACTTCTGTTCCATGTCAGGCACATAATATGCCAAGGTACTTTACATATATTATCTTGAATTCTTTTAAGAAATTTGTTAGGCAGATGGTATTATTCCTGTTTACTGATAAGAACAGCAGGGCTCAGAGAATTTATATAACTGGCTCATAGTCATGTAGCTGAGTGAATTGCAGAATTGGAATTCAAACTTAGATCTTCATTTATTCCAAAGCTTCTGGTGTTCCCCCCATATTGGTTCTGTCCAGTTTGCTATTCATTAGCTTTATGTGGCTTTTTCAACACTTGAAATACGTCTAATCCTGTACACACTGGATTTTGAAGATTTAGTGTGAACAGAAGAATATAAAATATGAGTCATTTAAAATTTTTGATCGCACATTGAAATGATAGTATTGTAGATATATTGGGTAAAATAAATTACTAAAATTAATTTTACCATTTTCTTCTTTTTTAATGTGGTCACTAGAGAATTTAAAGGTACATATGGAGCACTTATCTGTGGCCTATGTTTGTATTTTTATGGGACAAGTCCTAGTCAAAATAATATTTCTAGTGATCTCGTTAGTTTGACCTCCACCAGATCAGGGACACGACAGGCTATTCCTTGACCAAAGTGCCTTGCTAGAGTACAACCTTCTTGAGAATCACTTATTCCTAAAACAAATACACAAGTAAACACATATAACCTCCAATCTTTTATCTAATTAATTAGTATATGTGAACTATTAGGGCCTATTTGCAAATAAGGAATTTGAGAGGTATGTCCAGAACATATAAGAAGTCAATTATTTTAACGTAGAATGAATATATAGAGTGTAATAAAATTGGATTTTAAAGTTTATTCAAATCAAAACAGAAGTTTAGTGTATTTATATCTTCTTAAATCATTAATTAGAAGACTTTGTGTATGACCTTTCTTGCCACATTGACTGCTGGTTTTTTCAGAGGCAGTGACTGAGATTGTAAAAAGGATGCTCCTAATATTTGTATGCTTAATCACTGCCAACTTCCAGTATGTTTAAAAGAAACTAAAGACAGCCATGCAGATTTAAAATTATTATTTTAGGGGCACCTGAGTGGCTCATTCGGTTAAGTGTCCAACTTTGGCTCAGGCCATGATCTCAAGGTTTGTGAGTTCGAGCCCTGCCTCATGCTCTCTGCTATCAGCACAGAGCCTGCTTGGGATCCTCTCTCTTCCTCTCTTTTTCTCTCCCTCCCCCACTCACATGTGTGTGCTCTTTCCCTCAAAAATAAACATTAAAAAATTATTTATTTATTAAAAAATAATTTTTAATATTTATTTTTGAGAGAGACAAAGAAAGAGTGAGAGAGGGGCAAAGAGAAAGGGAGACACAGAATCTGAAGCAGGCTCTAGGCTCTGGGCTGTCAACACAGAGCATGACACCCAGGCAGCCCCCAGAAAAATTTTTTTAAATAAAATTTTTATTTTAATGCAGTTGAAAACATGATGAAACTTTAATGAAGAGATTTACTGATCTCTTTCCTTAGGTCAGGGAACATTTGGAATTGACTCATCTTGCTGAATCCTCAGGGGTTCCCATGACTATATTTTCTTACCAACTTTATAATATGTCAGATGCAGTGATTATTAAACTTCATCAAAAAAGAAAAATGTTGTTAATTTAAGGAAGTTCAGCTGTTTTGACTCAAATGGATCATGTGGATTGAGCATAACTAGGTTGAGATAACTAGATAATGTACTGATACACCTTGAGTTCAATGGAAAATGGATATATAAATTTTCTAGGGCTATTTGGTAAAAATAAAATTACAATTTCAGAAGACATTCACACTTTTCTGACAAGTATTTACCAAGATTTTATTTTCTCTGGCTTCATTTGGAATACAAAACTGAAGTTTCTCTGAATTATCAGTCTGGTTCAGTTTCACAAGAGGAATCAATTAAGCTGAAAACAAACTATTGTCACCAAGAAGATACATTATTTCTGGATTTTGGAGAGGAGTGTGTGTGATTCCGAGAACCGTTCTTTACTTTCTAGCTTGCCAAACTCTGAGTGGCACTGTGAAAATACATTCTCATTACCTAAATATCCAATATAGTGTTTGCCATATTGTAGGGAATGGCTAAATTAATTGAGGTGTAAGTTTGCCAAAATGTAAAAGAATAAGTTAGATCTATTTGGACTTAATATGGATAGACTTCCAAAACATTTTCAAATAAAAGAAGCAAGCTGAAGTATGCCATTTACATGGAAACCTTTGAACATCAAGGAACATGATGCAATACTGTGTATTTTTGTGTGTACATATTTATGAGTGTGAAGTATATTGAGAGGTCTGAAAGAATATACATGCCAGACTAGTTTCTGAGAGTAGGAATTTTAAAGTGATTAGAGGGGAATTTTATCCTTACTTGCATATACATATATGCCACATATGCCACACACACACACACACACACACACACACACACACACACACACACATATATATATAGTTTGTACAGTTATTTACAAGTAAAAATAATAGAAAATACAAAATTATCTCAATTTTAAAATGGAGCCTTGGAGGTTGATTTGTGATAGGCCATTTGAGTGCACCCTAAAGTTCTAAATAATTTCATTTGGTTAAGTTTCGGTACTTTTCTATCTTATACTAAGTACTAATTTCGGTACTAATCTCTCTCATACTAAGTTTTCACAATACCTAGCTGCTTGTATTTGCCTATACATACTATAGATTTCTATCTCTGGGCTTTACTGTACCTAATCCTCACCCTCCTCACCTGACTAGCTTAGAAGTAGCTTTTCCTAGGAATGCTTTCTTAGGCTTCACTTCTTTAAGTTGACAGTGCACTCCTACTGAAGACTTCTGATACTGTTTCAGGAAGCTTGGACTTGATCTTCTTGGAAAAGGGAGCTTTTGAAATGTTGTTGTTGTTTTTAATTTTTTTTAAACATGTGTTCATTTTTGAGAGTGTGAGAGAGCGTGAGTGGGAGAGGGGCAGAGAGAAAGGGAGACACAGAATCTGAAGCAGGCTCCAGGCTCCGAGCTGTCAGCACAGAGCCCCACGCGGGGCTCAAGCTCACGGACTGTGAGATTATGACCTGAGCTGAAGTTGGACGCTTAACTGACTGAGCCAGCAGGTGCCCCAGGCTTTGGAAGGTTTTTAAGTAAAAGAAAAACATAGTTTGGTTTGTACTCTGGTATCTTTGTGAATGGTGGTACCCCTTCCCTCCCCTCCCAACTATGGTTTGTAAAGAAAGGAGAATGTAATCTTTTAGAGCTTTGTACCCTAGTTAGCATTGCTTTCTCTCTTATTTTTACTTGGATCATATGGAAAATTTAAGTCAGCTTGTTGTAGAACCAGTTCTTAAGTAATTTGAGAAATAAAGGACCATCTTATCTAAATTCTGGTGAGTCTATCCCCAAGTATTTTTACATAATTCACAAGAGTTACACAAGGAACTTAAGGAAAAACTAGGGAGACCTGTTTATTTGGGTTGGGTATTGTGATAAAAAGGAAATGATTGAAATAGCACCAATTACTCAGATGTTCAGTGTTCCTATATTGAAGAAGTTAGAATCATGAGGGTATGGATGACTATGATGTTAATGAGCCCTTTGGCACCAGGATTTGCTGTGCTGGGCCATCTCTTTCCTTAGTATGGGTTTACTTATGCATGAAGTTGTGAGAAAGTCAAATTGGAACTCCCTGTATCATCTGAACAAGTAAACTGTGTATCTCAGCAGCCCAGGCTGTCACGGGATTTTGCCTTTCTGATAATGCCCTTTGCCTGGTCTGTCAGAAACTGAACTGCTCTTGATAGTTTTTATTATCAGCCAGAAGAATAGGGCACTATTAACCCAGCATCTTTTTTTTTTTTTTTTACTAGTTAAAAGAGGTAGCATTGAACTAATGATAGAAATCAAAACATCTCTGTACCCAGGTTATGTTAACTAGTTCATTGTTAGATCTGATTCATGATAGATTCTAAATCATTACCTGAATGTTGTTTTCTACAACCTTAACGTTTCTACGACCTTAAATATTTTTACCTTCAACAGGACAAAATTGAAAATTCTTTAGAAATGTTTTCAATGTAGATCTCTTCTTCACCTTTATCTTTTATTATCCTTCAGTATTCAAAAATTACATACAGAATGTTAAGAAATCTTTACAATTTGGGGAGGGGAAAGAAAAGAAATCTTTACAATTCTGTATCAATTTTTTGTTACTTTGAGTTCATTGGAAACTATCCTTTCTTGGTTATCTCATTTCATTATGCAAAGACAATTCCAACTCATACCTGAAATTTTGCATGGTATTTATCATGCCTCCGCATAAGGCTTGGTGACCTCACCAAATAAAGTTAAGAATTAGAATGTTGCAGAGATCAAGATTTTTCCCCCTTCTTAAGAATTTTACATTGTTTAGATTTCTAGCCCTTATGCACAACTTCATGCATAAGTAAACCCATACTAAGGAAAGAGATGGCCCAGCACAGCAAATCCTGGTGCCAAAGGGCTCATTAACATCATAGTCATCCATACCCTCATGATTCTAACTTTTTCAATATAGGAACATTGAACATCTGAGTAATTGGTGCTATTGTTTAGATTTCCATTGTTTAGATTTCTAGCCCTTATTTGCCATAAATTAGCCTGTAAGTTAGTCAGAAAGAGAAGCTTGAAAACATCCAACAGATTGCTTCTTCAGATTTTATTAGGAATGCTCAGTTTTTGAACATAATAGATTCTAAAATACTTTTCTTTCTGTTTACCTTTCACTGAGAAGAGAAAATAGCAACGATTTCCTAAACAGTTTCTTGAACTATAACTTGGAGGCAACATAGTATTGTGGGTGAGAGCAATTTCTTTGTGGCCAGACTGCTGAGTTTGAATTATGTTCTACATTTTATTTACTTACTCAGTTTTCTTTTCTTTTTCTTTCCTCCTTCCTTCCTTCCTTCTTGAGAGAAAGTGTAAGCAGGGGAGAGGGGCGGGGGGGGGGGGAGAGAGAGAGAGAGAGAGAGAGAGAGAGAGAGAGAGAGAGAGAGAGAGAGAGAGAGAATCTTAAGCAGGTTCCACATTCAGCACAATTCCCGTTGCAGGACTGGACCCTACAACCCTGGGATCATGACTTGAGTGGAAATTAGAGTCAGATGCTCACCTGACTAAGCCCCCCAGTGCCCCTACTGATTCAATTTTCTTAATTATAAGAAGAAGGTAATTGCGATAATACTTTAGAGTTGTGCTGAGGTTTAAATGAATTAGTGCATATATATATATATATATATATATATACATACATATATATATATACACACACACACTCTATATATATAGTATATATATAGTATATATATACTACTTAGAAGGGTCTAGCATGTAGTACACACTCAAACGTGTTACTTTTAAAATTCTTGACCAATTCTTTTTTATCTTGTGTAGTTTCTCTACTACAGTACAAGTGTAAATATATGGCTCTGTACACCTGTGTGCTCCAGGTATCTCCACTTGAATGGCCTGCAATCCTCCTGCCTTGTGTGGTTACCTTTCCTATCAAATAGTTCCAGCTCTCATCCCTAATTTATAGGTTCCCACAAGTCTTCTCTGACATCTCCAGGCCTTCCTAGGGGGAGAGGGGGCTTGAGGTTCTCTTTGCTATAATTTCTTGCCCCCACCATTACAGCCCCACTGCTTCTCCTTCTGTGACTGCTACCTTTTCTTTGTCTGAAGTTTCCTGTTTCTCTCATAGCCTCAGAGCTCCACTGATTTGTTGCTCTTGTGTATAAAAGATTCTTATTGAAGTTAGGGGAAAACTGAAGGGTATTCAGCCTTGTACTGTACAGGCAACAACATCGACTTGAATATCAGACACAACTATTCTTAAGCTTTTTGGTCTCCTTGCCACAGGGAATGTCTTACTCGCTGTTTTTCCTGTGGACTCCATTTGCCTTATGTCTTGTTGATTCCTCACAACCTCTCCCGTTTTCTCCTTTTCTGAATCCTCCCAGACTCCTCAGACATCTTCTTCCTGAGAGACTGTCAGCAGCCTCTTAAACTCTTGTTACTTTATCATGTAGTATATTAGGTCTTCGTTCTCTACTTTCAAACCATTCCCAGGGGCCTCTATCTTTCTAGGCCAAAAAATAAAAACAAAAGTTAGAAGGAATCCATCAGGGAGTTTTCCCAATAAAAGGTATCATCTTTGAAAATGGGATGTGTATCTCAGCAGCCCAGTGTCTCACCTGGGTGTAGCCTTTAAGACGACTTCTACCTTCTAGAATGGAGCACCACTATTCAATAAAACTTTATGTGATTAGGAGATGATCTCTAATCTGTGCTTCTAATAATTTCTCCACTAGTATCATTTAACTATTGAGCACTTGAAAAGTGGCTAGAATAATTGAGGAACATTCAGTTAACATAATTTTAAATTTAAAGAACCACATATGGCTAGGGGATACCATGTTGAATAGCACGGTTTTGGATTATGTGCTTTAAAATATGAACAGATTTTGGGGTGCCTGGGTGGCTCAGTTGGTTGATCGTCCGACTTTGGCTTAGGTCATGATCTCGCTGTCTGTGAATTCGAGCCCCGCATCAGGTTTGCTGCTGTCAGCCTGTCAGTGCAGAGCCTGCTTCGGATCCTCTGTCCTCCTCTCTCTGCCCCTTCCCTGCTTGTGCTTTCCCAAAACTAAATAAATATTAAAAAAATATATATATGGACAGGTTTTTCTTTCTGTCTTATGTCTATTTGGTTAATTTTTAAAATTAAAATGCCATTTTTTTCCGTTTTTTTTTAAATTTAGTATATCGATGCATCTATACATGGAAGATTTTAGAAAATTAGTGTGAAAACTAGGTTATATCAAAATTAAAAGACTCAGGAATTTTGTCTAGGAACAAACATATACATACATGTACAGGTTCTTTTTATTAAAGTTTATTTATTTTGAGAGAGAGAGAGAGCCTGCATGTGAGTGGGAGAGGGTCAGAGAGACAGGGAGAGAGAAAATCTGAAGCAGGCTCCACACTCTTAAGTGCAGAACCTGATGCGGGGCTTAAAACTCATGAACCGTGAGATCATGACCTGAGCCAAAATCAAGAGTCAGATGCTTAACTGACAGAGCCACCCAGGCACTCCTACAGGTTTTCTTTCTCTTTTTCTTTTCTTTTTTTTTTTACCTTTATGTTTTATTTATTTATTTTTTTTGAGAGACACAGACAGCATGAGTGGGGGAGGGGCAGAGAGAGGGAGAGAGAGGATCCCAAGCACTCTATGCCTGTCAGCACAGAGCTTGATGTGGGACTTGAACTCATGAAACCCACAGATCATGACATGAGTTCTGGCCAAAAGTTGAATGCTTAATGCTTAGCTGACTAAGCCACACAGGTGTCCCACAAGTAGTTTTTACTTTTAATGAGAAATCCTGTGACTATTATCTCAGACTTTAAAGGCAAGGAATTAGGAAAAGTATATGACATGTTAAAAATGGCTAACACATTCTTTTATAACTGAATTTTTTTCTCAAAGAAGATTTAAAAAGCACTACAGGTTCTTTTCTTAACACAGAAATTAGCTCTATCTGTTTATGGTATTAATAATTTTGAATATTGGTTCTCAAGAAGTATGAAAGGATTTAGGAATACTCTGCGAAGTTTGGAACTCATAAGCTTCAAAACTACTGCTGTACTATTGGAGATGCTGTCGAAGTGGGTCTGGATCATTCAAAAAGGTCCCACACTGACAAGGCTAGAACCTCTGAAAGGTGCTGCTAACATCCAGAATTGTCCCCTGCTGCTGCTGCTGCTACAACAGCAACTACTTCACTTCTGGAGCCAGGGGCAGGAAGCTTCTCTTCTTCCCCCTGCTCTTTGGTCTCCAGCTACTGTCCTTCTGCTGGCAGAACTGAACAGGAAACTAGCTGTCAGGGAGCCTGAGAACTGTAATTTTCAGAGTCCCAGCACCTAGTGTAGAATGGAGTATAGAAGGTGAGTGTGGGGCCTAGAGATAATAGGTGAATTACCAATATCCCTTGCCAGAAGCAAATAATGATGAAAAGTTAAGCAAGTGTGTGTGTGTGTGTGTGTGTGCGCGCGCGCGCGCATGTGTTTGTGTGTATCAGTTTTTATTTATACAAGTACTAATTTATTATATATACTGTTACATGCTTTGATTTTTGTTTCATTTGTTTGACTTCACTTTGGTTCATGAAACTTCATAATTTTTTTTTAAGTTTATTTATTTTGAGAAAGAGAGAGAGAGAGAGAGAGAGGCAGGGAGGAGCAGAGGGAGAGAGAGAATCCCAAGCATGCTTTGCACTATCAGCACAGAGCCCAATGTAGGGCTTGATCACGCAACCCTGGGGTCATGACCTGAACCGAAATCAAGAGTTGGGCATTTAACTGACTGAGCCACCCAGGCGTCCCGCTTCTTCGTTCTTTTTATGATGCTAGGGTATTTCTTTCTATGAAATGTGCTGTGATATATGTTACCATCACATTTAGGTTGTTTTGCAATTACAAACAATGCTTCACTGAAAATTATTACATTTATGATTTTGCACACACGATCATAGGATGCATTCCTAGAAGAAGAATTGCTCTTTCAGATAGTATGGGCACTTGTAAATTATAATTCTCATTTATGAACCATATGGCTTGTCTTACCCCTACCAATTTACTTTTTGTTCAGTCAATATTTAGTGCTACACCTATGTAGAAATGCTGAAAATCCCAGGTCATATAGTAGAGACACAGCATAACCACAGACAGGGCCTTTAAATGTAGAAAATGGCAGTGGGAATGGGCATCATGATTTATGCATAAGTTACCAGAGAATAGAGCTTTCAGCTGGGCAAATGATGGAAGGAAGGAATGTGGATGATTCAACAACAAAAAGCCCTAGGACAAAGAATACATATTGGAGCTAGGATAATGGAAGAAGGAAAAATAGAATTAAGAGAGAAAAATTATTTGCATAGATGTCATTCAAACACCAAAAAAGCCTGAAGCCTGTGAAACTCAATACAACAGAAAATGCCTTTTCATAAAAAGCAGAATTGTTTCTAAAATGACTATTGACATTTAGAAGTATTTTCTGGCCATTCCTCAACCATATCCATCATTAATACATGTTTGCTAAAAAAAATTAAATTTCAGAGATGAATATGATATTAAAATAAAAGTCACCCTTTACCCTTTTCCAGAGGTAATAGTTGTAAGTTTGGTATGATTTCTTTAAATGTATACACCGAAATGCACATATACATATGCATACATTTTTTTAAAAGAAAAGGTTTATATTATATATATTATTCTCCAATCTTCCACATCTCCCACTTGAAAAACCAATATAGCATGGCTCTCTTTCATGTAGGTATGTTGTATTCTTTTTAATGATTGCACACTCTTCTATAGTATGCAAGTATCAAAATATATTTTTATATTCACTATTGGTGAATGTTTTCAGGTTGTTTCATTTTTTTAATGTTTATTTTTTTTGAGAGAGAGAGCACACATGTGTATGTGAGTGGGGGAGGGGCAGAGAGAGAGGGAGAAAGAGAATCCCAGCAGATTCAGATCTGTAGATCAGCATCATCTCATGCTTCCTATAAGCAAATAATACCTGGAGTAGTAATTAGTTTGGAGGCAAAAAATAGCACTCACTATGGAAACCTATTCCTATGTAGAACCCTTTCTTCTTTAGAAATACCTAAAGCATTGATTGTTTATTCAGTAGTTATCAAAGGATGGCTTTTGTGTTAATTTCAATACGATGGACCAAAGTTTTACCTGCTTCTGTCACATACTTGAAATTTAAAGTGAGAAAGATGAACTTTACGTAGTAAAGAATTTTATAAGGATGAAAAAAGATGTTGTATGTGAAACATTTTGAGCTTCTCTGAGGAACAGTAAGATGTAATAACTGTTTAAAATATAAATGCATTAGTTTAGATTCCTTTCACAAAAGTGCCTATTGAGTGTAAACCACGTAGGTATTTTCCCCAACTACTTTATCTCGTGAAATTGCTGATGGTTGGTTGTGGAAGTCCAGGAAGGAAACTGCTGAGCACCAGATACGGAGCAGTGGGACTCATGTTAGACTGTGAGACTAATCCTGCTGCCAGCACAGTCTAGCACTGGAACCTAATCATGCCACTTTAATGTAAGTCATCACACCCTCTCCTTTTAATTGAGAATAGTGCTGTCTGCTTTTTTTTCATAGTCATATCTGTAAGTCAGGATGACCTGAGATGAAATGTAAGGATGCTACTTTAAAAAGCTCGCTGTTAATCTCATTAGGATGATTCCAAGAATTAGGAATATTTGTGTGTCTGGGCACATCTGTGAGGGTCATTATTATGCCCTCTCAAGAAGACATCAAAAAGTGAACAAAAAGAGAAAAGATTGAGAGATATATGAGACACAGGTTTTTGACTAAATTATAACTTTAGCAAGACATCAGAGTTTTGTTATTCTAAGACTCATTATGTACTACCATTCCTTTTTTCATGAACTAAGAAGATACAATAAATGATTAATTGGAATTCAGATAAAAAGTAGTATTGATTTAAAAATTATTTGTGTTGGGGTGCCTGGGTGGCTCAGTCAGTTAAGTGTTTGACTCTTGATTTTGGCTCAGGTTATGATCTCACAGTCATGGGATCGAGCCCCATATCAGGCTCCATGCTGGGTGTGGAACGTACTTAAGATTCTCTGTCCCTCTCTCCCTGCCCCACCCCTGTGTGTATGCGTGTGTGAGAATTCAAGTTCGGATTTGGCTTTTATTTGTATAACATATTCTGGTTCATTGTTCATATATAGGTAATTTCTTTGTTTTTTGAGAGCAAATTACTGCAAAGCTTACATTGGTTTACATTTTGTATATTTAAGAACTCTAAAAAAATTATGATTTCAGTGATTTTAATTATGTTTTTTCATCTTTAAGCAGTTACTTTTTTCTTTTTTTAATTTCAGGCCACTTTCTGAGTTCCTATCTTAAAACTTTTTTTTTTTAAATCCTTTAGAACAAAAATTTCTAAGTTCTTCCATAGTAGGTGATAGAAAGAATTCCTTGTTTTTTTTTAAATCTATAATTATGTAGTTTTTTACTTCCTCTTTATATTAAGGTCCTATGGGCATATTTTGCTAATTGGGATATTGTTAAATAATTTTTAATTATTTAAACTAAAAAACTAAATCATACTTATACATAAAGATAGAACCATGGGTTTGTGACTCATGACCCCTGAAATCAAGAGCCCCTTCTCTGAATGAATCAGCCAGGCACTCCTACATAAAGATTGTTTATGAGACCTTTCTGGATCACCTTAGTTAAAATTATAGCTCACTTCTTACTTTTTTCCTTTTTTTTTTTTTTTTTTTTTTCCTTCTCTGCTTTGTTTTCCTCCTTAGCATTTGTTGCCTGCTACTTTTTTTTTTAATATATGAAATTTATTGTCAAATTGGTTTCCGTACAACACCCAGTGCTCATCCCAAAAGGTGCCCTCCTCAACACCCATCACCCACCTTCCCCTCCCTCCCACCCCCCATCAACCCTCAGTTTGTTCTCAGTTTTTAACAGTCTCTTATGCTTTGTGTTGCCTGCTACTTCTAATACAAATACAATCTCCTTTTTTTTCTTTTTGCTTTGTTTATGGTCTGTCTTCTCTATAAAGTATAATCTCCCTGAATGCAAAGATTTTTATCTTTTGTTTACTCCTATCATTGCTTAGAAAAGGCACTGTATAAATCCTACCCAGTTTTCAAATCTCTAAATTTAATTTGTAAACAGTATTTAGTGAGAAATTTTAATTTTTAAGAGATACTGACCTTGTTTTAAATTTTTGGTAGTGAATGCCAAGCCATCTGAAATATAAACATTGGGAAAGTTAATATCATCTTTTTTAAACTGTTATTTTATGGAAGACATGCCTTCTTACTCTCATCCCCTGAAATCAGGAATTTGTTTAAAATATCAATCCTCAAGGCATCATTGGGAGTCTGCACATATTAAGCCCAGACATTTGCAAATTTCTGGATTAGTGGTGATTAAGTAAAATGCAGTTTTGATGTGCCTTAAGATCCTGAGATACCTCCAATTCCAGAAGTCTCTCTTAAAAATCGGGCACAGTGGGAAGCAAATTCAGGAAAATACTGCTGGCATCTTCTCTCATAAACCATCAAATCAACAAATAACTATGTAAAGTGAGCTCTTGTAAAACTTGAGTAAAGAATACTATCAAAATGATTAAAATCTCATATATTAACTTAGTATTTTTAATGGGGAAATATTGCTTTGTAATATGTGTGGGAAAAGGTATTATTAAGAAAGTATTTAATATCTCTTTTATTCATTTTAGATAAGATGGGAAAAAAACATCACATTGGGGGAACCACCAGGATTCTTACATTCTTGGTGGTGGTAAGTATCTTTTATTCCATTTTTATTAGATTAATGATGTATTCTTGTAGGCCTGCACTATACCTGTTTATTATTTCATGTTTATTTTTAATTTTTTTTCATTTTCTATAATTATTTTCTGAAAGATAGCACTTAAAAAAAAAGTCAAAGTCAAAACCAGAATTAGTGTTCTTTAACTTAAAGACACTATTATTAAGTCAAACTGGAGTTGGGTTTGGTATGGAATCCCCAACTGTAAGTATGATTTGGTATTAGTCAGCTTGGGCTGCCATAATATTAATTTTATTTATTTATTTATTTTTACGTTTATTTTTGAGACAGGGAGAGACAAAGCATGAATGGGGGAGGGTCAGAGAGAGGGAGACACAGAATCTGAAACAGGCTGCAGGGTCTGAGCTGTCAGCACAGAGCCTGACACGGGGCTCGAACTCACGGACTGGGAGATCATGACCTGAGCTGAAGTCGGCCGCTTAACCGACTGAGCCACCCAGGCGCCCCGTGGGCTGCCATAATAAATTACCATAGACTTCTTGGCTTAAACAACAGAAATTTATTTTCTCACATTTCTAGAGGTTGGACATCCAAGATGAGGCTGTTAGAATGATTTCTTTCTGGCGAGGTCTCTCTTCCTGGCTTTTGGATGCTGGCCTTTTTACTGTGTCTTCCCATGGCAAAGAGAGAGAGAGCTCTCTGGTGTCTCTTCTTATAAGGGCACAAGGTCATCATGAGGGTCCCACCCACATAAGCACATCTAAGCTGGGGATACTGAAGGTGGAAGTGGTGGTGAATTTTTAGGACAGTGAGGAAAAGTCCAAAAAAAAAACTGAATTAGTTCAATATAGACTCAGGGATAGAACTGTGTAGGAACACAAAAAAGACTCTCAGACTTCCCTGAAGACCCAGTTGATACCAGAGCTTATCAATTTCATTGTAGTACCAGTATGTCCAGATATGTGATTTTTCTGCAGCAGCATTGGTAGTTCAGGTGTCTGTATGGACAAGTTAGGCTGTTTGTTTGTTTGCACTTCTTCAATTAGAAGTATTTCCTCTTGAGGGGCACCTGGATGACTCAGTTGGTTAAGCTTTCAACTCTTGATTTCGGCTTAGGTCATGATCTCTCAGTTTGTGGGATCGAGCCCCACATGGGGCTCTGTGCTGATGGTGCACTTGGAGCCTGATTGGGATTCTGTCTCTCCTCTCTGCCCCTCACCTGCTTGTGCTCTCTCTCTCTCTCTCAAAATAAACAAATAAACTTTAAAAAAAAAAAAAAAAGAAGCATTTCCTGTTCAGTGGTTCAGTTATTTAAAAGAAAAAACAAAAGCTGTCTTCTAGTGTCATGCACATGGTATCCTTGGTACACCTTTTAAATGTCGCTCCTGAAAGCATGCCTTACTAGAAGTTTTGTGGTGAATGGAAACGCACTTGATCAGTTGTGGTTTTGGGTTTCCCTTGTTTGTCTCACATATGTATAGCAGAAACAGGTGCGGTCCTTTGGCTCAGAGTTGTTCCTGTATTTGGAACAACGGTTTGTTGCAGTTAAGTGCTATCATTGTGCTGTTTTCCTGGAGATTAAGACTGAGCTCTTATAATGTATAATATTACAAAAGTCAACTTTTCATTTTACATAGTATGCATTTATGATAGCTAGATCTAGATTGTAAGTATTTAGCTGTTTGCTGAATGTAATTGAGTCCCCTCACCTGTTGACACCTTCTATTTTTTATGTTTCCAATTAGGTCTACAAGGTAGCCTAAGAAACCATTTTAGGAGTCTGTGTCTATTGGATTAGTAGGCTGAGTGAGGATTTTGAAAAATTTCCATTAAAGAATTAATTTTACTTCTTGCACCTGTTTCTCATTTGCTCCATTTCTTATGAATGTAACCTGTTTTCATACAGTTGACAGTTGATATTACCTTTAGCTTTTTTGGTCTTAACTGTCAGAAGATACAGCTCTTAAATCTGCCATTGCTTTTCCTTTTTCTTGGGCTTTTAGATTCAGGGAAGCTCTTCTTCTGTGGTTTTGGTATTTAACTAATTTTAATTTATGCATAGTTGGAGATATCAAAGAAATGATAAATGGACACATATTTTTTTAGAGTATATTTGTTCGGTTTAAATCTAGCACATGCAAAATATATAGGTACAGTATTTTCAGTTTTTAAAAATGTCCTCCCTTAAACTACTAATGTACCCTTTGAGGTCCCTATTTCATCTTCGTAAATAAGTGGTTCTAAATGATTTTGAGATTATGGGATCCTCTGAGAACTGATGCAAAGCTGTGGATCCTCTCCTTCAGAAAGCTGCCCAGATCCTAAGCTTTCTTGATCTTTGGTGTAACCAGCCATGACTGTGGGCCTTAAATCCAGCAGATGCTTGATCTTTTTTTGTTGTTGTTAACTGTTTCAGAGGTCTTTTTGATTTCTCCCCCCCCTTTTTTTTTGATAGGACTTATTTTTTTTTTTTAAGAGCAGTTTTAGTAGTTCACACCATAGTTGACAGGAAGGTACAGATATTTCCCATATACCTTCTACCCCGACATAGGTATAACCTCCCCCATATTAACATCCCCCATCAAAGTGGTACATTTGTTATAGCTGATGAACCTACATTGATACATTTATAACTACCCAAAGTCCACAGTTTACATTATAGTTCTTGGTGTTGTACCTTCTGTGTTTTAAAAAAAAATTTTTTTAACAGTTATTTATTACTGAGAGACAGAGACAGAGCATGAGCAGGGAAGGGCAGAGAGAGGGCGAGACACAGAACCCGAAGCAGGCTTCAGGCTCTGAGCTGTCAGCACAGAACCCAATGCGGGGCTTGAACTCACAAACTGCGAGATCATGACCTGAGCTGAGGTCGGATGCTTAACCAACTGAGCCACCCAGGCACCCCTTTTCTGTGGGTTTGAACACAATGTATAATGACATGGTCCATCATTATAGCATCATACAGAGTATTTTCACTGCCCTAAAAATCCTCTGTGCTTTGCCTTTTCATCTCTCCAACTCTGGCCCCCCTGGCCACCACTGATCCTTTTACTGTCTCCATAGTTTTGCATTTTCTGGATTCTTTTAGTTGGAGTCATACAGTATATAGCCTTTTCATATTGGCTTCTTTCACTTAGCAAAATGCATTTAAAGTTTTTCTGTGTCTCTTCATGGCTTGACAGCTCATTTCTTTTTAGTGCTGAATTATATTCCATTGTCTGGTGGTACCATGGTTTGTTTACCTACTGAAGGACATTTTGGTAGCTTCCAAGTTTTTGCAATTATGAATAAAGCAGTTATGAACATCCATGTATAGGTTTTTATGTGGACATAAATTTTAAATTTCTTTGGGTAAATACCAAGAACCATGATTGCTAGGTCTTACAATAAGAATATTTTTAGTTTTTTTTTTTTTTTTAAAGTTTTTTAATGTTTATTTACTTTTGAGAAAGAGGGAGAGACACAGTACAAGCAGGGGAGGGGCAGAGAGAGAGGGGGACACAGAATCTGAAGAAGGCTCCAGGCTCTGAGCTCTGAGCTGTCAGCACAGAGCCCGACATGTGGCCCAAACTCATGAACCGTGAAATCACGACCTGAGCCAAAGTTGGATGCTCAACTGACTGAGCCACCCAGGAGCCCTATCCTTAACTCTTTAGAGCTGTGCTTTATTATATGTGCTCTAGGTTAGGGATTCAGGGCTGTACTAATATATATATATTTTAAAACCAGGAAAGCAGTTACTGCTGTTGAATTCGAGATGATTAAGATAATAGGTATTCTTCTAAAACTTACTGCTTGCTAATTTGGTCAAATGCAAGATCCCTGTTGGATGGACCAGTTGCAATTTTATGACTTCTTCTCACTTCTGTATTTTTATAGAATATTTGAAAATGGAGTTGTCCTGTTGTTTAAGCCTCTTCATCAAATATTTACAAAGTGTAAAACTATGCTGCCCTCAAGGAAATAAGTATAGGAGAGATAAACAATTAATAGTGTTATAACTGAGGTATATATTAGTTACAATAGCAACTCAGGGGGAATGCTTACTTTAGTTGCGAGATTTAGGAAAGGCTTTATAGAAGAAAATCTGAGCTGAGCTGGAAGTTGAGTGAAGGAACAATATTTTGGGCAAGGAATAGTTAGAATGAAGCCTCAAAAGGAATGATTTTGAATCCACGACATGACTGGTAGCTTGGATCAGTTGATTTGCAAGTGCAGTACTATGAAGCAATAGAATAAATGGATGAAGACAAAGGCAGTGGCCAAATTATAAAGTCCTAGAGTACATCAAGGATTTTGGATTAAAACTCAAAGATTTTAAACATGGTATATGACATGATTAGATTTGTCCTTTTAGACATTCACTTGGCATCAAAAGAGATGGATTGAAGAGGGTTGAGAACAGAGATGGAGTCTAGTTACAAGGCAAGTTTAATTGTCCAGTTGAAAGGTGATAGGTGATTGATCCCACATAGGAAACAATGAGTAGAATAGTTGGCATGTGAAGGATGAGTCTCCTAGGTTTTAGATTTGGATGGTGGGATGAACAGTGATATCATTGACTGAAAGAGGAAATATAGAAAGAGCAGCAGGCTTTGGGGAAAAAATGCCATAATTTATGTTGTACAGGTTAAATTTTGAGATGCCTCTGTGACACTCAGATAATGATGCCCTAACACAAAGTCAGAGGTCTGGGTGTATAGCTCAGAGACAAGTCCATAATGGTTTGGAAATAATGAGCACAGACCATACTGAAGGTGAAAAGTACTTACAGATTCAACTGCCCACTGTAACCAGTGAGACAGCACCTGGGGTTAGAACCCTGAGGAAAGTCAACATTTAAGCCTGGGTGGATGAAGAGCAGCCTCAAAGGAAAATAATTGGAGAGGGAGAAGGGTAATCAGGAGAGAATAATGCATGGGAACCAGGAAAGGCATTTAAAGCAGAGATTAAAGTTTATAACAATTGTAAGTAAGAGGACATAAAGATTTTCCCGAATTGAGAAGTAAGGTGAATTTTGGTGGTCTTGAGGAAAATAGTTTTGGTAAAGTGGTGAAAGAAATTCAGAAAGCTTCTGTAATTTATTTTTCTACCTCGAGGGTTACTGAGAGTAGCTGAAGTGTGTGGTGGCATATGGAGTTTCCAGATTAACAAGAGAACACGACCTAACATTTTAGTTTTTAAATTTATTTTTTTATTTTAAGTTTATTTATTTATTTTGAGAGAGAGACAGGGAGAGCAAGCAGGGGAGGGGCAGAGAGAGAGGGAGAGAGAGAATCCCAAGCAGGCTCTATGCTGTCAGTGTGGAGAAAGATGTGGGCATCTAACCTGTGAACCATGAGATCATGACCTGAGCTGATACCAAGAGTCGGTCTCTTAACTGACTGAGTCACCCGGGTGCCCCAATAGCCTTGTCAATGTGTATAATTTATTTATTTACTTTTTAAAATACTGACTTTTTATTTTATTTTAGAGAGAGAGTGTGAATGCTGGCAGGGGGAGGGGGAGAGAGAGAGAGAGAGAGAGAGAGAGAGAGAGAGAGAGAGAGAATATGAATGAATGAATATCTCCCCTGAGCTGAGCTTGGAGCCTGACTCTGGGCTTCAACCCACAGCCCTGGAATCAATGACCTGAGCCCAAATCAGGAATGGGATGCTCAGCCAGCTCAGCCAACTAAGCCACCCAGGACCTCCTCAATTTGTGTAATTTAAATTTAAGTCTTCTTATTTAATGTTTTAATGGCAGGAAGTATGCTTTATTCTTATTTAATTTTATATATAAAACACCTTTTGAAATAACTTTGTTTCCATGTGTTTATATACTGAAATAACTATATATGATATCACAGAGAAAATAAATGAATAGCTAAGATTATCATGAGAACTCAGTTTCTTTCACCTGGGAGTGAGAAGTCAAATCTTAACAGTATGCTAACACTCTAATGATTTTAGAGTCTAATGGATGAATATCAGGTATAGCTAAGAATAACCAAGTACCCATGTAAAAACAGTAGCTTGGATTAGTCAACTGGTCACCTGAATGGTATAATAATTATCATTGGCAGACTAATTCTTACTCATGTTACATGTCTCTCCTGTAATAGGCATGGCATAACTTTTTGAATTGAGTTAACATAGGGTGGGGGGATGGGTGAAATAGATGATGGGGATAAAGGAGGGCACTTGTGATGAGCACTGGGTGTTGGATGGAAGTGTTGAATCACTATATTGTACACCTGAAATTAGTATTACACTGTATGGTAACTAGCTGGAATTTAAATAAAAACTAAAAAAAGAAAAAAGTTAAACAGCAATATAAGATAGTGCAGGTGACAACTAAAATAGGAGTATGATCATGGTGAGAAGGGAGTAAAAAGTATTACAAGAGAGAAATAAAACAGAGGTGATTAGGCTAAAAAGAAATAGCAAAATGTTCCTGGGAGCAAAAAAAATGTAAAAAAATAGGAAAATTTGGTGGCGATAAGATACTATAAATAAATGATGGAATTTTCCACTAAAAACAAAGGATTAGAAAGGAAACTGAGGCAAATTTTACTCTGTTAATAGGAAAACTTCTTTTCTTGCCATACTGGTTTTGAGACTTTTCTAGAATATATATATTTTTAGTACCTTTATTCTTCTTTTTTTTTTTAAATTTTTTTTTAACATTTATTTATTTTTGAGACAGAGCATGAATGGGGGAGGGGCAGAGAGAGAGGGAGACACAGAATCAGAAGCAGGCTCCAGGCTCTGAGCCATCAGCCCAGAGCCCGACGCGGGCTCGAACTCACGGACCGCGAGATCGTGACCTGAGCCGAAGTCGGACGCTCAACCGACTGAGCCACCCAGGCGCCCCCCTTTATTCTTCTTTTAAAAGTACTTTTGCATATACCATCTCTTGTATCTGTACAAAAGCCTGTAAAATACATTAACAGATACTGTTTTCTCTCTTTTTACATAAAGAAGCTAATGGAAGGAAACTATTTTCTCAAGGTCAGATTTAGAATTAGAGCTGAAATTTCCTGAATTGTAACCAGTGCTCATCTCAGTAACAGATGATATTTCTTAAACACAGAGCAGAATTTAGTGGCCCACTATTAATAAGACATTAATTACAGTTCCCTTTTGAACATCCTGAGTGGCTAATTCTAGACAGTACATAATGGGACTCAGAAAAGTTGTCTCTTCTGAGTCTGGTCTATATTGAGGCATCTGTACATCACTGGCAGCTGCATGTAGGGTGAGGGGGTGGTTGCCATAGGATACTCAGGAAATGAGTTGGAGTATGAGAGTCAAAGGTAGGATAACAAAGTGTTTGCTGTCTTATCTAGGACAGGTATCTACTACACTTGTAACAGCTGATGCTGCTTGGCCTGCCAGAGCTGCATAAACTTGCCCATAATCAGCATGAGCCATCTTGAAATGAAAACTCTTCATACCATACTCACATTAGAGGTAAAATAATGTAAGAATGAAAAAGTTCAAGCCCAGCTCTGCCACTAACCAACTGTGTGACCCCTAGGCAAATTATTTAACCTTTTTAAGCTTTGGCTCCCTCATTGATAAAACAGGCATAATAATGGGAGGATTAAATGCTGAATGTATGATGCTTAATATATGATGCTTGAATTTAGCACATAAGCTATTTTAATGATACTTTAAATTATTAATTTATAATTAACCCAAGAGTATTGTGAGAATGATGGTAGTGGGACAAAATGTGATTCTTGCGTTTTGTAAACTATTAAATAATGCTTTGGAATAAGACATTGCATGTATGTCTTCATGCTCTTCATCTAAGATGATTAGCAGGTACATGTATATTTTACATAAAACCCTCTTTAGTGTTATGAATAGTTTTCTTCAGTATAGATTATGAGGATCTAAGAGTCATTTAAAATACATTTTTGGGTCAAAGAGAAATAACTTCCTTAGCTATTAACAATTTGAAATTAAAGTAACATGGCATGCTCCTTAGAAAAAAAAAATTTCCCCTGTGTTCTTTTCTTCTTTTAATTTTTATTTTCAGGTAGTCCCGAATGTGGCCAGTGGATTAAGGTTATATAATTATGTTAGCATCCCATCTTCTGGACACTTCTGACATGATTATTCACCCTTGTAGACTTTTCTGACAACCATTTTGCGTTCCTTATTCCTTAGAGATATTGACAGCTAGTGAAGTCATCTCCACTCACATCCTCAGAATAGAAGAAAAACAGTTAATGTATTAGTGTTGAAGAATCCTCAACTTGGAAATCTTATGTTTTCCTTTGATTTATGTGGGGGAGATTTTAATAATTACAAATGGTACAAGAACAAAGATTTTAATACTTTGCAGGTTTTGATTCCTGTAGTTGGTCTCTAACCTCTTCATTTGTAAAATACTTATTTTTCACTTGTTTCTGCATAGGAACAAAGAGACTGTGTAAATCTCAACCATTATTCATGATGATGAATCCACCGCATTTCAAGGATAATATTTTCATGTCCAGCTTAATAGATGATCTGTAAAGATTTGAAAAGCTCCTTAGCCGCTAGCATTTATGGTTGTTAAGGGAAGTCTGTGTCTATAGAAGTCCAGAATTTTCTACCCTTGGCCCTCATGGGAAACAAGGAACCAGTTCTGTGGGTCATCAGAAAAGCTTACTAAAGTAATTAATGAAATTCCTCCAGCTAAGAACAAATCAAGTATTGCTATGACTCTTACCTACTTAAAAAGCCTAATTTTTCCTCTAGGACATACGTCCACATTTTCATATGGTAAATGTCATATTGTAATATCAGCCAAAAGTCTTTGCCCAGAGTATTGTAAAATTTTAATAATATATGAGAAGTAACTTCCACATTGGGTTGTATTTGGGTGCTTTAGGAAATTGAGTCTCAATTTTCAATTCAACTCATCACTAGTTTTGGATCCACGGTCACATATATGCCATGAATTTTATAACTTCTTTTTTCCTCTGTGAAGCATATGACATAGCATATTGCATAGATTATGAGTTAATATACACTTGAAATATTAATAGGAGAAAATCATAGTTTAAAATGTTAATTTATGAAGGGTTTATAGAGGTCTTCTCATTTTAAGCTTCTTATTTTCTAAATTAGGTAAGTGATTTGTCTATTGTCCCACAAAACCAAGCATGGAATAATTGCAGAATGTGAACTCACATTTTGATCATCATGCAGCTTTGTTGTTGTTATGATTATAACTAATTCTTCTCAAATATTGCAATGATATTGTAGCAGTCACAATATACTCTATGAATCAGATAAACTAGTGCAAACCATGGGTTGGATTTTCTAGAAAAGGTAAACTTTTGAAATATCTTTCCCATTTGTGATGACTTCTTAGGTAAGAACATATAAATACTTATAAAATAGATGAAATGTGTTTAACATGAATATCATAACACTAAAAATAAATTTGTATTTAATTTTTAAATTCATTTTATACTTAGAATTTTGTAACATATTTGACTTTAATTATGAAACTCCTAATGAATAGGGTTTATAAATTGAAAATTTACCTTATTTTTATGATGAGTATTCTTTATTATTAGTATTTCATAGGTTTCTGGTGGTCTCCTTAGCTGTATGGTCTTTGAAGTGATGGAATAGAGATTGCGAATACACAGAAAGAATTAATATTTGTTTTAGTCACTGTAAAATGGTACCTAAAACAGGGCTGGCCAGGACACTTTTTTTTTCCTCATTTTTTTCAAATTGTGGCAAAATACACAAAACATAAAATTCATCATCTTAACCATTTTTAAATGTACAGTTCAGTGGTATTAAATATATTCATAATGTTGTGTAGTCTTCACCTATCTATCTCCATAACTCTTTTATTTTGTGAAATTAAAACTCTATATCGATTAAACAATAACTCTCCATTCATTCCCCACTCTTCCATCCCCTGTCAACCACCATTCTGCTTTCTTTCTTTATGATTTTTGGCTACTGTAAGTACCTCATATAAGTAAAATCATGTAGTATTTGTCTTTTAGAGACTAGCTTCACTTAGCGCAGTGTCCTTGTGGTTCATCTGTATTGTAGCATATGTTAGAATTTCCTTCCTTTAAAGGCTGAGTAATTTTCCATTGTATTTATATAGTATGTCTACTTAACCATCAATGGGCACCTGGGTTGCTTCCATATTTTAGCTCTTGTGAGTAATGCTGCTATGAACCTATGTGTATAAATATCTCTTTGAGACTCTGCTTTCAATTAAAAAACTTTTTTTTAACATTTTATTTATTTTTGAGAGAGAACGACAGAGCGCAAGTTGGGGAGGGGCAGAGACAGAGAGGAAGACACAGAATCCGAAATAGGCTCCAGGCTCTGAGCTCCACCACAAACTGTGAGATCATGACTTGAGCCAAAGTCAGCCACTTAACCAACAGAGCCACTCAGGCGCCCCTGCTTTCAATTTTTTTCTAAGTTTTTATTTTTATTTATTTATTTTGAGAGAGAGAAGGGGAGAGGCAGAAAGAGGGAGAGAGAAAGAGGCACCAGGGTGGCTCAGTTAAGCCTCTGACTCTAGATTTTGGCTCAGGTCATTATCTCCTGGTTTGTGAGTTTGAGCTCCACATTACACTACATGCTGGCAGTGTGCATCCTGCTTGGTATTCTCTCTCTCTCTCTCTCTCTCTCTCTCTCTCTCTCTGCCCCTCCCCAGATTGTTCTAAGAAAATAAATAAACTTAAAAAAAAAAATGAAGAGGAAGAGCAAGAATCCCAAGCTGGTTCTGTGCTATTAGCGCAGACCCTGATGGGGAGCAGGGCAGGAGGCTCGATCCCACAATCCCATGAGATCAAGACCTGAGCCAAAACCAGGATTCCAATGCTTAACCCGCTGAGCCACCCAGCACCCTGTGCTTTCAGTTCTTGTGGGTATAAACCCAGAAGTAGAATTGCTAGATCATATGGTTAAATTTATTCCTGGGTATGTTACTTTTTTTGATACAATTGTGAATGGAATTGTTTTCTTAATTTTGCTGCCTGATAGTTCATTGTTACTTTATAGAAACACAGCTGATTTTTATGTATTGATTTTATATCCAGCAACTTTACTGAATCCATTTATTTAGTTCTAGCAGATATTTTGTTGATGGTGTCTTTAGTAATTTGAGTCTTCTATGTCTCTCTCCCTTTTTTTTAAGTTTATTTGTTGTGAGAGAGAATGTGTGTGTGTGAGCAGGGCAGGGGCAGAGAGAAAGGGAGAGGGAGACTCCCAATCAGGCTCTGCACTGACAGCACAGAGCCTGACATGGGGCTTGAACTTAGAAAGCATGTGATCATAACCTGAGCCTAAATCAAGAGTTGGATGCTTAACCAACTGAGCCACCCAGGCACCCCTTTCCTCCTGTTACTGATCTCTAACTTCATCCCATTGTGGTCAGAGAAGATACTTTGTATGATATCTATCTTTTCAAATCTACTGAGACTTAATGTGTGCTTTAACATATGGCCTATTCTGGAAAATGTCCCATGTGCACTTGAGAGGAAGGTATATGCTGTTGTTGCTGGGTGGAGTGTTCTGCATATGTCTCTTAAATCTAGTTACTTTACTGTGTTGTTTAATTTCTGTTTCCTTGTTTATCTTTTGTCTGGTTGTTTTATCCAGTATTGAGAGAGGAGTATTAATATCTGTAATTATTATTGTAGAACTGTGTATTTCTCCCTTTGGTAAATGTCTTTAAAGGGTGTATTTCTTTAACTTTATTCAAGGAGATCATGTATGGGTAATGTATTATTGTCAGAAAAATACCATATAAAAAGTTATCTCATTTTAGTAAGTTGTTTTATTATCCCTCATCTTGATCTTGTAAACTTTTAACCTTACATTAAATCCATAAAGGGAAACTTAGAAATAGAGCAGTGTTACTGCTCCAAGGTAAATATTTAATAATATGTGTATAAATAATTATTTATTGATAGTTATTTAATAACTTTTAGGACATAGTCTGATAAGAAATTATTAGTTTTTTTCCAGTCCATTTTGTAAGACAACATTTTAAAAGTAAAAATGTAATAATTTCCAAGAGAGTTCTTACAGCATTTGCTAGGAAATTAGTGAATAAGAAGAGATATTAAGATGTTTGTCATAATATTGCACATATTATTTTCTGTTTAAATACAATTTAAAGACGACCATTATAATTTTGTTTTTTAAGAGCTTTGAAGTTCCTTAATAACATGAACATAAGAAATAATAATTACAATATACTATAACTCATAACACACTTGATATAGGCAGAAAACTTTTACCTGTATCTTTGTATATCTATAATTTGTATACTTTTTGTCCCAAAAGGGACCTAAGAAGACCGAGTGCAACTTTTAATTGCATTATTGTTTTCCTTATTTTCCTTGCTTATTGTGGAAACTTCAAAGGAAATTAAATGGCAGTACTCAATCATTCATATTTTTTACTGTTGAAGATAATCTTATTTTACTGAACTAGTTGTGTTATAAGGCCTACAGAATGTTTTCTCCTAGCTGTGGAGAGAGATTCAGGCTGAGTCTCCAAGGGTCAAACCAAAGAGGCCAGGTTTAATTTATCTTTTTTTTTTTTAATGCCAATACTTAACCATCTATGTTCTTTTTCCTTTTTTTAATTTTTATTTAATTATTTTTTAAAATTTATATCTAAGTTAGCATGTAGCGGCTATAATGATTTCAGGAGTAGATTCCTGAATGCCCCTTATCCATTTAATCCATCCCACAACCCCTCCAGTAACCCTCTGTTTGTTTTCCATATGTAAGAGTCTCTTCTGTTTTGTCCCCCTCCCTGTTTTTATATTATTTTTGCTTCCCTTCCCTTATGTTCATCTGTTTTGTATCTTAAAGTCCTCTTATGAGTGAAGTCATGTGATATTTGTCTTTCTCTGACTGACTAATTTCACTTAACATAATACCCTCTAGCTCCATCCACATAGTTGCGAATAGCAAGATTTCATTGTTTTTGATTGCCGAGTCATACTCCATTGTATATATATACCATATCTTCTTTTTAAATTTTTTTTTTCAACGTTTATTTGTTTTTGGGACAGAGAGAGACAGAGCATGAACGGGGGAGGGGCAGAGAGAGAGGGAGACACAGAATCGGAAACAGGCTCCAGGCTCTGAGCCATCAGCCCAGAGCCTGACGCGGGGCTCGAACTCACACACCGCGAGATCGTGACCTGGCTGAAGTCGGACGCTTAACCGACTGCGCCACCCAGGCGCCCCAATATACCATATCTTCTTTATCCATTCATCCATCGATGGACATTTGGGCTCTTTCCATACTTTGGCTATTGTTGATAGTCCTAACAATATGTATGCATTTTAAACTTTAATGCAAGCTAATCATAGTGTTGATTATATTATTGATAATATGCTTACTCTGTCAGATGCTGGATTTATGTTATATAATTTAATTTTCTCAACAATCCCATTTTATAGAAACAATCCCCTTAATAGAAAGGAGGAAATTGTGTTTCTGATCTGTTTAAGCAATTTGAGCTAGTAATTAATTTACAGAGCTGGCTTCTGACAAGTGTCCTGTTCCAAAACCTGTGCTCTTAACCAATTGATTAGTCTATTTTCCATTTCTGTAGAGTGGGAAATGTATAATAAAAAAAGATTTCTGTTGATCAGTATAATTGCCTTTGTTGCCAGTGTTTCTAGATATTTGCTTTCCTGAATTTGAATCCTTTGCTCATGCTCATTGTTAATTTCATTGATGGAAGGATGATCAGAGACATAATTTTGTAAGCAGTATAATTATTTTTCCCAACCGGTTCCACCTTACTTATTCCCATTGTTTTTGAATAGGAGGGGAAAAAAGAGACCATGGATTTTTTTGAATTTTCAAAATTACTAACCTATTTTGGTAATTGCAAGGACAAAAAAGAGAATATTTTAGGAAAATGTATTTGTTTGAACAGTGTGATTAAATGGTCAGGATATTGGCCTGGTAATTGGAAAACAAAATTACCTTGAAAAAAAATAATGTGTCACTTTATTCCTTAATGATTAAATTAGGATATTATTTACTGTTTTTTTTTTTTATGGGGAAGCTGTGAAAGGCATTGTAATTATTTCAATCATGTGTTTAAGCTATATAAACAGATAAGTTAAAATGACAGTTTAAAAGATGTTTTAATTTTTTTTTAGAGAAAAATCTTAGCATTTCTGAAACATAGCTATTTCTGAAAGATGTTATTGCAGGAAGAACCCTGCTTGATTTAAATCTTTCATAGAAACATTTGTCCTGAAGAAGAAAACACATTTTGTATAAAGAGTAATACATGTCTTCTATTTTTGGAATTTTGATCTCTCATTTGGTGTTATCTGCTTTTCTTAATGTTACCATAATTACTTTTTTAGTGTATTTTGGGATCTCTACTGTGCAGCTCCAGAAAGACGGGAAACATGTGAGCATTCAAGTGAAGCAAAAGCCTTCCATGATTATGTGAGTTAATGTTTAATTGAACTAAGTTATATTGTTAGTTTTCTTTTTAACCACTACTCTTGAAAAATTCATTGGACCATCTATTCTTTTTCTTTGGTTTTAAGAAACTGGGTGTTATTTTTTTCTTAAAAATTAGAGTTATAACTTTAAAGCGAAATACAAATGAGTGTTTGTCTTGTTGAAAAGCTTAAGATACAAGGTTAGTCTTAATTCCAAGTTGTTAAACGTATTTTTTTACCTTCAAGCATGCCTGATTTGTGAAATTTCAGATTTATAAAAATGAAGTAGTAATTCTTTATTCTACAAAAGGAGTCATGAGAATACTACAAATGATAAGTTTCTCTTTTGCACGTAAGATTTAAAAAATACATAAAGATACTATTTTCTTCTTTTTTATACCTTTCGGTTACATATCAAAACTATCCTTTATACTGAATTAATTTCTACAACTAAAACTTATTGTGAATTAAGGGAAACAGCAAAAGATGCTATGCAAAAATGAAATTGTGATTTTTAAAACTTTTTTTAATTTTTTAATTCTGAGTGGAGGACAGTAGATTGTCCCTGGCTAAGTGATGTATATTGAGAATTTTGTTAGAATAACTGCAAATGTGATTTTAGAGAGTTGATGGTATTAGGAAGTAGAATTGTAGAAAATAGGAGGGGGGAAAAAAACAAAATTTTTTTTTAGGGAAAAATTGCATTTAAGAATAAGATAGTATTGTGACGGGTCTGGGGAAATACTGTTTGTAGAATTGACCATAAAGGAAGGACATCTTGAGTTTGGGAGGAAGGAAACCCAATGTCCTTAGCTTGGAGGAGGTGGAAATGGGGCTGGAACCTGAGGAGATATCTGATGGTAACTACCTAAAACTTAACCAGAGGGTTATTTGTTATTTGTTTACTTGGTGGAAGGGGGACATCATTCTGTGTGAATAGCCTTAAAAACCAAAACCAGGACTCAAAAGGGAAAAAGACCTTGTTCTTCCAAATGACATACTTCAGTCTCAGACTAAAGCGTTGAAATAGCCAGGAGAATTACAGCCCTAAAAGTAGCACTAGGAACAGTGTGCAGGCTGAAGAGAAGGGAAAGTTTGGGCATCTGGCAGGGACTGTGTAATACTTTAACTGTGTACTAAGCTGATTAAAGTGACTGCTTGTGCTTGCCTCATCTGACATTGATTGTATTCATAAAGCTTGCTCCGTACCAAACAATAGCTCTTGGGTGAGTGAGTGAAACGGATGCTTTTGCATGTAAAGAAAATGTAGAGAAAATCCAGGTAAGGCAGAATCTAGGACACAGTATTTATGGCAGAAAGTAGAGCAGAGATCCAACCATGATGATGATAAGGAATCTGGCTAGAGTGGGATACTTGCATCTCATCTATCTCCTACACCAAAAAGACATGTCTAGCTTTGACCTGCCATTCATGGGAAACATTTTTGAAATACCCAATAATTTTGACAACTAGATGGCATTCGATAGTGCCAGTATTCTACCCCAAAGGACAATAATATTTGTGAATCTACATTTTAAGGAATTAATTATGTAAATAATTTTTCAAAATTCCATTGTATAGAAAAATGCACCCTACTGTTTACCATAGAGATCTTACAGGGAATACTGAACTAATTTAGCATGTCTTAGAAGCATTAGATAAATCATCATTGTCTTAGCCTCCTCCTCCACCTCTTCCTCATCATCATCCTCATCATCATTGTCTTATTCATTTTGCATTCATGAGGCATTTTCAGTATCTCAGAGAATATTCACACTTGTTAGCTTTAGAAACCCACTTAAAATTCCAAAGTTTTTGAGCATGAGCATTGGCTAGAAGTACAATTGAAAGTAGAATAGATTTTCAAGGAAGAATAATCCGTTAGCATGTAATTTGGTCCTAAAAAATGTAGTTTAGAAAAAAATTAAGTATTTGGATTTTATAATTCATTATGAATGTTAGCACATGCTTTATCAGATGTTTTCTAATTTTATCTTAAATATTAGTTTTAAGAGATTTGATTTATTTTAGGCAGCATTTTTATTATACCTTTAAGCCAGTTTAGTTTCAGTGATAATATGTCTCCAAAATTGTCTTTTAAATGAAGGTTTGTGAAGAGGTTGACTTACATAATTTTATGTTATAATTGGATTTTTAGAAATACATTTTTTTGTAGCATAATTTTATGGTAATTTTCATGAGTAGGATTTCCTGACTTCTTAATAGTAGATAGTTTCTGAAAATAATCAACACAATTCATGTTTAATGTGCATATATAGAAATTTGAAAGACTCAGGGAAGAAAATGGGAAACAGGAACAAACAATAAGATTGTGGCAAAATTCTAGAATTCTGTATTTCTTTATTAGAGTTCATGATGGGACCATTTCTGTAATAGTAATTGATATGTATACCTACTGCCTTTCAAGGAAGCTCTCAAAGGAGCATTCTGAAAATATTTTGTTCAAGAGCTTCATCTTTAGAATAAAAAAGTACTTGCATGCATAAATTCTCATATGTTTAAAAAATAGTCTTGTTACTTTATAGTCTTTGTTTATATGATTGATAATGGATAATGAAAAATAGACTACTTTTTTAAAAGAAATGATAGAGGCGTAATGAGGTGAATAATGAATAATCTTTTTAATTAAAAAATAGCCTAAAATGTTAAAAATGATTACCTTTTGATATTGGGATTATGCAAAATACTTTCTGTATTTTCCAAATACTTACAGTTAATTTTATATTCGGGAAATTTATTTTAAAACAGAGAAACTTTTACCTTTCAGTGACTACCTTACAATGTCTCTTTGAAATTAGAAAATAACTAATTTAGTAAAATATCACATATTTGAGGTGGTTCTGTGTTTTTAAATGCTGTAGGCATTTATGAAAGACTTTTGCTTTTTGTATGTGCACATATACACATACATATATATGTGTACATATGATCTATAAACTGAATAGATGTAACTTTTAGGCCATTGTATAACTTTTAATAAACTCTTTTTTTAGTAATTATTATCCCAGAAACATTTTTGGCTTTTATTTTAATATTTTTTTTGGGGGGGGGTTGTTTTTTGACCTCTTTAGAATATGGATTTTTGTCACTCTGTTATTTTATTTGTCAAGTGATCATTGATGCAATGTTCATACCCTTTCCCTCAAAAAATTACCTGTTCATACTTCCTGTGAGAAAAAGTGAAAACAAAATAAAACATTTAAGATGAGTAAAACCTTGATCTTCTTGGATTTATATTTAAAACGTACTAAATATTTAGCATCTATATGCAGTGCTATTTGTAAAATAATGACACATTTGGAAATCAACAGTAAATAGTGTACAGGCATGCACTTTTGGGTGACAAAGAGAAAACACAAGGAAATGATTATTATACAAGTTAGAATATGGGAAATGGCAAGAGGTTATGATTGGGATGGGGCTCATGGAAAAGGCTTTTGAGATATTTGGCAAAATTGTATTTTGCATGACCATGGTGATGATTAATTTATAATAACCATGTGCTTGCTTTATAATATTTCATAAAAATGCCATACATTTATTTTGTATTTTTTCTATATTTGTAATTTTGAAAAATGTTAAAATAGCAAGATATTAAAATATAGTTAAGGTAATTAACTTTAGAAAGGAATAAACACAGTATTTTCCAAAGTATTTACGGGTATTGCTAAGGTTCCTCTTTGAGAACTGATGGCAGGAAAATACAGTGATGATCTCTAAACAAATCTGTTTCTTCTCTGCTATGGTAGATAGTGTGAAGTTATGTCTACCTGTTGATTTTCTAGAGGGGAGTGGAAAATAAGATCAGAAATTCTGGAGGAAAGTTTAATAATTGGGAATTTATCATATGAGAGGGTATAGAGATTTTACTATGGAGCCATTATTTTGCCACATTACTGGGAGATAACTAACTTGGTACTGTAATTTTTATCCTGAGTGAAAACTAGGTTTATCTGAGCTGTAAAATTATTATTAGATGCTACAATATTATCATTAAAAGTAAGCCATCACCTCACATGATTAAAACTAATACATGCTAACTTGTAATGTTTATTGAACTAGCTTTTCTTTTCTCCCCATTAGTATGTTTCTGTTTTACTCTGAAATCACAGGCAATGCTTTTACATGGAATTAATTAATATTTACTAGATTTTTTTTGTGCTTCAGATTAACATAGAGTTGTTTTATTTAACAATTCGTTTCTAATTTCATTCATTTCCTAAGAAAACTATCAATATATACTATTAAACTTAATGAGAAATGTATACAGTGATTATAATTTTAGTTCTCTGGTATGAATGAAGATTCCTTAATTGTCCTAAAGCAGTGATAGAGCCAAAATATATCATTGCTTTAGTGTGGTGGTAATGAAATCACATTATTACAATGTGCTCTTGGAGAGCACAGTATTCGATTTGTTTTTCCCTGAGGTCTGTCAAATAATAGATAGTTCCATAAATGTTAACAGAATATAGTAGTCTGTAAGTCTGGTAGACTGGAGAGATTTTAAGTTGTTCAAATGTTCAGATAAAGTTGTAGGCTTAAGTTGTGATTGTTGATAACATGATGCTGATTTTTGTATTCTTGCCTAAGAGAATGTTTATAACATCTAGAAAGGATTATGTTATAGGTTTGTCATGATAGGATACTTTTAAAAAATGATACACAACATGTAATATTATATAAATAAAACAATAGGAGAATAATGTTTTTATTCATACCTTATGAAAATTGTTTTTGCAGATAATCATATATAGGAAAATACTTCTGTAGAAAGTATAACATAGTGAATATAGTCAATAATTTTATAATAACTTTGTATGGTGACAGATAGTAACTACACTTATGGTAACCATTTTGTAATGTATATAAATGTCAAATCACCATTTTGCACACCTGAAACTAAAATATTATATATCAGTTATACTTCAATTAAAAAAATACATTTTTCTAAAAAGAAAAAAAACTATTGCAGAGAGTTAAGTACACCCTTTGCTATGATAACATCTTCTGTGTACCTCCCTGATATTCCTGTATATTAGATTTTTATAATGGAATGTTTTCTCTAATGATTGGTGAGCTTTCTCAGGGAGGAGGCTTTGTCTTGTCTTTTTCATCCCCTGTGCCCGGCATGGTGCCTGACATGAGATGTTCAAATAATGTGTGGTGTTTACATAAATGAATGATTAAATAAAATATTATCTAAGAAGTTTTTGTTATTTTTTAGTTCAATGTAACTGGATATGTAGTTTTAGGAAGGTCATTTAATACTACCTTTATTCATTTTGTATTTCAAAACAAATTTAGATAAGACAGTAATCTTTAAAGACATAACAAATGAATCAAAGCAGGTAGCAAAGCCTTTATATCTCAGGAGGCATGGCACTAGGGAATCTAGCTGTGAACAAAATAGATACAATCCCTATTCTCATGGGCTACCATCTAGTGAAAGAGATCTTTTCTCAAGAAGTTTGAAATGTCAAGTAGTAAATTACATGGAGAAACATGTTATAGTCTTAGATTGTTAGATCAGTCAGAATGTGTATTTAAGACTATGGAGAGAGATGGCAAGTACACATAACATCGGATGGGGGTTGTTTTCAGTGTATAGTAGCTGTAATTAGTACCTGCTCAAATTAATGTATCACATTAGGCTATAATTCTCCTACACAGTATAGAGTTGTTGTTTTTTTAATGTTTATTCTTTTTTTTTTTTTTTTTTTTTTTGAGAAAGAGAGAGTGTCAGAACATGGGTAGAGGAGGGGCAGGGAGAGAGGGAGGCACAGAACCTGAAGCAGGCTCCAGGCTCTGAGCTGTCAGCACAGAGCCTCATGGGGTGCTTGAACTCACGAACCGTGAGATCATGACCGGAGCAACAGTCGGATGCTTAGCCACCTGAGCCACCCAGGCACCCCTAAACGAGAGTTCTCAATAGGATAGGAACAAATAAACTTACATTTAAAATCCATTAAGATAATAAAAACTGTTGTAGGTGTGTATCAATGTTTATCAGTCAGTATATACGCATTTGTTCACCTCAACAGGTTCACTTTTCACCTTATATGCTGTCTTGTTTCTACCATTGTTTTCATTTCTGATAGGATCTAGTTTAATTTCTTTTGCAATGTGTAAACTTTATAAACCACCTTATATTCTTTCTAGCATAAGGTAAGTTGTTTATTTTTGTTTTTGTTTTTGTGTAAGCTGTGTCCATTTGAAGAAGCACGTCTACCACTTTACATGTGGTATCTGTGTGTCTGTAATCCCAGCTTGTCACTGTGCCTAGGAATGCTTCTGGGTGGCTTCAAAGTACTGCAGATAACTATATCAGCTATGTTTCTTATTTCTTTTGATCCTGGGGATTTCCTGTAGGGCAATATGTTATGTCAGTCATTTGATAGAAGACATGAATAATAGGAGACAAGCAAAAAAAGTATAGGCATTTTGGAAGAATTCTACTTAAAAATATTTTATAACATGGGTGGTTCAGTTGGTTAAGCGTCGGACTCTTGATTTCGGCTCAGGTAGTGATCTCATTGTTCATGAGATTAAGCCCTGAGTCAAGCCTGGCATTGAGCTCAGCGCTGACAATGGGGAACCTGCTTGGGATTCTCTCTCTCCCTCTCTGTCAGCCGCTACACCCCCTCAAAATAAATAAATAAACTTAAAAAAAATTTTAACCGTAATTTCTAGCATTAGATAGATACTACAAAATCCTTAAAGAAATAAATGGAGAAACTAATATGGAAAAGAGATAAACATAATAAGTATGATTTTATTGACAGCTTGTTTCATTGTGAAACATAATTTAGTTTTTCAAAGTATATGGTTTAAAGGAATTTCATCTTTTTTTTTTTAGATATTTATTTATTTTGAAACAGAGAGCACAAGCAGGGAAGGGGCAGAGAGGGAGGGAGGGAGGGGGGGAGGGAGGGAGGGAGAGAGAGAGAGAGAGAGAGAGAGAGAGAGAGAATTCCAAGTACGCTCCATGCTGTCAGGACAGAGCCTGATTTGGGGCTTGAATCCACTAAGCACGGGATCATGACCTGAGCTGAAGTCAGACACTTAACTGACTGAGCCACCCAGGTGCCCCTTCTTTACTATTTTTGATGCTGATATTATACTACCTGTGATTATGTTGCCATAGAGTAATAACATAAAAGCAAAACTGATAGAAATAGGATACTCTTTCAAAAATAATATATAATTCTAATGTACTATTAGAGATATGAAATTCATAAATTTAAAAGTCATATGAAATAAGTTATTTTAGAGGTTTTTAAAAGGAAAAACAAAATGTGTCTAAATACTTTAGATTTGTAGTGTAATATTTCTGTAACCACTTTGTTTTCTGTTTATATGTTACACGACTTGATTTAAAATTGGTATATTTTGGGGGGCATCTGGCCGACTCAGTTGGTAGAGTGTGTGACTCTTGGTCTTGGGGTTGTGAGTTCCAGCCTCATGTTGGGTGTAGCAATTACTTAAAAATTAAATCTTTACACAACAACAAAAAAAGTCCTCCCCAAAATTGCTGTATTTTGTAGACAACTTAATACAACTTTATGAAAGTCTTACCTTGTTTTTATTCCTTTTTCCTTTGATAAGAGGGAAAAAAATTAAAAATACTGGAAAAAATCATGTTTACTTTACCCCAATCTAGTTTTTAATTACTATTGTATTTCTTGGATTTTGTGGGCATTGGTAGTGAGGTTAGGGGTCCACATCTCTTTTGTAAAAAAATAAGTGCCTCACAAATTTAGGTGTTGTATCTTTGAATATATACTAGAAATTAAAAAAAAAAATAGTTACTTAGCCAAGAATTAATGGGCAGGGCTATAATGATGTGACATGCTATTTTGTATGAATAAGAATGTGTTATCTGTTTTCAGACTTCATGAAATATTTATACATTTGATTCCATTTATTTTGAGTATAAAGGGCTCCCCCCCCCCCAAATATGACCTGATACTTTACTCTGTCTCTTGGGTTTAAAACCACAAACAACTATTATAATACAGGGAGTTATTCGCAGCCAGCCACAGTAGATAGATGTTGTCAGTTGTCAAAGTTTAGACGCTAACTTCTGAATCTTTGAACTTTCTAAAAGGAAATTGTCACAATCTCTTCAAAAAGAAGGTACAGATATTTTTTAAGTGGTTTTTATGATTTTTCTTATGAAAGTCAAACTTTAACTTTAAAATGTGTGGTATTTTGGAATGCCTGGGTGGCTCAGTCAATTGAGCATCTGACTCTTGATTTCATCTCAGATCATGATCCCAGGGTTGTGGGACTGAGCCCTGCATCGGGCTCTGTGCTGTGCATGAAGTATACTTTGGGTTCTGTCTCTCTCCCTCTGCCCCTTTCCCCTGCTCGCTCGCTCTCTCTCAATAATAAATAGATAGATAGATAGATAGATAGATAGATAGATAGATAGATAAATAGTGATACATTAAAATATCTAGATTTTTAAAGAAAAAAGGTGTACAACTATTCATCAGTGTAATTCTATGCAGAATTATCACTGAGACGAGTGATTTTGGTAGATATAACTTAGAATCATTCTGCCATTTCTTTATTAACTCTTTTTTGAGAACCCGTTTATATACAAGTTACTTTGAGGCTGTGTAAGAGGCAGAGACATAAATATTTCTCTCTCTAGGGATTCATAATTTGGACAGGTATATGAGCTATATATCATGAGTTAGTTGTTATGAGTATAATATAGATAATACCTGTTATACTGTATGAGTTTAAATAATCTGAATGTGCACTGACTTTTGAATGACAACTAGGATTTGGATGAGAAGAGATGTGTGTGAGAGGGTATATCAGAGAAACAGGTTGACATTGGAAAAATATAAGGTGTACTTAGGGAATAGTAAGCAGAGCTGTTTGACTATGGAGTAGAAAAATCAAACACAGGATTAATGCTTAGCTAACAGATAGTAAAATTTTAAAACTGTGAGAACACTATGAAATTATCCTGCCATTGCTTTTATGTTGAGTTTCCCAGACTCTTGGCCTAGAGGTGAGAAGGAAGAGAACACCGTAGACGAGAGGCTCTTGGCCTCTTCTGTTTTAACTGAAGCAGTTTAGTTCTCCTTTCCCATTTCTTTCAATTTTCTCTTTCTAATTAAATGGAGTGAATCTCCATTTAAGTCATTACGCATGCCATAAATGAATCTTTTTTTAATCCCGGTGATTGTTCTCCTTTGTCCTTGACTAGTCATCGAAACCAGTCAAATCTATTGCCTAAACATTCCTTATGCATGTCTTCTCCTCTCTAATCTCACTGCAGATGCTTAAGTTCAAGTCTTTATCATGTCACAACAGCCTTTCACAGCTGTTTCTGCATCTGTCTTCCTTTACCCCCTGCAGGGTTCAAGAACTCTTCCTTATGGGTTCTTGGTAAGACTCTTAAATAAGCATCTCTGTCTCTCTATCTCTGTGTCTCTTTATTTTTTATATATTGCCAGTGTCAGAACCCAAAACAGTCCAACAATTTAAAATAAAAGAGTTTGAAAATGCTTATTTGGTCCAACCTACTTATTTTACTAGATAGGGAATTTGGTACCCAGAGAAGTAAATGATATGCCATTGTTTAAAAGTTGAGAAAGGTTTTGTGAGGAAAACTCAGGTTTTCCAAATACTCACTGATAACTATTTCAACTATACTAGATGAAACTTTTGTTATGCCTGCAATGGAGAATCATTTTTTGAGCATATTCAAAAAATAGTAAATTATATTTTAGGACGATTAATATGAGGGCATTGTGTGAGAGGAACTGAAGAAAGGGAAAGGACTAAAGGTGAAAACTGGGGAGAGGCTTTCCTAACAGTCTTGGTAAGAGCTGAAAAGCCTTCGAATGAGGGTAGCAGCAATTGAAATTGAAAATGAAAGATGAAAATGAAGGATAATAAAGAAGAGTTATAAGAATCAAGGAAGACATAAAAATTTTTTGAATTTGTAGTCAACACTACCGATGGACTTTGTGATGCCATTAGCAGAAATCTGAAATTTGGAAGGAAGAACATAGAGAAAGTGTATTCAGCTATAAGAATGGGTTTAATAATGAGAGAAAAAAGGTGAATTAAGAATTGAGGCCTGGGCTCACTGTTTGTGAGTTTGAGCGCCACATCGAGCTCTCTTGCTTCGGATCCTCTGTCTCCCTCTCTCTGCCCTTTCCCATCTTGTTCTCTCTCTTTCTCTCAAAAATAAATAAACATTAAAAAAAAGAAAAAGAATTGAGGCCTGGGGGTGGAAATTTATTAAAAAAAAAAAAAAAGCCCACATTTAGGGGGTGATAGGAAGGAAGGAGCTAACATTAAGACAAGGGGAAAGTACCACTCAGTGAAAGGTAAACACTTATCACACTAAGGGTAGACTCACTTAGATAGCTTGCCTGGTGTGTTCTATATAGCCCAGGAAATTTCTCAGATCTGTTCACTAGTTCAGGTACTTCTAATTTGAACTCTAGGGCAACTAATAAAATTTGTTTGGTATTAATGTACTATGTTGAGTTCCTAAGATATTCAAAAGCTGTTTATGGTTTTTGAAGCAAGACTTAAGACTCAAGCATTGTCAATGCCTGAATGATCTTTATAGGCCATAATTTCATTTTAGAAAGCAGTCATGTATTGTATAGGGGGAGAAGTAGATTCAGATTTAGGAGGAAAACTAAATGGACTTAAATGATCCATGACTTCTTCCAGAAGTTTTTGAAACTTAGATTAATAGGGAAATCTCTATATGTTAGCTCTCTTTCTTCATTACAACTTTGTTTTAGCAATCATGTATTGAATTGCTTATTAAGAGCAATGTAAAAGTTCTCATACCTAAGGGAAGTAAACATATAGGCTGTAAAAATATATCATGTTCAATTTTGTAGTCTAGTGTCATACTTAATTGGTACTCAATATTTGATGAAGGAATCTAAATTCTTGAGGCATGCTATTTATAAACGAAGTGCCCTACTTCCATGGGAACATTGTACTGCTCATATATGACCCATTCAATATTCCTTTTTCTTGCTTTTCCTTGATCATTATCTTATCTTCCGTATCACCTTATCTTAGCCCTCCTATCATCATTATCCTTGGTTTGTCAGCTCTGAGATAGACATGAAAAGAGAAAATAAAGGAAAATATTTCAGAGCTGAATTCATATTATAATTTTTATTATGGACAAAAGCCCAAATACTAAGAGAAATGGAAAATCTTTAGATATCAAAAATGACTTCTGTATTGCTTACAATAGGACACTTTAATGTGTATTAGAAATTATGGGGATGTTTTCCTTGTGCAAATCTCATCAACAGATAGCCCCATACACTAGACTATCTTCTTTCCTTTTTTCTCTAACCTGGGATATTCTTGTGAAAGGACATTGGGAGCTTGCTATAAATTAAATCTGTAAACCTATCCTATCACAGGTCACCTTCCTATGTACTCTTCTTATCTTTTCCAGACGATAAACATAACCTTTGATCTTTTTTCACTATTTTCCTTTGTCAGTTTTTCCTTCCACAGGGCCTACTCCTTTCTTTATGTCTAGGATTTTAATTTTATTCACTACAGAGACATACATAAAGTAACAATATGAACACTGGGAAGTTTGCAGAGAATTGGGAATCTCAGCAGGATTTTATGTTTGAAATATAAATAGAAGTTACTTGGTTTCATCTCCATGTCCACATTCCCAGTGAGATTATTTATTTACATTTACTTACTTGAGGGGCTGGTGGGGTGGGGGAGTGGAGTGGGTGGGGCATTTTAAGTCTCCTATTTGGGAATCATTCTTACCTAACTCCTGTCTTGATTGCTTGAGAGCTCAAGTTCAGACCAAGGTAGGTTTGAGCTGGCACCTCTGCCTGGTCCTTTAGAACTTGTGGTGTGCTTGGAAACCTCTCACTTTCTAAGTGGTCTCTCCTGGAGGGCGCAATGAATAAGGAGGGCACTTTGCTAGCTGACCGTCCCTCAAAGGTTCTTTTCCTGCCCCTTCAGCTGCCTGACATTTAGTTTTCCATCAGCTTGTTCACTTGCTGAGACTTCCAGGCTAATTCTGCTGGTGAGAGAAACTAAGCTTTTGTGTTTTCAATGAATGTTTGGTATTAGTTTCTTCAGTTTCTTGGCAGTGTTACTGAGGGAAACTTTCTGCTTTTTATTACCATCTTCACTTGCTCTTGACCAGCTCCTATATTTTCCTGTGTCAAAGTGGTGCATCCAGTTAGATCATATACTGAGGCCTCTTTCTTATCTGAGAGATGCTTGTTTCTAGAACAAAAATGATTCCTCTTGCTTAGGAACCTTCCTGTTCCGATTGTTTCCCAGACATTCTCTGAATCAAACTCCTGGGCTTCTTTTCCAAATTTGAATTCTATTAAACATTGATAAACTTAAGCATTTTCTACCCATGGAAAAAGATAGGCTATCCTCTTAAATCCTTTGCATAACAAATCGTACAAGTAAAAGTCTGCCTGTTCAATGAGGACTTTCCTAACTATTCCAACGTAGGTAAATTGTCCACATTATATATTTAAAATGTGAGATAGGCTGTCTGCGTTCTGATTTTCTTTTGAATCAGATTATTAGCTTAAAATATTTTCCCTTTCTTATTCTTTTTAAAAACTTATAGAGTTAAAGTCATAGCAAGGCTGAATTAAAACAAACAAAAAATTTATCTCAGTAATTTTCTTTGAAGTAAAAAAGAGCCAGTAGGATTTTTTTTCTTCTTTTACGAAATTTAACAAGTGATAATTATATATAGTTTTCTGTAATTTAAATGTGTATGTCATTCTCATGGGCTTTTAATATCTATCTGGAACAAAAGCAGCTGTTGCTTACCTTACTCATATCAAAAGACTAAAATAGCAATAATGGGAGGTGTTTAGGGAAATAGAGTTGATTTACTTAATTTGGATTTTAAAAAAATTGAGGACTTTTTAAAGACTGCAATTTCGCTAAAGCCCTTTTAATTAGTTAGTTAATTAATTAATTTTTACCCAATAATAGAAATTAATTAGAAATCCAAAGAAGGAATAATAGATCTTGTTATTAAATATTTGTAGAGAAAAAATTGTGCATATTTTTCCCTTGAGTAAAGTATAAGTAGATAGATACTTACTTTACTCTAGTGGTGCTGTCAAGAATAAAAATATAAGAGCTGTCTTTCTGTTTTGGAGAATCAATGAGTTGAGTCAGAGTTAATTCATAAGGTAATTCAATTTAAGGTTTTTATTTTTGTAATTTTTTATTTAAAAAGAGGAAGTTGTGTTTTTTTGGGGTTTTTTGTTGTTAAAGAATCTTCTGAGGGAGGATCACCTTTTAAAATAAATAACAAGAAATACAAATTCTACTTAATAAAATATTTTTTAGAAGATTTAATTCTACATAATGAAAATTAGAGAAAGGAAGAGAATAGGAATCAAGGATAAGACCTTGATATTTAGGAAAGCTCTGAAAGTCAAAGGTTAATTTATATATTAAACTAATGTTCTAATGAGAAAAAAAATTCAGCCCTTTAATTCAAATATATAGGTAAATAGTGATCAGATTCATTTAAAATACTTAAAATTCTTATCATATGAGATCTTTGTATCTTTTCATTTTAAGTGGAGAAAAAAATGCTCTTTATTTATTTTTTTTTTAGTTTATTTATTTATTTTGACAGAGAGCATGGGCACAAGTTGGGGAGGGGCAGAAAGAGGAGGGAGATTATTCCAAGTAGGCTCCTCACCGGCAGTGTGGAGCCCAGGTGGGGCCCAGGAATCGTGAAATCAGACCTGAGCTGAAACCAAGAGCTGGACATTCAACCGACTGAGACACCCAGGTACCCCAAAAATGCCCTTTAATTAACCTGGTCCAGAATATTAAAAGATAAGTAAAAAGTACATTTTTATCATTTTGAAAGGTTGGAGGAGATACTGTTAGATTTCTCAGTTAATATTTTCATTTTCAATGAGAAATAATATATATATATTATTTACTATATATATGTATATACATACATATACATATATTCTTGAGAGAGAGAGCGTGAGTGTGTGCACATGCCTAAGCAGGGGAGGGGCAGAGGGAGAGGGAGAATCCCAAGCAGGTTCCACACCCAGCATGGAGCTTGACATGAGGCTCGATCTCAGGACCGTGAGATCATGACCTGAACTGAAAATCAAGAGTTGGATGCTTAACTGACTGAGCCACCCATGCACCCCTACAATGTATTTTATAATATCTTGTATATTCAGTGATGTCATTAAAAAGATCTGATCATCAGTGTGTATCTGTATGAAATATTTAAATTTTAAAGCTGTTGAGATATTTTGTTTTGTATTATGAATTAAAATATTTAGTGTTTAAGGCCTTTGTTACCACTTTACCTAGATTTGAAATTATGGTAGCCTTGTGGCCAAATTTATTTATTTGGCTTATTAAAAATATAAGCAAGACTATGCAAACTAATGTACCATGTTTATATTTGACATTTAGTTTATAGAGTTTAATTTACCATACCTATGCCCTGTGCTCAGAAAAAAAAAAAAAAATAGAAAAGATTTTGTCTTTGGAGCATCTAACAATTTTCAGAATGAAAAAGACAATCTGTAACTTCCTGCCTGCTAGTCATTTCCAATAATTTTAGAAAACTCCTCTCCCCTTTTAATTTTAAAGCTGTTTTTCTCATGGATTTTCCTGATATTACTTGAATAAGATCAGTACAAACGATACCACATTTTATCAAACTTATTTGATGATGTATTAAGAATGTATCTAAAATTTAAGAATTTCTTCTCAGGTTATAAGTCAAGTGATTTACCAAGAAAAATCTTGTTTTTTGCTATATCAACACAGTATGCAAAAACAAGTAGAGATATCACAACATTTATATTCATGATCAGTTGAATTGTGAAGGTTTTATATAATAGCATCCTTCCTATTAAGTCAATGAGCACCGTATTTAAACATTAATGTCTTTAAAAAAATACATGTGTTTTTAAACAGCTCTGAAATGGATATGCATCTCATGAACAACTAAGAGAGTTTCATGCCATGATCTAATTATCTGGCAGTATTTTTCTGTCTTCCTAATGATACATAAAATAATTGTGATCATTGTGAGTATTAAGATAATGGCCATCTTATTGATGAATTGTGATTATGGTAGATACGTAGTGTTTCTGGACAGAGAAAATAGTAGTAAATTCCATTTTTTCAATAGTCCACTCATCTTTTATACTTTACAGTACATGTTTTGGAGTGCCTGCCTCACTCAGTCAGTAGAGCATGTGACTCTTGATCTCAAGGTTGTGAGTTCAAGCCCCACATTGGGTGTAGAGCTTACTTTAAAAAACAAACAAAAAAACCAGGCAAACAAAAAACCAAACATGATTTTTTCCTCATGTGCAATGTGGTAAATTATTTTGAATGATGGGATATACATATTTTCATTACTAGGTTCAAATTTTGTGTAAATTGTTTAATAACATTAAGCTATTCAGAAGAACACTTAGAGCCTTATTTGTATATGTTCATTGTATATACTTTTTCAAAATGATAGTATAGAGGCCACAGAAGTGTTTTCATAAAATTTAACTAATAAAAACAGTTTTATGTTAAATGGTGAACCCAATAACAAATAATTGTCATAATTTCTAGTTTTTAAGTTTTTTGAGAAATGATTGTAGTTTTGTTTTTATTGTACATATTGTTATCATTTCAGGAGAGCTGTTACTGGTTGAAGCCTCAACTTTTTTCCTCTTGAGCCTGATCAATCTTTTCATATCCATTGTGACTTTTTACATTTTTCAAAGATGGTGACAGTATCTCCCATCCCCCATATTCTTCTGCTTGTGACCTTGCCAGTCTTCCATCAAGAGGTGGAGTCCAATTTCCTTTCCCTTGAATCTGAGCTGACCTTAGTGACTTGCTTGTAATCAGTAAAATATGAGGGAAGTGATGCTATGTGACTTCTGAGGCTAGGTCAGAAGAAGTCTTGCATCTTTTGCTTTGGTATCTTGGAATGCTTGCTTTTCAGCCGTTGCTTCTCAGGATGCTCCCTCTTAAAGCTGTATCACCATTCTATAAGAAATGCAGTCCCAAGATTAGCAGTGTCTCTACCTTCCAGTCATCTGAGGAAGAGCCATTAGTGAAGAAGCCATTAATGAAGAAGTCCTTTAGCTGTTTGAGTTTTCCCAGCTGAGGCACAGATATCCCAGAGTCTGTAGAGATGGCCATTTCTACTGTTCACTGTCCAAAGTTCTGAACTACATAACCCATGAGCATAATAAAAAAGTTGTTATTTTATCTGCTACTAACTTTGGGAAGGTTTGTTATACAGCAATAGATAATGAGAATAGTACTTAGTATCTGGAAGTGGGGTGCTACTGTAACAAAAAGAAAAGGACATAGTATCAGCTGGTGGGTGGACAAGAAATCATGGAACTTGAGATAAATTCATGGAGACTATGAGGGCTTGAAAGAAAGTAATGCCAATATTATTTGAAACTGGAAATAAGAATATCTTTGTTATCTAGTGGCAGAAAGTTTAGGAAAACTGTCCACCTATGGTAACATGGAAAATAGAAAGTGTACTTAGTGAACTGATGCATCTGGCAAAGGAGGGTATGATAAAGAATGTCCAAAGTGTTTTCAACTGTTTCTTTTAGCTATACCTTATGAAATGTGGATGGGGAGAGAGGAGTTAAAAAAGAAATTCTTGTTTTCAAGCAGAATTTGGAGGAAATGTAAAGGGCTCAGGAAAGTTTTTCCAGTCTGCAAAGGTTCTCAAAGGGCCTAAGAATGAAGATCAAATCCAGAGCAAAGTTTGGAAAATGTGGTCTCAAGGTAAAAATGAAACTAAGGTGTAACTATAAAACCTTTTTTGAGATCTCAGAAAAATTTGAGGCGGCCCTCATAGATTCTCTTAGACACACAAAAAAAAAACCTTTCAGGAATCTTAATGGCACAACTTCCAGTTTTTCTCTGGTAAACAAAAGGGCTTCCAAGAATCTTCAGGACCTTGTCCCACAGCAGCCTCACAGAGGGCCCAAGGTACAGAAGGACTTATTTCAGTGACATCTGTGGGCATAGCATTTGCTTGAATGAGTGGGCTTATAAAATATGTTTTTGAAACATAAGAAACCTATAAAGCTTTTTAAAAGAATTCTATCAGCCTGGGGTGCCTGGGTGACTCAGTTGAGTGTCCAGCTCTTGATTTCTGCTCAGGTCATGATCTCACAGTTTGTGAGTTTGAGCCCCACGTGGGTCTCCATGCTGACAGCACAGAGCCTACTTGGGATTCGTTCTCTGTCTTCTCTCTGTGCCCCTCCCTTGCTTGTGCCCCTCCTGCCCCATTTAAGCAAAAAACACTGATATAAATACTTAATTTGTTGTGGTCAAGTTTGTAGAAAGACTCAATAATAGTGTAATGCCTTTTGCTTTTATATTTTAAATATGTATACCCTAAATATTGATATTTTTTATTTTCTATTGTTTAGCATATTTAGTCAGAGTTTGAAAAGTTATAAGGAAAGCATTTCTGAAGGAGAGAATTGCCTTTCTGTACTAGTCTAATGTCTATTCTACTATACTATTTTGTTGCTATGGTAAGAAAAATAGGCAAAATAATTTGTAAGGAATTTAGTATTTTTCCTTTTTAAATTTGTGATTACTAGATTATATCTGGTTTCTCCCTTCCTTTTTCCTGTCTCATATACTCAGCTGTTCCTTACAATCTTTTCCTGTGATTCTGAATTATTTATAACAATGCTTAAATTGTTATAGAACATTGGTGTGGATTTTATTTTCTAACTAAGATACATGTAGGATCTTTAACTTTGTAAGTTCCTTAGTATATGTTATGCATTATTTGTGATCCATGATAGAAATATCTAAAAATTATTACATGTGGTTTATCTTAGATTTCCAGCATCTAATCTATATCTTTTATTTTTAAAAAGGCAGACCATCTCAACACTTTTTAAAAAAATTGTTCCTTCTTTAATTAAAAATATATTTATTGACCTTGCCAGACACAATCCTTAGTGATGAAGATACAGAAATAAAACAGAGCCCCAGTGTTTAAAGAGCTTCTGTCTCATAGGGGACATAAGTCAAAAGATGATTGACAATAAAATGTGCTCTGGCAAAAAAAATAAACAGCATATTATGGAAACATTTGGGGGATGGGCTTAAACACCTAGCCTGCAGAGTTGACAGAAGGCTTTCAGGAGGAGCTTTGGAGGAGATTAGAACTGGCTAAGTTTCATGAGTGCAGAAAAATTGAGATCATATTCTCCTCTGTCTCCTCACTGCCTACTACAGTGCTAGAATGTAGTGCATATTTGATGGTGATTAAAAAGCAGGGATATCTACCTGAATTTTGATAGAGCATTTTAGGATGAGTTGAGAGAATAAGTGAAAGACACAGCCTGTAGAAAAGTTTTTGTCCTTGGAAAAATCCTCTCCTGAACCAGAGGCAGGCCTATTCATTCTCTCTCCCCCTCCCTCTCTCTCTCTCTCTTTCCCTTTCTCTTTCCTTCCCCACCCTCCATGATATCTACAGGCTTTGACCATTCACTGTCTATTGTTTGTAAGCAAATTGCTATGACATCTTGGTGACTTGTCCTAGAAGTTAGACAATAAAATTTAATATTTTCAGCATCCCTGTGAAAAGGCCCTTCTGGTCTAAAAATTATGTTCATTTGTTTTTGTTAAAAGTGTTTTTATTGAAGAATAGGGGGGAAATAGAAACTTACTCCTTTCAGTCTTGAATAAAGTAAAAATGATGTAACTGGACTCATCATAAAACCTTTAATGATATAACTGGCTAATAACATCATTAGCCTGGAATTTTTGGCCTGGGCAAAAAGAGGTTAGGCATCTTCCCCTTCTCCTAACAGTGGTCCCATTGGCAAAAGCTCACCTTCAGATGTCAGGTTATCAGGCACTCCCTTTGCCATACATTCCCAAATGGCAACCCCACTGTGGGGTCCTGGATCTTTCAGATGATTTAAGATTTACTCTCCTCAGAAGAGTAAGAGCAACGGTGTTAATACCAGGTTACTGCTTGGTACTATACATGTTTAGAGAATAAAGACAGTCAGATTTCTTTGCATTTCTCATGAAGGAGAGGTTACAGTTTTTGTGATTAAGGATCTAAGTAGGGTTTGACCAGACTCTTTTTTTTTTATTTTTTAAATTCATTTTTGAGAGACAGAGAGAGACAGAGCATGAGTGGGGAAGGAGCAGAGAGAGAGACACACAGAGAATCTGAAGCAGGCTCCAGGCTCTGAGCTGTCAGCACAGAGCCCGACATGGGGCTCGAACTCACGAACTGCGAGATCATGACCTGAGCCGAAGTCGGATGCTCAACCAACTGAGCCACCCAGACGCCCTAAGCACCTGACTTTTGATCTCAGCTTAGGTCATGATCTCATGGTTCCTGAGATAGAGCCCCGCATCAGACTCCATGCTGACCGCACAAAACCTGCTTAGATTCTCTCTCACCCTCTCTGCCTCTCCTATGACTCGGGTGCACATGCACATGTGCACTTACTTTCTTTCTCAAAATAAATAAATATACCTTTTTTTTTTTTCTTTTTAAATTCTGAAACACACACACAAAAAGTCCACTCAGGTATCAGGGTGGGTTGGAGGAAACAAAACTAGAGGTAGGGATGTACAGACTGTTTTTTCACTTCCTGTGTCTGTGTAACAAAATTATACCAGGAACATAATGGTGTAGAGCTTTTGTTATGCTGCTGGATTCCTTCGTTGAGGAATTTGGATAGGGTGTAGTGGGGATGGCTGGTCTCTACTCTGTGATATTTTATACCTCTGTAATAAAAGATATCACTCCATTATCTTCTGTATGGCAAATTATTATCAGAAGTTTGTTGTAATTCCTTTTTTTTTCTAGATGCCATCTCTCTCTCTCTATATATATATTTATTATGGGATTTGAATATAATACATCTATGTATGATACTTATCCTACTTGATGCTTTCTGAGCAAGTCGAATCTGTGTTTTGTTACATTTTACTAATTATGAAAAGTTGTCAGCTATTCAAATATCTTCAAATATTTTTTTCTGTAATCTTTTTTACCTCTTTTCCTTACAGGTGTGTTACACTTTTATATTGTCACATAGTACTTGAATGATCTGTTCTCTTTTTTATTCATACTTGTGTTTTTTATTTTTTTTAATTGTGTTTTTTTTTTTTTTTTTTTTTTTTTAGTTTACTCTTTGTGTTTCACGGTGAGTGATTTTTATTTACTTATTTTCAGGTTGACTGATGATTTCCTCACTGGTTGAGCTTACTGATGAGTTTGTCAAAGGCAGCCTTTATCTCTGTTACCGTGTTTTTATTTCCATCTTTTGATTTGATTTGATTTGATTTTCTTTTATAGTTTCCATCTCTACTGAAATTTTCCATTTGTTCTGGCTTTTGGTCAACCTTTTTACACTGGAATATATTAACATATTAATCACAGATACTTTAAATTTCTTGCCTGATAATGCCACTAACTTTCTCATATCAATTTATTTCTTTGTTGGTTGACTATGTGCTTGTTTTTTGTTTTTTTTTTTTCCTTCTTTTTTCATATGGCTTGTACTTTTTGACTGAAAGCTAAATATCTTGTCTAGGACAGTGGAGACTGAGATAAATTTTATTCTGCTTAAAAATTGACATGCCTCTTTTTTTCCTAGTCCTTTCATGTATGGGGAGAGCAGTTAAGTTAATATAGTCAGGGGTTTTGCTGGGGTCGGGTTTTGTTGTTGCTTTGGTATCAGTGCACTGTGGGCTTCAGATTTCTCTAGCATTATTTTGTGTTCAGAATAGAGGCTGGTTTGCTCAAGGGTTTAACCCAATATCTGGTCTGTCTCCACCCCAAAATCTTTAATTTGTTTCTGAGTCTTACACAGGGTCTCTTGTTACTATTTGGAACCTCCCCTAGAAGTAGACTCTTTATGTGTTACTTGATAATTACTGGCCTGGCAGTATAGGACATGGGGTGACATTCTTTGTTCTGAGTCAGCCTCAGTGTTACTGGAAGGTTGTTTCCCTGAGTCTCTTGGGTGTCACATTGTGAGCAATCCTGTCTTATCCCAGTGGTGGAGGACCACTAGTAGTAAATTCCAGATTTTTTTTCTTCCTTTCCCTCCAGGGATGGAGGGCTTTTTTGCTGTTCTTTTCCTTCAGCTTGACTCTTCACCTGTGCCCTGAGGGCTACAGGGGTTTTTGACCTTTCATCTTTAGTTTCAGGTTTTTTGTTTTTTGAGGGGAGAGGGACTAGGTGGGACTTTGTGCTTTTTTCACAGTAGCTGCTTTTCCGGTCCTCCAGGCCTTCTATTTGAGGGAGGTCTCTCCAATCTCTTCTTCCCCCCCAACTTTTTTTGCCCTCTGAGGAATGTGAGAACACTTATTGAGTAGATGAGCATTCATTCCCCTGATGTTTCTGGCTCCCAGGGATTCTCTATTCTCATGCTGGTTCACACTCAGCCTTTAGCAGTTTGTTAGAAATTTTAGCTGAGTCCTTATCAGCCTGTATTCCATCTGTCATCTGCTTCAGGTAGCCAAGTGCTCACGTCCTGTTTCTCCTTGGAGGTGTCTGTCTTACTTAGATGAGCTCTCTTAGGGGCTCAAGAAAATTTGTAGATTAACTGCCTTTTTTGTTTGTGTGTGATGAGGTTGGAAACAATACTGTTTCCAGCTTTATACATCTTATGTGGAAAGCATATGAGTAGGTCCCTCAATACATAATCACTATTAAACTGCATCACTTACAGTACTTACTGGATTACACATATGACCTGAAAGATCCACAGTTAATTACCACTTTGATTTTCTTTCTGATACATTCCTTTTAAATCTCTGGCAAGAGCCTGATAATTCCTCTTTGCAACACTTCCCTCCTCATTCCAAACATATCTCTAAGTCCTCTTCTGAGAGACACAGTTTGAAATACATTGGTGGAGAAAGGAAAATCTCATTTTTAAGAAGTAGAGAAATCCGTGCCCTAATATAAGCTCTTCTTTTATTGATTCATCTGAATCAATCACTTATCCAGATGAACCTCTTTTTTTAACTTTTAGAAAGGGATGTTAAAATGTTCACTCCTCTTACAGGATTGTTTTATGACTCAAATGACTATGGTGTGTAAATGATCTCTGAGAAATGTAAAAGTCTATGCAAATTGTGATTTTTATTATTGCCTTTCCTATATAATTTCTACTCATGAAGTGCGTTTATTTTTACCAAGATTAAGTGGACCAGCTATAATCTATCTGACTTCCTGTTTTTGATTTATTTAAAGAACTTTTTATTATTGGTTAAAGGCATGGTAAGGGCTTGAATTGTTTTTTTGTTTTAACTAACTTCTAATTTGAACCTCTCATGCTCTATTACATAGACTTCCCTGTTTTTCTTTGTGGTCAGAATTTTCTTATCTCAAATTATAACTTTTTACCGTTAAAGATCTTTTTCAACTGTTAGTTGTCCACGTAAAAGTTCATTTGCTACCATTTGATTTTTTTGAAGCTCTGAATTTTTGATATGTGATCTTATTTCTTTTTCGTTTCTAATAAGTTTGTTGTAAAGTTTCTAGGCATCTTGTCATTAGTTGTTTTTTAAAAACTTCTTTGAAAAGACTATCTCATTTATTCATAATTTTTTTGGAAAACTTGGTGACTCCATGGCTATTTTAGGAGAAGATTGAGCTTGGTTAACAAGTATTTACTAAGTACTCATCTACTTGCACTTCAGATGTCAGTAATCGTCCTTCATAGGGACTTAACAACCAACATGTTCTGCACCAATATGGTGGCAAACACAGAATCACTGGACTCGGCATCTCCCTCTACCACTGCTTTCTTCTTCATAGAAAATGTTCCAGGTTTCCTTCCTTTCCTTCCATTACCTTGAACCCTTTTTGCAACTCACTTTTCAGTTTATTCTATTTCAAGCAGTATTTTTCCCCTCATATGTACACACATCTTATTTAAATTTTCTTCTTTTCTAAATATGGTTTAGTTATTATACTAAAATATTTCTCTTTTGCTCATACTCTTACGAAGAACCTCAAACAACCTTAATCACAAATGAGAAGGATCAAAATGCAATTACTACTTTACTTGTATTAAGAATGAAATATTCATACATTTAATGGAAATGAGACAAAATATAGTAATAGCCTGGGGCAGGGGGCCCCAAGAACCCCTGGAAATACAGTGAGTTACTAGAAAGATTCACAGAACTCAGCATATAGCCACACTTGCTGATATAATTATTATAGCAAAACTTATAAAGAAAAAAAAAGGCAAGGGAAGGATGGAAGAAAAAGCAAAAGGCTCACAGGAGGAAGTCTGGAGGATTTCAGATTTAAGCTTCCAAGAGCCCTTTCTTAGTAGGGTCACACAAGTTGCACTGAATTACTCCAGCAACTAGTTGTGGTCACAAATGTGAAACATCTACCAGGAAGCTCATTTGAGCTCAGTGTCAAAGGTTTTTATTGGGGGGGGGGGGGCTAGTCATGTAGACACCCTCTGCCTAGTATATACCAAAATTCAAACTCCTAGAAGGAAAGCAGATGTTTAGTATAAACCATATTGTTTGTGCAAGCAGTTTAGACATAGTGAGCCACCATTTTGTGAATGGTGTGAACCCTCCTGAAATCAAAATTCCCAGCAACCAGCCAAAGGCTGTCCTTACACCCAGGCCTTTCTAAGGATGTCAACCTAAAGTCTGTGATGTTAACTTTTCTCTCTCTCTCTCTCTTTTTTTTTTTTTTTTGTATACTGCAGTTAGACTTTGAAAGTCCGTCCAGAAAGCATCCAAAAGTTGTATTCAGAATCAGTACAGAACTCTGGTATGTTTCCTCATGTTCTGCTAATTGAATAAACACTAGCATTTATTATAAGCTATAAGAATCTTAGGAAATAATTTTCTATTACTTTTCACCTCAAATAGTATTTCTATTATTGTAAATTTAAAAGGCTTTTTTATTGAAAGCCTGGAAATTTTATAACATGTTTTCTTACATAAAAGAAATTCTAATTTTCAAACAACTGATTTGCAAATGAAATTTTATAATAAAACCTAGTTTTAGGATTTTCTTAAATTGTAGTTTACACAGAAGGAAAAAATTTGAGTAGATTGTATTCACTGGGGAAGGCTTTAAGAAGGAAATTGAAATTGAACTGAAGCAGGGTGGGGGGAAAGGACAAAGAATATGCCAGGGAAACCCAATAGCATGACTAAGGGAAGATTGAGGATGAGTGGCTTGAAGAGGAGAGGTACTCGTGTATTACTATTCAGAAGCAAACAGAAACTCACAATTATTTTTTGCATCCATGCTCCTGAGGCACAGGATATATGTATTTTATGTTTTTGTTCATTCTAAAACTATAGGATGATCTACTTTTCTTATTTTTTTTAATGAAGCATATTATATATTTCTTTTGTTATGTTTCATAATCTTAAACTATTTAACTCACAGGGTTGTTTTGAAGATGCAGTAAGATGTGTGAAAAAGATATGTGAAAGTATTTATGGCCATCATTTAAAAAAATTTTAACTGTCTCATCCTAATGAGTTAAATTGGGCATATACTTCACATATAATTTTATTATGTATGGAATTTCTGGGCACAGCACTTTTACGTATCTCCCTCAGCTTGCTCTTACTTGTTCTCCTGCTACCTGACTGAATATTCATGCTGTTACAGAACCTAGTCTGGATCACCCAGCGGAAGAACCAAGCAGCACTCAGAGATCTTGGGAGGCGGCAAGTTTATTTCACACCAGTAGGCTCAGAGATCACTCTCCAGAGGTCTGAGCCCTGAGTGTGTAAGCAGAGGGAACAATTTATAGTCCGTTACTTCTGCATTCCTCATTAGTCGTAATTTGGCGTGGGCAAGTGGGGTAGGAAGAAGAACCCGGAAGGGGAGTCTGGTCAGAGACTGGAATTTCCCTGTCAGTCCTGTTGGCTATCTAATAACAGATTTTTTCCCTATCAATGCCAGAAGGTCTTCTTGCTGCTAAACATTACAGTTCTTTAATTCTATAGTGTAGCATAGGTGTCTAGTATTTATATATGTGTTGGTTTTGGTTTTCATGCTTCTTCATATCATATAGTTTCCTTATTTGGCCTTTGTTTCCTGTGTTTTCCTCTCGCACACCACTCAACTATTTGGAGAGCAACTTTTATAAGATCCAATCTTCGGTACTTTAGTTTTCTTGCAATATTTTTTATGGTTAAAATAGAATTTAAAAGTGTTGTCAATTCCAGGATAGCAAAGCTATATAACAAAAGTCCTTTCTTTGTGCTAATAAGAGAAGTAAAATATTTCATGAGTGCCTAGTGCCTAGCCTAAAGCTGTCTTACACATTGTTATTATGTATGACTATTTGACTCATTATGAAAAATTGAGTATATTATCTAATTCTTTCAAATGTAAGATATGTTGCAAGAATTATTAGAAATTCAGCTAAATAATCATTGCCTGATAATACAATAAAACTCTTGGTAAATATCTAGATAAATCATTAAAAATTTTAGGCCAAATATTTGAATATGTCACTGATCACTCCAAAAAAACCCACGTGGTTGTTAACAATAGCTCAGTAATTGGCTGATTTATTCCCTTCTCTCCAGATTTCTGATGTATGTAGAAATATCCTTAAAGTTCATTAAATAATACCTATTAATGAGCAGTGGAGGGGCAGACAGAGAGGTGGACACAGAATCTGAAGCAGGTTTCAGGCTCTGAGCTGTCAGCACAGAGCCAGGTGCAAGGGTCGAACTCACGGACTGCAAGATCATGACCTGAGCTGAAGTCTGATGCTTAACCGACTGAGCCACCCAGGTGCTGCCTCCCCACCCCATTTATTCTGTTTAAAAGCCAAGAAGCTGTGACTTGGTAATAGTTTTTGTAATTCTGTTCTCCTTAATCTAATAAATTCTAAAACTCATTGGGCAGTGATAGGAAGCCATATTTCAGATGGAAAATGTGTCAAGTGTCTACTTTTTAGGATGAAGTAGAAACATACATGAGGATAGCACCTATTTATGTGTTTGATTAATTTTCAGAATAGTTCCTTTGTTATTTATATTTTGAAATGTTATCTATATGTTAAAACAGGATAGTAATACATCTGATCATGTGTTTACTATCAGATTTCAATAATCATTACAAAATTATCTTTACATTTGTGTCACTTGCATATATTCTATAAATGAGAAATATGTGTTAGAGAATTATACTGTGTAAAAGAAGTCTAATACAAAACTTGAGTACATATACATTAGGTTTAATATAAATTATTTTCAGAAGAATGCTTGCTTTTTGTGAATTTACAAGAATACTTATTGAACCAAATATTATTAAATGATTAAAATGGAAGAAGTCTCATCTTTTGTACCATAAATTGTTTAAAGTATAATTTCATTAAAATAAAGAGAACTTAATTTTGTTAATTAGCTTATTTTATTTTTAATATTTTTTAAAGTTTGTAAAGAGAAAGAAGTAGCAACTCGTCATAGAGCTAACCCCTAAACTAAGGCAAATACTTTTGTCTTGTGAAGATGGCTTTTCTTAGACAAAACAACCAGAGCTTTAACTTAATACTTAAACAAACTGTGCTTCTATTTCAAGGGAAAAGCTATTTACTTTGAGATTCAGTTTAAGAGCTCTTCACAAAACTGGGAAAAAGCAAAGCCTTAGCTGAGATAGAACTTGATTGCTACTGATAAGGACATTTCTGTTTCTGATCTAGTGATCTTTACATCTAAATATCTGAATAAAAAAAAATTAGTTAGAATTTATAGCTAGAATGAAGTTAAATTAATCAAGGTATTTGTTTTTGAAGCAATTATATAAGCTCATGTTTTAGATTGCTTTTCAGTACATATTCTTGCTTGAAAGGAGCCAATCAAATGGGAAATATTGAGAAGACAAGGCACAGAAAGAGATTGTGTTATAAGAATAAGACTATTCTTTTTATAGTTTTCTATAAAACATAAAATACACTTTATTTCCTTGTACTCATATACTTAAAAATCATCGTACTATGCTCAATTTTAGGCAACCAGTAGCTATAAGTAATAGATTTCCCAAGCAGAAACATTTTCCTCTCTGTCTTCTATGGGCCAAGTCATTTTTCTGTCTACTATCTTTTAAAAGGCCAAAATTGAATTTTTCAACTTAGTAGTTACTCTTACTCTCAGTGGATTCTTTCTTCTTGGTTCTGAAGGTTCCTATTAACATGGTACAGACTCCACAAAATTGTAAGGTATAAAGTAACTGATGTTTGGGGCTGAAGGTGACTTTTCAGATCATTTAGTCAAACACACAGTTATTTTACATTTAACCCAGGTGTCACTTGAAGCCTTCTACCAATCCTGTGGCCTCTGTAGTATTGCTGCATATATGCCCTCAGGGATTACATGCTCGTAGTTACTTCCAGCTTCAAATTTGGACTCAGGGGACTTTTCATCTTACTTGCACTTTATCTACTAATCATTTTCTCTGTGTTTGTTATAGACCTTGGCAATAAATGGTATGATTGAATTATAATCAGTTGGTATTAGGTACTAATACTAGTACATTAGGTACTAGATCATTCATGTACCTATGAGAACCAAAGTAGTGGACTGTGTATTTGACCTATAAAATTTGTGTTTTTATTTAATTTTCACCTGGATTTCTTGGTGTTCTAGGTAGAAAAGCAGAATATTTTGTATTTGGTTTATATGTTGTCCTTCATTTTTAGATCTGAGATATTAAGTGATAATTAAATTGAAGATTACCTTTAATCATTTACACCTTAAAAATAGGGTACTGGGATAAAAAATAAACCCAGAAGCTGATAGACCCAGAAGCTGAGCACTGTAAAATTACCATTGGATATTAATATATGGTGTCATCGTATGTCCTTGCCTTCTGTTCACAAAACATTTTTTATCCTCACACATGAAGTCTTTTTTTAAGGAGAATCCCAGTTAAAATATTTTGCATCATAAATGCCTTGACATGGAACACACTTGTACTTGATATAATATGCTTGCCTGAAAATGTACTTAAGATATCTGGGTTGTTATCGTAGCTGTCATCATCTCTGATAAGGTATCAGTCTTTCTCATCCAGAACCAATTTATCAGGGTTACATAGTATTTCTAATACAAATCAGAAATTTGTGGCTTTTGTATTTTTAATACAAATCAGAAAAACAATAAAGTGTGGGGATATGAAAATCCCAGATTGGGACACTAGACACCGTGATGCCGTTTCCCCAACCAAAAATTAAAATTTGCAGTCTGAAATTAGAACTAATGTAGAAAACTAGTGTGTGTCTTGATTTTGCATTAGATATCTTTTGGTCAAATTGTCAACTTATTTATCCTTCCCTACACGGCTGGCTCAGTAGGTGCTCAGTAAATATTCATGAGCTTGAGTTGAATTTGGAGTTAACATGGCTGATGGTGTTTTACTGCCCACCTGAGCAAAGCCAAGAGTATGACCTATTATACTTTTCCACTGTTTAGGATATATCACTCTGAATCAGTTTCTTCTCCTACCAGCACAGCTTCTTTTTCTTCTAATTGCTGTACAGTTAGATTTTTCTGAAAAAAAATTCAACAGCAGTAAACCATTTCTTTAGTTCTGCTTTAGTATCTTGATTTATAGAGACTATACTTTGATGGAAATACAGGCATTTCTATTCTGTGAAAAGCCACTTAGCCCAACCTCATACCACTCCTTCCCTAAAATTCAAATTTTCAAAATGGAAACCAGGAAGCAGTAATTTTTGTTTGTTTTACAGAAAATTTCTTCAAGGCCTTTGAAATAGTAAGCTTTCTTAAATACATTAAATGTTATTTCTAGAACATTAACTCCTTAACTGGGCTGGAGGGTAGATAAACTGAAAACTAAATTGTTGAATTTCTATCAAATTAAGATCAGAAATTAAAATAAAGCATCTCTTAAATTAAAAAAGCATACCTACTGGCAAGTTCTTATGAATACATGGTGCAAAATATGTAATTATAATTATATATTTATATATACAATTTAAAATATATATAAAATATATATATATAATTATAATTAATGTAAAAAATTGTTGCTGGCAGTTAATCATGACAGGAACTGGCAAAACTATTCACCAGGTAGTATCTAGGGGCTCTTTGACAGCTTCCTTTCCTTATTGTGAAAGCCTTTATCCAATTACTTAATATTGTGCATGTGTGTGTTTGTGTGCTCGCACATGCATGTGTGCGTCAGTGCGTGTGCATGCCTGCGCTGAAGGGCCAGGTGCTATTTTTGCTGTTAGTTACTTGAAACTATAGGGTTGAACGCATATATTTTGTAACCAGAATATGTCCACTCCTATCTGTACAGTAGATGAGGACAGAAACAGCTAAGGTTAAAATGAAAAACATAGTGAAGTTACTCATCTTTAAATCATCCATAATGAGGTCTGTACATATTAATGTAATGTGATCTCTTTTTCCTTTGTCAGTCCTCTTCTTGCACCTTAATACTCAGAACTGCTTCCATGCTAATTTTTCTCTTTTGCCCTCATCATTGATTTTGTTATCCTCAATAGGATGACTCTCCAGTCCCTCTCAAGCTTTAATCTTCTCTCTCCATTTGGTCTCTTGGACATTTACACTTGCATATCAGTCTGCCACTTTCAATTCAGGGTTTTAAAAGCAAAATCACCCCACCCCTAGCCAAACCTAAACAAAGAAAATATGAAAAAACAATAAGAAACTTGTTTGTCCCTTCTAGATTTCACAATTCTTTTTCTGATGTAATCTTTCTTCTATCCTCCCAGGATTTGAAATGAATGTTTGACTCCTCCCCCTCTCTGCCAACATCCTCCAAATGATTTTTGCCTCTTGCTACCTTCCCTGATACCAGACTAATAGTTCCAAAATTATTGCTTTAATCATGTAATTCCTGTGCTCAAAAATGTTTAATGATCCCTTAGTACTTTCAGGAAGAAATCCACATTTCTTTACCTGGCATTAAGATTCATGATTATCTGCTTCTATTAGTTCCATTAGTTTCTACTCCCATCTGCTTCAGTCATGTTTGCTAGAATGTTTTCCTGTGTATATACATTAAAGCTATGCTTAAACCCAGTACTTTAAAACATCCAGCCCTTTCTCAGTCACATGGCTTTGGAAATGTTTCCCTGATGTTTTCTAATGGTCAAATCTGTTAAACTTAATCCATCTTTTGAGCTATCCTAGATACCATTTTCTTCATAAAGCCTTTCTTGATTCCTTCAAAGGATATACTTCTGTATAGGACTTACCTTTTATTTATGCATATATGGCAATGGCTAAGATCAAAAATAAATTTTAATTATTGGCATAATTTCTTACCACTATATAGTTATAAGTTTCTAGTACCCAGCACAATGCCTAGTGCATTTCATATAAACATTTAATATATATGGAATGATTAATTATTTTGGTGCACTTCATTTGAGTGGAAGACAGTATAGTATAATCACCAAAAGCAGCCAGTGTCTGTGGAGTCAGAGAGATGAATAGATAGTTTGTATCCAGGTTCTACCTTTTCTATGCCATGTGAGCATGTAACATAAGCACTATGTTAATGAAACTTTCTGAGGCTCATTTCCTGACTTTTAAAATAAGTGAATTTTTATTAAAGTATAACACACACACACACACACACACACAATGTAAACATGTATAAATATTTTTAATTCATTCATCCTGTTACTTTGCTCTAATTGCTTTTTTTAAAAAAAGATTATATATTTTGGGATAGAGAGCAAATTTATTTCACTGAAGTTGATTGATTGGCCCATTTTCTATTGAGATACATCTCAATTTTCTACTGAGAGTACGATTGGAGAGGAAGGCAGTATCAGAGAAAGTAGTCATAGCTTTGGAGTCTGTCCATTGCCAAGAGGTGATGGCAAGAAATTCATCCCAGGTCACAGTGTTATTCCTTGACTGCCTCTTTGTATTTTCTTCCTCCTCACCAGACTGAGTGGAGCATGTATGGGAAAAGTATAAGTTGGTTTTTTTCTAAGGTATTATGATAATAAGTAATTAGAAATTAATTTTTGCCTGAAACGTTCTAGACTCTATTCCTAGAGTGTTCCCAGATATCACTACCTTTAATGACCAGAGTTCTTTTTATTTTTTGTTTTGTTTTTTAACAGCAATTTATCAACAGCTCACCTAGGTGATTATTTAAATAGGTTCCATTTTCATTATTCAGTACCTTTTTTGGCATATTAAAATTTCTTCTCAATTTTTAAAAACTGAAGTGATGTCTAAAACCAGTTGCAGTGACAGGAAGGTTATCACCATTTTAATTTTGTGCTACAACAGTTCTGGATGACTCAAGAACGTATTCAAGCATTCTTAGTAACTAGTTTGACAGAATGGATGGCTGTTCTTGAACATGTATAAAATGAAGATTTTTTTTTCCAGAAGAAGTTGCATTTTATGTGTTTCCACTTAGGTTCCTTGGATATATTTTCAACCATTCAGAAGTTAATTTATAAATGTATTTCCCCAGTTGTGAATCAGTGGGTTTTTGAATAGTTTAATAAAGGCAGTTTTTATTTGTAATCAAATTTTCATTTGCATTAGAAGGAATTCCAGTGATGTTTTTGAGTGAGCTGTGGTGTATCACACATTCTTTTAATCGTGTGAAATAAGGTATCCTTTTGGTTGAATTTGGGTTTGTATTAAATACTTAGGGTTAAAGCATTGTTCTTAACTTTGTTCATAAGTAATAAATTACAGGTTTTAGGGTGAATGGAGGTATTTATATAAAGTTATTTATGTAGGGGCGCCTAGGTGGCTTAGTCGGTTAAGCGTCCGACTTCAGCTCAGGTCATGATCTCACTGTTCAAGGATTTGAGCCCCGCGTCGGGCTCTTTGTTGACAGCTCAGAGCCTGGAGCCTGCTTCAGATTCTGTGTCCCTTTCCCTGCTCCTCCCCCGGTCACACTCTGTCACTCTCTCTCAAAAATAAATAAACATTAAAAATTTTTTTTATTTTTATTTAAATTTATTTATTTAAATTATTTATCCATTTATTTAAATTTGTATGTTTATATTTATACATATTTACATATAAATTATATTTATGTAAGTAAAGGAATATTAGCTTGCAAAAAAGACCACACAGAAAAATGTCATTTTTTAAAATAGAGGTATAATTGACATGTAACATTATATTAGTTTTAGTTATGCAGTGTAATAATGATTTGTACATAGTTAGAATTTTTTTTTCCTTGTGATGAAAACTTCTAAGATCTACACTCTTAGCAACTTTCAAATAAGAAAACATCATTCTTGGGGTGTCTGCTGGTTGGCTCAGGGGCTTAAGTGTCTGACTCTGGGTCACAGCTCAGGTCATGATCTCACACACAGTTCATGAGTTTGAGCCCTGCATCCGGCTTTCTGCTGTCAGCTCGGAGCCCACTTTGGATCCTTTGCCCACCTCTCTCTGCTCCTCCCCCCACCTCAAAAAGAAACAAACATTAAAAAAAATTAAGACACTATCATTCTTTTTTTGTTGTTTTATTATAACAAAGATATCATTGGCAGGTTGGAAAGAGCTTCTACCTTTGACAGTTGTAAGTAATATATTTAACTTTGAAAGGGGGTATGCTTTCTAATGTTATATTGTGGAAGAGTAATATAAAGTGATAGTATATTAAGAAAATACATTTAAGGATAAAATAAAATACTTTTAATATTTCATATAACCATTTAGGGTCTTGAATTTTAGTCTGTGTACTTAAAAAAAAAAGTTAACAGAGAAAGGTAATGTGAGTAAATGAATAGGGTATCAAATTAGTATTTTCCTGATCTACAAAATAGTGAGCACTGTCTGAATAGCTACCAAAGAACAGAAATCTAAAAAAACAGTAATGAGACCTATAGTAAGTAGATGCTTACAAAAAAAGAATGGTCATAGACACAGATTTTTCTCTTTTTTTTTGTTTCTTATTTTTGCTATTAGTGTGTTTTATGATTTACCTTTACTTGCGTAAATTACTTTTGTACATTTGCAATTTACTTTTGTCACTTTTTGTAATCTTTCTCATTCTTAAATACTCTACTTTTCTCTTTATCTAGTTTCTTCTCTTTTCCTTTTTTGTACAGGTTCCCTTTCATGTTCTTTCTTTTACGTTGTTTTCTGCACCTTTTTAAAAAGTTTATTTGTTTATTTTTACTAATCTCTGCACGTAATGTGGGGATCAAACTCATGATTCTGAGATCAAGAGTCCCACACTGTTCTGAGTCAGCCAGGTGCCCCACTTTTCACACCTTTTAGTACTTTTATCTTTGGCCCCTTCCTTTGTTCTTATTAAATTTGCACACATTAAAAAAAAAACAAAAAACTAGAAACAATGTAAATTCAATCATATAGCATCTCTTTATAAGTAAAATTTATTTTCTAAGTAACATACTAGGTCATTGTGGTTTTCATAATGCCACCCTGATCCTTTCCAAGCACTGAAATTCTTCAGGATGTTGGAGTGGCAAGGAAGAACAATACCAAGAGTACTTCACAGGGGGGCGTCAGTGTGGGAGGGGCTCTGTGGCTCTGTATTTCAGGCAGCATCTGATTGTTATTTGGAAGTAGTCACTGATGTGGTATCCTTAACCTGTTATCTAGGCTATTCATATGTAATTGCTGAATAAAGGAAAATTTAATTTAAATGAGTAGTTATAAAATTACGACATGCTCTTATTATATTTTTGAAAAGTTTATAAGTGTACTCTTTGCCTGTCTTGCTGGGTTTAAATCCCATTTGAATCATTTACAAGCTGTCTCATTTTGGACATGTTTCTTAATTCCTCTAAAGCTTTTTCTCTATTAAATGGGGCTAATAATAATATGTATCTAATAGAGGTGTTAGGATTAAATATGGTAATTGATATGATGATGACTATGCGTATTGTGATGAGCATGAGGTAATGTATGGAATTGTTGAATCATTATATTATACATCTGAAACTAAAATAACACTGTATGTTAATTATACTTCAGTAAATATTTTTAAAATATGATAATTCATATAACGTTTTTAACACAATCTGGTGTGTAGTAAGCATTTAATAATGTTAGCTGCTGCCTCTGCTATTGGTATTATAACTAATACCCTACTATTTTTTATTAAGTTCTTGTATTGCATTTGAAAGTTACTCTCAACATGAGCCATAAAAGTTGGAAAAGGATATAATAATTTCTGTGGGGCTGCTGTTAAACTTTTTTTGGCTCAACAAGTTATGTGGAAATTGTAATTTTTATATGGGAAAATATGAATGAGTTTCACTGCAAGACAAATGACTTTGCCCTCCTAATTTTGTTATACTTTTTTCTTTTCTTTTTGCAAGCCACTACATTGGATATTTTAAGTTTATTCTTCTCAATTCTTACTTTAACTCTAAACTAGTCATTGATGGCCACTGTTAGGGTGAGAGCCATGTAAAAATAAATAGCATAGTATTTATGCAATACAATATTATTTTGAGGAAATCATATTGTGTTTTCTTTATAAATAATCTATAACTTTTAAATAATCCTTAAATGTTGAGAAGTTTTTCACTTAAAGGCATATGAATATATCATCTGATTTGATAAATATTTATCAATATAAAAGATTTATGGTAAAAAAGGAAGGGAGGGGCTCCTGGGTGGCTCAGTCTGTTAAGCATCTGACTCTTAATTTCAGCTCAGGTCATTATGTCACATTTCATGAGTTCAGGCCCCTCATAGGGCTCGGCACTTGTGGCGTGGAGTCTGCTTGGGATTCTCTCTCTCTCCACCCCTCCACTGCCCTTTCAAAAATAAATAAATAAAACTAAAGAAAAAAAGAGAGAAAGAAGAGAGTCTCCTTAGGCCAGTGAGTCAGTGACAATGTTAAACAATACAAGAAAAGAACTCAGATTAATTTAGCATGACAATATAACACTGGGAAACTGAACACCCTATTGATGAATGTAGCTCCAAATGAAGAATGACGTTTTGCCTTGCTCAGTAGAGGTAGGTGTTTCTCCTGCACAAATGCCAAGAGTCAGAGATAGATGAAAGATAAGAAAACTTCCAGACTGAATTAAAAGTAGAAAAAATTTCATACATTTCACAGTGGACTCATATAAGCGGGAAAGTTTGAGGGGAAGAGTTCTTAAAGTCAGTGTCCGTCTAGACTTCTAGACGAGGGTGAAACCCACCGTGCATGGCTCAAAAGGGAGTCCTATAAGGCCAGGTTAGGACGTTGCCTCTTTGCCTTAAAGTTTTCCTTTTTTCAGTCTAGTGCGTAAGGTTTTGTGATTGGTTGCTAGATCACAGCTTGGAGATTTGGCAAGTAATTCTAAAGAATCGTTTTGGTTCCTCTCAGTTAATCTCGAGAAGAATTTTTTTTAAAACCTTCAGGTGTTCATTAGAAACACACAAATCCAGGTGGACTCAGCTACTTAGATTTAATGTAATTTCATTTAGAACTTTGGTTAGTATCCTAAATTAATTACCCATGGCACAACAAGTTTGTCATTAAAAGCCATACTAAAGGGTAGTAAAGAAGAAGTTCGGGATCCCTTTCCAAAGTACAGCTGTCTAGTCAATAAAATGATTGTATTCAGGAAAGTATTTGAGAGAGGTTTATAGGTTAAGCTTCCCTGGACTGATTTTTAAGAAAACAAAGGAATCTCACATTAAAAAAACAGAGAAACAAGAAAAACCCACATTAATTAAGTTCTGAGAGGGCAAGCAAACTTATTAATTAAATGTTTAGTCACATCAAACCTGACATGTTAATCTTAAGTCACATTTCTGATATGCCATGTGTAATTGCAATACATGTATTTTTATGTTTACATATAAGCCTGTATAATCAATGTGCAGAACGTATTTATATGTATTTTTTAAAATCTTTTAATGTTTATTTATTTTTGAGACAGAGAGCATGAATGGGGGAGGGTCAGAGAGAGAGGGAGACACAGAATCTGAAGCAGGCTCCAGGCTCTGAGCTGTCAGCACAGAGCCCGACGCGGGGCTCGAACTCACAGACCGTGAGATCATGACCTGACCCGAAGTTGGAAGCTCAGCTGACTGAGCTACCCAGGCGCCCCTGTATTTTTATATTAAATGTATCATAGCTTTGTATTGTAAGGGAGCTTAATGGTATTTCTTAAATTTTGTGGCTTTTTAATTTATATCGCATTGTACTTTTATATTTACTTTGAAGTTTACAATGGATAGGAACATGTTTTTTAATTATAGCTTTTTGTGTGAAAACATAATCCACTTTATGATAATTTACTTTCCAGTTCTAAGTTAGGTAGGATTCATGGTCAGTGTCTGAACTTGAGAGATCTATTGCCCCCACCTGCCCCAAGAAGATAGAAGTTCATTTTTCACTCCTAAAAATGTCTGGGGTAATTCGAGGGCCCCACAAATGCAGAGAACCAGCCTTCTCCTTTCTTCTTGCTGTGCCAAGCGTCAACACAGTCTTTATCTAATGGCCCAGTTTTACTTGTATTCCAGTCAGCTAGAAAGAAGGAAGAAGGGATAGGAATGGGCATACCCTTTTCATTGAAAGGAATGACCTGGAAGTTGTATATACCACCAATGTTCAGATTTCTTTGGCCAGAACTTAGTCATATGCAATATCTAGCTACAGGAGAAGCTAGCAAATGTAGTCTTTAGCTATATGAACATGTGTTCAATTGAAAATTTCTATAATTTTATGAGGGGAAGGAATTTGGGGAGAAAACTAGAAATGACTATTAGAAGTATATTGAAGCCTAAAACAACTGCTTTTAACTATATGGAGAGGTCTGATAAAACTCCTCATTTCTGTGTATTGGGAAGTAGACATAGAAATGGGAAATGTCTTGCCAAGGTCAGACAGAATTCTGGTTTGTGGTAAAGCCCACCTAAATCCCAGTCAAGAACTTCTTCTAGTTGCTTAAAAGCACCGACTCTGAAGCCTAGGTTCCATTCCTAGGCTCTCTTTATCTGTGTGATCTTGTTAATTAATCTCTGTGTGCTTTATTGTCTACACTGATAAAATAGGGATATCAAAAATACTGATTTTGAGCATTTGATGAGTTAATATTTATAAGATACATAAAATAGTGCCTTACATATCCTAAGTGCTATGTGTGAGTTATATGCTATACTTGTTGATATTTTAGCAGATTAATCTTAAATATTTCACTTGAATATAAAAGTAGTCCAGAAAAAATGTATGAGAATTTTTAAGTTTTTGAGAGTAGTGGAGAATCAAAATTATTCTTTTAGAATCTCTTTTTTAAATTTTTTTACATTTTTTTAACTTTGTTTTTAAGAGACAAACAGAGCACAAGTGGGGGAGGGGCAGAGAGAGAATGAGACACAGAATAGGAATCAGGCTCCAGGCTCTGAGCTGTCTGCACAGAGCCCGGCGCGGGGCTCAAACTCACAAACTGTGAGATTGTGACCTAAGCCGAAGTCAGATGCTTAACCGACCAAGCCACCCAGGCGTCCATTCTTAATTTTTTTAAATTTTTTTAATTTTTTTAAATGTTTATTTATTTTTAAGAGAAACAGAGTGTGCGTGGGGGAGGGTCAGAGAGAGAGGGAGACACAGAATCTGAAGCAGGCTGCAAGCTCTGAGCTTTCAGTGCAGAGCCCGATGTGGGGCTTGAACTCACAAACTGAGAATTCACGACCTGAGCTGAAGTCAGAGACTCAACCAACTGAGCCACCTAGGTGCCCCTCATAATTATCCTTTAATAACAAATGGCTGAGAAAGAGAGAGAAGGAAGACAAGGAAAGAAGGGAGGAAGGGAAGAATGAAGGAAAGAAGGAAGGAAGGAAGGAAGGAAGGAAGGAAGGAAGGAAGGAAGGAAGGAAGGAAGGAGAGAGAGAGAGAGAGAGAGAGAGAAGAAGAAGAAAGAAAGAAAGAAAGAAGAAAGAAATAAAGAAAGAAAGAAAGAAAGAAAGAAAGAAAGAAAGAAAGAAAGAAAGAAAGAAAGAAAGAAGGAAAAGAAGGAAAAGAAAGAAGAAAGGGAAACAAAGACCATGCAACTTGGCATTGGGGAGTTTGAATGCTAATATGAACTAAACTCTCCACTAGTGATGTAACCAGAATCTGGGCATACTGTGATCTCTTTGGAGAGTTTTTAAAGAGAAAACCTCTGTTCCCTCTTTTTTTCTTTTTTGAAGAAAAATCTCAGTGTCTTCTTTTTATTTCCATATGGAAAACTGAACTGAAGCATCTCTAGCATCTCAGGTCTGATGTTAAGGTATGTGGTATGTGCATTGAATTGACAAGAATGCAAAGAAGTAGAATTCTTGCACAAATTCTCCTTTTACCAGTGCTTTATCTCCTATCAGCTTTTATATTTTGCCTTAAACTCTACTTTCTCTGGTATTACACCAGTTTTTTTTTTTTTGGTTAGCATCTACTTAATATATCTTTTTTCTTTTTTACTTTCAAATTTTCTGTATCCTTATATTTAAGACTTGTTTCTTACTATTGATATTTACAGTTGACCCTTGAGTAACCCTCCCCCCCATAGTTGAAAATCTGCATGTAACTTTTGATCCCCCCAAAATTTGACTACTAATAGTTAGGACTAATAGTCTGCTGTTTACCAGAAGCCTTATAATAACATAAATAGTAAATTAACACAGATTTTGTATATGTATTATTTACTGTATTCTTATAATAAAGCTTAGAGAAAAAATATTAAAAATCATAAGCAAGAAGAAATACATTTACAGTACTGTACTGTAAAAATCTGCATGTAAGTGGATCCATGCAGTTCAAACTTGTGTTATTCAAGGGTCAACTGTAGTTGGATCATTAAAAGATCTACTTTTATAATTTTTTATTTTAATCAGAGTATTTATTTATATTTAATGTAATATATGAGTTTAAATCTACCATGTTACTATTTTCTTTTCATTCTGGCCATTTTGTTACTTGTTCTTTTTTTGCTTGTTTTATTTCAGTTTGATTAGTTTTTCTTATGGCATTTCTCCTATTTCCTATCATTAGCTTGTTATATTTAAGTCTTTACCTTTTTCTTTTCATGGTTACCCAAAAGTCTACACTATCTTGGATTTATTAAAGTATGATATTAAGTAGTATTATTACAACTTCCTGGGCTGTGAAAGAATCTTCCACTTTACTACATTTAACAATCCCTTCCCCCAATTCAAATGTTGTTGTGTATTTTAATTTTATACATATTTTAAACTCCAGTAAGCATCACTATTATCACTGTTTTTATAGAAGACATTCTGTGGATATACTGGTGATATATTCTTTTAGTTTTTGTTTGCTTGAGAAATGTCTATTTTGGGACACCTGACTGGCTCAGTTGATTAAATGTCTGACTTCAGCTCAGGTCATGATTTTGCAGTTCATGATTTTGAGTGCCACCTTGGGCTCTATGCTGACAGTTTGGAGTCTGGAGCTTACTTCAGATTCTGTGTCTCCCTTTCTCTCTGTCCCTCCCTTGCTTGCTTTCAGTCTCTTGTTCTCTCAAAAATACATGAAACATTAAAAAATATCTATTTCACCTTTTCTTATGAAGACTGTTTTTGCTGGGTATGGATTTCTAGGTTGACAGTTTTCTTTCAGTGTGTTATAGATATCATTGGAGTATATTCTGGCTTTCATTGTTCATCTTTAGATTTCTGCAGTCAGTATACTTGCACCTTGTTTTATTTCTGGCTGCTTTTAAAAGTGTTTTGCTTTTGTTTTCATCGTTTTTTATTGGTTTAATTGTTTTTATCAGTTTTTACTATTAGCTATTGTTTATTATTAGCTGTTGTTTTCTTTGTATTTCCCCTGTTTGAAGTTTGTAGTGCTTTTTAAATCTGGGGCTTAATGTCTTTAATCACTTTTGGAACTTTTTCACCAATTGCATCCCCATATACTGCTTCTACCTCTATTTTTTTAATCCTTTCATTCTGGGGCTCCACATTCCTGTATGCTAGATATTTTACCCTATACCAAATATCACTTTTACTCTTTTCTTTCTTCCATATTTTAGTTTGGATATTTTCTTCTCACCTAGTTTATGGTTCACTAATTTTTTTCAGCTGTTGCAAACTATTAAGCAAAATAGCCCATCCACTATTTTTTTAAAATTTTTAAAAATATTTATTTATTTTTGAGAGAGAGAGAGAGAGAGAGAGAAGATGAGCGGGGGAGGGGCAGAGAGAGACAAAAGACACAGAATCCAAAGCAGACTCCAGGCTCTGTGCTGGCACCACAGAGCTCAACGCAGGGCTCCAACTCATGAGTCGTGAGATCATGACTTGAGCCAAAGTTGGACGCTCAACCAACTGAGCCACCTGGGTGCCCCTCCACTAAATTCTTTAAAAAAAAAAAAGTTTATTTATTTATTTTGAGGGTAGGAGGAGTAGAGAGAGAGGGAGAGGGAGAGACAGAATTTCAAGCAGGCTTCACACTGTCACTACAGAGCCTGATGCAGAGCTTGAACTCACAAACGGCAAGATCATGACCTGAGCCGAAGTCTGATGCTTACTTGACTGAGCTACCCAGGCACCTCATCCATAAATTCTTAAATTCAGTGATTGTATTTTTAGTCCTGTATTTTTTAGATGTTTTTATTCCTCCTTTTTGCTGATGTCCTCAATATTGTTGCTTAATTTATTGGTCACATTAAGCAAAATAGTTGTTTTTAATGTTTATTTATTCTGAGATACAGTGCAAGCCAGGGAGGGGCAGGGGGGTGGGTGGAAAGAGAGGGAATCCCAAGCAGCCTCTTTGGTGTCAGCACAGAGCCCAGTACTGGGCTTAAAGTCACAAACTTGAGATCATGACCTAAGCTGAAATGCAGAGTCAGATGCTTAACTGACTGAGCCACCTAGGCACCTGGAGCAAAATAGTTTTTAAGCCCACATCTGAAATCCCCATTTTCTGAATCCATAGTTGATCTGGTTTCTGTTTTGTTTTTCTTGGCTTCCAGATACTTAGTATTATTGTCTTCTTATATACCTGGGTATTTTTTTTTATTGTGTCCTATATGCTGTATATTGAAAAATAGTATAGAAAACTTGAGAATCTTCAATGATACTTCAAAGATTTATTTTTCCTTCTGTCAGGCAGCAAGTTTAGGGGCACTACCAATTCCAGATCATTGTAAACCAACCAACAGAGTGAAATGATTTCATATGGCTTTATCTCCTGTGAGTGATGATCTGTATCTAGATTTATACTTCTTACTGCAGGGTATAATCCTTTGAGTTCCTAACCCATGCCAAGTTTTATATTCTCCTTGATAGGCTTTGAATGTTAATTTTTATGCCCCAGCACTATAAATTTATTAAAAACTCTGCTCTCCTTTTTGGCCTCTCAACCATGTTCTTGATGTTGACAGAAGCCTTGAGCACAAAATTGCCTTCAAGTGTCTCTCTGAGTTGACTTCCTTTCCTAATCATGATTTGTTTACTACCTCACTAGCCTCTGGTGCCTTAAAAGATTTTTTTTAATATTCTATCCAACTTTTTCAGGCATGCTTTTGGTAGGATTGGTCTAGAGTACCTAGTTTGTTAATCTGGAAGTGCAGCTCTCCAAAGAGTATATTTTAATAATGATGATGAGTGTGATAATGATAGCTAGTACTTTACTGAGCACTTATGTGCCAGGTATGGTTTTCATGCATTATTTTATTTAACCTTTATAGTACTTAATATAAAGCAACTAATTGTTCTTCCCATTATTACATATGAGGAAACGGATTTAAAGAGCCAGTGTGCACGGTTAATATATGGCAAAATGGTTTTGAACCTAAGGCTGTTTAACTCTAGAAACCACAGTCTGAATCAGTGCTTTATATTACAAAGTACATATGCCACCTAACTAAACCCATGATAATAGTGAGTCCATGATTTATAATTTCAGGCATATCTATAATTGTGTATTATCCCTAATCCCATATGATTAGGGATTCTAGCTTTTTAAATTTTATTACCAAGTTTTTATGTAACCTTTAAGCCATTCAGGGTATATATATCTCCCTTTAACATTAACACAGAGGTTCTAAAACTGGCTCAGTTTACAGATCCAAGTATCTTGGTTATTTCTTTATGTAGCCCTTTGGCAAAAATAAACAAAACCATAACAGTTCTGTTATATAGTTAGGTCCAAACAACTAAATAAGTGTTTATGATCTAATAATTTAATAGCCATTAAAAAATAGACATAAATTAAAAGAAAAAAGGTATTTTAATTTCTTTTTAAAATAATCATAATTACTTACAGGATCTGAGCCCCTGTTAGGCACCGTACAACTTTTCAAATCTTGGCATCAGATTGGATACCACCACCCTCATATCCTGTTTCACACTGATTTTCATACAGTCTAATGTCAGAAATGGGAACTGGCTTACGCTACTAGTTCACATAATATTTACATACATTGAGTATTCCTGGGTTTCCCTCAAAAATGTAAGATATTCCATGGTGCAAGTTTGTGGGACGTGGCATTGACACATTTATGTTTAGAAGTTGTAAGTCTGAAAAAGCTCCTTAGCCCCCAGATTTTGGAGTCAGGGATATGCCTTTATCTTCTAGATGAGAATCCAAGCATTGCAGGTATTAGTAAAGTATTCAGTCTAGTTTTTGGTAAAGGTAATTACATATTAAAACATTTAAGGGGTTCCTGGTTGGCTCAGTGAGTTAGGTGTCTGTCTTCAGCTTGGGTCATGATCTCACAGTTCATGAATTTGAGCCCCACGTTGGGCTCTGTGCTGACAGCTCAGAGCCTGGAGCCTGATTCAGATTCTGTCCCTCCCGCTCTCTCTGCCCGTCCCGTTTGTGCTCTGTATCTCTCTCTTTCAAAAGTAAATAAACATTAAAAAAATATTAAAACATTTATAAGAATGCTTTTGGAAACAATCTGTTGATAATCTTACTAATGGCCTACAGTAGAGGTGACTTGGGTGGCTCAGTCGGTTGAGTATCCAACTTCGGCTCAGGTCATGATCTCGTGGTTCATGGATTCGAGCCCTGCATTGGGCTCTGTGCTGACAGCTCGGAGCCTGGAGCCTGCTTCGGATTCTGTGTCACCCTCTCTCTCTCTGCTCCTCCCCGGCTCACACTCTGTCTCTCTCTCAAAAATAAATAAAGAATAAAAAAAGAAGAAGAATGGCCTCCAATACATTTGTTTATAATGTTGGGGAATAATGAGCAAAGGAATTTCTTAGGCTACTCAGAGCAGTCTGTTTTACATATGCCAGGTAGATGTCCATGAAGTACAAGACTGTACTTTAAAAAATTTTTTTTAATAATTAAATGATTGACCTTTGAAGGCACCTTTATTTCTTGGGGAGTGGGAGGAAGAGGCTGTCATTATGGCTATTTGTCTTGTTCCTTATTCTTGGGGACACAGGCTACCAGGTCATAGAGGTGACAGGGATGATAATAGTGTATATGTTGCATTCATATACTGAAAAGCAACTATGTGACAGTCTGTGATGGTGGTATTGTCTTGTTAGGATGTTGTTTTATATTTACTAGAGATGAGGCAAATTAAAAGAGGAAAAGTGTAGAAGTCCAATTTCCACTTATGGCTGTGATCTTGGACAAGTCACTTTACTTCTATAAAATGAACGTATTTCTACGTACCTCTTATATGAACTCTGAAGTGCCTTTTCAGCTCTAAAATACATTGAGCCTACAGTTCATCTGAAGCTTTTGCTATATTCTTTACTATAATAGGCCATTCCTTTACTGCTAGAATTTATTTGTAAATTTGTAAATCTAATGTAAATAAGCTACCTTCTTAATGACCATTTAAATCTTCCTCCTAGATTCATCCATGGTGCCATAATGTTTACTGACATGCCTTCCTGTGATGTGGTTTTTAATTGGAAAGCACATCTTATAAGAGAATTATAGTCTCCAAATGGGATAATTCCTGTGGTTTAAAAGTTGCCACAAAGGAATTCACTGGCATTAGAAACCAGAACAGATTTACTCCTCAATACTTGTCCTCGAGGCTCTAAAATGTTACTATAAACTCAAAACATGTCTATAGTTACCCAGATTTATTTTCAGGTTAATTGGTGATTCAGTATTTTCCTGAAAACCCATTAATTAATATCCTTTAGAAAGTACATATGTACTGAGCCATCAAAATGATGTGAGAAATTGAATACATTTTTCTTAAAATGTCTCAAGAGATATTATGTGCAGAGATTTGTAGTTGATTTTCCCAAATTGATGTTTTTCTATTATTTTTTTTAATTGAAAAAATTTATTTTTTATTATGCAACTCCTCAGTTTTATTGGGGTGGGAGAGTTAGAAAGCACAGAAAAGTGCAAAAGTTTACTTTAAATCAGAAAAATTGTCATGACCATTTAAAAACTAAGTTCACATTTTTTTTCTGAAGGCATTTTTCATTTGTAATGTTATTAAAATTTAAGTCCCTTTTAGTTTGTTAGAGCTCTAATAGGAAAAGACAGCCAGGAAAATAGGGAATATTCTACTTGTAGGACTTCCTTACAGATACTATTATTGAATATTTTAATTTATGGGGCGCCTGAATGGCTCAGTCGGTTAAGTGTCAGACTTTGAGTCAGGTCATAGTCTCACGGTTCACAAGTTCGAGCCTGGCCTTGGGCTCTGTGCTGACAGCTCAGAACCTGGGACCTGTTTCAGATTCTGTTTTCCTCTCTGTCTCTCTGCCCCTCCCCCGCTGATGCTCTGTCTTTCTGTCTCCCTTTCACAAAAATAAAATAAAAACGTTAAAAAAATTTTAAAATATATTTTAGTTCACTTTATTTACCTTTATCTTTAAAAAAGAAACTGAGTCTTTCATCTACCTAATTGAACTCGTATTTGACTTTTTAAAAAATACGTAATTCAACATTAGTTACATAAATAAAACCAAGTTTATATTTAAGTTAAAAAATGAAAGGTACACACATCTAGAGATGTAAGTAGACAGCAGCTTGTTAGGGAAAATATAACAGAGTTTTCAATCATTGTGAGTTAAATACAACATAGTAGGTCAGTGTTGTAAGAAGGATTAGTTCCACGCTAATTTGTTTTTGTTTGTTTTGATTTCTTTCTGGAATGGCCTTTTAAGGAAACTAGCCCAGATGCTATTAGACAGCTCCAAAATGTATTTTTGCCCCCTGCACTTCTACCCTAAAACCTCACTAAAGCCATCCCTCACCAAAAAAAGAAATTAAAGAAAAAAATAAAATCAACAAAGTTTGTTTAAAATCCACAAGCCAATGCCTCAAAGCTTAATTTGTGGCAGAAACCAAGTGAATGCCATTATCTATCTTTGGTATAATTGGACAACTAATAAGAAGACAAAAATCGTGTTATATAAAAGCTAAGTAGAAACGGGTATGTTTGCTCTACAAAAGAAACCTAAGTCCTCTAGCTTGTTCCGTGTAGGAACTCTCCGGAGTAGCCACTGCATAGAAATATGTCTTATAATAATGAATGAAAGGAACTGAACTGATCTGCAGTGAAGAAGAGGAGAAAAACATATGATAGCTGTCTTCACAAGTCCTTTAGGATTATCATGTATAAGAGCAATAACTGCAAAGGACAGAATTTTCAGGGTGATATAATTTGGCTTATAACATGGAACAACTTAATGGTCTGTTTATGGGCATGGATATGTCCAAATATGATAGATTTCTTTAGGGGGAATTGGTAAGGCAATGACCTAAGATTAATTCTGACTTTAAGATTCTACCTGAGACTTTCCTCCAATAGTAGTACATTGAGATGCTTTAATGATGGGCAATGTAATATTTTTGAAAGATTTTTTAATAATATTTTACTTCACATTTTCTGTGGGTTACCCTGCGGGAAAACTAGTGAAGTGGGTACAATTTCCAGGCTCTTCTGCTTTCTCAGCCAGGTGCCCTGTACAGGGAACAATGTACATACCTGTACATCCATACACAGCATCTCTCTTGAGTGGTCAATGTACTTAGGTCATTTCTTTGTAGACTGATTGCTGGTGTAATGTGATGTTGTTAATGTCTCTGATTGTTAGAGTAATTTACAAAAATAATTAAGTATCATTACTCAAACGTTTGCTTTCTCTGAATGAAAAGTTACAAAATTCACCTGACTTTAGATAACTGGAAGATTTAATTTTAAAGAACTCTGGCATTAATTCATTTTACTAATGAACAAAAAAATATTAATTGAGCCACTATGTTTGATTATAATTATAACACCAATTATATTATTAATATTAGAAGTAGTTGCAGGGACTTCCCTCTCCATATATGTGAGTGCAGGTATGTGTACAAAAAAAAATATATATTTAATATATATAAATAAGCCTATAACTTCATTTAGGTAAAATGAATATACAAAAAACTGAACATATTTAATATATAAAATTTAATTAATTTGGACATATGCATACACCTTTGATCACTGCAGTTAAGGTAATAAACATATACCTCACCTTCAAAAGTTTCCTTGTGTCCCTTTGTTAGTAAGAAAATTTAACATGAGATCTGCCTACTCTCAACAAATTGTTACATGCACAATACTGTATCAGTAACTATAGGGGCTATGTTTTATAGCAGATCTCTAGATTTATTCGTCTTGCATGATGGCAACTTTTTTTTTTTACATTATGAAATTTATTGTCAAATTGGTTTCCAGACAACACCCAGTGCTCATCCCAACAGGTGCCCTCCTCACTACCCATCACCCACCCACCCCTCCCTCCCACCCCCCATAAACCCTCAGTTTGTTCTCAGTTTTTAGGAGTCTCTTATGTTTTGTCTCCGTCCCTCTCTAACCATTTTTTTCTTCCCCTCCCCCATGGTCTTCTGTTAACTTTCTCAGGATCCACATAGGAGTGAAAACATATGGAATCTGTCCTTCTCTGTATGACTTATTTTACTTAGCATTACACTCTCCAGTTCCATCCATGTTGCTACAAAAGGCCATATTTCATTCTTTTTCATTGCCACGTAGTATTCCATTGTGTATATAAACCACAATTTCTTTATCCATTCATCAGTTGATGGACATTTAGGCTCTTTCCATAATTTGGCTATTGTTGAGAGTGCTGCTATAAACATGGATGCACAAGTGCCCCTATGCATCAGTACTCCTGTATCCCTTGGGTAAATTCCTAGCAGTGCTACTGCTGGGTCATAGGGTAGGTCTATTTTTAATTTTCTGAGGAACCTCCACACTGTTTTCCAGAGTGGCTGCCCCAGTTTGCATTCCCACCAACAGTGCAAGAGGGTTTCCGTTTCTCCACATCCTCTCCAGCATCTATAGTCTCCTGTTTTGTTCATTTTGGGCACTCTGACTGGCCTGAGGTGATATCTGAGTGTGGTTTTGATTTGTATTTCCCTGATGAGGAGCGACATTGAGCATCTTTTCATGTGTCTGTTGGCCAACATGATGGTAACTTTATAGGACATCTCCCCATTTCCTCCTCCCTCCATCACCTGACAACCATCATTCTGTTTTGTACTTCTATAAGTTTGGCTAGTTTAGATACTTCATTACATTAAGTATCCACTTACAGTGGAGTTGTGCAGTATATGTCATTCTGTGACTGACTTATTTCATTTCGTATAATTTCCTCCAGCTCTATCAATTTTATCACAAATAGTAGGTTTTCCTTTTTTTTTTTTTAAGGCTGATTGATATTTCAGTGTACGTATATACCACATTTGTCTTTATCTTTACATCTGTCAGTGGACATGTGGGTTATTTCCATATCTTGGCTGTTTTGAATAATGCTGCAGTGAACCCGGGAGTACCTATTTTTTTCATATCCTGATTTCAATTCTTTTGGATGTGTACCCAGATTTGGTATTGCTGTGTCGTATGAGTTTTAATATATTTAGAAACCATCGTATTGTTTTCCATAGGAGCTGCACCCTTTTACATTCCCACTAACAGTGTAAAATGGTTTCCATTTCTCCACAACATTGTCAGCAATGTTTTGTTTTGTTTTGTTTTGTTTGTTTCATTTTGTTTTTTGATGATAGCCATCCTGACAGGTGTGAGATGATATTTTATTAGTTTTGATTTTTATTTCCCTGCTTACGAACACCTTTTCATAGGTCCATTGACCACTGACTATGTCTTTGGAGAAATGTTTTTTCAAGTCCTTTACACGTTGTTTTATTCAGGGTTTTGGGCTATTGAGTTGTAGAAGTTACCTATTTTGGAATGTAACCCCTTATGATTTATGGCTTGCAAATACTTTATCCTGTTCCATAGGTTGCCTTGCCCCTCTTGATTATTTCTTTTGCTGAGAAGAAGCTTTTTAGTTTGATGTGGTCCCATTTGTCTATTTTTGCTTTTATTGCCTGAAATTTTCATGTCATATCTATGAAATCATTGTCAAGAACAATGTCATGAAGCTTTTCCTTTATGTTTTCTTCTGGGAGTCTTATAGTTTGACTTCTTTTGTATATGTTTTTAATCCATTTTGAGTTGATTTTTGTGTATGGTGGTCAATAGGGACCAACTTCATTCTTGAGCATATAAATACCCAGTTTTCCCAGTATCATTTGTTGAGGAGACAGGTATTTCCCTGTGGTGTATTCTTGGCACCCTTGTTGAAGATCAGTTGACTGTATATAGATGAGTTTATTTCTGGGTTCTCTGTTGTGTTATATTGCTCTGTATATCTGTCTTTGTGTTAGTACTATACTGTTTTAATTACTCTAGTTTTGTAATATATTTTGATATCATGATATGTGATGCCTCCAGGTTTGCTATTTTTTGCTCAAGATTGCTTTGTCTATTTGGGGTCTTTTGTGGTTCCATATGCATTTTAAGATTATCTTTTCTATTTGTGTAAGAAATCCCATTGAAAATTGATGAGAATAGCATCGAATCTTTAGAACACTGGGCTTTTGTGGACATTTTAGTAACATTAACTCTTTGGGATATCTTCCAATTTATTTGTGTCTTTAATTTCTTTCACCAATATTTGTAGTTTAAATGTACAAGTCTTTCACCTACTTGTTAAGTTTATTTCTATATCTTTTACTCTTTATGAAGTCATCATAAATTAAATTCTTAATTTCCTTTCTGAATAAGTCATTGTTAGTATACAGAAATACAATTTAATTTTGTATGTTGGTTTTGTATCCTGCAACTTTACTGACTTGTTTTATTAGTTCTAGCAGTTTTTTTTGTGGAGTCTTTAAGGTTTGCTATATATGATCATGCCATTTACAAACAGATAATTTTACTTGATCATTCCCAATGTGTTTGACTTTTATTTATTGCCTGATTGCTCTAGCTGGGGCTTCCAGTACTATGGTGAATAAAAGTGGTGAGAGGGGGTATCTTTGTCTTGTTCCTGACCTTGAAGAAAAAAACTTTAATTTTTTCACCTTTGGGTATGATGTTAGCTGTTGGCTTGTCATATGTGGCATTTATTATGTTGAGGTCCATTCCTTCTTTACCTAGTTTGTTAAGCTTGCTTTTATCATGAAAGAGTACTGAATTTTGTTAATTGCTTTTATGTATCTATGGAGATGATCATGTGATTTTCTTTCCTTCATGACGTTAATATAGTATATCACACTTACTGATTTGCATATGTGAAACAATCCTTATACCCCATGGAATAATCCACTTGATCATGGTGTATGATTTTTTTAGTGTGCTGTTAAATTTGGTTTGCTACTATTTTGTTGAGGATTTTTGCACCTATGTTTATCAGGAATATTGGCCTGTGGTTTTCTTTTTTGTGGTGTCTTTGTGTGGCATTGGTATCAGGTTAATGCTGGCTTTGTAAAATGAGTTTGGAAGTGTTCCCTCCTCCTAAATATTTTAGAAAAATCTGAGATATTAGCATCAATTCTTTAAATGTTTGGTAGAATTCACCAGTGAAGCCATCTGGTCCTGGGTTTTTCTTTGTTGAGAGAGTTTTAATTACTTAGATTCAAACTCCTTACAGACCTATTAGTCTATTCAGATTTTCTATTTCTTCATGATTCAGTTTTGATAGATTGTATGTTTCCAGGAATTTCTTCTAGATTATCCAATATATTAGCATATAATTGTTCATAGTAGCCTCTTACGGTCATTTTATTTCTGTGACATTGGTTATAATGTCTCATCATTCATTTCTAATTTTATTTATATGAATCTTCTCTTTTTCTCTTAGTCTAGGTATAAGTTTGTCTATTTTGTTTATCTTTTCAAAAAACCAAGTCTTAATTTTGCTGATTTTTTAAATTGTCTTTCTAATCACTATTTCATTTATTTCTCCTCTAACCATTATTATTTCCTACTTTTGCTGATTTTGGTTTGGTTTGTTCTTCTTTTTTAATTACTGTAAGGGTTATGTTAAGTTGTTTGAGTTGTTTTTTTTTTCTTAATGTAAGTACTTATTGCTATAGAATTCTCTGTTAGGACTGCTTGTCCCACATCCCATAAGTTTTGATATGTTTTATTTTCATTTTTGTCTCAAGATATTTATTTAGTTTGGTTGTTTTTTTAACATTTGTAATCTCTTTATTCCTTCATATAAAAGAAAATTAAGCATTGACTAGAATAATAATATTCTAATATTTGACAGAGTTTCTGGCGTATGACTCAAAGGCTTCTGTAACAAATAAGGTGGCATATGGTAGTATACCATTTTTGTAGTGGGAGCATGTCAATCTCCAGAATTAAAGTATTGCAAATAGCAAAAATTTCAAATGCTAGAAAAATTTGGGTAAGGTTGTAATGAGAGAAAATCAGGAAAGGCAATTATGATTGCTTCTGATTTGTATTTTGTTCAAAGGCATTTTTTATCAGCCATTGAAGTTTTAAATATTTTATTTTAAAGTAATCTCTACACCCAATATGGGGCTCAAACAGACAACCCCAAGAGCAAGGTTTGCATACTCCACTGACTGAGCCAGCCAGGTGCCCCTCAAGATATTTCTTGATTTCCCTTTGGATTCTTTGGTCGCTTAAGAGTGAATTGTTGAATTTTTTATATCTGTAAATTTTCCAGTTTTCCTCCTGTTTTGATTCTAGTTTCGTACCATTGTGGATGGAAATAATACTTGCTATGATTTCATTCTTTTAAATTTTGTTAATACTTGTTTTCTAGCCAGCATATGATCTCTCCTGGAGAATATTCCATGTGCATTTGAGAAGAATGTGTATTCTGATGCTGTTGGATAGATTGTTCTGTATATGTTTATTAGGCCTATTTGATTTATAGTGTTATTCATGTCTGCTGTTTCCATATTGATTCTCTGTCTGCATGATCTATCCATTGATGAAAGTGGAGTATTCAAGTTCCTTTCTATTATTGTCTTGTTGTCTATTTCTCTTTTCACTTTTATTAATATTTGCTTTATATATTTTTGCTCCAGTATTCAGTGCATGTATATTTGCAATTGTTGTATTTTATTGATGAATCGACCCATCTACATTATACAGTGACCTTCTTTGTTCTTTTTTTTTTAATTGAAGTATAATTGACACAGACTATCCTGTTAGTTTTAGTTGTACATCATAGTGATTCGATATTTTTATATATCACAAATGATCCCCACAATTAGTCTAGCTACCGTCTGTCACCAGTTATTACAGTATTATTGACTATATTCCCTATGCTGTACATTACTTCCTCCTTGCTTATTTATTTTGTACCTGAAGTTTGTATGTCTTAATCTTTTTCATTTATTTTATTTATCCTCCCCAATACCTCCCCTCTCAGGTTAGTTGCCTGTACCCATGATTCTGTTTCTGTTTTGTTTAGTTTGCTTGTTTACTTTGTTTTTAGATTTCATATATAAGTGAAATCATATAGTATTTGCCTTTTTTTTTCTAACTTATTTCACTTAACATAATACCCTCTAGGTCCACCCCTATTGTCACAAATGGTAAGATTTCATTTTTTTTTCTTATGGCTGAGTAATATTTCAGTGTGTGTATGTGTGTGTGTGTGTGTGTGTAGCACATCTTCTCTATTTATTCATCTATCAATGGATACAGATTGCTTCCATATCTTGGCTATTGTAAATAATGCTGCAATGGACATAGGGGTATATATATCTTTTTGGATTAGTGTTTTCATTTTCTTCAGATAAATAACCAAAAGTGGAATTGTTGGATTGTATAGCAGTTTGGTTTTTTTTTTTAATTTTTTAAGGACCCTTCATACTGTTTCCATAGTAGCTGTACCAATTTACATTCCTACCAACAGTGTATGAGAGTTCTCTTTTGTACATTCTTGCCAACACTTGTTATTTCTTGTCTTTTTTATTCTAGCCAATCTGATCGGTGTGAGATGGTAGCTTGCTGTGGTTTTGATTTGCATTTCTCTAATGATTAGTGATGTTGAACACCTTTTCCTGTGTCCATTGGCCAACTGTATGTCTTCTTTGTAAAAAATGTCTGTTCAAGTCCTCTTCCCATTTTTAATTGGCTTGTTTGGTTTTTTTAATATTAAGTTGTATAAGTTCTTTGGATATTTTGGATTCATGTTTAGCAAATATCTTTCATTCAGTAGGTTGCCTTTTCATTTTGTAGATGGCTTCCTTCTCTGTGCAGAAGTTTTTAGTTTGATGTAATCCCATTTGTTTACTTTAGCTCCATCTTTATTTATGTGACTTATTTTGACTGAAAGCTTATTTTGTCTGATATAGGTATTGCCAACTCTGCTCTATTTTGGCTACACTTAGCAAAATATCTTTCACCATCTCTTTGTTTTCAGTCTGTATGTGTGGTTTGTTTTGTTTGTTTGTCTGTCTGTGTTTTTAAAGCCAAAGGAAATCCATTGTAGGTGGCAAATGGTTTGATCCTGCTTGTTTAATCTGTTATTCCATACTCTGTGTTTTTGTTTGGAAAATTTAATCCATTTACACTTAAAGTAATTATTAATAAAAATTTACTATTGCCATTTAGTTAATTATTTTCTGGCTATTTTGCCATTCTTTTGTTCCTTTGTTCCTCTCTTGCTCTTCCTTTGTGATTTGTTGATTTTTTTGGTATAGTATGCTTTGATTCTTTTCTGTATCTTTTGTGTGTCTACAAGAGGTTTCTTTGTGAATTTTTCAGTTCAGTTATTCTGTACTTCATTTCCAAAATTTGTTTGGTTCTTTTCTTTGGTTTCTGTTTTTGCACATATTCTCATTTTTTTCCATGAATCATTTTTTTTTCTGATTTTATTGTCTGTGTTTTCTTGTAGCTCACTAAGCTTCTTTAAGATGATCATCTTTTGGTCAGGCAATTCCTAGATCTCCATTTCTTTATAGAGTTTGTTATTGGAGATATATTTTGTTCCTTTGGTAGTATTATATTTCCCTTATTCTTTGTGTTCTTTGTAAGCTTTACACTGGCATCTGCACATTTGAAGAAACAGCCACCTTTTTCAGTCTTTATGGAATGACTTTGGCTGGGAAATTCTGGGAGTTTCTCCAACCTTTATTATGAATGTGTATATTCCACTCTTCTTCCTCCCTCCTGGAGGGAATTCTCAGTATTGTACACTTTCTTTCAATCCCACAGAGTCATTATTGGTACAGAGAGCCTCCTGCCCCTTCCTCCTAGAGCAGTACATGGAGATCCTGGGGTGTTAAGTGCAAGTTCCACATCTTTCTCTTCTCCCTTTCCCTGAAGAAGCCTTAGGATTGTCTACCTCCTCTGAATTTCACAGGTCAGATCTACTCTGGATTTCTACCACCTGCTGAGACCACCTCTGCCTGCTGAGATCTCTGCTGGCTGCTGTGGTCCACACCAGTTGCTGAGGTCTGTGCTACCTGCTGTGATCTATGCCATCCCCTGGGGGCCTCAGAGTCTATTGCGAGCCAACTACCCCTCTTTGTTGTTCTTAGCTGCCCTGAGGCACTGTAACTATGCTGGGTCTTTCAGTAGTACTCTGAATGAGGCTAGATAGGAACGGTACTCTGGGGCATTGCCTGAATGGCTGGGGATGTTGGATTCACCCCTGACTTTCTCTTTCCCAGTGGAAGAAATTGCATGTTGAAGGGATCTTTTTTGGCATTGTCCTATGCTGACTGGGCTGGGGTAAGACACAGGTAAAGTGAAACTGCTCTTTTTACCCATTTTCAGTGCACTTGTTCTTGTTGTTTTTTTTTTGTTTGTTTGTTTGTTTGTTTTTGGTTTTTTTTTACTCTTCTAGGATGTTGCATCTTCTTAACTGGATTCTGGGATTCTCATAAGGGTATTCCAGTCTGTATATGGTTGTTACTAAATCAGTGTTTCTGTGTGGGGAAGAGGACTGGAACTTCCTAGTCCTCCATCTTGCTAATGTGACTCTTATATTATTTTTTAATTGTTGTGAATGTAAGAAAACCATAAAGTTAGGTACCCCATCCATTCCTCTGTTGTGAGACGAGTAGTGTATCATTTTAGTGGAAGGACTTATTGTTAATTTATTATGTTTATGGAATGTCTTTCTTTTTTAAAAAATCAAAATTTTAAACATTTTTAAGTCATTATAGTTTTATCTTAAAGTAAGATTTGAAACTAGCCAGAATCGACAGTGACATAATTGAAATCATATCTGAAGACTCAGACTTTGGGTTTTTCTAAACCACTTTACACTGTCATGATTATTACCATAACAAGCCTTAATTTGGTGTCACTTTGAATTTAGGCCATGATGTCAAAGTGTGCTAAAAGAAATTCTCCAGTGGCTAGAACTATTCAGTAACAGCTGTTGTTCTACCTGCGAGAGGATTTTTTAAAACTTGCCAGCAAAAGAGCAGTTTGATATGCCTTCTAAATTATTACTATACTAGTTGTTGCTTATATATGTAGAGGTTGACTTCAATTGTGGAATTTTTTTTAGGATATTAGTTCTTTAATTCTGTGGAACAAAGTAGATTTAGTATGACTGTATCAGCAGTGGGGGCTCTCAGTATTGGAGACCAATCAGATGTTTAGAGAAAATCATCAGTCTGATTTTGTATTTTATTTTTCTGTGTAACATCATGGAGACATGAAGGATTTCTTCTGGGATATAAACGTGTCTCCTACATAAGTGATTTTTAAGAGTTTAACTAAAAGTAGTTATCTCCCCACTCCCCAGTCTTTGTTAAACTTTTGAAATAGTTATTAGAGGATGATAATCAACAGATGCTAACTTCTGAATAAGAGGCCAGTTTCAGATATTGTGCTCCATAATTGGACTGTTTGCAGAAAAAAAAAAAATTCCAACTTTTTTGTGTGGAAATATATTCCTAGAAGAAACTGAAGAATTTAATAAATTGTTAATACTGTATAGTAAAGTATCATTAAACATCACATATGGAAAGGAATATTGAGAGGCATATGTATACAGAAAACTGAGACAATCAGCTGCATATAGTCTTTAGGGATAATGATCCCAGGAGAGAGTTTTTCTGAAAGTGGTTAAGGTTAGAACAAGCAATGAAACATGTTTAATACACCATTTTAAGAAAAAGCAATTGCATTAAAGAACTCATAAACTGAATAAAGAACTGAAACTAGAAAACTGTTAGGTGCCAAGGCAGCTCTAGGTTCTAGCTAGCCTCTTTCTCTCATCACCCAGCCATTTCATGCAGACACTCTCATGACAAATATGTTCTCTCCTCACACACACTCACCCCTTTCTCCTGCATGCCTACCATCATTCACATTACACTTGTCTTTTCCTTTTGCCACTGATTAGCCAGTTTTCTCTTGTTTATATCTGAGAATATTCAGTCTAACTGGCTAAACAAATTACCATCACTTTTTCTACGCAGAGCTCTTCAAGCCTGCCTACTTCACAGATCACTGATTAGCGATTGGCTACCCCTGAGACAGTAACTACTCCTTGATAATAATGGATCAATGGTGCATCACCAATTGAGGGTTGTGGCAATATAAATGAGATGGGGAAGCTGATGAAACTAATTCATGCAGATTTTCTAAGTGAGAAGACTATTCTTTTGAGAAACAGTTACCTTATATTCTTAGATCTGGTACTTTTAGAAAAACTTTGGTTTTTAGGAAGGAGAAGAAGCAAGAAAGGAGGGAATATTCTTGGAACATTTAGAAGCCAGGTGATGATCTAGGTGCTTTTTTGTTACTTGTGTATAATCAGCTAAGGTAATTTAGTGACATTACCTAATTTAAGTGAGTAGCATAAATAAGATTTGAAGTTAGGCCTGTGTATCTGTTTGTCCCCAGAGTCCATGATTTTTTCCCCAGACACACTCTAGTGTCTTATTACTTTGACTATACATTGGTGACATATCTTGCTTTATGTTGTTACTTTAAGTAGATACGTATTTAATATATGAGATGAGATGGTTTTGAGAATAGGGAGCATACATGTTCTATTCACTCTTTTATAAAACCTGTATATACAGTAGTTTCTCAGTTTTTTAATTTTATTTTAAATGTTATTTTACCTACTGAATGATAGAATATTGCCTTATGGCCTTATGGTAATATAATAATAATATGCCTTATGGTAATAAAATCTTAGTATCCAAAACTAGTTGAAATGTGAGATGAGGTATTTAAACCTACATACATAATGCTAGTTGATATTTGAGATCATGCTTTTAACTTATATTTATAATTATTAATCATAATTCATAACTCCATTCAATGTGTAAAGTTAGTATTGAATATTTTTCATTGCCCCATTATAGAGGGGTTTTTTTCTTACTTTTTATATTAATGCATGATATAGTAAAATTCACCCTTTTTGGTGTACTACTCTGAGTTTTGATGAACACATGAAGTAACGCAATCACTCCTACAATGAGTGATTGTAGTGATCACTCCCCCAGCCCTTTGTACTTAACTACTCCCCCATCTCTAGCCACTGATAACCACTGATTCATTTTCTGTTCCTATAATTTTGCTTTTCTAGAATGTTATATAAATTGGACCATACATTATGTAGCCTTTTGAGTCTAGCTTCACTCACTTAGCATAACGTATTTGAGATTAATCCGTGGTGTTGCATCAGTTAGTAATCTGTTCTTTTTTACTGCCGAGCAGTATTACATTGTATGAGTATGCCACAATTTGTTTATCCATTCCTTACTTTGAGAGGCATTTGAGTTGTTCCAGTTTGGAGCGTTTATGAATATAAACATCCTCAAGAGTTTTCTTTTCTTTTTTTTTTAAGTTATTTTATTTTTTTTTTGAGAGAGAGAGAGAGAGAGTGGGCTAGTGAGGAGGGGAGTGGCAAGAGAGGGAGAGAGAGAGTCCCATGCAGTTCCACAGTGGCAGCCAGACATGAGGCTTGAACCCACAAATCATGAGATCATGACCTGAACTGAAACCAAGAGTTGGACACTTAACTGACTAAGCCACCCAGGCACCTCCTCAAATACATTTTCATGTAAACATAGGATTGTTGTGGTGGGGTTTCGTTTTTGTGTGTTTGTTTCATTTGAATAAATACTTACTAGTAGGATTTTTGTTTCAAATGGTGCTGTGTTTGACTTTACAAGAGACTAGCAAACTATTTGCCCACGTGTTTGTATCATTTTACCTTCCCAAATGTATGAGAGTTCTAGTTGCTCTGAATCCTCATCAGTATTTGTTATTATCAGGTTTTTTTCTTTGTTTCTTTTAGCCATTCTAATAGATATGTAGTGATTTTTTCATTGCAGTTTTGTTTGCATTTTCCTATTGACTAATAATGGTGAGCATATTTTCATATGCTTATTTGTCATCCCTATATGTATGGCAAGGAGTCTGTTGAGATCTTTTACTCATTTTTAAATTTGGATTATTCATTTTCTTACGTTTTGAGAGTTCTTTATGTAATCAGAATATAAGAATTTTATCAGAAATGTGATTTTCATATATTTTCTCCCTGCTGTGGTTTGTCCCTTCATTTTCTTAATAGTGCCCTCCAAAGAGTAGACTTAAAATTTTTAAGTGGTTTTATTTATTTTTATTATTGTTTTAAATCTGAATTTCTTACTTTTGATGAAGTCCAAGTTATCAGGTTTTTCTTTTGGCGATATATGTAAGGAATGTTTTTTTCCTGTTTTCTCCTAGCAGTTTTTATAGTTCTGGGTTTTACATTTCATTCTATGATCCATTTTGAGTTGATTTCATATGTGCCTCCAAGGTTTGGATTAAGGTTTTTATTTTTATTTTTTGTTATATTGATATCTAGTTATTCCAGCACCATTTGTTAAAAAGACTCTCCTTTCTCCACTGAATTGCATTTGCATCTTTGTCAAAATCATCATATATGTGTGGATCCTCTGTCCTTTCTCCATTACCATGTTGTCATTTCTGTGCTTTATAGTTAAGTCTTGAAATCAGGTAGGGTAGATTCACATCTTTGCTCTCCATTTTCAAAATTGATTTGCCTATTTTAGTTATTTTCTTTTCTATATAAATTTTACAGTCAGCTTTTGATTTCTGTAAAACAGTCCTGTTGGGATATTGGTTGGAATTGTGTTGAATTTATAGATAGTTTGAAGAGAATTGAAATAGTAACAATATTAAGTCTTCCCATTCGTGAGCACTGTATATCTTTCCATTTGTTTAAGTCTTTTTAAATTTCTTTTGTTACTGATTTATAGTTTTTGGTGTGGAAATGTTGGAGTTTGGTGGGAACAATCAAGAAAGAATTCTTGAGACATCTTTGGTGCAAAAAAGGTAGTTTTATTAAAGCATGGGGACAGGACCCATGGGCAGAAAGAGGTGCCCTGGGGTTGTGACTGGTGACTGATTATATACTTTGAAGTTGGGAGGGGGTTAGGGATGGTGTAAGTCTCTAAGGAATTTTGCAAGCAAGGTTCCCAGGACCTTGAGGGGACTAGCTCAGATCATTTATTACTGTCTAATAAACCTTAGTCATGAGACCCTTCAGATGTATATCAGTGGGCCATATGCTTGGAGGATGATTGCTAACATATATCTTGGGGGAGAGAGATAAAGGAAGTTTCCAAAGGAATTTTTATATGTTAAAGGAGACGTACAGTATCCTGGAGGTTGGGATAATGTTAAGCTAAGATTGCCTTTTGCCCTTAGCAAAGTGTCAACATCAAGGCAGCTGAGTTCTCAGAGGAAGGTCATTCTGCCTGTCTCAAGGACTTATCAATGGGCTGTAAGTTGTAAGAAAATTTTTTTCTTTTCCCTTTTTTCACCACATCAGTTTCCAGTGCACATATTCTTGTTAAATTTAGGGCAAAATATTTTTATAATTTTAGTGGTATTGTAAATAGTACTGATATCTAATTGTTATTAGCCATATACAGAACAGTGATTTTCTAGCTTGCTACGCAACTAAATTTTAGTTTTAGTAACTTTTTTTTGTAGTTTCTTTTTAAGTTTGTATATAAGCAATAATACCTATTTAGGATTCCAAAAAAAGTACATTTTGTTTTGTTTTATTCATGATAACCTTAGCTTGTTCTGATACATATACCATATGGTTAGGTAATTTTTGTGGTTTGTTTTGCTTTTTTATGCTTGAATGTTTTTAGTGTCAATAATTTGGTAACAGAAACCAATTTAATCAATTATCTCATATAAAATACCATATTCTTATATAGTTAGCATATGTGTTTGCATGAAAGGTAACATAGGGAAGTGAATGTTTCTTATAGTCTTCCTGTTAATGGGTTTTGAAAGAATGTGTATCTTACTTGCTGTAGGCAACTTAGATAAAATAACAAAAATGGAAAAATACCTTCTTGCTACTTGGTACTTCTTTTTGCACTGTTTAGTCATTATTGTTCTCTAAGTATAAAAAGGTGTAAGCATTTTATCATGATAAAGACCACTTTCATATTTTACATGATTTTAAAAAAGAGTTGTGACATTGCTTTAGTGAGTCCTCAAGACCTTAAAAATGAATCTTTAATTTGGGTAGGTTATGATGAACGAGAGATATTTACAGTGTACAGTGGCTATCTGGATGCAATTCTGCTCCATAGTGTTTTATTGATTTCTTTCCTTCTGCATTGCTACAACGCAGGATTTCTTCTCAGTACTACTGTAAGGTCGTTGAAAACAAAATGCAATTCATTCTAACTAGTTTTTCCCTCCCTCAATCCAAAGATTTTTTTATGTTTATTTTTTTTTAATTTTTTTTAACGTTTATTTATTTTTGAGACAGAGAGAGACAGAGCATGAATGGGGGAGGGTCAGAGAGAGAGGGAGACACAGAATCTGAAGCAGGCTCCAGGCTCTGAGCTGTCAGCACAGAGCCCGACGCGAGGCTCAAACTCACGGACTGCGAGATCATGACCTGAGCCGAAGTCGGCTGCTTAACCTACTGAGCCACCCAGGCACCCCATATGTTTAGTATTGAGTAGAAGAGTTTTATCTAATAACTTTGCTTGCTCATTCATTCATTCATTCATTCACTTACCTGCCTATTTATTTGTGGGCATATATCCTAAGCCTACTGGTTTGGACTAAAAGTTATTAAATAGAATTATTTTTTTTAGGATTGATAAATGGAAAAGCATGAACTGTCTTTTTCAGAAAATTACATTGCTATCTCTTATTCCCCAAAATAAGAGACAAGATACTTTCAAGCCACATTTTAGAGATAATACTCATTGTTTTTTAGGCTTTAAGAGACTATTAGCAAAATTTATTTATTTATTTATTTATTTATTTATTTATTTATTTATTCATTCTGTTCTCAATCTTATTTTCCTTGTCTGGTATTGTATGATGGTCCTGTACTAAAACAGAATAGAAACATTCTTGGGGGAGGATTTTTCACAGGATTTGTATTATTTGGTGTGATATTTTTCTCTAGCACTTTTGGGTATTTATCATTCAAGTAAAAGAGAAAACTAATTTCAGAAAACATTAATTGTAGAAAAATATTTCTGGGAATAGGAAAAATTATTTTGATCAAAGAACACTGGTGTGAAGTCTGAGGAGTGGATACTGGAGGATTTGTTTATGTTTTTGTTTCTAGAGTGTTCTGTAGCAATTGTAGTGGTGCTTAAAAGTTTTAAAATTTCTTAAACACGTTCTTCTCTTTGGAGAACCCAAAGAGAACACGTTACTCTTTGGAATACCCAATAAAAATATAACTTAATTATGGAATATAACTTCATTGTCAAGTCTGCTAAAATGTATCTTCATGAAATCTAAGAATTCTTAGACTTTCCAATGCTACTTCTCTTCAGATGGAGTGTAATGAGACTAAGGAGTAGAAAAATATGTACCATGGTAGCTTTCCGTTCACATCTAGCAAGAGTAATACTTAGGTTACCTGCATAACCATAACACCCACTCTGTCTACAAGTGGATTTTGAAGTTCTTCCAAAGAGCTTTTCCTTTTTTTTGTTGTTGTTGTCAGGAAAAGATTAAACTCTGGCTTGTCCCCCTCCCCCCACCCCCAAACCTTTTGGCAGTGAAGAGTTTATGGTCTCATCTTTTTCCCTATCTAAACAGGGAGCAGAGCAGTGAAATGTAAAGGTTTCCTCACTATTAATCATGGGGGATGATGTTTTATAACCCAAGAAAATTATTGATGCTCTTGCAATGTAAATACAACCTTGAAAAAAAAAAAGGAAATAAAATAAGAATCTAGTAGCAATATGACTCTTGTTTGTAACTAAACAGGAAGTGTTAATTAACCATGGCACTTGATGTTCCATTGTATTCTTTTATTTAGTATACTTCATTAAAGTTTTATTTTTCAGAGGAAACCATCTTTTTTTCAGTTGCTGATTGTGGGAATTTTATGTGTTGAAATCACAAAATAATTGAAAGAAGTTGAACATTAGTATAATCAAGATAATTTTGCTTTCTTTCAAAAGCAAATTAAAAGCTTATTTAAGAATTTCAGGTTATCTGTGGACAAATGAAACTAGACTTTGGATACCTGACACAATACTCTATCAGGATAGATTATTTTTTGTAAGTCAAGTGTTTTTACAATCTCTTATTTGAGAAAACTCAAGATTTTGATAAGTTGCTTTATGTAAAGACATAAAAATATAGATGTACAGACTTAAATATACAAGAGGTTTCATTATTACTACAGTGACATGTATTACAATGAAGGATCCATTTTAGAAATGTGGTTAAGTGAAATTTTGATAGGAAGGCAAGTTGATTTTTTAAGGCAGAAATAATTACTAGTTTGCACTTCATTTCCATTGTTTCTTAGAACATTATAAATACATTTTTAAAAAACATCTTCCTAAGCATACTGAATTTCTGGGATGTTGTTCTGATCATTCTAGGCATCATTACACTGTTTCAGAGACTAGAGGTCCAGTTCTGACAAGCTACAGTAAATGTAGATAGTACTACCACTTTGTAGAATAAATCTTTTTGCTTGACCATTATTTTGGTCTGAAGCCTTGTGTCAAAGGGATAAGACAGGAAGTAAAAGGTATCTTGAAAGAGGTAGAAAGTAAAATACAAGTTGAGGCAGACTTTTACACTCAAGTATGCAGGTGGTTATGATTTCCTGAGGAATTAAAGTATATCACTATGTTTAGAAAGTCATGTGAGTTAGAGAAAGGATAGTTCAATATTAAACCATTGATTTGTTTTTTTTAAGTTTATTTATTTTGAGAGAGAGAGTGAGCACTAGAGCAGGGGAGGAGCAGTGAAAGAAGAAGAGAGAGAATACCAAGCAGGCTCCATGCTATCAGTGCAGAGCCAATCCAGGGCTTGATATCACAAACTGTGGGATCATGACCTGAGCCAAAACCAAGAGGCGCTTAACTGACTGAACCACCCATGTGCCCCTAAACCATGGATTTCTGGTACAAACTTAGTTTACACATGTAAAATTTTGTATTTTGTCAATTTACACATATGAATGTTCTTATGTGTTTGACTAACATCTACTATGCCAGGATTATGCCAGGTATTAGGAACACAAAATATGCATTGCTTAAGTATGAGCTTAAAAAGCTACAGTGTAGAGAAAGAGCTACATAATGAAAGGACAATCAGATAAGTAACTTCAATGAAGTATGTAAGGAGTGTTTGTTTAAGAAAAAGTACAAGGTTCTATAAAAGTTCATATCAGAAAGAATGTAAAACCTCATAATTCATAGGCCATGGGGTAACTTACTCAGAAGAGCCTTGCTACAGTAGTAGAGAATAGACTATTTGCTACTTTACTCCCACTTAAAGTATCTTAAAAGTGAGAATGTAGCACTCTGTACTCAGTGAGACATATGAAAACTAAAAAATTCATCACTAGCAGACTTATCTAAAAGAAATATTAAAGGAGGTACTTTAGGAAGAAAGAAAATGAAAGCAAAAGGAAGTATGGATCTACACAAAGAAATGAAGAAAATCAGAAATTGTAACAATGTGAATAAATATATGTTATTTTTATTATTGAAATATCATTAAAAGATAAATGACTTTCAACAAAATGATAACAGTACTGTCTGTGATTTATAATATATACAGATATACAATGTATGACAAAATGTATAGCACAAAGGCTGGGGGGAGAAAAATGGAAGTAGACTGTTACAATCTTTTTTTATACCATACATGAAATGGTATTCTTGAAGATGGGCTGTGAAAAGTAAAACATGTATACTATAAACCCTAGAGCAACCACTAAAGTAAGGAAACAGAGTTAGAGCTAATAACTCATCAAAGTAGATAAAAAAGGAATCAGTTAAAAACTTTCAGTTAATCCAGAAGAGAGCATCAAAGAGGAAAAAAGGTGCGAAGAATAGATGTGACACATCATAAAGTGACAGAATTAAACCTAATCACGTTAAGGGTGACATTAGATATAAAAAATCTAAACATCCCACTTTAAAAGCAGAGTTTGTCAGATTGGATGAAAAAGCAAGATCCAACTATATGCTGCCTACAAAATCCCACATTAGATATAAAGAAACAAATAGATTAAAAGTAAAAAGAATGGGGGGCACCTGGGTGGCTCAGTCGGTTAAGCGTCCAGCTCTTTTTCTCAGCTCAGGTCATGATCTGGTTCCTGAGATGGAGCCCCAGACCCACATGGGGCTCTGCGTTGACTGCACGGGGCCTGCTTGGGATTCTCTCTCTTCTTCTCTCTCTGCCCCTCTCCTCATGCACACATGTGAACATTTCTCTCTAGATAGATAGATAGATAGATAGATAGATAGATAGATAAACAAACTTAAAAATTTTTAAAAGAGTAGAGAATACTATTCAAAACAAAGTTTCAGTGGCTACATTAATGTCAGAAAAGGATTTCAGAGCCAAAAAATAACCTGGGATATAGAAATTTATTTCATGATAATTAAAGGGGTGGCCTTTATCCCCTTTTTCCTATCACCAAAATGAGACGGCATTCCAGTAAAGAAAACTAAGGACCAGTGTCTCACATGAATATAGATGCAAAAAACTTTTAACAAAAATTGAACAAACAGAATCCAACAGAAAAAAATAAAAGAAAAAAGAAAAAGATGATGTATAAACTGTGAGCAAGTGGGGTTTATCCAAGGCATTTTAAGATCAGTTTAACATTGATGGACGGTGGGAGGGAGGGGAAAGTGGGTGATGGACATTGAGGAGGGCACCTGTTGGAATGAGCACTGGGTGTTGTGTGGAAACCAATTTGACAATAAATTAATAATAATTTTAAAAAGATCAGTTTAACACTTGAAAATTATCAGTGCAGTGTGTCATTTCAGTAAACACAGAAAAGACATTTGATAAAATCTAACATTCATTCTTTAGAACTCGTAGCAAACTGGGAATAAAAGGAACTACCTCAGTTTGATAAAATCCTACCACTAACATATTATTTCATGGTAAAATACTGAATGTTTCCCCTTTACCATAAACAATAAAGCAAAAGTGTCAACTTTTACTACTTCTATTTATCATACTGGCACTTCTAGCCAGGGCACTCAAACAAGAAAAAGGGAAAAGCAAACAGAAAGGAAAAGGTAAAATTGTAGATGACATGATTATGTAGAAAACCTGAAGTGGGGAGAAGGTGGAGATGTGACACGAGACTCGAGGTAAATAAGGGCCAGGCCATGAGGGCTTTTTAAATCCACATTTAGGAGTGCCACAGTTTTATAAGGACAGTGTGTAACCATTAAGCTTTTGTTCTGCATTAATCAGCTTGTAATTAGAGGGTATATTTTGATAGCATTATAGAGCATGTGTTGAAGAGGACTTTAAGACTCTGGGCAAAGACTTTAGTTAGAAGTTTATAGAAATAATGGAGCGAAAGATAATAGTTGCCTAGTCTAAGGTAGTAACAGTACGGATAGAGAAATGTGAACAGATTTGATAACCACTTAAAAATGTTATTGACAGGACCCTTACTACATGTGGAAGATGGTGTGTGATGAGGAATCTAGGTCACCTCACATGTTTCAGGCTTGGCGAACTTGATGGATAGCAGTACTATTCACTGAGCTAGGTAACACTGGAGAGGGAATAAGGTTAGGGGTAGGATCTGAGAAGGTGAGGTAGGTTTTAGATATGTGTAACATGAGTGCTTTTTGATAGCCAAGTAATGATGTACTAGAGCCACTTTATATAGGTATCTAGAAAAGGAGGGAAATTTTGATAGGAGATAATAGATTAGAAGACACCAGGTGGAAACTCAAGCAATGGGAATGGAAGAGATTGTCTGAGGAGAGGATAATGTGAGTAGGACAGTGGGCTTGGAAGAGAACTGCCTTATAAAGGAAGAGTAATATGAAAGGAAGATTAGGAAAAATGAATCCAAAGGGCAATGAAATAACATAGGTAATGTTTCAATAGAGATCCTTTCAGTAAGGGGAGAGAGGGTAATTGTATCAAATGCTGCTAACTAGCATCTATATAGAGTTTACTATGCACCAAGCACTGTTGTAAACAATTTTGCACTCATTATTTAAATTTTCACAGTAATCTTTTGATCTAGATATTACTATACCCCAATTTTGCAGATGAGAAAAGTAAGGGTACAGAGAGGTTAAGTGACTTGCCCAAGAAAATGCATAGCTAGTAAGTGACACAATCAAGCTTTGAACTCATGCAGTTTGACTCTGTAATTTGCACTCTTGACCAGCAAGGTAAAAGGTAAGCTTAAAGGTAGATTTAACAATAAGATTGCACTGATAACATTAGTCAGTTTTAGTGGTTGCATGGGGCAAAACCGGACTGAAGTGAAATGAGGAACAAGAAAAGGGAAGTGTAGACAATTCTTTCATGAAACTTGGGAATGAAAAGGAAGAGTAGAAACAGTAGGGACGGTACTATTTTAAATTTAGGAAGGACTTTCTTAAGATAGGCAAATCCTACATAAGTTTAAATAGTGATGAGAGAGCAAGCGAGTAAAGACAGAGGGATGGGGCTTGAAGAGACATGAGAGAGAGAAGGATTAAAATGAGAGGTTCTGAACCATGGTGAAAAGGCAATAAGGACTAGACTCTAGCAAAAAAAAAAAAAAAAAAAAAATTGGAGCCCTAGGAGGAGAAAAACCTCTTTTGTTGTCGCAGTGGGGAAGGAAGACAGCATGGATATGGATGCATATAAACTTACAGGTGTCCTGCTATTCCAACTCCTTAAATATCAATTTCTCTCTCTTTCATAGATTTGAAACAGGGATGAAAATTCTCTGTGTCAGCAAGTTACTACCCATTTAACTTGGACCTCTGTTGGCTAAAGGGGAGAGGGAAGAGCACCCTTCTACTTTGCTATTGAAATACAGGTTTCTAAGACACAGACTGGGGAAGTCTTTCTGGTACCGTTCCAGCATGGAGGATTTTCTACCACTTTTGAAGAATCACATTTGCATGTTACCACAGGAAATGAACATATCCTTGGGATTGTGTGCTGGGGTAAATCTGTACTAATAGAAAAAGTTGAGTATAAAGATAATCTGTAAAATACTCAGCTAGAGGTGATAGTAATCATGATGTGCAATATTTTTTATACACAATTGTCTAGAATATTGGGTCAGCAAACTACAGCCCACTGCCTGTTTTTGTAACTAAAGTTTTATTTGAAAAAAAATATTTGATTTTTAAATTTACTGGGACATAGCCACATCGATTCTTGATGTATGTTTGTGGCTCCTTTTACACTTCAATACTGGAATTAAGTAATAGTAGCAGAGACCACATGGCCTGCAAAACCTAAAATATTTACTGTTTTGCTCATTACGGAAAAAGGTTTGCTGACCTCTCATTTAGAATTATTAAGTAGTAAAGACTTGGAAAAATTGTTTTGAGAAAGAGAAAAATTAAAATACTAAAAATGTGAAGGGAATGAGACAAGCAGAAGATATTCAGGATATATTACTCAATGAAAATATCACTTAACAAACCCATAGAAATTATACCTTAATCTCATTTTTATTTTAAAAATTTGTCTTAAAATGTTAACAGTAGTTGTTTCTGAATAGTGAGATTACACTTGATTTTTATTTTCTTGTTGGTTCTTACTGTGTTTCCTGATTTTTTTTCTACAATGCACCTGTGTTCCTGGGTTAATAATAAAACCAACTAGTAGTAGACTGGGATGAACACATAGAATTCAAAGCATATTAGAACATGAAGAATGGGGAATTTGGCAGGGTCAGGCAAAGATGAGGCATCTTGGAAGAATGAAGAAAATCCTTCTTGCTGGTTACCAAGAAAGTTGGAGAAAGTTTTTGATGATGCCAGTGAGAACATTTTCAGGTCCTTTAGTTCCTTCGATTTAACCAGCATCTAATATGAGCCCTGTCTAGAAACATAGTTTGCCACAAAAAAACAAAAAAGAGAGTTATGGAAGTTATAACTTACCTGTACACTTTGTTTCTCATTTCCAAAGATACAGATTTTTGAGGTTTATGGAGATTTTCTTAACTTTTTGTGACTTGTAGATAGTGCTTTATAATGGACATTTATTTTTTAATCCAAAAAAATTAAATTCCATTATTTAGCTATAAAGCCAATACTTTATTTTTTTTAATTTTTTTTAACGTTTATTTATTTTTGAGACAGAGAGAGACAGAGCATGAATGGGGGAGGGATGGAGAGAGAGGGAGACACAGAATCGGAAGCAGGCTCCAGGCTCTGAGCTATCAGCCCAGAGCCTGATGCAGGGCTGGAACTCATGGACCGCGAGATCATGACCTGAGCTGAAGTCGGACGCTTAACCGACTGAGCCACCCAGGTGCCCCATGAAGCCAATACTTTAATATATGATAGAAGTTGCAGCTTTGTTTTGTTAGGTCCCAAATGTGCCTTAAAAAAAATGGTAAACAGCCTTTATTTGGGCAAAAATAAGTCAGAAATTGCAGAAAGTAATGTTTTCAATGAAGTAGTGTTATTAACCAGATGAATCTTGAAGTAGTTTTACTGTGGTGTTCTATTCCAACATCTGTATTGTGCCACTACCCAGATGCTCGCTATAAAGTTCAATGGATCTTGACAAGCATTAAGTTGATTTCAGTGGCTTTATTATATTAGGAGTCATTGAAACAGAAGAGAAACCAGTTTTTTACCAAATCTCATCTCTCAACTTGACATGTTTTTTTAAATTTAAATTGTCACTGTGAATGATATTTATTATCTCTATAATGACCAAATCAGTTGTTAAAAATCCCAAGATTGAAGCTTAGGGTACAAATTACTTTGCCAATAAATTGCCATGTAGAAAACCCAGAAAACCAAATCAAAAAATAAGCCCAAAACCCTTGTTCTATTTGTCCCTTAAATATTTATTAAATAGGCTGATGATTCATTGCCTATAAAATGTAATTTGTAAGAATAATTTTTATGTAACCTTGTTTAAAAGAAAAAGAATTAAATTAATAGATAATGAACCTCAGAATAAGAATATATGTGAATATATATAGCATTTTAATGTAAAATGTAAAATTTGAGCCCATGTGTCAATTCAATATGTAAATAATTATAAAAAAATAAATATATTCAGTTTATACTTATAATCAAACATATGCATACATGCATATGTGTGTGTATACATATGTATGTATATGTGTGTATGTGTATAATTATATCCATCCAATACACTGACTAGTATGACAATGAATAATGGAATGATTTTGAATGAAAAATTTCAGTATTCAGTATATTTAAAAGAAATTTCCTCTTAATAGAATTTATAATGTTATGCAATTATCTTAAAGGGAAGTGGTAGAGGTTCCACTGCTTGTTATTTAACAATGCACTGAAAAAAATGCACACAATTGTTGGGAGCAAATGTCATTGGCAATAGATATGCAAGATGTACTAATAGATCTTATCCATATCAGACATTTATTATTCAAGTTGATTTAATTATAATGTAGACCAGAAACTGTTTTCATTGCTTATGCAAGTACCCTCTGGTTTTTTGTTTTTGTTTTTTTTAATTAATGTGTTTCTTATTTCTTCAGGAAGTTTCCAGTGGCATTTGAGGGAGGAGAAACCTATTAGCTTCTGCCCTGAGTAATGCAGTTTTATTGTTGAGATTGTGGGCTCAGCCAAAAACCAATATTGAATGGATAGAAGGAGTAAGGAAAGGAGGATGGGAGACAGTGAGGGATGAAGGGAGGAAGGAATAGGAAAAAAGGAAAAAACAAAAAAGGAAAATAAAGTTAACTATATAAACACTTAGTTCACTTGTATAAAAATAATAAGAAATTGTGAAACGTTTTGCTAAAACAGCAAGATCCTGTCATTGTCTCATCTCTACTCCCTGCTGCCCTGACGATATAATTTTATTCATACATAAATAAATGAAGCAACAAGTATATTTTTGGTGATGACGTTGTTACTGAATTTCTAGGTAACTGAAACATAAAGGAGAGTTGTTCTGGTTATACTTTTTTCTGAATTTTCACATGACTAGTGGAAAATAGCTAGGCATCACATAGAGCTCTCTAAGTTTATTTCAGTAATGATGTTTATTAATGTTATGAGTAGCAAAATATCCTGCCCAAATTTGGGATTTGAAGGACAGTTCATAGGACTGAGTGGAAAAGTAGAGGGAGGAATGTATCAAAATCTGGTTGGGGAAAGAGTTTAGGCAGTTGAAAATACATATTTGATATGACTGTTTTTATATTAAAAGCTATAGAAGATAAAATTTAACAAATAATCTTGATAGGGACAAACAAAAGACAGAGTGAAAAGGTCCTGCAGGAGATAGATTTTAGAAGGCTGACAAGCCCTACTCTGAGGTATTAAAGGGACACTTTCTAAATCATTTTTAGAGTTTTCATTTCAGTTTGTTTGTCAAAGAGCCAGTGTCTAGTCCCTTTTCACAGCTTTCAAGCTAGTCCCTTTTCTCTTTCAAGCTTTGTTTCACATGAGGTGAAGAAACAGTAAAACCAGTATTTTGGAGGGTTTCCTCCTCCTCTTTCTTCTAAAATAAACCTTTTTCTTGAAAGATTATTTTTATTTTAGAATTAATCTCTCAGCCTTTGTGGCTTATATAAATATACAAGTTGTCATAAAGGGAACAAAACATAAAAAGTCTTTACAAAGACTAGGGTCATGAGTAAAGGAGTATGTATTACATTCACATCTCATCAGGGCTCTATGTAAACTTACAGTAAATTTGCAAAGCAAGTAAACTCAATGTTATTTTTTAATCAAATCACTGAGAGTTTAAGTGACTCACCCAAGGCCACATAGAAAATGGGTGACTGGGGCTGGAGTGAGAATTAAGCCTTCTCTTCTGATTCTCAGCAGTAATGCAGTCTCATTATTATCATCATTTCTTGAACCCCTACTGTGCTAGTTTTCCTGGCAGTTTGTATCCTCCATCAGAAGCTGTGACCTATTTTTAAAGTTGCCTTTTCAAGTGAAGAGACAATATTGCATGCTGTGTTTTATACATTGTTGTGAAAAATGGATGAAGTCAATTTTATAAATTCCGAATATACTTGGCATTTTTATGCTGTTTATAATTACTAAAAGTCTATCGTCATTTGAGTCATAAGTTAACTAAAAAATTAAACCCCAAACTGTATTGTGTTCTACCCCTCCTCTCAACATGCACACCTTTATATTATTTTCTCTAAGTCTTGTTTTACTTTGTTTTGACTGTGTAAATCTCTGGTTTCTTCGTATAGTTTCTGATTATTATTATTCTTTTAAAAAAATGTTTAGTTGTTTATTTTGAGAGAGTGGAAGCATGAAAGCCAGAGCAGGGGGCGAAAGGGGTGGTGGTGGTGGAGGGAGAGAAACTTAAGCAAGCTCCATACTCAGCACTCAATGTGGAGTCAAACATGGGGCTCAATCCCATGGAGCCCAACACCGGGCTCAATCCCATGACCCTGGGATCATGACCTGAACCAAAATAAAGAGTCAGACACTTAACTGACAAAGCCACCTAGATGCCCCCTTTGTGTTTTGTTTTGTTTTGTTTTGTTTTGTTTTGCATGGAGCCCAACATGAGGCTTGAACTCATCACCGTGAGATCAAGACCTGGGCTGAAATCGAGTCGAATTTAACCAACTGAGCCAACATGGCACCCTTCTGATTATTATTAAATATGTGGTTTATCCTGCTTCTTAAACATGGATATCCTAAAAATAACTATGTGAAACCAATGGAGTCGTAAGGAAGGAGGTGACAGCACTAAACATACTCTATAGACTCTTAGTAGCTTATGTATCTCCCAATACAGAATTAACACAAATATTCACACCTTCAAGGACTTACCCAACTAATGTTATTAGCTTCATGCTACAAAACAAAATAAATCTGTATCCAAGTTTTCCCTAATCCCCAATGAATATAATTGGAAAAGGAATGTGAGAGTATTCATAAATATTTCTAATATGTACTTAGTAAAATGTGAGTTGACCACTTATATCTTTTAATATTTAATTGTTTCTGTAAAGTAGCCTGCTCCAAGTTCTTAGAGATTCTCTGAATTGTGTAACTAGCACAAAAAGCATAATTACTTTAGAAATATTTTATAGGTATCAGCATTTTAAAAGAATAATCTTGCAGGTATGTTTATAAGTACATTATCTTCAAAAGGAGAATGACATAAAAATAAGCATGAATTCTAATTGTTTCTAAATCTGAGAAAATATATAGTTTTTAATTCTAGAAAATTCTATTTGATACTGTTTTCAGTAGTGAAATGTAATTATTAGATTATTTCCTTGATTGTTAATCATCACAAAATTTAAGTAAGATTCAAGTTGAGAGCTTCGCTGAAAGAAATTTATTACATTCCTTTATGTAAAAAATACTTTAAAAAAATAGGTAAAAATATATAGTAAGTGTAAGGTTTATAGGTAGGTATAAGTAGAAAATTTCCCTTAGAGGGTCATTTGTTATTCAAGCTTTCCCACTGAGAAAGAGTGATTCTAGACTTCCAGAATTTTATAGGTTAACTCTGTATCAAGCAAGCATTTGTATTTCTAAAAGTTTTTAAATTGCGACTATAATAAAACTGCAACAATGGGATTCTTCAGGTACCCATTCACTTCACTTGAAATACCATTAATTAGGAAGCCTATGCTTATGCCTGTGTTAAATATCTTCTGAATACAGAATTGTCAAATTTATTGTTATGAAGCAAATGTGTATACTTAAGAAAAATAACATCTCATTTTTCTAATTCCTAAAACCAAATGTATTTTGTAATGAAATGGGATAATACAGAACAAGAATTGTAGAGGCTAATTAGCTGTTTTAACAATAAAAAGTAGATTCTTAGTTAATTACAATAATAATTAAGGTTTTTCCCCTATCCTTATTATACTTCTCTTATAGTAAAGTATGATGCTTGTGTTTTGGGAGCTCAGAACTAGCTTGATAAGCTTTTTATCTATGATTCCATATAAACAAGAAGCCAATCCTGAAGTTCTGTCTATGTGGCTAAGTAGAGCTTTGTAGATCATGTTAGATTTATGTAGAGAATGAAATTTTCTTACTCAGCTCCATTAAAAACAATTAAAGGTTATTATTGTAGTCTTCAAGGAATTTGCTATTTATTTTTTTACAGTCTCTTCATTTTGAGAGAGGGAGTGGGGGAGGGGCAGAGAGAGAGAGGGAATGAGAAAATCCCAAGCAGGCTCCATGCTGTCAGTGTGGATCCCAATGAAGGGCTCGCTCTCATGGACTGTAAAATTAGGACCTGAGCTGACATCAAGCTCAATTATGACCTGAGCTTAACCTACTGAGACACCCATGTGCCCCACGGAATTTGCAATTTAGATAGAAAGTCAAGACCCAAATACGTGGAAGTTTAAATACACACACACACACACACACACACACACACACACACACAAAATGAATGTTAGGTAATATCAGAGAGAAGAATAGTATCAAAAGCATAGTTGGGCTTTCCAAATATCAGAAAGAAGATTTGGAATATAAAATATAGGTTAAGTACTACAAGTACTGCAACATAGGCTAAAATTCATTTACACTGAAGTTTAACCAGCTCACCAGCAAGCAGGAGTACATATATGAAAGTTTGAACTGTGAATCCGGACATCTGTCTTTAAGATGGGGAATGGGAAAGAGAGTATAACATAAAAAAGAAGGGTATATGGTATCCTCTGGAGAAAAGATTGGTATTTAGGAAACGAGGGCACAAAAAGAGAGGGTAGATATACCAAAACCCAACTGACCTTAAGATTATGACTTCTTATGATACTTAAATAATTATATTGCCATATTAGCAGTGAATCAATCAATATTCAGTAAAATTACTGTCATAACTCTTCAACTGAAATAATTTTTTGTATTAACCATTCATTCTCTCAAATGGATACTATCATATCCCATTGTATATGGAGAATATTGAGGTAGGCACATTTGTTTCTTCCAAGGTGCCTACAGTTTTAGGTTGATGAAATAAATGCATTTAAGTACACAAAACTAACAGGATGTAGGATACATGTAGGAAGGTAGTGGAAATAAGGCCTGGAAACCCAGTTCACTTTCAGAGAATGGAAGGTTTTATTATAAGGCTAAGAAATGTAGAATTAGTTTAGGTAAATGGGACTCATGGAAGATATTTGAATATATCAATGACATAATTAGAGATATTTGACAGTGTGGCTTGACACTGTTAGAACAAAATGAAGCGTTGATTGATGACACAGATAAAGGCAGCAAGGTAGATCAGATGCTATTTTCTTTCAGTGATATAGTTAAGGTATGATAATGGCTGAATTAGGCCTTAAATATTATAGATTAAAAGTAGAAAGATGATTGTGAAAAATTTGCAAATTTAGATTTTTTTTAAGCCTTGAAGCCAGGTAGTAGCTTATGAGTTAGAAGCTTACTTTGATAATTAAAAAAAAAAAAAAAATGCCTATTAAGCATTTAGGTTGCTCTTCCGTAGATAAAAATAAATTCATATAATGCTAATTAAGTGCATGAAATTTCAGTTTATAAAAGTTTAAACTGCCTAATAGTATATATTTTAATGTTTATTTATTTTAAATTTGTTAAAGTTTATTTATTTGTTGAGAAAGAGAGAGAGAGCAGAGGAGGATCAGAGAGAGAGAGAGAGGGAGAGAGAGAATCCCAAGCAGGCTATTTACTGTCAGCACAGAGCCTGATGCAGGGTTTGAACCCACGAAGTGAGCTGAAAACAAGAGTTGGCCACTCAACCAACTAAGCACCCAGGAGCCCCAATGTTTATTTTTGAGTGAGGGAGAGAGAGGGTGAGCAGGGCAGGGGCAGAGAGAGAGAGGGAGAGAGAGAGGATAAGAAGCATGTTCTGCACTGACAGCAGAGAGCCAACCTGGAGTTTGAACTCATGAACCATGAGATCATGACCTGAGGCAAAGCCGGATCCTCAACCGACTGAGCCACCCAGGTGCCCCAAATAGTATATATTTTAAAAACATTTCATGGACCCCCAGTAGTAAATCTAATGGAGGAAGAAACTGCAAGGACTATTTTTTACTCATTTCCCTTTAATTCATACAAATGTCATGAAGTATCATTTGGGCAAATTATTGTACATTAGATCTATAGTTAGAACATCTCCTTCAGAACTCTAAGCCTCACGGAATGTTGTCTGAACATGTATTTTGTGACAGACCCTATGTACCTTTTTTGGTCAAGATTTGCCCTTTACTCTGAAAGCCCAAACTATGAGTGGTGGTTAGTGAGCTGAAATCTCCTGCCAATCGTTATCCCAAGAAATTCCAAGAGAATTTGTAAGTGGTTTTTGAGAAAATGTGTATATTCAGACTCCTGAATGTATTGTGACATTTAATATTTTATGTTCATAAAATTGGCATTGTGTTAGCAGGCAAATTGCTTTTGAAAAGTCATTTTTATGAAAATAGTTGATCAATAAATCTGCTGAATTTTCTCTTTGCCATGAGCCTACCCAGAAGTTAGCTACAATGGATTAGTAGTATATACTAAAATTAATGAAAAGGAGAAAAGGAAATGACACTTGTTCTAAGAAGATCAGGGCCTTTTTAACAAAGAGTAGCAGTTTTATCTTTAGACCTGTATGAAGAATTCTGTTAAGAATTTTATCCTTTAGACCTCAAAGACCTATTGTTATGTAATTTAAGCATAAAAGGACTAAAGGTCTTGAAAGTTAAGGTTTATGACACTGAAAAAGTATTCATACATCTTAGGGTAGCAACATTCTTTTCCTAGTTACTGCTCTTACATGGGAAAAAAAAACATTTTTGAAATTTACCTAAATATTGACTTCTGTACCTGTATAATAACTTCACCTGTATAACATGGATTAAAGGTTTGATTGGGTTGAGGAATAGATTAATCGGTCTGAAATGGATCATTATGCAGCATAGCGTAGAGATGAAGAACACAAGCTTTGAAATCAGAACTGAATTTAAAGTTGTGGTTTTGTCTGAGGGCTGATGGGGGGTGGGAGGGAGGGAAGGGTGGGTGATGGGTATTGAAGAGGGCATCTTTTGGGATGAACACTGGATGTTGTATGGAAACCAATTTAACAATAAATTTCATATATTTAAAAAATAAAATTGTGGTTTTGCTACCAACTACTAACGTGGCCTAGATAAGGTAGATAGTGTATTTGTGCCATAACAAGTGGAAAAGATAAATAATGATATTTATGGCTACTGTAATGATTAAATGACATCACATAAAGTACTACGATGTCTATCACCCAGTAGAGGTGCTCGGTAAATGATAGACATTGTTTTGTTTTTAATAAGATCAGCTAGGCTTATACTTTCCATTTAAAGTTAAAGACGTTAAAGGCAAAAGGAAGGAAAGGGAATTGCATTTGCTAGCTTGCCAAAAATGGAATGGGTATTAGATTCTGAGAACATAGATTTATGATAAATTAAAAGAAAATATTCTCTCTGCCTTCTTGCAAATCAATTTTTCTCTTCTTGACGCTTGGATAACACCTTTTATGGTGTCATAATTAAAGATTTTGCATTAATACTGTTTTCCCTCCTAATGTGGCATGTATTGCTTTTTGCATTATACAAGGGTTATTTTAACACTTGCATAAGCTGCCCTGTTATGCTCCTCAAAGCACAAAAATGTGTCTTATTATTATATATCCCTGAGTACATCACACCTAATATGTACTCAACAAGTATCATAAATAAATTCCCTGAATCTCGGTTATTTTGTATACTTGTGTGAGACTTAGGGATACTTGGTTATTTTAGCAGCTTAACCACAATAAACAATGTAGTGTTATTTTCAGACTTCATTCACAAATCTAATTAATTATATGACTGTAATTAGTGTTATTGATACTAATTATTTCTATTACAGTTCCTTAAAATATTTTTATGTTTTATACTAGTCAAGGTAGGCAAATAGTTGGAAAAATAATCTAAAATCTCAGTGCCTTAATACAGAGAAAGCTTTTACTTATATCCATCTAGTGCGGGTAGGATTGTCAGAAGAAGGATGCCCAGGGACATCGATATTAACATCATGGCAGCGTAAGACAACCCTTTTTTTGTCCCTCCACCCCTTCAACAACAAAAATTTGACATCTATCCACAAATAAAAGTGTCTTTGTGGCTGTTGTGGAACCTAGTGCTATATGCCAAGGGTTCTGAGAGGAGCCTCAGCTACCAGTTTATTAGGTAATAGGCAAATGGACTTAGGCACTGGCTGTAGAACCTTATGTGAACTGATTCTAGCTCTCTCAGCTGTGTTCTTGGAGCACCTGCAGAACAGTGACTTGGGTAGTCACCTTTGGATGAGAGAGCCTTTGTAGAAGTACAATTTTCCAGAGAAGTTACAGCACTCTTTTAGAGAAGAGGGGGGAAAAACCAAGTTTGGACAGAGTGAAGTGGGTAAGAGGAGCAGCTCAGTATTGCTGGCATCATCCCTCCCCTAAGATGGTACAGTTTAGGGCTAAACTAGAGAACCTCTGATTTCTTCTTCAGGGAAAAGGAAGAGTCCATGAGTGAATGCCTGGCTTCCCCAGCTGGGTGTGCGAAACAAACTCAGCATCCAGAGGATTAAAGAGGGAGTTCCATGACTAGGGGAAGGAAGTAGAAATTTTATTAAAATTTTATTTTGCAATGATTTGTTCACAGCATATTGAATTTAATCAGCTTGTGTGTGTTGTCCTTGTATCCCTTGATCATGTTAAATTCACTTATTCTAGGTACTTTTTTGAAGATTTCTACAAACATGATCGTGTTGTTTGTAAATAAAGACAGTTTTATTTCTTCCTTTCAATCTCTATGCCTTTAATTTCTTTTTCTTGCCTCACTGCACTGGCTAGGGCCACCAATAAAATGTCAAGTAGAAATGGTGACAGTGGACATCTTTGCTTTGTTCCTTACCATAAGGGGAAAGCATTTAGTCTATCATCATTAAATATGACTCTTACCTATAGGTTTTCATATATAGGACTTTACTGGATTCAGGAGGTTACTTTCTGTTAAGTTTTTTTTTTGTTTTTTCTGAGAGGTTTTTTTTTTTTTTTTTTAAATCATAAACAGGTCTTGAATTTTGTCAAATGCAAATGCTTTTCTATACCACTGAATTGATCATGTGTTTTTATACCTTTATTGTTTAATATTAATTTTTAAATATTAAACCACCTTTGGATTTATGGGAAAAATCTCACTTGGTCATGATATATTATCCTTTTCATATGTCACTGCATAAGAGATATTAGTGTGTACATTTTTGGGAGATATTGATTTGTGCTTTCTGATATTTTGTTTTTGATATTAGAATGATACTGGCATCATAAAATGAGTTACAGAGTTTTATTCAGGCCTAAAATTTTCTTGGTGGGAAGATTTTTGTTAACAATTGAATTTATTTATTATGTGTAGAGGTATTTAGATTTTCCATTTCCTTTAAGGCCAGCTCTGGTCATTACTTTTTCTCTCAAAGCATTTGTTCATTTCTTCTGTGTTATCAAAGTTATTGGCATACTATTATTCAGGATACTTCCTTTTCACTTCAGTAGGATAGCTTTTGCCATCACCTTATAAAGGTGATTTATATCCTCTCTCTTTTCTTGAGTCTGGTTTATCAATTTTGTTGAATTTTCAAAGAGCCTGTTTTCTGGTTATACTTTTTTTTTTCTTTTTTTCTACATTTTGATTTCTGCGTTTTGTTGTCTCCTTGCTGTACCATTAATCTGTTCTTCTTTTTTTTAGTTTTTTAACATGGAAAAATTTGATTGTTGATTTTAAATCTTTTCTTACATAAAATTTAGTGCTATACATTTTCCATATAGCACTGCTTTAGCTACATCCCACAAATTTTGATACATTATTTTTTTATCTTCATTCGGTTTATACTTCCTAATTTCTCATGCAATCACTTCTTTTATTCATATATTATTTAGAAGATTATTGTTTAATTTCCAAATATATGCATGGATATTTTTAAAATATATTTTTAATTACTAATTTAATTTTATTTTATTCAGGTAATATATGTTGTATTTTATCTTTTAAATTTATTGAGACATTTTACAGCACAGCACATGGTCTCTTTTGGTGAATGCTTCAAAAATACACTTTGAAAAGAATGTATATTTTGCTGTTATTGTGTAGTGTTTCATTAATTCAACTAGATCTAGTTAATTTATAGACTTATTATAGTCTTTTATATCCCTATTGATTTTCTGTATACTTATTCTTTCAATTAATTGAGAAGTGTTAAAATCTCTACCTATAATTGTGAACTTGTCTATTTGTCTTTTCAGTTCTGACAATCTTTGTTTCCTGTACTTTGAAGCTCATTAGGTGCATATACATTTAGGATTGTTTTGTGTTTTTGATCCATTAACCCTTTAATTATTATAAAACTGTCCTTCTTTATCTTTGATATTCCTTGTCCTGAAGTCTAATTCATCTGATATTTATATAGGTACTCCAGCTTTCTTATGATAATATTTACAGGTATGTCCTTTTCTATGCCTTTGAATTTAACTCATATATATCTTTGTATATAAAATATGTTTTTTGAAGTAGCATGTTCTGGATCTTGTTTTTTTTATTATCTGAAATCTATGCCTTTTTATTGCAGTGTTTAGACTGTTTATATTTAGTGTAATCTGTATTTTGGGGTTGTCTTATATCTTATTTTCTGTTTATCTCATTTAATCTTTGTCCCTCTTCTTTTAATTTGACCTTTTTTTCTGCTTTTTTAGTATTTAATTTTGATATGCCACTTTATCTCCACTATTCCACTATTAGCTGTACTTTTTTCTTTTTTGTCTTTTTTCCTTTCTTTTCTTTTTTCCTTTTTTTTTGTTTCATTTCTTCTCTTTTCTTTTGATGCTATAGAGGTTACAGTATCTGCAATATACTCTAACTTAGGAAAAAATTCAAAGTTTTATTGCTGATGTGGTCTGTGTGCATCATTGACTAATCAATTACCAGAATTTTAAACTAATGAGGTTGTAGTTTGAGGGTGGCAGTTTTAAAGCAAGAATTAATGAGCATTACTTTATAAAGTTCCCTATTAATCTTTCACATATGGCTTTGATTGTATTACCACTTGTTTCCTTGCATTAAGGAACATCCTTTTTTATTTAAGTTTATTTATTTATTTGTTTGGGGGGGCACAAGTAGGGGAGGGGCAGGAAGAGAGAGAGAGAGAGAGAGAGAGAGAGAATTCCAAGAAGTTTCTGTACTGTCAGTATGAGCCCAATGTAGGCTCAGTCCCCCAAACTGTGGGATCATGACCTCAGCCAAAATCAAGGGTCAGATGCTCAACTGACTGAGCCATCCAGGTACCCTAAGGAATATCCTTTTTTTTATCAAAGAGACTTGGTTTTTCAGTTGTAATTTCCCAATAAAAAACTTGGCTCTGTATACACTTGGCAAAACTACTCTTTACTCATTAGTTGATAGTTTTACTTTTCCTAGCAACTGTTTCAAATATCTCATTTCTAAATGCTGTCAATTTCAGTTCCTCTCAGTAACAGTAGATAAGGTCATATCCTTTTTTGACAGAGAAGAATGAGGCCATCTGGAATGAGCTGCATGATAGACTGCTTTCACCTCAACCTATTTCTATGTTCTTTTTCTTTTTCCTTTAAAAAAAATTTTTTTTTAATGTTTATTTATTATTGAGAGACAGAGAGAGAGCATGGGAGGGGCAGAGAGAGAGGGATACACAGAGTCTGAAGCAGGCTCCAGGCTCTGAGCTGTCAGCACAGAGCCTTAGGTGGGGCTCAAACTCACAAACATGAGATCATGACCTGAGCCAAAGTCACATGCTTAACCGACTGAGCTACCCAAGTGCCCCTAATTTCTATTTTCTTTAACAGAAAGTGATGATAATCTCATCTTTACTTGCAATCTCAGAAGTGATGCCCTTTTCCCTTCCTAGATTGTGCTCTGAATTTAATTTCTCTGTCTCTTAGAGACCCAACTCTCAAAATGTATCATCATATTGAACTCCTTCCCCAGCTGAAAAAAACCTCTACATGACTGCCTTGTTATTTTTAACTACTTTTTGATTTCTGCTCTTTCTTAGCCAACACTTCTAAATGAGCAACTGTAGCTACTCCCTCTATTTCTTAGCAACTCACATCTTCGTATCTTGTAATCTAGCTTCTACACTACTACCTCACTGTAACTATATTTCTTGGTCTGGTGAATGCTTGCTTACTTCAACACTAAGTTGCAGAATAATCATTCAAGAAGCCTTCTCCAAATGACCAAGATGGACTCCTTATGAATATTTTTTTTCTTATTACTCTGTGTGTGTAGTTCCCACTTTATATTATGTTTACTCCTTTAGATCTAAAATCATGTCTTATTTACATTCACATTTGCAGTATCTGATATATAAGCTCATAATTAATTTTTTAATTGAATTGAAAGTATCTTTTGCTTTCCTAATGTTTTTTGATCAGTGTGTCATTCAGGATTTTTAACAATCTACTTAAAATTGTCTTCTCTCTTGCTTCTAAACCTTTCTGGTTTATTTCCTCAACATTCTTTTTTGAGAGCCTATTTGCAAATGTTTGCTTGGCCCTGTAAGTTATCATTATATATGTTTATGTAGCTTTGAGTGAATGTAACTTTAACACCTCTCATGCACCTAGGTACAGGAAATTCAGTGATTAATAAGGGAAACTCCTTCAGCTGAGAATTTTGTTGACTTCAAGGAGAGAAAAACACTCCAATAATCATAATAAGTTACACAGTAACACCTTGGTTTGTGAGCATAATTCATATGGGAAACACCCTTGTAATCCAAAGCACTTGTATTATCAAAGCCAATTTTCCCACAAGAAATGATGGAAACTCAGATGATACATTCCACAACCCAAAAGTATTCATATAAAAATGATTACAATATTGCAATATAATACAAAATAATAAAGAAAATACAAAATATAAAGAAAAACTAACAAATTCACCTACACTAACCTTTGAAAACCTTCATGGCTGGTGTGAGGGAGACAAGAGAGAGGAGGGTTATTGTGTAGGATGACTTTCACTATCACTAGTGGAATCACTGCTATCTATTGGCTCAGTTGAATCTTTTTCTTTTCGTGCAACTTTAACAGGGAACCTATCCAGTGATGTTGCTTTTGCCTCCTTTTGAAGATTTCATGGAAATATGACATTGCACTATTGTTAGACTCATTGCTCACACTGCTATAGCATAATTTGGGTGTTGCTTTTCTACAAAATTTTGCACTGTTTCCCACATCTTACACATCTCTCTAATCTCATTTGAAGTGAGGGGTTCCTCCGCCTTTTCCTCCTCCTCCTCTGCAGACGAGATACAGATGCAGACTTTATAAAATCTTGCAATTTCGGCCACTCGCGTACCTTGTTCATACTTCTCAGTGATTTCCTTCTTAACTTCCACCATAATCATCTCCTTCTTCTTACTGTCTTTCTTTTCAACCTTTGTCTGCAGTGGGCCATTGTATATGCTTGTATGGATGTTGACTACAGTACAGTATTAATAAGCTCTTGTCATATACTGTGTTTAATGTAACTGGCAATAAGGCAGCAGAGGAAAGGGTCTATATCTGCAGGCACCCTGACCTAGAATGAAGCAAAGCATTCCCAAGCTTACTCTTACATGGAAAAGCAAGGGACTGTCCGTAGGTGCTTTGAAGTAACAAAAAATACACTAGTGCCAGTTGTGAACACCTTCCAATGTTCTGAAAAATCACTGATTTCTGCCAAACACTGTGGCCTGAGACCAAGCATCTGGGCATGGAAGACGATACTGGCAATCCTGCAGTGAGAGAGAGAAGAACCATTGGCATTGGCTCAGTTGTGATCATGTGACATCTGGTGTCACATACTACTCATATTGCAAAACATCACTCGTTTATCAAGTTAAAATTTATTGGAAATGTTTGCTTGTCTTGCGGAACACTCACAGAACAAGTTACTTGCAATCCAAGGCTTTACTGTGCATTAGACTATGATGAGTAGTCTAGGCTTTCTCCTTAAAGTTTTCATGTGAAGCAGTGATGACCACATTTGTGCTTATTAAATGTTAATTAGTGGGGTGCCTGGATGGCTCAGTTAAGCGTCCGACTGTTGATCTCAGCTCAGGCCATGGTCTCATGTTTATGAGATCAAGGCTTGCATTCGGTTCTGTGCTGACAGTGTGGAGCCTACTTGGGATTCTCTCTCTCCCATTCCCTCTCTGCCCTTCCCCTACCTGTACTCTCTCAATCTTTCTCAAAATAAGTAAACTTTTAAAAAAAAAGTTAATTAATGCCTGCCTAAAATGTGGACCTGAATAGAAAGAGACGTGAGAGAAATGTTGGGTGTTTTGTTGTTTTGTTTTTTAATTTTTTTTTTGACGTGTATTCATTTTTGAGAAACAAAGAGCAAGTGTGAGAGGGATAGAGAGAGGGAAATACAGAATCTGAAGCAGGCTTCAGGGTCCAGGCTGTCAGCACAGAGCCCGACACGGGGCTCGAACTCACAAACCTTGAGATCATGACCTGAGCCAAAGTCAGATGCTTAACCGAATGAGTCACCCAGCCGCCCCTGTTGTAAGTCTTTTGTAAAAGATGATGAAAGACTTGATTATGACAATGGCAACAGGATGAAAATGGGAAAAATACCAAAGATATTTGTGCAGATTTGTCGTTTCATCCATGTTTGATTTGTGTGTTTTCCCGCTGGACTCTCAGACACCTCTACTAGTATATCTACTAGTATTTCTAGTATGTTACTAGAAATAAGTAATGATAGTAATAATAGCTAATATTTACTGACTCCTTACTTTGTGCCAGATATTATTCTAATTGCTTTATCAAAGTTAACTCAATATTCCTTTGACAACTCTAAAAGGTAAGTAGTATTATTATATACATTTTCTGAAGAAGGAACCATTGTACAGAGTTTCAGTAACTGAATAATGTCACACGGGATCCATATTCTTTTCTTTTGTTTTTTGGGGTTTTTTTGTTTTGTTTTTTACCCATAGTCCTATATTGTCTGAAACCCAAATTATTTCTCTCTGAAGTTCTTTTCTATGTGCTTTCATTTCTCTGTATCGCTATTTCTGCCATCCATATTTCCAGCCTGAAAGCCCGAATTATTTTAAGTGCTGATGTCTCTGCTTCCAGTTTTTCCTTGTGCTTCTTTCTTCTTCTTACTGTGGGAGAAATATCAATATCATCATATTATTAAGTTGCTTCATATCTTGGATGCATATAATAACTTCTATCACTTGTTGAATCAAATATATCTTGGTGTTTAAGAATTCCCAGCAACTGTTGTTATCTTCTACATGCATTTCTTTTGTACCCTGATCAAGGAGGGAATAGTTTCCTATCTTCTGTAGTTCTTTGTAATTCATTGTTTCCTTTGCACATTTTCCCGTGTTCTTATTCTGATCCAAATTATTTTTATTATTATTGTTCCTTTCCATACTATTAGCTTTTCTTTAAGATTCAGTTCAACCAATACTATCAAAGTGAAGACAACCCCAATGTTAGGTTGGTTTCCTGTTAATGTGATTTCCTATAGTACTTATAATAAGCTGTGTTCTGAATTACCTGTGCTTTTGGTGGGGTGCTGGTCTCCTGAGTATTATAGAGATGAATGAGACTACTCTGGTGATCAATTTACATTAACTGCATCAGGGAGTTAGTGTCTGGAGAATAGGTGATAATGCCTCTGCTTAGGCATAAATACCCAAATATCTCACAAATATGTAAGAAATAGGTAATATTTTTACCAAAGCAATGCAATGCATTACAATTTATGATAAATTTTCTCCCAAACTAAATGGTGTTTGTTTCCTTCTGGAACATTTCTCTTTACTATTCCCTTTCATGCAATTTCAGGGCTTAGAACACACAGAATGGTTGGCTTTACCCAATAGTTGTGTTTTTACATTCTATATTTTACTTGATTATATGTATTGCCTTACAGTATGTAATAATCATTTCTCTCTTTTTCTGTTCTGCAATAAACTTAAGGATAGATTCTTACATTCTACTTCACTCAACTGTATCTGGAAAGTACCACACCCAAGCCAGAAACATAATAAATATGTTTGTAAATTGAAATGGAGCACAAACAATAAGCTCCCTATATTTATTACTCTTCAGGGATAAATGTAGACTATCTAATTTTCTAACCTTTCTATCACCTAATATACACATTTAAGCTATGCATTTTCTCTAAGTACTACTTTAGCTATACATTATAAATTTTGATATAGAGGGTTTCTGGAGTTGAGATCTAAATAATTGTCTATTGTGATTTTATATATTTAGAAAAAATGTATTTTTACTTTCTAGAAGTATACAGGTTTGAAATAAGTTTTTTTTAATTTAATTAACTTCTAATTAAGTTTCTAAATTAATTAATTTCTAATTAAGTTTCATAATTTTATAGCATTATACTCAAAGAATATCATCCATATATATATTCTTGGCTATTTTTTGTGCTCTTGTGGCCTAGTTTGATCTATTTTTTATGAAGATTCTAGAAGTGTTTTTAAAAAATGTATATTTTCTATTTATGGATGCTAGGTCTTATAAGTGTCCTTTATTTTTTTAATTTTTATATTTTAATGTTTATTTTTAAGAGAGTGACAGAGAAAGAGTGCATGCAGGGGAGAGGCAGAGAGAGAGAAGGAGGCACAGAATTCAAAGCAGGCTCCAGGCTCTGAGCTGTCAACATAGAGCCTGTTGTGGGGCTTGAACCCACAGACCACCAGATCATGACCTGAGCTGAAGTCAGATGCCCACACAACTTGAGCATGTGCCTTTAAATGATAAGGCACCATGATAAGTGCCTTTAAATCAAGCTTAATAATTGTGGTCAAATCTAATTTTTAGCCTGTTTAATATACAAGTTTTTGAGAAGTCTATTAATCTCTCATTGTGATTATGGGTTTGTTCATTTCTCTCTGTAATTTTGTCAGTTTTGGTATATATATTTTAAAGTTATACTGTTAAATGCATTAAGGATGCATTATAACTTGCTTGTTGTGAATTGTCCCTTTTATTATTAAGTAAACATTTTTGTATCTCCTAATGCTTTTTGCCTTAAACTTTACTTTGTTAGACAAAACATCTAGTCTTATCTAGTTGAATAATCAGTAATAGTGATTTCACAGTGAAAGAAAGGATTATTTATGGCTCCATTTTCAAAATGGTGTTTAAAATAAAGTTAACTTAATGGCATATGTGATTGGCCACCATATATTAGAATTTGATCTTGAAAATTAATTATGTGGTCATCTTTTAGTAGTCAAATGATTATTCAGATGAAATGATACTAAAAATAAGTTGACATTTCCTATGTAATAGCACCATTGATTCACCTACAGCAAGTGCTAACATGAAGATTGTATAACTTATTCTATTTTAGTGTCCTTTAAAACTATCTAAACTTATTTAAAAACAGTGAAGCAAGTATCAGCTACCTTGACTTCTGTCAGTTTGTCACCCAGGAACTTGATATGCTTACCTGATCTAAAATAAAACCGAGGGGCTCCTGGGTGGCATGGTCGGTTGAGCGACTGACTTCGGCTCAGGCCATGATTTCACGGTTTGTGAGTTCGAGCCCCGTGTTGGGCTCTGTGCTGACAGCTCAGAGCCTGGAGCCTGCTTCACATTCTGTGTCTCCCTCTCTCTCTGCCCCTCCCTCACTCATGCTCTATCTCAGAAATAAATAAGCATTTAAATAAATAAATAAATAAATAAACAAACAAAATAAAACCGATTACTATAGATTTAAGATACTTACTAATTCTATTTTAGCCAGAAACAAAACATGTAATAATAGCAGTGATTCCTTCCAGCCAGTTTTTACTGACCACATGCCTACTGCCAAATGCTGTATATACAAAGGAGGAAAAGAGACCTGGCCCTTTAAGGCTAAGTATTTTCAGTCTGAACAGACAATCTCAACATAATGTGGCTGGTCCTACGATAGAAGTTGTACAAGATTACAGAAACCATAAATTCTTATTCATCTTTTGCTGATGAATGTATATATTGCTAAAATTACATTCCTAAGGTGTGGTCATTGTTTTCTCTGTAATGTAAGAAAAATAGAATAGAAGGGACTTAGGTGAAAAGAAATGGATTTAAAACAGAAGTTCAATAAGATTGTTAAATAAGTTAGGGGGTGTGGAATTTCCTTTCTGAAAATAGTAGGGATTGGCTTGTTAGTAAACCTTTTTAATGTCTCATGCATTCTGAAGTGAACATATGCTTCTCTCTTTTTCCCTCCTTCCACACTTGATATAATCTCTGTACCCCCTCGTAGGACTTGGACTCAAAACCCTGAGATCAAGAGTCGCATACTCTACTGACTGAGCCAGCCAAGCGCCCCTGAAACATTTTTTATCCATCCACATTTATTTTCTGTTGCTGTCCAAGCAACTCAGCCTATCATTGTGCTACTTCAGAAGACATCATTTCTTACCCCCTTTATTTTAGTTTCTCAAGGGAGCTATCATAGTTATCTATTTAAAACAATGTATCTGATGATCATGTGCTTTTTCCTCAAAACTCTCTGATAACTTTATATTGATCCTCTGATAAAGTTAAAATCATGCCACACTTTGAAATCACTGTGACTTAGCCATATTGACCTTTCTTATTATTTCTTATATTCTGCCACTCTTGCTCACCATAGGGTCTTTACTTTTGAATTGTTTTAGTTTATAATATTTAAGTTATAATGGCTCACTTTTTCTTTTTTGCCCCTTGTCACCAACTCTTTCTTCAGCTTCTCTGTGTAAGTGTTACTTCTAGGAAACATTCTGTAGCCCTCCAAAGTACATTTTTCTCTCACTTTGTATTTTTCTCTTAGCATTTGTCACATTGGTAAATGAATATGTGTGTAGTTATGTTTCTTCCTCTAAGATTGTAAGCTCTTGAGAACAAGAATAAGGTTTCCTTGGTGTAGTATCAGATATCTAGTAGGCACAAGTATTTGTTGGTTTAAAAAAATGTACTCATGAATGAAAAATATTAAGTAAAAAAACTGATTTAAAAATATATAAAAACCTGGGGTGTCTGGCTTACTCAGTCATTGGAGCATATGACTCTTAGTCTCAGAGTTGTAAATTCGAGCTCCACATTGGATACAGAGATTACATAAAAATGAAATCTTTAAAAAACATAAAATAAATTTAAAAAATGAAAATATATAAAAATCTAAAACATTTCAATCATGGTGTCATTTTTAAACTTCAGATTTTGACAATTGAATTTCAAGCCATTTTATATTAAAAGGCTCTCCTGTTAATTTTTTTTAAAAGTTTATTTATTTTCAGAGAGGGGATAGCCCTTAAGAGCGGGGGAGGGAGGGGCAAAGAGAGAGAAACCCCAGCAAGCTCCGCACTATCAGTGCAGAGCCTGATGTGGGGCTCAAACTCAGGAGCTGTGAGATCACCCCCTGAGCAGAAGTCAGACGCTTAACTGACTGAGCCACCCAGGTGCCCTTCTGTTAATTTTTTTTTAATTTGAAATCTTTTTATCTTTCCTTACTATTCACTGTTACAAAACCCTAAACCAAATGAATTTTGCCTGCTTCCACAAAGCAAATTAACTGTTTAAAGGTAAAGACTTCTTATCTTGAGAATACCCAAAAGAAGGTGGTACAATGTCTGTCATATAGCTGCAAACAGGAATTCCAGGTGTTTTGAGGACTGCTGGCATATTCTAGAACCCAATACACCTTTGTACTATAAGATTTGGTATAGTTGTTTTTAAAAAATACACTAACTCTTTTTGTTGAAACTATACCATCTTTCTCTGATGACCGAATATGTTACAGATATCAAAATGATGAACATCAGTGATTACTATAGAGCATTATAGTTGAAGGTTAGAAGAAATGATGGGTGAAGCTTGGCCAAATGGGTCTCCACCACTCTCATAAGATTGATTTATTTTTTTCTTTTAAAGTAACTTTCTAATATGATCTTCTTTACTTTTGCCTCTCTCTTCCAACAGAGAGTTATCTGCTGAATTTCTCATTTTTTTTAGTCTAATTAACTGTATTTTTCTAGGTGTTATCTGTAGATCTGTGTTAGGACATTTTTTAGATGATCTCTCCACCAAAACATTACACAGATGGAAAAGCATCCTTTGCAGGTATTCCTTAATCTGTATGCGCCAATATATAGTGATGTTTTGTTTTGCCTTATGGCTGCAATTAAATAATTTCAAACCCAGTAACAGGATAAAGCATAGTTATATTCTATATTAATAACAAGATTCTGGGGCACCTGGATGGCTCAGTCGGTTAAGCATCCGACTTCGGCTCAAGTCACGATCTTGTGGTTCATGGGTTCGAGCTCCACATCGGGCTCTGTGCTGACAGCTCAGAGCCAGGCACCTGCTTTGGATTCTGTGTCTCCCTCTCTCTGCCTCTCCCCGGCTCATGCTCTGTCTCTCTCTGTCTTCAAAAATAAATAAAATGTTATAAAAAAAACAAACAAACAAGCTAGCCCCTGTTTGCAGTTTGCAGCCTTTGTAAACAAGTATTTTCATTTATTTTTTTATTTTAATTTTGTACTTTTTTATAATTAGTCTATTATACCACTTTTAAGAAAACAGTAACATCTTTTAAAACCAAACAATAGAATTTCTGCTCAAATCACTATCAAGTTCTTTTTGTTCATAATAACTTTGGGGGGATTTGAGATATTTTAAATAACTAAAGACAATTAAAGATTGAAACTTTAAAAATTAATCTTAGTATGGAAATCATTCAAAATTATTGTGATGTCATGAAATAACTTGAAATTTATTTTGTTGATCCTATTAAAATTCTGAAGTATATTTAGTTATTTGTTCTAGGTAAAACTTAAGAACTTTTAGAAGTTTGTTTTACTAGATGCATATTGTTTCAAGTCTATGCCAACAATACTATTAAAAGAAAAATCTGAGAATTATTGACTTTGCACTTCTCCCTACCAAAGCTGTAAATTTCAAAAGAAATAATGTATTTCAGAGGAGATATGCCTTTTTGCAAAGCTTTTTAACTGACTCACAAGTGATATGACTTTTTTTTTTTAAATTAAGTTTACTTATTTATTTTGAGAGACAGAAAGACAGAATCCCAGGCAGTCTTCGCACTTTAAGTACAGAGCTCAACATGGGACTTGAACTCACAAACCATGAGACCATGACTTGAGCTGAAACCAAGAGTTGGACGCTTAACTGCCTGAGCCACCCAGGCACCCAATGTTGTGACTTTTTAAAAGATGAATATATAATGATTACCTTCTTCCTGGAAAAGTCAAACATACAACCAAAAATTAAGATGATTCATATTATCAATAAAGAGCTATACCTCAATGACTATAATCTGTGACAAAGATTTTTTAAAATAACTTAAAAATAGAGGTTCTCTGGTTATGTTATCAGAACAATTATGCCTTGGATTCTAAGACAAGGCCATTTAGGATAACAGAGTTAGCAACTGAGAAAGGTCCTAGTACAGAGCATTGAGAGGAAGTCAAGAAAGGTTAATAGATCTGCCTTGGAGATCTTGGAGGCTAATGCAGGCAATAGATGGATGTATGTGCAAGTGGTTATCATTAGGATGGTATCAATGAATAATGGAAATACTCTTCAGGTGGCAAATGCTAGGCACCAGGGGTTTGTGGCAAGAAGTAATGAGTAGATATCGCGATGGGTGAACTATTGGTATCTAAGGAATCCAGTTGCAAATGGTGAGGACTCAGCTGTGGAAATGGAAGTTCAGTGACAGAACATACCCCCTCAGAATTAATATAAGGAAAGAACCCAGTAGAATGTTTTGTTCTAGTCTCTGAGACATTGAGCTGCTAGTTAGTTGGGAACTGAGGCTGCAAGCCCAGCAAATGGAAGGAAGAAATGGACCTTATGCCGCAGGGATTGAGGCTGGATCCTAGTTACTTTTAATCATCGTGCAGGGTCAGAACAGGGACCATTAGCAAACTCGGCATTATGGCGAGCCCTGACTCTGGTTTCAGTTGTTTTTATATTTTCTGCACCAAAGAGCTAGCTTGGCTAGAGTCTAGATGGCTTTAGTGGGACCTGCAGTTAACATTTAAGGAGCCATTTCTTTGTGGATAAGAGGAAAGGCAGAGTTGGAGCCTGGCACACAATTAGAGTTGAAGAGGAGATACTGCCTTTGCCATTCTTCTGCTTTCTGTGCTTCTCCACTGCGGAAGAGGAAAAACTGATTCACATGCGTCATGCTTCAAAGCCACTAAAAAAATTGTGGAACCAGGAAAACTACAATACCTAAACTAGGGGAGCTGTATGTGTGTGTGTGCATGTGTGTGTGAAGTTTATTATTGAAGTATAGTTGATATACAATGTTCTTTTAGTTTCAGGTGTACAGCATAGCGATTTGACAATTCTGTGCATTACTAAGTGCTTACCATGATAAATATAGTTACCATCTGTCATCAAAAAAGTTATTACAATATTATTGACTATATTTCCTGTGTGTACTTTTCAACCCTATGACTTATTTACTTTATAACTGGAAGTTTGTACCTCATGATTCCCTTTACCTATTTTTCCCATGTTCCCACACACCTTCCCTCTGGCAGCCACCTGTTTGGTTCTGTTGTTTATTTTTCATCAGGACAGTTAATGTAATCAAAATGGTAGAATTAGCAAGTGCATATTATGCAACACGTCAGGTATAGTAACCTCTAAGGGTTGTTAGTGTTCCCTAATTTATAGATGCCCCATGAAAAGTGTTCTTCAAAATGAAGTAGTCATTTTAGGGGACACTTGTATTAGTTTTCCATTGCTGATGTTACAAATTGCCACAAATTTAGCATCTTAAAACAACATAAGTTTATCATCTCACAGTTCTGTAGGTCAGAGGTGGGAGTTGACTGGGCCAGTTTCTCTACTCCAGGTCTCACAAGGCTGAAATCAAGATGTGGGCCTTCTGGGCTCTCCTTAGGAGGCTCTGGGAAGCATCCACTTTCAAGCTTATGTAGGCTGTTTATAGAACTCAGTTTCTTGATGTTGGTGAAGTCACCCAGGGCCTCCTTTCAGCTTATAGAGGCTACTGCATTTACACGCCCTAGGGATTAGAGCATGGATATCTTCGCGGGGCCGTTCTGTCTACTACAGAGAGAATTTTTTTCCAAGGGATAACTCTGATAATTCAAATTCCCTTACTAGGTGCTAATAGGAATAGTTAAAATACCTAGATTCTCAGACAAGTAGAAGCCCAGGGATTTTTATATTGAATCAATAGTATAAAAACAAGACAAAGGCTTACATCTGTATTTTTTTAAAGTTTATTTTTATTTTTGATAGAGAGAGGGTAGGGGAGGGGCAGAGAAAGAGGGAAACAGAGACTCTGAAGCAGTCTCTAGGCTCTAAGGTGAAAAAGGAAAAGTAGAGCAGTCTACTAGAATCTATAATGGTTAAAAACTTGTGAAAGAGGTTACAACATTAATATTTTTAACATCTTTTTCTTGTGTTTTTCTTTAAACTGTGTATGGTATTTTGAAATACTGGTGAAGGCTACATTATTAAGTGACTAAAATGTTTGTGGGTGGGGAGGAGGAGTATTAATGAAAAAGTTCAGATAGGTCTGTAGGTTGACCATGTAGTCATAATGCAGGCTTATTGCTTTAATAATAAGTTACCTAACTTCTGACATTCATATGAAGACAATACTTCTTGAGGGCTGAATGTATACAAATGCTAAAAATGCTGTCATAGATATCCCCATTACATTTTATTTTAAAAAAATTTTTTAATGCTTATTTTTGAAAGGGAGACAGAGTGTGAATGGGAGAGGGGCAGAGAGAGAGGGAGGCACAGAATCCGAAGCGGGCTCCAGGCTCTGAGCTATCAGCACAGAGCCTGACGTGGGGCTCGAACTCACAAACCATGAGATCATGACCTGACCCAAAGTCAGATGCTTAACCAACTGAGACGCCCAGGTGCCCCTTTATTTTATTTTTAAACAAAAATTTTATATACTATTTGTGTGTTTTCCTAGTAATTCATAGTTATCATTTTGAGTAGTCACACCAAGTTCAAAATTTTGTGTCACAAAGAATCCGTGAGTCTTAAAACAGCTCCAAGCACAGTGAGCACCTAATATTTGGGTTACATATATAGATGGAAAGATATCACCTTGAACTTAATTGTCTCAAAACAGATCTCTTATGTCAGCTCTTTTTCCTTATAATCTACCCTTTCTAATAAAGCTGAATATAGAATTCAAGGAACAAGATCTCTGACCCATGGTTGCTCTTGTGAAAATTAACAACTAAATTAAAGGCTGCCTCCTGAAAGTTTCCTTTAGGAATAAAATCATTTTTGTGTTTATCAGGATCCGTCTGCATTTCTCTTGCACTTAAAAACATTTTTTAGCACCAGTAGGTAATTCTCTTCTGTTGCCTATCCATGCTTCTTGGCCTTCATATGAAAAAGTTAGCTTTTTGTCGAAATTACCAGGCAGTCAGAGCACTCTTTTTCTTCTGTATGGCAAACACCAGCTATAATATTTATATCACCAACTCTTCATCACTTTCTATATTTCTAGGTATCAGGGTCTCACGGAAGTTTGGTTTTTGTTACTTGATTTTGCTTTTAATGTTATTTCTGAGTCTGTCCCTCTTTTGGAAGCCCAAGAAATTATAATACTATTCTTTGGATAATTAAGGTTTTGCAAAAGCAACAAATAAAATATCTTTATAATTTAAAAACAGTCAGTGATCTTGGTTCTCCACACTCTACGAGGGTGACTGAGGAAGGTAGACTGGGGTAGACCATATAGTGCTAAGTATGAACTTGTGTAATCAATGTAAACAAATGCCCAGTAATAATGTAAGTGATTTTAAGATTATAGCTAGGATCTAACTTTACAAAACAGAAAAACTTTTTCTTTGTAGTCTCAAATTTAAAATATTTTATATTTTATTTTATTGAAATAAGACTTCATGTTTAAGTTAGAAATATCTACCTGTGATTTAACCTTAAATTTTAGGGATTAGGTTTGTTTTAAGTAAAGTTATTAGCATTTGGTCCTTTTTTTTTTTAAGTTTATTTTCTTTTGAGAGAGAGAGTGTGTGTGTGGATAGGAGAGGGGCATAGGAGAGAATCCTAAGCAGGCTCTGTCTAAGGGGAGACAGAACCTCATGTGGGCTCAGTCTCACAAACCATGAGATCATGACCTGAGCAGAAATCAAGAGTTGGATGCTTAACTGAGCCATCCAGGCACTCAGCATTTGGTCCTATTATATAGCTATTGACAAAACTGGCAGTGTGTATATTTAACATATAAACATTTTTATGTTATAAATAGAAATAATATGACATTTCAGAAAGTTTGTAGGAATTTTATTCAAATATCACTTATATAATTCTAACAGCTAACTTTATGCATCCACCCACAGTATTTCATGGGTTATTTTTTATCATTTGCGTAATTATAGTCATGCTATACTCAATTCTGTATTTGGCAGATTTCATATAGCATTATATCATAAACAAATTCCTATGTTTCCCAAATAATTCCACTTGTAACCATTATTTTTAATAATTGAATCATGTTTCATCGCTTAGATGTACTACAATTTATTTAAGCATTGCATTATTGCTGAATTTTTAGGTTACTTTGAATATTTCTTACTATAAATATATGACCATGAATGTATTTTATGCATACTATTTTTTCTCATAGTTCAGAATTTAAAATTGAATAGTATCTGAAAGGAAGGATCACTTAGTCAAAATTTATTAATTTTTTATGGCACATGATATATACACATAAAGTGCTTTCTATAAGTGTACCAGTTTTCCATGCCACCAATAACTTGTGAAAATCCTTTCCTGGCAAGATTCCTCAACATATTTCCTTAGTTATTAAAAATACCTTAACTGTTTACTTAGTAACTAATGACATTTGCAAAGAATGACCCTTTGAGGTTTGTCGGATCTTACACCTGTTAACTGAAATGATTTCCCAACTTTCTAGCATTAGAAAAGAATAACCCAGGTAAATGATCACTGAAAAAGTTCACATAATTCTAGGCAAGTAACTTAGAAATAGAGTACCTAGATATGGAATTGAAACATTTGGGAATTATAAAAATCAAGAAAACATCCTCCAAATACCTGGAAGAGAAAAATAGATTACATCCCTAGGAACAAAAATCTGGACAGTTTCAGACTTTTGCAACCCTATTCAGACAACAGTGGTATCTGTAGTTTTGATGAGAGTCAGCAAAGACATTTGCATATATAAGGATTTGGAAAATAATATTTATATATCCTCTAGTCACCCTTGAAATGTATAAGAATTAAAACTCATGAGTAGCAAATGTTTTGTTATTTTTAAGAGACTGATAGGGAAAACAATAGATAAAATTGGAGTTCCTTATTTTTAATGCTGAAAGTATGGTTGCAAAACTGAATGTAGAGGTCAAAAATTATTAGTGAAAAAAGAGGTGATGGAAACAAAAAGTTTATACCTAAGACTCCAAGTGTTTATAACAAGAATTAGGAAGTGGAAGAGGGAGATGTAGAATAGGAAGATAAGCTAACTTCATTTTTCACTGAGAAAGGTAAATGATACTGTTCGTCTTAACTTTAATACCTTGAAAGCTTAGGATAAAGAGAATTTGTGGTTTTTTTTTCAATTTTATTTTAAAGGACATCTCATTAGATTCATATTACAGGGCTTTTCTTGCTCACAAGTGAGAAAATATAGCATAAAATTTAAAAATAAATGGATAGGAAATTTAAACACATACAAAAAAACTTACAACATTAATTTCAGACAAAGTAGACTCAAGGCAATGATTATTAAACGTGAAAAATAAGTGAGAAATGGACAAACAACAATTGTAGCGTATTATATATATTTGAACGGGCAAGGGGACAAAAAATAGAGACAATATAAGGATATTACGCAAATGGATAATAATGTAGACTATGGATATTTTATTAAATATCCATGGGAAATTATGAAAATTGATCATTGGTTAGACCACAAAAAATTGTTCAACAATATCCTCAATATAAAAATTGTATAGTACATCTTACCTAGACATAGTTGGGAAAGCTAGACATTAAAAACAAAAATAAAGCCTTGAATTAAATAAAGCCTATAAATTAAAATATATCTTTGCTTACATCTATAAGATTTGATGTTAGTGTTCTCATTTTTTTTCTAAATCATCTAATCAGTATAATTTTGGTTTTTAGTTATATCCAGTAACTGTTTAGGAAATCAAAATTATACTGATTAGATGATTTAGGGAAAAAATCATAAGCATCAACATCAAACCTTACAGATTTAATCAAAGGTAAATTCAGAGCCAAACTTTATAGTTTTATATTCTTTGCATTAAAACAAAAAGAAAAAATTAGTTACTAATTTAATTGAGAAGTTTGAAAATAATAAAGCCTAAAAAAAAGGCATGAGAATAGAGATAATAGGAGAACAAAAGAAGTTAACAAATTAATAAAACAGAAAAAGAAGTAAGCAGTTTCTGGCAAAAATAATGATGATAATGCTAATTCAGTTTAGGAGAGAGAAAATGAATCCTCATCATCTGTTTTAGAGCCAACAGTTCAGTAAGACAGTCCATGGCAGGTGAAATCCACTCCACAAAGTCATCCAGACACTGAGGTTAGTGGCACTCTGCCATTGTACAGGGCATTGTTTTTGTCAGCATGACAGCAATTAGATCTCTAATTAAAAATAAGTAGGATGGGGCGCCTGACTGACTCATTTGGTAGAGCATGTGACTATCGATCTGGGGTTGTAAGTTCAAATCCCACATTGGGTGTAAAGATTACTTAAAAATAAAATCTTAAAAAAATAGAAGTAGAATGTGTTCCAAACTACTTAAGACCAAGGTCTGGATGTGTCACATACCTCTCCTGCTCACATTCCATTAGTAAGAACCTTAATTCTTGGTGAGAATAAGGGAAACAGAAATATGATGTAGTTGGGCTGCTGCGTGATTGGCTACATTTCTAATACCATGGAAAAAGGAGAAAACAGATGTTTGTTGTCTGCTAGCAATCTCTCTCACAGCTGCTACAGAGGACTTTTTGTAAGTATGTGAAAGTAGTGTGTATGTGGATAAAACTAATAATCTCAATGCAATGAAGTGTTCTGAGAAAAATGTAAATGAACAGAATTGAAGCAAATAGAAGTTTTAGAAAATATAAAAAGAATAATGACCATAATTATTTCCAAAATTGCCTTTGTATTCAGGCAGTTTTACTGCTGAATATTTTTTTAACTTTCAAAAAGCAGATAAACACCATACTATAAAACTTCTCCAGAGCATTATAAAAGATAGTTTGCCATCCAATTCATTTTGAGAAAGTAGAATAATCTGGATGTTCAAGTTTGAAAAATATAATACAGCAAGGAACATTCTCAACCTGTCTCATTTAGAATATAGATATAAAGATCCTGAATAAAATATTGGCAAATATAATTCATTAGCCTTATTAAAAGAAGGATCACCCATGATGATCATGCATGGCTTATCTCAGAAATATGATGATGCTTTAAGAAAACTATCAATATATGATTACTTATATCATGCTTCCCACAAAAACAAAACAAAAAAAATATCAAATATAAAAAGGCAAAGCATCTTTTTTTTTATTTCTGACTTCCTTAAAAATTGTTTTTAGAATACTAGGCATAGAAAGATTTCTTAGTATAATAAAGAATATGTTTTCAATCAACAGTCAAATATTTGACCGTGCTTTGCATTAAAATTCTGAAGACAAGATACCAATTATAACCATTTTAAATGTTTCTCAAAAAAACCCCCGCATATGGCTTAAAAATAGTACAGATAGCTTAATAGTAAAAGTCAACAACTCCCTGACCAATTTCTTCCTACTCACGCTTCCTTTTTTTTTTTTAAGTATTGTTTTCTTTTTAGGGACTCTTTTTTTTTTTTAAGTTTATATATTTTTGAGAGAGAGAGAGAACAAACACAAGTTGGGGAGGGACAGAGAAGGGGGGGATACAGAGTCTGAAGCAGGCTCCAGACTCTCAGTGGTCAACGCAGAGCCTGATGTGGGGCTTGAACCCATCAGCTGTGAGATCATGACCTGAGCTGAAGTCGGAAGCTTAACCGACTGAGCCACCCAGGCGTAACTACTCACTGTTTCCTTTAATCATCTTTCCAATTTCTAATAATTTTGTCACTATTTTAGTTCTTATGTCATTACCTTAATAATTTTTCATATACCTAAATATTTTTTCTATTGTACCAAATACAGACTTCATATTTTGATTCCCTAATAGGCAACTGATTCTCTAACATCCTTATTAAATAAAACTATTAGTTATTTAATCTTGATAAATGCTAACTAATTTAGTAATCAATTATATCCTAATTTTATTTTTAAACAAAATTTTATTATATGCCTGTTGTGAAACCTCCATATCAAACTATATATAACTTTTTTTTTTCCTACCAGAGGCCACTAATGATAATAACTAAGATTAAAATAAGAAGTCTTTTGGCTTTAATTTCAGATTTTTATTTAAGAAGATAAAATATAAAATAACAGTGTATCTCTCTATTCTCTAAATTCAGAAATAGGGAATTAAAGAGAGAACAAAAATATTTTTTAAGTGCAGTTATACAACAGCATTTAAGAGAAAGCGGAAAATGGGAAATGGTGCTGGACATCTATACAAGGGAAAAATAAACACCACAAAAAGAAGAAGGAAGGGGCACAAATTGACTTATGCCTTCTTAAAGGGTACAATGATATAAGTATAGGAAGTCCAAGAGAGCAAAGTGGCCACACAGACTTAAACAAAGATAAATATATAACAACATGTAAAGATTTCATGGTAACTCTTTAAAGTTCATTTTTGTATGTCCTTGGGAAAGCAAGTAATTCCCCAAATTTAATACATTGGATACATAAAAAGTAGGTACAATTATATTAGTGATTTGGGAAAATATAAAAGGAAAAGTAAAGTTGTCACTCTCAAAAAAACCTTGAAATTTAAGTCCTGTGACAAAATAAATGATTTAAGACTAGTTAGAAAATATCTGAAAGTATATACTGAAAGCAATTTATTTTTGAAAGACAGAGTGCAAGTTGGGGAGAGTCAGAGAGAGAGAAAGGGAGACACAGAATTCAAAGCACACTCCAGGCTCTGAGCTGTCAGCACAGGGCCAACATGAGGCTCAAACCCTCGAACTGTGAGATCATAAACTGAGCAGAAGTTGGCGCTTAATCTACTGAGCCACCCAGGTGCCCCAAGAGAGAGAAATTTCTTACAAGTTGGAAGTAAACTTGAAATAAGTCTCAGAAATTGTATCAATGAAAGAAATTTTGTGTTTCTTTCTTCTACATAAATTACTAATTCTCAAAACTTGATTCTCATTTTGCTTACAGTTTCAAAGCATATATTATTTATATTGCTATAAGTGAGCAAGTTAAGCAATTTGAGAAATATACTCTTTCACAATGCTTGAATGCCACTTAGTGTGTGTACCTCTGTAGTATTTATTATCAGATTAGTATTTGTTAATGATTTACATGGTGTACCAAATGGTACTCTAAGCTTGAGTCCACACAGTACAATAAACAGTGAATTATCCTTTGTCAATAAATCCCAGAAGACTGGATGCATAATTTAGCTCAAAAATGTGGTCCACAGAGTGAAGTTTGGGCTGAAATGCTCTGAACTAGTGCTTTCTATGAGGTAAACAAACTGGGTAATTAGTAAGATTCTGTTCACATCACTTTGTATCCTTAAGCCAAGGATAGAAATTACTATCACACCAGAAAATGAAATCATGCTCTATACTATAAATCATCTACCTATAAAACTCTTCTGTTTTCAAGACACTTCTATTATTATGCCCAAAGTATGATTATTTTTTTTTCAAAGTATGATTATTAAGAAAGAAAAAATTCCACAAAATTCTTGTGCCACTGTAAGGGAATAGGTACAAATGAAGAATTTGCACATCTTGAAATGTGGGAAGACATCCTCAACAACAAAGCAAGAGTCATATTTAAATAAGTTGATGGGGCACCTGGGTGGCTCAGTCGGTTAAGCATCCAACTTTGGTTCAGGTCATGATCTTGCGGTTTGTGAGTGCGAGCCCCGTGTTGGGCTCTGTGCTGACAACTCAGAGCCTGGAGTATGCTTAGGAATCAGTCACTCCCTCTCTCTCTGCCCCTCTCCCACCCAAGCTCTGTCTCTCTCTGTCTCTCAAAAAATAAATAAATGTTTAAGTAAAAATTAAAAAATAAGTCACCATAACATGATCCATTCGTTTATGTGATTTATTCATTCATTCCTAAATATTCTATTTATTTTTTTAAGTGCTTATTTATTTTTGAGAGTGAGAGAGCACAAGCAGAGGAATGCAGAGAGAGTGATTGAGAAAGAGACACAGAATCTGAAGGCTCCAGGCTCCAGGCTCCATGCTGTCAGTGCAGAGCCTGATAAGGCACTTGAACCCACCAACTGTGAGATCATGACCTGAGCTGAAGTCTGACACTTAACTGAGGAATCATCCAGGTGCCCCCCAACTATTCTATTTAAATTTATAATCCCTATCGCTTTATTGGGAATTCCCTATTCCTTGCTCTTTTTTTTTTCTACATAGCCCTCACCATTATCTTTCTTCTTTCACTAGAATGTTAACTTCCAAATAGCAAGGATTTTTTTCCCTATAGCGTTAACTCTGTGTTGCAGAACTTAAAAGACTTCTTGGCAATTTATATTTTGACTGAATTTATTCTATAATTTTGAAGTCATAAAATGAAAACTCAAAAGGCATTTTAAAGATTTAATTTGCTTAAATCTTCATCTGAATCATGTATTTTGTTTCACTTTTAAATAATAGGTGAAAAAAAAAAAAAACAAAAGGGAGCACATATAATGCAGAACATAGAAGGAAAAAAACCGAGCATATTATATGCCTTTAAACAATATAGTCCCCAAAAAGAAAACAAATAAAGGAACCAACGATGACCCCGTATTTTTACTTGTTGAATTTTAATTTAGATGCAGACAAACTTTTTCTTTTCCTTAGGGGAGGCAGAAGCTTCTTTTATGTACTTTCTAAGCAATTAGAACTGAGGGGAAAATAGCATCTTTGAATTACACTAAGACGTTGCAGTAACCCATTGAATTCTATTTTATTTTTTGTAAACCTGCTCAAAGTTGTAATACACAACTACAGTAGTATTTTTTCTATATAATGTAGTATATTTTTTCTATAAAAATATAGGTGAGAGTAGTTTACAACTTGTCTCAAAAATATTTCTCTTCTGCAATTAATTAGAACAATAGTGGCATCTTATCTCTAGCTCTTAGTACTGAGAGCAATTTGCCCATGACAGTAATTCACTGTCAAAGGATCTAGATCAAATCTTTCTTCGTAGATCAAGCTGTAATCATATATATTTAAACTGTCACTGTAACATTGTATATTAAAATTTTACACCAGTTTAGTTAAATGAAAAAAAAAAAAGATTTGCCTTTCATTTTTTAAAAATATGAATGTTGATACATAAAGCAAAATAGAACACTATCTGTCAAATAGTGGGTATTTAATGTACATTAATGAAATTGCATGCTTTTGCTTAAAATAGAATAACAGATAAATGTTTCATCTTAATATCTAAGATATATTATTTCTCCTTTTATACTTATCTGCTTTATCAGAAGCTTAGAATTTTGGCATTCATAGGTAAGCAACATTTTAGATAATCACATTTAAATCTACATTTTCTCAGGAAACACTCAAATCATTGGCCTTCATTATTAATAACTACTAGTATTATAGAATAAACACGTGTTAGTATTTTTACAAATTTATATACCAGGAAATGTAGGCTATAAATATATTGATATTGCATCTTGTAATGGAATATTAATGCATGAATGACTACCCTGATGTAGAGGCAAGGACAGTGGGACAGATAGACTAGATCCGTTATTTGTTTTGAGTTCTTTCATAGCAGAACTGTTGGATTCATACTGATCTTTCTTCAGCACATTTCTGATCTCTTGACTGTTCTTAGAATTTATAATATGTCTAACCAGGTAGAGGAATGAAAACCCATGATTATAGAATAGTGATATGTATTACTGTTCTGTGTAAGAATTAAATCTAAAACCTATATTTAATTACAAAGAATCTAACGCAAAATTTTTCATTCTCCTATTTCATGAAGCTCTAGTGTGCCATGAAATAATTTGTAAGTGAAGTAGACTGAGTTTTTCAATCGTTTTTTTTTTCATAATCTGTTTATATGAGACTAATCTCTCTAAATCGAATTCTTTTCTTTTATTCAGTCTCCTAATTACTTTTTCATCCTCACCACTTTGTTTTTGCTAACAATTCTATTTTGGCTGCCAGTTATAGCATATCAGAAATTGAATAATGTGTTACCACCTATAAGCAGAAAATTAATTGTATTTGTCTGTGACAAAGCAAAGCATAATCTTAAAAAAGAGTTCTTTTTTCCAACTTCTGTAACCACCATTTTCATACTACCGACATATTTCCATATTTGTTATTAATGTTGTCATTTCAGATGCCTGTGCCTTAAATAAAGCATTTACTTAAACTTTTATCTTTTTGTCATATTATTATTTGCCTTTTATATATCATTGAAAGATACCATCTTCTTCAAATCCTGTGATTTCAGAAAGTTTTAAAACACTTGTTTAAACCAAATAACTTAGTCATATATAAACTAACTGTTGTATCTTTGTTTACCTCTGGAGTGGGGGAAATTACTAATATTTATTCCTGGGAATGAAAGTTTCCCTTCCTACAATCTGTTATCGTTAGTCTGGTTTTGTGCCTTCGTTCTAATGATATAGGTTTGTTTCTCCTTTATTCTTTGCAGAGTGCTGCAGCAGCTCCCAGCCCAGTGCTAGGAAACATTCCCCCAGGAGATGGCATGCCAGTAGGTCCTGTACCACCAGGGTTCTTTCAGGTACTCAGAGAAACTCTGACGAGGAATGTTAAGGCACAGGAACTCCTGTTTGCTTTTATTGAAAGATATGAACGAGAATGAGGCTATTTTGATTCTTAAGGTAAACGTAATGTGTGCAGCCAACTCTTGATTATTCAGAGACCGGTTATTTAGTGTATAGATTAGCTCTTCCTTCCTGTGTTTTTATTTGTTGTCAAATTTTATTCATTTATTTATTTTGACCTTTCCTTGTTCAAGTAAGAGAGAAAGAGAGTGGGAATGCAAACTGGCCCCTTAAGTTAACTGTGGTAAAGATGTGATGGGAAAAGAGGCTGAAAATAAAGTTCTGTAATCATATATAGATTTCAACTACTCCAGCCATCCAGATCTCCACAGACCAAAGATAATCAAGATTTGGCTGTAATTTCAAAATATGCCTAAATCATAACCTTTTCATTTATCAAAATTACAGGCTATATCGAGATATTTTGATAATCATCTTTTTGGCTTTTAAGCTAGAATTGTTATTAATATTATTATGTGACATTTTAAAATCAGATTTTTAAAATACAAATGCTAGTATTTTAGAATTTCAACAAGGCCACTTATTTTAGCAATGATGGTAATGATTTTAGAATTATAATACACCCACTTTTAAATTTTATTTTATTTCCATTTAATTCTAACAGTTTTCTAACACAGGTATAGACTCTGAAGTTTATTATTTTTTTACTACATAGTTAATTTTATAACATCCTTTGAGAAAATTAACAAGAACTTAGGAGTTAGGAACCAGAATTGGAAGGCATTATGGGAATTAGTGTAATGTGCTATATTGTTAATGAATTACATTAGGTACTTACAAACTAATCTGTCACTTTAGTGTTTTTATATTTTCACAGTCCTTGATAGTCATTTGCTACTTAATCCATACCATCATTACATTTCTTATAATCTAGGAGCATATTATAACTCTTGATTAGTAATTAAACAATCTCCATTTAAGATGATAATACTAGCTAACACTTATTAACCACATACTATACGTTATGCTTTGTTCTAAATGTTTTACATATATAAACTCTTAATTCTCACCGTAACCTTAGGTATGAAGTATGTATTATTACTCTTCCTATTGCACAGATGGAAAAACCAAGGCTTGGTAGATAAGTGGCTCGCACGAAGTCGGAAAGTGACAGGGTCAAGATTCAAATCAAGGCTTTGTGGACTTCTGCCACAGAATTTACCTTTTAAAGTTCATAACTGATCATTATTCATAATATTTTTAGCTCATTTAATTTTTTTTCCTCATGCTCTCTTTCTTTTGCCAAGGAGGAATTAGAGTTAGTGAATAAATCAGAAGGGTTTATTTACATATAAGAGTTAATAGAAGCTCTCTAAATGGCACTTTTAAAAAGAGGGGTGGGTTGGGAAGGAAGCCAAATACTTCTAGGGTAAAACAAACATGTATAAACCCATACATTTTAATTTTCACGTTTTGTTAAATGAACCATTCTTCTCTTACCTGTCTTGTGCCTGATTCTTGGTAAGAGGAGTTGAAACAGAGTTAACTTTGTTTTAATTATTCCAGTGTGATACATACCTAAGAACTACTACATGCCAGGCACTGTGGTAAGCATCTAAAAATGAGTATGGTAATATGTACCTTCCCAAAGTTCATTGTCTAGCCAGAGGCATTATTAAAAATAAATAACTGTAATATAGCAAGGTATGTGCTGTAACAGACTCAAGTGTAAGGTTCTGTGATAACCTAGAAGAAGAGCTGTTAAGTCTGCCTGAACTGAACCTGGGAGTGGTTTAGAAAACATTTTCCAGGGGTAAAAAACAGAGGAATGATATTCCAGAAAGTGGAAACAATATAAGCAAAAGTATAAAGGCCTTCAAAAAAGCATATATTGTGGTTAAGGAGAGAGAGACAAGGCAATTAGAGTATAGAAAAAAATGGCTGTAATAAATGAGTGGAGTGTACTCTTAGAGCAAATTAGGAGGCCACCAAACCCAATCTTGGGAGGGTCATCGTCAGGGAAGTATTCTTAAATTAGTAAATGAAATCCAAAGTGGCATCTAAGGATGAGTTAGGCAAAGAGACAAGGAGAGAGGGAAGGAATATTCCAGGAAGAGGGAAAAGAGTTTCCAAAGGCCCAGAGGGGAAAATAGAGAAACTAAATATTAAAAAACAACACATGGGGCGCCTGGGTGGCGCAGTCGGTTAAGCGTCCGACTTCAGCCAGGTCACGATCTTGCGGTCCGTGAGTTTGAGCCCCGCGTCGGGCTCTGGGCTGATGGCTCGGAGCCTGGAGCCTGTTTCCAATTCTGTGTCTCCCTCTCTCTCTGCCCCTCCCCCGTTCATGCTCTGTCTCTCTCTGTCCCAAAAATAAATAAAAAACGTTGAAAAAAAAAAATTAAAAAAAAAAAAACACAACACAATGGAGCTTAATTGGCTAAAGGGAGAGTAGCTGGTGATGAGGCTCCAGAGGAACCTAGAGGAGCTTGTAGGTCATGTAGGAATTTGAACTTGATTTTAAGGACAGTAATAAACTATTGGAGGATTTGAAGCAGGAGAGAGGCATGTTAATATTTGTACTTTTAGAAAAATCACTCCAGTGTGGCCAGGATTTCTGAAGCCAGGTCTGAAGGTAGGAAGACTACTTAGGAGGCTAGTATAGTGATCCAGGTGGGATTTAATGATGGCCTGGACTAAGAGAGTGGCAATGGGTGTGGAGAGAGATGAACAGATTTAAGAGGCAAATAAATGCAAAGGGTATGAGTAAAAGAATTCAAAAATAATACCCTGGTTTCCTTCTCTAACCTGGGCAGATGGGGATTTTATTTTCTGACATAGAGCCCACAAAACAAGGAGTAGGTTTGAGGTGGGACAGATGAAGTTCCTGTGGGACCTCCAGAGAGAGATATCCTTTAGACCAGTGAACATACAGGTTTGAAGCCTAAGGCAGCGATCCAGGCTAGAGATAGTCATATTACGGGCACTTGAGTCCACAGAGGTAGATTAATTATCCAGCAAGAAAGTATAGAATGAGAGAGTAAGAGAGTATGCAACTGAAATCCCAGAACACTAACACTTAAAAGGTAAACAAAGGCAACAGAATTCATTAAAAAGAATGGATGCAAAGGTATCACTTGGTTGACTAGTACAGTAGCCCAGGGAAGAGATCTTGTGACCCATCAAAGAGTAGTGGCAATAAGATTGGAAAGGAAGAAGCAATTCATAGTTATGTTTGATAGGCTTTAGTTGATTAACAAAATTAGGGTTAGAGGAAAAAGAGTTGGAAGATTCAAGGATCGTTGTGAGGTTCCTATTTTGGACCTCTGGAAAGTTTCAATGTCTTTATCTGAGTTAGGAAAGACAGAAGGTAGAAAAAGCTAGATATGTTTGAGTTTGGTATATGTCGTTCCCCTTTATCCAGGGTGACCATTCTACCTAATCCCAGATACACTTTTACCCCATTCAATGGGCTTAATGTCCAGTCTCCCTAGGAATACCTCTTTGAAATAATGAATAACTCAAACCATCAAACTTTTAAAAAAGAAATGGGATGTTATCATCTTTTGGTACATATAATGATGGAGTTAGTCTACTCAAATGTTTCCTAAATATCAGCCTTGGTTTCCTACAGTGATTGGTCAGTACTTCAATGTGATCCTGGCCATAATGCCTGTTGTTAATGAAAAGTACTACCTTATGTGAGTAGAAATAACAGCAGACAACCACAATTCAAGCCCAAATACCAGTTTCTAATTCAATTCCGAAGAGACATTCAACTCCAAGAATTATCCAGAGTAAGAGAAGAATAGTTTTGAATCCTCATTCTTAGTGAGGAAATGCAAAACTTATTTGGGCTCACCTGGAACGGGACTAGGTTAGGAAAGGATTGAGCCTATTAAATGCAATAAAAAAATGAAACTAAGGAAAGAAGAGGTTGTCATTAGCACATAAAGCACCTGCATCAGTAGTTTTGAGTTGTTCGCTATGTGATGATATCGTAAAATTTAGATTAGTGTTTATTTGTGACAGATATTAACATGGTTCATACTTCAACTTTGATATTTTTATTGAAATGGGAGAGCTTCTGTTATTTTGTTGGAGGTCAGTTAAGTAAAATCTAATTGGAATAATAGGTCATGCAAAAGGAAGTATCAATTTAGTAAAATAAAGCCATTTAAAGTAAGATACATATTTATTTAGAGTTTTTTCTCTAAGGAGTAATTGGTATACAGACCCCTATAACTTTTCAAAGTGGCCCGCCATGGAACCGGTGAGTGACTTTAGAGCAGCTTTATTTTTTTTTTAATTATTAAAATTTTTTTTTCATGTTTATTTATTTTTAAGAGAGAGGAAGACAGAGCACAAGCAGGGGAGGGGCAGAGAGGAAGACACAGAATCCAAATCAGGCTCCAGGCTCTGAGCTGTCAGCACAGAGCCTGACTCAGGGCTCAAACCCACAAACTGTGAGATCATAATCTGAGCCAAAGTCAGATGCTTAACCGACTGAGCCACCTAGGCACCCCTGCAGCAACTTTCTTAAATTGGCAAGTCTTGCTACTGGATCAGAGGGAAGACCATAGAAGCGGCCATTGATCTAACTAGAATTTGGCAGTTTTAGTGGAAGAAAATGTGTTATTGTGGCATGGTATGGGTACACATAGTAAGCACTCAGAATGAGTCTCTACTTTGAGTCTCCTATCCCTGTACTAGAATCTTACTCAAAGTTTTCATTGTATGCTAAGAAATATTAATTACGTATTGACAGCATCAATCTGTTGTTCATTCATTTTCATAGCATTCTTATGAAAAGACAGGCAAAGTTTGATTCCTGCAATTTATTGAATAGGTAGGATTGTTCCTTGAACCAATTAGATTTCCTTCTTGCTTAAATATAACAATCAAAATGGTTTAGTAAAATGCATAAAACAAAACAAAGTTCTTGTTCTTTTGTGTTTAAAAAATTGGACTCTTAGTCACCTTATGAAGTTCTGTAATTTTATAGATTTGAGTAACAAGAAAGCCTTTCTTGTGAATTTATTATAACTTGTGTACCACATTGAAGACAGGGGCATTTTATATTTCAACCAAGAAAATTTGAGGGGGGCGGGTGGTGAAAATTCTTTATTTTTCCCTCCTTTCTGGTCTTTACCACAAGAAAACTTTTAAGTAGGAAACTATATCTTGTTTTTTTGTCACTATAACTAAACATATCTTTATCTTTTATATAAAAACATAATAAGTGCTAATGTAGATATCTTTAAGTATGCAGTTAATGTGGGATATGCTTATAAATTTTGAACTCTGTAGCCTTTGGTTCATTTTTACCATGTGTGGTGTTTTGTTTTGATTTTTATCTTGATAAATTTGCAGTACTGTACTCACTAGATCTTTAGTTTTCTTAACTGAAACAGTTGAAAACGAATAATATATTGATGTTGGGTTATAAATTTAAGACTGTGACATCAATAAGATTATAAATATTTGTTGAAGATAAAGGATACCAAGCAATTTATTTGCAGACTGAGGTGGTCGTCCATATTTTAAAATCTGAATTGATCGCAACTCTGATATGGTAGAAAACATGTTGCAGCAGTTTTGTAAGTCATATTTTGTTTGCCGGCATAATGTTAGCAATGGGAAAGCTGCTTTGCCATCTAGTGGTGGTTTGCAGATGTCTCTCCTGGTTCCGGGTATATTTTCCAAAGGTTCTATTTTTAGCAAGACTGCACTGTAGCAAGCTGACCTAATGCTTTGACATAGTAATAACGCAATAAGAAGAATGAAAAATAGAAAGAAATCTTCCCTTTTCTCCATGGTGTTGCTATTGACCTGAAAAAGCTGAATATAAATGACATTCATAAAGCAATGAAGACAAAAACAAAGCTCAGGGTAATACAATATTCTTGATATTTTAAAAGAAAAAGCTTCAAAATGAATAAAAAACTCAGAAAAAAAATAATTATTTAATTTAACAATCTCATGGTCTTGAAACTGAAAAGAAAAGAAACGAAAAGAAAAACACATTTACAAGCCCTCGTTATATGTTTCTTGAGGTGGATATTTAATTTATTTCTGGAGATAAGTCGTGTATTTTGAAGATACCTTTTGGGGCGCCTGGGTGGCTCAGTCAGTTGAGCGCCTGACTTCAGCTCAGGTCATGATCTCACAACTCGTGAGTTCAAGCCCCTTGTCGGGCTCTGCGCTGACAGCTCAGAGACTGGAGCCTGCTTTGGATTTTGTGTCTCCCTCTCTCTCTGCTCCTCCTGTACTTGCGCTCTCTCTCTCAAAAATAAATAAACATTAAAAAACGTGTTTTTTTTTCAAACTAAGTGCACTCATCTGCTGTGCTGTTCCTATCCAAACTTCTATACAACTATTCTAACCAGTAGCAGCCTTTTTACCCTGTTATTTATACAGAAAGTTAAATAGTCTACATGCTTTCTCAATTCCCTTTTATCATTAACCTTCATATTGTCTTTACTCCCAGTGATTTTCCTTTCCTCTTACCCTTCCTGACCATGGCCATTTCAGAGTTAGTTTTAGGTAATAATCTAAACCAGGAGAAACTCCCCGTCCCTCTCCCTACAAGTTATAGATAGCATCTCTAATCTTAGATAATGAGCCAAAAAATTAGTATATCTTTTCTTAGTTTGAATCAGTAGGGTACTGAAAATCTCAAGTAGACTTGACTTACTGAACTGCAACACCTAACATTTCCAGTATATATAGTTTAAAAATCCAAATATTAAAAATAGTATTTTTCATAACTAAATACACTGGGATTTGGAGCATGGAAGTGGGAAGGTTGCTTATTTACCAAAAGCCAAGACATAAAAATTAAGTTTAATTTTATTTTTAAAACACAATTTTGAATCTTTAAAGAACAGAGGTTCTAAACATCAAAACTAAAGCAAGTCTTTCTCTAATACAAAGATAAAAGGAGCCTAAAAAAATAAAGGTGTCTAATAGCTGCTGGCTTTGATAATGCTTTCCTGCAGTTGTGGTAATAGACCAGGTAATGGCAACTTGTTCTGGCCTCAACTATTAGAACAAATTAAAACTGCTCAGCTTGAGTAACCAAGTAAGCTTTTTTTTTAAAATCACAGTTTCAAACAACTAAGGATCCTATAGCAGTAACTAGATGAACAGAGAGCAAAGAGTGTATCAGGGCTTCAGAGTTAATCCATGGGTTTCTAGTTAGGAATGAAACTGTTTCCTGTTAGAAACCCTACTGTTTGGGTTTATTTACCAAAATGAATATTTAGGAAAAAGTTAACTTGGCTATCATAGACCAATGTTGGTTTTCCTTTCACTTTAATGATAGCTTATCTGTTTTTCAGCTAATTTGAGATGACGATTTTTCTTTTGAAAAGATCTCTTTATTGAAAATCCTTCCTGGAGTGCTTCAGTTTTTATTATAGCTACTTTGGTGTGTGTTGCGGGGGGCAGGGGGGCGGGCATATATAGCAAATTGCAAATATACAAAGGCAGTTTATAACAATTTTAGTTTTTTATTTAATGTTGGTTACAGAAACAAAATGGTCACCATTCTTTGAGGAATTAAAGATAAGAATAGGTTATTAGATATATTATAAATCCCCTCTATGGGTAGGATAGATTTGTCTTAACTATACATTAGGATGCCTTCAGCCTTTTTAAAAGGTAGCTTCTCACTAGGTGGTGTTCTGAAACAATGTATCGCTATATGAGGAGTTGAAAGATTTTTTCTGTAAAAAGCCAGATAGTAAATATTTTAGCCTTTGGAGGCTTCGAAGTCACAACTACTTAGCTCTGTTGTTGTAGTGTCCTTGTAAGGTAAAAAGCAGTCATGGACACTGTGTAGCAAAACTGTTCAGGGAAACTTTATCTACAAAAACAAGTGGTGGGCCACATTTAGTGGGTAAGCCAAAATTGCCCACTCCTATTCCATCTGAATGTGGTCACCACTAGATAGCTTGTAAGAAACCTAAAAGGTAAAGACTAAGAACAATGTTCTTCCAAGTGTGTTCTTTGTAGTACTCACAAGAGAGTCCTGGAGCCTCCCCAGCTTCCAGTGTGTCAGAATCCTTGGGGATGGGGAGAAGTGGAGCTGGAAATCTTTTGTGGTTTTGTTGCTGTTTGTTTGTTTTGAACAGATGAGTCTTACAAACTAAAATTTGAGAACTACTGGCAAAGATGGCTGATGACATATAGCAGCAAACATTTACTACAACTCAAGGAAGTTGGTGGCAGGGGTGAAGGATGAGGGACTGAGGCTGCAGGTACACAGCTCAGTGAGAGGTGGGCTCCTAGAGACAGGACTGGGGTCTGTGAGGCTGAGTGCTGTACCAGGGCCAGCTGCAGAGCCCTGACCTTGGGCCACCTGCGCCCTTATGAATTAAATAAAAAAAAAAAAAAAAAAAAAAGAAAGAAAGAAAGAAAAGAAAAGATAAATAGAAATCCCTGTCCGCATAGAACTTAAAGTCTATTAAAGGAAACAGTAACAAAATAATTATTTTTTTAAATATGATATATTAGATTGTGATAATGAGGGAGAAAAATGAAACCTAAAAGGAAAATAGGCATTATTGCCAAAGTTTTGGATAAGGTGGTCAGATATATAAGGTCATTATAGGAATTTTGGGCTTTACTCTGAGTGGAGGGTTTTAACAGTCTTATTCTGGCTGCTCTGTTGAGATTAGTCTATAGGAGGGAAGGGGGGAAATGGGGAGACTACAGGGAGATTGCTATGTTCTGGACTAAGGTAGTAAGCGTGGTGAGAAGTGGTTGGATTCCAGATATATTTTCAAGCTTGAGCCAACAGATAGTGGTGATGGTTTGGATATGTGTTGTGAGAGAAAAAGACTACAAGGGTGACTACAAGGCTTTTGAGCTACTCATATGGAAGAATGGAGTTGACATTTACTGATGTAAATCAAACTTCAAGAGGAGGTATGAGGGAGAATACCTGAAACTTAATTTTGAACTTGTTAAGACTAAGATGGCTATTAGAGATTCAGGAGATGTTGAGTAGGGAACAGAATATCAGCCTGCAGTTTTATGGTTCAGGCTTGGGCTAGAGTCATTTAGGAGTTATTAGCATGTGGATAATATTTAGAGCTCTGAGCCTGGAAGAGAACACCAAGATAGTATAGATGGAGACAAGAAGGTCTACAATGAACCTAGCGCACTCTAATGTCAAGAAGCCGGGGAGATGAGGAGGGAGCAGTGAAGAAAAATGAGAAGGAGCAGTCCAAGAGATAAGAAAACCAGGTAATGTGGTATCCTGGAAGCCACATGGAGAAAATGTTTCAAGGGGAGGAATATTCAGCTGTGCCAAATGCTACTGATACTTTTAATTAGTTGAAGACTGACAATTGACCATTGAATTTTAACCAGGAGGTAATTTGTGGCCTTGATAAGGCCAGTTTCAGTGTAGTGATGAGCATGAAAGCCTGCTAAAAGTAGATTCAGGATAAAGTGGGAAGAGAGAAAGGGGAGACAGCAAGTGTGCCCAACATTGAGTTTTGCTCTAAAGGGAAAGCAAGAGATGATGTTGTAGTTAGAGCGAGAAGTCGGGAGGCCAAAGAAATGCTGCTGGGAGTGAAGTGTTGGCTATTATAAACTGTTCATCCCTGCCGAGGAACAAAGAAAACAGCTCTGCTGGTGCCTGTGAGAAGAGCATATAGGCTATTGCGAGGTATCATCCATTACCCCCAGCAAGCTGGTGTAATCTTGAGTCGAAGATAGAATGCCAGGGAATAGACTAATCGGAGCAGTAGGATGCTTTTCAGAGAAAGTAAAATAGAATTAATTGTTTGCAGTGCTTGCAAATGCGAATGCTACCTGTTATCTGTCATTGTAATATTCTATAATAGATTGTAGATACTTTGGCATCAGTAAATATATTTTCCAGTTGAATTTATCTTATCAGTTTTGTGTACATATATCTATATAAGGCTTGTACATGAAAATGTATATTTTAAATTGGAGATGGAGAAAAAACTTTGTGTAGTTTGAATTTTCTCATAGTGCTTACCTCTATAGATTTTAGCATTAGTCAAATTAGTAAGCTCTAGTTTCAAAACAGACTTTCTGATGCATTAACAATTTCTGTAAAAACCTGTTGTGTAGAAAGACTATTTCAAATAGTTTAGACATGAATTGAGAATAGAGATTTTATGTTTATAGGTAAGTAACCAAGTGAATATGAGAGTATCATTTCATTTTTAAAGAAAGCAAATATATATATATATATATATATATATATATATATATATATATAATTCGCCACTTGTATTAGAAGACCAAGGTTATAGGTCAGTTTGTTTAACAAACACTGTTATTGCTACTTGAGAATTTGAAAAGACTACTGCTTGATCAGTGGAAATGTCCCTACCATATTATCAGAAGAATAAGAACGAACTAGCTAATTTCTTTCCTCTTCCTTCCTTCCTTTCTTTCTTTCTTTCTTTCTTTCTTTCTTTCTTTCTTTCTTTCTTTCTTTCTTTCTTTCCTTCACAATGGTACTTTAAGGTACATTAAAGTACCTCTCTCCTATACTGTCATGTGAAGCAAATTTACCTGTAAGTATGAATATAAAATAGGGGAAAGGAAGAAGGGAATCCTTTGGCATTCTTCAATGAAAAACTATGAGTGGTTTTGAAAAATGATTGCTTTAGCTTCTTTTTTGATGGAGTCAGTGTGATACTTTATCCTAAGTTATAAATCCTAAATTTATATACATATAAATATGTATTTTCATACCCAGTGTCATTTTTTAAATATACTAATATAGGTTGATCTGTCAGGGACTTTAGTTTGTAGCAGGAGGCAGTACAGGGCCAGATTTAGCTTATGTAGGACTCCAGCTACTTGCCTCACAGACACACACACACACACACACACACACACACACACACACACTAATGTGTCTGTATGTATTTGTGAATATAAACTGATCTAAAACAAATTATTAAAGTTTTTTGTAAAATGTTGTCAAACTTTTATAGACCAGCAGACAGCATGGTCCCCTTTCAGAATCCAGAAGTCCATTGCCACACACCTCTAACATAGGTAATGAAGGGTTGAAAAATAGTCTCATCTTCTTGAAAAGGCCCATAATGTAAGTGAGCAATTTTTATGCTTAGACTAAATCCATATTAAAAGAATCAACCTGCTTATAATTCTGTGGTGAATTGGATTAGCCTTGCCAAAATAGCATCTAGAAAACTGGATCTGGTAATACTTTACAGTTATTTTATATGAGTTATTTTAATTAAGTGTTGATGATGATAGAATATCTAAGATGTATGGGAGATAAGCTACATATTTATGCTTATCAGCAGAATGCGCTAGCACAAGTATGTCATTTTGTGAGCTAAATTAGTTTAATACTGGTTGGAATTAAAATGTGTTAATCAAGAGTATCTTATCCACTGGGGTGTCAGTAATGTCTGATGGAGGTTTTTATGGAAAACAGAAAGGAAACTAAACAAATTAAGATACATGAATTGTAAAGTAACTTTGACGAAATTCATTTGATGTATAATTTATGCTTCATTACTTTTCTACAGAAAACTCATGAAGCATCTCATGGAATTATAAGAATTGAAATATGTGAACACTTTTACTATATGAAAGATGGCTGTAGTGAAATACAGAAGTCACAACCCTAATGGTTATTCAAAATAATAATCTCAGTATTATTTATTTTTGATAGCTCATGACTTTAGGAAAGTTAGAATTAAGATAAAAATTTACTTCTGAGTCAGTTAAGTGTCAGACCCTTAATATTGGCTCAGGTCATAATCTCATGGTTCCTGAGATCCATGAGATCATGAGTTCCAGCCCCACACTGGGCTCCCGTGCAGATGGTGAGGATCCTGCTTGGGATTCTTTCTCTTTCTGCCCCTTCCATGCTCTCTCGCTCTCTCTCTCTCAAAAATAAATAAACTTAAAAAAAAAAGAGATTTACTTGTAAGTAAAATATGGAATAGCAAAGTAGAAAAATCTACATAGGAAAGTTGTATACAGTAAAGAAAACTAAATTAATTAAAAAATAGACACAGAATGAGTAAAAAGTAATATTTAGTGTTTAAAAGAATGTTTATTCTTTGGATAAAATAGTATAGTGAACATATTTTTTACTACCTTTCCAGAAGTATAAAAAATAATTATAACCTACTTTATTTATCATTTCTAAAATGATTTTTTAGAGAAGTTTTTTCCTTGAAAGATTCTAGAATAATTTTCATGTCATAAAATTGTGTCTTATTCCCTTTGTCTGCTTAAAACAGTGCATTAAAAATAGAAGAAGAAAGATTAAATCTGTCTAAAGCCATATCTTCACAGGACCAAGTGAGCTACATATTTGATCTTTATGTAATTAATATAATATTTTTTCTGTCTATATGTAACTTTGCGTCTTTTGTTATTGCCTAAATAGTGATAGAAGCAAATTACTCCTTGGCAAATAACCATTTTCTTACAGATTTTTGGACTAATGGTTATGTGCTAAAAACAATATGATATTAGAAGGTAGAATGTTAAATGTTCTTACTCAAATGCTGAGCTTTTCCTTAGTGGGAAAAAAATCTGTATGCTTAACCATGTTGTTTCTGAGACCTGAGGATTATCACTCTTTGAATATATTTCAGTCTAGAAAGAGGAGGTAAGGTTCCCTGTATAAACACAGCACTGTATGAGACAGCTGAAAAATGAACTGCAAATGAATTGTTAGCAGTTCTCAAGGCTGGTCTGAGCTTCAGGAAAAGTTCAATTAAGTCACCACAGTTTTGTTCTGTTTTGTTTGTTTTGCCAAATCATATGTAAATTAACCTGATATCCTTTTATACCAAAAACTGGCAACTAAATACTGCTAGTCTATAAAACTAAGAAACATTATTTTTAACCTTGACACCCAGAAACAGTAAAAGAAACCCGAAAGTGATAGGAGGGAGTAAAAGGCCTTATTAGTCATCTAAATTATAAATTCTCTTAGATGTTGATAGGGATATTGTAATTATAATGTAGTATCTTGTTGGGGTCAACACTTTGCTCCTTACCTGTCCTCTGGAAAATATAAATTATCCTATTTAATCAAGCAGAATTCTCCCCTCTAATTTATAACTATGTTCTCACTAGACAAAGCAGATATACTGTGCTAATACTGTGGCTTACTGTTTACATTGTCAATAGATATTGTGTATTTAAAAAAATTTTTTTAATGTTTATTTATTTTTAAGAAAGAGAGAGAGAGAGAGCAGGGGAGGGGCAGAGAGAGAGGGAAACACAGAATGCAAAGCAGGCTCCAGGCTCTGAGCTGTCAGCACAGAGACCAACGTGGGGCTTGAACTCATGCACTGCGAGATCATGACCTGAGCCAAAGTTGGATGCTTAACCAACTGAGCCACCTAGGTGCCCCAATATTATCTATTTTTAACAAGACACATTGGTCAGGGGAGATTTTACACAAGGGAACGAAACTTTATTTTGTGCTGGTTTTTAGTCTTCCATCAATGTTGTTCATTCTTTTAGTCAATGAACCAGCTATGGAACCAACCAAATATTTACTGAATGCAGCTCTGTGCGTTCTCTCTTAGAATGTGCTAACTGCTTCCTTTCCTTTCTCATGAACCTCACTATAAGTTATCATATTATAATGAAGTTTGATTATAATGATGATACTCTTCTAATCATTCCACGTCCATTTATCACCATTCCCCACTCATCTTCTATTCCCTTTTGGCATGTGACTTAAAAACATTAATAAGTGCAGTCAAGACAACATATATTATCAAAACCCTACTGAAAGTATTTAAGAAAAGAGAGCTAGAGGTTACTAAATTTATTTTATTTCAATTGTTGCATTGCTTTTAGTTCAGTGAATCAAGAGCACATGCTAATTAGTGCTTTGTATGCAAATAAACTTACCTGAAATACCACTGCCTTTTCAGCTTTTCCTGGTTGAGTGGTAACTAGCAAGGGTAAAGAATTCTGCATTAAGTGAATGGTAGCACCATTGCTGGGGGGCCAAGGAGAAAGTGCCAAGTCAGGCAGTTTATTTATAGTCACCCGGTTGTATGTGTACCTGCCTTCATTCTGTAAAGGTATTACTGGAATGGAACTGTTTTCTCTGTAAGAAAACTAAAATGGCAGGTAAAAAATTAGGTCTTTGGTTTTCTTTACAGAGTAAGGAGGCTGATCTAGTAAACTCTAAAAAGTACAACTTTGTGCTATAAAATGTGTCAAAAAGTTACATTCAAATAAAATTTGATAAGTCAGATTTTATTATAATTGTACAATAGAAAGCTTATAAAACTTCCATTGAGTAATTTTGTGAAGAAGTCACTGAGTATTCATTTTTTAAATATTTTTAAGTTCATATTTTCTTAAACTTGGTAATTGTTTCTTTGTATTTTAAAAAGATACTATTTCTTTCAAAATTATAAGCAAACCTTACATGAATAATTTTGTCCTAAAAAATTTCAGTTATTTTATGTTAGATAAGTCCTGTAAAATTGTATGTTTTAGAACAATCTTCAGAAGAGCAATCTAACTTCCAGGTAGTATGAGGAAAGAGAAAGAGCTGGTTTCTTCTAATTCTTGTTCTAAATGTTACATTTGTCCATTCTAAAGAAATCAGTATTATCTTCCCTTTGTCACTGATTTTTTGTAAATTGTGGTTTGAAAATAAAATATAGTATATAGAAAAATTGTATAAAGAATATACAAGTATGTAGTATATATAGTATATAAATGGTACACAGAGAATGCTTAAGTGGGATTTTAAAGACACTCATTTTTAATGATTTTATTTATTTATTTATTTATTTTTTAAATATGAAATTTATTTTCAAATTGGTTTCCATACAACACCCAGTGCTCATGCCAACAGGTACCCTCCTCAATTCCCATCACCCACCCTCTCCTCCCTCCCACCCCCCCCCCGTCAACCCTCAGTTTGTTCTCAGTTTTTTTTTCTTTTTTTTTTTAATATATGAAATTTATTGTCATCATTTTTAATGATTTTAAATTTTCTTTATTATCAGTTTATTCTCAAAGGCTAATATTTAATGAGTTTCTAAAGCCATTCTGAAATATTTAAAATAAGATATAAGGTGATTTATGTATTGCCACCTCAATTTTAAGGATTCTTGTGAATACCAGTTTTATTTTATGGATTAATTTCCCTAGCGTTAAGATAATGACTTGCTCTACTATGGTTTTGTGTTCTTTCCTCTGAAGTGGATTTCCTTCACACCAGGGCACACATTATACTACAGTGTACGGAATCCTGTATGATGATGGTGTGAACAAAGTGCTGAAGAAATAGAAGGAAAGTCTTGATTTTTAAACAGACCCTTGGGGGATTACTAGAAATTTACTTGACAGAGAAAGAATACATGGTAATCTCAAGAAGGAGAGAATATTCTGGTGTTGAAAAGTCATATTTAGGGGCGCCTGGGTGGCGCAGTCGGTTAAGCGTCCGACTTCAGCCAGGTCACGATCTCGCGGTCCGTGAGTTCGAGCCCCGCGTCGGGCTCTGGGCTGATGGCTCAGAGCCTGGAGCCTGTTTCCGATTCTGTGTCTCCCTCTCTCTCTGCCCCTCCCCCGTTCATGCTCTGTCTCTCTCTGTCCCAAAAATAAATAAACGTTGAAAAAAAAAAAAAAAAAAAAAAAGAAAAGTCATATTTATGTTTTCTAAAAACTATTAAAATATTAGAAAATATTATGGTGAGGGGTGCCCGGGTGGCTCAGTCGGTTAAACGTCCAACTTCGGCTCAGGTCATGATCTCACAGTTGGTGAGTTCGAGCACCATGTCGGGCTCTGTGCTGACAGCGCAGATTCTGTCTCTCTCTCTTTCTCTGCCCCTCCCCCACTCACACTCTGTCTCTCTCAAAAATAAACATTAAAAAAATTTTTTTAAGAAAATATTATAGTGACAGATGGTAGTTGCACTTGTGAGCACAATATAATGTATAAACGTGTTGAATCACTATGTTGTACACCTGAAACTAATGTAACATTGTATTTCAACTATGCTCAAATACGCTTAAAACTATACTCAAAAAATAAACAAATATTTTTAAGTGTTTGTGTTGAGAGAGAGAGAGAAAGAGAGCACATGTGTACAAGCGAGGAGGGGCAGAGAGATAGGGAAGAGAGAATCCTAGGCAGACTCCATTCTGTCAGCACAGAGCTTATTGCTAGGTTCAGTTTCACAAACTGTGAGATCATGACCTGAGCCCAAATCACGAGTTGGACGCTTAACCAACTGAGCCACCCAGACACCCCTTACCGTATATATATTAAAAGAACTTAGGGCTTAAGTGGTTCTTATCTTAGCACCTGTAATTTCAGGACAGGTAAATAAAACAATTCCATTGGGGACACTTGGCACCTTCAGAGAAGCAAAGAATCAGACTGAGCAATCTAACTTCCAGGTAGTACGAGGAAAGAGAAAGAGCTGGTTTCTTCTAATTCTTAGGGAATTGTGATAGAGCACTAGGGTTTATGAAAGATCAAATAAGAGAGGCAGACTACCCTCCACTAGCAGAAAGGGCAAAGAATAAAGGAAAATCTCTCTTTTAGGGAAGCAGAAGTTTAAAATTCCATGAATAATTCTTGATATAATGGATAATAGTAATCCTTTAAGATTGAGTGACATTCATTCTGAAATAAATTCTGATTCTCAATGGTATGATCTTTACTTAGGGGAAATGAACTGGACACTTGGTTGGTATTTCTATTGGAGGGTTGTTTTTGTTTTATTTTTTTCCTATTCTCTTAGTCACCAAATTTTATTGATTTTTTGGATTTGTGCATGCATGCTTTTATTCCTTTTACTTTGAGTTATTGCATTCTTTCTGGGAAGATGGCTGAAACATGTAGAAAGGAGAGTTTATGCCTTTATGGAAATGTAGTTTCCATATGTCAGAATACTAACAGTGGTACTCATTTTATCTTGTGTTATAAAGAACCTGACTGCGTGAGTTTTGCCTAATTTGGAAAACTTTTTAAAAGCATAGCCTTGACTTTCATTCACTCATAGCACTACATGTTCTATCAAGTAAGGATGATGTAATATGACTTCTGAGTGAAGGCACCAGATTGAAATACTATTTTTTGTGGGTTTTCACTGGTACTTGCCATTTGGTGAAGAGAACATTCTATTTCTTTAAATTAGTGGACTAATAGAGAAAACAGTTTTTCCAGAAAATTGTTTTTCCCACTAATTATAATAGTAGAACCTTAAAAATTCTAATCCGAGAGCAGTGATCTTCATCTGCTTTGTTCACTCATATGTCCAATGACTTAGTCCATTACTGCCTTTGTAGGTATTTAATATATATTTGTTGAATAAAAGAATCACTAGTATACTTTTTAATTGATAAGTTGAGTTTTTTTTATTCTTCCAATGGGCCTTTGATCGGAACCAAATGCATCCTTGTCTGTTGGAGTATTTTTTTTTTCTTTATGTTTTCCTTTTCTCTGGAAAGCATAGGAATAAGTTTCTCCAGCTCCTTGATGAAGATGGTTTGTGAATTGTGCCCATCCCACCCCTACACATTTCAAATATTTGTAGCTATTTGCAGTATAGAAATCTGTATACTTAAGGGTAATGCTGGAAATAACAGAATAATGGAGTTTTGTTTTTCTTTTTAATTTTCTATAGGACTTTAGAGATTATCTAGTCCAACTCTCTCATTTAAGATGGAGAAAATTAAAGGCCGAAGATTTTTTAGCTCAGGGCACCTCTGCTAATTAGTGTTACTACAAAACTAGAACCCAGTCCCCTGACTCCCAAATGTTTTTTTTCACACACCTTATAAATAGCCTTTTGAAGGTGAAGACTTTTTCCATTTAAAATATTGATTCACCATCATGACATCTTCAAGCAAATATCTTAATGCCCAAACTATTAAAAAAAAAAAAAAACTTTCTCCCCCAAGTAAAAGAGTATTTCACAGCCAAAAATTCTTTTCAAAAACCTGTTCTTCCCAGGCTATTAATGCAGAGAGTACTAACATGTCTGTCAGTAGATATACTCTATAGTATCAGTAGGCAATCTCTTATATCAATAATTTAAACTTGTTTTCATATCTTGAATTGTATTTGCAAGGAAATTGGCTTCTGAATAGTGGAGTACAAATATTATTACAATATTCTCAGTTGCTAATATGCAAACTCTTTGGGGTTCAGTTGCTGTGTCTCTGTCTCAACAAGCAGGCAAGTGAGGACCTGTGTGTTTAACTAGATAACTTAAGGTAAGGATCAATCTGAATATTAAGAGCTTATGTTATAACAGCACTAATTTGATATCAAAAGTACTCTACCCATAGCAGTCTTTGTATTTTAAGTAAAAGTAGTAAATTTTTATGTCATCTAGCTTTTTTGTCATTTTTGCTTTAAGTGGATTATTATTGATTAGAATTTATAAATGGTTTTCTTTTCTTTTTCCAAAAACACCTGTAAATTTGAACTTGGAGGAGGAGGGCATGCATAAGAACTAAATTAACTAAAGAGAGAATCTTTTTCTTTCCCAGTCTCATTCTGTAGAGTTTTGTAGGTTCCTGAGTACCACATGCACTCCCTGTCCTCAGTAGTCTCTTGATGGGTCCTCACAGTCAGATAGGAGTGTATGACAGTCCCATTAAAAGGCACTTTTTCATAGTACCATTGATGAGAGAAATTCCTCTTTTCAGATAGTCCATTAAATTAACACTATAACATCATTTTACATTCGGACCAATATGCAAATCTCAAATGCTCTATTTCAAGTAAGGTACATCTCAATTTTTTCCTCAGTATTTGATAGTTAGTAATATTTTTAACATAATTTCTACCTCGTATTCCATTTCAAAGTGAATTTAATAGACAGGAATCATCAGTAACCTATTTTTATTTCTCCATGTCTCAAAAAGTAAATTGATAAACTTTGGATTCATGAGTATGTCATAAAACATCACTTTGTGAAAGAAAGGCAAACATTCCAAAACCAATGACACAATACTTAATTTCCTAGTTTTTAAAATTAGTCCAGAATTTAAAAGGCAGTTCCATAAATGAAACTGGGTGATTAGAAATATAGCAGACAGTGTGTGAGTATTGGGATAAGCTTCTAGTTGGCAGTATAGTTAACTAACTAATTCAATTTAGAGTAGAGTTTAGAAAGGATTGAAGAGAAACAGCTTTGATCAAATATGTGAAAACTAACATTATTGAAATGTTAAAATTGGAATACCCACTTTGTCACGAGAGATGACAATAATACCTGAATAAACCAGTATTTCTGTCCATTTAAAATAGTATCCTGATTAACATAGAAGATTAGGATGTAAGAATATATGATAATTGAATGATTAACATATAAGAACACAGTAATAAAAAACTGAATTGCTTGTTTAACTCTAAAGTTCCTCTTGTTGGAAATTATTATTTCCAACAATTACAATTTCTTGTCAAAATTATCTAAAATAAAATCTTCCAAGAGATATTATAGAAGTAGTCTATACAGCATTAACTTGTTAGGATTTTATTTTTCAGATGCTGCTTTTTAAAATAACCCTGCTTTTATTTTATTTTATTTTTTCAATATGTGAAGTTTATTGTCAAATTGGTTTCCATACAACACCCAGTGCTCATCCCAAAAGGTGCCCTCCTCAATACCCATCGCCCACCCTCTCCTCCCTCCCACCCCCCATCAACCCTCATTTTGTCCTCAGTTTTTAAGAGTCTCTTATGCTTTGGCTCTCTTCCACTCTAACCTCTTTTTTTTTTCCTTCCCCTCCCCCATGGGTTTCTGTTAAGTTTCTCAGGATCCACATAAGAGTGAAACCATATGGTATCTGTCTTTCTCTGTATGGCTTATTTCACTTAGCATAACACTCTCCAGTTCCATCCACGTTGCTACAAAGGGCCATATTTCATTCTTTCTCATTGACACGTAGTACTCCATTGTGTATATAAACCACAATTTCTTTATCCATTCATCAGTTGATGGACATTTAGGCTCTTTCCATAATTTGGCTATTGTTGAGAGTGTTGCTATAAACATTGGGGTACAAGTGCCCCTATGCATCAGTACTCCTGTATCCCTTGGGTAAATTCCTAGCAGTGCTATTGCTGGGTCATAGGGTAGGTCTTAAAATAACCCTGCTTTTAAAATGTAGCCAAGAACTGCAGGTTCAGTTTCTAAAATGTTTATAGAAAATACATTATAAATGTGGAATTTAATTATGTAAAATACTAAAGATTTGGCTTGCCCAAGCTTTTGTTAAATTGATCCTTAGTTTATATTACTTCATTCTTAATATATTACTTCATGATATGCAACCATTTAGAATGGATAATTTACTTATGTTACATGAAGTAATAATCTTGAATTTAAATAAATTATATAGTGTGATGTAAGTAGACAAAATTATAGAATTTTTCTATAGAAATGAATTTTTGAATAATTTTAGGAATACACTGAAAAATTTGATACACATAAACTTTGAAAAATTTGGTGCCCATATCTGAGTGATCAAAAATATTCATCCACTCATTGTTGGGATGATATTTTTAGGATATTTTTCAGACTTTTTTTGAACTGGATGGAGTCAACATAACTTAGCAGGATCTGATTCATCTAACAAGATAAACTGCCTTGAGTTTTAATATAAGACCATTTTTTTCTTTCTTTTAAATACACAGCTCATAATCTGCTAAGCTTAAAATATGCAAATAAATTATTTCAACTTTAAAATTTATAATCTATTTTGAATTATAACAAACACTTGAGAAAGGAGAGGCAAAGCTCTTTTTAACCACAAAGGACATATGGAAAAGAAATTTCTTTACCATTTTAAAAAGCCACCAAAAAAAAAAAAAGGTAAAAAATTTGGCAACGTTAAAATTATTAAAGGAAATTGATAACCAAACTGGATAATTCAGTCCAAACTATATGTTCAGAACCCAATTTACATAATGATATAGTCAATAAGTCTGTTCCTGAAGTCTTTGCTAAGATTCAGTTGCCTAAGTCTCCTAATCTTTTTTTGCCAATTAAATGTCATTATCTTAATAAAATTCACATTAAATTTTTTTTTTGCTTTAGTCATCTTTTTTTTTTTTTAATTTTTTTTTTCAACGTTTATTTATTTTTGGGACAGAGAGAGACAGAGCATGAACGGGGGAGGGGCAGAGAGAGAGGGAGACACAGAATTGGAAACAGGCTCCAGGCTCTGAGCCATCAGCCCAGAGCCCGATGCGGGGCTCGAACTCACGGACCGCGAGATCGTGACCTGGCTGAAGTCGGACGCTTAACCGACTGCGCCACCCAGGCGCCCCTTTAGTCATCTTTTTTTAATGTTTATTTCTGAGAGAAAGGGAGAGCGTTAGTGGAGGAGAGGCAGAGAGAGAGGGAGACAGAGGCTTGGAATCAGACTTTGCGCTGAAAGCAGAGAGGGCCTCATAGGGGCTTGAACTCATAAATCATGAGGTCATGACCTGAGCTGAAATCAAGAGTAGGACACCTAACTGACCAAGCCGCCCAGGAGCCCCAGCTTTACTCATCTTTGGTGTTTTTATATTTTCTTTGGAAAATGTTCTAGATATTCTACAAAATGAAAAAATAGGACAGTAATTTTTCTTAAAAGAGTTTATTCTACTGAAAGCAGCCACATAGGGAAATAAGTTGACTTATGTTTTGTATAATTCTCCAATTCTTTAAAACAGTTTATTTTCAGATCTCTATTTTACATTGTGTCATTTATGTTTTGTTTTATTTATTTATTTGTTTTACTTCAATAGCCTTTTATGTCACCTCGGTACCCTGGAGGTCCAAGGCCCCCATTGAGGATACCTAACCAGGTAAGATTCGTGTGCTACTTAAGTTTCTGAGTTTTGTTGTTGTTGTTATTGTTATTGTTTTTAAGATTCAATAAAGATCTTAAAAATTTCGTGAATATTTCTTACCTATAAAAACATTAAGTTCTTCTTTCTCTATCCCATTTAATGCTACTTCTAGTAACATATAATCTATTTCAAAAATTGGCAAACTACTGTCCATATGTTGACTGACTGTTTTTGTAAATAAAGTTTTATTGAAAAATAGCCATGCTCTTTCATTCATGTATTGTCTGTGACTTCCTTTACACTGCAGTAACAGATTTCTGAGCGGTCAGATATTTACTATCTGGATCTTCACAGAAGAAAAGTTTGTTGAACCTTGGAGTCTACTCTATACCCTGAACTTAATTGTATATGTATGTGTGTGCGTGTGTGTGTGTGTGTGTAATTTTGGTAAATGCTAAATACTTTTATTTAAAGATGGTAATAAAATTTTCTATAGAATGAACATACTTTGGTTTATTTTTGTATAATATGCTCTCAACATCATGGTTGCAATACATCAGTTTTGCCCAAATATAGTGATATCTCGGGTATATAAATACCTGCTTGTGGAAGGGTTAGATCTATTAATAAATAAATTGTTAGCAATAGATCTTCCAACTTTTTTTACCTACTAGAGCTCTGCGATTTCATAAGCTTTTATCCTTACATAGTTCTTTTATCAATACCATGAATACTTACTTGCTAAAGAGAATAATGCACAGTTTTTACTTGAAAGGAGTTTATAGTTTAGTTTCAGGATACAGAACATGTGCATTTACATAACACAAGAAGAAATTAAATGCCTAATTTTATGAAATAGTTATGTCAAGATAATTGTTTTGTTACTTTCTTTAATTCTGTTATTGTATACCTCAGCATTTTCCGCAATCTAAAGTAAACCCTGTTATTCCACAAAATTCTTTTTCATTCTTACTCTCTTTCTGTCTCTACTTCCTTTCTGACCAAAAATACAACAAAGTTGTGCTTACTAACATATTTCATAGCAACAGAGTTCTGCTTCTCCTCTACTAACTCTTACTGAAATTATGCTGTGTCCTTGAAGTGTCCCAGTTTGCTGTTTTTTTTCTGCTTTTAGTGCACAGCAAGGAGTGCCAGCACCCACATCCACCCCCAAGGGAGAACTTGAAGCAGGCAGTGGTGCTGGCTGATCTCATGGTTATAGTGCTGGGAGGCCTCACATTAGCAGCTGGAGGAGTTTTTTCCTTCAGACTGAATCTGCATTCAGTACATAGGGCCAGGGAAACATGGCATGAAATAGGAAAAGGAAGTGCACAGATGCCAAGTGTTCTAACATATGGAGATTTTATTTTCTCTGTGGGTGAACCTATGTATATTGACAGTCAAATCCCCTTATATAGGTGCCCGAATCTTTTAAATTTCCTTCTAAAGGATGGAAAGTTGTATCTTTCATTGGAGTCTTCATAATGTTTCAGACATCCCATCCATAGCTTTGTATGTTATATAGATCTAAGAGGTTCCTGAAAATGTGAATTAGGGAAACGTGAATTTCTTGTACCAAGTATGTTACAGAAATTTTGACTTCATATATTTTGTATCAGTGATGAAATTCTTAAGGGATTATTGCTTTCGCATCCATTTGACATTGTTGAAATGCCTGCCATGTCTAACATACAATGCTAGGTTCCATATGTACAGAGACTTATATAATGAAAAACATACTTTGTGAAAGAGGAATAAGTTGTGGAATTGTAAACCTAGACTGAATTTGTTTTTTGTTTTTTTGTTTTTTTTTTAATTTTTTTTTTCAACGTTTATTTATTTTTGGGACAGAGAGAGACAGAGCATGAACGGGGGAGGGACAGAGAGAGAGGGAGACACAGAATCGGAAGCAGGCTCCAGGCTCTGAGCCATCAGCCCAGAGCCTGATGCGGGGCTCGAACTCACGGACCGCGAGATCGTGACCTGGCTGAAGTCGGACGCTTAACCGACTGCGCCACCCAGGTGCCCCGGACTGAATTTGTTTTTAAGAACAAGTATAGGTTGCTTTTGGATTTATAAAAATGTTTTAAAAATTTAAAGATAATAAAGAATTATCATACAGGCTCTTTTTCCTCAAGAATCTTAAAGTCTTTACCTAAGTGTTTTTTAAAATAATTGTACTCATATCTGAGTGGCTCTTTTTTGTCTACTCATCCCCCCCACATTTATATAGTTAAACTTTATTAATTCAAACATCTGTCTTTCAAATTTATAATTTTACATTTATACTATTTTAAAAAGAATTTTCTGATCAAATTAATTGTGTTAATAGTGTAAACATAATGTTTTACAAAATGTTGAACCTAGTTAGGAGCATGACCTTTCCAAGCAACAGAATGTTTCTTCAATTTCTTTACATATTCACTAACGTAGAATCAGAAAAACTATATTTGGTGATTAATTGGAATGTTGCATATAAAAACAACACAAATATGTTTTTTATTTCATCTTCATTTAAAATGATCATAAACTAATTAAAATTTGTTTTATTGATAGATTATATCTAAGAAAATAAAAAGTGAAATACTCTTCAATGGTGTTGGCTAGTCATTTTGGATATGTAAAAGATATTCCTTTAATAAACAGATTCTTCAGAATTTATAACTACTAATGATTAGACTGTAGATTTTTTTTAAGATTTTACTTTTAAGCAATCTCTACACCTAACACGGGCCTCAAACCCACAAGCCCAAGATCAAGAGTCACACCCCACCAAATGAGCCAGCCAGGTGCCTCTAGAATGTAGATTTTCACTTAAATTCTCCTGAGATGGTTTTAATGGTTCTCAAGTAACTTCACAACGGTTTATACTGTATATATATTTATAGTACAGGGTATTTGGAACTTGTTATAATATCACTCTGCCAAAGGAAAAAAAAATACAAGAAGGAGTAATGGTCTCTAAAATGATGGAAGAAAAGTGGGGCACCTGGTGGCTCAGTTGGTTAAGTGTCTAACTCTTGGTTTTGGCTCATGTCATGATCTTGCGGTTCATGAGTTCGAGCCCCTCATTACACTCTGCACTGGCAGCGTGGACCCTGCTTGGTATTCTGTCTCTTTTCCTCTCTAGCTGCCTCTCCCCTGCTCACTCTCTGGCTCTCTCAAAAAAATAAACTGTAAGAAAAATTTTTTAAATAATAATAATAAAATGATGGTAGAAAAGTAAAATGATAAGCATATGCAATGTTGTAAAGAATAAATACATATTAAAACATATGAAACATAGAAATTAAGTCCAAAAAGTATATTTGACTATACAGTTTTACATTGGAATTGGTTCAACCATCAGAAGAGATCATTGGTGTTGAAGCATCTGTAACCTGGAATAGAACAAGTCTTTATCCTTCTCTTAGGTAAAACGTTTAACCAGAAAAATTCACAATGTTTATTGAACACTGTGCTGAGGAAACCAAGGCAGCCAGACTACAGAGACTGTTAATGAGTGATACCAAGCATAAACTATTGATTTATTGATCCTATAGAATTTTGAGTTTATACTCTATTTTTGACCATTCCTGAAACTCTGTAAACAGGTATGTGACATAGTTAATGCTGTTGACCATTTTATATTCCAAAGCTGATTTGGTATTCTGAAAACACAGTGCGTCTGACTATTCTATTGAAAGTCTCAAAGGTATTTCTCCATTAGCAGATGAATAGTTAAATTATGGTATATCCAAATGGTGAAATAATATGCAGCTATTAAAAAGCATATTATAGAATTACACTTTTTGATATGATAAAATGTTAATGATCTATTACCAACTATAAAGAAGGCTTAAAGGTCATGTAGTATATCACCTTTTCTTTATCACTATACAAACTCAGTTTCCCCCACTCATCACACACAGACATACACACACACACACACACACACACACACACACACACACATTTGTCAAAGATTATCAAGATATGTCCTTTATTTCTGGATAGTAGAATTATGAGTGTTTTCTTTGTTTATTTCTGCATATTTTTATTTAAAAAAATTTTTTAATATTTATTTATTTTTGAGAGAGACAGAGAGTGAGCGGGGAAGGGGCAAAGGGAGACAGACAGAAACTAAAGCAGGCTCCAGGCTCTGAGCTGTCCACACAGAGCCCAACATGGGAGTTGAACTCACAGACTGCAAGATCATGACCTGAGCTGAAGTCAGATGCTTAACTGACTGAGCCACCCAGGTGCCCCTATTTCTTCATTTTTAAAGTTTGCATTGAAAAAGTATTTCATTTGTGATTAGAAGATATTACTAGTTAATTTTGTACATAGATAAAAGTATAGATGTTTTATTCTTTTAGTTATTCAATATATAAGATTATTCTCCATTAATATTGAATATATAGTTCTTACATGATGAAAAGAAAAACATAATATATGCTAAGGATAGGCAAATCTTAAAAAAAAAAGACTTTTCTTCATCACTTTTCATAGAGAAACTATCAACAGGCATTTGAACAGAAAAAAATTGTTGGGATGTTTTCTCAGATACTAAAAATAAATTTTACATTTCCTGTATAACAAGGTATCTATATTTTAAAGTGCACTTTGTGTTCTATTTTCAGGATAAATGCCATTTAGCATGGCTTTTCCCAATAGTTTTGTCTTGGTAAAATTTTCCATATACAAAATCCTACTTTTGTTTAATGATATCAGTGTAAGAACATAAGAAAGACCTCAGCTGCATAAGGCAAAGTATGTTCTACCCTGAGTAAATAATAGTAGTCTTCTAGCTGCAATTGTAAGGATGACCATAGTAAATCTTTAGCTATAAAAATTAAATGTTGTACCTGTCTAATATAAATACTTAATAAAGTATAGTTTTTTTGGCCAGTTCAAAATATTCCTTTCTGTCATTGAGATCTTATTTCTTTGTTGTTATGATAATTACACTATTAATGTATTTAAATTATTATTTGAAATCCATTGAAACACATTTAAAAACCTATTTTCCTTATAACTTTGAATTATGAGTGTATCCTGAGATATATACCCTTTCCAATTCCTACCTTTGTAAGACACAGGAAATTAACAAATTCAAAATGTCTGGAACAAAATAAACTTCATTCTCCTTCCCAAACCAAGAAAACTTTACATAGCAAATGCTGTGCAGTCTTACTCAATTTAAGTTACAGGTATATAGAGCTTTTTGGTATAATAATTACTTCTTTTGCCAAAACATCTTATTATCTTATAACATTTTTATCACAGATACTCCCTTTTTAGACATAAACCAATACAAAAAGTGCATTGCCATGTATTTGATTGGAAACTTCTTTGGACTATATGACATCTCTCAGAAATATTCAGGGGCACCTGGGTGGCTCAGTCATTTAAGCACCCGACTCTTTTTTATTTTTTTTTTTTTAATGTTTATTTGTTTGGTGAGAGACAGAGAGAGAGCATGAGCAGGGGAGGGGCAGAGAGAGGGAGACACAGAATCTGAAGCAGGCTCCAGGCTCTGAGCTGTCAGCACAGAGCCCGACGTGGGGCTCGAACTCACGAACCATGAGATCACGACATGAGCCAAAGTTGGACACCCAACTGACTGAGCTGCCCAGGCGCCCCTAAGCACCCGACTCTTGATTTTGGCTCAGGTCACAATCTCAGGATTGGTGAAATTGAGCCTGGCGTCAGGCTCTGCACTGACAGCTTGCAGCCTGCTGGGGTTTCTCTCTCTCTTCCTCTCTCTCTGCCCCTCCCCTGTTCTCTCTCTCTCTCAAAAGAAATAAACATTAAAAAAGATTCAGTCATTCAACAGATACTCGTTGAGGTTTAGTATGTGCCAGACACCATTCTACTTGTGGGCAAACATCAACAAACTAATGAGAATCCCTCTTATTGTGGAGTTGGCATCCTAATGCAGTGCTGCCCGATGGAACTTTTTAAAACTTTATTAATTTTAATTTAACTGGCTGCATGTGGCAAAGGGCTGTATATTGGATAGTGTATTTGCAGTGGTTAATACATAGAAAAAAGAGGGCACCTACATATCTCCGACTGATTTTGGCTCAAGTTGTGGGATCAAGCCCCACACTGAGCATGGAGATTCTCTATGTCTCTTGAGATTCTCTCTGTCTCTCTCTCTCTGCCCCTCTCCCCTGCTTGCATGCACTCTCTCTATTTTTTTTCATTTATTTATTTATTTTGAGAGACAGAGTGAGCAGGGGAGGGCCAGGGAGAGAGAGACAGAATCCTTAGCAGGCTCTGCACTGCCAGGGTGGAGCCTGAGATTGGGCTCAAAGCCACAAACCATGAGATCATGACCTGAGCCGAAGTCAGATGCTTAACCAACTGAGGCACCCAGGTGCCCCATGAATTGTGCTTTGAAGACGAATATCTTTCTATACTGAATGTAACATTTCTGTATTTTGATATCTTTTCTACTGATAGTGCCTTTTTCCAGGGGAAAAAAAAAAATGACTGTGGTGTTGTTGAAAGGACCTCAGTTGTATCAATCATCTTAGGTCCAAATGCCACCAATGCCCAGAAACGCATGACTTCAAGCGAGTCATTTAACCTTTATGGGTCTTGATTTTCTTAGCAGTAAAATGAGAATAGACTCAAGTATTTTTAAAATCCTTTTAAACTTTCTTAATTATATGATTTTACTTCATTTCATATAATTGAGGGGGCCTATTAAAAATGTTGTAGTTCAAAATTATTAACTAAATTATATCATAAAAGCCTTGATAAATTCACCGTTTTTAAAATCATCAGTGAGCATCTAGTCTCTATGAGTAGACAGTATATGTAATAATATTCAAGGAAATATGTACCAGAATCTTAAGTTCCTTGTGGGGTTTACCACTGGAATCATGTAATGAATCCTTTGTAAACTAATTTTTTTATGAAGCAAGAAATTCTTCCATTTAATTGTTTCTATTTAAGTGAAATTTCGTATTATTTCATTTATTTTAAATCCTAGGAGTTAAGGCCTATATTTAGAACTTTTGGAGTATGTTGACCTGATTTGAAGCCTTGGCTCTGCTACTTAACAGTAGTATAACCATCAACAAATTAACATTATTTACGCATAGTGGTGCTCCCTTATCTATAAAGGATATCTTCCAAGATCCCCAGTAGATGCGTGAGAACCACGGATAGTACCTAATTGTTTATATACTATGATTTCTTCCTATGCAAACATACCTATGATAAAGTTTAATTTATAAATTAGGTAGGGTTGTATAACAACAATAATAATAAAATGTAACAAGTATAAAAATGGTAAAAGTTTTATGCATGTGGTACACTCTCAAAATATCTTATTGTACCGTACTCACTTTTTTTATGATGATGTGAGATGATCACATACCTACATGATGAGATGATGTGAGGTGAATGACGTGGTCACTGTGGCATAGCTTTTACGCTGCTCTTCTGTTTCAGGACCAAGGTAGACCATGGTAACTAAAACTACAGAAAGTGAAACCATAGATAAGGGAAGACTCCTGTATTAAATCTGTTTCTTCTCATCAGGAAGGATTAATAATAATAACTTCATGAGATGTTGTAAGCATTGAATTAAATAATAAATATAAAGAACCAGAAGTGTATATTATTATTGATACTGTTTATTATTAAGCATCCTTATCATTAGTGTTATTTTCTCTATCAGAGTGAAGATCTTTTATAGAACAAAGACTGTGTGCCAAAATTTGTGACTAGTTAAACAAGTCCTAATAGAATGTAATTAGCATGGTAGAAAATATGAAAATAATATCAACCCCAAAATGTATAAATTTATTTTTCCTGATATTAAAGTTTTAAGAAATGTAACAATTATGGTCTTGTTTATACCCAAAACCATCATCTGGTAATCCCGGGACTGATAAAAATCTTTTAAAAGTTAGAAATCTGACTTAACAAAAGACAAACACTGATGACTAAAGAGTTAAATTTAGGAAAAGGACACTCATTTTGAAAGACAACTTGATATTGATCGAGATTATCTGTATTTTTAAGTGATGAATAGAAACTAAAAGACTTGTCAACTATTCTGATATTCTAAGATAAACAACAAAAAGTAAAATTTTGAAGAAAATGGTTTCCAGGGCTAAAACATGATGCCTTTAATGAGATTTAGAAATTCAGAAATCGAAGTCCAGAGTATAACCATTTGGGGACCTAAAAGAAAGCAAGAATTCCAGACTCACAATTGAAGATAATGCTAATTAGTCACATATTTTCAGTGTTCCAAATTCATTTTTTACATAACTTTTGACAGTGTTGACTACTTCTGCCTTTTTAAAACTTACCTTGTGCATTCTGGAATTTTGGTCTTAGTCCACTTTCTAATTTCATACCTATTCCGTTTCAGTTTTCTTTCCTACCTCTCCTTGGTATTTTTTTTTTTAATTTTTTTAAATGTTTATTTTTGAGAGAAAGACAGGGAGAGACAGAGAGACAGAGTGTGAATGGGGGAGGGGCAGAGAGAGAGGGAGACACAGAATCCGAAGCAGGTTCCAGGCCCTGAGCTGTCAGCACAGAGCCCAATGCGGGGCTTGAACTTATCAGCCATGAGATCATGACCTGAGTTGAAGTGGGATGCTTAACCAATTGAGCCATCCAGGCCTCCCTCTCCTTAGTATTTTTAAAGAATTATATTGTTGATATTTTTTCTTCTCTTTGAAATCAGTTTCATTCTTAGGATTTTATCACTGATGATTCCTAAAATTGCCCAATCTAAACTTTATTTCTTTTAGTCCTTCAGTAAATACTTCTCTGAACCAGAAGGCACAGATAGGTTCTACACTTCCTCAGAGTTTACAGTCTTTTGGAGATACAGAAAGAAAAATGAGCCGTGATTGTATTTAAGTTCTATGAAAGTAGAGTATAAAATCCTATAAAGGCACATAAGGGGTGCCTGGATGGCTCAGTTAGTTAAATGTCCAATTCTTGATTTCAGCTCAGGTCATGATCTCATGGTTTGTGGGTTTGAAACCCACATCAGGCTTTGAGCTGCCAGAGCGGAGCCTACTTGGAATTCTCTGTCTCCCTGTCTCTCTCTCTCCCTGTCTCTCACTCTCTCAAAAATAAATAAACATTAAAAAAAATTTTTTTTACGCATATAACAAGCCCTTACCTCCCCTGTATGCTAAGACATTCAGGGAGGAAGGAAGGAGTGGCTCAGAGGTGACAAAAAAAAAATGGTTGTTATAGTTGGGAGATCTGTTATACTGAGCAAATAAATACTTTGAGCAAAAAAAAAAAAAAGATATTGAAGACAATGAAAGCCTGGTTTCCCACTGTTAGAGAAAACATTTGAACATAAAAACGAAGAAGATTAAATATAATCCTGAGGTTTTACATTGGAATTGGAGCTGTTGACTTGGTGTTGGAGAATATGAATTTATGGTATGTGTGTGCCACATACACACAGATATGGAGTTAGAGATGTATATATGTGTGCATATAAATGTGTGTACATACACACATAGATTTTTGAGTGCAGCATCTACTGGCAGAGCCAAAAGGCAATGTATCAAAGTTACAACGAGCACTCTGAGATCTCAGATCTTGATGTCTACATGTTGTCCTCCACTAGAAGGAATCAGGGCCCTGGGCCCTTTGAAGTAAGGTCTGATTTCAGAGCTAGGCTAGAAAAAATATGAGATGAACTTGAACCATCTTGTGCCAGGAAGAAAATGCTCAAAATATGATAAGGTTGTGTCAAAAGATCACCAGAGCCATCTTGAATATTTGAACACTGGGCAAATCTTGAATATTAAAATAAGTGATGATAGTAATAGATTACAACCATTGAGTAAAATAGGAAGAAAAAGAAAAGAAAGAGAAAGAAAGAGCTGTTCCTTACAGTATATGCCAATTAAACAGCATAGAAAGAATGATAGACATGGAATATCTCCATTTGGCAACTATCCTAGTACTTAGGAGTTGTCAGTGGATGCTGGTGGGTTGATAAACTATTGATGATGAATGGGATGCTGACAATCTTGGAATAGCTCTAACACTAAAATTAATCAATTACAAAGAGTAAAAGTAATGACCTTATGGTGTACAAACCTGGGAGACACTGACAAGATTAGATGAGAAAGGTTAACATCCCAGTAATGGGATGAGTAAGCATGATGTGCCTCTGATGAGTTTCACTGAGAAGAGCACAGCATCATTGCTGCAGTATTCCTTTTAAGAAAATGGGACCAAAGTCTGGAGCATGAAGAGGCATCAGAAGATCATCCCATAGAATTTAAGATCCATTCTCTAGAACTGTTAACATGACAGAGACTAAGGAATAATTCTTGCTTAGGAGAGGGTGAAGAAATATGACAGTTAAATGCAACATGTGGTCCATGAGATCCTGGCCACAGAAAGTAAAAAGGAACATTGCTGAGACAAATGGCAAAATTTGATTGAGATCTGTGGCTTGGATGGTAGTGTTATATCAATGTGGATTTCCTGTCTTGGAAAGTTGTGTTATGGTTATGTACAGGAATATCCTTGTTTAGAGAACTATGCTCAGCAGTACTTAGAGGTGATGAGGCATAATGTCTGTAGCTTGCTCTCACACAGTTCTGAAAAAGTGTGAGGATAACAAGTGTATAGAGAGAAAGAGAAAGGGTGATGGGGCAGATGTGGGGAAATGTTAACAGTTGGGCAATTGGTGTCAATATATGGGAATCATTTGTACTGTTTCTGTAAATTTGAAAATTAAAAAAATACATATACGTTATCTTAAAGCAAATGGAGAACTTATACCAGAATGGGGTTAAATGGAAGAATTTTGTTAGGAAGTGATCCCTAAACTGAGATCTGAAATATGTCAGCAAGGGGCACCCTTTATTGAGCTTCTTGAGAAGAGAGATTGTTTCATTTTAGTTTAATTTTGTTTGGTTTTTAATGGTTGGCATTTAGGTATTATTGATTAAATGCATGAATTGAAAAAAACTGAAGGAAGTTTTCTATGGCTGGAAGTTAGCAAGTGTGGTAGCAAGAAATTAGGCTAGTAAGGTAAGCAGAGAACAGGGCATATAGTAGCATATATATTTGGTACGCTTGTAAGAAAATAAAATTGAAAGAATTTCAAAAATGGCTTAAGAAATGGCAGCTCTCTACTGTATCCCAAGTGATAACAATTAAGAAAACAGTTCTGATCAGATATTTATTTTTTTTGATGTTGAATTTCTTTTGAAATTTTTAACTAATTAGACAAGATTTATTCTGCTGTAGGTTAAATTAGTGGACCTTTATAGGAATTCTTGCCAATTATCAGGCTTACGTGTACATATGAATGAATACACGTATACTTCATAGGATCAGAAAATTTGAATCATGTACGGTTTGGCCCAGCTCTAAGTGCTGCTCAGACAGCTGTTAGAAACTTTTGATTCAGGATATATCCAGTAGCACACCTTTCATAAAATAAACCCTGTCAATCTCTCCACCTTTTTCAGTTCTAGTTTTCTTTTTTCCATTCGGCCAAATTGTTTGAACTTAACTATAGAGTATTATTTTTCTAAATAGTTTCTTAGGGAAAATGTACCCCCCCAAAAATTCATTGGCCCCTTGGTATTTTAGTCCTGCTGCTATTATAATTTCAAATGAGTAAAATAATCTGTAGAATGTAGAGAGATTACATTCAAGAAGTGAAATCAGTTATTTTCGTACCGTTAGTAAATTAATTTGGGGGAAAGGCATAATACTTCTCAGGAAGAAATAGGGCAATTTTTGCCTAGATATTTGTTCCCAAGAAGTACTTACTTTATTTACCACAAAATTGGGCAAGGTAGAATCTTTTTAGAACTAAGAACTTATATAGGGATATAGGGCTATAAAATTTATAAATTAATGTGAAATATAAGAAATCTTACAAAATACTCAAGTGTATTCTGTAATTATAGGAATTTAAAAAGAGAATTGTTAAAGTGTGTATTTTATAATTATTTACAACATTTCTTTTTGTTTTCTTTTACAAAATATGCTAGGCACTTGGTGGTGTCCCAGGAAGTCAGCCATTACTTCCAAGTGGAATGGACCCAACTCGACAACAAGGTGATTACTTTAAAGTAAAAAAGTGAAACTGACATGCAGAATCTCAGAGGAAATCCTTTATTTTTTAAGGACAATCTTATTTGTATATATGTTTTATAATTATCCCAGTTGCATTTTTGCAGGTAACATGGCCAAATGACTTGTATTTTCAGCTTACTCTCACAATTATGCATGATAGTGAGGGTAGTAATATTAAAAGAAATAGTAATTAAATATCCAAAATCCATATTTTAATAACTTCTAAAACCTTTTATATAACTTCTAACAAATGGAAATTTAAATGATTACATCACATATGATATCTTCTGCCTTTTTCAGATAGGTTAGTCCATCTGAAAGATGAGCAGGAGGAAAGAAAATGCTAAGCAACAGTAGCTTGATTATTTTAACAAATCAATAATTCGGTCCTTCCAACAGAGATGTTTAGGTACCACAGATAGGTATGGCTCTAATACACTGTTCCAAGGTAAAAGGAGCAAATCATATGAGAGATGTATTTCAGTACAGACTAGGAAGAAGAATTTAATCTCAGTGAATGGAGAGTGTAGGCAAGTAGCAGTAAGAGGCAAAAAAGTAGCCATGGAAGCCAAGATGAGATGATGTCAATAATCCAGACCCTTACTAAGTAAGATTTAATGTCCAGCAGAGAGGAGGCTACTGGCTCCTGGTTTAGCACTCATGCTCATTACTTTGCTAGTATCTTCATACCTTTTTTTTTTTTTTTTTTTAAAGGACATCCAAATATGGGTGGGCCAATGCAGAGAATGACTCCTCCAAGAGGAATGGTGCCCTTAGGACCACAGGTAAATAATCAGCACAAAAAGCTAGATGCTCAGTTTTCTGCCTTCATCTTCTATAAATAAACTATATCATTTGCTGGCTTTTATTATATGCATTAAAGGCTTGATATAACAATTATTAGGTTCTTGAGGAACAGAATATCTGTGACATGTCCAAAATGATGTGACAACAAACCATATTTTAAGAGTGCTATCACATATGCCTTTAGTACATTTGAAAAAATATGTAGAAATACAATAAAGTAATTATTATAAAAAATAACTATTGGGGCGCCTGGGTGGCGCAGTCGGTTAAGCGTCCGACTTCAGCCAGGTCACGATCTCGCGGTCCGTGAGTTCGAGCCCCGCGTCGGGCTCTGGGCTGATGGCTCAGAGCCTGGAGCCTGCTTCCGATTCTGTGTCTCCCTCTCTCTCTGCCCCTCCCCCGTTCATGCTCTGTCTCTCTCTGTCCCAAAAATAAATAAACGTTGAAAAAAAAAATTAAAAAAAAAAATAATAACTATTAATTACCTTTTTGTTAACTATGCTGAGGAAATATAAAAATATTGTAATAATTATTATAAAAGATAAGCATATAAGTTAAATAAAATGCAATTGAGCTAAGCTATTAAATAGAATAAGCAGCATAAAATATATTTCTAGAAGTCTTGTAAAGAATGCCATTGGCAATTTATTATATTCATATTCATAGAATATGAACATAATAGCTATTTAGAAATAAACATTAAAATGGGTGTTAGTGAACAAGCGTAATCCTATCAGTGTATATCAGATGTTAGCCTTCTTCTCTATCAAAATTTCCCAGAAGTACACAATATGAGTTTGAATCTGTCCTACCTGTTGGTGACATATATTTTTTTTAAATATGGTGTTATAGAATAGCAGTTATTTTTGGTAAAACATCCTTTTGTCTCTCTTGGGAAAACTGCAGGAAGTAGAAATTAATGTTATAATGTTATGTTTCAAGTAAGCTAGCCCTAAATCCAGAATTTTAAATTTCTATCTGATGGGTCAGAGGTTAGTATGTCATAATACTGGCTAAAAGAGTGAATTAATTTATTTTCTTTATTCTTTCCAAGAATAGCTTTATAAGTGACAGTTTTAGGAACTTGTTTTATGTATCTACTTTTTAAAAATTAATATTTTGTTGTGTGCCCAAAGGAGTCAGAAAATCAAGAACCTAACACTGAGATAATATGAGTTAGACCTAGGAGTTTCCAACCAACATTATAATTATATAGGTACACACACACACACACACTCATATATATATATATATATATATATATACATACAATTATATGTGTATATATATACACACATATATACATAAATTATATATATATACACACAGTTTTATATATATATATATACATGTATATAGATATATAATTATATATATATATATAAGTGTATTGAAACACAAAGACCATATAACCAAAATTTTCAAAGATACTATATTTCATTAAAAAAATAAAACCTAATATATAAATATTTGACACCCTCAGAGTCAGAAAGAAATTATTTATTTAGTCTCATTTATTTCCTAGTATTTTCTTAAGATCTTATAAAACTGATTTAGATATTTAAATCATTTTCCCCTATGTCTATTCATGTTAGGGTTGATGATGTATGTGATCAACCATCAGAAGCTATTGATATCAATTAGAATTCATAAGATCTACAGGATATTTCATTGACTCAATATATATTTTAGTTTTTAATGAACTAAGCCAGTTTGACTATACAGAACTTGAAGGATTTCCCCCCCAAAATTTCATAATAGATACATTTTTTTTAATGTCTATTTATTTTTGAGAGAGAGACAGAGATAGAGAACAAGTAGGGGAGGGACAGAGAGAAGGAGACACAGAATCCGAAGCAGTTTCCAGGCTCTCACTGTCAGCACAGAACCTGACAAGGGGCTCAAACTCATGAAGCATGAGATCATGACCTAAGCTGAAGTCGGACACTAAACCAACTGAGCCACCCAGGCGCCCCTAGATACATTTTAAATATACATAAAAATGTGGTGCCTGTAATTTAGTTACCGTTCTTCATTCAATTCACTGATTTTTAAACTAGCGGCTCTTTAAACTTTTGTCCTCCCAAACCAATATTTTCAATACTTCTAAAAACTAGAGTCTGATTTAAGGGTCAGTTTTGCAGTGTTTGAAAGATAAAACAATGGTTACTTAAGTTATATGCGCACTTAGATCTCATTTGGAAATGCAGAAATAGAAAGCATACTGGTCTTTATGTTTTATAAATACCTAGCTGTTTATGTGTTTTGTGTTATAAGTAAATTATAATAAAAAAGTAAATGAGTAGATTTGGTATGTAATCTCTTATTGATGAGTTTTAATACCCAAGTTTATCATGTAAGTGTGAATTCTTTCTTTGTATTTTCAAAATCAGAGTAGTTTATTTCTGCCATTTGGATTAATATCCTTGCTATTTATATCTCCATAGTTTGAGGTAGATAAAATGTTTTGCTTTGAATTTACTTCAGAAACAAGAACTACCTACATTAACGTCTTTAAATCACAGTATACAGAGTGTCAATGGTTAAAGGAAATTATTTATACATGCCATTACTTGAATGAAAAGGAATCCTATTAATATGAGTGGCAGAATAGGTAAAATGTGAGGTAACATAATTTGGAATGAAGGATTCTTTTGAGATATTTATCTATAACACCTGACATATGAAACTTAGGCATTATAAACTATGAGGTTTGTAAAAGTTATCTGTGTTTCTTGGAAGATAATGAGAAAAACAATTCTCATAGCAGGTATTTAACCATACAGATGCTACCCAAGAACAGAATGCATCTGCTTTTTTCTAGTTGAATTATGGAAATAGTCTCTGTAATATTGTTTCTAGTCTTTTACACAAACATAAAATACATCTTTTTTTTTATTGTAGATCTCATTTCCATAATATTTTGAGCTTAAGACAAGTATAATGGAGAAGGACAGTAGTTATCTGTTAGAACAATTGAATTCCTAAAACAAAGAAATATATATAATCTAAGGATTCTTAGATAAGGCTGATTTAGGCAGATCACACCTACATTATAGTAAACATGTGCTTAATGTTTATCACATGAATGAAGAAATAACATCAGCTCTAAATCTTGACATATTTTTCCCACCTCTTTACCTATTTTATTTTTTTATTTTTTTTATTTTTTTAGTGTTTTATTTTTATTTCTGAGATAGAGGGAGAGACAGAGCATGAACAGGGGAGGAGCAGAGAGACAGGGAGACAGAATCAGAAGCAGGATCCAGGCTCCGAGCTGTCAGCACACAGCCCGATGCAGGGCTTGAACTCACAAGCCGTGAGATCATGACCTGAGCCGAAGTCAGATGCTTAACTGACTGAGTCACCCAGGCGCCCCCCCACCCCGCCCCACCTTTATCTATTTTAAATTTAAGTTCAGGGATAATATATACAGTTATCTATTTAATCAAGAAAAATATCTTAATACCATATCTGAAGACATTTTTCTACTTGCTTTTGTGATAAGATATACTTAGCTTGTCTGTGTTCTTATGCTCACCAGGTTCCATATGACTAACAGAAAAATTTGCCAAGACTATATAGTTAGTTCTAGTTCCTCCAGAAATCTGAAGGATAAATGAGTTGTATACAGGTAGGAACATACCATGATTTCCAAATCAAATACCTGGCTGGAGTGGAGAAATAGTGAGATGGGAATACATAGTAAGTTGTCATGTAAAGAGAGTTAACTTTTTCTTTATTTTCAAATTTAAGATAGGAGGTAGAATTCAGTTCAGTAAAGGGAAGAACTTTCTAGAAAGTAAACTACCCAATCATGGAGAAACTCTTTATAAACTTTCCAAGCAGAATCTGAACAGCCATTTTGTCAGGAACATTGCATTGGGAAAGAGATTAAACCAGATGGAATTGTATAGCTGCCATCCGCTTTAAAATTCAGTGATTCTAAATTAGCTCTTACCATTCTGCCTTTGTTGATACCACTTGAAAAGCCAGTTGTTATTCTTTCTTATCTTCCTGTTTTCTTTTGCTTCAGATTATTCACAAAATGAAAATATTTTGTAAATCTATCAAATTATGTATTGGATAATTTCTTACTCATTTCCTGTGATACTTGAGCACTGGATATACCAAGATGAATAAAACAGATTCTACCTTCAAGGTACTTATTGTTTACTAGGAGACACAAATACATGAAGAAAAACTATCATATAGTAGAAAAAAATCTAGAAAAGAAATATGCATACTCTGTCAGGGAATCATTACACAAACAAGCATATAATTCTGTTACAGTTGAGGGCTCAAGAGAAGCTGGTGAGAAGAGGGCTCATTTAAGTTGGTCCCTTATTAATGGCGACAAGTAAGAGCAGCTACAGTGTTTGAGCATGTGGTGTCATGCTTTTAATGCACCGAGCACTATGATAGCTGTTTTAGATGATTTTGTTTTGTCTTCCAACAAGCTTTTAGAAGATGATAAGGAAATTAAGGCTGAGTGGACAATTGGGACAAGTATTGGCCCATGATCACACATATAGAAAGAGGGGCAGAGGAAATGGGGCAGTGGCAACAGACGTTCAAACCAATATCTTTCTATATCCAGAGTGATAAAGAAAACTAATGTTTCCCTTGATAAAATGAAATAGATCTTCTAAGACCAAAAATGAAGGGATACTTTTCTTTTGAAGCATTTCTATTATACTTTACCATCCAGATTTTATTTCCAATGGCTAACTTTCTTCTCAGACTTCTTGCTAATATTGCTGGTGCCACTGCCATGCTTGGTCCAGAGGTTAAGGGAAATGACTATCCTTTTAACTAATGACTCAAGTATGGATAGAAACCTTTCTGTCCCATAGCACATACAATTGGGATGTTTAAGTAAGATTTCTTGAAATTAAAAGGTAATAAACAATGAGAAGAACATGTAACTAGGTCATTTATACACTGTGGTTTACTCTCTGGAGTTAACAGTCTCATTGAGTATTTCCTTGTCATCTTAGTACCTACTACACAAAAGGCCATGCTAGGAGTTACCATGAGTGTAAAAGTGTATTGCGTGTTTCTGAACTACAAGAAATCCAGTAGGCTGGAGGGTATAGTTGGGAGTAGGGGAAGAAGGTGAAGATAATAGGAAATGAATACAGGAAATACAGGCTAGGGCTGATCTGCAAATACCATGATAGAGCCATGCTAAGGAATAAACATTTGATAGGCAGTGTGGGTCATCATGGCTCTTAAGTGACATAAATAGGAATGAGTTTTAATTTTTTTTAATGTTTATTTATTTTTGAGAGAAAGAGCGTGTGCATGTGAGCAGGTGGGAGGTGGGGGGGCGGGTTGGGCAGAGAGAGGGAGACACAGAATCTGAAGCAGGCTCCAGACTCTGAGCTGTCAGTACAGAGCCCGACGCGGGGCTTGAACTCACAGACCACGAGATCATGACCTGAGCTGAAGTTGGACGCTTAACTGACTGAACCACCCAGGCACCCTTAGAAGCATAGTTCTGGAGGCAGCATGAAGAATAAATTGGGAGAGGGGAAAGGCTAAGTCAGAGAGACCAATGAAGACAGTACATTAGTCTCAGTAAATGACAAAGATTAGTGATATGAAGGAAAGCACTATTTCAAGAACTATTTCACAGGTGGAATCAATACACTTTGGTAACTGACTGGATTCGGGAATTGAAATAAAAGGAAGAGACATCATTGAGCTCCCAGAGGTTCTTAGCCTAGACTGTTGTACAGCAGGTTATGCCACAGAACTGACTGAAGAAACAGTGGGAAGAATGCAGTTGTGAGAAGAGAACATTGAGTTTACTTTTAGATATGTTGAATATGAAGTGGTATCCAGTTAGAAACAGTCCAAATGAAGTTCAATATAGGAGTTTTCAGGAGTTTAGGAGAGATATCATGACAAAATTTAACACATTTGGGATTCCTAAATCATTGTTGAACTAATGGTACCAGATAAAATTACCTATAAGTGTGTATTTATTTAAAGGAATGCTACGGCTAGAACTTGGAGAAAAGCAACTTTTAAAGAGTGCAAAATAAAAGGAGCCAGCAAAGGAAATTGAAAAAGAGTAGTCAGAAAGGTTGTAGATAAAGTGCTGTGAGAAAGCCAAGCATGAAAGCAGTTGATAGTGTCAAAATATATTAACGTAAGAATGTTAAAATAAATCTTTTGGCCCTAATGGAAACTAAAGTAAGCTAATATGATATGCATGTTAAAACATTAAAATGTTTTTCTCCTTTGAATATTCATAAGAGAAATTGACAGAAGCCTATTGAGTGATATGATTCATGTATACATACTTTAGTTTTCATGTATTGTTGTACATGTTTGTATTAGTGCATTTCTCTATAGGATGTATTATTTTGTAAGCAGAAATAGTTTGCATTCAACTTTCTTGTTGGGTTCACCAGTCTGTTTTTTTTCCTTCAGATTTTATGGAATTGTTCTGGGTCTGACAATTTCAAACATGTTAACTAAGTCTTTTCTTTAAAAGTAGAGTTTTGGATTTATAAAATGTTTTATTTGTAAACATTCACTGTTATACAGATATTAGGACCTTAATAAAGATATGTTGAATATTATAATTGCAGTTGTACCTTAATCATTTAACATGCCCCAATGATCTTACATAGTCATGTAGTTTTTAGAAGACACAGAGCAAAGTAATTGTTAAAATAGAAGCATTAGTACAAGAGTGGACCCTTCAGAGAAAGAATTGCACAGGCCTTATCCAATCAGGAGTTATGTAGGGAAATCATTAACCTGCTCTCCTTTCTTTCCCCCCTCCTCTTTGGTTTTGTTTTTTTGTTTTGTGGTAGTCTGACCCTTGGTTATCATTACAGAACTATGGAGGTGCAATGAGACCCCCACTGAATGCTTTAGGTGGCCCTGGAATGCCCGGAATGAACATGTAAGCAAAACGCCATATTATCCTGTTTAGTATTCTATTTTCTGTCTTCTGAAGTCACACTAATTTGTAACACACTTTCAGCTCCTCAATTTCTGTGTAGTATAAAATGGAACTGGTGTAAATGAACTAAACATGAGCAATAGTGTCTGCCTCGTTTTCACAACATACTCCCTTTTTCTTCCTTCCCTTGAAACCTTTAATTTTTTTTCCATTTTCAAATGCCAAATGCCAACTTTTAGCCTGGTTTTCATGGTTCATTTATTTAATTAAAAATGAGTCATTTATGTATAAACACAGCCTCCAGATAGTCTATACAAAACTGTAAAGAGATGCGGACACGAGGACCAGGACTTCACTCCACAGAAACAGACAATTGATACTAACTTCATTTTAACAGATACTAAATGATTCCTAAAAGATCTTAATTCTTATATATGAGTCTTTACTTTTGCTTTGTTGGGATCACTCTTAACCCAGGAAGCATTCTTTCTGGTAATATTTTCTATATTAAAAAACTTTCCATACTATAGGGTCATTTTTTTTATTTTCTTTTTAAGTTTATTTATTTTTGAGAGAGATACAGAGAGAGAGAGAGCAGGCAAGGGGCAGAGAGAGAGGCGAGAGAATCCCAAGTAGGCTTTGCACCATCAGCACAGAGCCCAACTCAGAGCTCAATCCCACGAACCATGAGACCATGATGTGAACCAACATCAAGAGTCAGACACTTAACCAACTGAGCTACCCAGGAGCCCTGATAGGGTGAATTTTTGTTTGAAAATTAAGATGTGCAGATAAGGAGTAAACTGACAGTATTTTGGTTTGTTTTTTACTGAAAAGTCCTTTCAAGCCCAAAGAGCCATGGTTGTTTCTATTACACTAACGCCATCTATTAAGGAATTTTAACTTATTTTTCAATATCTAACTTGCCCTCAAAGTTCCATATACACCAGGTGTTTGTGACTTTCATTAATTCACTAAAGGGTCAATTCTATGATGTGGCCTAAAGAAAGCTTACCAGAAATAATGAAACCTTTCCATATAGTGTTGTGGGTAGTTTCCTCTAACATATTTTCCCATTAGTCCTTTGGTTACTTACATATCAAATTAGACAGCTCTGCCATCATTTAATGGCATTGAAGATATAATGAGACAAGTTCCTTTGATATAGATAGGGATTTTTTAAGTTTCTGAAACCATTTTCATGGAAAGCAATTTTGCCTAAAATAGAAAATAGGTTAATAAGTGGCTACCAGCCAGACTCAAAACTAACAGAACAAGGGGAAAAAAGTAGGTCAAATTTTCCTATCACGTCTTTTTACTTTTAAAGTAAAAATGGGTAGACATGAAGTCTGACTTTTCTTAAATCTCTCAAAGGCTTAGCCTTTATTAATGGTTGTTACAAAAAGGAGTGATATTTTATGCTTAAATCAAAAGCTGCAACTCTTACCAATAGGATTTAGATGTATATAAAATTTACCTACCTGAGATTCTGACTTTAAAATGCAACAGCTTTTAGAAAATATAATTTTAAATACTATGTATAGATGTAAGGAGTATACATTTTGAATATTATGATCAGTTAAAAATTAGCATTAAATGGTAAGATTGTACCTAATGTCATTTTGTGTACTACACTTCATTATAATTAGCCATGTGGTCAACTTTAGATCAACCTGTTTTTGTTAATATAAAGAAAAAAGTTATTTTTATGTGACCATTAAGAAACGCAGCTGCTTAAAACTGTCTGGTTCTTTTCTCACATACACTTAAATAAACACATATGGGTACATTAAATTCCCTAGACTATGGACACTAAAAATATGGTTGGAATTTTTAATATTATTTTTGCTGACATTTGCATTTGGGTTTCTCACTTAAATACACTCAGATCATTTAAAATATTTTTATTACCCAATATTGTATTATTCGTATAATTTCTGTTTTTTAAAGTAACTGAGCCTTAACAGACTCAGATTTCCATTATTTCTTACTATTGATTTATTTGTGGTCTTATGTAATTTTCAGTTTTCTATAAATTAGTATATTCTTAAAGAACAATGAAAATGTAAATATTTCCTTTTAACAAGGAAGTTCTGAAGTACGTAAGATCCAAACAGACAGAATAATTCATGTGTTGATATTGGCCCCAACAAAGCAAAAGTGAATTTAAAGAGACATAAAAAAATAAAATGTATTATCTCCATTGTACTCAATAGAGTAAACTTTTTTGAAATTCACTTCATAATTTAGTATCTTTAAAACATATACTAAATTCATGTTTTGGCAAATAAGTATTTCTAATTAGCATTTGTGGCTTTCTTCACATCACTTTTTTACCTGTTGGGTAATTTAAAAATTAAAGGTAAAGGCATTAGAATAGTGTTACTTTAAGCTATGTTTTTAACAGTCTTAGATATTTGCATGTTGGAGTCTGGTGAGACCTGCCGGCGAATCATATCTGGATGAGTTTTCTTTAGCTTGTCACTTTTTCTTGTTTGCCATGAAAATATAATGACAGTGAAAAATAATACCCAACTGTGCTCACAAAAGTAATTAAATACTATATACCAACTGGCAAACTATTTGGAACAAAATTTTGGTAGTTTTATTTTTACAATTATTGGTTGTCTCCATAGAACATAGTTATTCTGACATAATTTTTATATTTCAGTGCTCTGAACTCAAGTTATTTATAGTATCATCTAAAATTAAAGAGTATACTTCTAATGTTTCTCTAACTACTATTGTATTTTTACAAATAAAAGCCTAATATCAATTTCAGTACTTTAAAGTAGAATTTACAAACTACAGCCGCAATGTAAATGTTTTCAAGTGCATTATGGATAAGTTTTTTAAAAGAAACTATTTCTAAATTTATAAATTTCCAGAGAGTTTAGGATTCAGCATTATAGCACTTCTAATTCAACTTTGTATACATTGGTATTTTGTAAAACTAAGAGGACAAAGAATTTCAAAGGATCTAGACCTTCTTGTTATCCTATAGAATGATAAATTTTCCGTAGTTATTGTCTTGAAATAAAATGACTGTACAGCAAAAAAATTTTTCTCTACAGTAATCATAGTTGCTTTTATTTTATCAATTCCGTATACACTTACCAAAAAATACATGCTTCTTTTAAATTACATTTTTCTCTTTGTTTTTTAAATGAGGCTATCCTGATTCTACTTCAGACTATACCTATATAGAAATCTCCATTCAAAATAACTCCTGTATTATAGTGTGTAAATTACTTTCTTGATAATACTGATGGTCCTCAAAAGGAGTGGAAATTACTGAGCTTATGTGGTTGTTCTAATAGAACTTCTCACTAATATAACCCCCATTTTATTTAGCACTATTTGTGAAACTTTGTTTTCAATCACAGCGGCAGTGTTGGGAGAAATTTGGCTTATCCACGTGAATTTTTGTTTTTAGGTTTTTTTTTAATGTTTATTTTTGAGAGTGAGAGAGAACATGAGCTGGGTAGGGGCAGAAAGACAGGGGGACAGAAGATCTGAAGCAGACTCTGTGCTGACAGCAGAGACCCCAGTGTGAGACTCGAGCTCACAAACTGTGAGATCATGACCTGAACCGAAGTCAGTCGCTCAACTAACAGAACCACCCATGGGCCCCCTCCATGTGAATTATTAATACTTAACCTATCATATTAAAATGCAGTGGGGGCACCTGGCTGACTCAGTCGGTTAAGTGCCTGAGTCTTGATTTCAGCTTAGGTCATGATCTTATGGTTCTTGAGATAGAGCCCCGTGCCAGGCTCTGGTCTGGCAGCTTGGAGCCTGGTTGGGATTCTCTGTCTCCCTCTCTATCTGCCTCTCCCCTGCTCATGCTCTCTCAGATGGGCTCTTTGTCTCTCAAAATAAATATATAAACACTTAAAAAAAAATAAAATCCAATGTGATATGAAATACATAGTGTGCTGAGACTAGATTAGTATTTGTCAAATAACTGAAATGTGTAAAAGGTATTGTTATTGATAATGTAATATTTAACATTTAATTTAATGCTGTTATTTAAGTAAAATGTTTAGTTATTTAACATTTAATTTAGCATGTTAATTTAACATTAAATAATTTTTAAATGATAAATAAATATGATATTTAATCTTATACAGTCCTATTTTTAAAATTATGAGATCATTATCAACTTAACATCATTGTATACAAATTTTTGCCATGATTTGTATATAGCATTTTTTTTAAATAGAAAGCATGAAGGTGGGGGAGAGGGAGAAAGGGGGAGAGAGAGAGAGAGAAAGAGAGAGAGGGTGAGAGAGAGAGAAAGAGAGAGAGAGAGAGAAAGAGAGAGAGAGAGAATCCCAAGAAGGCTCCATTCTCAGCACAGAGCCTGATGTGTGGCTCAATTCCATGACCCTGGGATCATGACCAAGCCGAAATCAAGAGTATGATACTCAACCAACTCAGCCACCCAGGCACCCCTGGATATAGCATATATTTTATGCTGTTTTAAGATAAATATTTCCCAATTTCTTTACTATGTTTTATTTAACATCACACAAATTATGTGGATTAACATCAAACAAATAAAATGTTTCACTTGGTAAATACATACCATATGTTTTACCTCACTTTCTGTCCATTAGGACATTGAATCCTTTATGTAAGATCATCTTTCTAAAGTGTTCCTGTAATTAAGTGTAAAATCATCATCATCAACCCTATCTTAATGAGGCAACAGGTTCCAGAGACAGTACAAGTACATGCCCCTAACCTTCTCCCTGTGCACAATACTTTGACCAACTCCTCTCTGGCATCTCATTTTCTCCTTTACTCCTCAAGCAGAATAGGAGAAAATTGTATTTGGGTACCCTAATAGAGCCCAGGGAAAGAATTTTCATGTACTTCCCTGCTGTTTACATCCCTGGGGAATTCCAAACAAAATGAAAAACAATTCTAAATATTCCAAGCTAACATGGGTAATATAGCTAACTTGGACAGCTTCTATCTAACATATGAGAATTTCAGGGTTAAAGTCTCTGCAATAAGAATCAGGGGACATTTTTTTTGTTGTTTTTTTTTTTTTTAATTAAAAATTTCCTCTGTCTTTTTGCTGCAGTTAGAAGGAAAAGGGAATCTTGAGTAACCCTAATTACAGAGGACCTGCTAACAGTAGTCTACTTTTTATCAAGCAGTATTTATTTCGGTATACTTAATACCGAAGCATGAGTACAGGAGACTTTTTCACTTAATTTTGTTTTAAAAGATTCATGTCCTTTTAAGCTATAGAATACAAAACCTTATCCACCACCCTAAAGTGAAGTAATACACTGACGTACATTGGATTAGATTATTTCCTGTTTATCTCAAGATTTACTCTGGCCACTGTCTTGACCTACAATTATGAAAACAAAAAAAGTGATCCCTTTTTTAAAAAGAAAATTGTCTGGGCACCTGGGTGGCTCAGTCAGTTAAGTGTCTGACTGTTGATCTCAGCTCAGGGCTTGATCTCAAGGTCATGAGTTCAAGCCTTGCATTGGGCTCTGCACTAAGTATGAAGCCTACTTTAAATAAATAAATAAATAAATAAATAAATAAATAAATAAATAAATGTAAATTGTTAGTGGCACTGAGAGATAGATTAATACATGTATAAAGTAATCTGATAGTCTATGTGTGTTTTAAAAGAAGTCAAATTTAGTCATCTTTTATGTACATATATATATTTATAGTTTAGTAAAAGCAATTATTTTATAGATATTGATATTTTAAAAATAATTTCACTTTAATTTTTAATGATATACAGGTGGCAGTTATCTTTGTGTCATAGGATTATACTTTATATTTATTTCATAATTAGTAATTTTTACCCATGTTTTTACTGTTACAGGTGATTATCACTTTTAGTGGTTATTACAATAACTGAACTTAAAATAAAATTGGACAGACACAAAGTAGTTTGATTTGGGAAGAAAACTATATTGTGAAATGATCAAAATTTTTGATTTAAGAAATAAAAAATTTGTGAAAATACAGAGTAATTTCAGTGCCGACCTAGAACTGCATGGTAACTAAATTGTAAATGTTATATTTTATGATTTGTTATTGCTTATTGTGAAACATTCAAAACATAAGTTAAAATTTCATTGATCATATTGTCTTATAGGGGTCCAGGTGGTGGTAGACCTTGGCCAAACCCAACAAATGCCAATTCAGTGAGTATATATATATTTTAATTTTCTTTGCACTTTCTAGCATTGAACAACAAAAATCCTGTTGCTTTTGAAAGCCCTGCAATTGGTTATATTAACTTTTTTAAAAAAGTAATCATTCAAAAAATATATTTCGCATATATATTTTTAAAATATGTATAATTTTTGAAATGACGAAGTTTTTTACTTCACAGTCTAATGTAAACATGCATTCTATATGGATAAACAGACTTCAAAATTAAAATAGAAAATGTGATTTAGGTGTACCACAGTAGCCTATATTTATTATAATATATATTTATCATAAAATGATTTGATCTTCTAAAATAATTATGGTAATCACTAAATTGCCAGATAACCTCAATCTCTATCAGAGTTATTATGATTGTATTTATTATACTAGTTACACCTACGTTTGCTCTCTCACTATTCCTGGAGGCAAGTACGCATTTGCCCTGTCCCTATTGGCTGAATTGGTGTTCCTACACATCTATCTGTGTATATGACATGCTGTGAATTTTCCTTACATGTTTTGTGATAGTGGTTTAACTGCACAAATATTTTTCTCTCTTAATAACACATGAATATATGCATAATATGAAAATTAAGCTTTCAGTCTTAAAATTAATATGATTTAATTTAATGATCCTGGTAATGTTTTCCCTTGTTGACTTTGAACCCTTGAGTTTCTTCAGTATAGAGAGAGTTCTGCAGTGTACCTTTGTGTAGTGTGTGCACTGCACAAAGGTTCCTGACTCAAGGAAGTTGGTAGGGTACTAAAATACAGATTGTGCTCCACTTGTAAAGTCTATGAGTATCTGACCCAGCAAGGATGCCTTTTGCTAATATGCACAGAGGTACGCCCATTGACTAGCAATGACCTTAATGCTAAATAAACATGAAACGGATCCAATGTTTAAGGTTAATTCAAATTTCAAGAAAATGTGAAGTAAGGTATATGTGGTATAGAAAGAATTATCCTAAACTTATAGCTATTCTAAAGCTGAATCACTTTCTCCTCAAGTAAGCAATTATCGTATTTTTAGAGAAAAAAATAATTTATGTTATCTTCCTGTCTCTTAGTTTTAATAGCTAATTGAAATAGAATTTGGAGTGGAGAGAATGATAATCTTGCTTACATTTGGATCTTCAGTGTACTATTTAATCTTAACCAATCTTTCTTTTTTTTTAATTGAAATTTTTAAAAATATTTGAGAAAGTGAGTGTGAGCAGGGGAGGGACAGAGAGAGGGGGGGAGAGAGAGAGAGAGAGAGAGCGAGAGAGAAAGAGAGAGAGAATCCCAAGCAGGCTCCATGCTCAACACAGAGCGTGACGCGGGACTCAATCACATGACCGTGAGTGACATCATGACCCAGGCCAAAATCAAGAGTCGGTCTTCCAGTCTACTGAGCCACCCAGGCGCCGTTTAGCAAATCTTTCTAAAATACTTTTTATCCAGATTATGTTATAATGTGAATGTGAATTCTTTCCTCTTCCAAAATTCTTTTAGTTTGCTTATATCCTTTTGGAGAGTTTACATTTCTATTTGCTTCTTGCTACATGCCTTTCAAATTCATTCAAGATTTCACTTTAAAATGGCATCTGGCTGGCAGCTCAAAATACAGTTCTTTCAACTCCCTATTAAAATACCCATAAAGGTACAGGAAAAAACAATTTTTTATAATACTGAAAACTGACTCTTCCTATTGCCAGAATCTGGAAAGACTTTCTATTCAGAATCTGCATTTCTGTCGAAACTGGATTAAAAAGCACGATTAATGGCACACCTTAACTATGTGAGCCTTCCCACCTAGAAGCAAGAAGACTCTTCTCTCCTTCCTCACTGTCAGCTCTATCAGTTATCCCTCTACTGCCCCTTGCAGACAGCCACGTGTAATTCACACCCGCCACAGCCTTCCTCCAGCATTACCTCCTTTTACACACTCATCTGGAGACTCTGTCCTCCAAAAACTACTTGGGAAGGTGAGCAGGATTTGATATTGAGGATGGTGCATTGTACCAAGCAGGTATATTATCCAAGTAAGAGTATTGGATAGAGGCAGAGATGAGGAGAGACTTCTGCATTCTGCTCATGTTTAGTTTTGATGCACTCCACCTCTTCAGAATTTCATGGAGTGAAGCACTGTGGATAGGAGAACATACTATATTGGGTCAGCAGGTCTGCATTACTTTAGACCCTGAGAAACACTAGGGTAGGAGGTATGCATATCAAACTGCCATCCTATAGTCAGTATGAAATGGGCATTTGACTAGCATACATGCGAGAAATAGAGTTGAAAATAATCCCTTGTGTTAATATATATCACGTGTGGATACATCTCCCCCTCACTGAAAGAAATGTGAATAGGGAGGGGCGCTTGGATGGCTCCGTCGGTTAAGTGTCCAATTTCAGCTCAGGTCACAATCTCATGGTTTATGAGTTTGAGCCCTGCGTCAGGCTCTGTGCTAAGAGCTCAGAACCTGGAGCCAGCTTCTGATTCTGTGTCTCACTCTCTCCCTGCCCCTCCCCCACTCATGCTCTGTCTCTCTGTCTCTCTCTTTCTCTCTCTCTCTCAAAAATAAGTAAGCATTTAAAAAAAAAAAAGTGAATGGAGAAAAAAAGTAGGGAGGGCCCAAAGCTTTCTTTCCAGAAAGGGAAAGGGGGTCATCATCCTGAATACAGAAAGGCAAAGTGTTCCTCTGAGAAATGATTTATTATGAGAACAAGAAAAAAAATCGTAAAAAACTGATGACTTTTCTGGGAAAAACATAAGGCTTAAATGAAACAAAGCAAAAACAGTTTAAGAGGGATTTTTTTCTCCCTAAATGCTATCGATTATATTCTAGTGACAACTTACCTATACTGTTTTGATTTCCAAGTTCCTTAGACTTCTTGTCCATGTGTGTAATTACAAATACTTTTTGTTTTTTATCAATACAATAGTCTCTGACTCTTGAGGGTTGCATATTAAAGTGGTTAGTTGTTTTGTTTTTTGCTGTTTTCAAATATGTCTTATATTTGTTTGATCTTATATACTTTTTTTTCATTTTAAATGTTTATATCAAAGTAACCTTAGATTTATAGAAAAGTTACAAGAATAATACAAAGAACTTCCATACAGGCTTCATCCAGATTCCCAAGTTATACCACTTTTGCTCTATGATTTCCTCTCTCTGCATGTACATATTTTTTTCTGAATCATTTGAGCTGTATTTGAGTTGCTGACATGATGACCCTTTATCCCCAAATATGTCAGTGCATGTTTACTAAAAACAAATACATTATCTTTCATAACTACAGTTAAGATCAAAATTAGAAAGTAAACATTAATGTAATGCTGTTCTCTAATTTGTAAACCTCACTCACATTTCCCCAATTGTCCCAAAAATGTGTTTCATAACAAAAGAAAATCCCAGTTCACTTGTTACATTTAACTGTCAGGACTTTTTGTCTTTAATCTAGGACAGTTCCTCAACTTATCTTTTTCTTAACCTTGCAGTTGTGTTTAATGCAAATCAGTTATATTGTAGAATATGCCATAATTTGGTTTTATCTCATGTTTCCTCATGATTAGATCCAGGTAATACATATTTGGTAGGAATACCACAGAAGGAATGTTGTGATTTTCTCAGTGCATCATTTCAGGAAGCATGTGATAAAGATTTGTCCCATTGCTTTTACTGTTAACTTTGTTCACTTAGTGAAGGGTGGTGCTTGTCAGGTTTCTCTACTATAAAATTACTGTTTTTCCTTTTGTAATTATTAATTTGTGGAGATACACTTTGAAACTACAGTAAATAAATATCCTCTTCTTCCTCATACTTTCATCTGCTACTTTCGGCATCCATTGGTGATTCTTGCCCCAAGTGTTTTTTTTGCTATGTTGGTTGCCAAATGGCTGTTTTCTGTCTTTCCTTCTTCATTTATTAATTGACTCTACTACAGAGTTTTTCTTTCTTCATTCATTCATTTATTCATTCACTGTATATCAAATATGTCTGTGGACTCATTTTATTCAGTAGGTTTTTGATGCTAAAGTCACTCCAGATTTAGCCAATAGGAACCCCTTCAAGCTGGATCATGTGTCCTTTTGACATGTTTCCATTATTTGAGCATTTTGAAACTCCTCTTGTATTTTCCCAGTGTTGGCTCTGAAACAGCCATTTCTTTAAGGAGCCATGGTTCCTTTAAATGGAGAGTGGTATGTAGAACCCATCAGAGTGATACAGATTCGAGAGCCTCCCCACAGAAATAACTAAGATACAGATGGATGTTCATACACATTCCCATACACATGTATATCTTTCTGTATCTATCTATATGTACTAAAACCATTAGTACACACTATTGCTTCAATTTCAGTACAACACAACAGGATATATTGTAGACTTTCTGCTTTTTTACTTCTTTGAAAGTAAGAAATATGCCTACCATTATGTACAGTATATTCATTTATTTGCTTAATCTTTATAAATCCACAGTTTTTTGTTATAAAAGTATTTTAATCAAAAATGTTTTTTGTACCCTTTTACATGACAGTACAAAAAAATTTTTTAAGGAAAATTCATGTTTTTAATTCAGAATAGAAGTATGATTTTCACTTTTAACTTCCTTTGACCTGAGCATTACAGTATTAGCCTCAGATTCTTATTTGGAAGTTTATTTACAAATCCACCAATGAATTTTCCTTTTTTATATTTTTCAAGACCTGTGCACTTGAGTTTAGTTATGTACCACATTCTAATCATTAAGTAGCAAGCACTTTTATTGAAAATATCTTAATTATCTTTGTCTGGAGAGACTTTTAATTATAAGGTACAGAAAAACAACCAAAGTAGGCTCATATTGAGAGCATATCACTGGATTATGTATCTAAAAAGTACAGATATAAATTTATTTTGGGGCACATTTGATTCCAAGGGTTCAGATCATGCCATCAGCACCTGGTCTCTATCACTTGCCTTTGTTTTCCTTGCCGTGACAAGAAGGCTGTGTGGAGCTCCAGACTTATATCCTCAGAGCTCTCAGTTGAGTACAAAAAAGCACAACTCTTTATCAGGTAAATAGAGGTATTGGGAATAACCAGCCAAACTAGATTTGTGTAGCTTGGGTCATATGTTCATTCATGAATTATAACCTGAGGGTACAGTGCTCTTTCAGCTAGGTCAAGGTCACACATATCCACTCCCCGAGCCCCACCCAAACCACATGGAAAAATAAGAGGTATGGTTCACCAAAGAAAATTCAAGGAGTTGTCAGCAAAAGAGGATATAGGCAAAACAGATGTTCAGTATAGCATTGTAGTAATCAACTGTATTATTGTGACAGGAAAAAGAAAGAAGAAACCCCTTGAAGGGAAAAAAATGACAATCTATTATAGTGATTAAACCCAAGGGAATTACAAATATCTTACTCCAGAAGGCTCTGCTCTAAACAAATGTATGGTCTTTTTTTTTCTTTTCAAAGCACTAAAGGGGCTCTTGGGTGACACAGTTGGCTGAGTGTCCAACTCTTGATTTCAGCTTAGGTCGTGATCCCAGGGTCATGGGATTAAGCCCCACATTGGGCTCTGTGCTGAGCATGGAGCCTTCAGTTTCTCTGTCTCCCTCTGGTCCTCTGCCCTGCTCATACGCGCTCTCTCTCTCTCTCTCTCTCTCTCTCTGTCTGAAATAAATTAGGGGCACCTGGGTGGCTCAGTCGGTTAAGTGTCTGACTCTTGATTTCAGCTCAGGTCGTGATCTCATGGTTCTTGGGATTGAGACCTACCTCAAGCTCTGTGCTGACTGCATGGAGCCCACTCTGGATTCTCTCTCTCCCTTCCCTCTGCCCCTCTCCACTTGATGCATGTGCATTCTCTCTCTCTCTCTCTCTCTCTCTCTCTGTCTCATCTCAAAATAAATAAATAAACTTTAAAATAAATTTCTTAAAAAGCACTAAAGAATAATAGAATATTTTCACCTTTACAGTGGCACAGATAATGTCTTAATGTTATCTTCTCTGGTTTCTAGTAAACCAGTTCTTCTAAGGTAGTTTTAAACTTCACAGTTGAAGAAAGTTACTTAACAAAAATGTTGCTAATCATTAAAAACAAACAAACAAACAAAAACTCAGGGACACCTGGGTGGCTCAGTCCATTGAGCATCAAACTCTTGATTTCAGCACAAGTCATGATCCCCATGGTTTGTGAGATTGAGCCAGCATCAGGCTCCACATGCAGTGTGGAGCCTGTGTGAGATTCTCTCTCTCCCTGTTCCCCTCCCCTGCTTGTGCTCTCTCTCTCTCTCTCTCTCCAAAATTAAAAACAAACAAACAACTCCAAATCTCTAGCTACTTTGCTCTTCCCCTGCTCCCACACCACTGTCATGGATATTAGGAGTCAGAATATTTCAGAATATCTGAATTATCAGTCACAGCTCTTGAATTATCAATCTCTTGAATTATCTGTATAAAGGATTCTTCTAATTCTGTGATTCTGATCTTTAGCTCTCTGATCTTATCTTCTACATCTGCATTTCATCTTTCAATTCATGTTAATGGATATTTTGTATCGAGTCTAGAGAGGGGAAGGAGGTGATTAATTAGATTGGAAGAATTTGGACACTAGAGGTAGAGAAAATTTTGTGGAAAACTAAAAGAGGAAATACCAAAAATGTTTGAGGAAAAATTATTAGACCGTTAGCTGATAGGGAGAAAGATTGTTTGGGAAGGCATAGAAGGTGACAAAACTGAAAGGCAAAAAAGGGAGCCCTGGTGTGTATAAGGCTTTGGAATGGAGAAATCTGAAATTTATCACCTATATGGGAGGGAGCTATGTTTTAGGAAGATAGTTTATAAAATGGATGAAAAATAGGGAAATGAAGTTAGGAGATAATAGTAATGGGCTTTATAAAATGTTATCAGACCCTGAGGTAGAGTGGTGATCAAAGGAATAATGAGGATGCATTTCACACATAGAATAAAAAACACCTGATGACCTTGAATTTGGGAATAAAGAGAAAAAGCTGAAGGTGATTTCAAGTCTTTGAATTCAGGTATCAGGGAGAATGGGAAAACACAAACTCAGCTAGAAATACAAGAGAAGGAAGTTTAGAGGGTAGATGGTGAGCTTTGTTTTTGGAATATTAAATCTATCACTAAATATAATAGAATCCTAGATCAACTGTTATGTCCAGCACAGAATGGAAATGTATTCAATTGAAGCTTTATCTCTAGTTCTAATCTCTAGTAAATTCTTGATCTGTATTTCTAAAAATCTGTTGATCGGTCTACTTCACTGTGCACTAGTGCTTTAAAATTCGACATGTCAGATATTTCCCCAAACTTGCCCCCCTTCCTGAATTCCCTACACATGAATTAGTGGCACCATCATTCACCCACTCACCAAGTTGGAAACCTAGGTATTACCTTAACTTTTGCCTTCCCTTGTCCACCACACCTAGTTCGTCACTATGCTCTGCCAAGTACATTTGTGAAGTCTTTCAAACTTTCTTACTCCTACTTATCTTAATCAGTGCTTCCTAGAACACTCTATCATCTCTTGCCTAGACCTTTTGCAATAGACTCTTAACTTTTGTTTGTATTCTGTGATACCTCTAGGGTTATCTTACTAAAATATAAATTGGAATATGTCTCTCTAAAACCTGTGACTTCCTGTTTCCTACAGTATAAATTCAACAGTCTGACCATATATGCTTATCATTTATTTCAGTTTCCTATAAGTACCACATTATAGCAGCTGGGTAAAATTATATGCCATTTCCCTAATAATCTATGTACTTTTATATTTTGTGTTTACTTCTTTCTTTCTTTCTTTCTTTCTTTCTTTCTTTCTTTCTTTCTTTCCTTCTTTCGATCCTTCTCTTTGTCTTTCTGGTGATAATCTATTCTCTATAAGTCAGCTATCCAGCTCAAATATGTCTTCTGTACCCACATAGTTCTTCTACCTATATTGTTATATTTTATGTCACTCACACTAGACTGTCAGATGCTACTAGTAACTTTCAAGAGTGTGTGTTCAGTAAAGTGCTACCAGGAGTAGCAGTCCAAATGATCTTTTTCTTTTAATGAGGGCATCAAAAAATATGAAGTAGAAATAGTGACTATAAGCCAAAATTAAAGACTTTGTCAGGACAAACATGGAAAAAAATTGAACTACATGAAGTAACAGTTTTTAAAAGTATTTTTAAATGTTTAAAAACTGTGTTTAACTGTGTTTGAAGGAACCATGAAGGAGAAATTTAAAACTATAAAAGGTGCAAGGTGTTAGGAGGATGAGATGGGGCTAGCTTTGGAAGCAAATAGAAAGATTATCTTTTTTTCTACGTGGACGAATGGATGAAAATTTTAATCTATAAGTTTGGAGTGTTGAGTTGAAGATGAAGGTATAGTAAGAATTTGATAGCTTTAACATATGACACAAGGGCACACTACCAACTCACCATGTTATAATCACCATGACAGCCAGCTCATGAAAGTCACTTGTTAAGTATTCAGGAATTTTTTGAGTTAATTGTTAAATCATTGGTAGCTTACAAATAATCCAGGGAAGAAATGGGCAAAAGACATGAATAGACACTTCTCCAAAGAAGACATCCAGATGGCAAGCAGACACATGAAAAAATGCTCAACATCACTCATTATCAGGGAAATACAAATCAAAACCACAATGAGATAACCATCTCACACCTATCAGAATGGCTATCATTAACAACTCAAGCAACGAGAGATGTTGGCGAGGATGCAGAGAGAGAGGATCTCTTTTGCACTGCTGGTGGGAATGCAAACCAGTGCAGCTACTCTGGAAAACAGTATGGAGGTTCCTCAAAAAATTAAAAATAGAACTACTCTATGACCCAGCAATTGCACTACTAGGTATTTATCCAAGGGATACAGGTATGCTGTTTTGAAGGGGCACATGCACCCCAATGTTTATAGCAATGCTATTGACAATAGCCAAAGTATGGAAAGAGCCCAAATGTCCATCGACGGGTGAATGGATAAAGAAGAAGTGGTATATATATTCAATGAAATCTTGCCATTTGCAACTACGTGGATGGAACTTATTCTAAGTTACACTAAGCAAAATTAGAGAAAGACAAATATATGACTTCACTTACATGAGGAATTTAAGATACAAAACAGATGAACATAAGAGAAGGGCAGCAAATATAATGTAAAAACAGGGAGGGGGATAAAACATAAGAGCCTCTTAAATATAGAGAACAAACAGAGGGTTACTGGAGGGGTTGTGGGAAGGGGGATGGTCTAAATGGGTAAGGGGCATTAAGGAATCTACTCCTGAAATCATTGTTGCACCATGTGCTAACTAACTTGGATATAAATTAAACAATAAATAAATTTTTAAAATTAATAAATAAAAATTAAAAAAAGAATCATTGGTAGCTTGAAATATTTCATGTGGGAATATTCATACCACATAAATTGATAAATGCTACAGATTGGGACCTTTTTCTCCCCTGAATTTATTCGGTTTATTGGCACACCACAGAATGCTTCTGGGCTTCCATGAAGGCTGAGCCAAAATGCTTCCAGTTATTAGTGAAGACTAAGTAGAAATTGGAGAACATGATTATATTTTGGACCTTGTCCCTTATTTTGTGTTTCTCTCTGGTAAATCTCTACTGTGAAATAGAAAAGGTGGCTAGGGGATGATCAAAGAGATGGAAACTGAGTAGGCTTTGAGATAATGAATTTAAAATATTGGAAAGAGAAACAAAATGCCAACAGTGGCATGGGGGAGTGGCAGAGACAATTTAGCAGGAAACTAATAAGGAAATAATGGACTTACAGGAAATAAATACAGAAATAATAGGGAAAACATGGAAGAATTGTAATGGAAGAAGATTCTTGTTGGAATATAGAATAATATATTTGTGAGTGTCATGAGGAATAAGAGAGATGTCAGGCAAAGGAGTTGTTTAGATCTCTGTGTAAAGAGTTCTGGGATGTGGTCATACTCACAAATGGAGGAGAAGGAAGTATATTGTGAAATGAAGGAAGGCAATAAAGTATAAATTCCAAAGATTTAAAGGGTGGTTAGCTCATATGTTAAAGTTGGTAAAGAATGATGGTAGACAATAGAGAGAGGCAGAAGAACATGAGCATGATGCTAAAGTTATAAGGAGATGAAAATTGGAGCCAACAGATAAGGTAGTGATTTGGAGAGAGTAAATGCATATGTTTAAAATAATAAGAATCAGAAGATGGATGGTGGATCATGCACTAACAGCGGCCCAAGAGAGCAAAGTTGATTTCTAGCACCGAGTTTAGTGTGTACTGGCCATCAGATCTCACTGCTCATAGTGGAAGTAATCCCCATCATTAGTGATACTGGGCAGCCTGGTAAGGACCCTCTGCAGGGATGAATTAGCCATAGGCAGACCAAGCAGGGGCCGCAGAGGCATGTGGTCTGTGCTTAAGGCAAAGCGTGGACACCAAACAACAAGGAGACAATTTTCAAATAACTTAGAGGAAAATCATAACTTTGTTATACTTTCTTCTTACTGTATAGTTTCATATTATTTTTATGTTTAATTATATGGAAGGCGTTGGGCTAGAAGGAGGGTTTAGGGTAAAGGAACTATCATCTTTTCACTACTGTAATGGTCCTAATCTGGCTATGTACCTACAAGAAGATAGTAGTTTATGGCTTTTTCTAGAACAAGACAAAAATATCTCCTCTGGATGTGCAGATTCTTCATGCAAGTGAGCTAATGAGCTTCTTTGAAAAAAAATAAAATATTCGGATTTAGCTTTCTTTATTAATATCAACACTCAAGTGTTTAGTTTTTAAATATCTGTTTTCTACTTCTCATGTTTAAAATTATAATAGCAATGTTGTATTAATACTATGTAATCTCTAGAAAAGAGTTTGGTTAAGAGCTTGATTTGAAGGGAAGGAGAGAATTTGTTATCCATATCTGATCCCCACAAGTTAGTAGTCTTTGGAGACTTACATTAACGAAAACCTTTTGCATTTGTTATATTAGTTTCTAGTAGCTAATTAGAAAGGAAAGGGGGAAACATGAGGTCTATAGATCAAGTACTGACCTGTACCACATGAATGTAGTAGCCTGAAACCCATCTTAAAAATAATAATAATGCATCCCAGAATGCACATAAATTGGAAGTTGTATCTGTAAAAGCTATTAATTTGAAAAACTCTGGTTTCTGGTTTTTCACTGCACAAATACATATCTTTCTAATTACAGAATAAGTGTCATTAGTATCAAGCAGTGAGTATAACTGCTCTAAAACCAGTATAACTTAAAGCTAGAAATCTGTCTAAATTTCTCTTGACCTAAATCCACTCTTTTTTATAAATTCAAGATAATGTTGCATTTATTCATTTTCCAGCACTCAGACAGATATAAACGGCTTTATTCTTTATCATCCTTTGTGATACATTTTAAAACTTGATAAAAGTCAGAATATAGATTCATTGTAGGTAAGTTTCCGTATTGTCACATGAATCAAAATATATATTTCTTTGTCCTATTCGTGTTCCAGATACCATACTCCTCAGCATCTCCTGGGAATTATGTAGTAAGTACATTTGGGATTGTTTGCTCATAAGAATTGATGTTATGTTTTATTTGGGCAATGAAATAGTTGTCCAGATGTTAAGAAGAGCCCCTGTGTATTGGCCAAGAAGTGAACATCTGATATGTATTGAGTTTTTTGTCTGCCAACCTCAGTACATATGTTGATGTTCATTAGTGAGACAGTTATCAATCTGGCCAAAATTGCCCTGAGTACTGTGTTTTACTTTAGCATATGTTTCTGTAAACCAATACAATACACTCTGTCCAATCATGTAGAAAGCCATACCCAGTTACACAATGCCAAGCTTGAATTTGCAGTTCTCCAGGAGAATGAGGTACACCCCCTCCCTCATACCACTCACCACACACAAAGTTTAGGAAGACATTAAACTGTTTCCCGATCACAAAGGGAATCATATCGCAGAATAATGACTAGTCATTTGGGGGCCGGGGGCTTTTTTATACTTTGATATTGAAAGCACTTATTTTTCTTCTTATCATTATTTAGTACATGTTAAAATTATCCAATAATTCATTTACACCTAGAGTCAAATTAGTAGGTTTTATATGAGCTCTTGAACTTACAAATGACCTTTTAACCCTCATAACATTATAATCCTTGCTACATCTCAAGGCCACCATGGAAGATAAATTGTTATAATATTTAGGAGTAAACGCCTAACAGAAGAGCAAAGATAAAATGGTAAAAAGGAAAATCTTTCCTAAAGAAATTTTCAGAGGTGGTGGCTAACTGGGGTAGGCAAAAAGGAGTGCTTAAGAAGATCAATGAGCATTTTACTCTCCGTAGAAATAGTGTTTTATGAACATAGTAAAAAGCACATGCTGTTTTGGACCTGTGAACTTAGTGCTCAATGTTCTCTTAAGCTATACAAACTAAGAGGCCTAACATTTTTCACATTCTCTATGAAACAAAAATGAAAGTAAATGTGGGTAAAACCTATTTTTTTCTCAAATCACTTAAGAATAAGCCTAATACATAGTTTTATGAAATTATAGAATTTTATCTGAAAGAAAATTTAAGTTGCTTATTAAATAGCAAATATATATATATATATGTATATATATAAAATCTGAAATAATTAGTGGGCTATGTCTACACCTTCAGAATGAAATACAAATTTAGCCACTTAGTAATTTATACAGATTACTTTAGAGCTAAAAAATTCTAAAACCCTTTACCTGAATTGGTTGTCTGAAATAACTGAGTTAACCTTAGAATCACCTAATTTCCATTTCCAGTTGATTAGTAACCCACAGCATTAGTCAATGTTGCCCCTCATTTCTAATTGGTATGATAGCAGAAGGTTCCATGCTCTAGAAGTGTTACAGTTGATACCAATAGAAAAAGAAATAGCATCAATGTATTTTTTAAGCATATGAATATCTTTGAGTTTTTAGTTTCCTATAAAAAATGATGATACAAAATATAAGAAAATTATAGTCACAGATACACATGAATGATTCTGTTTTATGGATTTGTAAAGGCCCCAATAAATGGTTTCTCCTTAACCTCATTATACCTGATATGATTAAGTCCTGAATAATACATCAGTGTTACAGGCTCATTGTTTTTGGAAACTTATTAAAACAATCTTAACATATTTAAGCTAAATCATATCTTGCATAATAGTGAAATGATTGTGCATTCAAAGAAAATAAATTATGGAGAAAATTCCTCTGTTATTTTCAAATTGGACTATTATAGATAAGCCTAACTTTTCTTCTGTTTTTCCTTACATTGTTTATGAAATGCCTTATTTTTACTGAAATTTTGTATAATTATTTAGGGTCCTCCAGGAGGTGGAGGGCCACCAGGAACACCCATCATGCCTAGTCCAGCAGGTATTGTAATCACACCAACCACACGGGCATTTGATTATTAGAATAAAACCACAAAATATAGAAATTGTTATGACAGAGAGTCAGTAGTATTCATTATCTCCTTGATGGTAACAGGAAGTAGACTAGAGGTAGCAAGTAGGAAGAAGTAGTGTTCTTAAAAATAACTGTTGTCCAGTTACTTTAAGTCTGTAGAAAATTCCTGTCGTGTGAGTAATAGATATAATCAGATTGCAAATGGTGTTGATCTATATGAATTGCCCAATAATTTATCTGACACAAAGATTCCTTGAGACTCTGAAAAAGAATCCAAATCTCACAACTTAGAAAAATTCTGCATAACACATGAAATACATGGATGGATCCGTGTAAAGCCAATGGATTAGCTTTAATCAGACCCACCATATCTATTATCTCACTAAGATATCAATAGATATCAATATGCTTACATGTCCATATGTACTTATTAGCTAATAAATTCACTGTGTACTGGAGGAAGATTTTTTCTTTTAATATTTTTAAACTAAAATGCCTCAGTATTTCTGTGATCATTGAATATAATGATTTTAAATAGCTTTATCCTTTCTTTTCAAGACTTTAATATAGACTATTAAATGTGTTGCTTCTTGAGGACTGTAATGGTGGAAGTTTACATTGGTACACCCCTCCTAGAAACTGCTCTGGCAACATGTATCAAGAGCCATGAAAAAGTTCATATTCACTTTTTTCTATCATCCTGCTATGAGAATAATTAGAGATACAACCCGAGATTTATGTAGAGGGTGCTCATTTTTTTATAGTTAATAGTGAAATAGTAGGCACAAACCTAATACAATTTTAGCAAAAGTAATAAATTAATTTTTAGGAATATAATGTAGCCATTAAAATTATTATCAAAGAATTGTTAATGACATGGAGAATAAATGTTCATGATTCAATATAATATGATTACAATTTTATTGTAAAATATATTTAATACAAAAATGTAGAAAGACAAAGAAATAGGCTCTAAGGCTTTATCAGTGTTAACCTCTGGGTAATGAAAGAGATGGGAGATTTTTATAATAAAAAAATACTGAATTATGTTACAATATTAAATTCATATGTTCTTAGCTGGTTTGTTGAAATCTAAGATGTGTGGAAGCTTGAACTTAACTATCATTGATCATATCAATAAATAATTTTTAATTTTTGAATCTTCTTAATTTTGAAAAAGCATCAATCTGATAATTAACACAAAATTTTGCTTTGCCTCACTACTGATTTGGAATATAGCATAAATATTTCATGGATCTCTGTCCTCAGAGCATCTTCATTGAAGTGAAACAATTCATTCAAGATAGAATTAGGCGAATTGAACATCTTGCGCACATTTGCATTCTTATATGTGAAGTTAATGTTTAATTTATGAAGGTAGCATGTGATTAATAAACACTTCACCACAATATAAATGAAATTTTTTGGAGAAACCACTAAACTTTTCAGGTGATAAGTAATCTGATTACTCTCCATCCTTCCAAGCCAACAAATTGCCACCAGTATGTCTTCCTAGCCTTGTGCGTACTCCTGTGGGCTCATCTTTTGTATAGTCATTCCTAATTTGAAGCCAATGCTCTCCCCTCCAAAAACAGGTTCCATAAGGTCTACTTTATTGTAAAGTTTTTCTGTATATAAAAAGAAGTCTAGAAAATACCAACCTTACTTCTCTTGGTGTTTCTATAGATGAAAGTATGTTTTTGATTGGTATTAAAAACAACAAATTTATTTTTCTTTCTATATATTTAAAATATACAGCCTATTTTCCTTCCAAGTTAATTATTAAAATTAGTTAAGTAAAATTAGGCTAATAAAGATGAAAAACCATTTGAAGATCTCCTGTGTTTAGTCATTAGTAATGACTGATTTTCTGAAAGATACATTTTTATGGGATAGAGTGTATTCCATTAGTTAAATCTCAGCAGATATTTATTGTCTGTGGCACATAGTATAAGACATGATCTCTTTCCTTCTCTCAATGAACTCACTATAACAAAGACAAGAACAAGACAAAATGTTAACTAGAATGCAAAGCAGAATTCAATGATGAGGGGGCATGCATGAATTCAGAAGTTTCAGAAAACAAAATCTCATGAAAGAGGTAACATTTGCAGTGGGCCTGGGGTAGTGAGCAGAATTTCAGTAGATGGACACTGGGGAGAAGATACTTGGAGGAATTAAGAACAAAAATATGGAGATATAAACGGTTGATCATACACAGGAAAGAACAAGCAGCCTGAGTTGACAGGAATATAATGTACATAAGGATGTAAAATAAATAATTAAGGCCACAAAAGTAGATCGGGACCTTACTTAGTATAAACAAATAGAGATCCATCTGAAGTGGGCATTTCTGCTTTTTCAGCAGTAGGATATATTAATGTAGATTTGAAACACTTTTTTTTTCAGAATAGAGAGGCCTGATACATTATATTTAAGAAAATTGTATAATTGTGGGAAAATAGAAAAACATATTTCCTAAATGTAAAATATATGGCCTTTTACTATAGATAATACATTATAAAAACATATGTACTCAGAGACTTTATTAGAATTAGCTAATAGACATGAAATGTAAATTTTTTAATATTATAAAATGGTACTTATTTTATATGGATATACACTACAGTTATTTTTACTATAATGAATCAAGAATAAAATGAATAAAAAAATTTCATCAAAAGCTGTACTGGAAGAAGCTGACTTTTACTTCAAGCAAGAGAATTTTTCATTCTAATTGTATACTCTCTTTATGTTGGAATTAAGCCAGGATATCCCACCAGCTATTAATAATTATTAGATAAATAAACTGTTTTAAATTAGTATATAAGAAGCCTAAGGAAACAATGAAAACTGAAAAGCTACTGAATTTGAATTTTTGGAGATTTTTGTTATACACATTGCTTAATGAAGTCAAAAAGTATCCATGTTTTTTAGAAAAGGAAAACTTTACTGTAATATTTGAGATTTTTAAAGTAATGTTCCTTTTGACCAGAATTATTCAAGTGATTACCCCTTATATATTAGGTAAATAATTCTCATTTACAACCTCAGAATGGTAATTTCTGAGTTGGAAAATGACTTACAAGTATTTGTTTCTGAACATTAGTAATGACTATTTTAAGTGCTGCAGCTATTAATATGTATGTGTGTGCAGATCATCTCTGATTATTACTTTGTGATGACTTGGGTGTAAATTATAAAGAAAGATATTAATTAGGTAATGTTTTGTTTCAGATTCAACCAACTCTGGAGACAACATGTATACTTTAATGAATGCAGTACCTCCTGGACCTAACAGGCCCAATGTAAATATGATTTTTTTTTTTTAATTTTGGAATGTATTTCAAGGCTCAAACTCTAAGTGTAATGAATATTCCTAGATACTATTTAAGCTTTCTCTTTTACTATCCAGAAACTTACTAGATATCCAAAAATAATCAAATCCCTTCTATGTTCTGGATTGACAAAAAATATAAAATACAAAAATGTATAACAAAAGATTGCACATCATTATAACTTAAATGTAAAACTGAACCTAATCAATTATAAAATGTTGGTGTGTGGTTTTATCTAAAATCTCAAATAGTTAATAATTAACACTATTTGAAATGACAGTTAATGTGTAATCATTGACATTCGCCTCATTTTTAGCATCACTAAATTTTTCATTGTGATTGTTTATTTCTTTTATCCTGATAAACTTGAAATAAATCAGGAAGTTGGATTTGCTTGTTTTTCTTTAGATTTTTGAAATCTGGAGTTTAAATATGGAAATGCAGCAGTTCTACATAAAGAATATGGGTGTTCTTAATAATGCATCTGGTTGTTATTTTTCCATGAAAGCTTACAGAAAATTATTTATCTATAAGACCTACATATTAACAAAAATATTTATAACAAGGTATAGTTAATACACAGACATGTATGAATATAAGGCTGCTTAGTTTAAATAAAAATCAGAAGACATAAAGGAATTTCCATAAGTATACCAAAAAACAGGAATGAAATAATTATTATAATTGAGCTTCTTAGCAGTAAAGACTTTAAAGGGAAACTTGAAATCCATCCAGTATAATATGATACTTGAAATATGGCCAGTCCAAATTGAAATGTGATGTATAAAATATACACTAGACTTTGAGGAGTTAATATGAAAAAAATAATGTAAAAGATTTTATTAAAATTTTTATACTGAATATATGCTGAAATAATTTTGATATGTAGGATAAATGAAATATATTATTAAAATTAACTTGACCTGTTTCTTTTTACTATTTAAACATGGCTGCTAGTAAATATAAGTTTACTTATGTAAGTTTGTGTTGTAGCTCGTATATTATTTCCCTTAAGCAGTACTGCCTTCAGTTATCACTATCCTCTTTATATAATCAAATAAATTGGTTTTCAGGAGAAAAGAAACAGTTTCCTATCAGTAATGTCTAAAGGGTGTTTCCGCAGTGATCTTAATGAACATTGAATATGATAATGAACAATGTTCATTTTAGAAATTTAGCAAAAATATAGAAAAGCTCTTCATAGTGCAGTTTCATATCTTAGAACTTGATATTTAAAATGGAGGGAGTGCGAGAGGAAACCCAGAGCATATGGCACTGAAGACATTTCTGTGGGCAGCTAAGCTGATACCATCCAAGTATGTTCCATTCTGGTTCTCTAACTCAATACAAAGATAAGAGATCCAAGAAAAGTAGAAGCTGATCGTGTCACTTTTTCAAATGCCATTCATCTCAGCCAGAGGTAGTAAAAGCAAATGCCTGCTGAGGGCTAGGACTGCAGTTTTTTGTGCTTCAAGCATACATACCAATAGTCTTTGTGTCTTTTAAAACACTGTGGGGGCCAGATGAAGGGACCGAACCAAGTAAGTTCAGAGGGTGTTGGCCTAACCAGCACTAGTTTTTCAGCCCAGATCTATACTATGCTTTTGACAAAGGCTGAATAAAACAGTAAGTTCAAAGTTAATTTCTTTAAGCTATCATTCTTAAGCTACCTCAAATGATAGCTTAAAAAGTTAATATTTCTTTAATTGATTTATAAATTAAATTTCTAAAATTAATTCTAAGTAAACAACTTAGAATATATAGAATCTATATATAGAATCTATATAGAGAGAATCTATAAAATGTTTATAAACCAAATAGAATATATATAAATCAATCTGTATGCTTTAAGGCTACAAAATTTTAGGCCACAGAAAGACATTATCCTGGGAAAATGTATAAGCATGTGGCTGTATGATCCCAGTGATAGAAAGCCATCTTATTTCCAAACAATCATATATATATTATATACAGTTACTGGTTGTCTGTTGAGGGCAATTGTTTTTCTCCCAAAAGCCTATTTGATTAGTAAGCATCACCACCCCATCTACACACGTAAATACACACACACCACATTCAGTATTCTGTACCATACAACATGGAAGAAATGCTTTTGGCATCAGAAATTTTAAGAACAAGTGGTTTTCAGTAGGCTATTTTAACTGTAAACATAAGATAATTATAGATAAGTTGTCTTCAAACTGGGCTCTAGATTTCCTCAGGAATATTCCAGGGAGATAAGGAAAAGACTGAGTGGGCAGGCCATGGCTTCTCCACCACCTGCTCCACCATCGTATATCAGTTCACATCTGTTTTGTACTGGGCTTCCAACTTAAAATAAAATAATCCCACTACTTTAAAAAATGTTAAATATAACTGCTGTAGAACGTCCAATTGTCATTGAACTGACATAGTTGAGACTGCCAAGAATTAACTATATTGAGCTGTCCCCAAGGAGCTAAATGTATTTAAACTACAAGATGGAATTATTTATTATGTCCATTTGAACAAAGATAGATTGGCTGCTAAGAAAAATCTTAATGTTGGCATAATAATGTTGAATTATTCTTATTAATAAGTCAATACTTTTAGCAGCTTCCTAGGAATCATCTCTGGCTTATATAGCAAGATCTGTCAATAGCAGAGAAGAGAATGTTTATCCTCTAATTTGCACTGGAATGTATGTGCTTTCTAGTTGAGAATGTCTGAAGAAAATGTGGATATAAATGAGGATTAACCTGAAGATCCAGAATATAAAGCAGATGGTATGAGGAAAGTAGGGCAGTCAGTTTCAGAATCTGTAAGGCTGAAAAAAATCTAGGAAAATAACCTCCATTATTTGGAAATGAAAATAATTTGTGGAAGTGTCTTACAATGTTAAAGATAGATATTGTAACATTAGATAAATACTTGTTTTCAGTGTGATCATAGAAATTCTCTTCATTTTTTAAAGTTTCCAATGGGCCCTGGGTCAGATGGTCCCATGGGTGGATTAGGAGGAATGGAGTCACATCACATGAATGGCTCTTTAGGTAAGGATATGCAATTTGATGTTTAGAAATCAAAACAAAACTTTTATTCTACAGAGTGGATATTACAGTTTGCAAATTGCTTTTGTATACCTTTATTTACTTTGAATTTATTTTAAAATGCTTCAACTTTCACTTCAGACTGAGACTTTACAGAATATTGGTTAGGATAACTGGAGATCATTTGAAAATCAGAAATGTGAGGATTGTTCTAACCTAGCTCTTATTCACAGGTATTTACTTTCACCTATCAAAATCTGAGTGTTTTATGATAAAAGGAGATATTGCTGCTCTGAGCACATATTACATATCCCTCACCTGGAGAGCTACAGTATCTTCTGAGCTTGTTTGTCTACGAAGGTCTATAGATGCAGTCTCAGAGGAACTTATGTTCTCTCAAGAATTTCTTGACTTTGTTTCTGTATTTTAATGTTTGTCTCTTTTAAAAATAAAATTTAATTATATTCTGGATTATCTGGATGATTTTCTTAAAAGAGAGCAGTGCCACATAATCGTGGCAAAGCAGATTTCAAGTACTATGACTAGTAGTTGAAAACATACCTCATAAATGATGCCTTCTTACCAAATGAAGCCCAGTGTCTTCACGGAGAACAAAGAGTTTCACAACAGTGAGAAATAGAGATGAGTGGCACAAAACCGATTAGATCACACAGTGCACTGTACATATAGGCAGGCCAAATACAAATCCAAAACAAAACCCATGAAACAACAACTACACTTATTTTATGTTTATATATGTTTTAAGTAACAGTAACATAAGCTAGAAGTTGACAATGGGGATAGACGCTTATGATCTTTTTTTTCTTTTGAAAAAGAACCATCTTTTACTTAAGTTGGAATAACTATGCCCATGAGTAACTTAGGTTGTACACAGATTCCACGACTCCGCCCAAACACCAGCCTCTAATACTTTGAAAAGCTCTGTAACTTCAATAATCAAGAAACTATTTGCAACCTGTTGCTAGACTTTTGAGCTTTTAAAGTCCATACTTGTTTTATATACGTACATGTGTTGCCTAGATATCAAAGCCTTAATTTGCACTGTTCAATTATGGTAGTGACTAGCCATGTGTGACTATTTAATTTTAAGTCAAAATTAAATAAAATGTAAAGTTTACTTCCTCAGCTGCACTGCCTCCTATCAAATGTACATGGCCATGTGTAGCTAATGGCTACCATAATGAAACATAGAATAGAGAAACATCTCCATCATCACACAAAGCTCTACCTGTCAGCACTGTTCTAGAATTTTATTTTTTAATGTATTGCAACATAACTCACTTTCCAATCTTTTAATTTGTAAAATTATTTTTAAAAATATGACATTTGGTCATAGAAAATTTTCAGTTATTCACTAGAATAGAATTTGAGGAAGAGTTTCACATATGCTTGGCATGTGGCTTATTACTTTTTATAATAAACATTATTACACATATTTATATCTATATAATTACATATATGCATTCAATATGTATCAATGTATTATGTATGTTTATAAGCACTAACTTTATTTGTGACTATAACTGAATGTTTTACTATTAAAATAGTAGAATATGTTTATGCCAAAAAATTAATTGTTAAAATGGTTAAAAATAAAGCTAACATGTGGCAAAGATCTGATTATTGTTCCTTGTTACCTAATGTATGATTCCACTTCTTAAGTAAGAAATTAGTATTGATTTTTCATTTCTCCCAGGAATCTACTTAAAATTACAGTATTATAAAGACATTCTTACTTTTGATGGATTGCCATGAATATTGATTGCTGTCAATTTTTTAATGTTATTAAAAATTCTTCACTTTGGTTATTATAGTAAAATATGGCTCATGATATTTTTAAATATTGCAGATGTCCATCTTATATTTTGTCAGATTTAGAAGCATCATTTCAGAAAATATATTTATCTCTCGTTGTCTATATATACATATACATACATGCATACATTTTAAAAATTTGAATTGAATATGATTTATAAGTGATCTCTCTTACATTTCATTTTCAGGAATTTATGATAATGATACTTTTCTTAATTCTACCATTACAAAAATAAACAAAAAAGATGGTTCAGAGCGAGAGGTACAGCTCATCCTTGCATTGCCATCGATGATACTTACTCACCAGACAGTATAAGAGAAAACGAATTTTCTTAAGTTTATTTATTTATTTTGAGATAGAGACCATGATCAGGGGAGGGGCAGAGAGAGAGAGGGAGAGAGAGAGAATCCTAAGCAAGTTCTGCACTGTCAGCATGGAGCCTGATGCAGGGCACAAACTCAGAAACCATAAGATCATGACCTGAGCCGAAACCAAGAGTAGGATGCTTAACCAACTGAGTCACCCAGGCACTCTGAGTAAATAATTTTTTAAGATTAAAAAATTAAGGAGATACATACTGGAAAATACAAAGAGTGTACTGCATTTATTTATATTAAAGGAATACTTAATTTGTATATGAAATTATTATCTAATAAACATTTTCTTTTCATATTTTGTTTCAGGGTCGGGAGATATGGACAGTATTTCCAAGGTGAGTATTGTATAATCTCTGGGTTTTTTGTGTTTTGGGTTGTTTATGTTTGTTTTTTGAGAGAGAGAAAACAAGCACACATGAGCAAGGGAGGGGCAGAGAGAAGGAGAGAGAATCTTAAAAAGGCTCCATACCGAGAGAACAAATAGAGGGTTACTAGAGGGGTTTTGGGAGGGTGGATGGGCTAAATGGGTAAGAGGCATTATGGAATCTACTCCTGAAATCATTTTTGGACTATATGGTAACTAACTTGGATGTAAATTAAAAAATAAAATTAAGTAAAAAAAAAAGGGGGGGGGGGTGGCGCTCCATACCTAGCACAGAGCCCAGACACAGAGTTTGATCTCACAACCATGAGATCATGACCTGAGTCGAAATCAAGAGTCAACCAGGCAACCCTCTGTGTTGTTTTTTATTTGTATTTCATTCCACATGGAACTCTTATTAAGATTGTTAGAATAACCTTATAAATTTTGTTTTTGAACAAAGTGTTTTTTTAATATGAAATTTATTGTCAAATTGGTTTCCATACAACACCCAGTGCTCATCCCAATGGGTGCCCTCCTCAATGCCCATCACCCCACTTTCCCATCCTCCCCAACCTTCAGTTTGTTCTCAGTATTTAACAGTCTCTTATGGTTTGCCTCCTTCCCTCTCTGTAATTTTTCCCCCCTTCCCCTCCCCCCCCCCGGTCTTCTCTTGAGGTTTTCAGGATCCACATATGAGTGAAAACATAAGATATCTGCCTTTCTCTGCCTGACTTATTTCTTTTAGCGTAACACTCTCCAATTCCATCCATGTTGCTACAAATGGCCAGAATTCATTCATTCTCATTGCCAAGTAATATTCCATTGTATATACAAACCACGTCTTCTTTATCCATTCATCCGTTGATGGACATTTAGGCTCTTTCCATAATTTGGCTATTGTTGAAAGTGCTGCTATAGACATTGGGGTACAAGTGCCCCTATGCATCAGCACTCCTGTATCCCTTGGGTAAATTCCTAGCAGTGCTATTGCTGGGTCATAGGGTACATCTATTTTTAATTTTTTAAGGAACCTCCACACTGTTTTCCAGAGCGGCTGCACCAGTTTGCATTCCCACCAACAGTGCAAGAGAGTTCCCATTTCTCCATATCCTCTCCAGCATTTATAGTATCCTGATTTATTCATTTTAACCACTCTGACCAGCATGAGATGGTATCTCAGTGTGGTTTTGACTTGTATTTCTCTGATGAGGAGCGACGTTGAGCATCTTTTCATGTGCCTGTTGGCCATCTGGATGTCTTCTTTAGAAAAGTGTCTATTCATGTCTTCTGCCCATTTCTTCACTGGATTATTTATTTTTCAGGGGTGAAGTTTGGTGAGTTGTTTATAGATTTTGGATGCTAGCCCTTTGTCTGATAGGTCATTTGCAAATATCTTTTCCCATTCCATTGGTTGCCTTTTAGTTTTGTTGATTGTTTCCTTTGCAGTGCAGAAGCTTTTTATCTTCATGAGGTCCCAATAGTTCATTTTTGCTTTTAATTCCCTTGCCTTTGGGGATGTGTCAAGTAAGAAATTGCTACAGCTGAGGTCACAGAGGTTTTTTCTTGCTTTTTCCTCTAGAGTTTTGATGGTTTCCTGTCTCACATTCAGGTCCTTCATCCATTTTGAGTTTATTTTTGTGAATGGTGTAAGAAAGTTGTCTGGTTTCATTCTTCTGCATGTTTCTGTCCAGTTCTCCCAGCACCATTTGTTAAAGAGACTGTCTTTTTTCCATTGGATATTCTTTCCTGCTTTGTCAAAGATTAGCTTGCCATACATTTGTGGGTCCAATTCTGGAGTCTCTATTCTATTCCATTGGTCTATGTGTCTGTTTTTTGCCAATAGCATGCTGTCTTTATGGTTACAGCTTGGTAGAGGCTAAAGTCTGGGATTGTGATGCCTCCGCTTTGGTTTTCTCCTTCAAAATTACTTTGGCTATTTGGGGTCTTTTGTGGTTCCATATGAATTTTAGGATTTCTTGTTGTAGCTTCGAGAAGAATGCTGGTGCAATTTTGATTGGCATTGCATCGAATGTGTAGTTTGCTTTGGGTAGTATTGACATTTTGACAATATTTATTCTTCCAATCCATGAGCACAGAATGTTTTTCCATTTCTCTATATCTTCTTCAATTTCCTTCATAAGCTTTCTATAGTTTTCGGAATACAGATCTTTTACATCTTTGGTTAGGTTTATTCCTAGGTATTTTATGCTTCTTGATGCAATTGTGAATAGGATCAGTTTCTTTATTTGTCTTTCAGTTGCTTCATTATTAGTATATAAGAATGCAACTGATTTCTGTACATTGATTTTGTATCCTGCGACTTTGCTGAATTCATGTATCAGTTCCAGCAGACTTTTGGTGGCGTCTATTTGGTTTTCCACGTATAATATCATGTCATCTTCAAAAAGTGAAAGATTGACTTCATCTTTGCCAATTTTGATGCCTTTGATTTCCTTTTGTTGTTGGATTGCTGATGCTAACACTTCCAACACTATGTTAAACAACAGCGGTGAGAGTGGACATCCCTGTCATGTTCCTGATCTCGGAGAAAGCTCTCAGTTTTTCCCCATTGAGGATGATGTTAGCTGTGGGCTTTTCATAAATGGCTTTTATGATGTTTAAGTATGTTCCTTCTATCCCGACTTTCTTGAGGGTATTTATTAAGAAAGGACGCTGAATTTTGTCAAATGCTTTTTCTGCAGCGATTGACAGGATCATATGGTTCTTATCTTTTCTTTTATTAATGTGATGTATCAACATTGATTGATTTGCAAATGTTGAACCAGCCCTGCAGCCCAGGAATGAATCCCTCTTGATCATGGTGTATAATTCTTTTTATATGCTGTTGAATTCGATTTGCTAGTATCTTGTTGAGAATGTTTGCATCCATATTCATCAGGGATATTAGCCTGTAGTTCTCTTTTTTTGCTGGGTCTCTGTCTGGTTTAGGCATCAAAGTAATACTGGCTTCATAGAATGAATCTGGAAGTTTTCCTTCCCTTTCTATTTTTTGGAGCAGCTTGAGAAGGATAGGTATTATCTCTGCTTTAAATGTCTGGTAGAATTCCCTAGGGAAGCCATCTGGTCCTGGACTCTTATTTGTTGGGAGATTTTTGATAACTGATTCAATTTCTTCACTGATTATGGGTCTGTCCAAATTTTGTATATCTTCCTGTTTGAGTTTTGGAAGTGTCTGGGTGCTTAGCAATTTGTCCATTTCTTCCAGGTTGTCCAGTTTGTTGGCATATAATTTTTCATAGTATTCCCTGATAATTGTTTGTATTTCTGACGGATTGGTTGTAATTCCATTTTCATTCATGATTTTATCTATTTGGCTCATCTCCCTTTTCTTTTTGAGAAGGTTAAAAAAAACCTGGCTAGAGGTTTATCAATTATGTTTATTTTTTTCAAAAAAACCAACTCTTGGTTTCATTGATCTGCTCTACAGTCTTTTTAGAATCTATATTGTTTATTTCTGCTTTGATCTTTATTATTTCTCTTCTTCTGCTGGGTTTGGGGTGTCTTTGCTGTTCTGCTTCTGTTTCCTTTAGGTGTGCTGTCAGATTTTGTATTCGGGATTTTTCTTGTCTCTTGAGATAGGCCTGGATTGCAATGTATTTTCCTCTCAGGACTGCCTTCACTGCATCCCAAAGCGTTTGGATTGTTGTATGTTCATTTTCCTTTTTTTTCCATATCTTTTTTAATTTCTTCTCTAATTGCCTGGTTGACCCATTCATTCTTTAGTAGGGTGTTCTTTAACCTCCATGCTCTTGGAGGTTTTTCAGACTTTTTCCTGTGGTTGATTTCAAGTTTCATAGCATTGTGGTCTGAAAGTGTGCATGGTATGATCTCAATTCTTGTATACTTATGAAGGGCTGTTTTGTGACCCAGTATGTGATCTATCTTGGAGAAGGTTCCATGTACACTCAAGAAGAAAGTATAGTCTGTTGCTTTGGGATGCAGAGTTCTAAATATATCTGTCAAGTCCATCTCCTTGTTTCTTTATTGACTGTGTGTCTAGATGATCTATCCATTGTTGTAAGTGGAGTATTAAAGTCCCCTGCAATTACCACATTCTTATCAATAAGGTTGCTTATGTTTGTGATTAATTGTTTTATATATTTGGGAGCTCTTGTATTCGGTACATAGACATTTACAATTGTTAGCTCTTCCTGATGGATAGACCTTGTAATTATTATATAATGCCCTTCTTCATCTCTTGTTACAATCTTTAATTTAAAGTCTAGTTTGTCTGATATAAGTGGCTACTCCAGCTTTCTTTTGAGTTCCAGTAGCATGATAGATAGTTCTCCATCCCCTCACTTTCAATCTGAAGGTGTCCTCAGGTCTGAAATGAATCTCTTGTAGACAGCAAATAGATGGCTCTTGTTTTTTATCCATTCTGATACCCTGTGTCTTTTGGCTGGAGCATTTAGTCCATTTACATTCAGTGTTATTATAGAAAGATATGGGTTTAGAGTCATTGTGATGTCTGTAGGTTTCATGCTTGTAGTGATGTCTCTGGTACTTTGTGGTCCTTGCAACATTTCACTCACAGAATCTCCCTTGGGATCTCTTGTAGAGCTGGTTTAGTGGTAATGAATTCCTTCAGGTTGTTTTTGTTTGGGAAGACCTTTATCTCTCCTTCTATTCTGAATGACAGACTTTTTGGTTAAAGGATTCTTGGCTACATATTTTTCTGTTCATCGCATTGAAGATATCCTGGCCTGCCAAGTTTCAGCAGATAGGTCTGCTACTACCCTTATGTTTCTACCTTTGTATGTTAAGGCCAGTTTATCCCTAGCTGCTTTCAGAATCCTCTTTTTATCCTTGTATTTTGCCAGTTTCACTGTGATATGTCATGCAGAAGATCAATTCAAGTTATGTCTGAAGGGAGTTCTCTGTGCCTTTTGGATTTCAATGCCTGTTTCCTTCCCCAGATCAAGAAAGTTCTCAGCTATTATTTAAGTATACCTTCAGCCCCTTTCTCTCTCTCTTCTTCTTCTTCTGGATTTCCTATGATACAGATATTGTTCCATTTGATTGCATCACTTAGTTCTCTAATTCCTCCTTCGTACTCCTGAATTTTATCTCTTTTTCTCAGCTTCCTCTTTTTCCATAATTTTATCTTCTAATTCACCTATTCTCTCCTCTGCCTCTTGAATCCATGCTGTGGCCACCTCCATTTTATTTTCCACCTCATTTATAGCATTTTTAATTCATCATGACTGTTTCTTAGTCCCTTGATCTCTGTAGCAATAGATTCTCTGCTGCCTTCTATGCTTTTTTCAAGCCCAGCGATTAATTTTATGACTATTATTCTAAATTTTTATTCCGTTATATTGCTTAAATAGGTTTTGATCAATTTGTCAGCTGTCTCTACTTTCTGAAATTTCTTTTGAGTAGAATTCTTCTGTTTCATCATTTTGGCTAGTTTTCTGTCCCTTATGCGTTTTAAAAGCTTGTTGTGTGCTCTGCACCTGTGAGCACTGCTATATTCAAGGAGGGTCATACACTGTCCAGGGCTTAGCCTTTCAGGAGGTGTTTTTTCAGGGGTTGTTACTTGCTCTCTATTGTTGTGACTTTGGTTACTTCATTATCCTACTTGTAGTAATGTTTTGGAACCTCCACCAGGTGTGCTTTGATTTGTTCCTTGGAGTAGCCCTGTAAAGGAAAAGAGATAGACAAACAGGAGACAAAAGTGAGCAAACACACAAACAAATAACACGAACAAACAAATAAACAAAAACAAAAACCTAAAGACTAAAAACAAAAAACACCAAAACACCAACTACAAATAAAGAAGAGGGTGGAGGCAGTGTTGATGGAAGAGCACATACAAAGAGTGAAATGACAGGAGCGGGGTTGGGGGGGGACAAAAAATAAACATTGATTAGGCAGAGAGACTAAAAGGCTTAATCCAGAGAGAGAGGAAACGAAAGAAGGAGGCGGGGAAAACGAAATGAAGATAAAGTTACCCAGACAGAGAAACTATATGGCTCGATTATTCCAGAGAGAGAGAAAGGAGTGTAAAGCAGGAGGTGTAGAACATGTATCAAGAAAATGGATTAAATATGTCTGTTTAGACAGACCAATAACCAGAGTAAACAGCCTACAGGAGGGAAGAGATAAGGAGAAGAAATGGAGGGGTGGGGGTGGGGGGAGAATATATCTGTATATCCAGAATTGACCTAGAGTTAATCCAGGTAATGCTGCATCGCTTGTAGGTAGTAGCTGTCTGCAGAGTCTGTGCCGCTCCAGTGGATATGCAATCACCCAGTGCAAAGGGTCGTGGTTTGGCATATTCTGGACCCACCTCCACTATGGGCCCTGGGAGTGATCCCTGAGGCCCCACCTTGGTGGTGGTGGTGGTGGTGGTGGTGGTGGTGGTGGTGGATGGAAATGGTGGTTCCCCAGTATCTTCTCCATGGAGACGACCCAGTGGACTCAGTTTGAGTCGTCCTCACTGTGCCGCGGGCACAGACGGGGCGGTCCTTCTCTCTCCACCAATCCCCTGACCCTGCACTTGGCTAGGATTCAAAGTTCTGCTCCTTGCACTCTGGTGCTGGGGAAGCGCCTCTCAGTGCAGTGATACGTGGTCCGGCTGGCTTTGTCTGTGCCACAGCACTTCAGGGAGGACGGCCTTCTCCTACTGCAGACTGAGCCGCCGCCCTTGCCTCAAGCCCCAGGGGTGGCAGACGCAGGTAGCCTTTGTCTTTTCCCACAGCACTCCAGGGAGACAGCTGCCTTTTCCTCCTGCGGACTGCGCCCTCAGCCCAGCCACTGCACCCCGGGGATGGTGGTGGCAGGCAGGTTCTGTACTATTGCGCAGCCGTCCAGGGAGGGAACCACTTTCTCCAGCTGCAGACTTAGCCCCTGACCTACTACCGCACCCATGACTGGCTCCCCTCCTCCCCAGGTGCAGGAAGAGGGAGCCAGCCCCAGTCCGGAGAAAGCCCCACAGTTAGAGATTGGATCCCTCTGTCTCAGTCCCAGGTCTTTCTCCTGTCCAGATATGGTCCTGCACTTCTCTAGCCACTCTTTCTCTTCCCTTTGTCTCTCTGCAGAAGGGGATCCCTCCCCTCCGTGCCCACGTGGGCTTTTTTTTTTATCTCCTCCAGTTCACAGTTAGGCACCTATCTTTTTTCCAGCTTTCCCATTTTCTTCCTAGTAGATTCGGTCTCTTTTCCTCCCAGGCTCTGGTGTTCAAAGTCCTTTGGCTTCTACACTTATTTGTTTGAGAAATGCTGGAAGTATGGATTCCCCCTACTTCTCCACCATGTTGGCCCCTGAACAAGTGTTTGAAAATAGAGGTACAGATATAATTAAGTGGAAGTTAAAAATGATCAATGCATATAACGGGAAAGGGTAAAATTAGTTTTTTAACATGGTAAGATTCATTTACAAGACATACTGTATACATGATTAATTGATACCCAAGTAATAACCAATTTAACCACCTTTATTATGTCACTCATTTATAAAGCAAATTGACATAGTCTAGATAATCTTTTGAAAATGTAAAGAAGTCTAGAGCAACTTAAGGAGAGAGGGACTTGGAAAGATGTTGTTATACGTTATATGTTATAAGGGCATTGCATTTATACATCTCATTTGTCTTTCAGACCTTTATTAGGCAATGCTGACATCCTCAATTATTATTCTAGTTCCCCAGAATAGAATAGGAAAGTAATTAGAAGAAAATTATATTAATACAAGTAGGAAAGAGAGCCTTCTAATAGCTTCTGTCTGTGTTTTTCCTCCTCCGATAGTTTAAGTATTTAAAATTAATCCTTTGCTAAGATGCCTTACTTTTTTTTTATGAAGAATACCTAAATACTTTTTAGGTCATGATAAATTTAAAATAGTTCTCTGTGGGTCAAAATATATTTAAAATGGCTGATAAGAAATAATTATTAACTACCATTAGAATGATTCTCTTAGAAGTCTGCTTTATATCAATAAATACCAAAATTCATTAAAGGGCAACTTCATTTTTAATCCTACTTCTAATTTATATTCATGTATAATAATTGGTGCCAAGAAAAATAAAGTAAGATTGATTGAGCTACAAAACCTTTTAAATGAAGACTTCAAGCTAAAAAGAAAAAAGAGAGAGAGAGAGAGACAAAGAGAGTGTAACTGGCATGCCAACATTACGTCTACATTGCCTGGCAGCTTGGCCTTACAAGTAGTATATGCACTTTGCATATCTATGTTTAGGGACCATCAGGAAAGTCTTTTTCTTTTCTTAAAATAGATAAATATTTGTGGTCATAAGTATCATTATAAAGAAGCACTAGCTTACTTATGTGATGAATGGGTAAAACTGTCAAAAGGCCTGTTTTCAAAATAAGATTCACTGTATAATTCCATTAGAACCATCTCTCTGGGAAACACCTTTACAAGTCACATGACCATGATTGTATCGTCTGTCTTCGATATCTAACAATTGGTATTAGCTGAATTATGCTTTGTGGTCACCACTAAAATTTCTAATTTTGTATTTGAGAAGTGTATTCTAGTGTCTAAAGATGATTTTTTTTATTACATGAAGATGGGATCATCCAGAGTGCTTAACATCATCTTTCTGAAATTTCCACTAATGACCAGTATTTTGGTACACCAGACAGATGTAAACAAAATTCTATATGGGAAGGTACACTTGGCTAATACCAATTGTTAGATCCCTAAGACAGCCAATACAATTTGTTTTTTCAAGTTTTTATTTAAATTCCAGTTAGTTAATATATAGTATAATATTAGTTTCAGGAGTACAGTTTAGTGATTCATCACTTACATATAACACCCAGGGCTCATCACAACAAGGGCCTTCCTTAATACCCATCACCCATTTAGCCCATCTCCCTGTCCACCTCCTGAAAAAGTACTTTGTAATTTATAAAGCACTTTGGAAATTTTAAAGATTCATAATGACAAATTAAATACCATCTTCTAATCTGCCCTCATATCAGATCTATTGTGATTCCTTCCATGCTAATTTTTCCATTCCTATTTCCGGAGACAAGTTTTTCCACTGTCCTGTGCCTACTGCTGATAACATTCTCTTGCTTGGTGATGTAGTGCTTATTCTTTAAGCATTAATTGACTACCAAGTGTGTACTTTTGTAGCCTTGTGCACTATGTGGAGATATAAGAGACTTCTTCAAATACAAACATAATTTCTGTCCTCAAGTGGTTAGGCAGGAGTTCCTTCACTCAGTAAACATTAATGTACCAAGGCATTATGTCTGCCAGGCTCTGAAAACCCGAAGTTAAACAAGGTATTATCTCTGCCCTCTAGGAGCTCAGTATAACTGAGCAGACCAAAGACAATAAGGAAAAACTTACACAAAGCAAAGTTCAAATACATTTCACTTAACATAAGAGTTTTCCCCAAGTAATAAACATGTCATTTAACAATATTCTAGAAATGAGTAGTTGTGTCTGCCTTCCGATGAGCTCCTCTGCAGCTCATTTCTGCACTGTCCCTGTTCCAGGTTCGTGGGGTTCAGGGCTCTAACTGCATGATGATACCACTGGTGTCTCTTGTATGTCCACTACCTTTTTTTCTTTAATCAGCAGCATCATGTATATCTCCATCACCCCCAATTATTTCTCTCCCTACCTCTTTCCATTCACAGCCTAATTATTTCAGATTTTTATTTCATGCTATCCACATTATCACTAACTTCATTTCCCCACCTTCTTCCTTTTCCAGCAGAAGACCAGTTCTCTCAAGAAACTCTCCTCCCTTTTCTCTTGTTTCCTGGGTTCATTCCTTTTCATCCTATTCTTTTTCTAGCCATTTTTATTTGTGAATCATAAGACAGTTTGGGCCATTACTGCTTAACAGTTTTGTTCAAAATCCCTCTTAGGTTTCCAGGTACATCTTTTTTGTTCTCCAATTAGACCTGTATTTTGTTAAGTGCCAGTATTACATTTTTTAAAAATTTCTTACTCCTTTTTTAATGTTGTTTACTAGTACTACTTATATCCCTTTTCTACCTTTTTATTGTAAAATACTCTATATTATCCTTCTTATATGTAAGCTAATAAAGAGTATTGAACCTCTGAGAATCAGAAAATTTGGTTCTCCTACCTAAAAATTGGGTCAACATGTTATTTCATTTCTCTTAGGCTTAGTTTCCTTAGCTGTAAAATAGAGCTTGTAGTTCATCCCCTGTCTTCTTCATAAAACTGTTGAGAGTAAAGTGTAAACATATGCTAGGGCTCTAAAGCAATATACAGATATTAAATATCTTCCTCCTCACTAGTTATGCTATCTTTTGTCAGCAAGGCTAGACACACTGTCACCTGCATTTTTGGTAGCACTGTTTCAGTGGCACAAGGAGCTCAGAACTCCAAATAGAGAGTTTTAAAATTATTTCTTGCTCGGTTGAGAATTACTAGTAAAACTCACATGCATCTCTCTCAAAATGCAGAATTCACCTTTAATTTAGGAGTCCAGAAGTCACCCATTTAATCAATAGGACGAAAATATTTTCCCTTGGAGTTCTTTTAGAAGTTGGGGATTGAGACGAGCATATGGTTTATTTTCTTAGAAGGAAATAATGTAAATAAATTCTGCAGTTCACATTAACATACTTAACACTTATATATTTAGTTTGAAAAAAAAAACATATCAGAGAAGGCCAGATCTGATCATATCACACTTAATGAATTATCCAAAAGGTCTTTTTAACCTAAAGGTTTCTGAGTCAAGAACCTCAGTTCCAGTTAAAGATCCCACACCCTTCACAGGGGAGCTATTCAACACCATAGATCTCTGCCATCTTCTCAGTTTGGCTTGGGCTCTAACTCCCTTTTATCCCCTGGGAGAACCATGACTGACATTTTGTTCTTTTGGGGGGCTGGCAGAGTCAAAACAACACTCCATAAAACTTGTTATTGGCAGGCTCTGAGGAAGTGATTCAAATCCACCTCTAGAGGGCTTCAAATAATATCAATATTATTTTATTCCAATTATGGGCTGAGTCAAAATTTATGTACATGTGCACTTTTTTTAATAGCTTGAAAAGGCTGGAACAATTTCTGAAGGTGGGTAAAAGAAAGGACAGTAACTTACTAATTAAGAGATGACATGGAAAAATACTTGCAAGATAAAATGAGAGAATAGAGGGTCTAAGAGAATTAAATGCGTTAGCCAGAGGAAATGTGTGTGTGTGTGTGTGTGTGTGTGTGTGTGTGTGTGTGTATGTGCATCCTCCCTCATATAACATTCATATATGAAGTTATAGCTTAAGAGAAAAACATTCCAGTTTGAAGAAAGGGTAATTGAGAAAGTAATAAAATCCCTTGAAGATGGGATCAGTATAATACTAATTATACTTTTATAAGCTAAATTCTTAGAGTATAAGTAGGAAATACAGTACATTGTAACTGAAGTAAGAAATGTAAACAGAGTGCCTAATGTAGTTAAAAGTGATCTTCACTTGGATTTTCTTGTACTCCCTTCTCCCTATGTGCTCAAGCTATCAGAGTGCCTTTTTGATCTAAGCCCTTTTTGTGTGTATTATGTTCTTGCCTTGATGAAATCTACTGGAAACACTGCAAACAAACATAGCTATTGTTAAATATAACATACACACAGTTCATGGAGACCCACACTCATAACCTGTTTCGAGCTGGTGTTTGGAACCACTGTCTTGTTTCTTAGACACCAGTAATAAGTGTGTCTTTTAGCCTGTATCATTATCAGGTTATTCACTGATCATGTATAGTACAATTTTCATAAGACTCTGCATTAATAAATTTTTGTTGTTTTCACCGTTTGCAGATTACTTTAGGTTAAAAAAATAATAATAACAAACAAAGGTTTGTCCTATCATTTGAAGATTTTCAAATATGCTTACTGAGCTGAATAAGTTTCAGAGATCTGATATTAGCTGTTTTGTATGTTGAATGTGTCCTTTTAATCTTCCTCTCAATGTTCTTATATATCTTCCTCCCACACCCAAAAAGCATATACTGGTGAGCCACCATGCGATGAATAGATTGCATGGAAAACAGAAACAATAAGAGAGGTGTTGTGTAAATATTTAAATAATAATGCAGTGTCATTTTCAAATTTTTAATATTTTGAAATCAGCATTTTGAGTCAAGAATTAGACTTGAAGTTAGCTAACTTTCAAAATTGTAAATCAAGAAGTGATGCATGGGACAGTATGGAAGAAACAGGGAGCACCTTAACTGCATCAGAGATGTGCTACTCATTTCAGGGTACTTCGGGTACCACGGGAAACATGTTAGTTACACAGGAATGAAGAAGTTTGCAAGTGCATCTTTAAATACCCTTATATAGAGAATTATTTTTTATTCTGGGATTACCAATTTCTTACTTATATATAAATTAATAGACATCTGCTTTCACCAAATAGATTTTGGCTAAGGCTTACAAAATTTGTATAAATTTAGTTTTCTTTTTGAACCAAATCAGCATTAACATTCCTGTTTTCAAGGAACAGTTGATTATGTAGTTAATAATTTTAATAATTAATGAGCTATGAAATAATAATACACTTATTTAAATTTTACTTAAATTTTTTTTCAGGAAATGAAGTTATCTATGTTCATTTGAAAGTAGTTACTTTTCTGTATACTTGGGGAACTAACATATTCAGAGAAAAATTTATCCAAAAAAAAAAAAAAAAAAAGAATCCTCTTTATGCTATTAACTGTGGTTCCCCAGCCCTTGGGGTTCATTGGCAAATCGAGCTCCTATGGACTTCAGAGGATCCTTGTTCTCAGATCTTCCCTGTAGGGTGCACAGCAGGACAAGATATAAGCTGTATTTCCACCAGTTCATCTACCTGTCTCTGCTTTACAGTTTAACTATATTCCAAAACAGCATATATTCTTCTGGGAATAACTCATTCATGAAATTTTAATTTTTATGACATAACTTTGTTTTAGTTAAGTCAAAATCTTCAGAGCAATTTTCTTTTAAAAATCTAGAACTTATTCAAAAACAGAATATAAAATAGAAATGGCTTAGAAAAACTCTAAAATCTGTCTTCCATTTGAAATAACAAATAAAAAATTTTAACCTTGAAGTTGATTTCTACAAGTCAATAAATTAGACCTTGGAAGAGTCCCTCAGTCACAGTTGCAGTGCTGTGTGAACATGCTTTATATGGCAGTGCCATTCTGTATTTCCTGTTGGTATGGAGTAGCAGATGACCTCCCACAGCTAACACTGCACAGTAATAACAAGACTAGCAAATTTAAGTAGAATATGAAGCAATATACAGCTAACTTATTAGTGTTTGATTAGATTGCTCCTATCAGCCATTTTATCTTAAAAGAGCATTTCAAAGTAAATCTACTCAAACTAATGATAGGAAAAGATTCTAAAGCAGTTTACTTTGGGCCTTCTTTTCCTCTACAAGTGCACATTGGATTCACAAGTCCTCAGGTAGTTCTCTTGTTCCTAACTATACTTGTCAACCATCTTCCTTTTTCCCTACAGTTCATATAAACAAAAATAGTTGAAATAGTGTTACTACGTAAGCCACATGTAGAATTAAGGGGAAATATCCTCAAACAGTGAGCTTTTGAAGTTTGTTTAGTAAAATCACCAAGGCAAGTTACTGTTCCATCGTTCCTGATCAGTGGGTAGGCTCTCTTCATCATGCCCCTGCTGAGAATGTTTTTTAAACTCTATGGTTCTAGGAACTCTATAAACTGAGGGTGGGAAATTGAATAAACATTGATTCTGAGACGAAGAAGAAAGTTGTGGTGGGTTATTTTGGGGTTTTGTTTGTTTGTTTTTTAATTTCCATTTGGGAAAGCATTAGTACTTGTCAAGGTGTAAAGAATGAACTAGGATGCACAGTAGAAGTCTAAGATTAGAATTATAAGTCTGCTTTGTCCTTAGAGATGCTGCTGTAGATTTCATTTTTGAAACACTACAATGCAAGAGGGAAATTAAAATCTTTAACAATGCCTTGTTTTCTAAATCTTGTTTACAGAATTCACCCAATAATATGAGCCTGAGTAATCAACCGGGCACTCCAAGGGATGATGGCGAAATGGGGGGAAATTTCTTAAATCCTTTTCAGAGTGAGAGTGTAAGTATTCCTTTGCCTACATTATTATGTCCAAAATTGATTTCTGAAGCTTTCCTTTTAGAATTATTCATAAAGCCATTATTATGATTATTTATCTAGAGCTCAGCAGGTTCATATTTCAAAAGTTAGAAAATTAAGTGAAATTTCTTTGGAATAATTAAAAAAATAAACTTGTTCCTTTTTTGCTCCTATTCTGTACACATAGTTACAAAAACAAAAACTATAAAATTTTCTTGTAGAGAACATCCACTATAAAGGAACAATGCTGGAAACAAGTTGCATATTGGATAGTTTTTACAAGTTTTCACGTTACTAAAATGGCTTGAGTAACTGCAAAACCAGGTCTGTTCTCAGATCTAGACTCTGAATGTCCTCTGTAAGATATCTACTTCATGCACTAGACATCACTCAAGAGAAGGCCAGTATTGGTGGTCATTTAGCCTGTTATTTCCTTGTAACCTGAGCTGGACACCAGAGTCATTTTTTTAATATGATTACTGCGTTAAGCAAAGGCAGTATTCCATATCTCCATAGAAGCAGACAGGAGCAAAAAGAGAAGTAATAAAATTCATTCACTCATTTAACAATTACTGAGCACTTAAAAACAGGCCAAAGCAATATGCTACACACTGGAGAGACCAAAAAGACAATATGGTATCTTTTCTCAAGGAGTTATTACATAAAACAGTGATTTTTTTAACCTAATATTTCACACTAAAAACACCTACAGAATTTTTAAAAAATACATTTTCCCAGAACTCTCCCTAGACCTAGTGAATCAGAATTTCTAGGAGTGGTACTGGGCATTCTTGAAAATGAAAAAGCTTTGTCAGTGATGCTGATGTACATTCTCTGCTAATAACTTCTGAATTGGAATATAGCGTAAAGGATTTCAAAATCCAAACTAATTTCATCTTTATAGCATCAGTGCCCACACATACGGATTTCCATCATTAAAATCAGAGGAGAAAACTTCCCTCATTTTGCCCTAACACAACCTTCACTAGAGGTGATACTATTAGAATTTGAAACTGTGGCTAGTAACAAATATGCTTTTGCATGGAGTAGCTGCTTTGAGCCTAAGATTGGGTGTTCTGTGGGTTCTTTTACTTCTTCCTATCAACCTAACACCTCTGCGTGAGGTAAGACTCCCTGTTTTTAGACTTTAGTTCTGTTAAAACTAGAAATAAAATTATACTAATCTTTATCTGTATAAACCTTATACTGATCTTTATCTGTACATGATTAGTGAGGACAAAGAATGTACACATAAAAATTCATGTAAAAAATCAGAAGACTAGCTTGTCATAATGCTTAGGATTATAGGAACCGTTTTTTAGATACTGGTTTTCACTAGTTTGCTTCAAGACTATGGACAAAAATTAAATGGACTACCATTTTAATTAGTTAATGTTGGCTTTATCTAATTAGAAACATTTATTTCCTTTCTTGCTAATTCTTTCAGCAATAAAATGGTATCATTCAGTGAGGTATGTGATACTTAGTTTAGTCCAACATTTCTTGAGCCTCTAATATGTAATGTGCTTGGTTAAGGACAAAGTATTCTGAGATAAATATAACACGTCACTAACCTCAAAGAATGCCATTTGATGGGAAGAACATGGTTAAAACTAATTAAACCCTAAGTCAGATTAATAGGTGTTATAATAGATATAAGCCAGTTTGTTTTTTAAGTATAAAGGAAATTATTAATTTGGGATTGGAGAAGAAAACTTTTTTAAAAGGTCCCACATGACTGTTGTTTCGGGGACAGGGACAACAGACCTCTCCCCTCTCCTTTCCTAGATTAGTCCTTGGTGACTGCTGCCTTGTTATACATTCAGCAGAGAGGTGCCACTTTAGAGCTGGCATCAGAGAGCTCTCCATGGGGATCAAAGAATCAGATATCACAGGACCTGAAAAACTTCTTTGCATGGAATAAATAAGAGCCTCACCCTTTAACCTTAACTGGACTATGCACATGCAAAACAGTCAATCTTTTTCTAAGTATGTGCATAGGAGAGAGAGCATCTGGAGCTGGGCTCCTCCCATCCCTGACTCCTGGCCCAGCCTGACTATTCCAGAAGCCAAGAAGAAGGTAAAATGCCAGACTGCTGTATAGAGTTAGCAGAAAACAAAAGCTCCCTCCCATCCCTTCCTTCCCTCTGTCCTGTCCCCACTTGAAAAGCCCCCAAAGGAAAAACAATTGGATGATGATTGAGGAACTGTACCACCACCTAGAGACAGTACAGCCTTGTAAGCATGTCCACACTAGCTGCTCCACTCTTTTGTCTGCCCGTTGAGGACTCTGCTGTATTATGAATGATGCAATTGTTATGGCTTTCTGCATCACATCACCACACATTTTTGTTTAGACCTTTTTAAAAGTTCAAGAAATGAGGAGCAGAGAGAAAGGAAGACAAAAGACAAATCTGAGGCATTAAAGTAAATTAAAGTAAAAATAGGCTAGGTATCCAATAAGTTAACTTTCCCGTAATCAAGGAAAAATAGAACCATATAAAGAATTCAAAAAGAAATCATTTTTGAATGAATGAACATGTATGTTCTAGTGTTTTTATAATGTATATAACTCTGAAAAGCACATACTTTGGAGTAATCTGCCTTTTGAGGATTTGTCAGTCCTATCTTGAAGTCAAACCACATAAGGAGGCCTGGAAAGAGTGAACATCTACTGAGTGCTTTTTATGTAGCAGCCACTATCCTAGTCACTTCACACATGCTACTTCATTTAATTAATATTTATAGAAACAAAATACCCAACCCAGAGTCAGAAACCTTGCAGTGCCAACATGCAACTCATAGAAAAATCTGAATCAAATGTTTCACTACTCAGCCTTTTTTTGGAATCCTAAACAAGACCATTATTTCAAGAAACAAACACGCCCCCTAGTGTTCAAATTCTGTAAAATGTTTGTTTTTGAAAATCTAGAATGCAAAAAGGCTTATTTCAGAAAGTAGTTTTTCATGCTTCTCCTGTAAAGAAAGCAGTTAGTCTTATTTATTGAATTAATTTAGCAGAGTATTTTACTCCATGGCAATGAACGGTAATCAATTGAGTAAAAGTGATATTAAAAATCATGGTCTCTACTAGGAATTATAAACAAGATGATAGGTCGTCTCCTATTACCCTTACTCCCCTTAGTCATTTTCTGTTATAAAGGTATCATATACATCCAAATTTTCTTTTATACAGTCACATAAACACTGAATTTATTTCACTTTAGTTCAGTTCAGAGTCGCTGTACTATTCTTTATCTCTCATTAAGAAAATAAAATATATCTAGATGCTTAAAAATAGAAATGATGTAAGATCTGAAGTGTTCTCGAAGTGTTTAAACAGGAATTTATGCACACTGTGCAAAGACTGAATGGGTGTTTGGTGGGTTCCATGCTTTGTGAACTGTGTATAGTAAGGGGAAAATCACAAATTCGCTAGTTTATACCAAGACATGCCATTTCAAAATATATTTTACATAAAAAAGTAAAATCAATTAGTATACATTTGAAATTATATCTTTAGGGTTTTGTTTGTTTGTTTGTTTTTGTTAAACCAAACAGTTAATGACTTTGTAAGAGCCATTATATCATCTGATTAAGGAGAACCAGACTCACAGAATAGTTTGGAAGCAGGGCAACCTCATATCACAGCATTTTGGCACAAACATTACAATACATCATCCCATATTGATGCAGCAGTACAATAGAAACATTGTAGTGTCGTCTCCGGACAGTACACCATGAATATTTTATGTCTCTAGATACGAGACGCCATTTAACACCTACTCTTCCTTTACTTTAGGAAAACCGTAAGCCACTTCTCTTACATGTTGAAGAATAGTAATCAATACCCGAATTCCTTTATGCTTGCACATTCTGTGAGTCTTCCTAGAAATTTGTAATTTCCCTTATTTTACTTGGATGAAGCAGTTTCAATAAAAGCAGTAGCAGATGAGCAGTTTACAACCTCAGCAGTGCAAACAGCACATTGCCCATATGGACGCTCACACATCTATACATATCTACCAAACCAAATACACTTAGAGCATCAATTTACAGTTACTGGTACTATTCAAAAATTATATTAAATGCTTGGGACTTCTTCTGAGTTGTATTGCGTGAAGCAGATGCTTCTATCTTTTCTGACTGAATCTAGCCCTTATTTTTTTTTAATCCTGATTATTCAGAATGTGTATGAAAAGAGATAGTTTCTAGAGTTAATTATGACTTATCTAGAAATTTTTTTTTCAGAAACTTCTTTTGAAGTGCTTTCTGAAATGCTTCAGTATCTTTTACTGTTTTTAGATGATTGCCACCGTATACCCATAAAATCCTTTTTCTTAAAACAGTGATTGATGATCTTGCTATGGTTTTTAAATTTAAATTAATTAAAATAAAATTTTGATTTTAAAATTTTCAGCTCCTAAATTGCACTAGCTACAGTTTAAGAGTTCAGTAGCCATATGTGGCTAATGACTCTTACATTGAACAACAAACACAGAATAGAATGTATCCATCATCACAGAAAGTTCTATTGAACAGCACTGATGGGATCACCACTTTTATTGTAATAGTAGCCATAGAAAGCATAGATTACACTTTCCCATGCCCACTTTGCCATATTCTCTAATTTCTTCTATTTAGTAAAAGCTTGGTATCCATGTATTTTCTTTTTTAATTCTTCCCCCTAAAGGTCATATATGCAAATGTAATTCTGTCTGTGAAAGGCTGTGGATAGTTCACTGAAGCTTGCTGTCATTATTTATAATGGGAGATTTGCACGGTATCTTCTGTTGAAATGAAGGCATATCCCCCTCTGGCACAGGGGCAAGGTGGGCTCCATTTCATCAGGTTTTGTCTGGTTGCTTTGGGATTTAGGTATTGCTTTGTTCTGCTGTGCTTTTTTGCTGCCACTATCAAGGGTGAAGACGAAGAGGTTTTTCTGTCAAACTGCATCCCCTTCTCTTTGGAAGTCTCCCCCTTTTTATCACCGTACTCACAATCCAACATTAGAGTCAGTGACATATATAATTTAGCTTTCCTAAAAGGAAATTTGAGGCTATTAAGTGATTATCAAGTAGATTTTCCATGATTTGACCTGCATTTAAAGGATTAACAATCATCCCCCTATGATCCAGTGACCCGTTTTCAAGCCCACTCATCCACCTTTTCTCAGGATCAATGACGGTTTTGGCTTGAGCCTAGATTTACCCCTAATGACTTTCTGTCCAGACTTCTACCAGCTGAGCGATTCCCCAGGGCATCCTGCTTTCCCTGTAAAATCCATCCTTCTCTCAATACACACCTTACACCTCATTTCTGGTTCCTGCAGTACCTCAGCTCATCTAGAATTTACTTCATTCGGTTTGGCCTGCTCTCTTTTTTAAAAGTTCACACTCCCCTTTCCAAGATCATTACTTTTCCTTTGGAATGCCCTACTGCCTGGAACCAATGTCCTTGACTTCACCTGCCTCTTTCCATGAGGCACAATCCTTATTAACATGTTTAAAGGAATTCTCCTTTGGCCTGGTCCTCAGCAAATATTTTTTTAACAAAACATGTAAAATATCTAAGGGTTTACATTTACATTTTCATCTAGAAACCCTGTTCATCTGGAGATCATTGCCATTTGGGAGTGGATGCCCTCCCCACATCTCAGACAGTCTGGCACTATGCTGTCCAAGATGGAACCCACCAGCTACATGGGAATATTTAAGTTTAAATAAATTAAGTAATATTAAAATTACAGTTCCTCAGCCAAACTAGCCCATTTCATGTGCTCAGTGGCCACCTGTGGCTAGTGTCTTCTGTGTTGAACGGCACAGAAGAAAGTGTTGAAGAAAGCTCTGTCAGACAGTATTGCTCTGGAGCTTTTCTGTCACACACAGTCCATTCCTCAAGAATACAAGTGTAGATAGGCATAATTATCACAATAATTGCCATCTGTTCCTCTCTCAATAATTTCTGAAAGCCTCACCTTTTACCAATTGTCAGCCTCATCAAACTGAAAAGTTATGTGTAACAACAGTACCCCCTGCTCCCACCCTAAAAATATTGTGGACTGAAATTGGAACCACAGATTAGAGGAAGACACTTACATCCTTAAATGTAAATCAGACTCTTAAGTATTCTAAACACTTTATGAGAACGTCCTAGGGCCAGCTGGGAGTTGTTTTTTGTTTTGCTTTATTCTGTTTCCCTTACACTATTAATTAAACATTTACTGAACACTTTCTGTATATTCAGTAAATACATGGTTTTAAAGATTTTAGATTTAATACTCCCCAAGTTCCTTTAAGATAAATGCTATTATTAAACCCATTTCACCCATGAAGAAACTGAAGCACAAAGAGGTCAGGTAATATAGTTACTAAGTTTACATAGTTAGTAGGTAGTTAGGCTGTCCCTCATACTTATTTCATTATGGATTGGATTTACCCAGATTGTTACAAATGCCCACAAAACATGAATCTGGCTAGAAGGAGATGACTGAGGGCCTGGGTAATTATCAGCCATCTGAGTGCAGAGAGAGAGGGAGACTGGTCGCTTTCCAGAGGAAATATTATAAATTTCAGGACCTAGTCAATTCTATATAAATTTACTCTTTTATAGCTTCTTATTTTTATGTTAAAGGCTTGAGCATAAAAGATTTCAAGACGTTAAAATCCATGGTTACTACTGTTTACCAAGAAGAACATTAGTGGTCTGTAAAAGAATTGTTGTTAAAATATGGATTCTTTTTTCTTTCTAGTACTCCCCTAGCATGACAATGAGTGTGTGATCCATTACCAAGTCTCCTCATGAAAACCACAGTGAGTCAGCCCTTCACAGAACTACTACGGAAGAAAATTATTCATCACAGTGTACAGTTAAACAAAGGAATCTCAGTCACACCAAACCAACCTTTTTATTTCCTGCTCTCTCCCCTATTTTTTGAAGAAAGCGGGTCCAAACGTGATTCAAACAACTGTACAGAGCGGCATATTAGAATTGCCCTAAACTGAACTGCAAATAATTATCTGTGTATGTATATGTGTGGGTCAGAGAATGTATTGTATATGTGTATGTTATACGGACATATGCACATACATACATTGACCCACAGGACATTGTAAAATATTATTACATGACATCTTAAGTAGAAGTAAGTAGGGACTTTTATTCCATCCTTTTTTTCACGTTTACATTTTAATTATTAAAAGTTGCTCCTGCCCCTCCCTGAACTATTTTGTGCTGTGTATATCACTGCTTTATATAAGTTATTTTTTAAGGTGAACTCAGATGTTATGGTTTTGTAAATGTCTGCAATCATGGATAGGAATAAAATTGCTTATTTGAGAGCTTTCATTAAATTGCGTCTGATGCAAGTTACCCTGTGAATCACAAAGTGTACTGTCTCAAAAAAAAAAAAAAAAAAAGAAGAAGAAGAAGGTGTGTCCTCATCCTCTGTCAGATCAAACAATTTCTCAGTTACCTTTAGTGAAAAGTATTTTGTAGTTTTTATTTAGGAAAACTACTTAAACTGGGGCCCAACACCATATATTTCTGCAAGAATTGCTTTAGATGGAATTCTTGATTTGTCTTTGATGATACAGAAAATCATTAATTAGCCCCACCTGCTTAGACCATAGCAATAAAATGACAGGGGTCGTCATATTTTTAGAAATATATTTTCTGTCTAACATGATGGAGCCCAGAAGTGATAACAAAACCATTTGCTTGAAATTGTCACTTCTCACCAGGAATAGTAGGGCTAAATTTTTAATAACATGCTAATGGAAAATGGTATCTGATTTTTACTCAGACTTCTTGTGAACATTTCCACATAGACACTGCAAAGAATATACATTCAAATGACTGAGACTTTCAGCAGAAGGGGAAAAGAGTTTTTACTGCACCCAAGGGGCTCTGAAGTGCTGCTTTTCTATCTGGGTAACTTGCTTACTAGCCGCAGAACTGACTGGTAACAGTCCCATCTGTGAATACCTCACTAGCAGCAAAGCCCCTGCTCTGTTCCCAGGATATAAGACTTTTGTTTAGAGGGAAATCATTTGTAGTAACTATATTCATCTGGCCATTGACTTCAGCAGGCTAAATCTGCATTGTGTAACTGTTCAGAAAAGAATGCATAAATGTTAAAAATTAAAGAAAAAAACAAAACACTTCCCTTACGCTAAAGCACATTGTTCTGAGGCGCTTTGCATATCTTTTGGGGGTTTTGTGTTCAGTCTTACATACAGACACCGAAATTATAATAGAAAAATGTGAAGACTTTAATTTTAGACTCTACAAGATAAGTTGGCGATCCTTTCTGTTAAAATTGTGATACAAATAACCATTGGTAAACATCAACTACATATCCAAACTCCAGAGCAAAGAATTTGAAAAAGTATTGTTTAATTGCAGGTAAGAGGAATCCTCCTTCCTTTAGGCTTATGGTCTCCAAAGTGAAAATTTAGCAGTATATTTGCTAGTTCCTTGTCCCAGATGACTTATTTCTCTCAAATCCATAATGATTTATTCCCTCTGAAAATAAGATTTTGCCTGTGCATGACAGGGATGCTGGGCAGAACTGTTGAAGGGGGATAAAGATGCTGAATTAAATTTATGTCCCAGATTTAAACTCTAATCAAATGAGTCACCATTAATCCAACAGTGTGGGGGAGCCTAGGACTGCACACTGGAGAACAGCTTCAAGTTTTCAAGCTGCAGAGAACTTTCATGAAAAAGTCAAATTAGAAAGTCTTTAACTCAAGCCAAGGTAGTCTGAAGACACTTCGTGTAGACATGTGAATTTACCAAGAATAATTTTAACTTTCACTTTTTATAATTGTGTGAACATTTTCAACCCTGTGATTATTAAGCTTAATCTTACAATGCTAGACATTTCAACGTTTTTTGACTATTCATTCCATTGTTACTGATCTTGAATTTCTTTTATTTGCCTTCTAAGAAGGTATTGTTTCTCACTATCACAAAGAATCATGAACCCAATTATACTTCTCCTTATTTCAGGGGTAATATTAGAATATAAATGGCAATATGGATTTCATTACTTCTAGCCCACTTGGTCAAAAAAAAGTAAAATTGGATTTTTCAGCATATAGCAATTTATCATAACTATTTATATCTTTTCCTTTCTTGGAGTCCAGATTACAAATAGCTATTGCAATTTTTTTTTAATTCCCGAAATAGTTGAAAATTTATTTTTGAAGAGAAAATTGTATTTAAGAAAACCATAAAATAAGAATACTTAATTTTAATATCAAATAACTTTCTCATGCACCAAATGGAGGATAGTAAGTCTGTACAGTAATTTTTGTTTAGGTTTTGAATTATCTAAACTTTATCTTTTTCTCTTGTAATAATACCATTTAACCCTGTTCTCTTATGTTGGTGCATCTCCATCGATGAATGTGTGTTGGTCTTGATATATACTACCTGTTCCTGAGTTATTTTTACATATTTCACCTCACAGGAATAGCATCAGTAATTCTTGCCTACACTGAATACATAAAATACACATATGAAATGTGAAAATAAATAAGTGAAAACATTAATTTTCATTACTCTGCCTTGCATTCTGGCAAACTCACTACGTTAAAAATACATGCCAAGTTTTCTCCAGAGTCTTACAGCAAAATTGCCTGTGGGAACAAAGGCTATGGAGTGCCCTTGATCTGGTAACACCCCACACATTTGATGGGTGAATCCTAGCACTCTGTTACAAGTGTTCTAGTTTGGACTCAATTACTGATGTATAGGAATTGCACAACTGGGAATCTGAGGTTAATATTTCTCTGCTGCCCAAAATATTGACAAATCAGTTCTGCTCCCTGTGCCATGAAAAGTGCCCAAAACACCCATTTCCTTCTAGGAATATAGAGAAAACTTTGATTTCTGTTCTTATGAATCTCTAGGACAGCTGAACTCTGGTGCATTTCATAGGATCATTCAGTTAACTTTCTTCCTATAGCTTAAAAGGTGATAAATAAAAATAAATGAGTTCACTTTGGGACATGAGGAAGCTCTACATCTGCCCACCCCTTTTCTTTATAGTATTCTGGGAATGTGCAGCAAAGCATTCAAAACTGCTCCCTGGCATAGAGTGTTACACAGTCCTTAATACCGTGAGGTCTTAATTGGCCTCTTCCATGTCTTCCTACATTGCCTCCTTCCCAATCCCTGCATGCTCCAATAGAAATAAGGTACAGACTGCACACTTTTACCTTTTCAGCTCCTACAGTTTTCTTCTTCGTGCACTGTATAGTTTTTCTAGGGGAAATAAGTACAATTTCCTCTTCTTGATTATCACTGTTAATTAGAAGCAGTGCCACAAATCATAGCTACTTGATTTTAGAATGCTTTATAGTATTTTAACACTGGTTTTGCCTTCATTTTTATTTTTTTTGTACTATAATACTCTTTTCCTGAAAACACTAATTGATGCAAGTAGTGTATGAGTGTGTAGTGTGGTAGTGAGAATATGGGAGTGGGGGGAGAATTGCCACATATATTCCGAAAGGTAAACTAGTCTTTTTTTTTTTTTTAACTCCCCGTCCTAGTGGTATAAGTTTCTTGTTGACAATGAGGAGCAGGAGTCTGCATTTGCTGAAAACAATGGTGCCCAATCATACGCGTGCGTTAGAGGCACCCTGGGTCTGTGAAGTATAACTTGAGAAATACTGGAAAAGTCAAAGAAAAAATGGTGAAACACCATTGGTACCCTTCTGTTTTGCATACTAAACACTTGTTGGGGGGTGGGGGGAGGTGTGCGTGTGCGCACATGTGTATATTGGACTGGTATGCAGTTTGCTCACAAAACACTCCCACTATGATTTACATTATGTTATACCATAACTGGTAACTATTAAACATAATTCTTTCCTCTGATTGCTTTTTATTTCATTGGTAAAGTAGCTGATAAAAGTGATTTGGGATGAAAAGAGAGTAATACAAGACCTAAGCAGATGGAATCTCCCGTGCCCAGCTTTAACATACCCATGTTAGGTTTTCCACCTCGGACCTTCTTAGGAAGGCACTGCATCTAAAGGTAAGAGCATAAATGATCTTTTATTCCTTGGTTACCTTAATGCCAGGAATCATACAATAATTATAGTTTTTCTATGTAGATATTTGTTTATAAGAAATTGAATGAACATTATTAATTTATTTCACCAAAAGCATCAACTTTATCCTTGAACTCTAAGTCAGATTGAAAGAGATGACCTACAGATGAAAAACACCTTAGACCCTTTAATTACTTCTCTAAACTGTATTCTAAAGAGAAATTCTCAGTTGAATAAGTCTCCTAAGGAGAATTTCCTGTTACGTTTCCTGTTAATGTAATTGGTCTTCCTGAAAGAAGAAAAATAATTTCTGTAAGTAGTTTAATGTGACTGGTCCTGCTAACTACATCCTTAAAAATGAAATGAGTACTATCCATAGATATTGCAAATTTTGAAGTGGGACTAAGTGTTTTCATGTATAGAATTACAGTTTGTCTCTTCCCCCTTTGTGAATTTACTCTCCTCGGGATAAATTGCACTTGTTTTGATTATCCTAGTCATTGAACTATTATGTTCCTAGAAATGTTTAGCACTTCATTTTTTAAATAAAATGTGCAGTTAACATGAGAAAAGTATTAATATTCCTAGAAAAAAAATGATATCGAGGATTTATTCCTAGTTAATATTAAAACTTTATCCCACGTTGTCTTTTGCATCATATGACCTCAGGACATTGCCAAGGAAGTGAAATTTGGATTCCTCATAATGTTCTCAGAACACAATACAATATATTGTCAGCTAAATTTCCATCATGTCCTGGTAAAATTGCTCAGTAACATTTAATTAACCATCTACTTATTAGGAAACAATTCAAGTAATCTGTCCAATTTACATAATTTGAAAACAAATCAACTTTACCTTTAGCAATACCTTAAAATTTTTCTTAATAAAAACTACTGATTAAAATGTGTATATTGCTTTCTGTCAGATCATATTTCAAGACGTTTTACTTTCCATGCATTGGGACAACTAAAATCTTCACAGAAACTGTATATTAGAATGATATATAAAGGACATGCTGTTGTTGTCAACATGGAAAATGGAAAAAACTTTATTCATAGAATTCTTTATTTATGATAACTATCAGATTATTGAGGTACTTAATTTATCTAATTATGATTTTAAGAACTTAATATTTTTTTTTACCACCTGTATTAAATTGTTACCTATAATGTCATCCTGGGAAAATAGAATTATTTGTAAGGTTTTTACAAATGCATAATTAATGTATAAATACAATTGGAATCTGGGATGATTCTCAGTAATCTACTATCCTTAATTCAACCGTGGTCATGAGCTACCTGACCCATTCTGTAAATTTAGCGTACACGCATTTGCATGTGCGTGCATGCACACGTGTCTGTGATTACATTTATTCTCAAATGGACTTCTCACTTAACGTTTTTGTACAAATACTTGAGCTATTCATGTAATGGGAAAAGTTGACATAAAAATGTACATAAATGGCCCTTGATTTGGTACCTGTTTTCACATTTAATTTTAAAAATACAACTTTTCATTTATAGTTTCTACCCTTTCATTTCTAGACTCTGCTTTATTACCCATAGAAAAAGTAAAGAAAATTGTTCTGTATGAAGCTAGCCTTAAGTGTTTCTGAATTATAAATCAAAATATAGCTAATGTGGATCTGTGTATATGACTGAAGCAGACATTATGCCTCATGTAAAAACCAGGAGTCTATACTATCAAAGAATTTATATGCCTTAAGAAACGGCTATGTGTAGCTGGTTCTATGTGGTCAGATAACTAAACCAAATACCAAAAATAACTAATATTGTTAGCAAATATCCGTTAATGGTTAATAGTTTTATATTTTGTTCCAAATAGTATTACACATGATGTGGAAATCTGAAGCAATTATGCAGATAATTCATGCAAAACTATGCTTCTCCTCAAGTGCATTTATCTTTCTGATGAATTGTACAGATGGTTGTCTCAGTTCACCATTGCCCAAATAAAGATTCTGAAGTAGGTTCTGTATACTCCTCTGTAGATAAATTAAAACTTAGGAGGAGGAAGATCTATAATTGAAATTAAAAATTCATCCTAGATTTAAATTAAATATAGAAATCTGTTTTCAATAAATTCTTTAATACTGGTTACACAGTATTTAAGAGTATTTAAATACCAAGTGTTTTGAGTATTATGGTTTTGATCCAAATGATGTTTTCTAGTTCAGCGAGGCAGCACATTTGAACATAGTGATTACAAAGAAAAATGTTATAAATTCTAATGGCCAGACACTTTACTGAGCCAAGGGTTACCTAAAGTAACTTGTCAGGCAATTTTAGCAAGGTGTCTGGATTTCTGGGAGATGGAGGGTGGGTAGCAAGGCAACTGAATAGTACCTGAATTTAAGACAGGTAAAAGTCCTGTAACTAAGAACTTTTCTGCTATTTTTAATTGTGCAAAAATGGTTTTTAGTGATAGCTGCATTATGTAGATTCGGGGCAAGATTGGCACAGAGAGATAAAAGCCAGCAGAATTAGTTCAGTTCCCCCTCAGCAACTCTTGGTAAATGAAACAACAGTGTAAGAGTCCAAAATGAAGGAAAAGAGGTTAGAATGTCTGCATATCCAGCCCCAAATAATATGAGTAATCAAATATTTGTTCTCATAGCTCAATGTGTTCTTTATGTATTTTATTTTTTTTTCAACGTTTATTTATTTTTGGGACAGAGAGAGACAGAGCATGAACGGGGGAGGGGCAGAGAGAGAAGGAGACACAGAATCGGAAACAGGCTCCAGGCTCTGAGCCATCAGCCCAGAGCCTGACGCGGGGCTCGAACTCACGGACCGCGAGATCGTGACCTGGCTGAAGTCGGATGCTTAACCGACTGCGCCACCCAGGCGCCCCTCTTTATGTATTTTAATAAAACTTTATTTACAAAGGTAGGCATGTGATTCACAATGAAGTGAATTGTCAACTATAGGTTGCTGACTTCTATATAAATAACACTATTATCACAACCAAAATTAACAAAAATTCCCTAATATTATCTAACAACCAGTTGAAATTTTTACAATAGTCCCCAAATGTCTGTGTTGCAGCTCTCAGGTTTTTCCCTACTTTTACTGAGAAATAATTAAAATACATCACTAAGTTTATGGCATATATAGCATGACAGTTTGATTTACATATATTGTGAAATGATTACCACAATAGGTTCAGCTAACATATAGATATAATAAAAAGAAAACAAAGGGAAAAAAATGTTTTCCTTGTGATGAGAACACTTAGAATCTACTCTGGTCATAACTTTTCTATGTATTATACAGCAGTGTTAGACACAGTCACCATGTTACACATTGCATCTTCAGTACTTACTGATCTTATAACTGGAAGTTTGTACCTTTTGACCACCTTCCCCCAACTCCCCCTCCCCCCAACTCTCAATATATTCTTAAAAGGAAAGAAACCCTATACGTCAAAAGAGGCATAAAGATTTATTTATTTACTTATTTTAATCTTGTGTCACTGTACTTTAAAACTCGTTTATTTCAATCCTTGCCGGTTCTGACCAGAGCCATGAAGATTTATAAGGAAATTCCAGAAGTTTTACCTCCTACGCAGATTGTCTGATAAGAAACATGGCATCCCTTTTTGGAAAGATCTAGAACCAACAGACATGCTACATATAAATGTTTAGCTGTCTCATTTAGTTTGCAAAGCTTCCCTCGCAGTGCATATTGGCTCTGCTTCACTTAGCAGCCCTTCTCAATGTACGTTGATCTCAGATGAGAGAGGGAACTCTTGACGTCTAGTCACGTCACATGAAAAAAATTTGCATTTAAGTGTGCTTGCAATATAATCTCATTTATCACATATAATATATAAATTAGGATAGGTTGCATAAAAGAATTCAACATTGCTTATTTACATAAATATTGTTTCAGAGAAAGAAATGACTTAAGAATTGTAAGTATCATATGTATTCTCTATGTAGTCTTTTGTGGTGCTCACTGTTTTGTCATCAAGTTGGTTATTATTCACTTGTGACTAAAGGGATATTACACATACTTAATGGTCTCAAAATTGGTTCAACAGAACATATTGTTAATCATTGAGAGTGATTTTAATTTTGAAATTAAAACTCAGCATGCTATTATGACAAGCAGTTACTAGTCAAAGATTTTATACATTTACTTCATCTTTATTTGAGAAGTATTTACCTAAGCATACTTTTTGATTCAATGAAAAACCCCCAGAGAGCTAAATTGATACCTGTTGAAAAAAGAGAATCCAGTTAACACTTTAAAAAATATAAGGCATATATGAAAGTGTTAAATGAAAATTGGAGCATTAGCAATTGCAGGAGATCTGTCTCACCATAAAAGTTCTCATACTAATATCCAGATTCACACCTGAAATGCTCAGTATAACAGTTACTAATAAGAAATTTGTTGGACCAAATAAATAACCAAATCAAAACCAACATAGAAGCCAAATCTAATTTACACCAAAGACAGATTTGTACATCCACTGCCGGTATTTCTAAGGTAATTACTCCACAAAATCAGGCCATAACCAAATTCTCAGTATTGACTCATCAGAGTTTAAAATTCAATCCATTTAGCAAAAATACCATGTGAAATAGAGCCAGCACAATAATCTCGGGCTCTTCTCAAAAATAGTAATCTTGCTAAAAGATTTCTGGGTGCAAAATTACATGGTCCAGTAAAGCTCACTTTAGAATGTAAAGCATGCAAAGCCCAAGTGTCTACAGAACTTGTATGCCATGAGTATCTCTAAAATGAGCTTCTTAAATCATCTCAGAGGGGAAATGGTTCAGGGTGAAGAGAGGTCTGGCAAGCTGTCTGATTGCCTCACTTCCCAGATGATTTAAAACCTTGTTTGGAAAGGTATTTGCTACCATATTTTCAAATGCTAGAAAGATTTGCATAATGTTTCTGTGTAGGAGAGAGTTACTGAACTGTGTATTTGCAAAAATGAATAACTAATAGCGACAGTTTTTCCTTCAAGTAACCAGAAATATTGTGTTGTTTTGCTCTGGCAACAGGCACTTCAGAAAACATGAAATACAGATTGGAAAGGTATATGTTCTAGAAAACATAAATGTTCATTTGAAATCTGTTTAAAATATCTTTCTGGTTTCCTTGGCAGGACTGCTTCTCATCAAGTTTACCCTGGGCCTCAAAAAGGAGGTTCTGTTCATCCTACTTATGCATTAGAGTGGCACTGGAAATATATGAGTTTATCCAACTGAAGAGGAGTTTTGTAGCAGAGAATGATTAAGTCAGATAGTCTTCCCTGTCGTTTCACAGATAGATGTTCTTACTCCTGTGAAAATTAATGAAAGGAAACTTCATTTAAGAAGGGGGAGCGGGGACACCAACAGGGGGAGCTCTCGTGTTTTACTGCTAGTGGTCGATTGTAGACCCTTCCTAGGTCTAGAATACCTTGCATTCCTGACAGAAAGAAGCCTACACTTCACTACCCCAGCTGAAGGCAGGAAGGTTTTCTTCTTGCTTAGGAACAGCCCAGCCAATGAAAGACTGTCACAATGCAGCCAGTGAAAAGCCACTACCCTTCAAACTCCCAGTCTATTCCAATGGATTTTTTGTTTATAAAGGTCCCTCCCAACCACCCTCTTTCCTCTAGAAAAAAGAGCTTTCCTCTCCTCTGTTCTCCAGTCTTGCCTTTGGTTTTGCCATGACTTGTAGGTCCCAAACTGCAATTCTCTCCTATTCCCAAATAAACCATTTTTACTGGTAAAATAACTGATAGCTTTATTTTTATGGTTAACACTCCTAATGAGTAGAAAATTGGCATTTACTAAGACGAATAATTAATCATAAACTGCCACATAAACTTCAGTTCAGAAGTTAAAGGCATAGTGTCAATTCCTAACCTATTATGCAGCATTTCTTCCAGCTGTAGATGAAAATGTATACTCTAGGCTTTATATTATAGAACCCGTTGTGGTGATCTTGATTCCACTTGCCAAAAATAAGCTACATGGTTTCAACTGTTTTTAGATGTAAATGTCAATAATTAACACACTTCAAATCTATTTCTGGCATAAAAACCTATACACAAGGGCGCCTGGGTGGCGCAGTCGGTTAAGCGTCCGACTTCAGCCAGGTCACGATCTCGCGGTCCGTGAGTTCGAGCCCCGCGTCAGGCTCTGGGCTGATGGCTCAGAGCCTGGAGCCTGTTTCCGATTCTGTGTCTCCCTCTCTCTCTGCCCCTCCCCCGTTCATGCTCTGTCTCTCTCTGTCCCAAAAATAAATAAACGTTGAAAAAAAAATTTAAAAAAAAAAAACCTATACACAAAAAATATACAGAATTCAGAAACTAGGAACTTGACCAAAAGAGATTTTTAAAAAAACACCTAAGTAATTTTGGCTTTGGAGAGAGTATATATGTGCAGTGACTTATTAACATATTTCAACTTTCAAACTCTTCAGAGTAAGTGCTTCCTTACTTTATAAGTTGAATTTATATTTTACCATTTGTTTAAAAGATGAAAATGAACTTAAATATTCAAAATGTGCTTAGAGTTCAAGACATTCCTTTCATAGCTACTTGGCTACTAATTTTTATTTTCAGTGATTATGTTAAAAGAGTATATAGAGGGGTGCCTGGTGGTTCAGTTGGTTGAGCATTTGACTCTTGGTTTTGGCTCGGTCATGATCCCAGATTTGTGGGATCAAGCCCCACATTGGGCTCTGTGCTGAGCGTGGAGCCTGCTTAAGATTCTCATTCTCCCTCTCTCTCTGTCTCTCTCTCTCTCTTTCTGTCTCTCCATCACCCCCCCCACTGTCTTCCCCTTCTGCCCCTCTCCCCAGCTCATGCTCTCTCTCTCTCTCAAAAAGAAAACAAAAAGAGTATTTAGAAAAAATTTTCAAACTCAAATATAAGACAAATCAGAGATGTGAAAACCTGTTTTCTGAGAATCTTTATATGTAGAACTGTTTGAAATGGAAAATATAGTCTGCACAATTCTGGAATGCAAACAAAGAATTATAAGTTTAGTTTCTCATTAGGAGTTCTTCATTCTCCTCAGATATTTAGCCAGTACCCTGAGATGTAAAGGTGACTGTGTGAAGTTTCCTTTGACCTTGATATTGCAAAAGAAATGAGGCTAGAGGAGGAGTCTTAACTGCAAAGGACCAGGGCATTTATTTGCAAGGTTGGCTCCTCCATCCATCTTCCTTTGAAAGAATTCTATTCGCTTACCTGGCCTGAGCACAACACTCCTTTTCCTGTGGCTAAAAGTTGGACAGCCTCTGCCTGCATCACAGGACTCATTTCTCAAGCCAAGTCTAAGGCAAAGGGTGTCATTAGGGTGGGAGTGGGAATAGAAACATCTAAAACAGGACTCAAAAAGAGATCTATTTTCCTTTCACAGTAGTAGAGTGCATAGAAAATACTCTTGCAGGTCAATGAAGAAATATAAGTTATCCAATCATGCATTATCTTGCAACTGAAATCTAACTTGCTCAGGAAGAAATTCACATAAATTTCATGAGTAGAACTGCATTAAATCCTCTCCATGTATCTACTTCTCTCTCTCTAGTTATCACTAGTACCTACAGTTAGTCCTTGTAGTTAAGGTATTATTTAGAATTATTGAAAAGTTAATGCACCTTCATAAGTAACTGTTAGTTTAAATGGATTAATGTGGCTCTTGAAAACACCTACTTTATTCCTCAAGAAGTAACTTGGGCACTGGGGGAAAAAAAAGTCCAGTCTTTTTTGAAATATTATAAGACAAAAAAAGACTCCAGGAAAACATAGTTAACTAAAAGCCAAGTCGATCAAATCTTAAACTACCATAGTAAGTGGAAATGGCCTCTCACACAATTACTGCATTTTTTTCCTGTGGTGAATGATTACATTTTGATAAAAGAATTCATTTCTCCGTTAAGCAATTTTTCAAGATGTTTTGCTTTGGCATAAACCAAACTCCCCATCTCTACCACAAGACCCACTGTTTACATCCAGGCCAGTTGACAATAATCTTTCTCAATCTCTTACTACTTGTGTCTCTCCCCATTGGTCCCTGGAGTCCTATTATAGAAACAATGTTAGTAAACACTTATCAGGTTGTTCCTTCAGTCAATACAACACAAGTTAGCAGCTACTTAGCCTCGCTTAGCATCACTGCCTCGCTGGCACCAATGCTCCTCTGTTAGTTCTCACAGAAACTTACACAACCTGTTGTAAATCTACCTTTGACTTCTAATTCCTTATTAAGACATTTTTAGGAATTTTTAGTTTATATTGTATAAGCTTGGTTTTATTTCTTGGGGTTTTGTTTTGTTTTTACTTTTATTTGCCCACCTGGATTTGAGCAGTTTTTAGGGAAAGAAACAAGGGAAGTGTTCTGTGATTGGTAGAAAATGAGAGCTCAACAATGAGCTGGTTACATTTTGTTTTTCTTAAACAGGATTCCTGGTTTCTACAATAAATGTTAGGTATGTAATATTAGGGAGGCATATGATTTTCTGAAGGCCCTGAGTTCTCTCTGCCTTTTAATAGCATAGTACAACATTGAAACAAATGCCTATTAATATTTTATATCTTGTCTGTAATGGAATATTATGAAAGTGTGGTAACACTTATCAATGTTTTGAAACAATAGGAGAGACCAGAGGAGAGAGAGAGCATGCCCACTCATCTGTAATTATTGGTCTTTTACATGAATGAAGTATGACCTGATTGCTTTATAAAAAGCCACACTCGCCTCTTCAATCAACAGCTCCTAATTATGATTTACAGTAAATGTATCTAGGCTTCTAAGACTCACAAAAATCTGTACATATAAATAATCTAAATCTTTTTGAGATGCATGCTCATTTCACCTATGAACATTTTTTCTGTAAATCTATTTCATCAAATCATGCTATTACAGTATTTTCATGCAAACACATTCATTCAGTTACTTCAACACCTGACATAAGGGGAAGGGGCAGCTGTTGGCAGTGAAACAATCATACCTAGTTACAACTGATTAATTGTTTGGCTTTCAAAAATTAAAATAGTATGTTCTTAAGGAAAATAATTAAATCTTATTCCTGAAACCTGATTATTTAATGGTTGTTTACAATAACTAACTCCTATGTCCATGAGATAAGACTTCCTCCTTTACAGATAGGCAAGTAAAATTAACTAGGGAATATGCTGATTAAAATGGGATGAACTTATTGCGTCCCAAATGACTCACATGTACACTCAAAGGCTAAGGTTAAAGGGTGAGGGGTAGGCAAGGTAGAGAGTGCACGCAGACAGCACCTCTGGCTGGTATTGCAGACACAGCTGCTGGGCAGCAAATGAGTATGCACACACTCCCTGCCAAAGTTAACTTTCCTCTCCCTGAACATAAAAGGTATGTGAGAGCACAGAGGTCTCGAGACATAGCACCATTTGTATATTCCCAGTGGGTGACTGACATCAAAAAGCGGTAAAGTTCTTTTTTTTTTTAAATTTTTTTTTTCAATGTTTATTTATTTTTGGGACAGAGAGAGACAGAGCATGAACGGGGGAGGGGCAGAGTGAGAGGGAGACACAGAATCGGAAACAGGCTCCAGACTCCGAGCCATCAGCCCGGAGCCTGACGCGGGGCTCGAACTCACGGACCGCGAGATCGTGACCTGGCTGAAGTCGGACGCTTAACCGACTGCGCCACCCAGGCGCCCCGCGGTAAAGTTCTTAAAACTTTTAAAGCTTACATGTTTTTTTTTTCTTTTTGTTTTGCTTGTTTTAAACCATTTTACTGAGGTATGCTTGACAGGTAAAAAGCTGTACATATCTAATATATACAGCTAAGTGAATTTGGAGATAAGTATACACTCCTCCCACCCCTTGATTATTATTATTTGTGTGTGTGTGTGTGTGTGTGTGTGTGTGTGTGTGTGTGTGTGTATGTGTGGTGGTAACAACAGTTAACAGAAGATATACCGTCTTAGAAATGTTTAAGTCTATAATACAGTATTGTTAGCTATAGGCACTATACTGTGTATCAGATCTCCAGAACTTACCTTGTACAATTACAACTTTCTACCCTTTGTACATCACCTCCCCATTTTCCCCTTACCCCAACTCCTGGTAATCACCATTCTATCCTCTGTTTCTATCAGTTTCACTATTTTAGTTTCCACCATAAGTAAGATCATGCAGTATTCGTTGTTGTTTATTTCACTTAGCATAAAATTCTCCAGATCAATCCGTGTTGTTGCAAATAGCAGTATTTCCTTCTTTGGTTTAGCATAAAATTCTCCAGATCAATCCGTGTTGTTGCAAATAGCAGTATTTCCTTCTTTGGTTAAGGCTGAATAATTTTCCATTGTATATATAGATAACATTTTTTAAATCTAGCCATTTAGGTAGTTTTCATATCTTGGCTATTGTGCATAATGCTGCAATGAACATGGGAACAAATGGATGTCTCTGGAATCCTGGTGTCAATTTCTTCAGATAAACAGAAACAGGATAACTGGATCATATGGTAGCTTTATTTTCAATTTTCTGAAAAACCTAAATAATGTTTTCCACAGTGGCTGCACCAATTTACGTTCTCACCAACAGTATACAAAGTGTCCCTTTTCTCCACATCCTTGTTAACACTTTTTAGCTTTTGTTGTTGTTTTTTTAATAAGCTACATCCTAACAGGTGTGAGGTGATATTTCACTGTAGTTTTGATATGCATTTCCCTGATAATGAATGATGTTGAGCACCTCTTGGCCATTTGTATGTCTTCTTCAAGTCTGCCCATTTTTTAATCAGGTTATCAGATTATTTTGCTATTGAATTATAGGAGTCCTTTTATATTTTGAATATTAAATCCTTATCAGATACAGTAAAACCTTGGTTTGCAAGCATAATTCATTCCAGAAGCATGTTTATAATCCAAAGCACTTGTATATCAAAGCGAATTTCAAGAACCATTGGCTCAGTTGTGACAATGTGATGTTCAGCCTCATGTACTACTCATATTGCAAGACATCACTCGTTTATCAAGTTAAAATTTGTTAGGAATGTTTGCTCATCTTGTGGAACACTCACAGAACAAGTTAGTTGCAATCCAAGGTTTTACTGTATATGGCTTAAAAATATTTTCTCCCATTCTGTAGGTTACTTTGCCATGTTGCTGATTGTTTCCTTCGCTGTGCAGAGGTTTTTTAGTTTGATATAATCCCTCTTAATTATTTTGCTTTTGCTGCCTGCTCTTTTGGTGTCCTAACCAAAAAACACTGCCAAGACCACCGTCAAAGAGCTTTTACTCTGTTTCCTTCTAGGGGTGTTATGATTTCAGGTTGTATGTTCAGGTGAAACAAAACATAAAAATTTGACTCCCCCCAAACAGGAAGATGGAATATGTGTAACCTCTAGGAAAAAAAACAAAAACAAAAAAACCTTCAGATACTGACTTTCTATATTACTTTTGCTTATTAAGAATATCTTGATTACCTAAAAATTAAAAAAAAGGAAAGATCTCCTATTCTAGCACTGTAGGTAGTGTCACAGAGAGACAAACCACAGTCTCAGCAGAGAGAAAATGTGGGTTATACTCTGAACAGGTTATTTATGTTCCCTCCAAGCCTCAGTTTGTTCAGCTCTAAAATAAGAACACTGGTTTGAAAAATCTCTAAGCACCATCTCAAGGAATTAAAAGTGATAAAATACTTCTTAGTGCTATTACATTTTGATACTATAATAATGCTGTATCTAACATAATTAATGTGAAGATAAGATCTTATAAATAGCTAGAAAATTGTATTGATGTAGAAAAATAATCAGAAAAAAAGTTTTAATGTTTTTTTTTATCTGCTAATAAAAGCACGTTTGGGGGTCTGGTTTATTGAAAATTTACCACTTAATTTTAAATTTAAATTTACCACCTTAATTTTTTAAGGTCATTTTCCTGTATATAACAGTCAATTCTCATTGAAAATGCCAAGAAAATAGTCTAATAATACCAGTTTTTTCAGATAACTAGGTTTCTAAATAAAGAATCACTTAAGAAGTGATGAGCTGGAAGTGACATGATTAAATATGTCCTCTGCCCATTGCATTAAACCTAGTCACATATTTAACAAGAATGAAAAAAAAATGCCTATGTCTGGACAAGGATTGTCCCCTTGACTACATTCTGAACTTTTATTGTGTCTAAGCTCTAAAACGTTAACCTGGTGAAGTTACTAATAATATTTCAAGAACTGAGGTATTAAAGCATAAAAATACATTTCTGTGATGTCATCTTGTTCTTTTGGAGATTGCCTATTCTTTTTCATTCATGTGAAGAGAACTTTAAATGTCCACTTCAGGGAAGAAAACTCCCTGAAGAATATACTGATGTAGTAATGAGATTTTAATACCTGAAATGTTTAGAATATGAAGAAGACATACTGATGAGAAAAAGATGTCACAGGAGAGTAATTTCAATGAAAAAGTCTTTAAAAAACCCAGTGTCTAAAAGGCATGCAAGTGGTTAACATCAGACTTGACAGAACTTGATTTTGTACATAGGGAAAGAGGAAGAGGGAGGCAGCTACCAGATCATGTAATCGTTGACAGTCATTTTATAAAATCTTTGATCTTTTGTGTATGATTTGTTACGGACATTTTTCCTTACTTCATTGTGCAATTTGTTCTGAATTAGACTACAGTTAATTTGGTGCACTCTATATCTGCACAGATTCGTTAAAGGTAGATACATACGGGGTTTTTTTGTACTTGAATTCACAGTTTTTGTATAGTTTTGGATTTTACTTTGACTATGTTTTGGGAATTACACAAGAATTAATGTACATAATTTAAACTGTTTTAAAGCAAAAATTTTTAATTGGGTTTTATTGATGAAGACTTCTTTAAAAGGCTAAAGTTATATTTTGTATGTTTAACCATCCTCTATTATACATTCACCTGTTTCAGTGATACTTGTGTCTTGCAATTTTGGATATGTTTTAGAATAAAGGTTCATTTTACAGAAAAAAATTGATAAATTATGCTGAATTTCTGAAGTTATAATAACTTAAAAAACCCAAACTCTTAGGGATGAAATAAGTTTCAAATTAATTATTAAAATAAGAATACAATCATGGCAATATTATAAAGAATAATAAATAAAATAGTACAAAATATCCAGAAAACTATTGTCATAATCTCAAGCACTAAGTTGACTCTGAAGTCAGTTCAATTGCTGGCTCTACCATTTCCCATTATGTAACAAGGTATTAACTTGTGCTTATTTTCGATATATAAAATAGTAATTATTAACAGTACCTACAAAAATCCATGCAGGGCCTCATGACAATTATATGGAATCATGCATATAAATCACTTTGTATACTGTCTGGCACACACAACTATAAATATTGCTAAGATTACTAACAAAGTCTACTGATTCTTTATAATTAGAACATTGAAAATTCTTAGGTTGATTTAATTATATGAATTAATATTTATTGTTTATCAAAAAATAATTATACATGCATATTTCTCTTAAAATCAACTGGTGAATTTCCTTTTAATTTGAAAAAAAAATAAGATTTTGCTTTATTTCAGCCTATAAGATAAACTGGCTAAGAACTTACAACTTCAAGTATCTTTAATTAAAAATCTCATGACATGTGTATAGGACTAAAGAATCACATTCTAAGTAGGTTTAGCTTTTTAAAAATTTACCTAGCTAAGTTGTTATAGACAATCAGTTATAGACAGAAGTCTCAAAGACATAATTTGCTATTAAGTTGCTGCTTGAGAAAGAGAAGCAGAAAAGTAAGCTAATATAAAAAAATCTATTAGAGCTATGTATTTTGTAGGGTATGTTCTGGATTGGTCTCATCACAACATAATCTACATCTACATTCTATGCATTAATCAAGGTGGCACAACATCCATAAGAATAAAAGATTTTGTATTTGCGATACTATAGACTATACCAAGAAAGTGGGCCAAAGTACTTAAGTTCAGCAAGTACTGAAGTTTAAAAAGTGGTTTTTCTTAACCCTCTAATATCAAGAAATCCAGTTACCTTATCTGCCCAATGTTTGCATTATTGCTTCCTGTTCTTATTCTGGGTCTCAGCCCAAAGGTCACCTCCCCCAGAGAGCTCCTCCCTGACCACACAGCCAAAGTTGTCTGTTCCCACCCCCATTTCATGCTTTATTTTCTTTTTAGCATTCATTTTGATGTTAAATTATCTTACCTATTAGTTAATCTGTGTGTTTGTCTTTGGTCTTTTCTCATTAGCATGTGAGCTCTCTGAAAGCAGGAACTCTGACTGCCTTGCTCATTACTGTGCCTAGAAAAGCTTCTGGCACATAGTAAGGGTTCAATAAATGAAAACAGTGGCTGATTATCAATCACTAAACAGTAGGTTTGCATCCTCATCATTGTTCTCTACTGGGGCTTGGGGGTTGGAGGTGGATAAAACCCCACATAGATTCCCACCATTGTTTCCCAGATACCTGTCCCTATGTCATAGAACAATGAAGTGACAATGCCCTTACAGCAAAAGGGGCCTCTGCCTTAATCCTGCACTTAAAAAAAAAAAAAAAAAGGTGTTAGTGTTTATTTTTGAGAGAGAGAGAAAGAGAGAGCAGCAGAGGGGCAGAGAGAGAGAGGGAGACAGAGGATCTGAAGCAGGCCCTGTGCTGAGAATGGAGAGCCCAGTGTGGGGCTCGAACCCACGCACCGTGAGATCATGACCTGAGCCAAGTAGGATGCTTAACCAACTGAACCACTGCACTTTAAAGGGCCCCACATATCACAAGTTCACTCACCTAAATTAGTATTAAAGTATATGAGATACTCTGCCTCGGGATCTGGCCTTCGGCACTGACATGGCATTATCCTTAAGCCTAAATATCCACTCTGATGGTAATACTCTTCAGGCCCTAGGAAAATGCCTCTCCACCTTGTTTGCCTTATGTTCTCAATCAAAAGGGGGCTGTGTTTGAATTTAATAAAGGTTTGTTTTTTTTCAGTGTCAGCAATAAACACTGCTTTAGAGAGTATGAGAATCTGAGTGAGAGAAATTCTCAGGTAAGTGAAAAGAGAAATTAACTCACTTGCCAAAACTTTACTGTGGGATGGTTATGTATACAATAGACTCTATTGCATACCAAGATACTTCCCAAGAATGCTATCTCTGCCCTCCGTCCTCATGTTCTAATTCCTGACTCAGGAGATCCTTGGGAATTAAGGCAGTACTTATAACAGTGGCACATAGTAGCCGTGTAACTTTCTGCGATATGGAACAGTTATTCATCCAAACATCACCAGCCCATCAACAGAACAGACATGTATATTATTAATTAAATTCAGTTGTGTTTTACATTTTGCCAACTTTCTATTTTGTCATCATGAATGTATATTTTTAAAATGAGATGACAGCACAAATTTTATTTAACAATTCACTCACTTGATGTATAGTCTTAAATATTTAGACATATGGTATATGGGGCTCCACTTGGACTTTTGCTCTAAGGCCCATAGTTTTTAGAGACAGGACTACAAATAAAGAGAGTATGCCCTGCCCTGGATCCCTGTTCTGGTTACTATTACTGCCTAACAAATTACCCCCAAACTCAGCAGCTCACAACAACCATTTTATTATGAAAATAATTGTGTGTATCAGCAATATAGGAACTCTTTGGGTAGTTTTTGCTTGGTGTCTCTGATGCATTTGTAAGAAGATATCAACTGAGCAGTGTCATTCTCAAGGCTTGACAAGGTTGGTTATCCAAGAACGCTCACTCAGTTGACTGGCAGTTAAAGCTGGCCATCAGCCTGGAGCTAAGCTGGGACTATTGACCAGAGGCCATTACATACCTCTTCAACATGGCAATTGAAAGGAACTTGGATTTTACAGGCTGGCTGCCTCCAGAAAGAGTCCCAAGAGAACCAGGCAGAAATGCATGGTCTTTTATGACCAAGCCTAGGAAGTCACATAATATCACGTAGTCACAAAGTATGTACCCTATTGTAGGAAGCTGTCACAGTCCTGACAGATTTAAGGAGAATGGACAAAGACCCCATCTTTCAATGTGAGAAGTATCAAGTCCCCATTCTTCTAGGTTACTTTCTTAGTCTCCCATAGGGGCAGGAACTGATCTGGATCTGTTTGACACTGCTTTCCATACCCAGTAGCACCCATGTACAGCTGGTGAGGTAAAGCCCAGTGGAAACTGACCATTTGCCTGATTTGAGGACACACGGATGACTGTGTAGGTTCCTGCATCTCTAGCACGATTAGCTACATGGTTGAAAAATTGATTTCAAAATTGATGTAAGAAAAAACGATTTCCAATATAATGTTTCCTTTGTTTTATTAGGATACTACACAGGGTACAATCCAACATCATTATACAAGTATATCACCTATCTGAGACAATTGACCGAAAATGAAAGTATGATATTATAAGCTAGATTGATCACTCACCTGATATAAGCTAACAATGAACAGCCTGATGTCACTCAGAGATTGAAAAATAGAAATGAATATTTTCGTAGGAAATAAAAGAACAGCAATTATAAAAGCATTGTGGTGGTGTAGCAGCTAGAAATCTTTTGGTGACACATGACAGATAACCAAAGGCAAATGGTCTTAAAGGACTAAGAGGGGGAGAGAGAGTAGAAGGGAACATAGGAAAGATTTATTTGTTCATGTAACTGGAAAGCTCCAAAGTGATTTCAGGTGAGACTTGATCTAGCAGTTCAACAAAATTATCAAGAACTTGCCTTTCCCTATAGTCTTCCACATGCTTGAATACCCCTGTATGGCTCATTGGTAATTTTAAAAATTTGTCTTGCTTCCACTCTCCATTCCCATTCAGAGCTCAATCTCCTTTTAGGAAATAATTGTTTAATCTTAGTGAAAAGGCAATTCTAGTTACTTGTCTCATCTCTACTGAAACTGAGAGAAACTGATTTCACCCCTTCCTATACTTTTTTCTTCCTAAGCCCTAGGGTCATGAATATAGGCATATGACCTAAACTTGGTCGGGCAAATGTTCTCTCGGGTCTTTAGATCTTGACCAAGGTCTACCCGGAAGGAAAACGGGCAAGATCATACCAGAATCTTGTGGTATAATAAGCAACTTTGCTATGCTTCCCAGTCCTGAAGCACAGCCTTTGTTTCTGCCTGCTGTCAAGCCTGGTTTTCCAAATCTAGTCAATTCTGAGAGCAGCAAAAGCATCTTCCTTGCTTAGGGTGCTTAGGCCCTGCTGCTTGATTACCAAAGCAATGAAGACTTCTTGGACATGGCCATCCAGAAGAGAGCTTCCCATCTCTGTTTCTCCATGGCACTGGAGGGCCATGGCACTGGAGGCACTCCATGGCACTGGAGGGCACTTTGATAGGCCCTCACCACATTACACTACTGACTTATCCACCTGTGTTCCCTACCAGACTGACAGCTCCCTGAGAACAGGGGCCTTGGCTTATGCTTAGCCCAGTGTGTGGTCAATATGAGGTATATAAAATAATGTATTTAATTAATTAATTAATTAATTAAATTAATCTATTTGGAGAGAAAAGACATGTCGGTATTAAATGATTCTAAAATTTAAGGCAGTATATTGTTAAGCAGAAAGCATAAGGGCTCTTTACAAAGTGTGGAACTGCCAGAAAGAACATTTTTAGGCTGTTTTGTGAGAAGTCATTGCACACTCTTTGTTTCCCACTAAAAGGAACCAGTCTTCCTTAAAGAAATGCCTAGTTTCAGGGCTGGGGAAGCAAAAAATACAAGATTAGCCTGCAACATCTGTTTGTACTGGGAAATGAAGAATAACAAAAGGAGAAAAGAGGTATTTCAACAACAACAACAACAACAACAACAACACAGAAGCCAGCTTGGGCTTCTGACCCAACCGAGGACAATTTGAGCTTCAAAATGAATAATGATAATAAGAGAGTATAGCCCATTGAATAAAATAGGAAACCATGAGTCCACAGAGATATAAATAATGTATAAATTTAAATTTTAATGAAGAATGAGATATTTACATAGTTTCAAAGTACCTCCACACAAAATGCTTATAAATTAAAAAGCCTGGAGATACCACCTCAATCAAATGACCAAAATGAACATCATTGAGGCACCTGGCTGGCTCAGTCAGTTGAGCATCCGACTCTCGATTTCGGCTCAGGTCATGATCTCACAGTTTGTGGGATCGAGCCCCATGTCAGGCTCTGCTCTGACAGCGCGAACCTGCTTAGAATTCTCTCTCTCACCCTCTCGATGCCCCTTTCTCTCTCTCTTTCTCAAAATAAATAAATAAACTTTAAAAAAGTTATTTTTAGAAATGAAAATCATCAAAAATGGGACAGACTGAAACTGTGCAGGGGCACCTGGGTGGCTCAGTCGGCTGAGCTTCCGACTTCAGCTCAGGTCATGATCTCATGGTTTGTGAGTTCGAGCCCCGTGTCCGGCTCTGTGCTGACAGCTTGGAGCCTGTAGCTGCTTCGGATTCTGTGCCTCCCTCTCTCTCTGCCCCTCCCCTGCTCACACTCTGTCTTTCTCTCTCAAAAATAAATAATATACATTAAAAAAAAAGAAATTGTGCATCACCTGATAAAATGCACAAAGAATGCAGCATCGTTTTGTGCCATTCCTGCTGAAGATGCATAAACTCTATCTAGTTACAAGGAGACATCAGACAAACCCAAATTGAGGGTCATTCGACAAAAATTCTGGCCTAGAACCTTCAAAAGTGGCAAGGTCATGAAAGTCACAAAAAGATCGAAGACTCCTGGACTGAAGGAAGATGACAGAAATGACAACTGAATGTAACACAAAGCACTGTCTTCCTTGGGACCACTGGTGACACAGAAAGGAGCCCAAGGATCAGTGGTAATAAAGTGTAAATGTTAACTTCCTCACTTTGGCAGTGTATTCTGGTGAAACAGGAGAATGTCTGGCTTATAGGAAATTCAAACTATAGTATTTAGGAGTAATAGATCATCAAGTTGGCAACTTACTCTCATATGTTTTAGGGAAAACATTTGCATAGGTACTTCAACTTTTCTGTAAGTTTGTGATTATTTAAAAGACATGGAAACATGGGGCCCCTGGGTGGCTCAGTCGGTTAAGCGTCTGACTTCATCTCATGTCATGATCTCACAATTTGTGAGTTCGAGCCCCATGTCGGGCTCTGTGCTAACAGCTTGGAGCCTGGAGCCTGATTTGGATTCTGTGTCTCCTTCTCTCTCTGCCCCTCTCCAACTTGTGCTCTGTCTCTCTATGTCTCTCAAAAAATAAATAAATGTAAAAAATAAATAAAAATTAAAAAAATTTTAAAACATGGACACAAATCAAGATTGATCTTTAGTCTAGTAAATGGTCAGTGGAAGGATACAATCTGAAGAGTTGCCCACAGCCAGCTTCCATCCATATTTGTCATTCTGTCTCATCTTTATTAGAATGATTTGTGTTTATGTAGCACTTTCACATGTGCTGTAAACTCTATAAACTCTATAAACTATAAATTCTATAAAGTCAGAGATTCCATCTGTCTCACATACCATTTCATTTATCCAATGCCTAGAATAGTCTCCGGGTCACAGTAGGCACTCATGAATGTGCACCAGTTGAATGATGAATGAATGAGTGAATGAATGAATCAATGAACGAAGTAGCTTAGACTAGAAAAAGCATGACCTTTGGAGTAGCTGAGACAACAGCTAGACTAATGGGTTTGAATCTGGGATCTACTACTACCTTATATGGTCTCGGGCAAGTTGCTTCAGTTTCCTTATCTATGAAATGGCAACTATAATAGTTCCCACACTTCACAGGGCTGTGTAGCATGTTATGAGTATTGATGAAATTATCTGGGCTTGAGTTCTTAACTCAGATCAACTGAGTGACATATTCAAGGTCAACACCAGTAAGAGGAGAGTCCATCTCAGACACAAACACGTCTCCCTGGACCAAGACTGTGGCTCTTTCTCCTGCATCACTGCTTCCTTTAGTGATTGTAAAGGGCTCTTGTTAAACTGAATACATGCTCGGGAAAAGATTGCGATGAAAGTTCTATCTCCTTGACAAAAGACAAAAGCAAACATTAGTGTGCAACAGAATCACATGCAATTTTTGTTCAAACACAGGTTATTGCCCGCACTCCACAGTTTCTAATTCAGTATTCAGTATTGTATTCAGTATGTATTCAGCATGTCTGAGAAGGGCCAGAGAATTTTGCCAGAGAACAACTGCCAGGGAGGGAATTAGTTGAGAGTCAGCTTAGAAAGCAAGGAAATGCTGAGGGCAGGAGATTGAAGGATATGAGTGAACCTAGAGGCAAAGGAAGGTCAGCTTCAGGGGCTAAGAAGAGATGGGAGGGCTCTGCCATCAGATGTTAGCTCAGTCTCTACCTTTGTCTCTGAGACAAAACAGGCCAATTCCTCTAAAGCCACAAACTACCAAAACTCAACCCATACTAAATAACATTAAATCGAGTAGCTCTAAAACTATTTATAACATTTGAATTTATAGTTTAGAAACCTATCAAAAAAAATCTCCAGCATTCAGATGGTTTCACTGGAGAATTCTAGAAAACATATAAAGAACACCAAATCTGCACAATGTCTTCTAGAATATAGAGGGAATGCTTTCTGATTCACTTTATGAATGTAACATCAAAACCAGACAAAGACAGTAGCAAGCAAGCAAGCGAGAGACAGTAAACAAACTATAGACCAGTATCAAAAATATAGATACAAAAACCCTTAACAAAATGTTAGGAAATAGAATTTGGCAGTATATAAAAAGAATTATACACCATGACCCAGAGGGATTTATTCTAGGATGCAAGCCTGGTTCAATATTTGAAAACAATCACTGCAGTCCCCCATATTGACAGGTAGTGTTGGTGGCATCCAGGGGACTCCACTAAGCAGTGCCTAGGATGTAGGTGGGGCCCAGCAATTTTGGGGAAGTGAAAAAATTAGTCTGTATATACACGGCTTGTGTTCAAACAAAATAAAGTGCTACACTCCACATGCATAGGTGACTCCCAGGTTTCACACCTAATGCTTGTCTCTCTGAGAGCTGGGGCCACTGGAAGCACAGGGACAAACAGGAGAAAGGTTGGCTTGAGGCCCCAGGTGCTAAATGGGACAGTCCAATGGCCCCAAAGGGAGACTGATCCCAAGAGTAGAGTCCAGGAGTGAAGAAGAGGAAGAGACCCTGGAAAAAGTTGGCAACTGAAATACAAGAAAGCCCATTCTGGAATTTTTGCTTAGGAACTCTGTGTTTAAACTTTGAACTGCATCCTTATAACTGAAATTTGAACTTGAAAACATTGGCCTGACACCATGCATAACATACCAAAGGTAGAATCGAGTCTGATAACTAATAAAGTTCATCTCCATATGAAATTCTTTGAGTTACCAAACTTTCTGCCTGGGATTCATCTCCTAAAATGAAAAGACTCCCAGCTGCCTCGGATATTCAGCACAGTGTAAGTATCATGGCTTTCTGTGCCTTGCGTGAATTCCCTCAGCACCCACTATGCCAGTGCCCAGTACACACTGACAGTGTCTTAATGCATACTGATGCAATGCTCTGAGCGCCCTTGCCCTGCAGTCAGCATAAGTGCTGGGGAGTTAATGCTCCCCAGAGCAGCCCTTAGTCAATGAAGTCTTTATCCTCCAGCTCCCCTTTCTCCAGGAGGGGTAACTTAGGCTGTTCTTCACAAACTTTAATGTGCTTATGACTCACGTGAGAGTCTTAATAAATTTCAGATTCTGATTCAGCAGGTCTGGGATGAAGCCTGAGATTCTGCATTTCTAACAAGCTCCCAGGCAGTGCCCATGCTGCTCGTCTGGGGACCACACTTTGATTCCCCTGTTAATGCCCTCTTCAGTTTCCTCCCAAATAAACTGTTTGCTTTCATATTCTTGTTGGAGGGTGTGCTTCAGGGGAAGCACTTTGTTCCATCTCTCTTCGTATATTTTATGTCCCTTGTTCTCAGTTTTCTAAAAGGCTGACCTCTACCTTGCAATGTGACCCAGGGCAAACACTTCATTTCCTCATCTCCAGAATGAGGGGGTTAGACTGTCTAGTTTCCTTCCTACTCCAACATTCTAAACAAGTTCTCTTTATTCTAGTTATTATCATGCTTTCCACACTCCTCCCGATCTGCTTTCCTGCTCTTGTGCATGACCTTTTAAAATCAAGCTGGCTTCACATTCTCCTCATCTTCAAAAGATGGCTCTAAACAGAAATGGAAAATGGAAGGCTTTTCTTTAAACATAATAGCAAAAATCCTTGACAGATAAAGGATACAGCAAATGTTCACACATGCAGATGACATTTTCATTGTGTGGGAGAAAAAGAGACCATTCAGAAAAACATAAGAATAGTAGTTTCAGGCAGAGGCTGAAAACAAAAATCAGTGAGAAACCAACAAAAGATATGAAACCATAATCAAAGGACATCTAAATAGGAGATAATACACATAGAAAACACAATAGTGAGTGTGTGAACTTGTCTGCTTTTGGATCAAACATCCCTTCACATACATATGCAGATACAAGCTGCCTGCCTCCGATAGTCCCTTTGGAAAGCTACCTTCTTACACCTATGCTTAAAACAGTTTGAAATTCCTCTAGTTTACAAGAAACCAAAGAAATGAACACATATATAATATTACCACTTTAGTCGCCATTTTTAATGCAAAATAAACCAACAGGACAAAAACCTTACTTTTGGTAACTTCAGGCATTTCCTAAAATATTAATACATGAAATTCATACATGTAACCATCAGTTATGGCTGTGCAACAAATAATCCCCAAATCACAGAACCTAACAACAATAAGTAGTTATGTCTCATTCATGAGTGTGTGTGCCTGCTGGGTAGCTCAGCTTCATGCTGCAAGTCTGTAGGTTGGGTGCCTGGCTCTGCAATAGGCGGATCCAGTATAGCACCCAGATGCTGATATGGAAAGCCGCTCAGGCATATGAACTTCCCATGGCAGAGGTAAGACATACCCAAGAACAGGCACATGTGGTGCTTTGAAGGCTAGGCTTGGAACTGGTACCCCCTTAACTCACTGTGTTCCATTCCAAAGCAAGTCATGTGGCTAAAGCCCAACATTAATAAGTGCCTCCCGTGAAGTTATCAGCGAACAGAATGAATATGTACTGAATACTGTGATCTGCCAAAATGGCATTAACAACTCTAGAGGCATTTTCCAACAAGGGGTGATACGAGTAATAACACTGTTATTGAAATAAGTATGCAACTGCATATGAGGACCATCTTGGAGGCGTGGGTTTGACTTTGTTTTAAAAAGTCATTTTTATCTGTCCAACTTCGGCTCAGGTCATGATCTCGCAGTTCACGAGTTCCAGCCCCGTGTCAGGCTCCATGCTGACAGTTCAGAGCCTAGAGTCTGCCTCTCTCTGTGCTCATGCTCTGTCTCTCCTTCTCTCAAAAATAAATAAAAACATTAAAATAAACAATTAAAAGTCATTTTTATGCTTTATATAAAAGCCAAACTTAATTCTTGCCTAACAATGCGTCCAGTTTGTATGTATGCTTATGTGGGACGGAAACCTCTTTCAAAACATATATTTTTTTAGATTTTTATAGCCCTGTTATTTTTTTAATATGAAATCTATTGTCAAATTGGTTTCCATACAACACCCAGTGCTCATCCCAACGGGTGCCCTCCTCAATGCCCATCCCCCACCCTCCCCCCCTCCCACCGCCCATCAATCCTCAGTTTATCCTCATTTTTAAGAGTCTCTTATGGTTTGGCTCGTTCCCTCAAAACATCTTTAAAAGGAAAAGCAATATATTGAAGAAAAAAAAAAAAGAAATATGGATCTTTGCAAAAAAAAAAAAAAACAGAAAAAAAAAAAAAAGGAAAAGCAAAATTGCCAGAATGTCCCATTCCAACGTCTCTAGGCTGGGGCTTAGCAGGCTGTAAAGGAATGAGAAAGCATCACCAATTTGTTGAAAGCGATTAGGTTTTGTGGTAAGCTACTTTGGACAATCAGGAGCCCCGAGTTTAAGCCACATGCTCCTACTTTCTTAGCTGTTCCTATTATGTCTGACATGTTGCTTCATCTCTCCAGGCTTCCATTTCTTCACCTGCAAATGCTCTCCTGGGTGCAGCCACCCCTAACAATACATTAACTATGAATCTATTCTATGCTGGAGGTTTTCTGGTGTCTCTATTTCCTGAATGAGAACTGCTTTGTAAAGTCACTGATTTCAGCTCTAGAAAGTGTAATGGCTGCTTTGTGTTAACAGCTGAGAATGAAAATTCTCATTTAGTATTCTAGATTTTGTCTCCTGAAAAGAGTCTCTTGGGATTTGCTGGCATCATTAATAGTGAGGCGACAGTTTCTAATCTTAAATTCTCTAGATTAAAACCAAAAGATTGCCTTTCTTTGTTGAGTGATTCTCATGTCCCTGCAAACATCAGCACTTTGTGTTTGCTTGGCAGTGGGGGTAATTTCACAACACACTGATCAATAACAAAGGGTTTGGGGGAGCTATTTTAACATCCTAAGAATCAGAAGCTGTATTTTGAACTAGGGCTTGAGGAGTGAGGGTCCACTCTACCTGGCAGTCAACAGCCAGGGGGAAGAAAAGGTAGTCAAACACTCTAAAATCAGTTTCTAAAGCAAAATGTCCGCATTCTCTGGACAACATTTAACAAATCAATCCTTAACCTCCCACCGTCTGTCAAGTTCTTCAGATGGCTGTTATCCTCACTACTTATTTACTTAGCAAACACCTGTATTACCTCAGCCAGGCACACGCTATGAGTTACGTACATTACTTCATTTAATTCTGTCTACAGTCCTCTGACCTAAGTACTGCTGTCCTCCCTTTACACTTGAGAAATTCGGGCTGCTTCCAGCTTTGCCAAGCTTGGTGGCCCCGGATTTGGCTTCTGACACCCAAGAGAGATCTCTTTCGCGCTCCTCGCGATATTCCCGGCACCTGGAATCCCACGTGCCAGTGCACCGGACGGGCCCTGGCGGCCCGCGGGGCGCGGGGCGCGGGGCTCGGGCCCAGGGCTGCGGCGCCGGTGCCCTGCGGAGCGAGCGTGGTTTCCGTGCTGACCTGCTCGGCCCGACGCCCTCAGCCCAGGGGCTTCGCGGCGGGCCCGGCTATGGAGCGCCCCGAGCCCGCCGAGGTGCGCATGAGCCAGGCCATCCAGCCCGCGCACGCCAACCCGCGCGGCGAGCTGAGCGCGGGGCAGCTTCTCAAGTGGATCGACGCCACCGCCTGCCTGGCTGGTAGGGGGCCGACGCGGAGGGACGCTGTGGGGGGCGGGGGGGACGGAAGGGGAGCGCGGAAGGCCGGCGTGGCGGGGGTGGCGGGCCGGCTTGGATACCGGGATGTGGGGTGGTGGGGGTCGGGACATGAGAGGATCCAGAGGCCAGGGGTGCAGGCCGACCCACCCCAGTACGGAAGCAGACGCTTGGCGCCCCAGTCCTCACCATTCCTGGACCCGGGGTCCGTGAGGAGAGAGAGGCAAGGAGAGGGTATTTCCAGCTGTGAGTAGTTGGGGACCCTAATGGTTGCGGTAGTTCATCCAACACCGGGAATGACCTAGACCAGTGATTCTCAGACCTTTCAGCCTCAGGACTCCTTTACCCCATTAGGTAAGTGAGGACCCCGCACTTTTGTTTATGTGGGTTATTTTGTTGATATTGACCATCACCGAAATCTTTTGTTATTTTTTAAAATATTTATTTTTTGAGAGGGCACAAGCTGGGTTGGGGCAGCAGAGAGAGGTGGGGGTGGGGGGGGGCAGAGGATCCCAAGCGGGCTCTGGGCTGACAGCAGTGAGCCTGATGATGGGCTCAAACTCAGCAACCCTGAGATCATGACCTGAGACGAACTTAGATGCCCTACTGACTGAGCCACCCAGGAGACCCTCAAAATCTTTTAAAATGAATTCATTTAAAAAGAACAAGAATAGGGGCGCCTGGGTGGCGCAGTCGGTTAAGCGTCCGACTTCAGCCAGGTCACGATCTCGCGGTCCGTGAGTTCGAGCCCCGCGTCAGGCTCCGGGCTGATGGCTCGGAGCCTGGAGCCTGTTTCCGATTCTGTGTCTCCCTCTCACTCTGCCCCTCCCCCGTTCATGCTCTGTCTCTCTCTGTCCCAAAAATAAATAAACATTGGAAAAAAAAAATTTATAAAAAGAACAAGAATAAACCCATGACATAATTTTATTGAAAAATAACTATTTTCACCAGTAATAAAACTATGCTTAAAGACATGCTCTTGGTTTACATTTTTGCAAATCTCTTTACTATCTAGTTTGATAGATTAATCCTTTCTTACATCTGCTTCTGCATTCAGTTTGTTGCTACCACACCTTATTTTGTCTCCTCTCAGGACCTTTGCACCTGCTTCTCATTTTACCATTATGACCTTCTTTTGCACTTTCCATGCATTACATCTCAGCTTAAACAGCCTTTCCTCAGAGAAGTCTTTCTTGACCACTTGTTTACATTTGTACTCTTCCAGCGGTTTTAGCAGAATGCCCTTTTTTATTTCCTTCCTACTGCTTAGCACAATCTGTAATTATTTTGTGTGTTGATCTCTTCACCTCTTTATTTTCTGCCTGGCCAATTCGCATGTAAGCTAAAGTTAGTTCTCCAGTGCTTAGTAAGCACTAAACAAAAACCTCTGCTTTCATGGATAGGTAGGTTGGTGATGAATGGGTCCAAAATTTGGAATCTCATTTCTGAAATGAAGTCAGGCTTTGCATAACGCAGGAACAGACCTGGCAAAGGTATATTGTGAAGGAAAATATGTTAAGATTAAAAACTAAAGCTGGAAGGAGCTTAAGATCATGTTTCTTAGGACTCTTATTTTACAAAGGACAAAAGTAAAGTTCAGATGATGACAGAACCCCGCTTTTCTCACTGAGTAGCAATAGAGTTTCTAATCCCGTGTGTTAACCGCCCCCAAAATTTAGTCATATATTCATGCCAATCTGTTTGTTTGTTTTCTGTTTGTTGATAGGTCTGTTTAGTTTCTCTCTTAACAGTTTTTATCAGTATTTGAGGTTGATTATAATAACATAAATAATGGAAGAATAAATGTAAAATTAATTCACATCTAAGGGAAACAAGTGTAAAAATCACTGAGGTTGCTAATAAAAATGATGCCTATTGCCAAGGCAACTGAATACATTATGTGAATAATGAAGTGATCATTTTGTGCTTCTGTCCTGTAAAGAATAAACAATTGCTCTGCTACAATTGTCAGAAAAGTGTCTGCCTTTTTACATCTTTGGAAACTCAGGCCATAGACTGATTCAATTGATAACCAACTGCTTTGGATTAATAGCTCTGTTGCTAATAATACAACATTAAAGAAACCTTTATGATAAAGTTAGTTTGGAAACATGGAAATACCTGTGTTAAACACTCTATGGTGAGAAGCACCACATAAGCAAGGACGTTATTTAGTCAAGGTGCAACAGAATCTGTGGCAGAGAAATGCTCCGCCATAGTGCTGTCCTTTCTTTGATAAGAGTAGTATAAAAACTGGTTTTCCTGGCATTTTCCCAGCCAGAGTTCCTTGTTGACCAGCACTTTTCCAGAGGCCCATTACTATGATAAATAATGATCCCAGCCATAGACCTAAGGCTCTTCTGTGACACCCAGACACTGCTAGATTCCAAAAGATCTTCTCAATATTTAAATAAAGATTAAATATGTTCACTATAATTTTGGCATTAAACCTCATTTCTGTCAGTAGTCCCATTTTTCTAGTCTTTCCTTAAGCCTAGAGGAATGAAACCATATCTGAGTCATTCTCCACCCTCTGTATACATTTCTTATTTTGAAATATCACAAACTCACCCTTTTCTGTATTGCATTTCTGAATCTTGTCCAGGGTTCACTTTCTTAGGAATGGCATGCAGTCCATCCAGTAACACAAGTCAGAAATCTAGGAGTCATCCCTTCTTGATACCTCTCTCTACCTTGCTTCCCCCTCCACATACTCAACCCATGAACTAAGTCCTATCAGTGTTACCTTAAAGAAATCACTCAAACCCAACCACCTTGCTGTGGCTCCACTGCCACCACCTAGGCCAACCTATCATCATCCTTCATATGAACTTCAGCAGTGGTTTCTAAACTGATCATCTCCATTCATTCTGGTGTCCTCTCCACACTACATCTAAAATATTTTTTGAAGGTGCTAATCTGATCATATCATTCGTTGTTTATCTTACCCCCCCCCCCCCCTCTTCTTTATCAAGAGTTACAAGCATTCCTCTTCTGGCATAGTAAGTATCTCCTATTAGAAAAAAAAAAAAAGGCACATAGATAACTGGTATAAACTCTGGATAAAATAGTAAATAAAACCTACTTATGGGCAACTGACAGGTGAAAAAAAAGCAGATTTAAACACTTGGAAGTCAACACTTGGAAGAAGAGAATGGTACTAGCTAACTTTCTCTGTTTTGTTTTGGTTTTTTAATGCCTTTAAGCCTGAAGAAAGACCTTACTCTGCTCCCAGCTAAATTTTTGATGGAAAACCCACAGACTTGCTGATTTGAAGAGCCTAGGATTTGGGGAAAACACAGATACTTAAATGTGAGGAGGAAGTTTCAAGAGAGGAGAGAACTGAAGAGGCAGAGCTGTATAATCTATCTATATTTTTGGCTCAAATCTCTGGTGAAGCTTGAATCATGCATGCATAGAAGAAACTCCAGCCTTGCTAGATGATGCCAAAAGAATTGGGAAAGGGCTGTTACAACCTCTAGGGAAATAGAGTTTTATAGTGGGAATTTAGCTAAGTACTTACTTGGAAAAACAAAACAAAACAATACTGTTTAGAGAAACATGTAAGAACCCATAATTTCTACAATGTATCACTCACAATGGCTAGGATATAGTCCAAAATTACTTTATATACAAAGAAACAGGAAAATATGATGCATTCTTAAGTGAAAAGATAATGGTGATCAAGCCTCGATGATACGAGTGTTAGAATTAAGCATCCATTATTCTATAGCAGCTATAATAAGTATGCTTGAGGATGTAATAAAAACTCATCATAAGATAAAAATCATCATAAAGAATGAAAAGATAGTAAGTCTCAAGAGAGAAGTAGAAACTAAAAAAAGAACCAAATGAAAATTCCCAAACTGAAAATTACAGTATCTGAAATTTAAAAATTCACTGGATAGGCTTAACAGCTGATTGGAGGAGAGTAAGTAAACATAAAGATGGACAATAAAAATTACTCAGTCTGAAGAAAAGGGAAAAGATGAATTTAAAAAATGAACAAGTGAACAGATATATCAAAACCACATCAAAAAGTATAACATACATGTAAAAGAAGCCCCAAAAGAAATGAGAGAAAGTCTGAGGCATAAAACAAACATTTAAAGAAATAGTAGCTGAAATTTTTCATATGTGGTGAAAGACATACATTTACAGATTCGAGATCATAGGACACCAAGCAAGATTAATACAAACACAAAACAAAACAAAACCTCACATCTATCACAGGCAAACTATGATGAAAAAATTTTGAAAGCTGGCAGAGAAAAACACTGTGCTATACATAGGAGAACACTGGTTAGAATTACTTATGACCTCATCAGAAACAATGGAATCCATAAGACAGATATTGAACCAATATCTTCAATAATAATTATAAAACTGTCAACCAAGAGCTTCAAGGCCCTGTGCATAGTCCATTCTTAGCCGACCCTTCAGCCTTACCATACCAGCTCTCCTTCTTGCTTTCTGCATTTTATCCTTAAAGACTTTGATCAGGATCTTTGCAGTTCCTTTTGCTCAGTGTGCTCTCCTTTTCTCTCTTCTTCCTCCTCAACACATCTTTTTTTATCCTACTCATCCTTCACATGTCAGCTGAAGCATCCCCTCCACTTGGACATCTGCCCTGACATCCTCGCTAGGTCTAGTTTCTCATGTTATGACTCCCATAAAATTGATGTTTTCTTCAGGGCACTTAATTCATTTTGTTATTTATTCCTTTAATTAATCCATGGCTTCCACTAGTCTCCAAGAGAACAGAGATCATAGCTGTTTTACATTTCCATCACCTTACATAGAGGCTAACAACAGCACAGGTATTCAGTCAATATTAGTTAAAGGAATGAATGAATGGAGATGCCACCATTTTAATCAGTCATCATCTCATACCTGGATTACAACCATTTACCTAGTCTGCTACTGTTTCCAGCTTCTCTGTTTCCCCCAGGAAATCAGTAATAGCTTTAGAGTTTCTCCACTTTGATTAGTATACTGTATGAAAGACAATCAAAATCAAGAACCAGAGCAAGCTGGTCCTGTTAAATTAATATCTGACACACTTGTAAAAAAAAAACAACTGCATATAATCACACATAAAAATTGTGATCATATGTTGGTTCCCCATATTTCTATTTTCTATTTTTAATTTCATGACCCTTAAAAGTCTATAGTGTAAACCATGGCTGTTGAGTATCTGAAGCCCATCTTTAGCTAAGCACTTCTCTGAAGAGTGTTCCTTGGTTGGTCTTTTCTGAGAGTTCCTATTGCTTCTGTAGTCAAAATCACTATTTAGAACATTGTATTCAATCTTTCCAAGCCTGGATTTCCTCGTTTGTAAAATGAAACTAGTAATAGTACCAACCTCATGTAATTTACATGCATAAATACTTAGTTCAGTGCCTGGTCAATAATAAATGCTTAATAAATGGCAACTATTATTATGATAATATTTGTTCATGATCCCTAATGCAATCTAGTATAGTGTTGTATATACATAATAGATACTCGATATATACAATCAAAATACATAAAAATAAAAAAAATTAGTCTTATTGATTATTGCACTTTAGTTATCATTTAAATCATTCAAAACTGGTTATTCATATTGGCATACATGGTAACATTTTATTAACAAGAATAGTTTAATAAACTCAACATCCTGTTCTCTCAGGTAACTGGAATGAATGTCTATTAGGTACTCCTTAGTGAATGTCTTATAGCCTGTATTTGCAAGGATCTGGTAGTTCTCTGGAAATCTTAAGCTCTAAAATGGCATCTACTGTAGCTGGCTCTCTAATTGCCACTGAGCAGACTTATTAAGAGATAACACTGACTTCTCAGTATTGGGAAATCAGTAGGAATTTAACAAATGTTTGATACACTGAATTCAATTGAGCCCATCTTGAGTATTTCTAGAGTCTGGTACTTTTACATTCCCTTCCTCTCATTGAACTTTATAGCTGGGAAGGCAGTCATTCCCTCTCCATCAATCACACACTAACTATGGTTAGTTTTCTGGTAACTCAGTTTGTATTATGTGCATGTTTGGAAGAACAGCTAGTTATTTCCAACTTATAAAACCAGAATGTGCAATTTTCTACAAATTAGATTATAGAGAGGAGTGTTCTAAATAGCTGCTCTCTGGAGTATTTCCCCATGTCTCTTTACCTGGCAATATCAAATAATATTGTAGTTAAAGTAATCCACACAAAGAATACAACTTTAGTATAATTCACTGTCTTTCTTTTTCATGTCTCTAAAAGTGTGAAGAATAAAGAGTGAAGTCTCCAAAATTAAAATGAGGTTCAAAGCACTTAAAAAGCCGGTGCAGTCTGTTTGGGTTTTAACTGAATGTTCGTCAAAATCAAATTCTGACAAAAGCACATGTCAACATTTTTCCTAAAGAGATTAAGTTATGATATTTTTATATAAAGCAAAATCAACAATCAAAAAATATCTCAACAAATTAAATGCAGGCATGGAATATGGATAGCTAGGGTTCTTCCCTAATCTCTTTATACCCTATTTAATATTCTCCTCTCCAACATATTACTGCATACAGAATTTGGTAATAATGAACAATAAATATTGACTAAATACCTAATAGATGCTGAATATTTCTCTGCTACTCAAGAGAAGTTGCTCTCCAATTTGGGGTCTGATGTCAGTGTCTCCTATACTATTCAGTACTTATACTTGTTAAGTGGTCTAAATATAATCAGCTTCTGGTTATGTGGGATAATGTATACAGCTTTGATGAATTGTTTTTAAAACAAAAGAAGGGTCATATCTAACAAAATATTTAAAGTTGGTACTAACTTAATAAAATTGCTATTTAAATAGCTAGATATACTAGGTATTGGTTTTGAATTTCAAATCAAAGACAGTACAATAATCTCCATTCAGTAGAAGTACAACTTACAGAGCAAAAGAACTGTCATTGATCCAGGTCATCTCTAAGTGTGGGCGTAGTGGTACTTCACTGAACCAGAGGATGAGTTACTAGAATACATCCATTTAACTTTTATTCTTTTCCCTTATGCTGAAATATTTAAACATAACAATTAACACAATTTTGCCTGTTTTTGAAGCTGAAAAGCATGCTGGGATTTCCTGTGTTACAGCCTCAGTGGATGACATACAATTTGAGGAGACAGCTAAGTAAGTGGTATTGCTCTATCACACCTTTCTCCTGGGCTTTTTGGCTCATTTGCAACATATATTTGCATTACCTATGCTTGTTTATTTGGAGTCAATGATCCAATTTGTTAATTAAATATTTGACCTAATGTAAATCAATAAAATAATAATTGCAGGACCTACTTTTAGTAAACACTTTGAAGTAGAAATTCATAGTCCTGATTTTATTGAGAAATAGCTCTCCAAATGGATGCATTCTGGTATGAGGCAGAGCTGGATTTCTAAAAGCTGATTCTTAATGGCTCCTTCCTCTACAAGAAGAATAATTAATGATAATAAGAGTATCTATGATGGTGAATTTCATCATTAAGTTGTTGAGTGAACGTTAATTCATGTGAATACAAATGTTAAATTATGAAAAACATTTAATGTGTGAGAGCGTTTATGTGCTTTACCATCTCCTATTGTAGAACATTTCAAGATTAACAAATGTTTCAAACATATACAAAAATAGAAGAGTACAGTATATCCCCAAGGACCATCACTCAACTACAATAATAATAAGCTCATGGAAACTCTTGTTTTATCACTACTTCTCCATACTTCCCCACACACCTAGATTATTGTGAAAGGAAATCCCAGGCATCATTTATGAATATTTCATTATATATTTCTATATGATAAGGACTCTTTTAGAAAACATAATAATATAATACCAATACCATTAACAGAAATAATTATTCCCAATGACCTCAAAAGATATTTTTTAAAAAATTAAACAATTGGTTTCTTGAATCAGGATTGAATATGGTTGATAGGGCTTTTAACATAAAATTTCTCTTCTTTCTTTTCTCCTAGTTTTTTTTTTTTAAAGAAACCTGGTCATTTGTTCTGTAGAGTTTACATTTTGTATTTGCTCATTGTATCCCTGTTTAACCTGTTCACCCACCCTTTGTATTTCTTATACAATGATAGTTACATCTAAAAATTGGTCAGATGAAGGTTTGATATTTTGGTAAAATTAGTTCTTGTCAAGAGCACATAATGTCTAATGATCATTACTTAGAACCATTATTTCATTACATATTGGCAGAATGGTGATGTGCTAATACTATCATTTGTTCTTCATTTATTTTCTGAAGTATTTGTGTAGAGAGACTCGTTATCTCATTAATTACCTGGTTACCCTTAAGTAAAGTTTGTCTAGGAAAGACAAGCTTAATTCTTTCTCTTTATTTGGTGTCATTGTAAGCCCATGGATTTTAACATATTTGATGCATTTCAATTCTGACAAGATGGGCTCATCTTTTACATTTCCTTACAAAAACTTAGTCATACATTTCTTCAAAAGAAATTGTAAGTAGAGATCACAATTTGGGCAGAAAATGTGCTCATTTATATAGGGTTGGTCATTGTTTCTAGATTTTTTTTCCAGTGGACAGAATTAAGAATTATTTGTTTTTTAAAGAGTTTATACTGGGGGTGTCTGGGCGGCTCAGTTGGTTGAGTGTCTGACTCTAGATTTCGGTTCAGGTCATGATCTTCTCGTTTGTGGGGTCGAGTCCCACATGAGGCTCTATGCTGACAGCAGGGAGCCTGCTTGGGATTCTTTCTCTCTCCCTCTCCCCATCTGTCCCTCTCATGCTGTCTCTCTCTCTCTGTCTCAAAATAAATAAATGTAAACATTTAAAAAATAAATAGTTTATACTAATAACTGTAATAAATTAGCGTTATATTTTTTTTTTAAGGAGGATTATATGTTTTTATGTTTGTATCTCTGGTTTTGTTTTTGTTTTTCCCTGAATATCTTGATCCTTGAAGACATGAACATAACTTAAAAGGAAAAGGAAGAGAGAAAGTCATCTGTTTCTGGTCTTGGATGGTTCTCAAGGACCATGGGGGTAGTTGGCATTGTTTTCAAGCCCTAAGTAGTCTTGTCCAATGAGATACTCAGTTTATCTCCCCAACCTTACTGTTTACATTTACCTGTTTGGCACTTATTTATTTAGATACAAGCAACATTAAGTTAAATGAAACCACATACATAAAAAAATCACTTCTTCAAAGCTGATACAGAAGAAATTTTTGGTAGAAATTAGAATCATAGACATGGAGAGACCTTTATAGGTCAGCCCAGCTTTCTCTTTGTAACAACAAGAAACTGAGGCCTAATTCCCCAAGCAAGCCAGGAGACAGAGGGTGCTTAGAGTCTGGATTTCCTTATGCTTAATCCAGTGCTTTTCCCAACCCACTGCTTCTGCTTTTGTGATCAGCAACTTTTACTGAACACTTCTCAGTGGTTGTTCTCACAGGCAGCTGCAGTGTCACTGAAAGAGCTCTTGACATTCTAGAGTCTTGTAGATGCAGATAGAGACCCACTGACTAAGCTCACATACTAGCTATGTGATTTTCCTTGAAGTAGAAAAAATTGATAGGTGTTTGTATATCAGCAAAATTACAAATTACTATAAACCCAAACTTACTTAAGACTAGATGAAGTGCCATTATTAATTTAGGAGTTCCAAAAGTGTATTGTAATAAAGTATCTATCACGTACTTTCCAAACTTAAATTCTGTAACTTACACTTAACTAGCAATCTCATCACTGAAATATGGGTTGGTTTTTTTATGCCATTTTGTGTTGGTGTTATCAAAAAGGATTTGTGGCCACTAACATCATGGAAAGGGGCCTTCTTCTATTTTTTACATGGGACCTGAATCATAAAAAGAGAAAATTGAAAACTACCTACAGAAAACCACATATTGATGGATTGGGAGAAGATGGTGGCGTACGAGGACACTGGGCTCACCACGTCCTGCTGATCACTTAGATTCCACCCACATCTGCCTAAATAACCCAGAAAACCGCCAGAAGACTAGGCGAAAGGACTCTCTGGAGCCAAGGGTAGATAAGAGGCCCACGGAAGAGGGTAAGAAGGGCGGTGAGGCGGTGCGCGCTACACGGACTGGTGGGATGGAGCTGGGGCAGTGGAGGGCAGCCTGCCCGGCAAGGCAGAGTCCCCGAGTCTGACTTGCAAAAGCTGAGGGGCTGGACTGCGTGAGTTCTGACAGCCAGCGGGACTTACCATCTGGAATGTTAAAAGTCAGCAGCTCTGCTTGGAGAGCGGTAGGGCGAGAGGACACTGGGAGGGAGAGGTGTTGAGCCCTGGAAGACAGAGCTCAGCTTGGTGGGGAACAAAGGTGATGGCCAGTGCCATCTCCCTCACCCATCCCCCAGCCAAACTCCAAAGGGAACCAGTTCCCCTCACGGAACTTGTTTGCACTGCGCAAACACCCAACGCTGTGCTTCTGTGGATCCATCCCTCCGACAGATCTGCCTACCTCCCAGTGCCACAGGGCCCCTCCCGAAGCAGACCACCAAAGGCAAAGCGAGCTGAGTCTGCCCCTCCCACCCCTGTGCACCTTGAAGATCCACCCTGGCTAATACACCAGATCCCATCAAAGCAGCACCATAAGCCTGGCAGTGTGCAAGTAGCCCAGACAGATGCAGGGCTGGTTCAACATTTGCAAATCAATCAATGTGATACATCACATTAATAAAAGAAAAGAACCATATCATCCTGTGGATGCAGAAAAAGCATTTGACAAAATTCAGCATCCTTTCTTAATAAAAACCCTCGAGAAAGTCAGGATAGAAAGAACATACTTAAACATCATAAAAGCCATTTATGAAAAGCCCACAGCTAATATCATCCTCAATGGGGAAAAACTGAAAGCTTTCCCCCTGAGATCAGGAACACGACAGGGATACCCACTCTCACCGCTGTTGTTTAACATAGTGTTGGAAGTGCTAGCATCAGCAATCAGACAACAAAAGGAAATCAAAGGCATCAAAATTGGCAAAGATGAAGTCAAGCTTTCACTTTATACAGATGACATGATACTATACATGTAAAACCCGATAGACTCCACCAAAAGTCTGCTAGAACTGATACATGAATTCAGCGAAGTCGTAGGATACAAAATCAATGTACAGAAATCAGTTGCATTCTTATACACTAATAATGAAGCAACAGAAAGACAAATAAAGAAACTGATCCCATTCACAATTGCACCAAGGAGCATAAAATACCTAGGAATAAATATAGCCAAAGGTGTAAAAGATCCGTATGCTGAAAACTATAGAAAGCTTATGAAGGAAATTGAAGAAGATGTAAAGAAATGGAAAAACATTCCGTGCTCATGTGTCGGAAAAATAAATATTGTCAAAATGTCAATATTACCCAAAGCTATCTACACATTCAATGCAATCCCAATCAAAATTGCACCAGCATTCTTCTCGAAGCTACAACAAGAAATCCTAAAATTTGTATGGAACCACAAAAGACCCCGATAGCCAAAGTAATTTTGAAGAAGACCAAAGCAGGAGGCGTCACAATCCCAGACTTTAGCCTTTACTACAAAACTGTAATCATCAAGACAGCATGGTATTGGCACAAAAACAGACACATAGACCAATGGAATAGAATAGAAACCCCAGAACTAGACCCACAAAAGTGTGGCCAACTAATGTTTGACAAAGCAGGAAAGAATATCCAATGGAAAAAAGACAGTCTGTTTAACAAATGGTACTGGGAGAACTGGACAGCAACATGCAGAAGGATGAAACTAGACCACTTTCTGACACCATTCACAAAAATAAACTCAAAATGGATAAAAGACCTGAATGTGAGACAGGAAACCATCAAAACCCTAGAGGAGAAAGCAGGAAAAGACCTCTCTGACCTCAGCCGCAGCAATTTCTTACTTGACACATCCCCAAAGGCAAGGGAATTAAAAACAAAAATGAACTATTGGGACCTCATGAAGATAAAAAGCTTCTGCACTGCCAAGGAAACAACCAACAAAACTAAAAGGCAACCAACGGAATGGGAAAAGATATTTGCAAACGACATATCAGACAAAGGGTTAGTATCCAAAATGTATAAAGAGCTCACCAAACTCCACACCCGAAAAACAAATAATCCAGTGAAAAAATGGGCAGAAAACATGAAAAGACACTTCTCTAAAGAAGACATCTAGATGGCCAACAGGCACATGAAAACATGCTCAACGTCGCTCTTCATCAGGGAAACACAAATCAAAACCACACTCAGATACCATCTCACGCCAGTCAGAGTGGCCAAAATGAACAAATCGGGAGACTCTAGATGCTGGAGAGGATGTGGAGAAATGGGAACCCTCTTGCACTGGTGGTGGGAATGCAAATTGGTGCAGCCACTCTGGAAAACAGTGTGGAGGTTCCTCAAAAAATTAAAAATAGACCTACCCTATGACCCAGCAATAGCACTGCTAAGAATTTGCCCAAGGGATACAGGAATGCTGATGCATAGGGGCACTTGTACCCCAATGTTTATAGCAGCACTCTCAACAATAGCCAAATTATGCAAAGAACCTAAAGGTCCATCAACTGATGAATGGATAAAGAAATTGTGGTTTATATACACAATGGAATACTACTTGGCAATGAGAAAGAATGAAATCTGGCCATTTGTAGCAACGTGGATGGAACTGGAGAGTGTTATGCTAAGTGAAGTAAGTCATAGAGAGAAAGACAGATAACATATGCTTTCACTCTTAGGTGGATCCTGAGAAACTTAACAGAAGACCATGGGGGAGGGGAAGGAAAAAAAAAAAAGAGAGAGGAAGGGAGCCAAAACATAAGAGACTCTTAAAAACTGAGAACAAACTGAGGGTTGATGGGGGGTGGAAGGGAGGGGAGGGTGGGTGATGGGTTTTGAGGAGGGCACCTGTTGGAATGAGTACTGGGTGTTGTATGGAAACCAATTTGACAATAAATTTCATATTTAAAAAAAAGTTAAACAAAACCATGTATTTGTTTATAAACCATATCAGATATTAAGTAATTAATTAAATTAATTTAAGTTAAATTCTTCAGTATTTATTGCCTATACAAAAAATACTGCAATGGACTCAGTAAGATACATAAATATTTGATTATGGCACAATTTTGAAGTGGAGTGGTCACTCAGTCTGGTGAGAGTCAGACAAACACATAATCATCAGAATAGACAGCATGCTAGGATGCAGCCCTTGGGTGAGATACAAACTCCATTCTGTGGGGTAGTTTAAAAGGTGCACATTTTGATTAGAAAATCAATGAGAATTTTAACATAGAGGAGTAGCATTTGATGTGTGCCTTAACTGAGGCATAGACTTTTTTCTGGTGAATAGGAAAAGGACTTCACACAATGAGGCACTTGTAAGAACCTAAGCACCAAGATGGGAAGGAGCAGAGAGTGTTCAGGAAGAGCCTGGTCTGCAGAGAGGTGATGCCCAGCAGTGGACTGGAGCTACATAACAGAAGACCTTGAATGCCATGCTATGAAATTGGTTTTATTTAGTTGAGATTTCAGTTATTCCATTCATTTGACATTCAATATCGGAAGATTGGTGTGGAGAACCAAGTTCTTGGAATTCTCCTACTTTCAAAGGCAGGACAGGTTCACAAAACAAGAAAAATGGCTTCTGCTCTGCCCCCACCCCCCCCCGCCCCAACTCCAAGTCTGAGAGACAGAGAAGCATAACATTTTAGTAGTTGATGAGTACAAAGTATCATAGTAGCTTTGGAGAGGGACTCTAACTCTGCCTGGCACTATTACTGCAAATCTCTTCTAGAAACTTTACCAAACAGAGCTAGGAACTTTAAAAGGAACAAATATAAAGAAAAAAGAAAATTGGTTTGGTTGCATATGCTGGATGTGAAGATTAAGTTAAATTGGGAATGTGTGTGGAGGGTTGTTAACACTAAGTCTAGTAGAGCCTCCATAACTATTAGTTGAATCTGTTGAGAGAATTTGGAAATATGGCTCTGAGTTCAAGAATGATGTCCAGGCTAAAGATGGAGATTAGAGAATCATTTTAATAGAGATGATGGAATCATGGACAAGAACAAGGTCTTCTAAGAAGAGGGTGTAGTGAGAAGAGAATAGGATAAAGGACAGAAATTTAGGAGATGTTGACCCTGAAGGGATGGATTAAGGAAGAGAAACCAGTGAAGGAAGCTGAGATAGAGAAGAGAACACTGGTCTGGAATCCAAGGGAAGAGAAAGCCTCCTGAAGAAAGACATTAAAGAGGTGAGATGTTGGATTTAGCTTTTAGGAAATGACAGGGACTGGAAGTGAGATGTGGAGGCAATAGCCAGGTTCAAGTGGCTGAGAAGAAAATGGGAAATGAAGCCCTCAAACCTCTGCACCTGGCAAAATCCTCATCTTTGAAGACCCATCTCAAACGTCACCTCTTCTGTGACTCCTTTCCCAGCTTTCTGAATTAGCTTCTTCTTATGGTTATCTTTGTAATACTTGATCTTTTCTTTTGAAAAATTTCATGGCACTGCACTTCATCTGTTTACATCCTGGCGACCTAAGTGAAGACTGGTCTCCTTGAAGTCAGGAGCCTCATCTTGTTCATCACGGTATCCTGAAGTCTTAGCTTAATGCCAGGACTAGTTGTAAACATTTCTTAAACATTTCAGTAAACATTTCTTTTTCTTTCCCTGATTTGTGTAAGCTTTATTTTTGTTTTTCCAGAGGATTGACTCTAATTTTATTATTTTATTTTATTTTAAATCTGTGAGTTAGAAAAAGAAATGAGTATTTTAGGAAGTTTGAATATGGAGAAGAAGAGAAAAAATTTGAGATAGAATCGGCTTGAGAGAAACGTTTTTAGAAAGAAGTAGCCTTGGACATTTTCATAGACTGGTAAGGAGAGTCAGGGAAGGGGCAGAGGATGAGGGTACGAAAGAGGAAAGAGCTGACTAAGCCGGCCATGATGGCTGAGAAGAGGTAACAAGGGCACAGGTACAGAAAGAGGTTCTGAAAGAGATCTAACGTTCTTCCTCTGAAACAGAAAAGTAAGGAGGATATAGTTCAAGTTTGAAAGTCATTGAGAAAAATTGAAGAGGATTGCATTAGGAAGACCCTTACCTTCTGCTAAGGTTAAAGGATCAGTGGTAACTGAGGGGACTGAACACAGAAGGTTTGGAACAACTTCAGACTATATGACCAGAATCCCTATAATCATGAAGAGTGAATGGAGGGTCCATGTAAACCTGGTGAAGTTGATCAGTTTGCATGTTTCTCCATGTATTTGTTAACAGACATTTAAAAAAGAAATGTCATTTGTATAGGTTTGCTTGTCTATTTTAACTTCTCTTAAGGAAACAGCTGTGAGACACTCAAAGTATCCTTTTCAGATTGTGGAAGTCCTTTTGCACACCAACTTTGCAAAGGCCTCTTTCTGTTTGAATAGAAGTAGGCAACCAACATATGTGTGGTTTACAATGACTGGCATCTGTTTGTAGAACTGTCTTTTTCTGTTATCATTAACCTGAAGTTTCATGCATAATCATTATCAGCGTGATAAGGAGTGATTGCACATGAATTTAAGTGAATCTTTAGGTCTGAAATGAGAGGTACTAGGATTACTAAGGTCCCTGCCTCTTTTTTTAACTAGAGTTGGACAAGTGATAACCATCAAAGCGAAAGTTACCAGAGCATTCAGCACAAGCATGGAGGTAAGAGACCTCTTTTCTTACTTCTGCCTATTGGTGCTCTCTTTTCATTGTGTACAGAGGGCAGAGCAGGAGGCCTGGCATAATTTGGAGTTCATGAGGTTCTGAATTTCAGAAGGTGCTTGAACCTGGAGTCAGTGTCACAGGTAAATAATAAGGACCTTGAGTTTCCTAGTCAACTCTGCTACTAAAATTAAATGTGATGCGACACACTATTTTTATATAGAAGGATACATAGGAAGTAAACATATAAGGGAGAAGGGTACTCTCTTGGTTCTTTACAAGCCATGGGTCTTATTTCTTAATTATACTGACTCTGCTTTTTCTCCATCTCTGCACCCTCTAGTGGAAACTAGCCCCATAATTAACCAGTTTTTGAAAGGCAGAGTAACTGAAGTGAGAAAGAAAGTTTAGATTTTTCTTCTTCATCCACTCAGTTTTATTTTCTTTACCATAGTTGTGAATGCGGCATTCTCAGGGGCTTTTGAATTTTCTGTTCTGATTGAACCAGTAGCAAAGGGTTTACTGGATCCCATTTTGCAACTTCTAGGTTGGTTTGTAGCAGTCCCTTTGATCTTTGGGCACAAAAGACATATAGGGACTTATATTTGTTTGTTAGGGCATAGCAGAATACCACAGACCAGATGGGTTAAACAACAGATATTTATTGTCTCACATCTCTAGAGGATACACGTGCTAAATCAAGGAGTCTGTAGGGTTGATTCTTTCTGGGGGCTGTGTGAGAGAGTGTGTCCCAGTGCTTTCTTCTGGTGATTTGCCTTGGCTTCTGCCACATCATCCTGATCTCTGCCTTCATGTTCACATAGTGTTCTGAGGGTCTGTGTCCAAATCCCTCCTTTTTAGAAGGACATCAGTCACATTGGACTAGGAGCCCACCCTACTCTGGTATGACCCCACCTTAACCAATTACATCTGAACCACCCTATTTCCAAAATAAGGTCACATTATAAGGTACTGGATTCAACCCATATTCCTGTTCAACAGAACTATTTGACAGTAACCATACCTAATGGTGATGGTTTTACCCTGAGTTAGTCACTTTCCCCCAGTATCCATATGAACAGAATACAAAACACTTGAAATCAGAAAGGAAATCTTTGTGTTAAAAGTTAGCTCTGTCAGCAACGATCGTGATGTTACTTTCTCAGCCTCTCTACTACAGGCTAGCACTCTACCTTATATTCAGCCCAAACATGGATAACAGCTCCTTTTCTTTTATCCTTTCCCTCCTATTCCATGAGAAAAGGTAGAATTTCCAAAGGAAATTTGATTAAAAGCTAAGAAAAGAAAAACCGGTGAGTTTAAAGCACAGATTTCTTTTTTAAATGTTTATTTTTTTGAGAGAAAGAAAGAGAGCATGCACGCATGCTCGAGAGGTGGGTGAGGACCAGAGAGAGCGGGGCGGGGGGTGGGGGGGTGCGGAGAAACCTAAGCAGGCTCCATGCTGCATGCTGTCAGCACAGAGCCCAACAAAGGCCTCTGTGTCATGAACCGTGAGATCATGACCTGAGCCAACATGAAGAGTCGGACGCTTAGCTGACTAAGCCACCCAGGCACCCCTAAAAGCACAGATTTCTGATCCCAAGGAAAGTAAATCCTAGCCTTGACTAGGGCTAATTTAGTCCCTCTTCCAAGTTGAAGTCTTCTGTGGTCTCTGCGTGTGTTGTGTATTCAATAAGGTCTGGCTGGTGGGAACACCAGACTCTCAGTTCTGCATAAGTTCTCGGGACTGCTCATGTTACACTCCCCAAGAATCATTTTTGCCTCAGAAGGTGCTCATGTCTGGCCTTGTAAACGTCCACCTTGTAAACGTCAGACTGGTGTCATCCCAAACACTTAACAGGACTGTGTGCAGATTTTTGGAATTCTTTCCTTTTGTAGTTACATTTTTTTCTGGGAATGCCCACAAATCCCAGGAACGTTGGTCTTCTTGATTTCTGCCTCCTCATTTCAGGAAGGTTCAGTTTCCCCTCCTTGGCCATAGTCTGGGACTTACCTTCTGGCTGAGAGCCCAGAAATTCAAGTGTTCCTCTTATCTGTTTCCCTCTTCTTAGTGGTGACATTTCTACATTGTCTGCTATCCTAGTGTGAAAATAGTTGGTTCAGTTTTCTAGTTGTTTTTGCAGGGTGTAATTCCAATCTGACCTACTTTTTCATGACACAAAGTGAAAGTCCCCCTTACGTATGTTTTTGAGACATTTGGCCCTCATACATAACTAAGTTAACTGTTCTAACAGAAGACAGTGTTTGCAACTCGTTTAAACTCTCCAGAATTGTGGGCTTGAGAATGGATGGTTTAAATTTGGTTAACCACTGTCGAGTTAACTTGAGTGTTACTGTGAAAATACTCACTTGCATTCGTAAGGTAAGTGATGTAAAATGAATTATGGATTATTGATTATTTTTGCACATGAGGTAGTTGGTGAAGATGTAGAAACAGCTGTTCTCTATAGTCAATAATACAGTGCTAAACTAAGAGGCCTGAGGTTGCCCATGAGTCCAAGAAGATAGTGTTACATATCAGGGATATGTGGGGCAAGTGTTTATTAGCCAAAATCTAACAATAGATTCCTGAGTTTACCAATACTTGTACAAAGTGAAATCCTCAGGACCTAAGCTTCAAATCTTTTCCCATAAGGAAATCCATTCCCTTGTAGTGTCACCAAAAAGTGCCTCAGCCACCTTCTTGCTCTTCCTGAAAAACAAAATTTCTGAAAAAAGGCAACAAAGCTACTGATAACATGATGCAGTTTGTCCATGTTAACTCAGTTATAAAAGCCAGAGACTGAAGATTAAAAAAAGTTATGGTGTATCTCCTTAATGGTCTACAAGGCATTAATTAGTATCTTGTTTTCAAAAGCACATATAGTAATAATGGGATTAGAAAATACTTGTCAGATAATGCCAGTTTTTAAAGTTATAACATGAAACTGTAAATACAGTGTGATAATTTTATGTAAATACATACACACACATAAAATGGGAATAAAATCCACCTAAACATTAGTGATTATTAATATGGGTAATGGGATTGCTAATAATATTTGCTCTGGGTAATCAGATTCCATTTTTATCATTTATGTATTTTTATGTTTACCAAATTTTCCATGTCAAATATCTATTTTTCTAATAAGAAAAAAGTTTTTTTTAAGTTTATTTATTTTGAGAGAGAGAGACAAAGCATAGCAGGGGACAGGCAGAGAAAGAAGGAGAGAGAGACTCACAAGCAGGCTCCGTGCTGTCAGCACATGAACCGTGAGATCATGACCTGAGCCAAAATCAAAAGTTGGACGCTCAACCAACTGAGCCACCCAGGTGCCCCAGAAAAAAAGTTATATTTTAATTTTATGGGACATCACTGAAAGAACAGTATTGTTTAAAAATAAATTAAAATGCTGATTTAATTCAAAAACAAAGGAACATTGAAATGCATAACTGAATTTTGATTGCTGTGATCTCATCTGTTTTCTGGATGGCTGAACGTTTACTTATTTATTTTTCTTTTCATTTTAGATCAGCATCAAGGTGATAGTACAGGACATGCTCACTGGTATTGAGAAACTTGTTAGTGTGGCTTTCTCTACATTTGTAGCCAAACCAGTTGGAAAAGAAAAGGTAAATTTTCTGTGTGAAGAAGTATCTATGATGTAATTCAGGGACATAGTAATGATTGCATCAGAATTATTATGGAGAAAAAGACATTTCTTGTTACTGTGCAGTATGCTTTCCCAAGATTTTTTATCCATCAATATTTTTGTAAAATTTGTCCTTCTGTGGTAATACAGTGTTAAGCACCTTAGAGGAAGGGAGATGTAGTCAGTTTGTTAAAGAGGAAAAAAACATTGTGTTTTAAATGATCCAAAGTGCCTATCAGTTTCTTAAAAATAGTGTTTACTGGGTTAGTTCTTTTCTTTTATGGTTATATAACTCAAAATTGAGTTAAAATAATTTTTTTTTTAAAAAGCAAGAGCAGTTTAGTCAGCACTTGCATATTATAGTCCAATCATTTGTTTATACCTGAAGGAAGAACGTCAAAGAGGCTGAACTATTGAAGTTTAGAAATAAGCTTCAGGGCATATGGAGTAAAAACAACCTTAAAATATATGCATTATTCTGATATGTGTATGTGTGCCCAGCAGGCCTGCCTGGCTATGGGCCCAGAGCAGCTTGTCTATAGTCTGCTGGGGGTTTACTCATTGTTTCTTGGCTTTCATTTTTAGGATCAGGGGGAGGGTCCCCATTTAGTCTAAAGGTAATAATCCAATTTAGAATTAAATCTCTCACTGCAAGGATCACTTCAAACATGGGCATAGTAGCTTCTCCTAGTTCCATATTGAAGCAACAAGGGGTACTTCTTACTCTGCAAAAGTGTTCTTCAGCCTGCATCCAACTTTAGAGCCGGGACAAAGCCATATTTTCTCTGTACCCAACAGAGATGACAGTAGGGCAGTACTCACCAGCAACTCCTTACTTGGGCCAACAGGCAAAGATCTAAATGGATCTGACTCAGTCAGTCCATCCTGATGCCTGGGTGGCAGGTGTCCCTGAAGAATTTTGTGCACCACGGCACTTCTCCCAGTCTCTGTCCAATATTAGACATTCAACAAGACATATTCATATTGCCCAAGGGCATTCTATTTGAAACTGAAGTTCATATCAGCTAATACTGAAAATGCAGCTTTCTGGGCTATGTCTCAGACCTACTGAATTAGAATCACTAGTATAGGAACTTGGAATCTGTACTTTGACAAAGCATCCCAGGATCCTATGTTCACTAAAATCTAAGACATTGAGATAGGTCTTGCAAACCATTGTTTTTTTTTCCCAGAGTCCCCCCAAATCTCCAAACCCTGAGAATGAGAGACTATGGGGGTGATTGCAGATTTTCCATATCTGAGAAAAAGTGACAGAAAGGAGTCCACATCACCATCCCATCCTGCTCCTTCCATGGAGAAGAACACAAGGACTATCGTTTTTCCTCTCAAGCTTGAGACTTCTCATTTTGGCTTCAGGGACTCATGAAATAAGAATACTATCGTAACACTTCAGTTACACCTGTCCTGAGCCTGAAGAAACTTTTTCTGAGAGCATTTCTGGGAAGTCAGATGCCTTATGGTCCTGCCATTATAGGTTGGCTCAGATAACCTTTACTGTAAAACAGCTTTCCCAAACGAATTATTTTCCAGTTAGTAATGTTCTTGTTCAGGGGCACATCACAAAGAGAGCCACAAAAAGTCAGTGGTTTGGTATGAACCAACAGGCGTACCTGCATCTGTATCCAAAGTGAGTTTGTTCCAGGATGAGATGGGCAATGGTTAACTAGGCTTATTAGTTAGTTCATCAGTTTCATAGGCCGGATCATTGAAGGACTCACAGAACACCACAGGGTATGCTCGGGCAGGGCCTTACTAAACTAGAAGAGGTTGTTTGTAGGAGAAAGAAAGCACTGGCGAACAGCAGAGAAGTTTAAGACTTCAGGCATAGCTCTTGGGGTTCTTTTCCTTTATTATTATTATTTGTTTTTCATCATGATAGGTGTACTCTTTAATCCCTATCCCTTATTTCACCCATCCACCCACCCAGCTCCCTTGGGTGGAATTCTCTGTAATTAAGTCTGTTTCTTGGTTTGTCTTTCTCTCTCTCATTCTCCTTTGCTCATGTGTCCACATATGAGTGAGATTATATGGCATCTGTCTTTTCTCTGACTGACTTATTTTGCTTAGCATAATACATTCTATATCCATCCACGTAGTTGTAGGTGGGAAGATTTCATTCTTTTTGATGGCTGAATAATAATCTATTGTATATGTATATACCACATCTTCTTCATCCATTCATCTATCAGTGAACACTTAGAATGCTTCCATAGTTTGGTTATTGTAAATAATGCTGCTATAAACATAGGGATGCATGTATCCCTCTGAATTAGTGTTTCTGTATTTTGGTAATAAATACCCAGTAATGCTATTACTGGATCCTAGGGTAGTTTTATTTTTAATTTTTTGAGGAACCCCCTCTACTATTTTCCACAGTGGCTGCACCAGTTTGCATTCCCACCAGCAGTGCACAAGGTTTCCTTTTTCTCCACATCCTCTCCTAACACTTATTGTTTTTTGTGTTGTTGATTTTAGCCATTCTGACATGTGTGAAGTGATATCTCATTGTAGTTTTGATTTGCATTTCCCTAATGATGAGTGATGTTGACTATCTTTTCATTTGTCTGTTGGCCATCTGTATATCTTCTTTAGATAAATGTCTGTTTGTGTCTTCTGTCCCTTTTTTATTGGATTAGTTGTTTCTGGGTGCTGAATTGTATCAGTTCTTTATATATTTTGGATATGAATCCTTTATCAGTTATCTAATTTGCAAATATCTTCTCCCATTCAGTAGGTAGCCTTTTAGTTTTGTTGTTTTCTTTATTGTGTGGAAACTTTTTATTTTGATACAGTCCCAATAGCTTATTTTTGTTTTTATTTCCCTTGCCTCAGGAGACATATCTAGAAAAATGTTGCTATAGCCAATGTCAAAGAAATTACAGCCTGTGCTCTCTTTAAGGATTTTTATGGTTTCAGGTCTTACATTTAGGCCTTTAATCCATTTAGAGTTTATTTTGTATATGGTGAAAGAAAGGGGTCCAGTTTCATTGTTTTGCATGTGTCTATCCAATTTTCCCAACACCATTTGTTGAAGACACTGTCTTTTTTTTCCATCGTATATTCATTCCTTCTTTGTTAAAGCTTAATTGACCATGTATTTGTGGGTTTATTTCTGAGTTTTCTGTTCTTTGCATGGTCTTGAATTTCTTTCATCAGTGTTTTACAATTTTCAGAGTACAGGTTTTTCACCACTTTGGTTAAGTTTTTTGATAGCTGTTTTATTGTTTGGGGTGCATTTGTAAATAGGATTGTTTTCTTAATTCCATTCTCTGCTGCTTTATCATTAGTGTATAGGAATGCAACAGATTTCTATACATTGTACACTGCAACTTTACTGAATTCATTTTTCAGTTCTAGTAATTTTTGGGTGGAGTTAAGATTTTATATATATAGTATCATTTCATCTACAAATATTGAGAGTTTCACTTCTTCCTTACCAATTCAGATACCTTTAATTTCTTTTTGTTGTCTGATTGTTGTGGGTAGGACTTCCAGTACCATGTTGAATAGAAGTGGTGAGAGTGGACATCCTGGTCTTATTCCTGACCTTAGGGGGAAGCTCTCTGTTTTTCACTCTCACAGTCCTTTTCAGTTATACAAAATATGCTTCATCTGGATGAAGATTGGAGAGCCAAGGCACAAGTTTACTAGGTGGACTTTTACACCCTGCTGGTCATATAACTAAAACAAGGTTGTATAGAGCTAAACCAGTGTGAGTTATCAAGTCTCTATATTCCTAAACAAATTAGACAAGGTACTCCAGGGGAATCTTAGACTTGAAAGCAGCATATTATGAATCCCTTAGCTATTTTGTAGTCTTGGCTAAGGGTCAGTGCCAGCCTTTAGGTGTCCTGGAAACAAGCATGGAATTATTCCCATCCAGCTGCAGGGTGACTTTTTCATGCACGCAGGTTAGCAGACAGGCTTTTCTGACAGAGCTTGAGCCCTTCGTTCTGCTGCACCATAGTTCCAGATTTCTGGAGGTCAATTAAAGCTTTGTTCTGACCTACTGATTCTTTCAATTTGCTTATTAGACAGTGTTTTCACTGTGTGATGAAATTTCCAAATTAGAAATCTCTCTCAGTACATGATACCTTTCTCAAGTACATCTTTATTCCCTTCCTTTGAGATTTTAATTTTGCAAAAAGTAGAAAACATTTCATAGTAAGGATTCAGCGGATTCAAAGTTCCTCTCCTCATTCATTAATTTGAAGAATTTTTTATTCTGTAGGCCTGTTGAAAATTTTAAAAATCAGGGAAAATTAATATTTGGAAAACTCTTTAAAGCATGTATTATATGAAAAAATAATTATGCCTATATTGACTTTTTTAGTTTAAAAATATTTTAAGAAAAAAACTTAGTCAAATAATATGTGTGAAAACACCCAGGAATGGTCTATTTAAAAAATTTTTTTAACTTTTTTAACATTTTATTTATTTTTGAGACACAGAGACAGAGCACAAGCAGGGGAGGGGCAGAGAGAGAGGGAGACACAGAATCCAAAGCAGGCTCCAGGCTCTGAACTGTCAGCACAGAGCCCGACGCGGGGCTTGAATCCACGAACTGCAAGATCATGACCTGAGCCCAAGTCGGGCGCTTAACCGACTGAGCCACCCAGGAGCCCTCACGCATCATTGTTTTAATAGCAAAATATTGAAAACAATATAAATGTTCACACAGATGATTTTATAAGAAAAGAAAAAACGTTCATGATATTTAACTTTATAAATGCAATTTTCTAAAAACCTCCTGGTTATACCATACTGTCCCTGGGAGAATCAGAGTCTTATTTGGATAATTTCAGTCCCTCACACACTATAGGAAAACTGGGATGGCAAGGTCATGGTGAGAACAACCATCCTAACTATCTTGCTATTGATTCAGGAGATGAGCACCCCTGTATCTAGAGACTGGGAAAGGGCTGTCACTGGAATGACTGATTATGGCAGAGGAAGTGGCATCCCTCTGGACTCAGAGCAAAACTAAAATGTGCATAAAAAATACACTGTAAGGGCACTTCATAATGACAACTATGATATAACAAGACTAGATCTTTCTACTGAAGAAAGAGATGTACACATAATGTATTTAAAGAAGATTATTACTGGTGGCTCAGTCAGTTAAACATCTGACTTCGGCTCAGGTTATGATCTCACAGTCAGTGAGTTCGAGCCCTGCATCGGGCTCTGTGCTGGCAGTTCAGAGCCTGGAGCCTGCTTTGGATTCTGTGTCTGCCTCTCTCTCTGCCCTCCCCTGCTCGTGCACTGTGTCTCTCTCTCTCTCTCTCTCTCTCTCTCTCTCTCTCTCTCTCTCTCTCTCAAAAATAAATATTTTTAAAAAATTTTTTTAAGTTTGTTTGTTTGTTTATTTATTTATTTATTTATTTATTTTTGAAAGACAGAGAGTGAACTCAAGCCAGAGAGGAGTAGAGAGAAAGGGAGGGAAAGAATCCCAAGCAGGCTCACTGTCAGCACAGAGCTCAACACAGGTGCCAATCCCACAACCATGAGATCATGACCTGACCTGATATCAAAAGTCAGATGCTTCATGGACTGAGCCATCCAGGTGCCCCCAGAAATACTCTATTTACTTGGAGTTAGAAAACAATGTAACATATCATTGGTTTTGCAAAATCCATGCTGCGCTTTTATAATTTAACAAGGCAATGAAAGATAAATGTTTTTCTTTCTCTAGATTCATTTAAAACCAGTCACACTTCTGACTGAGCAAGATCATGTGGAACATAATCTGGCTTCAGAGAGAAGGAAAGTTCGATTACATCACGAAGATACCTTTAAAAACTTGATGAAAGAAAATAGCGAGTTTGATGGTCAGTAAATCTACTTATGGGAACTTTAATTATATGACTGTGACAAGCAGAGGGGTCCTTTCTTAGAGTACATTTATTTTCACCTTGTTATTACAGTTCAGCCCTGGCAATGGTAGGTGTCTTCCCCAACAAACTCAGTGGCTGGAGAAGGAAGGGCCTGGCCAATTCAAAATATAACTGCAGATACCTAAGACCTCTTTAAATTGGAGGATCTACAGGGGAGGAGAGAGGAAAAGAAGGGTCACAGGGACCAGGCAGTCCTTATTGGTAAGTATGCACTCAGTAGTGACCAAAGAATGAAGGAACAACAGCACAGGGATATGTCCATCTGGTGCTTCACAGTTTACTAAGCAGGCTCTCTTTCATTACTTCATATGAACTGCTTATAATACCAACACAGGAGAAAACTGAAAGTGAGCCGTGATGAGCCTTGCTAAAGATCACAGGAGCTATGAATGGAAGCGATAAGATTCTATTTCTGTTTCCTGGCTCTTCCCCCCAATAGCACTGTTTGATTAGCCAGAGTGTCTTAGTTCTCTGGCTGCGAACCCCCAGGCTCTTGGAGGCCTCATGGGGCCAGAACGGCATGGAAAAGAGGGCCACTTTGCCCCTCCCCTGCCCTTCCTTTACTTCTGACCCCATCTCCTACAGCCCCAGGGGAGATGACCTTTCAGGGAGAGCAAAGTGGTGAAGGGGAGGAAGTGGAGTGGTCTAGCTTGAGCCACTCTGCTCCCAGTGGTGAGACAGGAAGTTCCCAGAAGGTTCAACTCTCCTGGGCTCCAAGGCAGCCACTAGTAGAAGAGGAAGTAAAGGAGAGGAGAAAGGATCAGAGTGAGAATATTAGAAGAGAGGAAGGAAGAAGAGGAGACACAGAGGCCAGAGGAGAGAGGAAAGGCAGCAGGGGTGACCTGTGTGTGGGCTTTATTCTGCCCTGCATGACATCATCATGGCCCGGGGACGACCTTACAGATGACCTTTCAGTTGGAAAAAAGTTTTTCAAAGGCTTCTATTCTTGCAGACCTTTTAAAAGACAATGCCCATTACCAAGCTACTTTTTAAAATTTTATTTATTTTGAGAGAGATCCTGTGTGCTCATGGGAGCGAATGGGGGAAGGGGAGAAAGGGAGAGAGAGAATCCCAAGCAGGCTTTGTGCTGTCAGCCCAATGTGGGGCTCAAACTCACGAAGCTGAGATCATGACCTGAGCCGAAATCAAGAGTCCTGACGCTTAACTGACTGAGCCACCCGGGCGCCCTACAAAGCTACTTTAGAAGAAATGAAGACTTCATCATTAAATTACTATGCTGAGAAGAGTCCATCCTTTTGTAAAGATGGTCTCTGTACCAAAATATATTTTAAATGCATTTTGCTAAAGTAATAAAGTGGCCAAACCATGAGAACAAGGGCAAACTACAAAGAAAATTCAAGGTGGAAGGAGGCAGTACATGAAAAGATAGGACTGTATCATGGAGGCTCTCCTAGGTCAAGTTAAGAGGCTTAAACTTTATTCTCTCCTTAAAGAGAGCTGATACAGATTTGGGCACACTTGTTGCATGATTAGGCTGGCACTTAATATGGTAATTCTGTGTAGAGGAGAAGAGACTATATGCAGGGAGACCAGGCAAAGGATGAGGAGTGGCTACTCCAGGCAGTGGTAGTATAGAAAGGAGGAGAAAAGTCCAAAACTATACAAGGGGTAAAATCAGTAGAATAGGGTCACTGATGGGGAGATGGGTGAGGAAGAACTTCAGGACAACTCTCAGGTTTCTGGTGTGAGCAACTAGCTAATTAATGGTAGTATCTTTTTTTTTTTTTTTTTATTTTTTTTATTTTTTTAAATTTTTTTTTTTCAACGTTTATTTATTTTTGGGACAGAGAGAGACAGAGTATGAACGGGGGAGGGGCAGAGAAAGAGAGGGAGACACAGAATCGGAAACAGGCTCCAGGCTCTGAGCCATCAGCCCAGAGCCCGACGCGGGGCTCGAACTCACGGACCGCGAGATCGTGACCTGGCTGAAGTCGGACGCTCAACCGACTGCGCCACCCAGGCGCCCCTAATGGTAGTATCTTGAACTGAGGTCATGCATATGAGGGGCAGGAGAGGGGCAGTTTTGATGAGGTGGATGATGAGTTCAGTTTAGTCTCATGTGCTTGTGGAACAACCAAAAGGACAAAACCAGGCTGGGGAGATTTAGTTTGAGACACAGCAGCTTACAGATGGCAATTCAAATGAAGCCAGTACCTACAGTCACCCAGGGAGGGCTCATAGGGGCAAGAGGGTGGTGGGCCAAGAGTGGAACCTGCAGAACATGGCCATAAGAGATGATCAGAGGAGGAGGATGGATCTACAAAGAAGACCTAGAGGGACTAGTGGGAGGGATGCAGCGAGAACCAGAGAGGCTAGCATCATAAGTCAAGGGAGTAGAGTTACATGAAGAAATGAGTGGTCAACTGTGTTCCAGGAAGTGAGAAATAAAAACTGTCCACTGAATTGGGAATAGAAAAGTCATTCTCACATGCTACAGCCATTCAAATGTAGAGGTAAAATGATTGCAATTGACTTCAGTTTCAGTGTGTTAGGAAGTTGGGCAAGATCTCCCCTATGGGTCTGGTTCAGTTTAGAATTACAGATTTTTAAGGGGTGCCTGGGTGGCTCAGTTGATTGAGTGTCCAACTCTTGATTTTACCTCAGGTCGTGATCCCAGAAGTGCCACATCAGGCTATGTGCTGAGCGTGGAGCCTGCTTAGGATCCATTCTCTCTCTCTTTCCCTCTCTCCCTCTCTCCCCCTGTCCCTCTGTCCCTCTCTTCATCTCTCTCTCTCTCCTCCTCCTCTATCTTTCCTTTTCTCCCTCTTTTCCTCTCTACCTCTCTCCCTCAGCCCTCTCCCCAGCTTACACTATCTCTTTCTCTCTTTAAAGTAAAAAAAAAATACTTCAGAATTATAGATTTTTAGAAGTCTGTTTCTATCATGTTTCCTCTAATCTGCTGTAAAAGTGGATTGTTCTACATTCCTTTGTACAGTACAACTTTTAACTTAATTTTGTTGATTTTATCTTTTTAGAAATTTTACAAGCTTGCATGCCACCGAAGCAACCATAGAACTTAAAAGCAATTTCTCTTAATGTCAGAGCCAGACCCCAGAACTTTAAGTTGCCCTTGAGTGCGTGTTTTGTCCACCTGCTGCCCAGTGTATCTGATAGGGTTTGTCTTGAACTGGACAATACCTTCTGAAGGAAGACAGCTAGATCATCTCTGTTATTGAACAGTGTTTTTAGAAAACCCGGGGTTCTGGGGCGCCTGGGTGGCGCAGTCGGTTAAGCGTCCGACTTCAGCCAGGTCACGATCTCGCGGTCCGTGAGTTCGAGCCCCGCGTCAGGCTCTGGGCTGATGGCTCAGAGCCTGGAGCCTGTTTCTGATTCTGTGTCTCCCTCTCTTTCTCTGCCCCTCCCCCGTTCATGCTCTGTCTCTCTCTGTCCCAAAAATAAATAAACGTTGAAAAAAAAAAAATTAAAAAAAAAGAAAACCCGGGGTTCTAACATTGATAGTAATATCAGAACTAATTGGAATCTCTTTTAAGATTTTGTGTGATTGAAATGCATATCATTGGAACACTGAGAAATTTTAGTTAAAATCATATGCTTTCAGAAGAAAAGGGAAACAGATGAGATTAGATTACATAAAAGCAGGACTTCTTTGGAGTGTGTTCTTGTACCACTGAGTCACTGTTTGGAGACTTGGTATATAGGAAAAGACTTCATATTTGGAGCATTAAATTATTTTTTTAGTGAGAAATCAAATCTTTATGAGCATTATCCTGTGTTAATTCTTTCTGGTTGTGAGAAGGAAAACAACAGTTAAAATGACCTCAATTCAGGTCAAAGTTCCTGACCTGAAATTGTAGAATGAATGCAAAATTGTCCAAACAGAATGATGACACAATACTTAACGAACATCCAAAGTACAAGTATTGTAATTGACCTCTGGACAGGCATGGTCTTATTTGGAAGTCTGTAGAAAGGGTGAGGTTTGTTTACCATACTTGAGTACACAGACAGAACTGTGACCTGACTTGGTCTCTGAGCCTAGGAGAGCTATATTTCTCCAATTATTGGCAGTTACCTGTAAATAAGCATGCTTCTACGCTGAGGTCACCTGTACTCAGTATATTTTTGCATCCATGTCGTAGGTCACCTGTATTCAGTATATTTCTGCATACATGCTTATGCATACATGACCTGCCCTAGTACCCACCTCTTTGTATCCCAGTGTATGCCATGTATGTCTTTATAAGAATCGAGTAGCTTTGTCTTTAAAGTTATCCCTCAGAAAAGAAGGAATTGCCTTACATTTGTGTCTTTACAATGTTTTCCATAATATATTGCCTACTCAGGTTTTTATTTTATCATTATTTTAAATTATTTAAAAATAGGTAGCACACATGCACAGGGTTAAAGTTCAAAAGGTATGAGGGCATTCAGTTAAAAGATAAGACTTCCAGAGCACTTTGGTGGCTCAGTTGGTTGAGTGTCCAATTTTGATTTTGGCTCAGGTCATGATCTCATGGTCATGGGATTGAGCCCTGCATTAGACTCTGCACTGATGATGTGGAGCCTGCTTGGGATTTTCTGTCTCCCTCTCTCTCTGCTCCTCCCCAACGCATACACATGTGCATGCTCTCTCTCAAAATAAATATTTTTTTTAAAAAAAGCTACGACTTCCTGCCATCAGTATCTCCCAGTTACCCAGTTCCTGTCTTGAAAGACAACCAATATTACACACACACACACACACACAAACACACACTTAGAGCACAATATTCAAATAGCTATGCACTTTTCTTTTTTTTCATTTAACAGCGCATTTTAGAGATAGTTTATATTTATTTGGAACCAAAAAGCAAGAGATATTAACCTAAAAAAATCAGTACAGTTTTAGGTATTAATAGGACATCATCTGACAATGTCAATTATGGCAAAAAAAGAGAGAAAAAAGAAGTTGAAAGATTGAAGATTTCATGTGTGTTTAAATATCACTTTAGGAAGCAGTCCAATTCTGATTACAGCAATATGGTAGATTTGGTGTCTAGAACAAGCTAAAATTTCTGGATAAAATATTTACAAACATCTTTGCAAACACATCTCAGCAGGAAGAAGAATAAGAGAAAATCTTGAAGTCCGGCCATAAGTGGAAAACACAAATTTGCTTGGGACTCTGTAGATACTAGAAGACCTAGAACTTGTGTTTTAATGGGCCTGCATAGGCTCAGGAAACAAAGCCAGTGGCTCATGAAAGGTGAAAGGTTGAATCAGGGAACCTTAAATGGAGCTGCAAACCTAAAAAAATGATACTTTCAGTGAGTCAGTTGAAAAAAATCCCAATCCTCAATGAGCTTTGGTAGGGGTGCTTTCCTATCTCATTGAGACCTTAACCCTAGGTAAAACGGGTGGGGTTGGGGATGGGGGGACCTGTTTTCCTTTGAGAATTCAATCACAGGTACATTCTTAGGTAGATTTGGTATCAGAATCCACATCACTTGTTTGTACTGAAACAGACCAAGAGAAATTTATTATGAAGTGGCACTGTGTTACAGTACCCCCAGGTGACTGGCAGCCACAAATGCAAACCTCTGGAGACATAACTTTAAGCCCCGCTCTAAAGAATTCCCACAGATACAGATCCAAGGCATATGAACTCCTAGTCAAAAATCCTGAAAAATAAAAATAAATAAGTCACCAAAATCTAGAGGAATCACCTTCTGAAGGTGCTTTGGGGAGGTGGCCCCCCTTTGAGGAGGCCCACAAAGACTGCAATTACTGCATTTATCATATAAAGAATGTTGAAGTAAAAACGTTAATATATTTTAAAGAAATAGAATCAAAAGTATCATTCAGGAATTAAAAAAATTACCTAGAAGGTTTGACAAAGAAAGAGAATTTCTATACAAAAATATATATAATAATTTAAATTTAAAACTCAACGAATGAATTAAACAGCAGATAAGACAGTAACTGGAAGATAGATCTGAAGGAGTTACCTAGAATGCAGATGGATGGGCAAAGAATTGGGAAATATATGAAAGATTTGGAGACATAGAGAAAGGAGTAAGAAGTCTAACATGCATCTAATCAGAGTTCCAGAAAGAAAGGATAGAAGAATGGGAGAAAAATAGCATTTGAAGCAAATGACATAGACATTTCATTCAGAGGTAACAAGAAAGTTTGGTATCCATATGAAAAGATGATGGACCACATTAATCAGGGAAATCCAAATTATAACCAACATAAGATATTTCACACCCACAAAACTGGAAAAATTTGAAGAGTCTACAGTATTGTTTAAGTGAAAATGCAAAGCAGTAGGAACTCTAGTAAACAACATACAAAAGTGTACATTGGTATACTTTGTTACCTAGAAAATTCTGTTGAAAGCAAGGACTATGAATGTGGAATAAATCAGCAAAATTAAGTTCATTCATTCATTCATTCATTCAATAAATATTTACTGAGTGCTCATATTAAGGAATTATATTAGAATTTAAAAAGAAAATCAGTTCTTGTCCAAAGGAGCTTCGGATCTAGCGGGTCAAAGATCACACAAAGAAAAATAAAAGTATAGTTATAAAAGAAAGATGCATGTGTGAGCTCATAAATGGGAATTAGCTATTAGATCTGGAAGGCTTTCCTGAGGAAGTGTTGACTGAGATGAGCCAACATAGTGTTGAGGTGGAAAAGTTTTACTTTATAAGCTTCTTCTAGCTGGTCTGGGAATTCAGTTGTCATGAGACAGATTAACAGGAGAAAATCAAACAGAAGTTTAATTACAGGATACTGCCTATATACATGGGAGAGATCCAGAAAAAAATGAGTAACTCATTGAAATGGCAAAGCCAAAGACAAAAGATGATATTGGGGGTGGTGGGTCAGTTATGGGAGGTTACCGAGGAAAGCACAGTGAAAAAGGATAAGGTTATTTTGTAGATTTAAATCATTGTCTTCTCTGGTAAGTTTCTAGATTTACAGTCATCCCCCTCTTTCTGGTACAGCAAGGGAAATATGCTTACAAATAGAGATTTTTCTTATACACATAAATGTCTCTTACCAAAGGGTAATTTCTACTGGGTTTTCAGAGCTTCTCTATGGTTTCTTAAAAATAATAAGCCTAAAAGAAGCAACATGCCAAAGAGGCATATCTTGAGGTGGCAAAATTTGCTCCCCTATAAAAATAGGGGATAAGAGATAAGTGGAAGAATGTGATAGTGCTGCTGATAGAGCAAACAATATGTGCAAATTCCCTGATGTTGAAGACAGTACTTAGTTATAGGACTGAAAAAAGGCCCTCATAGCTAGAACAAAGAGAGAGAGTGAAAGAGAATATGATGGGAGGAGAGTGGTAGTAGTCGCAATCAGACTCGCTGGGACTGGGGAAGTAGACAGACCAGACAAGGAAGGAAGGATTTCCCTAGCCAAGGGAAGGATTTGGGCTTTTATTTATTTTTAATTTAGTTTTAATGTTTTAATTATTTTTGAGACAGAGACAGAGTGTGAGTGGGGGAGGGACTGAGAGAGAAGGAGACACAGAATCTAAAGCAGGCTCTAAGCTCTGAGTTGTCATCATAGAGCCCAATGTGGGGCCTGAACTCAGAGCCTTTGAGATCATGACCTAAGCTGAAGGCAGCCACTTAACCAACTGAGCCACCCAAGCGCCCCTGGGCTTTTGTACTAGGGTGTTTTTGGAAGTTTCTGACATGTTTTCAAGTAGGAGACTGAAATGATCAGTGAAATGAAGGGGAAAAAAATTAAAAGACCATCAATTAATTATAAATCTAAAAATTTCATGAGGAAATGCAGTTCAGGTCTTTGTAGCCACACTTCTCTACTCACTTATGTGTGACTGTGCCAAGAATGGCCCCATTGCCAGTTCCCAACAGCTGCCTAATCTATGCTCTTGGGCTGCAAGCTCAGCTCTGCCTCTGACAGGACAACCGGGATGGTCCCCCTGATTTGTAAATCCTCCCTCTACTTCCTCAACAAAGGCACACAAGATTTAGGCCTAGCTGATGATTCACTAGATGATGCAAGACGCATAATTGAATACATTTTACTGCTTTGCAGCCAGAGTAAATGATTTCTCCATTGTTGAGAGTAAAAACCAATTTGTCAGTAAATGAAGCAGATATGATTCGAAGGAAGCAGAAGGACACTGAGAAGTACAACTCATTGTGCCATTTCTGTTCGTGACTGCATTCATTGCAAAACAGTAACTATGGAGGCCACATTCCCATTCTGAAGTTTATACTAGAGCAAACTATTCCAGATTTTCTCTATCTTTGGCCCTTTATAGTTCAAAGTCCTTTCATTTTAACAACTTTATTGAGGTATAATTGATGCACCGTAAATAATATTATGCATACATAATGCAGTTATAAATAACATAATAATTATTATAATTATAAATAATAACTGGTATACCCTAAATTCATGTGCTCATATTTGAAGTATACAGTTTGTTTTGAGATGTGTACACCCATAAAACCATCACCACAATCAAGATAGTAACATACCATCAACCCCCAAATTTCTTTCTGACTTTCCCCACGCTGATCTGCCCCTTCTCCACTCCAAACAACTCAAGTTTAAATTTAATCATTATTTTAATCAAAATCCCAATGAACTTGTATGATAGATTGGAATACAATCTCTAAAAGGGCCTTTCTAATCAGCTATCCAATTCCCTGGAATTCATGAAGGTCACTCTTTAGAATCAAACCTGTTTATTTCCTCAGGAGATTTAAGTCTTCAGGAATAATTTAATTTTTCTAAAAATCCCATGAGTTAAGGGTACAGCTAGGAAGGAAAAATAGTAGTCCCAGTTTGTGCAGTTAATTCCACCAATATTAATGTCTGCATCCCTCCTTCAGATCCCATTTGTGATGAAGAGGAAGGAATGGTTTCTACAGGTGGCACCGCTGTTCAGAGCATTGAACTTGTCCTCCCACCCCATGCAAACCATCATGGAAATACATTTGGTGGCCAAATTATGGCTTGGATGGAGAGTCTGGCTACTATTTCTGCAAGGTTCTTGGTTTTGACTTTTGGTGTGTGATGTTGTGTCCAGTGGGGAGAGATCAGAAAGGGTCTGAGTCCTGGTTATTGAGCTAGGAGAGAAGGGGAGGAGAGTGTTGCCATTTATTAAAATGAGAAAATAAGTCATTTATCTGTTTACCTTAGGATTAATCTGTCCTTTTTTTTTTTTCATTTTTTAAGTTTATTTATTTTGAGAGAGAGAGACAGAGAGACAGCATGAGCAAAGAATGGGCAGAGAGAGGGAGGGAGAGAGAGAGAGAGAATGAAAGAGAGGGAATCCCAAGCGGGCTCTGCATGTGGAGCTGGGTGTGGGGCTCCAACTCAACAAACCACGAGATTATGACCTGAGCTGAAACCAAGAGTCGGACACTTAACCTGCTGAGCCAATCAGGTGCCCCTAATCTGCCCTTTTGTTTAAAGGTGAATGTTTATGTTCTTGGCTCAAAAATAAAAATGAAATGACAGTTCTAGTACTTTATTCTGAATTGTAAATGTTGATCTTGTAACACTGCAGCTTCTTGTAATGATAGTTATGACATGGTGGATGCAGAATAGAAATGGAAGACGACCTTTACACTTAAAAATACTCAAATTGCAAACTTTTTAAAAGACACTTTACAATTTGGTTTGACCTTTGAAGGTGCTGGTTAGAATCATTATGGCCAAAGGATTAACTGAAAAATAAGATAACAAAGAGAGGAACTTGAAAGAATACTTTTAAGTACTCCTCAGTTTCAAAAAAAGGTATTTTATTATTAATGGAACCATGTAGGCAGTTGAGCAGTTTTAAGGAACACTGTGTATTCGGAAAATGCATTTGAACAGGAATTGTCCTACTGACAATCTTGTAACCATGGAACATTGTTAAGATTTTATTTTCCCAAAATGAAAAGAATTTTATGATGAGTATGTCTATAATTGTGACCATAGTTAGAAACCTGTAGTAATCCTTCCTATAAGTTATGCGCAAATAAGAGAGCTTGTTTTTAAAATGAGATTGTCGTTCTCAATGGCAATAAAGAATTTGAACCTGTTCTTTTGTAAGGCTTACAATATAATTAACTGTGGCAGAATCTGTTCACATAGTGTTGGCACAATTCCTTTGAGTAATTGAATGACTACCGTGGGGATCTAAAATGTAGAAAATTACCAAAGTAACTTTCTGAGATTAAATATACTTTACAAAATTTCAAAATTTCACACACAAACACACACAAAATTGTAAAATGTGTACCTTGTAGCCTTTCAGGCTTTGTGTAGCAATCTAGGTAATTTTCCAATAGGGAAAAATATGAGTCTTTTGATATGTGAGTGAATTCAGTTGAAGCTAAGAAACGGGTGTGAATAGCACTAGCTGGTAGTTCCTTCACTGTGCTCCCCTCCAACCTGAGAGTTACAACTTCCTGTGATTGTGGCCATGAGCTGTCAGGATGAATAGAACCCTCAAATGAGGACAGAAGACCTTGGTTTGTTTTTCAGAGGGACTGAGATAGGGAACAGAACAAGAGCATGACTGTCACCACAAGAGCAGAAGCACCAAGCATCTCAGTAAAGACCCTCCAGCTCGGGGACATAGTATTTCCCAAAATGTTTGCAGGGATTGTACAGACCCACTCTCAACTTATGTAATCTAGTTACTTATTTCATTCTTACAAGAGTTAAAAGATGTTTATTTAGAAAACACACTGAGGGGCTCCTGGGTAGCTCAGTCAGTTAAGCGTCCAACTTTGACTCAGGTCGTGAACTCAGGGCTTGTGAGTTCAAGCTCCGAGTCGGGCTCTGTGCTGACAGCTCAGAGCCTGGAGCCTACTTCAGATTCTCTCTCTCCATCTCTCTCTGTTCCTCTCCTGCTCTCTCTCTCTCTCAAAATATAAACAAACAATTAAAAAACATTTAAAAAAAAAGTATTTGTTGCATTTGTTACGCAAATTAGCAGTTCATGAAAATACTTTGAAGAGTGACCTCTTTCTCCTCTCTCTCTTCCCTTTGTTTCATCAGCCGCCTCTGTAGGGCACACCCCCTTCTAAAGTCTGTGGACATGTTTAAGTTTCGGGGACCATCTGCTGTTGGAGATCGTCTTGTTTTCAATGCCATTGTCAACAATACATTTCAGACCTGGTAAAGCATTTTTAGTGCTCTTAGCCTGCTGTGGACAAATTCAAACTTGCAAATGAATAAATTTTCCTATTTCAGTGTAGAGGTAAGTGTAGGGACTACTTTAAAATAACCAAGTTCCTTCTAATTTTTTTTTTTTTTTAACTTCACTCATCTTCAACATCTATAGACAACTCATTTTAACTCTGTTTTCTTCTTGGAGACTCTTTGCACTTAGTAAATTGTGATGAGTTGGTTTTTGTCTCATAATAAGGGTGACTTCCAGTTAACCCAGTACCATCTTGGTGTGTACCTGTCATAATTATTACTCTTTTTTTCACTCTCAGGAGAGTCCCAGTGACTTTATGGTCAGCTGACTCCTAATGAACCTGTTATTTATCACCATGAAGCCCGAACCACTTCCCAGTTATTTTTTTCTTGATATACAATGAAAAGATTTAATTGCCTTAAATCTTTTAAAATGTGAAAAAGAGTATGTTTCCTATCCAATTTTAGTGTTTGATGCTTTTTAATATGGAACTGTTAGGTTTAGGGGAGAAAACTTGACTTTGGCACTATTAACTCCCCCGTTCCCCATTATCAAAATATGTTCATGAAGGTATAGAAAGTCCTTCCTAACTGGCCTTTTTCCCACTTGGTGGGAAAGTGAAGTGGGAGTTCTCCCAGGGGCTTCTGCATCAGATTCATCACTCTGATGAAATGGATTTTAACAGTTGCATACATTTGCGATGACAAAAAGAAAAGCCCAGAGCCCTCATTCTTTTCCTCCCTCAGAAGCAGTGGTGGCTGCGTGGGCAGAGGAGGCCTGGCAGGCTCTGGTTCTCTGCCCACAGCTCTGTGTCGCCCTCTGCAGTGTTGAAGTGGGAGTGCGCGTGGAAGCCTTTGACTGTCAGGAGTGGTCTAAGGGCCAAGGCCGTCACATCAACAGTGCTTTTCTCATTTATAATGCTGTCAATGATAAGGAAGAAATGGTCACATTTCCCAGAATCAAACCCATATCAAAGGTCAGTTATCAGCACGTGAGTTCATTAATCAGACCACTTATTCTGGGGGAAGTGGTGGGTTACAGAGCTCTACCCAGAATCTCCCCACCCCAGCAACAACTTCCAAGGCTATTCCTCTTTAGATTTTTTTTCTTTTTTACATTATGAAGTAAAATGGACTTTTTCTCCCCCTGCCCACCCCTGATCACTCTCATCATTTGTTAGAATGATAGGGGCCCTGGAGACCTCACTTCTGTTCCGCTATGTGCTGCTGTGGGAAGAACATCATCTTCTGTGTCCTATTTCTGACTCTCTTCTCCCACTTCTTTACTCCAGCTCTCCATGGTTCTCTACATGCAATGGAACTGTATCTTCTCCCTATCTGAGAGGAGCCTTGCTGCCCACCCTCACCTTTTCTAAAAACTGTATAGTGAGATAGATGTATAATTCTGATAACAGAAATGATGACAGTCACCACTTTAAAAAAGGGAAAAAAAAAACAGGCTGCAAAGGTTGTCTTTATCCGTGCACTTGCCCTTTGTGGGTGTTGAGTATAGTTCACACAGAGACACCATGTGTGTTCCAACTAGCCCCTTCAACTGAATTCAGAGAGAGACACTTAAGGATTGTACGATTAAATTAGAAATGTATTGATTTTAATTTGTTTTTTATTAAAGGATGATTTTAGACGGTATCATGGAGCTATTGCACGCAAGAGAATTCGCCTAGGCAGGTAAGGGATGTGGGCATAAGGATTTGAGGCTATGTTCTCTTATCTAACAAATTATACAGCAAAGGGCCCCTCTCTAGGTGTCTGTTCCCACATAATGTAACATGAGACGGTCTGATATTTTCTGACTGGAGGCTAACTGTGACAGATTTTTTTTTTTTCTTGATTGTTCCACTAGTAAAAGTAGCTTTTAAAACTGCTGATTTCAGTTCAAGAAAGTGTCATGGTGACTGTTGTGTGCCAAATGCAGGGAAGAAAACTTTATTATTATAACATTATTATAACATGTTAAGTAACATTTTAATTTTTTTCTAGAAAATATGTTACTTCCCACAAAGAAGAAGTGCCAGTTTGTGTACAATGGGACATAAGCAACCAGGTAACCGTTTTATGATTTGGAGCTTTTCGTGTAAAAAGGGAAAATGGTATCATTATAAACATGAAAGTTCCCATGTTTAACTGCTTCAGGTTGTGCCTATACAAGTTAGATGAAAAGGTAAATTATATCAACCAATCATCTCAAAATAAAACCAAACTATTAGTAAGTGGTTACCAACTAGTAGTTTCCGTGCCCTGTCTGAATTACATGTACAGTTTCCAAACTACAGACTCAGAATGATCTGCCATCAAATGCATTCAAGCAGCATGACACTGAGATACGGTGTCTCTCCATAATTTGTGCTGAAAAGACATGCCTTCCGGCTTGCATTTTTATAACACAACAACAAAGTATTAGTCATTTTAAAGTTTTTGCCCATAAATTATAAAAGGAGATCCAAGTTTACTGATTACATGTTGATTATAAGTCATACTGAAAGGTTATGTTGTCTTTGCTCAGGACACCAATTAAAATGATACTAATTTGCTAAGCATGCAGGCCTCATTTTATTTTGTCTGAATTCTGAATTAAGTGTTGAGACAAATTATGTTACTGACAGCTTGGTTCTGAGCTTGGCATTATCACTTTGGCTCTAACAGTTCCCGTTTTCTAAGCAGAAACTGTTTGATCACATATCTGTGGACCGAACTCTCAGCTTTTACGATATTTGTGTTTTAGGTATCCCTGAGTAATGCCAATGTGGAGGCTCTCAAAAATCTGGCAGCCAAGAGTGGCTGGGAGGTTACCAGTGCTGTGGAAAAGGTAGGAGGCATCCAGGTCTATGTACAACCTGCTGTCCATCACAAATGAAAGTTGTCATGCTGCTGGTGGTGGTTCTGCTTCTACTGCTGCTTTTAAGAAGGTAAAAAGTCTTTCTGGGAAGCTATTTCTAAGAGGCAGGTATCTTTCCAGGGCTGAATCTACCGCTCCGTGCCGGTTGATTTGTGGTCCTCCAGGCTGCCCCACACATTCCTGCCTCTGAACTTAGTTGTCATATTCCACTCCTCTCTCTTTCTCCTCTCCATCTGCCTCAGTCCAACCTGGTCTTCAAGACCAGGACAAATGCTTTCTGCACAAGGCCAATTCCTATCATCCTGACTGAAGGAACTTCCCTGGAGGAACCCCCTTAGCAATTACTTTTTCAAAATTAATTTGTCAATTAATTATGCCCTGTCTTGTGACAATGCTTCCACTGCTTCGTTGAATTGATGTTGATGTCTTACATAGTAATTTAACTTTTTACACATGCCCTTTTTCCCTATCAAGATTATGAACTTTTGAAGAAAGAAGCCTTGTCTTGACTTCTTTGTGTCTCTCTTAGCACCTTTTATACTGTTTTGCAGGTCATCAAATTTAAGTAAACATATATAATTTGGATTCTAATTTTATCTCATTTCAGAAGTGGTTAGGAGACCCTTTGAAGCTGATGCCCACAAGTAGACTAGACTGTAAGGTCTCTGTAGGCATTTAGCTCACCGCTGTAGATGGTCCCAGAACATAGCAGTGCCGGGCACTCAGGAGGGGCTCAGTAATGCCAGTTCTTTGTGCTCACATTTCAGTGTGTACTGTTGTTCAGCATTAGTGAAGCAGCAGCACCTACAACAGGGGTGACCATATTCCTGGTTGTCCATCATAATTGGTGATTGTTCCATCATCATCTGATGTCTTGTCATAAATATTGATAATGCCTCAGTGCCCCAGTTTGGACAATAAATTATATGGTCACTTACCCTAAAATTGAAGGAAACTGAGATGCTACTTTACTGATTGTTTTCACCTTGACCTTTTGTCAGTATTTTGTTCTGGTTTGTTGGCTTTTAGTGTGTTTTTATCTTTTCTTCTGAATCCTATCAGGGTCTCTCTTACCCTGTTTGGATCCAGTTAGGTTTCCATGTATACCAAATTCAGTGATGCAGAAACACAGGTTAAACGTAATAAAATGATCTTCTTCTCTTTATCCCACATAAAAGATGCTTCAAGGCTTTGTTTTCTTTTACTAACATGCAGTCTGTTTCTTGCATCATTGCTGGCATCTAAGCAGTGTTGGAAAGGGCAGACTTGTGTCTGGAATGAAGGAAGAGCGCACATTTTGTGAAATCGTATAATATATAAAAACTTGAGTTCTTTGGGAGTTTGGGGCCAGAAATAAATCTAAAGTAATAAATGGTGTATTGGCTCATATCTAAGGAGAGCCACCAATAATTAATTCTTAATTTTTGTGTGGATACTTTAGAAGATATTATATAATTAAAGCAACATTCTTATGTCATTTCTGTTGAATTTGAAGCCCTCCAATTCTTTAGATTGTATTTATGATAAAAATTTGATTTTTTTTCCTTTCTGAGTTACCCTCCTCTTCTCTCTTACTTTTTAAAGTGTTTGTATCCTTTTAATTTTAAAATACAGCTCTCTTACTTTTTTCTGTCACCTTTTAGTTGAATAATTCTTCCAATTATGTGTTATGAGTCATATTTATTTCAGGGCTTAAAGTCTATACTTATTTTTGATACACATTAGTTAAATGGAAAAAGTAAGATTTTTGGTATCTGTAATTGGGCAGTACTTATTCTTTAACTCATATTTCATTTTTATGTATGATCGTGGAATTAATCATAGTATAGTAATACAAGGAGCAAAATGTGTACTCTCACCTGAAAGGAGCTTGTAGTTGCAGTCTATTTGGGTAACATCACACATACACATGGAACAGCTGAAGAGTAACTTTAAGGTGGTTTATAAACAAGTGAGAGATTATAATATTTAAATCATAAAGGTCAGCTCTTAGGCACTTCAACAAAGTAAAGCAAGACAGTTATTTACAGAGGACTTTGGAGAGGGGGTGATTCTTTTCTCCTTGAAGATAGTGTAAGTAGATTGCTGGAGGGTGAAGGGGGCTCTCTAGGCAATGAGGAGTTTGATTCCAGTCATCGTGGTAGAAATCAGCATGGGTAGGAGACTGACCTGACGGGAGTAGCCTTTTATTTAGGGGGCAGCTGAGAGTGTACTGGAAAGGCTGTGATGAAAGCCAGAATGGCAAGGACTACTTGGCAACCTTTACGCAGAACAAAGCCGAGTACAGGAAACAGACCAGAGGAGCTATTCTGACTGAATCTGGGGAAAGTCCGGGTCTCACAGCTCCCCCTGACCAGTTCTCCTCCCCTTCGCCCCTGGGGGTTCCCAGGGAAGGTCAGGTCACTTCCTCTCACCACGGAGGCCTCTGTAAAAACCAGTTTTGTTCTCCTTTCCACAATGTTGTCTCCATAGCATATTGGTCAACAGATAGTATAAAATTCTAAAATTATACTCTTTTCCTCTTGTGCTGTTTGTATAAGATATCCAAATCCATTAAGCGGAATCTTATTAGAATGAAAAAGCAATATCATTATAAAATGTTAGCAATTTTGAGCTTATTTACTTTCAGCTTTGTTTCATAGAATAAAATTCGCCAGACGTCAGGTGATAAAATGTTTGAGTTGGTTCCAGATGGAATTTAACCTGTACTCTTCTGAGCATGAAAGAGAACATGTTTTCTTGAAGAGTTGGTCTTAGAGAATTTTTTCACTAAGCAGAAGTTGGCTTTTCTAAAATACTAGGGTTTAAAGAGATCAACATCAACAGCTGCCTTTACTCGTCTGCTCTGTCTACATCAGTGTCATGGGTTCCCACAGCACAGGAGTGAGCAGGACTTCCTGCTCCCTTCATCTTCTGGGAGAAGGATCAAAATATCATTCCCTCATCTGATAATGTACTCAGCACTGGATAAGCGTAGCAAGCTGTGTGAGGCAGTTTCATGGTGGCTATTCAGCTTGGTGTTTGCCTTGGCTCCAGGATAGAAAGCAGCAGTATGTGTCTGTGACCTGGGGAGCAGCTTCCTGAAAAAGTACTGTGATCGTTTCCTAGGGCTCCTGTAACAGTACCGCAGAATGGGTGGCCTAAACAACAGAAATGTATTGTCTCGCAGTTATGGAAGCTGGAAGTTTGAGTTCAAGGTGCTGGCAGGATTAATTCCTTCTGAAGAAGTGAGAAAGAATCTGTTCCACGCCTCTCTTCTAGCTTCTGGTGGTTTGCTGGCAATCTTTGGTGTTCCTTGGCTTGTAAATGTGTCACCTGATTTCTGCCTTCATCTTCATATGGCATTCTCCCAGTGTGCATGTCTACATCCAAAATTCCCCTTTTTATAAGAACATCAGTCATTATTGGATTAGGGGCCATCCTACTGCAGTATAACCTCATCTTAACTAATTATATCTGCAATGACCCTGTTTCCAAATAAGGTCACATTCTAAAGTACTGGGAGAATTTTAACATAGGAATTTGAGGAGACACAATTCAACCCTTGGCAAGTGCTTAGCCCAATATTACATCCTTTTCCATACTGCTTCCATCAGTGTAGACTATGGCTGCCCCAAGGTCTGATTCTGACAGAAGGTGAGGAATTTACCCTGGCCACCTACCCTTGCCCCCTCTGAGACTATAGAACCCAGAAACCTGGCTTAGAGCCACATGGCCACCAAGTTTTGATAAGATGACTTCCTTCTGGATTTACACCAGGGAACCTCCTTTTACTTCCTCTGTATGGGGAGCGAAGTTAGGCATGGCCATTTTGGGGTGAGTCTCAGCCCCCCACTGGAACTGCATTCATGGCTTTCTGTTTCACTTGTCTATGGCCCAGGCCATGTCCTCCTCTGTGGGCTTGATTTAAAGATGGTCTTTGCACAAAGGTTAACTAACTGGAGAGTTAACATGTGTAAACAAATTGATACTCCCTTTCTTTCTAATCTGCTTTTAGTCTGTTTCTTACTTCTTCATTCTCTTGAAGATATTTATGTTTAAATAAAGGTTTTCTCCCTCACAGCCTGACTTGTCCATCTGCTTGATTCTTGCAGTGAAGTCTTAACCCTCTGTTTGTTTGTCTTCTCACAGCTTGTTGCCATGGGGATGATTATAAGATGGCACATTTCAACACCAACTTCAAAGCACCCTGAAAGAGATGGAGAAAATGGGCAGGATAGAAATGTGCTCTTAGCTGAGCACATATCTCTGATTATTATCGAAAGTGCAATGGCAGGAGAGTTTGGAGTAATAGGGGATATGTATTGTTTTAAGTATGTGTCAAATGGCTCCCCAAGACAGGCCTCCTCTTATCTAAGGCATAACAACGTTAGAAACCCAGGAATTGGCTCTCAGGAGGATGAGCCCTTATGATTCACAATTGAAAGAATGCTTTGTGCTGAAGAAGCATGGTGCTTTCAACCCTTTGCAAGGTTGAGTTGGTTCTAGAAGTGGTGGCCTGCTTTCTGGGTCCCGTTGGCATGCCTGACAACCTGGGAAAGTGTCTAAGGTGTCTGGAGGGAGATGAAACACTGAGTTGCCTATCAGCCTGGTGATATTTTCTGTCGTTCTTTGAGTCAGGGAAATATCTCAAAGAGATAAAAAGAGAAATGCTTACATTCTTTATTTTTCTAGAGAAGGCTGTGGCACAATAATTAACCTATGTCACATACTGTTTAAAGGGCACAGAAGATATCACTGTGATCCATGCTTCAGACATCCAAGTATTTGAAGGGAAATTGCCATCATTTGGCTTCATTGTTATTCAGGTGCCAAGATGCCTTAGCCAGCACAATCAGCCTGTGACTGTATGTGGTTTTTAAAGTGAAAACACCCATTTTTATTTTGTAATTTATTTTTTCTTGTTATTATATTTTAGATAAAAATATATACCCTGGAAGAGCATGACCTTTTATCTGTTTGGGTTGAAAAGCATGTGGAAAGACCAGCACACTTGACTTACCATCTCCTGTCTGACTTTACCAAGAGACCTTTGTGGGACCCTCATTTCGTGTAAGAATACATTTAAAGTATTTTCTTAAGCAACCCTGACTTCATGTAAAAGATGACCTCCATGTTGCAGTCCATCTCCATTGCCCAATGTATGACCCATTGCTTATTAATTAAAGAGTATGTTTTAAAACTTGCCCTGCACAGAAAACTGCATCAAGTGCTACTGAGAGACGTAAAAACAAAAATTTTCTTAATACTTCGTTTAGCATTTATATTGAGTTAATGTGCTTTACCCACATCTGTTGTACTCCTCCCAAAAAACTCTTCAAGTTTGATATTATTCCCACTCAACGAGAGAGGTTCTGAGACTTGCCAAGATTGCACAGGCAGGAAAGCAACAGAACCCAAATTGGAACCCAGATCCATCAGGCTTTGAATTCCACACGCTTGCACACAGCTTCAGTGTACTTGAGAAAGTGATTACCTAATTGTCTTCCCACTTTCCACTCTGGATATTTAATTAGTGGTTCCTTCTTTTTCTGTGAAGCAGCACTCCCTGGTGAGAAGCTGAGACGAAGCTGTGTGAGTAACTGAAGTCAAAGGCATTCCTGCCAGCTTTTCCTGTCTGATCAGGGCCCACTGTCAGCCTCAGTCTCTTCCTTCTGTTACTTTCTGTCTCCTGCATCCCAATCTGGCCTCTTCCATTCTTGCTCCTTTCCTGGATTGCAAGGCACCTGCACTGACTGGGTCTGATTACACTCAGGCCACACCCCCTCCTCCAAGAAGTTCCAGCTCCTGGGGCTACATATAGCACTCTAGGGCCTCACTGGGCATCTTGCTGAAAGGGAAGGATTGGTGAGATGGGCTTCCTATTTATTAAACGTTACCATTTACTTCCTAATCTTGATGAAATAGAAGCTCATTTTTAAAATGACTAAACCTTGGGGGCACTGGGGTGGCTCAGTCAGCTAAGCATCTGACTTTGGCTCAGGTCATGATTTCAGGGTTCATGAGTTCGAGCCCCACATCAAGCTCTCTGCTCTCAGCACAGAGCCTGCTTCGGATCCTCTGTTCCCTTCTCTTTCTGCCCCTCCCCCACTTGTTCTCTCTCTCTCTCTCTCTCTCTCTCTCTCTCTCTCAAAAACAAAGACATTTAAAAATAAAATAAAATGGCTAAACCTGGGACACCTGGATGGCTCAGTTGGTTAAATGTCCAGCTCTTGATCTTGGCTCAGGTCATGATCTCATGATTCTTGGGTTCAAGCCCCACATTGGGCTCTGCACTGACAGCATGGAACCTGCTTGGGATTCTCTCTCTTTCTCTCTCTCTGCTCCTCCCCTGCTTGCTGTCTCGCTCCCAAAAATAAATTAAACTTTAAAATAAAATAAAATGCCTAAACCTGATTATGATTAATACCATGTAAGAGGCAATGTAGTATCACTAAAGTGAAACACCTTTCGGGTCATGTGTTACATTTGCATAGATGCCAGAATAATACTTCATGGTTAATGCTATCATGATAAAACATTCTGAGAGAAGAGGAAATATTTCATGATTTTCTTGCATCAATATTTGTAGATATTCTGTAGGTACAAAGCTTTTATCAAGAACAATGCCTAAATTTTGGTGTTACTATTTCCTATGTCACCTGACATTCCAGCCAAACTGAACTCGAATGAAGGGAGGAATGAATGAATGAATGCTTACTTGTCTTGTGTACCTACTGTGATTCAGGCCAGGTGTTTTCATTTAATCCTCACAATAACCCCATAGGTATGGGGTTTTAATTTTACAAATGAAAAAAACAAAGTGACTTACCTAACATAACATTGATATGAAGTGTGTGTATGGGATTCAAAGACAAAGATGTTTGGCTCTGAACTTAGTACTCTTTCCAGTGTACCATATTCATTTACCTGAGTCCTTCCTTGACATCCAAACAATTCACTAGTCTTCAAATACTGTTACCTGATTCTAGAGAAAAATTATTTTGTGTTAAACAACCATAAATGCTGTTCTCTGAGGTGTTGAGGGCAGTGACTGGGCACCCACCAGTCTCTCCATCACACACATAATTATTCCTGCTGACCAAACAGCTTTCTAAAGACAGACTTTGAGAAATAATGCTGGCTTTGGCAGGATAGTTATGTGAGCAGAAGAGTGAATGTGGACCTCAGTAATGAAGTTTTACAAATAAACAAAAGAAGCGAATGCCTTATTCAAGCAGGTAGAAAAGTGTGGCCTTTCTTTCACTGTTGTATTTACATAGGTCCTGTGAAGTCATAAACTGGGTGAGTGAAGGTGATCAGATATATTATATCACTTGTCCTATAGTGAACGGTGACAAACCCAAAGATTTGGTAGTACTTGTATCACGAAGAAGGCCTCTCAAAGATGGGTGAGTATATGCAATTCAAATGCCGTATTGTTTTATAGAAGAGGGTAAACTGAAAAAGTTGATAAGAAGGCAATATAGGCATTTCTGATCTTGAATGATGTGCATCTGAATTTTTTCTAGATGGACCTTTAGTTATCATTTAAAAATATCATCTATTAAATGCTGCCTGTGTGCAAAGCACCATGCAAGATTCCTAAAGCAGTTCCTTTCCTTTTGCTGTATGCACATATAAAATTGGTATTTAGCAAACCTTGGGAACCTTCCAGTATCAGTAAGAATGCAATGTGACTACCAAATAAAACATTAGGAATAGGTTTAGAATTTAGAAAGGCTTAATTGTGCTAGACATCCAAAATGTCTGGCTGCTAGGTAGGGCTGTTGATCGGAGTGTTTGTCCATGACTTCTCTGTGGGCATTGGACTTTTCATGGCACAATGTCTGTGTTCTAAAGAGAAGTGTCCTAAGAGTCAGTGTTCAAATAAATAAGAAGAGGAAGCTTCCAGGACAGTTAAAGTCTACACCTGGAACTGGCCAGCATGATTTCCAATGTGAAAGCTGGCCTATAAGAATAATCGAACATGTGTGAATATTATTAATGCACACGGATGTTCAGTATAGTACCATTTATTATGGAAAAAGAAATGGACATAAACTGAGGGTCCATCTTATAAATTATGGTAGAGCCATATTGCAGAGTACTATGCCATCATTTTTTTAAATGTTTATTTTGGAGAGACCAGAGCATAAGTGGGGGAGGGGCAGAGAGGGAGACAGAGGAGCCCAGGGGTAGAGAGAGAGGGAGACAGGGTATCCAAAACAGGCTGCAGACTCTGAGCTGTCAGCACAGAGTGCAATGCAGGGCTGGAACTCTGGAAGGGCGAGTTCATGACCTGAGCCAAAGTCACTTGTTCAACCAACGGAGCCACCCAGGCATCCTGCCATCATTAAAAAAAATGAAGTAGCTATAGAGGTGCTGATACAGAAATACCTCCAAAGATTTATTGTTAGGTGAAAAATCAAACTATAGACCGATATTTATTAAATGATAATATTTATGCAAAAATCTATATTTGCATTTGCTTACATCAATGTTATATATTTATAAAAAGGTCCGGAAGGCTACAGAGCAAAATATTAACAGTGGTCATCTCCAGGATGAGAATGGACTGTGGCTAGGGTGGACTGAGGAAGACTGTTTTCTAGTCTATAAGGTTCTCTGTTGTGTGAAGTTTCTTTAAATCAATGGGTTTTGTTTTGTTTTGTTTTTTAATTAAAAAAGGAGAAGAGCCTGAAATTACAACTCATTAGAGCATACATAATAAAGCACGCTTGGAAGTTGATTCCACTTTGTAGAGTTACGCAAAGTATTAAAGTAATTCTTACACAGGCAGAAAACACCTGTGGCCCTTATTACCTTTCCTACACTTGAATGTAGTCTGCTTGAATGTAGATCCCTCATCTAGAAGATCTGGGTCTCTATAGTTTCACTTTTACCTAAGTAAATAAGGTTAATTAACTCTAGAAATTTATTTTCTAACAATTGTTTTAATCTCTCACAATAACTTAGAAAACGTCCTTTCATTTTTCAGTAGCACTTACACGGTAGCAGTGAAATCGGTTCTTCTGCCTTCAGTCCCCCCTTGTCCACACTACATCAGAAGTGAAATCATATGTGCTGGATTTCTCATCCGTGCTATTGACAGCAGCTCCTGTACCGTAAGTTTGATGGAACATCTGCACATGAATTTGCTTCTGCAGATACAGAGAGAAGGCTTTTACCCACATTCCCTAATTAATTGAAATTCTGTCATGTGTCCACATCAGGGGAATCCTGAGGTCATCCTTGTAGATCATTCCAGAAAGTCCCCAGAAGATTAGGGTCATAGCCTTCCCTATACCAACAAGATTCAGATCCCTGCTGAAAGAAGCTCCAAGTCAATAAATAATTAAAATAATGTATTTTCTTTTTGAAACAGGTATCCTACTTCAACCAGATTTCTGCTAGCATCTCTCCTTACTTTGCCGGAAATCTTGGTGGCTGGTCAAAATCCATAGAAGAGACAGCAGCCTCTTGTATAAAATTCATAGAGAATGCTACTGATGGTGGGTTGATAAACACATTTTAAATGGTAAACTGTCACTTACTTCCAGTTTTATTTACCACTCTCAATTCCACGTACCCTTAGCCGTGACACTTTGGCAAGCTTTGGGGCCACAAAGTAATTTAATATTGGCTGAAGCAAAATGCAGTTAGGAAGGGGTTAAAAAATAAAATTCATCTCAGGTCAAACACCAGTGATTTGGATAGCATTATTTAAAGAGCTTTAAAACTGTTTTATATTGTCTGTGGCTCTGCTTCCTTCCAGGGACACAGGCAGTGGAAATTGCCCATATTCAATTTTGTGTGTCCTGTAAAATGGTACAAATATGGTTTAAAATGATCATAAGCATGTTTAGGCTACGGAGATGAAACATGTGTTCTGTTTAAAATTGTACAAAATTTTACAAAATAAAAAATGATAAGTTGGCTAGGTGATTAATACTGTGGGATTGTTCCATATATGGCGGATATCTGTATGTCAGGAGCAACTGACAAGATGTATTACATAGTTTAGAGCTTTAAATTAGGAAGACATTAAAACATAATGGAATCCAATCAATTTTAGTAATAGAAACTACTTTACTAGTGTCATTTAACATATATTCAAGGTGGCTGGCCAATTTAGTATCTATTGCTATATATACACACAGAAAAGTACCTGCACAATGTGATGTCGCAGAGAAAGAATATTAACTGAGCTCTTCTTTCATAACCATTACATTAGCACTTTATTCCCTAGACTTCAGCATTCATTACTCTACTCTGTGATTTGTCTTAACCCCTAAGACAAACCAGCATATGTCAAGTTAGCCTCCTCTACAAGACAGCATTTAAAAGTTGAAGGACTTCTCCACTAGAGTTTAGAGCACTTAAGAGGTTAGGTACATCCTGCTGTAGGTCAGATCTCTACCTCTGCTTCCCCAGCCTACCCGCTTCCCCAACCCATCCACTCACCCAGCCTAGGTCTGGTTGTTAATTAGTTTTATTCCGTGTCAGCAGGTTTTCATTTACATAAACTTTGGACTGTGCTCCAATTTTATGAATTAACACTTACATACATTAAGGGTGAATATGTAGATTTAAATGCCTATACATTTCAGAAGCAGAAAAAATTTTTAGAATATTTTTAGATTTTAAAAAGCAAAAAAATTAGCTATAATGGAGTTACTTAACTAAAATTTTGTATGGTAAAATTTCACACCTCTCCTACAATTGAGACAATTCCAACCTCTGCCTGTCGTAGGTCTTTGAATTTATATTGTTTTGAAAATTACTGCAGTAATGACTTGAGGTATTGGTGGAACATCCAAGTAGGAACTGTAATTGAGGATATTAGGGCCAGATGGATTTAGGAGTCAGCCATAGAAAAGTGAATGATAAGCTTGTAAGAGGTGACATTTCCAAAGGACTGAAGGAAGAGTGATTAATGACCAAGTCTTAGGCGATTCAGTAGAATATTTTTAAAGTGTAATAAAATATCTGATATTTTCCTGATGTACTGATATTTCTGATATGCATCTCTCCCCAAGTCTCCTCTCCATCCTAAAGCCTCATTAGAAAGCATGTGACCTTGTCTTCATCACTGTCACAATCCCTAGTGCCTAAGAGAGTACCAGGAATATAGCAGGTACTTGGGAAATATTTAATGCTTGCCTTCCTCACTGGAGACAGGTTTTGACTGGCCAGAGTCCTTGACACCTGATAGGATAGGTGAAATAAATCTGAGTGTGTTTGGGCTAAATGACTAAGGCAGCATTGCTATCCTTTTCCAGCTACATGAGTTGTGTGATTTCTTTTAAATGACACTCCTTTCCTTACATTCTGGGATGCTGAGTTGTATTCTGTCATGTTTACCTCTCACACCAAAAATAAAACAACAGCTCCTATTAAGACTAGAACTGTTGAGCTTTGCAGACATTAAAACAGAGAAAAGTGTTTCTTATTTGGTAAATATTTTGTTTTTGAAGCTACAGTAACTAATCACAGCTGTTTCCTTTAGTTACAAATGTATCCAATCAGGTAAAATTCCAAATGAAACACACAATCCACTAGAGTCATTCCATTACAATATGAGCCCTAGCCTTGTGAAATACATGTATTAAGTATGCATGTATTCATAAAATCCAACAAAGAAGCTAATGGGTCTCTGATTAGCATCCTAACTCTATTATGGTGATACCTGCATCTCACCCAGACTCATCTAAAACACATGAACAAAATGCTATTAAGTGTGATATACGATCTGTTAAGTAACATCATTCTGGTTAAATACCCCAAAATAATTTTGGCTAGAATTTCACTCTTGAAAATCCAGGACAAAGAAGGAGCTGTTGTTAACGTATTCTTCTATGTTACCTCAATACTTTGTGCTTCTTTATGTCAAAACTAAAACAAAAATTAACCAAAATTAATCTCATCTAGAATTCATAAAAAGATTGTGTTCCCAAAGGGATTACCTGGACATAAACAGACAATGGCTAGTTCAATCCAGAATGAGGTATTCAGAAAAATAAGTACATAGCAAATGATTTTTGAATTAAATATTTTAAAAATACAGTATTGTGGCAACTTATAAATTCCTAATATAATAATAAATTGATATTCTGAACCAAGAAAACAATATAACCAAAACTTCATTTCTAAACGCAAAAGTTATACTTTAAGGGTGGTTCACATTAATGCATAGTTTTTAAGAAAAAGATGATCGTTACAATCAAGTATATAACCACTTAGTTATACCTAAGTTCTACCTGTTAAAAATATTCTTTTAGAGAATCCAGTTTAAAAATCTTATACTTTTCTTCAATGATTTTCTCCAGTGATAGAGGCACTCTTTAATGGACAGCACTCAGGAAACTATCTGACCATATGCACATCATACTGATGTCTACAACACAGGTCTCCAAGGGAGCTCAGCTCCAGTATGTGAGGTAGGCCCAGTTCAGAGTAGCTCACAATGAGGTGGTAACTAATGATAGTACTAATCGTTATCAAAAATTAACAACTTTAGGTATCTTTGTTTTGGGTTTCTGTGGTTCAGGCACATCCAAAATTTCTTCATAGTCTGCACTCATTCCCATTGCCCAGCGACCAACTGTGACCATTCGATCTGTTAAGGAATGAAAGTTAGAATGTAAGAAAAATGGTAATCAAATACATCTACCCAGATTGGTACTAGCTGAGCAAAGGAATTAGTTTTGACATGAATAATCACAAGGAGGGAAGACTCCATCACTAAAGGAGAGTGAGCAATTCTGTAATTGATTATAACACTTGATTTTGGAGTACCACAGGCAATTTCTCATCCCAATTAGGGAAATGCAGCAACTGCTTTGCAATGCAGAAATTGATGAGAAAGCTCTTTCATTCTTTCCCAGAGTTCATCATTATAGAGTCAATGAATTCTAAGAATCTGTAAACAGTAAGACTTATGAAGCATCAGTTTTAAATGCACAAGATTCCACCTGTGAAATTATACAACATCTGCTTGTCAGTCTTGTCATTTGGGAATGGCAATCCTCCCAGGAGGGAGAATTCAAACTCCACTTCCATTATTTCAGTCTCACTGGCTACAATGTAGTGAAGATCGTCTTCTTCTAGACAAGATCATAAACAAGAACTCTTGGTTTTCAAATTTAAGTGTTCGGGTAGGAAGAATGGGCAGACTTATTGGGTAGTACTGTGACTATCTGAAATAAAAAGAAATGTGTTTTTCCTTAAGAAGGACTACTGCTATCCTATCTTGCATTCTTTTGCTCAAGATTATCATCATTCTAATTTAGGTAAACTAATATAATAATGGTCTCCACTTCCCCCCAAATCTGCAATAGGTACAGCAAACATTTATGAAGTTTTTGGTGATGAAGGGTATTTCATTAGGAAGAAAATGTATCTGGCCAGATAGTGTACCTAACACAATTTTAATATTTTTGGCAGTTTTTACAACCAACTCTGAGTCCTTCAGGTATACACAAAGCAAAGCATATATGAGGATGGTAATCATAAAAATATTGAGTTATTTTCATATTTCTGATTTTCTATTAGTGAATCAGTATTTTTCTTTTAGTAACAGAATTGGCTCCATTATTAAATTCATTAGTTGCCAAATATGAATGTTTATGAATACAATGCTTTATAAAATCAAGGTCTTCTAGGACTTAGTGGTCACTTTTTTTTCCTCACCTAATAATACTAGCTAACACTCAGCTAATACTATTGTGTCTACTCCTGACAGAGAAATGATTAAGTCATCACTGTAGTAGGAAACCAGGTTGCCTTAAAATCAGTGGTACCTCAATGAACTCTTCATAAAAAAAAATTCAAGAAAAACAAAGAATACTAATCCCACCCCTTCTAATGGAGGCCAAGATATCTCACCTGAATTCTGACTCTCAGGGCAATCTTTCTTAAAATGTTCCACAGAGCCACAAAGTCTGCAGCAACCACCTATTAAAAGAACAAAGTCACTGAAAATCTCTCATACTTAGAAGGGGTTATAATGTCTCAAAACACTTTTCTTATTTGGTCCTCACAACTTTGTCAGTTGTAAAGGTAGTTGAAAACAGGGACATAGGTAGGTGCCACCATTCCAGTTAGTAAGTCCATCGTCCATTCCTTTTGATCTCACAGAGCACTGAACTGTACCTACCCACCACTTCTCGTACCTGGCCTTCAGGGGAGAAGGAGGAAAGAGAAGAGAGATATAATGGAAGAAGATACATGTCCTCTGGAGTGTTCGAGAGCCACTGCACACAAGACTAGACCTTAAACCATGATTAGAAAGGCAAAGTGTTGTGAACTGTTGAAACTGTAGGCAAAAGTTGTGTCCAGATGCATTTTTTGAGGAGGATGTCTGTAATTCTTATCAAATAAATGACCAATAACCTCAAAAAAGGTTAGGACCCACTGCTCATCTGTACAGGTCAGACAAGGGTGAGCAGTTACAAAAGGAATGAAATTAACTTTTGTTTTAGGGCCTTCTGACTGCCAGGCAGCCTCATCCTAATAAAAATGCCTGTCTGCCTACTTTAAGCAACATTCCAGGATTCTGAATTACAACACATATGGTTTCTAGGATTAGCTTAATGGTCAAACACTGTTACTTAATGGTCAAGCATTGTAAGTATGACATGCTTATAATGTTAAGTGACTTATCCAGAAAAATGACCCTACAGGATGTAAACGTGGCTGAATTCTCACTTCTGTGTGATCTGTTTTCTTTGCTGCACTTTTTAAAAATACCTAGTCATTTTGCGTAACCATCTAAAACCATCTTTGCCCATTACTCATGTCATCTGACCTGTGTCATAAGTTCAAAACTGAGAGGCACCTTTGGGCATTTTCCAGGGTTAGGCTTCCTTACTGTTGTAGGTGTCAGTGAAATAGAAGAGGTACTTTTGAACAATATATTTTAATTCTCATAGCTCTTCGAGGTAAATACCATAGTTCATCATATCTAATACACTATTGATTATAATTATTTTACATACCTCTCAGGAAAAAAAATCTGCCAATTACATGTCACTCACCAATGGTAAGATACATTCTGAGTACAGGGACATGAAAATGTGAAATAATGTTCATCTTAGAGTCCATGAAATACAGTTTGTCATCTCCATTTTACAGGCGAGGGAGGAAATTGAGATGAGAGAAATTAAATGACTCAGCCAGAGTCCCACAACTAGTGAGTGGTGGTACTGGAGCTGTAACTGGTCAGCTTGATTCCAAAAGCTGTGCCTTTTCACTGGACTTGTCCCATGGAACCCAGGACATGACACACAAGAGATGTCTAGAATCTGATGGTACCAGCTATCACATGAGCACATTCACATTACCAGAAAATTTCCTCCTTAAAGCTTTAGAGATACAGACTTTATTCAGGGACCTTAATATGTTAGCTGAGCTACAGACAAGAAAGTTACAGGATCCCATGCTAGACAACTGACCAAGGAAAACACTCAGAAATAAAAATTACTACAAATATTGAAGAATGTGTACCAGCCCATCTATCCAAAATGATATGCTAGCCTGTGATTAAATTCACAACACTATTTTTTAAATCTTATATTAGCTTGAGATATAATCCCTTTACTTCTGTTATGTTTAAAAGTAGATATTTATAACCTACTCCCACAAATGATGCTGAAAGCACAATGCTTGAAATACACACTTTAGTTATTTCTGATTTGATTAATACATCCTCATATTACACATCAACTCCAGTATAAAGAATAGTTTGATAAAAATTAAAATTCTCAAGGCTTTGTTATTTGTTCAAGAATTTATTCAAGAAGTGATTGAGTACAAATTAAATCACAACTCTACATGGTAACTCACCTTTTCTGACATATAAGGTTAACAGTACTCACCATCAGCATAAAGTCCTTTGGGATTATCAGGACAAGATCTGGACAGATGTCCCATTTCCCCACAAACAAAACATTTTGCGAAAGGAAATTCACCTGTAAGGATCAACATTTCCTATTAAGTTGGCTAAGTATAGAACAAGTCATGTAATTCATATTAAATACTCTGAAAACCCCTATTTTTAATACAACTTAGAATTCAGCCTTGATTTCAAAATATTAAGTGGCATACTCATGATAAATTCTGTCCAGAAAAAAAACCCAGTTGGTTACGTATTGGCCACTTCTGACATTAACCAAATCAAAAACCGATAGAAAACGTACCAAGAGCTGGGTCTACTTTGGCTTTGCACTTGGTTATTTCATGCTCTGTGGACCCACACCGGTAACATATTCCAGTGCCCGTATCTTGATTCTCAAGGGCGGCTGGGCAATCTGCAATTCCATGGCCAGGTTTTCTACAATGGAAACATACCTGAGAAAACAAAATATGAGTTTCCATGTTGCAAAACTACAGTGGCTTTATCAATTCTTGTTATAAAAAATATCTTTAAAACATTTGTCATTTGTGGGGCACCAGGGTGGCTCAGAAGGTTGTGTGTCTGCCTCTTGATTTTGGCTTAGGTCATGATTTCTCAGTTCATGAGACTGAGCCCTGTGTAGGGCTCCGCTATAATAGCAAGGAGCCTGCTTGGGATTCTCTCTCCTCTCTCTGCCCCTCTCCCGCCTCACATTCTCTCTCTCAAAATAAATAAATAAACATTAAGAAAAAAAAAAAGGGGCACCTGGGTGGATCAGTCAGTTAAGCGTCCAACTCTTGATTTTGGCTCAGGTCATCATCTCATGATTCATAGGACTGAACCCTGGTCAGGCTCTGTGCTAACAGTGCAAAACCTGCTTGGGATTCTCTCTCCTCTCTCTCTCTCCTCTGTCCCTGTCCCCTTGAGCACGCGCACATGCTTTCTCTTAAACTTAAAAAAAGATGCTTTACAAATCTAGTACACAAGAGCAATTATACTCTGGCTAATATATACACACACACACACACACACACACACATACGTGTGTGTGTGTGTGTGTGAATGTATGAATAATAGTTTTGACTTACATAAAGTAACCGTTTGGTGGAAGCGATGATCTTACCATTGCATTTTTCTTTGCTGCTTGTCTTTTTAGTCTTCTTCCTTCCCGGCGACTATCTTTCTTTAAAGCAACTGCAATTTCTTCCCTTACCTCCTGACTGTCTGTTGCTATCCTCTCTCCATTATGAACCATCTGTGGGTTTTGTCTTAAGTATTCCAGGAATCCATTTACATCTTCATTTAAGTACTCCTTTTTCTTTTTGTTCTTTTTGTGTTTTGCTTGAGGCGTATCATTTTTAGCAGAGAGCCTATTGGCTTCAAGTTGTTTACTCTTTGGTAGGTTTTGGCCTTCTCCCTCAAGGGACCCCTTCTTCATGTCCTCCCATGATGTTGCAGCCAAAGGTCTCTTGCTACGTGTGGTAGTAACTCGTGCCCACCTGGTCATGATTTCATCAAAGTTACCTTATCAAACTTTAAGACAAGCATGGCTGGTTAATAACCATTTAAAAAAACCCCACTAAATATACATAGTGTATCACATTATGCCTATATGTTGATGCTTTAATTATTAAAACTTTTTACTTCGTGTATATTTAATTCTGTAACATGCTGCATAGATATGCCTATGAAGTAAATCTAGCCCTTACCAGAGAAGCTACCACACCAGATAAAGAAACACACGTACATAAATGCTTAAAACTGCAAAACAATTCAAGAAAAAAATTACTTTGTAAAATATTATGTATCACATAGTAATACAAGTGAATGAAGTTACTCTTCCCAATTCTGAAGGTTTCCTGGCTGTTTCCCCTCTGTAAGTCCCAGGTCTACTTTCTCCCCATCATATTGCTTAGTCTGTCAGTTCAAAGCAATCAATTTGCATAGCAAATTAAGTATACAGAAATCCTGTCCTTGACGCAAAGTTTGTCATTACAAGTCTTCCCAACAGACTGACAAGTAAGTGTTTGCGGTCACGTGATAATGCTGGTCTTCTAATTAGAGAATAAACTGCTTCCAGCCCAGCGGTTTCGAATCATTTTCAATTAAGCCGCGCCCCTTTTAGGGCGGCACCCCGTGTACCAACCAGAGTTAAAACTTCAGCTCTCGTCCTCAGTAACATCCGCAACACAAGCCGAAGGGTGGAATCAGTGAATAGGTGAGACGTTGCACGCTACTCTACATGCCACGCGCGCACACTCATCATTGCAGAGCCTGCGACTATCACAGTAGGGGCTGGAGCTATTCAGGAGGTGGACTAGCATCACCCTGAGTACCCGTGAAGGGGGAAGCTTTGGGTATGAAGGCCGAGGCGGCGGGACCCACTCCCACGGCGGGGGCCCCAGTGGGGCTAGACGCGCCAGCTCAGGCAGTGAGCACCCCACAGCTGAGGCCGACCCCTGCGCCCGCGCCCTCAGCGGGCCGCGCAGCTCGGCATTCCAAACCCATCTGGCGCTGAGGGCTGTTGGGGGCCTAGCAGTCAGTCGCTGTGTCTTCCCATCACGTCCCTGGGAACGAACGGGAGGACTCCACGGCATCTGGCGGTCCCGGGGTCCTATCTCGCTCAGCCGTGCACAAATTCTTACCGCGCGTGAATCCTCCAGTACAGCCGAGTTAGCGAACCAGAGAAGTCTGTCCCCGTGCGACCGAGTCGGCACTGGGGACCGGAAATACGTTGTCGCTGAGAGCGCGTCACTTCCGGCGGGCCAAGCTGGTCCTGCAGGCGGGTGCTAGGGTCTCTTCCTGGGCGGGTAAATGAATATGAGTAAGTATTTGTGGAGCGTCTAGCATTTGAAAGGTGCAGCGCTGCACAACGAGGACACAGAGATGAAGTGTGTCTGGAACCCACAACTAGTTGGAAGAGATGCACGGCAGGATTGGGGGGAGGCGGTGGAAAACACTGGGAAGACTTCCTTGAGAAGGTGACCTTTGAACTGTACTTTGAAAAGCAAAAATCTGGTGAAATTTGGGGCGGGAGTGAGTTAAGGGCTTTCCAGGCAGATGTAAGGTAAAGTCTTAGCATAGTGGTAGTGGGTCACTGTGATAGAAATATAAAAGAGACGTTTAGGGCCCTAGTTGGTGGAAGTCGGTGACTAATTGTCCTGCCACTGCTAGTTCAGTGGAAATAATTCTAGTTTGTAGTCAGACAAGTTCTCTTTAAGAGGAAAACCCTAGCCTCTTAATTCATTGTCTCAAAAACCTCTCCCAAACAACTACCACCACAAGTTGTACTTTGTGGGGAAAATGGCATTATTACACCCACTCAGTTCACTAGGTCTGCCACTTTGATGCCCAGCATCGTAATCAATCCATTTTACCCCTTAAGTATCTGTCCACTTTATCTCAACTGCCACTGACTTTGTGCCAGGCTTCATCTTATCTCACCTGGATTACTGGTAGCTGGTCTGGGCATCCACTTTTTTCACCACTTCTTGGAATCCATTTCCGTGCCTTAGCCAAGTGAACTTTTAAAGATGTAAATCAGATTGTTATTCTTCTGCTTTAAATCCTTTAATAGTTTCCTGTTGTTCTTAAGATGAACTCCAACCTTAACTTGGTATTAAATCCTTGAGTACTTCTCTATCCTCAGCCTGCGCAATTTCCTCTTCTTTGACCAGTTTCTCAGTTTCTCAAATGCTGCATGTACCTTGCTATCTCCAGGCCTTTACATATGCTGCTCTCTTTGTATGGTGCTTCTTTTCTTCTAGTTAAGTATTTCACCTTCAGGGCTTTACACATTAGATTCTTAAGTAAGCTTTCCTGTACCCCTCCCTGCTCCCCCCCCCCCATTAGACCAATCCCCTATTGTAAGCTCATGGCAATCTTTGTTTACAGTGCTTCAAATTAGTAATTACATAATTAATTGTGAATAAGTTGTTTATTGTCTTCCCACTGCCTAGTATATATAGTTGGTGCTCAGTACGTTTTTGTTAACTAAGTGAAGAGTACGTTTCAATGCTTGTTACAGCAAAGTCGAAAGTGACCTGGTTTTCTTTAGGAGGAAAGATTAAAGTCAATGTTGTAGGGATACTAGGATTTGGTATGGTGAATATCAGAAATATCCTAGGTCTTACAGTGGGGGAAGTTTTAAAAGGTAAAAAATTCCTCCAGCTCTTGAAGAGAGGGAGCTTCCTAAAAGTTGTATGATCATCCTCTTCATACCATGTTCTCAACCAGCTGGCTTCAAGGTGTAAGCACCAACCTAGTGACATTTCATAAAGAGGTTTTCATTTGTAGAAGCCAGGTACTTGCATGTAATGTACACCACTAGAGGGTGCATTCAACTAAAACTTGTCTTTTTAGTATTATGTTGAATTTTAAACTCGAAAATTATTCATTTCCTGGCAGTGAAAGAACATGATCTCAAATTGTTTTTGTGGAAATACACCAAGTGAAGATTAGTAATTAAGTAAATAGGTCATAGAAATGCTGTGGGGTTCAGAAGAAAATATTACTGTCAATACTAATAATAGCTAACTTTCACTGAACATTTTATAGGTACCTAGCACTGTGTGCTGAATGCTTTACAATCATTGCTTCCTTCACCCAGTATCCTGAGAGGTAGGTACTATTCTCCATTTTTACAATGAAGAAACAAGCTCATAAAGATGAAGTAACTCACCCAATGTCACACATCTAGTAAGAGGTAGAGTCAGGACTTGAACCAAGATCCCTGTTCAAAAGTGTGAGCTTCCCTACATTGCAGTACTGCAGGGGATTGCCTGCCTGCCTGCTTGACCCACTTTAAAACAGACTTAAGTTATCCGTGCCCATATAATACTTTATTTTCTTAGGATGTATTCACTTTTAGAGTGGAAGGTATTATCTTTTTATTAAGTCTTATCTATTCAGATATTATTGAAATACTACAAATATGCTATTTTCATAACACTATCATCCACAGGGTAAATGTTAAGTGAGGGGCTAAAGTTTCAGTTATGAAGTCCTGAAGTACCTCATTTTTAGAAAATTGTGAAGTGTATTATGCATACAGAAAGCAATATAAAACATCTGAAGTAATTACAAAACACAAGTTCATGTAAACACTACCCAGCTTAAGAAGCTGACCATTGTCAGTTTATGTTAATGTAATTTTTTACATGGGCAACACATTTTTATGTTTCAAACAAAATAGTTATGATGATATAAGATTTCTATAAACCAACTGTCATCCTGATAACTAGAAATTCTGGGAAAAATATAAAATTCACTGTGTGAGGATCCTGAAGAGTAAATAAAAGCAGACCCTTGTGGAGGGGAGTCAAACTTTGAAAAAGCAACTAGCACATGGGTTAGTGTGTGTGTGTGTGTGTGTGTGTGTGTGTGTGTGTGTGTGTGTGTGTTTGCACTGAAAATGGGCCACAGTCAAAAAGTGCATGAGCAGTTAAAACTATAATAGAAAGCCTGCTGGGCACCTGGCTGGCTCAGTTAAGTGTCTGACTTCGGCTCAGGTCATGGTCCCATGGCTCCTGAGTTCGATCCTCGTGTCGGGCTCTGTGGGGACAGCTCAGAGCCTGGTGCCTACTTCAGATTCTGTGTCTTCTCCTCTCTCTGCCCCAACCCCGCTCATGCTCTGTCTCTCTCTCAAAAATGAATACATGTTAAAAATTTTTTAAAAAATTTTAAGAAAGCCTGCCATCATTTTTCTGGCTGCAGGAACCAGAGAAAAAAGGCAATTAACAGCCATACCAGGATAGTGAGGGGGAATTTTGAAAGGGAGAGAGCCATAAAAAGGATGCTTCTACTTCTATACATGAAGTGTTGAGCTAGGCTCTGACTCCACATGCATAAGACAAACTCAGAGGCTTAAAGAAATGAACTGAGATTTGACTGGCCAGTCAGAAAAAATGAGACAAAGCCCGTAATGCCAGTCTAAACAAGTTAATTGCCTTCTTAAATGTTTTTTTCATGAGGAGTAAACCAATTCAGAGTATATACAAAATAACATCCACAATGTCCAGGATAAAAATCCAGAATGTAAACTTAGCATTGGTTCAGTGATACTTTGAATTCTGGTCTTCCATAATTTGCTTGCTACTACTTATTTTTTAAGTCTTCAAATAGCTGATCTATGCTTTATAGATGCATTCAGTGGGCGACACAGGGTGGAGTGTGCTGAATTCATCTTACCTGAAATTGGAACCGCTCCCATTAGAATTTTGAAGCTTCACTCTTTTTTTTTTTTTTATTTAAAAAATTTTTTTGTTGTTTATTTATTTTTGAGAGAAACAGAGCTTGAGCGGGGTGGGGGGGGGCGGGGAGGGGCAGAGAAAGAGGGAGACACAGAATCTGAAGCAGGCTCCAGTCTCTGAGCTGTCAGCACAGAGCCCGACGCAGGGCTTGAACCCATGGACTGTGAGATCATGACCTGAGCCAAAGTTGGATGCTCAGCCGACTGAGCCACCCAGGTGCCCCTTGAAGCTTCACTCTTGATTAGATTGTCTCAGAGTGAGAGGTGCTTGGATAAGCCTAGATGCTGCAGAACTAGGAGTGTCTAAGGCCCAGCCTCAGGGAGCTGGCCCTCTAACTGAGTCTCAAACCAGTGTGAGCAGCTTCAAAACAAGCTGTTTGGGGTAACTGGGTGGTTCATTCGGTTAAATGTCTGACTCTTGATCTCAGCACAGGTCATGATCTCACAGTTCATGGGTTTGGGTCCCACATTGGGCTCCACTGACAGCGTCAAGCCTGCTTGGGATTCTCTCTCTCTCTCTCTCTCTCTCTCTCAAAATAAATAAATGTAAAAAACAAGCTGTTTAACTGTAATTTGGAATGGAAGATAGTGAATCTAGAAAGGATGGGTGGGACCAGATTTTGTCAATTGAAGTGTTTTTTTAATGCTAAATCAAAGTGTTTGCATTTTGGGGCACCTGGGTGGCTCAGTCAGTTAAGTATCCGACTTTGGCTCAGGTCATGATCTATCTCAAGGTTCAGGAGTTCAAGCTTCACATCAGGCTCTGTGCTGACAGCTCAGAGCCTGGAGCCTGCTTCTGGATTCTTTCTCTCCCTCTCTCTCTGCCCCTCCCCAACTTGTGCTCTCTCTGTCTCTCTCTCAAAAATAAACAAACATTAAAAAAAACCAAAAAACAAAATGTTTGCATTTTGTCCTTGACAGCTTAAACAATGAAGAACTATACATATTTTTTTAGATTATACAGTGCATCTCCTAAGATAGATGTAGAGAAGAGGGTTACGTACAGTACAAACGTGTACCCAGTGCAGTGCTCAGAACACTGACACCTGCTGAACTTTTTTGGACTCTATAGAAAAATACATCTAGAGAGAGAGAGGAAAAGAATTAATGACCCTACTGTTGGAAATAAAAAAGAGGTCCAGACCAGTGACATTCTAACAGCTGCTTTCTTCAAAATCTGTCAATCATTTAAGCTGCTTTAGAACCCTTACAATAAGGCTAATGGGTAAAGAAATTGAGTTCCTTTTTTCTTCTTTCAGCATTTTACAAATGCTCTTTAATGAATATGCTTTACATTTAGAATTATTTTTTTAGGTTTTTATGTTTTATTTTTATTTTTTTAATATATGAAATTTATTGTCAAATTGGTTTCCATACAACACCCAGTGCTCATCCCAAAAGATGCCCTCTTCATTACCCATCACCCACCCTCCCTCCCTTCCACCCCCCATCAACCCTCAGTTTGTTCTCAGTTTTAAAGAGTCTCTTATGCTTTGGCTCTCTCCCACTCCCTCTTTTTTTTTTTTTTTTTCCTTCCCCTCCCCTATGGTCTTCTGTTAAGTTTCTCAGGATCCACATGAGAGTGAAAACATATGGTATCTGTCTTTCTCTCTGTGACTTATTACACTTAGCAGAACACTCAAGTTCCATCCACATTGCTACAAAAGGCCATATTTCATTCTTTCTCATTGCCACGTAGTACTCCATTGTGTATATAAACCACAATTTCTTTGTCCATTCATCAGTTAATGGACATTTAGGCTCTTTCCACAATTTGGCTATTGTTGAGAGTGCTGCTATAAACACTGGGGTACAAGTGCCCCTATGCATCAGTACTCCTGTATCCCTTGGGTAAATTCTAGCAGTGCTATTGCTGGGTCATAGGGTAGGTCTATTTTTAATTTTTTGAGGAACCTCCACACTGTTTTCCAGAGTGGCTGCACCAGTTTGCATTCCCACCAACAGTGCAAGAGGGTTCCCGTTTCTCCACATCCTTTCCAGCATCTATAGTCTCCTGATTTGTTCATTTTGGGCACTCTGACTGGCCTGAGGTAATATCTGAGTGTGGTTTTGATATGTATTTCCCTGATGAGCGATGTTGAGCATCTTTTCATGTGCCTGTTGGCCATCTAGATGTCTTCTTTAGAGAAGTGTCCATTCATGTTTTCTGCCCATGTCTTCATTGGATTATTTGTTTTTTGGGTGTGGAGTTTGGTGAACTCTTTACACATTTTGGATACTAGCCCTTTGTCTGATATGTCATTTGCAAATATCTTTTCCCATTCCGTTGGTTGCCTTTTAGTTTTGTTGATTGTTTCCTTTGCAGTGCAGAAGCTTTTTATCTTCATGAGGTCTCAATAGTTCATTTTTGCTTTTAATTCCCTTGCCTTTGGGGATGTGTCAAGTAAGAAATTGCTGCGGCTGAGGTCAGAGAGGTCTTTCCCTGCTTTCTCCTCTAGGGTTTTGATGGTTTCCTGTCTCACATTCAGGTCCTTTATCCATTTTGAGTTTATTTTTGTGAATGGTGTCAGAAAGTAGTCTAGTTTCATTCTTCTGTATGTTGCTGTCCAGTTCTCCCAGCACCAATTGTTAAAGAGACTGTCTTTTTTCCATTGGATATTCTTTACTGCTTTGTCAAAGATTAGCTGGCCATACTTTTGTGGGTCTAGTTCTGGGATTTCTATTCTATTCCACTGGTCTATATGTCTGTTTTTGTGCCAATACCATGCTGTCTTGATGATGACAGCTTTGTAGTAGAGGCTAAAGTCTGGGATTGTGATGCCTCCTGCTTTGGTCTTCTTCTTCAAAATTCCTTTGGCTATTCGGGGCCTTTTGTGGTTCCATATGAATTTTAGGATTGCTTGTTCTAGCTTCGAGAAGAATGCTGGTGCAATTTTGATTGAGCTTGCATTGAATGTGTAGATAGCTTTGGGTAGTATTGACATTTTAACAATATTCTTCCAATCCATGAGCATGGAATGTTTTTCCATTTCTTTATATCTTCTTCAGTTTCCTTCATAAGCTTTCTATAGTTTTCAGCATACAGATCTTGTACATCTTTAGTTAGATTTATTCCTAGCTATTTTATGCTTCTTGGTGCAATTGTGAATGGGATCAGTTTCTTTATTTGTCTTTCTTTTGCTTCATTATTAGTGTATAAGAATGCAACTGATTTCTGTACATTGATTTTGTATCCTGCAACTTTGCTGAATTCATGTATCAGTTCTAGCAGACTTTTGGTGGAGTCTGTCGGGTTTTCCACGTATAATATCATGTCATCTGCAAAAAGTGGAAGCTTGACTTCATCTTTGCCAATTTTGATGCCTTTGATTTCCTTTTGTTGTCTGATTGCTGATGCTAGCACTTCCAACACTATGTTAAACAACAGCGGTGACAGTGGACATCCCTGTTGGGTTCCTTATCTCGGGGAAAGCTCTCAGTTTTTCCCCATTGAGGATGATATTAGCTGTGGGCTTTTCATAAATGGCTTTTATGATGTTTAAGTATGTTCCTTCTATCCCGACTTTCTCGAGGGTTTTTATTACAAAAGAACGCTGAATTTTGTCAAATGCTTTTTCTGCATCGATTGATAGGATCATATGGTCCTTATCTTTTCTTTCATTAATGTGATGTATCACGTTGATTGATTTGCGAATGTTGAACCAGCCCTGCATCCCAGGAATGAATCCCACTTGATCATGGTGAATAATTCTTTTTATAAGCTGCTGAATTTGATTTGCTCTGTCTGGTTTAGGAATCAAAGTAATACTGGCTTCATAGAATGAGTCTGGAAGTTTTCCTTCCCTTTCTATTCTTTGGAATAGCTTGAGAAGGATCGGTATTATCTCTGCTTTAAATGTCTGGTAGAATTCCCCAGGGAAGCCATCTAGTCCTGGACTCTTATTTGTTGGGAGATTTTTGATAACTGCTTCAATTTCTTCACTGGTTATAGGTCTGTTCAACCTTTCTATTTCCTCCTGTTTGAGTTTTGGAAGTGTGTGGGTGTTAAGGAATTTGTCCATTTCTTCCAGGTTGTCCAGTTTGTTGGCATATCATTTTTCATAGTATTCCCTGATAATTGCTTGTGTTTCTGAGGGATTGGTTGTAATACTTCCATTTTAATTCATGATTTTAACTATTTGGGTCATCTCCCTTTTCTTTTTGAGAAGCCTGGCTAGAGGTTTATCAATTTTATTTATTTTTTCAAAAAACCAACTCTTGGTTTCGTTAATCTGCTCTACAGTTTTTTTAGATTCTATATTGTTCGTTTCTGCTCTGATCTTTATTATTTCTCTTCTTCTGCTGGGTTTAGGCTGTCTTTGCTGTTCTGCTTCTATTTCCTTTAGGTGTGCTGTTAGATTTTGTATTTGGGATTTTTCTGGTTTCTTGAGATAGGCCTGGATTGCAATGTATTTTCCTGTCAGAACTGCCTTCGCTGCATCCCAAAGTGTTTGGATTGTTGTATTTTCATTTTCCTTTGTTTCCATATCTTTTTTAATTTCTTCTCTAATTGCCTGGTTGACCCACTCATTCTTTAGTAGGGTGTTCTTTAACCTCCACGCTTTTGGAGGTTTTCCAGACTTTTTCCTGTGGTTGATTTCAAGCTTCATAGCATTGTGGTCTGAAAGTATGCATGGTATGATCTCAGTTCTTGTATACTTATGAAGGGCTGTTTTGTGACCCAGTATTTGATCTATCTTGGAGAAGGTTCCATGTGCACTCGAGAGGAAAGTATATCCTGTTGCTTTGGGATGCAGAGTTCTAAATATATCTGTCAAGTCCATCTGATCCAATGTATTATTCAGGGCCCTTGTTTCTTTATTGACCGTGTGTCTAGATGATCTATCCATTGTTGTAAGTGGGGTATTAAAGTCCCCTGCAATTATCACATTCTTATCAATAAGGTTGCTTATGTTTGTGAGTAATTGTTTTATATATTTGGGGGCTCCCGTATTCGGCGCATAGACATTTATAATTCTTAATTCTTCTTGATGGATAGACCCTGTAATTACTATATAATGCCCTTCTTCATCTCTTGTTACAGCCTTTAATTTAAAGTCTAGTTTGTCTGATATAAGTATGGCTACTCCAGCTTTCTTTTGACTTCCAGTAGCATGATATATAGTTCTCCATCCCCTCACTTTCAATCTGAAAGTGTCGTCAGGTCTAAAATGAGTCTCTTGTAGACAGCAAATAGATCGGTCTTGTTTTTTTATCCATTCTGATACCCTATGTCTTTTGGTTGGCGCATTTAGTCCATTACATTCAGTGTTATTATAGAAAGATATGGGTTTAGAGTCATTATGATGTCTGTAGGTTTCATGCTTGTAGCGATATCTCTGGTACTTTGTCTCACAGGATCCCCCTTAGGATCTCTTGTAGGGCCGGTTTAGTGGTGATAAATTCCTTCAGTTTTTGTTTGTTTGGGAAGATCTTTATCTCTCCTTCTATTCTAAATGACAGACTTGCTGGTTAAAGGATTCTTGGCTGTATATTTTTTTGTTCATCATAGGAAGATTTCCTGCCATTCCTTTCTGGCCTGCCAAGTTTCAGTAGAGAGATGGGTTTCTAGTCTTATCGGTCTCCCTTTATATGTTAGAGCACGTTTATCCCTCGCTGCTTTCAGAATTTTCTCTTTATCCTTGTATTTTGCCAGTTTCACTATGATACGTCGTGCAGAAGATCGATTCAAGTTATGTCTGAAGGGAGTTCTCTGGAGGATCTAGGGAAGATGGTGGCGTAGGAGGACGCTGGGCTCACCACGCGTCCTGCTGATCACTTAGATTCCACCTACACCTGCCTAAATAACCCAGAAAACCACCAGAGGATTAGCAGAACAGAGTCGCCGGAGCCAAGCGTAGACGAGAGGCCCACGGAAGAGGGTAGGAAGGGCGGAGAGCCGGTGCATGCTACACGGACTGGCGGGAGGGAGCCAGGGCGGAGGGGCCGCCTGCCGGCCAAGCAGAGCCCCCGAGTCTGGCTTGCAAAAGCGGAGGGGCCGGACAGAGTGTGTTCCGACAGCAAGCAGGACTTAGCATCTGGGAGGTCATAAGTTAACAGCTCTGCTCGGAGAGCAGGAAGGCTGGAGGACAACGGGAGGGAGAGTTGCTGAGCCCTGGGATGACAGAGCTCAGTTTGGTGGGGAACAAAGGCGCTCGCCAGCGCCATCTCCCTCGCGTATCCCCCAGCCAAAATCAAAGGGAACCAGTTCCTGTCAGGGAACTTGCTTGCTCCGCGCAAACACCCAACGCTGTGCTTTTGCGGAGCCACCGCTCTGGCGGCGGGTCTGACTCCCTCCCGCTGCACAGAGCCCCTCCTGAAGTGGATCACCTAAGGAGAAGCGAGCTAAGCCTGCCCCTCCTGCCCCCGTGCACCTTGCCTATCCACCCCAGCTAATACACCAGATCCCCAGCACCACAAGCCTGGCAGTGTGCAAGGAGCCCAGATGGGCCACGCCACCCCACAGTGAATCCCGCCCCTAGGAGAGGGGAAGAGAAGGCACACACCAGTCTGACTGTGGCCCCAGCGGTGGGCTGGGGGCAGACATCAGGTCTGACTGCGGCTCCGCCCACCAACTCCAGTTATACACCACAGCACAGGGGAAGTGCCCTGCAGATCCTCACCACACCAGGGACTATCCAAAATGACCAAGCGGAAGAATTCCCCTCAGAAGAATCTCCAGGAAATAACAACAGCTAATGAGCTGATCAAAAAGGATTTAAATAATATAACAGAAAGTGAATTTAGAATAATAGTCATAAAATTAATCGCTGGGCTTGAAAACAGTATACAGGACAGCAGAGAATCTCTTGCTACAGAGATCAAGGGACTAAGGAACAGTCACGAGGAGCTGAAAAACGCTTTAAAGGAAATGCAAAACAAAATGGAAACCGCCACAGCTCGGATGGAAGAGGCAGAGGAGAGAATAGGTGAACTAGAAGATAAAGTTATGGAAAAAGAGGAAGCTGAGAAAAAGAGAGATAAAAAAATCCAGGAGTATGAGGGGAAAATTAGAGAACTAAGTGATGCACTAAAGAGAAATAATATACACATAATTGGTATTCCAAAGGAGGAAGAGAGAGGAAAATGTGCTTAAGGTGTACTTGAAGAAATCATAGCTGAGAACTTCCCTGATCTGGGGAAGGAAAAAGGCATTGAAATCCAAGACACACAGAGAACTCCCTTCAGACATAACTTGAATTGATCTTCGGCACGACACATCATAGTGAAACTGGCAAAATAGAAGGATAAAGAGAAAATTCTGAAAGCAGCGAGGGATAAACGTGCCCTAACATATAAAGGGAGACCTATAAGACTCGTGACTGATCTCTCTTCTGAATGATACATTGGATCAGAGGGACTTGACAGATATATTTAGAACTCTGCATCCCAAAGCAACAGGATATACTTTCCTCTCGAGTGCACATGGAACCTTCTCCAAGATAGATCAAATACTGGGTCACAAAACAGCCCTTCATAAGTATACAAGAACTGAGATCATACCATGCATACTTTCAGACCACAATGCTATGAAGCTTGAAATCAACCACAGGAAAAAGTCTGGAAAACCTCCAAAAGCATGGAGGTTAAAGAACACCCTACTAAAGAATGAGTGGGTCAACCAGGCAATTAGAGAAGAAATTAAAAAAGATATGGAAACAAAGGAAAATGAAAATACAACAATCCAAACACTTTGGGATGCAGCGAAGGCAGTTCTGACAGGAAAATACATTGCAATCCAGGCCTATCTCAAGAAACCAGAAAAATCCCAAATACAAAATCCAACAGCACACCTAAAGGAAATAGAAGCAGAACAGCAAAGACAGCCTAAACCCAGCAGAAGAAGAGAAATAATAAAGATCAGAGCAGAAACGAACAATATAGAATCTAAAAAAACTGTAGAGCAGATCAATGAAACCAAGAGTTGGTTTTTTGAAAAAATAAACAAAATTGATAAACCTCTAGCCAGGCTTCTCAAAAAGAAAAGGGAGATGACCCAAATAGTTAAAATCATGAATTAAAATGGAAGTATTACAACCAATCCCTCAGAAACACAAGCAATTATCAGGGAATACTATGAAAAATGATATGCCAACAAACTGGACAACCTGGAAGAAATGGACAAATTCCTTAACACCCACACGCTTCCAAAACTCAATCAGGAGGAAATAGAAAGGTTGAACAGACCCATAACTAGTGAAGAAATTGAATCAGTTATGAAGGGAGTTCTCTGTGCATCTTGGATTGCAATGCCTTTTTCCTTCCCCAGATCAGGGAAGTTCTTAGCTATGATTTCTTCAAGTACACCTTCAGCACTTTTCCCTCTCTCTTCCTCCTCTGGAATACCAATTATGCATAGATTGTTTCTCTTTAGTACATCACTTAGTTCCCTAATTTTCTCCTCATACTCCTGGAATTTTTTATTTCTTTCTCAGCTTCTTCTTTTTCCATAATTTTATCTTGTAGTTCACCTATTCTCTCCTCTGCCTCTTCAATCCGAGCTGTGGTCGTCTCCATTTTATTGTGCAGCTCATTAGTAGCATTTTTAGCTCCTCCTGGCTGTTCCTTAGTCCCTTGATCTCTGTAGCAATAGATTCTCTGCTGTCCTTTATACTGTTTTCAAGCCCAGCGATTAATTTTATGACTATTATTCTAAATTCACTTTCTGTTATATTGTTTAAATAGTTTTTGATCAGTTCGTTAGCTGTTGTTATTTCCTGGAGGTTTTTTTGAGGGGACTTCTTCTGTTTTGTCATTGTGGATAGTCCCTGGAGTGTTGCGGGACTGCAGGGCACTTCCCCTGTGGTGTTTTGAATAACTTGCGTTGGTGGGCAGGGCGGCAGTCAGACCCTGTGTCTGCCCCCAGCTCACTGCTGGGGCCACAGTCAGACTGGTGTGTACCTTCTATTCTCCTCTCCTAGGGGTGGGATTCACTGTGGAGGGGCGTGGCCCGTCTGGGCTCCTTGCACACTGCCAGGCTTGTGGTGCTGGGGATCTGGCGTACTAGCTGGGGTGGATCGGAAAGGTGTACAGGGGCGGGATGGGCAGTCTCAGCACGCTTTTCCTTCGGAGATCCGCTTCAGGAGGGGCCCTGCAGCACGGGGAAGGAGTCAGACCCGCTGAAGGGATGGATCCGAAGAAGCACAGTGTTGGGTGTTTGCACGGTGTAAGCAAGTTCCCTAACAGTAACTGGTTCCCTTTGGGATTTTGGCTGGGGGGATGGGCAAGGGAGATGGCGCTGGCGAGCGCCTTTGTTCCCCACCAAGCTAAACTCTGTTGTCCGGGGCTCAACAACTCTCCCTCCCGTTGTCCTCCAGCCTTCCCGCTCTCCGAGCAGAGCTGTTAGCTTATAACCTTCCAGATGTTAAGTCCTGCTTGCTGTCCAAACACACTCCATCCAGCCCCTCCACTTTTGCAAGCCACACTGGGCGGGGGGGGGGGGGGTCTGCTTTGCTGGCAAGCTGCCCCTCCACCCCGGCTCCCTCCCGCCAGTCCATGTAATATGCACTGTCTCTCCACCCTTCCTTCCCTCTTCCGTGGGCCTCTCGTCTACGCTTGACTCTGGAGAATCTGTTCTGCTAGTCTTCTGGCGGTTTTCTGGGTTATTTAGGCAGGTGTAGGTGGAACCTAAGTGATCCACAGGACGTGGTGAGCCCAGTGTCCTTCTCCGCCATCTTCCTCCTGATCTTTTTAAGTTTTTAAATTAACTTTGAGAGCACATGCATGAGAGAGAGCATGCACACGAGAGGGGGAGGAGCAGAGAGAGAGGGAGAGAGAATCCCAAGCAGATTCTGCACTCCATGCCACACTACACACAGGGCTCTATCTCATGACTGTGAGATAGTGACCTGAGCCAAAATCCAGAGTCAGATACCCAATTGAATGATCCACCCAGGCACCCCCTAGAATTTTTACTAAACAGTTTTTTAATACATGAGAATTTTGAGACCACACATGAGAATTTCCAATATATACAGATTTATAGAAATACATACCTTTAAAAAATCTATTCTTGTTTTACAGGTCAGTAAATGAAAGGACAGAGAAGTTAAGTGACTGTCACACTGACAGTTTTATTACCTGACATGCACATGGATATGGCCTTATTTTTTTATTTCTTCAATTGCAGTGTTGGTTTTCTCAGGAAGTTAAAAGCAGTACTGCTTTCTTTCAGAAGTGAGAGTGTCTGGGTGGCTCTAGTCAGTAGAGCATCCAACTCCATTTCAGCACAGGTCATGATCCTAGGGTTATGGGATTGAGCCCTGCATCAGACTCCACACTGAGCATGGATCCTGCTTAAGATTCTCTCTCTATTCCTCTGCTCCTCTTCCTTGCTTATGTTCTCTCTTAAAAAAAAAATGGAAAAAAATTGTATCTGAAGGGTTTAATAAGAGAAACCCATTAATGGAAGTTGCTTGAGGTGGCTAAGCAGTAGGGAATAGGAATAATATGACGTTTATATTCTCCCCTGAAAAAGCTTGAATCTTTTCTTTATTCTTTGCTTAAACATGAATAAGAATAGTATTGGGAGGCTCCTGGGTAGCTCAGTCAGTTAAGCGTCCAACTTCGACTCAGGTCATGATCTCACAGTTCATGAGTTCGAGCCCTGCGTTGGGCTCTGTGCTGACGGCTTGAAGCTTGGAGCCAGCTTCACATTCTGTGTCTCCCTCTCTCTCTCTGCCCCTCCCCCACTCACACTCTCTCTCTCAAAAATAAAATAAAACATAAAAAATTAAAAAATAAAGAATAACATTGGAAATATTAATCACAAAAGTAACGTGGCGTTCTGACTCAACTCTAACCCTCTTCTGGTGTACCTCTCAAGTTCAAGTTCCTAATCATGCTTTTTAGCGGTATGACATCAAGTGCTTCAAGTGAATACTTAAAGCTAAATTAGATGTAAGTGGTGAGATTTCCAGGCTCTCCTCTCTGAAATGAGTACTTACTTCTCTTCCTCTTATGTCTGAGGAAATGCTACCTGATTTGGGAGCTAGATGGTCCCTTCATAGGGAGCAGTGGGAGGTCTGTAGTTACGAATCCTATAAAATGGGGTAAGTGAGGAAGAAGCATTTTTTTAAATAGGAAATTTATTGTCAAATTGGTTTCCATACAATACCCAGTGCTCATCCCAACAGGTGCCTTCCTCAATGCCCATCACCCACTTTTCCCTCCCTCCCACCCCCATCAACCCTCAGTTTATTCTCAGTTTTTAAGAGTCTTTTATGGTTTGGCTCCCTCCCTCTCTTTTTTTTCCCTTTCCCTCCCCCATGGTCTTCTGTTAAGTTTCTCAGGATCCACATAAGAGTGAAAACATATGGTATCTGTCTTTCTCTGTATGGCTTATTTCACTTAGCACTACACTCTCCAGTTCCATCCACGTTGCTACAAAAGGCCAGATTTCATTCTTTCTCATTGCCAAGTAGTGTTCCGTTGGTATATATAAACCATAACTTCTTTATCCATTCATCAATTGATGGACATTTAGGCTCTTTCCATAATTTAGCTATTATTGAAAGTGCTGCTGTAAACATTGGGGTACAAGTGCCCCTATGCATCAGCACTCCTGTATCCCTTGGGTAAATTCCTAGCAGTGCTATTGCTGGGTCATAGGGTACATCTATTTTTAATTTTTTGAGGAAACTCCAGACTGGTTTCCAGAGTGGCTGCACCAGTTGGCATTCCCACCGACAGTGCAAGAGTGTTCCCTTTTCTCCATGTCCTCTCCAGCATCTATAGTCTCCTGATTTGTTTATTTTGGCCACTCTGAACTGGCGTGAGGTGATATCTGAGTGTGGTTTTGATTTGTATTTCCCTGATGAGGAGCGACATTGAGCATCTTTTCATGTGCCTGTTGGCCATCTGGGTGTCTTCTTTGGAAAAGTGTCTATTCATGTCTTCTGCCATTTCTTCACTGTATTATTTGTTTTTTGGGTGTGGAGTTTGGTGAGTTCTTTATAGATTTTGGATACTAGCCCTTTGTCCGATATGTCATTTGAAAATATCTTTTCCCATTCCGTTGGTTGCCTTTTAGTTTTGTTGATTGTTTCCTTTTTTTTTTTAATCTCTACTGTATGTCAGTACCTTCTTGAATGCTAGATACACAAAAACGACAGAGTCTACCCAATAGCCTTTGAGAGTAAGGCATGCAGATTCATAAACGACTCGTAAGGCGGTAAGTGAAGGAATTACACTGTAATTATTGTCAATAATTACACTGTAGTTAATTTTACACAATAATTTTTATTTACACAATAATGTAGTTAATATTACACAATAATTACACTGTAGTAAAGATTACAGATGAATTCATACTTTCTGGGAGATTTTAGAAAACTTCACAGTAGAATGTGTTGCAGACAACTGGGGAGGAAGATAAGAGAGGTGATGGGAAGGAGTCAGTAAAAAAGCCCTAGTCAATTTAATCATTCTCTCCAGTAAGCTGAAATGCTTTGGTAAATGAGGTGTGTGCACAGAGGGAGGGAGAAAAATTTAAGCTAATGTTTTAGAAAGGATGAAAGTGAACATAACTAAGTGATCAAAATGTGTAGTACAGATTTAATAACTACATAAGAAATAATCTACCTTCAAGTCTCTGGGTAAAAAATCATAAATGACTTAGGATGAACTAATGTAAGAGCACCACATAGTAGGGAAAACGTAGCCCTCCAAAAGGTTTGGCATAGAAAATAAATGGTCTTGGGAAAAAGGTCCTGCAAATATTTTAGGAAATATTTATGGACTAGGAATATGTATAAAATCATATTGTGTATATTCTGGAAGATGTGACCATACAATGGTGAGTTCTATGAAGACAAGTTGAGCAGTCCATACCTCCAGAAAAACAGTTAAGCCAGTAATACCCCAAGGCATAAGTGGAGGGCAAATGTGGAATTGTGTCCAGGTGTGCCCAAAGCAGCTCAATATGGTTATCCCTCGCTAGTTTTCAAATAGAACATTAGCTATATTGGGCATATGTTGCCTTTAGATATCTAAACAATGTGTGTTGGAGCAGGAAAGCAAACCAGATAGTGGGACTTCTTTTAAACCAGATTTTACAGTCTTCAATCTCTAAGTGTTGCTGCTTTTCCTGTTATGGGGGATTTGTTTTAAAAACCTATTTAGGATAGTGGTGCTCGTTATGGAGCACTGTGAGTGTGCTTAGTACCACTTAATTGTACACTTAAAAATGGTTAAAATGGTAAATTTTATGTATATTTTACCACAATTTACAAAATAGAAAAACTGATATTTACCCTTTAAAAGTAGTGTTTTCATTTTGATTCTCTTGAAGCTTGCTTTCACATCTTTCTTTTATTTGCTGTTTAAGAAGCTGTTCTTTAAGAATCAAGTTGTTACCTATGTATAATCTCCCTTTCTTATAAAAAATCAGTTATCAATTTGAATTTAGAAAGTATTATTTGTGGAGAACAAAGCCCTTTTTGAAAATCCTATTTATTAAGCATTTTATGCTCTAAAGCTTCCCAGATAGTTATGAATGGTACTACTCATTATATACTAATACTTGTGCACAGTAATAGTTATTTACACTGGGGAAAAACTTAAGGGGAGCGTAACTAACATTACATTTTTCAGAACTGGATCCAGGATTTAAAATGTCTGGTCCCTTTCCTGTGCTCAGAGATACGGCTATGTCACCTTCCTGTGGTTGCCTACTAATTCATTCTCTTATTTTTCAGGTACATGCTAAAGTACATTCATACCTGAAAAATATTCACCAGTCCTTCCCAGTTTAATATTCTGCTGAATCTCATAGTGGAGTCCTATTTGGAGGTGGTTGGGCTCCCTTCCCCATCCCCCACCTCTGACACACACATACTCATGATGTGTCTACTTCTAGAAAAGACAAAAACAGGGCCTTATTGGCTTGAAAGGTACTAGGAGCTTAAAAGAGAAAAAACAACTCATCAGTATAATGAGAAAATTTGGGATCTGAGAGAGAACAGTTGTTTAGTTTCTTTTAAAAGGCAGACATGATGGCAAAAGACAAATTGATCTGTTTTAATTAAGTTAAAGCATTAGACCATTTAAGTGAATGTTCAGTTGTGCCAGGGAGTGTGTTGAATATAATGTGTTACTTAAAACTTTTAGTAACTAAAACTTCTTACCTGTTTACAAGAGGGATGTGATAGCACTGTCAACCAAATTGTTGTGAAATGAATAAAATGCATAAAAGACTTTAAAACCAACTCTCTTTTACTCATTAAAGTCTTGTGGTGCTTCATTAATTTTAATGGTATAATCTGGTTCTGATTGAAGTGCACCGGAATGTAGTTAGTGCCTCATCAGTGCTGATGAGTTCCCAGTAATTCAGGCTATGATGGCAAATTACATGTCTCTGTTTATATCTACTCCATGCATGTTTGCCCATGTCTTCAGCACAGCTTTTACATTCCAGGAGCCCAGTGTCTTCTTTTTGAACCTCACCTATGTTATTTAAAATAGATTTCTAGGGGCGCCTGGGTGGCGCAGTCGGTTAAGCGTCCGACTTCAGCCAGGTCACGATCTCGCGGTCCGGGAGTTCGAGCCCCGCGTCGGGCTCTGGGCTGATGGCTCAGAGCCTGGAGCCTGTTTCCGATTCTGTGTCTCCCTCTCTCTCTGCCCCTCCCCCGTTCATGCTCTGTCTCTCTCTGTCCCAAAAATAAATAAACGTTGAAAAAAAAAATTAAAAAAAAAAAATAAAATAAAATAGATTTCTATTTTCAGAGATGCTTTTATACAACTGAGTTCTGTACAAATATTTTGTGGAGATGCTAAAACAAAACATTTCTTCCCCATATCTTCAGATTCAATATACAAATAGCCTATATGAGTCCAATGCCTTTTTGAAAAGTGAGGAGTCTGATGTGTATGTTAAAAAGCAAATAACAGGATCAGTTCATTGTATTTCCACTGTAGCTCTAAGATTCATAAAAGTAAAATTTTTAATTCAAGTATAATTAGTCTACGGTATTATATTAGCTTCAGGTGTGCAACATGATTCAGTCATCCTATACATTTCTCAGTGCTCATCATAAGTATACTCTTAATCCCATTCACCTATTTCACCTGTTTCCTTCCCTACCCTACCTACTTCCCCTCTGGCAACCATAAGTTCTATATTAAGAAACTGGTTTATTTCTTTTTTTTCTTTAATTCTATATATGAATGAAATCATAGAGCATTTGCCTTTCTGTGACTGATTTCATTTAACATTATACCCTCTAGATCCATCCATGTGGTCAAATAACAAGATTACATTCTTTTTAATGGCTGAGTAATACTCCATTGTATATATATACCACATCTTCTTAAATCCTGCTTTTACAATTCCTTAGTTATAGCTCTGAAACTGATTTACTCATTGGCAAATATAAGTTACTCTTACAGAAAGGATAGATAATTATGGTGCTACCTCTTTAATCTTTGACCTCTGTTGTGGGCATTTTTACAGCACTAGGATAAGTGACTCAATAAACATAGGGGTCCAAAGCAGGTAATCAAATGGTCTAACACCATCCCTACCAGAGGAGGAAACAAGAGTACTGAGAGATAAGTAAGCAAGTGGGAAGGGCTTTCTTGTGATGTAAAAGGCCTATCCACCAGATGTGACCTTCCCTTTTCTAGATTCCATGATAACCATTCGCCTTCTCTTCACATAAGTTTTGTTGTTGTTATTGTTGTTCTTTTGTTTGTTTTTTTGCAGAAAGGATAAAATATAGTTAATTTGGGTTCTTATTCTGAATCACCTGATTGTAGACTTGGAGTTCTTTGGTTTGGTCTTCCAGATGACTAGTATCCATTATGTGCAGATTTTTCTAGTTTAATTCTCAGATGACTATTTATTTACCTTTTTTTTTCTTGAGGGTGTTGAGCCTCCCTCATATATGCTTTGTATCTCAATTAAATTATAAGCCCATGTATAATTACCTACCTATATTAAATAATTTCGGTTGACCTTTGAATAGCATGGGTTTGAACTGCATGGATCCACTTACATGTGGATTTTTTTAGTAGAATATTATAAATGTATTTTCTCTTTAGGATATTCTTGACTTTTTTTTTCTAACTTTAATATAAGAATACAGTATATAGTACATATAACATACAAAATCTGTGTTAATTGACTATGCTCTCTATAAGGCTTCTGGTCAACAGTAGGCTACTAGTTAAGTTTTAGGGAGTCAAAAGTTATACATAGATTTTTGACTGTGCAGGGGATCGGCACCCCTAACCCCCACATTGTGTAAGGGTCAACTGTATTTTTAATGTGGAGAGATGGTGATTACTTCATTTCTACCTTGATTATTGAATTAAATACAATAGATAGTCCATAATTTATACCAAAGTTTTATTCTATTATAATTAACAACAGCTACATATCTCTTCACATTAAAAAGTTAGACTTGATTCCATTTTAAATTTTAAAAAGTAGTTACGAAGTTTTTTTGACATTCAGAAATGAATAAGAAATTTATTTCTGGGTACAAGCAAGTGAGAAGTGGTCACGTTTGTGGAAGGGATAATCAGTCGTGACAGGAGAAGGAGGTACAGAGCTGCTTTTATACAAAGGGACAGGGAGAAATAGGTGTGGAATTCAGATGTCCACTTGGAGGTACTTGGAGTACCTCCTGGTACTCCCTTGTATTGTTGTAACATTGTAAAACAGGACCGATGCAAAAAGGGTGCAATTGCCAAGCCTCAGGATTGAAGGTTTTGCTCACACAGAAGAAAAGGCCCTAACGTCAGCCAAGGTGATAGTTGAAAATGAGGAAAATTTAGAATGGATAATGGATGCAGCTGAAGAGAAATACCAGTTGCAACAAGGGGGATTTCGTTCATACCACTAACCTGTCTTCTAAGATCTTCTGTAGGAAGTGAGATTCCTGGAAGCCACAGAGGAGCTTCTTCTAGAAGTAAGTGTATATGATACAAAGAGTAGATGGTAGTGGCCGTGAAAATGTATTACTGAGATCTTCTCTTGCAGGGGGCATAATTGACTGACAGCTCCAGGTACAGCCCCTCTGGATCAACCATAATGTTCATACTGAGGCCAGTGTTCTCATGGTCTGCTTGCAGCCCATAAATGAGCAAGGCCCATTCTTGCCTTAGGAGATGTATGACTCTTCTAACAGGTGTGAAGACCCCCATTGGCCTGCATGAAACTTTCCTGGACCTGTGTTGTAGTCTGGGACTTCCTTTTATCTCTCTGTCTAGTGTCATGATTCAAACACATCTGCTTCCCCTGCTCCTTCCTACAAATAGCACTTTCATGTTGAATCCTGCCATGGCATCTGCTTTCCCTGCAGATCCATACACAGTTGAGGTTTAAGTCCTTTGAATTCTTCCTGATACTTGGTCAGCTTGTCCTATGGAATACTGAGAAAGGAATGTTGGGTATTTGTTTATTTCCTCTTTAAGTTTTGTCAGTTTGGGCTTCATGTATTTTGAAACTTACTAAATGGATACATATTTAGAATTTTTAAGTTTTCTTAGTGGATTTACATGTGTATAATTATAAAATGTCCTCCCTGTATCTTTTTATGACTTAAAACAAAGACCATTTTATTATCTTTTATGATTATTTGGGTTGCCTGGGCTTAGCTGAATGGTTTTTTTTATGTTTTGGAGATTTATCAGTTTTTTTGCATGCATCCGTAGTTTTTTGTTGTCATTTTCACTGAGTAGGATTCAGACTATTATTAAAATCAGCATTTTTAGGGGGTGCCTGGGTGGCTCAATCAGTTAAGTGACCAACTTTAGCTCAGGTCATGATTTCATGTTTTGTGGGTTTGAGCCCCGTGTTGGGCTCTGTGCTGACAGGTCAGAGCCTGAAGCCTGCTTCAGATTCTATTTGCTTTTTTCAGTCCCTTCCCTGCTTGCTCGCTCGCTCTCTTAAAAATAAACATTTTTTAAAAATCAGCATTTTTGCATTTTCCAGTGTCTTCAGGGTATCAGTCTCCTGACTTACTATGTTTTTAAATTTTTAATTCCAGAAGAGTTAGTATACAGTGTTACATTCATTTCAGGTATACAATACAGTATACAGTTCTATACATTACTCAGTATAGAACAATTCTATACATTATTCAGTGCTCATCAAGATAAGTGTACTCTTAATCCCCTTGATGTATTTCACTCATCCCCCTCACTCACCTCCCCTCTCATAACCGTCAGTTTGTTCTCTGTAGTTAAGTCTGTGTTTTGTTTTGGGTTTTTTTCTTTGTTTTGTTTCTTAAATTGTACATAAGAGTGAAATCATGTAGGATTTATCTTTCTCTGATTTCACTTAGCATTATGTTCTCTAGATCCATCTATTTTGTTGCAAATGGCAAGCTTTCATTCTTTTTTATGTCTGAGTAATATAATGTAGTATTTATATATCACGTCTTCTTTATCCATTCCTCTAGCAGTGGACACTTGGGCTGCTTCCATAATTTGGCTATTGTAAATAATGCTGCAGTAAACAGGTGCATATGTCTTTTCAAATTAGTGTTTTTGTGTTCTTCAGATAAATACTCAGTAGTGAATTTACTGGATCATATGGTAATTCTATTTTTAATTTTTTGAGGAGCCTCCATTCTGTATTCCACAGTGGATGCACCAGTTTGCATTCCCACCAGCAGTGCAACAGGGTTTCTTTTTCTCCACACCCGTACTACAGTTGTTCTTTGTGTTTTTTATGTTAGCCATTCTCAGAGGTGAGAGGTGCTCCCTCATTGTGGTTTTGATTTATATTCCCTGATGATGAGGAATGATGAGCATCTTTTCATGTGTCTGTTGACCATCTGTACATCTACTTTGGAGAAATGTCTGTTCAAATGCCTATTTTTCAATTGGATTATTTGTATTTTTGTGTTGAATTGTATTAAGTTCTTTATAGATTTTTAGTGGTAAACCTTTAGCAGATACATTGGCAAATATCTTCTCCCATTTGGTTGTTCATCTTTTAGTTTTGTTGATTCTTTCCTTTTCTGTGCAGAAACTTCTTACTTTGATGTGGTCCCAGTAGTTTATTTTTGCTTTTGTTTCCTTTGCCTCAGAAGTGATGCCTAAAAAATGTTGCTATAGCCAATGTCAGAGAAACTGCCTGTGCTCTCTTCTAGGATTTTTATGGCTTCCGGTCTCACATTTATATCCTAAATTCATTTTGGGCTTATTTTTGTGTATAGTGTAAGTGGTCCAGTTTCATTCTTTTGCATGTAGCTGTCCAGTTTTCCCAACACCATTTGTTGAAGAGACTTTTTCCCAGTGCATACTCTTGCCTCCTTAGTCAAAGAATAATCGACCTTATAATTGTGGGTTTATTTCTGGGCTCTGTGTTCTATGCTATTGATCTGTGTGTCTGTTTTTGTGCCAGTACCATGCTATTTTGATTACTGCAGCTTTATAGTTTATCTTGAAATCTGAGTTTGTAATGCCTCCAGTTTTATTATTCTTTTTCAAGATTGCTTTGGCCATTTGGGGTTTTTTGTGATTCTATACAAATTTTAGGATTATACCAGCTCTGTGAAAAATGCTGTTGGTATTTTGATAAGGATTGAGTGAAATCTGTAGATTGCTTTGGATAGTATAGATACTTTAGCAATATTCTTCCAATCCACGAGCATAGACTATCTTTCTATTTGTTTGTGTCATCTTCAATTTCTTTCATCGGTGACTTAAGAGTTTTCAGAGTATAGGTCTTTGACCTCCTTGGTTAAGTTGATTCCTAGGTATTTTATTATTGGGGGAGGGACAATTGTAAATGGGATTGTTTTCTTAATTTCTCTTTCTGCTGTGTCATTATTAGGGTATAGAAATGCAGTGGATTTCTGTATTTTGATTTTGTATCCTGCAACCTTATTGAATTCGTAGTAGTTTTTTCATGGAGTAATTAGAGTTTTCTATGTATAGTATCATGTCATCTGTGAATAGTGACAGTTTGACTTCTTCCCTTCTAATTGGATGTTTTATTTCTTTTCCTTGACTGATTGCTGTGGCTAGGATTTCCAGTACTTTTTAAATAAAAGTAGTGAGAGTGGACATCTGGTCTTGTTCCTGATCATAAGGGGAAAACTCTGAGTTTCAAAAGGGATGAAAGACCTAAATGTGAGATGTGAAACCATAAAAATCCTAGAGGAGAATACAGGCAATAAAGTCTTTGATGTTGGCTGTAGCAACTTCCTACTAGATACATCTCTGGAGGCAAGGGAACAAAAGCAAAAATGAACTATTGGCACTTAAGATAAAAAACTTAAAAGGCAATCTTTGGAATGGGAGAAGATACTTGCAAATTACATATCTGATAAAGAGATAGTATCCAAAATGTACAAAAACTTATAAAATTCAACACCCCAAAAACAATCCAGTTAAAAAAAGGACAGAAGACATGAATAGACATTCCTCCAAATAAGACATACAGATGGCTAATGGATAAATGAAAAGATGCTCAACATCACTCACCATCAGGAAATGTCAGTCAAAGGTACAATGAGATATCCCCTCATACCTGTCAGAATGGCTAAAATTAACAGCTCAGGAAATAACATGTTGATGAGGATGCAGAGAAGGGGAACCCTGTTGGTGGGAATTCAAGCTAGTAAAGTCACTCTGGAAAACAGTATGGAGGTTCCTCACAAAGTTAAAAGAACTATCCTATGATCTAGCAATTGCCCTACTAGGTATTTACCCAAAGGATACAAAAATACTGATTTGAAGTGATATATACACCCCAATATTGATAGCAGCATTATCAATAATAGTCAAACTATGGACAAAGCCCAAGTGTCCATCAGCTGATGAATGGATAAAGAAGTTGAGGTATATTGGGGCACCTGGGTAGCTCAGTTGGTTAAGCATCTTACTCTTGGTTTTGGCTCAGGTCATGATCTTATGGTTCATGAGCTCAAGTTCAACATCAGGCTCCATGCTGGCAGTGCAAAGCCTGCTTGTGATTCTCTTTGCTCCTCTCTCTAGCCCCTCCCCCAGTTGCTTTCTCCATCTTTCTCAAACTTAAAGTTGTTATATGTATACTGTATATATATGTATACATACATATGTAATATTGTATGAAATATTACTCAGCCATCAAAAGAATGAAATATTGACGTTTGCAATGATGTGGATAGAGCTAGAGAATATCATACTAAGCAAAATAGGTCATTCAAAAACAAATACTGTAAGATTTCAGTCATATGTGGAATTTAAGATATAAAACAGATGAACATACAGGGGGAAAAAGAGAGGCAAACCATAAAACAGACTCTTAACTATAGAGAATAAACTGAGGATTGCTGGAGGAGAGGTGGGCAGGGGGGTGGGTTAAATGGGTGGTAGGTATTTAAGGAGGGCACTTGTGATGAGTACTGGATGTTGTAAGTAAGTGATGGATCACTAAATTCTACACCTGAAACTAATATTGCAGTGTATGTTAACTAAATGGAATTTAAATAAAAACCTGAAAAAGAAAAAAATAAAAGTATGGAAAAAATTTGCCCTCAGTCATATAGTCAATTAGTAGCAGAGCCTGAATTTAAAGCAAATCTTTTGACCTCAAAACAACGTCTTGTGGCTGCCTCCAAAACATGTTCTTGGGTGACTTTTGGCCTGAGAGAGAATAACCAATTCCCTTTGAGCCAACATACTTATGATGATGATGTGGCAGCACAGAAGTCAAGGAGAAGGACAACATTTCTCTTCCCCACGGAAGAGGGCCAGAATGATTTCTCAGCTGCCAAAGCTTATTCTTTCTGCATTCTGCTTCAGATACAAAGATCGTTTCAAATTAAAAAGGTCCTGTGATTCAGAACAATATTCTGTGCACATCATTGCTTCATGAATGTTGATTGAACTAGACCTTAGGAAATGGGAACTACTGGCATGCTATGACTACTTTGGCTGAAATATGACATTCAACTAGAATTTTAATAGTTACAAGTCTCTTTATCTCTTTCAGGAGACTCATATAAAACATCTTTTATTTGCACTATAATTTTGCCAATGTGCTTGTTTTGTGCGCCAGAAGTATAACTTAGCACAACTTCTGCAAACAGGATTATATCTATCAAATATTTGGCAATGCTTGAGGAGAAAGAATGTTCTCCTATCTAATTAAGATGCTGTTACATGATCTGAAAATTGTCTGAGGAGCAGTCAGGGAAGGATATTTAATGAATATGGAGATTTCAACAAAAATTGAGATGCCAGATTGAGCATTAGGAATTCATTGTAGACATGGTTATTAAATGCATGTCTTTAGATATGAATATCTTGTTCTTAAAAAGGAAAGTTACAGATGAATAATTCCTGGAAATACAATAAAGGTCAAATAGCCTTATAAATCAAGAATTTCAAATGTAGGTAAGATAATTAAAGTCTGTGGGCAAACTAATATTCAATGCAAATGTGGTTTTGATATTGATGAGTAGAATTAGTGGCAGAGGTGACAAATGAATTCAGTAAAAATACAACAAAAAGGAAGAGATACTCGCCATACATTCTGTGCTGTTAATTCTTCCTGTTAATTATGCTGTTGAGGATGATGTAATACAGATTTCAGAAATTTGTTTTTTTTCCCCTGTGACTATGTTTCCATTACTGTACTTCTCATGTTATTTTTTTTTTAATTTTATAACGGGAAGTTTTAAGTCTTAATCCACATCACTTATTTCAGTGATTCCACACGTATATTCTCACCTCTCCTCTGGCAAACAATAGTTTCTTTTCTGTATTTATGGATCTGTTAGTTTTTTATTCTTTTCTGTTTGTCATTCCACATATAAGTGAAATCATGTGGTATTTGCTTGTTCTCTAACTTACTTCACTTAGCAAAATACTCTCTAGGTGCATCCATGCTGTTGCAAAGGGCAAGATCTCATTCTTTTTTATGGTTGAGTAATATTCTGTTGTATGCATAGATGAGCTCTTCTTAATCTGTTCAACTTCTCAGTGGACACTTACACTGTTGCTACATCATGTCTCTTGTAAATATTGCTGCAGTAAACATAGGGGTGAATATATCTTTTCAAATGTGTGTTTTTGTTTTCTTTGGGTAAATAGCCAGTAGTGGAATTCTTAGATTTTATGGTGTTTACATTTTTAATGTTTTCAGGAACCTCCATAGTTTTCCACAGTGGCTATACCCATTTACATTGCTACCAACAGTGCACAAGGGCTCCTTTTCTTCCACATCCTCACCAACACTTGTCATTTCTTGTCTTTGTGATTCTGGTCATTATGACAGGTATGAGGTGCTATCTCATTATGATTTTGGTTTGCATTTCCTTGATGATAGTGATGTGGAGCATATTTTCATGTATCTGGCCATTTGTATGTCTTGGGGCAAAATATCTATTCAGGTGCTCTGCCCATCTTTTCATGTGATGATTTGTTGTTTCTTTAATTGTGTGAGTATTTTGCTATTTTGGAAATGAACCCCTTATTGGAAATACCACTTGTACATATTCTCTCCCATTTGGTAGGTTGTCTTTTTGTTCTATTGGTGGTTTCCTTTACTGTGTAAAAGCTTGTTATTTTGTGGTGGTCCCAATGGCTTATTACTGCTTTTGTTTTACTTGCCTGAGGAGACCTATCCATAGATCTACTGCTGAGGCCAGTGTCCAAGGATTTACTGCCTAGATTTTCTCTTAGAAGTTTTATGGTTCCTTGCCTCACATTTGGGTCTTTAATCCATCTTGAGTTTATTTTTGCATATGGCATAATAAAGTGGTACAGTTTCATTCTTTTGCATCTAGCAGTCCAATTTTCCCAGCACTATTTATTGACTGTCTTTCCCCCATTATATACTCTTGTCTCCTTTGCCTGTACATTTACTGATCACAGGATCATGTATTCATTTCTGAGCATTCTATCTTGTTCCATGGACCTATGTGTCTCTTTTTCTCCTGGCATCATAGTGTTATGATGACTATAGCCGTGCAGTACATCTTGAAATCTGCAACTGTGATACCTCCAGCTTTGTTTTTCTCTCTCACAGCTGCCTTGGATGTTCAAGGTCTTTGTTGGCTTCGTGGAAATTTGGAGATTATTCATTCTAGTTTGGTGGAAAATACTAGTAGTGTTTTGATAGGTATTGCATTGAATCTGTAGGTTGTTTGAGCAGCCCAGACATTCCAATGATATTCATTCTTCCAATTCATGAGCATGTTATATCTTTCCATTTGTGTAATCTTCAAATTTCTTTGATTAGTATCTTCCAGTTCTCAGAGTATAGATCTTTCACCTCCTTGGTTAAATTTATTCCAGTGTGTGTTCTTTTTGGGTGCAATTGTAAAAGGGATCGTTCTTAATTTCTTTCTCTGCTATTTCATTATTGGTGTGTAGAAATGCAACTGATTTCTGTATATTAATTTTGTATTCTGCAACTTTACTGATTTCACATATTATACTTTCTTCCTGTTTTTTTTTTTTTTTTTGATGGGAACTTTTGGGTTTTGTATGTATAGTATCATATCATCTGCAAGTAGTGACAGTTTTACCTGTTCATTACCACTTTAGATGCCTTTTATTTCTTTCCTTGTCTGACTGCTGTGGCTAGGATGTCCAGTACTATGGTGAATAAAAGTAGTGAGAGTGGGCATGCTCATCGTGTTCCTAATCTTAGAGGAAAAACTTTCCATTTTTCACCTATTAAGTAGTATGCAGTTAGCTGTGAGTTGTTCATATAAGGCCTTTATTATATTGATGTCTGTTTCTCCTGAACCCACTCTGGTGAGAATTTGTATCATGAATGGATAGTATATTTTGTCAGATGCTTCTTCCACATCTATTGAGATGATTATATGGTTTTTATTCTTCCTCTTATTAATGTGGTATATCTCATTGTGGGTATTGAATCACTGTGCATCCCAGAAATAAATCCCACTTGATCATGATGAATGATCCTTTTCATGTATTGTTGAATTTAATTTGTTCATGTTTGTCCAGGGAGTTTTGCCTGTATTCATCATGGATGTTGGCCTGTGGTTTTTCTATCTTCTTTGTGTCTTTGGTGTTGGTATCAGGCTAATGCTGATGTTGTGGAATGAATTTCACTTTTCCTTCCTCTTTGGGTTTTGGGAATAGTTTGAGAAAAATAGGTATTAACTCTTCTGTAAATGTTGTGGTATAGGTTTAGATCATAAGGGTTGCTTCCTTTTTATATCAGTATCCCTATATTTTTATGCCAGTGCTTGCTTTTCAGCTCTTATTCCAAAAAAAAAAGAAAAAAGAAAAGGAATAATGTTGGCATATGCCCCTGTTGTTGGGTCTCTTCAACTCCTGTATGCTTATGTTTCTCTTTAGCTATATGTATTTGCCTTCATTTACCTATTTTCATGTAAGTCCTTTCAGAAGAGGGATGTTGATGTCTGTTGGTTTGCCCAAAGGACGGTTTAAGGGATATTCAGAGATCAGTTATCATAATAATACAATATTGGTTCTTAAGTTATTATGCCTTCTTCTACAAACCCCTTACATTGTACATGCAATGTGATGAGCACTTCTAAATGCACTTCCCAATGATCACTGTTCTGCTCCCAGCAGCCCTATGAGGTGTTCATGATCATTGTGCTCATTTTATACAAAGGAAACTGAGGAGGGGCGCCTGGGTGGCGCAGTCGGTTGGGCGTCCGACTTCAGCCAGGTCACGATCTCGCGGTCCGTGAGTTCGAGCCCCGCGTCAGGCTCTGGGCTGATGGCTCAGAGCCTGGAGCCTGTTTCCGATTCTGTGTCTCCCTCTCTCTCTGCCCCTCCCCCGTTCATGCTCTGTCTCTCTCTGTCCCAAAAATAAATAAACGTTGAAAAAAAAAATTTAAAAAAAAAAAAGGAAACTGAGGAACGCAGAAACTAAATCATTTGATGTCATATGGTGGGAAAGTTGGGACTTAGGCCTAGTCAGTCTGGCTATAGAGTCAACATGCTTGGCCAGGATACCTCTGTTCTCTACCCTTTATCTTTCTGCCCCTAGAATGCTCATTACTACGTGAAGTTCTGATCTCTTATCTGTCTACAGGCCTTGGTTGGCAGAACAGCCCTCTACCCCATCCCATTCAGGGTACTTAACATAATATCCTCAATTATATTGGGTCCAGTTTCCTTGTCTAAATTTTTACCACATACCAATTTGCCATTCATAAATTAATGTGGTGCTTGTAAGCACTAGCATGAGCACATTGTTTTTTTACTCTAGCTTCTGCAGTGTCACCTACAGAATGTAGAATTTGATCTCATTCCTGTCATTGAAGTTAACAATTTTTTTTTAATTTTTTTTTCAACGTTTATTTTTGGGACAGAGAGAGACAGCATGAACGGGGGAGGGGCAGAGAGAGAGGGAGACACAGAATCAGAAACAGGCTCCAGGCTCCGAGCCATCAGCCCAGAGCCTGACGCGGGGCTCGAACTCAGGGACCGCGAGATCGTGACCTGGCTGAAGTCGGACGCTTAACCGACTGCGCCACCCAGGCGCCCCTGAAGTTAACTATTTTTTAATGTTGTGGTACAATTTCTTAACTTGCTACCGAGTTCTCAACTCTTCTGTCATGCCACTTCATATTTCTGACATCACTTCATGAATGTAAAAGCATAACAAGATTTGAAATGAGGCCATTCAGGCTTAGGGAATAATCCTCGATTTGGATTTGGTGACCTCAATCTTCCCTAATATTTTTACCCTTCTTCCACCTCAGGACCAACCAAAGGAAGCCATATATGCTTTTCAAACCAGTTCTATTGGATACCCCATTTCCATGTATTCTGCCTTCAGTTTCTCCAGTGCCTACAACCCCAATCAGGGTATATCTGAAACTTTCCCATATTTGTCACCAGAATGCTTTTATATGCTTATCTTGAATTTGTCAGCAACTTAGTGATCGTGGCTGACTCCTTTTCTGTAGCCATCCCTAAGTAACCTCTGTTTGTCTTCATTTGTGTAGTTATAATTATTTCCACACTCTCAAGAAGATGAATTTCTTCTTGTTCTAGTTGCCAGAAACATGATTGGGAAATGAGGAATTAATCTACCAATGTTGTCCATAAAGTTTTGTTACAGTGCTGATATTGTAGCATCTAGATGAATGGAGGGTTTTTAGCTTGGTGTGTAAGTGGTCTTAGAAATATGTTTTATCAGTGCCTTACAACACTTTTGCCTGCTGCTACTTGTAATTTCATGCATTTGCCTTTCTTAGGATTTTAAAAAATCGGGGAAACTAAACATATTAAGGAGAGTTTTATTGTAAAGATAGGACATACAGTGTTACATTTTTGCAAGTCTATAAAAACTCTCAGAGTAAAATACCTTCATGTCTGTCATACCAGGAGACAGATTATTTACAGTTTGGAAAAGAGAAAGTTCACTTTCTGCCAAACTGAGGCAGAGGCGGTGGGACCTTAATATCTTGGCCTCTCTCCAACTTCTTTTCACAATCCACCAGATAGTTGACTCCATCGATGACTATCTGAACAAGCTCAACCTTTGATAGTGAAAAAGACAAATGATTAATTTGCATAGAAGACACATGCAAGGCATTAATTAATAAGAACAATACTGGGACAAATAAAAAGTGCCATGTTAGATGGACTTGAGAGAAATAATCAGAAAGAAGAAATTGTTACTAAGTGTTGTAGAGGAGGGGTATCTGATGGTCATTGCCAGAGATGATGAGCAGAGATATTACAAGGCTACTCAGTCTTTTTTTTTAATTATTATTTCAAAGATGGAGTTACTACATTTGAGAACTCTTTAAATATATGAAAATCATTAATGTGCCTCTCAAACCCTTTTTTCCCCATCAGTCTCTGCTATGAGTTTATCTAAAAGTAAAATTACACTGACGCCTTGTTTTGTTCTTTGACCTGGATCTCTCTTAAGACCTGCCGCTAAGCTGAGCACTCAGTAATCTGTAGTTCAGATATTATTTACACAGTGGATAGCTCTCTGAAAAATTGTTTAAAATCAAATGTTTGGCAATGAAATCATGTTTTCACTGTATCAAGTAAGTTTGCTTTTTTTGAAAAATTTTTTTCAATGTTTATTTTTGAGAGAGACAGAGACAGAATCTGAGTGGATTAGGGGCAGAGAGAGAGGGAGACACAGAATCTGAAGCAGGCTCCAGGCTCCAAGTTGTCAGCACAGAACCCTACACAGGGCTTGAACTCATGAGCTGTGAGATCATGACCTGAGCCGAAGTCAGACACTCAACTGACTGAGCCACCCAGGTGCCCCAAGATAAGTTTGCTTCTTAAAGGAAAGTTTGTAAGTTATATTATGATAAACTTTTAAAAATTCCTGGTTTTTATAAATTTTTGTTTTGAGAGAGAGAGAGAGAGAGAGAGTATGTGTGTGTGTGTGTGTGTGAGCAGGGGAAGGGCAGAGAGAGAGGGAGACAGAGGACTGGAAGCAGGCTCTGCGCTGACAGCAGCAAGTCCTATGTGGGGCTCAAACTCGCAAATGGTAAGATCATGACCTGAACTGAAGTTGGATCTTTAACCGACTAATCAATCGGTGCCCACCCACCCCTTTTTATAATTCCTGCTTTAAAACAAAGTTAGAACTTTGATTCACAAATACTAGTTTTTATTAAGTTCGAGCACATCTACCTACGAATTTCTTTTTCCTGTGATCCTCTACCTAATCAATTGTACTGTTCCTAAAGAAATGCAAACTCTGGGGCGCCTGGGTGGCTCAGTTGGTTGAGCCTTCGACTTCGGCTCAGGTCATGATCTCAAGGTCCGTGAGTTCGAGCCCCGGGTCGGGCTCTGTGCTGACCGCTCGGAACCTGGAGCCTGCTTCTGCTTCTGTGTCTCCCTCTCTCTCTGCCCCTCCCCCATTCATGCTCTGTCTCTGTCTCAAAAATAAACAAACATTAAAAAAATTTTTTTTAAAGAAATGAAAACTCTGCTAGTATGCAATTACTTAATTCCAGACAGCATTAAAATGCTTGATAAGAACTCAAGAATGAACAGCAAGGATGGGAGGGATTATTGTTACAGCTGAACATACCTTAGGTAGGATTGACTGTAGTCCCTTCCCCACTCCTTTTCATGCATAAGGAAACTGAGCCCCAAAAGAGGATTCAGTCAGAAAACTAGTCATTGAAACACATATTTTTTTTACTTATCTCATTGACCTATCTTGGTGTTTTTGAGGGTTTGTAATGAGATGATTCTCTCGTTGACTGCGACGAGGACTCCATCTTGATACAAATCTTGTTTGGTCTTAAGGTCCCTTCATCTTTAACCTAGGAATTCTTTTCTTAAAATTATATCCTAATAATCAGACTTGTGATTAGAGTTATGTATAGATATGGTTATAGAATTATGTATAGATATGGTCAAATAAAATATCAAAAAATCAGATTAAAAAGATAATGGAGTGTCTTTACTGTCACTAAAAATGTTTTTAAATACTTATTATAAGAAAATGCTCATGATGGAATAGTTATAGTAACAAATATATGACTAAATTTTGTTTTTAAAAGAGGTGTTTGAATAACTGCAAAAAAAAATAGAAGGTATGCTTTGTGCTTGGAGAGCCCCTGGGCAGCCCCAACACAGAGTGCCTTGGGAACCCCAGCCCATCCCAGCCACAGCTGCAGCCATCCAGTCGCCAGGCACACACACAGTCTACATATGGGAAAACTATACGTAAGACCATTCTTTCAAATTTAGAAGTAGCTGTTCCACCCAAGTCAGAGAAATAGAAAGTCAAAAAAATTGGGAGACAGAAGAATTTACTCCAAACAAAAGTACAAGATCAAACCTCAGAAAACTGAACTAAATGAAACAGATAACCAATCAACCTGATCAAGAGTTCAAAAAAATGATCATAAAGATGCTCACTAGACTGGAGAGGAGGGTAGATGAACTCAACTTCAAGAAAGAGAAAATCTAAAGAAGAACCAGAATTGAAGAATGCAATAAATAAAAAATATATTAGGTAGAATCAACAGATTAGAGGATACAGAAGAACAGATAAGCAGTCTGGAAGACAGGGTACTAGCACCAGAGCTGAACAACAAAAAGCAAAAAGAATTTTAAAAAATAAGGATAGGTTAAAGGATCTCTTGAACATTATCAAGCAAAGAAACATTTGCATTATAGTGGTTCCAGAAGGATGAGAGAAAGAAAAAGGTGCAGAAAATTTTTAAGAAATAATAGCTGAAAACTTTCTTAGCTTGGGGAATGAAACAACCATCCAGGTTCAGAAACCATAGTTCCCATTAAGATGAACCATAGATAGTTTCCATTAAGATGGACGTCCATACCACAACCATGATGCATGATGCATAACCAGAGATACAACCTGTTATGTATAAGGGAAACCCCATAAGGCTTTCAACCGATTTTTCAGCAGAAACTTTGCAGGCTAAAAGAGTATGGCATTAATATATTCAAAGTATGACAGGAAAAAATCTCCAACAAGAAATACTTTATCCAGCAAGGTTATCATTCAGATTTGAAGAGAGAATGTTTCCCAAACAAAAGTTAAAGGAGTTCATCACCACTAAACTGGCCTTACAAGAAATGTTCAAAGGATTTCTTAAAGGGTAAAAGAAAAGGCCATAATTACAAGAAAATTAGGAAGGAAAAAATGTCATGAATTAAAGCAAACATGGAATAAATGCAGTAGAGCAGTCACTTATAAAGCAGGTATGAAAGTTTTATGACAAAAGTAACAAAATCAATTATATATTTAAAAAACTAAGGGGATACACAAAATGTTTTATGTCTATGTTACATTAACACAAAGGGGGCAGTATAAATCAAGTTCTTTTAGAATGTGTTCGAACTTCTGTGGCCATCAATTTAATAGTCTCCTATGTACTTAAAATGTTACATAGGAACTTCATGGTAACCACAAACCAGAAACCTGTAAGAGATAGAGGGACACACACACAAGAAAGTCATCAATCTTGAGGAAAGAGCAAGAGAAGAAGAAAGGAACAGGTAAGAACTACTTGACAAAATGGCAGTAAGTACATATCTATCAATAATTACTTTGGTTGGAGCATTTATACCACTTAAAGGACAGTAGGTGGTGGAATGGATAAAAAACAAGACTCCCTTCAGACCTAAAGACACATACAAAATAAAAGTGAAAGGGCAAAAAAAAAAAAAAGACATTCCATATAAATGGAAGGCAAAAAAAAAAAAATAAAAACAACAAAAAAAACAACAACCAGGCAGTGATACTTCCATCAGATAAAACAGACTTTGAAACAAAGACTAAACAAGAGACAAAGGACATTATGTAATGTTCTAAGGATCAGTCCAACAGGATATACCAACTGTAAATATTTGTGCACCAAACATCACCATTCCTAAATACAGTGAGTATTAGCAGACATAAATGTAGACATTGATGATAATGCAATAATAAGGGACTTTAACACCCCACTCAGATCCATGGACAGATCATCCAGGCATAAAATCAATATTGAAATAGTGGCTTTGAACAATATATCAGATCAGATGGACCCATTCCATCCAAAACCAGAATACACATTCTTTTCAAGTGCACATAGAACATTCTCCAGGATAGATAACACATTAGGCCACAAAACAAGTCTCTGTAAATTTAAAAAGACTGAAATCCTATCAAGCACCTCTTCAAACCACAACAGTATGAAACTAGAAATCAGTTACAAGAAAACTAGAAAAAACACAAGTGCAGGTTAAACAACATGCTATTAAACAACCAATATTCCTCAACAAAGAAATTGAGGAAATTAAAAAATATATGAATACAAGTGAAAATGAAAACTCTGGGTCAAAAATCTCAGACTGCTTTCACTGTGTCCCAAAGAGGGAAGTTTATAGCAATACAAATCTAACTTCAAGTAATATAAAAAATATCAAGTAAATGATCTAACCTTATATGTAAGGGAAGAACAACAAACAAAATCCAAAGTGAGTAGAAGGAAGAAAATTGTAAAGACCAGAGCAGGAAAAAGAGACTTAAAAAACAAGAAAAAAAATTTTAAAAAGCAATGAAACCAAGAACTACCTCCTTAAAGATTTAAAAATTGATAAATCATAAGCCAGAATCATCAAAGAAAAATAGAGGATCCAAATAAAATCAGAAATCAAAAAGAAGTAACAATTGACACCATAGAAATACAAAGGATTTTACGAGACTACTATGAAAAATTATATGCCAACAAATTGGATAACTTTGAAGAAGTAGATAAATTCCTAAAAACATATAATCTTCCAAAAGTGAACCATGAAGAAATAAAAAATTTGAACAGACTAATTACTAGTAACAAAGTTGAGCAGGTAACCAAAAACTGTCAAAATTCCTGGACCAGATGGGCTCACAGGCAAACTCTACCAAACATTTAAAGAAGAGTCTATACCAAAAAACAGAAGAGGAAGAAAACGATCACAATACATTCTATGAGGCCAGCATTACCCTTACACCAAAACCAGACGAAATCACTACAAGAAACCTACAGGCCAGTATCACTAATGAACATAGATGCAAAGATACTCAAAAAAATACTAGCAAACCACATTCAACAGTACATTCAAAAGACGATTCACCATGATCAAGTGGGATTTATTCTAGGGATGCAAGATTGGATAAATATCCATAAATCAACCTGATATATAACACATTATAATGGTATATAACACATTAATAAAATGAGGATAAACACCCTAAGCAAACCAAAGCATCTAACAAAATACCATATCCATTCACAATAAAAACTCACCAAAGTGAGTTCAGGGAGAACAGACCTCAACATAATAAAGGCCCTATATGACAAACCAACAGAAAAACATCATCTTCATACTCAGTGGTGAAAAAACAGAGTTCTTCCTCAAAGATCAGGAAAAAGACAAGGATGCCTACTTGAAGTACTTTTATTTAACATAATACTGTACTGCACCTAGTGACAGAAATCAGACAAGAAAAAAAAAATCCAAATTGGTAAGGAAGAAGTAAAGCTGGCACTACTTGCTTGCAGATGGCATAGTACTGTACATAGGAAACCATAGAAACTCCATCATAAAACTACTAGATTAAGTGAATTCAGTAAAGTTGCCCGATATAATATTAATATACAGAAATCTTGTATTTTATACAATAACAAAGCAGAAAGAAATTAAGAGAACAATGCCACTTAAAATTGCATCAAAAAGAATATAATATCTAGGAATAAATCTAACCAAGGAGGTGAAAGACCTATCCTCTGCAAACTAGAAGACACTGATGAAATTTGAAGATTACACAAAAGGAAAGGTATGCCGTGCACATGGACTGGAAGAATGAATATCATTGGAATTTCCATACTGTCCAAATCACACTATATATAGATCAATGGAATCCCTACCAAAGCACCACTAGAATTTCCCACTAAACGAGAATAAATAATCTACAAATTTCCATGAAGGCAAAAAAGACCTTGAACAGCCAAGGCAGCCTTGAGAGAGAAGAACAAAGCTGCAGGTATCACAATTGCAAATTTCAAGATGTACTGCAAGGCTATAGTCATCATAACAGTATGGTGCCAGCATAAAAAGAGACACATAGATTCATGGAACAAGACAAAGTGCTCAGAAATGAAGAGGATGTGGAGAAACGGGAACCCTCTTGCACTGTTGATGGGAATGCAAACTGGTGCAGCTGCTCTGGAAAACAGTGTGAAGTTCCTCAAGAAATTAAAAATAGATCTACCCTAGATCCAACAGTAGCACTGCTAGGAATTTACCCAAGGGATACAGGAGTACTGATGCATAGGGGCCCTTGTACCCCAATGTTTATAGCAGCACTCTCAACAATAGCCAAATTATGCAAAGAGCCTAAATGTCCATCAACTGATGAATGGATAAAGATGTGGTTTATATATACAATGAAATAGTACTTGGCAGTGAGAAAGAATGAAATCTGGCCATTTGCAGCAACGTGGATGGAACTGGAGGGTATTATGCTAAGTGAAATAAGTCAGGCAGAGAAACACAGATACCGTATGTTTTCACTCATATGTGGATCCTGAGAAACTCAACAGAAGACCATGGGGGAGAGGAAGGGGGGGAAAAAAAGTTAGAGAGGGAAGGAGGCAAACCGTAAGAGACTCTTAAAAACTGAGAACTGAGGGTTGATGGGGAGTGAGGGAGAAGGGAAAGTGGGTGATGGGCATTGAGGAAGGCACCTGTTGGGATGAACACTGGGTATTGTATGGAAACCAATTTAACAATAAATTTTATATATAACTACTAGATTTACTACAGTAAATCTAAAGACAAAGGAGACAAGAGTATACAATGGGGAAAGATAGTCAATAAATGGTGCTGGAGAAATTTGCTGGATGCAAAAGAATGAAACTGTACCACTTTATTACACCATATGCAAAGATAAACTCAAGATGGATTAAAGACCCAAATGTGACGGATGGAACCATAAAACTCCTAAGAGAAAACCTAAGCAGTAAATCCTTGGACACTGGCCTCAGCAATAGATCCATGGATAGGTCTCCTCTGGCTGATAAAACAAAAGCAGTGACAAACCTCTGAGACTATGCTAAAATAATGAAACAACAAATCAGATTAAAAGATGGGCAGAGCACCTGAATAGACATTTTCCCCAGCATGACATACAGGTGGCAACCAGACACATGAAAAGATGCTCCACATCACAAGTAGCAGGGAAATGCAAATGGAAACCAAAACAACACAATCATACGGTATATCTGTCAGAATAGCCAGCATCATGAAGACAAGAAATGACAAATGTTGAGGATTTCAGAGGAAAAGAAGCCCTCATGCACTGTTGGTGGCAATGTAAACTGGTGCAGGCACTGTAGAAAATAGTTTGGAGGTTCCTTATAACATTAAAAATGTAAACACACACACACACACACACAAAAGGAAGGAAGGAAGGAAAGAAGGAAGGGAGGAAGGGAGGAAGGAAGGAAGGGAAAAGAAGACGGGGCGCCTGGGTGGCTCAGTGGGTTAAGCATCCGACTTCGGCTCAGGTCACGATCTCATGGTCCTTGAGTTCGAGCCCCGCGTCAGGCTCTGTGCTGACAGCTCAGAGCCTGGAGCCTGCTTCGGATTCTGTGTCTCCCTCTCTCTCTCTGCTCCTCCCCCATTCATGCTCTGTCTCTTTCTGTCTCAAAAATAAATAAACATTAAAAAAAAAGAAAAGAGAAAAAAAACACCAGGGGCACCTCGGTTGAGCATCTGACTTCAGCTCAGGTGATGATCTCACAGTTCATGGGTTCAAGCCGCTGTCAGGCTTTGCACTGACAGTGCAGGGCCTGCTTCAGACCCTGTCTGTCTCTGTCTCTGTCTCTCTCTCTCTCCACCTCTCCCCCACTTGCGTTCTTTCTCTCTCAAAAATAATCATTAAAAAAAAGAGAAACACCATATGATCCAGTAATTGCATTACTGGTATTTACCCAAAGAAAACAAAAAACACTAATTTGAAAAATTATATCCACCCCTACATTTTTTGCAGGATTATTTACAACAGCCAAGATATGGAGGCAACCTAAGTGTCCATTGATAGATGAACAGAGAAAGATGTGATATATGTATATATACATACGCACATACATACAATAGAATATTACTCAGCCATAAAAAAGACTGAGATCTTGCCATCTGTGACAATATGGATGGACCTAGAGGGCATTATAAGTGAAAAAATCAGAGGAAGACAAATGTATCATTTTACTTATATGTGTAATCTAAAATCACACACACACACACACACACACACACACACACACACACCAGAAATAGGCCCATAAATACAGAGAACTAGTGGTTGCCAGAGGCAAAATGGGTGAAGGGAAGTGGGAGGTATAGGCTTCCAATTATAGAATGAGTAAGTGACAGGATGAAAGAGAATATAGTGTTATTATAATAGCACTTTATGCTAACAGATGATATCTACATTTGTGGTGAGGATAGCATAGCACAAGGAGTTGTCAAATAACGATGTACACCTGAAACTAATGTAACATTGTGTGTTAACTATACTTCAATAATAATAAAAAACCCAAAATGACCAGATTCCACAGCACTCAGGAAAAAAGAGTGAAGTTCAATGGATGCAGCAAAAGAAAAATGAAGTCCAGACTCATCTGGAGCAAGGTGATTTACCTGATACATTAAGGAGAATCACGGTTTTCCTAAATAACAGCTGTAAACTCATGAATAAATTTGTTCATATGAATAAAAGTATACAAAAAATAAATTTTACATAAAACAATCATTTAAAAAATGGTAGACAATACAGAATAATGTTCACAATGGTTTTCTTAGTGTTAAGTTAAATAAGTAGTGTTATTTTAAAATGTTTTTGGCATTTTTCTAGCTTTTATAATGGTCACCTATTAACTTACAGACTTAAAAAAATGTTTCTAGGTGGTGACTGCCTTGCTTTCCAGTAATAAAAATCTAGTTAATATTAGAAGCAGATAGGCCTAGGCTCCAGATCTTCTTTATTCACTACACTATACATTATTCAGTAAATTTCAGAAGCTGTATTTATTTATAGCTCCTTCTTCCTCAAGTACTTTACCAGAGGTGGGAGCACATACGGTGATTTGTTTTGAGTGTTTCCTCCTTCCCTTTTCTCAGTTTTTTGGTAGGGATACCAATAGGCAATGAAATATTTGAAAGCTGGCAAGGAAGAAGAAAGAGCATCAATAATGCAAAGATTTAATAACCAGCCAATAAGTTATTAAGATTTGTATGTTATAAGAGGAAGAGACTTTTAAATTAAAAAGGGGCATAATACGTTCAATAGGACTATATCCAGATAAATTGGTATGACTTACGGGGATCAGGACTTGCTTAGGATTTAGCTGCGTGTTATCTAAGTGTGTTCTTTATGCTTCGTCTCCTGTATCACTCCCGGCCTACCTACAGTTTATGAATGCTGTTCATCCTATGTATACACAGAATCTTACTTTATGAGCACAATCTTGTATGTACCTAGTGTATACATTATTTGCCATCTTTAGCCCCCCAAAATAAAATTTTAGAAACTATCAAGGATCTAAAAATGCAGCATGTGGCCTTCACCAGAGTAAGTTCAGAATCTAAAGAAAATTCCACTGTTTTACCACCCTCAGAGAGCATACATGTTCCGTGATATCACAGTGATAAAATACCACCATCCTTTTGCATAACTGAGCTCCTAATGCTGAAAGATTGCTGGAATACCTCTCGGGTGAGGGACTGACAACAGTCCCACCGTGAACTCCTTTACTCGCCTATACGGTCTCAGCTTATGCTGTGCTTACCTTTATGCAGTTACTTCCCATGTAGGAACGGTACTATGGAATGAAACACTAACAGGACTCAGGACAAGGCTCTTTAGTGAATAAGGCGAGGCTCTTTAGGCTACTTCTCTATTCCCTTTTTCTCTTGGGCTAATACTCTTAGCTCGTGTTTGGAAAGTGAGAGAGATGTTAGTTACCTCTGATCGACCAATTCGATCTATGTTGGAAATATCATAAACATCTGCCACTGCTGCTGTGTCCACACCACCTGTGCCACGTTTCTGGAGCCTTAGGTTTTCCAGGATCTTGGAAAAGCGTGGATCCTGGGACAGGGGATAATACTGAGTGTCATAAGAAGCACAACAGATTCACCAGCATTGGCACATTCATTTAGAAAAGATGTACTGTAAGAGACAGTAACAGTATTTATTAAGCTCATACTTACTATGTGCCAGGCCACTATGCTAAAACCTTTATACCATGAAGTAGGTATTGCTTTCATTCTCATTTCACAGATGAGGAAACCAAGGCTCAAAGGAATTAACTTAATCAAAGTCACACAGAAGGTAGCAGAGCTGTTACTAACTTCTGTATCACTTCTGACATTTGGATGCCAGCTTTGGTGAGTTGATTATTCATCTGTATAATAGTTTTCACTGTATAATTAAAATCATGAAGTTAAATCACATCAAATAATTTTCTTAACACTGGAATCATTTTCATTCTGTTTTTGGTAGGAAGCTCATTTTCTTAAATTGTTTTAAAGTATGTGATTTGCTAGTATTATTTGCCTACCAGAATCCTTTTTCTTACTAATACACACATGGAGCTCAGGAAATAACCACTAGCTAAGTTCTTACTAGTGCAATGAACACAAGTGATGTGCACACTTCTAGGCCTAGACTTTAAATCTTTACATGGCCACACATCCTCTCTCCCCTTTGCACAAGCTGGAACATGAGCCTGACTGTGACCATGCAAAGGGGACACTAAGACAGTGGTCCTCAAGGTACCGTTCCCTGACCAGCAGCATAGCATCACCTGGAAACTTGTTAAAAATGCAAATATTGCAGGTGAGCCAAGCTATCTGTTTTTACAAGTCTCCAGCCTTGAGTCTGCAGGTTCAAGTGTGAAAACCCCTATACGAGGAGAGACAGAGATGGAAGGAACTTCAAGGGGCTAGGCAGAGCAGCCTGCCTGCCCATCCTGACTTGTAACATGAAGGAGAATTTAAACTCTGTGTTCTTGAAGCCACATCTCTTTCTTACAGCATTTAACCTTTGGTCCTGATACAAGTGTCTTTTGAAGTAAACTTAACCCTTTGTTGTTATTTTCTATTGTAGGTGCAGAAAGTAACGGTTAAGGAATGATCAGTGACCATTTCTTCCTCCACAAAGAAGGCATGCCTGAGCTTATCCTGATGGAACACGACAGGGCTATTGGCTACGTGACATTACCTTGCTGAGCTTGGGGATCCTAACATGGACACCAGCCCGTAATCCTGTGCCAAGGTTCGAAGGGCAGGTCAGGATGTAGCCTAGTCGCTCATTCCACATGAATTCCCAGCCTCGCTCTTGGATTAGGCGTTCTACCTACAACAAAGAACAAATGGAACTCTTAAATATCCATCTACTCACTACATCCCAAATACCAGGAAGAGACTTGTGTACTGTATGTTTGCCGTGAATGAAATTTAGGTAAATTTGTATTACTTCCTTAATAGAAAATGATATTACTATTATTAAAATAGTATTAAAATATTAATAGTATTTAAATACTATTTAAAATATTAAAATATTAAAATGGTCCAATCCAATTAAATTAGATGCCCATGTAAAGCATCGAATACAGTATCTAGCACAAACTAAATATTCAATAAATGTCAGTTGCTGTTACTATTTTTCATGTGAGAATAGGAGAATATAGGATTTCTCAGCAGGTAAGGTTGTGGTCAGTTTACTTATGAACATAGTTACATCCTATACTGTCTCTATGCTTAGAATAGACAAGAACACTGTTGAAGAAATTGGAAAATAATTAAAGATCCACAGACTTTTCCCTAAAACATGCTGGACTGGGGAGGGAAGCATAGGAACTTACTAGTAACAAAAAAAGTCACCTATTTTTTGAAGCACTACCCAGTAGTCCTACCCCCAAAGAGTGCCATGATTCCTAGAAAATATTAGCCCCATTTTGGAATTCATCATAGTGTCTTCTTTCAAGAATGAAAATGTGATTTTATTTTAATGAATATTCAGAAATCTCTGATAACATCTTACTTCTTTTAGTCCACGACAGAATCGCTCAAATACTCTTTTCATATTGCCTCCTTTTTCCATAGAGATTACCCTGGTATGGTCTTCCTCATTAATCCAGATGAGAAATGTCTTGTCATAATTATGCCTAATGAAGAGAGAAATATGGTGTTGCACATTAACTACATTTGTTTCAACACATGAAAATTCCCTTTACTTCTGTAGCTTGATTGCTTCATTTCACCTTCCTCATTTCCTAGAAGGCCCTAATTCTTCCACTGTGCCTGAACAAGTAGTGCAAAATGATGTTACCTTGACATAATGAAGAATAAGACCAACTCTAACCCTTAAAGATATATTTTTGCCCAACAAGATTATAATGGATGACAATAATTCAAATATGAGTAACGTTTGGTTTTGACACTAATTCTCCTAATAAGTTCAACCAAAATCTTGTGCTGCTTAATTTTTTTTTTAATCTACAACCCAAGATGTTTGGGGTATAAAATATTTCACATATGTTTGCTGCATAGATTCTTACTGTCCCCACACACTGAGCAAGTGCTCATGAACACTTCGCTCCTTTGGGTAGTATCATAACAACCTACCAAAGTACAGGAATCAAAGTGGACTGAGGACTGTTGGCCAAGATAAAATACGTGTATACTCGATATCCATTCTTCCTTGTAGGGTTTTGCTTAAATCCTCAATATATTTCATTTTCTGCTCTTTTGTTTTAATGTCATGAAACAGATTCTCTGTGAGGTCAAATAATAGGAAGCTAATTTTTCTTAAAAATAGTCTTTTTCTCATGCATAATTCATATAAACCAGCATACATTCTTATACATGTTAGAAACATTACAATACTTTGGTATTATACACAGACACAATTTCCAAATACTGTCTTCATTTAGCTCAAGCCAAGCATGCTGTCAACTGCAGGTTAGGACAAGCAGGTGATCTGAAGGAAATCCTCTGCACACATTGCAAATGTGAAAATGCTATGTCCATACCAGATTCCCCTGGCATCTGGCCAGTCACGGGCCATCCCAGCACATGTTAATAAAGGGGATACTGGCTTATCAAATAGAAAGTGGTCCTGCAGGCCAAAAGGGACAAAGCAGAAAGGAGAAATGGATGAGATCAGACACAAGGACAAGTGCTACGCGGCCAAATTTCAACTTGGTTGAGGTCTGTCAGGCAGTGGTTCTCAGGCTTGGCTGCCCACTGGAATAATCTGGGTGCTTTGTAAAAAATACTAATACCCAGTTCCTGCCCTCCCCCAGAGACTGTCTTACTTGTTATGGGGTGTGGCCTGAACATTGGGATTTTTAAAAGCTCGTCAGATGGTTCTAGTGTACAGCTAAGGCCAAAAACCGTTAGCTTAGCCCAGATAGAAATACTTAATCACTATAGATTATGTTTACCCACCAGCACCAGTGCTATGCCCTGACAGAGTAGGCCGTGAGTGAGGGACACTATCTTGAAAAGCCTGTTATCCACAGCCACCATTCTCTCTATGTGTCTGGCATTCCTGGTTCTTTTATTATCATTCCTTCTACTACAAAGTATTAGAGATGTAAAATAATTTGTAAATAAAAATAGCTATCATTGATTTAGTGGTCACTATGTGCCAAGTCTGTGCTTGCATATTAATTAATATGCTTTTAATTTTCTTCAATCCTCACAACACTATGAGGCAAGTATAATCATTTTATGAGTGAGGAAAACTGATTCAGAGTAAAAAAACAACCTACCAACTATTAGGCAGCTAGGAAGTGACAGAGCCTAGATTCAATCTTGACCTGTAGGACTTCCGAGTTTGTGCCTTTAACAACAGTACACTACTCTTCATATCAAAATCAGTGTCAAGAGACTGGCATTTTTCTTAGTGTGTGTATACAGTAAGAACATGAATATTCAAATATGATTACATTGAAGTAAGAAATAAAGACATTATGGAGAGGGAAGTCCCTTTATAATCTGTGAGTGAAAGGGGTAGGAGACATTAGAACAGGCTTGGTGACCTGATGCTGGAAACCTCAAGTGGCTACCTGAGGCAGAGTTGGGCTTGTCTTAACAGAGCAAGCAGAGGGTTGGCCTGATGGCTACAGAGACCAAGAGACTGTGGTCTGTAGAGACAAGCACGCTAGTTCATCTGGTTTGGCGGTGGGACTTATTTTGTGGCGTTGCATGTCCTGAAATGGCAGATACTGGTTTCTGCTTTTCCTTAGAGTTTAATTAAAAGTTACTCTTGAAGGGCACTTGGATAGCTCTGTCTAGTTGAGTGTCTGACTCTTGATTTTGGCTCAGGTCATCATCTCATGATTCATGGGATTGAACCCTGCATCAGGCTCTGCACTGTCCTCTTGGGATTCTCTCTCTCTCCCTCTCTCTGCACCTCCCTGGCTCATGTCCCCCCTGCCGCACTCACTCAATAAATAGACTTAAAAAAAAGTTACTTTTGAAATTGCCATCCTTTTTCAGCTGTGCTAAAAAAAAATAAGGGAAAATAAGGACTTGGGTTTTTGTCTTCCCCAGTGTTAGAGTGAAGCTTTAGAGGACTCATGGAGGTGGCAGGAATCCCAGAGCTGGCTCCAATGGGAGTCAGGGCTAATTTCCTTTCCAGATTTTCTTACTTTCCAGGACTTTATTTGGGTGTGTCAATGGAGACCATCCTCCAGGTACACACAGGATTTCCAACACTTAATTGTTCCTATTTATCAACAAGCAAGGCGATCCTCTATTAACTCCCACCCATGGATCCCCAACCCACCAATTCCTTATTGGAGTTTTCTCGGCAGATTGTAACCACAGACTACTTTTGTGGCCTGGTCTCCAGTTTATTTTTTATTTTTTTTAATGTTTATTTTTGGGGGTGAGAGACAAAGCGGGTACAGGGGAGGGGCAGAGAGAGAGGGAGACACAGAACCTGAAGCGGCCTCCAGGCTCTGAGCTGTCAGCACAAAGCCCAACTCAAGGCTTGAGCCCATGAACCATGATCATGACCTGAGCAGAAGTCAGATGCTCAACCCACTGAGCCACCCAGGCGCCCCTTGATCTCCAGTTTTAAGGCCTCCTCTTCCTTCCTTATACTAAACAAGATGAAGTCCCAGCAGGCTTCCTGTGAGACCTCACTGTACCAACTAGAGCTCAGGGCGCATCCCCACCCCAGGCAGGGTCAGGTGGTTCAAGGGCCACTCACGTCTATGAGCCGTTGCTGGTCCTGCTCCGTCATCTCAGACAGCCTGTAGTAGCGGCCTGCCAGGTCCCCTTTGAGGCCCTCCAGGGCCGTGATGGCCACATTCTCTACCTCCCTCCCCTCAGCCCGGGTGCAGGCAGGTGGCAGACTCAGCCCGCGGATGCTGCGGCCTGTACGCACCCGAGATGACAGCACGTAGTGCTCATCAAACTGCCCCTGTGTGATCTGCCAAGCAGAGCGCAGGGTTACCACGGCCAGCTGCGGACTACCGTCCTGCCACAACCACTGTGGGTTCCAACCCTCTGACCTTCAGGGTCCCCTACAGGGGGCCCTCAGGCACGGTGCAGGACATGCTGAGCACATTTTGGAATTATGGGGGCGGGGCCTTATACACAAGGGGCAGAGCTACTTTATGCAATGCCATCTGGAATCCTTTACCGCACTAGCTTTGGGATTTAAAAAAAAAAAAAAAAAAAAAACCTTTAGGAAAGACTTACAATTCTCAGTGATCAACACCACCCTCCTGTCAGGTGCTCCTCACTTCAGGCTCTGGCAGGCCAGCTTCCCGGCAAAGTACACATGGGGCTGCAACCTACCTTGGATGCATCCAGATCCGTGGGGTGCTTCATCACCCTGGGGTCATAGCCATTGTGCCTTAGTTTGATGACAGGATCAAAAAGGTCAGCAAACACCTGCAGGAGGGAAGATGCACCTGTTTCCTCTTTAATTCGTTCATCTATTGCAAGGTCATTCCTTTCATTTACCCCTTTCTACCTTCAGGGCCAAAGTTGATGCCCTCCTCTGTAATTCTCAGGGGTACCATGCAGGAAATGGGCGTGAGTGGATTGATGGTTATCAATAATAATAATAGGCTTATACCACCTCCCAGTGATTCTGCCAAACTCACTGCCATGAGACTAAGCAAGAAAATCTTGTGTTTAAAATTTGAGGGTTTTCCTCAAGTTCTGGCCTCTGTGAGATCAAAGAAGCTGACACAAGCAGTTTTGTGGTCCAAAGAGATGATCAGTTTCTAGAGTGTAAGCAACATAATAAATTCATGGAAAGCTAGCTGCACTACAAGCAACAGTCAGGGCAAATCTGGGAGCGCTCACCCTGTGAAGTCCATCCCCAGCCCAAACTATCTGGTGCCAAATCTTTTTTTCTTTCTTTCTTTTTTTTTTTTTTTTTTAATAAAAACTTCAGATATATCCTTTAAGAAAATAACATTAAGAGAAGTCCTAATAGGGTTCCTGCCGCATTTGGGAACTATGTGAAGTGGGCAGGCCAGGGGTGGGGAAGCATGCTAGGTCCAGGGAGCCAGCTCCAGTCTGAAACTCTGGGAGCCCAGAGTAGTGCAGTGCTGTATGTGACTGAGCTACCCGTCTGGTTTATTTAGGAGGACGCCCTCCCTCCTCTTGATAGCTGTTTTCCCAGGGGACTGCCTTCAGCTCCCTGCAACAGAAGGACACAAAGAAGTCTCCCTGCAATTTGCTGCGACAGTGAGGCTGCTCTGTGAAGAGGGCTGCGTGGTGGCTGAGCTGCACCAGCATCAGGCCGTTCTACGCTTCTGCCTCAAGGATGAGGACACGGGGACGGTGGGGTTTCTCGGAGAGACTTGGTGAACTCGATAGCCGAGACTCCAGTGGCTGTGCAATCAGTAACTCCAAAACTAAAGACAGAGACCATCCTCCTTCCTCAATAAAGTCTAGCCACAAACACACGATTCCCCAATGTTTTACTGGTAAATGTACAACACCAATTACAAGATTTTTTTTTTTTTTTTTCTGTACCAGTTCATCCCCTTGACAGTCTCTGAGCATGCTGTCACGCAACTCATTCCTCCAAGGGGTGGGATACTAGAGTGGCAGCAAAAGAAGCCTTGTCCCTGGGAAGCTACAGACCTCCTTGTCCAGAACATTCCAGCTGTTCTGCTGACGCTGGCTGCCCTTTATGGGACCTTTCCCGAGCAGGCAGAACAGGGGCCCACAGAGAAGAGGCGAACTCTGGGACCCAGAGCATCTCCCCCACTTTCGAATCAGCAGCAAATAGTTTTACCTCATAGGACTCCTCGTCACCAGCCACCATGCCCACAGTCTTTATGAAGGGATGGCCTGGGTTGTCCACTCCAGTCTGGATACACTGGTCCAGGGTGTAGCCATTGGGGGTCACCTTGTTGCGGAGCTTGGCGTAGATGGCTGGGGTGAGGCACTCGGCCATACAGTTGTTGTGCTTGCGCAGATCAGGGTAGTCCGCACTGCACGCAGACGAGAGAGGCTTTCAATGAACAGCGCCTGAGGGAAGCGGCCTAGGAAAGTGCTTTGTTTCTGGCCATCCTTCCCCCAGGCTCTCTTTAACCAGGAGTCAAGACTTAAGTAAGACAGATAAAAAAGGGAAAACACAGTCCCCTGAACAGCCAGACAAAGGGACCTGGCCCCGCTTAAGGATTCCAAGATGCCGGCTGCAGGAGCCCACAAAACTCTGCCTTAGGTTCGTGTAAAGAGCAGAGTGAAATGCTCGCTTCGGCAGCACATATACTTAAAAAAAAAAAAAAAAAAAAAGAGAGAGCAGAGTGAAAATGACAAAATAAGTGGAAATCCTATGCGAACTTTGTTTTTTTTTTTTTTTTTTTTTAACTCAAAAGTTTTGTTAAAACACAACAGCCACATTTTGGTCCCTTCGGTCTGTGGTAGAGAGGTTAGAAACCTGCAGATGGAGCTACGTAAACATTCAGTAATTTATCTGTCCTCTACCTACGACGCAAGCTCCGGGACAGCAGACACTCCTGTGTTGCTGAGAACAGTGCCTGGCTACTGAAATAGGCATTCAGTACGTATCTGTTGGAACAGTACACAGAAAGAAATGATGTGAAATAAAATCTTTTGCTAGGATGTGTACTGGTTGAAGATAGGGGATTCCGGACTATCACGGGCTCAAACACAAGGAATCGCCTTCAGGAATTCCTGAAGTACATGGTGGGTGATGATGACTCCCTCAGAGATTCTGATTCCCACAAGAGCCAGTGAATGTCTCTGAGCGAAACATCGGAACTTCCTTGTCTCTCTCCTCCATACCTGCCCATGCGGAGCCTCTTCAAGTCACCACTGCACGCCAGCTCTATGCCGTGTGTGCAGTCTCATTCATGGCAAGGTTCCAAGGGCCAAGAAAACATGTCCGTCTTCATGCTACTCCCCCACTTTCCCTGTGCGGTGTCCTTTAAAGCTGATGCTTCATATAAGTACTAGAGCCTCATTTTCCAGAAGATGGGACAGCAGTGGATGATGGATAGATCTAGAATCAGGGTCATCGGATTTGCACTCGGCCACAGTAGCTGTGTGAACTTGGGCACTGTTTAATTTTTCTAAGCCTCCACTTTATCACAAAGGGATGCAAAGATGAAAAAAGTAGATACTCCATATATAGCGTTTAACACACAAAGATGCTCAGTAAAGGTTAATTATTACTATTATTGCTGTTGAACTAGACCACCAGTTGTGGGCAGGAATGAAGACACTGTACTTCCTTGAGTTCACCACAGGTCACTGTGCTTAGTGAGTCTTAAAACTGTTAGTCTGATTTAATCATTCTCAAAAGCAAAAAGAGGGACCCTGGCTGACAGTTTCCAGCAGGGGAAAGCATATTTCTGGCTGACACTTGGAGTTTTTTTTTAAATCCAAAGGACTTGGGGCGCCTGGGTGGCGCAGTCGGTTAAGCGTCCGACTTCAGCCAGGTCACGATCTCGCGGTCCGTGAGTTCGAGCCCCGCGTCAGGCTCTGGGCTGATGGCTCAGAGCCTGGAGCCTGTTTCCGATTCTGTGTCTCCCTCTCTCTGCCCCTCCCCCGTTCATGCTCTGTCTCTCTCTGTCCCAAAAATAAATAAACGTTGAAAAAAAAAAAAGAAAATAAAAATAAATCCAAAGGACTTACCTTGGTGGGAACAGCCTGTGCTGCCCCCGGGCCTCAGCACACAGGTTCTGCAGGTTCAGCAGGTAGCCGGTGGTCAGGGCCCCGGTGCCCAAGGTAGCAAGAAACAGAGAAGCATTGCGGCCAGTTAACAGCTTAGAGAAGACACTGGCCATCCTTCCTCTTGGATGAGTGTCTGGAAGCAGAGACACGGGATTAGACACCCTCACGGGATAGACACTTACCATAGCACAGAGACCACCAGGCAAGGGAAAGAACTTCAGGAACCATCACCTCTCTTTTGGTTTGCTTTGTGTTTCTCTTTCTTCTTTCCTTGCCCACACCCCTTCACACTGGTTGGGGAAATCTGGGTAGTTTTAGACATTGTGAATGTCAAACTGCCTCAAGTCCGTGCCATTTTCTCCGGTAATAATACAGAAAAAAAGAAACAACAGAGTTTCTGTTTCTGGCTATTTGACACACCAGGTGCTCCGTCAGACCCTGCCATTGCACACTGAGGACAGCCTGCGTAAGACAGGTTCCTGGGCTTGGAAGAATACATCTCTGAGGACTACCCTCCTACTCCACTCACCCCAAATGAGATGGTGTCACAGCTCCAAGTAACAAGCCAGGAGGTTTGGGTTATCTTGAGGACGGTTGTCCATCTGAGCACTAAGGTTGGGATACCAGCAGTGAGTTGGAGAGCTCCATCTGTGACTCCCCTAGTGAATTAGGACCCTTGAGAGGAGCTAAAGTGGTCCAAGGTCAGCAACCCCCCCCTCCCCCCCACCATCTCTGGCTTCCAGCAGAGCATAATCAGGTAAGTATACTCAGTGTAGGCTCTGGGTTCCTACAGATAGATGAAGATCAAGCAACAAGCCCTCAAAGATCAAGCACACAAAGAGGAATTAGGAGCCAAGAGAATCAAACTATCTTTCAAAAATGAGAATGAAAAGAAAGCGTAGATCAGTAACAAAGGAGCCACTAAAATACATACTTTAGGAAATAGAAAAGCAGACAATATAAGGACAGCCTGAGATACAGACAAAATGGAGAAAACATATATACATCTAAACAAGTAATTACATGATATCAACAAAGAATAAAAATCAGGATAAGCACATGCCCAAACAGATATCCTGCTGTGTGTGCTATTGCCCAGAGATCAGAATGACCAGTTAATCCATCATCACCCAGCTGGGAGCTTTTTAATATGCGTTGTTGAGTAGAGAGCAATAGAGCAGGTCACTCTAAGTACTCTTGCATTATACTGATCTCTAGGATGTCCACATACATGGAGTGCGAATTTTTTTCCCTAAAATTGAGAAGGTTCCAGAGACTCTGTTTCAAGATCCTCCAAGCTTGGCTGGGTTGGATGGTGCAGAGAGCCCACTGTATGGCTGTGGCTGAAACCCTGGGCCACCCAATGGAAGACAGACTTTTAATAAGGTCAGGGTGACATGGCTTACACACAATTCGCTTTGGAGATCCACTCTCTTCCATGATTGCATTTTGGAACTGGGATCAGTCTGAACTTTTTATGCTTCCAGGGTCTCCACCTGGAAGTCTCTATTTAACATCATTTTAAGCAATACTATAGGGAAACTTGAACGTCTCAACAAAAGGCACCAAAGTCCTTGAAAAAAGTGAGGACTTTTTTTTTTTTTTTTTTTTAGCCCAGGAAATCAGAGAGCCTTTCCTCTATGCTAATGCCTCAAAACAATTCCCTAAGTCTTAAAGACAACAGCAATCACTTTATTAATCAATAGGCAAGAGAAATGGGCCATTCTTCAAGATGTCCTAGGGATTTGTAATGGCCCAACATTAATCCCATCACACAACCTGGGCTATTACTATTGGTCTCTATCCAAGAGTAGGTGAGGGCTTCTCCAAGAACTGCACTGATACTTCCTGACCCTCGGGTGTGGCAGGCAACACTAACCTCCATCTATAGGGTCTGTTTCACCTTTGTCCACACCCTCCAGTCTACTCCCTGAGCAGAAAGGCAATGCTGTCATCTCTGAGATTTATCAGAGAACTTGTCAAAGTAAAAGAAGCTTTGTCCAAATGCTTTTCAAGCAATATATGGGCCAAAAAATAAGCTAGGACAGTTCAGACAAACAAAGAAATGCATCTGTTTCTGAGGTTGACTCAAATGTCATCTTTATTTTTCTTTCCTTAATTTGCTTGTACACAAGTATGTATTCACATCAGAGTCTGTTTGAGAAGGTCAATTTTTTTTTTTTAATGTGTATTTATTTTTGAGAGAGAGAAAGAGCACAAGTAGGGGAGGGGCAGAGAGACTGGGGACAAGCAGGCTCTGTGTGGGCAGCAGAGAGCCTGACGCGGGGCTGGAACTCATGAACCATGAGATGATGACCTGAGCCGAAGTCAGACACTCAACCGACTGAGCCACCCAGGCGCCCTGAGAAGATAAATCTTGAGCAGAGTCAGGAGGAAGGGGAGGGAATGGTGTCTGTGTGTAGCCAGCTGACAACCAGTGGTCTTCAAAGGCCTTCCTGTGAGGATGAGGTGTAGGAGGGTGTCTGACTCAGAATATTAATGTTTGAAATGTCATCTTATCTAGATTCTGGTTTTGGAAATAACGTTAATTTACATCCAAGAGTTCCAACATTGTACTCCTGTCCGAGCAATGGCGTAGGATCCCTGCCAGTAATCCTGCGGAGGCTTTGGGTGCAGCAAGCAAAGCAATCCTGGAGCTCAAAGTCCTCAGTGCTCTTTCTGTGATTCTGACACAAAGTTTTAGTGAAGATTCGTACATCATTGACTCTATGTCGTTCACTCTTCAAGACACGCAGGAACAATGAATTTCACGGTTGAGGTCCCAATTGATACACTTGGGAGTGAGACTGAGCCAAGGGTCTCATTGAGTAGCCTGGGGACCCTGGGTACAGCTGCTCCCCAAAGAGCCACAGCCAGGCTTGCATTAAAACCATTTTTTCTTCAGGACGCCTGGGTGGCTCAGTCGGTTAAGCATCCGACTCTTGATTTCAGCTCAAGTCCTGATCTGGCCGTTTGTGAGGTCGGGCCCTGCGTCAGGTTCTGTGCTAACAGGGCAGAGCCTGCTTGGGATTCATTCATTCTCTCTCTCTCTCTCTCTCTCTCTCTCTCTCTCTCTCTCTTTCTCTCTCTCTCTGCCCCTCCCCAGCTCATGCTCTGTCTCTGTCTCTCAAAAATAAATAAACATTGAAAAAAAAATTTTTTTAAGCTACACAGGAAGAACATTGCTTTACTTTACCCAGAAGGCCCCAAATATTACATAAGCACTATCTACAGCTGAAGCCTCTACTTAGAAGAGGCTGGATTTGTTACCTACACAGATGGTAAGATGATAGGTAACATGTGGCATAAATAAGCTGGAAAAAGGTATATAAGAGATAATCCATGTCCACCAAAGTGGTCGCTATTTGGCTTTGCCTAGTTTCTAAACATGGTGATTTTATAAGTCAGTATATCTTGTGAAACCATCAGGACAGAGGTTTGACGTGTAAAATAATCTGAGGTTTCCTTGCAAAGCTTTTTAATTTTTTTGGTTCTCTCCATGCCCCAAGCATTAGTGTAACATACTGAACTGTTCTGTGAAGAGATGGCTGGAGACAGGAGATGAGGGGCCAGAGCAGCTGTGGTGCTTCTCCAGGGACAAAGGCCTCTGCATCCAGGCACCCTCACCACAGGGAGAGAGGGATCCACTTTAAGGTTTTGGTTTTTGCTGTTCTTTTTGCCTGACAGCTTGCTTGAAATTCGGCATCATTCCCAGTTTCTCTGAATAATACCCTGTCTGTTTCCATCTTGGCACTCATCCCCACCTATAATTATTTTATCTGTTTTCTTTTTTATTGACCATCTCCCCCAAATAAATTATAAACCCCAAAGGAAGGGACTTGGTTCCTTTGCTCACGGTTGCATCACCATTGCTTAGCACAGCACCTGGCACTTGGTAGGCTCCCAGTAGCATTATTTCATAAATGAATTGTAAGCTTCTTGCTGGGGTAGGAAGCCACTCTGAGGCTGCCGGGATCCACATGAGAATGCGGGCGTCAACTAAGTGGATAGAGTGGGGGATGCGAGGCCAGAGAGCTGAACAGATGGGCACAGGAACACAGGCAACAGAAGTTTAGAAGCCACTTTCCCTCAGCGTTATGATACTCAGTGGCCAGTGTTCCCTGGGAGAGGAATCCTGACTTATCTGGGGGGAGAGGCACAAGTGTCAACTAAATAAACTCATTAGGAATTTTGGGAAAGCTCACGTGGCACATGTACACACACAGGGACTGTCATGGGTGCCCCAAACACCACACACAGTGCCCCAGCCTGACTCTCAGGTTGAGAGCTGTAGATCTCAGTACCAATCTCTGTAATATAGATATAATATTATACCATATATCTAATATTCTAGTGTCTATATATATATATAATATAAAATAAGATATATTTTAAAATATCAGTTTACTTATATGTGGTTTTGTGATAATGCAATAAATTACACAAATTTGTTTTTGTAAAATCATTACTGTTTGGTTAAAGTATTGTTTCTTCCTGCCCCTCTAATTTGGACTTTACTCTCCATCTTTCTCCTGACTGAACCATAGCCTGGTGCCTCAGTCTGCACAAAACTTCTCTGTGCCCCTCTAGCCCAAGGTGACTGCTTTCTCTCTGAATTTCCAAAGCCCTCGTGGGCTGCTCATTCAACTGCATGTAACCCTACACAGTGTTTTGACACCTGTTAGTGAACTCAACTGTCATATATCTCCTGGCATGTTAAGGAACTGCTTACTATGTTAGCATTGTCTTCCCAGCTGATGGCCAAAATCTTTAATGATGGGATCCTTAAACATAATAGCTGCTCAATAAACATTTCTTCTCTGACTTAATTATTTGTGAGCAGTGCTTTGCCTGATTTCCAGGAGGAGGAAATCTTACCAGCCTCCTGCTTATGTCCTTTCAGACAATGCATGTAGTTCTAAGGGAATGGACCCTTTACCTTGAGCTATTCCCAAAGGCACTTTACCCCTCTTGCCTGGCTCCTTTGCTCCCAAGTAATTTGCACTTTTAATTTGCTATGAAGCCCCAGGCCTGGTATCCAAGCCAACTTAGAATCAATTTTGTAAGCTAGCTTCCTCGGTCAAAACTTAAGGGGAAAAAAAAAAAAAAGTCTACTTATATGAAACACATCCATTTCAGCCATTGCTTTTGAAATCCTATCATAAAAGCAACCAAGCGAGACGAGTAGGCTGGATTTCAGCATTTCCTTGCTCAAGTTCCGGGTCTCTACAAGCTGCCCATGGGAGAGGAGCCCAGTGCAGGCCTCTGATCTCTCTGCCATAACCAACTGAACTCTCAGAGCCAATTGAGCCTGACTTCAGCTGTTTCCAAGGGAGATCCAGTAGAGGCTGTCCCACAGACAACAGGCAAAGCCTCCAGGCAGAGCAAGAAGCCTAACATACATTCTCTTCCTTCCAGCAGGAATTCTCTGACTGAGCCGGCAGGCGGGGAAGGAGACGGCAGACGAGGAGCCAGTGCTGGGTGTTGGGGAAATTTAACTAAAATCTGTCATCCAGAAATGCCTCTCCACAAATTATAGGAAAGAAAGAGAAGAAATTTATTGCTGACTACGCACTAAGCCAGACTGTGATACATATTACAGGCAGTCTCCTAAAAGACGTTGCAAAAACAGAACCAAATCTCACCCTTTTATTGAGCCATGCAGATACGGCTGTTACATACATGCTCTCGAGGTAACTCAAGTAAGAGGACATAACAGCATTATTTGTCACACAGAGCTTATTCTAAATTCGTCTCAAACTGGGGTGGCCATTTGTGTTAGCTAATTGCCTCTACCCAAAAGAAAAATAAGCTTCTCTTGTTGCTATGACAGCAGGTAGTTTTACAACTTGAAGCCTGGCATCTTGAGACTGGGAGGTAGGGGCCTATCCTTCTTGATGTATACATTTCAAAGAAATGCTCCCAGGCCCTCAAGAAAAACATTTCTAGGTTGTAAAACTGGATGGATCCTTGCTTACTCTTAATAAGATTTATATATATCTCAAAGGGACAGAGAAAGAACTTACAAGTTTTCTAAAGAAAATGCTCTAAGAAAAGGGGAGGGGCTCTTTCCCTTTTTTTCACTAAGAAGCAATAATTTTGTTTTCTCCCCTTCCTATGGGTGGGGGAGTACTGCGTCAGCAGCTCAGCAGGGCCCCAGCCAAGGGTGGACATCCCTCAGAACTGATCCCACACTTCATAGAGACAAGACCCAATGACCATAGGACGAGGTCACAATTCTTCTTGCTTCTCAAGCCCACTGGCCTGTGCATGAAGGTTTGCCATAAATGCTAAGTGAGAGAATGAACATGGTGACTCAGAGTCAAAGGGACTTCAGTAGTTGGCCGGAGTGCAGGCACCCCCTTTCCCTCAGCCTTCCTCCAACACCAGTAGAGCAGGGCATCTCACCAGTTCCCAGAGCAACCCATTTCACTGTTACATAATTATTGAAAATTTTCCCATGTCTCAATAAGGGGGGCAAATCAAAATTAGGGAGTATGTCTAAGCACCAGGTACTTTCTCCACAACAGCCTTGAGGAGCAAATATCTTGCCCCATGTCACAGATGAGGGAACTCAAAGACAGAGGTTAACAAACAGCTCAAGGTCACACAGATGAAGGTAAAGTACATATAGAGTTTTAGTAGGCACTCATTTAAATGAAGATTGTGTTTTTACTTATAAGATTTAATAATCAAAACTACAGTACGTTTGGATGGAGCCAACCTCTGGTCTCCCAAGGAATGTAGCTGCTAGTCAGTTCCAGCTGCGTTGGTCCTTCATGGTTTCTTAGGGATACTGAATGGTTTCTCTCAGTCAGGGTTTCCACAGGGAGCTCACGGCCAAATTGCCAGCCAACACACAGGCATCATTCTGGGCACCCCTGAGGGAAAGCAGAACCAAAGGGTGTACACTCAATGCTTCTTCCACCCTCCAGGAACATCTTGACAGCGAACTCCCAGAAGTAGTCCGGTGGTGTGGGTCAAAGTCACTGTGAATGACACTGACGTGCTTCAGGTGGAGAGAAGTCACAGTGAGCAGCGATGAAGGGAGTGGGAAGACAGGATGATGAGGTGGTGATGATAGGTATCTTTTTATTTTATTTTGATAAATATTTAAGTGTTTATTATGGGACAGGTTTTACAGAGCTCAGAGTCTGAGGGGGAAATTCCTATGTAGCACTCATGTGCTGGGCTTTATGGCTATTAGCCCATTCAATCCTCACAACAGACTCATGAGGTTGATGCTCTTTTTTTTTTTTTTTTAAGTTTGTTTGTTTGTTTAGAGGGAGGGGCAGAGAGAAAGAAATAGAGAGAGAGAGAGAGAGAGAGAGAGAGAGAGAGAGAGAGAATCTCTGCTTGGGGGATAATAATCCGTGCTTGGGGCTCCATGTTGATGGTATGGGCTCAAACTCATGAACCTCCAGATCATGACCTAACCTGAAGTCAGAAGCTCAAACAACTGAGCCACCCAGGTGCTCCGGTTGATGTTCTTATTATCCCCACTTTACAGATGGGCAAATGGAGGTAAAGAAAGGTAACATAACTTGCTCCTGGAATTCAAGGCCAGCAGTTTGTTCTCACAGTCTATGCTCTTAAGCAGCACCATTCCTGGGCCACTCTAAGTCATGGGAGAGGTGTTCTACCAGGGAAGCCAGAGCCCCTTGGGAGCTCCTGGGAGACCACAGTCTGATTTGGGACCACACCATTCAGCTACAATGTACTTGTCTTGTGTTATTCAGACCAAGGTATTTCTTGCCCTTGCCTGCCCTGTGACTGGTACCAGGTCACAAACCACAAAGGATTAGAGCAAAAACAATGACCAACACTGCACACCCACGTGCATAAACACGGCTGTGGATGCCTGCATGCATTGCCTCTTTCTGGCCAGCTGCTTTCCAGGCATCTTCCAAGTGGGAGAATGGCCATTGCCCTTAGTACACATGAGACTTAATCTACCTTTGAATGCTGTAGAAAGGGAGACAGGAATCAAGGCTAACTATACCCCTGTTCTCTGCCTGGGTCCAGAATCAGCAGGATGAAGACCCAGCATCCTGGGCCAATGTCACTAACCTAAATTGGGCTTTGGAGGGACTCTATGGAAAATAATTGCCCTAAAATTTCTAGAGTTGAATTAAACTGGGACTGAATCTGCCTAGGATTTGTGGTGGCTGCCTATCCCCAAAGGTCCAAGGAAAACCCCATGATTTAGGGACAACCTTGACTGATTCTACATTCTAGAACACCTGTAGCTTTGAGGGACACATGCGAATGAGGTCAAGGCCAACCCCTCAGTGAGTGACCAATGCAAAGTGTGAATGCAGTGGAGAGGGTCACACTGCAGCCTGAGAGCTAGCCTTCAATCTCATTTATTCATCCACCCGTTTGTCCACCTGTCTGACTATCCATCCATTGAACAACATTAGAGAATCAATTCCTGTGTCAGATACTGGGGCTACCCTCCCGAAGTTCATGGTCTGGTAAGAGAGACAGAGTGAGAGATCATTGTAAAAACAGATTATAATCACAAGTGACATGAGCAAAGAGAATTAACAGGGGAGAAGACCTAAGTCTGCTGGAGGATCAGGAGGATTTTTCTGGAGAAGGTGAAAAACCTCTGGGGATGTCACTTTGCCAGGAGGACACTGCAGACAGAGGAGAACATGCAGAGGCAGGGAGTCATGAGGGCAGTGGGCAGCCAGGGAGGTCAAAGGCAGGGGTAGAGACTGCAGAGAGAGCTGTAGAAGCCAGAACAAGAAGAACGTCACTGTGAAACCTGGAACTTGATTCCGAGATGGTCAAAGGACAGGGTTTTTCGCAGAGGAATAATTTTACTAGATTTATGGAAGGTTGGCTCCAGACTAACGCTGCCAAGGTGTGGTCTGTGGACTGTTAAACCATTTCATGATGAGAGAAGTATAGAAACTGAGAGTAAGCATTTAGAACACTTATGACACATTGATAGAGAAATTTTAATGAAGAAAATTCAAGCTGGTATTTTGTGGGTCTTTTATTTTTCTAGTAATTGTGCCTTATTGTGTTTTACAAATGTATTGGTGTACTATGGATTAGATATTAATAACAGCTTTTGCCACAAATTGTTTGAGAAGTGTTGCTCAGTTTCCTCACCTGTACAATAAGGCTAATCATAGGCCCTACTCATAGAGGTTTTGTGAGGATTAAATGAGCCCTTAGCACAAATACTGACATAAAGGCATTAGTCGTTCTTCTGGCTCAGGGTGCCTGGGTGGCGCAGTTGGTTGAGCATCTGACTCTTGATTTCAGTTCACATCATGATTTCGCGGTTCGTGGGTTCGAGCTCTGTGTCAGGCCCTGTGCTGACAGTGCAGAGCCTGCTTTGGACTCTCCCTCTCTCTCTGACCCTCTCCTGCTCATCTCTTTCTCAAAATAAATAAATAAACTTAAAAAAAAAGTTCTTGTGGCTGATGTTACTAAATTGGTGACGAAGGGAAAGGGGTCTAGAGGCAGCGAAATGATGTCCTAGTGTCCTGGAATAAACTAAGCAGGAGATTCTCCAGGCTTCTCCCCATGGTGGTGGGGAAGGTTTCATGGAGATAGATGGCAGAATTTCCGAGATACTTAGTGCGTGGGCCCACAGGGCTTTTTTGACCAATCAGGTGTGGACTAAGAATTTCTTCTGACTTGAGAATTTCACTTGACTGGGAATCTTGGCTGGGGAGCAGCCTTGGGGTCAGGCAAAGACAGGACGATCAGGTTGAACAGAAGGGGTCTGTGATGTATTCTGGAAGGAATGTCTTTCTTTTCTTTCTTTCCTTTCTTTAAAGTAAGCTCTACCCCCAACATGGGGCTTGAACACACAACCTCAAGATCAAGAGTTGCATGCTCTACCAACTGAGCCAGCCAGGCACCCCTGGAGGGAATGTCCTTTAATGTGATTGAGGGCTTATAAGAGAGGTCTAGTCTGGAAAGGATGGCAATTGTCCAGCTATCCACCCTGTTTCTAAATCCTCTCATTCAGCCTTCCTGGGTGCTCACCCAGGCCCTGTTTGGACACCAGAGAGTGACAGGGAACTAGTGACAACAAACAGACACAGGTGTAGTATCATGATTGGAGGCTCTGAAGCCAGAATCCTGGATTTATATCCAGCTCTGCCACTTATAATTCTCTACTGTCTTGAGAAAGGTTTACTTTGCTTTCCAAGTCTTACTTTTCTCAAATATAAAATGAAAATAATAAAAATGAGAAAGGATTAAAAAGGAAGTCCATGTGCAACCTGGACAACAGTATCTGGCACTTATTAAGGGCTGAACATGTGTCCACTTTTGTTAATATTACTTTGTGCTACTTTTGAGAGGTTACCCCTACCTGCTGCCACTGTGTTTGAGAACATTGTCCCTTCACCTCAGCAAACAGCCCAGCTTTGTCCCAGGGAAGTGGTCTGAGGGCTTCTTCACTCCTTACGACTGACAGGGTTACCAACTGAACACACAGAAAGTACCTACCAGTGACCTGGGAAGGTCAAGGGGATGATTGTGGAGCCTGCCTGGAGCCACGTAAGGTTCTTCCCAGGGTGCTTTCTCAGGCCACTTTCTGGGTCAGGCTGTCTTCTGGGGTTATCCTGGGTTTGCACAGCCAAGACTGAGCCTTGTCCCTAGGCTCCTCACTGTCCCAAGGATGCCTGGTACTTCAGGGATGCGCTGTTTCTGCCCTCCAGACTGCAACCCTTCTGGTAACTGTAGTTTCCTCCCAGGCACGCTCATTTTCTTCAGCCCTGACCTGATATCTTCTCCTTCTCGGCCCCATCTACAGGGACTTCGTAGGTCTGCTGCTTGCCCAGGGCACCCCGAGGCTGGAGTGCAGGACCTTTTCTACAGGATGATTACACTTAGCTACTCCAAATCAGAAATTTTGTTTCTGTGGACACCACTAAATAAAGATCCATGCTATGCAGATGGCCCAAAGACACATGAAAAGATGCTCTATCACTAATCACAAGGGAAATGCAAATCAAAACCACAATGAGATAGCACCTTATATGTATCAGAGTGGCTATAATCAAAAAGACAAGAAATAACAAGTGTTGGTAAATATGTAGAGAAAAAGGAACCCTTGGTGCACTGTTGGTGGGAATGCAAATTGGCACAGCCACTGTGGAAAATAGTATGGGAGTTCCTCAAAAGACTGATAATAGAAATACCACAGAACCCAGTAATTTTACTACTGGGTATTTACCCAAAGAAAACAAGTAATAATTCAAAGAGATATGTGTAGTTCCATGTTTATTGCAACATTATTTACAATAGCTAAGATACGGAAACAACCCAACTGCCCATGAATAGATGAATGGATAAAGAAGAGAGGTGTGTATACACACACACACACACACACACACACACACACACACACACGTGAATATTACTCAGTCATAAAAAAGCAGGAGATCTTGCCATCTGCAGCAACATGGGTGGACCTAATAATGTGAAGTGAAATAAGTAAGAGAGAAAAAGAAAAATACCACACGATTTCACTTATATGTAGAACTGAAGAAATAAAACAACTGAACCAAGAAAAAAGAGACAAAAACAAATAGACTCTTAAATACAGAGAACAAACTGGTAGTTGTCAGAAGGGAGATGGGTGGGGGATGGATGAAATACATGATGGGTGGGGATTAAGAGGTACAAAATTTCAGTTATGAAATAAGTTACAGAGATGAAAAGTACGGCATAGGGAATATAGTCAATAATACTAATAACATTGTTTAGTGACAGGTGGCGACTACGCTTATTGTGATGACCACAGAGCAATGTACTGAATTGTTGAATCATGTTGTACACCGGAAACTGATATAACACTGTATGTTAATTATACTTCAGTAAAAAAGATAAAATAAAATCAAGATGTAACTATTTGTGAGGATGTGGAAAAAGGGAACCTTTATGCACTGTTGGTGGGAATGTAAACGGATTGGTATAGCCCCTATGGAAAACATTATGTAGATAACTCAAAAATTAAATAGAACTACGATATGATCAGCATTCCCACTGCTGGTTATATGTTCAAAGGAAATGCAATCAGTATCTCAAAGAGTCATCTGCATCTTTGTGTCCATTAGAGCATTTTTCACAACAGTCACAATATGGAAACAACCCAGGGTCTGCCAAAGGATGAATGGATACAGAAGATGTGGTCCGTATATATATTTATATTTATATTTATATTTATATTTATATTTATATTTATATTTATACTTAAGTCAAACAAGGAATACTGTATGATATCACTTATATGGGACCTAAAAAATGAACTCCTAGAAACAGAGTACAGTGGTGGTTACTAGGGATGGGGAATGGAGGACGTGGACAGATGTTGGTCCAAGGTACACATTTCCAGTTACAAAACTAAAAACCTGAGTATCTAATGTGTACTATAATGAGTATAATTAATAACACTGTATTATATCCTCAAAAGTTGCTCAGAGGGTAGATCTTAAATGTTCTCACCACAAAACAGAAATGGTAATTATGGGATGCTATCAAGGTGTTAGCTAGTGCTATGCTGGCAACCACTGGACAAGAGAAACATGTACCCAACTGTATACTTTAAAATTATACACTGTCATATGTCAATTTCACTGCAATAAAGCTGTGGGGAAGCAGTAAATAAAGGCCCATGCAAAGGACAAGGAGAGGCTTTCTTTAGGTCTCAAAAGGCTCCTGCAAGAGGGTTAGGGAGGCAGGAGTTGACACAGGGTGTGGCTCTGCAGGGCCCTCCCCTCATCTGCTGTGAACAGAATCACCTGGACTGCTCAGTGAGCCGCTACAACCATTTTGGAAAGTGAACCAAGAAACATCTATGAACATGCGCATACCCACTGGCCCGGCATCACACTTTGGGAATCCATCCTGCAGCAATACAGCTGCCAGTACATAAGAAGAGAGTCCCAGGATGAGGGAGCACTGTTTGTAGTGGCAAACAAATAAACAAAACCTGGAGGTCACCCGCCCATCAGAAGGGTTGTAGTAAGTGTGGCACATTCAGACAGTGGAATATTCCTCAGCTATTCAAGAATTAGTTAAAACCACCTCCACTTAACCTGGATAAACATTTATGCCATATTTTTAGGCTCACAGGAAAAACTACTTGCTTAATAATGACTAGGAATGGTTCCAGTTTTATAACAATATAAATATATATGCATTTGCATATATTTAAGTGAACATAAGTATTGAAGGTTATTCACACTAGTTATTCAAACTGCTAAAAGGGTTACTTCAGAGCAACAGACTGGGGGGAAGCAGACTACTAATTTTTCTTCATAGAACTCTGTATTGTGTCACTTGTAAAAACAGCATATCTAACTTCGTGATTGAAAAAGGTAAAAAGCTAAAAAGTAAATCAACTCTGAAGTGTGTTAAAAATCCAGATTTCTAGGCTCTATCTTTTGAATGAGTTTCTGCAAGAATGGAGCCATCACATGTGTTTGTCAAAGAGCTTCACAGGTGATTCCCAGACCTCACTGGGTCTGGGAACCTGAGTGTGAGCAACTCCATCTACAGAACAGGCTCAACGAAACCTCTCCCCGTATGTTTTAAGGATTAAGTGACAGGCTGCAGCAAGCACTGAATAGATTTGAGTCCCTTCTCCCTAAGGACCCTAAGGTTATGGGACACTTACCACTCTCTCCTCAAAGCCACCCCTGATTATCTCGACCGCACTGGTCTGCCCCTTCTCTGAATGTTGGTTAATTTTAGCTTACATTTTTAGCATTTAAAATGTTTCATTCAATCGTTTTATTTGTAATCTGAGAGCAAGACTACATTCTACAAGGAGCCCAGTGCGTACTTTCAGATCCACTGATCATGCTCTGAAAACCAACATCTGAGTTCAGTAAATGGATTTAACTAGTGGGGCTGTTAAGTTCTCTGACACCTGTTATCAGGGGATCTTACCCCTAGCTGACAACCCCTCACCTACCTACTACAACCTTCAGGCTTCACCCACTTCTAACCCTCTGTTCTACCTTTCCACCTGGGATGTCCTTGCCGCCATCCCTGCGTGCCCAGTCAAACCTGTCTTTTTTTTTTTTTAAACATTTATTGAGCTCCTACCATAAGACACCACCATGCAAGAAGTCTTACAAATTGTCTTTAGTCTTTGCAACAATCCTGCCAAGTAAGCATTATTTTGGAAATGGGGAAACAGGCTCAAGAGAGATTAGGTGACCTGCTCCAGGTCTCACAGCATGTTGACTGAGCTGGGATTTGAACCCAGGTGTGTCTTTCCTTTTATCATGACAGCTCCTGGGCACAGGAACAATACCTCAAAGCGTGTGACTCCCCAGAGTCCCAGAATATTATAAGCCATTTTCCTTCTTTGTCCTCACACTCCTGAAGTGGCCCAGATGTCAGTGTTCTCCACTCACACACCAGGTGCCCAATGTGCGTGCCAGCCACGTAGGGGACACTGAGCCAGCCTCCCTTTTTCTTTTTTTAAATTTTTAAATTTTTTATTTTTGAGAGAGAGAGAGAAAGAGAGACAGACAGTGGGGCAGGGGCTGAGATAGAGAGAGACAGAGAATCCAAAGCAGTCTCTAGGCTCTGAGCTGTCAGCACAGAGCCTGACACGGGGCTCAAACTCACGAACTGTGAGATCATGACCTGAGCCGAAGTCAAACGCTTAACGGACTGAGCCACCCAGGCGCCCCCGCCTGCCTTTTTCTTAAGGAGATAGAGCTAGTCTCCCTCCTTCCTCTCTCCTCCCTTATGCAGAAGTAGGGATTTCAGAAGAGAGGAGGGAGGTCGTCTATGGCCCTCACTCCATAGAAGCTGTCAGCCTGTTTCCCTAACTTGGAACACCTCTATGACTCTAGATTTGAAAACCATTGGTTACACCATCATGGCTAAAATCTGGCAGAATTCCAGGGCTCCAAGCCAGGGAGGTTTCTCTCTGGGGTGCAAGATCACAGCAAAAGGCCTTAATATCATGTTTGTTGCTACTTGCCCCTTCCATTAAAAAATAAGAACCACACCATATTAAGTCCTTTGGTCAGAGTGCATAAGAGCTGTATAGCTCTCCGTCCTAGGCTAGACTCAGAGTCTGGGGTCTGGTCTAAGAGTTTTCCAGTTCTGTCACATCCTGGAATGTGGAGGCCTTAGATTCTGTCACTGCCTCAAGCCTGAGATTCCTGGATAGAGATGCCACGGGTGCCTTTCTGCTGACTCAGAGTTATTTCTAATCCAGCTGTACATGGTGTCCATGTGTTTGAACTCCTTGGGGCTGGAGGGCAGTGGAAGGCCAAGGGGAGGACCACGTGTCAGCTCTCGTTCCACAGAGCCACCCCAAAACAGAGCACATCCTTGGGGTTGGAACAGCTCCACAGACCACTCTCAACAAATTCCCATGATGCCGGTCTACTAGGCCAGCAGAAAATGGCTGTTCCCTCCCAATTCTCCCAGAGAGCACAGGGGTCAAGCTACTTCCCCACCACTGGATGTATAGTCACTCTAATGGGCACCCTTGGTCATTTCTGTTCTATTCAGCAAGTAGCAAGTCATAAGCAGGAGATATTTATAGTCTTTCCCTGTAAACCAGAGGCCTTTCGTAGGCCTCCTGACAATGAAGACATAGGACTATTACCAGACTCGCCTCTCATAGTTAAATTGTTTTCAAGAAAAGATTAAGTTAGGAACCATCTAGTCCTTTAAAATGTTATAAAGGAGTGGCCTCCTTCCCTGCCCAGCGATAGGATCCTCTGTGGCTTCCAGGCAAAGGTGGGTATGACCTCTAACTGTCACCTTCAGGCCTGGCTCCCTGCAGTGAGACCCAAGAAGACAAATGGTTCCTCCAAGGTGTAGCAGATGTGGAGACCCAGGGGCTCTCAGCCGAGGCAAAGTCTGTCTCAGAACCAACCCTCCTCCCCCCTCTGAATGCCCAGGATTCCCCATTCCACACCCCGCCTCCTAACCCATGATTTTCTGAACCTCCCAGGTCAAGAAAACTGACCTGGCCTCCGGTCCAATCTTTACGGATAGGATTTGATCATGCAACTGGCAGAGTCCACGGGTGTAGATGGCACTTGTGCCCTTTGCTGAAATGGAGCCTTAACCCAGAGAAGGCTTAACTCTAAAGGCTGAAGTTTTGGGGAAAAGCACCTACAAATGGAGAGGAGGAAGTGGGCTGGGCACACAGCTATCAACACCCATATACTCTCTAAGAGCCTGCCTGGCCAGGAAGCCCACTTTCGAAGTTCTGAGGGTGGGTCTGTTCTCCTTGAGCAGAGAGGAAACAGACCAATGACAGGGGTTCGGAAACAGAGAAGGTGTGGGAGTTGCAGACAGGGAAAGTGGCACTTCTGGAAACAGGGCAGCAGCTGAACGGGCAAAGCCTAGTCACGAGGGCACTAAAGCCACCTCACGGGATTCCAGCTGACCCTCTGCGGGGTCGCAGAGCCAGGGCAACGCTCGAAGGAAGGTCTAAAGGGCAGCACTGAGGAGATCTGAAGAATCTGGGTTTGTCCCTGCACATCATTCTCCAAACCCACCAGAGAATTTGAAGGCAGAGATGTCATCCACTCAAGGGACAAAAGCAGGGTTGACACTAACCCCCTGCGAGCCAACCGAGCAAATAAGATGAAACACGTTTAGGCCAATTGCGCAGCATTTTTACTTCCACTGGGGGCAAAACAATTACTTGGCTCGTTATTAATGGATTAGCGATTTCAATAATGAATCTCTAGTAATAGTGTTAACCAGTTTAAATTGGGTCCAGCTGTTGGGTTAATTAGCAATTAGCTCCTTTCGAGGGCCTCAAAATGTTCATTTTCCACCTACTTATCCCAAGTCACCGATTTGCACTTTGACGCCACTGAGGTTGAAAACCAATCCCAGCAAACATTGGATTCGTTGAAGAATAACGTCCCAAATTCAGAGACATGGAGATTTCCCATCAAGAAAAATTCCTGATTTGCCGACAAAAACGAGGAGACAAACAAGGTGCGGATGCCAGCACCTCACTGCAGGTGTGTTCAGAGAACGGCCACCTGCGCCTGTGTGCGGGAAAGGGAGGAGGCTGCGGCTAGGGCCCACAGTCTGAAGGCTTCTTCAGACAGGCACCACCAATTCCTCACCCGGGAGCAGTGCCCACGAGAACGAACTGTTATCGCCGGACTACGAGGTCCCGCCCGCAGCCCTCGGCCCACTGCACACATGGCCCCTCACACTGGCTGTAGCAATGCCCCCACTTTGCAGGAATGAAGCCTGGCTTCGTGGGCTCACTGACCTTGGAGGCGGAGTCTCCCGCGTCCCGCTGCCGGCAAACAGCTGAGAAATGTACCGGAAGCTGGCGGGCCTTGGCCTTGAAAAGGCTCCCAGGCTGGGCGGGGCTGGGGCGCGCCTCCGCCAATCGCGTCTCTCCCGTCGGAGGTCAGGACGCGCTGGATCCCACAGCGGTGCCCTTGAACGCTGGCCCGGGACTCTCCCCACTGGGCTGTCTCCAGCACCTGCCCTTTCTCTCAAGCGTTGCCCTCCCCCAAGTCCGGTGCTGGAGGCGGCCTCTCCCAGCGCTCTTCCAGGTTCCTGGGCCTGCAACCTGGCTGACTGGCCGCCCAGCCATTCAGCACCGGGCTTTGGCGTGGAAGCGCGCGGGCAGGGAGACTGCCTCACCTGTTCGGGGATTTGTTTCCTCCTTCCCTCACCAGCGCCATCTCGGGGGCCCCGGCTAGCTCTGGAGAATGACTCTACGCCCTCCCCCCGCCCACCAGCTGAGGTCTGAGAAGACGACGTCTAAAGTTCCCTCTCGAGCTGCTAATCAGGCTCTGGGCGATTAGCAGGGACCAGACGATCTTCCAACTTGTTGTCTAGGGCCTGGGTTCGGGGACAACAATCACGTTTCTCTTTTAGATCAGGCAATCTGAGGTAGACTGCTAGACAATTTCACTTTCAATCGTTACCAGTTTAATATATCGCCCAGAAGGCCCTGCAGGCCACATCCCTGCTTAAAAATAGCCCTCCTTGGGACTTGCGCCCCAAACCGGAAAGGTTGACTGTAAAGCTGTGACCCACGAGGACTTTGGCAGCAGCCCTGACCTTTCAGAGGGAGCTGCCTAAGTCTCTGGCGACTGTCACGTACCCAGCTTCTACGCCAGGGGCACACCACCACCAGCTGGTTCCTTTCCCTTTTTTTTTTTTTTTTTTTTTTTTTTTTTATGAAATTTATTGACAAATTGGTTTCCATACAACACCCAGTGCTCATCCCAAAAGGTGCCCTCCTCAATACCCATCACCCACCCTCCCCTCCCTCCCACCCCCCATCAACCCTCAGTTTGTTCTCAGTTTTTAACAGTCTCTTATGCTTTGGCTCTCTCCCACTCTAACCTCTTTTTTTTTTTTTTTTTCCTTCCCCTCCCCCATGGGTTCCTGTTAAGTTTCTCAGGATCCACATAAGAGTGAAACCATATGGTATCTGTCTTTCTCTGTATGGCTTATTTCACTTAGCATTACACTCTCCAGTTCCATCCACGTTGCTACAAAGGGCCATATTTCATTTTTTCTCATTGCCACATAGTACTCCATTGTGTATATATACCACAATTTCTTTATCCATTCATCAGTTGATGGACATTTAGGCTCTTTCCATAATTTGGCTATTGTTGAGAGTGCTGCTATGAACATTGGGGTACAAGTGCCCCTATGCATCAGTACTCCTGTATCCCTTGGATAAATTCCTAGCAGTGCTATTGCTGGGTCATAGGGTAGGTCTATTTTTAATTTTCTGAGGAACCTCCACACTGCTTTCCAGAGCGGCTGCACCAATTTGCATTCCCACCAACAGTGCAAGAGGGTTCCCGTTTCTCCACATCCTCTCCAGCATCTATAGTCTCCTGATTTGTTCATTTTGGCCACTCTGACTGGCGTGAGGTGATACCTGAGTGTGGTTTTGATTTGTATTTCCCTGATAAGGAGCGACGCTGAACATCTTTTCATGTGCCTGTTGGCCATCTGGATGTCTTCTTTAGAGAAGTGTCTATTCATGTTTTCTGTCCATTTCTTCATTGGGTTATTTGTTTTTCGGGTGTGGAGTTTGGTGAGCTCTTTATAGATTTTAGATACTAGCCCTTTGTCCGATATGTCATTTGCAAATATCTTTTCCCATTCCGTTGGTTGCCTTTTAGTTTTGTTGGTTGTTTCCTTTGCTGTGCAGAAGCTTTTTATCTTCATAAGGTCCCAGTAATTCACTTTTGCTTTTAATTCCCTTGCCTTTGGGGATGTGTCGAGTAAGAGATTGCTACGGCTGAGGTCAGAGAGGTCTTTTCCTGATTTCTCCTCTAAGGTTTTGATGGTTTCCTGTCTCACATTTAGGTCCTTTATCCATTTTGAGTTTATTTTTGTAAATGGTGTGAGAAAGTGGTCTAGTTTCAACCTTCTGCATGTTGCTGTCCAGTTCTCCCAGCACCATTTGTTAAAGAGGCTGTCTTTTTTCCATTGGATGTTCTTTCCTGCTTTGTCAAAAATGAGTTGGCCATACGTTTGTGGGTCTAGTTCTGGGGTTTCTATTCTATTCCATTGGTCTGTGTGTCTGTTTTTGTGCCAATACCATGCTGTCTTGATGATGACAGCTTTGTAGTAGAGGCTAAAGTCTGGGATTGTGATGCCTCCTGCTTTGGTCTTCTTCTTCAAAATTCCTTTGGCTATTCGGGGCCTTTTGTGGTTCCATATGAATTTTAGGATTGCTTGTTCTAGTTTCGAGAAGAATGCTGGTGCAATTTTGATTGGGATTGCATTGAATGTGTAGATAGCTTTGGGTAGTATTGACATTTTGACAATATTTATTTTTCCAATCCATGAGCAGGGAATGTCTTTCCATTTCTTTAAGTCTTCTTCAATTACCTTCATAAGCTTCCTATAGTTTTCAGCATACAGATCCTTTACATCTTTGGTTAGATTTATTCCTAGGTATTTTATGCTTCTTGGTGCAATTGTGAATGGGATCATTTTCTTTATTTGTCTTTCTGTTGCTTCATTGTTAGTGTATAAGAATGCAACTGATTTCTGTACATTGATTTTGTATCCTGCAACTTTGCTGAATTCATGTATCAGTTCTAGCAGACTTTTGGTGGAGTCTATCGGGTTTTACATGTATAATATCATGTCATCTGCAAAAAGCGAAAGCTTGACTTCATCTTTGCCAATTTTGATGCCTTTGATTTCCTTTTGTTGTCTGATTGCTGATGCTAGAACTTCCAGCACTATGTTAAACAACAGCGGTGAGAGTGGGCATCCCTGTCGTGTTCCTGATCTCAGGGAAAAAGCTCTCAGTTTTTCCCCGTTGAGGATGATGTTAGCTGTGGGCTTTTCATAAATGGCTTTTATGATCTTTAAGTATGTTCCTTCTATCCCGACTTTCTCGAGGGTTTTTATTAAGAAAGGGTGCTGGATTTTGTCAAAGGCCTTTTCTGCATCGATTGACAGGATCATATGGTTCTTCTCTTTTTTTTTGTTAATGTGATGTATCACGTTGATTGATTTGCGAATGTTGAACCAGCCCTGCATCCCAGGAATGAATCCCACTTGATCATGGTGAATAATTCTTTTTATATGCTGTTGAATTCGATTTGCTAGTATCTTATTGAGAATTTTTGCATCCATATTCATCAGGGATATTGGCCTGTAGTTCTCTTTTTTTACTGGGTCTCTGTCTGGTTTAGGAATCAAAGTAATACTGGCTTCATAGAATGAGTCTGGAAGTTTTCCTTCCCTTTCTATTTCTTGGAATAGCTTGAGAAGGATAGGTATTATCTCTGCTTTAAATGTCTGGTAGAACTCCCCTGGGAAGCCATCTGGTCCTGGACTCTTATTTGTTGGGAGATTTTTGATAACCGATTCAATTTCTTCGCTGGTTATGGGTCTGTTCAAGCTTTCTATTTCCCCTTTCCCTTTTTAATCAGGATCCAACCCGGAGCAGGGGGTGGAGCCCAGAAATAACCTCCTACCTGGAGTGGTTTCCTTTCACAGTTTCCGCTTCTTTTAATTCTAAACCAGGCAAAAAATAAATATTTTACCTTTGCATGGGGTTACTGAGGAGGGCACATGAGGGGAGGGCACATGAGGGGACCTTCAGGGGTCTGGAAAGTTTCTTGATTTGGGGAGTGATTGTGTGCGTGCACACATGTGTAAAAATTCCTCAAGCTGTTCACATAAGATTCAAGCACTTTACTGTGTATTGCTCATACCTCAGTTAAAATATATGCTATCATCATGACCAGGCTTACACTGAATTGAAAGTTTTTAAAAATGTTTATTGATTTATTTTCAGAGAAAGCAACAATCCTAAGCAGGCTCTGCAACAGTCAGTGCAGTGCCCCATGTAGGGCTTGAACTCACGAACCATGAGATCATGACCAGAGCCAAAATTAAGAGTCAGATGCTTAACTGACTGAGCCACCCAGGTGCCCCGGAATAAAAATTTTACAAAGTAATACTTACGCTTTCTACAATCTACTCAAATATTTTCTAGGCTCTTCTATGTTATTTCATTAAAACAACTGCAGATTGGGACCGTCAAAAGTGATTGCACGATCTAGAGTCAGAGTTTCTGGTTTGCACGTTCTGACATAATGGACCGTGGCCTCTCCTGCCCCTGGGAGCCCCCCCCCCCGGCCTCCCCCCAGCAGAACAGGCAGTGAGCTCTGTGAGTTGAGGTGAGGGGTAAGGTGTGGGGGCGGGGCAGGGGGAGCCCAGGCTTATTTCTTCCTAAAATAGTTCTTTTGTGGGCACACAGTTTCTAGTCAGTTCAGACACCAATTGAAATCCAGTGGCCCTGAAATAGCTGGATCCCAGATCCAAAAAATGATGAGGCTTATGGAAATATAGAGTTTAAAGAAAGACAGTTACAATGAGAAACCCCTCTTCTTTTTTCCCCAATTCCTTACTAATGGATGTTTAGTGCCCCACCCCCACTTCCCAGCACCACCACCCCTTACCTCAACACTTCATCTTTTACAGGGTAATTCTAGATAAGTTAGTAAGGTCCGAAGAGGACAAATGGGCACATTGCTAAGAAAAGGGGGTGCCACTTTTGTTTTGGGGACATGGTCATCTTCAAGTTTATGACAGGGCGGGGGGGGCAACCTCTACACAGACTCAACAGAAATCCCACAGTTTCAAAAATCCTTCAAACATGATCCCTCTCATATGCCATTTCTCCCTTTCTCATCTCTGCCAACTCCCTTCAGAGCTCAGGGGCTCTACCCATACCTACTAGCCAGTATGGCCACTTGGCGGACTCTTGCCATATGGACAGGAACTGAAGTGAGGCTTGCAACTTGCTTTAGAGGAAATCTGTCCTGGGATCATTCTCTTTTCCATTCCTGAATCCAGCCCAAGTCTGGATGTGGTGGCAGGTGAGGGTAATGCTGTGTGGGATGGCCGAATAATAAAATGCGAAGAACCTGTGCTCATGAGCCCGCACCAGCTGGATGGCTCATTTCAGAATTGGAAAAGGAAGCCAGTGAAATAGGAGAAACCCAAATTCTTCCTTACCTCAGTTCTCACTTGTGTGCAACAGCTGCACCATGCTTTCTTCGGCTCCAAATATTAGCACTTTACCTACTTGACGAAAGTTAAGAGTATTTTTATTTTTTTAATATTTATATATTTCAGACAGGGAGGGGCAGAGAGAGAGGGAGAGAGAGATCCCAAGCACTGATCCGTGCTGTCAGTGCAGAGACTGATGTGGGGCTCGATCTCATGAAGCATGAGATCATGACCTGAGCCAAAATCAAGAGTCAGATGCTTAACCGACTAAGCCACCCAGGTGCCCCAAGTTAGAGTAGTTTTAAATATACTGTTCCATGTAGCCATTACAGTAATTCTAAGGGCAGATAAGCATCTTTTTTTATAGGTGAGGAACTTAGCTTCAGATGGGGCTAATGATGGCTGGGCTAGGTCCACCTGAACACTCAGTCTGTTCATGAACGTTGAGTTGCCATTAAATGAACAGAGCTGTTTGGCAAGTAATGAGTTCTTTGTGCCTGGGGATGGACAAAGGTGGTCAAACATGAGCTGTGGGTATCACAGGAAAGCTTCAAGCACTGGAAAGACAATGGGGCCCGATGGCCCTTGAAATTTTTTCTGAGGTTCCCTTTAATTCTCCGATATTTTAGTGCCTACAACATGGGCTTCTTCCAAACTTTATTTTCTCCTGAGCTTTAGAAGTAAAAGAATATCTGAAGAAGCACATTGCTACAAAGAAGACTAGGTAGAAAAATGCAAAAAGAATCAAATGAAGAGACTCATGAGATTTTTGAGAATCAAGAAAGGCAAAATTTAATTTGCATATAGGTGTAACCCACACCCCACCTGGCAAGTGTTAGGACACATCACAAACCCCTCTGTTAGAATCACAAATGGCAGCAGATTTGCAAAGTTACTGGACACAAACAATACACTTCTCAAAGTAACACATGGGTCTGTCCATCACGCTTGCACACACAAATAAGAAAGAAATACATTTAAATAACTCTTTGCCAAAGAGAGATGAGGATGGTAATCATGTTGCCTCACATTTGGACAGCACTTTACAGATTACAGTCTAACCCATTTTGTCCCGATGACAGCCCTGTGAGGTAGGCAGCACAGGATTCACTCTTAGCTCATTTTGCAGATGAGGAAACTGAGGCTCAAGAAGGCTTCGGCGCTGGCCTGAGGTCTCCCAGCTTGCAGATGTAGATCTGGGCCTAGGACTCAGGGCTAGGGCACCTCGTCCAGCTCTTTTACTACTGACTTTCTAGGGATAGACAAAATGGGCTGTGGAAAAGACACTGGTTCAATATCAAGTAGAACTATTCTTTTTCTTGAGCAGATGAGGTCAAGTACAATCAACCTAATGTTAATGTCATGCTGTGTGGTAGCCAAGATGAATACTTTCCTGAATCATCCATGTGTTTATACGTACAACAAAATGGTTTTCTACTTTAGCTTTGCCCTGCCTTAATTTTAAGTCACTCACAGCCATGGAAAAATGACACTATGATTAGATTTCATTGACCCAAGTCTTATTATCAGGATTCATGTAGTGGCATCTGTAATCAGTCATTATCTAAACTTACAGTCTGGTATCTTATTGAAATGAAAATGAATCTTGTTCATTTATTCCTTCTGGCTGTGGGCATTAGCCTGGCTCTGTTCTGGCTCTATTCTTTAGTCATAAATAATGTATTATTTATCCCACATAATATATATCCCATATATAATATACCCCATTTCAAAAGTAGTAAAAATGGGAAACTTCACAGGTTAGATTAAAAAAATATTTAAAGCAAAGAGAATCATTTTTTTCAGGGGGGATAAAATCAAACTTTGAAAAGAAATCTAAATAAAATCCTTTATTTTAAAATAAACATTGATTTGGCAGGGGGGTGGAATAACCCCTCTATTGTATTACTCTTTTCAGTTAAGAATTTAAAAGTGGCCCAGTCATTACCAACCCAAAATTTTGTGAAAGAAGAGGAACTGGTCCCTCATCATATACTCCAAATTGGAATGTGATGGATTTTTCTCTTCCAAGTTATTCAGTATCTATGAGTTTCATTTGTTTTTAAGCAGTACTTTAACATGTATGAAATCTAACAAAGTAATGGGGGCTTTGTGTGAGAGCCACTCAAAACTATTGCAACAGTAGTTTAAAATTCTCCCTTTAAATTCCTTCAGAGAAACACTAAGGACAAGTGACAACGTTCTACTTCATGCCTAAGTCTGTCACATAATATACTGGCTTAAGTAAGAGATTTGTCCCTGCAGCAAAAGTGGATGTCTTAGTTAATAACTGAAGGCATCCCCTAAAATCCCCAAGATAATTTCATAGACAGTACAAAATGTGGGTATTCATCTGAAAGCATGAAATTGGGTTTTACTTCTGATTTTCTAGGTTAATTTGGTAACAATTCAAGTGTTTGCTATTTGGTTGTGAGAGGCTGACCTGCCTTCTACTCTTAGAGATGGGTCTCATATAATGGAATATAGGCAGACACAGCTGGGAGTGCACACTCCAACAGTAAATACAAAGCTTGCAAGGCAGAAGAGGATGAGTGCTTTAACAATCAGAAGAAGCACTGCAAACTGCTCTTGGGGATTTTAAACGTGACCAAAGTGAGGTTTTTAAAATGCACGTCCTTTTCCCAGATGGTCCAGAAATGGTACAGGTCATGAAAAGGAGCTCCTTGGAGGTGGAGTCCTCACTTTCGCAGCTCCAGCAAAGGCTTCAGACTCCAGAAAGCAGGAAGGACGCATAACTCAGTAAAACGCTAAGGGTCACCATAGCAATTGACAGTGCCCGTGGATGACCACTAGGGGGCGCTTCCAACATTCTGCAGGAAATAGGCGAGAAAGCTTTGTCATTCGTTGAGGAAACCACAGCTCTCCAAAAAGGGGAGGAGCCTTTGGAAATTCCTCTCTAGCTCCCATTTTTCTTTAGTAAGATTGGCTGCAGTGCCTCAGGAACATCTGGGTCAGGGAAATAAGGGTCCAAACTTCCCCGGGAAAGTGCACACAGAGTGACCTCTTCCCCTCTGGAAGACTCTGGGGACCTCAAAGCAGACCACATGGACGTTTCCACATGTTGTTTTGCCTGAAACTACTATGCGTGTGGTCCTGTCACGGATCTTTCCTGGTTTAGTCCACCTTCCAAGACTGGTTTTGAGCCAAGAAAGTTAACCTTTATTTTCCTTTTCTTCTGCAAGACCTTGAGGTGCTTGGTGCAATTGACATGTATTAGTTCGAATGCTCAGTTTTTGAACACTGAGACATAAATTGCAAGATACGCATTGTTAGGATCCAAACAACCCATGCTTATCATGCATCAAGGTGCATCAACCTCTTATTTGAAACTAAAGAGAACAGACAAGCAGTTTTTCAAAAAAAGAAAAATAAAGCATCCATAAATAACCCTCCTTGGGTTTAGTGCTACACTGTTGGCTAATATGAGCTATTGAAAATATTTTTGGAATGGTCTTCAAATATTATAAATATTTTCTTTTGCTTACTTGGTATTTCACTATATAGCTATGTACAGAGATGGCGCTTACCATGCAGGAAAAATATACATTCTCCACCTCTATGGTACATTATGAAGGCTAGAATTTCCACTGGGTCTTATGAGCCAGCAAGTTGAATTTATTAGTCAGCCATTAGTTATAACAACATAATTAAAGTGCAAAGAAGGAAGGAAAGCAGCTAGATAGATCAGTTTTTTCATGGTCAGTATTAACATACTTCATGCCTCTAAGAGAAAATGTCAGGTGCAATAGGCTCAGGTAACAATAACTCTGTATCTTTTTCTCTTTCTTCTTTTAAAGCAGAGATCTCCCTGAGAAGAGAAGAGGGAGGTAAACATGAGATAGCCCTATTTCTTCAACAACCAACAATCCTGGGAAGAGTAAGGTCACTTCCCCAGCACACGACAGAAGAACTAAGTCCTGCCCTTAGTTTTCTGATATGAGAGCTGTTGAGTGGTTGGTCCCATTTCCCATACACTTCCAGTACTTTCAGTCATAAATATCCCTAAAGTTAAAAACAAAGATGACCGGGGAAGAACTGTCTACCAACAGCACACAGAAGTGTGGGTTTTAAAAAGAAGATCCCATTAAACAACGTTTTAAAAACACAGCCAGTATTCATAGTGAGCCGAAAAATGGTTTGTATAAATCAGAAAAAGTCCCCACATTACTGCGGGGAGGGTGGTGGGGAACAAGCACAGCAAGGTGCAGTGATAATTTTCAAGGATATCTGATCGCTCAGCCTAAAACCCCCACAGCGCTTGGTGTCCCTCTGTTCTACCCCACAGCGTTCCTGGGGAGGTGTGCAGGCACCTTTTTGCAAACTCAGCACCTGCCTCTCCGAGGGCACTGGCTTCTTGGGCACCACAGCCCCAGTAGGAAGCCCCGCCCCACCTGAAGTCAGCTGCCAGGCAGGAACCACGGGCAAAGCCTATTGAGTTGTTGTTGTTGTTTTTTTTTTTTTTTTAAGTTGCATTCACTTGACTTTCATCACGTCTTTCCTATCCTGTTGCCTAAAAACCAAAAAAGCAGTTTCAGAACATGCCATCCCTCCAATGTAAATATTTAGAATGCACTGAAAACCATGCACATGCTTGTACACTGAAATTGCTCGTGTGGTGGTCCATCCCTGAAGAGGAAGCCTCAGCTTTTCTGGAAGCTTATAATAAAGAAAACATAACAGAAGCAGTTAAACCCTAGGAGAAAGTTGGTAGTTGTACCCAAGCCAGTAAAGTGCCAGACAAGCAGCTCAGGCCTTCTCCACAGATCTTTGTCCCCGAGTTCTAACGGAACACGGGCAAACTCTGAAATCTACCTTCTTACCTGCTTCATTACAATGGCTACCAGCATCTCCTATATTACATTCCCTTATGAAAAATGTACCATCAGCTTTACTAAGGATCAGTCTTTTCACCTTCCCACCCAAGTCTGAAGCATCTGTCTTTGACCCCAAACAGCTGGGCTTCCCTGGCTGGAGACAGAATTCCAGTTGGGTTCCATCTTCTTCAGTGGACAAAGGAGACTGGCTTTGTCTCTATCCCTGGTCCACACTGCATGGTGGGAGGCATGGCATGCATGGCTCAGTTCTGTCCGTCCCACTTTCCATGAGAATTCTACGGAGTCAGGGGCAAGGCCAGATCTTCAAGCAGGGAGCCGAGGTTCAATTTTTAGTGACAGTTCATACAGCGTATCTTCATCTATGATGAGGGCTTTGTCAAGCAGGTACTGAGTCACCTGGAGGAACAGGGAAATCCGAGCTTTTGGTTCTTACAGAACACCAGTACTCACGTTTTCTGAATGGAATCTGACACAATTAAACATTTTCTCTTAGACACTTAAAAAATGTTATGTAACTTCTTAAAAATCATGAATATTTTCTCTTTGTAAAAAAAAACCCAACAACAATCACACATTTCCAGTCCTCTCCCAGCTCCTAACCGCAGGCAGCACTGCTATCATGTGGTTTGTATCCTCCAGAGGGTTCTATCTTTCTAGATATTAAATGTACTTAATAGAAATCTTTTTTCTCTCATTAGTGATATCCTACTGTACATCTTCTTCTGGTTTCATCTCTTCACTGTAAGTCCGGGAGAGCCCTGATTACACAGAATGTCAGTACACAGAATGTTAACTGCTATACAGTATTAACCTGTGATCAGAGGTTATTTAATGATCTCTTATTGATGGGTGTTTAGCTGCTGTCAGTATCCCACTATTACCCAATGTGACAGTGAAATACAGTGAAATCCTCCTTAGCACGTTTCCTGTGCTCACTCAGGAATGTTCCTTTGGGACAGACAAAATGAAATGCAATGAAATGACACTAAGATAAAAATGTTGGGGCCTGGAGTATTTCCATGGAAATATTTCTTTAATTTTACCGATATGACTTACATAAGTAAAATTAATAGTCTGATCGGTTCTAGCATATATATCACAATACAGGACACCCCCGCTACCCCACGAAGTTCCCTCTTTCAGCTTCCCAGTCAATCTGCTCCCAGAAGCAGCCACCGCTAGGACTTCTGTTACCAGGTATTAGTTTTGTTGACTCTAGAATTTGAGGTAAGTGTGTGCTTGGTGTCCAGCTCCTTTCACTCAGCATAGTGTTTTGCGGTCCATCCATGCTGTGGCGTGTATCATTAGTCTGTCCTGTCACTGCTGAGCAGTGCTGCATGGTGTAGATACACCACGTTCGTTTAGCAGTTCATCTGTTTGTGGACACCTGGGCTATTTCCAATTTTTGGCTATTATTAAGAAACGCTATGAACATCTTATACAAGACTTTCAATGAGCATGTTTTCATTTGGATAAACGCCTAGGACAGGAATTCCTGGGTCCTAACGTAGATGCATATTTAATGTTTTAAGAAACATCCGCACAACACAGTTTTCCAAAGTAGATGAACCATGTTCTTCTCACCGGCAATGTAGGAGAAGTCTGGTTGCTCAGTTCGTCAATTTTTAATTTTAAAAGATGATGTAAACTAACCTCCCAAATTGCTGTACCTATAGTATATGAGAGTACCTGGTATCACACACTGTAACTAATGTTTGATATTACCAATATTCTAAAATTTGTGAAAATGATGCCTCAGTATAATTTGCATTTCTCTTCCTTCTCACCAGTGAAGCCGAACTTTTTTCAAATATTTACTGGCCATTTTTGTTCTTATTCTGTGAGTTACCTCACCTGTTCATAGCTTTGCCTATCTTTCTACTGAGTTGTTTATACTTTTCTTACAGACGAATAAGAATACTTTTATTCTGTCTCTTTTACATGTTATAAAATATCATCTCCTCCTCTCCTGGTTTTATTTTTGCTTTTTAAAATAATTTCCTTTTGTCACATAGAAGTTTTTAATTTTGATGCAGCAAGCTTAACCAATCTTGTCTTTTGCAGCTCTTACATTCAATGCTTAAGAAGGTGTTTCTAATCTACAGGTCATGAATATTTTGTCCTATATTTTATTCACATAATTTAATATTTCTTTTTACATTTAGATAATGAGCTCATCTGGATTTTTTTCGTGTGTGAATGGTAGCAGATGGAGAGCCAAAATTCCTATTCCATTTACTTGAATGGTCAATTTCTTTCTGGCACGTTCTGTAAATGCCTCCTTTATTCCATATTAGATTTTCATATAGACAAATCTCCATCTTGACGGTATCCCACTCCACTGAATTTGTATTCCTGCACCAATATAGTCCTGTTTTATTCACTATAGTTTTAAGACATGTGTCTGTATCTGGTAGGGAAAGCTCTTTCTTATTCTTATTTTTCAAAAAATCCTTGTCTGTTTTTCTTTTTTTTTCCTAAGCTTCCTTATGGGTTTCAGGATAAGTCTGTCAAGTTCTATAAAATAATAAGGAAAAACTGGCTTTGAGTTATATGGGAATCTTCTGTACTATTTTTCTGTAAAGCTAAAATGATTCTAAAAAATAATATCTATTAAAAATGAAAAAAGGAAAGGGAAGGGAAGACCAGCTGTGGCTGGGATAGAGAAAGAAAGGGGGACTCTAAAGTGAGACGAGTCTTGAAAGATGAATAAGGGCCATGTAATGTAACACTTCTTGGACACATCTAGACCTTTTCTTTCTTTATCCTAAGAGCAATGAAAAACCTATAAAATATTTTATGCAAGGGACAAACATATTTTTACCTTGTGTTTCAGAGAGTTCTATCTGACTGTAATTTGTAGAATGGATTTTACATCCTAGAGTGAATGCAGGTAGACCAAGTAACAGATATTGGTAGCTTGGACCAGGGTGGTGGTGTAGACACATTAATGAGAAATATAAAATACACAATTGCTAGAACTTGATAAATTGGGTGTTCTTTTTGCCTGCTTTCTTTCTCTGTCTCTCTCTTTTCCTCTTTCTATCCTTCCTTCCTTCTTCTTTCTCAGAGTTGCCAAAGATTTGTCTGTTTTATTGGTCTTTCCTGACCAAAAGTCAGCTTTTGGTATTATTGATCAACTTTACCACTGTTTCTAATTCATTAATTTCCGCTTTTCTATTTATTAATTCCCTTAACAACCACACAGTATTACCTTTGACTGATGGTCTATTCGATAGCAAGTCTGCTGGAACTGGCGTATCTCTCTGATGATGTGTGATATCTAATAAAGAAACAATAACAACGAAAGCAAAGCAAAAGGATTGCATCACATTCTTCTGGGCCCTACCCACAAGCAGTCAGGCATTTTCTCCAGTGAAGTGTTGGAGCCGTGCCCTATCATTCTCTATGCCCAGGGGTTTCTTGCCCTTCAAAGAGTCACATGAAATGTAAACGGCAAGAAGATATTGCATTCACAATCAGAAGAACAGGTAGCACCGGGTGACCTCAGGTTCAGCAGGTGGTTTACCTCAGGTGGTAAACTCTGGGTGTTATTTTCCTGGGCTCCTTGCTTCTAACTTGGTGCTCAGAACCTGGTTGTCCAGCACAAAGCTTTCAGCACCTATCACTGCTCCATCTTAGAGAGTCATCCCTGGAGTTATTCCCCACCCCTTTGCCCACAATGCAAGCTGCAACACCCCTGCTGACAATCAGCCACATCACGTATTAAACCTGATGGCCCCCAACTCTTTCACCTCAAAATGAAAATGCAAACAGTAACCTCCATGACTTAGCCTCCCTCTTCTCTATAAGCCATTGAAGTCATCAAAATAGGCTGATTATGAAATTACTACCTACCATTCTCATTTTGGAGAAATTGACAAGGCCTTCCTCAGTAAAGTTTGGTGTTCCTTCTTCAATAAATGCTAGGTCTGTCAGGTACATCCCCAGATAAGGAACAGCTGGGGGGTTACAGCTGCAAAACCAAGGAACACTGTTCTCAAGCTCATTCACAGAAATATTGAATTCCCTCCCCTGTTTAACAGGATGTAGTATACTGCTTCAATCCTGAAGAATAAAGTCTTTTAATCCCATCTTCAGAAGCAGTCTCCTGATATTAAGAGTTTTAAATACATCTCACAATAGACTATAATAGAAAATTACAGCCCATACTTTACAATGTGTTTGAGACAATGGTGCGTTCAAACAATAGGATGCCTTACAGACAAATACAAAACAGGTGCTGGCAGTACTTGGAAACTAGCCGTTTGAGCATGTAGGAACCCCCTGAGCCCTCACCTCCTTAGAGTATAAACAGGAAACTTTAAAGAACTGGGTAGAAAAATCAATGTGATTAGAGCTTGTAAAGCTTGCGTTCTGATTTAGTTAGTATTTCAGTGTTTTAGAAGGTATAGACTTAATTAATATCACGACCGCACACTACATAGATGCCTTGTGTTTGGTTTTTGAGGCGGGTGCACTTGGTCTTCTCAGAGTCAAGAGTGAGGCCATGGACTTTTCGACCAGAGACAACTGGGTCTGAGTCCCAGTATGACCACGTACTGAGTGATGCTGGTCAACCTCTATGAACCACAGTCTCCTCATCTGTAAAATGGAGACAATAAAACTTATCTCTTTAGTTCACTGTCAGGCTTAAATCAGACACATGGAGCACTATGCATGGCGTCTGTCATGGAGTAAGGATCTGGTGTAGTTCTTCTACTGCTGTTGTTGTTCCTACAAGTCTTCTGTTTGCTTATGGCATCACAGGACTAACGTTTTCCAGAGCAAGTCAAGTATGTGCAGTAGATCATAAGAAAACCAGCTGCAGGAGAACAGGTTCTATTCTCTCTCTCTCTCTCTCTCTCTCTCTCGGTCTTTCTCAGGAGACAGTAATGACCCAGCAATAAAAGGCCACAAATACATAACAATAATTAATAGGTCCTAGAATATTTTTGAAAAGTCACAAGAAATCATGTACTGTGCTTAGATTAATAAATATCAAACCAAGAAACTTCTTATAGTAAAACATGTTTGATTTTATAGTAAAAGCTGGCGATGTTTTCTTCTTGCTTGGGACAGTCTACATGCCATGAGTATATCCACAAGACACTGTATGCATAGTATTTCAAACGAAAAGAAAAATAAGGAAAATATCTAGATGATGGAAGTTATTTCCCATTTGTTTTTCTTTTCAAAGCAAAGTAGGAGGCAGGCCACTATGTGTATATTGTAAACATTATTTAAATATATTTTTGCATTATGAATAACTTAATAATTAAAATAAACATACTTTTTAAGGGTTTCTCTGAGATTTTTAAATCTTCCTTCAGATGAAACAGTCTTCTGAAGTTTGTCCATTAGAGCTTTTGTCTAGAAAGAAACAAATAAATTAGTATGTCATGAAAATTTTCCTATGTTTTGACAAGACAGGTAGGGTTACCAAAAGATGCTCAATTCCCTTCTACAGTGGCTGGGGCTGACACCTTTGTCAGACTGTTGTTATGTGACAGACATGGGGCGTTATGGTTAAATTTCATGTTAAAAAAAATAACATGTGGAGAAGAGAAAGTGACTACACTGCTCATTTAGCCAAAAAGAGGAAAATCCATAGAAAAAAATTGCAATGGCACAAGAAACAGGGATTTAAAGAACTGACAAAGCACTGTTGAATTAGGGAACCTTAAAGGAGAGGTCTCATGTCAGGTGGTTTTCAGGGTGAATCTTTCTGCGTGTTAATTTCCAAATTATCAAAACACAGACTTGGTTGCTTGGCTATCTTCTTCTACAAACCGCTTGTTTTGTGATCATAGTCATCAACTTGTTAGAGAAGTATAACTGATGTTTGCCAAGAAATAAAACTGTTGTCGACATCGATCTGGAGTCTCTTCCACGGACATGGGAGAATGGTAGGGTGGCCCTTGGGGGTGATGACCCACCCCTGGTAACACCCATGCCCAGGCAAGGGAGCAGGGACACTTGGAATGCCCAGGCTGGGACCCCTCAGATGACTCTGCCTCAGTCTGGGGAGGAGCTGCACGCTTCAGGAGAGCTTTCAGAATGACTCAAAGGGCTGCCTTCCTCATCCTGCTTCCTGAGGACTCTGAAAGAGGACAGCCAGCAAGGTCTGGGCAGGGGTGGAGGGATAGGAGGGGGCTGGGCTGGGCTGGGCAGGCCTCCTGCCTGGCCCAGAGCTGGCCTTCGGTGAAAGAAGCTGCAGAAATATAGTCTGTCCTATAGCCACAGAGCAGATTCAGTGGGCTTTATAGTGCACATTTACCAGGCCTTCTGGATGTCGCCCAGACTGGACTCAGATCTGAGGAAGAGACAGCTACAGAGCAGACAGTATGACGAGAGCATCTGGAGCAGGGCATATCTGCAACCAGGCACTACCTGTTGTGACTAGACTGAGGTCCTGGGCCCCAGAGGACAGTCCATCACCCATCCTAAAGCCCCTTTAGATGATACATATATATGTGATTGAAATGGTATTTAATTTATTATGCCTATTTAATGCCCCTACAGGTAGTACATTCAAATTTGAAAAAAAAAAGAAAAAGATTTTAATATTAGTCTTATCACCCCTATTCCTTAGTCCATTATCTCTGAAGCTGCATCCTGTCAAACACACAAATATCACTTAAGTCAACTATGGGGAAGGCCTAACGTTTCCTTCTTTTTCTCTCAAGTTTTTAAATTCCAGTTAGTTAACATAAAGTATAATATCAGTTTCAGAGGTAGAATTCAGTGATTCATCACTTATACACAACACCCAGTGCTCATCACAAGTGCCCTCCTTAATACCCATCACCCGTTTAACCCACCCCCACCCCGCCCACCTTCTCTCTAGTAAGCCTCTCAGTTTGTTTTCTGTAGTTTAGTCTGTTTTCTCTTTGCCTCTCTCTTCCTGCCCCCTCCCCATATTCATCTGTTTTGTTTCTTAAATTCCACATATGAGTGAAATCATTCAGTATTTGTCTTTCTCTGACTGACTTATTTTGCTTGGCATAATACTCTCTAGCTCCACCCATGTCTTGCAAATGGCAACATTCCATTCTTTTCTATGGCTAATATTCTATTATATATAATATACCACATCTTCTTTTTCTATTCATCAGTTGATGGACATTTGGGCTCTTTCCATAATTTGGCTATTGTAGATAATGCTGCCATAAACATCAGAGTGTATGTATCCCTCCGAAACAGTATTTTTGTATCCTTTGGGTAAATACCTAGTAGGGCCACTGCTGAATCATAGGCCTAATGTTTTCTTAAAGAAGATTTAAGAATCCCTTGGTACCAACTTCAGATGAAAAAGAAATGGGGGAAAGTGAATGAAAGAGAAGGCAGAGGAGTGACTTACTGACCTCGAGGAAATGTGACAGTGTGTGTGACAGGATAATATGCTCTTTGTGTCTAATGCCCAATGGCTAAGGCCAACATTGTCTTAGGGGGAGGCAAAAGCTAGCCACAACAAGGGCATCAGTGTCCAGCTTTTCGATTCTGATAAAGCTGTCTGAAACCCGTTTTAAAAACAGTATTTCAACAGCCATCATAACAGAAATCTCTCAAAAAAACTAGGAAGAGAGGATAGTTTCCTCAATTTTATAAAAAGCATTTACAAAACACCTACAGCTAGCATTATCCATAATGGTGAAAAACTGAATGTTTTCCCCACAAGGATGAAGACAAGGAAAGTATGTCTTTTCTCACCACCCTAATTCAACATAGTATTGGAAGTTTAGCCAGAGCAATAAGGCAAGAAAAGGAAATAAAAGGCATATGAATTAGAAAGAAAGAAATAAGACAGATCCTATTTACAAGTGACAACTGTCTATATAGAAAATCCGAAGGCATCTACAAAAAAGCTCCTAAGACTAATTAGTGAGTTTAGCAAGGTTGCAGATACATCACCAACATAAAAAAAAAAAAAAAAAAAATCACATTTGTATATACTAACAATGAACATGTGGAAACCAAAAATAAAACCACAGTAATATTTAAAATTTCCCCACAGAAAATGAAATATTTAGGCATAAATCTAACAAAACATATACAGGACTTTGCATGCTGAAAATTTCAAAATGCTGGTTTAAGAAAGCCTGAAGAAATGGAGAAACATACTGTGTTTGTGGACTGGAAAATTCAACATAGTAATAAGACTCAACATTGGTTTAATGAAATTTCAATAAAAATGTCAATAAAGGGGCACTGGGTGGCACAGGTGATTAAGTGTCTGACTTTTGATTTTGGCTCAGATCACGATCTCACGGTTCATGAACTGGGCTCTGTGCAGACAGGGCGGAGCCTGCTTGGGATTCTTTCCCTCCCTCTCTCTCTGCCCCTCCCATACTTGATCTCACTCTTTCTCTCTCAAAATAAATAAACATTAAAAAAATCTCAATACAGTTTTTTTAGACATATTTTTTTTTTACTAAAATTTATATGGAAAGTCATAGCACCTAGAGTAGCTAAAATAATTTTGAAACGGAAGGATAAAGTGGGAGGAATAGAGAAAGAACTCTCAGATCTCAAAGGTGAGAAAAAAATCCAATTAAAAAATAAGCTGCAGACATTTCATTGAAGAGAATAAACAGATGGTAAACTAGCATATGAAAAGATGTTTAACAACATTAGCCATTAGGAAAATGCAAATTAAAACAATAATGAGATATCAAAAGGGCTAAAATAAAAAACTGTGATAACACCAAATGTGGGCAAGAATTTGGAGAAACTAGCTCACTCATACTTGGCCGATAGAAGTATAAAGTGGCGCAGCCACTCTGGAAAAGAATTTGACAGTTTCTTATAAAACTAAACACACAATAACCATATGATCCAGCAACTGCACTCTTAGGCATTTATCCCAGAGAAACAAAAAGTTATAGTCACACAAAACCTATACATGAATGTGCACAGCAGTTTTATTTGTAATAGCCTCAACCCGAAAATAATCCAGATGTTCTTCAAGGGGTGAATGGCTAAAACGTCCTGTATTTATACCATGAGTACCACTTAGCATTAAAAAGAAACTAAATACTGATACATGTAACACCATGAGTGGATCTCACGGGAATTTTTAAAAAGGCAATCTCAAAATGTCATATACTGTATGATTCCACTTATATAATGTTCTTGAAATGACGAAATTTTATGGAGATGGAAAACAGATTTTTGGTCGCCAGGAGTTAGGGAGGGGCAGGGAGGAAGCGGCTATGGCTATAAAAGGGTGGCAGGAGGGATCCTGGTACCAAAACTGTGTTGATCTTGACTACTGTGGTAATAAAAGGGCATAAATGTAAATACACACAGACACAAATGAGTGTATGTAAAACTGATGGTTTGAAGGAGGTAAGTGGACGTTTCCAATGCTAACCTCGTGGGTGGGATATGTTTATACTTACACAAGAGTTTACATCGGGGGGCAATTGGTGTAGGGTATAGGGGATTTCCATTATCTTTTACAAACTGTATGTGAACCTACAATGATCTCAACATATAAAGTGTTTTTTTAAAAACAGTACTTATAGAAGCTGTGGCTTTTATTTGCAAGGTCCAGGCTTTGTTGACAGAAAAAGAATTTGCCTCTGGCACCAGCAGGATGTGGAGGAGTCTGGAAAATTCCCCCAACGCCCTTTGAGAGGCCCAAGGTAGCTGTCTGCTAATAAAGGAGTAAGCCTGCCCACCACGGATCACCAAGGGCAGGGAACCTTGTAGGAAAGGAAGGACACACCCGATTTCAGAGGACCAGCAGAGCCAGTGAGAGCTGAAGGGCAGGTGAGCTCAGCTAAGCCCTCAATCGCTGCGGCCCTTTGATGGGCAGACCAGGCAGACCATACATACACCTGACATAGGCAATTCACGGCAGCCCACACCCAGTGACCGGCTAGCAGAAGGCTACAATAGGTGGGTGCACACAGCCTCCCTCAAGCCCGGAGGAGCCCTTCCCAACACCCACCAACACCCAGGGAGAAAGCCAGGAGAAAGGGCACGGAAGAAACTGATTTCATTTGCACATTGAAAATATTGAATGAAAATGAACAAACTGAATCCAGTTAAATGAAAATTAAGAGGGTTTTCTGTACATCTGAGTCATTATGCCAAAACTTTACTATATAAAGGACAAACAAAAAAAAGTGAACATTGAGGTCCTAAGGCATTCATACCCTTGCTTTGGGGAGAAAGAATGGATCTGCAGGACATCTCTGTGTTCACTCGGAATCAACGTTATGTTCTCCAAATAATTTTGGAAACAACTCCAGTCAACTACACTGTTTGAAGTTGTCCCAAATATGTTATAATGAATGTTTTGGGTTGTATTTGCTTTTCTAAATTAACCAATTAGAAGTGCACATGAGTGGAATCAATTAAGTGGTAAGAACGCAGTAATTACCCGCACTGGCACCTTTCTTTGGCAACTGAGCTGCTCGATTCAGTTAATTATTTCCTCATTAGTAATATTTCTCTTGGCTCTTGTCTCCCGGCCTCTCCTCTCGGCAGCGGGATGTGTCACACGCTGGCGCTCACCTGCTTGGACACCTTGGCCCAGGTTTTCTTCAGCCTATAGATGGCACTTCGGTTTAAGGCCGAGGTGATCTCCAGCACGCCATTGTAGTTGTGCAGGCATCGGCAAATGTCCGCCACTGCCACCCACTTCTCTATTGCGTTGGCACGGGAGCTGATATCGGCATAATTCATTATCTGGGAGGCCACCAGGTTGCTCATCTGAGACAGTGGAAAAGCCAAGAGAGACCAGCCAAGAGTCAAAGCAATGCATTCAGGCAAAGTGCCTAATTTACCCACGGAAATGTCAGGAAAGCAGGGTGCTGAGGGACAGGGAGATCACAGTCCGTATTTAGATACCAATCTTCTGAAAAGACTGAAGTGTATAGTAATAATAACAAGAAACTAATGGGAACCTGTTCATCCTCAGAGTGAACAGGAGGGGTTGTTTGGAATCAACATGTTGGGAGGAAAGGATCACTTTTTTAATCAGTAATTTTGATGAAGGAGTTATTTCCAGTAATTGAGGAAATGAAATAGAATAAGCTGATCCTTGAGGAATGGCAATCTTCGCTAATTACGGGTTTCACTTTTGTGGGGGAAGGTGCTCTCCACATGCTCCTTCGCCCCCAACATGTGGGGACCAGGAAGCTCCAGTTATCACGGGAAAGAAAACACATTTACCCCCAATCAAATCAAATTCTAACCCAATACACTTTGAAGCCAGACACATTTAGGGAGAGGGGAAGAGAGAACATTTATTCCTTTTTATCTCTCTGGACTTGTTTCCATCAGAGTTAATAGGACTTACAGTTTCAAGGCTAAGTACTGTAATTCTATTAATTGAAACCAAGAGAAAAAGAGGCAGCAGCTGAAGCAGCTCAATATTTAGAATATGGAAAGGAAAAGAACAGCTTAGGACTGATGACTAACAGAGAACATAGGATATGTAATCTTACATCCATACACTTAATCTAGTGGGTATACCCATTCTTTGACCATTCCATAGGTATGTTAGATCTCACAGTGCCTCAGAATTATCATTGTATATATTCATTAAAAATTTTTTTGTACTGAGCTCCTAGACAAGGCCTTCTTTTAGGTTCTCAAAACAGGACCAAATAAATGAGAATACCTGATCTCAAGGCACTGAGCCTAGTTAGGCAGCAAGGTGAAGGGAGACAGACATAAACAAGTAAATATCACATAGTGAAATGCAAAGCTAGGTCTGCATGGAGGGGTTTGAGAACATGGAGGTAGCATGGGGCATTTGGCCAAGTACAGACGAGGCTTCCAGAAAGAGGTCATGCCTGCACAGAGTCCTAAAGGCTGACCAGGAGTTAGCCACTGCTTCCCATCAAAGGAGAAGAGCATTTGGAAAGGGACAGAGGTAGAAGGCACGGTGTAACAGAGGATCTTGCAGGCATCTGAGGAGCACAAGGAAGCCATGAGAGGCACAGACGCCAGGTAAGCAGGGCTCCTGTAGGCCTGGTTGAGCAGCTGGGACTGTATGCTGAAGGTGAGAGGAAGCCACTGGCAGAATTTTGTTATGAAAACGGTATAATTAATTGGTCTTCCAGAAAGGTAACTTCTGTGACACTGTATGAAGAAGGGACTTGGGGGACAAGGAGATGGCAGGGGCGATAGTGAGTTAGGAGCTCCTAAAGAAAATGATGAAAAATCAAATCACGGTCATGGCAGTGGGAAAGAAGGGGAAAAGAAGGGTCTGGGAAATATGTAGATTTAGGGTTCACTAATATGTTCGGGAGCGAGATGGGATGGGTAGCAGAGAAGGAGTCAAAGATGACCTCTAGATTCTATGCTTGGATGAGTGAGCGTGTGGTCTTGGCCACTACCCAAGACTAAGAATAAAGCATCAGATGTAGAAGTAGGCTTGGCAGGTCTGGGAGGTACCAATGAATGATAAGTTCCATTTGCAATCTGTTGAAGGCACAAAATGAGTGGTCATCCTGGTAGACACATGAGAGTCTGGAGCCTGGGAATGAACTTCTGATTTGATTGTTTGTTATATCCCAAGTGTATGTAGGCACAGACAATACAGGCTTGTTTTCTACAGCAGGGGCTCTGCTTCTCAGACAGTAGTCTACAGGGGCCATGTGTCCTGTCCTTTAGGCACCGGGGCCACGGATGCTCATCATGAGATAACATTCACTCAGCGTATATGCAGTCTGCATGTACCCTGTGCAAAATACCATCTCGGGAATTTGTTGTTTTGTATTTTGATTCTGGATGACTTATTAATTTACCTACAGGGATCCTGATAGTCTTCTTCTTCTTTTTTTTTAACATCATCATTATTCCTACTGTAATCTAGTAGAACTGGAAAGGGAGCCTTCCCTTTGCCTAGATAAGCCTGAAGATACTCCCACATATGTGGTTCTGCAAAAGGACTGAGATGATTAGAACAGAACCAGTTAGGAGTTAGGAGTTGGTGGGTTTAACAGGAAGGCCATCTTACTGCTAGAGAAAAGCAGAGCCGGGAGATGGACTGACAGCTGGTCAGCAGTGTGCACAGCTACAGCAACACTGTAATTATGCTCAAAGGGGTCCCTTCCAAGCCTGGAATGCATATGTGCTGAATGTTCAGTAATAATGAGGGTGATCTGTACTAACCCAACCTTACTGTCACGAGCACCCCTGGGAACCGGTGACACATGTGCTATTAGAACTAGTCAGTGTATGACCATGAAATAATGATGATTATGCTAAAATAATAGCAGCGACCTATGCATTATTGAGCACTTGCCAGACTTAGGTACCACCAAGAGTGAACCTCATGTCTGGAAGTTAAATGGAACTTATTACACTTGGAGCTCTTAGAGAAGATATAAGCTTTTTTTTTTTTTTTTTTAACATTTCATCAGTTCTGTTTTAGAGAAGGAGTCTTAAGACCCTGACTCATCTTCCTACAACATGCCCACATTTTATTTTTATGGCTACTCACATCATTGAAGTGCTGGCTGGTTTTCATAATGTAAGGTGTTCTTTCATTTTTATCCAGCTTCATCCACCCCTGCCCAAGAAATTCTCTGTAAGTTCAAAACAGAACACAAGACCAATTTAGTTTCTTAAATGGTGGCTATGATCCTGAACAATGAGTATGATTATTATATATATTAACTTTGACATTGCCCAACATCTAGTGCTCCTTACCGACTCAAATGAATTTTTGCTCATCTCTAGTATTTTACCACTCAATGTCAAAAGAAAAAGATTTTTCAATTTTCACCTTTTTCTTAGAAGAGTTTGAACTTTGTAAGGATTGCGATCATTATAAAAACTTCTCTGAAAGTGGTAAACAATGGCCAACACAGAAGGAATAAGTACTAATTCAGAAACCAAGACTATTTTCACTGGATCAGCTTTAAAAAATCTTAAGCCCTGGGGAGCCTAGGTGGCTCAGTCAAGTTAAGCATCTAACTTCAGCTCAGGTCATGATCTCACAGTTCATGACTTCGAGCCCCACAAAGGTCTCTGTGCTGACAGCTCAGAGCCTGGAGCCTGTTTCATATTCTGTCTCCCTCTCCCTCTGTTCCTCCCCACTCAAGCTCTGTCTCTCTCTCTCAAAAATAAATAAACATTAATAAATAAATAAATAAATAAATAAATAAATAAATAATCTTAGGCCTTAGCAGAAGGTCCAAAAAGATCCATCACCACCAAAAACGTTAACCAAGAACAACATGTCTTCCTCCACTTTGCTCTGATATTCTCCAGGACAATGTCAATTCCACGGGCAGGGATTTTCCTTTATTCTCCCCAGAGCCCAGAACGGTACACATGGTAAAGGCTGAATAAACAAACACTGTTGTTACCACTTCATGTAGTGAAGGCAGTTACAGGGGTGGGAGCTCAGCCTGGTGGAAGGTCTTTCTTCAGAATAACATCCCTGCTCCTTCACTTCACCCATGAGCAGGCCACCAGATCACAGCAAGCAAGGGACAATCAAGCTGGAGCATACAGGGATTATTTTGTATAGGCATTAAAAAAAAATAACCTGAAATGCAATTACTCTGACACAGTCTTAATCCAGAAATGTTGGCTGAGTCCCTGCAAAGGGTTTTTTGTTCCTTCATGTTCCTGCAAGGCTGTTGGACATAAAGGTGTGCCAGTTCCACAGACAAAAATAATTGGTAGATGTTCCCATCAGCAGGGTGGGGACAGAGAAGAGAAGAGAGGAAGGGTCCCAGGAAGGGTCCCAGGAAGAGACCACCCATGGGTGTTCAGCCTTTCTCTTTCTCTTCCTCCACAGAGGTCATGTTCATCTCCCCACCAAATCCCCACTGCACTAGAGGGGAGTCAGGAGGTGGGGCGGGGGGGGAGGGGGAGAGGCACTGTGGTTTCTAACTCAAGTCTTCACTCCAGTAGTCACTGGTTCATTTGTAGAGCCAACAGGCCACATTCCTTCCCTCCATCCCCTGCCCCGCTTGTTCCTGGGTAGAGAGGCGGGGAGGGGAAGAAGATAAAACACATAAAAGAAAAGTCTGCAGGGGCATCTCCTGGCCTCGCCCCTTATGCCTCTCTGACACAGCTTCAGCTCTGACCACCCATCGCCATACCTGACTCTCCATCATCACGATGTCCTCTCTTCTACATACAACATGGGTCACCGTTCATATCTCATGCCCAGCCCCTGCTTTACCGGCAATTTAGCTATTTCACAGAGGACATGTGCCAACAGTTGTCATTTGTCCAGACAAAGGCCTTGTTTGTGGAGCTACGGATTGTTACAGCTTGAAGGGGTCTAAAGGCCCTCTTCATCCACTACATGGTGATACTGATGCTCGTTACTTTGCAGTTCATGCGGCACGTCTATGCTCCACATGCACCCCGTGCAAAGCTGTCTCGGGAATCTATGCTGCTGCAGCGTCTCAAAGCTCAGCAATACTTGTTGGCTCGTGGAAGTGGGTGAATAGTTGTAGCAAAATGTATAGCTTCACCCAACATCGGTGCTTCTCAACGTATTGTCTTAGATCACGCAATATTGTCTGGGATTCCCACTGAAAATGCAGTTTCCTGGGCCTCAAACCTCCTAGAATCACAAATCTCAGAAGGAGGTATCTAGGAATGTACATTTTTAACAAGCTTCCCAAATGATTTTAGACACCATGAAGTTTGAGAACCACTGTTACAGCCATATTGAGGTTTCTATAATGCAAGGATGTGAGAATACGAAGAAATTCACATTCCACAGGAACTACAGAACATAGAGAAACACAAGAGTGACCATCTTGATAGTCCTCAGTGTTGCCAAATCAATATTTCTAGAATAAACTGTGACCAAAAGGCATTCAAGTGGGACCAAACCATTGTAAGATTAAGACTCACACCTCTGTGCACACACATCTGCCTTAGGAATAATGGCGGCTCTAAGCCCACAAGTCCTGCCTGAGGGAGCCTGCAGCCGTGAGGGCCACACTCACTCGTAGGGAATGCTTCTGAAAATGATGTGGTCCAGGAGGGTGATCTGCTCAGCCAGCTCCATGGCTGACAAGGTCTCAAAGCACTCAGCCTTCGGACAGTCTGTCTGCAAGAGAGGAAGGTGGGAATGAAACACACCGAGAGCGAGGTGCACAGCAGCTCAAGGCAGCTGCTCAAGAACAAAGTCCATCACAGATTGGGGCTACAAAGAAAATGGCAAAAAGCTCAGAAACATCAGCCAACATTAATATCATGGACCAACAGCTAAACCCCAAGTCGAATTTAGTTCATCTCACAGTGCTTCATTGGTAGAACTACCGTTGAGCATCCAGGTATCAGTTATGGGCAAGTTGTTTGCCTCTGAGAAGCAGTTTGCAAATAATCATGCTGAATAAGACCATGGCTGGACTTACCAGTTGAATTATATCCTCTAATTTTAGGTGGATGTCATCCTGATCATCTTGTGAAAGGGCCCTAAAAAATGAAATCAAAGTATCATCCATGGAAAGAAACATGCCAGGAACAAAATGACAACATGCACTTGGTTCTCCCTGGGTGGGAAGCTGAGGGGTTCGGGTCCATGAGGCTGTGCTGCCAGCTGGAGCCTGCAGAGACATAAGCTGGAGACAGGAAGTCAAGGAAACAGAAAAACACACGCGTTAGAGGCACAGGAAGATCATAGAGAGAGCTGGCTTATATCGAGGAGCCAACTTGTTACACACAAGGTTGTAAATAAAACATCCATAATCGGGGCGCCTGGGTGGCTCAGTCGGTTGAGCATCCGACCTCGGCTCAGGTCAGGATCTCACAGTCCGTGAGTTCGAGCCCCACATCGGGCTCTGTGCTGACCGCTCAGAGCCTGGAGCCTGTTTCAGATTCTGTGTCTCCCTCTCTCTCTGACCCTCCCCCGTTCATGTTCTGTCTCTCTGTCTCAAAAATAAAAAATAAACGTTAAAAAAAAAATCCATAATCAAGGTGAACCCGAGCGTGAGCTGGTGTGCTCTGCACTACCGAGAGGATCCAGGCTGTGAGTTCAAGTATCCTGCGATCCCATCAGTCAGAGATTCCAATGGGCCTGAGTGCCTCATCCACACTCCTCTAGCTCCCACCCTGGCCCTTCCGTGCTGATGCTGAGGCAGAAGAGGCAGAGGACCCCCTCCCCGTGCACATGTAGACAGAAGCTCAGAGAAGTTCCTGGTTGGCAAGAATCTGAACAGTGCAAAGCAGAAGCCAGCAGGTAAACTCTTTTCCCTTGATTCCCAGATGGACTTTCCCAAGATGCATTTGGTGCTATATCCCCACACACAGAGTTATTCAGCTCTCAGTATTTTTTTTCAGTGATGAATGACTGAATAAATACATAAGTTAATGAATCCTGAAGTGGGTGTGGGTTTCAGAGTGGGAGTGACATTTCATGTCCAACAGAAGTTCAGAGTCCAGGAGAATTATACTGATTACATAACTTACCATCTGGGCCAAGCATTTTAAGCCTTCCAAAATGAAGACACAATCACATATTAAAAATACTGAAATATTTAAACAGTCCCAAACCATGTAGCCTGTCTGCTGTAGGCAGGTAGTTTTAAAAGAAATAATGGGGGCACCTCAGTAGCTCAGTTGCTTAAGCGTCTGACTCTTGATCTTGGCTCAGGTCATGATCTCAAGTTTCATGACTTCGAGCTCCATGTCAGGCTCTGTGCTGACCGTGTGGAGCCTGCTTGAGATTATCCCTCTCCCTCTCTGCCCCTCCCCTGCTTGCACATGCTTGCCCTCTCTTTCGCTCTCTCGCTCTCTCTCAAAATAAATAAATAAACTTAAAAACTAAAATAAATCATGATGTGATGTTCTGTTGTGCTCCGAATTGATGAAGACAGAACTACAACCCTCAAAAATACAAAAGCAACAGAGATAGGGTACCATATACACGCTACATGCCAGCCGTACGTTAACCATCTGACAAACACTCTCTCTTGTGTCATATGAGATCCCTTTGAGGTAAGCATTATGAGGTCCATTTTACAGATAAGGAAACCAAAGCTCAAGGGAACTGACTGACTTGCCCAAGGTTTGGTCAGCTGTGCTGTCCTGTTGCTCTTGCTTATCTTAGTCAGACTTATAAAGACACCTCTTCAAGGCTCCAGCATAGAGCACACATCCAGAAATGTCCAGTCTCTTTCCTCTCTTTTCCTCTCTTACAAAAGCTCTTGGCTGTTTAGCAGAGGAGCAAAGGACTGTTTACCAAGGAGAAGATTCCTTCTAGATTCTAGGAGTGGTGGTCCTCTTCTTAGCAATGAGCCATATCATTTGCAATCAAAAAGAAATATTCATAATACGATAAAAGGCAGATTGAGGTGAGGAAAAAATAAGCAAACACAAGTCTTTCTCCAAAGATTATTAAATCCTACCTAAGGATTACACACACGGGATAAAAGTGACTATTTCCCAAAGCTTATGTCATTCTTTCCAGGGTAGTCTGGGTTCCTGGAGAGAGATCGGTGGCCACATAACTATGTGTACCCATGGAAAAGATATTTTTTAATGAGGCTGGGTAATATTCTTTCCTTGGAAAGAAGTGGTCAAGAAAGTAGTTAGCTTCTATCAAATGTTCCTTTCCTCAGTGATCTCATGTTAATGTTCCAAGATACATCTGGTCTGGTTAAATTATCTAACATTTTCTCCTCTCACAAGTGCCTATTGATGCTGCTCGGGGCTTTGTGAGGTTTGTGGGTCACCTTTTCATGACCTGAACCCAATCCAGCTGACTACCTATGAAGCCAGTCTTTGTTTCTTTTCCTTTCATGGCATGTTAGTTGTCTACCCAAAACTCTCTGCCACATAGATTCAGAACAGCAAGTCCATACAATGTCACAGGGGGAGCAGTATTTAGAAATAGAAAAGTCTCAGGCCGAGGGTTTTATTCACAAAGAAAACAACAAGCTATGTATGCCAATTAAGTTTCTTCCTCATAAAGTAATCCCTGTGAGACCGTGTGGGGCAGAGATGGTTCATCATTGGAAGCGTCCAGTTTACTGTATAAAGGTAATATATGTTTAAATACATTTCATGTTTACATCTCACTGTTACACAGCTTGATTGCATATAAATATCTCATGTCTGGGCTACCTCTAACTACAGTGCGATATGTCTTTATCTCTCTCAACCACAACTTGTATTCACTGGGAGGTATGTTCACATATTTTCCCTTAGATGTGAAAACTCTGGTCCAGCTCCAACACTGGATGGATTTGCTTCTAGTCTCCTGACAGCTTCAGCGCTTTGATGCCCACTCCAGGATACTGGGTTTCTCTCACATCTCCCAGTCAGCATGATCTGTTTAATATTTGTGCGTTTATAATAACAACACCAGATAAATTTTATTTATCTAATTTTATTTTTTTATTTAAAAAAGTTTTTAAACATTTTATTTATTTTTGGTGAGACAGACAGAGCGTGATTAGGGGAGGGGCAGAGAGACAGGGAGACACAGAATCCAAAGTAAACTCCAGACTGCAAGCTGTCACCATACAGCTCGACGCAGGGCTTGAACCCACAAACTGTGAGATTATGACCTGAGCCGAAGTCGGACGCTCCAGATAAAAAATTTTAAAGGAAATGGGATTATTCAAGTTCTATGACTGGAAAAGTGCTCCTTCAACAGGAGAAATCAGATAGTCTTAAAAACTGAGCTAAGAGCAACTGCCCTCTGTCCTCAGACTGGTCCACACTCTCTGGGCTGCCTGCTGTGACTAGACTGGCTGGCTTGTGCTCCTGGCATGACCTGCCTGCCCCAGTCTCTGCTCCTCCTCACTTTGTGAGGTTTAATCACTTGTTGCTTCCCTTCTGGGACCTACCAGACCACCTCTTCCTTCCTTTGCTTTCTTAGACATGGCTTTACTTCCCTCTAGGCTCTCTTGAGCCCATTGCTACCCTTGCTCTGGCGTATCTTAGAAATGCATGGAAACTTTCAGTACTGAAATCTCCTGGCTTGGTTGGAAACAAATTCCGTTTGTTTCCAAATTAAGAAATGAATTAACAGGAACATCTTTGTAATTTTCAGGGTTACTAAATAATCCTTCTGATTTCTGTTTCTTTCTCATATACTCCATGATGGTTTCTTTTCACAAAGAGATTTCATGAATGATGGCATCCCATCAGGGATGGTTATATCTAGGTGTTACTTCCTACTTCACCCTCTAATCATTTTGACATGATTGTAAAAATATAAATATAAGGGCGCCTGGGTGGCTCAGTCGGTTAGGCGTCCAACTCTTGATTTTGGCTCAGGTCATGATCTCACAGTTTCTTGACTTCAAGCTCCATGTCACGCTCTGTGCTGACCATGTGGAGCCTGCTTGAGATTCTCCCTCTCTCTCTGCCCCTCCCCGGCTTGCACTTTTCTCAAAAATAAATTAAAAGGAAGAAATAAAACTATAAATATATAAGTATCATACATATAAACGTAAGTATCTGATTTGGTAAGTTATCAGAAACTCTAACAAATGAATGTATCATTTATTCCTCTTATAATCACAATCTTGTGTGCTGGGGCAGGGACCCTTAAGCTTAGTGCCGGTGGAATGACTTACTTGACAGGGGAACTTCAATCAATTATCAGTAGTTTTCTGGCACCACCTAGCTTCCTAGGAAGGTGTCTCAGAGAACCAGCTGACCCAACCGGAACTTGGGGTCTGGTTGTCTGCTCAGTTAATGGGCTAGTGATCCCAATGGTATCCGTCTGCTTTAGTTGATATGCTCAGGGCTAAACAAAGGCTTTTGTTTCACTTGGCCTCATGGGAATAAAGATGGTCACAGGAAGAAGAATGGATGGCATAATATCTATTCTCTGCTTGGCTCTGTGAGTACATGTGGAACGGTGACAAATTGTGGTACCAGGAACTAAAGGAGCTATTTTCACAAGAGCCTGAGACTCTAGGTTGAGTGAGGCATGCTCTGGGGCCCATGTGGCTCAGGAATGGGGCAGGTGGCATCTTTGCCAGCTTTTTGATAGGGAAATGGTGGCTTTAGAAGATGGTCAGGCAGCATGCTAGACACAGACAGTGCTGGCACTGATAAGGTCTCTCCCTCAAGTGGTCTTGGGTCAGTGAACTTGAATAAAGATGCTGAGGCAGAGGGGAGTCTGGGTGGCTCAGTCGCTTGAGTGTCCAACTCTTGATTTTGGCTCAGGTCATGCTCTCATGGTTTGTGTGTTCGAGCCCCACATCGGGCTCTGTGCCAAAAGAACAAAGCCTGCTTGAGATTTCCTCCCTCTCTCTCTCTCTCAAAATAAAATAAACATTTAACATTTTTTTAAAAAGATGCTGAGGCACAAAAATGACTGGGTTTGTTCCTGAGTACACATTTCTTGGGGCTTTTGGAATATTTGGGGAAGACTTTGCAAGGGATCAGAATTGTGGGTGGGCAGCTGGGGCCATCCCGTCATCAGAGCTGCCTTTTGGCTTTGCTTTTTACTTCTTTTTTTTCTTCTCATTTACAAAATAGCAAGTGGGTTATAACTATGGTTTTTTGGTAACAACTATATTGAGATATAATTCCCATACTAAATGATTCATTTGCTTAGAGTGTACATTTGAAAGATTTTTGTATTACATTCACATCATTGTGCAATATGAAATTGGGTTTCAATGTTATTATAATCTCTTTTGTATAGATAAAATGATGAAGCCCAAGGAAAGTCGAGTTTGACTAAGACCTAGCCAGCTCCTACTTGGGCCTTATTTCCTTGATGGAAGAAACTATTTTTCCTAAGAGCTACGGTCGGTGCTAATAATAATAGTAATAATAATAATAATAAGTGCAGCAGTAATACAAGTGCTATGTTTCAGGCATTGTGTTAACCTCTTTAAACATATGATACCATGTAATCTTTATAACCATTCAATAGTAGGTACTATTCGCCTCATTTTATAATTGAGGGAACTGAGATTTAGACTGGTTAAGAAACTGGACAGCTTTAAGTGGCTGAACCAAGATTATACCCGTGAACCCTGTGAAAATAAGAATCAGACTCTGCTCCGTGTCATGCTCCCAGGCTGTACCATCTACTAACATTTCTATTTCTTATTGATTTCACACCTCTAAATCTCAGGCCGTTTATTTAACAAAAAGGATTTGCACATCTTAAGCCTGATGAATAATAAAGACTTGGGATGGTAAACAGGATTCATCTTAAATGCCAACTCCAATTAATGGCGTGCTGGTCAGTGGAGTTCTAAGCTCACCCCCTGGTGCAGGCAGAAAGTCCTCAGGATTGATTAGTAATGTCTGGTGTGGATGTTGTGAGAGAATGGGCAACATGGGTTTGCACATTCACCAATCCTGTCTGAACACCTCATTTCCCTGCCAGCTGTCCAGTCAAATGTCCCTGGGGGCACAAACGTCCAGAAAGTGGTTTCAAAATGTTAGTGTTTTAAATACAAAGAGCATAATAACCTGTGTACGTAAAGAAGAAAGGACTAGTAATCATTCACAGATATAACCACACATTCACTGAAACCAGGCTTTATCTGAAAATGTATTTACAATTTAAATCTGAAAATAAACATAGTAACAGAGCCCCTAAGCTTCTTTAGGTGTTTTCATAGCATGGAAAAAGTGAAGAGGGCCTTTAATAGATTCCTAGAGTTGCCCTAATAAAGTACCACAAACTGGGCATATTAAAACAATAGAAATTCATTGCCTTAGGGTGCTACAGGCCAGAAGCCCAAGACCAACGTGTCGGCAGAGCCACGTTCCCTCTGAATCCTGTCGAGGAATCCTCTCTTGCCTCTTTCTAGACTTCTTCTTCTTTTTTTTAATGTTTACTTACCGTTTTTGAGAGAGAGTGAGACAGAGAGAGAGAGAGCGCGCGCGCGCGCGCGCGCACACACACAAGTGGGGGAGGGGCAGAAAGAGAGGGGGCGAGAGGAGATGAAGTAGGCTTTGCGCTGACAGCCCGGAGCGGACGCAGGGCTCAAACTCATGAATGGTGACATCATGACCTGAGCCGAAGTCAGATGCTCAAACGACTGAGCCACCCAGGCACCCGCCTCGTTCTAACTTTTAGTGGTTTGCCAGTAATCGGCATTTCTGGCCTTGCAGCTGCCTCACTCTCATCTTTGCATCATCTTCACACGGCATTCTCTCTGTGTTTTGCTCTGTCTTCACATGGTCATCTTCTTATGAGGACACCAGTCATATTGGATTAGGGGCCCACCCTATTCCAGTAGGACTTCCTCTTAATTAATTACATCTGCATTGGCCCTATTTCCAGATCACATTTTGTGGTACTCAGGGTTAGAACTTCAACATACCTGTTGTAGAGCAGACACATTCCACCCACAAGAGCCCCTAGACCAAAGAAGTGTCTGGTGACAGGATCTTGAGCTAATGGTAGTAAGAATGACTTATGAGCCAATTGCTAAAAGGCTGCAGACCAAAATCTGGCATTGCTGCATCAGAGAGGGACTTCCAAAAACATAGTAGACTGAACTAAGATGGAATCCTCTCAGAAAGCTGGATAACAAGGAAACAATATATTCAAGGTTAGAAGAAAGAAAGACCTCTTTCCAGAGACTGTAAATGAAGACAGAACTAGAAGTCAAAATGGTAAAGGGGTACCAGGCTCTAGCAGATAGATGCTGGGCTTCCCACCCCCAAGCAGGGACAGACGATATAGCCATGAGTCAGGAAAGCTATAACCGAAATGTCTGCACGAAACCCCTGATGGCTGTCCTCCTGCTATAGAGCGTACTAGAAAAGAACTCCACCCACCAGTTCAAGAAGCTGTAAGAAAGTCTGTGACCTCTTTGGATGCTGGGTGTAATGACAGACACAAACAGTCTCTTGTAGGAAACCCAAAGTTCAAGCTTTTATCACACAGACGTCCAAAGTTATACAACCTGTATGATGTGGGAATCCCAACCTGAGAAGAAGTCAGTAAAGCTGGTCTAGGACTTGCGACACGAGCTGAAGAAAATACAGAACTACTATCTCGTGGCACATCCACAAGCCAGGAGCACAAGACTCTCACCGAAATGCCACCACCAGCTCATCAACATGAGCTTACAACAAACAACTAGAACCAACGGCAGGAAAACATCATCTCTCTGCAATGCCTGCTGGAGTCACAGGAGAGGATCCTCAAGGCATCCTCTTCTCCGCTTTTGGTCCTGCAGCAAACCACGCTCTGCCCACACAAACATGAGCAGCTGCACTCCTGGGCCCCACACAAGTCACGTCGCCCAGTCCAAGTTGTCCTGAGGCAGCGTGCGCCAATCTGCCCCCAGAAAAGAGACGATACGTAATACCTTGCCAGTGACAGCAGAACCCCTGCTGCCCCCAGGAGTCTCAGATACATCTTTCTGATTCGATAGGATCTTATTTTCTGGAACAAAGCACAAACCAACCAACGTAATTAGGAGGCACCTGAAAACTGCACTTACCTCAGAATATTCGCCGTGGCTTTCCTTTCTTGGGGAAGAAGGTCTGGGTCTCGCAAAACTTCTTCTAGCAAATTTAGGACATTCATTTTTAGTTCGTTGTTGAGCTCAAAATCCTATAAAATAAAATGGATCTTTTAAAAGTTTAGTTGTGGATGTTTTAGCTCCAGGACACATGGCGCCATTTCTCACGATAAATTCTCTCGAAGTGATATGTAGGAAATTAAAAAGTATGGACCCTAGGACTGTTCTCCCCACCAGAGATCCTGAGTTAATTGGTTTGGGATGGGGTCCTATTGTTAGTATTTCTGACAGGCTCCCCAGGGGCTGGAAATTCCTCAAAGAGATAGCCTGGACCACACAGCACTTCCTCCCCATGTTTACATCTATTCACCTTCCATGTCTAGGAGGTGATATACTTTCTCCCAGGAGCCTTCCTTCGTCAATCTAGTGGGGCAAAGGGCTCTGTTTCTATGCTCTCAAGGTTCCCCCTAGCATTACCTACTGCACTGTACAGGCCAAAATAATCATCTGTTTTCCCACTGGACCGTGTGTAAGATCGGTAACTGGGGCAGAGCAATGGCTCATACACACACACACACACACACACACACACACACACACACACACAAGATTGGTTGCAAGAATAAAATCTGTCATTTGGGCAGTGACTTGAATTAAGAACTTCAGTACAGATGTGCCAAGGGCTAAATAAAGGACACTCACAAACCAATGGGGCTGCACCAAACAAACCAGGAGTGAAACTGAAGGGCGCCCACTGGGCAAAAGGTAGAACACGTGAGCATCAAAATGAATAATGATAGTGATAAATAATAACCAACTGAATCACAACAACCAGTGATGTTCACAGAGACCTAAGTAGGTAAATACATAGAGAGGGTAGAAGAGGAACTTTTCTTCAGAGTAGAATTCCAATTAGCAAGTGCAAAGAAACAAAAGAGCTTTATAAAAATCACCATTTTGTCCAAAGCAGTAATAATGGATCAGGCAGCTGAATGGATGCTGAAATTAACTGGGAAAGAGAATTAATAATGTCCAAGTACCCACATACCCCTGGCAGAAATGATTTATTACGAAAAGAGACAAAGTGATCAGAATTACCATCACTAGTAATGGAACAAACCAACATCATGTACCCACTAATGTAACGCTCTGTGAAATACATCAGTTATTATTTTTTCCAAAGATGCAGAATCTCACATGGGCATTGTGAGGCACACTGTGCTCTTCAAAAATGTTAACATAATATGAACGACAAATAACTGAACTGTTTTACTTTAAAGGACACCAAACGGACCATGGCTACATGCAGCATATAAACCTGGGATCGAGGGGGAAACGCTCTAAAGGGCATCACTGGGACAACTGGCAAAAGTCAAGTCAGGACTATGTCCTGGTTGAGAACATCATCAATGTTAGATTGCCCTAAATTTGATCAGTTTACTGAGGCTAAGAGCAGGCTCCTGTTTTGCAAAGACAGGGAGGAGGGAGGGAGGGAGAGAGACAGACAGAGAGAGAGAGAGAGAACACAAATGTGGTAAACATGTTAACTACTATTAGTGACTGTAGATGTGTATTAGTGTTTGTTTTATCCTGGCATTTTTCTCTTGATTTGAAAATTTTCAAGGTAAAGAGTTAAAGAAAGAAGTAATAAGGTAAAGATGTGTTTCTTGCCCTTTTTAATTTTTTTAATGTTTATTTTTGAGAGAGGGAGAGCATGAGCACGGGAGGCGCAGAGAGAGAGGGAGGCAGAGGATCCAAAGCAGCCTCTGTGCTGACAGCAGAGAGCCCGAAACGGGGCTCGACTAAATGTCCATCAACTGATGAATGGATAAAGAAATTGTGGTTTATATACACAATGGAATACTATGTGGCAATGAGAAAAAATGAAATATGGCCCTTTGTAGCAACGTGGATGGAACTGGAGAGTGTAATGCTAAGTGAAATAAGCCATACAGAGAAAGACAGATACCATATGGTTTCACTCTTATGTGGATCCTGAGAAACTTAACAGGAACCCATGGGGGAGGGGAAGGAAAAAAAAAAAAAAAGAGGTTAGAGTGGGAGAGAGCCAAAGCATAAGAGACTGTTAAAAACTGAGAACAAACTGAGGGTTGATGGGGGGTGGGAGGGAGGGGAGGGTGGGTGATGGGTATTGAGGAGGGCACCTTTTGGGATGAGCACTGGGTGTTGTATGGAAACCAATTTGTCAATAAATTCATAAAAAAAAATAAATAAATAAAATAAAAAGTAAAAAAAAAAAAAAAAGAAACGGGGCTCGAACCCACGAACTATGAGATCATGACCTGAGCGGAAGTCGATGCTTAACCGGCTGAGCCAGCCAGGCACTCCACTTGCACTTTTTAAAAATTCTTGCACTCTTTTTTAAAATTTTTTCTTTAACATTTATTCATTTTTGAGAGAGAGAAAGAGAGAGTCAAAGCATGAGTGGGGGAGGGGCGGGGGAGAGAGGGAGACACAGAATCCGAAGCAGGCTCCAGGCTCTGAGCTGTCGGCACAGAGCTGTCAGCTGGGCTCGAACTCGTGGACCATGAGATCATGACCTGAGCCGAAGTTGGACGCTTAACCGACTGAGCCACCCAGGTGCCCTAGTGCTATCTTAAAATACACCTGCAGGAAGCACACTGCGACTGTCAGATTATCGGAGGTGAACTGTACAACTGCTAAATCCTGCTTTCAAGGACCTGACTCTGACGGACTATATTCCCATGAGCAGAAGTGAATGTGTATTTTCCCTCCTATATAAAGTTACTCGCTATAACTACATTTTAACTTTCAGGAAAGTAATTTTGAAGCACCGACATTTTGAATTCTTTTAAATAATTAGAGAAAACATTGCTAATTGGAATGAATCCAGTAAAAAGAAAAACAGCACGCTTCACCTATATTTAGTAAATTCAGGGCAAAAATGTCCATAATTTCACAAACTGTAGACAATGCAATAGTCTGCCCTAATTTGAGTGGAATATTTTTGTGCCTCAGTTTGGTGGAGGACTATGTAACAGATTTGTCTCAATATTTTGTTTTTAATGCTTCACAATCAGTACCATTTCTTCAGAACAGGAACCATTGGGGCCTCAGGCAACACAGAGGTTATTATCTCTTACCATTCTTAGGCCTTTAGCTGGTATGTCTTCCTAAAATTTCATCTACTTATTGTCCAACAGCTTCTTGGCTATTGGTTTTTGTTTTAACATGTAGGCTAGGAGAAGAGAGTAGTATCTTGCTACTGTGTTTTCTTTGTCCTACCTCCTCTCCTGTTTCAAGGTGAAGGGAATGTTTGTAAACAGTTAATGACCTCACTTACTTCAATCCCTGCACACTACCAAAAGATTTCTCAGCCATCAGGAGTCTGTTTCCTTAATGAATATTTGATATTCATCAGTGAGATGATGGGAGTCCTTCTGTAGCTATGTCAGTCTCTAATGATGCACATAATCTGATTATCATAAATGGATTAGTGTGAAGGACATCAGGCCAGTGTTTGGACCTTGCTAAGGGCTAATTAGCAATTTCATCAACCAGCGGGTACCTACTGTGCCCCACCCTGGGCTCAACAGGGGAAACAGTTCTGAGACCCCAGGAAGGCAAGTTGTATGAAAGGTCTTGTTAAGGAAAATAAAATGTAATTTTATTATTCTGAGCTCTAGGAAGACTAGCCTGAGAGAGAGCTCTGAAAACTTGGTGGAATTTGCCCAGACACTATTCGGAGCATGATGAAGGTTATAGGTGAATATTTGTTCTGCTGATGATGTAGCTGATGTAAAACAGGTTAACTAATGATGGCTGAGTACAAAATGGAAAAATTCTCACTCACAGTTTCCCCTGACGTTTGCACAGGTTTTTACCATGTTCAAACTGAACTGCTATGCATAATTTCATTTCTCCCTCAGCTGACCCAGGAGCAGACAAGGCAGAAACCTATAATCTTGTGTCATACACGGGCCACTGAGGCTGAAGGGATGTGATCATATGGCTGACAGGAGACATGTAAGGAGGTGCCAGCGTGCAGACAAAAACACAAGTCTTCCATCTGACTCTGGTAACCCGCGCTTACACCTGTGCTTCTATCTGTCAATATGCCCACAAATCACCGCAGATTCTAATGCAGTAGGTCTGGAACATTCTACTTTTCTAATGAGCTCCTGGGTGATGCCGATTACACTTTCAGTAGCAACACTTTGCCACTTTTTTTTTTAATTCACTCAAACAACAACTCCTCAAAAACTAACTAAAAAACTATCTGAATCCTCTGATGTACTACCTAGAATGTAAAGTTTTCTTTTTTAACGATGCATGTAAAATGCAGAATTGGCCACTCAAAAGTCCCTGTTAAAAACAGTAGCTACTACTTCAAGAGAAATCTGGAGCAGCTAAAAGGCACTTGCCCTAATTAAATCCAGAGGTGGATTATTCATAATAAGTCTGCCTAACAGCCATTTTAAAATTATCTGGAATCTAATTTTTTGTCACATTTCCCCAGGCCCTGGAAATGGGAAATGAGAATACTAACTAGGTGGGAGGGAGAACACGGTCGGCTTCTCAGAGGCAGCAATCAAGGGCGCCCACAAGATGGCGCGCCAGGGTCGTCTGGCTACCTCACCACCGCCTTTGTGCTGCGACCTGGCCGGCCTGGCTCTGGGGGAGCAGGGCCCTCCCTGCAGGGAGAAGCTGCCTGCTGTCGGTTATCTCATGCCCTGGATCAGGGAACCCTGCGGCACCCAGGAGGACCTGAGGCAGTCACCGCAGCTATCACAGCAACAGCTCATGTAGGTTGGTTTTTGTTTCCCAATTTTTGAAGCAGAGATGAAGAGACGGAAAATCAGAAAACAGAAATGACCCTGCTTCCACAGGTGGAGAGCCCAGAAAATATGAGACTTTTACATTTCAGTCTACACTCGCGGTGGGGGAAAGGCAGAGCAAAGAACAGCAGGCTGGGTGACGGACAGAAGAAGGAAACAACCCCAGAAACCCCGGGGGTCCGGGGCGGGGGGAGGGGGCAGCCCCTCTGAGTCTGAGGAGTGGTTCTAGGCCTGGAAATGTAGCTCCCGAGAACCCCTGAAAAGAGGTGATAGCTCAAGCAGAGTATCAAGAAATAGAGCAAATGCTTAGGGACAAAAGGTTACCAACAAATGATGTCAATCCTCCTCAAGTGGTTAAGCTGTTGGGAGATGAGGGTATTTTACCAATATTTCACTGACTCAGCTCAAACACATTCATCAATGACTAGGAAGTCAGCATTTCCCTTTGGTTACTGAGCAATTCCTCAGGTCATTATCATAACTAAGACTTTGTGAGAGTGTGCCACACGCTAGATGACATTTTAATCACTTTATGATCCAATTTAACCCTTGATAGCAACACAGTTACAATCATTACTATTCCCATTTTACATACAAGGAAGTCAAGGTACAGAGAAGCTAAGTTATTTTGCCCAAAGTCACACCAGTAGCAAGTGGCAGACTCAGGACTCGACCCTAGGCAGTGTTAGCTGAAACCTGAGTTTTTAACTGCACACCACAGACTGTCCAAAAACACATGGCTATCAGTGAATTAGTGCTGGTGGCTTGGACTGAAAAGACACATCCAACAGGTGGTTGCCCTACTGAGTCTGGAACTATTTCCCACCTATACTAGCAACCATTAGAGATAGAGATCTTGAAACTCAGGTTTGTATTAATAAGACTGGATCATATAACAGAAAAATAATACAAGACACAATAAATCAGATTCTCCAGCACGCTGAAACAAAATCCCCTGCTCACAGCTTAGGTATGTTGGCAATTACGTTCATTCTTTCAGGAGACCAGGGTAATAATTACTAATACACAATTTATGGCCATGGGAACTCTAGGACATCAAGAAAATCTGATTCAATAAACACAGTTTGACAATAAAGAGAATTATGAGAGTAATTTTCTTACTATAATCAGTACAGTGTATTCCTAACAGTGGCCAGAGGTTTTTTTTTTTTTTTTTTTTTTTTATTTTATTTATTTTTGGGACAGAGAGAGACAGAGCATGAACGGGGGAGGGGCAGAGAGAGAGGGAGACACAGAATCGGAAGCAGGCTCCAGGCTCTGAGCCATCAGCCCAGAGCCTGACGCGGGGCTCGAACTCACGGACCGCGAGATCGTGACCTGGCTGAAGTCGGACGCTTAACCGACTGCGCCACCCAGGCGCCCCAAGGCCAGAGTTTTTAAAAGGAAAGTGGCAATGCTGCAGAATGGAGTAAAACCACAGAAAAATTTTAAAACCTGGGGAAATGGGCTCATAAAGAAGGGGCTTAGGATGTGTTAGGCTCAAAAATAAAAGCCTGCGATTTGACAATGATTTTCAAGAAAATGAAAAGCATGCTGTTTCTGTCTTCTTTTACTAGAGAAGATGAGGAATTTAATTTACATTGTAGTGTACATTTAGGTTAGATCTGGGCCATTGGTCAACTGGGAAACTGAGGCAAAGATGCTGAGTGATCTTCCCAAGATCTATGCAAATCAACTTTGATAGGCTGAGGATACGCTTTTCTGGATTCCTCATTTTAATGAACTAGAGATAACAAGCCTCTAAACCAGTGTGGTTTTCAGTTCTTTTAAAGGGAGTGGGAACTTCATTCAGAATTTAAATTTTGAAACGTGATCCCAGGGGAGATTGTGCTGGCTAAAAGCTGGCACAGGAGACCCTGCACAGTACCTGTTTGGCCTCGTCTACCTGACACCACCCTTGGTCTGCCTGCCTTCTTGCTACCTCTGGGCAACCTTGACTGTGAATCACAGTTTCGTACTGGAAAAGTGAAAGGCAGGGTTTTCCAGCATTTCCCATCAACTAACTACAAAAATATTTTAAAAGCCTCTTTGTTTGCCATACAAAAGGAATAACCTACTCAAAAACACACAAGGAGGAGCATTAAGTTTGGAATAAAATCCTCCAAAGCAATGCCGTAGTAATTCCAAACTTTCCAATACCTGTTCAACACTTACTCATAAGGTTTTAGAATCTCCAAGGAGGAACAGAATATATAGGAATGTGTAACTGACCATCATGTAGGAGCTTATGCACCAGGAAAAGGTGGTAAAACCCAGATAGTAAGTAAGCCCCAAATTTGCTAGGCCCAGGTGCTCCTGGTGGGGGCCCAAATGTTTGTTGAATGAGTGGACAAAAGTTCTAGGGAAGATACTTGACTCTGAGACATGTGGTAATATGTTACCTAATTCTTCTTAAACTGGCGTTTGGGGAAATTATTTTAGCAGATGTGAGGTGGGAGGCTACTAGAGGAAGGCACAGTGCAAAATGTGGAAGATTTGTCGGGACAAAAATAACTGGGAAGAGGCAAATGGCAATGAATGACACAGACTGAGTGAGAAGGAGGAAATCATGCAGAAAATAATTTATTTGGCCATTTTCTAACAAATGATTCCTCATCTGAATAACTTGCTAAAATGCAGCCTCTAGACCTGAACAGCTGTGCTCATAAGAATTTTAAATACTGCCCACAACCTTGAAATCACGTAACTCCCAGGCTTCTAGCTTTACCTCTCCAAAGACAATCAGTCAGTTTAAAAAGCATTTATCAGAAGAAAGAGAATTTTTCCAGATGCTATGTTTTCCCCTGATTTCTAGATAGGTAGTTAATTGATAGACCGTACCTTCCAAGACAATGACAAAAATTAGAGGTGAAAAAAAAAGTTTGGAAAGGCCTGCTTTTAATCTTGATTTTTAAACTTCCATTGTTAATTAATGCCACATGCCAACAAAATTATCATTGACTTTAAGTCAAGAATAAGTCTTAGTAGAGAGTGGTCTGTAAGTTATACTTTGTTTGCTGTGCCCTCTGACCCATAAGAGGGGAAAAGACTGATAAAGAAAGCTGGTAGGCAAGCTGTACCTCATCCCTTTCCCCATAGAGGAGACAGACCCAGAGTCAGGAATGTAGCAGAAGCAGAGCCTTTGACATCCAGCCAGGAAGAAACTACGCAAAAAGATCAGGAGATACAGGTGGTTGGCATCTGGGAGCAGACTGGGCAGAAGAGGAAGCACAAAGGGCAACATGGAGGCAACACCTTCAGGCCTGAACAAACCAGTTGATGCCCTACTGCCACACTGGCTCCTCGGAGTCCTGGGGGATAGAGTCCTAAAATGATGAAGGGGCGCTGGTCCAGAAAAGGAACCGAGAGCTCAGTCCTGTGTGCCACGGTCTCCAGAAATGCCTCCTAGGACCACGAGTGATTCTATCCATGTAGAATGCAAACTGGGAGGGCAGTAAGAAGCTGTCGATGTACGTAAAGTCCCAGACAGTGTTCCTCCGTGTTTTCTGCCCATGAAACCCATCCACGGAAGGTTAAAGAATCCCACTGGATTTACAGAGAAAGCTAAATTTCTGTCTTGGCAACTAATGGGAACAGAAAATAGGTTCCATTTAAGACAGTGGTTTCTTTTTTTTTAACTGATTATTTATTTTTGACAGAGACAGAGCGTGAGCAGGGGAAGGGCAGAGGGAGAGGGAGACAAAGAATACCAAGCAGGCTCCAGGCTCTGAGCTGTCAGCACAGAGCCCGACCCAGGCCTCGAACCCACGGACCACGAGATCATGACCTGAGCCAAACAAAGTCAGATGCTTAACCAACTGAGCCAACCAGATGCCCCTAAGACAGTGGTTTATTAACCTCTTAATTCTATTTCACACAGACTTAAATAAATCCTGTTGTTAATTTCTCACCAAGTTTTCTTTTCTTTTCTGTTTTTAAGACAAGTATAGTAGAAAGCTTAAGGAGAGTTTAAAGGATAACAATAGGGATGTATAAAAGATAAAAAAAAAAAAAACTTTGGTAAGTAGTTGAAGGAAGTAGGATTTTGCTTGGTTGTTTGCCTGGATCACAGAAAGAGAGTCAGAAAATGAAAATCTATCTTCAGGTCTTAAAAAAAAAGAAGAAAAGAAAAAAGAAAAACCATAGTTATCAGATCATAGTTTCTTACATGTTATATTTTCTAGGGCACTCTGACAAATAATTCATTTGTGCATAAGAACCCTTTAAAGATCATTTTGCCAGTTTTATGAATGAGGAAGACAGCAAGCTGGCATGGGAATCTAATGAGAATTCAGGTTTCCAGGTTTCTCTCCTCACCTGAGTCCTTCCTGACCCAGCAACTAAAGTGAAATGTGATTGATGCCAAGGCAGTTTGTTGTGAGGGAGAAGGACACATTTTGATAAAACAATACGGGCAGGATTGGAAACTACAGTGATGAAAATAAGTACCAGCCTACGTGCCCGGAAAACAGGAGAAGCCAAAGGGAACTTAAGTGGCTGGCCTAATTAGAGCATTCTCTGTTTCACTTTGGCTGCCTTCACGGGAAATATGAGTTTGTGAACAAACACTGGTTTGTACCTGGTGGACGTTTGGGATTTCTTAGCTTGGATATGCAGAGGTCAAAGGGCAGTGGTGTGGATAACTAGACACAAAGGAGCACAAATTAGTAAAGATGAGACTAACATAAAAAAGTGTGTGATCCATTGATTATCTTCCCATTTAGTGGCTTTATAAAGCTATTTGCAAGGTTGAAGCAGGAGACGACGAATTTGTCATTTAAACAAACAGTTCAGGGTGTCTGGGTGCCTCAGTCGGTTAAGCGTCCGACTTCGGCTCAGGTCATGATCTCACAGTTTGTGGGTTCGAGCCCCACGTCAGGCTCTGTGCTGACAGATCAGAGCCTGGAGCCTGCTTTGGATTCTGTGTCTCCCTCTCTCTCTCTGCCCCTCTCTCACTCACACTCTGTCTCTCTCTCTCTCTCAAAAATAAATAAAGATTAAAAAAAATTTTAAACAGAAATAGTTCATAGCTGCCAGCTTCTCACATAGCAACTAAATTTTCTCTTTTTATTCCAGGCACCCCCATCGGCACCCACTGGCAGGAGATAGGCCGCAGGAGCCTCACTGTACTTTGGGGCTGCTGGGCAGGGGGGCAGCATCTAATCCACGGTTAGGTGGGATGCCTGTGGTCTCCTGACCCTTAACCACAGATAGCACTAGCTCTCGTTTCAGCCACGGCCAGCACTGGGGAGGCTGGCCCAGGAGCGTATAAATCACCATCTCCATGCAAGAGGTGCTGTTTTGGTTGTCAGCACGGAGGCAGCCCTCTGCCCCATAAAACCATACAAATCCTTTACAGAATAGACTCTGGGACAAAAGTAACTTTTCCAAGGAATGATTTAGAAATAGAAAAAGCATGGTCAGTATTAGCATATGATATTCCCACTGTTTTGAGTCAGGAATGGCTATGTACGTTTTGCATTTCAAGCTGTCTGCACCCCAAAAGTTGGCCAGTGAGATCAGGGGCTAGAGGATGCGCTGGGCATCCTGGGTGTGCACCCTCACTCTGCCACCTGCTATCTGTGTCATCACAGGCAAATTATTTCATCTCCCTAGGCTTCAATTTCCCCATCTGTAAAGCTGGGATAATAACAATATCTACCTTGCCTCCCTTAAAAGGTTGAGGTGAAGGGTAAATGACTTACTATTCGAAAATAACTGCTTAAAGGAGAGCCTGACCCAATAGTAGGCAATACAGTATTTGTTAAATAGTTAAAACATTGGGAGTCATGTCATTCAGAATTCACCCTTGTAGAGGAAACAGTCTTCTCAGTCAGGGGTTATGTTTTCGAGTTGCCTATAAAAGACCATGCACCATAACTAAGCCTCAGACCTCAGGCTGGCTCAAAAATCATTTCTATGGAATGCAACAGCTTGTGTTGTCCTAGCTCAGCACCAGCGACACATCTTCCCTGGGAGCGGACATTGGGAAATCTGATCAAGCTATGGAAAGAATCTAGGCAAAGGCTCTTGTAAAGTCCTGGGCATCTTCAGGAGCATGAGGACAGGAAGCACCCACGTAATGCAGAGGGTGGTGCAGCCCAGGAAGCATTCTTTCTCCAGCACAGAGCTTAGAGATCAGACATCTGTCCTCTGAAGATGGCCTTGTAAGTGGAAAAGAAGGTCCACAGCTCAAGAGCAGAGACTGAGCCTCAAGCGTGGAAGGGGAAGTCCCCCATGGGACTGGCAGGAGAAGGAATGGACGACAGTGAGGAGCTGAGCCCGAGGGCAGGATGGGGCTGGAAGCAGGCTCAGTGCTTTCAGCTGGGGTGACAGGAGCTGCCTATTTAGTAGCTGGCTCTTTCTTACACGTTTCATTCTCCCGCCCACATGGAAAGTCTGCACTATGCTCATCCTTGGCCCAACCTCAGTTTCAGATTTGGAATAAGGAGTAAATCTGAACTTAGTGCTCTAATTTGATGCTAGATTTAGTGTCTTACTAAGCAATGCCAAAAAAAATTTAAAATTTAAAAAGGGGCCCCTGTCATCTGTCAGAATAACTAACAGAAGAGACGAACTACATAAACTCTCATTTTAGGACACCCTGATCCCTGAGGTCTTTGAACACACGAAGTCCCTGCCATGCCAGCAGCAATCACTTTTCCACCTCAGTTGGTCCACAGGGCATGTTTCCACCGGACCACTGACCTGAAGCTGCAGGCTCGAAACCCAAATGCGAGTATGCTCATTGGTACATTCCCTTACTGGGAAGGAGCCATCACCTTCTTTGAGATTTATAGCCCCAACACCGACGTTACACAAAGGTTTTGCTTTGTCTACGTAAACCCAATGGAGATGTGCCCCTCTTTGGCAGGCCTACTGCTGGGGCCAAGTGGGGATGATCCACAGGTTCCTGTTTTGGAGGAATGGGGCACTGCAGGAGAGAGGAAGGAATTAGAGAGCTGGGTCTGGCTTGCTGCTGTACTTCTGAGCGGTCCAGAACTGTGCAATTATACCATAGCCATTAGTCACGTGTTTTTACTTATATTAAGTTAAATTAAATTAAATTAAATTAAATTAAATTAAATGTTAAAACTGCAATTTTTCAGCCACCCTGGCGGCATTTCAAGGCTCAGTTAGCCTCATGTGGCTCGAAACTACTGTAGTTGGCACTACAGACATAGAATGTGTCCACCATTATAAGAAGGTCACCTGGGCAGCACTGATCAAACCTCTCTGTGACTTAATTGCTTCACTGGTCAAATAGGGGTAACAACCTTTGCCTGGGTTTAGACCCTCCCGGGGCTCTGCCAGGAAGCAGCCATTTGTAACGTTCTGAGCATTCATATATAACAGATGCTCTAACAGGTATTACCTCACATGATCCTCACAATCACCAGAAGAAATAGGTGATACCATGCTCACTTAAGTGGAAGGAGAAATGGAGGCCTGGAGGAGCTGAAGAGTTAGCTGGGCCACATAGCTAATGAACGGTAGGGCGGGGATTTCAATCCAGATAACTTTGACCCTGAAGCCGGTGCTCCTCACCATCCCCCCTGCTTCTCCAGCAGGCTTCTGAAGGCCCCTCTGCTCCGGCATCCATGCTCCATGGACACACCGGCCCCGGGCTCAGCTCCTCCTGGGATATTTGGAGGCATAAAAGTTTTCACCTCAGCTGCTATGAGTGACTACAAAGTGCAGGAGTGAGAGCTGCTAATTCTTGTCTTACAGCCCAAACTACATTTATTTGTTAAGTGTGTTCAGGAAGTGTTACAGAACATATATTTTAACAAAAGGATTCATAGTATCTGTGTATGTGAGTATTTTTACATGATAAAGTATATATAAAGCCCTCTTATGGGGGGGTCGGGGTGGGGGGGGAGTGTGTACGTATGTAAAAAGTATCATACACATTGTTAAAAGTAAAAGAGGGGCCCCTGGGTGGCACAGTCGGTTAAGCATCCAACTCTTGACCTCAGCTCAGGTCTTGATCTCAGGGCTGTGAGTTCAAGCCCCGCACTAGGCTCCACGCTGGGTATGAAGCCTACTTAAAAAAAAAAAAAAAAAAAAAAAAAAAAAAAAAAAGGAAAATAAAAAGGAAAGGAGCAAACTGGGGGAAATCAGTGTGATTGGCAGATTAAAGGTTTTACCCTTAGTACAGAAAAAAGTACCTAGTATCAAGAAGAACAATACTAAAACTAACAGAAAGTTTGGCAATGCCCAGGAAGAGGGGCATGGACTGGGAGGGGGCCCTCGGTGCTCAGAATGGTAGTGCTACAAGGTGTGTACAAAGGTAAAAAGTCACTGAGCCACACTCATAGGTTTAGTGCCCTTTATGTGGAGAATGTAATACCTCAATAAGTTGCTACAAAGCATATAAACTGAAATATAAGCTGAAGAGTTCTTCATCATCAGCTAAATGTGCTCTCTTTGCCCCTCAAACAGTGAATGTAAGAGGACTGAAACATAACAGCTGTGTCACTTTGATATACTCCGTGAAACAGCTCTCCAGAGGTGACTTACACTTCCTGTACCGTAAACAATGATGAAATCATCAAGCAGCAGTACTGCTTGTCACTGATCATATTAAACTGCTCTGTAGACCATCCTTCCCCACCCTTCGTGTAGTTTTGGGCAGGGACCAATGTCTTCGGGGACCTTTAGTTATAAGAACAACTCTTCAATCAAAAATGCCCAGTCCAATATATTAAAGTTGTGGTTCGGTCCAGAATAAGACATTTCCTTCCTGTCCTAATCTAGCCTGTCCTGAGCCTGGAAGCCTATTTAGGAGGCCTCCTGTACTTTCCCACTACCAGCTCTCCACTTCTTGCTTTCACTTCTGACCTCCAGGGAAACGCACGCAGACTGTCGTGCTGGGGCAGGGGGAGCCTGGCCCAGGCTCCCTCTGGATACGGCAGATGGACAGTGGCTAACTCTTCCTCTCATGGGGCACTTGGTGGGACTTTTGGAGACCTCTCCACTGGAGATTTAAGGCCAGCTCCCCTGACTCAGGTAACGTCTGGATCCTCCAACACTCACATTTACTCCGTGTCCAGCACACTCCAGGTCTCAATTCTTGTTAGTGAATGAATAAAGGAGGTGAGGAATCAGAAAGACAGTAGCTACGTTCCTTCCATAAACTCCTTTGGGAAGGAAATTTTTAGGTAAGTAAGCCATTTTATCTGATCTCACACTTTTAAATTTTTTTTTTCAACATTTATTTTTATTTTATTTTTGGGACAGAGAGAGACAGAGCATGAACGGGGGAGGGGCAGACAGAGAGGGAGACACAGAATCGGAAACAGGCTCCAGGCTCTGAGCCATCAGCCCAGAGCCCGACGCGGGGCTTGAACTCACGGACCGCAAGATCGCGACCTGGCTGAAGTCGGACGCTCAACCGACTGCGCCACCCAGGCGCCCCCGATCTCACACTTTTAAAATATTCCCTTTAAGTTAAGAAAATGAGTGACTGTTTCATTCTTGGCCACTTGTCACTCAGACGGTACCCAGAGCGGGTTGTAACCTATGGATGTTGTTGCAGGTTCCTTTATTAATGCCATTCCATGGTCTGTAAAATTCCTCAAACAACTGGACAGAGTATCTTTCCAGAATCAGTGGATCACTAAGACAGTTTAGGAAAACCAAAGTTGCTATACATTATACATACAAGGTCAGGCCTTTGACAGGAACTGGAGGGCCAGCCTAGAAGTCCCTCCCTCTCCTTCTGTGCACAGAAGACAAAGCAGTCACACAAGCATGTGGTTAAAAGCACTACAGCCCTGGAACCTGCAGATACCTTGGAATTGTGCAGATGACACGTTAAGGCCGCCTAGCAGGAGATGTTTGAGAAGCATGTGGACGCTTAATGAAAACACCTCTTTCTCTCAGATTTTCTCTCTTTTTTTAAAAGTTTATTTATTTATTTTGAGAGAGAGACAGGGAGAAGGGAAGAAGCAGAAAGAGAGGGAAAGAGAGAATCCCAAGCAGGGTCTGCACCGTCAGCATGGAGCCTGATGTGGGGCTCAAACTCAAATTGTGAGATCATGACCTAAGCAGAAACCAAGAGCCAGATGCTCAACTGACTGAGCCACCCAGGTGCCTCCTTTCTCTCAGTTTTTCTCTCTGATTTCCCATCCCTTAGTCTCTGTCCTGACTGACTTTGAAAATTTTAAACACTCAAGAATACCTTCCTGGACAGAATGAACAACAGCAACATTAAAATGCAAACTCGATTTGACAACTATTCCTAGGCATCTCCCACGTGCCCAGAGCTGCAGAGCCCTGAGGAGGGAGATGCCAGGATGAACGAGACAGCCCTATCTGCAGGGAACTACAAGCTCCTTGGAGGGGGATGAAATGTGCATCTCCTGTCCTTAACTGGAAGGGATTTGGTCACACCCACCTACAGTGTACTTTATGTCTTTCATGCTTCTTCATTCAACGTCACCTTTAATCCTCACCAGATCCTTGGGGGAGGTAAGAGATGGATGGCTGTCCTCATTTACAGAAAATGATATTGGGGTGCCTCAGTCGGTTAAGCAACTGACTCTTGGTTTCGGCTCAGGTCATGACTCATGGTTTCCTGAGTTCAAGCCCTGCACTGGGCTCTGCACTGGTGGCATAGAGCCTGGTTGGGATTCTCTCTCTCTCCCTCTCTCTGCCCCTCATCCACTCACACTGTCTCTGTTTCTCTCAAATAAACAATGTAAAACTTAAAAGAAGAAGAAGAAGAAGAAGAAGAAGAAGAAGAAGAAGAAGAAGAAGAAGAAGATACTAACACCTAGTGAGGCTGAGTGACTAATTCTGCCTCCACAGAAGATTCGGTGGCAGAGCTGGAAGAAGAATACACGTACCCCTGACCCTGTGCTGCTACTTCTGTTAACCCATAGATAAGGCATGTGGGAGAAATCCAGAGTGGCCTTCTGGCTTCACTTTCAACATGAAAGGCAGCAGGTGAGTGAAAAAGCACAACAAAATGAAGAGAAAGTAGCACAGAATGTGTAACAGAGGAAAATTTTTAGAATCAGGAAAAAAAAAAAAAAAGAAGTAACCTAGCCTTACTAAACACTTACGAAAGGAAAGGCTAAAAGATTCCAGAATGGCATTCTAGCACACATTGCAGGGAAGGAGTTGAAGGCAATTTTATTTCTCTGGAGAGCCAACACTCATAATTCTGTGACTCTTTATTTCTCCTGAATTAAGTGCAGGGTAGTATCTGCTAATATTAGCCACTTTTGGTGAGAAATGAGAAACAAATACATGACATCTAATATTCTGTAGCAGACTCAATTCTCTAGATTATCCTCCATACCTCCTCTGAATTCAACTGACTCAGATCATGCTACCAAAGGTGAGAGGAGGTGGTGGGCACACAGTGTGGCCTCCAGGACCACCTGTCTTTCTCAAACTACCCTCTGTGAAGCCTGAATGAGCACCAGTCAGCCAAAATCAGTAAAGGGAGTAAGAGAAGCCTGGACACTGAAGCCAAAAAAATAAAAAATAAAATAAAGCTCTAAAGCAATTAGATAAGCAGAGATGTTCCAGAAATGTCCTCAACGTCATGTGCTTACACAGAGAGAGTGATGGAAAACTCACTTGAATGAGGAAGGTACAGGATGTACACATGCTAAAGTTATAGCAGGATAATTGGAAACCAACCACAGATCCTTAAAACCCACTCACACATTCAGGGAAGGTAAGAAAAGAGAAATGAGTGGATGGGAAGAACTTCCTCTGGCACATCGGGGTCCACATGTTATACAATAATCATGTCAGGACAAAAGACTGAATACTTGAGCAATCTGTACCATCCACATATGCCCCCAGTGTAGAGGGTCTACAAAGCTGGGATTCCCAGTGTGCCCCACCCTAAATGGAACTGATCACAAATGCTTTCCCACATACAAGCACATCTTAAGTAATAAATAGGCTGTGAAGTATCTGAACTCTCCAAACAACAGCTAACAGGGTGCTTTTTGGATTAGATAAAGGCCCCAGGACACAATCTGAATAAAGAGACCCTTGCTTTCACATCAATCCATTTTCCATTCCAGTGACTTGGTGCTGTTCAATCTAATATTGCCTGTGTGTACATATGTATTTATGCAAATACAATGCAGCTCTCAAGCCAGATGATCACACCTTACTCCAAATCTCTTTATTACAAGCAAGGGATTCAATACACCCATCTCCCCCATCTGAGTTCTCTTCACCCAAAGTAAAGTAAGCCCAGCATACTGTAAACTGCTTTGTGGCTCTTTTCTAGCTACTATAAGAGTCCTCTGTGGATTGTGAGGGATTTCCATTTCAGGTCAGGAGAAAAAGAGGGCACTGGGGATTGACAGAAAGGAGGTGAGACTGAGAGGCAAGCAAGATTAGAGGTTTTGGAGAGATTTGCAGACGGGAGGGAGCTGAACCCAGGTAAACCTGGGCTTTCACTCACAGCAGGGAAGACAACCCAGCAGCATCTGCTAAGCCTTGTGTACCAAAGCTACTCTGCATCTCTGAAGCCACCACAGCCCAGGGAATCAGAAGTCAGGACCCCGAGTCCAAAACCAGAGAGGAGTGAATGGAATGGATGTCAGACACAGGAGAAACCTCATTATCCTGTATCTGCAATGAGGCAAATGGGACGTACAAATAGCTCACTCAGATTATGAGGAAGAGACTAAACATTTCAATGGGCTAAGGGCAGTTCTCAGAATTTGAGCGATATGGGATCCATTTTTATTTATTTAAGATGTGTTAAGTAAAATTTTTACATGCTATACTGAATGTGCTACCTTCATTTTTATTTCAATTAACATTTAAGAATTGTCATGGGCTAACTGATGGTGAGGCCCAAATCCCACTTTTCCCAATTAGCGAATTCTCTCACCACAGGGATTCCAGGAGTCTGGCTCTCTCGTGACCCTATCTCACGGTCTGTCATTACCAAGGGCTGTGTGGCAGACCCAGGACAGCCTCGGGGAATATATGAAGTGGGGGCTCCTCTCTTCTCTTTTTCTTTATTCATTAGCATTTTATTCACATTTTATATGTTTAATGTGCTCCGATCTGAGCCACGCAGGGCCCCCTTTTGTCTTTTCAAAATTCTCCTTGCAGGGCACTAGCCAAGCACGTGTCCAGCAGGGCCTCCCATTATTTGGCAGTGGGGAAGAAAAGCACAATGCGTGTTTCATGCCAATGAAGCAAAGGAGGCCCTTGCTTTATTTTGTGAAATTGCGAAATGGGTATCAATTCTACAAACGTGTAATGAAAACACACAAATAACAAGTAGGTGTCCTGTCAGCATGATGCAATTTAAAAACAGAATACTAGGACCCAAAAAATCAAAGTCGTGGGGCAAAATATCTCCTAAATCAGGCCGAGAAAATACTCCCCGACCAGGTACCAGAGTATGTGGCACCAGAGTGATGCTTAACCTCCAGGGGTACCGGGTGCAGGCAGCACAGCTCAGCCTACGGTGAGGGCCCCATGAACGGCACTCCCTGGGTGGCACAGGACAGTGGCTCGAGTGCCCACAGGTGGGTGCTGTGGCCTGAAAAGATGAGGAAAGCGTAGAGCCCTGCTTCGCCTCCTGTGTCACGCCAGATCTGAGACAGTGTGCGTTTGGCAAATCTGCATGTGTTCACTTTGATCTGTGTGTATATCCTCCTATTTCTTTCCTTTGGCTGTAATTCCAACGTTTCAGACCCTAACTCCAAAGACTCAGAAAGCAGTTTACATATGTAACAATTTAAAAAGTTGGTTTAGGGGCGCCTGGGTGGCGCAGTCGGTTAAGCGTCCGACTTCAGCCAGGTCACGATCTCGCGCTCCGTGAGTTCGAGCCCCGCGTCGGGCTCTGGGCTGATGGCTCGGAGCCTGGAGCCTGCTTCCGATTCTGTGTCTCCCTCTCTCTCTGCCCCTCCCCCGTTCGTGCTCTGTCTCTCTCTGTCCCAAAAATAAATAAACGTTGAAAAAAAAAATTAAAAAAAAAATAAATAAATAAAAAGTTGGTTTAGAAAAATCCTTGAAAGTAATGAATGATGCCATTAAATTACCTGCGCGTGCTTTGAGACCCAGTGACGGAGGACATTCAGTACTCGATTGGTGGCTGTTCTCCGAATAATAAACTCTTTGTCGCATGTTCTCTCAGTGTTGTTGAATCCTTAGGAGGAGAATAAACACACACATGTGGTTAAAGCCAATCCCCAGGAATCTGGGGAAGGTCACTTATTTGGGGACATTGGTTAGTGGAAACTCACAAATGGCACATCTTCGCAGACAGGTACAAGCAGCTTCAGACTGTTATGGATTCCACTTACTTACTTATTATAACTGCAGTTATGAGGCTACCACATCTTTACAGGTGCAATTAAATGAATAATGTGCACACACTTATTAAAGGCCACTGATTGAAACTAATGCTGATCTAATGACATTTCCACTTATGCCTGCCTTGTTCTAGAACATAAAGCCAAGGAAATTTTAACAAAGCATTTAAGAAAACATTAACTTATACTTTTGCCCAAAAGTCATTATATAACCAATAATGTTTTCAGTATTTGTAGATGAATTAGCCCACACCTTAGCTCATAGATGATACAAATAGCTTATTATGCACCCATGTATTGAGAAGCATGACAGCATAGAGGTTAAGAACATGAACTTCACAGCCAGACTGGGAGTTCAAATCCCTGTTGTGTTACCCTGGTAAGTTACAGCACCTCTCTGGTGACCTGTTTCCTCATGTCCTGCATGGGCTAATAAGTATACCCACACCACAGAGTTGTTCTGGAGATTTAGTTAATACATGTTAAACATTTAGAATGGCACCTGAAACAATAGTGGAAGGTCAATAAATATCAGCTGTTACTACAATCCAATGTTGGTTGAATGTCTTTGGTTCCCCTTTGTGCCAGCCTATGTCCCTGTCTTGGCCACCTTCTCACTATCAAGAAATCATTTAAATTTTTTCCTACTGACTCTACGTTTTAAAAGATTTTGCCTTCCAATCATAATTAACTGACATGTTTCCTTTAAAAATGGATGAAAGCCTTATAAAACTTCACTGGCAAACTTCTTGAAAGTTGTCTAACTTACTCATTCCATTTCCTCCTCTTCTACATTCTCTACATCCCCCTCCAAGCCTCTCACCCCATATGACCACCAAAACAGCTCCTGTTAAGGTCGCCAGTAACCTACACGTCTCTATATCCAAGGGATATCCATCATCTCTCCGTTGGAAGGCTCACCTGATGAACACCAACAAGTAAATCACTCATGTATTTATATCCCCAGATCTCTTCTCTCATCTCTGGATCAATTTATCCAGCTGCTTCTTGATATTTTTCCCTTAGATGTTTCAAAAACCTCAGACCCAATAGGTATAAAAGAAAAAGCCATGGCCTTTCCAACAAACCTTGTCCTAATCTAGTGTTCCCTATTCCATTAAAGGAACATCAACAGCCATCCAGATGTATACACCAGAAACTTTGTAATCGTTCCTGGCCCATCTCTTTGCTTCTTCCTGGTAATTTTACCTGCTAAGTAAATCTCAAATCTTTCCACATCTTCTTTCCTACAAAGTCAAAATTGAAGTTCAGCACCAAGCAACTCTCAATCTGGTCTACTGACAATGGTCTACTGACAATGGTCTACTGACAACTGATCTCCTTTGTCATTCTTGCTTCCTCAAATCTGTTCTCTTGTCTAAAGTCAGAAAGATCTTTTCAAAGGCCAAATTAGATGGGTCACCCCCGTTTAAAGCATTTCCATGGCTCCTATGATAAGTAGAAAAAGTTAACATAGCCCACCAGGTTTTCCATGATTTGACTCCTAGCTCCCTCTCAGCCTTTTCTGGAACCATATTTTCTCACTTTTCCCCTTCTTTCTCACCACCCTTCTTTTAGTCCTTCATCTTCACGTGCTTTGCACATACTGCTCTGGATCCGTCACAATTATTGCTCTCCTTTGTACTCAGTGAAAGCTACTCTTGTTTATTTCACTTCCCCAATTAAGCCTGTCCTGGCCGGAGCTGAACAAATCAACATTACACATCCCAGGGCACCAAGCACGTTGACTTTCTGGCACTTGTTACAGTTGCAATTTTACATTTATTTATGAGTTTATCTGATCAATACTGGTGTCTTCCATGAAGTCAGGGATTGGGTGTATTTTTGCTGAGCATGATGAGCACATATCTGGCACATAGCCATGCTGTACACAATGTGTATTTGCTGAATAAATGAATGAAAGCCTGGATAGTGAGGACTTACTCAGTATTTATTGAATATGATTTGCATATAAAGAATAGTGAGTGAAAAACTAAATGAATAGTCCTCAGAGTTTACAAATGAGTTAGACTAAAAAAATCTATGAACTTCTCAAGGGCAGAGGCCCCTTTTCGATACTGCTCTTTGGATGTAGACAGGCATTTTCAACCCTACAGCAGACACTGTCAGAGGATGATGATGATGATGTGCTCTTGGCAGAAAAGATATATTTAAAAAAAATTGTTTGCTATTAAAAGCTTATAAATTCTGGGTAAAATATAACAAATATCTTTTAAAATGCATAGCTGAGTTATTAATAAGGAATTTTCTAGAGTCAAACACACAGAGATCTAAAAAACCAAGATCAAGAACCAAGCCTCTGAACTGATGCTAGCTTCCCTAAGACGAAAGCAGTTTACCAATCTTGGTAACACAGGATTTGGACTGTATATCCCATGTGGTTCAGGAGAAGCCTCAGGGCCTTCATGAAGTATGGGTGAGAGAACGGGAACTGAGACCCCACATGAAGCTGGAACTCCCCAAAGACCAGCCCCTCTGTGAACGAGTGGACTATGGGGAAAAGTGCTCCAAGTGCACAAGGAGACAGTTAAGAAACTTACCTGCCTCAGCCTGGATCTCAGTGGGGGTGTGGAAAAAAAAGCCTCCCTGAGAACTGATAGCCACAGGCCCACTTCACGGAGATATGAAGCTCAGATTCAGCCACCATTGGGTGGTCTGTCCCTCTAAATGAGAAATTAAAAAGTAGCCCAGGCTAGTGCTAATCCTGGGACCCTTGACAAAAGTATACACACAACTTTTCTGGAGGGACAGAAACTCAAGCTCAGCCTGTAATGGATCACCACTAACAAAATCCCTGAAGAAAAACTCATAATGCAAAATTACAAAACACTCAAACCATCTACCATAAACAAGGATCAGTAGACACATGGATGAGGAACTCCCACCCTACCTGTCCACCACTACCAAGAATTCCAGGTACCAGAACTATTACACAGATCCAGTTTAAACATCCTAAAATTAAAGTGTTTACAAAGATTAAAGATACACAAGTAGGAACTGAGGGGCACCTGGGTGGCTCAGTCATTTGAGCGACTGACTTCGGCTCAGGTCATGATCTCATAGTTCATGAGTTTGAGCCCCGCGTTGGGCTCTGTGTGGACAGCTCAGAGCCTGGAGCCTGCTTCAGATTCTGTGTCTCCCTCTCTCTCTGCCCCTCCCCCACTCATTCTCTCTCTCTCCCTCTCTCTCTGTCTCAAAAATAAATAAATATGAAAAAAAAACCAAAAGTAGGAACTGAAAACATGATAAAAGAATAAAAAATTTTAAAGTCAGAAAAAAAAATTTTTAAGTCAGATTTTACAAGAACCACATAAAACTTCAAGTTAACAGAATTATTCTTTTAATTATTGTTGAAAAATAGATGAGTTGAAATTGAAAACTCAAACGTAGAAAAACACTGATTAGACAGACCCCACTAAATAAGCAAAGAATAAACTGGAAAAAGATTTAAAAACAGGTTTCAGAAAATTATTTAAATGCAGTACAAAGAGTTAAAGAGAGAAAACAGAAAAGAGTTGTTAAAAGACATGGAGGAAAGAATTAGAAGTTCCAGCAAAAAATCAGAAGGATAATACAGGAAAAGAATTTTTCAGACTTGTTGGAAGACATGAATCCTCAGGTTCAGGAATTGCAATGAATCCCAAAGCGGGATAAATACGATGAAAACCACACCAGAAATAATGAAAAATGATGGAACTCTAAGACAAAGATAACTTTGAAGCAACTGCTGAGGATATATTTGTTATTTGTAAAGAAAAGTCAGATGAAAAGGATAGGAAATGGTATGGGGAATGAGGAAAGTTGAATAGAAGGCTCTAAGTAACTAAAACAGAGAATTCAACTGGAGTGAGAGCTGGGAAATCATAAGGCACTATCATGCTGGAGGATGAAAGTCAAAAGTTCTTTGAACACTGAAAAAAGGTGATGAGGCAGAGTCCCTCACCTGCATATATAGGTATAAGGATGGTCAATCAGTGAGATGAGAAAAGAATGGGTGAAAGATAAGAGCAAGGGCGGGACACAAAGATAAAAATCAAGGTGAAATGTTAAGAAAGACAAGCCATTTTAACAGAGTTGCTACTACCTTAATGTATTTTGGAAAAAACGTCTATCCCTACTGGTCTCTTTGCGTCTGTGTCAGGTGTGGGTGGACAGGGTAGTCTATGTTGAAGATAGACAAGAAAGGCAAGGAACATTCTTCTGCTCTCCAAGTTATTTAGTGTCATACATTAAAAGGCCACTTAAGGGATTTTCTTTATCAAATTTCCAATATTTCCATAAATTCAAATCTCAACCTCTATCATCAGGTTAGGATTTGATTATACTGCTTGGATGTTCTTCATAACTCCTTCTAATAACCATGTTATTTATCTTTTCTATGGAGATCACAGCTAGGTACATTCTCATTGCCTCCGCTGCTCAGAGCTAATTACCTGCTGCCACTTGCAGTACTCAACAGTCTCTTGGAAAGCAACCAGGTACTCCCGTATGCAATCTTCAACAACGCATATTCAGTCGGTGCAGCTGGAACAATCCACAGCTAGTAGTAAAGATGACTAGGATGGAAGGACCAGCTGCAGGCAGGACCACCCTTCCAGGTGCTGCAGGAATTCTGAGAACCAGTGAGGGAGGGAAGGCTCCAAAGACACACATTCTACTACAGCCTTCACAGGGCAGGCCATCCCTAATATGGTCCAGGATGGACAAGAAGTAAAGTCCGGGGCAAATTACTCAACCTGTTTGTGGCTCAGTTTCCTAACTTCTAAAATGAGCAGAAGAAACCACATAGAGTCGTTTTAAAAATTAAATAATTTGGGGCACCTGGGTGGTTCAAATGGTTAAGCATCCGACTCTTGGTTTTGGCTCAAGTCATGATCTCACAGCTGTGGGATGGAACCCTGTGTCAGGCTCTGCACTGACAGTGCAGAGCTTGCTTAGGAGTCTCAGTCTCTCTCTCCTTCTGCCCCTCCCCTGCTCTCTCTCAAAATAAATAAAAATAAACTTAAAAAATTAAATAATTGTGACACCAGCATGGCTCAGATTTTTTGAGCGATGGACTCTTGATTTCAGCTCAGGTCATGATCTCAGGGTTGTGGGATCAAGCCCTGCATCAGGCTCTGCATTGAGCGTGGAACCTGCTTAAGATTCTCTCTCAATTCTCTCTCTCTCTCTCTCTCCCCCGCGCCTCTTCCCCACTCATGTACTCTCTCTCTAATTTAAAAAAATTAAATACTTCTTGTAAAACAGGGCACTCAGCGAAATAATATTTATTATAATTATGTTCTCACCTATAGCTGGCTTCATCCATCCATCCCCTTGATTCAGTGTCCCTCACAAAACACTTATTCTTTTAATCTTTTTTTAAAAATTTATATTCAAGTTACTTAACACACAGCGTAGCCTTGGCTTCAGGAGTAAACCCAGTGATTTATCTCTTACATATGACACCCATTGCTCATCCTGAAAAGTGCCCTCCTTAATGCCCATCACCCATTTTCCCCACCCTCCTCACCCCTCTACCTGCAGCAACCCTCAGTTTGTTCTCTGATTTTTAAGAATCTCTTATGGTTTGCCTCTCTTCTGTTTTTATCTTATTTTTCCCTCCCTTCCCATATGTTCATCTGTTTAGTTTCTGAAATTCCACATGAGTGAAATCATATGGTATCTGTCTTTCTATGACTTATTTTGCTTAGCATAATACCCTCCACTTCCATCCACATTGTTGCAAATGGGAAAATTTCATTCATTTCCATACTGAGTAGTATTCCATTGTATATATATATGTACCACATCTTCTTACTCCATTCATCAGTTGATGGACATTTGGGCTCTTTCTTTTTTTTAATTTATTTTTTGTATTTATTGTATTTATTTAATATTATTCTGTATTTTTTGTATTTATTTTGAGAGATACAGAAACAGCATGAGCAGGGGAGGGGCAGAGAGAGAGAATCCCAATCAGGCCTTCACACTGTCAGCACAGAGCCCAGGGCAGGGCTCAAACTCATGAAAACACAAGATCGTGACCTGAGCCAAAACCAAGAGTCAGAAGCTTAACCTACTGAGCCACCCAGGCACCCTCGGGCTCTTTTTATAATGTGGCTACTGTTGATAGCACTGCTATAAACACTGGGGTACATGTGCCCCTTCAAATCAGCATTTTGCATCCTCTGGTTAAGTTGCTAACAGTGCAATTGCTGGTTCATAGAGTAGTTCTATTTTTAATTTTTTGAGGAACCTCCATACTGTTTTCCAGAGTGGCTGCACCAGTTTGCATTCCCACCAGCAGTGCAAAAGGGCTCCCCTTTCTCCACATCCTCGCCAACACCTGTTGTATCCTGAGTTGTTAATTTTAGCCATTCTAATGGGTGTGAGGCGGTATCTCATTGTGGTTCCTCACAAAATACTTATAACAGAAAGCTAGTTGTAAGTGTATGTGAAAGCGGTAAGGATTTGATGAACATCAACTTCCTTCCTGAAGAACTTTTTTCACTGCTTGAGGTCATTGATTTTTTAGAGAAATACTCTCTTACTTCTATTTAAGCCAGCAACAACTTAGAAATTCCCTAAACCAGATACATGAACCATCTTTCTGAGGGGCATACCTGTAGCAAATCCTGATAGATCAAGTTTTATAAAAGGACTGCTGTTTATTCATTAACTGAAATTAATGCCTTAACTGGGCTCTAATGTGTTCTCATGTCATCAGATATGCCTGTCTCCCCATCTTCGCAGACTTTGAAGCTATGTGATCGGAACAACAATCTTCCACAACTCCAGATTTTCTCCTTATCACAAGCCACCATATAAATCGGGAGCTGCTTGGGCAATATTTATTTCTGAATTTAAGTATGAACTACATACACAATTAAGTGGTGGTAACATCCATGCGGAAGCCATTCTGCCCTAGAATCAAAGATCTAGCCCCAAGGAGTTCTTGTGCATTTTTTTGCAATAGGAAATAGCATATCTTTGCAGGGCTTTACACATCTTTCAATTGTCAAGAGTGATAGCACAATGAAACCACACATACCAGGAGAGTTTCTTTTAGCAATACACATATCTAGAATAGTATCACCCCAAGATTGCTGTCTTTCCAATTTTTGCATATTCTTTTTCAATTGTAAGCACTGGTCAGAATGGCTAATTTGGGCAACAAAAGTCATCTGGAAAAGTGATAAAAGCCAAATCACTATGCAGAATCACTATACAGAATGAGATTCAACTTTATGGTCCTTCCCCCAGATGCCTCATGAGTCATGCCATCCTGTATAGCAACTGGTAGATGTGACACCTCTCTTATTAAACTATATACTCCTTGGTGAAGGGATTTCATCTCAAGCATCTTTGTAGGCCCTTTCAGCTTTGCACACCGGCACTCAGAAGTTGTTTTTCTTAATAAAAATTGCATCACTCCCTATGGAAACTGAAAGGGTCTGCAAGCGCTATATATCTGAACTAAGGGCATGCTTTCACCATATTACCGTGATGATCACGTATTCGAGATCCATCACAAGCAGAACATACAATAAAGTAGTGGGGAGGGAGGCAAGGACATTGAAAATAGGGGGAAAAAGGACAGTTTCATTTTATTCTTCAAATGATATGATACTCAGCCAACTTCACTGCCTACTTTGTAAGAGGCAAGTAAAATAATGGTGAGATTACACATAGGTTGATGATGAGCTAGGCCAGTTAGAGCTACCCTGAGGCTACTGAGGACACACTATAAAAGAAAAAGAATTCTTGAGCATGGTGAAGTATTTTAACATCAAAGGTAGATCACCAAGAACTGGACCACAGAGCTCTTATTAATTCCAACGAAGCATCTTAAAGCCATCCTTCTGAATTAGTGAAGCAAGCCAGAGTAGAATCAGAAAGAGCCAAAAGGCACAGACATAATATTACTATCAGTGGTCCATGGTGGAGGGCTGCCTGGGAGAAAAAGTAAACACTATTGGTTACTTCATCATATATCTAGGAACTGTTTCTTGTTGGGTTTTTATCTCCAGGACCTGACATTGTAGGTCTTAATATATTTAGACTTGTTGAATAAACGCACTCTAATCACTTTAATGGTTACATTAGTGAGGGAATTAAGAAAAGTGTATCAGTGATGCATCTTTTTTCACTTTAAACAAATGGGACTCAATCTCCCCAATAACATCAATGTTATCGACGTGCTTTGCCTTACCCAGCAAATATCATTCTTTTCAATATTTTTTAAGTTTATTTATTTATCTTGAGAGAGAGAGAGACAAAGCGAGCGCACAAGCAGGAGTGGGTCAGAGAGAAGGAGAGACAGAATCCCAAGCAGGCTCCGCACCATCAGTGCAGAGCCCAATGCGAGGCTTGAACTCAGGAACTGTGAAATCATGACCTGAACCGAGATCAAGAGTAGGACGCTTAACCATCTGTGCCACCCAGGTGCCCCTCCAGCAAATATTCTAAAAAGCATGTCATATAATTGGTTTGTACATTTCTGTGCTCTTGGATTATAACCGTATTGCTGCTTTGTGCCAGGTACTGTACTAGGAGCTTTACAAGTGGCCTATAATTTAACCTTCACAACCAAAGACAATAATAATAATTACCATTTAATGCGTGCCCCCAAGTACTAGGTAAAGTACCATGAATAATGTGGCTTCTTCAATAACAACAGCAACCAAATGGGGTAAATGTTATCCTCATTCGGGGATAAAGAAACAGAACATACAAGAGGTTGGGAAACTTGGCAAAGGTCATAGTTATTAAGCAGCAGAATCAGAATTTGAGCCCAGGTCTGTCCGTCTCCAAACCCAGAGTGCTTTTAATTGCAACTCATTAGACCCAAAGTTTAGACTTTAAGTTTTTCTTGCAAGGTGGTAAACCAACACTTAAAACTATAACAGAAGACGCTAGCAAAGTAAGCACATTCCTGTTCTTTCTTTTAAATTTTGAGGAGTGCTGACAGAATGGCCCCATCATAGAAATATATGTTTCATATTGTAATGGATAGTAAACAAAAACCTTTATCTAATTAGAAGTAAAATGTTCTCAAAATGTGTTCTTTCCCCAAATTCATTGTTTCTTTCCTAGGTGACCATTATATAGACTACTGCTTTTTAAACTTCTGGTCATGACTTATTAATGGGGAGTGAAATCAGTTTGGTGGGCTGTTACTAGCATTAAAAAAAGTGAAACAGATGAAAACTAACTGAAGAGATTGTGCACAGGGAGAATGAGTATTCTTGAGGGAAACTTTTGTATCATTTGTGTGTGTGTGTGTGTGTGTGTGTGTGTGTGTGTGTCCCGAGTCAAAACACAAAATGTATTTCTTAGAATAGGTTGCAATAAAAAAGTCTGAAAGTGACTGATCTAGACAATCTGATTATTAGACTATGTTTAAACTATCTGCAGGAATTGTCTAGAAATCCTGGATGACTGTGTTCTTTATCTGAACCATGTCTGAAGGAACAAGCAGAGGATATCTCTTCTCTTCCTGTCCCCCTTTTGCTTCTGTCATGAAATACTCTCCCCACTCCATGCCCAGTTCTCCAGTTTGTCTACCACTATCTCATTCTCAGTTCTCGGTCTGTTCTCCAGCTGACTCCATTCAGTTCTCACTCCCTCATGGACATAACTCTGTTTCATGGTTTTTCTGTGTACTCCAACCTGACATGTCCAGGTCCAACATGTCCCCCAAATCCCTCATTTCAAGCTCCTTATGAAATATTCCCACAGTAATCACACATTCTACCCTCATAAGAAATACATCCAAGAATTAAATGTATGTTTCTTGCTCTCAAGCTCCTCCCCATGTTAACTTTCCCGTTGAGTTAATGAGATCACCACGGGTTCAGCTTCTCAGGTGGGAAACCTCACTCTTCTCTGTCGCTCTTTTGCTTTTCCCATTCTGTCAACAAATACTGTTAACTTTTTGACAGCATCTGTCAAATTTATCCCTGTAACTCCACTCTTCTGCCACAATCCTAAATCTAGATTCTTTACACATGTGTAATAGTTACTATCTCCTAGACATTCCTCCTTCTTTCATTCTGTCTTTCTATTCTTCCTCCATCTCTAAATCAATTAATCAATAGCTACAGAGCATCTACTGTGTTCCAGATATCGGGCAGGGGCTCAGTGAACAAGAGATGTGGTCCCCGATCTCAAGGAGTTTGTTCTGTAAATGGGGAAGACAGCCTCAAAACAAGTAAAACACCAAAATATCTAAATTGAAACCCTGCAAATAAGCAAGTTGCCTTTCTCTTCAAAAATCAGCTTAAATATCACTTTCACTTGTTACTGTTCCAGCACAAGTACTTCTAATGTCTCCCCATGGCACACTGAACCAAATGTAAAATATTTTCCTAGACATGAAGAGGATTAGTTACTTGCTCAAAATCACTTAGCTAGTATACTGAAAAAAAGAGGTAAATGCAGACAAGTAGGGGATTTGCACATACACTACGCTGAACATCATGCTAACAGTGTTCACTGAGTTTATGAACTGACAGTTTCATTCTTGAGAGATTATCTAGAAAAATAGCTATGATTACAGAAATTAAACTTTAGTCTGTATAGAGTAGGACAGATGGCGTAGTAATCTATTTGTATGTTCAGTTGCTTCCATTTTAATGGAATATTAGTTAGCAATCTTTTGTTTCCAAAAGGGACAGAACACCTAAACTGAAGTCGCCTAGATTAAAAAAGTAATTATTGTTTATATCTGGAGATAGTTCTAGATTCATTTAGTTCAGGGACACATGATGTCAGCCTGGCCCCTGTCTATTTCTCTTCAGTGCCTTACATTCCCTTTTCATTTGCAAGTAGCAAACATGGGTAAGGTCCTGGCAGTCTTACAACCTCATATCACACCATCCAGGGAATGAGAGGGCGTGCTTTCTAGTAACTTTCACTGAAGAGAGACAGAAATTTCTATCCCAGAAGCCCCAAACAAATCCTTGTGTTTTCACTGGCCCAAAGTGGATCTATGCCTTCCTCGAACTCATCACTGTGGTGATGAAGGATAGAGGGCTGGGATGACTGGGAGATGTGCAGGTGTGTGTGTGTGTGTGTGTGTGTGTGTGTGTGTGTGTGTATGGCAGGGATGTAAGCTCCCACTCAAAGTACATAGCCAGGAGTGTGAAAGGGCAGTTTCTCAAAGGTTCTATTGGCAAGACATGCATGAGACAATGAACAAACGCTGCATAGTGGTTTCTGTTTTTTGTCTTTTACCTATTCTTAAGTGTGTTCTTATCTTTCCGTTTTTAAGTTCTTCTCCTTACTCACATTAACCTGAGATTTTCTCTGAGTGCAATTAACTATTATAATGAAAAAAAACCCATATTTTTTCTAGACTGGGGAAGAGAAGCTCAGCAGGTTTATTACTGTCTGTGATAAAAAATACATGAAGAATGGCAAAATCAATATCTTACATTTGCTTTCATTTTTCAAGGAAATTAGTAACTAAAACTGTCAGCTGAATTGTTTTTATGGATTTTTAAAAATGTGTGCTGTCGAGATTCATAGAGGAATGATTACATCCTGAACTTACAATAAAACTTATGAGAATGTTTGTATATTATATCTGTTCTCACAATTCCAGAAAACATATCCCTTGCTTTTACAGATGAGGAAAAGGTCCAGCAGCCTTACAGATGAGGAAAGCCCAACAGCCACCTAAGGTCACAGATAGTAAAAGTAGAGACAGAACTTGTGGCCAGATGATCCAATTCTAAAACCCAGGTTCTTCCCACTAAAACACGCTACCCGAGTGCCTGGTCCCAAGGAATGCAAGGTGCTCCTGTTTATTGCTGTGTAACCTGCAGCCCTCCCACTGCTGCTGTCACCAGCTTCTGTGCTGGCACAGGAATGCGAAAGAACATACTGCCAGTGAACAGGGTGATGGTAACTTCTGCCGAAGCAGAATGAAGGCATTTGAGGAGTCAGTGGGGAAGTGAAGCCACCAAGTAACCAAAATGATTTTCAAGATTACTGCAGAGGCAAGAAGGAAAGAAACAGCCTGCAGACTGAGAGGTAACACAGGCTCACTGGAAATAATAAGTTGAACCAGTTTGAAAACTAAAATACAGCAATTTAAAAAAAAACACAATTTAAGATAGAATACTTTATGTCAGAGTTTCTTGACAATACAACCAGTATTACCCAAGAGGCTTTTGAAAATACAGTGAATGCAATGACTACTGGGGAAGGTGGTGGAGTAGGAGGACCCGAAGCTGACCTCATCCCACAGATTCAACTAGATAACACCCACATGAGTCTAAATAGCCTAGAAAACAACCCAAAGACTTGCAGAACATGCTCTCCACAGCTAAATGTATAGAAGAGGCAACATCAAAGAGGATAGGAAGGGCAGAGACTCAGTCAGAAGTTAAACAAACCCATGGACTGTCCACGGAGGGAGGGATACTGTGGGTGTGGAGAGTGGAAAGAAACAAGACACTCACACCAGCCACCCCTGCCATGGGGAACCTGCATGGGGAAGACAAATACGCATGACATTTGGCTTTGAAAGCCAGAGGGGCATAATTTCATGAGTTCTTACAACCAGTGGGGCTTAACACCTGGAACTTTAAAAATCAGTGGGCTCAACTCTGGGAGAGCTGGAAGGCAGCAGGAAACAGAGTCCATGCCTTTAAAGAGACAGCACAACAAGCAGCCCCTCGGACACAAAGCATAGAAGTAGCAGTTTGAAAAATGCCTGGGGTAAACAGAAGGGAAATTTCTTTACTCATATCAAAGCCCATGCTGGAGGGGCAGAGATCCTTGGGAGACTTCTCCAGGGACAAAGGAGCTGATGGATGCCATTCCCTCCACTGCCCCACAGCCTAGACACATGGACACCTGTGGGAACCAATGCAACACCAACACTCCCTACACCTAAGTTGCTAAAAGTAGGCCCTGATGCCTGTGTTCTCCTGTGGACATGCCCTCTCAGTACTAGGTCTCCTCACAGAGCAGACCAGCACAAATCTTTTTTTTTTCATATTGATTATTTTTTAATTTTATTTTTTATTGTTTTAAATTTACATCCAAATTAGTTAGCCTATAGTGCGAGAATGATTTCAGGAGTAGATTCCTTAGTGCACCTTATCCATTTAGCCCATCCTCCCTCCCACAACCCCTCCCATAACCCTCAGTTTGTTCTGCAAATTTGTGAGTCTCTTCTGTTTTGTCCCCCTCCCTGTTTTCATATTATTTTTGTTTCCCTTCCCTTATGTTCATCTGTTTTGTCTCTTAAAGTCCTCATATGAGTGAAATCATATGATTTTTGTCTTTCTCTGACTAATTTCACTTAGCATAAAACCCTCCAGTTCCATCCACGTAGTTGCAAATGGCAAGATTTCATTCTTTTTGATTGCCGAGTAATACTCCATTGTATATATATATACACCACATTTTCTTTATCCATTCATCCTTCGAGGGACATTTGGGCTCTTTCCATACTTTGGCTATTGCTGATAGTACTGCTATAAACATGGGGGTCCATGTGTCCCTTCGAAACAGCACACCTGTATCCCTTGGCTAAATGCCTTAGTAGTGCAATTGCTGGGTCGTAGGGTAGTTCTATTTTTAATTTTTTGAGGAACCTCCATACTGCTTTCCAGAGTGGCTGCACCAGCTTGCATTCCCAAGTGCAAATCTTGTTAACACCACATGCCCTGCCCCTGTGTTCTACAGACCTGCCCCACCCCACCCCCACCCCAGTACACTCTTGGCCAGAGCCCATCCAAAGTGGTGCCACAAACCTGGCAATGTACAAGCAGCCCCAACAAGGGCCAGCACTGCTCTCAAGTGACTCCTGCCCTAGGAAGAGGGGAATATAACCACACCCACCAGTCCAAACACGGTCCCAGCAGGGGGGCTCGGGGAAGACATCTGGACTGACTGTAGGCCCTGCTCACCATCAAAAGCTTCTCAGGGGACAACACAGGGAAGGCACACCACAGTTCAGTGCTACTGTAGCTCTGGCAAATGCCTATTCTGACTCAACTCAAGCCCAAAATGGCCCCAGATTGGCTCAGTAACAACACAAGAGACTATTCTGCCCAAAACAGGCAAAGAGAGCCATTGCAGTCAGTTGGACTGAAGGCAAATGTGGCTCAGCCACAATAGTAGGGTGCATGAAACACACATAGGAGACACCCCTCAAGTGCAGGTTCTGGTGAACATGGGACATTGTGTTGCAGGGCACTATAGGACCTCTTTTTCATAAGACCACAACTTTCAAAAGCAGAGATGTGGCTCTCTTTCCTAACACAGAGACACGGACACATAGAGTTTAACAAAATGAGGAGACAAAGGAATATGTCCCAAATGAAAGAATAGGAAAAATCACAGCAAGAGAGGTAAATGAAATGGAGACAAATAATATACCTGATAGAGAATTCAAAGTAATGGTCATAAAGAAACTCACTGGACTTGAGAGAGTGGAGGATCTCAGTGAGACCTTCAACAAAGAGACAGAACATAAAAAAGAACCAATCATAGATGAAGAACTGAATAACTGAAATTAAAAATACAGTAGAGGGAATAGTAGAATAGAGGAAACAGAAGATCAGATCAGCAACATGGAGGGCAGAATAATGGAAACCAATCAAGCTGAACTGGAGAGGAAAAAGAATAATAAAAAATTAAAATAGACATAGGGAACTCAGAGACAACATCAAACATAATAACATTTGCATTATAGGAATCCCAGGAGAAGAGAGAGAGAAAAGGGGGCAGAAAATTTATTTGAAGAAATAACAGCTGAAAATGTCTCAAATCCAGGAAACAGAAATCCAGATCCAGGAGGCACATAAGCCCCCAATAAAATCAACCCAAGGATGTCCACACCAAGAAACATAGTAATTAAAATGGCAAACAGTAGGGATAAAGAGGGAATTTTAAGGCAGCAAGAAGAAAGTAAATAGTTACATATAAGGGAAACCCCATAAGGCTATCATCTGATTTCTCAGCAGAAAATAAGGGGAAGTGGCATGATAATACTCAAAGGGCTGACTGGAAAAACCTACAGCCAAGAATACTCTATTCAGCAAGGCTATCATTCAAAATAGAAGGAGAGATAATGAGTTTCCTAGAGAAGCAAAAGTTAAGGAAGTTCATGACCACTAAACCAGCCCTTCAAGAAATGTTAAAGGGGACTCTTGGAGTGAAAAGAAAAAAACATTAGCAGAAGTAAGAAAAGTAGGACGCACACAGAGTAAAATTTAGTATATCTATTAAAAATCAGACAAAAGATTCACAAAAGGATGTAAAATATGACACCATATATCTAAAACATGGAGGAGGGGAGAAGAGTAAAGAATGGGTTCAAACTTACATAACCATTAACTTAATATAGACTGCTAGATGCATAAGATGCTATATATAAACCTAATGGCAGCCACAAATCGAAAACCAGTAATACACATGCAAAAAATAAAGAGAAAGGAATCCAAGTATATAACTAAAGAAAGCCAGCAAACCATGAGAGAAGACAGAACGATAAGAAAGTAAGAGAGAAGAACTACAAAAACAACTATAAAACAAGTAATAAAATGGCAATAAGTACATACTTGTCAATAATTACTTTGGAGTGTAAATGAACTAAACACCCCAGTAAAAAGACATAGGGTGACAGAATGGATAAAAAGGCAAGATCCATCTATATGCTGCCTACAAGGGACTCATTTCAGACCTAAAGACACATGCAGATGAAAAGGAAAGAGATGGAAAAGCATTTATCAGTGAAATAGAAGTGAAAAGAAAGCCAGGGTAGCAATTTTTATATCAGACAAAACAGACTTTAAAACAAAGACTGTAACAAGAGACAAAGAATGACACTATATAATCAAAAGGAAAAAATCCAGCAAGATATAACAATTGTACATATTTATGCCAACATGGAAACACCAAAATACATAAATCAGCTAATAACAAACATAAAGGAAGTGATTGATAGTAATACAATAAGAGCGGGTGACACCCCACTATATCAATAGATAGATCATCCAAATAGAAAATCAACAAACAGCAGCTCTGAATGACACATAGGACCAGATGGATCTAACAGATATATTCAGAACATTCTATCCAAAAAAGCAGAATACACACTCTTTTCAAGTGCGCATGGAATATTCTCCAGCAAAGATCACATAGTAGGCCACAAAATAAGTCTCAACAAATTCAAAAAGGCTGAAGTCATACTCTGCATCTTCTCTGACCACAAAGCTATGAAATTAGAAATGAACCACAAGAAAAACATCTAGAAAGAACCAAATACATAGTGGTTAAATAACATGGCACTAAACAGGAAAGGGGCAACCAAGAAATCAAAGAGGAAGTAAAAAAATACAGAGAGACAAATGAAAATGAAAACACAATGGTCCAAAATCTTTGGGATGCAGCAAAATCTGTTCTTTTTATTTTTTTAACATATTTTTTAATGTTTATTTTTGAGAGAGAGAGAGGCAGAGCATGAGTGGGGGAGGGGCATAGAGAGAGGGAGACATAGAATCTGAATCAGAATCCAGGCTCTGAGCTGTCAGCACAGAGCCCAAGGTGGGGCTCGAACCCACGAGCCGTGAGATCATGACCTAAGCCAAATTCAGATGCTTAACTAATTGAGTCACCCAGGTGCCCTAAACATAGTTTTTAAAGTTTATTTATTTATTCTGAGAGGGAGGGGAGAGAGGAAGAGAAAGAATGCAAGCAGGCTCCACACTGCCAGTGCAGAGTCTGATGTGGACTTGATCTCATGAACCATGAGATCATGACCTGAGGTGAAATCAGAGTCAGATGCTTAAGTGAGTGAGCCATCCAGGCGGTCTGCAAAAGTTGTTCTTGTCTATTTTTTAAATGTATTTATTTATTTTGAGAGAAAGAGAGTGAGAGGGAGTGCACATGAGCAGAAGAGGGGCAGAGAGAGAATCCCAAGCAGGCTTCACGTTCAGCACAGAGCCTGACAAGGGGCTTGATCCCACAACTGTGAGATCATGACGTAAGCTGATATCAAGAGTCAGACACTCAACTGACTGAGCCACCCAGGCTCATACATCGAAACACAAAATCATCAGGGTCATACATCTTAGAACACAAAAGCTGTTCTAAGAGGGAAGTTTATAGCAATACAGGCCTAACTCAAGAAGCAAGAAAAATCTCAAGTAAACAATCTAACCTTACACTTAAAGGAGATAGAAAAAGGAAAAAAACACCAAAACTAGCAGGAGGAAGGAAAAAATAAAAATTGGAGCATAAATAAATGAAATAGAATAAAAAAAAAAACAATACAATGAAACCAGGAGCTGGTTCTTTGAAAAGATCAACAAAGTAAACAAAATTGATAGACAGGCTCATCAAAGGAAAAAAAGAGACATCTCAAACAAAATCAGAAATTAAAGAGGAGAGATAACAACCAATACCACAGAAATACAAACGATTATAAGAAATTATGAAAAATTATATGGCAACAAATTGGACAACCTAGAAATTCCTAGAAGCATATAACTTTCCAAAACTGAATCAGGAAGAAATAGAAAACTTGAATGGACTGATTACCAGCAATGAAATTAAATCAGTAATCAAAAAACTTGCAACAAACAAAAGTCCAGGACCAGATGGCTTCGTAGGAATTCTACCAAACATTTAAAGAAGAGTTAAAACCTATTCTTCTCAAACTATTCCAAAAAAATAGAAGAGAAAGAAAAGCTTCAAATCTTACTCTATGAGGCCAGCATTACCCTGATACCAAAACCAGATAAAGGCACTGAGAACCACAGGACAATATCTCTGATGAACAGATGCAAAAATCTTCAACAAAATATTAGCTAACGAATTCCAACAATACATTAAAAAAAAACTATTCACCACAATCAAGTGGGATTTATTCCTGGGATGCAAGGATGATTCAACATTTGCAAATCAGTGTGATACATGACATCAACAAGAGAAGGATAAAAGTCAAGTGATCATTTCAACAGATGCAGAAGAAGCATTTGACAAAGTACAACATCCATTCATGATAATAACCGTCAACAAAGTAGGTTTAGAAAGAACATACCTCAACATAATAAAGTCCATATAGGAAAAGCCCACAACTAACATCATATCAATGGTGAAAAACTGAGAGCTTTTCCTCTAAGATCAGGAACAAGACAAGGATATCCACTCTCACCACTTGTACTCATCATAGTACTGGAAGTCCTAGCCACAGCACTCAGATAATAAAAAGAAATAAAAGACATCCAAATTGGTAAAGAAGAAGTAAAACTTTTACTATTTGAATTACAGAATACTGTATATAGAAAACCTTAAAGACTCCACCACAAAACTACTAGAACTGCCAAATGAATTCAGTAAGTTCACAGTATACAAAATCAGTATACAGAAATTTATTGCATTTTTATACACTAATAATGAAGTAGCAGGAAGAGAAATTAAGAAAACAATCCCATTTATAATTGCACCAAAAATAATAAAATACCTAGGAATAAACTCAACTAAGAGGTGAAAAGATCTGCACTTTGAAAACTAAAACATCAATGAAAGAAAGTGTAGATGAACAAATGGAAAGCTACTCTATGCTCATGGATTGAAAGAACAAATGTTAAAATGTCCATACCACAGGCACCTGAGTGGCTCAGTCAGTTAAGTGTCCGACTCTTGATTCAGCTCAGGTCATGATCTCACGCTTCATGAGATCGAGCTCCCTGTCAGGCTCTGTGTGGATGGCACAGAGTCTGCTAGGGATTCTCTGTCTCCCTCTCTCTCTGACCCTCTCTCTATCTCTCTCTCTCTCTCAAATAAACTTAAGTAAACTTAAAAAAAAATGTTCATACCACCCAAAGCATTTACAGATTTAATGTAGTCCCCATCAAAATACCAATAGCATTTTTCACAAAACTGGAACAGATAATCCTAAAATTTGTATGAAACCACTAAAGACCCGAAATAGACAAAGAATTTTGAAAAAGAACAAAACTGGTGGTATCACAATCTTAACTTTCAAGATATACCATCAAGCTGTAGTAATCAAAACAGTATGGCACCGGGACAAAAACATAGATCAATGGAACAGAACAGAAATACAAGAAATAAACCCGCAATTATGTGGTCAATTAATCTTCAACAACAGAGGCAAGAATATGCAAGGAGAAAAAAAGTCTCTTCAACAAATGGTGTTGGGAAAACTGGACAGCCACATGCTGTAAGTATTCTTACATCATGCAAAAAATAAACTCAAAATGGATGAAAGACCTAAATGTGAGACCTGAAACCATAAAAATCTTAGAACATAGGCAGTAACTTTTCTATAATTAATTTGCTATAGCAACATTTTTCTAGATATATCTCCTGAGGCAAGGGAAACAAAAGCACAAATAGATGATTTGGAGTACATCAAAATAAAAATCTTCTGCACAGCAAAGGAATCAATCAACAAAACTAAAAGAGAATAAGCCCAGTGTCCACCAATGGATGAATGGATAAAGAACATGCAGTATATATATACAACAGAATATTATTCTGCCATCAAAAGGATGAAATCTTGCCATTTGCAGCAACATGGATGGATCTCAAGAGTACAATGCTAAGTGAAATAAGTTAGAGAAAGACAGATACCATATGATCTCACTGATATGTGGAATTTAAGAAACAAAATAAATGAAAAAAGAAAAAAAAGAGATAAACCAAAAAAACAGACTCTTAAAGAACAAACTGATGGTTACCAGAGAGAAGGTGAGGAGGGAATGGGTAAAATAGGCAAAGGGGATTAAGAGTACACTTATCATAGGGGTGCCTGGGTGGCTCAGTCTGTTGAGCATCCGACTTCAGCTCAGGTCATGATCTCACAGTTCGTAGGTTCAAGCCCCATGTCAGGCTCTGTACTGGCAGCTCAGGCCTGGAGCCTGCTTCAGATTCTGTGTCTCCCTCTCTCTCTGCCCCTCCCTCACTTGTGCTCTGTCTGTCTCTCAAAGATGAAAAAATGTTAAAAAATTTAAAACAAAAGTAAACTTATCATGATGAGCACTGAGGAAGGTATAAAATTGTTGAATCACTATATTGTGTACCTCACACTAATATAATACTGTGTGTGCTGGAATTAAAATAAAAAAAGAAAATACAGTGAATGCACTAGAAATGGTTAACATGCAAAATACCAAAAGAGAGAGACAGGGAGAGAGAGAGAGAGAAAGAAACAAACTTTAAATTTGCTTATCATTTTCTTTTCTGCGGAACTTTGTAACTAACTATCTGAAAAAGGAGGGGAAGATGATATTTCCGTACATTAGTTTCAATTCCCCAATAGGCATTTGTTACCTATTTTGGATTAAGATGTGACACAGGACACTAATGTGGAACAATATTTATACCCTTTACATCAAGTCAATTTCCCCACAAACTAAAATAATAATTGTAAAAACCCTTCTATATTTCTTTCTACAGAATTCTATACACACTCAAGAAGTGCTTTTCCATGGGAGTGAGGAATGAATGCTGGCTTATCTGGGGAGGGTGTGTATAAAGTGTGTACAAAGTCGTGAATGAGCATGTACCCATGTATGTATGTAGGGGACAGGGAGGGGTATCCACAAAGTTAGTTGAGATATTCTGAAGAATCCGAAGCAGAAATTTTTAGAGATAGTTGGGGAGGAGGTGTGTAAACAAGCCATCTTCTCCCTCTTGATTGTTGGTGACTATTAACATATAGGAATTTATATGCATAAATGTATAAAATTTTAATGCATAAAAATGGTGGATTTTATTATTCAAAAATGAAACACACCTTGTGAGGGAGGGTAGAAGCCACAAAACACAAAAGGTAGTCCATTTTAGTCAGACCCAAAATATTTATTGAGCATCTTGTGGCAGTCTTTTTAGGAGCTGGGGTAGAGCAGTGGACACAGAGAATCAAATGGCTGCTCACAGAACCTATGATCTATTGGAGGGCTCATAGTACATCTATGACCAAATAAATAAGGTAAATCAGGTATTGAAAAGAAGAGCTATGTGGAGCATAATGAGGCTTATGAGAGAGACAGCATATCTGCTAGGAGGGCTGGGAAGCCCTTTCTATGGAGGGGACTCATGAGTTAGGATTTGAACAGCGAAAAGGAACAGCGAAAAGGTTGCATGAAATCCTGGGCGAACGGGGTTTCAAGTAGAACAGCAAATGGAAAGACCTAGAAGCTCAGCATGCCTAGAGGGACAGAAAGCATTCCATGTGGTTGCAGCCTGGTGAACATGAGGGCCAGGGGGAGGGTGATGAAGGTGGAGAGCAGACAAGATTACCAGGCACCTCTTAAACCAAGTTAAAGAGCTGGATTTTGTTCTCTGGTACTGGGAAGCCACCAGGGGGTGTCTGACAGGAATAATAATCTGATTTACATGTTGGACAAGTTACTCTGGCTGCCTTGTGAAGTGTGGATTGAAATTAATACAAAGTCTCAGGGAAAATGAGGAATCAAGAATAGTACCGCTGTTTGGGGCCTCCGCAGCTGGGTAGATAATGATGCCATTTCCTGAAATGGGAAAGGGATAGGTTTGAGGAAGAAAATCAAGACTTTAGTTTTAAATTGAAAGATGTCTCTTATAGATATCTAAGTGGCAGAATCAATGGGGCTATTATACATTAACAGCCTGAAACTCAAGTAGAAATGTTGAGACTGGAAATGTAAATCAGACAGTATTAAACATTTAAATTGGACTTAAAATCCTGCCACTGGATGAGCTTACTTACGTGGACAGTTTTTAGTCAGGGAAAAAGGTCAGAAAGAGCCCTGTGGCCCCACAACCAGTAGAGATTTGGCAGAAGAGGAGCCAGAGAAGGAGACCAAAAGGGGGAGGAGAGCAAAGTCAAAGGAAAATCAGGTACATGTGGACTCTGGGAGGCAAAGAAGAGAAGCGTTTCAACAAGGAGGAAGTGATCATCTCCGTCAAATGCTGGCAAGAGGTTGACTACGATGAGGGCTTTGGCTCTGGCAAGACGTAGGTCATTGGTGATCTAGATAGAAGTCATTTCAGGATTGGCAAAGTAAAAATCTGAAAAGAGGAAAAAAAGGAGGTGATGAACTGGAGACATTAAGTGTGGATAACTCTTTTAAGACATTTTGCTTTGCAAACAGGCAGCAAAATGGAGCAGTAGATAAAATGGGTGAATTGAAGACTGGTTGGCATGCTGATGGCTATGACGAATAGAGGGAGAATCTGGTGCTCAGGGAGAATAGGGTAACTGCATGATAAGAGTTCTTGAGGAGGAGACAGGGAGTGAGGAGGGGGTAAAGTGGAGGGGATGACCTAAAGGCAGTGCAGGGATGATTCTTCCAGTGCCACAGGGAGAGAGTAGATCAAGAGTCCACGTGTGGTGGGCTTATGAAATTAGTGGAGGAAAGAGGTTATCTTTGAGGTATTTCTTTTTCACTGTGAAATAAGAGATAGGACCATCAACCAAGAATGGAGAGGAGTGTGGAGATCTAAAGAGAGAAGGCATGAAATGGTCATCCCAGAGTGTAGGAAAATAGCGACACGAGGATTTGCTGGCAGTGTGGAAAGCTCATTTGAGATCTGAAGTTGGAAAGTGAGTCAAGGCAGCACAACTCTGGGAGTCTGCAGAAAATGGCTGAATACCAAATTCGTCTGATTCCATCACGTTCAGTTACAGTCTTAGCTGCTCCATACTCCCTGTCTGGGATCATTCCATCAGAACTTGCCAGGCAAGGCTTCTGTTTTTCCTCATGTGCCCTGGAGGCAGCCGCAGAGAGGTGGAGGGTCAGAATGCAGACATTCGTGTCCGCAGCTGCTCTTGTGGTCTTTTGTTTTAAATTCTGTGCCTGCTTTGAATCTTACAGAAAGTGCAGTGAGGAGAATATGACTGCCATCCAACTGTGTACTGAAGTGTGCAGTTTAAAGACCCTCCAAGGATTTCAGACAGATTCTGAGCAGCCTACAGTATAATTCTACTCTAGTGATTAGTTTAACAATGCTGACTGATCAATGATCGCCACAAGCCCTTATGCAACAGCTTTGGATCCATCACCTTCCCCACCGAGGGCAAAAGCCTCAATGCTGCTAGCAGCACAAATGGCAGTACTCTAAGTGCATACTGCCAGGCTCACCCCTGTCCTTCACTCTCCACAGACATCGCCACATCACCTGTGACTTGAAGACTGCAGCCACCTCATGAGGGAGATCAGGAGACAACTCTCCTTTCTTTTAAAATCTCTCCGCAATTCCATCCTTATTCTCCTCCTTCATCCATGGAGAGGGCAGCATGATGCGATGGCAGAAACAACTGTTTAATGGGCTTATCTCACTGAGAAGCCTTGGAAGATTTCTTCGTCTCTCAGGTTCTCATTTTCCTCTTTGGTAACACAAGGTGCTTGCTTATTTAGATGCCTCCAGGGTCCCTTCCTCTGTGTCTCCTTGGACAAAGCTCAGGTGTCCCGCCATGCACTGGACAGCCTTGCTTCCCTGGCATCATGAATTACCTGCCCCCCCACCATTCCCCCATCTTTCCTCCTAGCACCTCAATCTCCAAGGATGCCTCCCCTCTGCTTACGGAGGCCTTTCTTCAACGCTGCCACTCGCTCATATGTGACAAAGGAGGCTGTGTCTTTCTTGCTTATCTTAGGTATCTCTAGAGTATTTTTAAGCAGGCAAGGGCTTTCAGCAGAAGGAATAAAGTGTAGCCCTTGCCCCAGTAATCCTCTGGTGTTCTAGTCCTCAGTGCTTCTTGGGAAAGCTGGGTAACACCAATTCCATACATCTGATTGCACCCGAGCATTTCCATAAAGCCTCCTTTGTGGAAAGAGACCACAACCCCATCTCTTTTTTTGGAGGTACAATGGCCGGGGTGCACCATGTAGCCCCATGTGGCACAGACAGAACCAGATCAGACTGTAGGAAAGGATGAAAGGGGCTCCTAAGAGTCAAGTCACTAGAAGCAAAGAGGAGTCTGAGCTGGAACTGGTGCCCCAGAATCAGTGCCAGGGCTTAGGGAAGACGGAAGCCATGTGATCCAGGCTAGTTAACAGACACAAGCCCCAGGGGTGCCGGTGAAGAGAGCGGGCTTCATAGGAGCATCTCTGTAGATTGGCTGAAGCTTCCGCATCAGCAGCAGAGACACCTGGGACCAACAGGTGAGGCTCTGACGTGGTTAGGATGGGACAGCTGGCCTAGAGGAGCACCAGCAGGCAAGCAGGGACAGGAAAAAGCAGCACCAAGAATTCTTGGACATATTTCCAAGGAACTCTTTGAAAGATGGACTTTCCAGTGATGATCCATATTAGATGCAAAGTGGGGGAAGCGATTCTTACTTTATTGTAATTCAAGTATCAGAAGAAATTGGGCCTCACTCTGGGGTCCCACACTGGAGGCCTGGGACACTGGGCTGGGTTCACATCTCTTGTCATGCAATGGGTCTTATGCACAGTGGGTACTCAGTCAATCTGTTCAATTACCCTTATTTTATAAAATCCAAGATTTTTTATTCACTTTATCATTTGTGGATAAATATACCAACACAGGCTGGTTCCGTTTATTGGAAGACCTTGGTATTTCCTGAGTCAGGAGGTTCCTGAACCTCCCTGCCTTGGAATTTACCACACTTCTCCTCCCATCCCACCCTCCCCAGGGTCTGTAACCACAAGACTTGAGGTATCGTTAAAGTACTTTCAGTTTAGCAGCTGAAGACTGAGAAGAGAGGCTTGTACACAGCTGTGGAAACTTCAGCCCCAAGAAAACACCCTGCATACAAGGGCAGGGTCATCCTGGGCCCCATCCTCAGCCCACCCTCCACCCTAGCTGGGGATCGGCCCCGCCTGACTTCCATGTCTCTGCAGAGTGTTTCAAGCAAAGTCTGTTTATATCATTTCAATGGAATATGGCTGCTCACTGCTCACTGCTGAAAACTTTCAGATAGATTACTAACAATTCTTCAAACGTGTTTGAGACCTTCAAACTTCCTCTTTGCCCCGCCCAGACACCTCATCTCAATCACAAAGAACTTTAACTCTCATATAGGAATTTCATCATTCTGCTCTCCAGAATCCATGCTTTGCTCATCAGGACAACACTTACTAATGGGTATGCAACTGCAAAAAGGTACCAGAAGCTTCCCCAAGAATTCCATTCCCTAAGTCTGTGTTACTGTCACTATTCATCAGGCTAGAGAAAGTCCTTTCTTAAAACCACAAAATCTGAAAGTATTTTCTATTTAACTCCCAAGAAATGATTCAACAGTCTAGAAATGATTCAACAGTCTACCAAATACATGTACAAAAATGTTTTCTACCAGATCAGATCAATGTATTTTGTTGATGTAAATGTGAATTAATGAATTCCTAAGCTTCATATGGATTCCTAAGCTTCATCAAGGTCGACCTATTGTTTTCATCAAACTTGCCTCAATTTAAAGCCCAGGGACCTTAATTCACACAGTGGTGTGAAAGTGGTGTGTGGTAGAAAGTCATTTTGGTTAGAAAAACAATTTTCTAAAAGTAAACTAACATCTTGGAATTGGGGTTCTACTGGAAGACCTGACGCGCAGCTCAAACTCATGGACCACGAGATCATGACCTGAGCCGATGGTGGATGCTTAACTGACTGAGCTACCCAGGTGTCCCGGGTTATCTCCATTTTTTAGAAAATAATAATGATATAATAATAATAGCAATCGCTTACGCAGTATTTATTACATGCCAAGCACCCTAAACACCTTACACATATTAACTTATTTACCCCTCCACAATAACCTCCTGAGGTAGCAGAGTTTTTGCATCGCACAATGTCATCAAGTACCATTCATATCAACTAAAAAGTGACTATAGCAGTTATAGGTTCTAATTTCCCCATCTTACAAAAGTTCTTGAATGAGAAAAACCTCCTGGTGCAGCCAGCCAGCCTAGCTCTCTGATTACACAGCATCACATGCTGGGACACCCAACACATCTCTACTCTCTCCAGGTCAGAAAAAAAAGAGTCACTTATTCTAAGCACAGGACTTGTTGTATACTCATATGCACATAAACAGGGAACCCACAAGAGCCCTCTAATTGCATGTTTTTTTTTCTTGTAGCTAGACATATTGCACAGAAATTGCTTTGCTTGAAGATATTTTAAATTAGGGAGTTTGGGAGTCAATAGAGGTGCATTTAAATTTCTGAAAGCACTTTATGTGCCTATTTGACTATCTTATTTTTGCATATTCTTCCAATATATTCATATGTTTATTTGAATTAAGATGGTTAAAAATGCACATGTTCTTTTAAGCATAACTGATTACATGTAAAGGGATCAGATGGAGGGGTGTTCCTTCCTGTACTCTGAAGCTTGAAGGCTCAAAACTAAAAATTTCCAGGATTTCTAGCAACTCAGGTCCTCGATGCAAATTAAAGCATCTGCTCAGGGCCTGGAAGGAAGGTGGCAGTGAGATGGAGGGTGCTTTCTGCTGCTGCTGCAGCTATTTCTGCTGGCAGCATGGTCATGGAGGCCAGGACTCTCCTGCAGTGGCACTGCACTGCCTCAGCCCGCAGACGCAGCAGCAGTTTCCTAGTCACCGATGCAGCCAAATCCATGTCTTCTCAGTTCAGTGCTTTCTGCAGCAATCTCCTGCTTGTCCACCGTCCCGGGACAGCAGAGGCAGCAGTCCCCTCGGTGGTCAGTTCTACATGGCATTCCAGAAGTGATTCCTGGAAGGTCAGCCTGGAGCCTACTCCTCCAGCCCTGCCTGTGTACCCAGTTCCCTGTAATAAATCTCTTCCCAAAGAAAACAGCTACCTTGGGGCACCTGGGTGGCTCAGTCAGTTAAGTGTTCGACTCTTGATTTTTACTCAGATCACGATCTAGTGGTTTGTGGAATTCAGCCCTACATGGGGCTCTGCACTAGCAGCATGGAGCCTGCTTGGGATTCTCTCTCTCCCTCTTTCTCTGCCTCTCCCCAACTCACATGCTCTCCCTCCCTCTCTCTCAGAATGAATAAATTAGAAAGAAAGAAAGAAAGAAAGAAAGAAAGAAAGAAAGAAAGAAAGAAAGAAAGAAAACAGCTAACTTGGTTCCCACAACCAAACTTTAAGAGATAACAGATAGCAACTGCCCAGTGATAAATGTCCAGAAATCTGCCTATGATGCTCAATATTTGCAACCAGAAACCAGGAGATATCTTTCCTGGCAGATGTCAGAGAGGGGGACAGTGTCTGAGCAAGTCTTGACATTCCATTAAAACAGCACATTTCACACTCAAAGGTACTATCCCTAGAGGCTCTTCAGTTTTGCTGAGCTGAAGCCCATTTTCTAACAGACCTGTATACTTTCTACATAAATACCCCTGTTTCTCACAGTTGATTTCCCACCACTGCCTCTACTAAAAAATTTTAAAGCAGAAGAAAAAAGAAAGACAAAGGAAAAAGAACAAAAATCTCAGCAGAGGTAGGGAGACTTCACAGAGGAGTTTCTTTCTCGACCCTGAAGACAGTCCTGGGTCCATTAGGCTCTCTTGATCTATCTTTAGAAGACAGTTAGCCTGTAAGAGTTCTAAAAAGCCTGTCTCAGTCTATGTCTGCCTTCCAGAATCTGGCCTCTCATTCAAATGAGAACCAAACCACTATACAGGATTATTCTATAGATTCAGACAAAACGGATGACTGACAAAATGAAAGAATTCAAGTAGAAGATGATAGTCCATATCAGACTAACATACAGTCAAGAAATTCACTGGTGCCAATAAGGTTCACAGCAATATGTTCATTATAAGGATTTAAATAAGGCATCAAGTCATCTGCACATTTCAATTCATAAATAGGACTCCCCGTATACAAGATGGAGAGAAGCCACAGTAAGCACAAAACATTATTTGTGTTTGGTCTAAGAGATCCTCTCCAGCTACCGAATTTCACTAAGCTTAGAAGAGCTCTGGGGCACCTGGGTAGCTCAGTTGGTTGATCGTCCAACTCTTGATTTCGGCTCAAGTCGTGATCTCGTGGGATCCAGCTCCTGCCCTGCTCACCTTTTTTTTCTCTCTCTCCCTCTCTCAAAACAAATAAATAAACTTAAAAAAAAAAAAAAAGCTCGATGACTAATACCTAGAGTGTCCTCTTAAGAAAATACATTTTCACCTCTGGCTCCTGAAGATTCTAAGAACTGGCTCATATACTCAGGTCTAAGGGCAAGGACTTAACAGAATCTCAATCATACAGTGAGGTCATTTATTAGAGCTTATTCCACACCATCAGCCCAGAGAAAAGGCTGTTTTCTTTCAAGATCACATCTCAGAAATACTCTCTGATGAAGGAATAAAACCCAATCAGCAGACTATTGCTCCAGCCATCACGTGGCTCTGTTTTTTTCAGTATGACCAATTCTGTCACCAGCAAGATAATTTTCAGCTCTATGAGAACTCGCCTATGTATCAGAAATGTCAATGGTTCCACAATTTATGAACTTACTCTTTTGGTAAGATGCAGGGGGAAATTATGCAATTACCAATGGTGAATTGAATGGTGAACTGAATCCTTGACCCATCTGAAACTCCGATCACATGATGGGAATGCAATGATCACAGTAGACAACTGGCACATGTAAATGCTCTCTTTTTAGCATAAAATAATTACCAAAACACATGGAAAATTCCTTAAGCATCAGATGAATTAACCTACTCTGTTCTACGTTAGCTATTATAAGAATTTTAAAAGAAGGCAGGAATAAAATACATACAATTAAAAGCTCCTTTCTTATCCATCTCCAAAACCACAGCCCCTGACTTTTGGTTCAGGGAACTGCAGCATTGATGAAGTCATAAATGTTCTTTCAGAGTTCTAACTAGGGTTTTCCTTATAATAAGATCCCTGGAAGAGAGTTCAAAAGAACCCACTTAACTCGTATCAACTTTTGCTCTAGAGGGAAGAGTTCAAAGTTCCAAGGCACTTGTAGAACTCCCCAAGCACTGCTCTAAGCCTGACCACTAGAGTCACTAATAAGCTTTTCACTGAAGATAACAGTAATGGATATAATGGCCAGGTCACTAAAACACAGATAAATGAAAGGACATATTATTTTAATGGGTTTTTCAGACATAATTTACATGCTATGTAGGTGATATTTAGTAAACTTAAGAGGGTTGTACAACCCTAATCACAATCCAACTATAGAACATTTCCATTGCCCCTGGTGCCAATTTGCCATCTGTTAGAAGGTGGATGAGGACTGTAAAGTATCCTCCAAACTGAGAAGGCACTTTGAGACCAAAAAACAAAGCATGCAATTCCATATAGTTTACACACAGAGTTTTACCAGGGTAACTTCCTGACAGAGAGGACTGGGCAGATGAGATAATTCACGGCTGCACAGTTATTCTCCTCAAAGTCCAGACCTTAGTCTAGATTTTTCAGAGTGAGAGGATGCACAGAAGGGTACTGTAGTGAGAATCAAAGTGTTCACGTACACCTAATTGACAGCTAACCTTTAATTAGTCTTGTGGTGCCATTTGTACATTAGGAATGGGAGAAACGGTGTTATGTTATCTTTAAGAAATTTATGGAGGGGCGCCTGGGTGGTGCAGTCGGTTAAGCGTCCGACTTCAGCCAGGTCACGATCTCGCGGTCCGTGAGTTCGAGCCCCGCATCAGGCTCTGGGCTGATGGCTCAGAGCCTGGAGCCTGTTTCCGATTCTGTGTCTCCCTCTCTCTCTGCCCCTCCCCCGTTCATGCTCTGTCTCTCTCTGTCCCAAAAATAAACAAACGTTGAAAAAAAAAAATTAAAAAAAAAAAAAGAAATTTATGGAAGTTCAAAGCAAGCCTCTCCACATTCCAGCCTTGGTGGGCATTTCTAAGGTATGTATATTAATCTCCAAGGGACCCAGATTATGGAGCATACATGAACAAGATGGATGGCCAAAAGATGGAGTCAGTCTTGTCAGCACTCCTACACAGTCAATCCCTGTTCCCACCCCCCCACCCCCCCCACCCCCCCAGCCAGGACTGGGAATCTGCTTCCTTAACTTTACTTTTTATAGATTTATAGATGTACTTTTTCTGGAAATTTCATATAAATGGAATCCTGCTATGTGTGGTCTTTTGCGTCTGGCTTCTTTCAATCAGCACACAAGTTAGCACACTACCTGCTGCCTGTTTTGTAAATAAAGTTTTATTGGAACACAGTCACATCCATTATTCATTTGCATATCATCCCTTGCTGCTTTAGAACCATAAAGGCAGAGTTAGGAAGTGGCAACCGAGACCATGTGGTCCGCAAGCCTAAAATATTTACTATCTAACCCTTAAAAAAACAAACTACTGACTCATGGGGTTTCTGGGTGGCTCAGTCCATTGAGCCTCCAACTGGCTCAGATCATGATCTCGAGGTTGGTGAGTAGGTGCAGAACCTGCTTCAGATCCTCTGTCTCCCTCTCTTTGCTCCTTCCTCACTTGTGTTCTCTCAAAAATAAACATTAAAAAAACCCAAAAACTGCTTACTCCTGACTCAGCATATTTTTGATATTTATTCATGTTTAGCATGTATCAGACATTCCTTTTTATTGCAGAGTAATATTCTATTCTATTAATTCACTGCATTTTGTTATTCACTTATTGATGAATTGTTTTTAATTTAGGACTACTGGGAATAATGCTGCTATAAACACTCATCTACAAGTCTTTATGTGACCATAAAGCTTCATTCCTCTTGCATAGATATCTAGTACCCAGGAATGGAGTTGCTGGATCCTGTGGTAATCTTATTTTGAAGTTTTTAAGAAACTGGCAAGCTGTTTTCCAAAGTGATTCTACTATTTAAATTCCCACTAGCAATGTATAAGGATTCCTGTTTCTCCACATTCTCACTGCTCCTTGCTATTTTCTGTGAATTTTATTACAGCTATTGTAATGGATATGAAGTCACATCTCATTGTGGCTTTAGTCTGTATTTCCTCTAAAGGGTAATGAATATCTTTTCATGTGCTTTTTAGCAATTTGTTCATCTTCTTTGGGGAGACATCTATTCAATCTTCCACACGTTTTTACTCTACTTGTTTGTCTTATTATTGAGTTGTAAGAGTGCTTTATATATTCTGGATAGAAGTCCTTTATCAAATATATGATTTGCGAATATTTTTTATAGGCGTTTTCACTTTCTATGGGTGTATTCACTTTCTATGGGTGTTTCCATTTTTTTCTATGGGTGTTTTCACTTTCTTGATGGTATCCTTTTAAGCACAAAAGTTTTCACTTTCAGTGAAGTCCAATTGATCCTTTCTCTTCACCTGTGGATCTTGCTTTTGATGTTGTATCTAAAACTTCTTAGTCCAATTAATGCACTCAGACTTCTGCTGTTTTTTATTGAAGTTCATAATTTTAGCCCTTATGTTTGGGATTAATCTGTTTATAGCCACCTAATTGTTTCCAGCACCATTTGTTGAAAAGACTATCCTTTCTCCATTGAATTGCTTTGGTACCTTTATAGAAAATCATTGGACCATTGAGGTCAGGATTTATTTCTAGATTCCTGCCCCTGTTCCATTGATATATGTAACTATCCTATGCCAGTGCCAAAGTATCTTACTAATTGTAGTCTTCTATTCAGTTTTGAAATCAGGAAGTCTTCCAACTAGTTCTCATTTTTCAAAATGTCTTGGCTATTCTGAGTTCTTTGCATTTTCATAGGAATGCTGGCAAAAACAAAACAAAACAAAAACAAAAACCTTGCTGAGATTTCTAATATATACATTTAAAGTTACATACTTTTTTCAGGATCAGTTTGTCAATTTCTGCAAACAAGCCTATTGGTATTTTGAAAGGAATTGTGTTGAATCTATCAGTTTACTTCCTTTCTTCCAATCAAGATGACTTTATATTATCTTTTTTTCTCTCTCTTATTGCACTGAAGATACACCACTGCAATGCTGCATAGAAGTGGTAAGAATGAACATCTGGATATTGTTCTTGAGATTACCAGAAATATTCATTCTTTCACCATTAAGTATGATGTTAGCTGTAGATTTTTCATAGATGCCTTTTATCAGGCTAAGGAATTACTCTTATTTCTAATTTCTTGGATGGGTATTGGATTCTATGAAATGAAATTGGATTCTATGAAATGAAATCTGTTTCTATGGGGATAATCATATCATTTTTATTCTTTATTATATTTATATAATGGATTATATTAATTGCTTTCTGATGTTAAACCAATCTTGCATTTCTGGGATAAAGCCCCCTTGGTCATGGTATTTAATCTTTTTCATAAATACTTGGATTTAGTTTGCTAATATCTTATTGAGAATTTCTGAATTTATATTCATGAGAGATAATAGTCTGTAGTTTTGTCTTCATATGTCTTTGTCTTGTCTTGGTCTCACATTAACACTGGCTTTATAAAATGAGTTGGAAAGGATTTCCTCCTCCATTTTCTAAAGATTTTATGAATAGTTGACGTTATTTATTCCTTAAATGTTTGGTAGAAATCACTTGTGAATGCATTTGGTCTGGGATTTTCTTTTCGGGAAGATTTTTAATTACTAATTCAATATCTGTTACTGATTTGTTCAGATTTTCTATTTCTTTTTTTACAAGTTTTTAAAATATTTATTTTTGAGAGAGAGAGAGAGAAAGAGGGAGGGAGAGGGAGAGGGAGAGGGAGAGGGAGAGGGAGAAGGAGAGGGAGAGGGAGAGGGAGAGGGAGAGGGAGTGGGAGAGGGAGAGGGAGAGGGAGTGGATGAGGGGCAGAGAGATACAGGAAGAAACCAAATCCAAAACAGGCTGCAATTTACACAGGGCCTGAACTCACGAACCGTGAGACTCATGAACCGAACCGTGAGATAATGATCTGAGCTGAAGTCTGATGCTCAACTGACCGAGTCACCCAGGTGCCCCCCCCTTTGCCTTTAGTAATATTGTTTTGTTCTTACATTCTCTTTTGCCTGATATTGGTAGAGCGAGCCACTCCAGTCTCTTATAATTACTGTCTGAATGAAATATCTTTTCCATTCTTTTACTTTCAACATATTTGTGTCTTTTAATCTAAAATATGTCTCATATATAGCATATGGCTAGATCTTGAATTTACATCTGCCATTTTGCTGTTTGTTTTTTATTTATGCTGTATTAGCGTTTTGTTGCTGCTATAACAAGTTACCAATTTAGAGGCTTAAAACCACATAAATTAATTATCTTAGTTCTGACATGGGTCTCACTGGTCAAAAAGCAAAGTGTTATCGGAGAACCCGGGTGGCTCTTGATTTCAGCTCAGGTCATGATCTCATGGTTCGTGGACCCAAGCCCCATATTAGGCTCTGCACTAACAATGTGGAGCCTGCTTTGGTTTCCCTCTCCCCGCCCCCCGCCCCCACCCCCCCCCCCCCCCGTCCCCTGACCACACACACACACACACACACACACACACACACTCTCTCTCTCTCTCTCAAAATAAATAAACATTTAAAAAAAAAAAAAGCACGGTATTGGCAAAATTGCATTCCTTTCTGGAAATTCTAAAGAAGAATGAGTTTTCTGGACTTTTCTTGCTTTTAGAGTCTGCCTGTGCTCCTTGACTCGCAGCCCTCTCACATCTTCAAAGCCAGCTATGGCTGCCTGAGGTTTTCTTTGCTCTGATCACTCTGACACTGACTCTTTAGCCTCCCTCTTCCACTTTTACAGATGCTTCTCATTATATTGGGCATACCCGAATAATTCAGGATAATCTTTCTGATTAGCAACCTTAGTTCCAACTTCAATCTTAATTTCCTTTTCCATGTAAAATCACATACTCACAGATTACATTAACTAAGGTGTGGACATGCTTGGAAGCCATTATTCTTTCTACCACAATGTCTAATGCCTTATTTTTGTTCCTTATTCATCCTTTTGTGTTAAATAAATCTTTTATAATATACCATTTACATTCCGATTCCGTTTTTTTTTTTTCTTTTTTGACTTTCATGCCCTCAGCCAGGATCTCAACTTCAGGCTACCTACAATGTTGGTATTCCCTGTTTGTTTTCCACTGAGATAGCTAATCTTTCTGACAACACCCAACATCAAGGATTTTTTCCAGTCTCCTATGTTCCAAATCAGGTCATCACCTTCCAACAATAAAGCTGCTGGTTTTCATAGCTTGCCCCATACCAAAGGAAATGGGAAGGATGGAATGAGAGCATCCCCAGGCTGAATTGCCATAAACTTCCACTGTTCTTACCTGTGGTTCGGTAGTTTTCCTTTAATAAAAGCATCCCAGTTTTTTGTATGGCTGTGGTTGATTTTAGGAGTCCATAAAATAATGGTTTTGATAATTATGTCCAATTTTATCCTTGCTTTTTGGGCAGAGAAGCTACCAACCTCTTCATACCACCATTCTCATGTTTTTTTAAGCATGTAAATTTTTAGCAAATCTTACACCACAGAACCTTTATCTGAAGTACATAAAATCACCCAGTTTCTGAATTTGATAGCTTTGTAGTGGAAACAGAGTCATACACCCCCTAAAAACCTAACTACATTGAAAAAAAAAGATAACCTAACTTTGGATGCCCTTTTTTCCATTTATTTTATTTTTTTTATTTAAAAAAATTTTTTTTTCAACGTTTATTTATTTTTGGGACAGAGAGAGACAGAGCATGAACGGGGGAGGGTCAGAGAGAGAGGGAGACACAGAATCGGAAACATGCTCCAGGCTCTGAGCCATCAGCCTGACGCGGGGCTCGAACTCCTAGACCGCGAGATCGTGACCTGGCTGAAGTCGGACGCTTAACTGACTGCGCCACCCAGGCGTCCCCCCTTTTTTCCATTTAGATATGTTACATCATTTCATAAGTTGACAAGAAGAGTATTGAGGTGACTGGCAACAGCCTCATATTATTAGCAATAATTGTCCAAAGGCTGAGTTTAGTACCTATAATTTTTATCTGAATTTGAACAAAAATACCTTTGTTCCACAGAGTTAGCACTGCTTCTCAAGATCCTTCTGACTAATGAAAAAAACCTAGTGTGTCTGATACTATAAACATACCCAAATAAAGTATAATCATTATGCATAAAATTTAATCAGGACTTAAAAACATCACAAATTGAATTAAACCACATTGGAAACTATTCTGGAGCACATGCATAATCACAGCGCCAGTATAGCTGAGTCCAGCCCTGGATATGGTCCAAGATACTGCCTATAAAAATCATCCACAGGAATGTCAGTCCCAGCAGCTGGACTGGTGATATACTAGCATGGCTGGGGCAGTACAGGGGGAAGCCTCAAGGAACTCTTGTGTAAGAAAATCCCGCGTGACCATAGTAGGTACAATAAAGTGACTGGAAGCTATTCAGACGTCTTAGAGATGTTCTCCTGTGTTCCAAACTTCTGCCTCTCCATTCTCAGCATTCTCTATATCCAACAGAGCCATCTTTTTGGGGCATAGGTCAACCAGACAGTATGAAAGTGTCAATGAACAGGAAGCATACATTAGTCCCAGGCACCAAAACATGGGGCTTAATCCATTTTCCATCCTGCAACTCACACTACAAATTCATGTAACAGCACCTTTCCTTCTGATTATCACTATGCTAGGGGAAAACAAAGTTAATTCTCAAAATCTCCAATAAATTAGACATAATTATTCCTTTTTTGGTTATGAGGAAACTGATGTCCAAAATTTGAGCAAGTCAGTGACTTAACTCAGAATTCAAGGCTATACACACAGGCAGTGAGAGCACCTGTCTCTTGATCCACTGAAATTCATGACAGCAAAAGCCACATCAGATGACCCTGTCTTCGACAATGGCAACAATTTACACTGGCATGTGTGACAGTTTCAAAATAGAAGGCAGCAAACATAATTAGTATTATTAAGATACTAGTTCCCTATGGACCCCAAACTCAATCTCCCTTGCACCCTATCCAGAGTGGAATACAGGCAATGTTTTCTAACTCACAGTATAGCCAGGGATCTGCCTCAAGCCCTTTCCAAAATGAAATAAGGTGTAATTAAACAACCTCAGGGGATGCCTCTCCAAGGGTGAATGAAAGAGGCTGCACAAGCTCATCTAGGAAGTACATCTAGTCCCTTCTCTGGTTCTTCCCACTTAGATTTCTTGTTGACATCTAACACTTAGCTAATTGTGAATTGAGATCGTTATAGTATTACTAACTCGTTTTTCAGGCATTAGACTCACACAATTGAATCATCTGCATTGCTTCTTTCTTTTTTATCATCTCCTATATACCATCCATCAAGAATGCCTACACTAACATTATTCTTAGACTCCTTCCCCTTCCAGAACAGTCCTAGTGCAAGTCCTACCATTACTACCATAAAAACATACTGGCAAGACTCTCACCTCCTCTGTCCCCAATTACCTGTCATTATACACAAGAATCTATTGCAATGAATACCACTATATACCACGAATTCATTTAACATAGTTATTTCTAATTCTCTTGATTGTACCGAGAAATGACACTCCTTTCATGGGATGACCACAGGATGACAAACAATTGATATCTTTGCAGTTATTTTACTAATTCTTGCCCATATAACAATCAGTAGGGGGTGCAGTTTGCACATATGCACACACACACACGAGTGCAGTAAGTGAGGCAGGAAGAGATTAGAGGGAATAAGTGGGTGACAGGAGAATGCATTCATTCCAGTTGAACACTGGTCCATTATGATGATAGGGGCTGGAGATCTAATGGTAAACACAACACTCCCTATTCTTAAGAACTTTATAAATCACGTGGACAAGGGGAGCCTGGGTGGCTCAGTTGGGTGTCAGACTTCAGCTCAGGTCATGATCTCATAGTTTGTGGGTTCAAGCCACGCATCAGGCTCTGTGCTGACAGCTCAGAGCCTGGAGCCTGCTTTGGATTCTGTGTCTCCCTCTCTCTGCCCCTCCCCCACTCTGTCTCTGTCTCTGTATCTCTCTCTCCCTCTCTCTCTCTCAAAAATAAACAAACATTAAAAAAAAATTAAATCATACGGATGAAAACAGCTAGTAGCAACGGCCAGAAATATTCACTGAGCACTTAGCTGGTTCCAAATTCTGGGCGGGGAGAACTGCCATGAATCATCTCATTTAATCCTCCTGACAACTCTGTGAGGAAGATACAATCATTATCCTCACTTTAAAATGAAAACAATGAGACTTAGAGAGGCTGCCCTAGATCATACAGCTAGACAATCAGCAGAACTTAGAGGTTTATGTGACACCAAAATCCATTCTCCTGAACACTTTTCACTACTGACTCCTTACAGACACATTCTTCACTGCTCTAACTGGTATCCCTTCTCTTTAGGGCCCTCATGGCCCCTTTTCCTTGAAGAACTTCTTGTTCCACTGCCAGAGCACCAGATACCGGGAATCAGAGGCTACTTTTCCAGAGAGCACTGTCCTTGAGAAAAGGCACACAGCCTCTCTTTCCCATCCTCAACAAAGTAACAACGGAAGATCAAATCCTCAGGATGAGCCATTAACTCCTGAGAGGGCAAGGGGCTTCTTCACTGTATCCTCCACCCACCCCATGGTGCCAAGAGGAAGAACAGACACTCCGAGTCCATCACAGATCTTGACCGAACTGTCTTCTGCAGTTGGCAGCCTGAGTGTTTTCAAAACCAAGCCTGGAAGTGCACTGAGGATGGCTAGGTGGTACTAAAGCTATGCTTTAAATGGGTGAGTCGTAGGGTATATGAAATATATCTCAATACAGCTGTTTAAAAATTTCAAAACAGCAGGGAAGCCAGCCCATCTTTGAAAATGAGAGGCTATCTCTAAGTCACCATCAAGGGGAGGTGAATGGCAGAATATATTTTAAGGAAGTGCATGGTAGGTGGATTTTAAAATGACAGAGTAAATAAGTAAAATTTGGTTGGTGAAGTCAGGGGTTTATTCTACTGGCCTTGATGTTTACCTGAAGAAATGTTTCGGAAAACAAAGAAATAATGTTCAAACTGCCCGAAATGTCTTCCTGTGTGCCAATCAGTATCCAAGTACCCCTCCTCAGGAATGCTTTGGTGCTAAGTCCTTAGCCCCTGCTGGGAAATTAAACACAAACAATGAAACACACACAGGACACCAGGAATAAAAGATAGTCTCTGAAACCTCCAAATGTACAGAAAGTGACTCAATCTGGGAGGGAAGGAAACTGAGATTCATATTTGAAGATGGTTAGAAATTAAAAATCACTGGCAACCAATTAATTAATTGCATACAAGTGAACTGCCTACCAATTGTTTAACTGTCTCTTGAAAATATCAGAGGTATATGGTTCTGAAATACTTTACAAAAGCAACCAGGTTTAATAGAATGAGCACTGGACCAGGAGTCCAGAGAACTGGACTCGAGTCCTATTTCCGGAATTTATAACTGCCTATGTGTAAGTCACTTTACCTTGTTTAGCCTGTTTAATTATACACAGAAGAGGAATTTGTATCTGCCTTCCCCCTTCCCAGACTTGCTGTGGTGGACACACATGTCATTACTTATGAAAGGGCTTTGGAATCATAAGGTATAGGACTGTCTTTCTAAACCCATAATGCTAGGATAGAAAAAAGGAAGTGAGGACATCACTGACAAATCTTTAACACTGCATTGAGGAAGGTAAATTCGTGGAGGCAGCAGATACCAGCCTTTGCTAAAACTATTTGCTTTTGGGCGCCTGCCTCTTGAGGGGACTGTGGTTTGTGTTATGCATGATCCACAGAACGATCCACAGCAATAAGGGATATGACATAACATTATTTGCCAGATGAAGGTTTATCCCAAATGCTCTACCACTATTTTGAATTAGTTCTGAATTGTGTACAAGATCTTGAAAATTAGATGCAAGACAAAGAAAACTCTGTGAAGAGAAGGAGGATTATAGGCAATGTTGCCACTCAAATGCTAAAAACTATCTTTAAATACCTACCCTCAGACTCCTTACAGCTGATGATCCAGTAATATCTGAACAAGGAGACATTTAGCCTCCCACAACTATCTGTTACATTTATTTAAAATGCACACACACACACACACACACACACACACACACACACAACAATACTATTATTTTACTCTATTTCTACTAGTCTATTTGGGGTCTTCTGTAAGTTTATGGCACCTGATTTCTGAAGCCACTTAAATACAATTTGCTTCAGTGTAGGTCTTTCACCACTTCTCATTATGATGCCCGTGTAGAAATTGTGGCAATATTAATTTAGTCAAATATGACAGATGCTGCCTTCACTTAATCTAAAACCAGCTAAATTCCTAAGACTATCACACACACCAGGGAGCCTGTGCCCATAAAGAATAATTGCAGATCCAGAGGAAAAAACTGTCTCCAAGTTAAAAAAAAAAACACAACTATTTTCAGAGAGATCTAACTAATTTGAAGGATGTATGAAATACTCTGAAACTATATTAACCTCCTCTTTCAGGGTCAGGCACTGAAGCCTTGTTATTTTGCTTCTGAGATATTTTCTCCTGGTTTCCAAGTCCAAAGTTTTACAACATGGCCGATAATTATACTGATTATTATCAGTTACCTGGCATTCCCATCTTGATCATTTGAGATTTACTTCATGCCTGTTCATCTAATCTCCTCAACTGGATCGTCAGTATTTAGAAAGTAGAAAAAATGCCTCATACTTCATTTTTATCTTTCCATAGTACCTGGAATGGCACAGAGCGTACACACAAAGATCTAGAGAACTAACTGAAGATTAAATAAAATCAAATAAACTTGTGCATCATTTAATCCAAAGAGCAGGAAAGAATAATATTTTTAAGCCAGGCAGAGATTTCTGAATCTCGATACCAACCTCTCTGATGAATAACTAGATTCAGACCTTCTGTTTAAAAATTCAAAGCAGCTGACATTTCTAAGAGCCTTTCCATCAGAGCTGGGTAGTAAAAACATGGCAGCTAGACTTCCCACCCTCTCCTACTCCCCAAAATTTGTCTGCAAACCCCATCCCTCCATAGTCCCCTCCCCTAATATCATTGGCCTGGTTTCTAGTCACAACATTTCAAGAGCCAAGTTTTTGGTCCTAGAATCACAAAGTCAGTATATAGAGAATACAAACCATCTACCAGTGCAGAGTTTACTAGCTTCTGATTCAGAGCTTTGTCTGACACTTCTAAAATGCACCATAATTCCAAGAGACCAGCACTTCTGCAGAAGGGCCTTAAACTGAGGCGGTACAATTCCCTGGGTAGCTGAGATGCTAGGCTAAGTGTAATGTGTCACAAAGGCCAGCTTCAATTTCATCTCGAAATGGTAATTACAATTTTAAATTCAGCATTACAGACAGACAATAGCTACACAGGGAGGCTCCTTTCAGTTTGCAGAAGAGCCATTAGATTCCTTCCTATTGCTAAGCAACAGTTGTTAAAATCAAACTGCTCTCAGCTCTCAGTTGAAAAATCAGTCTATTCAGTTCAGAGCACTACAGGTGAAGGGAGAAGAGAAAGACTATTTAGAGATCTTGAAATATAAAGTAGATTTAAGCTACATGTTAACTTTAGATATATTCTTCAATTTCAAAATATTTGGTAGGGAATACGCCCAGGGTGCTCTGTCTCACAGGGAATAGCCCAGACATGCTTCTCTTTCCACAATAAAAATATGCACCTTAAACTCAATTTGATTATGAATAACCTGGCCATGACACTACCTGTAGTTACCTATTGCTGCACAACAACTTACCCTATAACTTAGAGACTCCAAACACATTTATGGTCACATAGGTTCCTCAGGATGAGGTTTTAGAAGTGGCTCAGAGGGGTGAGTCTGGCTCATGGTTTCTCATGAGGTTGCATCCAGATGACCACCAGGGTTATAGTCATCTAAAGGCTTGACAGGAGCTAGAAAATCTAAGTCCATGCCCACTCATGCAGCTGTTGGCCAGAGGCCTACTTTCTAGTTTCTTGCTAGCCTCATGGGCCTCTCCTCATGACATGGAAGATGGTTTCCTGCATCCCACCCCTGCCACCCCCAAACAAGCAATCTAAGTGAGAATGACCAAGTGAGAGGTCAGTGTGCTTTTTGATGATCTAGGTGTCAAATTCAAACATGATCACTTCTGCTTAATTTTATTTGTTAAAAGCAAGTGACTGAGTGCTACCCACATAAAAAGTTGAAGAAATTAAACTCCACCTCTTGAAGGAAGCAGTATTGAAAGCACTGGGGGGCATATTTTTAAAACCACCAGACCACTCAACAGAAATGTTCATGTCCTTCTCCAAACAAAATGGTGGCACTGGAGAAACCCAAAGGATGAAGTTCCAGCCCTGCTCTATATACTCAAGGCAGAGGTTGGGATTGATAATTGGTGCTGTACATCCTCTGTTCATTCCCCAGATGACAGGATTCAAAGCAGTCACTTAATACCTATGTGACCTTAGATAATTTGCTTAACTCTCTGTATCTTAATTTCCTCCACTGACAAGAAAATATAATGCCAGTAACTATTTCACATATAGTTAATATCCGTAAAGCTTAAAATAGTGCTTCGTATATATACTCTATAGAATGATGTAACCTTATTGTTGCTGTTACTGTCATGTTGACTCTATTTGTATATAGAAATGCCCAATAGGGCAGCATAAGACAGGGGTTTACAAGATGTGGGTATGACTTTGGGAGACGCTCTGCAAAAGCCATCCACAATTACAATGATTCACAATCAATAAAACAGACTAATTACATGCTAACAAGTTGCTTCTTCAGGTCTTCCCACCAATTGTAAGGCTCGAGGCCACAAATGCTGGTAAGAGAAACAACCTGAACCAGACACTTTGGGCTGCATAAGGTTAGGACACGTGCAGGACCTGTGCTCTCAGGGGATATTCCTGGTAGATGAAAAGCCCATTCCTCTCTTACCATAGACTTTAGAAGCTTTAAGATTCAGTTCACCTGTGCTGACTTGCACCATTAACTGTGCACAAGCAGACATTTCTATATGTTACTTCTACTGCCACACTTAATCTCTGATATACTACTTTGAAAAAAGTTGTAACTAAAAGCTTATCTCATCCTTCTTAAAGTATGGAGCTGATGCAATATTACATAACCACAGTAGTATCACTGCTTATTTCTCCCAGTAGAAAATTCACTGGGGCACCTGGGTGGCTTGTTCGGTTAAGCATCTGACTTTGGCTCAGATCATGATCCTGAAGTCTGGGAGTTCAAGCCCTGCATGAGTTGGAGGCTGCTTCAGATTCTGTGTCTCCCTCTTCACCCCTCACTCACTCATGCTCTTTTCTCTCTCTCTCTCTCTCTCTCTCAAAAAATATAAATCAACATTAAAAAAAGGAAAGTTCACTGAAAATTTTCACTTTTCATTACATATTGTTGGGACTGCTAATCTTAACTTTACAGAGTAATGATTTCCAATTTTTTGTAGTGTTGACATGCCTATTACTGATTATTTGCCTTCTTGCATTTATTACAAAAGTTAAAAAGAAACCAAAAAGTCCAGGAAGCCAGAAAATGTTTTAGTTTTATATGAGGATTATTTTTGTTTTATGATCACTGAGTCATCATTAGTGAAATTATTTCTGACTCATCAGAGATTACATTCTCTCATTATTAAAAGTACTGTAGTGTATGTTAATTTTTTTAATCTGTAATCTTCAAAGATTCAGGAGTCCTGGGTTTAGATTTTTTTTTTCTCTTTCTAATTAGTCTCCTCCAGCCTAAGATTTTTCACCTTCAAAACAAACAGGATTGCTTTACTATTAGTATCTTTTTCACTGTGGAGAAGCTCTACAGGACCAGGATATAACCCTGGAAATGCACTAAAGGGCATATCCTGAGCATTAAGATTCTATCAGACTCCTGACAAGCCTACAGGATGCAAGCCTGGCTGGCTTCATGGTTTGAAACCTGGAATGCATTGTGCCCTAAGCTTAGAAGGGCCCACACTTGGTTTAATGCTTAACTATCACTGTCTTAAAATTCTTTATAGTTTTTTAAACAAGGGGATGAGCACTTTCTTATTGCACTGGCCCCTACAAAGTATTTAGCCAGCCCTGGCAATAGAACATACCTCCTTGAAATAGTGCAGAACTCCAAGAGATGAGAACATACCAAAGAAAAAAGACAACTGGACAATAGGGAAAGGAGGAGATAAATAAGAACTTTGACATGGTGTGTTGCACAGAAAATGAAAAGATGGGGAGAGCCCCAAATGAGAAACACTATATGCAGCCAGCATTCTGACCTTAGATTTCTGAACGCCGTTGCTAACTTGGGTTAGATAGACAGCCTGTTTCCTTCGATGCCCTGATTACCAGGACACAGGACACTGGGAGACTGAGAATCAGATCAAGAAAGTGAGCACAGTCTTTCCAAGGATGGCAAATAGTAGAGCAGTTATTCTTAGCCTTATTTCAGTTTTCACACAATTCACATTGCAGCCCATTTCCATCAATAATATCTGTTTTGGAGTGCCTGCCTCTGGGAGGAAGCCGATCAGAATCCTCAGGGGGATAAAGGTATTTTAAAGAAGTCCCTAACTGTTCTCATTCCACCCTACCCACATCCCATTGAGAATCACTGCAATGAAACATCTACATGATATTAGCTTTCTGAGTTAGAAACAGGAAATCAATTTGTGATTTCTGCCTGCATTTACAGTTTTAGCTTGTAAAACAGACACTGGAAAAAGCCCACATCCTGTGCCTTTCTTATAAGATCACTCAATAAATAGATAAGCTACTTAAACAGAGCTGAGTGTTCTCACAAATCCTGAACCAGACTACAGATAGCAGGGTATGTATGTGACATTCGCTTAATTCATGGTAATCAACATCCTCCGGAAAATTTAATCCACTTCTCAATTCAGAGATAAACGCTTCCCCCGACCAGATGCTATTACTGTACTAAGGCCCTCGCTTCTGCAGTCCTGTGAAGGAAATCACAGATCCTCAATGCCCACGGCTGGCCAAGTCAGAATTGACCCATGGATGACTAATGTCACCAGAGCTCATCTGTCTGGAGTCACCAGCTGCTGAACCTGTCAGGTGAGGGCCAAGCACACCTATCAGTGGGAAGATGAAACAGGTGTGTTGCAGACAAAGACAGGAGGGAGAATCAGTAACAACATCAATTAATTTGAGTTTCCCAAGATCTTGTTCTTTCTGAAGGAGATGTGATGTGGGATTAGAGGAACCATAAGGACAAGGAAAGCTGGAACTTGACAGTGAACAGATCTGAATGAGCCTCATTCTCAGTAAGTGCAAGTACCAGGGCCAAGCCCTCTACCACGCTGGGTCTCACACTTACTTTAAAATCTATAAAACTAGATGGAGAAAAATGGTACCTGCTATTACTTCTATGGTGAGGGGGTGATGATGAGGCATCCTTCAGATCTTCGAGATAAGATTACCCAGTAAAAGCCAAAGTAGTCAAGTGGAGGAGAAGAGATGGACTTCCTGTAGAGCAGCTGGGCCAAAGGAATAGGAAACGGTCAGGGAGAGGGTCCTTAAGAAGATCAGGAATCCATTGCTAGTATGTAGACATGTCTCAGGAAATCTTATCTCCGTCAATCTACACTCCAGATGTAAGTGATTACAGGAAATCTGAGGTCACACACTGGTGGTTCACAGCCAAATATGGTCCTCAGAAGTACTTTGTTTGACCTGGACAGTATTTTTAAAGTATGAATTCACTTCTAGTGTTTAAAAACAGATTTCACATAAATATCCAGATTTCTGGCTTTTCTTTAAGAAAGAAAACAGATATGACAGCCCTAGTCTGTGTACTCTCATGGCAAAATCAGGGGGAGCTGAGCGGTGGCTGTCCCCCCTACGCATGGCATCAGCTCTCCAGCCCATCCTTCCGTTACCTGCCTGGCCCTAAAATGGATGAAACTGTAATGCAATCAAGTGGCAATTAAGCAATGTGAGTGAATTAAAGAAGAGAACAAGCACAATCAACCGTATTGTACTTGTGCAGTGGAGAGACAGTAATAGAGGAGAATGGTCTGCATGGAGCCCGGGAAAGGGCAGGACAAAGAGTGTGAACTTGGCAATGCGACACAGTCAGGAAAGAGGGTGCCCAGGCCAGCTGGAATCAGAATCTGGGTCTGCTTGAAAGAGTATCAAAGACATATGATGAGCAGAGGAGGTGTTCCATGTGACCTAGCTTACTGTAGGGCATCTTTCCAGGAAAAGAATGCAGTGACCACCTGACAGGAGCCTTCCTAGCTGCTCTTCAGCCTGGTACAGTTAAAGATGTAACTTCACAGTTTCAAAACTCTCATTGCAGTGTGTGTGTTTAAAAATAAGACTTGGAATCATGGTTAATTTAAATTTGGTTTGCCAAAGCTCTTTACTTTTCATTAATAATAGTGATAATAATGTTTTACTTAAAAATATAAATTAGATACATTCTAACCCCTAAACTTCAAATAGCTATCTATCTTCGGTGAAATAATGAAAAAATGTTTTTTAAAATATTTTGGAAAAACACAAAACAATGGAAAATATGTCCCAAACTATGATACCTCCTATGGGGCAGGGCAGGGGGGGTACTAACAAACAAAAAAAGAGTCATTTATATTTAGGAATAAATGCAACAAAACAAATGCAAGACATATGCTGAAAAATTAAAAAACAATGCTGAAATGAGAACAGATCTAAATAAATAAAAAGACATTCCATATTCATAGATTAAAAGACTAAATATTGTTAAGATTGACAATTCTCCCCAAATTGACCTACAGAATCAATAGAATCACTATAAAAATTTCAAGTGAGACTTTCAATTTCAGCTCTGACATGTAAAGAACTTAGAAGCTAACACACCTGCCCTTACAAGAAGAAAAGCTGGAAAAACTGAAAATCAATGACTTTTCTTGGCCACATCAGAAAATTGAGGCTGTAGGACAAATGACCACTTTCAAATCTGGAGGGACAGGTACATCCCGAGAGATATCGCTGATATCTGCTTATCTGGTGTAGAAGTCGCTAAAGCCATGAACTGGCAGCAACAGCAAATGGTCATTTTGCTCAACGGCTAGAGGCTGAATGTGGACCAGCCTAAGAGTAGAACTGCTGGGGACTACATTCTGAGGGGCCCGCATACTACTTCTGGCTCTTGCAGGTAAGAGAGAAGAGCACCGTTGTGAAATATGCCCAGAGCCTTCTCTGTAACAAAGATCTACTCTCCAGGGAAAAAGACTGTCTAAGCCTTACCCAGCTTGGGGAAGAGTATCCCTCCCACTTCCTGTCTTATCTAAGGAGAAAATAATGGGGGCACCTGAGTGGCTCAGTAGGTTAAGCGTCTAACTCTTGATCTCAGCTAAGGTCATGATCTCCCAATTTGTGAGTTCGAGCCCCACGTGGGGGCTCTCTGCTATCAGCACAAGGCCGCTTCGGATCCCCTGTCCCCCTCTCTCTCTGCCTCTCCCTTGCTCGTGCTCTCTCTCAAAAACAAATAAATAAACATTTAAAAAATAAGAAGAAAATAACATAGTCTAGAGGGGTCAGAGCTTTGGTGAAATAAATTGGGAATGCTGTAACCAGAGAAGGAACAAACACACCTCCTACACTCCAGCAGTTCCCTGCTACTATCTACTATTGACTACACTGACTTGAGTGGTCTGACAGAAGAGAAAACAGATTATGAATAATCTACTTTACAAGCACCAAGTAATCACCAGTAAAGAACTCACTATTTCCCTAAGCAATTGTAACTGTGCCATTAATTTTTCTCTAAGTACATTCAACCATTCCTCTATTTTGTTAATTTACCTTGACTTGCATAGAATGGTAAAACATATAATCTGCTCATGGATAATCAAGAGTTGCTTGTGGTAACTCCACTGCCATTACTTCTAGTCTCATAAAAAGAACCCACTTCACACTTCCATATGTTATTTGAGATCATTTCATAAACTCTATAATTAACCCTAGAGCTTCAGGTGTGTAGTAAGTACAGTGACGTGCCTTGATATGTGTATTCATTGGATTTGCATTTCTATTCATATCTTCACTATATCCAAACTGCACCTGCAGATTCCCTGTATCAGCATCCATCTGAAATGCACACAGTTTAGTTTCTACTTTAATGCAGAGCTTCTAAATTTGAGCAGATGCTTAAAATACATATTGCAACCAGTGTAGTGGCACACAAGACCTTGTCGATTGCCCTTCGTCTTGATCTTGTACAAAGTTAAAGCTCCACTCCAGGACAGGGCACTTATTTGACTGACTGAGGATGACTGGTCCCCTACCCCCAATTCCCTCTCCCCAATGAGCAACATTTCCTATAACTGCTGTAATTCCAAGAATGACCTGGAGCGGACTCATAAGCAGATTTACCAGGAAGCCGATGACGCTTAAGCTTCTGAGCTTTCTTCCAAAGCCCTGGGAGGTGCCCTAAAGGTTGGTACTTGTGATTTTATATTCTTTTCCTTGAGATAAATTGTATAAGTGTTAGGCCCCCAAATTCTAGATCCTGCCATAAGTGGGCCCAATGTAACTTGGCTGCCAATCAGAAGGCAAGTGCTAAATAAGCTGTTAAGTCTTCATAATATGAAGTTAACAAGGATTGATTTAGGGTTGCAATCACGCCCACAGAATGGGCCATTCATCTCCAATGAGGAACCTCCAATAGAAGCAAAGAGGGTATGACACGGAAGGAGAGACTTATCTATCTTTGGAGAGGGTAGGGCTCTAGGTACTAAAATAAAGCAGTGGGTAAAATCCATGCTTTTCCCATTGTATGTGGAAATTAGGCAGGCTCAGACCCCAGGGAGTGGATCCCAGACCATCTTCCACAAATAAAATTATCTTTCTCTGCCTTTAGGGCCAAGCATGTGCAGCTTGTCTGGTGTCTTTACAAAGAAAAATTTCTGTCTACTTTCTTGCTAAATTTGAAATTTCTTTTAATGAAGTAGCAAAACCTTCCAAGCAATAATTAAAGAGAAACAGCTTAATCTGCAAATGCCTGGAGTGAATATTTGAAAACATAATCATTAATTGGCAGTTCTAACCCAGAGTTGGGGGTAGGGATGGGGGTGTGAACGTGGGAGAGGATTAAAGAAGGAGGAAGCCTGAAGACAGCCTGAAACATGGAAGCCCAATCTGCAGACCACATGGCCTAACTGGGCGGAACCTTGTTTCCTACCATGGGCTGGGACACAGCAGACCTGCACCATCAGGTGGGCCCACATTATAGTATACAAGCAGACAGGAGCCTGTAAAGGCTGATGCAAGCACAGTGTTCACTTACTTACACAACCTCTCCTTCTGCTTGCCTTGGTGACTCCTTAGGTTCTAGAGTGAATCTGGGATGGCGATTCCTGAATCAGAGGGTGGGCACAAAGTCTGGTTTGGGAGTTAACCACTATCTAGCACTCCCTTCCCGTGAACACCTGAACATCTGGGTCTAGCCCTTCACAGGGCAGTTAATACTCTCCCTGGCTTGTCAGTAAGTCTAGATCTTTGCCTTCACACCTCCCTGTTTCTGCTCCCAGTCCACCTTCCCCAGCCACCTGTGCAACCAGCCCTTCTGTCGAGTTCTCCAGGAATCCCCTACGGGGATCCATGGAATGGCTGAGCCCCAGGAATATACTGGCCTCCATTCCAGAAGAAACCCCCTTTCTTACCACCATTAGCTATTGCAACTGACCCATGTGCAACATGCTACCCTTACAGTAGGGCCACAGACAGTGCCAAATCCAATCTTTAATTCCTTTACTTCTAAAATTGAATTATGGGGCACCATCACATTACAGGCAACATCAGCAGCACCATAATAAAAAAAGCAGTTTGCTCACTCAGGGTCAGGCTACCCTGCCCTTAGCCACACTGGCTGTGGTCAGTCACCATCCATCCCTCCTCAGCTGGCTCACTGAAGAGAGTTTTCTTCCTAAAGCTATTTCAGTTCCAGGGGAGAAGTAAGAAGAAGGGCAGCAGAAACAGCAGTGTTCAAATGGTGAGGAAGACTTTGTTGTTTTGGTTACTTTACACTCTGGCCCATTATGCACAGACAAGTCAAAGTCAGAAAGCCATTCCTGAAAGCTCATTAGAACTTTTGCTGCAATCCCAGGTGAAAAGGAAAAACCTTTCCCTACCCAGCCTCCAGCAAATGCGGAAATAGGGTCATTGTAAATTAACATAAAAACTATTTTCCTTCATGAACCATATTTAAATTATGAAACCTATGAGAAGGCTCTTTCCAAAGATAGACTAGCTTGTGATAATGAAAGACAGAAGAGAAGGTCTCAACGAATCACAGTTGATAAGCAATTCTGCTGAGAGCATAATGAAGATTCCTTTATAACTTCACCAAAAAATGTTCATTATTACAGAATGGAGTCAACAACAGAAGTCAACTGGATTGACAAGACATCAGTGCTATTACCATTACAGGCTGTCTCGTGTTATGTTGATGGGACTTTTGGGAGAAAGTTTTGAGAACAGAGCAAAAAACACCCTAATTTTCCATACCACATCAAATGCAGCATGTGTGGCAAAATATTGGAGGCAGAATGTGGTTAATCTGCAAAGATTTCCATTATATATATATATAATGTATTATATATATATAAGTGTATTATATATAATGTATTATATATATATAATATATATATAATGTATTATATATATATATATATATATATATATATACTTCATGTTCATTATAGAACATCTCTCTCTGTTTTTCAATTTAGAAAGAAGTCACACAGATAGTACCTACTAGTTACTATTGTTGAATACAGGTTCATAGGCTTTAGAAATGGACTCTTTTGGTGTAGGTGAACAATGGCTAATTAACAAAATACACCCTCACTCATGGTTCTACAAAGCATGATGATTCGAACCCACGGGGTTAGTTTAGATGAAGATACTCACAGCAACAAGGCTGTTGAAACCACATAAAGATTTGTTTTAACATAATGTCCTTCTTGCACATGAGAGAAGAAGACAGAGATAATGAATTATAATTTTCATCTATTAAAATACTGTGCCTTCATTTTAAGTACTACTTCATTACCTGGAAAATTAACCAAGAGAATTCAGAAAGCATCGTAAAGCTACTGGAAGTGAATTATGAGTCAGCTAAAGCAATAGCCCCTCCATCTTCCTTCCCTCCACAAGCCTTCCCTCCCACCTTGCATATGCTTTTAGCATTGTACTCAATTAAAAAGGAAACACTTGTGCCTGGTAATTTGGCTAAAAAGGTTAGAGAACTCCAGAAAACAACATGGGAGAAATAACACATCCTTCTGTGATACAGAAGTTCTTTATAGTATCCCCCCACACCACCTGTGTGAGACTCACCTGACGGTGCTTATTTATTTAGTTTTTTTTTTAATTTTTTTTTTTAACGTTTATTTATTTTTGAGACAGAGAGAGACAGAGCGTGAACAGGGGAGGAGCAGAGAGAGAGGGAGACACAGAATCGGAAGCAGGCTCCAGGCTCTGAGCTGTCAGCACAGAGCCCGACGCGGGGCTCGAACCCACGGACCATGAGATCATGACCTGAGCCGAAGTCGGACGCCCAACCAACTGAGCCACCCAGGCGCCCCGATGGTGCTTATTTACAAGATACTCTGTCGGCGAAGGGGAGAGGGAGATTGAAGCTTCGGCTATGAAATGAGTAAGTCATGAGAATAAAAGGCATAGCATAGGGAATACAGTCCATAATATGGTAGCTACACTTATGGTGAGCACAGCATAACGTATAGATGTTGAATCGCTAGGTTGTACACCTAAAACTAGTATAACATTGTGTGTCAACTACAAACAAGAAAGTTAAAAATAAGTAAATAAACAAATAATAAATACATAAAAGACAGTCTGATGCACTGAGAATGGGAGCTGAGAATCTGCATTCTCGATGAGCTGCCCAGTGTATCACCAACACACTGGCAGCCAAAGACCAGTGATTTAATAATATACATTGTTGTGAGTGTGTACCTGGCTGCTCGCCCCTACTCACCTGGTGGACTCCCGTGTCCTGCAGCCGCTGTGGCAATTGCAAAAGCAGAAGCAGGCGAAACCGAGCAGTGAGAGTTGTCAGCCGTCTGTCCTGGTTATTTAAAAGAATGGAAATGGCATGGTGAGGCAGATAGATCATATTCGATAATAAAAATTCTCATTTTCATTCCTGCACTGGATGAAGCCTTGGGCCAAATGCTCTGTACTGTCCTTGTTAATAGGAAAATAACAAGATTTTACATCGGTAATTCCACTCTAGATATATACCCAAGAGAAGTGAAAACATATCCAAACAAAAACTTATACATGAATATCCCCAGCAGCATTATTCTTAATAGCCCAAAAGTACAAATACCCAAATGTCCATCAACCATCAAATGGATAAACCAAATGTGCTATATCAATACAAGGGAATATTACCGGGCTACAAAAAAGGAATGAAGTTCTGATGCATATTACAACATGAATGGTCCATGAAAACATTACGCTAAGTGAAAGAAGTCAATCACAAAAAGTCATGTCTTCTATGATTCTATCCATATGAAATGTTTGGAATAGGTAAATCCATAGAGACAGAAAGTAGATTAGTGGTTGCCAGAGGCTAGGGGGAGATGGGAGTGGGGAGAGACTGCTAATGGGTACAGGGTTTCTTTTTGGGGTGATACAAATGCTCTGGAGCGAGACAGTGGTGATGGCCACCCCCATCTTGTGGATAAATAAAAACCACTTTACTGCATACTTTAAAAAGGTGAACTTTGTGGTATGTGAATTATACCTCAATATAAAAATATTTTTTAAAAATGTCCTACATCATATTACCAATAGAGTTTTCTTCTCAAAACACCTCTAAAGTTAGGATGAATTCTAAAATCAAAGGATGCTTTGAGCACCTGTTTGCAGTCCCTTCCCTCCTTAGATATTTTACACACAGGATCTGATAATGCTCATGCCAACCTCACTGTTCTTCCTCATTCAGGCTTTTAGTGAAAATAGTTCACTGTGATTCTGACTTGAAGGGTTTTTATTAGTTTGTCCCTAAAGTGATGTACCCATGCTTAAAATAAATAAATAAGAGAAGAAAAGAGCTGCTTAATACAGCCAAGGAGAAAGAACAGCTCTACCCACTCCTTTAGCAGTAGACTTTAAATATTTGTAGAGTAAGGTGGCAAGAGGACAGATGAACAGGCAAAATTTCAGCTACACACTAAGAAAATGTGTGATACTGTCCCTATTTGGATCTTCTATTTTATCACAGATTTCAGCTTCCTTCCTATGGTCCTATGTCTGTGAAATTTAGTCATATCAGAGAAGAAAGAAAAGACAGTTTAATTCAAGATAGGATTTACAAATACTGCTTATATAAATTACAAAACCTTATATACAAAAATAAATATATAAAAAGGGACTACAAAATAGAGCCCTGGTAATAGTGACCAGGTGAAGAGCATTTATCTCTTGCCTTGGTAGAATTTTGCTTCCATGGGCTTTGACCCCAAACTCTTCCAGGTTACCATGAACTCAAAAGGGGGTCTGTCCCATGTAGCAACAAAGTTGCCAAGGCCTGGACTGACCAAAGCTCTAAGAGTAGTAAAGAGATTTGGCTAACTCCATAGTAGACCAGGGAAGTCTTGCTTGCCACCTTCATTTACCAGAATCACTCAAATGCCAGGGTAACCCATGATTGATCAGAAGTCTGAAATCAGTCCACTCCCCAAGGGCTGGTATCATTCTGGGCAAGTCTTCTGACAACAGCCTGACCCAGGTTAGCCTCTCTTAGATCCGATGGCAATGACCACAGCTTCTACCCCATGGCCAAGGTTACAAACAAAATGGCCATTTGGAGCATATGCAGAAGTATGAAAGTCAAAAAATGTCTACATTTTACTTGGATTACTTGGGGTGAATCTTGTTCCATAACTGAATAGTTTTCTCTTCCAGGTTCAAATAACTGACTTGAGGAGAAAGAAGGAAGCATTTCAAAAACAACTGTTGTTTTCTTTTATTAGTAAAGAAAAATGTAAGCATTAACATATACTTAATTTGTTTTTAAGTATTTCTAAGGTTTAAAACATGTGTAAAGTTTGTAACTCATTTAATAGGAAAACATTATTTGAATGCATACCCTAATGGCAAGCCACTGCAAAACGTTTCAAAAATCAACTATTTTTTGAATTTTTTATTTAAACAATGGAGAGAGAAAAGATTTCTACCTTTTGGTCTGATAGTTTGTCTTCCAATTAGAGGACATTTGGTATGTTCTAAAACAAATTATGGGAGACGCTTTATAATTTTCGTAACTATAGAAAATATACCAGGTTCTACCACGTGAATAATAATGATAATTAGGGTCCCATGCAACTGGACCTTAATAAGGTTCCCCACGCATTGTGGTGCCCCAGGTGAGCCTATTTAATATAGAGTACACTGGGATTTATGACAAGGTATCAGGGCTCTGGGAACGTTTTGATAAAACCAGCATGGAGACTCTTCAACTAGCTATCACCTAAGGACAAGCCTCTTGATTCATGTTACTCCAGACACAGTGCAATGCCATAATGGGGTCAAGTCAGTATTAGTTATACTAATGACATATTCTCTAATCATCTATTACTCCACTACTTGACACTGACATTGTTTGCTTCCAATGAATTTTCATAACTGAGACTAAAAAAATATTTTGGGAGTGAAACAGTAAGGCGAAAGAAAAAGTTAGAAGCTAGAAACCATCTTTCACTTTTATATTTCCACGCCCCCTTTCTGAGCTCACCTACAGGCTGACGATAACGGAGGTGCTGAGGAGTTGAGGGTGACCGGCAAGGTGAAAGTTCTGAGCTGTCCGCCACCGGGGAGCTTTCCACTCCTGCTCGGTCCACTGGTGCAGACTCTAGGACAGCTGCTTGAAAATAGCATGAATGTTAACAAGAAGGCCATGAATTCAACACCTCCTTGTCAGGGTTATGCACAGAAACACAAAGGTTCGTTATGGAGAACAGCCTTTTGGATTAGTCTACATTTTAAAAGGGCTTTAATATGAAATCAAGTCATTCCTCCTGGCAGAGTGCTAATGTCACTAAATCTAAATGCAGTGTCTTCTCTATCCCTGTCTTGCTGACCCTGCTGAACCTGGCTGACCCTACCCAGTCCTTTCCATCCAACACAACAGCGGATGTTAAAAAGACCAAGGGAAGGACACCTGGGAGGCTCAGTGGGTTAAGTGTCTGACTTCAGCTCAGGTCATGATCTCTCAGTTTGTAAGTTCAAGCCCCACTGTTAGTGAAGAGCAGGTTTGGGATCCTCTGTCTCCCCATCTCTCTGCTCTCTCTCTCTCTCTCTCTCTCTCTCTAAAAATGAAATAAATTAAATAAATAAATAAATAAATGTAAACATTAAAAAATGGGGGTATCTTGTGGGTTCCCTGCCTTCCAGAAGAGTGGGGGAAGAGGGACTTTTCCAGATTGTGTATCAGACTGGGATCAAAATTGGGACTTCATCTAATTCTTTGCTTGGGTTGCCCCCTTAAGTCAACTAAAATTTGAATCTCTACCAATGTGTCTCCCAAGAAGCTCTGGGGACTCCTAAGGATTGAGAGCTGCACTGCCCAATATGTTAGCACTAGCTAAGTGTGTCTGGGTAAATTTAAATCAAAATTAACTGAAGTTACATTACTACTTCAGCTCGTTACTTGCACCAGCCATACTCTAAGTGCTCAGTACCACACGTGGCTGGTGGCTACAGTACTGGACGACATAGATATAGAGCATCTCCGTCCCCCCAGAAAGTTCCATTGGATAACCCCAATCTAAAGCTAGTGGTCAACAGGAGGCAAGTGGAAATTTTTAGAATGAACTGTGGGGAGAGTTAAAGATCATTTGAGCCTTTTCACTGCAGCTAAGATCCTCTGAATAAAAGGCACATCATTCTAGGGTCACATTAGGCTATTACTGATAATGTTTCTGTATCCCTCCCACTGGCTTATTAACCAGGTAAAACTACAACTTTGTGGATGTTCTTTCATGGAAAAGCACTACAAAAATTTCAAAAATTTCCAGCAACTTCTGTATTTCTGCTTCCTTGGGCTTTTCGGTAACCACTAAGAGCTGTGTCACCTCCACTAACTTCACATCATCCCCCTCCCCGCCCCCCCCCCCCATCAGCAGGACTGTTCTCAACTCAGCTCCCTCTGCCATTCCATTCAAGATTTCACTCAATAAACCCTTCTAAAATCCCTAACGACTTCTTGCATGTGATTTACTTCTTTGGAAATACGGCCACAGTTCTGTTCTTTTGAAACAGAAAGGGGCCAGGGAAGGGAAATGCTTAGGCTCTTTCCCTGAATGACATAATTACAGTAAAGCTGGCAATGATGCAGGATACAGACAAAAAATCAGTGCTTAGCTGTGAGTTTTATTATTTTCTAAATAACTCCCTCAAAGTTCAGTAATGGAAGGCATCTGTTTTGCAAGAGCAAGCAGAATATCAAATACGTGTCCTTGGTCTGATTCAACCATTCACTCCTCTGAGGCAAATGAAAAAATCATTTAGTCAGCTATACTGAACCCAAAAAACTTCCCAGTGAGAGAGATGGTCAGGCTCCGAATATGCCCTGAAAGAGCAGGAAAGCAAAGAATAACACTGTAAGCAAACAGGCAGCTACAGAGAGAAGAATCCATGCCAGCAGGGTGGGGGAAAGAAGCATTTCCTTCTGGCATGTTCACTTTCAATCAAGTTCCATGCAAACAGCTTTGCTTTCAAGACGAGTAGGCAGATGTGGGCTCAAAACAAATGCTAAAATTGGGAGCACTTTCAGCCCACAGGCAGGCAATTTTCAAGCTAAGAACACAGAAACAGACACTAGCGATGCGGACTGCTCTGCAAACGTTGACACTAGGTTGCACAGCCATGACCCAAGTGCACGCTGGTGGGTAAGAATCCCAAACACAGTGAGCAGTCCTGTGACCTTTCCCTCTGCGCCTGCCTCTGCTCTGATTTTTGTTGAGATCCCACCATCAAGCGGAACACAGATGTGAGTTGGGCTAATATATGCACTTTGTAGAAAAAGCGAGGGTAGAATATGGTGGGGACTGCCTGATAGGAAGAAAGGAGGGCACTAACGGGTAATAAGTGAGCCTGGAACAGATGTGGGGACTGGGTTGGGGGGAAAATAAAGTGCATTATTTTCCCCTCTGAAGTTCATCGTCTTGCTCACTTTGAAGGACAGTTCCTATTTCTCTTCTTTCCCTTCATGTCATTTGAAGTTCTCTTGCCAGGAAATACTGTGAGGTTGGCATTATCATTGCAATGGCAATAAAACTAGACAAAAGTCACTTGCATTTTTCAAGCGGTATACCCCAAAACTGTCTAGCTGATCTAGTGAGAGAGACCTATGGCCTCAGTAGGGACCTAATGGAGGAAGCTGTATTACGGAATGAGGTTGTATGGAGTTGTATCCTGAAGTGAAAAGCCAAAAATGTATAAACTGTTGGCATGAGATTCTTATTCAAGTTTGCCAACTGTTTTAAGTGTTAACATTATGCAAAGCACATGCAAACATCTTTCAAATTAAAGACAGATCAGTGTCTCCCTTTGCTTTGCCAATTAGAATTTTCAAGACTAGACAGCGGAGTTAACACAGCAGCATTCTTGGCTTCTAAAGACATCGTGTACACACACACACACACACTCACACACACACAAAACACACACACACAGAACGTGTCAGACTGATGCTGAAGTAAAGCATTTTTAAACTTATTTATTTATTTTGAGGGAGGGAGGGGCAGAGAGAGAGGGAGACAGAGAATGTCAAGCAGGCTCCACTATGTGAGCACGGAGCCCGATTTGGGGTTCGATTCCGTGAACCGTGAGAACATGACCTGATCCAAAATCAAGAGTCCCTTAACCAACTGAGCCACCCAGGTGCCTCTGAAGTAAAGCATTTTATCCATGACTTTCTTAGGGCTATTCATGGCCAATATTGCCCACTTACCAATACAAAATAAAAGAAAAATCTAAGTCTATGATTCTTTTGTTTCACCTCTTCAGAAAAATGCCACAGAGCTGCCTGGCCTCCAGTGTTAATTCTGAGCTTTCTACTCACAATGTTTCCTTTATGGGAATGCATAGGATAAACTGTTCTCCAGTCCCAGTAGCAAGAAAAAATGTGCCTGTACACCAGTCTATTCTTAGGTTTCAATATGAATCACGTAATTGATTACTTTCAGAACCAAAACCAGGGCAACTCTAGGAACTGCAGAAGGCCACAGTGTTGTGTTCACTGTTCACCAACCATACCCTTGGCTTCATCCAATTTTCTGCATTGCCTGATTCTCCTACCCATTTTATTTTTAATCCAGCTGTACCATGTTCCTGTTTGAACTACCACCTTAACTACTTACTAGGAACAAGTGGGAACAATATAGGAAGTAAATACATTAAGAGTAATCAGAAGACAGCTACAGAAAGGGAAAAGAAATAAAGATGTAAAGAAGTAGCGTGAAAGGAATGGAGGGTGATCAGTGAGTGATAAGGGGGTGCACAAGTAGCAGATGTGAGCAAGAAACACAGAGGGGAGAGGAGCTGACTTCTCTGGAGGAGAGGCTGGCTGCAGGGCACTTCATCAAGTGCTATGGGCCCCACGTGATGCAGTCCTGGAACCTCCCTATCACCCAGAGAGCAGCTCTGCACTTAACAATGAGACATTTCTAACTCACGAACCACGTGGATAAACTAACTCCTGAAAAATCTAACTGCAAATCATTTGTTTGGGGGAAATCCAGTGAAAATAGGGGCATTAAGCCCTCAGCTATTTTTCTAATGTGGGAAAGAACCTAATGTTTTTACCACACCACTCTTCATAGGCGTCCTCCACTTTCGGCCACTGGTCATAAATGATCATTGCTGCCACATGACAAGCTCTCCAGCTGCCACTAGCTGTGTCAACAATGATCGTACCTCAGTCCAACATCTGCACTGACCAGCCTCTGCAGACTTTGTCAGTGTCCTTCCTCAGGAACTTGATACAGTTCTTTCTCATTTATCTTGGTCTCCCTGAGTCTAACTTGATCCAGGGGAAAAACTGCTAATTCCTACCAGTAACCACACTTCCATCCTAGACAGTAGGGCAAACAGGTTTTGTATGACACTGGACCATCACTACACACCCTGGGCTTGGGCTCTGAAGACCACAATAGGGAAGTTGGGGAACAATGTCACAGACTGTGGGCAACAAGTTAAACTGGAAGGATTAACCACAGCAGGCAGTGGGCAGCTTGACTGAAGACCTCTAGAACAATGGCACGTATTTAGATCAACCTCAGATCCATGAATGTCTGACACTAACATGCTTATTCCTAAAGCTCTCCTCACTCAAAATAACACAAGAATCCAGACTTAGCCCCAAACTTCTCCTCTCCTATTTACTGCAATCCAATAAAGGAAGGAACAGAACTTCCCATATTCTGGAAAACTCCTGTACTTCCCAGGGCACCCTGCCCAGGTCTGTGATAAATTTCCTTCAGTCACACTCTCCACAGAGGTTCCCAAGCACTGGGGCTGGATCAAACCCCAGATGCACTTGTCAGCTTATGCGCTGCCTCATTATTCCTGAGAAGAATCCATCATGATTCTACCAAAGCTTGTTGTTCTAATGACTTTTTAATTATCTTCCTTCTTTCCTCCTCCTTAGTTGCTAACTTGTCAATTTAAAGAATTTCTTGTTTAAGAGGGTGTTACTTTTGATGATGACAACCATCCAGTTAAAATTCCATTAAGTACTTCACTCGGGAAGCTTATTTTTAAATTATCTGAGCTAAGAAGTACTTGGAAGCTTTAAGCTGGTTGAAAAGCAAGGGTTTATGCTTCCATCTGGGTGATCCTCCTTGAAATTTGTGATCTTAGATTAAATGCCCAATTTTTTTTATGTTATCAGTAAAGAAATAAGTTATCATTCAGAAAACAAAAAGCTATTTGCTAATTGGCTACGAAACCTTTTTTATTTTCATCACAGAAACACTAAAAGCAACAAGGATCACTTCCTCTGACCCCTACATGTACCAAGCTGCAGAAGACAAGGTGACATAACACAGGACTCTTAGTTCACTGAATGTTTTGCTTGGTTCATTCATTTAACAAAAATCTACTACCAGCCAGGCACTGGCCAAGGCACTGAGAGTACAGAGATGAACAAGACAGACAACTCGCTGATCTTATGGAGCTTACATGGAGAAAGACTGTCCAGGCAGAGGGAAAATCATGTGCAAAGTCCCTGAGGCAGAGATGGTTGATGTGTTACTGAGACACAAAAAGAAAATCCATGTGACTATATCCTAGTAGATGAGGGAGCATTATAGGAACAGGGGTTGGAGAGAGAGACGATCCAAGTCTCATAGGATCTGGAGGCCTTGTGAGGGAGAATGTACTTTAATCTAAGTACCATAGAAAATCATTAGAGAATTTAATCAGGAAAACATATCATCTAATTCACTTTTAAAAAAAAAGCACACACATTTTGGCTGTCATGGACCGTGAACACTGTCTCATATTTTATTTCTCTCCCTATATCCCTATTGTAATATGAAGCACTGCCTTGATAACTAAACCAAAGAAGCCATCTTAATGTTTCCAGGCTGGGTCATCCTTAGCAGGGGAGGCTGGAAGCTGTACAGATATTCAAGGCAGACACTGGAGCAGAAGGCTCTGGAAGGCCCAAGCTCAAAGAACAGAGTGCCCACCATTCACCTCTACACAGAGTATCATGTTAGGCTCTTTATCCAACCAGCCTTAATCAAATTCCATGAAGAATGTTCCAATAACACCATTCAGATAACGTTGTTCTTCCATACACAACTGACTATAATTAGCCTTTTACTGTAGAAGATCTCAGGACAGCTTAAGTTGCTCTCTTTTCCATACAGGCTAGAGTGACTTACAGGAATTTCTCTTCTAACTAGCCATTGTATTCATTCTACTTTCTACAGGGAGGTGGGAGGGCTAAAAAGAAAGGGATCTAGGGTTCTAGAAGGAATGGTGGGGGAGCAGGTGGCCAGCAAACACGGGGTGTGGCAGCTGGATAATACCTCTTTGAATACTTCGTTTTAGCTTGTTACACAGATCCACGCGGGGATTATCTACATGCTCTTCTACAGATCCCGGGCTTTGTTCTGGAGAAGGAAGGCCTCTGCTAAGATCCAACGGTACTTTACCAGTGTGCGGCGGTGGGGATGCAGCAGGGCTGTGGGTGGTGGTAGGGCTGCTGGACGCTGAGCAGGTGGTCAGGTCCAATGCTCCTATCCTTGAGTTCAATGGAGAAGTCAAGGACAGCTTTCTGGCCCTCACTGGGGAGGACGTCCTGGACACAGCCAGTGGTGGTGGGGAAGAGAATTTGCGACACAGGCGTGGGGATTTGCCATCTACCAAATGTTCACCTCTACTGTTCTGGCTGGTAGCAAAAAACAATTCTAATGACCTAAAAATAAGAGCAGAAGCTATTAACAGATTGTAGCCAAGTGAAAACAATTCCCCTGATGTTATTTAAGAACATACTCTCTCCATTAAAAGGCCACAACATCATGGCACTTCTGTTGTCTTCATTTAACACTACCTATATACCACACATTTGGCAAAGGAAGACAGACACTTTTTTAGGCCTTGACTAATCCCTTACTACCAAACTGTGGTCCAAAGATTAGTAGCACTGGTATCTCTGGGGAGCTTGTTAGAAATGCAGAACTCAGGCTCTGCTCTAGACATGCTAACTCACAGTCTGCAGTTTAACAAGACCCCTGGGTGATTCTTATGCATGTTAAAGTTTGAAAAGCACGACTGTTAAAAAAAAAAAATTTAAAAAACAGGAAAGCCTAAAACAATGGAGTTAGCTTCCAAGTAATCACAGAGCCGGCAAAGATGACAGGGAATTTAGGGTTCTCAACTTCGTCCCTGGAGAACTCTCTGTGACCTCCACCCACCCCTGCTACAGGTGGGGTGTGTAAGTTCCCAGGCAAGACAATCCTGCTCTGCAGAGCAACTGCTCATCTGCACGGAGATCCAGGGACTAGGGGGCAAACTTTCAGGACAGGCAAATCCTGGGCCTACCTGACGGGGATGGAGGTAAAAGGCCTCTTGTATATGTCGGAAAGTTTCGCCAGCACCACAGCTGCCGTAGTGAAAATACGATAGGTGTGCAGAAAGGTATTGAGGAAATCAATACTAAGAAACCGCAAGTCTGTCAGCCGCTCCAGAAGGCGCTCCACGCTGGCATAGCGGATCTGGGGCACTTTGCAGGAGTTGAGTGTTTTACTAAAGCAAATGTCGGTGTCATCTTTATGAAGACGGGCATCAGACCTACACACAAAGCAGGAACATAAGAACAAAACCAGGACATGGCTTCCTCTCAGCCACTGAGAATTTCCGTTTTCGGAAACACACACACATATGTATGTGGGCTTCCCGTTGTAGTTGATAAAATACGTTGACATGACTTATTACATAGGCAGGGCTATAAAAACATCAAATATGCCATTATAATTTAGAAAGGTCAGAATTAATTATGGAGAAGGTAATAATAACTCATTTCACTCTGTGGACTGCTTCTGCAGGGCAAGAAAAATATTTTTTCCTCAACCTTTCTGAGTTCTTGGCTGAACCGCTTGTAATAAAAGACAAGTTAGCAAGAGAAAAACAAACAGAAGTTTATTAACATGCATACCTCATGTACACATGGGAGATACCGGGAAAAAATGAGCAACTCCAGAGGTGGCTTAGAATTCAGGTTTAAATACCATCTTAATAGGGAAAAGGTTGGGGGGTGGGGTGGGGGGAGAGATGGTGTAGGCCTCTCAGGGGAGAGTAAATGATTTTTAGGAAAGATGAATGGGCCCTTAGGAGACTAGATGGGAGGTAGGATAGTTGGGGACAGTTCATCTAGGTGTGATATTGACTCCTTGTCTCCTCCCCTATAATAAAAGTCAATCCTCCCTGGTTGATGAAATTCTCAGGGAGGGGATTTATGACAATTGAGTGCCTTTTGGAGGATCTGTCTTTACGCAAATAAGAAGAGGTCAGAGTTCCCTGCATTTGCTATTTTTCAAGTGCCTACAGCTCAGTCAATATACCCAAGTAGCATGTTTTGGGGTGGTACATTCTGCTTTCACCTTTCTCCCTAGTTCAATCAAGTTTTATGAGAGAAATGAAGCCAAAAGCCCTATATAGGAGGAGCATTGCTTATACCCTTAAATCAGAATATCAGAAGTGTGCTGAAAACTAAGTCATGGGGGACATTCTTCCCACAGACCGATAGAAGGGGGGAGGGAGACACAGATAACACTGCTATATCTGTGGTTATTTTTTTCCTCACTTCTAACTTTGAGCATTTGTGCTTCCCCCCATTTTTCTTAACTACACTGACCAACAGATTACATTATTAGGTATTTTTCCCTTTAGAACTGGCTTTTTGACCAGTTCTACTGTTTTTCTATATTTTAATGTATTTGTGTCTGGTCTTAATTATTTTCTTCCCACACTTTCTTAACAGCTTATTTTTTCTTTTCTTTTTTTTTGTAACTTCTTGAACTGAATGCTTAATTCATTTCATTCTTCCTGGCTTATTAATGCATTTAAGGCTATCCATTTTACGAGTACAGTTTGATTCATAAATTGTGTGAATCGTTATGTCTTCATTATTTTGCAATATTTTGCAGTGTTAAAAGTGTCTTCATTAAAAAAAAAAGGTAATGGGAGAGATTCTCCATGAACAGTATCCACCATTGCCCTCTGCAGTGCTCTGCTTTTTATTTTTTTTTCTTATTCTATAAAACCTCCCAACTGGCTGTTCTTTAAGCCTACCAGATTTCCTGGATGCCTGAGCAGCCTCTCCAGGTGGATGAGCACACCAGGGGGAAGATGCACACAGCAGCCCTCACAATCCTTGGCTGTGCTCAGAGCCCTCAGCCCGTGGTACACATTTGTTAGAAAGGGCAAAAGAAGCCAACAGAGAAGACATGCTTGTAAGAGGACATGCTTGGAAGCAGAGGCTGAATCCAAGTGGGGCTCAAAGAAATGCACCCCTTTGCTAGGACTGCCCAGAGCCCTCGCATTCCCTTCCGGAACTCCTTGTTTCCCACCACTGCCACATCTCAGAAAATCAGTGAATCGGTGAAGTCCTGGATTTCACCACTTGATTAAAGGACATGCTGCAGGGCCAGGAACGTTCAGTGAGGCAAGTGCTTGCTGAGAATCAGTTCGCTTGTTGTGAGTGCCCTTAATTAGCCCCTTCAGCACTTGGAGGGATTTTAAATTATATATTTATTTTCTTTCAAATAAAATGGAATCAATAACTTTCTTAGCTTGCTTTTGGAAATTGCCCACTCCAACGAATGCTGGGTGCCTGCAAAAGTACTTCATTTGCAGGCTCGAAAGAGCATTTTAAATGAGCAGCTTACCCCTGCTGAGGAAGTAAGGGTGGTCTGTTTGTTTTAGCCACATAGCTGATCTCAAAAAAACAAAAGTGCGTTTTTTGAGATTCTTGAAAATAGTGTGGGGCTGTTTTTTCCACTTACTATGTGACCCTTTATCAACTTTACTTTTATGGTTCTTAATTTTCTCATTAGTAAAAAGACCTTAGAACTTTACTAAATAAGTCAATCTGTCCAGAAGATGGCTGATCAAGGTAATCCGTTTTCCCACTAAAAATCTCTATTTTCTAAGAAAGGTGAGGTCAACTATTATTAAAAGGAAGCAAGCCTTACCCTACCCTACCCTAAAATGTAAAGCACCACTTACAGGGCTATTTTCACCCAACAAATGTCATAATTTTGCATTCTAATACTAGTTTTGAGCTTTGCATCTTTTAACCATAATTACTTTACTCAAAACACTGGAATAAATGGGGCACCTGGCTGGCTCAGTCAGTAGAGCGTTGCAAATCTTGATCTCAGGGTCGTGAATTAGAGCCTCACGTTGGGAATAGAGCCTACTTAAAAACAGCAACAAAAACACTGGGAGAAAAAAGTATGTTGTGACAATACAAAATTAAAATAAAACTAATTATACCACTGTCCTTCAAAATTATGATTACATTTTCATTTTAAGAAAAGAAAATAAATTAAATATTATGAAATTATTTAATTTTCTTTTATTACACTGAACACAATGTTTATTTCCTAAGGGACTCTCAAGAAAGATATAATGCATTACTTAAGCCTCCTGTGATAATAACAACTCCATTTTGGTAAACACTTAAAAATGCAATCTTGAGACACCAAACCCAAATCACCTATTATAATTACTTAGGTTTTAAAAGGAAGTGGGTGCCTGCAAAGTGATGCCATGTCAGTAACAAGACACAATTAAGATAGTTTTTCTTTTAACTCAAAAAAATGTCTTTTTTTTTTTCATAGTATGCACTTGGGAGGCACCAATACAGAATTTAGGGTAGAACAGAGCCCCAGATGGAACTATCAGAAGGAACGGAGATTGCAAAATTATCCTCTTTCCTCTGACTGAGGAGAACCAGGCTCAATGGAAGGAATAAATAGATGAGAAGTAAGGAATAAATAGATGAGACATTACTCTGCCTTGGGAATACATCTAGAATAGTATAGATGGTCATCAAAACATCTGTGATTCTAATAGAAAATCCTTACAGCCCGAGATCCAGGTTTCTGTTCTGGCAGGAGAACAGTTCCTGCTCATTCAAGTGTCACTCTGTACACCCAAAAGCAGGGAAGTCCTGGTCTGTGCGTGAAGTAGTTACACATGAGGTTGGACATGGGTGCTAATGGAGTGACTCTGTGGATGCATCTACCAAGCTCAAACGGACATCACAGGGGACAGAATATGTGTTTGTGCCATAACCAGTCAGGCACAAAACTAAAGTTTATATCTGTATTCATTTCAAAAGTCAACAAACTGTACGTATAGCACGTGTGAAGTAGCTCTAGGGCTTTAGGAGCTTATGACTTGGCTGCAGTGTCCAACTTACATATTCTCATTCTAAAGCAGGTGGGACTTTCATGGCTGTCTAACCTTCAAGAAAGTACTTTTAAAAATGGATAAAAGGAACATACACTATTTTGTGAAATATTAATATAAGAATCCTGTGGTAGAAAATTAAAATAACTCTAACCCAATGATGTGAATTTAAAAATTAAATCACGGGGTTCCTGGGTGACTCAGTTGGTTGGCCATCCAACTTCGGCTCAGGTCCTGATCTTGGGGTTCATGAGTTTGAACCCCGTATCAGGCTTGCTTCTGTGAACACAGAGAGAGCTTCAGATCCTCTGTCTGCCTCTCTCTCTGCCTCTCTCTCTCTCTCTCAAAAATGAATAAATATTAAAAGAAGTTATAAAAAATAAAAATTAAGTCACAATTTGGACCTTTTAATACTTCATCCTTTGTTTCTATCTTAGCATCACACATTTTTAACTAATATGGTTTTAAGAAACTATACTAAATCAAAACCTTATAAAACTGAACGCTTAAAGAATCTTCACCCTAGAGCTTTAAAATGATCCTACCTAAAATGTTTCTAAATTTGACCAGTAATTTAAAATATTATCATTCTTTTATAATTTATATTTTTCTGTAGTAATTATGGCATTAGTATAATGTACTCTGCCTTCATCTAATAAAATAATTGGTAAGTTCTAAAAGTTGTACTCTGGGGATGGTACTAATTACACTTATTACCTATTAGAAGAGGAAAATTAATGTTATTTATTGCCTTAGGACAAACGGCTCAGACCTAAAAAAAAAACAAACAAACCCACATTAAAAATGCATAGAGCACAAATATTTCCTTAGTTTCATGTAACTTTTGTTGAAAGATATAACAGGAATTTGGACCTCAAACAACCAAAACAATGAGAACAGGGAACAATTTGGTCAGCTTCAAAATACTCCTGAAATAATTTCTGAATTTGGAAAAAAAAAAGTATGTAGGGACAAAAGCATTAATACAGAGAACAATGGCACATAGTCAGTGATATAATTTCTCATTTTAAACTACCATTTCCCTATTGATCACCTTAAATTATAGGATATATTTTGTTAACCAAATAGCATGATGACAGCCCTGGGCAAATCCACATAGAAGGAACAGGCAGATGGTACCATGGAAAGGCCAGTTGATTCATGTCAAGTGTCTTTGGAATCTAAACATATCTCCACAATCAAATCTGAGTAATATGATTCATACCCAGCTGGGAAGATGCCAAAAGGATCTGCCATACTTTGATCCGGCCTCTGACCCTTGGATACATCTGGCTGTCACAACTTTTTATATTGTGCTTGAAAACCTCAATAGGTTTTTTTCCTGAATGAAAGCATATGTAACAGTATAAAAAACATTTTTCTATGCTATGAATCAATAAACTATGAATTTGAAAACCCATTTTGATAGTCGTATTATTTATAATAGCATATCATGAATTATTGCATTACTGCCAAGAAACATATTCACAAAATGTAGCAGAATCCTATGGAAGCAATATTTTTGCAGGGCTTTATGTTCTCTACCAATTTGATCTTGATTAAAATGTAAGGGAAAGGATTATCACACTTACTTAATCATATGTGGCACAGTAACTTTGGAATTCTCTTCAAATACTATAGTCATTAAACCATTACACCGTATATTGTCCACACACTGTGAAATTAAAAAATAAACAATTACAACCCACATGAAAACCTAGGCAGAGCATATATTCTCCAAACTGTTTATAGCCATGAAAACAATTTAGTTTCTTATTTCATCTGTGCGCACACACACAGCAACAGGTAAACACTGTACACTGATGAGCAGATTCAATACCCAGTTACCAGAACTGTGCACTTGGCAAATACCTGAGGATAGAGATAGGGGCTTTTTTTTCCTGGAATGTATTTCCTAAGGATGCTGGCCATGATGTCACATCATCACTATTCTCTGTCAGTAGCTGTACTAGTTGAGAGGTCTGGACCTTCCGACAGTAACAGCCTCTGCGATATTCATTCTCTGCCCGAGGGTGGTCTGGGGCAGGCTGAGTAAAAATAATGGCTTTCTTGGATGAAATTCACCTTCTGTCTCACTAGCAAGCTCTGTGCCTACTTCTCAGGTGGTTTTTTTGCCAACAAATTCCCCCATTTTACTAGTGTCTCTAGCAGTTTCTATTGGCACCATGTTGATTTGATGAGGATGCGTTGTGTAATTTCTCCCGCTCTGGAATGCATAAAGCCGTGTTTATCTTTTACTCTTTTCTTTCCAGGAGGAAAACTCAGGAAATTTTGTTAATTTCCTCTGTCTTGTTTACTTACGCCTTATCAATTTAAAATTTCCCTTTGCAATTAGAGAAGGGTTAGAGAAGGATTTATTTTGAATTACACATATTCCTTTTGAACAAAATAGAAAATGAAAAAAGATTTAAGCAATTTTTAAAATCAGAAAATATTCCTAGTTACTAGGTTACCATATAGTGATTTATGATTGTAGTTAAATGGCGTGAAGATGTTGATTGGTATTGTGGGGGAGGGGATGGGAAAGAGTGCTGTTGGAGGACAGGGCTCACACACAGACAGGGAGGGGAGAGATCCTTTACCCCACTGGCCTTCTTTTCATTTTTAATATCTCTAAAGCACAGTGAGGCTACCGCTTGGGTAACCAACACAGGAAACAAGAGGACAGAGATGGTGTTTGATGAAAACTGTGGAAAATGAACAATGTTACTTCAGTTTCCTTTAACATTCTAAGCAAATGGCACAGTTACACAAACAACAGCTTTAGGATGATTTAGGATTATATTTTCCATGTTTAAATTTTTCTGTTTGGTTCTTTGACAGATCAACCTGGTCCGTTTTACATAGTAATCTTTTTCTTTCTTTCCTTCCTTCCTTCCTTCCTTCCTTCCTTCCTTCCTTCCTTCCTTCCTCCCTTTCTTTCTTCCCTTTCTCTTTCTTTCTTTCTTTCTTTCTTTCTTTCTTTCTTTCTTTCTTTCTTTCTTTCTTTCTCTCATTCTCTCATCCTTCCTTCCTCCCTCCCTCCCTCTCTCTTTCTTTCTTTCTTTCTGACTTTATTATATTTTAAACATTCTTATTTTACAGTCTTTTCCAAGTTGTCACCAGCAGTGTTAATTCTATCATTCACTGTGCTTCTGACTCTCTCAAAATAGATAATTTACTCACAAGACTTGTGATTTCTGATTTTGAGCACACTGTAATGAGCCCTGAATCGTAGAAGTGTTGCTAACGGAGTGACTTTGTGTATGCTTCTACCAAGAAGTCTTAGAATTTCAAGAGTCTCAAAAACCGCTTTTACATTAATTCCTCAGTTTGGATTTTTCATACCATGTGAATATGATACATTTAAATTTCAAATCTATAGGTTGGAAACACACTCATTTTTTTTCAAAGGAGATTTTTTTTAAACTCAGAACCCAAAACAAAGACAAACTTCCTTAATTATTTTTTGGGCTAACAGGAAGAGGTTTTGAGTTCTTATTTCACAGTTGTGATACTCTTCCAAAATCCAGGCTTTAAACAGGGAGCTTAATTCCTTTAAGGGGCCCAAGGCTGCCTCTCATTCCCTTTAGTTAAAACCCCTTGGGCTTGAGACCAATACTCAGTCTAAAATCATTCTCAGGCCTCTATGTCTTCAGCTTATAAGCTTTCTACTCTAATTTTAAGTTTCTTTGGTATTTCTGATAACCAGAGATTACCTTTTATTCCTGTAAATATCACCAATGTATTAAATTTTTTCTTTTATACTGGTTTTAAAGATTTATTTATTTAAGTAATCTCTCAACCCATGTAGCTTGAACTCACAACCCCAAGTCAAGAGCTGAACACTCTACTGACTGAGCCAGCCAGGCGCCCTTTTATTCTGATTTTATATGTTAAGCACTTCTGTTTTTATATCTAGAGAGGATCTAAATCAGCTCAGTCCTCCACACAGTCAGAATTGGAACCTGAGATAAATATTTTAGATCCAAAAGAGATTTATGTGATAACTTTTGACCATCTCATTATCCAGTGTCATACCTCATTCATAAATCTTTCTGATTTACTGTGTGAGGCATTACAATTATTTTCAATAGAAAAAAAGGAAAATTTCACTTACACTCAAGTTTCAGGAGAACAAAACATACATGTAGTCTGAACCGCAACTCAAAAGACCATGTAATAAAAATCCTCATTTCCTAGAGGCTCCATAGACAGGGTGCAGTGACAACATGAGTGTGAACAAACAGAACTCTCAGGGGCTCTGGGTCCACCAGCTCTATTTCAACGAGAGTATCCTGTCTTTATCTTGCTTGCATTTGGGACTTTCAATAATGCTGCACTGAAGAACGGGTTCTCTTCCATAAAAAGTTAAGACTATAATAGAATTTATAAATATGAGTATGTGTATGAATATATTTATATTGGAAGGCATGGTATTATTCATGACCATATAAATCTGTCTTTTAATTGTGCTGGGGAAAAGTGACTTGAGCCCTGGGAAAATGAATGTACTTCACTCATTCAAGAAGAATCGTGATAAGCAAGGTGTCACATATCTTTAAGGATGTATCAAATTTATATGAATTACAGTAAACCTTGAAATTAATAGGGTTAATAGAGTAACTTTTATGTTCACAATAGCCCCAGGTAGTTTTGATGCAACTGGTCCCTGGACAATTGTTGAAAATGACTTCTCCAGCAAGGTCTTTTGAGGATCTTGCTTAAGCCAATACCTGCTCAAAGGTCAGTAGTCTACTGTGTCACCATGCTTTTTTCTTCTGAGAAGAAAGGTTAGATTCAATTTTTCTCTTTTAATTCACCTTTTTATGTTGAAGTAAAAAATTCCCTATTGATTCCAGAGAAGCTATTTTAAGGGAGAAAGCATGTGAGAGTGCTACGGATTTGTCTACACAAGGTATACATTTTGACACATCTGCCCAAACCAAGCTCAGAGGTGAATTTTAATTTTGCATTTTAGTTAATACCCATAATTATAGACAAATCTGTTTAATATACCATTATGTATGACAGGAAGACAAGCATAAATGAATGCACTATATTGAAATGAATGGTCAAATCCTCAGCCTCAAATTTTTCCCTATAAATAGATGAAAAGGAAAAGAATTATTGGTCAAGACCATTAGCCATTTGTTCATTTTGTTGGAGGTGCCAACAGTTAATTATGGGCTTACTGGTGTAACTAAAGGTGTAATTAATCATTCAAGCAATTGTTACTTCTAAAAATTACAGCTTCAGAGAAAGAAGCCTGGCAAAATCAATAGTCTTAATTTTTGTAAAGAGTTCTTTATGTGAAACTGGGAATGTATCAATACTCAGGAACTACTTTATTATCTTAAATAAGAGCTACATGTGATTAGCATAACATGGTATAATAGCTTAGCAATGTGGCTTTAAATCAAGTCATGAAAAAATTAAGATCCACCAAAATAAAAAGTGACAAAAATAAAATGACAAAATAATGGGGAACATATTCAAAATTTGAATTGAAAGATGTTTATTTCCCTAGTCTGTAAGGATAGCTCCAATGAATAAATGTCTATTTGGCATAAACAGACAAGAGACAGAAATGGCAGAAAATGTTAATCTCATTGATAAATATAGAAATGTAAATTAAAACCACTAGAGAATCATACCACTTTTCCATTAAATAGGAAGATGTGATAAATATGATAAAACTCAACCTTGGCACAGAACTTAGAAAAAAGTTACACTGGTATCTTGCCAATGATGTAGTGAGATGATGCATTTTGGCAACCTGTCAAGTCATGAATCATGAAATCACAGAAGTGATCAGACCCTTTGTACCAACCTTACCCTCTGTGGGGAAGATAAGCCAACAAGGACTTTGATAGGGGAAGAAACTCCCTGTAAAACAATGTTTAGCATGACATCACATATTAATGCTAAAATCTGGGATATATCCATTTATTTAGGAAAAGCTGGAAAAATGGTATGTTAATGTGGTTGTGTGTGTGTGTGTGTGTGTGTGTGTGTGTGTGTGTGTGGCTATTAGAAGACACCAATATGAAGAATCTGCAGGAATAAAGATGTAAATGAGGTAAAATGTGAAAATTATGTATATACATACACTGAGAGCCAAACTGTAAAATTATTTCTGTATGACAGGATTCTAGGGGGTTTAGAGATGGAAACCATTAATTTTCAGGGTGGAGCTTTTTCATTTAATTGTGCAAAAGTGATCTGTGGAGTTGTTAACCCAGGGAAGGGTGGGGGAGGGCCTGGAATGTAGACTCAGGAATCTGCAAGTTTACAAAAACCCTCAGGCAACTCTACTATAGTTATCTGTGGAAATACTTTGATAAACATTAATTTAATGTGCTGAGTGTTGAGAATATTTTTAGTTCCTTTTTATGTCCATATTTTTACATATACATAATAAAATATTAAATAGTACATTTTCAAGCTTTCAGTGGGCTCGTCTTATTAATAATGAATCTGTCCAGACACATATTGGGAGACTGACAAATAGCATCAATGTATGTGTAGCACATAATTTCCTCCATAAAATGAAATTGCTTCAAGCAGAGAAGAAAGCCAGTTGAGATGTGCTGCTTGGCAGCAACCTAGGCTCAATCAACAGTGGAGCACTCTGTCCCTACCATCCACCAATCAAACCTTACATCGGCAAAATCACTAAGTATCTCAGAGCGTTCACCGTTCTACTCAGCCTTTAATAGCAGTTGACACGTGACCACTCCCTCCTTGGTACACTTTCCTCACTTGACTTCCAGGACACCACACCCTCTTGGCTGTCCTACCACACTAGTGGAACCTTCTCAGTCCTCTTGCTGTTCTCCATGACTCCTCAGTCAGTCCATGGCCTTTTTCTCATTTCTATCTGTACTTAATACTCTCACAGACTTAAATACCACCTAACTGACACAGACTCTCCCACCCAGACCTCTCTCCTAAATGCTGGACTGCTGCTTACTTAACAACTCCATGCAAATGTCTAACAGCCTTCTGAAACTGAACATATCCAGAGTAAGCTTCTGATAATTCACCACAAAATCTCCCTGTCCCAGAAGATTTTCCCATCCTGTTAATGACAACTCCATTCTTCCCATTGCTCAGGCCAAAAACTCTGAAGACATCCTTAAATCTTCTTTCTCTCTCACACCCCAAATATAAGGCATAATAAAACCCTGTTGGTTTGACCTTAAAAATGAGTCCAGAATCAAAACCTTTATCTCCAACTCCATTCCTACCATTGGTCTGAGCCTTCAAGACTTCTCACCTGGTTTATCACAGGTGAGATAATCCTGTTCAGCTCCTTCTCATTCAGCTCCCCACTTCCACTCTTGCCCTCTGCTCCCAGTCTATGCAGGTAAAACAGCAGGTACAGAGATCCTTTTAAAACTGAAGTCAGATGATGGAATTCCTTCATCAAACCTTTTAAGAGCTTTTCATTGGACTCAGAATCCAAGCTAAAGCCCTTTCATTGGTTTAGGAGGCCTTCCCTGGTTGGACTTGTGTTACCTCTCTGACTTCCTCTTCTCCTGTTGTCCCTCTCACACAATCCATTTCAACCACACTGACTTCATGCTATTCTTCAAAATATGCAGTGTCCTCCTACTTTAGAGTCTTTGCAGTGGCTCTTCCCCCTGTTTGAAATGACTTCCCCTTTATCATATATTTACAATGGTATTTCCATCACCTGCTACAGTCGTTGTTTAGATGTCTCCTGCAGCCTGAGGTGACCACCATTTTAAAACTGTACTGACCCACACCTACCCCCAGTAACGCAATCCTTCCTACTCTGTCCTATCACCTTCTAACATAAAACAGTATGTACTTATTTAGTACATTTATTATTTTCAATCTTCCTCACACTAGAATGTAAGCTACATAAGGTCAGTGAATTTTTATTGTTGTTGTCTCTTTTGTTCATGACATATCACAGGTGCCTAAGCAGTGCCTGGCATATAGTATTACTGCAAAAATATATTTGCTGAGGGGCGCCTGGGTGGCGCAGTCGGTTAAGCGTCCGACTTCAGCCAGGTCACGATCTCGCGGTCCGGGAGTTCGAGCCCCGCGTCAGGCTCCGGGCTGATGGCTCGGAGCCTGGAGCCTGTTTCCGATTCTGTGTCTCCCTCTCACTCTGCCCCTCCCCCGTTCATGCTCTGTCTCTCTCTGTCCCAAAAATAAATAAACATTGAAAAAAAAAAAATTTAAAAAAAAAAAAATATATATTTGCTGAATACATGAAATAACATGTGTTAAAGTCATACAACAACAGGTTCCATTAAACATAGTAATTTCATGAATTATATCATTGTCACTCAAAAAGATGTAACTTTCCGTTAGCTTTATTCTCCAGTTCGCTTATAGATACCATCTAGTAGGACTTAACATATTAGCCATAGAGACTTGGAAAAATATGAACAAGTTGTGTACGTCTGCCTCAAGATGTAGTTTAATAGAAAGACTCACTTGGATGCTTATGGCAAAGCATTGTGTCCTTTCTTTAAAAAAAAAAACAATCATAGGATCATCCATGCACCCAAGGGTCTTTCTTTCTATAGCAATGCCTCACCAGGCATGCTAAGTAAGGTTATTTAGAGCTTTTATCAATTTTGTACCTTAGGAGCCTCAGTTACATGATAAGATAGAAGCTAGGAGCAGCTGGAAAAAAACCTTTGCCTCTTTATATTCTCTCCAGTCTTCCTACTCATCTTGGCTTCCCAACACTTATATAACTGTGTTGCATTAAGCTGTCCACTTTTCCTTTCTTCCCTACTGGCCTGCCTATCTCAATGAGACCAGAGACCATCACCATATCTCTGATACCTACAAGATACCTGGCAGAAATAGTCATAGAATCAGTGAATGATTCAGAATTTCATTAGGTAAGAGATGCATTACAAAGTCTAAAGTATTAATTCATACGGCACAGAGCTAATGAAAGTATTAATAAATCACAAGGATATAATTATGCAAATATAGAAGAGCCCATGTTTTCATTCCTTTTTTGGCCATAAAAGAAGCACCTTCACTTCAAGCTATTTATTCACCATCAAAGGAGTCCTGGGGATATATAAGTAAAAATCTAGCACTCTTGTAGAGTTTGTTTAGAATGCCAATAAAAGACATGGATTAGATATGACTTATGACTCAACACAGTTGTGTAACTTTGGACAAATACTTAGCCTTCCAAACCTTAGATTTCTCACCTGTGAAATGGAACTGATATTTCTGTTTACCTTCCGAATACTAGTATAAAGATCAAATTAGATTAAGTCTGTAAAAAGCTCTTTGACATATCAAAATAATTAATTTTTCCTTTCCTTGTCTGTTTTCCCTCAGTTTTCAGTCACTCAGAAAAAATTAAGTAACTGAAGAACTAAGATATAGCTCAAATTTTTACCCACCAACCAGGAACTACTATGAGCTCTTCAGAAAAGGATAAGGTGGGGCGCCTGGGTGGTTCAGTCAGTTAAGTGTCGATCTCTTGACTTCAGCTCAGGTCACGATCTCACAGTTTGTAGGTTCAAGCCCCACATCGGGCTCTGCGCTGGCAGTGCAGAGACTGCTGGGATTCTCTCTCTCCCCCCCTCCCCTGCTCGTGTGCTCTGTCTGTCTCTCTCTCTCTCTCCAAATAAATAAATAAACCTCTAAAAAAAAGAAAAATAGAAGGCAATTGAATCTATAGTATATGCTTTTTCCATTTGCCCCAGTCTTCCTTGAGTTAACAACTTAGAAGATAATTACCAAGTCTTCTGTTAATATTATCCTTACATGAACATTTGTCTCCAAATTGGCTAATGGAGTAAACATCATGTGGAGCTTGTATTTAGGAATGTACAAGCCCAATCACGACTAGTTTTGATATATTTCCAATTTCTGAATAAATGCAGGAATCCCTTAACTGGGCATTGTGGATCAAGGAAAAGGAAGCAAATCTGTTTCCTAGTTTTTTCAATATAAAATACAGGAAAGCTCATTTTCATATTTCATACTATAGACAGTTTCTCTTCTTTGATGTGATTCTTTAATTTGTGATTTCTCATCAGAGCCCTTGTTAGCTGTTTTTGCATCTCTCACAATTCTCCTACCTCAGAAACAAATAAGCAAAAGATAAGCTAGTGGAGGTCGCTGGAGAATTTATTACTAACAGGGCAATTTTAACACCATTCAATACACGTGATTACATTCACAGGCTGTACAAGAATGCCTAGGAACTAAAATGCAAGTACCACACTTCAGGTAAATTTTAGCCTTATAAAGAAAGACAAACAAACAACAACAAATGATCCCAGCTAGCAAGATACACAGTGGTGATCGCAGTGTCCACAGCAACTAGATGTATTTTTTTAACAAAAATAAAATAACTAAAAGCCTTCCCCCAAAATTTATGGTGTGAAATAAACACACACATACACAAACAAACAAAATCACAATTTATGGCAAACGCCACTCGCTTACCTGACTTATGTCACTCGTCCAGGCAGCTTTCTCCTGACGTGAAGGTGCCAACAGGACTACAGTGAATGGGGCAGCATCAGGAGGCTCCACTACTATTTTAAAATCTAGATGTCCAAACACTTGTCCAGAACCTTTGGCTTCAACACATGCAAACCAACCAATTAGATGTGAATATAAAAATATGTGTGATAGCTACTTTCACAGACTTCTGGTAATACGATGGATGTCCGTTGAAGTCCAGAATCTTATTTCAGCAACATGGCACTTCTTAGGCAAGGGGAAGCCTTTACTAAGCTCATAAGTAGACAAAAAAGCTGAGGTCAGCAGGTTACTCAGGACTAGGATCTCTGCCTTCTACTCATTTCCTCTTTTCTTTTTTTGAAATTTCCATAATCTACAGAATTCCAACAACTCTCTAATTTAATTCCTTTTCTGCCTTCCATTGAAAAGTCACTATCGTGAGACAAATTCAATAAAACGTGAATTCCCAAAGATGGTTTTAACGAAGCTCACAGGTTAAATGATTCAACAGAACTTTTCATATATAAACGACTTCAGGGAGTTTATTCTCAGCATCTCTCCTGCCTCCTTAAGCAGCTCGCCTTAGCTATAAGTAAATAAAAACTATAAGACCCTTTTATTCTACCATAAGTCTAAGAGATAGAATGTGACTTACAGTCATCATCACTTGCATCGGGCTCCTCAATCAAAGTACATTCTATTAGAGAGAGAACCCCACCTGTCTGGAAACAAACCAATTTTTTATTAAGAGGCTGACAGTCTTGCATAAGTTGGGAAGCTCAGATACATAAACCTTATATTCAAATTGTCACAGAAGAAAGCATAGCAATTCTGCATCACAAATAATTTTTCATAGATTCCAAAACTGTCCAAAACTAGCTGTGTAAAAGTAATTAAACACACTGAATTTCATGATTCTTCTGCACCAACTGCCTCTCACTCCCAATGTTTATAAATTTAGCAAGTCAGACTACAGGAGACTAGATGGCACCTTGAGAGTGAATGCAGCTAGACCCACCAACCAGGAAGTGCTTTAAGCAGCAGAAAGCCATCATCCTGGTGTTGGATAATAGTTGTTAGGTACTAATAACAAAAGGTATAGATAGGTACTTTTTCTATAAAGGGCCAGACAGTAAATCTTTTAGGCTTTACAAGCCATATCTCTATCGCAACTATTCAAATCTGCCATTTTAAAAGCATGAAAGCAGCCAGACAATATATAAACAAATGAGCATGGCTGTGTTCCAATAAAACTTTATTAACAGGAAGCAGGCTGTGGGCCATGGTTTGCTGACTCTTGGTATAGAGCAAGATAAAATAGGATTTAGCAAATATTCTATCAATATACTGCAATGATTTAATAAGATTTTTGTAGCTCAGTAGTCATCAACTAGTAATTTTTTCTAGGTTATGATTTTAATTGCACTTCTTTATGGAAATGGACACTTAAATTTCTATTTTTTGGATTCGATTAACAACAAAGTACATGCCAGGCTTAGCAACTGTACATTACCTCACTATGCAATTGTGACAATCTGGGTTTTATGATACTGGATATGGGAAAGCCATAATTAAATTAATCTCAATCCCTCTTAAGTGCATGGAACATAAATGGAATAGTCACATAAAACCCATACCTTGAGCAGATGCAGCTTTCCTCCTGAACTTCTTGTACAAATTAAAAAGTGTTTTGTAAATAAGAAGCACTGTCTTTCTCCTTCCTTTTTCAAAGACAGTGAACCCAGGCGAACTTTACTAAGTTTCCCCCTCTCAACAGAAGGTACTTGAATAAGAGAACCTGGTGATCACAAAAGTGAAGAATACACAGCAATTAAAATTTTTTCAAGTGAGAGCTATTCTTGATGCAATAAACTCTAGGACCTGTTTCCCAAGATACCAAGGATTTATTTGATGCACCATTGGAAGTAAATCCTCTACACTCTGAGCAGAAGAGAGAATGCATTGTGTTTTAAGGGCCTAACTAATTGTCACTATTTTTTGATTTATTGATTTCAGAGAGAGAAAGAGAGAGGGAGAGAGAGCAAGCAGCAGAGCAGCAGAGAGAGGGAGAGAGAGAATCCCAAGCAGGTTCCACACTGTCTGCCCAGAGCCCAACTCGAGGCTCGATCCCATGGGCTGTGAGATCATGACCTGAGCTCATATCAAGAGTTGGATGCTTAACCAACTGAGCCGCTCAGTCACCCCTAATTCCTACTATTTTTATAAAACATTCCAGACTTGATTATTTACTAATAAATTGTAAAATAAATTTGAAAGAAAGCCAAACTGAATTCAGAGAACAAGGCACTTGTGTCATCTGTCCCTTGGTCATCTTATCTCAATCAATTTAAGAATAACATACATGGGGCGCCTGGATGGCTCAGCCTGTTAAGCGTCTGACTTCAGCTCAGGTCATGATCTCATGGTTCGCAAGTTCGAGGCCAGTGTCATGCTCTGTGCTGACAGCTGAGAGCCTGGAGCCTGCTTGGGATTCTGTGTCTCCCTCTCTCTCTGCCCCTCTCCTGCTTGTGCTCTGTCTCTCTGTCCTTCTCTCTCAAAAACATATAAAAAATATTTAAAAAAATTTTTAAAACAAATTAAAAAAAGAACAAGATATATACTGTATAATTGCATATAGTAATAAAATAACATAGTAAAAAGAAGATAGAATTTATTCTTCCTGAGGCACTGTAGGTAGACAAATAACATAATACAAAATAAAATTTACACTGCATGTATATTATAAAAATAAACAAATTAAACAATTCAATGCAACTTAGTTAATTTTTAAAGGGCAGCTATTTCAGATTATATTTAAATTATGTGTGATAAAAATTTTGTGGGATTTAAATGGAAAAGAACTCATAAAGTCTATACCCAGAGCATTCCCGTGAACAAAACTGTCTTCTATTCAATGTGAGAATCTCTACATAGGTTTTATACAAGTTCATCCTAATAATGACCTCCCCACAAAATAAAATTCCAATCTAAGTTAGACAGCAAACCAAAACAAACACTAGGAAAGATTCTTGTCAATACCTTGACTTCTGAAATAGTGGTATTACTAAGTCAGCGATATTACTACTATTTGTTCAATCTACCACTACTCAAAATGCAGCCTTACAAAGACACATATCAGTCTCATAAGAACCGTTAACTGCATATTCAACCCTTAAATATTAACAGGGGTCAGCACTAAAAAATGAGATTGCAGGCAACCTCATTTCCTCTTCATACATTTTCTGCGTTTCCTGATTTTTTTTTAATGGTCACAGATTCCTTTGATAAGTGGGGAAAGCCCCACTAAAGTTGTTCGTATACGTAAAATGGTAAAACTATGACTGTGGGTCACAAAATGTTCACGTTAGCATATGACTACTCCAAACAGCATCTACTTTTTAACAGAGCTGAAGGTGGGGAGGTGGGTAGATGAGGAGCAAGCCTCTGTGTGCAGATTCCATCTCCTCAGGTGAGTGTTTAGGTGGGACTGCTAGACAGAGGCAAAGTAGGCAGCTATTTGGGGGCCTAAAGAACAGCATGGAAGTAGTCCTGGGGAAGGCTGTGGGCCCTGGGCACAAAGGGTAGGAGAAGGCTTGACTCCACCGAAGGGAACGGGCAAGGGGAGAGCGAAGGAAGGAGGTGAGGCAGGTGGAAGCAAGCTGTCAGAGAGCGCGGGCAGCAAGTAATTAAATTTGAAGAGCAGAGGAGGGGTGGGGAGAGCAAAAGGCAGACTGCCTAGATGAGTAAATGAGTAACAGCAGAAGGACTGCACTCATGGGGCTCACGGGGCAGAATCAAAGCCAGAGGAGCTCTTTCGGAGGACCTGGTTCGCCCCTGATTTCATAGAAGGGAAAACTGAGGCCTGAGGGGCTGAGCAGCCATCACCTGAGTGAGCCACGCTGCCAAGAGATGGCAGTGGATTCAGCAACATGAACAATGACACCTGGAAAGGGATCGGATAGGAAAAGACAGTCTGTTGTAGCTTTGCCATGGGGGGTCGTGAGATCAGCTAGGGCAGAGTGAAAGACTGGAGCTGAAGACAAATAAATGTCCTGGTGGATAAACAGGTTCAGGAGTCATTTTCAGAAAGGTTATAACCAAGTTTATGAAGATTCAATATAATGTGTCATTAAGTGCTTCTAGCATTTAATGATTTTGCAGATCAGAAATTACAGAATACATGTTTGCTCATATATTAGTAATACTGTGGATTAAAACTTTGAGGTAAAAAAATAAACATTTCCTTGTCAACGATACACTAATATGTTTAATCGATAACCGTTCATCCTGTATATTCAGTCTATACAGAAGTCTATATGTCAGAATTAAAAGTGAGGGATTTCAACACTATTCGGTTTATAAAATAATCATATTGGGAAAAACATGTTAAGTAGACTTTTTTATATTTCATTTTATGTTTGACCTGGTGTTTCAATACAACTCTAAGACTTGAAGATTCCTCTCTAGTTAGTAAAAATTAAAGGAATAGTTTGTATTAGTAATTCCTCAATATCAGACCATTGCTATGACACAGTTCCTTGTGTCTCTCTCAGTCAACCTAATAATTGGGATCAATTTACAACAAAACTTGTGTTATTTCAATCACTAAAGTCCCAAAGAATGGCACTCAGGACTAATGCCCTTATTCTTCATTCCACCCAGTGTGAAAAGGAATGATGAGCAACTTCCAGGTTACTGGGTTAGGCATTTGAGAAAGTACAAATATTTGTGGACCCCATGTTACAACTCCAAAGAACACTGCTACCCCAAAAGGACATGACTGTGAGTCGGGGAATAGTTAAGGTATCACAGAGGTCCGAGACTCATTCTGAATGCATTTCACTCTGAATTCAGTAACCTTCACTTAATTATCCTGGTTCACATTTCCACAAGACATTGGCTATGTATAATGGGTTTTCGGCAAAATGTCAATTTAGAGTGCCTCATCTTCTACTAAATGTTCATATATATTTCATGTTATTGAAAAACAGAAACTCATTCCAAAATTTAGATCTTGGTTTTTAAATTTATGTCATACTCTCACAGGCACTGGTTTAAATGCTTTTGTGGGTATCAGCTCATTAAATTTTCACCACGACCCTAAAATCTAGGTGCTATTAACTCCAACTTAAGGAGAGGAAACTGAGACAAAGGAAAGTTAAATAAATTGCTCAATATCCTACAGCAAGGAGATGGTGGAGGCAGAATTTGACCTCCAGCGACATGGCTATACTGTCTTCCTATTACTGTTTCAGACTCTTACACTTTAGTTCAACAAACTTTGAGTAGATTTTGGAACATAAATGACATTATCAGACTACATGGCGATACAGTCCTTTGCATCCTGCTCATCAACTGTTTAATGATTCGCATCAATTTACAATAAAACTTCTGTTACTTTAATCACTAAATTCCCACAGATTGACATTCAAGATTATCTGATGCCCCTATTCTAAGGAGGCCTTTCCGACATCCTGGGCGACTTATTTTTTCTAGTCCTCAGAATAAACATTCATTTAAGGTTGAAACCACACATATATTTGTGCATATGCACACATGTACACACACAAATACATACACACTGCAACATACCTCATACTATCCCTAAAAGTAAATAACACAAATACTAGCAGACAATTAGAGATAATTTGTAGTCCATTTCATAGGAAATGGAATCCATCAAAGTTTAAAAGAATAAAAAACCCACCTCGATGGGTTTAAAAGTCTGTGAAGGGTATGTAGTAAAAATGATAATAGGAGCAACCAAAGCAAAACAATGGAAACTTCCCAAATTATATGTAATTGGATTACCTTCTACTTTTGGATTAAGGTCTGTTTTTTCAAAGCCAACTTTATTGAATAATTTCTAAACACACTAACAACCAAAAATACAGAAAAATACTGTAAAGGCAAATCATTATATCAACATCAATACAATAATAACATCAGCTGTATTAATAGCTAACAGAAGTGCTTTAAACGTGTGGCAAAGAAAAAGCAATAAATAACATCTGGACATGAATCAAAGGCAGAGGTGGGTCCTGAGTATTTTTCCTCTGGGTGTACTGAAAAAAATGACTTATTCAATATATTCAACCTTCTAGCGTTTTTCATTATAGATGTTTTTTTCAAACTTAGATAAGAGCAGTCTCAGTTTATAGAAATAAATTACGATGTATCATACTTTTCAATCAAAAGCCCTTTCAGAAATAGAATACTAGTTACAGAAACATTTATTTGCATTCTCGCATATTATAAAGCTCCAGTCAATTAGTATTTTTTCAGTGAATTCCAAATGCAAGAAAAATACAAAATAAGACATCTAACAATCAAAACTGCAATTCAACAAGTAATTCAATTTAATCCAATGCCCATATTTCAGGTATCTATAATGGAAAACAACAGATAAGGCAGGAGAGAATTCGTAAACACTGCCCTTCAGAGTTACAATTACTGGCAGAGACAGGCGTGCAAACATGTACCTACAATACACAAGAGGACGAAATACATGCATCGGGAGCAAGGGGCACGAAACCAGGAGGAAGGTAAATCCATTCTAACTGGAGGGAAGGGGAGAGAAAGATGAGGGAACATTGTAAAAGGCTCTCTAGAGGTGTCTGACCTGAGCCTGGAAGGCCAAGCAGACCTTCGATAGGCACAGAAGGGATGGAAAAGGGCATTCCCAGGCCCCAGGCTGGGGAAAGCACACGTGAAGGCACACAGGCAGGCAAGTGCCAGAAAGGCAGAAAGCCAATATGGGAACACAGTCTCTGCGGAGGAATACAGGGGGGAATTAGGCAGGCCTGATGTTGTTAGCATTATATTCCACTATATTTAAAGGAAAATTAGTATCAGAAGCCAAAAACTGAGAAAAGTTATCATTTCCTAAAATAAACTTCCAAACTTTAACATATGTGTACTTTCTCTCTTTATAAATAAATAATGGAAAATAGAACAGCACGTGTTAAACTTTTTTAAGTATTCTGTGCAAAAATTTATGTGCACAGCACAAGTAACGTCTTATTTGATGAGGTAAAAAAAAAAAAATTTTAAGCAGCACATTTTGGCAGGCAACGGAAATGCAAATATCTTCAAATGTTATTGGCACATTCTGAACAAAAACTACATTAAAGGTTAATCCTAGTTCCAAAATCTATGTGTCACTGCTCACCAAGTTCAAAATCATAAATGTGTGCAATGCATTGTCTCAAATCAATTCCGTGGGGCATGGTCCCTTCCCTCAGAACACTTAAGCACTTAAAAAAAGAATTCTGGATGAGGTTTACTCCTTGCACTCTGCAATGAGGGCCCTGGAGGGAGGGACACTGTTAGGCTGTTGCTTCTCCAAAGTTTCTGGCACAAATATCTTCAACACTTCAAAAGCTTAAAATACTGGGTGATGCTCGGAAAGCACACATCCCACAAACAAGATACATGCACCATTACCAAAGCGTGTCAGGGGTCAACAGACATTTCGTTTGGCAACTGGAGATGCCAACTGAATCAAATCATATCATGGGGGGCTGATCCAGAAGTGCTGATGAAGAATGGGAACAAGAGACAGCTGTTTTCACTTCGGACATTGTCCCCACCACTATGTGAAAGGGCTTTGAGCAATGCAAGTTTCTCTTGGGCCTTTGCCTGTATATCGTCGCCACCTGGCACTGCCACTCTCATCGGCCAGACCGATCTGTCCTCCTTGGAGCTGTAGAGAATGTCTGGTCCACTGAGGAGGAGAGTCCAGTCAGAATGTAACTTACTGTCCCACTCGTGCTTTACTATTATTGTGTTGCTGTTTTTCATGGCCCCTGAAAAGAAACAGCACAAAGGTGGGCCTCAACCACAGCCTCGGTCAAGGCCACGGAGGTGTCCTGCATGAACGGTATCAATCACACAGCTACATCAAACCTGCTCCAAAATGGTTTCCGGGATCTGGCAATGATAATGCGTAAGTCGCAGAGATGACTAAGACAGTGGGTCTACCAAACAAGGACTTACCTTGGCGGATAAAAGTTTGGCTGGTGTCCAGCAAAATATCACAACCCTCTACGATCATTCTTTCTATGGCAAGGTTCTTCCTTATGTTTTCAGTGTCACTCACTTCATCATGCATTATCCTATAGACACAGCACAGACAGATCACAGTAAGAGATATTTTCTGTAGCCCTAGCAGGTATGCAAAGAAGAGCTCCCTCTGGGAAGTTCAGTTTTGACTTGCATCAGTATAAAAGAGACTGTGGGGAGAGCAGACTTCCAGGCCTCAACAAGCCATGACCCAAACCAAAGCCAGTGTACGTGATTCTAAATGACAAGCGGGTCACAAACCAATGAATACCCTGGGGAATGCAACAGGAAAGCAAAGTATTATTTTATGAACAGCAACCTTCATTGAAATTAGGATGCCATTTGTTAGAGGTAGAGCAAATTAGAGGACTTTATACCATTTATTCCATATAAGCTAAAGGAACACAGATGTAAATAATTCCTTGAAACACTGAAAAGTCACTGAAAAATGCAAAATATACATTCTCTAGCTTCTTGCCAAATATGAACACAAGGATTCCAATAAAGGTCGTTTTCCTATTATCCTGAAAGAAACATAAACCCAAATACAGCTATAATCTCAATTATATAAATTCACATGCTATAAAAACATTTTCAACAATATATATTTTTCTTGGTTAAAATTAACATGTATTCTGATTCAGTACCATCTGAAGACCTAGCATTTAATATTCAGGTGAATCTGAGAAGCTGGTCTGTGTCTTGCTTCTTGTTGCCTGGACATATATATTAGGTTTCCACAGAGACTAACTTGCTGCTTTCTCTAATCAAGCATTTATTATGAGTTCTCCACATACCTGGACAGTTCCTCTAGTTTTGACTTAGCAAACTCCAGACTTTTCCTTTCCACATGCTCATGGGGTGTATGAGCTAGGAGTTCGTGAAGTGTGATGATATACCTGGGGATCTAAATGCAAAGGCCAGCATGAGCAAGAGGTCAGGATGAACAACACTGGAACACTCTCTACTGTGCCATCATCATGTCTGAGAAACTCATCTCTACCTTTACAGTTTTGAAACAAAGTATACTTCAAACCACACACACACACACACACACACACACACACACAAACACACTTCACCAAGAGCACAAAAAAAGAGTAACAAAATATTATGTTCCAGAGAAACAATTGTTTCTTTAGGTTTTTTAATATAATCATATATTTCTTAATCACAAATTTTGAAAATTGGTTCATGGGGAAACATACAGCTATAATCAAATCACAAGAATCTGTATTTTAGGTATATTTGTTCACAATTTTTTTTAAATTCGGAATCCTACTGCAATATTCTGTTTAAGAATTAAAACTTGGGAGAAGAGGATATGTTCACCTTTATTACATTATCATCCTACTTTACCTTAATTCATTCTTCTAGCAGTAAAAAGTATTGTTTAATTAGATTATCTACTTGTAGTTTTGCTTATAAACTATCTGAATTCTGTCAAAGGCAGAAACTCCACCAGGCCTATGAAGATGTTAATATAACATAGTAGAGTTTTAGTTAAAGTTATAGTGATTCTACATATTTATTTATTTTAATTTTTATTTATTTTTGAGATCAGAGAGAGACAGAGCACGAGTGGGGGAAGGGTAGAGAGACAGGGAAACACAGAATCTGAAGCAGGCTCCAGCTGTCAGCTGTCCAGAACCCAAAGCAGGCTGAGCTGTCAGCACAGAGCCCGAAGCGGGGCTCGAACCCACGAACCATGAGATCATGACCTGAGCCGAAGTCATATGCCTAACTGACTCAACCACCTAGGTACCCCTCTACATATTTGTTTTTTACTGGCTTACAAACTAAAATCTTTTAGAAAGCTGGGGTAGTGGGCTTAATTATAATACCCACACACATGAACAACAGGCACCATAACCCCACCTGCTATGGGTCAGATTGGAGCTCAAGGTTTGCACGTACACCTAAACCTCCAGCAACAAAAGGGGAATTTGCCCATTTTACACAGATAAGGAAACAAAGTGTGAAGAGGTCTGGTAACTTGCCCAAGGTGGTGTCACAGCAAATGACGGAGCCAGCCATGATCATGGTGGCTCTGACCAATGCAGGAACCCACGGGGTCTCTTCTCTGGGGCCTGAGGTCTCACTAGGCCCTTGAAAGGCCTTCTAAGAATGAAGAAAGTGAAAGAGCCTCCCAGGGTACTATGGCTAGCTCCTTCCGTCCAGTCCTGAGGTGCTGGCAGCTCTGCCCACGGATCTGCTGTTGCTCTTGTGCAGGTGGTGGCCTTCATCGGTTACTTACTGATGTTTACTGAGGGCCCATGTTTAGGCATGAGCACAAAGGGCAGTGCCACAGCACACACACGGCTCTGCAGCTGATATTCTGGGATCAGGTCCTAAGGAATGTCATCATATTAAGGTTTTGGAAGTTCAGACAGACTCCTGATAGGAGGGAGACCCCTCCCCTGTAAGACACATGGAGGGCACTTTCTGCCTCTCCATTCCATAAACTTCTCCTGGTAAAGGCTCTTGGGATACATACACTTTCAAATATCCCTTCTGCACAGTGCCAAGATGGATAACAGTTTGCCTCTAAGTCAGTAGTTCTATAAGAAAATCAAGGCAATCAACAGCTAATGTACTAAATTTTTCATAACAAAGAAGGTAGGAGTGGGAGAGCCTGACGCTTATAATGCATGCACTGAAAACCCACAAAACTAAGTTTAGTCAATAGCTTCAGGATCCTCCCCCATTAATTAAATCTATTTTAGAGAGCTCCTTGGCTAAGGTTCAAGTAGATAGATCTGAAATTCAGAAGCCGGTCCTTTCTACTTTCTGGTATAGGAACAAACAAGCCTGAAGCTGCCAAAAAGCAGGGAAAGGACATTCTGCAGAGAAGTGGATGGCTCTCCAAAGAGCTCGTGTGTATATTCAAGAGCTGATTATAAATCTGTTCCCCCCAAACCCAAGAATCACAGTAAGTACTGTCTAGATGAATCATAATGCTCTTCTCAACTATGGAACAATACTTGTCACTTTATAGACATTAATTAGCCTGCTTGCCAATTACAGTAAATAGGTGGCTAGAGCCGCAAAAGGCTACTTTCTGGAGAACATCTAACAGCACTGTTCTTATCAGGGGCAGATTTCATGATTGGCTTACCTATGGACTTATGAGCAGCTGAAGCCAATTTAAACAGTACCAGTCGAGCCACTGCCTTTGCTAATTAAAAATTACATTAATGACTACATTAGTTTCCATAACAAATTTCTTGGCAACACTTGGACTACTTGTCTGATGGTTAAATTGAGGATAAATTAACTGCATCATCCAAATTCAACAATTCCTCTATGTTTCCATAGCTCAACATAGAATATCAACAGCAGCAAATGACTTACTTGACAAAGAGCCCAGTAAAAGGTCTACACATAAATAGGCTAAAAGCTCCAATCACCTCTCCTCCTCTGTGCCTAACCCCTGCCCCCATATCTAGACTCAAGAAAAAGTCTGGTCAGAGGTCCCTTGGTAGCATGAACTAGCATGCAGAGGGAAGTAGAAACAGCTAGACCCTCCAAGGAAGCAAATGTTTTCATGACTATTTCACCTCATTTGTGAAAGAACCAAGAGGGAACAAGAGGGATAGAATGAACCCAGTAAGAGAAAACCTCCAAGCTTCTAGAAAGTGCAATTTCCCCCTCAGTGGTCCATAGGGTCACTCCTAGGGAGAAGGCAGAAGGAAGAGACACCAAGCAAACAAGACAAAGAAGAGGCACCAAGGAGAATGAGGCTCTTAGGTAGCACACTCTGATAGCTTCCTCTCTTGATCTATCCAGAATAGTGATAGGGCAGCAAATAGATTAAGAGCTGTTCTTTCAGTTTACACATCTTGCAGTTTGGACCAATTCTGGCTAAATTCTTCAACTTTGAGGCTTCTCCTAGAAAAATGGCTCTCCTAAGCTGAGACCTTTGGTTACCCTGGTCTGGAAGAAGCCAGAGACCTCAACATTTGACCAGGGTTTCGGCTAAATTGTAGGGTTTCGGGCCACCACAGTCTCAGGATGCGGGTTCCTAGACAAACACCAGGCTCGTTGCACCACCATCGTGTGATCCCCCCAGGATCACAGCCAGATAGCTAGAGCTCTGGGAGACAACTGGAGATCAGGTCCTCAATTTTAAGAGTAAGAAACAGAGATTTAGATTGGTTCAATTATTTTCCTCAATGCTATGACTGAAGAGTGAGCAAGACATCCAGGTCTCCTCAAGATTCGTAGTCCGATGGTCCTTTCCTCACATTGTAGGAATTCCTTGGGGTCAATCAAAATGCCAAGCCATTCTTATTGGGCTTAAACTCCAGGGAAAAGGAGAGAGGGTGACAGAAGTGCATCTCAGCATTTTCAAGAAATCCAAAGGGCTTTCCAAGGCCCTCCATTCGACTGTGTTTGGACACCTCCCCTACAGATCAAGTGCGGTTCTGTCTGTTGCTTTAAAACCCTGAGAAAGTGACACCAAAGGGAAATTAAATAGCCCGTGGGAAGGCATTAGTGCACTGTCAGAAAGGGAGCTAGGTGCCTCCCAGAATGTTCCATGTGTCTTTCACAACCATTTCTTTGAATATTCACCTGAAATCGAGTTGCTGAAAAGACACAGTTTAGGGATTGTAATCATAATCTGGAGGTAACTGCCAAAGACACAAACAGAATCTCAGAACACTGCATTATATAAAACTTGTTTCACTATAAATAAAAGCTTAAATTATAATTTTTATAAGGTTAAAAAAAGCAACTTTTTGTTTTTGCTTTGAAGTTTTTCTTGGAAAATATTTCTTCAGAGAGGCAAAAAGTTCAAACAATTCAGTTCCATGAAAAAAAACACAATACCATTATAAAGTTTCACTATATTTAAGTTGTTTCAAATACATCCTTTTGGTTTTTAAAAAATCTTGCTAAACCTCTGTGGTGACTTCCATGATTTCAAAAAGGATTCACAAACTTTAGGACAAACAATTATGAACCAGAGCAACATTTCTTTCTCAGGCTACAAAATGGTCAGCCAGGGTCAGCAATGCCTGTGCAGGGGGGCAAAACTCTCTGCAGAAGCCCTAACACACATGATTAGGAGAATCGGTTTACCACATGACAATCTGGAGGCCTGGCCAGAAGCCCCATAAATTCCACAATAAGAACACTCAATGCCTTTCCAAAAGAGCAGAATCGACACTTTTCAAAGGAACAGGAGATTCAATTCACATTTGGGCCTCCTCTGTTCTCACTCAAGGACTCTTAACGGTAAAGCTCTAGGTACAGGTAAGAACACAAGTATGCTTGATCCCTCCGGGTGCTCTAACACCCAAAAGTAAATGTCATGACAAGCCCCAGCCTCAATTCAGCAACCTGACTAGGGGCCAAGACTCCCCAGGTCCAGCCAGTGTCTCCAGACCCTATATTTTCATAGCCTCTGTGACCCAGGATGTCCTCCTTTTGGTATCCGGAGCTCCAGACAAACTCAAGACCAACTTCAACAGCAATTGTAACAGGGAGGGGAGGATGGGAAGGAAAACAAAGACTTTCCCAGCAGTCACTCCACCCCTCAGGAGCCTTTTATGCCACCAGCATATACTGGAACGTTTGCACAGCATCCTATTTCTGTAAACCTGATAATATTTTTAAACATGCTGGAGGAGGAGACTCCATGGAAGAAGTCTGTGTGGAATCTTTCTGTAAAGAGAAAACTGTGCTACTTTTCAAAAACCATTCCTGATTTAATTGCTTCAAAAATGCCTGGTTTAAAAAAAAAAATGCCTGCTTTTCTCCCATATGCTACACAGAGGGAAAATGTGTGGCATAAATTTGTTTCTCTCAGGGTCAAGCTCAGGACAGTTGATGCACATTTGCCATAATTCCACATGGGGCATACTTAAACTTGTCACTCTGGTCACCCTATGTTTCAGTACCACCAAACTGGAACCGATGACTTATAAAATGCATCCCAGATGACTTACCTGGAACATTGGATAGGTCAAGAATGTTTCCAGCATCCTCCCCTCACACGCGGGGTTGGCTTCGTACTGTTTTAAGAGTTTGTCGAAATCTCGGTTTTGCTTACAATTGGCAAGCACTTGGAGGCTGTACTGGTGATTACGCACAAATTCTTGATAAATGTTCAACATGGGGAGCAAAATATCAAACAGATCAGCTGGAAAAAAGAAGTAAACATGGCAGTTTTTCTTGGTCCTTGGTAAGTTATCTAAGGTACAAGGAGAGACTGTGTTCACTCAGTGGAAATGGCACAGAGTAGCTCCCAGCATCATGTGTCACACGTGCACAGGGCCCCCTTCCAGATGCTTGAATGACTGATTTGGTAGAATGCACGGGGGCAGGGGGAGGGGGTGCACAGAGCCCAACTCTAGCCCCAAATGAACAATGACAGGCCAGGAGAAAGGGCTGAGAGGGCAATAAAACAGATTCCCAGTGCCTAAGGAAGCTCTCAGGTCAAGAGGGAAATTCAGACAGGTTAGGCTGACTAATGTTGAAGTTATTTTGCTTTAATTGTAGACATATTAAGAGAAAATCTTTTATCTCTAAAGCATGCACTTACCTAAAATTAAGGTAGGCCAGTTTGCTATCCTTGCCTTCAGTCCTTGATGAAATATTTCATGAAGAAACATAATTGTTTCACTATAAAAAATTGAAAAATAATATAATCTAGTCACTTCTTTGTCAAAGAAGTCCACTGAGTCCTTAAAGCCTTAATAAATACATGATTTGCATGCCTCCCAGGGCCTCCAAATTGTATACACAATAATAACATGGATTATACTAGCCCTCATAAACCAATTTGTCTTTCAAACGATCTCGAAAATTCTGAGCTAGGCTTCAACTACTGGAAGACAGTAAACAGCAAATCATTGGCATATAACCCTCTTCATTATGTTTGATAGCAACATCTTTCTACTGTTAGGATTTAACACTACAACTGATAATCAAAAAATTAGTTATGATCCTTTTTCTCTTCAGTTTGATTCTAGATGATAACTAAGGGAAAAGACTCCCTCTTTCACTAAAATGAGTTTTGACAGGAAAGAGGGGAAAAGAATCCACAGCAAAGATTTGGCAGAACTCTACCATAACCGCTCCTAAGACGCCCAAGATGGAAATGTAAAAGAATCCTCTGAAAAGGACTAAACCTACACAGAGATGCTATAAGGAGAACTATGCATAGGGATCCAAATCTCTACAAGGTTCAAGAAGAGCAGTTACCAAAGTAACTTTTGCTTTCTCCTCATTACAATTAATTCATTGGATTGAGCCTCTAAAGCCTTTTCTTAACTAGCACATCCTACACAATCAAATACATAATTATTCATGTAAGTGAGATATTCTGGTTTGTTGTAAGTCAAATTCAATTACAATAAACATCAATGGGAAATCCTTAACTTTTTCCAAATGGTCCATGAAACAAAATACATATGGCTTGAAGATGATAATTTGTTTTTCATTTATAGCAATTTTAACTAAGCAGTGTTTGTTGTTCAAGGATTTCAACCAAATCTAGTTTGGCAGATATTGGGGGTTTTTTTGTATTTTTTTATTTTTTAACATTTTTATTTATTTTTGAGAGACAGAAAGAGATGGAACACTAGTGGAGTAAGGGAAGACAGAGAGGGAACCACAGAATCTGAAGCAGGCTCCAGCTCTGAGCTGTCAGCACAGAGCCTGACAAGAGACTCGAGCCCACAAACTGTGAGATCGTGACCTGAGCCAAAGTCTGACGCTCAACCGACTGAGCCACCAGGCGCCCTTAGTTTGGTAGATACTGTATGTTAGTCTTTCAACCTCCTTTCTATTCTCCTTTTAGGTGGACATGATGGAGAGCTACAGCTAAACTTCCCAGACTGCCTTGCAAATGAGGCTCCGAATGTAAATTCAGTTCCACCAGTTGCACCAATAGGTGCACCTGGTAAGACATGGAAAGTAGGAGAGGCCATCTTCCTATTGCTGAAAATCAGTCATGAAGATGTGAGTGTTTTAGGGGCAATTTCAGCACCCAGCTTCGGTGTTCTAGTTTCTAGGCAACAGCTTCCTAGACCTGAGAGGCAGATATGGTGGCAATGGCAGTGGCTGTAGTTTCCTAACTTCTGAATCACATCTACAGTGCTGTGCTCTTGAACTCAAAGCTCCAGGGGAGCAGCTCCCTGGCTTTGCTCTTCCAGCTCTTCCAAAGAATTGTATAAGCAGTGAAAATGTCTGCATAACTTAAGAGAAAATTACACAGTAATTTTGTCCTTAAACATCCTTTGTCCTTAAAATGTCCTTAAATGCAGGCTGGGAGGTGGACGAAATAAAGGAGATTAAGAGCACACTTCTTGTGTTGAGCACTGAGTGATGTACAGAATTACTGAATCATTACACTGCACATCTGAAACTAATATAGCACTGTATGTCAACTAAACTTCAATAATAAAATAAAACAAAGCAAAAAAAAAAATAAATGCATAAAAAGCCTAATTCTTTAAAAAGCCAAATTAAAATATTTTGCAGTAACTTTTTGTTCTTTTTCTTTTAAAAAAAATTTTGTTTGACTAGAGTTGATACATAGTATTACATTACCTTCAGGTGTACAACTTAGTGATCTGACAAGTTTATACCTTATACTATACTCACCACAAGTATAACTACAGTAAGTCCCATTACATCATTATTACAATACAAGTGATTGTATTCCTTATGCTCTGCCTTTTATTCCCATGACTTCTTCATCCCATAACTGGAGGCCTGTATCTCCCTCTCTCCCCTTCACCCATCTTACCCAACTCCTCAACCCTCATGTGGCAACCACCAGTTTATTCTCTGTATTTATGGGTCCGATTCTGCTTTTTGTTTATTTATTTATTTTTAGATCTCACTAATGACTGGAATCATATGTGTATCTGTTTTTCTTAGTCTAACGTGTTTCAAGAAGCGCGACAGGTTCCAGGGCCGTCCACACTCCCTCTGATGACACAAAGTCATCCCTTTCTATGACTTTGTAATATTTGATATTATTTGACAGCTTTTGATGTTTTCATGTTGTTTTTACTTTTGAACCATGTAAATTTCTTCAAAAACAAATAAATGTATTCAAAAGAAATAAATAAGTAAATAGATGAATTAAAAAATAAATAAATAATTTTTAAGTAAAGCACCCAGGCACTCCCTTTCTCCCCTTCTCCTCTTCCCTTGGTTTATTTTTTCCATAGTGCTCATCACCATATAATATATTACATATTTCACTTATTTACTATTCATTGTCTTCCCACATCAAAATTTAAGTTACATGAAGGCAAGGGTTTCTGCTTTGTTCACTGATGAACACTCAGCAGGAAGGACACTATAAATATTTATTGAGCAAATAAATTTGCTAGAGATTCTCAGGCCCCCTGTTAGTTTTTCTTCTTCCTAAAGTATGTCTGTATAAATTACATGTAAAGACCCATTACTCACTCCATCTCCCTCAGCTTATGAAGATTATCTTTCTCAACACACACACGCCTACACAATGACAAGAAAACATGTCACACAAAGAAAAGACCCAGAAAACTAAATGCCATGATTCAAGATAAAGACATGTAAACTCACACAAATAATAAAACACAAATAATAGCTTTCTTATTTTTAATATCATAAGCTCATAAAGGTGAACTTATGATTCCTATTCTTTTAAGAGTAAAGTAAAAATTCTTTTAAGAAATAAAAATGGGTTTTTCACATGACTCTTTGATTTACGCCAAGACAAACCTGTTGAGAAAAATGCTGCTGACATCATCATGGCTGATGGGAGGCTTCTTGGAGCTGGCCGCCATTCGCAGGGGCCGGAGGAAGCCATTGACCAGGATGTAGAGCTGGTGAACATACTCCGACTCAGCTTCAACCATGGTGAACACAATCTGGTTTCTCTTCCTCATGCTTTCAGCATGAGGAGAACAAATGTAATCCTGCACAATGGTCTTCCATTTCCTTCTACACAACCATCCTCTCATGAAGCTCTGAACCTACAGAACAACAACAGAAAGAATCTCAGGGAGGTGTGAGGCTGTCTTTGAATAAGCCTGTCAGTAAGGGTTTTCATTCCACGCCATATAAAACACTGCTTTTTTGTTACAGCGCTAATGGTCCCATCACTAGAATAAATTGTGGCAGGCTTTTCCAGATAGCAGAAAAAATAGGATTTAAAAATAACATTTTTCTCAGTGTCACAAGTTTCTTCCATATCTTAAGCTCTTTAAGACTGCCAATATGGACACCAGAATGTGATAATATTACATAATTAGTTATTAACATGTTAATAAAGAAATACATTGAAGGTTTATTCTTTAACAATATAAAATCAGATACTAAAAATTTGTAATTGTGTAAAAAAAGCACATAACATAAAATTTACCATCTTAACCATTTTTAAGTGTATAGTTAGTTCAGTAGTGTTAAATATTTCACATTGTTGCATAACAGATTTCCAGAACTTCATCTTGCAAAACTGATACTCTATACCTACTGAACAACTCCCCACTTCTCCCTTCCCTCAGCCCCTGCTACCCACTATTTTACTTTCTGTTGCTGTGAATTTAACCACTTTACATAGCTCATGTAAGTAGAATCACACAGTATCTACCTTTTTGTGACTGGTTAATTTCACTTAGTATACTGTCCTCAAGGTTCATCCATGTTGTACCATGTGCTAGGATTTCCTCCCTGCTTACGGCTGAATAATATTCCATTGTATGTATATTTTGTTTATCCATTCATCTGCTGATAGATATTAGAGTTGCTTCCAACTCTCAGCAATTGTGAATAATGCTGCAGTGATCATGGGAGTGCAAATGTCTCTTCCAGATCCTGTTTTCAATTCTTTTGGATCTATATCCAGAAGTGGAAATGCTGGATCATGTGGTAGCTCTATTTTTAATTTTTTGAGGAATGACCGTACTGCTTTCCACAGCAGTTGAACCACTTCACAATCCTACCAACAGTGCACAAAGGTTCCAATTTCTCAACATCCTTATCGACACTTAGCTTATTTTTTTTTTTATGGTAGTCATCCTAATGGGTGTGTGGTGACGTTACACTGTGTTTTTGATTTCCATTTCTCTGATGTTTAGTGATACTGAACAGCTTTTCATATGTATATGACTTCTCCAAAGATCACATGTATATTATTTCATCTTTGGAGAAATGTCCATTGCCCATTTTTAAATCAGGTTATTTGATTTGTTGTTATTGAGGGTTTTTTTACGAAGCTCAAAAAAAAATAAGTGTTAGACATCAGCTCATCTGACCCCTTCTGTTTATAGATGAGTAAACGAAATTTCATGGTAAGTCACACAGGAAAGATGCAATCAGAGTTGGCATTCTTTAACCTGCTTTTTGTTAACTCTAAGGATTCTCTCTCAGCCACACGGTGAAAACACATGTGAATGATTTGCAATGGAGATTATTTTGTGAAAAGAAACATGAAATATAATTAAAAATCGATTCTGTAGACAACATGATAGCCTCTAAAATTGATCTGAATTCCCTAGGTATGATTTGAAAAATAACAGACAAACCTGTACGTTTTAGCCAACAAATATTTACTAAACATCTTTCAAGTGTCCAGGTAAATGCTGGGGGCTAGCCAGAAAGGTGCATGTCATAATCCTTAACCCCAAGGCTCAGCACTAACCTGCTGGGTAACTTTGAACTCCAGTCCTCTATTTTCTCACCTACAAAATAATGGACCAAAAAAAATCTGAAGTGCTTGCTAAATATAAAACAGTTATATGATTATTTATTAGGGTGTGTCATAGCTAAGTGGCAGATTCAGCCACAAAGCAGGTTGCAAATCCATATATGATTGACAGCATTAAATGACTACCAAATCTCTTTTTAGTATTATTGTTATCTAGTCAACATATTCTTACACTCCTTATTGTTTCCCTACTATTTCACCCATATGGACTAAATTGTCATGTATTTAAACAACTGCTCTTCTGTTGCAATGTTTAAAATTCTTTCATTTACCTACCAATGTTGTCATCATACTATCAGTGTTAATGCAGGCATTCACACAGCTGTGATGCTTCAAACAATAAAAATTAGCCACATTTTAATAGAATTATGTGGGGGAATTTATATGCACATTATCTGGAGAAATCTAATGGAAAACTTCTTTGTCATATAATAAATTTCAATTTTTTGTTTCCTTGAAGATAAAAAAAATTATGTTGATATTTGCCAAATCAGAATAGAGAAACTAATTCATTTAAAACACTTTTTGCCACACAGACATTAGAATGACTGGGCTATAAAGCACAACAGAATTAATTTCAAAGCCTACTTAACAAGTTCAAAAATATATTTTTTAATTGCTTCTACTGAGAAACAGGAAGGTATAAAGTGTAAAAAGCATTTATTTTATCACTATTCTTCCATTTAACAGAAACATTTTCAAAAATCGCCTTAATCAAATTTTGTGTTAAACACAATCTTTCTGTTTACTTAGTCAGGTGTTGCCTGCTGAGCTGGTGTACTTTTCATACTAACAGACCAGTTTCTACGAAAAAAAAAATCCTGAAAACTGTACTTCACTCATCTCTTTGTTTATAGACAACTTCATACTACTAAAAGGCAAGAGCATTAATCTTGTAACAATAACATAAACTCAATTCAATTCAGAATGTTTTGAATTCTAAGAAATTAATGGTGGTATTTCACTTTTTATTCCTTAAAAACTGAAAACACTTCAATTTAGTTCTTAGAAGCATTTCTGTATCAAACTCTGAGCAATGTTTCAAGTTTTGTTACAATTAAAGGGGAATAATTATGTAGCATATAAAAAACAAGAATAAGAAAAACATTAAGATGAAATAAAGATTTGAAGGTATATATCCATAAAAAAAGTTCTATAACTGTGAAGCTTTTCACATAATGGTCACAAAGCTAAGTAGATGATTTACACAAGCGAATTAAGATAATAGAACTCAAAACCTAAAATGACATAAATCAAATACAGTAGACCAGAGTGAGTACCAGTGTCTGTCTAACTGCAAAAGTTGTACACAGGGGCACCTGGGTGGCTCAGTCGGTTAAGCGGCCAACTTCGGCTCAGGTCATGATCTCGCGGTCATGCCCCGCATCAGGCTCTGTGCTGACAGCTCAGAACCTGGAGCCTGCTTTGGATTCTGTGTCTTCCTCTCTCTCTGCCCCTCCCCTGCTCATGCTCTATCTCTCTGTCTCTCAAAAATAAATGAACATTAAAACAAATTTTTTTTTAAGTTGTACACAGGAATAAGTGACAGTTTAGTAAGCAGATCTGTTGATCGTGTGGATGTTAAACAAGAAAGTAATAATGATAATAAAACAGAAATCTGAGATGTATTTAATTAATAGTCTCACATGTTCAAAAAAATCCTTTCTAAATAAGCACTGAAATCTAAAGCTAAAAGAAATATTTTTAAAATGTCACTTAAAAATACTCCCCTATACAGACAACGGAAACCAATTTGACAATAAATTTCATATTTAAAAAAATAAATTAAAAAAAACTACTCCCCTAGGGGCATCTGGATGGTTCAGTCAAACATCTGACTCTTTTTTTTTTAATGTTTGTTTGTTTGTTTGTTTGTCTTGAGAGAGAGATAACAAAAGCAGGGGGAGGGGCAAAAAGAGAGGGAGAAAGAGAATCCCAAGCAGGCTCTGTGCTTGTAGCCTGATGCTGGACTCGATCTGACAAACCAGGAGATCACAACCCAATCTGAAATCAAGAAGGGACACTCAACCAACTGAGCCACCCAGGCGCCCCAAGCCTCCCACTCTCGATTTCAGCTCAGGTCATGATCAAGCTCCTGAGATCAAGCTCCATGTTACACTCCATGCTAAGCGTGGCATCTGCTTGGGATTCTCTCTCTTCCTCTCCCTCTGCCCCTCCCTGTCTCACATGCATCTGCACACATGTACTCTCTCTCCCAAAAAACTAAATAAACATGCAAAAAATATTCCCCTAAAATATGAAAATAGCACAAAATCAGGAGGTTCTACAGCACTTACTAACCCAACTTAAGAACACTATTGTCTTAATGTCTGGTTTTGACATCCTTTCCACAGAGGGTCCATAAGGGGATTCCCAGAACTGGAAAAAAAATCTCAAGCTGAAACTTTTCCAAAGTAGCCATACCTGTATCACTCTGAAAGGCAAGTCTGAGAGCCATTAGAACAGATATACCAAGGTGATTCTCAGCTCAGGGACAGGGGAACAAAGACATCACTACAGGACAGACAACTGATCACCATGCTTTTCCAAAGCCAGAAACGCCCAACATCCTACCTTTTTAATCTTCTTGATATCTGGATCCTCATCCTCTTGATTACTTTGGTAAGGCCTCATTCGCTCCTTGGTTTTATTAAGAGCGATAATCTATAACACAAAATTGGCCCATTTCATGATTTGGGAAATACCAGCTGATAGCCATAACTCACAGGAGGTAATGCCTACAAGGTAGCTTAGGAGGTCCTCAGGAAACTTTTACTTTTTATGCATCCTTCCTTCCACTGGTTCTGAGTCAAGGAAAGAATGAACTTCACACCAAGTCTGTTCAGTTATGTTGCCAACAAAGGTGCTTATAAGAAGCAACTGTGGAAAGTGTGAACTGGGATCTGTGTTAGGAGAAACGTTAGCCCCAAATTTGGCCCTGACTGCCAGTGATGACTAGGCCAAGGCCTTCGGGGGAGCTGAGTGACATACTGCTTGCCAATCTTGCCCAATGACAGCTGCCTGTAATGCCCTGGGATCCCCAAATGCAATGACATTCAGCCCAGAGCTCTTGCTTCCCATAATCAGCCTGCAGCCTTCCACACAGGTACACAGAGTACAGCAGGCTCACAGGATTCCTTGGGAAAATGGTAACTGCAAACGGAACTTCAGAGCCCTGGGGTTGACCCAAGACAACCAAGAAAGGTGAAAAGGTAAAAAGGAGTGAAATGATCCAGGATCTCCTTATAGCTCCAACTCAGTTATGTGACCTGTGGGGCAATTCAAAACCAGATGGCTGCCCAAATACACTTAGCAACAAAAATCACTAGCCTACTGCTCAGTTGCAGGCTCTTAGAAAGGTAAGAACCTATGCAACCTTACCAGCAAGCATTTGAAAAGTTAAGAATCATAATTGCTTCCTCTGACCTGTCTTTACATTTTGTCACCAGTAACAAATACACACTTCTGCCATTTTCTGGCAGAGAAGTAGGAAAATTAAAGGAGTAGAAAATAAATTATGGCTCCTGCGAAGCGACCACTCAAGATGTACCTGCTACTGACAGTTTGGGGCTGCAAAATCTATATTCAGACTAAAATAGAACATAGTGAAGACAGATAAGCATGCCCAAATAAATATTGGGGAACATTGCTTGGTGCTGAGTTTCTCTTGTGAAGTAAATGCCACTTAGCAGACAAGCATCTGCTCTGGCTTACTGTGGCAAAGAGAGAACACAATAATTTTGTCTCAAATTACAGTGCCTGATATAGTCTTTTAAAATGCAGGTTTGCTAAGTTTTCTGTTGTTGTTTTCACTATATGAGATTTCAGGGTTGAATCGGGAAGTTAACAACACTAATGATACGGTGAACATGGTCTGCAACTCATCACCAGAGAAGCAATCAGATCCCAGGTGGAATCAAGCTTATACTCATGCTCTGGAAACTGGACGTGGTGTACACAGGCAGAAGGAGGTGAAAACCTCTCACAGGATTCAGTGCGTCTTGGAGGAAGGTATAAGGAAACAAAGAGGAAATCATTGTCCAGTGACTGTAAAAGTAACAAGAAAGTTACTTTCCTTGTAACTCAGGGCTGAGGCTCTTAGAACTTACAAATTTCTTGTAACTCAGGCCTGAGGATCCTGAATTGTTCTGTCAATGGGATACAATTAATAGTAGGTTTCATCTGTCCTATCTGCTCTTTGAAGCTAAGAAAATGCTAATGCACCTCTATTCAGAAAGAGGGGGGAAATCTTGTTTTCCACATTCCTCTTCAGGTCTTCAGTTATCTACCGCTTCCCACGAGTAGTAAATAACACTCGGGTACACTCGGGTTTCTATATGTGGACAGAGGCACTTGTGAGCATGGGTGGATCCAGGACCACCACTGAGGCTGGAGATACAATGACCATGCTCTGTTCTCACTTGGGACAATCTCACAATCGGGGGGTGCAGGGCCTCTGAAGTTCACCCTCAGAGGGTGGGGGTGGAGATGGAGGGAGACAGGAATTCCAACTTGAGGAAATGCCTTATACTTCAACTCCAATATGTTTTTCAAAATTCTAGGGGGAAGAAAGTTGAACTCCTTAGAATAGAGAAGCAGTAAAGTCTTCCTGACTTCATTTCTGGTCCTTCCTTAGTTATCGTTTGGGAGTTTAATCTATGACAGATTCACAATTATCATTACTATTATAGTCAATCTAAAAACGGTTACATTTTATAATCAACTTCTGAATATCTGATCAAATGAAGGACATCAGGAGCACAAAATAATTAAAAAGCAGCATATTACTCTGGTATTTTAATGTAGTGTATTTAACTAATTCTAACATAGACTAGATTTATTCTAACACAGATTAGTGGTCTGACATGTACTCGCTGATGGCGAAGGAACCAAGTTTGGGATGAAAATTTTGCCCTGGTAGGCCTTATGTAATTTTGAGGAGATGGCAATAAATGCATAACAATGAGGAGGTATCTAGTAACTGGGAAGTACCTCTGATTTAAGTCTTTCAATTTCTGTATCTTGATCTTCAAGTTGATGCCGGAGTTGGTTAGCTGCAATTTTTTCCGTCTCTACGATCTGAACTAGATGAATGTACTTCTGCATTAACACTTCTCTCTCAATCAAAATGTCTGCATAACTTAAGAGAAAATTACACAGTTAGTCAATGAGATACTGTTCTACGGCAGTTTCATATAGAACAGCATACAGTATATTTTAGAAAGAAACCATAAATGTAGTTTGATGGCTACCTCTGCTTTATGTAAATATTAACTTTGGGCTTGCATTTGGTATCATTTAACAATATACAATTTGAATCATTTTACATTTCCCTTACTAAGCTAAGAGTTCATTTAACTCTACAGAATTTGGATCATTGCCATTTTACATATCCTTCACTAAGAGGTCATTTAATGATGGCTGCCATTAGCAATTTTGCCAAATAAGTCAGAAAAGTGCAAAGGAAATCTATCATTTCATAAAGAAAAAGATGCTTCTCCTTTAAAAAAAACTGAAGTCTTGAACTGATGGTACACACTTGGTTCCCAGGGACGATACTCAAAAATATTTCATTAGCTAAGTGTCTAGACAATCAGAACAGGCCTGCCCCCAAGTAGAATGAATGAAGCAACCATCAGAACAGGCACTGGCTGGAATGGACTATGATGACTATACCGGTGACTACCAGCCCTGCTTGGCTCTCTTTAGGATCGTGAGACCATTAACATTTCTTTCACAAATCAACAGGAGCAAAATTTCATTCTAAAAATAAGTGTAGATTCTTGGGCCCTAACACCATCAGCCTCACCTGTTTCCATTTCTTTGGCCAAGTGTGTGGGAAGCCAAAACTCCCTCTTAGATTTTTACTGACTATGCAATTCTGTAGCACCTGGAATTTTGCCTCTAGATCTTGTTGCACTATTTGAGGTGGTAAAAGGTATGTTCTCCATTCACGTAATCTTTCCCAAATGATCTGATAACTGTAATAATTAATAATTACTATTTATTGAGTGCCTCAGATGTCCCATATATATTCTCATTTTGTCCCCCCAGCAACCCCAGGAGATAGGCTTTATCATCCCAATTGTACACAAAAAGATTTTAATCTTCACAGAGGTCACACAGCTAGTAAGTGGCAAGGTGGGATCAAATCAACATATGTTTGACCCTAAGCCCATGTTTTGTTTCATTTTTTAATGTTTATTTATTTTGGAGAGAGAGAGAGAGAGAAAGAGAGAGAAAGAGAGAGGGACAGTGTGAGTGGGTGAAGGACAAAGAGAGAGGGAGTCACACAGTTTGAAGCAGGTTCCAGGCTCCAAGCTGTCAGCACAGAGCCCGATGCAGGGCTCGAACTCACGAACTGTGAGATCATGACCTGTGTGAAGTCGGACGCTTAACCAACTGAGCCACCTAGGTGCCCCGACCCTAAGCCCATGTTCTTAACCACAAGCTAAACTGTTTCTCTAATAAGGAATATCACAATGAATATAAACAAGAATGTTGCAGCAGACATGTTCTGAGATACTGCCCAATCTTCTATTCACTTACCTCTTACCTCTTCGTTGAGAACTTGGGTCATAGCAGCCATGTTTTTACCACAAAATCTGCCCTCATGACTACATTACACTGGTCTAAAAAGACGTAACTGGCCCAAGCTAAACCAACTAGAGTCTTTCTCCTTGGAGTCTGGTACTGTATCTCTTATCTGTTTGCTTGAACTGATATGATATAAACTTGGAAACTCTGGTTACCATTGTCAGGTAGCCGTATTTGGCCATATCATGCCAAACAAAGTGAGTCTGCTGAGAAAGAAAATAAGATGTTCAAGAAAACAGAGATAAGAGAGACAGAAAGGTAACGACTATCTGTGTTCCTGTCAACTTGCTAGTTTCTGGTTCCTGACGCTCATGTTAATTGAATATAATTTTTACTCTTGGGTTCAGTGAGATATTAAAATTTCTGTCTAATAAGTTCTCTGCAACCTCAACTACTTTGAAATAGGTTTGTGTTACTTAGAACTAAAAGAGTCTTAAGACAATTCTAAAATCACAATTTTAGTTCAATGATCTCAACATCCTCAGCACTTACATCATGTGTGCTATTAGTGTTAGAAAAAAAACACAGTGTCAGCAATATTTTAAAGTCACTTGTTCTAAGAAATCACCCTCAGAGAGTAGAAAGAAAGGCTGTGTGAGTGGGAGGAGGTTAAAAAAAGAAGAAAAGAAAGAGCAGAGTCTTCAGAGAGATACGCTTTTAGGAACTTTAAAAGGAAAAAATAGTAATAGAACATGAGAAAAGTAGCTATTATAATAAAAATTATGCCCTTTTCATCATTTTTTACTAATTTATTACTAATATATTTATTACAAATTTATTACTAATATATCAAATTGGTATTAGGTAGCAAAACAGTATTTTTTTTTTCTCTTATAAAAAGTCCAGTCCAGATTGTGTGGATGAATTCATGCAGACTCATTACCCACATCTGTCTCCCTTCACTTCCAAGGCCTCACTGAAGTGCTAGGAAAATTATTTTCTGTTTAAAGAATGAAACCATAACAGCATTATAAAACAGGAAAATATGCCATCAACAGACCAGAAGTTTTAAGAAATTCCATGAAGAGGAAAACCAAGTAGAATCTGAGTGGTGGGAAATTGAGAGCAGAGGAAACCACACAAGGAGACACCTCGCATAAGCACGCTTCCCACCAAGGTGGCCAGAGCTCCAAAGATGGAATCAAAACATTCAAAGAAATGGAGTAAGGGGTGATCATTAGAGTCTTTCATTAAACAAGTGCCTTCACAACATCTGCAAGTTAGACTCCTCCTCTTCCCAACTCCCAAAGTAAAGAAATAAAAGGCACAACTGGCAGTAGTGACATGCCCTCAAGTCACAGCCCAGGATCTGCTCTCTGTAGGAAAAGGACCACGTCCTAAAGAAAGCTCCAAATGAGGATGCTAGACTCAGAGAGAACAAAGCTTGACTTTACACCAGACATCCACTGTGGACAGAGAACCAGAAAAGGGTCAGCACTAAGAGGGACCAGGAGTGAAATACATGTATTCTTTTTCTATTGTGAACAAATTACCACAAGCTCCCTGGTTCAAAACAACACATGTTTCTTATCTCACAGTATCTGTGCATCAGGGGTCCAGGCTCAGTTTAGCTGGGTTCTCAGCTCAGAGACTGACACGCCTAACACTGAGGTGTCAGTCGAGGTACATTCTCACCTGGAGGCTTGACTAGGGAAGAACCCACTTCCACGTTTATTCAGATTGTTGGGAAATTCATTTTCCTGAAGGTATACAACTCATGCAGCTTGGAGAGCATCTCTGACCCCAGAGATCTCTGACCCCAGTCTCTCCTTGAGGGCTTCCAACTGATTAAGTCAGGCCCACCCAGGAAAATCCCATTTAATTAACTCAAAGCAACAGATTTTTAGGATCATAATTACGTCTGCAAAATCCCTTTTCCTTTGCCACATAATGTAACCTAATCAAGGGGGTGACCACTCGGCATGTTTGTCATTTACTAATGGCTAATAGCAAATCGCAGGTTCCACCTGTACACACTGAAGGGTATTGGAATTACACAAGGGGGAATTCTAGCCAGCCTCCCCAGTGCCTGCCCACATACCTGAAAAGGAAGTCTGTATAAGTGACACAGATGTAAACACAGGCCAGCTACCTATAATAACCCACAAGGTCCTTCATTTAGAAGGAAAGATCACTTGAGACTTGGAAAAACCAACCCCCAAAAGAAAGGCCTCTGCAATTGGCAGTAGTACCTAAGACAGCCCTTAGTGATTCCTTCTTTCTGGTATTCATACCCTATGTAACCCCTTTCTCTTCAGTGTGAGATGGACCGGGGCAACTCACTTCGAAGGATTAGAATATGGCAAAAGTGATAGAACGGCACTTCCAAGATCAGTTTACAAGGAGACTCTGGCTTCCCTCTTGCTTGCCTTCTCTTATTGTCCTACTGGTTTGTTCTGAGGAAGCCTACACCATGTTAAGAGCTGCTGTATGGAGAGGTCCACATAGACAGACACTGAGAGAGGCCTCTGGCCAATAGCTGATGAGGACAGGACCTGAGGCTTCAATGCACAACTGATAAGGAAGTGAATCTTGCTAACAAACATGTGAGCAAACTTGGATGTGGATCCTTCCTCTTTGAGCCTTCAGATAAGACCTCCAAATTGTTGCCTTATGAGAGACCTTCAGGCAGAGACGCCCAGTTAATTCCTGACCCACAAACACTGTGGGAGGACAATAAAATGTTTGCTGTTTTAAGCACTGTGGGGTAAGTTGTTAAGCAACAATACATAAATAAATACAGCCCCAAATGAACAAACAGAAAATATAATAAACAAACAGGATAATCCAAACAACAGAGATATATTACCTTCAGAGAGATATGGAAGGATATTAGAGTCATAAGGTAACAAGGGGCTGCTATGGAAAAGAAAGAACTAGGTAACAAGAAGAGTTCTTGGAAACAAAAAATGATTATTAAAATTTCACAGGTCAATGAATGCACTAAATGATAAAGCAGACACGATTGAAAACTAAGCTAGGTGGCTGGAGACATAAAGAACACTGAACAAGAACAACAAAAAGAAAAACACAAAGAGATTGGAAATAGGGAAGAAAACCTGAGCAAAAATGAGTATAGATCCAAGAGATCTAATATCTACCTTATGGGAGTTCCAGAATGGGAAAAAACAGAGATTGTGATGGGGAAGAAATAAGCAAGAAATGGAAGAAAACTTCCCTGAACTGAACACAGCACAGTTCAAAGAGAAAGCATAATCTAAATGCCAGACAGGATAAATGAAAAAATTTCATACCCTGATACATCCTGGTAAAATATCAGAGCTCTAAGGATAGGGAACAATTATAAAAGCCTCCAAAGAGAAATCACAATTTATCTAAAGAAAGCAAGAATCAAAATGACATACTTGTCATCAGTAACCTGGGACACTAGATCACAGTAGAGAACTGAAGGAAAAGTCTGAACCTAAATTCCCACACCCAGGCAAGTGCCAGTTCAAGACAGAAGCCGTTTACTAACGATCACATTTACTATCGGAGAAAAATTATGAGGAGGCTTTCCAACCAAACAAAACAGAATACAAAGACAAGAATTAACATGGAATGCAAGAATACAAGCCCGCAGAAGTAATAAAAAAAAAAATGCTAGAAAGAAATTAAAATATTCTCCTTCAAAAAGCAAGGATTCAAGTGCATGATTATATTTCGTTCTCCATGGTATCAAACACCAGTCTTAATACTTTGGAAAATATTTATAAAACCATGGTTTTTTATTTTGTTTTCTCTCATTGGTTTTTTATTTTGAGAATCAACAGAGGCTTAATTAAATTTAGGAACAGAAGGTAAATGTTTAAAAGTTTATAAATAGAGAGTAAATAATAAAGTAATAAAACCTCAGTTTGTGGAAAGAAGAGAACAATAAAGGAAGACACATTAAATGTCCTAATTTACTTACCTTTCATAGCAGAGACTCATTACACGCTTCTCAAAGTTGATAAAGAGAGTTAATTATATTATTTTAAGACATAAACAACCAATTTAAAAGCCAAGAATATGTAAGTAGCAAAAACTGAGGGGACAAAGGGAGAGTAGGTAAATGGTTTTGCAAGGGTGTTAAATTCTTCATCTTTATAGCGGGGAACCAACAGTAGGGCCCAAAGTCATTAAATCAAGAAGTTAAGGACATCATGGAATATAATATGTGAATAATTAATAGCGAGAGAGAAAAAGACGTACTTAAAGAGTAAAAATTGTTTATCAAATTTGGTCAAGAGTTTGGGACACCTGGGTGGCTCAGTCAGTTGAGCATCCGACTCCTGATTTCGGCTCAGGTCATGATCCCAGGGTCATGGGACTGAGCCCCATGTTGGGCTCTGCACTGACTATGGAGCCTGCTCGAGATTCTCTCTCTCTCTCTCTCTCTCTCTCTCTCTCTCTCTCTCTCTCTCTCTCTCTCTCTCTCTCTCTCTCTCTCTCTTCCTCTGTCCCTCTCCCCCACTGGCATGCTCTCTCTCTCAAATTAAAAAAAAAATTGGTCAAGAGCTTCAGGAATGATAATATTCCGTACCGGCAAAGATAAGACAAAAGGGGTACTCTGTATCAGAGCAAGACAGTCTAGGAGACAACAACACAACAAGTATCAAGACAGCTTAAAATGTCATCCTTTGTCATAGTCGTTTCAAGTATAATAATCTAACCCAAGGAAAATAAACAGTGACTTGCACAAAGATGTATAAAAAAACAAGATTTTCATTCATTAAAACAAATATAATAAAACCGAATCTAAATATAGATGCATATAATATGAAAGTGACGAAACAATGGAATGATACAAGCCATTTAAAGTCATATTTTAAAAAATGGTTAACATAATGGAATGTACTCAAGACCCACTAATAAATTAACAAAAAAACCCAGAAGATTAAAGTAAATATAATTTGTACATGCACATGTGTTAGAGCAATGACAGGTGATTTTTAATTACTTCTTTTGTGCTTTTCTGTATTTTGCAACATCTCTACAATATTAAGTGGCAAAAAGAAAATACGTAAATCCTAATGGCAGTTATTTACTCTGTGAGGTGGGCTTCTGTAACATGTAGTAGTTTCTTTATATGTTCCTGTGACTCCAAATTCACTCTTCAGTATGTACTGAATGTTGTTATATACCCAAAAACTGTTCAAAGCATTGGAGACAGGAGTAAACAAAACAGGAAGAAAAAAAATCTGTGCCCTCATGGAATTTACATTGTAGTAGGGAGCAAGAGACAATAAAATAAATTTTTAAAATATATAGTATGTTACGTGATGATTAGTACTTAAATGAAAAAGCAGGGCCAGGGGAGTAGGATAGGAAGTGGGGGAGACGGGGGTTATAATGTTAACCAGGCTGTGAGAGAGGGTCTCCCTGAGAAGATGTTATTGGAGTCATGACCTGAAGCTGTGAGCCATGTGGCTAGCTGGTTGGAAAAGCATTCCTGTTAGAGGGAATATCATGTGTGAAAGCTCTGTAGTGGGAACAGGCCTGGGCTGCCTGAGGAAAGGCAGAGTGGCTGGTTTACTGGAGGGGAGTAAGATGAGAGGCAGAAGAGGGAACAGGATTCTAAACCATGCAAAGCCCTGTGGACCAACATAAAGTCTCAGGTTTTCACCATGAATGAGATTCAGAACTTTGATCGGAGGCATGGCAAGATCTGACATTCGAACAGGATCACACTGGCTGCAGTAATGGGAAAAGACAGAGGTGGGGGGTGGAGTGCGAGGACAGAAAAAGGAAGACCAGTTGGAGGCTCCACAATAATCTAGGCAAAGATATTAAAGATTAGCTCAGCACCTGACATGGGGCCTGGCACAAAACAGGCATTCACATAAAGGTCATTGCTAAATGAAAAATAGTTACCTAAGATAATTTACTCTGCACGTTGTATTTTTCTTCACATAATAATTTTCATTTTTCATAATTCTCAAGTCATTCAATTTATTTAATTGGTTCTCTCTAGTTCACTACTCTTACTGGTGTGTCTACTTCACTTTATACCACAGGGCTTTCCTTATATATGCCATTAGTAAGTGGATTGTGCAAATCAACTGGAAATGCTTCCTTTGATGTAGGAATTTTCAGAGCAGTGGTATTTCTACTTTACTATATCTCCAATGTATCTTCTATCTGATTAAATTTTCTAGTTGCTCAAGTTTAAGAATTTCTGCCGGATCTATTTATTATTTGTGATTGTTTTTAATTTCGTGTGTGTGTTGTTTAGTTTAACTTCCACCAGGGGAGAAAATAGTCTCTTCGCTGCCAAGTGAAATAATAAAATTAAGCCATATAAATCAACATGATGAAAGCCAAATTCATGTGTCCAGTACTAACAGATGGCAAGTCTGAGGTATATATAGGAGAGTAAAATATTCATGTGTAATATGTATAATCAAAACCAAAACACCACTATTCCATATGGGAGAAAAGGAAGCATTCCAATAGAATCCTAAAGAGTCCAGAGAAGTACAGCATAATACCATAGGCCTTAATTATTTTTATAGAAGAGTAAAAATTATATTAGCTTCACAAGAAATGGTTAGATATGCCAGACCCTCATCCCACTTACTTTGATTGAAGACTTATTTGCTAATGAGATAGATAGATAGATAGATAGATAGACATGCTAATGAGATATGTATAATGAGAACTGTAATAAAACCCAAACTAAAAACTCATAGGTGACTGAAGAAAAACTTGCACCAGCTCCAGGATTATGATCACTTTTACTGAGAAAACTCTTTCGAATCAGCATTTTTCATATAAGGGGGAGCATGATGTCTTTGGGAATTGGGAAAAACCAGTCCTGGATAACGGCAGTACAGTTCCCATCTAGACAGTATTTGTGCACTGACAGCAGCTGGCTTATCTACACAAGACTGTGCCTCCGTAGATTTACTCACGGGCACTTCAGCATTGCTATTATCCACTTTTTCTGGCTTTCAAATTCTCTTACATCAATGGTTCTACTCCACTGGTTAATCAGTATTTGTTAGCTGTCACATTAGGGTAAGTTTCTAACCGTGTATCACCCCCAACAATCTTTTCTCTCTCTACTGATAGATAGGCTCTTTTCTCCTAAGCTTGCCTCCTTTACAATGAATGGAAACACAAGCATCTCCATTAGAAGAGATTAAAAAGAGGAATAAAATTTAAAGACTAAAACTCCCTGTTCTAAATATTGCTCCTTCTTTCCAGTTCACAGTTAGTAGTTCATTATTTAAACATTTGACTAACTATGGGGCATAAGGAAAGTTGTCAATAATCCTTTCCAAAACACAATCTAATATAAAAAACAAGCAAAATATTGCTATAAGGAAATATAACAGAAAGTCAATAGTGGTAAAATCATCATTTTGGGGCAGAGAAATTTTAAGGAACATTTATTTCTAAAAAAAATATATTTTATAGTGCTCTATTATAAAACTGAAGAAAATTGTATTGATGACTCTTTCTTAACACTGATGCTTTTATTTCTTTACAAATAAATGTGCAGAATAGTACTGGTAGAATTCTCTTTATGATCACAAAAAATTCTTTAGCAAGAGCATATATCTAACTATATTCATTAAACCCAAATGGATTAAAGGAGTTTATAAATTCTCATATTCAATTTCCACTACAAGGACTCCAAATAAAATAGCAATGGAAACAAGTGTTGGTGAGGATGTGGAGAAATTAGAACTCTCATAAATTGCTAGCTAGTGGAAATATAAAATGGTGCAGCCACTATGGAAAACAGTTTGTTGGTTCCTCAGAAAGTTAAACATAGAGTTAACATATGACTTAATAACTCAACTCCTGGGGCGCCTGGATGGCTCAGTCGGTTAAGCGGCCGACTTCGGCTCAGGTCATGATCTCACGGTCATGAGTTCGAGCCCCGCGTCGGGCTCTGTGCTGACAGCTCAGAGCCTGGAGCCTGTTTCAGATTCTGTGTCTCCCTCTCTCTGACCCTCCCCCGTTCATGCTCTGTCTCTCCCTGTCTCAAAAATAAATAAACGTTAAAAAAATTTTAAAAAAAATAATAAAAAAAAATAACTCAACTCCTATGTACACCCAAGAGAATTCAAAACATGTCCACAAAAATGTGTACACAAATATTCACAGCAGCATTGTTTATAATAGCAAAAAGCAAAAACAATCCAAATGTTCATCAACCAATGAATGGGTAAACAAAATGTGGTACATTCATACAATGGAATAGTATTCCACCACAGAAAGAACAGAGGATTCATTATGCTATTACAACACGGATGAACTCTGATAACATTATAAGTAAAAGAAGCCAAACACAAAAGGCTTGTATGATTCCATTTATTTTTTTTTAATTTTTTTTTCAACGTTTTTTAATTTATTTTTGGGACAGAGAGAGACAGAGCATGAACGGGCGAGGGGCAGAGAGAGAGGGAGACACAGAATCGGAAACAGGCTCCAGGCTCCGAGCCAACAGCCCAGAGCCTGACGCGGGACTCGAACTCACGGACCGCGAGATCGTGACCTGGTTGAAGTCGGACGCTTAACCGACTGCGCCACCCAGGCGCCCCTTGTATGATTCCATTTATACAAAATGTCCACAATGGGCAAATCCACAGATACAGAAAGTAGATCAGTAGTTGGCTAGGGCTAGGGAAAGCAGGAAATAGGGAGTGAATGCTAACAGATATTGGGGTTTTGAGGGGTGTTGAAAATGTTCCAGAATCAGAGAGTGGTGATGGTTACAGAGCCTTGTGAATATACTAAAATCCATTAAGTTGTATGCTTTAAAATGGTAGGTTTTATGGCATATGAATTATATTTCAGTTTTTCAAGTATTTTTTTAAAGCAATGGAACAACCTCCCCACCAAAAGCAATATTTGCACTGTGTCATAATTCAAAACTCTGTCAAAAAATAAGTACAGGGCAAAAAAAAAATGGTGCAAGGGAATTTAGAACAAATACAAACAGATATTTTTTTCATACAAAAAGCTCATAAACAAACTGATAAGAAAAACACCAAGAGAAAAAACAAGCATTGGACATGAGATGCCAATTCATATAGGAAACATAAACAAATATTAACAATGGCAAAAAATAGTCAATTTCACCAATAATCAAGGAAATTATCATTACACCAAGATACCATTTTTTACCCATCAATATAATACAAATTTTTCAAAAAAATGATTCCAGCTTTTTCATGTCTTAGCAGAGGGAGATTAAATTGGTACCCACGGGGCGCCTGGGTGGCGCAGTCGGTTAAGCGTCCGACTTCAGCCAGGTCATGATCTCGCGGTCTGTGAGTTCGAGCCCCGCATCGGGCTCTGGGCTAATGGCTCAGAGCCTGGAGCCTGTTTCCGATGCTGTGTCTCCCTCTCTCTCTGCCCCTCCCCCGTTCATGCTCTGTCTCTCTCTGTCCCAAAAATAAATAAACATTGAAAAAAAAATTAAAAAAAAAAAATAAATAAATAAAATAAATTGGTACCCACATTTCTGAAAAGCAATTTGCCACTGTGCCAGAAGCAGGAGATAAGAGGTGAGCAACAGATTTGTGTTGAAGGAATTCAGACTGACAGAGAGCAACAGACATAAACAAATCAATACAGTAATTTCGAAGGTACTTTAAAAGAAATAAAGGGTTGCAGTAGGGGCCCAAAGAAGGGAATGGTCAGTCCTTTCTACAGGAGAAGAAAGTGGCCCAGGGAGGGTAATGCAGATGAATGAGAGCTGAGTCTCTCTGTTTAAAACTTTCTATACTAAGAAGTCAATTGAATATAATAACCAAAATTACTAATATGAAACCTGGAGTTCTACCAGGCACGTATGTTCTTTTCAGAAAGGCACTCTGGCCCCCTGTGGAGGATGGATTAGGAGGCAAACTTAGAAGAGAGACAGGCGACGTGGCTGAGCAGTAAGCCAGGCAACCACTGTCGGCACAGGAAGAGAGACCAGATGTTCCAGGGTTCAAATCCACATCTGGCTGAATGGACATGAGCAGTGAGGGCAGAGGGTACAGGATGGCATCCTGCTGGCTTGAGTGACTGAGTACATGTGTACAGGGGACTATACTCTGGTAGGAAGAAGGGGAAGTGGAAAAAAATTTGAGGTTAGCACCCGGGGGGAGGGGGTATACAGTTAGGTCAATATAGAAAGATGGTCCTACACATACTAGAGGCAATACATCTTCCTAATTAAGTACATAGGTTTCAGAGTTAGCCTGACCTGGATTTGAGGATCAGCTCTGCCACTTAGTAGACTGGTGATCTTTGGGATGTTATTTCATCCTCTAAGACCTCAGACTCAATGGAGATAGAACCGCCGATTTCATGGGCCGTTGTGACTGTTCAGTGAGAAGAGAACATGGAGCACTTAGCACGGTACCCAGCATTAACGAAAGCATGGGGAAAGGGTGACTCCATCCACCTGGGGGAAGCCTTGGCAGTGGATGACTGGTGAGGAGAGAAAGGAACAAGGGCACAGAGCAGTGACATTAAAGAAAGGGACAGAACACAGGGGACAGTGAAAGAGGAGAAGAAATGATCAAAGGAGTAGAAGAATCAGGAGCGATGTCCTAGAAGCAAAAGGAAAGAGAATTTCAAGAGAAGATTTAGGTCTCTACATAATGATGTTTAAAAAAAAAAAAAAAAAAACTTCTTCAGGAGGCATCTGGGTGGTTCAATTTGTTAAGCACCCAACTTCAGCTCAGGTCATGATCTTGCCGTTCATGAGTTCCAGCACTTGCATCGGGCTCTGTGCTGTCAGTACGGAGCCTACTTCAGATCCTCCGTCTCCCCCTCTCTGCCCCTCTCCTGCTCACACTCTCAAAAATAAATAAACATTAAAAAAATAATAAAATAAAATAAAAAACAACCTCCAAATTAGTGTGAAAGGAAGGTTGAGAATAATATGAATAGTCAGTAAAAGAGTATGTAATATTACCTACCTTATCTATTTATCTAACAGATATGCAAATGTATGAAAACACTAAGCAGGAGACTGTTACCAGTAAATACCTTTGAGGAATAAGTGAGCTTGGGGAATGTGGGGAGGGGAAGGAGGAGCATATGAATGGAATAACTTTTTACTCTCTCTACTTTTCATTGTTTGGATTCTTTCTTTCTTCCTTCCTTCCTTCCTTCCTTCCTTCCTTCCTTCCTTCCTTCCTTCTTTCCTTTCCTTTCCTTCTCTTTTTTTTTTATTAGAGAGGTTGCATTTATGTACTGTTTGTGTAATTAAAAAATAAATATTACTGAAAATTTGAAGTTATATAAGGAAAGAAAAGCTTTGGAAAGATGCTGTCGACTCGGGTAACAACAGTTTCTGTGTGGTGGGGACAGAAACCCATCACAAAGGACTGGAAAAGGAGCAGGAGCTGCGTGAGGAAGGAGAGCAACCCAAGCATTTCTTCAGGAAGCCTGTCTATGCAGCAAGAGAGGGCAGCTGGAGGAGGATGCGGGGCCAAGGGAGGGATTTTAATTTCTTGTTTCAAGGTGGGGAGATTCAAAGAGAATCTAAGAATACAGGAAAAAAGCCAGAGCCGACTTGGTAAACAGATGGAATGTTTAAGAAAGGAAATAACGGACGGAGCAAGGGAATCAGAGGGAAGAGGCTTAAGGCAGAAATTTGCCTTGAAGCAGCACTAGTTCTTGGGGCAGCAAAGAGCCTGTTGGGGGGGTGCCCCCTGCAGGCGGGCTGGGGTTCATGTGCAGACAGACAGAGCGCCTGTTCTACTGCAAGCTCCTGGTGCCGTGCAAACAAACTGAAGAAAAAACACTGTGAAGAATAGGAAAGAGAACCAGCAGGTGAAAGTATTAACCAAAGGCTAAAAATAAAGAAATTCAAGCCCAACTTTTTCCTGTAGAAAACAATTTCTACCATCTCATCAAGTGAAATCTTTCATAGTTTGCAGACACATTATCCCTTTTCTCTCTTTCTTTGCAGGTTCTAAGGAAGAAAGTGCTGACGTCTCTTTCATCATGTCCAATCTTGAGGCAAAGGCCTGACAAAACTTCTTATTAAAAAATATATATATCAAATGAACAAAATCCATATCTTCAGCTTTAAAGTAGCAATAGTAGTGATAGTCTTATTATTACAAGAAGAATACAAAATATAGCTTTAGGCTATGACATCACTGTCCATTTCTGATTTTCTAGTCCTGTCAGTTCACTGTGATACACAAAGCGTTTTTAGCTTTGTTCTGATTTGTGAAGGATTTCTTCCTGTACATATATAAAGAGCTGATTTTATGGGGATGATATGATACACACAGTGGCCTTTAGTGTTGGGATAGATTTTATAATATACACTTCACTCTAAATTATGCCTCCATCCAATTAAAAGGATGAGGTTACAGGCACTAGGTGTCTGGAGCAGTTACCATGATGGCTTGTGGGTGTATGTGTGTGTGGTTGTGTATGCTGTGTGTTGTGTGTGTGTGTGTGTGTGTGTGTGTGTGTGGTGTATGTTGTGGGGGAGGGGGGAACAGATTGATAGAGGGGGAAAGAGAGAGAACAAACAACAGGCTGCCTGAGGCACATGTCATCAAAAGGACTACAGATAAAAACAGACCCAAGAGGCTGGATTAGAGCTTTCTTTAGTGGACAAAAGGATAAGACTTAACTGAAAGACTTAACTAGAGGATTAAGTCTCTATGCTCGTCAAGTTCAGGACTGACAGGATGAGGGAACGGGTTCTGTCAAACCCTTGCAAAACTAAATCTGACATGAGCTTTATAGAATGGAAGCACACACTGAATTCCTCTTCCCTTGCAAATGCCCTCCCCACTGAAAAAAGCCTAAGATCCACCTGCCATATGCACACACCAAGAGGAGGGAAGACTGTCAAGATGGGGGTTTGAGCAGAGTTTCAGTTAAAAAATTAGAAAGCAGGGGAAAGGTACGGTGGGACAGTCTCAACCACTGAAAGCATAAGCCATACGTTTGCAGGGAGGAAAAAAGGAAAAGCTGTGCACATTCTGTGGCTCACTGTACCAGGCGCAATATTCTCCACCTCTCCAACTTTTCAAAAGTCTTCCTCTAACCCCAGCTTTGGTAGAAACCTAAAGCCAGCTTTCCCCTCAGGACATACCTTACTTCTCCAGTAGCTTCGGATACTCATTTTCTCATATCTTCCCTAGCAAGGGCAAGGAGACCCCTCAGAATCACACGGCTCCTCACTGCCCCTTCCAGGCAATCAAACCCTCCAATTCCCCTCAGAGGCCCCTCCTGACCAGTGCTCACCATCTTGGCCCCACAAACCTACTTTCATCCATCATTTCTTCTCCCAGTAAGTGACACTATCCATGCTAGGGCCCTGAGAGATGTGTTAGATATCATCCTGGTCTAATACTGCCCACATCCAGGTGGTCACAAAGTCCTCTGAAGTAATCCCCCACCCCATCTCTGGAATACTTTCTAGCTCTCTCTTCTTAACTGTCATAGACCAGGTCCTTCAGGTCTTATGCTTAGACCAGCATGGGGAGAGCTTTGGTATCTCTGCACACCTAGATCCTCTTCCAGGCCATAGCTACCTTCTACCTGCCGAGACTTCGCTTGGTCCATGTTCCAGCGGATAAAAAGTGGAGACACAGTGCTGTGGATGTTGTCTTTTCAGTCAGTGAGCCCTAAGGACCCGCGATTACCTGGGTCAATGTTTTTGACCATCCTAATGTCAATGACTAAACCAACCACGATAGACAGATAGGGCCAAGAAGACAACAACAACAAAAATCAGATTATTAGGAATGTCCAAAATTCCATACCCAACTAGCAAACCACTTATGGAATAAACATAGATTTCACTGCTGTTAAAATGCTCTGGCCTCAGCTCATCCAGACAAAAACATGACTGAGTCTTGCTAGCAGCTTCCCATGAACTGGTGCCAATAATATGTGATGGAATGATATTTTAAATGTGCCAGTGTTCTAGAAAGTAATATTGGCCAACTTCAAAAAAAAAAAAAAAACCGTAAAACAAGTTTTCTGGACCACATCGGAGCTTCAGAATGAGAATGTAATTTCCAAAAAGATTTTTCCTTGGGCCAGATCTAAGGGAGAAAACATGCAATTCAACATCCAGAAAAGGACCCAAAGATCCTCTGAAGGCAAACTGGAGCAAGTAGATTCATCTCGGAGGAACAACAAGCCAGCAGCAAGAATGTGATATCTGTGGCACACAAGGACAGCATGCCCAAGCCAGTTCTGAAAAGACATCCCAGTAAAACAGCAGAGACCAGGAAAAGGGCTCTGAGCAGTCCCTGTTTCTATGTAGTGTCTGCAGGGAGCTCAAAAAAAATTAGTCTCAGGCTAAAATAGCCATCAGTTAGTCAAAAGCTCAGACTTTTAAAAAGAGGGATTTTAAAAAACCGTAATTATTGAGCATTTTCTATTAAAAAGGCAGTGGCACCAAATTAACGCTCTAAAGGTGAAATATTTAGTCATCCAATCAGTTGTTTAATTAGCACAATGCCAAGCAAAACTGGCTGACAAATTCCTTCTCTGAATCAGCTTCATTTACTTTCTGGCTCTGCACATGTATGAACAGTCAGAATGAATTTCACAAATCCAAGTTCACACCAAAAACTCAACTTAATGAAACTCAAATGAAAAAGTTGTTATCCTCCCGATTTATAAAACAGAAAATGTAAGAAGCATCTCAATGCAAAAAGTCAAATGCAAGAACTCAAGTATAAAGCAGTCTGATTAAAAAGAAATCATCTGGGGCGCCTGGGTGGCGCAGTCGGTTAAGCGTCCGACTTCAACCAGGTCACGATCTCGCGGTCCGTGAGTTCGAGCCCCGCGTCAGGCTCTGGGCTGATGGCTCAGAGCCTGGAGTCTGTTTCCGATTCTGTGTCTCCCTCTCTCTCTGCCCCTCCCCCGTTCATGCTTTGTCTCTCTCTGTCCCAAAAATAAATAAACGTTGAAAAAAAAAAAATTAAAAAAAAAAAAAAAGAAATCATCAAAGAACCCAGTCCTGGGCCTCAAATCAAAGGAAAAGCAAATCTAATGGACCAAAAAGGCAGGACATTTTTAAAAAAATCAATTATTAACTAAATCTTCAAATCCACAAGAGAATTCTTATCATTCGGTGTCCTAAATCACCAAAGTGATTTCTAAAGTCTACGTTTCTGACAAGATCACACGAGCCCTGGTTTCGATCATATGTCAATTAACACCAAATACTGACCCACTTCCACGTATATGACAAAGTTTCCATAGCATAGAAAAACAGTGATTTAAAAATGATTTAAAATGGGGCGCCTGGGTGGCTCAGTCGGTTGAGCATCCGACTTTGGCTCAGGTCACAACCTCATGGCTTGTGAGTTCGAGCCCCGCGTCGGGCTCTGGGCTGATAGCTCAGAGCCTGGAGCCTGTTTCGGATTCTGTGTCTCCCTCTCTCTGCCCCTACCCTGTTCACACTCTGTCTCTGTGTCTCTCAAAATTAAATAAAACATTTTTAAAAAATGATTTAAAATAATTTTAAAAATTAGATTTAAAATCTAACCATTTTTGAAGGAATCCATACTCTGTATTTGGTCCAACATGGTATTTGCTCAGCAACCACAGAGGCATTCTAGGCTACTACGAGTATCTGGCTTTTCTGGAGTTGAAAAAAAAAGGGGGGGCAAATACACACGTTTTAACTTATTTATATCATTTTAATTCCCAGGTAGGAGAGAACAGAAGCAGTCACAGAGATTGTGTCCAGAAATAACCCAAGCTCTACCTTGCCAACCTGATACTTAGTTCACCTTTGAAGACCCAGCCTTCTTTCTACAGCAAGTCACTGTACTGTAGAGCACAGTCTGGAGCAAAACCCTCAGACAGAAACAATGAGACAAAAGACAGCCGAACAGTGTGCCAGGATCACGATGTGGGCAAGCTATCCCCAGGGCCCACTTGGTGAGCAGCATTTGGTCGCCAACCCTGGGCATCTCAGAGAAGTATTCTGAAGAGGAGGGAAGAAAAGGGACTGAAATATTTTGCAAATAACATCTTCTACTCTCAACCCTAACCTCATACTAATCTACCTTCATCTGTGAACAGAGAAAGAGAAAAAGAAACAGAAGAGGGGAAGAGTAAAGAGAGAAGGAGACGATAATAAAGACAGTTACAATAGAAAACACTGGTAAAAGGTTCTGGAGTCAGACTGATGTGTGGGAAGCTCAGCTCTGCAGCGTAACAACTTCGTTTTACATGTTGGCCAATCTGCTTAATAATCATGCATCTTTGTTTTCTCATCTACAAAGTAGGGCTAATAATACCCTGCTGGGTAGTTGTGAGGAATAAACAAAGTATGTAAAGCACTTAGCATGCCGCCTGCCACAGAGGAGGTAGGTGGTTAATATAAAGAAGCTTAAGAAAGAAGAGGAGTGGGAGGGGATGAGACGGAGAGAACTTTCAGAGAAAAAATCTCAAGGGTTAAAGAAGCATCTAAACCCAGAACAAATACCTCATCTTCTTTACAATCAATCTGAAAATATTTCTTGGTCACCTACCACATAATTAGCACCGTGCTTCATTCAGAAATGAAGCATCCTCCTCCTTACTCTCCAGGTGCACACAATCCAGCTCAAGAAACAGAAATCACACGTCCAAAATATGTAAAAAAACAAAAACAAAAACCCACCTCTATTGTGCTCAATTGTTAGATATTCGACGTGTACTACTGCAAGCACCGCAGCCATGTGGAGAAGGGGCCTATGAGGGCAACTTGTCCGGGGAGTTTCAGGGTCAGGGGTGGTTAGAGGCAGGAACGGGCACTTCCGAGAAGCAGGGGGCATGTCAGGGGAAGGAAAAGAAGATGTGCCCCAGCTGGAATTTTGCATCTAAAACACCAGGAATATGAGTAGGCAGTTGGGGGGTGACGAAAGACTGGACGAGGGATGAGACAGGCAGGAAAGCAGACAGCATGGGAACCAGCTAAAGCAAAAGCGGACTGGACTTCAGAAATGAAGATGAAAAATAAAAGAGAAGGATCTGCCTGAGTCTCTTTCAGATTTCTCGTTCTTGTTTGAGGCTGAGTGCATTCTTTCTTCCTGATATTTCTTAGGAGGAAACAAAATCATACTCTTCTATCTCCCTAGATAAAGTCAGCATCACCCTTCTTGATACCTAGGCTGCCCAGGGCAGAGTTTATAAATGTGGGCTTGGTAGAGTCCATATCCGGGCTCTGCCACTTACACCTGTGTGACCTGAGGCAAGCAAACTAACTGGCTGGGCCTTACTTCCCTTCTCTGTAAAAGAGGGGTAATTATAATATCCCACTCTCAGATTGTTGAGCGGATAAGCAATTCAATACGTTTAATAAATTGCCTTACTTGAGAAGCACTTAGAAGAGTGCCTGGCACACAGGAACAATCCACAAAAGTAACCTGATATTATTATTGTTACATCTATTAGCCATCTTTAACCAGAATATAGCCGTAGAAAGCACAAAGAAGCATCTCGCATGTCACTAAGGAGGAGGTACCAAGGGGAAACCCATCTTGGAATTTCAAGTTCTTCCAAAACTACAGCCAACAGTGAAAACCCCAAGGCAAGACACCCAGTCAATCCAGTGTCACACAGAGGATGTGAGCCCATACCTGGCTTGGTGAATGGCCTCCATCCACTCTTTACCATCCTGCTCCTCCTCACAGCGCAACTCCAGGGGTTTCTGACCTTCATGGCCAAAAAGAACGGTAAAGTAATACTAGAGAGAAAAACAAACAAAGTTTAGTTTTATTTTTCAAGCCTGACCGCATAATACACTATTTTCCTACAAAGGGTGTATGTGTAAAAAATGCATCAGCTTTATGTAAATCATATTTCAAAATGTAATATCACTCCCAGTCCACTTGGCAATGACTTTGCACCTAGAAGATACAATAGGTTGCATCTTAACGCCCTTCAGTAAGAGTCAACCCGCAACACCTCACTCGATATAGATATTTGATAAGGCTACAAGGTATTTGATAAGGCTACACATATGCAGGAGTAAAACTCCTTGCTGACATTTCTAAACCTAATAAAGGATATCTAACCAAAACCTTACTACAAACATCTTACCTATTGGTGTGCTACTGCAAGCAACCTTTCTGAAATCAAAAATAAGAAAAAGATGGCAGTTATCACTACTTACATTTGCTAATTCTCTCTGGTGGGCAATATAGAAAAATAAAGGAAAAAAGGCACAAGAAATGGAAAGCAAGGGAAAAACTCATTTTTCACAGCTGATATAATTGTCTATATTAAAAATTAATTGAAGAAGACATCCAGAGGGCTAACAGACACATGAAAAGATGCTCAACATCACACATCATCAGAGAAATACAAATCAAAACCGTATTGAGATATCACCTTAAACCTGTCAAAATGGCTAAAATTAACAACACAAGAAAAAACAGGTGTTGGCATGAATGTGGAGAAAGGGAAATGTTCTTGCACTGCTGGTGGGAATGCAAACTGGTGCAGCCACTCTGGAGAACAGTATGGAGGTTCCTCAAGAAACTAAAAATAGAATTACTCTATGATATAGCAATTTCACTACTAGGTATTTACCCAAAAGATACAAAAATGCAGATTTGAAGGGGTACATGCACCCAAATGTTTATAGCAGCATTATTAACAACAGTAGCCAAACTATGGAGAGAGCCAAAATGTGCATCAATTGATGAATGGATAAAGATGATAAACACACACACACACTGCAATACACACACACACACACACACACACACACACACACACACACACACAATGGAATATTACTCAGCCATCAAAAAGAATGAAATCTTGCCATTTGCAATGACATGGATGGGGCAAGAATGTATTATGCTAAGCGAAATAAGTCAGGCAGAGAAAGACAAATACCATACGATTTCACTCATATGTGGAATTTAAGAAAACAAGCATATGAACATACGGGAAGGAGAGGGGGATAGAAGAGAGGGAAACAAGCCACAAGAGACTCATAATGACAGAGAACAAACTAGGTTGATGGATGGAGGTGGGTGGGAGGTAGGTTAGATGGGTGACGAGTACTAAGGAGGGCACCTGTTGTGATGAGCACTGCATGTTAAGTGATGAATCACTGAATTCTACTCCTGAACCCAATATTGCACTGTATGTTAACTAAAATTAAATTTAAAAAAAAATGAAGAAAAAAAGAAACAAAACAGATGAGCATATGGGAAGGCGGAAAGAGAGAGAGGAGGAAACACACCATAAGAGACTCTTAAAGATAGAGAACTGTGGGTTGATAAAAAAAAAATTCATTGAAAAACTACTAGAATAAGACCACCAAACAAAATTGCTGGGGATAAAATCAATATACAGCACTTTGGTATAATATCAACAAACACAAAACTTAATTTTGAAAACAAAGCATTTGTAGTAACAAATACAAATAGGACTAAATCCAAGAAAATATGTTTATCATCTCTAAGAAGTCAACTAATCTATAGTTTCAATGCATTCCAATAAAAATATCAATAGTTTTTATTTTTGGTGGAATTTGAATCTGAGATCTGAGCCAGGGGAGAAGCTTTCACTTTAAGCCAGGCTAATTGAGGCTGGATGTATTAATTACCAAACTGAGACTGTCTGGAAAGGAAATGTGACTAGATAGCTTTTTATTATATGAGAATATTCAGAAAATACACTGGACCCACCAGGATGTCATGATGGGCATAAAAAGAACCAGCCCCACAGAGCTGCTCTAAGGGAGAACCAAAGCCAAACACAGAGTTCTTCCTGTTGTCCCACCTTCCCACCTACTCCCAAAGTTTTGTTCATTCAGTGTGACACTTAGGTACTCATTTTCTTCAAATGAATTAAAAGCCTTCAGGACAATAATCCTAGAAATAAGAATTTCCAGCACAAGGGGAAAAAAAGAGAGGCAAACCAAGAAATAATCTCTTCACTATAGTGAACAAACTGATGGTTACCAGAGGATTGGTGAGTCGGGGTATGGGTGAAACAGGTGATGGGGATTAAGAAGTGCAATTGTGATGAGCACCGGGTAATGTATGCAAGTGTTGAGTCACTATATTGTACACGTGAAACTAATATATACATAGTATATTATCTAACTGAAATTAAAATAAAAACTTCAGAAGAAAAAGAATTTTCAACACAATTACACCAAAAAGAAAAAACTGACTAAGAGACTTCTCAGGTTACCTGTGCATAAATCATCAGTGCATTGAGGACTCTGAGACCTGCCTATGTGATAATCCACCGCACTTCCCCATGGACAGTCCTGAGCCCCATAAATGACAAGCTGTCTTTAGTTCTTAAACCTCCTGTCCAGCCAGAGAACTAAATGCAATGAACCAGGGGGAAATAACCTGATGAAGGGGCCATGGAGAACGAGAAGAATTGAGTTTAGCCCTCTATTCAATAAAGCTCCATTTAAATTTGAGAGGAAAAAAGTCGAAACCCAACAAAATAACAAATCAGTGTCTTAAAGGTCAATCCTATAAGTGATGGCATTTCAGTAACTGCTGGCTACTGTCCAAGCCCAGCGGCCCAGTCCAGGGAGAGGAAACATGTAATGAACCAGCCCGATCTATTGAAAGGCTGTGACGGGCGGCTCCACAGCAGCTGCTGCTAAGAAACCCAATTAAAAGCCACCTTTCAGAGACAGCAAAGTAATTATATTAGCAGAGTACATCCAAAGGTTAGACCATGTCTCAGGCATAACAATGATGGTTTTGAGAAGTACATGTTACCTTTCCAGGATTTCACTTAACAAATTCAGCCCAACTACAAAAAATTAAACACTGCCAGGGCACCTGGGTGGCTCAGTCGGTTAAGCGTCCGACTTCGGCTCAGGTCATGATCTGCGGTTTATGAGTTTAAGCCCCGCATCGGGCTCTGTGCTGACAGCTCTTGCTGACTTGCTTCAGATTCTCTGTCTCCCCCTCTCTCTGCCCCTCCCATACTCATGCTCTGTCTCTCTCTGTTTCTCAATAATTAATAAACATTTAAATTTTTAAAAAAATTAAATAGTGCCTCTGCATGCATCTATAACTTATTTTTTTTTTTTTGGCCTTTCATCAAAGTTTTCTTTGTATAGAATATTCTGGCCTCATTCTGATATAAACTTAGTATACCATGCATCTATGTGTCAGACCTGGGGCTTTAAAAATCCCTTGAGGATCAAAAGTAGCACAGACTCCCTTGACAGTACTCTTGACCTCAGACCTGTCCCACTGTAAGAACTTGGAGAAATTCCAAAGTACTGGGTCATTATGAAGTGCAAGGAAGAATTAAAACAGTGATGACCTTGTTTATGTCTTTAAATTTAACATCCGCAGTGACAACGACTTTCTCTTCTTCTCCCAGACATTCCCACCTGTTTCCCCAATCTATTTCTCCAGGCAGATTCTCTCCCAGGCACCAGCCCCACATATATTTCTCCTATTACATAGCATTTCAGTCAGATCTAAAACTGAGTTCATTACCTTCCCTCTCTCCCTCCCATACTCTTGTCTTTTCTCTGTCAAGTGAATCTTTATTCAATGGTTACCCTAACTGGGAATCCCAAAGTCATCTTCGACTTCCCCCTCTTATCAGCCCCACATGTGGTTTCACCAAAGCTCTTTCATAGGACTCCCTTCGGGCTTTTATTATCCCTCACCTAGACTACTGTAGCAGCTTTACCATCAGGCGACAAATATGACGGCTTTGAAATACTTACCAATTGATACTCATTGTCTTACAGCTGACCTCTCTCCCTCCTTGTTATCTTACAGCTGACCCCTCTCCCTCCTTGCTATCCTTGTTATCCTGGCCACTATGAGAGCCAAAAGGTTAATGGCCCCTGCCGAAGGAGGACAGGATGACCTCAAGAAGTCCCGGTGAGTTTGGAACACAAGGAGAAGTGTGGAGAGAAGAAATGGTCAAGGTAAATAGAGAAATCATGAGACAGAGACACATATGGTACAGCTTCACCTCACTCAGGGCTAAAAACCCAGAGGAGGGTGAGGAGTTAAAAGGGTTGATAACGAAACCAAAATCCAAGGAGCTTCTATATCGCTGTTCCTTTAGGGATCTAGAGAATGTCACCTCATGGAACGTTCTAATGTCCTGCCCCCGACTCTCACGACAACATAGGGTGGTCACTGCAAATCAGCAAAACTGGTGTCACAGCAGTTAGGTGAAAAGAAAAAAAAGGCCTAAGTTTTGAAGTTGGCTCTCCAGAGCCTGACTAGCTTTTAAGTGGTGTGGACATTTGCAATTATACAGTATACTATGGAGGCCCAAGAAGGGAAGGGCACTGTCAAAACTTACCATGGGATGGGGTAGGGGTTATGCAGGCCTAGAAGAGCCAAAGTGGGACCATGTAAGCCATATGGACAACCAGGCCCTGGCTGGCCCAGGAGAAAATAGACTGCAAGTTACAGCAGCCACACACTTCAGCAACAGTCGCCAAAAGATGCCTAAGGCAGAGCCAGAACAACACCAGACCATAGTCAGAACCAGCAAGGACTCCCCCAACCTTTGATACATACACACACACTCACACATTCACACACACACACACACACACACACACACCCTAAAGGACACGTGAGACTCCATTTACTGAGATACCATCTTAGTGAGGTACAGAGGGAAAAATGAATTTCCAAAAGAGACTTCCCACATTACTGGGGCAGACTGAGTTTCCTACTCTTAACTAAATCTAGGTTCTTTTTTCTCCACTTACTAAGTGGAGAAGGGGTCTTAAGGAGAAAATGACGTAAAATTTAGCAAAGTATTTTCTTTTCACTCCTAGTAATGAAGATAAATCTGTGACACCAACTCCAGTCCTATCCAACTCCCTCACCCCAAATTTGGTGGCCAGAGTTCTCTTTCTAAAAGATAAATCAAGCTTCTATGTCTACTTACAAAGCCTCACTGATATTCTCAAACACTAAAAGCAAATCTTATGCAGGCTAAAAATGTCCTACACTAATTAGTTCCATTCTCCATTTTTAAACTTGTTTCTGTTTCCTTCAGTGTGTGCCATACTCCAGTCACACCAAGGTATTGCTCCTCCAAGAAGACAAGCTCCTTCCTCAGCCTCATGCTACAGATAGTACCAGGAGTGTGAATCCTGACTCCCCAAGTGGTAACTCAAGAACTTGGGCAAGCCACATAACTTTTCTGAGCCTGAGTTTCATCCCAGGCAAAATGAGGACAATGATGTAGACCTTACAGGAACAAATTAGCGGACATGCAGTGCCAGGCACACAGTAGGCCCTTAACAAATGTTAATTTCCTTCTCTATCAGTGTATTTTTGTCTTGCCACATCCCCAGTCTCTTCACCTACAAGTTCTTACTGAACTTTCACAACTCACGTCACTGAAACGTCATTCCTCTAAGAATCCTTCCCCAGCACCTTTGACAAAAGGAGTCACTCTGTCTTCTGGGTTTCAGTAATCCTGTGGACCCTCTTCTTACATCACCTTAGAGTTGTCCACACGTGTGTCTCTTCACTCACAGCCTGGTCCTTTTGTACCATTGATCCTAGCTCTGTGCTAGACACACACAAAGCCCTCAATACTGTTTGATGAATAAATAATTATCAGTAAAGAAACATGAGGTATAATTAAATTAATAAACTTGCTTCAGACAGCCACATGTGGTGATAAACCTCATGACTGTATAATCAGATCCAGGTGAAGCCATCTAGAGAAAGGATTTTAAAAGGGATTGGCTTAAACTACCAATATACCTTTTTATCCTAAATATGGAAAGTCAAAACATTACGATGATCTCACAAACACCTACAAGAGCAGTAAGAACAGATACTTTAGGTTTGCAGATTTACCGAAGATTCTTATTTCTTACCTACAATGATCATGAACTGCCAGAAAGACAACATAATGAACAAGCCTATTACATTTAAATGTTCAGGGTCTTTCCGGTATCTACTGTAGCTTTGTATGAATTTTAATTTTTCAGTTTTCTGGGTTTTATTATAATGGGTTTGCTGCTGTTTATGCTATGTGTTTTTGCAGAGAGAACAAATGTAACCCAATATGAAAACACAAGCTCACTTAAAACTCTGGTCCTTAAGCTCCTGCAAGTTAGAGACAAATTTATAGCTGACAGCGGCAATTGCTAAAGAACAGTCCTACAAGACCACTTCCACTTTCCACATTTCTATATTGTTTGAATCATTTACAATAAACACCTATAGCTATACAGCCAACAAACATATGTTCATTCCATTTTTAAATTGTTTGAGTCACAACAGATACATACAACTATATAGTCAACAATAAGTGCACTCATGTATTTTAAAAACTGTTCATATCTTTGTAATACTCCCCATATATCTAGAGAAAGTAAATTACATTGGTCAAATTAGTGATGTTCAAAGGCAGATTAAAAAGCAATAGGGTTTTCTTAAAAGTATAAGCAGAAAAATAATTTCTTTTTAAAAATGCTGCTCCATGCATATTACCATTTGGATGGTACTGCAGGGTTCTAAATTACTACATATGCTCTTGAAAATTTTCACTTTTAGATTAAGAGAGCCAAAGTCAACCCTGTGTCTTCAATCACTGAGCTAAAAAACCCTCCTTGTATCCCCTTCGCACCGTTCCTGTCAGGAAGGAGGGACAGAAGACACCCTACGGGAGTCCACTGTGGTATTCTTCTCCTCTGGGCCTCCCAGATGCCTGACACTGCAAGGCAAACATAGGGTGGATAAAGAAATGGGTGCCCTCCAAACTGTCCCTGGCTGGGTGACTCAGGCCCAGGGGACCAGGGATCCGGACAGTGCAGCAGCCTGGGTGCCAGTGCCTCTGGGATTAGAGCACGGCTCTAACACAGGGTGGAGCTCTCCATCCTCGCCGAGCCTTGAGGTTTGGCCTAGAGTCCCTGGGAATGTGAACAACACCATTCAGTGGCCCTTTGCAGCCCAGAGTGGATTTCTCCCATATACCCTCATGGGTTGCTGTGGCCGTCCATCCCAGTCAAAAAGGAGACTCCAAGTGTTTGAGGAAGTGGAGATGGATAAAGCTGGGTATAGGGCTCTAGGTCCATTTCCAAAGTGATAATATAGCATGTGGTCATGTTGTTCTTCCTGTGATTCATTACCTCCTGCTCTCTCTCTTTCTTTCTATAACTGCTCGTAGAGTGGAAGTGGAATACATTTTAAACACCTGATGAAATTACTGATGAAATTGAGCTTTATGCGCTCTATACTACCATACCATACCATACCATACCATACCATACCACTTTGTGCTCTAGACTTCTACACTATACTATACTATATACATATAGTATATATATATACTATATACTACACTATACTACTTTTGACTCTTGAGTTCAACTTCACTCAGCCTGACAACTGTGCTATCTTTAACATTCACAGGAACCTCAGTTAATGTTTTTCCAGTATGTGACTGGCCCTTCATAAGAGAAAAGTATCCCATCCCTGAGCCCTCAAGGCACAGGCAGATCACTATCAACTTGATGTGCTGCCACTGCCCTAGTGAGAGAAGACAGACTGAAAATAACAGTAAGGTGGAGGTGGGGGGGGGGGGGGGGGCGGCGCCTGAGTGGCTCAGTCGGTTAAGTATCCGACTTAGGCTCAGGTCATGATCTCACGGTTCATGAGTTCGAGCCCCGCATCGGGCTCTGGGCTGACAGCTCAGAGCCTGGAGCCTGCTTCAGATTCTGTGTCTCCCTCTGTCTGTCCCTCTGCTGCTTGCACTCTATTTCTCACATTGGCTCAAAAATAAATAAACATTAAAAAACATTTTTTTAATAAAAATGGGGAAACACTTTATGTTTCTTGATACCACTCCCCTCCTCAAATTCTCACTCTTTTGTACTTCCTGTCATCAAAATTGTGACTTGCGGGGCGCCTGGGTGGCGCAGTCGGTTAAGCGTCCGACTTCAGCCAGGTCACGATCTCGCGGTCCGTGAGTTCGAGCCCTGGGTCAGGCTCTGGGCTGATGGCTCAGAGCCTGGAGCCTGTTTCCAATTCTGTGTCTCCCTCTCTCTCTGCCCCTCCCCCGTCCATGCTCTGTCTCTCTCTGTCCCAAAAATAAATAAACATTGAAAAAAAAATTTAAAAAAAAAATTGTGACTTGCAAGGTACCTCTCCGCCCACTGCATCTGGTCACCATGGGTGCCAGCTGGTGTGGCACTAACTGAAGAAGAATGTTTTTACCTACTGGGATCATTTCTTTACCACGGCTCTGTCTCATAGGAACGTTTAGCTCCAAAGAAGAGTCTGTGTAAGTTAAAGGAGATTGATTTCTCAACTACTTTATAGACTCCATCTTTTCATATCATAGTTATATGTTGAAGCTCTTCGTTGTTAAAACATACGTCAAATCATCCAACTACCTCCTCCGGGTCTTCTTAGACACAAAGATCTAAAAGGCTGAAGGCTTTTCTTCTCCCTATTGCTTTACTTCCTTTTTAACTCGGAGATACAGAGACCTTGCCATGGGCATACTGGCTTCAATACCAGCCAACTTCACAGATTCACACCAGCATCTGAACGCTCAGTGTGGCTCAGCAGAAAGAGCCCCAGGCTAGAAGGCGGGACATCAAGTTTTTCCTTCTGCCTCTGGAGACAAAGTGTGACCTGTATGTACCAAGTTCTGGCACTCAGTTTGTTCTTAGGTGAAAGGAAGACAAGGCCACTTCTCCTGCTAACCCCAAGGTAAAGATCAAATGCAATAATACATAAAAGTGCCTTGAAAGGCATGAGTACATCTTGTCATTGCTGTGGGGGGTGGGATTACCAGATTTTACCTTCATCTCAGGTCTGTGTAGGACACTGGACTTGGTCCAGATCCACAAATCTAGGTAATTCAAATGTTCGTTCCTTTTTTCCCAAAGTTTTTCTTGGAGAAAAGTGCATAGGGAAAAGAAGAAAAGGATGTTTTAGAATGATTAACCAGCACACTGGGTACCTGGCAATTAAGAAGAGGTCAGACTGTGTTTGTTGTTGGTTGTTTTGTTCTCGTAAATTTTATGTGGTTGTTTGATGTTCATGATGAAAATATTCCTAATTCTCCCAAAGACTCAGGAGTTATATTTTGAAGCTTCGATGACATGCAAGAACTTGCTTAATGATTTGTCCCAACACAAGCCAATACACTGATTGTGAATTTGAAACTATGAATAAGACACAGTAAAATCCACACTGTGTTATAATATCAGTTTTTAAAAACTGACTCAGTATACATTTCTCTATTAATCAGATTTTAGATTTTAACTGAATAAGAATTTAACTTAGAAACCAGCTTAAACAGCAAGAGTTTAACGGCTTCCTACTGTGATTTTCTACAACAGGAAAGACACATTGTGTCTGGCTTCCAAATTTCATGAAGAGCAGAGTTAAATTAAACTGTACCCATTTACGAGTGACAAAGACAAGATGCCAGAAAACCTGTCATTTTAAGAATGGCTAAGAGAACTTGATATATTTGGTTGCTTTTCAAATCTTTGAGAGGCCACCATTAAAAATTGGAACAGAGAAACTTTTCATCAGCCAAGGGATCTGAGCTCCCATAAATCACCAAGCATGCTGAAATTCATGAAAGAGAAGCATGATGCATGGCGGTTGAAGTCATCATCCCCAACTGGCAAGGGAACGGCAACAATTCCTCTCTATGTTTCATTAAAGTCTCATACAATTTCCTGTCTTTCTTCTGTATTACCACTCCAGACAGGGATGGATGTTGCTGAAGATAACATCTGATCTACGTGATTACCTTCACCCTACCTCCAACATTCCCATTTACTTACTATCTTTAGGGAGAGACATCTAACTGGTCAGCCTGGAGCCACTGACTGAGCACACTTGAGAATTCAGTCACCAAGGTCATAGTCTCCTCTTATAGCAAGGTGACTAAACTCTATCACCATGCCAATATCCATTCCATCCCAGTCTCTCATGAACTCATCTGGAACCCCTAACTTCACAAGTTCTAAATAATGAAACCTCCAAAGTCCCTTCACTTCCTACCACTTTCATCACTTTCTCATTTCAACCACTGATTTTATTTCTTTTTCTTTGCCAACCACATTCCCATCTGTGCAGAAAGTATATACAATAAAAATGTATGCTGTTAATACCCAGGGTAGTTAGTGCCACTTGGCAGAAAGGAAAATATTTTGACACAGAGACAAGTAAGTGTTACAAGCTGCTGCAAGCCAGTTCTTGAGGTACACAAAGAGGGACCACGGTTATGCCAAAACATGAGCAGGGGAAAGGTGGATAAGGAGACAGACTTGAGATCTACCCTGTGTGCATCCAGAAGGCACAAAGAGGAATAATAGGTTAAAGTTACAGACTTAGAAACCTTTCCAAAACTGGAAAGAGATGCTGCAATGAGTTGGCCATCTCTCAGTGGGGTTTAAAAAGGGATTCTTGCCCTTGAGAAATGGAACCAGAGAGCCTCTAAGATCCCACATTACCAAAATCCTTTAGTAGCTATAACATAATCTACAGTTTTACCATGAAGGTGTGAAATAGAGGATGCATATAAACAATGGGTAGACCACTGTTCTGACTTTGCTATTCAACATTTCCATTTTTATTGCATGAAAATTTACCAAAATGGGAATGAAAGAAAATATTTATCTAAGTAAAGAAATAACCAGAGCCTTTTAAGAGGGAAAGTGTTTTATGATATTGTGCCTGGTTTACATTGATAATCATCAGTTACACATATCATATTAACAAGGAGCCACTGTTGTACTGAAGGTTTTAAATCAGAAGCACTGGGTTCATAACACTGCAAAAGTGACAAAAAATTATGTGAGCTGTTATTTCATTTTTTATATTTTAAATGCTCTTTAGTAATTATTAGCACTTAAATTCATTGAGCAAACCTTAAAACTGAAAGCCCTAATAATAATAATCAAATAATAATGATAAAATTATAGTATATATCCAAACTTGCATATGCTTCTGAAGCAAAACTACATAATATAAGAGGATTAATTAATGTACTAAATATGTAAAGACGTTTCTAAATCAATAAGAAAAAGTCAAATACCCTAATAGAGATGTTTGCAAAGGAATAGAATATTCACATACCTACAAACAAAAACAAAAGAGTAATATAAGGATATGAAAATATGAAAAAAAATGCATATTAGTACATTAAGACCTTCTTTTTAAATTATAATTTTTTTTAAATTATAAAACCCAGAATTGGGAAGTGTAATGTGCTGAATAAAATAAATATGGTTATAATCTTTGTGGAGATAATTGGCAATCTGTACCACAGACTTTAAAGTATTCTCAATTCTATATAGGAATCTATACGATTGAAATAATTAGAAAAACATGCAAAGACTTATGTCCAAGAATGTTCACAGCATCACTAATAACAATAAAATGTCCAACAGGAGAGGTCAAATTAAATAAATTATGAAATATTTGAGCCGAACACTGAACAATTAAATTAATAATCATGTGCTCAGAGCTAGTATCATCCTTAATGGGAAAAAAACTTGAGAGTTTTCCCCCGTAGGTGGGGAAGAAGACAAGGATGTCCACTCTCACCACTTTTATTCAACAGGGTACTGGAAGTCCTCTCCATGGCAATCGGACAACAAAAAGAAATAAAAGACATCCAAAGGGATAAGAAAGAAGTAAAACTTTCACTATTTGCAAATGACAAGATACTATATATATAAAGCCCAAAAGATTCCACCAAAAAGTTGCTGGAACTAAGAAACAAATTCAGGATACAAAACTAAGGTACAGAAATCTGTTGCATTTCTATACACCAATAATGAAGCAGCAGAAAGAGAAATTAAAAGAAACAATCCCATTTACAATTGTACCAGAAATAATAAGATACCTAGGAATAAACCTAACCAAAGAGGTGAAAGACCAGTAGTCTGAAAACTAAAAACACTGATGAAAGAAATTAGAGATAACACAAATAAACGGAAAGACATTCAATGTTTATGGATTAGAAGAATAAATATTGTTAAAATGTCACTACTATCCAAAGCATTCTACACATTTAATGCAATCCTTATCAAAATACCATAGGCTTTTTTTCACAGAACTAGAACAAACAATCCTAAAATTTGTATGGAAACACAAAAGACCCAGAACAGCCAAAGAATCTTGAAAAAGAACAAAGCTGGAGGCATCACAATTCTGGACTTCAAGTTATATTACAAAGTTGTAGTAATCAAAACAGTATGGTACAGGCCCAAAAATAAACAGATCAACAGAACAGAACAGAAAATCCAGAAATAAACCAATGATTATACGGTCAATTAATCTTTGACAAAGCAGGAAAGAACAGTCAATGGGAAAAAGTCTCTTGAACAAATGGTGTTTGGAAGACTGGACAACTGTAATATGCAAAAGAATGAAACTGGACCACTTTCTTACACCATATATAAAAGTAAACTCAAAATGGATTAAAGACATGAATGTGAGACCTAAAACTATAAAAATCCTAGAGGAGAGCACAGGCAATAACTTCTCTGACATTGGCTGCAACAACTTTTTTCTACATAGGTCCCCTAAGGCAGGGGAAACAAAAGCAAAAATAAACTATTAAAGACTACATCAACTTAAAAAGCTTCTGCACAGCAAAGGAAACAACAAAACTAAAAAGGCTGCCTATGGAATGAGAGAAGATATTTGCAAGTGACATATCTGATAAAGGGTTAGTATCCAAAATCTATAAAGAACTTATCAAACTCAACACCCAAAAAACAAATAATCCAGTGAAGAAATGGGCAGATGACATGAATACACACTTTTCCAAAGACATCCAGATGACTAACAGACACATGAAAAGATGCTCAACATCACTCATCATCAGGGAAATACAAATCAAAACCACAATGAAATACCACCTCACACCTGTGAGAATGGCTAAAATCAATAACACAAAAAGCAACAAGTGTTAGTGAGGATATAGAGAAAGGGGAACCCTCTTGCATGGTTGGTAGAAATGCAAACTGGTGCAGCCACTCTGGAAAACAGTATGGAGGTTCCTGAAAAACTTAAAAACAGAACTACCCTATGATCCAGCAACTGCACTACTAGGTATTTACCTAAAGGATACAAAAATACAGATTCAAAGGGATACATGCTCCCCAATGTTTGTAGCAGCATTATCAACAATAGGCAAACAACTGAGAGAGCCAAATGTGAATCAATTGATGAATGGATAAAGAAAATGTGGTGTAATATATATATATATATATATATATATATATATACATATATATATATAATATGTATATATAATATGTATATATGTATATATACACAATAATATATATATAATATATATAATATATATACTTTCTTACTGAGTCATCAAAGGAATGAAAATTTGCCATTGGCAATGACATGGATGGAGCTAGAGTATATTACGCTAAGTGAAATAAGTCAGGCAGAGAAAGACAAATACCATATGATTTCACTTGTGTGGAATTTAAGAAACAAAATAGATGAACATATGGGAAGGGGGGAAAAAAAAGACGGAAACAAACCATAAGAGGACTCTTTACAATAGAGAACAAACTGAGGGTTGATGGAGGAAGTGGGTGGGAGGTGGGCTAAATGGATGATGAGTATAAGGAAGACACTTTTTGTGTTGAGCACGGGTATTATATGTAAGTCATGAATCATAAATTCTACTGCTGAAAACACATTACACTGTATGTTAACTAACTAGAATCTAAATAAAATTTTGAGAAAAATAAAAGCCTCTGCAGAGTGAATGAAACAATCAGCAAAACTAAAAGGCAACCTATGTGATGGGAGAAGATATTTGCAAATGACATAGCTGATAAAGGGTTAGTATCCAAAGTATATAAAGAAACTAACAAACTCATGAATGAAAGGGCTTTTTGCTAGAATCTCCACATCTAGAAAGTCGTTTTAGGTTATAACCGTAAGACTGTATGTGTGTTTTGTAAACTACCTGTGTTTATAGTGGATAAGGTTCATTCTTTTGTAACATAGAAGCTTTTTGGCTGTCCTGAGGTGACAATATATGATGAAATGTATAGCTAGTGAATTAACCAATTTATAAGTTTCTTTTCATTATAAATGGTAGGAAGAAAGCATCTTGGATATGAAATCCAAGAGAAACGTATGTCTGAACTTAAGCATTATATTGGCAGCAGAGGGGGCAGAAGGGAGAGAGTGTGCGGATGTGTTCAATATTTAAATTTTAATGATAACTATTAATATATGCATCTCTTTTGGCAGTACTATAGGAATACATTAAGTGATTCAAGGGAAACATACCTCCTTGCTAACAGTTGAAGAGTACAGACTGGATAATGAATTCTTTTAGAAGAATTATACATGTGTACCCTGTTACATTATGTATCATTTTTAATTGAAAATTAAGGGAATGCAGTATTTTAATTGTAATTCTGCCAGTATCTTTATCTAAGGGCCTGTTGCCATATTTGTCTTTTATGAAACTGTTGTTGCCAAGAAGGCAGGATTACATTTATTCCCTTTCAGATTGAGTTGGTATAGTGTATTCAGAGGTTATCAAAATACTCATAGCTTTGGGTATGATATGATACCATATCATGATATGATAAATATTCATGGTGTGTAAAAAAGCATAATACATAACTGTATGATCTTAATTACATTAAATGCTTAGTTGTGCAGATACAGACTGGGATCTAGAGGTCAAACTGTAAACTGCTTGTGATTATGGGTGACTTTGTTCTTTGCTTCTTTTGTTTTTTAGCTTTCTTCTATGCACATGTTAACTTTTAAAAGATAATTTTTTTTGAACTTAAAAAAAAGGAACTTATGAAACTCAACACCCAAAAAACACATAATCCAATTAAAAAATGGACAGAATACATGAATAGACATTGTTCAAAAGAAAACATACAGATGGCCAACAGACCACAAGAAAAGATGCTCAACATCACTCATTGTCAGGGAAATACAAATCAAAACTATGATGAGATATCACCTCACACCCATCAGAATGGCTAAAACCAACAATACAAACACAACAGGTGTTGGAAAGGATGTGGAGAAAAGGAACCCACTTGCATTATGGTAGAAATGCAAACTGGTATGACCACTGTGGAAAACAGTATGGAGGTTCCTCAAAAAGTTAAAAACACAACTACCCTACAATCTAGTAATCACACTGCTGGGCATTTACCTAAAGAATACAAGAACACTAATTCGAAGAGATACATGCACCCTTATGTTTATAGCAGCATTATTTACAATAGTCAAGATATGGAAGCAGCCCAAGTGCCCATCAACTGATGAGTGGGTACAGAAGTGGTGTATATACACAATGGAATATTATTCCAGCCATCAAAAAGAATGAAATCTTGCCATTTGCAATGACATGGATAGAGCTACAGATTATAATGCTAAACACAAGTAAGTCAGAGAAAGAAAAATGCCATTATGATTTCACTCATGTAGAATTTAAAAAACAAATGAGAGGGGCACCTGGGTGGCTCGGTCGGTTGAGCGTCCGACTTCAGCCAGGTCACGATCTCGCGGTCCGTGAGTTCGAGCCCGCGTCGGGCTCTGGGCTGATGGCTCAGAGCCTGAGCCTGTTTCCGATTCTGTGTCTCCCTCTCTCTCTCTGCCCCTCCCCCGTTCATGCTTTGTCTCTCTCTGTCTCAAAAAAAATAAATAACATTAAAAAAAAATTTAAAAAACAAATGAGTAGGGGGAAAAGAGGGGCAGGGAGAGAGAGAGGGAGAGACTAGAGAGAGAGAGAAATCAACAAACAGATTCTCTCTTAATTTTTTTAACATTTATTTATTTTTGAGAGAAAGAGAGCGTGAGGGGGAGAGGGACAGAGAGGGAGACACAGATCGGAAGCAGGCTCCAGCTCTGTGCTGACAGCTCAGACAGCAAGATCATGACCTGAGCTGGAGTCAGATGCTCAACTGACTGAGCCACCCAGGCGCCCCCAAACAGACTCTTAACTATAGAGAACAAAGATGTTTACCAGAGGGGAGGTGAGTGGGGAGATGGGTAAAACAGGTGATGGGAATTAAGGATTGCATTTGTCGTGTTGAGCACTGGGTGATGTATGGCACTGTTCAATCACTGTATTGTACACTTGAAACTAATATAACACTGTATGTTAACTAACTGGAACTAAAATAAAATAATTTAAAACTTTAATCAATCAATTACTTAATCATTGCTAAGAATGATTTTCAAGAACATTCCTAGGAATATTCTTATTTTACATAGTAAGTGCCAAAGCAGGCAGTAAAATAACACACTAGCACATTTCAGTTGCTGCCCACCACAGGGACGACACAGTTTGGAGACTTAGTATGCAACAATTTTGCAAAAAAAAAATTAATATCTATACCTAGAAAAGCACTGGCATAAAAAACAAGAGACATAAAAGATAAAGTTTGCATTAAAATTTAATACTGGTGTAGGCTAAAAGACACATGAAAGCAAAGGTGAAATAAACTATGAGAAGTTGTGATGCAAACAGCTGACATTAATTATAATTCATATATATAATCAATAAGAAAATAACCCATAGGAGGGGCGCCTGGGTGGCTCAGTCAGTTGAGCATCCGACTTCAGCTCAGGTCATGATCTCACACTCAGTGAGTTCGAGCCCCACATGGGGCTCTGCGCTGACAGCTCAGAGTCTGGAGTCTGCATCAGATTCTGTGTCTCCCTCTCTCTGCTCCTCCCCCACTCGCGCTCTCTGTCTCTCAAAAATGAATACATGTTTAAAGAAAATAGAGAAAATAACCCATAGGAAAAAGCAAAACTATAAATAGGCAAATGGCAAAATAGAAAACAAACTTTCCAATGGAATGAAAATATTCTCAACTTCACTAGACCTTAGGTAATGCCAATTAAAACACTGAAATGACATTTTACCCATAAGAGTACTATGAAAACAGCTTTGCAATAAAATATTATTGAACATAGGGAGATGTGGAAATATCAATACAACACTGGTGGGAGAACATTGATAAAAACTGACCTTAGGGAGAGTTGTTTGACAGTATCTATTAAAACTTGTAAATGATTTTCTGGTTTTGGTATTGGCAGGGTAACTTTTATCAAACTAACCCTCCAGCAGAGAACAATTTAAATTTGAATAACATAGACCACATAAGCATATTTGAGATAAAGCATATCTACATTTATCCACCTATCTATACATATATATCGATATATATATATATAATATAACATAGATAACATAAGATAATCATATATATGCATATATATTTATAACACAAAAAATATATTTGGTAACTATCTGATAACAAAATTTAAGACGGATTTATTCTTGAAAGAAGAGAACTACATCACATGAGATTCACATGTATACAACTTTTGCTGAGAACCACAGTCCAAGTGGTACAAAACAGCTACAAATCCAGCGATATTTTTACTGACTTTAGGAGTCAAAGGACAAAAAAGACATGTGCCAGAGAAACAGAAATTATGAAAGAAAAGACTAGAAAAGGTGGAAACAACAGAGGAGATGTCCCAAATCCACATTAAAAGCTTTGCTCGTATCTTTGACCCCTGAACTGTGCATGCACAGGAAAGACTCCAAGGAGCCTACTGGAAAGCAACAGCTAGAAGACTGAAAAAACTGATCAATGATTTTAGCTGCTGCCCAACACAGGAAGACAGAGTTTTGAAGACTGAGTCAGCCAAGGTAACTGTCTGGTAGAATAAAAATGAACACTCTCCAAAGAAAAACAACACAATCTAGTCTTTAAAATGTATCATCCAGGGGTGCCTGGGTGGCTCAGTCCGTTGACCATCCACCTCTTGATCTGGGCTCAGGTCATAATTCAGGGTTGTGGGATCAGCCCGGCATTGGGCTCCATGCTGAGCATGGAGCCTGCTTAAGATTCCGTCTCTCTCTCTCTCTCTCTCCTCTCTCTCTCTCCTCTCTCTCTCTCTCTCTCCGTCTCCCCCATTCTCTCTCCCTCTCCTCCTCTCTCTATATATATTAAAAGACTTTAAAAATGTATCATCCAATATGTCCAATATACACTAAAATGTTACTAGGTATACAAACAAGCAAACCCAAGAAAATGTGAGCCATAATAATGAGAAAATATGACACAGATGTTGGAATTAGCAACAGGGCCTCAAAGCATCTATTAAAAATGAGTACAAAGGTAAAGATATTAAAAATGAATACACAGATGGAGAATCTCAGCAGGGAAATGGAAATTATAAAAAGGACCAAATATAAATTTTGTAACTAAAAACCCATTATATCTGAAGTAAAATAAAAAAATTGACTCATACAACTGAAGATTAGAGACGGCTGTTCAAACGGAAGAGTAAATGCAATAAATCTCCCACAGAGAAGCCCACTGATCTCCTTAAGGAATAGCAACATATGAAGACTCAGTATGCATCTCTGTTGTGGTCAGTTTGGACATTAGCAGCAACAGTATATAGATCAGTCTTGGTAAAAGAAATCTATGCTGTTGGGACAATGTGTAGCCTGCATCTTTGCCACAATGTCATTTGTTCACATACTCATCGTATCAGCACTGGGGTGGCTAATAACAGCTATTAGCTAACATAAAGTAGCCAGGTCAGTTTGTTGATTTGGTTGTTTCATGTCAATAAGTGCCTGCTACTAAGAAATGAATACTCTCAGAGGAAAATAATAGAATCCAGAGTCTTTGAAACTCTCTGGTGGATGCTGCAGAGATCATCACGTTTTGGGTCCATTTCTATGTGTCCATCCACATGCTACTACTGAGGCTTTGTTGTCCTCAAACTCTAATCCTTTTCTTTCCAGGCCTTTGATGTCAGCCAAAGCCATTCATCACTTTTCATAAGTCTGTATAACGTGAACCTCAGACCACTTCTCTTCCTACACAAAGTAGATGATTAGGTGCATAACCTGACGGTGGTGTCCACTGGGAGAATTTCCCCATTTGAGCTGCTGACCCATCTATAACCAAGCTTGGGCTTTTTCCCTCTCCTTCAGCTAGCTGTACAGGATCCCCCATTCAGCCAAAGGTGACAGCTAAGAAAGGGGGTGCTGGTATAATATTGGTGGGTGACAGGGAGGTAAACTGTATACCTCAGGCTGAAATGGTTGGACCCTTATACCACCTTCTCACTAGTGAATGAAATGTGACTGCTTCAGGAAAGGCATAAACTTCAAGGCAGCTCTCTACAGCTGTGGTAGACTCTGAAGGAGATGACAGCTACAGGCTATCTGCAGACTACACTATCTACAGCTGGGCAGCAACTCCTTCTTTGAAGGAGGACCAGGTTGATGTACCTCATGTCTAGCAAAATCCCAAATATCCATCAGCAGGTGCACAGATAACAATGTGTGGTATATTCATACAATGAAAACTCCTCAGCAAGAAAAAATAACTGCTGATAGTTTATCAACATGGATGAATCTCCTCAAAAATTCTTAATGTTAGAAATACAGAAAGCAGGGGTGCCTGTTGGCTCAGTTGGTTAAGCGTCCCACTTTGGCTCAAGTTATGATCTCACAGTTTGTGGGTTCAAGCCCCACATTGGGCTTTGTGCTTAACAGTTTGGCGCCTGGAGCCTGCCTCAGATTTCTGGTGCTCCCCCCTCTCTGCTCCTTCCCTGCTCGTCTTCCTCTCTCTCTCTTTCTCAAAAATAAATAAACATTAAAAAAAAATCTTTTAAAAGAAATAACAGAAAACAGATTAACTTTATAGTAAACAACTCTGGAAGATACCACCATAAGAAAAGAGAGAGAGCAAGTAAATGGGGCAAAATGTTCATTACTAGTGAATTTGTGTAAAGGGCATATAAGGAGTTCTTTGTACTACCTTGCAATTTTACTAAAGTCTAAAAATAATAACAAAATGCAAAGTTTCTTAAAAGTTAGGTTTCTAGGGACGCCTGGGTGGCGCAATCGGTTAAGCGTCCGACTTCAGCCAGGTCACGATCTCGCGGTCCGTGAGTTCGAGCCCCGCGTCAGGCTCTGGGCTGATGGCTCAGAGCCTGGAGCCTGTTCCGATTCTGTGTTCCTCCCTCTCTCTCTGCCCCTCCCCCGTTCATGCTCTGTCTCTCTCTGTCCCAAAATAAATAAACGTTGAAAAAAAAAATTAAAAAAAAAAAAGTTAGGTTCTAGAAGGCAAATTCATAGTCTTATCTCCAGATATCTGTGGATCTGCTGCAGAAGTTCAGACCCACCTGTAATACTAGACTACTTCTGAACATATGACATGCAAAGAGATCAATATTATGCTAATAAGTCAAAAAAGTGATATTAAGAGCACTAAGAGTAATGTAACTAGCCCTTTACTTTCAAAGAAAAATAACTATATGTAACATCTATTTATATGTAATGTGTATGTCTGTAAATGGATAAGAGATATATTGAAAACACATAGTAAATACAGAAAATGTAAAAAGCAAACCACATCACTCAGTAAATCTACTTCCTCATGTGTTCAAAGAGCACAAAGAAGTATATTCATTGCAATACTGTTTAACAGCAAAAAAGCAACATAATCTAAATATCTATCAATAAACCTTAGTTAAGTAAACTACAGCATACCACGCATAAGTAGTTTATCTTTTTTAATGTTTTAATGTTTATTTATTTTTGAGACAGAGAGAAACGGAGCGTGAGTAGGGAGGGGCAGAAAGAGAGGGAGACACAGAATCTGAACTAGACTGTAGGCTCTGAGCTGTCAGCACAGAACCTGATGCAGGGCTCGAATTCACAAGCCATGAGATCATGACCTCAGCCAGTCAGACGCTCAACCAACTAAGCTACCCAGGCGCCCCCATGTATAAGTAGTTTAAAACAATGAGTTTTAGGATATGAATAGGACAGGCAATAAAAGCAAGCTAGAAAATACAGAATTGGTAACATTTATTAAAAAGCATTATTAAAATAAGGGGAAGGAAATATACCAAAATGTTAACAGTGGTTACCCTTGACTATTCTCTTCTTGTTTTTAAAGTAAGCTCTATGCCCAGTGTGGGGATCAAACTCATGACCCTGACACCAAGAGTCATATGCTACCAACTAAGCTGGCTAAACACCTCATCTTCTTATTCATAATTTTATGCATTTTCCAAATTAGCCATAATAAGAATATATATTTTAAAGATATAAATATAGTTCTATGTGTGGGAATGACATAAAACATACTCAAGGCCTATTAGATATTTTCCTGCCTTAAAACAAACAAATATGCTGAAGCATAGCCATATGAAAAAGAAAGCTATTTGGTATGTATTTATTTATAAGTAGAAAAATATACAGTGAATTGCTGGAAACATTTATGTAAATAAAAGGACTTGAAGCACATCTGGTGAACATGCCTGGCTATTAAATACCATAGGAGCAGGATTAGAAAGGGAGCTTAAAATGTTGCCTGCATGTGAACTATTAATGATTGTTTTTCTGGGTCTCTTTCCCTAGAAAATTTTTAATATCAAAAATACATTTTCACTTCATTTTCTGATAGCTGAAAGCTTACAACTGTCAGACATTTAAGAGAAAATGACAGTCGCCAATCTCCAATAATCAGAATGGCTAAGAATACCAAACTTCAGTGCTGGAAAAGAAAACTGACTCACGCACATGTGTGTTAGCTAGAGCTTTATATTTTTGCTGCCTCTCTAAAATCCTCAAAAAACTAAACCTCTCTCAAACTCTCCAAAGTAGTATGCCTTTAATTTAGCTTATGCTAATTTTTTTTTCTTTCTGAGGAATATACAACAAAGAATCCAGTCTGTGCCTTATGCATTTGATTTGTTTTTATCATGAAATGCAAGCCAAATACCATGGCTTTTGTCTACCATCTATGTCCATATTTACACCTATGAAAAGTTTATTTTTTCTTATCCATGAAAACAATACACATATATTATGTAAATATAGAAAGTATAGAGAAGGAAAATTAGAGGGAAGAATTTATCCTTAATCCCAACATCATTCAAAAATAACCACTGTTAAATTTTGATGCATTTCAATCCAGTCTATTCTTCTAAAGCCATCTTAATATAGTTGAGCTCATGCTGCAATGCTATTCTAGTGTTTCTGATGTCACATGAAAACATTTCTAAAGCCTGTATAGAAAGGATATACCACAGTTTATCTAAATGTAGTTGCCTACTTTTGAAACATTTAGAAGGTTTTCAATATTCCTCATAACCTTGGTACATAAAATTTTTTATTTGAATTTAGAATTAATAAATTAATTGAGAGTCTCAAGAATGAGCAAAACGATATGAGTAGTTTGGGGGGTTAACTTATTTTTTTGGTAATCTCTACACCCAACATAAGGCTCAACTCATGACTCCAAGATCAAGAGTTGCACACTCTTCCAACCACGCCAGTCAGGTGCCCCGAGTAGTTCTTTTTTTAAAACCTGTTTTTAATTTTCTTTAGGGATCTTTGCTCCACATGTTTGACACAGTTGATGTGAGGCTGCATCTGACAGGCCTGATAGTCTCTACAGAACAACACTCACACCATCATTTCAGCAACTAAGCGGCCCCATATGTGGCACCATAACTAGAAATTACAAGTAGCTTAGCAGTCCTACCCTTTAGGGGGCTTACACTCTCAGGGGAGCTTCTTAACCTGAGCAGCCTATGGGAATATTCATGCCACATGGCTAGGCATAATAATAACAACATCCATTCAGTGCTTAACATACGCCAGGGATCATACTAAGATTCCTTCTGCATTCTCTCATTTAATGCTCACAATGAGAGCATTTAGTGATTTAGTCCATTTTACAGATGAGAAAGTAGATTTATAGACATATGATGGTCACCCCCAATCCACCTAGAACATGTGCCTTAAGCTGTAGGCCTTAGGAGTAGTAATGAACTCACAACCATCCACCCACATTCTGTTTCCTTTTTTCTGCCATGAAAGCTTTGTATGTGGCAAAGCTAACCAGGTTGTGTAAGTCAAAAACTCAGGACTCTGACTCAAAAGTCTACTCTGCTGAGCGGACCCACCAAAGGATGGACCACATGAGAAGGAAGAAATAGATGGGCTGGAACCTGGAGAGACAGTAAGTATGTCCAGAAAAGAAACTTCCAAGAATTAGCAAGACTACAGAGTTCTATTCTGTCCTTCAGTTGTATAATGCTCCTCTCTGCTGCCCCAACCATTTCTATCCTCATTTCCAAACCTTTACCATCAATGGCCTAAGAGACAGAGGTGCTACAAAAGGAAAAGAGGGAAGAAGGGGAAAAACAAAGAAGGATGGAGGAAGAAATCCATTAATATTTACCAACCACCTTGCTGTATGCAACATAATATATAGATAGATTATGGATATAGATACAGATATAGATATTAACTCGCTCATCTTAAGGACACTACAATTTAGCTAAAGATCTAATCACTCATAAAGCAATTAAATAACACGAGATTAAATAGCACTGTAAGATAGGTCAAAGTGCTAAAATAAGCTGTCTGAAACAGCAACACCCTTGTTTATTTTTTCAGATTATTTTACATTTGAGATAGTGGGTCCTGTTATATCAGACCATGCCTGTTATATCTTGTCCTATCAGAAAACGTTTACCACAGATGAAGACAATAAATGCCACAAGAGTTCATTGTGCAAACAGATCAAAATACATCTGAGTCCTCTCTCAAAAGCTAAGTAAGCCCCAGACAAGAAGATGGTCTAGAATATGAAAAGAGTGAGTATGAACAAACTGGCAAGGATGAGGCAGAGGTCTCTTGCTGGATAGCACTGGGGAAAGTTGAGGCCTTTTAGAACCTCTCTGTTACTGCCACTGCCAAGGGACATGGGCACTCTTGCTGCTCTTCTGATTCCAGCCTCTATCCCCTATTACTCCCTCCCAAATGAGGAGCCCCATGTGACCTGCTTACTCAGCACTTTACATTCGGTGGGAAGGCTTCCTCTGTGGGTGGGGTGGACTGCTTTGAAGAGCAGGCATAAGGTTCCACTTCCACCTGTGTTACACCTACAACTAAGACAGCAAGGCTAGCAGTCATCATGGAGAGGCAATGGATCTTAACGGTCGATTTTGCTGGTCCTCCTGTCAGCCTCCCTGGGTTTGGGTCACATGAATGTCCCTATTTTCATATCCTCGTGCCAGCTGCTTATTTCTACGTGCCTCAGCTTCTCATCTAAATTGTGGTAATCGTCATAGCTACCTCACAGAGTTACTGTGAGAACTGCATGACTTCTTACAAGGTAAAGGATTATGTACATGGAGCTGTTTTCAGTAACAAACTGGGATTTGCCTTACTCTTTATTTTACAGGGCCTGAGCACACAGGTTCAAAGCTTCTACTCCAGGGAGAATAGGAGGCTCCTCTTTCAGAAAATGTCAAGCTCCACGTAGTCGAGGGGTGAGGTGTGCCCAGGTTAAATGGCCTTTATTATTCATTTGATTGGCTATTCTTCCACACATGGTCTATTAGTGAAAGCCCTAGAGGACAAAAGGAATCTAAACCCCTAACAGAAGGGCTATAAGCCTGTCGCAATTCATGTATCCAATTTTAAAGAGACACAGAAATTACTAGGAAATAAAATTTTAATCTATAGGTAATAGTGATTTATTATGTTTCTTGAGCTGCAACCATGAGATAATGAAAGCTGTGTTTCATAAGGATTAACCTGACAGCTATATAAATCTTCTGCACGAAATCTCTACATTCATCCAAACCAGTGTTTTTTTAAACAACAATAAAAACTATCACTTTTTTCCCCACATTTTCCAGCCAGATTTTTAAGGACTCTGTATATAGTACTGAATTTCATCAAAGCAGAAACTATGAGTCTGATCTCTTGAATCCCACTGCCTACCAGTGCCTGACACATAATAGGTGCTCTACAATGTCGACTGAATAAACACAAAACAATATTTACTGTCACCAAAAGGACCACTGTGAGAAAGCTGGGCTTGAGGCACAAGTTTTTTTAAAAATGGGAGTCACCTGGGTGGCTCAGTGGGTTGAGCGTCCAACTTCAGCTCAGGTCATGATTTTGCGGTTTGTGGGTCCAAGTCCTGCATTGAGCTCTGTGCTGACAGCTCAGAGCCTGGAGCCTGCTTCATACTCTGTGTCTCTCCCTGTCTCTGCCCCTCCTCCACTCATGCTCTGTCTCTGTCTTTCAAAAATGAATAAACGTTAAAAAAAAAAAAAAGGTTTTTTTTTTTAATGTGGGAAAAAAGTAAGGGACTGAACGCCCAGCTAACTCCCACTGCAACAGGAGGTGATGATGTCCCTGGAAACCAACACTGGAGCTCTCTGAAAGCCTTGGTGCCGACGGGGATGGAGCCTCAGGGCTCAGCTTGGGAAAGGTCCCAGAAAAAAGTGAACCATCTGGCCCCCAGAGGAGAAGGGCCTGCTCTACAGTACAGAGTGAATGGTCTCTCCAGAGCCAGAAAGGGTCAATGTAAATTCCTAAGTTGCTGAGTATGAAAACCAGCAAATAGGGAAAAGGAAACTCAAGTTCAACCTTCCTTCCAACACAGGAAAGAATCTTGGGAGCATGTTTTCTGGGAAGACTTGGTTAATTTGAAATACAATCAGAAACTTTTTGAGCAGATTACATGGGGAAAAGAATAAGCATATGATTTTGATGGCATCTAAATCAGTCAAAATGCAGGAAGAGGAAATGGATGAGCTGCCCTGTGGCATGAAACTGATTTTAACTCATACACAGCCTCATGTCTGTCTGCTATGTACAAATTCTTCTCTTACTACTCTAACTGAAACCACACTTTTGCAACACCTTTTCACTTTCAAAATTTTTGGTGGCTTTCCCAAAGCCATTTTATGTCAAAAGACTTTCCACTCTCAAAGGTCCTTCAATCAGAATAAAAAGCATCAAAGTGAAATCAAGATGAGTCTGAAGGGTAACCAAAAACAGGATCTCAACAAAAAGACTGCGAACAGAGTGTGATACACCTCAATAAATAACAAAACAACCTAAAGTGGAAAGAAAAACTGACAGGAATACACAAAATGTTTAAAGTAGATGTCTCTGTAATACACATGGGAGTAATTTGGTTCTATATTCATAGAGCTTTTTAAAGGAGCATTTACTTATTTTATTGAAAAACATACAAACATTTAACTAACTAAATAAATATTAAAGTCCAAGTTGTTTTCAAACTAGGAAAGAAACCAAAAAACCATCCAGAGACTTGAGGCTGAGGTGTGGTTTGTATTTAGGAACTCACTGGAAATATTTTCCTTCATATTTTGAAAGTCTTTTATTGTACTCAGTAAAATATTTTAACTTGGAAGCAACCTTAAAGATTGTCTGATAAAAACGACCTCAATGTCAACAGCTGAGGAAAATAGAGTGGATTTCTAACAAATGGCAGGAGGGGCAGACCTGGAACTCTGGACCCACAATTCTGCCTCCTATTCAATGCTACCTCAAATACTGAGTCTACACACCAAGGAAAAGCATCCCCTTAATTTCCAGATAGAAAAAAACACTGGGCGAAATATAACGTCTCTTCACTCTCGGTACACACCCAAGAGAAATGAAAATATGTGTCCATACAAAAACTTGTATATGAATGTTCACAGACGCATATTTTAATAGCCAAAAAATGAGACAAACTCAAATATATATCAATTGATGAAGGGATAACAACGTGGCATATCCATAAGATGGAATATTATTCGGTACAATATTCTGAATATTCCCTTTTATGAATGAAGGTGCTGATAACATGCTATACATACATGGATGAGCCCTGGAAACACTATGCTAAATGAAACAAGGCAGTCACAAAGGACTACATATACATGATTCCATTTATATAAAATGTCCAGAAGAGGCAAATCTCCAGAGACAGAAAATAGATTAGTAGTTGCCTAGGGATGCAGGGGGTGAGTTTAGCGGGGTTAGGTGATGATATAGCTAAGGGATGAGAGGTTTATTTTTTGAATGTCACAAAAATGTTCTTAAATTCTTTGTGGTGATGAGTGCAGCTGAAAACAAATAACAAAAATTCATCAGCATGTGTTGCATTCTATTTCAAGTAAACAATACTGATGATGTCACATGACAGAGAAAACAACCATCTACATAGATTATGATTTCAATCAGAGCACTTATCTTTTCCACATTTGTTTCACTGGAACTGGTTACGTTACCCGGGCCCTGGCACTCCTGCCTCTATCTGTTAAGATAGTAAATTCTCCAGAACCATTTCAGCTGAGGAAATGACCAATTTAAATAATTGTGGTGTACCGTTTTGTGGAACAAGCCGGTTCAGCCAAGAGGGCCACCTCCTTTAAAGAACAATCCATATATACTAGAAGGTAATAATGAGCTGCTTTAAATGGTTTGACCACATAATTAGTGTCTGGTGATTCTCACTCACAGGCCAGTTGGTAGGTGCTTGGGACACGCAGCTTCATGGCCAGACACGACAACCGAAAGAGCCAAGTAGTGAGCTCCATTCTCACCCACCCAGAGTCTAAGAACCCACTAGCAAAGAAAGACCACTCTGAAACTAATATAACACGTATGTAAGCGTGTGGAATTTAAAATAAATTAAATTTTAAAAAGAGAAAAGAAAACCACTCCGTGATCACTACCCAGAAACAAAAGGGTGGACAATAAGCAATGTGCCACACCTTATCGTATTTCTCATCAAGGAGGAGACCTATAATACAGTGCATCCAAAATCAGTAGCTGAGTGCTACTTTTCCTTGCCTGTTAAATGACAGGAAACTGCTCATTGTGCTTACATCAAGTTCAGCAGCAAGGGAGAGCTTTATCGTGGCCACAGGCCTCGAATCATTCCAGAGAACCTCAAATGCTCTTAGGCTCTTCCTGCCAACATTAACACAAACACAAGGCACACAGGTCAACTCCCAGTTTTCATGCTACCAACAGCTCTGCAGCAAGAACCCTGCTTTCAGGCAGCAATTTTTAAAGGAGTTTTTAAAGCAGGGTGAACATGTGTACAGATGACTGGCACCCTTGTTAGCACCACTGATGAAAATAAAGCTAAATGAGCATTCTCTAGGCAAGCCCCCTAATTGTAATCTCCAAGACTTTCTTCAAAGACCTAAGGCAACAGTAAAAGTGACAGAAGGCTTGGCTCGCCACAGTTTGGGGAGGAAAGTGTAGGCTTCTTTATCCTAAGGTAATTCAGAAAAAGTAGATACTCTTTTTCTTTAGGTCTACAGTTCACCCTCAGCACTGACCTATGTTACATAGATTTCTACTTTAATACATGAAATCAAAACAAATTCTTTTCATACAATTGTATTTGTCAATTATACTCAACAAAGGTGAAATAATTATTTTCATGAATAAACCTAAAATCCAAACCAACTTACTTTTCCTGTATTAAAAAAAATGTCTAACTCTTTGTGATATATTTTAAAAATTGAGATAGCCACTTTCCTCTGGCAGGGAGTCAATTACTTAGACCAAATCCATGCCCGCTGAACAAAGTAGCTCAAGGGATTCTCATTGACAGTTTCCATCTGTTTGATAGAAAAAACTACTTTTTTTCCATGAGCAGCCCAATGACCAAAGCCAGTTATGGCATTCTGCTTGCCAAATCTGTCATAATAAATGTAACATAAGGCTGAAAATCTATTGTCAGGGAAAATGATAATCCTATTATCAATTCCATTTCACCATGTCAAGTGAGATAACATCTTGCAATATTCTGGGGGGGGCAGGTAGGGAATGGCTTAATTACAAAATTTCCAGGTCTATACAATGTATCCTCTTATTTACATGGTCTTGATATTCTATAAGTACTTTGATATTCCAAAATGCACTTTAAAATCAAGATTGTTACTAAGTAAAGGTAAAGTGATATGGCTTCTTTTACTTCTTCCAAAGATACAAATTTACTCAGTAGAAATCATAGAATCCCACATTTTAATATCACAGAATCCCTCGTTTACAATGACAAAATTGGACCCTCTGAGCCACTGGAAAATAGTAAGAAAGGATAGGTCACCACAAGTTACTGTCCAGATGCTCCTTAACTATCCTCAGTTTTTTTTCTTCATCACCCATCTTTTTTTATTAAAGTTTTTTTTTAGTTTATTTATTTTGACAACGAACAGAACACATGAGTGGAGGAAAGGCAGAGAGCAAGAGGGAGAGAGAGAATCCCCAAGCAGGCTTTGCTTGCTGTCACACACAGCTTGATGTGGGGCTCGAACTCGCAAACCGTGAGATCGCGATCTGAGCCGAAGTCAAGAGCTGACGCTTAACTGACTGAGCCACCCAGGCGCCCCTTCATTGATAATTTAAAACAGTTAGCAAAAGAAATTGTGGTTATAATCACAATGATACTACGTGGCAATGAGAAAGAATGAAATATGGCCCTTTGTAGCAACGTGGGATGGAACTGGAGAGTGTGATGCTAAGTGAAATAAGCCATACAGAGAAGACCGATACCATAGGTTTTCACTCTTATGTGGATCCTGAGAAACTTAACAGGAACCATGGGGGAGGGGAAGGGGAAAAAAAAAAGAGGTTAGAGTGGGAGAGAGCCAACGCATAAGAGACTCTTAAACACTGAGAACATTGGGGCGCCTGGGTGGCTTGGTCAGTTAATCGTTCCGACTTCAGCTCAGGTCATGATCTCACGGTCCGTGAGGTTCGAGCACCGTGTCGGGCTCTGTGCTGACACCTCAGAGCCTGGAGCTGTTTCAGATCTGTGTCTCCTCTCTCTTGCTCCTCCCCTGTTCATGCTCTGTCTCTCTCTGTCTCAAAAATAAATAAACGTTAAAAAAAAAATTTTAAAAACTGAGAACAAACTGAGGGTTGATGGGGGGTGGGAGGGAGGGAGGGGAGGGTGGGTGATGGGTATAGAGGAGGGCACCTTTTGGGATGAGCACTGGGTGTTGTATGGAAATCAATTTGACAATAAATTTCATATATTGAAAATAAAAAATAAAAAAATAATAAACAGCAAAGGAATGGCATTTCAATTGCCATCTAGCTATTTTAGTAAATTCTTTGATAAAAACATAGCACTAAACCTAGTATACAAATACAAATGCAGGAAAGAAAACCAAATAAATAATTAGATGTATTGCAGGGGAGGAAAAAAAAAAAGAAAGAAAGAAAAGCCCTGTATGTGAAGTTGATAAATTAAGGTAACTCCTCCCTCTATACATGGAAATGGGAGTTAAATGCTAAAAATGTCACCCTTATTTCCTCCAGCGAAGCAAAACCAGAAGAAGGAAAGCTTGGTGGATACTCCTTTCAAAAACAGACTTTTCAGGGGCGCCTGGGTGGCGCAGTCGGTTAAGCGTCCGACTTCAGCCAGGTCACGATCTCGCGGTGTGAGTTCGAGCCCCGCGTCGGGCTCTGGGCTGATGGCTCAGAGCCTGGAGCCTGTTTCCGATTCTGTGTCTCCCTCTCTCTCTGCTCCTCCCCCATTCATGCTCTGTCTCTCTCTGTCCCAAAAATAAATAAATAAACGTTGAAAAAAAAAAAATTAAAAAAAAAAAAAAAAAAAAAAAACAGACTTTTCACTGAATATGCACAGTAGTTTGCCACTGGGCTATGCTGATGTACAGGCATTTGCTAAAACCTACAGTGGTAACCAAATGATCTAATTCCACATAGCGATGGCCCTTCATAGATAAACTGTCAGAGGAACCCATTTCCAACTGAAATGTATGAGCAGCTTCCACCCATTCCCTATAGACCACCAATTCTGTCAGCATTCGAAAGGACACAGAAGACAAATACCATATTCAAACCCAGGCAGAGAGGGGAAGCCCATATCTCCCTTCTGTGTAACACAGATTTCTAAGTGTCTACCACATGGCGCAAAACTATGCTGGGTGCTGTTTGGCTTTCAGCTGAGAAATTTTTCCTCTCAGCCCTCAAGGGAGTACAATCCTACAGCAAATGGAGGCAGGAAAAAAAAATAAATACAAGTCAGGGTAAAATTAGGTGTCAAGAGGGAAGTTGCTCTGGATTTCCAAAAAAGAAAAGCACATGCCCATGAGACAGCCTTTCAACCACCAAATGTTTGCATCATAGCTTCCTTAAATTACCAAGGAGTAGCATCTACACTCAGAAAGCATCTACACTCAGCACCTGACTCTCAAAATACTGAAGAGTACTTCACAGTCCCTAGGAAAACTTAACTGAGGTCTAAGGGTCTATAGACTAATGTTTGTGTTCCCTCAAAATTCATATGTTAAATTCTAATGCCCAGAGTGAAGGTATCAGCAGGCAGAGCCTTTGGGGTGTGATTAGATCTTGACAGTGAAGCTCTCATGAGTGGGATTAGTGCCCTTACAAAAGTGATCCCAGAGAGATCCTTCACTCCTTCCACTACGTAAAGACACAGTGAAAAGATGGGCCAGCTATGAAACAGGAGGCAAGCTCTCATCAAATGCCCAATCTGCCTTGGCTGGATCTTGGACTTCTAGCCTCCAGAACTGTAAGAAATAAACTTCTATCATCTATAAGCCACCCAGTCTATTCTATTCTGTTACAGAAGCCCAATAGACCAAGACAAAGAGTCCTGAAATGACAGTAAAAACTGAGATGTTCATGTGTAAAAAGAATGAAAACATACCAAGACTGTAGGGGACATGTTTTGCAGGAATACCAAATAGGTACCTGACGCTATGGGCTCCTGCAGTGAATCCAAATTTAGCAAAGGAGCCCAACAAAGGCTGGAAAGTCACTACTCAAATCCATCATTAGTTCAGAGTATCTTATCCTTGATTAAAATCATCCTAGAGAAGACTCGTGTAATAAAGGCCAGCTTCACTCATAATCTAATAAAAAAAAAATTTTAAAAAGACTGCGGCTGGAAGGCTATTGTCTGGGTGCCCTATTTCCCACAAGTGAAGCATACTAACAACACAGAAAGGAAAAAAAAAGCCTGTTGGATCACAAATATCATCTCAATCTCAATCTCTTTAGAATAGTCTTCCTTCACTAAGGCTGCATGCAGCCTTTAGTCTGGTAGACATGCCCAATCTATTTAGATGGTAAATGAGAAAAAACAGAAAACTGTAATAGTATTCGCTGCTGCATAACTCAGCTATGCAACAATTCACCACTCTCACAACTCACATATCCTCATGTTTGAAGCACATAGCACCAAATTTACAGAGGCTAGGTACAACAGCAAAAAACTGATAGCCAGTTATGCGTGTTGCCCTCGTTTCATCTGTGGTCTTTCTTGGAGTTGCTCTGATGATAGAGTGTCAGGACTGCAGCTGTTTGAAGGCGGCTGGCCAACAACATTACTGATTGTAATTACCTGTGTTTTGTGTATCATATTGAAGATATCCACATCGAACAAAGCCTGTCTTTGATGAGTCACTAGCATACGAGCTACATAGAACACAACCAAGCCAAGGTACTGCTTGGTACAAAACACCAGTCTGTTGTTATCAAACGCCAGTCCCACACCATCAGAGCTGTCTGCATTACTTGGATAAACCAGTATTGGGTAATCCAGATATGTCTTTGATACTTGAACTTTTACTAGGAAAAAAGCATAAACTATTGCTAGACTTAATATGAGAGGCTAATTTACTAACATTACTGTTTTAAAATAAGTTGTTCAAAAGTAAGCTAGGATTGTGCTTTTTCCATAATGGATAAAAGTGTAAACTGAGGTCTTGGCTCAGTTGGAACTTTCAAGCAAAACAGGGACATGTAACCTCTCCAGAGTAGCATTCATAGGGTAGGGAGATTTCTAATGTTGGTGGCTCAAGGCTCCAAAAGCAAGTCTTCCTTAAGCACCCCATCCCAGGTGTAAGAAATATGAATCAAGAAGTCACCTGAGAAGGGGCTCCTCTCCTCCAACCCCAGCTGTTGCAACCCCAGCCATTCCAGGACCAGATGCTCCAGTCCCCTGTGGTCCCAGTGGAGGCTTCAGACATTGTGGAACAGAGAAAAGCCATCCCTGCTTTGGCCATTCTGAATTCTTGACCCAAAGAATCCATGATTATAATAAATAAATGATGTTTTATGCTGGTAAGTTTTGGGCAGGGAGGTTCTTATGAAACAACCACTCTCTGCTTTTCCCATCCCAGGGCACAGAGATCAAGAAGTTTATCAATAGGCCCAAACAAAAATTAAAACAAAAGAACAACAACAACAACAACAACAACAAATAGAAGGCTCCTCTTTAAAGAAATTGAACTGAGGATAACTGAAGCAGCTAACAAGGATATATGGGTGCTCCCAGGATGAAAACTGCTACCATTTTGGTTTTGAGAGAAAGGTGGTTTTAAGAGTAGTATGAAGTGTGTGGCAGTGAGCTCCCTGTCTGATCACCAAAAAGTGAAGATTTCCCCAACCGTGTAGAAAGAGCCCAGTCAGCCTTCTTGGTTCTAACATGTTAAATCAGAACAGGTGCAGAAACCTCAAACTCCAGATCTTGCTTCCTCCTGAAACCCTACTGTAGCAGTTAAGATCCCAACAGGAAACCAGTGGCACCTCAGATTATGACAATTTGGAGTCTATTTACAAAACTGAGGAAAAGATGTGTGCAGTAAACTGGAGAGCTAGCAAGAGTGGGACTGTCACCACCTCTCTAAGCTGAAAGAGACCAGAGGATAAGTATTAACCAAATCAAAAAATGGCAAACAATGCACAAGAATGCTATCTTGAGGGGCACCTGGCTGGCTCAGTCAGTAGAGCATGTGACTCTTGATCTTGGGGTTGTGAGTTTGAACCTTCAGAAGTATGTAACCAGGCTGAGGCAACTCCACAGATCAAGTTTCCAGCAGAATACATACACTGACCTCATTCTCACACACTCGGTTCATACTCATTTTGGTCTCCTCATTGGCTAGACTCACCTAGAAGCCATCAGGCATGGTGGCCTGCTGATACATCTATAGAGGCAGAGAGTATAGTGAAGAAGGGGTGGAGACTGGGTGTAAAGGGACTAGTAGAAGGGATTCACAGTCTCTCACTGAAAAAAATGAAAGGCAATAAGGAACTCAAGGAGGGAAAAATACAAAGGAAAGTCACCGTGCAAATACGAAACCCACTAAAATGTGGCCAAATGGGGGCACACTGGAAAAATAATTTATTTAACATTATAGTCTTGAGGACAAAAATGGCATTGGATCCATGGAGAAAGAAATATAACCCACAGTATACACCTATGTGCTGCAATGAAACCTGCTTTCAGCTTTTTGGCTTTCAAAAGTCATCTATGCCTATATAAGGCATAGATGACTAATTTCAGATGTATTTTTCAATAATAACTCACAGTAAAGGTGGGGTAGGAGAGGATGAGGAAGGGCAGAATGTAAGAACAAAGAGGTGCTGTTGAAAGTTAATGAAAGAAGAACTCAAATTTATAATATTATTAAAAGTTATAAAATAGGAATTGGTAACCACTGTGGGAAGGTTTACCTCAGGCTTATTTGCACAACATGTGAGCATTTTCCCCTGGGCATTTCAGTTTCTGGAACAAATCGCTTAGTAAACATATGTCTCTTGTTCTAGTCATTCAAACTCTCCTTCAGCACCAGTTCTTATTGCTATACTCCCTACTGTCATCTTCCTATTTTAAAGATGCAGTTGTTGCAATGAAGAGATCAAAGCCTTGCACAACTTTAAAGGGAAATACTTGATAATTTTATTCTATGCTTTGGATCTCACATTGGTATGAGCTACAGAAATTGTTACATTTTGTGACAAAACAAAAGAAATTCATATATGAACTATGAAGCTATTACTATTTCAGTGATCTCCCATTTTAGCTATTTTGCCCATATAATGCCCCAAGAAAATAAAATGGCTGTTTGGGCCTCATGAAGATCATATGTTTTTGTTGTTGTTAGATTTAAATAAACAAACGTCTTGAGACTGTGGTTTCTATAAGAGGGGTCTGGTCTAGGGGCGCCTGGGTGGCGCAGTCGGTTAAGCGTCCGACTTCAGCCAGGTCACGATCTCGCGGTCCGTGAGTTTGAGCCCCGCGTCGTGCTCTGGGCTGATGGCTCAGAGCCTGGAGCCTGTTTCCGATTCTGTGTCTCCCTCTCTCTCTGCCCCTCCCCTGTTCATGCTCTGTCTCTCTCTGTCCCAAAAATAAATAAACGTTGAAAAAAAAAAATTAAAAAAAAAAAAAAGAGGGGTCTGGTCTTGAATTAAGAATTCTTTTCAGAGTAGATAAATTCCTAGAAATATATAGTATTTCAAACTGAATCAGGAAGAAATAGAAAATTTGAACAAACTGATCACTACCAATGAAAATGAATCAGAAATCACCCCCCACCCCAAATCCAAAACTAAATGGCTCCACACATTAGTACTACCAAACATTTAATGGAAGAATTAATAGTAGGGCACCCGGGTTGCTCAGTTGGTTAGCATCGAACTTCAGTTCAGGTCATGATCTCGTCATTCAGAGTTCAAGCCCTGCGTCAGGCTCTGTGCTGACAGCTCAGAGCCTGGAGCCTATTTCAGATTCTGTGTCTACCTCTCTTGCTGCTCCTCCCCTGCTTGTGCTCTCTCTCTCTCTTAAAAATAAACATTAAAAAAATTTTTTTAAAGAATTAATACCTGTTCTACAACTATTTCCAAAAAATAGAAGAGGAAGGAAAGCTTCCAGAATCATTCTATAAGGCCAGCATTACCCTGATACAAAAACCAGACAAAGACACTACCAAAAAAGAGAACTACAGGTCAATATATCTGGTGAACATAGATGCTAAAATCCTCAACAAAATATTAGTAAACCAAATTCAACAATACATTAAAAGAAATCACTCACCATGATCAAGGGAGATTTATTTTATTCATTTATTTATTTTATTCAAGGGTGGTTCAATATTCACAAATCAATCGTGATACATCACATTAACAAGAGATAAAAACCATATAATCATCTCAGTAGATGCAGAAAAAGCAATTGACAAAGTACAACATACACCCATGATAAAAAGGAGGGAACATATCTCAATATAATAAAGGCTATCTATGAAAATCCTAGCATCACATTCAGTGATGAAAAATAGAGTTTTTGCTCTAAGATGAGGAACAAGGCAAGAATATCCACTCTCACCACTTTTATTCAACACAGTATTTAGGTTATGAAGTCCTAACCACAGCAATTAGACAAGAAAAAAAACCCAACATCCAAATTGGTAAAGAAAAAGTAAAACTGTCACTACTTACACATGGCATGATACTATACATAGGAAACCCTAAAAACTCCATCATAAAACTACTAGAATAAATGAATTCAGTGAAGTTGCAGGATACAATACTAATATATAGAAATCTGAAATCTGTTGCATTTTTATACAATAGTAATGAAGTAGCAGAAATAAATTAAAAAAGCAATCCCATTTATAATTGCAACAAAAATAATAAAATACCTAGGAATAAACTTAACCAAAGAAGTGAAAGACCTGTACTCCAAAAACTAGAAAACATTGATGAAAGACATCGCATGACACAAATGGAAAGATATTGCATGTATATGGATTGAAACAACTAATATTGTTAAAATCTCCATACCACCCAAAGCAATCTACAGATTTAATGTGATCTCTATCAAAATACCAACAACATTTTTCACAGAACTAGAACTAATAATCCTAAAATCCATATGGAACCCCAAAAGACCCCCAAATAACCAAATCAATCTTGAGAAAGAAGAACAAAACTGGAGGTATCACAATCCCAGATTTCAAGATATACTACAAAGCTGTAGTAATCAAAACAGTTATTGGCATAGAAATAAACACATAGTTTCATGGAACAAAATTGAGAGACCAGAAACAAGCCAACACCTGTATCATCAATCTATGACAAAGGATACAAAATGAGAAAGAATATACAATAGGGAAAAGAGAGTCTCTTCAACAAATGGTGCTGGGAAAATTGGACAGCTATATGCAAAAGAATGAAACCGAACCAGTTTCTAACACAATACACAAAAATAAACTCAAAATGGATTACAGACCTAAATGGGAGACATGAAAACATACAACTCCTAGAAGAAAACATAGGAAGCAATCTCTTACATTAGCCACAGAAACATTTTTTCTAAATATGTCTCCTTAGGCAAGGGAAACAAAAGCAAGAATAAACTACTGGGATGACACAAAAATAAAAAGGTTTTGCACAGCAAAAGAAACCATCTACAAAACAAAAAGGTAACCTAGTGAATGGGAAAAGATATTCGCAAGTGACATATCCAATAAGGAGTTAATATCAAAAAATACATAAAAAAACTTACACAACTCAACACCAGAGAAACAAATAAATCCTATTTAAAAATGAGAAGATCTGAATACACATTTTTCCAAAGAAGACATAAAGATGGCCAAAGACACATGAAATGATGCTCAACATCACTCATCATCAGGGAAATGAAAGTTAAAGTCACAATGAGATATCACCCTACACCAGTCTGAACGGCTAAAATAAAAAACACAAGAAATAACTAGTGTTAGTAAGGATGTGGAGAAAAAGGAATGCTCATGCGCTGTTGGTGGGAATTAACTTGGTGTAGTCACTGTGGAAAACAGCATCGAGGTTCCTCAAAAAATTGAGAATAGAATTACCATATGATCCAGTAAGTCCACTACTAGGTATTTACCCAAAGAAAGTGAAAACACTAATTCAAAAAGATATAAGCACCCCTATATTTATTGCAGCATTATTTACAATAGTCAAGGATGGAAACAACCCAAATATCCATTCCTAGATAAACATAAAGTAGTGGTATACACATTATAATGGAACATTACCCAACCATAAAAATCAGTGAACCATTGTACCATTTGCAACAGCATATATCAATCTAGAGGGTATAATGCTAAGTGAAATAAGTCAGTCGGAGAAAGACAAACACCATGTGATGTCAGTCGTGTGGAATTTAAGAAAACAAATGAACAAAGAAAAAGACACACACACACACACACACACACACTCACATACAGAGAATAAATTGGTGGTTTTCAGAGGGGAGGCAGGTGGGGGGTGGGTGAAAGAGATAAAAGAGATTAAGACTATATTTCTCTTTCTCTGACTAATTGAGGACTTAAAGACACAGAACAGAGGAACACAAGGGAAGGGAAGCAAAAATAATATAAAAACAGGGAGAGGAACAAAACATAAGAGACTCTTAAATATGGAGAACAAACAGAGGGTTGCTGGAGTGGTTGTGGGAGGGGGGATGGGCTAAATGGGTAAGGGGCATTAAGGAATCTACTCCTGAAATCATTGTTGTACTATATGCTAACTTGGATGTAAATTACAAAAATTTTTTTAATAAAAAAAGAGTATACTTCTCTTGATGAGCACTGAGAAATGTACAGAATTATTATATACCTAAAACTAACATAACACTGTATGTTAATTGTACTTCAATTTTTTAAAAAGTCTCTCTATATTTAAGTGAAGTCATCAAGTATTGAGAGTCAATAGTATCCTTGAGCACAGAAAAGACCCTGTGCTTGGTGAACACATTCTAGTTTGTAGAGTTCATGGACAAGTCTGACCCACAAGGATGCCAGATGTCAGATGATGAAATCATCTTACAAAGAAGATTTAGAGAAGGTAAATTACTAAACCATCCTGTCTGCACCTGCAGCTCCTTATACTAGAGGAAACCTAGAATCAGAATCCACTTCTAACATCTCAAAGATGATGTTTATAGAAGTACAAAGAAAATATGCTTGTATTCATAAATACTACTTTAAAGGTGTTTTTTTTAAATAACTTGGCTAAGATGTTTTAACTCGTTGTTAAAACTAATGTTTTAATGAAACTAATGTTTCAACTAGTTGCCAATATAAAAAGTCCTTAGTTGTAAAATCTTTATTGTTAGCTTATTTTTTTCATATGCCTCAAGCTTTCAATTTCATGTTCTTGCTAGAAAGAGAAAAATTCCTTCTTAGTTTGCTTTGCTTAACCTGTGTACACCAAAGAAGTAAAACAAAGCTCTCTTCAAGTCTCCTGCAATTTGCTTCTGAATTTTCTTTGTCATGTTAATATAACTTAAGTTTTTAACATCTGATATCTAACTTAGATATGTAATATGTATACATAATTGAAACAGAAGTGGGTCATATCAATTAACACACACACACACACACACACACACACACACACATACACACACACACACCCCGAATGGCAGAGTAACCTAACTAGACATGTCTGGACCCCATCCCTGAAATTTATGGTTAAGTAGCTATTTTACATAAAGGATAGATAGTCTTTTTAGTCCAAGAACTATAATTTAATTATTTTCTTCTGCAAAGTACCAGTTTAATTTAAGGTATAAAATCAAATATTAGCATTTAAGGTTCCAAGGTAACAATACAGGAATTCCAAATGATGATTTAATTAACAACTACTGGGAAGAAGGGAGAGGAGGGGAAGAGTAGAGGAGGTAATGTAATGAGCAAAATCATCACCTCTCACTGCACAATGTCAATAGACACTGTCAAGAAAGAGTGGCTTGTATATTAATTAAAACCTTCAGAATAACTGAAGAGAGAGACAGTTAAATGCTGTAGGTTCTGAGAAGTGGGACTGGAAATGAAAGAGAGTGGGTGGTAAACTTGTCTTTTTATTTCAAACCATTTTATACTACCCAGATCATTTTTATAATGTATATATACTTGAATAAATATTACTAACTTGTATAAACATATACACACAAATACACAATAAAACTCCGTAAGACTTTTTGTAGAAATTGAAAAGCTGATTCTAAAATGTGAATATAATTGTATTTATATAAAATTCTACACCAGGCAAAGCTACAGTTACAAAACTCAGATGAGAGATTGCCCAGGGCCAGGAGTCAGGGAGGAGATTGACCACAACGTGGCTCCAGTCAAGTTTTTGGGGTGATAAAAACATTCTGTATTTTCACTGTGGTGGTGATTGCACAACTGTTTATATGTGCCCAAACTCATAGAAATGTATACTTAGAATGGATGGGGTTTATTATATATAAATTATCTTCCAATTGACCTTCTTGGGAAATGTGCTAATTGTTTAAGAAACTGGGGAAAGATCTGTAATTCCCTCAAGAGAGTATATTCCCATACTTGACTGCAAATCATAATATTTTTGTGGCAAAGCCAACTTTGCTTCAAGTTATCATGTCAATGAATACAACCTAAGAGGGCTGTTCTTCACAATAGAGGCTGTCACACAGACAAGGCCACAGTGCCATCTTGTCATTCATCTGTGAGATTTATGGATCAGGAAATGAAGAGTTCTCTCCAACGCTATAAAGATGGAAGCAGCAGGTGAAATTTTATGAAGGTTTTATTTTTGTCCTACAGTCTAAAAACTATTCTCTCATACATTGCAAAAGGACAAGAACAACCACATGCAGAAACATGACAAAGCCATCGGCTCACCATTTCTGTTTTATTTCTTCAGCACTGCAGAGTTTGATTGTTGCCACTTACTTACTGCCCCTTCTTATTGTGTACTTTGTGGCCAGCTGTCCTATGTTAAGCCCAGGAGCTTGAGTAGTAAGGCAGAGACAAGAAGCTAACCTGAAGACACAATTTCTTTACCTTGAGAAAACATATAGTGTTTGTTTAGGAGCATGAAGTTAGGGAAAGTGCTGGGTGTCTCCCATTTGCCCTTCCACCCTCTCCACTCTTCTTCACCCTTCTCTGTGTCCCCGGAGGCTGAGGTGTATGGAAACCCTCTGGTTGTCTACTGGGCTTGGACCATGAGGACCACCATCAGGAGATGGGCAAGGAAAAGAGCAAAGTGGGGTAGACATTCTTCCAGCTCAGCTCCCTCCCAGGATTGGTGGCAATCCCTCTGCAGCTTTTTCAAACAGCTCCCTAAAGCTAATCTCTACAATTTCTGTAAACACTTCCTCCCTTTAAGCTTCAAGCCTAGATGTGGTAATGGCTCCCTGCCCTAGCAAGCCCTAGGCACTGCACTGTGCCCAGGTTCCCCAAACCCTGCCCTCATCTTTGTAAACAGTCTGCTGAAGTCGCCTCAATTACCCACTTTGAGAATATCAACTCTTACTTGCCAAGACCTTACAGAAGACTTTGGAGACAAAAGGGAACGCAAAGATATATTTAAATCCTCTCACTGTTCGTATTAGGAAATTGAGCAATCAGTAGCAGCCACTGGATTTAATCTATTTTGTATATACTGTCCCTGAAACTGAAGTTGATAATATTCTCCTAAAGAAAGACTTAAGCCACACACTTTCTTCCTTTTTTAAGCAATTTAACTTAACAGATTTCAAAATACAGCTCGGTGGAGCAAAACAGTCCTCATAAAAGACTGCATAAAGGATATGGGGCCCATGCATTCCTCCAGACATAATTTTATCCCCGGAGGCAGCCAGAGAGCTGGATATTGAGACTTCATCATTTGGGGGCTCTTATGGAAAGCTCTTCACTAAATTATGTATACATATGCCATCAACCTATATCGAAAGACCTTTTGAAAAACAGTCTCACAAAACACTCTACCATCTACTTGAGGAATGTTGCTGAGAATGTAATTCACTACACAGTACATTCACTACACTACATAGTATTCCCTTTAAGAATAAGGGCCTTAGTCTCTGGGCCATCGTGGATCCTATCAGTAGGGATGCCTGGGTGGCTCTGTTGGCTCAGGGTCCAAATCTTGATTTTGGCTCAGGTCATGATCTCACAGTTCGTGAGTTCAAGCCACACGTCCGGCTCTGTGCTGACAGCTCAGAGCCTGTTGGGGATTCTCTTTCTCTTTCTCTTTTCCCCTCCTGTGCTCTCTCTCAAAATAAATAAATAAACTTTAAATAAATAAATGAATAAATGAATAAATAAAACTCCATTAGAACCATAAAGAAGCCCGAACTGACATGACAACATTTATAACTTATCCTAGAACCAATTCCTTCCTATTCCTTGAAAAGTTTCTTCTCCTTTCACAGGTAAGACCTTGGCTGTATCTGCCTCCTATTCTCTTCTGCAAATTAGAACACTAATTTTTCACTTTATTAACCGGGGGGGGGGGGGGGAGGGTGGAACAGATACCAGACTACATTGGATAAACTTGCAGAAACCCTCAAGAAAGTCAATTCTCTGTGAAAGTGTCTGATAGGCACATGGCCACAGGTGCCTCCTGCAGCCTCAACACCAAAGGAAACACTCAGATCTAAGAGGCAGGGCCCTGCCGAGGATGGTATTGGCTTTCTGAGGATCTTAGTCTCTCAGTCTGGGTGTGGGTATACATGTGTGTGTGTGCACATACACATGCATGTGTGTGAACATGCACACACACAAAGAGGGCTATTCTCCATGTTAAAGGCACTGAGGGTTCTCTGGTCCAGGATGCGGATTAGGGGAGGTACCCTGAAAGTGGACCAGGAAAAGCTGGGAAGCAATGTGGCAGGTACTCATATGGAAGACTATCTGCATTATGACCATCCTGATGGGAATTTCCCCCCAGGACAACCCATTCAAAGAGTCATTCCCTTATCTATAAGGTCCTGCTTGCCTATTAAATTTACTTGCCTCGGGGCGCCTGGGTGGCGCAGTCGGTTAAGCGTCCGACTTCAGCCAGGTCACGATCTCGCGGTCCGTGAGTTCGAGCCCCGCGTCGGGCTCTGGGCTGATGGCTCAGAGCCTGGAGCCTGTTTCCGATTCTGTGTCTCCCTCTCTCTCTCTGCCCCTCCCCCGTTCATGCTCTGTCTCTCTCTGTCCCAAAAATAAATAAACATTGAAAAAAAAAATTAAAAAAAAAAATTTACTTGCCTCAGCAGCACCCACTTATCTAAGGGCCTTCTGCCTTCAGAATTCATATCAATGTTGTTAGATTAAAAGACACCTTTCCCAAGACACCTGGGTGGCTCAGTTGGTTGAGTGTCTGACTTGACTCAGGTCATGATCTCACAGTTCATGAGTTCAAACCCCACGTCGGGCTCCATGCTGACAGCTCAGAGCCTGAAGCCTGCTTCAGATTCTGTGTCTCCCTCTCTCTCTGCCCCTCCCCTGCTCGTGCTCTCTCTCCCTCTCTCTCAAAAATAAATAAATGTTAAAAAAAAATTTTAAGACACCTTTCCTGGTAAAGTAGCTATATAAACTGCAGGTTCTCAAAATATTTCTGTAAAACTTGAACCTGTTTCCATAATTTAAAAAGGGAAACATTTTATGGGGCTCCTGGGTGGCTTAGTCAGCTAAGCGTATGACTTTGGCTCAGGTCATGATCTCACGGTTCGTGGGTTCAAGCCCTGCATCAGGCTCTGTGCTGACAGCTCATAGCATGGAGTCTACTTTGGATTCTGTGTCTCCCTCTCTCCTTCCCCTCGACTGCTCACATTCTGTCTGTCTGTCTGTCTCTCTCTCTCTCTCTCTCTCTCTCTCTCAAAAATAAATAAACATTTTTAAAAAAGGGAAACATTTTAAAGATAAAAGGTACTATTTTTCTTTGGTATGTGCTATCTTGGGAACACACTCAATAGTTCAAAAGGTTCTTAAAATGTACGTCCATATGATCTCAGTGATATAAAGCAAACAGTTACACCAGAAATGGCTCTATTAGCAAAATAAAGCAAAACAAAACATAAATGGGTGTGTAAGGTGGAGGCTTTCAAGTAAAACTGGGAAGAGGTGAAAAAGAGGTGACAGAAGGTTGATAAAGTCCTGAGCTTCTTAGAAAGTCAGACTCTCAGGCCTTGCCCACAACATACTGAATCACAGCCTGTGTTTGAAAGGGCCCCAGGTGATCTGCAGGCCTCTGCAAGGTTTGAGAGGCCTTCTTCTAAGGTCCCTGAAGTTCAGCTCGTCTATCAGGGAACGTATACATTAGGAGGGACTGACAGAAACAAGGGGTCTCAGAAATCTATAGTAAGGTGAAGATGAGGTTTTGCTATTTCTGGAGGTAATTTTTCTGCCCTTGTCTGACTTACAAACCCCTGCAAGCCACAAAAGCACCATCACACCATCACTAACCCAGGCTTAGCTCATTAGAATTTAGCACTTCTAATGTACGGTGACAATCTGAACTCTGCTGTTTCCGAAACTCATGCCAAGGAATTCCCACAGGACAGAGGTTAGAAACCATTATGATGAGCGGCATATTGGTCAGCCAGCCAGCCAGCCAGCCAGCAAGTCAACCCGTGGGAAAGAAAACCCTAGCCAGGGAGTAGGTAGGAAAGAGCCAACAGCAAATAGGGACCCAGAATTCCAGGGAACTCAAGAACTTAGCCTGGTGGAGAAAAGATGCGGGAGCACCGCCACAGGTGCAGGCCCTGTGACTGGTTGCATGAGCGGCACAGGGCCGGGGAACAAGGCAATGGCTGTGACAACCCCTAAGTCTTCCCCCACCAGGCTTCCACCTGGACCAACAGTCCTGCTCAATAAAACAGGGCAACTGCCATCAAGAGCTCCTAATGTAAGCCAGCCACAGGAGGGGAAATGCCCCCAGCAGACAGGAAGAAGCCCCAGCCTCACAACCTCCAGGTCCTGGCAAGGGGGTCCTGACTGCTTCCAGCTGGAGGTCCCTCCGCACTCCTCTTATGGGCAACACAGAAGTGGAGTGTTCAGGAGTCTGTAGTCTTAGGGCTCCAAGAATTGGCTCTGAGTCGGCCATGAAACTGGGTGTGAGGGAGCTCACCTACTTCCTACGGAACTGGGAATCAAGCCACTACTAGGCAATACATTGTGCCTTTATGCAATTTAGAAAATGGGACTCCAGCTGGGCAGAGAAAGAAAAAAGCTTCTGGCAGGTAAAGTAACAAAACGCTTTTCCTTTGGGTGATGGGGCACTGGGCTTATTAGCAAATGGAAGACACCTGTGTGCTGAGAAAGTGGCCCTCCAGAGGACACAACTCCTGCTCAACCCCTAGCATACATGACTTAGAAGTATGGAATACTTCTGTATGCGACATTTCTAGACAAAACCATTTCTGCCCTCCCCACTCTGGCAGCCTCTAAGGTGGGAAAGAACAGAAAGGAGGAGTACACAGGCATAAGAATCCCAGAGCCCAATCTGGACAGAGAACACTCTAGAAGGAAGGAACGACTCCCTGAAGAGCCATCCATTCCTCTGATCTCATTATAACTCTAATTATAATTGCACTGTACCACAAAATGATGATACTGAGCTTTATAAATTGATAGCATGATTAACTACAGTAAAACTACATGCTGTATGATGTTGGCAGCAATGGCATACATTTCAAAATGCAAGAATATAATAAAGCCCATGCTTCAAAACTGAAGCTGTTTATTGCAGCACAGGAGTGGGGTGAGGTAACTGCTCTGCTCACGGTCTATCCCTCAGACCTCATTTGGTAACACAACGGGGCACGGGGCACGTTATGAAAACATTTTTTCACCACTTTACAGTAATAGCTCCAAACTACAACCACGTTATTAGCTGTTGCAATGATAAAGTTCACTCCAACACAGAATCTCACACAGAGGAGTTTTTAAGGAACCCCTACAATAGTAGAACATCTAAACTAAAAACAGCTGTAAAAAATGAGCAAAATCATGAAAAGCATTTCTATAAGTGTGTTTTTTGCTCAATTCTTTCAACATCCGGTATCTTTAGGCCAGGCTGCTTGCAGCAGACTTAAACTGATTGTGAGCATCAACACACAGTAAGGGAGTTCCTTCTTTCAAAAAAATATCCGTAACAACGTTCCATTTTCCAATTCAAAACTGATGTCACCTTAATTTTTTTTAATGCCTGCAATTTAATAAGTCAATTTTATAATTGGGGTAAATTATGTATGCATAAACTACACATATTTTGTGTTTTGTTTCCCTGTGTTTGTATGCACAAACGATACATAATGGCTAATATTTACTGAGCATTTACCATGTGCCAGGCATTGTCAAGTGTTTTACATACTCCTCACAACACCAACATCCCGCATCAATGAGGTAGATGAAGTGATGTTTCAGCCTTATTAAGAGATGAAAAAAAAATTTTTAATATTTATATATTTTTGAGGGGCGGGGGAGAGGAAGAGAGAGGGAGACAGAGAATCCCAAGCAGGGCCCACACTGTCAGTGCAGAGCCCAATGTGGGGCTCAAACTCACAAACAGTGAGATCATGACCTGAGTTGAAACCAAGAGCTGGACACTTAACCAACTGAGCCATCCACGTGCCCCAAGAGATGAAAAACTAAAGCACAGAAAGGTTGGACTGCTAGAGGCACCTGGGTGGCTCAGTTGGTTAAGCATCCAACTTCGGCTCAGGTCACGATCTTGTGGTTCACAAGTTCAAGCCCCTCATCGGGCTCTGTGCTGACAGCTCAGAGCCTGGAGTTTGCTTCAGATTCTGTGTCTCCCTGTCTCTCTACCCTTCCCCGTTCATGCTCGCTCTCTCTCTCTCTCTCTCTCTCTCTCTCTCTCTCTCTCTCTCTGTGTCTCTGTCTCAAAAATAAATAAGCATTAAAAAAAACTAAAACAAAAAAGAAAGGTTATACCTTTCTTTTAGAAAGACTTGCTACCAAATAAATACAAACAGTATCTTTCAGGGCCTGGACTATATATCCATCCACGAAGATTTTAAACACTTAAAAATGACTTAATTCAGCAAGACTCTAACATTTAATAACAACCTTCATAGAATGGTACTAAGAACTCTAGGTAATTTAAAAGAAAAATAAGATACAGTCATTGGCTACAAGGACTTTGCAGACTAAAGAGACAAAAATCTCTATCTAAAATACATTCATTTCAAAGCTACTTCTAAGTCAAAATGACCATGTGGTATGATGAAATAAAGGCAAAGATTACAGACATAACGGGAAGTGTTTTAGAGGTGATCCCTAACGCAGCTCTCTAAGGAAGTGCCACCTGGATTGGCAGAGTGATGGGGTAAGGAAATTTCACACCATACTTGAAAACAAGCAAAAAGTTACAGGAGAGATGGAGAATGGCAGCTGAAGAACAGAATGTATGTCACAAAATATTTCAAGTCATATGAAAATGTGATGAGCTATTTCATCATGGTTTTCCTTTAACCAAGAATCTACATTTTACACTTATCACTACCACTATTCTGGCTTTATTCTCCTTTCATCTCAGCATTCTCAGCAATCTTCTAAGTATTAAGTGAAAACCATTCCTCTGTGTTCCCTCCCTGGTCTGTCTCCCACCAAAGTGCAATGATTTGCTCTAAAACTAGCAGAGTAAATGAGTGATAATCACCCACCTCTTACTTCCAAAATTGTCTATGTGAAGCCTAAATGAGCGCTGAATTCAAATGACTTAGGCTACTTGCCTATTTATTTTAAAAGACGATGGAAAAAAGTTGCATTCAACCAATATGTTTTATTTAGAGAGCCCCTAGCCAACTAGATGGTCAGCCCAGGGTAAGCTTTCGTTCCTGCCCCCAAGTACTTTTTCATCCAGGAGGAATCAAGTCTACCCAACGCCTGGTATACAGTTAGCACTCAGTAAATGAGAGCTTCCATTTCTTGTGCATCATAGCTGAGTGATGGGGTATTGAAGAAGTAGGGGTCAAGAAGCAAAAAGACAAGTATATAAGGTCATTGTAAATCAGAAAGCTGGTAAGTACGGGACAGGCACCACAGGAAGGGTGGGGCAAACATCCTGGAAGGGTCAGACAGATGATCGATCTTCTATAGAAGAGGCTGTCATCTGGCAGAAATAGGAAGCTGGAGAGCATTTCAAGCAGGGAAAACAGCAAAGCACATGGCCTGTTAAAAAATGAGGACTACCCTGTATGGTATGACAGGGGCACAAATATGGGGAGCATGGGAGTGATGGGGCCAGACCACAGAGGGCTCCACTGTCCTGCAAAGAAGTCAACATTATCTAGCAGGTACAGGGAGCCAGTAACAGACATTAAGCAGGAGAATAATCTGCTCATACTAATTGAGAGAGACAGGTGTGATGACAACATAGAGGATGGAATGGAAATGGGCATGGAGGTCCCTTGAAGTTCAACTGAGGTAGGATGAGGGTCTGAATTCAAATAGTGCTGGGTGGGATAAAAGAATGGACCTTAACACATACTGACAGATTTCTCCCTGCAAAACACAGCTTAAGCTCCCAGTTAAAGAATGTTGGACTTTACTGGATCCCAAAAACATCTGAAATGGAGCAATCCAGACTACTGCCTTTTGAATACAGGGACTAATTAATAATTCTACCATCCATAATGCTTCTCTCCTACTTTCCTTCTTTCAATAAACATCTATAGGCAAAACTACATGTCCTGTGTTGGTAGCTAGGGATACAAAAGCAAGGAAGACAGCTGTAGTAGTCAAGGAGCTCAGAGTTTAGCAGAAGACAGATGGATACACAGATAATTATCCTGATGCTGTACAATGCTGTAAGAAATGTGTATGAGGCGGAGAGTACACAGAGGAGAATTACAAAGTGCCTGATTGGGACGAAGAAGGTAACATCTGACTCCATTAATGTTTTAATAATCTAAAGGAACTATGACCAGGGTGATTGGATGGCTCAGTCAGTTAAGTGTTCAACTTTGGTTCAGGTCATGTTCACCATCCTTGAGTTCAAGCACCACATTGGGCTCTGTGCTGAAAGCTCAGAGCCTGAAGCCTGCTTCTGATTCTGTGTGTGTGTCTCTCTCTCTGCCCCTCCCCTACTTGCTCTCTCTCTGTCTTTCAAAAATAAACATTAAAAAATTTTAAATAAAGGACCTATCACTGATTTTTTGTGATATATATATTGCCAGTGACATTTCCCATTAACTTAGCTGAAGCTATATGTAAATTGTTTAATATAATTATATATTTAATTATACATTTATTTAATATATTTAAATAATATCAGAATACATCATGTAATGGATTCTATGAATTCTGTTTATTGTTGTGCATGTTAAAGGTAAAACCCATTTGGAGAGTCCTGCTTGCCAGCCTGGGCTCACCTATCAACTACTGTTGATTAAAGTCATTTTCTTTTCTTTTCTTTTCTTTATTTTTTAATTTTTTTTTAAATTTTTTTTAACATTTATTTATTTTTGAGACAGAGAGAGACAGAGCATGAACGGGGCAGGGGCAGAGAGAGGGAGACACAGAATCGGAAGAAGGCTCCAGGACGCTTAACAACTGAGCCACCCAGGCGCCCCTAAAGTCATTTTCTTACTTGTCCAAGTTTCAGCGGTTGAACCAATTCTTAGAATTTCACCATGGAAGTAAACAAAGTGCCAAAAAAACCCAAAGACCTATTGGGGTCAAGCATACACTCTGTATTTAGCTGCCACAATAAAAACCTTAGTTTTTTACACAGCAATCTCTTCAGACTACTTGTCGTGCCTTAGTCCACTTTGAAACAATTTTCCATCAACAGGCAGGAGTTCCAATGGTACTCCACCCCCTCCATATCCTTCCTGTCCTGGGTCACCTAAAAATAACTAGCCATGAAGCATTTTAAAATTTCAGCAAATTATTTCAGTGGAAAAATTACTGGCCGTCACACTTGTGGTGAGGTGGAGAACCCAGGATAAATCTCAGGTTTTCAAGTAAGAACTTTACCTTGTAGATAGTACAAACTTCTTTACTTCCTACCAATGACCACTTACTTATTATCAGAAAAATTTGTTTGCAATATGTGACCAATCTGGAGGAAAATGCTTTTTATCTAATGTTCCACATTATGTGACAATAAAATCTATTTTTGTGAATTACAATACCACATAAACACGTTCACTTAGAAATCTGAAGTTTTCCTGTTTCCCAGGAGCTATTTCATACACTAGTTACAGTGTGGTTAAATAATTATTTTAATTAATTATATAAGATATACAAGTCTATTATGGAAATTCAGACCATAAAAACAGGCATGAAGAAAATGAAAATAACCCCAAATTCCCCAACCAAAGAGAATCAACATAAACAGTTTTCTTTTTCTCAGAATTTTCAGTCTAAATTCATATACTTCTCTTTAAAATGCTTAGTGTCTAAGCAGAAGAGACTCTTAAAAACTGAGAACAAACTGAGGGCTGATGGGGGGTGGGAGGGAGAGGAGGGTAGGTGATGGGTATTGAAGAGGGCATCTTTTGGGATGAGCACTGGGTGTTGTATGGAAACCAATCTGACAATAAATTTCATATATTGAAAAATAAATAAATAAATAAATAAATAAATAAATAAATAAATAAAATGCTTAGTGTCTATAAAACTCTTTAGTAACTCATTGCCATCACTTATATTGGCAAAATAATTACATATGTATTCCATAATTTAGGGAATTAATCTTCATAGTTGGGCATCAGGGTTGTTGCCAATTTTTCAATATTAAAAGCAGTGCTATAAGAAGCACACATATATGCACACATCTCTGCACACTCATTCAGTTGTTTCCCTAAGACAGAATCCTACAAGTGAAACTGCTGAATCACAATAGACATAAGGTCATGATTTTTACATCACAGGAAATATATAGCTCACAGACTGTTTAAAACATACCAAAGGAGAATAATAATAAAGGAATACCCAATTTCAAATAAAACATAAATATATGTGTGTGCGTGTGTGTGTCTTTATTTGAAAAATACAAAAGAAAGTATATCTCTTTATTTAAAGATAATAGTTGGGGCTCCTCAGTGGCTCAGTCGGTTAAGTGTCCAACTTGGGCTCAGGCCATGATCTCACTGTCTGTGAGTTCGAGCCCCGCACTGGGCTCTGTGCTGTCAGCTAAGAGCCTGGAGCCCGCTTCAAATTCTGTCCCTCCCTCTCTCTCTGCCCCAGCCCTGCTTGTGCTCTCTGTATCTCAAAAATGAATAAACGTTAGGGACCCCTGGGTGGCTCAGTCGGTTAAGTGTCCAACTTTGACTCAGGTCATGATCTCACAGTTCATGAGTTCAAGCCCCACATCAGGCTCTGTGCTGACAGCTCAGAGCCGGAGCTTTGGATTCTGTGTCTGCCTCTGTCTCTGCCCCTCTCCTGCTTGCTCTCTCTCTCCCTCTCCCTCTCTCTCAAAAATAAACACTTAAAAAATTGAATAAATGTTTAAAATTTTAAAAATAAATAAATAAATAAACTATAGCTTAGCTGTCAACAAAACACAAACTCCCAAACTAGAATATGTGTAGGGCTCTGTCATGTTTGCTAAACTTGTACCCCAAGAGAAGACATTTAGGTTTATTCAAGAGGTTCCTTGAAAAAAGACCTCTGTGGCCCACAAATGTGGGTGCCATATAAAAGCATCGTACAAGAGACACAGAACATGCACCACAACTGCAAGCTACACATGAAATTTTAAATTTGCTAGTGGTCGCATGGGAAAAAAGTAAAGCCAAACAGGTGAAATAAATTTCAATAACCATTTAATTTGACCTGGTGCATCCAAAATATCCTTTCAACATCTAATGAAATATAAAAAATTATTGAGATATTTTGTTCCTTTTTTTTGTTCCAAGTCTTTAAATTCCAGCATGTGTAATGTAAGTATGCAGCACACCTCAATTCAGATTACCCATGTTCTAAGTGCTCAAAAGCCACATATGGCTCGTGGCTACCATAATGGACAGTGCAGGACTAAAAGTAGAGGTCAGCAAACCTGTTCTATAAAGAACGAGATAGTAAATATTTTAGGCTTTGCAGGCCAAGAGGCAAAATGAAAGGTACTGTACCCTTTGCCTGGGTAGCCCATCCGGGGCAGCGAACAGCTTTGCACCCAAGTACCCTCAACCAGAGACATTCTCAGTAGACATTCTCAGGATGAAGAATGGCCCAAGGGTGGCAAGCCTGCTGCCATCACCGTAACCTGAAACCCAGCTAGCCCAGGTCTCTTCCTAAGAGCCCAGTCTTTGAGAGGCACCACTCTGAACTAAATTTGGGCTAATTTTGTAAAGCCCTGTTTGGTATCAGGAAAAGTTTTACACAGTAGACCTTAATCACAGATCCAAATTCTTAGGCTCCTTCTCAGGTTCCCGTCTTTCCTTGTTCCATTTTCCCCAAACACCATGCAGGATTATCTTTTCAACACATTCCTGCTTCTCTCTCCCCCACACTCCTGTCCCTCCAAGGTCCTCTACACAACCCACAAAGCAATGTATGTATGCAGAAAAGCCACACTAATCCCCAGCGGATTTATCATTTTGAGGCATGAGCCACATCACTGCATTGCTCCACTGCTGGTGAATTAATTCATGGTCAAACTTCTATTTCCCTTTATAACACACTTTATTCTCTACATATTGTTCTCTAAAGACAAATTTAATGCATCATAATTTTCCCATTGAAAGTAGATGCTTTGCTTTTTGAAAAGCACTTTTTAGTATGAGAAAGGAACTGTCTGGGATACCTCCTAAAGAGAATGTTACTAAAGCACCATAATACATGCATGCGTACACACACACACACACACACACACACACACACACACCCCTACTCACTCACAAGCCTCAGCATCAAACAACTCTTGCTGTAATAAAGTCTCTTTCCAGCTCAGTACCACACGGACTGCTGAGAATGCCATTTAAGAGTCTAACTAGCATTGTGTATTTTTTTTCAAAGCTATCAGGAAGTACAGGTACCATAATTCCCAAAGCAAATCACAATCTCGTGGCCTGAAAACCCAAATGCTCTTCTAAGACTGTAGAAATAGAATATTTTAAATCAAGATTGTCTTAAAAACTTGAAAGCCATACTATGGTATCAATCAAGCACTAAGAAACCAGACAGTATCAGCATTAACAACATCAAGTCTTAGTAAAATCTAAATGGGAAGGTTTCCCGTCACAGTGACTGTGTAACTAGTATTGGTATATTGGGACTACAGTAACATGATCGATATATAAATACACAGCTCCAAAACTTTAAGTGACTTTTAGACAAATGTGCAAAACAGATTATAAAGTATCTTGAAAATGCCTGCCTGGATTTTACTCTGATGTCATTAGCAGCAATCCTAAGGGATTTGGGAACTGGGCTCACAGGATGTGTGAAGAGTAGATTGTCTGGAAGCATCTCATTTTGCTAGCCCACAAGGCTGCCAAGTGAAAAGCCTATGGACCTTCCTCTGCTACTCAAAGTGACAGAGAGTCAAACAAACCTGCCTTCCAGAACCCTAAAATCATCTTCCAATAAAATGTTTTGTCTAACCATTAAAACTAGAAAGCCCATTTACTGAAATTCACAATGGAGTTAAATTTTAAAATAGAAAGAGGACATAAGAAATTCAGTAATATTCTTTCAGGAGTTCTGTCTGTGCGCCAAAATTATTCTCATTATCAAAAGCCACAGGGAGAGCCACAATGGGGCAGGGCATGTCAGGGGCTCCAGGGATACAATGTTCTCTCTCAAGGGTAAGGTTAACAATAGGACCAAGGAGACAAAGCAGCTGTCAGCAACATTAAAGGTAGGAAAGAGTGAGTATCCTAACTTTTGTTTTGTTTTTGGTCTTTCTAAATCACAAAAGGTAACACAAATTTAAGGATGGGTAAAAATTACCAAACAGTCAAATTTACCATTCTCTAACCACAATGAAAGAATATGAAAAACGAAAACCCACTCCCAAAATGTAAATAATGTTGTAGTTGCATGAAGAAGTGTGTTGTGAGAATTTTACTGATCAGAGATCTTGTGGCCCAGAGGGGCTGCAGGAAGAGATAAAAACCAACCAAGGTAAAGATCAGTTGGTACTAACATCTGCCATCCTTCAAGTAAATTTTTCAGGTAAGTACTTCGAAAGCCAAGCACTGAATTTTCCTCTTTTTCACATGGTCATGGTATTCCCTGTACTCACATTTGATTATTATCAAAAGGTCAAAGGCCCAAAATATACAATGCAACACAGACATCCATATACCTCTATGTTTTTGCAAATATGCACCCAGCAAAGAGCTCTGAAAACATAAATAAATGCCAAGTATTTCAGTCTGGAAGCTACCACTTTTTTGTTTGTTTGTTTCTATGATGGTATTGTAAAATGCAACATAAGTTACTAAAAGCTTATAGGAGAAGTATTACCACATCAATCAAATGTGCACATTGAGTGAAAACACATCCTAATTTCCAAAAATGTAAAACATTATAATCCAAATATGATTAAAATCAATGGAACATAGTAATTCTGGGCATTTTTACTTTGCTCATTCAAATGGAGCTCATTGATCATGGTCTGAGGCCCTCTAACTAATCACAACAAATATCCCTAGGGAGAGTAAATTCCACCAAAAAGCATTCATAGTCCAGTTTTATTTCTAGAAATTAGAAGATCATAGTTGGCCATATTTATTTCTGTATTTTATTCACAGATGAAATCGTGTTTTTATGTTGAGTTTCATTCCAGAAATCTGTTTTATGTTGAGTTTTCAACCACTCATAAAAAAATCCAAATGGGGTATCTATTAGAGAGCACAATTTTTAATTAAGGTGGAGAAACTGGGGAAAATCCTCTTACTGTGGTGGTTAAAAGGATGACTCTCGCTTCTTGCTTTTTTGTTTGTTCATGCTTGCATGTGCCTCCACCTGCCTTGAAAAGTTTATTCACAAGTGCAATCCTATTGTTCACTAAAACGTTACTTAAAATTGCAAAGCAAAACTTCATATTAAAGCAACTTAAATACCCAACAGTAGGGAAATGTTTATCTGTGTGATACAAAGAATGTTGTAAAATCATTAAAAATGATGTTTTCAAAGAATATTTACTGGCAAACAAAATGCTCACAACAAAATGTTTAATTAAAAAAAAAAAAGGATAGGGGCACCTGGGTGGCTCAGTCAGTTGGCTGTATGGCTTCAGCTCAGGTCATGATCTCACAGTCCAGTCCATGGGTTCAATCCCCACATCAGGCTCTGTGCTGACAGCTCGGAGCCTGGAGCCTGCTTCGGGTTCTGTGTCTCCCTCTCTCTCTCTCTGCCCCCGCCCCCCGCTCACACTCCATCTCTGTCTCTGTTTCTCTCTCAAAGAAATAAACATTCAAAATTTTTTTAAAAATCAGGATCCTGTGTGTCAACTATAACTCAATAAAAAATAAATCAGGATCCAAAACTCTACATACAATATGATCCCAAGTATGTCCCACCTTAGAAATGTCTATTATTTACATGCATACACAGAAAAAAAAAAAACCTTGAAAGAACTCTTCCAACAACATAGTTTTCTCTGAGGGATAACATTTCAGGATATTTTAATTTTCTTATGTTATAATTCACTTTGGGTTTCCAAATTATACACAGTAAACATTATACTCCTTTTCTGAGAGTGAATGTAAAATTGGGGGGCACCTGGGTGGCTCAGTCAGTTAAGCATCCAACTCTTGATTTCAGGTCAGATCACAATTTCATGGTTCGTGGGACTGAGCCCAGTGTTGGGTTCTGCACTAACAGCACAGAGCCTGCTTGGGATTCTGTCTCTCCTTCTTTCTCTGCCTCTCCCCTGCTCACATTCTCTCTCTCAAAATAAATAAATAAACTTTAAAATGTAATAATGTGTCTACACAGGAAACCATCAAAAGAGGAGAAAGCAGGCAACAACCTCTTTGACCTTACCGCAGCAATTTCTTACTCGACACATCTCCAAAGGCAAGGGAATTAAAAGAAAAAATGAACTATTGGGGCCTCATCAAGATAAAAAAGCTTCTGCACTGCAAAGGAAATAGTCAACAAAACTAAAAGGCAACCAACGGAATGGGAAAAGATATTTGCAAATAACATATTGGATAAAGGGCTAGTATCCAAAGTCTATAAAGAACTTACCAAACTCAACACCCAAAAACCAAATACTCCAGTGAAGAAATGGGCAGAAGACATGAACAGACACCTTTCCAAAGAAGACATCCAGATGGCTAACAGACACATGAAAAGATGCTCCACGTCACTCATCATCAGGGAAATACAAATCAAAGCATGAGATACTGAGATACCACCTCACACCGGTCAGAGTGGCTAAAATGAACAAATCAGGAAACTACAGATGCTGGCGAGGATGTGGAGAAATGGGAACGCTCTTGCAATGTTGATGGGAATGCAAACTGATGCAGCTGCTCTGGAAAGCAGTGTGGAGGTTCCTCAAAAAATTAAAAATAGAACTACCCTATGACCCAGCAATTGCACTACTAGGAATTTACCCAAGGGATACAGGAGTGCTGAAGCATGGGGGCACATGTACCCCAATGTTTATAGCAGTGCTTTCAACAATAGCCAAATGATGGAAAGATCCTAAATGTCCATCACCTGATGAATGGATAAAGAAGATGTGGTTTATATATACAATGGAATACTGACTGGCAATGAGAAAGAATGAAATCATGCCATTTGCAGCAATGTGGATGGAACTGGAAGGTATTATGCTGAGTGAAATAAGTGAGTCAGTAAAGGACAGATATCAAATATTTTTCACTCATATGTAGATCTTGAGAAACTTAACAGAAGACCATGGGGGAAGGAGGGAGAAAAATAGTTACAGAGAGGGAGGGAGGCAAACCATAAAAGACTCTTAAATACAGAGAACAAACTGAGGGTGGATGAGGAGGTGGGGGAGAGGGGAAAATGGGTGATGGGTATTGAGGAGGGCACTTGTTGGGATGAGTACTGGGTATTGTATTGAAGCCAATCTGACAATAAATTATATTTAAAAAATAATGTGTCTATTTAACGGTACAAGAACAATGAATCACTTCTATACATTATTCATGGAATCAGAAAATACACACTATATATAACCATTCACAGATTTCCTTTTTCTCCCTAGCTTTAGTGAGATATAATTGACAAATAATATTGTGTAAGTTTAAAGTATACAAAGTGATGATTTGATATACTATATGTTATGAAATGATTACCATGGTAAGGTTACTTAATAAATCTATCATTTGCACAAAGTTACCTGTGTGTGTGTGTGTGTGTGTGTGTGTGTGTGTGTGGTGAGAACATTCAAGACCTACTCTCTTAGCAAATTTCAAGTATACAATGCAGTATTGTTAACTATAGTCACCATGCTGTGTACATTAGATCCAAGAAACATTATTTTTATAAATAAAAAACTGCTTTAAAAAATGTTCTGTTAACATGGCACTTTATACCAAAAAGGAGAAAAATGAGTAAACTGTGGATTTATTTAACTTTCAGTATACATTTTAAACATTCTCCATTAAAAAAAAATCTGAATCTTCATGAATTCAGCAAAGTTGCAGGATATAAAATCAATGCACAGAAAGAGAAAGAAAAAGAAATCAAGGAATCGATCCTATTTACAGTTGCACCAAAATCCATAAAATACCCAGGAATAAATCTAACCAAAGAGGTGAAAAATCTATACACTGAAAACTATAGAAAGCTTATGAAAGAAATTGAGGAAGACACAAAAAAAATGGAAAAAAGATTCCATGCTCCTGGATAGGAAGAACAAATATTGTTAAAATGCATGAAAAGATGCTCAACATTGCTCCTCATCAGGGAAATACAAATCAAAACCACACTCAGATATCACCTCACGCCAGTCAGAGTGGCCAAAATGAACAAATCAGGAGACTATAGATGCTGGAGAGGATGTGGAGAAACAGGAACCCTCTTGCACTGTTGATGGGAATGCAAACTGGCGCAGCCACTCTGGAAAACAGTGTGCAGGTTCCTCAAAAAATTACAAATAGACCTACCCTATGACCCAGCAGTAGCACTGCTAGGAATTTACCCAAGGGATACAGGAGTACTGATGCATAGGGGCACTTGTACCCCAATGTTTATAGCAGCACTCTCAACAATAGCCAAATGATGGAAAGAGCCTATATGTCCATCAACTGATGAATGGATAAAGAAATTGTGGTTTATATACACAATGGAGTACCACGTGGCAATGAGAAAGAATGAAATATGGCCTTTTGTACCAACGTGGACGGAAATGGAGAGTGTTATGCTAAGTGAAATAAGCCATACAGAGAAAGACAGATACCGTATGTTTTCACTCTTATGTGGATCCTGAGAAACTTAACAGGAACCCATGGGGGAGCAGAAGAAAAAAAAAAAAGAGAGAGAGAGGTTAGAGTGGGAGAGAGCCAAAGCATAAGAGACTCTTAAGAACTGAGAACAAACTGAGGGCTGATGGGGGTGGTAGTGAGGGGAGGGTGGGTGATGGGTATTGAGGAGGGCATCTTTTGGGATGAGCACTGGGTGTTGTATGGAAGCCAATTTGACAATAAATTTCATATATTTTTTTTAAAAATGCTGATACTACCCAAAGCAATCTACATATTCAATGCAATCCCTATGAAAGTAACACCAAAAATAATAAAAAAAACAGGGAGGGGGACAAAACAGAAGAGACTCATAAATATGGAGAACAAACTGAGGGTTGCTGGAAGGGTTATGGGAGAGGGGATGGGCTAAATGGGTAAGGGGCATTAAGGAATCTACTCCTGAAATCATTGTTTCACTATATGCTAACTAATTTGGATGTAAATTTTAAAAAATAAAAAATAAAATTAAAAAAAAATCTTTGAATCTTTAAAGCACAAAAAGCAATTTAGCAACTTAGCTACATCTTTCTTCTGAAAAAAATTACCTATTAATATCACTCTCCTATATCTAATATTTATTGCAGTCAAAAAGATTCATAAAACAGAAAGGATTTAAATGACAAAGAAAAACCTTTTTAGTCATCTATCCTTATAGGTAATATTCTCCTATACTTAGTAATCGTCCAACTATTTCTCAAGGAATTTGTCATTCACCAAATATTGTCCATAGAAATTAAAAATCTTACCTTGGACTCAGGGCACCCAGGTGGGTCAGTCAGTTAAGCATCCAACTCTGGATTTTGGCTCAGGTCATAATCTCACAGTAGTGAGATCGAGCCCCGTCTCTGGCTCCAAGATGGGCTCTGCACTAGGCATGGAGCCTGCTTAGGATTCTCTCCCTCTCTGTCTGCCCCACCCCCTCTCATGTGCATGCACACCCATTCTCTCTCTCTCTCTCAAAAAAGAAGAAACAAAAGAAACAAAAAACTTGGCTTCATAAAACCTTGGGTAAGTACTGCCCATCAAAATTAAAAACTATGTACTCACAAACTAGGCAGAGAATCTATCTGGTTCTCAAAATGGACCATAAAATGAACAGAATACCATCGGTACTAATCAAAATTCCAACTAATTTGCTGTTTAAATTGCCCTTATTTACATGAAAAAGTTTAATTGTGAAAAATTTTTAATACTATTCTTACAACATTTTAGTTTACAAAACACTGTTCACATAGATTAGCCTAATTAATTTGCTCTCCCTATTTTTGGCGGGCACCTGGTTGGCTCACTCAGTTGAGTGTCCAACTCTTGACATCATCTCAGGTCATGATCTCATGGTTCGTGGGTCTGAGCCCCACAATGGGCTCTGCTCTGACAGTGCAGAGCCTGCTTGGGATTCTCTCTTTCTCCCTTTCTCCCTGTCACCAACAGTATTCACTGCTCTGGGTCAGGGGAGACTACAACCTTGTTAGACCTAGGGGCCAAAAAGTGGTAGCATAAATCAAGACACTGAGGATGTGGACTCACATCAAAATATAAAGAAATCTTCTCACAGTCAAGAGCCATAGTATAAGCAAGGTCTGAAATGGCAGTGCTGAGCCCCTCGTGGTATTGGGCAGACACCAAGAAGGAAGCCTGTGATAGAAGCCAGTAGCACAGGAGAAAGATGGAGCTCTGGAGACAGACTGACCTGATCCCCAACATCCTACTCCACCACGACCCAGCTCTCAGGCCCTCAGCACAGGGCCAAGCAGATAAGAAATTGGAGGTTATGTGAACTGGTTCTAATGATTCCCTTAGGTAAATAGGAGACCACAGCTTTGCTTTGATGACATAAGTTCATCAATCTGGGAAGGAAATAATAACTTGCTTTATGGGTTTTACAAATGTGGCCAGATGAGACTGACATCCTCTCAAACTGCAAATGAAACAAGAATGAGACTAAAGACAAAATCTTTTCTCTCCTGGTTAGATGTTTCTAGCACCTAGCTAAGGGCCAAACTCAAGAAATGCTAAGTTACTAAATTAGGTTCTATTAACCAAGTTTTGCACTTAGTAAACTTTTTCCCTGTGTGAATTAGTAAACCAGTCTAGGTATCAGTATTCTTATCTGCAAAATAAAGAGGACACTGTCATCTCAAGATGGTTATGAAGATTAAATGAGATAATATATGTAGAATGCTTGGCTCTTTAATCCAAAATTAGCACTCAATAATGGTAGCTGTTACAACTGTATAAAACATTGTGTATAAATAACTAACAAGTTAATATCCTAAATGAAATTATCTAATTGTATTTTGGTTTACTTTCTTAGAAGAAAGGTTTAACTTATGCCAGGAGAAAGACAATTGCTTTAAATTAAGTGCTCATACACTAAGATGATAGATAGACATACAGATAGATAGGTGAAGGTGGGGAGGGAGAAAGATAGACATCAGATATGAGAAAACTATCTAAAAGAAAAGTTTAAAACTAAATCCACTGTGTAAGGAATAAAATGGTGTTTACATCTCAGTATCCTCAAATAGTAAGATAAACATCTGTAAAAAATCTCATGACTACAAAATTACACTTTCGTTTGATTTTTTCAAAAACACCATATTCAAAGATGTTCAGAATTAAACTAATAAAATAAGTATAATTATGATTTGACTTCTTAGTATTTTATTATTAATGATTAAGAAGTAATTAACAGACAAATATCCAGGAAAAACACACACACACAAAATAACTCTTCCACTGTTTTGAAAGGAGTTTTACTGATTTGTAAATTCATTATTAAAATTCATTGCTGAGTGGTAATGGCCAAGCAGCTTTAGATCCTGTCCCACTCTCCAGCCCCCCAACACGCACACACTGAGACAATTAGAAAAGCTGGACACAACACGGAAAAAAAAATATCCATTTGAAAGCATCAGGGAGATAACAAGACTTAAGCCGGGACCTAACGTGTAAAGACACAGTAGAAAAGGGAAGTAAACTAGTGAGTCTAACTGTCTTTGAAGTTGTTCCTCTCAAGGAATTTGCCAGTTTCTAAGTGGTACAAAGCAAGAGGCTAGGAGGACAACCAGAAATCAGCAGATAAGAGGCTGGAAACCAGCACTGAGTTTCTGGTAGTCTCATGGGGATGGAGGAGACCAAGGAAGGAAGAGTTCTGTAAACGTCCAGGATTCCAGATAAGATCATGGAAAGGCTACACTTCAGAAATTAATGCAAACTTAAAATGGATATATTCTCACAAAACCTGAAACCTAGTTTTCACCAGCTCAATCATAGAATGGATTAATGTAACATAAATCCCACATTTATGCCTGCAAGAAAACAAAAGTAAATCCTCTCCAAAGGAAAATAATATCATGCAGAGCCTTCAATTATTTCTTTGATTTTTCATACACAATGCCCAAAATTCAAACAAAATTACAAGGCATGCAGACAACTATTAGCTTATTGCTGATTCCCTGTCCATACTTACCCACAAAGGCCTTGTAACTTTCCAACCTGAAATTCTCATTTTAGGATGAATCAACTTGGACTCAAGAACAAACAAGACAAGGGCGCAAACCTTGCTCATCAAATGGAAAGGTATGTTCAAGAGTGTAGCTAGTCTGGCCTCAGGAGCAAGTATCCCTCTGTGGAGAAGTTGATCTGTTCTGCTACCTAAAGCAAAGCCATTGACTTAAGGGGGCCTTCAATACACAAAAGATTCCCTAAATGTCTGGGCCTGGTTCATTGATGGTTTGGCTAAGCTGAAACCCAGTGGTATTCACTGGGTGTTGTGGCTATTCAGCCTCAGCGCCAGCTATGCAGAAGCAAAAGAAGTTGTAGTTACTCTGGTCAGAGGGTAGGACTCATGCTTTTGGGCTGTTGCCATTGGTTAGTTGTTTGGTCTACCACTTGGAAAACTGCAGACAGGAAAATTAAAGAGACCCTTCTTTGGAAACATGAACCTAGGAACAAACCAAGTCTGCTGACTGAACTGTCTGGAGCACTCATGTAGATGCCCATAGGAAGGGCTGTGAACCTACTGGAATCAAGTAGGCTTATTCATCAAGGCTGATGGAGACTGACTCTGTTTCTAAGGCAGAGGCTACCACTGAAGGGCAGATGTGTGACTCCTGCCACAAGCTGACCTGTTTGTCTCACAATGGAAGAGGCCATGTCACAGGGGTGTTACCTCCTCTCACTCCTGGCAGATTGGCTACATTAGACCTCTGAACCCCATTCAGAGTACTAAGTGCTGCCTCACCATTGTTCATAATTTTCAGGTTACTGATTAGCTGCTTCCAGCCACACCATTGTGGCCCTTAAAATGAATCTGTGTAGTCAACAATGGATTGATTGTCCACCTCTCTCTTCCTTATTCCCTCCCATTCATACGCTTTAGTAAGGCAGTTTGATCTCTGAAAGTAGGTATTCCAAGAAAGAGAAGAGACCATTCTTTCTTGGCAACTTCCTGGGGAATGATGAGAATAAAAGTAGAAAGAGTTATAGGGCATTATATTTTTATGTTTTGAAAACTGAGGATTCCATCTTGAGCACCGTGGATATGATATATTTTTTTTCACTACAGCACCTCCAGGCCAGCCTGGTTGATACATACTCCAAGAGGCAGCCGAGCTGAAAGGGGCATCAGGGACTCAAGCTTAACTCTGGTTAAGTTTGATAAAGGTGCCCTCCCTTAACCCTCTTGGACCTGACCCTTACACATGAAAGGTATAGGTGTAGTAGGGGAGGAATTATTTCGGACCTCAAAAAGTATATGGAAGACCGAACATTATGATTTTTTGTCTTTTAGAATTACCTCTTCAGCCTTCCTCCAAAGGGAAAACACCCTGGCATGGCAATTTGAAACTGCTGCAAGCACATTCGATTTTACTTACTACTGCATCATTTGTGATCCACTTGATTGCACTGACCACAGAGCACCAGGGGAGGACCCCGGCTCCTGCCCCTTCCACACAAAGCACTTCCAGATATTGTCCCTACCCCCATTCATATCATGGGCAGACAAATGCCATAAATAAAAGGTAATTTATACTACATTAAATTTTTAAACTTCTCTTCATCAAAAGACACCTTTAAGAGAGTAGAAAGGCAAGCCAGGGTAAAAAACATTTGCACTATATATAATTAACAAAGGAATCATGTCCTCAAATATATTAGAATGAACAATATGAAATTATGATATTCAAGAATTTTAATGTACAAAAATGGCAATTCATATAGTTTAAATTAATATTTAAAACTCCTACAGATCAGTAAAATAACTCATAAAAATGGGCAAAAGATTGGACAAGCACTTCAAAGCAGAGAAAAATCAAATAGTCAATAAATAATAGAAAAGTTGTTCAACCTCATTATCAGAGAAATGAAAATGAAAACCAAAAGGAGATACTACTACAGACCCATTAGAATGCTTAAATCTAAAAGATCGATAATACCAGGGGTTAGAAAGGATGTAGAGCAACTGGAATTCTTCTGCACTGCTGGTGGGAACATCAACCAATATAAAACTATTTCAGAAAATTGGCTAAAATTACTGAAGCCAAATGTATGTGTGTCCTATGAACCAACAATTTCATTCCCAAGTATATACCCAACAGAAATGCGTATGTGTATGTGCACCAAAAGACCTGTACAGTAATTTCTGTATCCTTAGTATTTAAAATAGCTTCAAAGTGGGAACAATCCAAATGTCCATCAACATGAGATAAAGAAAGTTATACAGACAGTCCCCAACTTGGAATGGTTTGACTTATGATTTTTTTGACTTTTTGATGGTACAAAAGGAATACACATTCAGTAGAAACCACACTTCGAATTCCGAATTTTGATCTTTTCCTGGGATACTGGTATGCAGTGTGGTCCTCTCTCATGATGCTTGCTGGTGGCAATGAGCCACAATTCCCAGTCAGCCACACACGTGGTCATGAATGATAACAACTGATGCACTAATAACCATTCTGCATTCATGCACCCATTCTGTTTATTGCTTGAAGTACAGTATTTATAATTTACATGAGATATTCAACACTTTATATAGAATAAGCTTTGTGATAGATGATTTGCCCAACTGTAGGTTAATATAAGTGTTCTGAGCACATTTAAGGTACGTTAGGCTAAGCTATGTTTGGCAGGTTAGGTATATTAAAAGCATTTTTGACTTATGATATGTTTAACCTCCAGTGGTTTATTAGGACATAACCCTACTGTAAGTCAAGGAAGATCTTGTATGTTCATCCAGTAGAATACTACAAGAAATGAAAACAAATGGACCACAACATCCAACAACACAGATCAAGCTCACAAAGATGACATTGAGGGAAAGAAGCCTGGCGTAAAGGAGTACTTACTGCATGAGTCCATGATGAAGTTCAAAAACAGGCAAAAGCAATCCCTAATGTTATTAATAAGGATGGTGGCTTTCTATGTCTAGGAGTAGTGAAGAGGAACAGACATGAGGTTAGTTTCTGGAGGGCTGATCATGTTAATAGTTTGATCTGGGTGCTGCTTACACACAGTCACGTTGCACAAATGCATCAACTGGCATCCTTATAATTCGTGCATTTTTCTCTACATTTGCTATACTTTAAAAAAAGTTTATACTTAATTTATTATTAAAGGAAAAATATTGAGATAATTTTTGAATATTAAAATATTAAAAAGTAAGGGAAAATTATGAACATGATCCCTAAATAATACAGGAGGTCAATCAAGACCAGAGAACAGAAATTATATTATTGGAAAGATCATATTGATACGGTGAGGGTATAAAACTGCTAGTGAAGGAAGAGAATGTGGCTCATAACGAATTAGTATTAGTTTGATGAAGATAGCATTAACTAGCTTGATGAGTACACTAGACATGTCAATAATGATGTCTATCACACCCACCAAACTTTCCATGAAACTAACTCACCCACGACCCCTCTAGTTTAACAGCCAACCCATGGACTGGTCAGAGATCAGTCTAGTCCCCAAATACGAGCTGTGCCAATCAGCCCCAATCACGAGCTGAGCTTCGTGAGAAGCAGCATTAAGGATGCCACAGGAGGAAGCACTCATTCTTGCTCTAAACAAGATTCTTCGAGCTACACAGCTCTTAAGAGTTTGGAAAATGGACTTCAATAAAGCAAAGAAGAACCCTCAGTGAGAATCCCCTATGATTTAATATCCCCTAGAGTGAAGTCAAATCATGAAAATATTTTTACACTATGATCACAGCTAAACAACTGATTTCAAATTTCTTTTCTTTTGGATTTAACATACTGGAATTTATTTAAAAGCTAATTCCACCACCTTTACGTCTTCACAACTACTGTCTTAAGTTGTTTCCTTTATAATGATATCAAAGAAGCAAAAAGATGAGGACCATTATAACAACACACATTAAAACAGAAACACGTTACATCCTCTTTCCAAGATCATTCTTTTGAGAGCCACATTTAGCATAATATTCAGTGCCAAACAAGGTTTATGCAAAAAAGAAAAAAAAATCCTTATTTATAAGTTAAATAATACAATGTGTAGAGCTTGCTTTAAAATAGTCTAGGGGGAGAAAAAGAAGCATGTGTGGAGGGAAACAAAGATCACAAGAAAGCAGAAAGCTGGAGATTACTGAAGACAGATATATTAGCATTCCCTGAACTATTCTATTTTGTGTTAAATTTAAAACATTTCTAAAGAGGAAGGAAAGAAAAAACTTCCTAAATGACCAAAGTAATGAAAACAAAAAGTGGGATGCCTGGGTGGCTCAGTTGATTAAGAGTCAGACTCTTGATTTCAGCTCAGGTCATGATCTCACAGTTTCATGGGATTGAGCCCCAAATCAGGCTCTGCGTGCTGACCGCACGGAACCTGCTTGAGATTCTCTGTCTCCCTCTCTCTCTGCCCCTCCCTCACTCATGCTCTCTCTGTCTCTCTCCAAATAAGTAAATAAACTTTTAAAAAAATAAAAAATAAAATAAAGTAGAAAACCAACAAGGAATTACATTAGAAAGAATTTAATGGAAACACCAGCTGACAAATGTGTAGACTATTCACATGCCATGTTAAGAGCCTGGTGTGGACTACTGCCTAACAACCTGATGACGTAGGTACTGTCATGATGCTCGTCTTCAGGCAGGGACCAGGCTTAGCAAGAGACATTGCTCAAGATCACATATAGGTGAGTAGCTAAGTTGAGAAAGAAACCCTGGCAATTTCACTCTTGAACCGAGCCGTACACAATACTACCATCGGACTTGGAAACTGATAAACCTAAAGTTGAAAGAAAGCAAATTCCTATCAGATGTGAACAGCCTCCTATACCTACACATCATTGACATGGTCTCGGCATGGCTTCCGTGAGGAATTCGGATGCTACTTTCATGATGAGCCGTAGACCAGGTTACCACCTCCACATTCCTACATTGCTATTCCCAGGAAACCTCTTAGCTTTCCAATCTTCCCTCTATTGGACAGCATTAACCCCTCTGTTTACATTAGTCACACAAATGGCACGGGCTCATAAATACAGCTCAGGAAATGAATCAGGCATTGTCTAAATTAAATCAGACCAATGACAAAATAAAACATTTCAGGAATCTGAAAAGAATGCAAAGTACCAGCAACCAGAGTCCCTTGGACTCCTGCTGTTTGTATCATCATGGGTCTCATGCAATGTCACATTGGGGAGTATGGGAAGAGCTAATAAAAGAAACTGTGGCCTACATTTAAGAAAAATACAGCACTAAAGGATCGATAAATTTTATTTTGAAGCATAGCTGTTTTAATGTCATTTTATCTGTCTGTGTCTTCTCAGATCTTCCGAGAATTCTAACTTTCATTAACTGACTCTACTCTGATGCTGTAAAGTAGACTTTTATAGGACTCCCCAACTTTCTCATGTCTTTCTTTATAGTTCAAAAAGAAAACAAATACGATTGAAATAAACACTGATCAACTCAAACTTGTGTGCGTGTGTGTGCGTGTGCGTGCCTTTCTGCCTTTTCCTTAAAAGTATATCTGGGGCGTTTGGCATTACTGTGAGGAGTTTTAGGAGAAATGATTTGCAACTTTATTTTTCCTTGAATCATAAGTTTTTCACTTTCAAATGTCCCCTCTCAGCAGGTAAAGACAGTTTTGCTACTATTCTTCCTTTCTGATCTTCTACTTTTAATAAACTTCTGCTTGTGGCTCCTTTTCTGTCCACCTCTTCATTCTTTGAAGCTGTGAGACAATGAACTCCAGATACTGAGGTAAAAAGTCCTGCAACGTTTCTTTGGGGGCTCACCTAAGATATCAATGTCTTCTAACTAAGCCGTCGCATATGCAAGAAAAATAAGACGTCCAAGAAAATTTTGCTAGCCCAGATGTTCCAAACACCTCCCCATTATATTGGACCTCTGGATTGACCTTAGAACCTGCTCTGACTGCCCCCTTCAGCAGGAAGCAGTTAAGATCAGTCCTTGTCCCAATTCCTAATGGCAGTGACAGTCACATGTTCGGGGGGGGGGGGGGGGGGGGAATATGATAGGAAAAGACAGGATTCAGTAGGCAGAAAGGAAAAGGTTAGGACCTGAGGTCTCTGGATGGGGAAAGCACGTACTTTGGAAGAATGCCGGGAGCATGTGACCATAGCAAACCCCCTCGGGCTTAAGGTTCCTCTTAAGAATGTAACAGACACCACCTACTCCCCCTCAGGTTCCCTTCAGGAATTTGACAAAAGTCTTACCATGTATGACCCACAAGGAACATTTGGCCATAGACCACCCCTATTAAACCCCTAGGGTCAACCAAAACCCTAAGAAACAAAGTCCCTGGTCTGTAGTCGGCGAGCATTCACTTTCGAATGCCCCCTCTCTGTAAAGAGAGCTTTCATACCATTCTTCCTTTCTGATCTTATACTCTTAATAAACTTTTGCCTGCTGCTCAAAAAAAAAATTAATTTTTTCAAGTGCCAGTAAAAAGGAAAAGTGAGAATATGTGCTTTCTGCACCTCTGGTCCACCTACTGATACCAATGTTTTCTCAAAGAAAAAAAGAAAAAAGAAAGAAAATTCTGCTACTGTTTTTTTCTAAACAGACACACCATCATGTTTGGCAGAAAAGCTAAAATATACGCTTTGGGCAAAAAAGCTAAAATATACGCTTTGGTGGAGCCAAAATCATGTATTTATAACTTCACAATCGGTTCATATTTGAAAATTATACCAACTGAAGTATAACAAATAATTTTGGAATAATGGTAAATTTTAGAATAATGACCAAATATTATAAAATAAACAAATGTTTGCAACAGTACTATATTGATACCTAACAAGTATCATTTTCTAGTTTCACTTAAAATATTAACTAATATTTTACTATACACAGCTTTAATTAAGGTAAGCTTATTTCAAAGAGGAATTCATATAGCGATTAATGAAACAGAATATATAGTCCTGAAAAATAAAACTCCTTAACTTGTAGACAGATTGAATTTACAATTCACATCCTAAAATGTTAATGATATAAATAAAAATCTGTAAACTCCAAAATATGTAACTGCAAAACAAATGTTTCATATTTAATGATAGAAGATAACAAACCCAATAAACACACACACATAAGTACATATATCCCTTTCTTTTTTTTTTTTTTTTAAATTTTTTTTTCAACGTTTTTATTTATTTTTGGGACAGAGAGAGACAGAGCATGAACGGGGGAGGGGCAGAGAGAGAGGGAGACACAGAATCGGAAACAGGCTCCAGGCTCTGAGCCATCAGCCCAGAGCCCGACGCGGGGCTCGAACTCACGGACCGCGAGATTGTGACCTGGCTGAAGTCGGACGCTTAACCGACTGCGCCACCCAGGCGCCCCTATCCCTTTCTTATAATACAAATGAACAAGCATGAAAACACAAAGCTAGTTTAAAAGTGTAAAAATTGGGACTTAAGATCTAGTAAGTAAAGCCAAATTGTTTGTCAACCTGTCTTCTTTCATTACAAAATAATCTTAAGGACTAGGTTTTCCTATTCTACAAAATTAAAATTACATTGACCGAAGCATGCATATTTACTGAAAAATATGTACAAAATCACCTTAAACATATCTGCATTAAACACACAGCAATATCAATTGTTTTAACCAACTATTAACATTTGCTTGCTAAAAACAGAAACGTGGTTATTACACATGCTCTACAATTTATCATCACCCAGTGAAAGGAAAATATCTCTACTTTTTAATTCCCAAAGAAGTCAAATTATGTTACAATAATATAAATAGGAAGGTTTAGTGTAACCAAAATTAAAATAACTACATGTTGCTAATCCATAGAATTTTTCTTCATTTAAGTTTAAATGAAAGAATGATTACAAAGTTTAGGCAACAAATCATTTCTCCTCCTTAAATTATGTTTTAAAACTTTTTATAAGATTTAGTAAATATTTTTATCACATTTCCCTTCATTTATGTTCAAGAAGCAAAGGTCGAAAAGAAAATATTGAGCTGGTTATTATGCATCAATTAAACAACATGAACTAGACCTAAAATCCACCTTCCACACTCCTCACCCTCCACAAGTATTTCAGGGCTTGCATACAGCTCTGCCTAATTCCATAAAACGATTAAAATCCTCTGCTTGTGGTCAAGTTAGGAAGGCTAAAATGACTGGTTAGTAATGAGGTGACAGGGGAAATCACATAACCTTTAATCCCTTTAAAATTAAATCAACATGTTTAATTCAGCACAAATATGACAAGTATCTACTACTTTAAACCTCCAGAACTACGGAGATCTTTTAGACCAAAAACAACTGACATCAGGGTGAATGGAACACTTAACATTACCAGGAAAATAAGAATAAATACCGCTTTGCTCCTATATGTCTTTCCTGCTAATAAGCAAGACACATACAGTTACTTAGATGGACCAGACTAACCGGATATGCACTTTCACTTAAGTGCAAATATTTTTACAGATCCCCTATTGAAGGAAATGAATGCCATGCAAAATTGTTTGTCTAAAATTTAAAATTGTTTATTTAAACATAAATCTCATTTTTCTTTGAAAATGCAATGGTCTGCAATTATATTTCTCAAGAATCACAACTGCCCTTTAGTTTTTAAAGGGAAATAAGAATAAACAAAACAGTGATTCACATACTACAATCCCAACCCCCATCCCACTCAGATTTTAAATTTCTTGAAGCTCAATCTATTTAAAAAGCTTCCTTACTAAGGCACTCCTCGAGATGATTCAATCTTCATACCTGGAGCTGGACTTGGATCATCTCTATATCCCAAAAATGCTGTAAGTCTCAGTGTTAGCATAGGTAAAAACGAATAAAACATTACCAATCTCCAAGAGCTGAAGTGAGGTTCAAATGAGATGTGATAATGGAGACTTACACAGAGCCTGGCACATAGAAGGTACTTACTAAACTCAAATTCCCATTCCCCTTGAACGCCTTTACCTAGAACGAAAAGTTTTTCATTTTACATAAATGGAGATTTTTTTAAAGAAATAAGTACCACCAACACACATTTGCAAGAAAAGGAACACTATTTGCAATTTTTTTTTTTTGGCTGAATTCATCTTAATTATATCACCATAACTAAAAGTACCTAAAAAGTAGCCACTGTGGAGGGGCGCCTGGGTGGCTTAGTCAGTTGGGTGTCATGACTCAGGTCATGATCTCGCGGTCACGATCTCGTGGTTCTTGGTTCGAGCCCTGCAAAGGGCTCTGTGGTGACAGCTCAGAGCCTGGAACCTGCTTTGGGTTCTGTGTCTCCCTCTCTCTCTTTACCCCTCCCCTGCTCATCCTATGTCTCTATCTCTCTCCCTCTATCTCTCAAAAATAAATAAACATAAAACAACAAAAAAGTAGCCACTAAGGAAACTTGATATGAGAGTTTTGCAATCAACCTCCTAAGAACCTACCAAAGTGAAATCTTTGGGACACTCCTGAAAAAAATGGAGCAAGGCAAATATTCCTTCAACACAGGCACATTTGTAAAGTGAAAAACACCTTTCTTTTTTCTTCTTAACTGGAAGCAGTTTAAAAAAAAACACTTTAACAGTGGTTTAAAATAAAAACCTTAATTTTTTCTTTCATCACCCAACTTCCTTTGAATTATTTAGAAGCAAACCAGTGAGTGTTTTCTTCTTATGACTTACCTTAAAACACAATTAAACAGAATTTAAGAATCATTTGAAGGATAAGTACCATTTAAACTGACAAGAATGATTATAGGCATTTTATAGCAAAAACTGCATTAACTATAGTAACTGTCAATGACATTACATCGCCCTCCAATGTAAGTAAGAATGTCTCTGTTCTAGCGATGATGTTGGTTTGCACATCTGCTGACCTATTAGAATGTCCACTTTGATCACATGCTTGTCCTTAGCTTCTCAGATTTAGCATTTATTACTGAGAATGGTAATCTTTAAATCTTATGAAATAGTCTGTCACATCCTCTACACAGCAAAAGCTCACGCTGCTGTTACAACATTAGAAACAGGAGATACCATTATTGAAAGGCAACTTGAAATCTTCTTAGCCCGACTCTTAATTTCTAAATATTATGAAACAGATTTCATTCACAGAAAGAAAAAAAAAAACACAGAGAAACTGTTAAGAAATTTGCATATGGAGGTCACAGCAACATGGTGGAGGAAAACCACTCTGCCTCCCTAAATTTCATTTCAAGCCCTGATCTTCAACTATGTTTATGGGTTGGACAGAGACATTTATTCGGAAAGCTCCAGAAGGATATTTGGAGATGCAAACCTTAAGACAGTCCCTGTTCAGTGCCTCAACTTCGCTAGTTTCAAGACTAGGTGCTTGAGAAGATGGGCGCACAGAACAACATAAATTAACTGAAAGGGAACCCAGTGCATAAACTGTAAGCTTAAGGTAGAAGGTTTCTTTTTGTTTCCTATCTTTGCAATTTCTTCTTAATTCTTCAAACACACCCAGACAGGCAGTATTACAGAAAAGCATCAACCTGCTAAACTGACCTAAGTCAGGCAAGCATGGCTAACAGAAGACACAATTTGACAGATTTCCCAATCCAACTCCTGTGTACCTCAGGTGTTTTCACATGGACCAAAGGTTCTCATTTCTATCCTCTTAAAGAAACACTCATAACTTGTATGACAACAGAATTTTTTTTTTTACTAGGATGACTTGCTTAGGATTTCCATTAGAAAGTGGCATAAAAGTCAAACTATTTGGAGATTACCTTTAATTATTAAAGTGTGGTATAAAGAAAACTGTCCAGAAGAGGACAGTACAGATATTTTCCAAGTAGAAAAATATTGGTTTTCATATAACGTTAACTGGTCAGCCAGCCAGACAAATTCCAACAAGTAACATCTTACCACCCCCAACTCAAAAAAAGAAAAAAGTAGTGGCTAGCTCCTGATATTAGTATAAATACAAAGAGAAAACCTAATTTGGAATTAAGTCCTAATTTGGAATTAAGTCCTAATTATTCCTAATTTGGAATAAGTCAATGATATATTCAGGGTATTTTCTTTCACACATAATAACATTTAAGAATCTAGGGTAGCTCAGTCGGTTAGGCGTCCAACATTGGCTCAGGTCATGATCTCGAAGTTCCTGGGTGCAAGCCCCCTGTGGGGCTCTGTGCTGACAGTTTAAGGCCTGGAGCCTGCTTTAGATTCTATGTCTCCCTCTCTCTCTCTTCCCCTCCCCCACTCATACTCTGTGTGTGCCTCTCTCTCTCTCAGAAATAAATAAACATTAAAAAAAAAGAAAAAGAACCTATTAGTTATGGCTCCGGTGGGGCCTTGGAACACATGCCTTTTTTTAAAAAAAAAAATCTCACCAACAGAAAAAAAATAGATACTGAAACAAATCTGTTTACTCAAAACCCTTTTCCTTCTCTTAATTTAAATTAAAAAATGTAGAACTTGAAACTTCAACTTATATTTCCAGTATCTACATCTACAAAATAGAAAATCAGTTTTTTCAAAAAACCCTCAACATGTCCCCAAAAACCAAAGAGGATATTTTTTAAATTTCAGATTTATATGCGCTGTAACAAGTTTAATCAAATAAGTCTGTTAATGATTTATAGTGAAACCGAAGTGGAAAAAAAAAAAAAAACAAACTCCTGGTTAATCTAGTTTGAACTCCTCTTAATTTTACACATTGTTTTATAAGCCCCAGGGGTTATGCAGGCATCTTATTCATGATCCCATCGCTAGCGCCTCCCACAGCCACTCTCTTGCCGGAGAAGCTGTTTGGTCTAACTTGCTGGGAAAATTCAGCTGCGAAACATTTTTATGCAACAGCGAAAACAATCGGCCTCTTTTTTTCAAGGTGGAGATCTAGAAGCGAAGTGAGAACGTTTGAGACCATAAAATTAGTCTGCTCTAGCTTTAATAACTAAATGGTGATTGAAAAAAAAAATACAAATTTCGCATTTGCAGGAATGGGGGGGGGGGGCAGGAGGTACTAAACCTAGAGGGGCTTTTGTCCTCCCCGAGTGCGAACACAGCAAAACTAATAAAATTATGACCCGGAATAAAAAGGTCACATTTATTTTCAAAGCATTCATTTAAAAGTACAGAGAAGCATTCTTTAAAAATGCCCACATGTTTAAACGTAGCAGGAATGTGGCTAGCAAATAATAATCCTGAGGGTAATGGATTCACATTTACCTTCATAATTAGACCCAGCAGGTCAAATGTTAGCAAGGTAAACGGACATAAACCACAAAAACAGATTGAAAACGGCCAACAGAAAGTTCCTGTCCTTTCCTGGGAGCCCCCGTTTCTTCCTTACACAACCAGCCATCAAACATGTGCAGGCAAAAAAAAAAAAAAAAAAAGAAAGAAAACCAGACCTACACGCACCAGCCGGGTAAGGGAGAAACCAAACTTTCCCAAATAAGTTAGTTCCGTCTTGCCAATCTAAATCCAACAGGTGTCAACCCACGTCACCACAGAAAATCCTTCCGAACAAGGTCTAGCGAAGCAACGGATGGTTCGCAATGAAAAGAGCCGACCTCTTTCAGGGTCGCGAAAGAAACAAAGCTGGGCCTCAGTACCGATTACAAGGAGGTGGGGGAGAAAGGGGGATGGAGATGGGGAGGCGCGTGCAGATGTCCTGCCCCCGACACCGCAGGGGAACCTAGGATCTCGGAGCACGGTTCCCGCGTTCTGTCGAGCCCTAGACCTCGAGGGTTGGAACAGGGAGTTCCACGGCGGGAGGGAGGGAGACAGAGGAAGAAGGGCGGATGGTACCTGCTTGTCCAGCGCGTCCCGGGCGCCGGCTGGCCCGACCCCGGCCCTGGGCGGCGCGGGCGTCCGCTCGCAGCTGCAGCCCTCCAGGAGATACATGCCCGCCGGGCGGCCGCTCTGCTCGCCCTCGAAGTAGAAGAGCACATTCTGGTAGAGAGCGAACCACTTCTCGTGCCAGCGACTCGCCTCGGCTGCCTTCTTGCTCAGGAAGCCGCGCTTGGTGCCCTCCTTTCGGGCCAGGAAGGCCAGGTACAGGGCGTGCCCCTCGTTGTAGCGCACGCTCTTCTGCATGGTGAGGGCGCGGGGGGCTCACCGCTGCCTCGAAGCCATCTCTCGGCCAACTCGCCCCAGGGCGCGCCCGCTCCGGTCCGGGCTGGCGAAGGGCGCCCCCTTGCCTGACGCCGAGCGCAGGGCACCCCGCCGCCCTTCGAGGCGTGGCGCCTCGCGGATCCGAGGGGCTCCCGGCTGCGGCCAGGGCACGTTCTCGACCGCGACCGCCGCCCTCCTGGCCGAGCGAAGCCCGGGGAGCCCCCGACGCCCGCGCGGAAAAGTGGCCCCGAGAGGGCGCCCGGATCCGTCTCCGCTTCGCCCGAAGTTGCGGGAGCCGGAGCCCCGCGGCGGTCTGGGGCGGCGCGACGCGCGGCAGCCCTAGGAGGACTGTCCTCGGGCAACTGGCTCCGGGAAACAGAAGGTAAAACGTCACGTGGGAGATCAGCTGTAATCGGCTTGGAGACCGATTTAAAGGGCAAAGTCGGCGCGGCGGCGGTGACGGCGGCGCAGCCCGCTCGCCCAGGCGCGCGCAGTGCCTCCCTCGCCGGGCTGGCCGGCTGCTGCCTCTGTTTCCGCGCCGCGATGGGGCGGAAAGCCGGGAGGTGCAGGCGCGCGGCGGCAGCACTCACCCGCTCACACGCGCGCCCGCACGCCCAGACGAATATATACACTCACATGCACACAACACACTGACACAACGTGCAGGTCGAAACACAACGCTCGCGTTTTCACAATTACACCCTCACACGACGTTCACAGTCATACAAACAAGAATACACATACACACAAATACACAGTCGTAAACTCAGTCACACTCCTACACACACAATGCTTCCACAGAAAATTATGCAATCATATAAAAACAAATACAACCACAATGAGCACTTAACACAAAAATACAAACTTGCTTGTGTGCAATTACACACTTACCCGGGCAACTACATACGTGCACACACTTATACACTCACCCAAACACGCATTTACCACACAAACCAACCATATACTTATATACACACTCGCCCAAACTCACACACAAAATGGACATATACACATATATACACTCAACATACACACACACACTCATAGCATTACACATAAATACACATGCGCAACTTATTTATACTCATACATTCACAGTAATACACACACAGATCATCATACACAAATACACACAGGGAGCAGACAAACTCAAACACATTCACTCAAAAAAACATACGCAAACGGGGCGCCTGGGTGGCGCAGTCGGTTAAGCGTCCGACTTCAGCCAGGTCACGATCTCGCGGTCCGTGAGTTCGAGCCCCGCGTCGGGCTCTGGGCTGATGGCTCAGAGCCTGGAGCCTGTTTCCGATTCTGTGTCTCCCTCTCTCTCTGCCCCTCCCCCATTCATGCTCTGTCTCTCTCTGTCCCAAAAATAAATAAAAAACGTTGAAAAAAAAAATTTAAAAAAAAACAAAAACATACGCAAACATACTCATACACAAACACTCAGAAGCATACAAATATACATTCGTGCAAATTCACACTTTCACAAACCCATTCACACAAACTCACAACTCACCTGCACATCCATACACTCACACTCAGCCATCCATGCATTTCCATAGCCGTAGGTGGAGTCACAGGGTGGCTTTACATAACGGACAACCTTGACGTTTCCTCTTGTACTTGCATTGTTGTATTTAAAACTGGAGGAGAAGGTTAATGAGGGCAACCCCCTGTTCCTAAATGCTGTTGGTCCCTTCTCAATGCATGTGGTTTCTCAGGATTAAGATGAAAGAAACTAAATTTTAAGCAGAGTTTCAACCAGAAAAAAATACCCAAACAAGGGAGACTTGCTGAGCCCTGCCAGAATGTCTCCAGAAGTCATGCTGTCTTAGATTCACTAGATACCCTAGCTAGGACTGGAATGCATTTGATTAACAAATCTCACAAGTACCACCGGACAACCGAGACCCCTATTATAAAATGTAAGTGGAAAAGAAATAACGTGCCCAGCAGCTGCAGAAGAAAGCTAGTGAAAGCCCCAGGGAGTGCCAGTATTTGATTCTACTATATATACTTTTTATTCCCATTAGTCACTTATCATAAAAATAGTTTGCCATGAAGTGTTTATTGTTAAAATTTTTTTTAAATAAAATAAAATCCTTTTCCGGACCATGAATCTGCAACAATACACCTGTCTTGTGCCACAAGTTGTGTGTTCATAAATTGATGGCCCAGGGGTTCTGCCTGTTCCATAAGTGCTGTTTTTGCAGAATATTTTAACTCTGCCTCACTGAGCAGCTGAGTGTTTTTTCCATTTTCCCTAAAAACAAAAACAAAACACTTTCACTATTAAAAATTATACAATAGAGAAATTGCCATTTGAATTTACAGTGTGAGAGCAGTGGTCAATTTCTCTTTGCACATTTTTAAATGTCTTAGGGACAGTGCTGTGCTAATTTGGGTTTCATCCAGCTGGGAGCTTGCATTGCTCTTTAGAGCAGATATAGTACAGAAACAATAAATAAACGTGGACATTTATTCTAGATGAGGAGGAGATGGCAATTGCCTCAGGAGGCCTTTTATTTCCTTCTCTGTGGTCCAGTCCCAGGTCTGAGAATCATGAATTGATACCTGTGTAGCTGATGGGCTCCATTGTTGAGTGGAAACCATTAGTGTGTGAACTCAGTACAAAAACAATTTTGCAATGAGTATTCAAACCTTCTAGCCACTTGTGGTTTTTCTCCAGATGTGAAACACTCTTTCCCTAATAAACAATGTCTCTGGTGTAGAGGCTAATTTCAGTACTAACTGATCTTTTCTTTCTACTCAAATGTCCTTTGGATTTGAACCACACGAAGTATTCACCTCAGCCTCTTGTCTGTCATCACTTCCTACCCTGTAAGATGTTGTAGCTGTCATGGCCACCCTGACAGTGACAGAAGGGAGCTCTGGCTTCCTCTGAAATTTGGCTCCGTGATCTTTGTTGGTTTTAATTATGGAAATTCACTGTGAGAAAGATTGATTGATTGATCACCTGTTTATGTCCTCAAACTTAGGTGATGTAGAAGATACAGAGAAAAGACAGTGCTCTAGTCCTGGTGTGCTCAGTCTATTAGGAATAGGAATTAATGTTTAGTTGTTTCTCACTTGCCTATCTGGTTCTTCAAGACAGGGCTATAATCCCAGAAGCACCCAGTAGGAGAGCTTATATGCACCTGGCACACAAGTCATTATTACAAAAAGTTATTACAGTAACTATTTCCTAAATTAATATACTATTTGGTCACTGAATTGTTAGAGGGCACACACATTTGCAAATATTAGATCATTTTGCAAGACTGGAAACAACCAGAAATCCCAGGACAATCTAGAGAAGAAGTATCCTGTGGGGTCTGATGGGCATTGGTGGGCCTTTAGCCTCCTTCATTCATAAGGAAACTGCTTCCCTGGAATGGTGCCATCTTGAAACACAAAGGGTCAGGAGGTTATGTAAATGAGGATGCTTTTTCCCCAGCTGATCAAACAGGTTGGCTAAAGGGACTATGTTCCAAGTGGGTGGGAGCAAAGCTCTTCTGTGAATTCATTGTTTTTCCCTCTTGCATTTTATGGACTCTTTCCCCGAAAAGGTCAGTTTAAGTTGATTTTCGAGGGCAATAAAGCATTTCTCACTGATAACAGTGAAAGGGTCTTTTTTTTTTTTTTTTTGCCTTTTCTAGGCAAGGTATAAGAAAAAAATTAGCAATTAACTGCCATATCTGGAATAAGTTCCCTTCCTCTATTATTTGTAGAGGGAGAAGTTATCCAGATAATTTGACAAAAAAAAGGGAAAGAGGGAGGACAATTTTTATCTGATGTCCAAAAACTATTCAGTTTGGGAGGCAGGGAGCTGACTTCCACAAATGTAGAATGTATTCTATAGCTTTTCAAAATCCCTGAATCATACATGTGATGACACTCCAGGAGAGGGCCCTAGGAGCAAACTACCATTCAGAGATTAGGAAGAGGAGGAGGACAGCAGGAAAAAAAAAAAGTGAACAAACAGCAGGCAGGGAGGGAGGGCCTGGAGAGTGTGGTGTCCCAGAAGCCAGGTGAAGAAAGTATTTGAGGAAAGAGCAAGTGAGCTTGTCAAGTTCCCACAACTGGTGGCATAAGCCCTTGAGTCCACATCTTGTCATTGTTACTGCCTGTCCAAATGGTCACACAATGAAGCTAAATGACTGCTTAGGCAAGGAATCCCTTTATCCTGCTGAACTGCACAAAAGCCCCTGAGCAAATTTCTTGGTGGCTCTGTAACATCATTCTAGACGTGCTATAGTTGCAGATGGTGTAGGCACAAGCTGTATACCTTGGGGGCAGAAGTAGAAGAGGAGTAGGGGAGGCTGTGGGAGTGATGTGAAGACCATACCAATTTTCTGCCTCCTAGGAGTTAGAGACTTGGATTCTCTTTAGGCGCAGAAACTGTTCCTTCAAGAGAACTCCTGGAATAGGTGCCCTTAGTTCAGAAATATAAAGCAAATACCTTTTCACGCTGGGAGAAAACTGAAAGGATCTGAATGCAAGTATTTTGGCTCAGAAGCCCGGTATTTTTTCGTAATACACATTATTGTGTGCATAACTACTCTGACATCTCTTTTTCTTCTGGCAGAAACTGGCTAGATGTATAGATGAAAGCACTAGTCCATCTTCCTAGCATGGAGAAGACTTCCTAGAATGGAAAAGACCCTTAGGTTTTGGCCTAAGGGATGATGAGCAAGGAGCTGAAGGGCACCTCCTTGTAGGTCTGGTCATGATCATCTCTGCTCTTTCTCCTTATACTTGGTAAGAGTAAAGACCACATGTTGAAGTCAGCAGAGCTATAAGACAGAAGGAGCTAAGGTCCTGGAGTCATTGGCTGGCTCAGTGCCAGGGGGAGTATAACCCAAGTGATGATATAACATAAGCAAAACATAAACTTTTGTGGTGTTAAATCCCTGAGATACTGGGTTTCTTATTACATTTCCTAGTGTTAATTTCCTGTTACACTTCTCCATGGATTTAAACTGCACACTATACTACAAACTGTTCTTTGTACTTTTTAAAACCAGGCTTATTGTGATTATGATTGACTTACAATTAACTGCACAGATTTAAAGAATACTATTTGATACGTTTTGACATATTTGTATACCCATGAACTATGGCCACAGTCAATATAGCAAACATCTCTATCTCCCTTTGGAGTCTCCTCATTCCTCTTTGAAATCCCTCCCCTCCTGTTTCTCCTTGCCCTCCTACCCCCATACAACCACTCGTCCATTTTGTCACTGTGAGTCAGTTTGCTTTTCCTAGAAGCCTATATAAATGTACTGATGTACTCTTTTTATCTAGCATCTTTCACTTCGCATAATGATTTTGGATTCATCTATTTTGATGAGTGTTATCAATAGCTTGTTCCTTTTCATTGCTGAATAGTATTTTAATAATAGCACTGTCTGAGTGGATAAACAGTGGGTAAACACATTTGTTTATCCATTTTTCTGTAGATGAACATCTGGGTTGTCTTTTGGATTAATCCAAGGACATTAAGATTTTCTCTTGTGTTTTCTTTTAGAATTTTTCTGGTGTTAGCTCTTACATTTAGCCCTATCCGTTTACACTATCCTAATCCAATGGTATAGGGTATGAGTTGTGGTTCATATTTTTGCATATGGCTATCCAACTGTTCTAGCACCATTTCTTAAAAAAATTATTCTTTCCCTATGGAATTGCCTTGGCATCCTTGTTAAAAATCAATTGGCTATACATATGTGAGTCTATTTCTGGACTCTATCCTGTTCCATTGATGTATAGCTTTATATATATATATACAAATCTACATTGATGTATATCTTTACACCAATCTCACACTGTTTAGATTATTTTAACTTTCTAAAAACTTAAAATCAAGTCATTTAGGATTTTCACCTTGTTTCTTACTTTTCAAAATTGTTTTGATTATTCTAAATCTTTTGTAATTCTTTGTAAATTTTAGATTCAGCTTATACATTTCTACAAAAAAAAAGTCTTGCTGGAATTACATGGGAATTGGGTTGAATCTGTAGGCCACGTTGGGATGAACTGTTAACAATGTTGAGCCCTCCAATCCATGAACTTGGTATATATCTCCTTTTGTTTAGGTCTTCTTTAATTTCTCTCAGCAGTGTTTTGTTAGTTTTCAGCGCATGGGCCTTGCACAACTCGTATAATTTATCTCTAAGTATTTCATACTATTTGATGCAATGGTGTCTTATCTCAGGCTGCTCTAACAAAATACCATAAACTGAGTGGTTTATCAACAAACAAAAAAGTTTATTTCTCACAGTTGTGGAAGCTAAAAGTCCAATGTCATGGTGTCAGCATGGTGTCAGCATGTCAGCATGGTTGGGTGAAAGCCCTCTCCCCAATTCCAGTTGACTGACTTCTTGTATCCTCACATTGCACAGAGAGAGAGCACTCCAGCTCTGGTCCCTTTATCACCTTATTAGTACACAAATCTCATTCATGAGAGTTCTACCTCCACAACCTAATAACCTCCCAAAGGCCCCACCTCCAAATACCATCCCATTGGAGGTTAAATTTCAACACATGAATTCTGGGGAGACACAAGCATTCAGTGCACAACAAATAATAAATCACATTCTAATTTATTTTCTGGTTGTTCAATGACAGTTATATAGAAATAAAATTGATTTTCATATACTGGTTTTTTTTTTTAGTAATCTCTGCATCCAATGTGGGGCTCAAACTCATGACCCTGAGATCAAGAGTCACATGCCTTCTGACTGAGCCAGCCAGGAGCCCCGATATACTGACCTTATATCCCACAACCTTGCTATATTCACTTACAAGGTTTTGTAACCTTTTCACAGTTTAGGATTTTCTACAGAGACAATGCTATCTGTTAATAAACATAGTTTGATTTTTTCCCTTTTATATCAGTATGTCTTTAATTTCCATTTCTTGTCTTTTGCCCTGGCTAGGGCCTCTAAAAGAAAATGTTAAATAGATGTAGTGAAAGTGCACATCCTTGATGGTTCCTGATCTTAGAAGGAAATAATTCAGTCTTTTCACCATTAAGTATGATTTTAGCTGTAGATTTTTAATAGATGCCCTTAATCAGGCTGAAGAAGTTTCCAGTGATTCCTGGTTTGCTGCGAGTTTGGTTTTTTTTTTTTAGAAAACCATGTTCGAATGCAGAATTTTGACAGATGCTTTTTCTGATATTCATAGGGTTTTTCTTTTTTAGTTGTTCAATTTGGTGAAGAAATAGTTGATTTTTAAATTTTTAAATAAACATTAAAACATCTCCTTGCATTCCTGGCATAAACTCTACTTCATCATGATGTATTATCTGCTATTTATCCCATTCAGTGTATTTTTTAAATCTCAAACACTGTATATTTCATCTCAAAGGTTGATTTGGGTCTTTTTGTCTTCCATTTTCCTCTTCATCATTCTCATGCTTTCTTCTACCTCTTGAGCATATGGGGTATGTTTATAATAGCTGTTTTAATGTCCTGCTCTACTAATTTTGTCATTTATGTCATTTCTGGCTCTGCTGTTACTGCTTGCATATTCTCCTTCCTATGAGCCACTTTTGCCTGCTACTCTGCCATTTTTGGTTAGATGCCAGATATTGTGAATTTTACCTTTTGAGGTCTATTGGTCTTGTGTGTTTGTGTATTATAATATATCCCTTTAAGTATTTTTTACTTTGTTCTGGAACCCAGTTAAGTAAATTGAAAATGTTTGATCCATGTGAGACTTGCTTTTAAGCTTTTTTTAGGTAGGCCCAGAACAGCTTTTAGTGTAGGTTAATATGGCCTATCCATCTGAGCACTCTACTTCATACACCATGAGTTAGGAGACCTTTCCATTCTGACTTCTAAGAAGTGGTGTAAGCTCTGGGGATTTTTCCTCCTGCTTCTTTCTGGAGGTTCTTTTTCTGACCTTAGTCATATTCTCTCATGTATGAACTAGTCAGGACACGGCTGAATACTGGAGGGGAACCTTCTGCAGATTCAGAGCTCTCTCTTTAAGCAACTGTCTCCCGCCTATTAGTCTGTCCAGTGTATTCTAGCCGCTGCTTTTCTGAACTCTCAATCTCGTCTCTTCAAGTCATTGAGACCAGCAGGCTTCCTCTGGGTTCTCACTCGCAGTGCTGTAGCCTGGCTACTCTCTAGGCTGCAAGGTGAGGCACTTGTAGGGTTCATCTCGTTTGCTTCCTTCACTTAAGAATCACAGTCCTTTACTGTCAATTGTCCCATGTCTGCAAACCACTGTTTTGTATATTTTGTCCTATGTTTTAGTTGTTTAAGGCAAGAAGTTGAAGTTCTGTCTTTGCTCTTGAGAAGTTAATTGACAGTTGCTCAGAGATGAGGAAGAGTTCATGTTACTGGGATTTCTACAAAGGAAACTTGCTTTTTTAATAGGAAATTTAGCCCTCATGTAGAAGTGACTGAAAAGGAGTTGTACCAAGCTCAGCCGGCACTCACCGTGGCTTGGAGTATTGATGTCCTACCTACCCGAGGTGTGCTATTTTACACTGAAGACCACAGATAGCTCATGTTGACTTTAAGTCCCAGTAGAGTCTTAAAGCAAGCCCTTGGGGCAGGACATGGTTTTTTCCACAAATAAGAACAAATATACCTTCCACAGAATCATCCTGAGAGGAGGTTGATGTCATAAGAAATGACAGCCAGAGAGGGAAAACTTGGATTGAAAGGAAAGAGAAACTCCTTCTGTACCAGGGAACTCCTGAGTTAGTCTCCAGGTTAACATCTGCATTCTCTGTCTTCTGCTCCCTCTCCCCCGCCCACCTCCAGTTCTCTGTTGTTCTGAGGAAAGCTACAGAAAGATCTATCCCATGCTTGTAATCGACTGGCGAAGGTGAGCTTGCCCCTGCCAACCTCCATTCCCACTGGCCAGAATTGCAAGAAGGTGGTTTCAGCTTCACGGGGATAAGAGACCAAAGGCCTGGGCTGGTAACCCAATGAGGAGGCTGGAGGAAGACACCATGTGCAGACCTCTGTGTGAACTCTCAGAGTGGCCTCCTAGCAATAATAAGGAAACATCTTAAGGAGGGGAAGTTTCTACAGTAAACCAGATGGGGACAGGGAAGAATGATAGGTAGTCTAATTATTAATGGACATGTTCCTTACTTACCATCTCTGACTGTTGGTGCCTAGATATACTCACACGCACACGCACATGCACACACACACACACACACACACACATACACACACACAGCTAGGTAAACTGGCCCACGTATCATTGGGAGTGCACAGGGATATCCTTTGGGTTGACTGAAATCAAAATGCCTTCCCCAATACACAGAACACACACACAGGGACACTCAGGTATGCGAGATCAAAGGTTTTCAATCTTATCTGCATATTGGGATCATGTAGGAGCTTTTAAAAAAGACCAGAGATAGTGCCCACCCCCAGAAATTCTAATTCAAATTAGCCTGGGGTATAGCCCAGATATCTGCATTTTCAAAAGTGCCCAAGTAGTTCTAATGGCTGGCTAGGGCTAAGAAGTCCTGGTCTGTGCCTTTGAAGCACATCTCCCTGAGCTGCACAAAACCATTCATCTCATGTGGGCCCCACATATTAGAACAGCTTGCTGTGTTCCTCTTGATTTTCTCTCCTCTCTGGCCAGGGTCCACTGCAGGTTGCCTATAACCACTGCTGTGCTCACACTCCTCACCCTCTCTTTTCCTATTCGTCTTCTCTACCCCTTCTATTGGGTTATTTCACCCATACCCACAGCTCTGTGGGCCAAAAAGCTAACCTCACACAGCCATGGACAGCCCATCAGAGAGGCACTTTCCTTCTGGACATCGACCTCCACATGCAGAGAGCTGCTCTCCATGTGGCTGGTAGCCTGGCCCATCACAGCACACCGCCTGTGAGACTCAGAGCCTCACCTCTGCCCTGCGACTTGTCTTCATAGGGTGACCACCTTGTCCCAGTTTGCCCAGGACTCTCCTGGGTTTAGCATTGGAAATCCTCCATCCTGGGAAACCCCAAAGTGCCCAAGAAATGCGATGCTTGATATCCCTAACCCTGGTGTCTGTGCCTGACTTCTTTGTTCCCAAGGCTATTTTCAAGCCCATTTAAAGTTCAAGTCCATCTGAATACATGAGGGTAGAAGTGACAATTACCTGATGACCTAAGGCTTACCATGCTGGAGGTTATCATCAAATCCTTATGCAGTTAAATTTCCATAGTTTATTTCAAATGGCAAAATTGTCATAGTCTGAAGCAGTAAATGTGTCAGTCAAAAACACATATAGAGGAGCATATGCTTGCCTGAGGCAAATAAAATGAGATTCTGGAACTGCTACTCAGCTCTCAAGTATATGAGAAGATAATTTTAAAATGTGGATTATTATTTTTTGCTCAGGATTTGGTAAAAGTTTTGAAAAAAGATACAAAGAATAACAATGTGTGTGTACTTTATATTGGAAAAAGACATCAGTCACCACCACTAGCAAAACACACGTTCTGGCTTGATCCACCAGAGATGGACTTTGGTGCTCCAGCCCTGGCAGGGGCTAAGAAAAAACATCTGAACCAGAAAATGCTGTGAGGGACAGAGTGATACTCACCGGTTCAACACGAAATCCAGAAGTGGCAGCACACACGGGCAGGGTAGGCCTCAGAGGGACACTGAGCAAGAGAAATTCCACCATCAGTGAGTGAGTCATCACTTTATCATTACTGTGCCCCTGTGTACTTTGTAAAAATGCAAATACTCCTACTAAGGGTACACATCTTTCTGTGAATGGATTTATTAGCTCGTATTCCTTTTTTTTAATGTTTGTTTATTTTTGAGAGAGAGAGAGAATGCGCATGAGCAGGGGAGGGGCAGAGAGAGAGGGAGACAGGATCCAAATTGGGCTCTGTGCTGACAGTAAAGAGCCTGATGGGGGGCTCGAACTCAAGAATCTTGAGATCATGACCTGAGCCTAAGTCAGATGCCTAACTGAATGAGCCATGCCATGCAGGTGCCCCTTGTATTCCTTTTTTTTTTTTTTTTTTTTTAAGCATGGAGCCCAATGCTGGGCTTAAACTCATGACCCTGAGATTAAGACCTGAGCTGAAATCAAGAGTGAGCCACCCAGGTGCCCCTAAGCTTATATTCCTTCTTAATAAGAGAAACTGCAGCATGAAAGCCTTGGATCAAAAGGAGTAACAACTGGAGAGGGGGAGGGGAAAAAGAGGTGGAGTGCAGTATTAAATTCTAGTACTCACCTACCCTACCCCTGGGTCTGGTCCCTGCTCTCATCTAGAAAGCCCCACCATCTGACAACTCTGGGAAATCCAATCTTTTCTGCAGAGGTGACTACACCCCACCTGTACCCTGAGCCTGGGACCCTTCAACCTTCTCTGAAGTCCTAGTGGCAATTACGATTAGTAAGACATATTTGACAACCAATTTTGTATTCCAAGAAACCCCTCTTGAAATAGGACTTAACTTTTTTGTGGTCAATAAACTTTCATATACTTATATTTTATCTTACTAGTCAGATTGCGACCTTTTTTTTTTTTACATTTATTATTTTTGAGAGATAGAGAGGGACAGAGCACTAGTTGGGGAGGGGTAGAGAGAGAGGGAGACACAGAATCCGAAGCAGGCTCCAGCCTCTGAGCCATCAGCACAGAGCCTGACGCAGGGCTCAAACTCACAAACCGTGAGATCATGACCTGAGCCGAAGTCAGCCGCTTAGCTGACTGAGCCACCCAGGCGCGCCTAAGATTGCGACCTTTCTGAAGAGCGATCCTAACTGACTGATCCATTTTCCCTGTAAGGTGTTGCAAAGGGCCTGGCCCAGGCAGACAGTGTTTGATAACTTTTAGACACATGGATTCTGGCAAAAAAGAAATAAAACAAACACAAACCCAAACAAACCCAACTTGTATTCAGGTTCAAAATTTAAATCCCACAACTCTGTCACTTGCTGCCTGTGACCCAAAGGAATTACTCAACTGCTCAGAATCATAGGACTTTCTTGAAAGGATAAAGATAACTTACACTTACATTGGCACACTAAGCACACTAGGCATGTTGGCTATAATTAATGATATCTTTTCATTCTTGTTTTTTTTTTTTTTTAAGTTTATTTATTTTTGAGAGGAAGACAGAGCATGCGCAGAGGAGGGGCAGAGAGAAAGGGAGACACAGAATCCCAAGCAGACTCCAGGCCATAAGCTGTCAGCACAGAGCCCGACGAGAGGCTCGAACCCACAAACTGTGAGATCATGACCTGAGCTGAAGTCGGACGCTTAACTGACTGAGCCACCAGAGGCCCTCTCATCCTTGTATTTAACTCTAGAGCACTGTGGACATTGCAGGGGAGGAGACTTGCTAGGGAAAGTTTCAAGGGAAAGCAGAGGTGGCTGGAATGAATCCATGTTCACACCTCTACTGCAGATTCCAGGCCCTATATTGAGCAATATTATAAGTCTGACCCCGCCTATCATCTCTCAGAATTTATATAGGAATTCAATTGTCCAAATAATATTAGAAGCTGTAGAGTTTGGCTTACTTTAGGTTTTTTTGTTTTTTCTTTTTGTTTTTTTTTTCCCCTAAGCTTAGGTGTGGCTCACCTGTAGCAGCATGAAAATTAAAAGGCCCTTTCAGCAGAGGAGAAAGGTCACCACTGAAGCCATTTTTAAAAACGATTGATAAACATAATCCTGTTGTTAGCAGAGACCAAAACATATGTAATTTGAACTGAAGAAGACAAGACTGGATGAAACACCTTAGTAAAGGTATGGGGAGCAAAGAGCAAGGTAGAAAAGCTCCCCAACAAATGTTATTGGAGCGAGGGAAAGCATAATGGAGCCTCCTAACACTCAAAAGAATAGCATGTCTGAAGCAGTATTATTTTATATAAATGTTGGACCTGGTCATGACACTGTTAAACATAATATCAGTCTCAGACTCTAAAGTCAAATTGATCAGGGTTCAAACTGTGGTCCTGCCATTTATCAAAAGTAAGAATTTAGGCAACTCTATGAGCTGGCATCCCAGAATCCAGTGGAAATGTGTTCATTGATCTCCACATCTAAAAACGGGGATGCTAGATGATCATAATAATAATGACACTGATTTCAGGGAATTGTTGTAAAGAGTAATATTTGTGCACTTTTAGCACAGTGTTAGGTACATAGTATATATTCATTTTTTAGCTATTATTGCTCTGTCTACCCCCATAATAATTCTACCGCATTATTTTAAGGCCTATTTTGGTCCTAGCCAAAATGCCAAGAAATCAGCAGAAGTCTCAATTATTTAACAGCCTCTTTTTCTTTGATCAATCTTCAGCTATTGCTGCCCTCGTTTTTTTTTTTTTTTAATTTCTCACAATGTTCATGGTAATGGATAATAAAGCATTTCCTGTGGGATAGAGTCATTCAGATTTCCTATGTGGAAGACAAGCTCAATTTCCTGGGAAGGACCATCTGGCATTGCCCCAGGCTGTACTTTGGAGGCAGGAACATTGCCTGGCAGTTGGTATAGGAGTATGTTTCATTTTCTCTTGTAGCATTCAATAGTTGTATTTTGTTCAAATTACAGTTCTGCTCTCCTTTTCTGGAGTCAAGTGTGAAATTAGCCCTGAAATGCACATTCTTTTTATAAAACTGGTCTCTGTGTAGCAGCAATCTCTAGGTGTAGACCCATTTGAAAAATTCTGTGATACTTCTATTAAGATGGCAATGGGTTGGCGCACCTGGGTAGCCCAGTTGGTTGAGCATCTGATTCTTGATTTTGGCTCAGATCATGATCGCAGGGTCATGGGATTGAGTCCCGCAACGGGCTCCACACTTTGAAGATTCTCTCTCTCTCTCTCTGCCCCTTTCCCCAACTCGTGCTTTCTCTCTCTAAAATAAAAGAAAAAAAAATGTTTCTGAAAAGAAGGCGGTGTGTTTCGCCTAAAATAAATAAGTAATGGGATGCAAAGTACAGCATAGGGAATATAGTCAATAACATTATAATAACTTTGGTGACAGATGGTAACTATATTTATCACGGTGAGCATTTCATAATGTATACAATTGTTGAATCACTATGTTATACACCTGGAACTAATAGAATGTTGTATATCAACTGTACTACATTAAAAGAAAAATACCTCCATGGAAGGCAAGAGAGTGGCAGATGAACCCAAAATGTTGAATCTGGGTGACGGGTGCATGAAGGTTTATGATGGTATTGTGTTTCTTGTTATACAGGCTTGAAATTTTCCAAGCTCCAGAGTTTTTTTTTTTGTTTTTTTTTTTTTACAGTTTGAAAATAATAATTAAGAATGTCAACACGTGTCCTTAATGTATTCATTTTCAGAGAAAGGATGCTACGAAATTGCATGTACGGTAGGATACCACTTTCATATATAAATAGAGTTGTATTTGTAACACACACACACACAAAAACTGCTTTCAGCAGCATTATGTAGTTTCCAACGTACAATTATGTCACATTTTTTCTTAAATTTATTCATATCTATTGTATGGATTTTTAAAAAGCTAAAATATGTTTTTCTTAAATTACATGTTGTTTTTTCTGCTGTGTATAGAAATTAAAGTGAATTATGTGTGTGAAAACTGTATTGAAAAATTCCTAAGTCCACTTCTAGTTTTCACAGTTGCACTACAGATTCCATAGGATTTCTATGAAGATAGTCTTGTTCCCTGCAAACAGAGACATTTTTTCTTTTTGTCCAAACTTCATGGTTCATACCAGCTAAAACTTCAGTAAAATATTGAATAGAAGATGGAGAGTGGTTATCTTTGCCTTGTTCCTGATCTTAGGGGACATGTTTTGAATAGTTCACTAATGACATGTGCCACTAAATAAAGTAGCATGGAAGTCCCTCAAAAAATTAAAAACAGAACTGCCACATGATCCAGCAGTCACACGTCAGAGTATATATCGAAAGGAAATCAGGATCTTGAAGAAATATCTGCATTCCCGTGTTCACTGCAGCATTATTCACAACAGCTAAACAACCTAATTGCCCATCCACAGATGAATGGATAAAGAAAATGTTGGACATGCCCACAACAGAATATTATTCAGCTTTAAAAAAAAAATAAAAAAGAAAAGAAAATCTTGCCATTTGGAACAACATGGATGAATCTGGAGGACATTATGCTAAGTGAAATAAGCTAGACACAGATGAACAAATGCCAGATGATGCCATTTATATGAGGAAACTAAAACAAACTCACAGAAGCAGAGAGTAGAATAGTGGTTTCCAGGGATAGAGGGGGCAGGAGAAATAGGTAAATAGTGGTCAAAAGGCACAAGTTTCAGTTATACAAAATGAATAAGTTCTAGAGATCTGCTGGACATCACAGTGTCTATGATGTCTTAATAATACCATATTGCATACTTAACATTTTGGTAAAGAGTAGATCTTATGTTGCATTCTTATCACTAAATAATAATGATAATAATAATAACTAACTAATAAAGAGAGTGAGAGAAAACTTTTGGAGGTGATGGAAATGTTCATGGCATAAATTGTGGTGACGGTTCTGTGGATGTATACTTATCTCAAAACTCATCAAGTTACATTAATTATGTACAGCCTTTGGTGTGTCACATATACCTCAAAAGGTGCTTTTAAAAAATCAAAAACAGGGGCACCTGGGTGGCTCAGTTGGCTGGGCGTCCGACTTCGGCTCAGGTCATGATCTCACGGTTCGTGGGTTCGAGCCCCACATCCGGCTCTGTGCAGACACCCTCAGTGTCTGGAGCCTGCTTCTGATTCTGTGTCTTCCTCTCTCTCTGCCCTCCCCTGCTCACGCTCTCTCTCGAAAATAAAATAAAACATTAAAAAAAATGTGTTAAAAAAAATCAAAAACAAATCAATTTAAAAAGAAGGCAACGTGACCCATAAACATTAGAAAGAAAACTTCAAAAATCCATATACTCTGAGCTAGTAAGAGAAATAACTTCAGAAGTCAAGCCTGAGATCTTTTACACTGTGTTACATACACATTTTGATTACTTTTATTTGCCTTTGTTTCCTTGAGTGTGTGAAGTTAACTGTCAATGAGATTATTTTTATGACTTGTATGGTGGCATAGTTGCTGATATCTACCACTGTGATCATTATTTGTGACAAAATTAGCTCCTGTTGGTATGCATACCAGGCTTCCACTCCTAGAGTACATCTATGTTGTGTTATTTTCAGCTCAAATACAAACGGCAAGCACTGTAATCACGAAAGAGACTAAGGAAAATGGATTATAGATCGCCTTAATGGAAGACAAAGTATCCTGGGGATATTTTAAACTTCATTTTTAAGTGGCATCTGAGGAAAACTAAGAAATCGCCCCAAATCTGATGATAACCCCCACCCTTACTTTGGTAATAACATTTTTTAAATTAAAGAACTGAATTCAGCTTATGATCTTTTGGTTTAATTTCCTGTATTGTTACTATAGCGTCTCAGATTACTGCAGGAATAAACTTGAAAGATCACAGGAACTTTAACAGTATATTCAATTGTCTTTGTTTTTAATTTTTTTTAATGTTTATTTTTGAGAGAGAGACGGAGAAAGAGAAGGAGAGTGGGTGGGGGAGGGGCAGAGAGAGAGGGAGACACAGAATCTGAAGCAGGCTCCAGGCTCTGAGCTGTCAGCACAGAGCCTGACTTGGGGCTCGAACTCACGAGCCACGAGATCATGACCTGAACCAAAGTAGGACGCTTAACTGACTGAGCCACCCAGGCACCCCTATTCAATTGTCTTAATGGCAAAGAATATGCTTTTTTTTTAATAATAAAAAATTAATATTGAAATTGCCTTGAAATCAAGATGTGGAAAAAACTACTTATACAGGGACACACAGGGCAGACTTCAGTGTATTTGGAAAGAGAGTTTTGCTGATTCGGATCGGCAGAGTTGAACATAGATGTTGAGCCATTGGGAATTTTGGATTTCCATTTATACCCCCTTGGAACTTTATTAATAACTTATCTACATGACATAGTAACATTATCCCTTGAGCGTTTTCCATTCTAAACTGTCACAACAGTCAAGAAAAAGAAAAAATATTATTTTTCAATGTCCTTTATCAAAGGCACTTCCTCTGGTTAACTGGTCTGACCCACCAGGAAGCAGCTAAACCTCTCCATACAACATATCCAGTTCTCCCAGTGGCACCATACCAAGCTCATCCAAAGAGCCATTGCCCACTGAGGCCTGGACCCCTGGAATAGTGTCATTAGAACAACTGCCAGGGCCCCACTTGGGCAATGAAATAAAACAATAGCACTTCCTCATATTCTAGCAGGCTTTTATTTCAAAAATACCAAAATGTGCCCATATGTCATCTGGCACCAGTGACATTTAGGAATTCATTTAGACCATGATTCTCAAAACATTGGTTTATAAAAACTTCCACTGATCCTCTATGGAATGAGAAAAATAAGAAGAATGTAGTAAGTTTGTAATACAATTTTATTTATTAAAATTTAATTCTGAAAATTTTGCCCTTCATTTTTTGGGAATTTATGCATCCGTTTTATATAAAATGATAGTGGCTGTTGACAGCAGGTTTAAAAAATATATATATCCTTAGCAAAATAAAGAACTGACCACCAAACTGTCCTCAATTTTCCAACTTCCATTAAAAAAAATCTTTGCATCCACTGATCTGTTCTTTTTACAAGCTACCCTGTAGGCAAGCACATTTGGGTGTGCTGTCTTCTACACTGTATTTAGGAACGTTGCATGTCTAAGAGCCATGTTTCACTCATCTTCCTGCTTCGATTTCTCTGCCAGTGCTTGGCACTCTGTATGCAGTAGGTGCTCAGTAAATACTTGTGTTGAAGCTGAAGCAACCTCCATTCTTATTGAAAATAAGGCCATAGGACAGGCAGAGGAAATAGAAGGCAGCCTTTATTTTATGATAACAAAGTAGTTTGAGATTTGCTTATGTGGAGCTACAGGCCTGGGTGGATTCCTGGCTCTGTCACTTTACTATGAACCTCGTAAGTTTTTCGTACCTTGGTTCCTTCACCCCCGAATGTAGATTATGTGCTTTGCTTCTCAATGCACTTGATTGTGAGATCAGATGTGCGTGTAGTGAACCACTCTTTGTCTACCTAACACTCTATTTTGACCCACCACAGGCTCCTTCCTCTCTGGGTCCCCTCATGATTCCAGGGCAGCCAATCCTAGTGTCCTCACCTCCTAGCTGTAAGACTGGGTCACAAAGATGGGGTGTGGAGTCACCAGCCACACCCTCCTCTGTAGAGCAGAAGCCTCTATGTAGTTGGAGCCAGAGGGAGTCAGCCAAGCAGAGATAAGACTAATATCTAGGATTTATTAAGCCCTTGCTCTACGCACCAGGCACTGTTCTAAGCAGTTCCACACAAGAATCCTGACAGGTGGGTGCTGCTGTTGCTGTCCTCATTTGTTGCAGAATAAAACTGAGGTGCAGCTAGTAACAGGAAGAGTTCCAACTGAGCCCTGGCAGTGTGGGAGGAGCCCACAGTCTTGCCACTGCATCCTTTGTTTCTTTCAGGAGGAGGGACAGGCGGGGGAGTAAGTACTGGCAAAGCCTTCCTAAATCCACATCCATCTTTCTGGTCTACATGAGCCAATAGACGCCTTTTTTGTTAAGTAGGTTGTTGCCCTCAGTCAGTACTCAGGATCAGGATCATAAAAGGTCGGAACTATAAGGAGCACATGCTCCATCCTCTCAGGAAGATGAGGAAACTGAGGTCCCCTGACTTTTACAAACAAAGCCAAGTGCTCCTAGCATCTCTATAGCCTCCTACCACACTGATTCCTCTCACAAAGCTTCTGATGTCTTTACCCAAACACTCCTTGGCACCCTTTTCTCATGCCATTGCTCTCCTCAGGTTTGGACTCTACCATATGTCTAATTCCACCCCCTTCTGGGAAGCCTTTGCCAAGCCCTCCGCTTGGCAGTAGTAAAAGTTCTCTCTTTTTTCCTCTGGATCCCCCTAGCAGTACCCACATCAATCAGCTGTATTCAGAGGCTGCCTACTGGGATCTTTAGTATTGAGACTTAACTCTGGCTTCGATTTAATTCATGTAACTGATCCTTGATATCCTCTTGACTGATTCCTTGAAGGGCAGGACATTATCTTTTTCTTTTGTAGTTCCCAAAGCAGCCAGCACCAGCACCTTACATAAAATAGATGTTTGTGGGTTGACCCTTTACTCTGTTGTTATTCATCACCTGTTTCCCAGCAGGTTGAAGGTCTCCTCCTTTTTCACCTTCTAGCAAAGGGGCCCAAGCACCATCACCCCTCCAGGCCTATTATAGTTTGGGGTCTGGTAATGCTTAGACTTTTCAACCTAAGTCAGAAGTGGGAAAACGCAGGCACTGGGCAGCCCCATGACAGACAAGCTGCGATGTGGGAACTTGCAGGCTATTCTCTCTATGCAAACTGGACCAATGCACAACCTAGATATGTCACTGTAAATCATGAAAGTTACATCTTCTTTTCCTTACAATACAGTTGTCAAGAACCTCTTGAGGGAAAAAAAAAAAAGATGTTGTCTAGGAAACCTGAAGGTTGTGACCATTAGGAAACATTAAAAATAAGAAATAGGGGTGTCTGGATGGCTCAGTCAGTTGAGCATACAACTTTGGCTCAGGTCATGATCTCACAGTTCGTGAGTTTGAGCCCAACATTGGGCTCTGTGCTGACAGCTCAGAGCCTGGAGCCTGCTTCGGATTCTGTGTCTCCCTCTCGCTCTCTGCCTCTCCACTCACCCTCTGTCTTTCTCTCTTTCAAAAATAAATAAAAACATTTAAAAAATTTTTAAATAGGAAGAAATGGTGTCCAGAATCCAAAATGTTGGATAAAATTCTGTATCAGGCCATATAAATAAATGAACAAAACATTTGTTCTTTCCAATCAACATGAAATAGCTCCATTTTTTGAGTGTCTCCTATATGGCAGGCATCCTACTGAGTGCTATAAATCTCACAACAAAATAAGGGCTGTTCCATCTCCTGCAGTAGGAAGCTAACACACCCATAGAAGCTAACGTTAGTGGGGAGTGAGAGAGGGCATGAGGTCCTTCAGCCGGGACTCGAAACACTATTTTGTACCCATGTTTTAAAAGGCACAGCAACTAAATTATATCATCATCAGTAGTATGTGCATGTTTACTCCATTATGCCTCATATGAACTTGTCTTAACGCAAATCATAGTTAAGATTCTTCCATTGATACAGGTTCCAATTATACTAAAATGGAAACAGCTTGATTTTCCTAATTAGATATTCAGTACATTTTACCACAATAAAGAAATCAACAAAAAAGAAGACATTGGTTGTAGAAGCAAACAAAAATAGATAGTACCACAAATATAATGAACAGAATAAAAGCCACTATCTGGGAATAACTGGTTAATAACCCGGGAATAACTGGTTAATAACCCAGGAATAACCAGATTAATAATAAAGGATCTTTAAAAACTTTAAATTCTGCTCCACTATTACAGTTCTATAGTGTAGTCCCTCAGAAATGTTAACTGTGAATGGCTGGCTTTTCCTTTGGCTGTTTTGTTGCTGTATTTTTACTTTATTTTCATTAGTTTTGAGAGAAAAGAAGGATTAAAGTCAAAGTATTGGCAAATTCACAAGATCCCCTGCAATCTTCAGTCTAAACTGCTTCAGTCCAAACTGACAGTTTTTCCCTTTGTACCCAGAAGACTCATTGTTAAAGAAAAATAGATCATTGTGTTGCTCAGGTACCCGAAAGGAAGGGGACACTTCAGGCAAGGAGGACAACTCTAACTGACAGCGTTAAGTGGAAAATGCTGTCCTTCTACACCCAGTGAAGTCATCCTGTTCTCCATGCAAACAAAGGTTTTATTTTTTATAGAGACAACTTACTGCTGTTGAATATTGTCTAAGTGGCCAAAAAAAAAAAAGTAAAGAACATGTGTTTTCTACTTCTTCTACTGGCTGATTGCACCTAAAAAAAATTTTTTTTTAACGTTTATTTATTTTTGAGAGAGTGAGAGGCAGAGTGCAAGCAGGGGAGGGGCAGAGAGAGAGGGAGACACAGAATCAGAAATAGGCTTCAGGCTCCCAGCTGTCAGCACCAGAACCTGATGTGAGGCTCAAACCCACAGACCGTGAGATCATGACCTGAGCTGAAGTCGGACACTCAACCGACTGAACCACCCAGGTGCCCTGATTGCACCTATATTCCAACCAACATATTCCTTATGAAAAAAGGCATATTTTCTCTCTCCTAACATACCATCCTAAGAAATTGCTACATAACATGAATTTAGAGCCTATCTTTATAATTTAACAGGATATGATCATCTAAGCATTGAACAAAAAAAGCATCAGAATTATTAAAGAAGTTGAAAGAGCCTTCAGAGTTTGAATTATTTTGCTTGGGTTGAGAAGGCTGAGAGGTGACCAAAACTGCTTCTGAGACATAAAATGGGGGCTGTTAAAAGATAAACTGAGACATATTAAACATTTTAAGAGTTTATTTGAGCAAAAGTCTATTTTAATTGGCAGTGCCACACTGGAAGTGGTTAGGAGGGCTCCACTGACAGGAGCCAAGGGAGAGACTTTTATAGGGAAGATGGGGAAGCAAAGCAAGGGAATTATGTGACGGGCTACAGCTTAAGCATTGCCTTATTTGGGAATGACCAGTTGGCTCTTGGTGACTGCCTGTCCTGAGGTTTCAAGTTCTTAGGTTTTTGAGGCATTTATAGACTTAGGTTTTGTTTTGCATATGGAAGCTGCTAAGTATTTAGAACCACCTCATTCTAATGGCCTCCTTGTTTAATCAGTTTATCATTACTTTGAGGGACTGTGATGAACCTCTCTTGTTTGCCAATTGCAGACCATTACACTTGAATGTGTAATCAAAAGAGGAATAACTCACTAAGCCAATAACAGATATATCAGATCCAATGGTTTCTATCAAAGTGATTCTGATTATTTTACTTTAAAGAGTGCACCGTGAGTCACCTCATTCACTCAAACTGTCAGGTGTGGTCTGAGGAGCCCACCATGAGTGATAAAGACATTGGGACACTCCCAGAGTTTAGACGTTGCCTCCCAGAAGCTAGAGACAAAGGTTGGTACAATTCTTTATTATACAAAATTATTTAAGACCCTGATAAGGGTCTAGTGTTCAGAATATATAAAAAACACTTACAACTGAACAATAAAACAACTCAATTAAAAAGCAGGCAAAGGATCTGAATCAACAGTTTTCCAAAGAAGTTACATAAATGGCCAATAAGCACATGAAAAGATACTCAGAATCTCTACCTCATGACCCGTCTTGTCCAGAATCTATACTGAAATCTCAATTCTTTTCTGATTGAGGTACAAGGATGCAAAGAAGGCATAGCCCATCTCCCAATCTCTCTGTTCTCTGTATTTTCCAAACCTCCACTAGGGCGTCTTGTACTTTGGAAGGAATTAGGTAGACCTCACACTTTGGTCCTCATTTAGTTCCTTGAGTCCATCCCCCACTGTTGAGAAATTGAGGAATGGAGGGGACAATGGATTGGCTCCTCATACTGCCAATAGGACTGTGACTGTAAGATTAAGCATGCCATGCCTTCTCCCATATATTCTCCATGACTGACTTCTTCAAAATTTAAGTCGGATGCCAACTCTGCTGGATGACTTCCCAGAATGTGCCCCCTGTTCCCAAACCCAGTTTTGATTCAGGTCCATCTCTCATATGTTCCTCCTGTACTTTATGTATATCTCTGTCACAGGTGGCATTTATTAATGTTGAGTCGACAATAGAGTGTGGTAATGGACACTGGAGTCAGAATGTCTAGGTTTACATTCTGGCTTTATTTCTTATAAAGAAAGTTTCTTAAATTTTGTGCGCCTCAGTGTCTTCATCTAAAATAATAATAATAATAATAACCCCTCTCACATAAAGCTGTTGAGAGAATAAAATAATTGATCTATGGCAGTTAGTATTATATGTTTGGTGCATAGTAATTGATCAATAAATTTCAGCTATAATTATTGTTGTTGCTTAAATCTCTAGTTTATCCAGGGTGTAGGAAACTTCTTAGGGACAGAGAACTTTATCTTATTCCCTTGTCATTCTCTGGGACGAGTAAGTGTGCCAGACACACAGTAGGCACCCAACAAATATTTTGTCATTGTTTTTGAATATAGGCAGAACAAGGGTTTTAAACAGGGGCAAAACCAAAAACAAAAACAAAAACAAAACAAAAACAAAACAAAAATCACACACTTAAGTCTATCTCCGAATACGTAGGGTTCATTTTGCTTCTTTCTGGTCCATGTAATCACCTTTTGGGACTATCCATGGTGCTGACCTTTACCCAAGGTCAGCCCAATGGCTACAAGGACTTATGTAGCCAGAGCCCGCCTCAACAATTTGGGACATATCTTCTGTTAACCTAATATCTCTGCTGCACCCCTAGTCTGACTGAGCATGCTATCACCTCAATGTGCTGAAGACTAAGGCTTTTTAGTAACTCTCCCTACCTGACTTCCTAAATAAGGCTAGTGGACCATCTCCTAAATCCTACCTGGTTCAGCTTCCTCCTCATGACACCAACCACAAAAGCAGTTAGCATTTTTCTCTACCCTCACTCTCTTTCTTGAATTCCTTTCTTGTTTTCATTCCCCCACTACTTTGTTGCTCTTGCTTTTCTCTACCTTTACCTCCTTCCTCCAAGTATGATGAAAAATATTTTATTTGGTGTCCACTTCTTTACTGGTGACCTTTCTCCCCAAAATCTCTTTGGAATCAGTGGCCTATTTTCTCTAAATGCAGACACAGGAAGTATGGGAGGAGAGCAAGAGGCAGGCAGGCTTTTCAGAGGTAGAGAGCTGTATGTTTGACCTCTAACATTCACCTGTTTCAAGTTCAAATATAGGTTTTCTTTAAGACAGAGATGAGGATGAGGGTGGTTATGGAGTCTCTGTGACAAAGCTTGGATGGGAGATAAAACCTAGGTGGAGATTCCCCAAGGATGAATTCTGGTTAAATCACTGGCTCGTGTGGACCAGATTTGGTGAGAGAGACAGTTTTGTTTTTATTTTTGTTTTCCAGAGAAGCTCTGCTAGAAGGAGGGCATCCAAAGACAAAAGGGAAAGTTCTAAGGTTTTTTTCCCTCATGAACCCACTTAAAAGAAATTGTGCTACATCTACATACAAATAAAAATTGGGGCGCCTGGGTGGCTCAGTCGGTTGAGCGTCCGACTTCGGCTCAGGTCATGATCTCATGGTCCGTGAGTTTGAGCCCTGCGTCAGGCTCTGTGCTGACAGCTCAGAGCCTGGAGCCTGTTTCGGATTCTGTGTCTCCCTCTTCTCTCTGTCCCAACCCACTCGCATTCTGTCTCTGTCTCTCTCAAAAATAAATAAACATTAAAAAAATTAAAAAAAAAATCATCCCCATCTTTGAGTAGGAAGACTGACAGCACTTACATTTGCAGCTCCTAACACAGCTGTAACAAAGAACAACCAACAAATTTGGCCTCTGCAAGGAAGTGAAGTGACCACCCAGATTCTTCTGATCATCAGTGTTGAGGGTGCACTGAGACTAAAAAGCTGAGCCAGCTTCTAACTATTTGCATGATCACAAGCATTTACTAGAATGTTTCTAGTAAATTAATATGCAAATTAATATGCATGCACCAACATTTGCTATTGTTTTAGTTAATGTGAGTAAATGGTGTGGTTATTTTTTAGTTTTATTTGTTTTGTTTTGCTTTTTAAAACTAGCACTACTTGGAGACAGGCATTTTTCTAAGAGCTTCCCATACATTAACTCATTCAATTTCCAAAGTAACCAATGATCTATGTGCTATTATTATCCCAGTTTACATATGAAGAAGTGGGGACCAGAGAAGTTAAATAACTTGCCCAAAGTCACATAACACAGCTAGGAAATGACTGTGTCCTTAGAGTCACAATTCAAAATGAGATGTTCTGACTCCAGAGTCTATGTTCTTAACCATCGTATTCTTCTGACCCTTTTAGGAAACTATGTGGGGTGGGGTGGGGTGTAGAAACTGGGTGAATGGTGTAGGAACTGGGTGAATCTGCATTGCTTTAAATGCATTTAAAACAAATGTCAAGGACTCCTTAAAGTGAAAATGAGGAAATATCAGTAAAAATAAATGCAATTGGATGAAGCTGCAAACCAGGTGAGCAAGTTGTCACAGTTTGTGAGCTCGTTCTTACTCACAAGTAAGGGAGCCACTTTCTTATGTACTCACTGCTGTGGAGTCCTAGTTACCTAACTAGCACTCTCCACCTCTGTCCCTCCAAATATACTAGACAATTTGCAACCACAAATTACCACATTATAACAAATATAAAATAGCATTTTATTGTGAAAAAAACTACAGTGAGATATCACCTTACACGTTAGAATGACTAAAACTTACAACTCTAGTAATAACAGGTGTTGGCAAGGATGTGGAGAAACAGGAAGCTAGTGCACTGTTGGTAGGAATGCAAACACAAATAGCCACTATGGAAAACTGTATGGAGGCTCCTCAAAGAATTAAAAGTATAATGACCTTCTGATCCAGCAATCATACTAATTAATGGGCATTTACCGAAAGAATACAAAAACACTAATTCAAAAGGATACATGCACCCCTATGTTTATAGTAGCGTTATTTACAATAGGGAAGATATGAAAGCAGCCTAAATGTCCACGGATAAAGAAGACGTGTTGGATAAATCCAATGGAATATTATTCAGCCATCAAAAAGAATGAAATCTTGCCATTTGCAATCATATGGATGGATCTAGAAAGTGTAATGCTAAGTGAAATAAGTTGATCAAAGAAAGACAAACACCATATGATTTCACTCCTATGTGGTATTTAAGAAACAAAACAAACAAGCAAAGGGAAAAAAATAAGAGACAGAAATCAAGAAACAAACTCTTAATTATAGAGAACTGATGGCTACCATAGGGGAGGTGGGTAGGGGGATGGGTTAAATAGATGATGGGGATTTAGGTGCACTTGTCAGGATGAACACATGGTGATGTATGGAAGTGTTGAATCACTATATTGTACACCTGAAGCTAATATCTTACTGTATGTTAACTAACTGGAATTAAACTAAACACTTTAAGAAATTAATTAAAACAATATTTAGGAAAAAATTAAAACAAAACAAAAGAAGATCTGAATTGAAACCTCTGGAAATTTCTCAAATTATTCTTTATGATTTACTCTTTTAAATCATGGAATATATTTGAGCAAAGTCTCTGCCAGTCTACCCTTTTCCTGTGGTTCACTTCCTGTAGTTTCTAACATCCATCTTGCCAAACGGCCCCTTCTCTCTGCTTGTGCCAAAACTGCTTTTCTGCACCTCTCTCTCTCACCTTGGGTCACACAAGTTGTCTTGGGGTGGACAAGTCACCCCATGACTTGGACTGATTACTAATCAGGTTCCCTCTTTCATACTTTTCTTCTCCCCAGTGAGTCCAACATTCTGCGGTTACCTTCTCCCTCTGTCCTCTCCTATTCCCAGGTGAATTCATTTCTTCTCAAGAAATCTCCAACTCCCATCTACATCAGTAATTCCCTTCCTCTTCACCTTTTTCTTCCTTGCCCCATTTCCATTGGAAAATCTCTCACACAGAAGTTCTTCATTCTCTCTATAAACCAGCCAAGCAGACTTCCATCTCTCTTGTTGGCTACTGTATCCTCAGAGCCTAGAGCAGCGCCTGTCACTCACTGGACAGTCATGAACAACCAAAGGAGATTAAAGTTATGACTGGTTGATTACATCAAAATTGTCTTTGGAACAACTGTCTCAAACAAGAAGAAAAACATCATGTTTTACATTTCTTAAAAATTTCTTATTAAATTAACATTCAGCACCTTTGATCTGGTTATAAAAAGTAATGCTTATTGAAGAATATTTTGAAACTATATCAAGGCGTTTATTTAAAGAGAAACACAATAAAGAAAACTAGTGGGTGTGAGGGTCATACAGACAAGATGGGGCCGATGGTACAGGTACAGGCCTTTCATCAAGCTCTGCCACTACTCCGTCCTGTTCCTCGGCATGGCCTACAGAGACAAGCGCTATAGTTACTGAAACCTTGGGCAGAAGAGGAAAGGAGGATGGCAGCTGAGGAGAGAGAGAAGAGGATGAAAAGAAATGGGATGAGGGAGAACTGGAAGAAGCCCAGGATGACAGCATGCTAAAGTGAGCCTGCCTTTCTCTGGTACAGTGTGGATGAATAAAGCTTTCTGTGCTATGAGATGCTCAGGAAGTAAGGAAAGGAGGGAGGGAGGTGGGGAAGGAAAGAAAAGGAAAGGAAAGGAAGGAAAGAAGGAAGAAAACTAGTGCCATTTGTCCTTCCATTGCCCCCATTGGAATTTTCCTAAAAGTATATTCCTCTATAGGCCCATCAGATTAAATTTCTTTTTCCTTGACTATCGGCACCCACTGTATGTTTTTTAAAGGTATTTCTTATTCAGTTGTATTGCTTTTTTGGCTATTTAAGACTTACTAGTATTATTACTAGTATTATTATACTAGTATTACTAGTATATTACTAGTATTAGTACTAATACTCTGCTCTTATTCACTGCAATGTATAAAATTTTAGCTATATTCTGTGTGAAATAGGCTTTTCTGAACTAACCTAAAAACATAAGTGCCCCTCTTAACCTTGTTTCCATAAGCAAATGCATTGCAGGTAAGCAGCTGACATACAGATGGTTAGAACACAAGCTGTTCGTATGTCATTGACTGTCTGGAACGTCAGGACCTGTGACTTTTACTGCCACATGATATGCAGCAAAAAAGCAGTTACATGTGTGTCTTCATTTCTATGTGATCATCCTTCTCCCAAGCACAGACAGATGTTTTAAGGTTTCTGCGAGCTGAGGGGAGAACAGAAGTTCTCTAGCAACAACAACAAAATACACAATAAATCAACAAGGCAAGACAGCCATTAAACTCCTTATGAGCTTGGCACATTAGTCCATCCAAAGAAAATTTTATGAGACAGCGTGCAGAAACAGATTTCTTAAAAAGGCTTTTCTGATTCAAGGCATAAATCTAAGAAAGAATGCTAAGAACTCACAGGCACCCACTAGCAACAAAACTTGACCAAAGGGCAGGCTAAGTATAAAATGGAGAATATAGAGAGTGGAGAAAAATAGCAAATATAGCCAATTATTATCTACCTTACACTAAACAAATTAAAATAAGATAATACAGGGGCGCCTGGGTGGCTCAGTCAGTTGAGCGTTCCACTTCGGCTCAGGTCATGATCTTGAGGTCCGTGAGTTCGAGCCCCGCGTCGGGCTCTGTGCTGACAGCTCAGAGCCTGGGGCCTGTTTCAGATTCTGTGTCTTCCTCTCTCTCTGACCCTCCCCCATTCATGCTCTGTCTCTCTCTGTCTCAAAAATAAATAAGCATTAAAAAAAAAGATAATACAAATTTAAAATAGGAAGTTATTTTGATGGATATGAATTTGGACCATTCAGGACTGGGAGCAGGGGGACTATATTAGTTTAATAGCAACTTAACTGCTCTTAATGGAATTTTCCAAAAGTTACAATATTGATTTAAATAACTGTATTAGAAAAGTTTTGTATATTTCTCACTTATTTACAGGATGAAAAGAAGTATATGGTAGCATAGACAATACAAAATGGCCACCAACTATTAAAACAACATTTTTGGCAACTGGGTAATACATGTAAAATGGAAATAAATGGAAAGTAGACCTAGAACAATTAAGAAAGTTGTTATGTTTCCAGAAACCTTGAAGTAACACTCCTCTATGATGTCCAGAAGCCACACTCAGCTATGACAACAAAGAAAAAAGATACCTAGAAAAATCAAAGAAGGATCACATTTCTGAGACCTTTTCTGGGATCCACAAACACAGACAAAAGACAAAGATTAAAAATAACAAAACCTGGTTTGTGAAATAGAAAAGTAAAAGGAAAACAAGGAACATCTGGAAATAATGGATGGTAACAGAATGCCAAAGTGGATGTTGTTCCAAGAAATTATGAAAAGATCAAACTTAACGTTGAGCATTTAGATGCAGGCCTACTTGCCTAAATCCATGATCTACTCTGTGTTGGTGCTGCTGCTCATGACAGCTACTGGGACCAGTGGGGAAAGAGCCTTGCCTTAGAGGAGGGACACACACACAGCACTCCTTGAGACTTAAGCCATAAGGTCCCTCTGCCCTCATTTATACTACAGCTTTAGGATACAACATAACAGAAAGAGCTCAAGACAATAGCACTGGCAGCCCTCTAGCTTGACTATCTTTTGCTGGAGAAATCTCATACTGGGGTTTGGTGGTCAAATGACTTATTTCCCCATTGGGGAAAAGATGAGGTCCAAGTAGCTCTAGGCCTACCTAAAGATTCATGACCCTACTCCAAGCAAATGGCCATAGAGAGCAGAGAGCTTCATTCAGCGCATACACCAAAGAGGATTTCATCAAGGTTATAACTGTACGGGGTCACCTGGGTGGCTCAGTCAGTTAAGTGCCGACTTCAGCTCAGGTCATGATCTTGTGGTTCGTGAGCTCAAGCCCCGTGTCAGGCTCTGTGCTGACAGCTCGGAGCCTGGGGCCTGCTTCGGATTCTGTGTCTCCAACTCTCTCTGCCCCTCCCCTGTTCATTGTCTCTGTCTGTCTCTCTCTCTGTCAAAAATAAACATTTAAAAAAATTTTTAAAAGGTGAGAACCGTTACTATGGTGGCCAAATTCAGTAAAGTTTCCAAATTCCTTTGACTTCCACTGTACTTTTTTTAAGAACTGGTAAATCTAAGCCTATCTGGAGCCAGTCATAAAGATGAACCCCTTGTGAAATTGGCCAAAGCAACAATGCTTTGTCTACACGTGCTGCATCAGTTAGGATGATTTTGGCAACAAGCAACAACAACAAAAAAATCACACTTATGGCTTAATTACAAGGACATTAATAGTTCACTAAGAAGTCCAGGTAATCAGTCCTAAGGTTGATTTTGTTGTTCAATTATGTCACCAAGGACTCCAACTCTTTCTAAATGTTTATTTATTTTTGAGAGAGAGAGAGAAGGCAGCAAGTTGGGAAGGTGCAGAGAGAGAGGGGAACAGAGGTTGAGAAGTAGGCTCCAGGCCAGGTGCAGGGCTTGAACTCACAAACCATGAGATCATGACCTGAGCCAAAGTTGGATGCCCAACTAACTGAGCCACCCAGGTGCCCCAGTGCCCCAGCTCTTTGTATGCTTGAGTCCACTCCTCTCAGGGCGTTAGTGTTAATCCTTGTGGTCACAGTTCCAGGCATGACATATTTATATTACAGCTTTCAAAGTTAAAAGTGGAGGAAAGTAAACAAATACTTTTTCTTTGCATTATGTTGTTCTTATCAGAAAGGAAGCAGGGGAGCCTGGGTGGCGCAGTCGGTTAAGCGTCCGACTTCAGCCAGGTCACGATCTCGCGGTCCGTGAATTCGAGCCCCGCGTCGGGCTCTGGGCTGATGGCTCGGAGCCTGGAGCCTGTTTCCGACTCTGTGTCTCCCTCTCTCTCTGCCCCTCCCCCGTTCATGCTCTGTCTCTCTCTGTCCCAAAAATAAATAAACGTTGAAAAAAAAAATTTAAAAAAAAAAGAAAGGAAGCATTTCTCCTGAATTCTCTGGTGGATTCCTCTTAAATCGATTGTTTAGAACTTAGTCATCACATGCTCACTCCTGGGCCATTACTTTCAAGAAGGAACCAAGTTGTTATAATTGGTTGGGCAACAGTGTGTAGCTAGAGTGAAGTTGGGATTCTGCTGTTAAGGAATGGAGAAGAAACTGTGCAAACTTGGCCTTTGGGAAAGCGTAAGTAGGTAAATAAGAAGTCTAAGTGAGATATAATACAGACTATATAAATGTTTATGATGCTGCTGTGGCATGGATAGGCTAAGTAATGCTGCAGAAACAAACAACTCCAAGTAAAAAGAGGTTTATTTCCTGCCCAATTAACATGTCCATAATGGGTTCACTGCAACTCTACTCACAGACCCAGGCTCACAGAGTAGCTCCTATATGGGATGTTGCTGTTCTCACAACAGAGGAATAAGACCATGGTGAACTAGATGCTGGTTCTTAACGTTTGCTCCAAAATGATACCTGTCACTTATACCTCCAGTTTATTGCCTAAAGCAAGTCATTTGGCCATGCCTGGGTTCAACAGCCAGGTGTATTATCCTCCTGCAGGAAGGTAAGCTCATGGTGGGGCAACAAATATCTTGAATGGAAATGCAATCTATCAAGATGAACGTGTGGGGCACCTGGGTGGCTCAGGTGGTTGACTCTTGGGTGGCTCAGTTGGTTGACTCAGTTGGTTGACTCTTGATTTTGGCTCAGGTCATGATCTCACTGTTCCTGGGATGGAGCCCTGCATCAGGCTCTACGTTGACAGCATGGAGCCTGATTGGGATTCTCTCTCCCCCCCTCTCTCTCTGCCCCTTCCCTGCTTGTGTGCTCTCTCTCTCTCTCTCTCTCTCTTTCAAAAATAAGTATTTAAAAAAAAAAGATGAATGTGTCACTTAGCCATTATTCACTTCAATATGGTCCTGCACATTCGTGACTCACCATTAAGCTTTTGTACAACTTGCTTGAGTCTTTCTGTTGCCATTAAAGCATAGCAGCCAGATCTTACCATTTATCCTATGATAAGCCACCTGAAGAACCAGGAAATGTATAATAGCATTTACTGTTTTCTTCTTAAAATTTTTTTCAATAAACAATGCAACCATATTAAAAACAACTTAAAACAGCCATAAAAAATCCCATTTCCTGGGCGCCATCCCCTTTTCCCTTCAGCTCTAAGCCCTTCTGGGTACAGAAAGGATTTTTAACTGCCTTACAACCCCTCATGTTCTTTTTCTAATCTAGAATTAGGCTGGCTCAAGGGATAGTTCTGACACAAGCACAATAGCCTAATCTTTCATAGTTCATGGCCTAGTTGAAAAAAGGATACATTTTGTTGTTGAGAAGCTCATTTATACTGGGGGAAAACCCTACCTAAAGCTCTCTTTAGTCCTTCCAGGACACAGCCTGCCTGATAAAGTCCTTGCAAAGCAATTCTCTCAGAGCATTCTTTCTTTCACATTCCACTCCTGTATCTTCAGGATAAAAACGGGACAATTACGTAACTGTGACTTCTCTGCGATTAATTATGGGAGGAAACATTGCTTTCATTGTTGCCTACGACTTTGCAGAGCATTTAAAGCAAGCTTTTGCACTTAGAGCTTACTTTAATTTACTTCGTGATTAATAAACTTCTATGGCAACATATTTTAAAGAAATCATGTATGACTTTTCTGAAAGTTAGTAAACTTTTTTTGTTCTCTAAAGAACTCAAAATGAGTTTGAATAGGGCACACATAACGTATCAATTTGCCATTACTCCCATCCGTCAAAACACCATTCTACCTTCTCTATGAATGTGAATGCTTTAGGTAACTCACGTAAGTGGAATCATAGAGTATTTTTCTTTTGAACTGGCTTATATCATTTAACATAATGTCCCCAAGGTTCATCCATGCTGCCTCCTGTTCAGAATTTCCTGGTTTTAAGTCTATTAATCTGTAAACTGATGTACTTGATAATGTGTTTTATTTTTTATTTTTATTATTTTTAAAGTTTATTAATCTATTTTTTTAATATGAAATTGTCAAATTGGTTTCCATACAACACCCAGTGCTCATCCCAACAGGTGTCCTCCTCGATGCCCATCACCCACCCTTTCCTCCCTCCCACCCCCCCATCAACCCTCAGTTTATTCTCAGTTTTTAAGAGTCTCTTATGGTTTGCCTCCCTCCCTCTCTAACTTTTTTTTCCCCTTCCCCTCCTTCATGGTCTTCTGTTAAGTTTCTCAGGATCCACATAAGAGTGAAAACATATGGCATCTGTCTTTCTCTGTAGGACTTATTTCACTTAGCATAACACCCTCAAGTTCCATCCATGTTGCTACAAAGGGCCATATTTCATTCTTTCTCATTGCCCCGTAGTACTCCATTGTGTGTATAAACCACAATTTCTTTATCCATTCATCAGTTGATGGACATTTAGTCTCTTTCCATAATTTGGCTATTGCTGAAAGAGAATGTTGAAGTCTCCATTTGTAATTGTGGATTTATCTATTTTCTCCTTTCAATTCTATCAGTTTTTGTTTTATATATTTGAAGCTCTGTTGCTAGCTGTATACAGTTCAGGATTGTTATGTCTTCTTAGTGAATTGACAATTTTGTTATTATGTAATTTACTTCTTTTTTTTTTTTTAATTTTTTTTTCAACGTTTATTTATTTTTGGGACAGAGACAGAGCATGAACGGGGGAGGGGCAGAGAGAGAGGGAGACACAGAATCGGAAACAGGCTCCAGGCTCCGAGCCATCAGCCCAGAGCCCGACGCGGGGCTCGAACTCACGGACCGCGAGATCGTGACCTGGCTGAAGTCGGACGCTTAACCGACTGCGCCACCCAGGCGCCCCTGTAATTACTTCTTTATACTTGTTCATTTTCCTTGTTCTGAAGTCTATTTTGTCTAATTAATATGGCCACTCCAGATTTATTTTGGTTATTAGTTTTTGCATATGTATCTTCTTCCATCCTTCTTTCTACCTATTTGTATTATTCAAAGTGGACTTCTTACAGATAGTATATAATTGGATCTTTATTTTTAACTAAAATGACACTGTATTTTAACTGGTGTTTACAGAACATTTCCATTTAATGTAATTGCTGATATGGTTGGACTTAACACTTTATTATTTTTTTCAGTTTGTCCCTTTTTCTTCATATCTCAGTTTCTCCTTTTCTGGTTTCTTCTGGATTATTTGAGTATCTTTTAGTTTACTATTTTAACTTATCTTTTGGCTTTTTATACTATATACTTTGCATAATATTTGTAATGATTGCTCTAAGGATTAAAATATACTTAACTTTGATAATCCACTTATTAATATTTTATTATTCTAAATAAAATCTAGGAAACTTTCAATCTTATAGGCTACATTACACACTTTATGTTGTAATTATCTATTTACATTATATAATTACATTATGTAATTATACATAAATGTATTACATTTATGTACACTGAAAATCCTACCATTTAATGTCATATTGTTTATTGCAACCATTATACATATTTTAAACGTTTATTTATTTGAGAGACCACGTGAGCGGGGAGATAGAGAGGGAGATAGAGAATCCGATGCAGGCTCAGTGCTGTCAGCACAGAGCTTGATGTGGGGCTCAAACTCACAAACCGTGAGATCATGACCTGAGCTGAAGTCGGATGCTTAACCGAGTCACTCAGGCGCCCCAACCGTTGTACATATTTTAAAGAACTACACAAGAGTAGAACTACTTAAATTTCTACTCAAGAGGAGTAGTACAGTGTTATATTTACCCATATATTTCCTATTTCTGGTGCTCTTCCTTTACTCCTAAAATTTCAAGTTTCCTTCTGGTATTATTTCCCTTAGACCTGAAGAATTCCTCTAGCATTTCTTTTAGGGCAGGTGTATTGGCAATAAATTCTCTTAATTTCCCTTTATCTGAGACTTTATTTTGCCTTCATCATTGAATATTTTCACAGAATATAGAAATCAGGGTTGATGTTTCTTCTCTTTCAGCATTTAAAACATTTTCTAAGTTGTTCCATTGCTTTCTATCTCCATGATTTCTGCTGAGCAACTCATGATATTTTGATCATTTTGCTTCTATACGTAGTGTGCCATTTTTCTTTTTCCAAGTTTTTCTTTAATTTGAAGCAGTTTGATTACAATGCATCTGGACAGTTTTTTGTTTATTTCAGTTTACTTTCTTTGGGATTTATGGAACTTCTTGAATCTTTATAATCATGTTTTTGACAGGTCATCCTATATTTCTCACAATATTTATCTGCACCAATCTCTTTCTCCTCTCTTTCTGGGACTCCAAACACATGTACGTTATACCTTTTTCTCTTTTTTTAAATTCCAGTGTAGTTAACACACAGTGTTATATTAGTTTCAGGTGTACAATACAGTAATTCAACAGTTCTATATATTACTCAGTGCTCATCAGGATAAGTATACTCTTAATCCCCTTCACCTATTTCACCCATCCCCGCCGACCCATCTCCCCTCTGGTAACCATCTGTTTGTTCTCTATAGTTCAGTCTTTTTTGGGTGTTCTTTTCCCCCCACCTTTGTTGGTTTTGTTTCTTAAATTCCACATGAATGAAATCATATGGTATGTCTTTCTCTGATTGACTCATTTCACTTAGCATTATACTCTCTAGATCCATCCGTGTTGTTGCAAATGGCAAGATTTCATTCTTTTTTATGGCTGAATACTCCTCCATTGTATATATACACCACATATACTTTGTCCATTCATCTGCTGATGGACAGTTGGACTGTTTCCATAGTTTGGCGATTGCAAATAATGCTGCAATAAACACAGAGATGCATATATTGCTTTGAACTAGTGTTTTCCTATTGTTTGGGTAAATATCCAGTAGTGCGATTCCTGGATTGCACATGATAGTTCTATTTTTAATTTTTTGACCTCAGGTATGTTATACCTTTGATACTGTTCCATAAGTACATGAGACTCTGATAATTTTTTTCTCTGTCGCTCAAATTGGATAATACATGTTGATATTGGTTAAGTTCACTGACTCTTTCCTCTATCATTTCCATTCTACAACTGAGCCCATCTACTGAATTTTTTCACAATTATTGCAGTTTTCAGTTTGTACATTTCCATTTGGTCCCCTCTCCTCTGAAATATGCTTTATTTTTACTTAGAAATATGCATTTTTAAGTGTATAGGTGAGTAGTGTTAAATACATTCACATTGTTGTGCAATCAATCTTCAGAACTCTTTTCATCTTGCAAAACTGAAACTCTATACCCATTAAACAACTCCCCATTCCCTACTGCCCCCATGGTTCTTTCTTATAGCTTCTATTTCTCTAGAGAATTTCTACCTTTCCATTCATTTCAAGAGTATTCTCTCTACTTCTTGAAGCTGGGCTATAATAGCTGTTTTATTATTTATTTTATTTTATTTTATTTTTGGGACAGAGAGAGACAGAGCATGAACGGGGGAGGGGCAGAGAGAGAGGGAGACACAGAATCGGAAACAGGCTCCAGGCTCTGAGCCATCAGCCCAGAGCCCGACGCGGGGCTCGAACTCACGGAGCGCGAGATCGTGACCTGGCTGAAGTCGGACGCTTAACCGACTGCGCCACCCAGGCGCCCCTATAATAGCTGTTTTAAAGTCATTGCCTGATAAGTCTAACACTTGAGCCATATTGAGGTTTGTTTTTCTTGCGAGTTGTTGAGATTTTTATATTGTACGTGACTTTTTAAAAGATACTAAATGGTAGGGCCAGCACCAGAACTAGTCTGTTAACTCTGTCCAGTGCTCTTTGAAGTGACCCATGGAGCCTTAATTGTATGCACATCACATTCATATTTCAATTAATGATCAGGCAAGTCATAATTAGAAGATTGCCTTTGGAGCCAAAGTGAAGGCTTTTTAGTGCTATTTCTGCATATCATCATTTCAGGTAGAAATCTTGAGCTGAGTGAACAATTATCCTTTCCTCCTACTACAATGAATACTAGATGTCACGAACAATGATAGCCCTTCCTGTTCCCATTTGGATATTCCTCTTGGCAAAAATGATACTCAGTGATAAAACACACACACCACACGCCGAGGCAACCAAGATTCAGTGGGTGAATTCCAAAATCCCCTTTCAACCCCAAATCTGTAAGTCACTCAGCATGTTCAGTCACTGGCAAGCCATGAAGAAAGGTATTTTAGGAAAGTAAACATCACAGATCTGAGATAATAAGAAAAGGTAGAGGAATGGTAGGTGGCATGTAAGGGTGATAAGTACAGGCAGGAGCAAAGGACATCACTTAAGTTATGAATTATTCACTAAAAGAGAAAAAAGGGAAACACATGAGGAAATGGAGAAAGAAAGGATAGATACATTCAATGGACATTTTAATCATTAATTCACACAGCCATGTGTACAAGAATCTTGGTTCATTAAGTGTGATAGTCCAGAGTTGATTAAATCTTCTCACTTCTTTACTGTGGGGGAATATGAACACCAGCAAGTGCTTCCATCCCTACGACAGGAATATATTTTTTCATCTAGACGTTTAGTTAAAAGTTCAAGGATAATCTGCTCAATCTGTTTAATGTAGCCAACAAATAAACTGTATATGCCACATCTTCTAGATCAACTTGCACATCTATGTTTTAACAAGGGAATTTAGAACTCAGCTAAAAACCAAAAAGTACTGGACCATTATAACATTTTCCCAGTTGTGGGATTTAAGAGAATTTTTATTTGCTAAGAAGTAAAGACTCACCTATTTGTGTCCCATCAGGATTTCTTTAACAACTCAACAGGTTTAATCCTAAACAATTTGGGACTATAAGGATCTGTCATTATCATTAGTATACTTATCCCCAGTAGTATCTAGTTTTATTCCATTCCCCCAAAACTGTCAAAATTTCCATATCACTTTATATACATTTTAACACTAACTCTAGACTCATCATTGAAAGACTTTATTCATGTAAACACTAAGATTTCATCAAGTTTATAACATGGTAATGAGAAGGCACTTCTCTTATTTCTCTTTACCAACCCAAATTTTTTATCTTTGTTTCAGTTAACAATCTCCCTTTCAAATTTATGATGTTACTGAATCTATAGATTGTGAAAAACGTTCTGTATGTAATTCAGGTATTTCGCTAATTCAGATGCATATGTGAATATACTGCTCCAGCTAGGATGAACCAGTCAAGTCCTTTATTTCTAGGAAGCCCCACGTATTTATATATTGTACAAACCTTCAGCACTTTCATGAAACCAGATCAATCACCTGTACTGCCATCAAAGTTGCCACCAAGCTTGTAGCTCCTTCTGAATAAAGTGAAGCTGCCATCCCAGACAGAAATGACTGCACGGAGTAGTTGCTTGATCCAAGGGTTGCTACTTTTCAGGCTAGTCAGCAGCCTATGAGGTGGTCCAAGACAAGAACTACCCAACAGGAATAATCATGACAAACTGAGCCAATCAGGTCAGCCTCCTTGGGACAGCTGAAGAACAAAGGAAGAAATTGGTAGTGGGCACAGAAATGAGGACACCCCTGGAGAGAAGGCAATAAGTATAAGTGATGGAAAATCAGAGGCCAGGGAACAGAGAGAAAACAGAACAGAAAGGAAGTCAAAAGTAACAGAAACAAAGACAGAAAGAAGCTGATTCCCTGTAATGGTGGAACAGCCGCCAAGTAGGGAAAAACGAAAGCCCACAGCTGATGAAATGATAAACAAAAGAGAACTGTATATGCTGTGTTCTGAAATTATTCCAACTTATCATCTTCTGTTAGCTCAGGTTATGCTGTTTCTGTTGCAGTTTCAATGTTTCCTCAAGTGTCTTTCTGCTCTTGCAACTTGAGTCTACCACTATTAACTAAATTACATTTATTCATTTATGCACAGATCAGTAAGTCTATGCAACATTGCTATTCTGAAGGGATCATTTTAATTTCAAAAGGTCTTAACTGTGGTTGGGCATTTATGTAACATTTTATTTCTTCAATTTTGGTGCTAGTAACTGAATTACCTGAATATAATGAGGTGCCTTAAATTGGCTACCTACACTCACCTACCACTAATAAATATATGTTTATATGTTTATATTTAAATCAGATGCCTTGCAATCCCTGGTACTTACCTCTGTATTTAAGTTAAATTTCTTTTTTTTTTTTATTTTATTTAAAAAAAATTTTTTTTTTTCAACGTTTATTTATTTTTGGGACAGAGAGAGACAGAGCATGAACGGGGGAGGGGCAGAGAGAGAGGGAGACACAGCATCGGAAACAGGCTCCAGGCTCCGAGCCATCAGCCCAGAGCCTGACGCGGGGCTCGAACTCACGGACCGCGAGATCGTGACCTGGCTGAAGTCGGACGCTTAACGACTGCGCCACCCAGGCGCCCCTTAAGTTAAAATTTTCAACTTGCTCCTTCCTATAAATAAGGAATTGCGTTTTGTCACTGAGAGAGAACATGAACTCAAAAACTTTTTGATTCAGACCTCACTCTAAGGTCTCTACCTGACATAGGAGTGACTGTTCTAGGAGCATTAATACTGCAAGTATAAGTTACACTACGGCCAACCAGTGACCAGAATTAATTCACATAGGGACCTGTTTATCTGTTGTTTAAAAAGTGTCCATTAATTCTTAGATTAATTTCTGACTAAGGCCATCATGGTTTTTTGTACCTGCAAAAAAAGAACATTTGAGAACCTAGCTTGTGTACTAATACCAAAGCCACTGATTGCTGGAAAACCGTAGTGCTCAAGGTCTTGAAACAGAGACGGTGCTTGGGAATATTTTCATTATCTCCTTTCCTAATTATGCTATACATTGGTTTGATTATTTAGAATATTATTAACTGTTATTATTATTTGAATAAAATATTTAGAATATTATTAAAATACCATTATGACAAAAAGCTTAAGGACAGTTTGAGGTATTGCACATGCTCTTTATAGATATTCTTTTAAGTCTCACAATACAAAAATACAACTTTAAATGTCTTCTTTTGCCTGATAGTCTGTTAAAAAGAAATACAAAGAGTTTGGAGAAATTAAAGGCTCACTGTTATCTGCAGAAGTGGCTTCTTCTGATAAGAATTTGAAGGCATTATGGCCATGCTTCTCAGAACTCAATTCTTTTTCTTTAAAGTTTTCTCTATGTACTTTCTGCTTAATTTTTCTGTGAAACAAAAACTGCCTAAAAATAAAGTCTGTCTAAAAAAATGAATCCAGGGGTGCCTGAGTGGCTCAGTTGGTTAAGCGTCTGACTTCGGATCAGGTCATGATCTCATGGTTTGTGGGTTCAAGCCCTGTGTGGGGCTCTGTGCTGACAGCTCCAAGCCTGGAGCCTGCTTTGGATTCTGTGTCTCCCTCTCTCTCTGACCCTCCCTCGCTTGCACGTGCTCTATCCCAAAAATAAATAAACGTTTAAAAAATGTTTGTTTTTTTTTTAATTTTTTTTTTCAACGTTTATTTATTTTTGGGACAGAGAGAAACAGAGCATGAATGGGGGAGGGGCAGAGAGAGAGGGAGACACAGAATGGGAAACAGGCTCCAGGCTCTGAGCCATCAGCCCAGAGCCCGACGCAGGGCTCGAACTCACGGACTGCGAGATCGTGACCTGGCTGAAGTCGGACGCTTAAACCGACTGCGCCACCCAGGCGCCCCTAAAAATGTTTTTTAAATGAATCTAGATTTAGGTCTTACACCCTTTACAAAAATTAACTCAGAGGGATCATAAACGTGATGTAAATGCAAAGCTATAAATCTCCCAGAAAATAAGAGAAAACCTAGATGATCTTAGTATGCCAGTGACTTTTCAGACCTAACAGCAAAGGCACCATCCATGAGAAAAACAACTGATAAGCTGGACTTCATTAAATTAAAAACTCCTGCTCTGCAAAAGACATAATCAAGAGAACGAGAAGACAAGTCATAGACTGGGATAGCATATTTGCAAAAGGCACATCTGATAAAGGGCTATTATCCAAAACATGCAAAGAACGCTTAAAACTCAACAAAAAGACGAACAACCCAAGTAAAAAATGAGCAGAAGGACTGAGCAGATACCTCCCCAAAGATATACACGTGGCATATAAGCATACGAAAGATGAGCAGCATCCTGTCACCAGGAAAACTGCAACTTAAACAATGAGGGCATCTGGTGGTTTAGGCTGTTAAGCGTCCCAGACTCTAGATTTTGGCTCAGGTCAGGTGTGAGCCATGCTTGGGATTCTCTCTCTCCATCTCTCTATCTGCCCTCCCAACTCATGCGTGCGCTCTCTCTCTCAAAAATAAACTTAAAAACAAACAAACAAACAAAAAAATGAGATACTACTAAATGCTTATCAGAATGGCCCAGATCCAAAATAGTGACAACATCAAATGTCAGTGAGGACGGGAACTAAGAGGAACTCCAATTCAATTCTGGGAGGAATGCAAAATGGTTCCACCGCTTTGGAAGACAGTTTGGCAGTTGAAACTAAATATATTCTTACCATCCAATCCAGCAATTGCACTGTGGTAGTTATCCAAATGAACTTAAAACTATGTCCACACAAAACCTGGATGTGGATGTTTATAGCAGCTTTATTCATAGTTGGCAAAGTTTGGAAACATGGTATTCTTCAGCAGGTGAATGGATAAAAACTATGGTATACCCAGATACTGGAAATATTATTGGTGCTAAAAAGAAATGAGCTGTCAAGCTGTGAAAAACATGGAAAAAATTTGAATACATATTACTAAGAGAGAAAAGCCTATCTGTAAGGCTATATGATCTCAACTATGTAACATTCTGGGAAGGCAAAACTTATAGATACAGTAAAAAGATTAGTGGTTTCTAGGGACTGGAGGTGAGGAAGGGTAGAATAGGCAAAGCACAGAGGATTTTTAGGGCAGTGAAACTGTCGTGCATGATACTACAATGCTAGATACACGTCATTATGCATTGGTCCAAAACGCACAGAGTATACAACACCAAGAGCGAACCCTAATGTATACACATGAGCTTTAAGTGAAAATGAAGTGCCAATGTAGGGTCATCGATTATAACACATATGCCACTCTGGTGGGGGATGTTGATAATGGGGGAGGCAGTGCTTGTGTGGGGGCACAGAGTATAGAGGAACTCTGTATTATCTGCTCAATTTTGCTGTGAGCCTAAAACTGCTCTAAAAATAAAGTTTATTTAAAAAATAATTACATTCCCTGGACCCTAAGCCACACCTACCAAATCAGACAGAAACTTGGAAAAGGATTGTGATCTAAGGAATAAGATTTTTAGCAAATGGCTTTGGAGACAAGATTAATAATGTGTGGGGAGAGGTGAGAAAGGAAAAGGGACAGAAAATGAGAAGACAGGAGGCGGAAATTAACAATGACTGACCAATCCGTGTCCCAACCTTAGAGATTCAGATTCAGATTCAGTACAAGGAGAGTGGAGCCTAGAAATATGCATTTGAAAAGTTCCTGAGGTGATTCTCATAAAGGGAGGGACAGCCATGATCCAGTGAGGGAGCTTCAGGGAAGGAAGGTTTAAGATAAAGGAAGCAAAATACTATGCAATATTTTTTTTCTGTAATTTATTTTTTTTTAATTAATATCCAAGTTAGTTACCACATGGTGCAACAATGATTTCAGGAGTAGATTCATTATTGCCCCTTACCCATTTAGCCCTTCCTCTCCCACAACCCATCCAGCAATCCTCTGTTTGTTCTCTATATTTAAGAGTCTCTTATGTTCTGTCTCCCTCACTGTTTCTATATTATTTTTGCTTCCCTTCCTTTATGTTCATCTGTATCTTAAAGTCCTCATATAGTGAAATCATATGATATTTGTCTTTCTCTGACTAATTTTGCTTAGCATAACACCCTCTAGTTCCATCCACGTAGTTGCAAATGGCAAGATTTCATTCTTTTTGATTGCTGAGTAATACTCCATTATATATATATATATATATATATATATATATATATATATACACACACACACACACACCACATCTTCTTTATCCATTCATCCATTGATGGACATTTGGGGTCTTTCCATACTTTGGCTATTGTTGATAATGTTGCTATAAATACTGGGGTGCATAAACACTGGGGTCCCTTGGAAACAGCATACCTGTATCCCTTGGATAAATACCCACTAGTGCAATTGCTGGGTCATAGGGTAGTTCAATTTTTAATTTTTTGAGGAACCTCCATACTGTTTTCCAGAGTGGTTGTACCGGTTGTTATGTAATATTTCTGATATAGAAATAAACTGTTCTGAATGTCCAGAAAAAAACAATATAGTCAAAGGCAATGAAGGGAGAATCTGAGCAAAGGACAAAACAACCAGAGAAAGGATTCTTCCTTCCAAGCTCAATAATTATTTCTGCAAGAAGAGAGCCCTGCTGTGTGTCTCATGAAGTCATGTAGGTGCGCATTCTTCACCATGATTTCGTGGACACAAGGCAGACGACTTCAGGAATGTAGTCCCAAAACAGATTAGGGAACAAATATCTAACATGCCAATTAGCAGACAGTCCACATTTTCTAATGCCACCATACAAATCATTTATTACGAACAGAAAAAAAAAAACTGGAGGGCCTTTGGGATAAAACATCAGTTCATCCACTGGGTAAGAAAAAAGTGGATTTTTTAAAGATGATGATCAAAATCTATCAAGTCAGTAAGCGTGCCCATGAAGCAAGATCTATAACTGGGATAACCATATAACGTATTATCCCAAACAGGACATTTTTGAGTGAAAGAGACTTTTAATACTATGCCGGGAAAAAGGTATAGACCAATACTGTCCGAACCAAACCAGAAAGGATATCCTTGTGATGGCAATACGTCTCGGGGCATAATAAACCTAACAAATATCATATATACTAACTGCACAATGTGCCAAAGAGGAATTCACCTTAGTTATAAAGTTAGAAACCACAGATGGTATTAATTCAAGCTCCTTTCCTCTCTACCATATCCTTGGTGTGAAACATCAAACGGCACTTTTATAATTACATAGCCCAGCAGTATTAATATTGATCTTGGAACTTAGTAAAGGTCAACATTAATTTGTGTACCCACATTGGATTTCAATCTAGCCTTTACTCTGGAATTCATGCAGTGGGCACGGTTTCACACAGCCCCATTACACTACAACCATGACAACAGGCTCAAACTTAAATGAACTGCCAGAATAATTTGTTTTTTAAGATTTTAAGATATAGTATACTTTCTTATGGATCTTGACCCCTTAGTAAAATGGTGCCTCGATTGTGAAAGAGTCTTTTCCTTGAGTTTCTATCTGGAAGGGTTTGGTTTTCCTTCTCTTTCAACAAACACTTATGGGGAGTCTACAGTATATGCCACAAGGAGAGAGGGAGCATACACTTGTCATCCAAAGAAAAATATCATTGAGTCAACTGTAATCACCAAGACTAGTGGCTCACCAACCTGACTGCACATGAGAATTTCTGGTGGGGGGGCTTTAAAAAGACAATCCTGTGTTGGGGGCACCTGGGTGGTCACTAGGTTGAGGTCCGACTTCTGATTTCGGCTCGGGTCATGATCTAATGGTTCCTGGGACTGAGCCCTGTGTTGAGCTCTATGCTGAGCATGGAGCTTGCTTGGGATTCTCCCTCCCTCTCTGCTCCTCCCCTGCTCACATGGGCTTTCGGGCCTCTCTCTCTTACAAAAAAAAAAAAAAAAAGTTAAAAAAATTACATTAAAAATTCTGACTTACTACATAAAAACTGTACATGAACATTCATAGCAGAATTACTCATAAAGCCAAAGAATGGAAACGACCCAAATATGCATCAGCTGATGAATAAATAAAATGTAGTATAAAGCAAAACAGTTTTCAATAATAAAAAAGAATAAGATACTGTTGCATGCTACCACATGAATGAACGTTGAAAACAATATGCTAAATGAAAGCCAGATACAAAAGATTCCATATATGGTATGATTCCATTCATATTAAATGTCCAAAAAGGAAAATCTGTAGTGAAGAAAGCAGATTATGGCTATCTAGAACTAAGGATTTTGGGGGAGGAAAGAAGAGAGACTGCTAATGGGTACAGGTTTCTTTTTTTAGAGTAATGATAATGTTCTAAAATTGACTGTAATCATCAGGGAAATAGAAATGAAAACTACAATAAGGTATCACTTTATACCTGTTAAAATGGTTATTATAAAAAAGATGAGTAATAACAAGCATTGGTGAGGACATAGGGAAAAGTGAACTCTTGTACACTATTGGTAGGAATATAAGCTGGTACAGCTGTTATGCAAAACAGTACGGAGGTTTCTCAAAATATTAAAAACAGAGGGACGCCTGGGTAACTCAATCAGTTAGGCATCTGAGTCTTGATTTCAGCTCAGGTCATGATCTCGTACTTCATGATTTTGAGCCCAGCTCATGCGGACAGTACAGAGTCTGCTTGGGATTCTTTCTCTCCCCTCTCTCTGCCCCTTCCCCACTCAAGCCTGCACTTATATGCTCTCTCCCAAAGTAAATAAATCAACTTAAAAAAAATTAAAAACAGAACTACCACATGATCCAGCAATTCTAGTGCTGGGTATGTATCGAAAGGAAATGAAGTTAGTATCTGGAGGACATTAGAATTGTATCCGTAAGTTTGGTATCTGGAGTATGTACCCAATCAACTGCATTTTTCCTGACAATCTTCATGGCATCTGTACAGTCTTCATGACTGGGACTCTGCCACAACTTTCCCTCAGTAACCTGATTAGGAATGGGCCTCATCTGGAAATGCAGTTCAGCAGTGCTGGCCTTCTCCCAAACTTGGAGCAGGCCTCTTGCAAACTGGCTGGCCAGCTGATATCAAGAATCTACCTTGCAATAATCCACATTGTCACCTTCCAACCCTGTGTACTGCCACTGCTGGGACACACGCTCCTGGAGCCCATACCTGCTTCAATGCTGACGCTGGTCTGGCCAAGCCAGAGATGGCCCGAAATATCCATCTGGACATTACCAGTGATTGCTGGTCCCTGCAGCTCCCTCAGGCATGGGATTCTTCCTGGATCCATCTCCTTTTCTTGCTGGCCTGCCAGTAAGGTTATAGCACTACCTTGAAAATCTTGTTAGAAAGATTATGAAACATTCAAAATCCTATTGAGTAGTCAAACACTATTTAAAAGTATGTTCTTTTAAAATTTAGATAGTAAATTCCGATAAACTCTGTTTGAGACATTCTTGAGAATTTCACTGTGTTAATATTCTGAAGGGATTATGGAATCAATCAAATGGTATCATATTCTAACTTCAAAAAGGCTGGGAACCAGGGGGCTAAAATGTGAGTGACTCAAAAGTGTAGCAACCACACAATCCTCAGCTTGGGGAGACTATAATGACTTCTGGTCCAGGGGTCATTGTGAGGGCTACTGTAAGAAATAAACTAAAGAAGGAATTAGAAATAGTTCTGCCAAATGCGGGGGAAGACATTAACAAGCAGGAATAATAAATAGGTGGGAAACAGAACGGAGAGCCTTCGTGCAAGATCATATACTTAGAAACAAAAACACATGGATATGAGAAGCCAGGTAGTAAGTGCTGTGAAAACTCAGGGACTCAGTCGAACACATGTCCACCCTAAACGGGCAAGGAGGCAGTGTTGTCAAGTATCAACAAAGCTAAATACTTTGATTCTGGGGAGATGATACACTTTCTATACTGATTAACAGAGGATCCCAATCACTAAGTTCAGTTCTGTGTATATGGGTGGAGAAGCAACCTGGTTCCATAACTAAACCTAAAAAGTACCAACTGCCAAACAGGGAGAACCCCAAAATTCAACAAAAAAAATCAAAATTTATAGCACGTATTCATTAAATGTTTATTACCTGAATGCATGACAAATAATTTCATCCAACAATTTCTAAATTGCTTAAAACTGTGACGCATTTAACTTTTCAAATTTCATATCATCTTATTCCTTCTGTGCTCTACTTCTAAAAGCCTGATGATCTTTTCTATTTCTTATCAAAAATTCTTATGCTTATAGTGAATAAACTGGTAGCATTATAAAATTATTTAGTTCAAATGGAAAGGTACACCTTCTGCTAGACATCTCACTCAGCTGCAATTAATCTGAACTGGAACAAATAAAAATATGAATTAAATTTTTATGTCACTCTCTGAAAGTTCTGGAACTATATTTTACCACGTTAGGTTTCATTTAGGAGGTGTGATTTTATGTGAAGCTTACTGTTCTATGAGTTTTCTAATGATAGAACAGAAGTCTTAATATTCAAAACTGTTTATACTTTGTAAGACAGCATGACAAGAACCTGGCACAGACTTTCTACACAAAAGGCCTATTTCCAATGGGAATATACCATAGTTCTGATTTATGCTCACATCACACAAAGATAGGCTGTTACTGGACAGTTGTTTTGTACAGATGGCATGTTTTAACTCTCCATGTTTTGTTCACAAGTGTAGTCTTTCGTTTTCATCAAGATGAGAAGCCTGAATTTCTTCCACGTCAAACTCGTCTCTCCACTTTTGCAGGCCTTTTGCATCATTTATCACCCATAACTTTGCAAAACACTTAGCCTTTTCCTGGAGAGAAAATAAAACATGATTTATTTTATAAATGAACTTGTTGGGGGACAATACATCTCACTGCAAGCTATAAAAGGTCTATGACTTTGGAATACCAGGCAGGGCTCTGGGGTTAGGAAGTTGTGCCAGCGCCAGCCTTCTAGTGACGCTGTTATGATCAAGGACTCAGGCTGCTGACTGCCACTACTGCCTCCAAGGAGGGGAGAGCCCAGCTTGTTCTAACTCAGGCCACAGGCTATGCTCACAGGATGAAAAGTAAACAAATTTAATAACGTAAAGCTAGCTATTGAAAGAGCAGAATGCCAACAGAACACAGACATAATTTTTCTGTAGAAGAACTGCCAGGTAAGTGTTAGGGTCTGGAGCCAGAGTACCTGAGTTCCAGTCACTGCTCCGCCACTGAATAGTTATGGGACCCTGGTTTCCTGGTTGATTTCCTACCCTTGCTTGGCCTCGTTTTCCCAAACTACGTATGGGAATAATGACAGTACCTACCTCACAAGGTTGTCGTAAGGATTCAGTTAAGGTATGTAAAGCAGGAAGAATAGTAACTGGCACTGTGTCTAGGCTGCTGCAAATGACTGCTTAGACTTGTTTCTGTGCATAGCAAGCATTCAATAAATATTAGCTACTCTAACAAGCTACACAATGCACAAGATTCCCCTTGGTTCTTTGATCTTGCCAATGGAAGTGATGTGATAAACACTTTCAGTAGAAGTAAATTAATGAAATAGTGTCCTAATAAATGATCACCCCAATGCACCTTAATAAATGATTCCACCCCAATGCAACCTCTTCTGACAATTTCTATCTTGTCCAATTATAGATTTCAAATATTAACAGTAGTGGTAAGAGTTAAACTAGTATAGTCTGTGAATTTTATTGCTCTTGCTATTATATAGGATATATAGCAGCAGTAAGTATAAACTATCATATTTTATTGCCACCTTGCAATATATGTCCCTTTGTAGTAAAGTTTTATTCTAGTTTCTCCAGGGAAAAAAGAAAAATAATAAAAGACAATAAAATAATTTTTCTTGGACTTTGCAGAGAACTAAGGGCTTATCTTTAAACTCTCATAATAAATAATTACTGTTCTAATTGGGCATTGTGGAAATGATCCAAAAGAGAGTGTCAACAGAAGAAGCTGCATGTCATTTATACTATTCCAGCACTTGGGACTTGGTCAACCACCATTTACCATTGCAAAGCGTAGAGTGCCACAGCAGAACCACAGGAGAAAGGACCTGGAGGAGTTGGCTGCACAACTACACTGTAGTACACAAGTTGGCAATTGTTTAACTAATACCAGTATTACTATTTCAGTATTTAAATTTGGTTATGATTTCCAGACTAAAAAATGTTTCTTACAGTATGGTGACCAGACAAGATTTTCTATTGACCAACAGTCTGTTCCCTCATGCCAGGGCAGTAATGTCTGTCCCGGGCAGATCAGACTCTCCACCTAGTACAGGGCTGGGGAAGGAGATGGGTGAAGAAAGAGCTTATGTCCTTTTATAACAAATCTTGTATTTGGGGGAAAAAAAGGTACAATTTATTATTTTTAATAGGATATTTTCCTAGGAATATCTTCTTTCCAAAGTATATTTATTTATATTAAGATTAGTTAATACACTGACTATATACTGGCTGGATATCAAGGGTAAAAAGTAGAATACATTCACATAAACAGTCTAGGTGACAGAAAGAAGGCAGTTTAGAATGAAAATCTTGTCACAAAAGAAGTGACAAGGGGATACTGACTACAATTACGTAGTTCTATGATACTATTATTTTCATTCATGTCCTGACAGAATTCTTAGTTTCTGAATGCAATGTAAGAATAGAAGAAGTACTCTAAAGGTTTTAAATGTCGTTCTTTTAGTAATTTGCTATATAACTGAATGTTTTAAGCAACTAACATGTTTGCACAAGTAAGGAGTTAACTTAGTTCTTTAGAAAAATGACTGAAAAACCAATTTAGCAACTCAACAGATAAAGATCTGAGCAGAGAAGGCGGACTGAATTCACATGAGCTTTTCAAAGATCTGTTTTCATTTTATTGTAATTAAATGTTTCAGAATATTTGAGAGATGTTTAAAGGTAAACCTTATGTTCATTTACAGGACAATCCTCTTCCTGCTGGACAACGTGGAAGGTTTATGAACCAAAAACTGTTAACACAATCATTCTGACCTTTTCATATTTACTAATCCTTCTAATTCTTTTGACTTGCTAGCTGCTTTCTTAAAAATTTCTTCAGGAACATCTGCTAGTTTAGCCACATTTAGTCCATAACTCCTTGCTGCAATTCCTCTGGTTATTTGATAAAGAAATGTGACAAAATCAGGGACTTGTTCTTCACCTACAAATTTAAAAAAAAAAAAAAAAAGGAGATAAAGGAAACCATGCCTGAAAGCTGAAAGTAGAAGATTAAATAAGACCTATAAGTTCTTACAACTTCAATTAAAATTTGCAATCTGAAAAAGAAACACCAAGGGGCGCCTGGGTGGCACAGTCGGTTAAGCGTCCGACTTTAGCCAGGTCACCATCTCGCGGTCCGTGAGTTCGAGCCCCACGTCAGGCTCTGGGCTGATGGCTCAGAGCCTGGAGCCTGTTTCCGATTCTGTGTCTCCCTCTCTCTCTGCCCCTCCCCCATTCATGCTCTGTCTCTCTCTGTCCCAAAAGTAAAAAAACATTGAAAAAAAAAAAAAAACACCCAAAAGCTCACCTAAAAGCGTTTTGTTGTTTTTTTTTAAGATTTTGTTTTTAAGTGATCTCTACACTCATCATGGGTCTCGAGTTTACAAAACTCGAGGTCAAGAGTCACATGCTCTACCACTGAGCCAGTCCGTGCCCCCACCTAAAAGGGTTTTTAACATGCTTTGGGGTAACGGTAAAGATTTATTTCATTTTACACTGCTGGCTAAAAAATTTGGACTCTACTGCTATTATCAGAAAGAGAATAATTCTGATACATAGTACAATATATTTCTCCTTTAAAAGAGACGAAAAAAAGTTTTTTAAGTAAAAGAATGTGCTCGCTAAATGGTCCTTGTATGTAATACACTCTGCAAAGTAAAATACATAAGACATATTTCTAAGAATGCTAAAAACAAAACAGCAAAAAACACATAAAGAAATACAACATGGTACACAGTTTAATAACAAGACTGAGAAATTCCGGTTTATTAAATATACTGGTTAACTAAGAGTTCTATATTCAAATGAATATTATTCAGTACCACTCAGCTCCCACTTAGGACTAAAGGGTTTATTGCCAGCTGTCAGGGAAGTTGTTAGCCCACAATCTTCAGCTATATCCCCTTTTGGGAGTCACCTCAGCTCAGTCCCCAGACCTGCTTCACCCGAGGTCATGTCCTTTCTAGGTAGCCTGCACCTCAATAGGTAGCTATGGGGGTTGGCAGACAGCTTCTAAGGTGGCCACCAAAGAACCCTGCTTCCTGGTGCTCATGCCCTTGTGTCATTCTATGCCCTTCAGGGTGGGCAGAACCTAATGACTTACTTCTAATGAACAAAACATGGCAAAAATGATGTGTTGTCATTTCTTTTTTTTTTTTAACTCTTATTTATTATTGAGAGACAGACACAGAGCATGAGCAAGGGAGGGGCACACAGAGAGGGGAGACACAGAATCCAAAGCAGGCTCCAGGCTCCGGGCTATCAGCACAGAGCCCGACGTGGGACTCGAACCCATGAACTGTGAGATCATGACCTGAGCCAAAGTTGGACACTTAACTGACTGAGCCACCCAGGCGCCCCATGCATTGTCATTTCTAAGATTGGATTACAAAAGACCATGTGGCCTCTGTCCTGGGCACTTTCAGTTTCTTGCTTATTTGCTCTGAGAGAAGCCAATTGCCATATGATGGGCTGCCTTATGAAGAAGCCCACGTGGAAAGAAACTGATGTCTCTGACCAAGAGCCACATGAGTAAACTTGAAAGTAGATTTTCTATGCTTGCCAGCAGTCATGTAAGAGGTCTGGGAAGTAAACTCCCCCCAGTCAAACCTTGAAGTGATGACTGACCTAGCCAACCTTGATAATAGTCTTGTGAGAAACCATGAGGTTGAAGTGTCCATCTAAGCTGTCCCTGGATTCCTCACCCAGAGAAATGATCAGATGATAAATGTTTACTGTTTTAAGCTATGCTGTGGGGTAACCCATGAAAATATGTTTGTTATGTGACAACAGCTAACTAATAAGGAGTAGAAAGGTCACACTCCCTCTCCCCAGGTTGAGGTAACTCTGATGGACCAATCCCATCTCACAGCTCTCTATAAGGGTGGCTGAAGCCAGCCCGGTCCTACCCAATCCAGCCCTCAGGTGTTGATCATGAGAGCACTCCCAATCAACACCTGGCACAGAAATCTCAGAATCTGCTCCCTGAGGAACCCAGTCTACCACACAAATACATGCACATAAATTAAAAACTTCTAAAGAACTGGAATATAATAAAGTACAAAAATATAAAGATAAAGCTGCACAGTTTAATCTTTGATAACTCTAAAGCACCTCAAGATTATGCAGATTTTATTATGAAATTCAATCTAATTTGCACTGTGTTGCCAAAATGCCCAAAATGAACCAGATTTTTAATGATTTCTGAGACCCTATGTTTACTAAAACTTATTGTAATTTTATCAAGAGCTTTTTCTCATATATTATGTCATTTGAGAAATGTGTATGCTTTATTCTTTTATCAGCTAACAACTAAAAAGCATAACCAAGAAAAAGGATAATGGAATATTCTTTAACCTCCTGGAAGAATTCAGCAACAAATAACACTGTTCTAAGGCTGAAAGTGGGAGGTGGAAAGAATGCTGGCACTCTCAGGAATACAGACTAAAATTCTCATTACAAAGCACTAAGAATACCTTTTGACTCCAAATAAAACTCAAGGAACACAAAGAGCAGGTGAGGAGGTGGGTGGAAATAGACTAGGAAAGAAGCATGAAGAAACCAGTGCCTGCTAACCTGGGTACTTTTTTGTTACTCTTTGCTGCTCACATGACCACAAGTGAAGTAAACAGCAGCAGGCATTCAAAAAAGCAAACTCTTCTCATCCTTAAAACAAAAAGTCTTTATCACTTCCACTGGCTTAGTGCTAACTAAAGTCCCTACCTCAAGCCTCTACTCCATAACCTAGCCTCCATGCTAGTCCTTGTCATTCATCTGTCTGTCCATTCATTATCCATCCACCCATCCATCCATCCATCCATCCATCCATCCATCCATCCATCCTATCCTTTCCTGAAAGCCTACTAAATGTCACAAAACCCCCATAGTTAAAATTTGCTTTGCTGATGGCTTTTTTTCTTCATATATATGGCTATACAATGCTTTTTATATCTAATATAGCTATACATTTTATAGCTGTATTATATATTAATATATATTAAATAAATTATTATTAATATTAATTGATATATATTAATGTTTGTATAAATTAGAGTAAGATAAAGATTTACAAATATATAAATATAAAACATTTAAATAAAAATATATGGGGCGCCTGGGTGGCGCAGTCGGTTAAGCGTCCGACTTCAGCCAGGTCACGAGCTCGCGGTCCGTGAGTTCGAGCCCCGCGTCAGGCTCTGGGCCGATGGCTCAGAGCCTGGAGCCTGTTTCCGATTCTGTGTCTGCCTCTCTCTCTGCCCCTCCCCCGTTCATGCTCTGTCTCTCTCCCAAAATAAATAAACGTTGAAAAAAAAAAAAATTAAAAAAAAAAAATTAAAAAAAAAAAATAAATAAAAAAAAATAAAAAATAAATAAAATATATTTTATAGCTATATTATAAAATATTATATTGCTCTAAATAAGTTAACGTATCTCAGTACAAACAGGTGCTGAATTTGTCATCATATACTGGTCTCTACCGTAGTACTCATTATGGTAGTTTTCACACCATCAAGGTAAATAATGTGACCACTCTTCCATAATCACATTAGGGAGTTTTTATAGTTATGTTGTACATCAATACTGTCCTTCACGCCTCTTAGAGAGAAAGGGGAAAGAGTGTGTGTGTGTGTGTGTGTGATGGCAATGTGGAGGCAAGAGAGCTAGATGGGAGAGAAGACAATAAATAAAAGTGCTTGGCTGCTAGGAATTTACCCAAGGGATACAGGAGTACTGATGCATAGGGGCACTTGTACCCCAATATTTACAGCAGCACTCTCAACATTAGCCAAACTATGGAAAGCGCCTAAATGTCCATCAACTGATGAATGGATAAAGAAATTGTGGTTTATATACACGATGGAGTACTACGTGGCAATGAGAAAGAATGAAATATGGCCCTTTGTAGCAACGTGGATGGAACTGGAGAGTGTGATGCTAAGTGAAATAAGCCATACAGAGAAAGACAGATACCATAGGTTTTCACTCTTATGTGGATCCTGAGAAACTTAACAGGAACCCATGGGGGAGGGAAGGGGAAAAAAAAAGAGGTTAGAGTGGGAGAGCCAAAGCATAAGAGACTCTTAAAAACTGAGAACAAACTGAAGTTTGATGGGGGTGGGTGATGGGTATCGAAGAGGGCATCTTTTGGGATGAGCACTGGGTGTTGTTTGGAAACCATTTTGACAATAAATCTCATATATTAAAAAATTAAAAAAGATAAAACTGCTTGGTGGGACTTCACTTATAAGCTATAACCATTTCCTAAAAGGATACTACTGAGAAGTTTATGTGACATTGCTTAGAGTCAGTGAAAGTAATAATTCATGTTCCTGCTTGTTACAAGGGAACTTAACAAAATTTGTTTGAAAGCCAAATTTCTCTAGGCAGTTATTAAAGAGATGCGTGCTGATCAAATAGTTTCTGAAGTCACTTTTGGGACAGATTCATAAAATTTAGAGGTGGATGAAGTTAGGTAACTTTTCCAAGAATTTATAGACTAGAATAAAAATACACGTTTCTTACTACCAGTTAATTGCTTCATCTACCTCACTATGGGAAATTAGAACACAGTATCTTAGAAGCCACCCAAAAGGCCTTTGGGGCACTTGACTGATGACCTATGCAATGGCCTCTAATTTAGACAGCAGAGGAGTTAGGTTAGAGGTAATGGATGAAACACAAATGTAGCAGGAACAACACTGGAAGTAATCAGACAATGGAGTAATGCTTCAACATGTTGAGTGAAAGCTACTTTCAACCCCAAATTCCTAGCTAAATAATAAATCAAGTATGAAGGGATACTGAAGACATTTTCATTCCTGCAAAATCTCCATTTACCTCCTTAAGTTGTATTATTAGTAGGGCATCCAAAATCTTTTCCAACCCCAAGAAAACCCTGATTTTATATGGAATTAACTCAAGGAATAATGTCCTCATACCAAGCTCCAAAAATTGATCCTGGTTAATCTAGGCTAATCAAAGTCATCCTTGCCATTCTCACTTCTAGGAACTGGTTTAAGAATGAGCATGTGATTCAATTCTGAAAAGGAGATGGGACAGTGATGAGAAGCCAGTGAGCATATGAGAAAAGTTCTCTTGCTCCTAAGTCACAGGAAATGCTGGTCCCTTTGGACAGTGTCAGTTCTGGGTTTGATACATGAAAGAGCCACAGCCACCCTGTCACTAGCCTGATGATAAAGCCAACAAGGCAGAAAAACAGAGCCTAGAGAATTGCAAAGAAGAGGAGCTGAAGCCCACTCTTCCTCTAAGGTTCCTGTAATGTGAGATTATTTACATTCTTGTGAGTGGAGCCCTTGTGAATCCAAGCGTTCTTTTACTGGCAATCAAATGCACAGAAGGTGGGATAAGAGAATTCCTAGGATGCTGGTAAAGGCAGGTCTCAGGACAACAGCTGTGCAGCAGGGCTGGGGAGCAAACAGTTCAGATGAGCAGGACAAAGGGCTCCAGGAGGAATGGTGGAACCGATAGTTCTGTCATCTGGAAAAGTGCCTAGAGAGGCATTTTACAAAGCTATTGGAAGGTTCAGGGAGAGTCAGATACAGACTCAAATAGAAGAATGAACTGAAAACAAGGCAATTATTACCTTCAAAAATACAAAGAACAAAAAAGCTGCAAGACAAAGAGAATGCACTTGTCCTCATACGTGGCTCATGAGTAAGCAATCCTTACTGGCAACAACAGTGAAAACTATGAAGAGGAATGAGACCAAAGGCACCTGGAATGAGTACAGTGGAAGGTCAAAGCAGGGAAGGCTGCAGACTCCCATCCAGCACGATGAGAAGCCAAATAGTAATGTGTCAAGGTGATGAACCCAGAGATAGGAAGATCAGCCTATTATTTAGAGAAATGGAAGAAAGGAAAGAAAGAGTTGGAAGCAGCCGCCTTGGCAATGGATGGGGAGGGGGCATGGGTGAAGGCCAGAAGCAGAGGTCTACCGCCTGTTAGCCAGAGCCTTTTAGCATTATTTAATGCTTAAAATTATGCTCATGAATAAACATTTAAATCAACAGGATAAAATGCCAAAACACTTATGGCTTAGTAGTCTGTTCACATAAACGCTTATCAATGACCCTTCCCTGATGGTGAACTCTTATTTATCCCACTGGGTTTTAGCTTATAAGCTCCTCCTGTCATTTTGGATGCAGATTAATAGACATGAAACTGCTTCCACGAGAGAATTTATGATGTGTTTTTCAAGGCTGCGTAGTGGTGAAAGGCAAGGATTGCCTAACATTACATTTATCTCAGGTCGAGGGCTTTGTTTTATTTGGGCCAGCTGCCTGATTTCTTTTTCAGGTCCATCTTTATTACTTTTCCAAAATAAAATTTGGACTCTGGAGTGTCTTGGATAATGAATTTTCCATTATAGCACAGCAACTGTGTAAACCATCACTGGCTCAAAAGTTGGGAGCTTAAAAAAATTACTACTGAACAGGAAAATAAAATTATACTAAAATTGACTACATTACTTAACAGCACTTGAATTTATTTCTACTGGCTAATGATGTTCTTTTTCATGAAATGTCTCAGTCAGGTGACACTAGTACATAGTGGAAAGGGTAGGTAAAATACTGTAGGCCCCACATACCATTTTCACAGAGTCGAAAAGAACCTGCAAGCAGATTTTTGATTCTAGGCTCAGTTCACCCAAGTGGCCCACAGGGCTGGCCACTTTACCTGAGATTCAGTTTCCTTGTCAAGTTAAGATAAAACATATGTCCAGTATAGGATACTGGGGATGGTATTTGGGGAAATACAATGGACATTTCGAAAGGTGACTAATACCCTTGACGGTTAGGGTATCTTTCCTGAGATGCATCTAAGAGTAAAACCTACACGTTGCCCCTGACCCCATCTTCTTCTTGTAGTAAAATGAGGTAAGAAAGACCAGAGAAGCGCTCAGAGGTTGTGAAGATAAAAGTACATTCTCCTTGACCCGAAGCTTAGAGAAAATGAATTTGGACAAATGTCATTTATAATCAACATTCACAGCTTTTACTTAATAAGAAGTTCATGTACATATGATTTTTCAGTTATCAAATATGAAAACCAAAAACATTCCAGTTTTACTTACTGCAAGCATTATTTCGTACCTGGATCCTCTTTGCTTTCATCCTCATTGACCAAGAATCCCATGTGATAATTTCCCACCTGTTGTAAGTAACTTTTTTCTAATTCACAAACTGGTGGATAATGGGTGACAAACAAGGTTAAGGATTTCACCTAAAGCAGTAAGACATAATAAATGTTATTTTATTTTTAAATTTTATTTCAAACTTTTCTTCAATTTAGTTTTGAAAAAGTTCAAAACTTCATGAACATTGCAATGAATGTTCATTTTTCTTTAGCTAGACAAACACCTGTTAATATTTTGCCATAACACACACACACACACACACACACACACACACACACACACACACACATTCTTTCCTGAACCATGTGAGAACTGCAGACATGACACTTCATCCCTACCTACATACAGGAAAACCTTGGAATGCGAGTAACATGTTCTGCAAGACAAGCAAACATTTCTAATAAATTCTGACTTGATCAATGAGCCATGCCTTACAATATGAGTAGTACGTGACGCTCAATGTTACATGATCACATGAAGCCAATGCATCTTCTCTCTCTCTCTCTGCTACATGATTGTGGGTGATCGTCTCCCATGCTCAAATGCTTGGTCTCAAGACACTGTGTTTGGCACAGTCCTTTTTCAGAACACTGGAAAGTGCCCACAACCAGTTTATTTTTTGTCACTTCAAAGCACCTATGGACACTCTTGTTTTTCCATATAAGAGTAAGCTTAGGAATGCTCTGCTTCATTCTAGGTCAGGTTGTCTGCAGATATAGACTCTCTCTTCTGTTGTCTTATTGCCAGTTACATTAAATATAGTATATGATAAGAGTTTATTAATACTGCACCGTAGTCAACATTCGTTAGTGATAGTGAAAGTCGTCCTACACAATAACCCTCCTCTCTCTTGTTTTCAAAGATAAGTGCAGGTTAATTGGCTTATTTTTCTTTATATTTTGTATTTTCTTTATTATTTTATATTATATTACAGTATTATAATCATTTTTATATGAATTTTTTGGGTTGTGGAACAAATCATCTGAGTTTCCATTATTTCTTATGGGAAATTCACTTTGATATACAAGTGCTTTGGATTACAAGCATGTTTCTGGAATGAATTATGCTCACAAACCAAGGTTTTACTGTACTTAGAATTCTGTCTTCTAAGAACAAAAACATTCTCCTACTGATTTAATCAGAATTATTACAATCAAGAAATTTAACACAGGTATATCATTATTATCTAACATGAGTCCACAAATTTCCCTAACTCTCCCAGTAATATTCTTCATAATGTTCTTTGTATTAAAAAAAAAAATCAAGGATCATGCCATACACTTAGTCATGTCTCTATAGTCTCCATCAATCTAGAAGAGTTCCCAGCCTTTCTTTTTCATCTTTATGACATTAATGTTTTTGAAATATCCAGGAGTTGTTTTGCATAATGTCTCTCAATTTGGATTTGGCTGATTGTTTCCTCCTAATAAGATTAAACCTTACTGCCAGAAATATTACACATATTTATGTGGGTGATGTACTCATTTCAGTACATCATATCAGGAGGCATATGATGTCAATTTGACCCATTATTGGGGATGATAAATTTGCTTATTTGGTTTAAGTAAGTGCCCAGAAAATTTCTTCACTATACTAACACCTCTCTCCTTTGTAATTAATAAATAACTTGTGGAGTAGTACTTTGAGATTCTGTGAATATTCTTTTCCTCAACAATCTTTCATCCAAAAGTTTTACCATCCATTGCTCATCACTGCCTGAATGAGTTATTATTGCAGTGACTCGTAAATGCTGATTTTAAAAAATTCTCTCTGTATTTATTAGTTGGTATTCTATAAAGAGGAGCTTTTCTTTCTCCTCACCCTAATCCCATCATTTTAAAGTTTACTTTTGTTTTGTTAGTATTAATATGGATTTGTGGATTTTTAATAAGCATTATTTTAAAGCACACATATTATATATTCTAGAAATCCCAAAGTTCTTAAATCTTAAAAGAAGCTAACACCAAATCTTGGTCTAAATATTAGCAGAAGAGGGTAATTAAATCAAAGAACTCCAGGTCTGATTCATCTGCCAATCACCTCATTAAAAGTCAGAACATGTGCCTTCTCTCTTATAACAATTAAAAAAAAAAAACAACCCCCCTCCCCCGAAAAAACCTATTAAGGCAGGATTTCTTTGATGAACTGCTCTTAAAATCTGCCCTGAAGGGTCTTCAGACCAGCTGTCTCAAGGATGTCCATTCCCTGAGCTGATAGGCATTTCTAACCAGAAGACCTAAGGGTTTGGGTCACAACACAGCTCTCCTCAAGGCCATTTTCAGCTCGCAGCCGAAACACACAGCTTCTTAATTCCTCCTCTCTGATCTGTTCCCAGTGTCGGCAATCAAAAGATACCATGAAAATAAGGATTTTCATCCATAAAAAGCATAGAGATTCTTGCTCCAGAAGAATCCTCTTCAATGACTTACCTCTAACATAAATTTTATCTAAAAATAACACTTTCTTCATTAATATTTAAGATGTCAAAAAACTGCTATAAAAGCAATGAGAAGAGACGTGACAAATTTAATTGTCATAATTTGTTCCCAAGGGTTCTAAACGGATCTTTAAGATATTGCCAAACTGCTTTTGGTAGCTAGCCCCCAAAACAGCCACCAAGTTCTTCACCTCCCAATGTTCACACTTGTGAACCGCCAGCACCAGTTTGCCAGCAACGAGTGAGCCAAAATGGAAGAAGGTCCTCCATCATCAGTCAGGCCTTCAGATGATGTCAGCCTTGCCTGACAACTTGACTGCAACCTCAGGAGAGACGCTGGGCCATAACCCCCCAGCTAAGCTACTCTCAAATTCCTTACTTCCAGACATCATGAGAAATAACAGATGATTATTATTGTTTTCAGGCATTTAGTCTTGGGGTAATTTGTTATATAGTCATACTAACTGATATGCAGCCATACAGCAGGAACAATGAAACTCAGAGGTGGCAAATCCACTCTGTCATAATTCATTCCTAAAGGCTCTTAAATGAAGGTTTAAAATATGCTTCAAAATAAGGGGAGCCTGGGTGGCTCAGTCGGTTGAGCGAATGACTTCAGCTCACGTCATGATCTCATACTTTGTGGATTCAAGCCCCGCATTGGGGTCTGTGCTGATAGCTCAGAGCCTGTAGCTTGCTTCAGATTCCATGTCTCCCTCCGTCTCTCTGCTTCTTCCCTGCTTATGCCCTCTCTCAAAAATAAATAAATAAACATTAAGAAAAAAATTTCTCTTAATGTTTCAGAAATAAATAAATAAAATGTGTTTTGGAGACAATGACAGGACTTTACTAATGTGTGATATGCAGTTTCTAAAATGATTAAAGAAACGTTCTTGAGCTCTTTTTGCAAATAAAGAATTTTTGTAAAGAAAAGTTAAAAGTACTTATTTTAAAGTGGAAAACATGCCATCATTAATTAGTAATCCAACTGAATGTTCAAACAAAAACTGAGGACCACAGAAGTTTAAAGAAAAGGTAGTTTATTTTTGTATTATATGTTTTGCAAAGACAGAGGAATAAAAATATGCTTGTATTGGTCATGTAAGGAAGACAGAAAAAGATGAAAATGGAGGAAAGACACAAAGTGTTTAAAAAGTGGAGAACAAAACAGACATAGAAAATCTTAGAACAGACTAGGTACAGGGCAGGTGTCAAAAGAAGACAGATAGGGAGAGACCAAACAAACAGAGAGAGAAAGAGAGAGCATTGATAAAGGGAAGGGGTGCCTGGGTGGCTCAGTCGGTTAAGCATCCAACTCTGAATCTCGGCTCAGGTCATGATCTCATGGTTCATGAGTATGAGTCCTATTTTGGGCTCTGCACAGCTCAGAGCCTGCTTTGTTCTCTCTTTCCCTCTTTCTCTCCTCCTCCCCTGCTCTCTCTCTCTCTCAAAATAAATAACAAATTTAAAAAAGGGGGGGGAGAGTTTGAGGGAGATGACAGGGATAGAGAATTCAACACAAACAAAATTTCACACTGAGATGCTCAGAACTGCACTATGGAAAAAACAGACATGGACTGAAGGAGTGAAGCAGAAAGATACAAAGATAAGAGATCAAAGGCCTTCTCTCAAGATCCTGTAGGATATTGCTGAAAAATGTACTTCACAGGTAAAAATGTCTCTATCTCCTTTTTGTCTTCTTCAAGGATTGGGTTGCAGGTGGATGGGGGACAGGCAGGGTCTCTGCTCTTGATTTAGTTCGCCAAGGATAATAAGAAACAGTTCTGGGTGGAAGAATTGCCAAGGAGACCATTATCCTACTGACCAGATTTATTTTGCTTCAGCAAAAGAAGACACATCAAAGAATTACAGACATTATGCAGTGCTAATCTATCTAAATTCAATGTATAGTGATTTAATGGTGAATTACGGGTATAGAGTCAATTATAATAATTAAAGATAACTTTGAATATTTAGAAGCTGAGGTCAGAAAAACAATTTGGATACTATGTACCATTCACATACAAAAAGGTGTACAAGATACTCACATCTTTAATAAAATGCTCGAGTGTAGCATAAGCGATGGCGATTCCATCGTGGGTGCTTGTTCCTCTTCCCAATTCATCCAGGATAACCAAGGACTGGGATGTGGCCTGTCTTATTATTTCTGCTGTGTCAGTCAGTTCTTCCATAAAGGTACTCTGCCCTTTATATATTATCTGCAGCACCCATCCTACAAATAAATAAAACACCTTGATTTTTCCTCTGCATTTCATTTTTAGGAAGCCAAGTATTACTTTGTGAACAATAAATAAATGATCCCTAAGGGTCTATATACTTTGAGCCAATAATAACTGAAATCATACTAAACAAAAGAAAACATGTGTTGGATATAAAAGAGTGCCTAACATCAAATGGTACCTTCTAGAAACACTGTGTGCCTAACATTAAATTGCACCTTTTCGAAGCACTGTGGATAGAGTCTGAGGTACTGGACAGAGCTCCCCCAAAATAGGGAAACCTATGACCCTACCTTCTGAGCAGTCACTCCAAACCAGAATTTTGGTACTCACAAGGGAAAATAATGCTTCTCTGTGTTGTGTTTAAATATCTATGAGTACTAGAATTAAAGACTTTTTCCTAGTATCTCAAGAAGATTTGGTACTACAAATTGAAGTACCATGTTGAAATAATTTATCTATAGAAGCTATAACTTTTTATTAGAATCACAAATGTTTAGTAATCTCTGACACCTAATACAGGTTCCTAAAGTAGACTTCATGGAACATAGTTCTTAGGGATGTCATGAAATGGGTGCAAAAGATGTCAGAGTTTCTTTCCTGTAAGACTTCTGTGATCCTTTAATATTCTACCACACATTGTGCAGTTTCTAGAAAGTATCTACTACTTAGCATTTGTCTAACTCACTTAACTGTGGACACCTACCACTCCCAAGGCAACTGTGGCAATAATGGTCTACAGAACATATTTGGGAAAATGTCTATTTAGTCCAAAAGGATTCTTTAAAAAAGGTGGGGGGGGGGGAGAATCATTAAGCAACAGCCACTCCAGGTCATACAGTTAATAGCAAAACCTAGATTTCAGGTGTTTGACCCGCTAACCAGCTTTGTGAATTCTGGTAACTATTTTCTCAGCAAAATACCTTCATCCATGTAGTTTTGCTACAGTAGTTCACATGTCACCTACATACAGCAGCATAATGGTACCTTTTCTTTCTGGGGAAATTCATGGTGAAATCCAGCCTTACCCATCTCTGGGCTTGAGTCTTGTTCTGGGCAGGGAGAATGAAGTATAATGTTTTCCCCACAGATATGTAGAGCCTTAGGAGAACTGCTCCAGGAATCAGTGGAATTTAGAAATTAGTGGCATTTAGTTTTACTGAAAGTGTTTTAATTTTATCCATTTTAAAATCAATAACTATAAAACATAATTTCTGAAATGTTGCTAACTTATGAGCATCTTGGCTATTTCCTCAAAGTTCAAATACTGTTATTTATCTCAATTGTCAATGTTTATTGGTATTTCTCCCCACCAAAAAGCAAGATTAAAGTTTCCTATCTCTGAAACCATTCTGAATTCTTCAGAATCATGTTTACCCTCATTTAACATGGTTGCTTTTATTCCTGACAGGTTGCAAGCTGACAAAAAGAATAAATCTTTAACTGATAACAAAATGCTCTGATAAGGCAAACATTGGGGGGAAGGTCTTCGGTTCTCAAGAATTAGAATAACAGGCAGGCACTGAATAAGATTTTAATATAATAGTTTATGAGGTGCCTGGGTGGCTGAGTCAGTTAATCGTCTGATTTCAGGTTCATTCATGATCTCACGGTTTGTGAGTTCAAGCCCCACAGCAGGCTCTATGCTGACAGCTCAGAGGCTAGAGCCCACTTCAGATTCTGTGTCTCCTTCTCTCTCTCTGCCCCTCCCCTGCTTCTGTCCTTTCTCCCTCAACAATAAATAAACATTAAAAAAATGTAATATAATAGTTTAAGTATTACGCTTCAGTGCTTTCTAGAAACAGTATGGTAACAGAGTGGTCTGGTTAGAAATTTCATGAACCGTAGGGTGCTCTTGGGAAGATATTTTTAGGCAGATACACACATACACAAAAACACTTAGTATATGATAAGGAAGAGATTCCAAATCAGGAAGGGAGGAAAGAATGAATGATCAGTCAATAAAAAACATGCTAGCTAACTGGTTGTTTCAGGAAAAAAAAAAAACAACAACAGGTGTGCCACTACTCAAACCATATTCCAAAATAAATTTACATGAGTTTAAAAGTTTAATGTAAAAAAAAGAAACCATACCAACAGATACAGGTGAAATTTAATCTCTGGATAGGTAGGTAGGTGGCGTTATAACTTAGCACCAAAACGTGTACAGCAAACACCACAAACTGACAAACATATTTGCAACACATATAACAAAGGGTTAATATTCCTAAAAAAAGGACTTGCATAAAGCTAAACAAAATGGTAAACATTCCAACAGAGAGATAGGCAAAGGATAAGAGTCAATTCACACATACAAAAACTAATGAAAATACTCACATATTATGCAAATTCAAACAGGAATAAAATGCTGTCTTACATATGCAATTAGCAAAGAGAGTAACAAGAATGATAACATCTACCACTGTCAAGAGTGTAGGGAAAAGGATATTCTTATGTGAGACTGAGAGTTGTTACAATCTCCCAAAACACAATTTAGCAACGTCTGTCAGAAGTTTTTCATGACCCATAAATTTCACTCTAGGAATTAATGCTGTGGAAATTATCACAGAGGTATGAAAAATGTGTGTACAAATATGTTTCTTAATGTTATCTAGTGAAAAACTGGAAAAAGCAAATGCCTAAGGAAAAGAGAAAGAGCAATAATACTTGGGTGGAAAGCTATGCAACCAGTAGAACTGGTACACTTAGAAATTAGACACTGAAAAATGGTCACAACATATGTGAAAACACTAGGTCACCAGAAAGTGTTTAGATTCGGTGGAGGGATCTGCTAGGCAAAGAGACCTACCCAACTGCTGAGCCACGTCAGTGTTTACAGCACCTGAAGCAGTGTTCTGTTCAGACAGATGGACAGCATCCAAAATTAAAGAAAAATTTGAGGACAGTTGAAGAAAACGAATGGTAGGAAAGACGAGGACTGAGAACAACCAACAAAACAACTACCACAACAGAAATGAATAAAAATACAATTCAAAGAACAGAATTAAAACAAACAAAACCTCTATTTGGTAGCCTCAGAAAGATTAAGAAACTGCAGCCTTAAAATAAGACAGCCCACCAAAAAAAGGAACAGCTGGAGAACAAAAAAATCTTGTAAATTAAAAATATGATCACTGAAAAAATTCACTGTATAGGCGGGATTAAAATTAGATACTGTGGAGGACCAAGATTTTAATCTGAAAGATAAATTCAAAGAAATATCTCAGCACAGTGAACAGATCAAGGAATGAAAAATACACACAAAAATTTTAACATGGAGGCCAGTTCCTAAGGGCTTAAAGTCCACCCAATAGGAAGTACAGAAGGCAGACACAACAAAAGTAGTAATATCATAGAAGAAATTACTGCTAAACTGAAACAAGGCATGCATCTTCAAGTGGAAAGTTTCCACAAAATGCTGAATAAGATTAATAAAAGACTTACACCTAGAAGCACACTGGTAAAATTTAAGAAACGACAGGAATTTTTTAAAAATCCCAAACACTTCAGGGGTACCTGGGTGGCTCAGTCGGTTAAGCATCGGACTTTGGCTCAGGTCATGATCTCACAGTTTGTGGGTTTAAGCCCTGCATCAGGCTCTGCACTGACAGCTGAGAGCCTGCAGCCTGCTTCAGATTCTGTGTCTTCCTCTCTTTCTCCCTCTTGTTCTCTCTCTTTTTTTTTTTCAAAATAAATAAGTAAACATTTAAAAAAACAATAAAAATAAATTAAAAATCCTAACACTTCAGAGAGAGAGAGAGAGAGAGAGAGAGAGAGAGAGAGAGAGAAGAGAGAGAGAGGAAAAACATTACTAACAAAGGGATGAAAGTAAGATGCTATCAAACTCCTTACCTACAATGAATGCCAAACTAGAAGATAAGGGAACAATTCCTTTACATTTAAAATCTGAAAGTTTATATTCATTTAAACTTCCAAAACAGATATGAAGACAAAATAAAGCTTATTTTAGACTCTGAAGAACTCAGAAAAGTAGCCACCATGAGTCCTCATGAAAAAACTGCTCAAAGAGAGATACAGAAGAGAAAATAGCATTCAAGAGAAAAACATGAACTATAGGGAATAACAAATGAAAAAAGCTGGGAAGAAATGAGAATTTTAAAGGAGGGATGCTTAAGAGGAGCCCCCATGATAGTCTAACGCCTTAAGGATTACATACTTCTTAAGCTCTCCAGTGAATGTGGATGTAACATATACATGAATCCTAATAATACAAATGTTGATTATTGGGTCCTTCTATTTGTAAACTAGCCTATGAAAGAGAACAAGATAATTACAGCAGGGCAGATGTTGGGAACTTTTGGAAAGGTAAAAGAACAGTTTTAACAACTGGAAGGGTCTTGGATTGATAAATGATTTCTTTGTATTTGTTGCAGGAAGTTCAACAGATATTGTCTAAAGTAAATAAATCTAAAATTAGAGGGAAGAATATTTTATAGACAATGTAATGTTAACTACCAGCAGAACAAAATAAGGAACCCTCAGAGTGACTGCCTACTGCATAGGGCTAGGGCTCTGTGCCAGAGATGATGGGGAATAGGGGGAGAGCCTTTTAGTTTTCAATTGTGTGCCCTCTGTACTGTTTGTTTTCTACCATAACAGGCATTGCTTCTACAATTACATACACACACACACACACACACACACACACATATGTATTTACTTATTTCTGAGAAAGAAAGAGAGAGTGAGGGTGGGGGAGGGTCAGAATGAGTGCTGACAGCAGCAAGCCCTATATGGGGCTCGAATTCATAATGAGATCATAACCTTTGCTGAAGTTGGACACTCAACCAACTGAGCCACCCAGGTGCCCCCGTAATTATACTTTTTAAAAAATGTTATACTATGGGGCACCTGGGTGGCTCCGTTGGGTAAGCGTTCAACTCTTGATTTCAGCTCAGGTCATGATCTCAGGGTTGTAGGATCGAACCCTGCATTGGGCTCCATGCCGACAGTGCAGAGCCTGCTTGGGATTCTATCTCTGCTTGCACACATGCATGCTTGCTCACTCTCTCCCTTTCTCTCAAAATAAATAAGTAAACTTAAAAATAATGTTATATTAGGTCATTTTTATTAAAAACTGCCTGTGCAGAATAAAATATAGAAAGTTATTACATGTTTAGAGTTATTGTCTCAGGGGGGGGATTACTGGTCAGTTAGTGACCCTTTCTTCTTCCAAGCACCTAGCAAAACATATGATACAAAAATAGAGAATAAAAGATTATTGAACAAAGTCTTCTTTCCCAATTCCAGTGGATTAAGACATGGCTGTGTAAGTGTTCATTTCATTACTATCACTGAGGTGCCTTTAGGAATCAGTTCAAAATAAAATACAGAGTCAATAAGTATAGATATATGTATATAGATAAGGTCACTTAAATTTACACTTAAAGAAGCAAATCACATTTTACACAATAGAGATGTTCTGAAAGGCTGAGTTTTAGTCACTAGAGATATGTGAATTCTTATTTTAGGCCTTAGGCCTTGAACTTGAACTTTCTATATATCTGTTTCTTGGCATTAAAAAATTAACTGTCATACTGAAAAAGGAAGTTCTAGTCTATAAGATGGAGTGAAAACTTTTAAAAAGTCATGCAATTTATAAATTATGTAAGGTAGCTAAATATGGTAGAAGAGTGATACCTTGAGTGAAGAGACCAGCACTCTTGTCCTGTCGTGGTCACTAAGTACTGTGTCATCTTAGCCAAGTTAGCTTCCTCATCCTAGCTTTTCTAGGATGGTCCTAGCTTTTCTGTGTGGTCCTAGCTTCCTCATCCATAAAACGGCTAAGTTGGAATAGTAAACCTCTAAGGGCCCACCCTCTTCTTTTATTTTTCCTAAAATTTTTTATCGTTTATTTATTTTTGAGAGAGGACAGAGCATAAGTGGGGGAGGGGCAGAGAGAGAGAGAGAGAGAGGAAGACACAGAATCTAAAAGCAGGCTCCAGGCTCTGCCTGACATGGGGCTTGAACCCATGGACTGGATTGCAAGATCATGACCTGAGCTGAAGCCATATGGCCAACTGACTGAGCCACCCAGGTGCCCCAAACTGTTCTTACCACAGTAAAAGAATTTTTGGAAATGTATAAGAAAAACAAGGTGTCTCAAATTGGACAAAAGCTTTTTATGCAATGTTAGTTAAGAGTTCATGTTAACATGAATGACTGTAAAAGCTCGTATGTACTTTAAAAAAAAAATCTTATTACTAACTGTTGAGTAAATCACTGACAACTGCTTCATGTACATACCAACTGAGTCAGTACTACCCAAGAGGCGGCAGGATGATAATAGCTAAGTATACAAATCCCAGCTAGGACACTTCGGTTCCCCTATCTGTAAACAGTAACAACAATACTGCCTGCTTTTCTATCTTATGATGGTTAGGAGAAAAATAAGTTAATATTTATAAATTTTTAAGAAAACAAACTTACAATGGTTTCCTAACATCTGGAAAATAAAACCCTAAATTCCTAGCATGGTTTCCAAGGCCTCTGAGTACTCTGGCCCCAAACCTGTCACCTCTCTCCAATCTCATCTCCTTCTGTCCCTAGACCCCATGTTGTTGCCACCTCAATTCATACTTGCTCCCTGATATATGCCACATACCTTTTAAAGCAGAACAACTCTATCAAGATTTAATTCACACATCACAAAACTCACCCTTTAAAATGTATTTATAATTCAGTGGTGCTTAGTATATATTCAGAAAGTTGATACGACACACCTTTATCCCTCAATGTTTTCCTTCATTATTTCCTTAGCCTGGAATAATCTTCCCTCTTCTCTTTTCTACAAACTGACGGCCTTGTTTTCCACAAGCTACACTTACTTTTGCATTCCCCTCAAATGCTAAGCATAGTGTCTTGGACCAGGATCTTCAATACATCCTGTACATGAACTGACTCAGTCATGTTCAACTGCTGAAATTATTTGTTCCGAGGCTTGTAACACAACTTACCCAGCCAAAATGACTCAAGAGTAAACAAATTATGTGAATGTCTAAACTTCAAGTTAAAAAAGAGAAGTGCTGAGTAACCATTTGTGGGAGAAGTCTCAAGGAGTGAAAGGATTTAAACATCTGTTTTCCTTTGTGCTTCGGTATAAATTAGGGTTATCTTTGCACATTGTCACTGAGTTTATTCTAACATCACAATGTACAAATTCTAAGGAGCATAAATGTTTAAAGGACGTAAAAAATTAACTTCTAATTTTTCACGGAATGTTTATTACAATTATATGGTACCCAGTAATTAAAAATTAGCACACAATCTTGATAGTATTCACTTGTATTCTCCACTCAATTTTAAAACACTGCATTTAAAACAGTAACTCAGGGGCACCTGGGTGGCTGAGTCAGCTGAGCATCTGACTTCGGCTCATGTCATGATCTCAAAATTTGTGAGTTTGAGCCCCACGTTGAGCTTATTGCTGTCAGCACAGAGCCCACTTTGGATCCTCTGTCCCACTCTCTATCTGCCCCTTCCCCCCCCAAAATAAAATATTTAAAAATTATAAATACAAGAGTAAGTCCAAATTTTACTGTTCATTATAACCTATATGATGTACAAATGCTTAAGCTATGCTAAATTTTTAGTGGTAAAGTCAAGCCATGCTGGTGAAGATTAATTTTTTAAAATGCTATTTACTTTGTGCTTATCCAAACTACCCTCTACCCTTGCTAAGGTCTTCAGGGCCTTTCTAACTGACAAAACTAACAGATCACCCATTCTCCATCCTGACCCTCTTAGATTTTATCACTGATGACCACAAATTGTTTTCTAATGATCTTAGCCAGGGCCCAGATAACCTCTCAGTCACCTTTTATCCAAAGCCTTTGCTCTCACTGAATTTGTCCTATGGGACCAGTCTGACTAGAAGGGATGTACACACCAAAATAAGATTGGTACAGACAATTTACTCTCCCTTCCACTAATGTTTTTTTCTTATGTTCACATTCCCTACAGAGAACTGGGCCACTTCTTTCTCCAATGGTCCCTTCCACTTTGACAGAGGGAAGAGCCTGTATGATAGCAAAGCATTTCCTATCAGCAAGCCAAAAGAGTCAAAAAAGTCGTGCTGCTGGCCAAATTGGTAGTGATCCTTTTACACCGCCATTTAACACTTGAGGGAAAACACTTCGGATATCAAATGACTTTCCCAAGATGACATAGTGAATTTGTGACAGAGAAAAAAAATACACAGGCCTTCAGGTTTCTGGCTTGGAGCTGAATTACCCAGCGTGCCTCATGGTATTTCTGTCCTTAAGGAGAGTAGACCAGATTTCAGGGGCTCTTAGATGTATTTTTATTATGCAACAGTCCTAACTCTACTGTTAGGCCAGTGATTTTCAAATATCTTTTTATCCATTAAATCCCTAGCTCAAATTAAATTTCACAAAGAAACTCACTACAGATTAGATAAAAGGAGTGCTGATTTGGTCAAGACACAGCACTATTAGGCCATCTTTCCTCATCCAGAGGGGGCTTTGGGGAACTCTAAACACCCTGTACAACAGTTTGAAAGTCACTGCCTTAGGAGGCAACAAATTGTCTATTACAATTCTATTTTTCCTCAGCACATGATGATCAAGTAACAATGCTGCCCAGCAGACACTGAAGAAATGCCAGCTTGTTAACCAGTAACTGAGGCTACTATGCAAAGTGTACGCTTAAAACTATGGGGAAGGTTTACTGATAAAAATATTTTCTGCTAACTTCCCTTAAGAAATACCATTTATTTTTCCAATAAATTTCAGCAGTATAATGACTTTATATAATTCTTATGGACACAGAATTTTATAACTAAACACATTTTCCTTTTCATCATGATTACTAATAACTGAATAACACCTTATAATAACAAATAACAACTCGCACTTTATCTTATGTTTCTATACTTACTTTCTCTTGGTTCCAGTGTCTTTAGATACCATTCTATCTCTTATTATCCTGCTATATTGTATATATCCCAGTAAATTACCAAAAATGCACTTTTGAAGATAGTATAAATTAAAGAAGTTTTTATAACGTTTTATTAATTCAACAAGCATTTCACAAAACATAATACTGGATAATGATTCTGAAATTCTCCAAATGTTAAAATATGTTAGAGATTTAAGGAATTCTAGAACATGCAATTAGTATAATTCTGTCTATATATTCAAAGTAGTAAAAAATGGAAAACACATTCTTTAGATTTCATCTTAGAGTTATTTTGCTCCAAGTACACAGGTTACAGTTATGTGATTAAGAAAAAAAATCACTCTGATATTTTTAGGAGTGGCGGCTGACTAATCTTTCTAATCCCCTACTCCCTCCTCGCCTATTACCCTTATATAGGTCAACAAAGCTTAATAAAGCATTAATGGAGAAAAGAAATTAATACTTTTTTGTATCAGTTTCTAAAATAAAGAACACTTACATGAAAATTTGAACAAGAATTTGTTTTTATGAGATCTTGATATTTTGAGATAACATTCTAGATGTTTTTCAATGGTAGCTAATGGGCTGGACCTCTGTCCCCTCAAATCACAATTTCTGGGTCTTACACAAGGAAAATGCTAGCAAAAGGGAGAAGTACTGCAATAAACAAAGAAAAAGAATTTTTCATATTGAATGATCAGTACTAGAGCTTAAATATCAAAATTATTACATAGAGGCAACAATTACTATTGCATTAGGACTTTCTGACACATTTGAGTGCTTTCAAGATTGTGGTTATATGCACGCGCGCACGCGCGTGCGCACACACACACACACGCACACACACAACCAGTTGACATTTTTCAGGTATACAAGTCAGTGGCATTAAGCACATTCGAATGTTGTGCAGCCATCACCACTATCCATTACCAGATCCTTTTCAATACCCCAAAACAGAAATTCTATACTCATTAAAAAACAAACTCCCTATGCTCTCCTTCCCATGAGGCCTGTGGTAATCTCTATTCTACCTTTTGTCCCTATGAGTTTGCCTATTCCAGCTTCCTCATGTAAGGGGTTACTTGTCTTCTAAGTGCTCTACAGAGGAGGACTTTTACGTTAGCTTATTTGCCTTCTTTTGAAATTGAAGATGTTCCTCTTTACTTCACTTTGCTAAAGAGTTAACAGAATTCTGTACTGTCTACATGTCTAAGCTTTTATTTTTTCTATATTTTGCAAATTTATAAAAGGGAAATAATCTAAATAACAAAGTATTCTCACTTTTGAAAAGGGCAGTATAAGAAGTAGAATAAAAAAAAAATACAGTCCAAGGAAAAAGCTACAAAAGATACCAATTATTATAAGATGTAGATATTGCGTAGTTCTTAAAAGTCATAAAAATATGAAGTAGCAGATCTGTGTTACATTTAATTAAACATAAACATTAACCCAGAAATGGAATGAAATCACAAATGCTTTAGCACTACATGGATTCATTTTAAGAGTCTGGAAAGCCATATACCTAAACAACAATGATTTCCACGCAGTAGAATTATAGGTGATTTAAATTTCTTTTTTGAGCTTTTCTATATTTTATTTTGCACACAAACAAGCTTTACAGTGCAATTAGAAAACAAATTTTACTTTTAAAAATCACAAATGATAATGATAAATACTTTACTGTATGATTATGTTGAGACAAGGCAAAAAGATGGTAATTACCAGGTTAAAAAACCAGCTTTCTTTTAGCAATCACTTTATTAGCAACAATGAAATTATCATAAAAGACAAGAAGAAAGTTTAATATAATTGTTTCTACTAACAGTTGCAATCAGTTCACATTATAGTATTTAAAATTAATTTATACAAGTTGTAACACTGAACTGCAAATATAACCAAACAAAGAACACTGCAGCAATCTTTCGATTTCAATGGAAACACTGCTGAGAATCGAGATGGCAATCCAGGAAAATGCCAAACTTGTGTTGGTTCTCAGGAAACCACATTCACTGAAAACATCTACAAACACATGCAGGCCACTTAGGAAGGGCACAGGCATTTTCCTATCAAAGAGACCCCAGGAAGTGCTGACTGGACAAATTACTCTCTAACACATCTTCAAGTCCACTCCTTGGGAAAGTCCCAAGAATTTCAGAGGAAAGTAATTAACAGAGAAAATGTTATTTCCCAACTGTAACCATATCTGTGAAAGCCACAAATGATTAAGGCCATAAAAAGAAAGGTAAGATTCATCAGTCATCATGGTAAGATTAATCAGATTAATTAATAAGATTAATAAAGGGGAACCTGACACAACCAAAGGATGCCCCCTTATAATTAAATACACATTAAGAACTCAGGCAAATCACCATCTCTCGGATTCTGCTGTCCCTTCTGTAAACTGAACAATGGCTCCTAAATCTGGATATGTTTTAGAGTCACTTGCAGAGGTTCTTAAGTATGGACAGACTCTGTCTAAGAGCCCCCTCATCATACCAAAATTACAGCACTATCTCCAGGAGATCTGCCTTCAGGAGAACTGCCTGGGATATGGATTTCAAACCAAACCAAATCCTCAGGTGACTCTGAAGTATTAAATTCATACAACCACTTCCTAGCAAAAAGATGAAGTGAGGCATCTCCTGTTTGCCAAACACAGCTGCGGGAACTAAATAAACCACAGAGATACTCACAGGCAACACTTTTGATGCCAATAGAATTCATAACAGCCTACTCATTTAGTAAAATATCATTTATTGTGTGATTTTTAGTGCTAGTATTTACTACCAACTAGAAGACATGCACTGATTCAAGGGGTTTCTTTCTAAGGAGGACAGACAGACAGACAGACAGACACACACACACACACACACACACACACACACATATTAGGATATATATACATGTTAAATATCTATTAAATATACATATACATTATATACATATTTAATAGAGTACAAGTACTCCACAGTAGGTGCTCAATCAATATTCGTGGACTTAAACTCGACTGGACAAACAAATCAGTTATCATCCTCACAAATGCAAATACCTGAAATAAGTTAAGCATTCAAACGCCTATTACACTTTAATTCTCTCTCAAAATAAACACACTGGTGAGTACACAGCATTCCTGAACTGAGGGACCATAAGAGGGTTTACATGGGTAGCATGGCATGCAACTTATTAACCAAGGACCACTTAATGTAAATATCCCTTTCTACCAACATTTAAGTGACATAAATGGCAATAAATTATGCTAAGAGAAGCCAAGTGTTTTGCTTTTTTTTTCAAGCCAGACTTAATAATTCATTGCTTTTCTAAAACTTAATTACTGAGTCTAAAAAGGTGAATAAGGTTTAAGCCTACATTTATCAGGATAACAAACAAGAGATCTTATTCCAGGGATGCACTCAAAGATGTTAATGATCCTTAGAAATAAGTGTCTAGAAATATTTCACTGATAAATATATATACAAACACTAATACATAAATACTAATTAGAGCCAAGTGTATATGTTTGCCAAAATTCCACTTTTTTTTAATTTTTTTTTTTAACATTTATTTATTTTTGGGACAGAGAGAGACAGAGCATGAATGGGGGAGGGGCAGAGAGAGAGGAAGACACAGAATCGGAAGCAGGCTCCAGGCTCTGAGCCATCAGCCCAGAGCCTGACGCGGGGCTCGAACTCACGGACCGCGAGATCATGACCTGAGCCGAAGTCGGACGCTTAACCGACTGAGCCACCCAGGCGCCCCGCATTTTTTTTTTTTAATATGAAATTTATTGTCAAATTGGTTTCCATAAAACCCTGTGCTCATCCCAACAGGTGCCCTCCTCAATGCCCATCACCCACCCACCCCTCCCTCCCACTCCCCATCAACCCTCAGTTTATTCTCAGTTTTTAAGAGTCTCTTATGGTTTGCCTCCCTCCCTCTCTAACTTTTTTTTTCCTTCCCCTCCCCCATGGTCTTCTGTTAAGTTTCTCAGGATACACATAAGAGTGAAAACATACAATATCTGTCTTTCTCTGTATGACTTATTTCACTTAGCATAACACTCTCCAGTTCCATCCATATTGCTACAAAAGGCTATACTTCATTCTTTCTCATTGCCACGTGGTATTCCATTATGTATATAAACCACAATTTCTTTATCCATTCATCAGTTGATGAACAAATCAGGAGACATAGATGCTGGAGAGGATGTGGAGAAACAGGAACCCACTTGCACTGTTGGTGGGAATGCAAACTGGTGCAGCCGCACTGGAAAACAGTGTGGAGAGGTTCCTCAAAAAATTAAAAACAGACCTACCCTATGACCCAGCAACAGCACTGCTAGGAATTTACCCAAGGGATACAGGAGTGCTGATGCATAGGGGCACTTGTACCCCAATGTTTATAGCAGCACTTTCAACAATAGCCAAATTATGGAAAGAGCCCAAAATTTGACTTTTTAAAAGTAATGTTCTTACAACTTTCAGAAAAAATATTCCTAAAGCATCCTGTCTGTTTGCAGCTTTTCAAAAATTTATTTATTCTTCTCATGGCACAGTGCACAGCACATAGTAGGCACTCGATGAGTATTTATGCAGTTAATGAATTTAAACCCAGTGCTGTAAATGTTCAATCATTAATATGAAAATAACCAATTTAAAGATAAAATTTGGAGACAAATTTTATGCATATTTCTCACTCTGCTAGACTTCCAATATTTCTTACATTGAGTACAAAAAAAATTTGAAGTGATTTACAATAACAACGTATTTATGGTGGAAGAATTACAATGAATATGAAACTAAGATTTTAAGCCATACAGTACATCCTCACGTTTGAGACAGCATATTTGTGCATGAGCTTTGAAAATGCTAATTTTGCGGTCTCATCCTTGCAATTCCAATTTAATAGGTCTCTGATACAGGGCTTAGAAAGTTTTAAACATTAATCATAAACAAGCATCTCTATGGTTCTCATGCAGCTGTTATAAGAACCATGTTAGAGAAATACTCCCATGCAAGAAGAGAAGGGGGAAAATTAAACCAAATTTGTTTCTGCACCTGAGCCTTGAATTTAGCTCTTGCTTTCTTGGCAGGCAAGACAAAAAGGAATTAAAGAGGAAGCAGCCATTGGCTGATGACAGGAGGCCTGGCAGTTTGTCAGAGAAGGCCAATAAATCGCTTCAAGTCTTTCTGTAAACAGGCACAGCATGCACATGGAGGGAAAACAATTGCCTAGCATGAACAAAAAATGACTTATCAGATGGCACTCCATGTAAAGGCCAGTAAATAAAAATGAAAATTTCCTTATGAGCAATTCTGGAGACTATATAGAAACATCATCAAATGGGTATGTCTACTTTAATTTTAAAGCACGAGTACAAACTTTTACCCACAGCCAGCAGGATTCTAAACTGCTCCAGCCCCCTTGAAGAACAAGAAAGATGCACATTCCTTACACTCCACAGTCCCACTCCTAAATGATAGCCTCAATTCAGAAAACTCGTTCATACGCACCAGAAAACACATGTAAGACAAGTATCGGTATTGTTTGCATTTGCAACAAATTTGAATCATGTTAAATACCAATCAAGGAAAATGGATAAACTGTGGTAGATGCATACAATAGAATACCATAATTATAGAAAAATGAGTAAACTAGAATTATACATATCCATATGGGTGAATTTCATAAATATAACATGGGAGGGGGGAAGCCAAGTGCAAAAGAATACACAGTGTGGTGTGATACGTAGAAAGTGTTCCTCAAAAAACATACCCAGGGAGTAAAAATATAGAGAAATGCATGGGATGAAAACTAGTCAAGAAAGGTAGTTCCAGGGCACGTGGGTGACTCAGTTGGTTAAGGGCCCAACTCTTGATTTTGGCTCAGGTTCAAGGTTTGAACCTCTCTGCCCCTCCCCCGCTCTTTTTCTCTCAAATTAAATAAACATTAAAAAAGCATGTGCTCCTTTTTCTCTCAAATTAAATAAACATTAAAAAAAAAGACAAAAGGGCAGTTCCTCTAGATGGGGTGGAGGGGAAAAGAATCAGGGAGGATTACGGGTTCAATAGTATTGGCAAAATGTTCTATTACTTTACTAGGGTGGTATTTACCTATGGGACTGTCCTATGTCTGAATTATTTCACAATAAATGAATGAAAACTGTAACAGCATAATATTAGACCATATTCTAGTAAGGATCTAGGATATAAATGAATGTGGTCCATGCAGACTCCTTTCAATTATAACAGGAAAGGGAATAAGAACAGAAGAAAAGACAGGGAACAGGGTCCTTACATTAAAGCAGTGCATCCCAGATGGAGGTCTCTGAGGTTAAAGAAACAAGGAATCTCTGCACAGCAGATCCAGTGCAGCCATTAAAACATGCGAGACTGGGGCACCTGGGTGGCTCAGTAGGTTGAGTGTCCAACTCCTAATTTTGGCTCAGGTAATGATCTCACAGTTTGTGAGTTTGAGTGCCACATAGGGCTCTGTGCTAACAGCGTGCAGCCTGTTCTCTCTCTGCCTCTCCCATTTGTGTGTGCTCTTTGTCTCTTAAAATAAATAAACAAACATTAAAAAAAATAAACATGCGAGGGGTACCTGAGTGGCTCAGTCGGTTAAGTGTCTGTCTTCAGCTCAGGTCATGATCTCATAGTTCGTGGGTTCAAGCCCACCATCAGGCTCTGTGCTGACAGCTCAGAGCCTGGAGCCTGCTTCGGATTCTGTGTCTCCCTCTCTGCCCCTCCCCTCCCTTTCTCTCTCTCTCTTTCTCAAAAAATAAATAAAACATTAAAAAAAACATGTGAGAGTAATAGGCATGAAGTGATAGAGAAATATGTCCTCCACATATTAGGAAATTAAAGCAAGCTGCATAGCATAATGTTTAATATAATACCATTTATATAAGAGAAGATTTATGTATACCTGTAAATTGGTGGAAAATTATACAAAGAATCATCAATAGTTGTTGACCTGGGGAGAAGGTAAAAGTTAGTTTATACCCTATCATACTGTTCAATTGTTTTCATAATAGGATCTATTATTTTTATAATTAAACAACTGAGCTCTCCACCAAGGGCAGTGGAAATGCTTCTCGGCTGCGCTCCAAAGTTGTCTGGACACTTACAAGTGTCAACTTCCAGACCCCAGTCCAACTTAGAACTACTGAGTTTAGGGTCCAAGTATCAGTATTTTTTAAAGCTCCATTGAAAAAAAGTCCAATGTACATTAAGGGTTAAAACTCACTGTTTCTAGATGTTCCGTGTGCAAATGATAATATGTGTGTTATGAAAATTAAAGACACCAATCTTCTATATTGATCCAGACAAGAAAATCATCACTAAAGGAGGAAGAAATAAGGTTACATACAGGCTGGGTTAGAAACCTTTTGGAAAAGTAAGCTCTGATATGCTGAAGTACCTGGGAATGTTCAGGCTTAGAAGTCCAAATGCCATGCTACTGAGTAGGGAAGAGAAATTTGCCCTGGAAAAAAGTGTTCTCAGACAGTGACCATATAAGCATTTCACAAGACTCCTATAAAACATCTTATTTTGACTGATACTGCCTTTAATCTGAGGTTGTATCTTTCTTACGGTTATTTTAGAATTTTAAAAATATTAATAAGCAGAAGAAAAGAACATTCACCACAATCCCATCTCCCTCATGATATTTTGGAATATAGCCTTCTATTTAGATGGTTTTCTCTGCATATATTTACATATAATTTCTCCTACAAAAGTGGAATCAAACAGAATGCCAGGTTTTGTAACCAGCTCTTTTTGTTATTGTAACAAGAATATTCTTTCTTTCATGTAATACTACCTCTGGATGGGCCCACCAGTACCAGGTAATGGTAAAATGTATTCCCAAGTAGCTGAAAAAAATGGGTGTGTTTAAGGAAGTTAATTCAGAATGAAAACCACTATACTGAAACAATGACTTTGGTGTTCGCAAGGTTTACAGCTTAGTTTCTCCCTTATGCAGTGACTAGTAACCAGTCCAGCTCCTCAAGGCTGCTCCTGGCTCACAAGATAAAGGCATGCTATCATGGCAGCAGCATGGAGGAAAAAGCTCACGGTCCACGTGAGTACCTTCTAGGTCAGCCGCTAGCTGGTCTTTTCACTAAAAATTGTTGTCTAACAAAATAAACAGGTTTTTTAAAGCTGTTTTCTTAAGTAATTCATTTGTTTTTCTAGGTACTATGAACTATTTTAACTGAACAAGTTTACCTTCATGGAAACCTTTGAGACAAATCTATAGCTTCCCCACAGCAGTGTTGGTCATTATGTGATAAATATTGTAAGCTTCATTTCTGGCTCCATCTTAAGCCCTTACCCTCATTTTTACTCACGCTATTTGGAATCTTCTGTAAACTGACTTAACTACTTTCTGGAAGATGGCAGGATAAATATTAATGAACGAACAAGCAAATAAATACACATATACAAACACCTCTCAAGCACTGCATGATCTTACAGCAATGGAATGCCTTGTGCCTCCATGGATTGTCCTTATCACACGTGAGTTTCTTGAGGGCAGGTAACGTGGTCTCATTCGGCTTTGTATCCCTAAGGCTTAGCATAAAACTCAAGTACACTGTAAGGTTTTAAGAAAAATGCGTGTTTAGTACACTGGAGTTTTGATCTTGTTATTGAGCCGGTGTCTCCTAACAGTCTATAGTTTCTGCTTAAGACATGGAAATTTAATGGCGATCTTATCACGCAGCCTCCTAGTTGTGCTGCATGTTACAAGTTAAGATCACTTCTGAAAACAGACCCCCTTCCTGAATTTCTTAGGGTCACTGACAAACCCCACCATTCACTTCTCTTGGTCACCGAGGTTTGATGCCTCCTTGTCTCTAGTTCTTTATCTATCACTCTTCATCCACTGTAGTTACCAAAGCCTGTCAGTTCTAACCCTGTAACATCTCTCCTCTGTCCCTTGTCCACTTCCATTTCTGTCAGTCTAATTAAGATGCTCAGGATCTCCCCAAGAATAACTGCATTACATCATCCCTTTGTATAATCCATCTTTCAAAGTGTGGCCAAATTAATCTTCCTGAAACCTCAACTGTAAGTAACTCTGATCACATCATCTTCCTACTCGTAAGTCTTCAACAACTCCCCACTGCCCATGGGATTAGCTTCTATTGGCCTGATCTTGACTTAAAGATTAGTTCATTGAATAGCCCTGTTGTTGAGTGTCTGTTATATATGTACAAAGCAGAGTTCCAGGTTTGGGGAGGGGGAAGGGAAATGTACAAAACATGAAAATCATCTTCTGGGAATGGACTACGCAACAGGAGAGGCAGAGGTTTACACCAATAACTCTAAAACAAAAAGTGGTAAGAACTTTTTAAAAAAGGCAAAACACTTGTACCCCAATATTTATAGCAGCACTCTCAACAATAGCCAAATTACGGAAAGAGCCTAAATGTCCATCAACTGATGAATGGATAAAGAAATTGTGGTTTATATACACAATGGAATACTACTTGACAATGAGAAAGAATGAAATCTGGCCTTTTGTAGAAACGTGGATGGAACTGGAGAGTGTTATGCTAAGTGAAATAAGTCATACAGAGAAAGACAAATACCGTATGTTTTCACTCTTACATGGATCCTGAGAAACTTAACAGAAGACCATGGGGGAGGGGAAGGAAAAAAAAAAGAGAGGGAGAGAGGCAAACCATAAGAGACTCTTAAAAACTGAGAACAAACTGAGGGTTGATGGGTGGGAGGGAGGGGAAAGTGGGTGATGGGCATTGAGGAGGTCACCTGTTGGGATAAGCACTGGGTGTTGTATGGAAACCAATTTGACAATAAATTTCATATTTAAAAAAACCAAAATAAGAACTACCATACAATGTAGCAATTCTTTTTGTAGATTAATAAATAAATAAATGGGAATATTATTATTGGCTAAAAAAAAAAAGGCAAAACAGGGGCACCTGGGTGGCTCAGTCGGTTAAATGTCCAACTTTGGCTCAGGTCATGATCTCACCATTTGTGAGTTTGAGCCCCACATCGGGCTCTGCGCTAACAGCTCAGAGCTTAGAGCCTGCTTCAGATTCTGTGTCTCCTTCTCTCTCTGCTTCTCCCCCACTTGCGTGCTCGCTCTACCTCCCTCCCTCCCTCCCTCTCTCTCTCTCTCTCACACACACACACAAATAAATACACATTTTTTTAAAAAAGGCAAAACACACAGTATAGAGATGAGAAACATTAACTGTGGCTATGGGGCTCCAGGAAGACTTCGTGAAGGAGGTGGAATCTTAACAAGAAAAATAGCAAGAGAGGTATATCTGGTCCAGGATATAGTATAAACTGAAAAAGACAAATGGGAAAGTACATAATAGCTTCCTAGAATTCAGAAAGAAGAGTTGGGTTGACACATAGGTAGGTGAGGGAAAGAAACAGAAAACAAGACTGAAAAGATTGGGGTTCATCTGGTCGTTCTTGACTGATTTGCTCAGAGACTTGTACTTTAGCACCAGAATGAGTTGATCATAGCTGTGTTCTGAAAGGACCTCACAGGGGCTTGAAAACTGACTGGAGAAGGAAAAAAGGAAGACTCAGAGAGCAGGGAGCCAGTTTCTGCAATAATTTGTAGTAAGCAATGGGTGCCAAGATTAGGCCTAAAGCATTAAAAGATGCATGACTGGCTAAGAGGGCACTCAGTAATATCTGGCGGGGACACTGCAATCAGACCCTCGCACATGTTTTTATCTATTTCTTTCCTGTTTGATTGATGAGCTTCTGAGTCCAGAGGACAGTGTGTGTCTCGTTTCAGGGCTACAGTCGGCTGACCCATTTAGGCTGCAGTGTGTAGCACCTACAGCTTGTGGATCCACCACTGCCCAAGCTGGGTCAGACTAGTCTCCAGACCCCATTCTTCTACTTTCCTTATTTTGATCAGTCAGAACACTGTGTGTCCTCCTCTGTGGTTTTTGGCAACAACATCAAGTCCATATGGCTATACACTTCTCACGTTTTATCCAACTCTCTGCCTCACTCACCTCCTAAACCTGAACACTAGGTACTTCGGAATAGCTGCCAAATAACCAGCCAGATCCCTTGTGTCCTCGCTGTCTTCTCCACAAGTGCACTCCCTCCTTTTTCCTCTCCAGTCCCTCCCCTGCAGCCCTCTCAGGAGAACCAGCTATTCGCTTCCTTGCCTCACCTGATACCACAAAGATTCTCAGGCTCACCGCTCTTCCTTCCAGGCTCTACCTTCATGTAATAAAAACAGCTCCTTTGAGGTTATACCACCAGACCCGTAACATCCTCCTTTTGTCCACGCTGCAGCTATTCAGTTTCAAATCACTCCCCTTCATTCATCAAAGCTGTTAATACTTGGCGTGTATCTTGTCTCCACCAAGAGCCCCACCATTGCTTCCAGTAGCCCTTCAGGTCCACGGGGCTAAACCAGCCAACACCATCCAGCTCAATCCTAGACCTCCTCTTTGCCCATCTCCTCCTCTACTCTATCTCAGCCATCCATCACCAGACTCACATCCTGGACTTCATCAGAGACATGAACTGTTTCATCTCAAAAGCTGCCCATTCCAGCTCCCACAGCACCTCCACCACGACTGTTGTTGAAACCTCTCAGGACTCTAGCCCACCTACCACGTGCCTTCCCTGGTGCTGTCAGCCCTCTTCTTAAAGTTCCATGGTCCACCATTCCCAACATACATTGGCCAACTCTTAAACTCCCTCTGCCCTTCCATTCACTTCTCTGGAAAAACTCCACCCTGGAGGGGTTGCAAAAAAAGGGTGACACACTAATTCTGTCGTTCCTTCTTTGCTTATTACCTGGAACACTTCCATCATGAGAAACTTTCTCTCAACTGGGTGGAAAGACAGACTTGCTGCTTGATTCTCTATTTTTCAATTTTCGTTCTACAAAGTGACTAATGATTTTTTGTTAGAAGTATCATTACTAACTTGTTCTAATATTTCCCAAGGTAATCAAGGCATTTTTTAAATCAGAAATTTATGGATATAACATATCCCTCTGGAACATGTTCAAGTCTACCATTCAAAAACAAAACAAGTCCCTCACTGGATCTCTCACCGTCTCCCCCTGGCCAAGCTGCCCTGGTGACACCTGTACTAACACTCTATTTCTTGACCTCTCAATCACTCTTTAACCCTCTTTAACCGGAGTATGGTCCCACCATTCCACCGAAACAGCTCCTGCTAAGGTCAATAGTGACAGCCACCTTGTTAAGATCGAAGTTGACTTTTCAGGCTTCCTTTCACCTGACCTCTCTGTGCTGTTGGCACTGCCTTTCTCCTTGGAGGAGTCTTTCCCTGACACTGTAACATCCTGGTTTTGACCTCCCTTTCTGGCTACTTGTCCTTTGTTGGTTTCTCTAGCTTATCATGTTACTCACCTATGACACGTTGGTAGTCCTAAGGCTCAGTCTTAGGACCTTATTTTCTCCACTATACTCTCTGCTAACATGATCTCAGCCACAACCAGGTCTTCACTTACCACTTATACAGAGATGTCTCACAGCCAATTTATATCATTACTTTTCATCTTGTCCTCTGGACTCTATATCCAACTGCCTATATGACAACTCCCCTAGAATGTCTCAGAGTATTTCTCCTTACTATGTATAAAAATAAAAGTCAGGATCTATGGCAAAAAGAAAATCACACTCTTCCAGTAAATGCCAGCACTGTCCAAACAAGATGCATAAACCACTGTCATCTTTGACACTCCATTCATCTCAGCTGCATATCCCTTCTATCACCAACCCCTGTTGATTTATTTCCTAAACACCTTTCAAATGAGACTCCTTTCCACTCAAACTGACATTACAAACCTCATCCAAAGTACTGATACCTCTCACCGAGACCACTGCAGGAGTCTATTGATAAGGTTACTACTGTGTCCTTTCTCCAAACGTTTCTTGCATTATAGCCAATGTAGATGTGATCATGCCAAGCCTTGCTTAGAACTCTTCAATGGTTTCTCATGGCTGAGGAAAAAGTCCCAACCCTCTACACTCTGTGTCACTTGCCCTTACCTATTCTTCAACTTCATCTAGAATAATGTTCCCCTAGAGAGTCACTCACCTTCAGATAGGCCTCAAGAGTTGCTTGCTAAGGGAAGCCTTCCCTGTCTAGCTCATACCCTGCTCGCAGACTGTCAGAGCATCTTGTACACAGACTTTATATGTTTGTCACTGCTGCAATTTCACATTTTTTATGTAATTTTTTTGGTTAATATTGATCATCTCCACCAGGTAAGTTTCACTAGAAGAGAAAATATGGTTGTTTGGCAGTCCCATTGTTTGTTATATATTAGATGCTAATATACGCTGGATAAAAGAATAAATTAAAATGAATAAATACCTAAATTTCTTGAAATTAGTGTGGTTTATCCTTTTTCAGAAGGCTTATACTTGCTATCCCTGAATGTACTTTATATAAAGCATTTAATATAAGGGGCATAAAACAGTCACTATACATTGGTAAGAATGTTATTTCTGGTATTTTAAATATGTTACTATTATAAAGTTTAACTTTTTATTATTATCACTGAATTCATTTCTTATAGGCAAAAACTATTTTCTGATTATCTCTGAATCCATTCCTAAATATGTGCCTAACTTCATGAGAAAAGCTGGACAAAACCAAATTCTTACTGTTTCCCTTGCAATTATGGCCATGAGACACAATTCTGGTTAGTGAAATATATGTGGAAGCCTTCTGGGAGGCTTCTGAAAAGGCACTGATTTCCTGAAAAAAGAAGGCGGGGGGGGGTGCGGGTGGAGAGGCCGGGGAGCCTGTGGCATTCTCTCTTCCTGTTCCCACATGCGAACATGAATGTGATGCCTGGAGTCACAGCAACTATCTAGCAGCTATGAGGGAAAGGCCAAAAATATTGCAGAACCACAACAGCGGAAACAACAGTGCACCTCAAGCATTCTTATTGTATGAGAAAAGTAAACTCTTATTTTTTTCTATTACTTATATCTAAAATACATATATCTAAAAATATCCATAACTGATATTCTGCTCACTAACAAGATTCTCTTCCAGTCAAACCATCTTACTTTGCCCAAGAAGTCTTTCTCTCTTTCCCTCTTCTCCTTTTAATCTTTTTTCCCTTGGTTAAATTTCTGTCACTCTCCCTACTAAGGCAACCAAAATAAAATACCTAGTATATTTATTTTTACAAGATAGAAAACTAATTACAATTTAAAAAGTAAAGAAAGAGTCCTTAAATTTCTTATACTGAATTTATCTACAAATATATAAAGATCAAAATAACATCTGTTTGGTGATATGGTATCAAACAGAATTTAGGTGTGTCTGCTCACTCTCAGGTTAAAAACCAAGCTCTAAGATAAAGTATTTTTTTTATTAAAGTTTTTTTTAATGTTTATTTACTTTTGAGAGAGAGACGGAGCATGAGCAGGGGAGGGGCAGAGAGAGAGACACACACAGAATCTGAAGCAGGCTCCAGGCTCTGAGCTGTCAGCACAGAGCCCGACGCGGGGCTTGAACTCACAGACCGTGAGATCATGACCTGAGCCGAAGTCAGATGTTCAACCGACTGAGCCACCCAGGCGTCCCTAAGATAAAGTATTTTAATGTCTACTCAAATGCATCAATACCAGCATGTATTTTTTTTTTCTCATTTTATTTTAGAGAGAGAGCAAGAGAGAAAATACACGCACAGGTGGAGTAGGGGCAGAGGGATAAAGAGAGAGAATCCCAAGCAGGCTCCCACACTTAGCACAGAAACTGACGTGGGTGCTCAATCTCACAACTCTGGGATCATGACCTGAGCCAAAATCAAGAGTACAGATGCTCAACCAACTGAGCTACTCAGGCGCCTCGTATGTGATATTTCTGATGTGATTCCAAAGTCAAGTGTTATAGAAATATGCAGCTGCACAACCAATCAGACACTATACACATATCTGACTACATACATATGGACTGATAGTTATTTTTCCAAAAATGTTCACGCTCTTAGAAGTATAAGATACTTCTATACTGATAAGGAACTGATAAATCTGATAAATAGATTGAACTATGATTTTCCTATTAGTGAGACCAGGAGTATTTCACTTCTATTCCTAATATGACATGCAATTTAGGGTTTATAATGAAGGGTAAGACTTAGTTACGGGTAATGTTCTTAGCATTAAAAAATACATACATACATACATACATACATATATAATCTTGGGCAGTGCCCTTCTCCATGTCAGTTCCCACCTATAAAATGAGGAGGGTGGGCTGGTTTCAGACTGTGCTCTGCAGAGCCCATCCAGTCAAGTCCTGTAAGCCTTCCACTCTGACTCAGGCAGAGCAGATCTGCTTTTATCTGTTTAATAGTCATCTTTTATATAAGATTTTCTTTAAAGTAAGAACTTAGTAACCAAAAATAACTTGAAAACTAGTGGACAAAATGCTCTCCTTGGTCTCCTCTGGTATTAAATATTCATGATGAAATGCTCTCTTTAAGCTCCTAAGCTCTAAATATTTTAGAGCAAATCTAATTCATCTAAATATGTACCAGAAAAATTCATGTGACAATGTGGGCCTGACTTATTTTCAGAATACATGCAAATAGAACTAATGTTTTTACCCCCCTGCGTGGAAAATGCCATCCACATTCCAATTGTTGCTTTCCTCTGCAGGAACATAGGAGCCAATCTGAGCCATGATAGTAATCAATGCAACTTGTTTTATGTAGGAGCTCTTTCCACCCATGTTTGGTCCAGTAATTATCATTACTCTCTCTGAGGTCCCCCTAGAAAATTAAAAAAGCAATTTCACTTATTGGTACCCAAAGGGCTTTTACTAACAGCTATAATTTAGTTCCAGAAATGGGGAATGCCTAAGTAAAAGATGGCTTTTATGATACTTAAATATGTTACCAATTAAGTATCACAAATGGAAAGCAGGCCTTTTGGTCTTAAACCTGAACCATGATATTGCAGAACAGTGAATTTTTAGCATGTACAACGACTGTTTCTGTGTATAAATAAGGAAAAACAAGAACAACCTAAATGAGATAACTACTATGGCTTTCTCATTAAATATTCATTTACCTGTCTCTTTGTGTGTTTTTATATTGCTGACATTTAAAACCAATCAGGGGCGCCTGGGTGGCGCAGTCGGTAAACGTCCGACTTCAGCCAGGTCACGATCTCCGCGGTCCGTGAGTTCGAGCCCCGCATCGGGCTCTGGGCTGATGGCTCGAGGCTGGAGCCTGTTTCCGATTCTGTGTCTCCCTCTCTTCTCTGCCCCTGCCCCCGTTCATGCTCTGTCTCTCTCTGTCCCAAAATAAATAAAACGTTGAAAGAAAAAAAAAATTTAAACCAATCAATATGTCGATCTTAAAACTACCGGTATTTATAGGGGGCCTGGGTGGCTCAGTCGGTTAAGCGTCCGACTTCAGCTCAGGTCATGATTTCCCGGTTCTCGGGTTCAAGTCCCATGTCGGGCTCTGTGCTGACAGCTTAAAGCCTGGAGCCTGTTTTAGATCCTGTGTCTCCGTCTCCCTCTCTCTCTCTCTGCTCCTCCCCTGCTCAAGCTCTGTCTCTCTCTGCGTCTCTCAAAAATAAACAAACATTAAAAAAAAAAAAAAAACCCTACAGGTATTATACAGCTAATTGCCCAAGGCCTTAATTTGGGTTGGTAGCACAGGAATTTTTTCAGGTATAGACAGATGACTACTAAAGAGATTTACAATACCAAATTCTAGATATCATTTTTATCAGCATTTTTCACTGGCATTTCACCAGAGGATGTAAAGGAGGCAGAAAAGCTCAAAACACTTGCACTAATTAATTTCTAGAATTCGCCTCTATTAACCAATTATAGTGCTTGCCATATATAGACTCATCCTAAGGGAAACTGTCCAACTGTAGCCCTTTGTAGAGAGGAGTAAGCCTGCGACATCCATGTGCTGTGCTATGTGAACCCACCACTCTGGGCAATACCTGCCTGGTCAAGAGTGGCCACTCTGTATCTGACCAAGAGCCCAAGACATGGCCTCACATAAAAGGTCTTCTGAAACTAACCATACAATCTCTTGGGAGTTTAAACTGAGAACCATGGAGAGATTCAATCAGTTGGTATATGGAGTAGAGGTTGAAAAGAAACACAGAACAAGACCACAAAGCACTGGGGACCATAAGTATTAACTTACGAGGAAACAAAGTATGAAGAAAAATTATACAGAACAAGGGGTAAAGAGGGTAGTTAGCAATAAAAGGTAAGAAGCAGCAAAGGAGCCTAAAGGAGTTGAGAAACTTCATGCACATGCAAATAATGAGAGTCTCAAAGTAAAATATTATAAAGTCTTACTATTCAGGGGATAAGAAGAAAATCTGTTCCATCTCTAAAGCTGTCTTATACCCTAATTAACCAGACATTTCCAGTCTCGCTAAAGCCAAACTGTACTAGAGATCTTGTTCTTCCTGTGATTCCTTTCTCTCATGTTACATGTGGTTTTATAATGAGTGTCATAAATCTCCATTATTTGAAGGAACTTGAGTGAATCTGTGTTTCTTGGAACAGAAAGAGCCTAGCACAGTAAGAACAAGAAAAGAAACTTTGCATGAGTAGAATGATGAAAATAATGATTAAAATAAAATTATTTCCCTTACAGAACCTTAAAAATAATCAACCTGTTATAAATAACCAAACATCTGGCATAACCAAATATTTAAAAAATTTAAATAAAATGAACTGATTGCTTTTTTAAAATTGGCAAAAATGACACAAGAAATACAATCTGAATAAGCTTGTATCTATTAAAGAAATTACATCTGTAATTAAAAGCCCTTCCATAAGAAAACTCCAAACCCAGATAATTTCCCACTAATTCTTGCAACATATAAGAAACAGCACTAATCTTATACAAAAACTCTTCTACAAACCAAAGTAACTCTTACCAAAACATTCCAAAAATTCAACAGAATCTTTTTTTTTTTAAGTTTATTTACTTATTTTGAAGGAGAGAGAGAAGGAAGGGCAGAGAGAGACAGAAAGAGAATCCCCAAGCAGGCTTCACATGACCTAAGCCAAGATCAGAGTCGAATGCTTAAACCGAGTCAGCCACACAGGCACCCCCCCAACACAATCTTGATACCAAAACCTGTCAAGAACATAATAAAAAAGAAAAATTACAGACCAATTTCATCTATTATGTATATGGATGAATATACATTAAACCAATCCAAAGCTATATTATATAAACAATTTAGAGTTTTTAAGGAGTATAAGGTTGGTTTAATAATCAAAGGCCAATCAATATAATCACCACATTAAGAAAACAGAGGAGAGGATCTCCAAAGCATTTGATAAATTCAGTATCTACTCATTAAAAAAGGGCAGGTGCGGAAAAGGAAATAAAAGTATAAATTATTAGAAAGGAAAATAATAAATCTCATTATTCCTATATGTCATGATTATGTTCCCAAAAAGTTAAAGAAATCTATAAAATTATTATAGTCAATAAATGAATTAAACAAGATCTTTGGATATAAAATAAATATAAAACTTTATCTCTAGATTTCAGCAGTAAGTAATTGAAAATAAGAAATTTAAATTTTTTTTAAAGTTTATTTACTTGTGTGAGAGAGAAAGACAGACATAGTGTGAGCGGGGGAGGGGCAGAGAGAGGGAGACACAGAATCTGAAGCAGGCTCCAGGCTCTGAGCTGTCAGCACAGAGCATGACGTGGGGCTCAAACTCACGAATGGTGAAATCATGACCTGAGCCGAAGACAGACGCTTAACCGACTGAGCCACCCAGGCACCCCGAAAATAAGAAATTTAATGATACAATTTACCACAATATCAAAAGAAATCAAATACTTAGGAATAAATCTAACAAAATGACCAAGACCTCTACACAGCAAACTATAAATCATTTTTGAGAGAAATTTAGGAAGACCTAATTAAATGAAAGAATATACTATGTTCATGGACTGAAAGGCTCAATATTATAATGCTACAATAAATAAATAAATTAGTGTGATTCTGGCACAAAGACATACAGTGGAATATATCAAAGTCCAGAAACAGACTGATGCGTACACAGTTACTTGATTTGTGACAAAAGTGACATTGTAGCAAAGTACACAAAGGATGGTCTTTTCAATAACTGGGGTTTGGTCAAAAGGGTGTCCATATAGAAAAATAAGAAATCCTGATTCCTAACTTCCATCATACATAAACAAAAATCAATGTCAGGTAGATTATAGCTTTGACAGCCAAAAAAATAATAAAATAAAATAAAATAAAATAAAAATACAATACAATACAATACAATACAATAAAATAAATAAAATAAAATAAAATAAAATAAAATAAAATAAAATAAAATAACTGGACAATAATATACGACCTTGGGGTAGAGAAAGATTTCTTTAATAGGCATAAATCATAATTAACTATAAAGAAAGAGATTTAAAAATTGGAGTACATTAAAACTAAATACTATTAGGGGCGCCTGGGTGGCTCAGTCAGTTGAGCGTCCGACTTCAGCTCAGGTCATGATCTCGCAGCCTGTGAGTTCGAGCCCCGCGTCAAGCTCTGGGCTGATGGCTCAGAGCCTGGAGCCTGCTTCCGATTCTGTGTCTCCCTCTCTCTCTGCCCCTCCCCCATTCATGCTCTGTCTCTCTCTGTCTCAAAAATAAATAAATGTTAAAAAAAAAATTAAAAAAAAACAACTAAATACTATTAACCAAAAGATGCCATTAAGGAAATGAAAAGCTACAACATAGATTACATGTATAGATTATATATTGCCCAAAGACTCAAATCCAGTATACATAAAGAACTCCTACAAATCAGGGGTGCCTGGGTAGCTCAGGTGTTTAAGTGTCCAACTCTTGGTTTTCATCATCTCACGATTCATGAGATTGAGCCCTGCTTCAGGCTCTGTGCAGACATCGCAGAGCCTGCTTGAGATTCCCTCCCTCCCTCCCTCTCTCTCTCACCACCCGCCCCCCACCACCACATGCTCTCTCTCTCTCTCTCTCTCTCAGAATAAAGAAAATAAACTTCAAATCGAAAGAAAGACAACCCCAAGAAAAATTGTCAACAAAACTTTAAAAGAAAATGACAAAAAAAATACAAATGAGTTGGTATAGGTCAGAAATAGGACTATAAATCAGCAAAAAAAATGTACGCTATGTTCAACAATGGTGGGAAAACTGGGTACCCATGTGAAAAAAAATAGAGGTAGGCCTGAAACTCACACAGTGGCCCCAAATCAAATCTGGATGAGGGAATGAATTGTGAAAAGCAAACCTTAAACTTTTAGATGAAAACATAGAAAAACAGCTTAATAGCATCAAGATACACAATGATTTACTGAAAGAAAATAGGAAAAGCAACACAACAATATAAATCATAAAAGGAAAGACTATGATTAATTTTTTAACAAATTATATTAAGCCACCAAACACAAAATAAAAAGGCATAAAGAAGTAGTACTTCTACACAGTAATAACACCAAAACAATGAAAAAATGGGCAAAGGACACAAACAGGATATTTACAGAAAAAGAAACACTCAAAGCCGAAAACTTTTCTTAATCAGGAAAAGGAAAACGAAATCAGCAGGATTTTTCAAGGGATCTACAAGCTATTCCTAACATTCAAATGAAGGAATAAAGAAATACTAACGGTGAAAATTCTTGAAGGAATATTTTTTAAAAGACAGCTTTCACATTCATCAGATCATCAAAAGGCTTAAAAGTCTATTTATACAGAATGTTGGCAAGGATACGGAGAACAATTTGGAAATGCTTAAAGATTGCGTATACTGGTCTACATGACCCAGCGATTCCTCTCTTAGTAATCTACCCTAGAAAGATACACAAGTACTCAGAAAGATATTTCTATGACTGTTCACTCTAGTACTGTTTGTATTCATAATAGACAAAAAATGGAAAGAATGTATCATCAGGGAAATGAGATGTATTCTATACAATTATTAAAACAATCATTTACAAAACAGTATACAATAGGATAGGTGCAATGTGCCATATTTATGTACATTTTAAAAACACACAAAATTATATACAGTTAAAATACAAATATATACAAAATACAAACCTTGCACAAGGATAATAAATAACATCAGGATAATGGTTACCAATAAGAGGAGGTGAAGGGGGAGAAAAAGAAATAGCAATTATGTGTAGCCTTAGCTATATCTGTAACATTTTATTTACTTTAAATAAATCTCAAGTTCATATTACGAAAGTTCATTCTCTATGATATTTGAGTGAAAGGTAAACAGGTGTCTATTATACTGTTTTCTACACTTTTTCATTTATTTGAAATATTAGCTAAAAATTATTTAAATGAATTATCTTAAGATTTAATTATTCATTGCATGAATAATCATCATGAACCATCAAATAGCTCTTATAAACTGATTTATAGATTCAGGAAAAATTTATATAACTTCCAAATGACATTTTGTTATTTGGACCTCCAGCATAGTTACATAAAAATAGAATAGCAGAAGAGAAACATATAATAGAAAGTAAAAGACTGTAACACAAGGTAAATGACCCACAGATGGGTTACATGCACCATGATGAGGTCCTGAACCATGAAGGCATTGTTGGTGGAGCTGCCTGAAGTGCAATTACCAAACTCAACGAACAATGAAGGGGGCTGATGGACGTGCACAGGCAAAAAAAAAAAAAAAAAAAAAAAAAATTCTTTTAATAATTTAGGAAAGCTGTAAGAACAATAAAAATATATACCTTTTATCTTTTTAAAGACTTTTAAGGTAATTTTTAAAAGTTTTTATTTCTTTATTTTGAGAAAGAAAGAAGAGAGCGTGCTACTGTGGGAGGGGCAGAGGGAGAGAGAGAATCCCAAGCAGGCTCCACACTGTCAGCTCAGAGACCAAGGAAGGGCTCAAACTCACAAACCCGTGACATCATGACCAGAGCCAAAGTCAGACGCTTAACCAACTGAGCCACCCAGGTACTCCTACACACCTTTTATTTGTAGACACTGTACTCCTTCCAAAGCCTTGAAAGAAAAGAGCATTTACACTTGGTGCTTGATTCAGTTTTCTCATCCAATGAGAATAAAAAATTTGACAGGGTAGTGACAGGTCAGTGCAACTGTGTAGCTCTCAGTTCCCTAGTGTCTAAAATGAGGGTGAATTTGGGGCACCTGGGTGGCTTGGTCGGTTAAGCGTCCGACTTCGGCTCAGGTCATGATCTCACGGTCTGTGGGTTTGAGCCCCGCGTCGGGCTCTGTGCTGACAGCTCAGGGCCTGGAGCCTGCTTCGGATTCTGTGTCTCCCTCTCTCTCTGCCCCTCCCCTGTTCATGCTCTGTCTCTCTCTGTCTCAAAAATAAATAAACGTTAAAAAAAAAATTTTTTTTTAAATGAGGGTGAACTAAATGATCTCTCACCTTCAAGTTCTATGATTCTCTGAAAAATAGTAGGTCCAAATTCAGGTGTATGACATTGGAGATGTGGCTTTGTGTTCAACTGAAGAGGGGAAACTGTGGAATTCACTTGTCCAAAGTGCTTGGGGGAAATGGTACACGGGGACCGCACTCAGACTTGCGGTCACTTCTTTTTTTTGTGTGTGTGTGTGTATTTATTTTTGAGATAGAGGCAGAATGCGAGTGGGGGAGGGGTAGAGGGAGGGGCAGAGAGAGAGACAGAAAATCAGAAGCTCCAGGTTCTGAGCTGACTGCACAGAGCCCAATGCAGGGCTCAAACTCACAAACCGTGAGATCATGACCTGAGCTGAAGTCAGATGACTAACTGACTGAGCCACCCAGGCGCCCCAGACTTGCGGTCACTTCTGTGGAAGTGAACTTTCCAGGCCTATCCAGGATTTGAAGATTTCAGGTGAGAACTAACTTGGAGGCTTTAAGGAATGAAATGCTTTCAACTCACTTAACTATTTTTAGGTGACAAAGTGGCTGCCTTCCCAATAAGCACTAATATTTATACCTCCAATGGGAGCTAAATTATACACTGGGCACACTCTAGTAAACACTAATGTAAAAAAGACACTGTGGAGAATCAGGAGGGACTTTGAGAGCATAAATACTACCTGTCCCCTCTCTACTGCCACCATCCTGGTGGACCACTGCAGTAGATCCCGACTGGTCTTCTTGCTTCTCTGCCCACAGTCCGTTCTCCACATAACAGTCAGAGTGATGGTCTTAAAAATGAAAACAGGGGCACCTGCGTGGCTCAGTCAGCTAAGCGTCCGACTTTGGCTCAGGTCATGATCTCACCTGATCTCACAGCTCAGAGCCTGGAGCCTGCTTCGGATCTGTGTTTCCCTCTCTCTCTGCCCCTCCCCTGCTCACATTCTGTCTTTCTGTCTCTCAAAAATGAATAAAAAAATTAAAAAATGAAAACAGAATTGGTCTCCTGCTAAAAAGCCCTCACACAGCTCCCCAGTGTTCTAATAATAAAGCCTGGACTCCACACCACTGCCAAAAGGCCATGCCTGCCTCTCTGGCCCAGTCTCCTCCCACCCTCCACACGTTCACTTACTACTAGCCAGGCTGGGTTTATGCTCTTCTTCCACCTGCTGGAAGGTGCCAAGCTGTCCAGGCCTTTCCATAGTTCCTTGCATCTGGGGTGCTCTTCCCTGATTAGATCCTTTTTGTCATTCAAGTCCAAACTCAAACATCAACTCCCAGGAGAGACCTTTTCTGACCACTCAATCTACTTAAGCCCCTCTGCCCTGTCACACTTTATCATGACACCCATTTGATTTTCTTTATATCTTTTACCCTTCTCTGAAATTTCCTTAATTTTCTTGTTTACTTATTACCAGCATCACTGCTAGAAAGTTCCCATGAGAGGAACAAGGTTATCTTGCTCATCCCCAATGAATACAACATGGCCTGCTACAAAGAAGGCACTTAATAAGTACTGGTCAAATATATGAATTTATTGTGTGAAAGGCACTGCAACAGGGATATTCACCACCCTGACATATCAAAAAATCATGTGCATTCTCTCTGGAAACTAGTCAGGAATATGTGACTCCCTGTCCTCTACAGTTCCCAAGATAACCTAGTTAGTGAGGAAATGATCAAGAAATCTCACACCTGGAGCACCAGGGTGGCTCAATTGGTTGAGTGTCTGACTTTGGTTCAGGTTATGATCTTGTGCTTAGTGAGTTTGAGCCCCACATCAGGCTCGTGGCTGTCAGCCTCAGTAGGGAACCCGCTTCAGGTCCTGTGTCCCTCTTTTTGCCCTTCCCCCACCTTCTCCCCAAAATGAATAAATATTAAAAAAAGAAAAAAAGAAATCTCACACATGTATTTTATGCATCTACCTTTCAGCAAGGATCATATGTCCTTTGATGTCCACATATCAAAAGGTCCTAGATATGAAAAACACCTTAAATCTATCTGGAAAACCAGTGAGGATGAGGAAACATTGCAAGAGAATAGCTAGAAGCTGAAAATTGGCAAAAACTCTTCACCCTTTCCGGAACCTACTGAAGTTACCAAGAACACATCAAACTGGACAGCCTAGATGGTGCCCAGACCTATGCCAGGTACTGAGCGTGATGCTGCACACAGAGCAAGCTCTCAGGAAATCACAGATGGATGGCTGAATGAATAAATGACACTAAACAAACACGGAAGTACTCCACCATGGGGACTATGTTTCTGGATGGCATCTACCGCCTCAATGAACCTTTGGGGAGACTAAAGTTCAATATCTCAAGTTTTTACCTTGGTACTGGTGATGTCTGTCTGGATAGCATCAGTCAGTAAGAGCCTAGCAGTGGATATCAAGAATCAAACACTGAATCTAAACCAGTAAGTTTTGAGATAACTAGTCAACTTCCACACTGAATTCTGTCTTCTGTGGAAAGAGAAGCAAAGCGGAGATGAAAACACAAAAGGTTTTTTTTTTTTTTTTCAACGTTTTTTATTTATTTTTGGGACAGAGAGAGACAGAGCATGAACGGGGGAGGGGCAGAGAGAGAGGGAGACACAGAATCGGAAACAGACTCCAGGCTCCGAGCCATCAGCCCAGAGCCTGATGCGGGGCTCGAACTCACGGCCCGCGAGATCGTGACCTGGCTGAAGCCGGACGCTTAACCGACTGCGCCACCCAGGCGCCCCGAAAACACAAAAGGTTTTAAGGTACCATAAGAACACTGCAGCTAACAAGTGCCACAGATAACTGTGCTGATGACCTGATGTGCACCATCTCATTTAGCTCTCACAACAAACAGCCTCACAGGGTAATGATAGTACTAGTGTATTTCCATGTTACAGCAAGGAAACACAGGCCAGGAGACTCTAAGTACCTTGTCCAGTAACACGCAGCTACTAAGTAGCAGAACTGGGATGTTAAGTAAAGATCATCTCTGGACAAATGTCTCATAGGGGATCCCTGCTCAATGACAGAGAGTCACAATTCACTGCTAAACAGGACAAGGGCTACTCCGGTGCAGGGCCAGCATCCGTGGGTCCATCACTGGGTACACTAAAATGATGGTCAGAACAGTCCTAAAGTCAGGAGATGTATAGCAAAAAAAATTAAATAAATAAAACACCAAAAGTGTCACATGTTAATTTCCAAGACTTGGGCATTAGCTGCTTTTTACAAAAAAGCCTTCTTTCCTTGACAGGTACCGATATCGACATCTATCTTCAAGAAAGGCTCATGGTAGAACTATTTTTATAATAGTTTCAAACTGCTGAAAAAGTTTGGCAGTTTCAAAGTGTTTTATTCCTTGAAAATGTCAATCAATAACAGGTTACAGTAAGAGACTCCCTAGTGAAAGCCTCCTCCAGACAAACTCTTAGCCAAATCCTTGCACTTTTAACCCAAGGTGAACTACAAACAGAAAGGGGGATAATGAGGCTGGAGAGGAGTACAGACTACAAGCTGAGATGCTGAGGAAAGGGTCCAAATCCTTCTGATGCCTGGATGCTGCCCAATTTATATTCCACTAAGAGCTAGTTGTTACTCAACCTAATCCCCTCATTTTATAGATGAAGAGAACAGTGGTCTATCCAAGCTGATAGCAAAACAGCAGCAGAACAGGACTGGAATTTACATCTCCAATCACTGTTAGGCACTCTCCAACTACCTCTATGTACCAACAAGTGGTACGTGGTAAGAGTTTTAAAAACAAAACAAAGAAAATGCCTGGATAAAAGAGATTATTTCTTTTTTTTTTTCAATATATGAAGTTTATTGTCAAATTGGTTTCCATACAACACCCAGTGCTCATCCCAAAAGGTTCCCGCCTCAATACCCATCACCCACCCTCCCCTCCCTCCCACCCCCCATCAACCCTCAGTTTTTTCTGAGTTTTTTAAAAGAGATTATTTCTGACCAGAGTAATGATGAAAGCTCTGAGGAGGCAGTAGTATCTTTTGGGTCATAAAGGATGAGTACTTATTCAATCAATGGAGATGGGTTATGGACAGGAAGAGAGAAGCCCAGGTCAGAACCCATTAAAAAGTCATCAGTTATCATATAAAATATCCTTCTTTATCTCAGTGGTTCAGAAGCAGGAAGAAATGGGTACCAGGGGTGAGAAGTAACAGAAAAAAATGTTCAAGTGCCATTAATGTTTCCTCTACTTTCTTTTTTTAACAGTATGATCCCATGATTATACTATACAAAAATCACATTTATAGCAAAATCTATGAGAATAATTCAGGCACAGAATTAAATTAAGCTTAGTGCTCAGACATATTTTTATGGTATGCATTACTGCTACTCTGCTTGGTAATTAGGTACAAAAAGTCAATAAATAGCTTATGAAATTAGTATAATCAGTCTTTTATATATTCAAAGCAAGTATTTCTAGGGTACCTAGAAGTATTTATCTTGGGAGAAGGAAGGAAATGGGAAGTTGGTGATCTTGTGCTCCTCCAGTACGCCCTCATCTTTACTGTTTTTAAGCATCATTCATGTAACAAATGTGTGAGCACTTACTATGTGCCACATAGTGCTAGGGGCTGAGGTGCTTAAAGCCCCTTCTTGATTTCAGGAGAAGGGATTGTCACTGGGAATTCAGTGTCCACTCACCACCGCTGGGCTGTGGACTTCCCTTGGGGCTACAGAGATCCACAGGGTTCAAGTATTTCCTGGGAACCTTCCTGCTTTGCACATTCAACTCATTTTCTTCCCTTCCACAAACTGAGAAACACTGAACCACAATTTTCCCTTTCCCTCTCCCAATAAGGGGAATTTATATTACTTACATTAAAAACAAACAAAAAAAACCAACAACCAACTAAAACTCCAACTTCAGTTGCTGTCAAAAATCCATCTATTAGAAAGTCATTTGGTTTAATAAATAAACAGTGCTGAGACTGCACGGGATTGCAGTGGCATTTCCCAAGCAGAATTATCTTGGCACATTATGTCTTGGTCTGCCTCATGGGTCACAGGTATGCTAAGAAGCTGACCTCCTAATCCTCAAGGTGGCAGTTGGGGCTGGGGTTGCCAGAGCCTTGGGCCAACCTCCTTTGGCTCTGAGCAACATTTTCCTTTTCCTTTCATTCCAGTTTATCACCATACCCTTATCATTTTCAAGACAGTGAAAAAGTGAAGAAGATTAAAAAGCATTGGCTTGCCTGACAATACTTTGTGTTCTGGGAAATAGTTCAAGACTACTCAACTTGGGTAACCTCTGGCAAGTCAACTTCCCCTTTCTGGGCTTTGGTTTCCTCCTAAGTAAGAAGAGGTGGTTACACAAAATGATCCCTAACATCCCTTCTAGTTCTACAGTATAATTATTCAGGAAATTGTGATATTCCCATACAACATCCTAAAAAATAACATTTTGTGGGAAAAAAGGGCAAAAATTTAGAGTGAGATTTGGAGACTGCTCAAGGATTATAGCTAATCCTTGTTTATTTAACAAATATGATTAGATGCCCGCTAAATGCCAGAGAACTGTGACTGACAGCAGCATTACAACTAACCAGAGAAGCCTATTCCCTTCTCATGAAGCTTACAGTACACTAGGAACCACATACAAAAGCACTTATAATTAACTGGGTAAGTACTAAAATGGGGAGAAATAAGAGTGTAACGGGTAAGTGATGAGATACCCAACCCAGCAGTGATTAGGAGAGGCTCAGTGCAGAAAGTGACATCCAAGACAAGACTTCAAGAACAGCAGGAGCTGGAGGGCGGGATGGGGTGGGTTGTGGGTGTGTGTGAGGCAGGAGTGGATGGTGTTGGGGAAAGATGACATTCTAGGCAGAGGGAATGCCATCTGCCAAGTCCCAGAGGCATGGTAACTTGGGAACTACATGGCTGGAATTTTAAGCATGGTTTTAAGTGCGAGAGTGACAGGACAGGTTAGGAAAAGCCCTGCAGCTGCAGAATGGAGGACTGAACTGGAGATGGGCAAGATGGACATGGGGAAATCCAGCGCTGCTAAGTCCACAAACACTCAGATTATGCAGTGAATCGGGAAGGGAAACGAAAAGAGGATTTAAAAGAGTATTCCTTTCAATCCTGCTTGGAGAAGTCAAACCAAGGTTTCCTAGAAGATGTGGCAGAGCTAGGTGTCACAGGATAGGAAGAAATACACAGTAGCATCTGGTTACCACTGGAGCAAGTGTGACTAAACTAGAACTCTGAATTCTGAAAGTAAGGTAGGGGAAATATGTTTAAAAGATTCTTAGAAAGTCCTCACTTAAACCTGCTTTTAGTGAAACTACTCCTTCAGTGTTAGCGCCTGAGAGGGCTTTTTTTTCATCAGCCTTCTTTACATTGTTACATAATTTCCCTGAGAGATCCAGAATCTAAACTCCTGTACATACATCATGATCATCCTAAAATCCCTAACTCCAGCTCAGACCTCTCTCCTGGTCTTCATTTCACCTTCACATTAGGATCTTCACCCAATGTTACCCGAACACCTCAGAGTCACAGTTCCTCTCTATTTAATTCTTTGCTATATTTTTGTATTCTATAACAGCTAATATACAGCAGGTCAAGAAAATAAATGTTAGTCTGTTGAATGACTACTGGGATATCGTTTACTTTGAAATGCCTGTTCAAGTTTGGGGCCAATGTTCCTACCAGGTAGTCTGTTAGTTCCCTCATGGTTTGTGTTAAATACTCTATTAGTGTTAATGTAATTGAGTATGTCTCACACCACATTAGGGAGGTAGTCTGTCTCTTTCTTCTTTATAAGCCTGATATCATGCACAATACTGACACAAAGTGCGTCAAAATCGCTAAGAACAAAATATTCACAAAATAATGCTAATAAAAATTCATAAATAAATGCAAAATTGTGAAATGTGAAAAAAAGAGTATTCTTCAAACTGGCAGAGGAGAAGTAGGCAGAAAGTTGGCTTGTTCAGAAGAACTATAATAAGTTCACATAAGACAGAATCCAGAAAAGTATATTATAATCACATGTACAAAAGACCATTTCTTAAAATTACATGATTATCAAAAGTAACAATGTCATTTGACTTTCAGGAAATTATTTTCAGGCTATATTTTATAATTAACACCTATAAATTATTTTAAATTGAGTTTTACATAGTAAGTTCTTTTTCAACACTATCCCTATATATAAATTTATACCCTGCAAAATAGAATGCACTTCACCATAGCAACAGTTCTATATCAACTCCTACTCAAGTTAGAAAAAGCATATGTAAAAGAAATGAATATTCTGGAATATTCTAAAGTGCCTACTGGAAAAAAATCTCTCCATTTATTTTGTAAAAATTTAAATATAAAATTTTAATGTTTCCTTAAAACATTTTTGTAATTAGGTAAAAGGCTACTTTAGTTTCTCAAATCTTGCTTTATTAAACAGTATAATACATTTTTTATTCATTAAAAAAATTTTTTTTACCGTTTATTCAGTTTTTGAGAGAGAGAGACAGAGCGTGAGTGGGGTACAGACAGAGAGAGAGGGAGACACAGAATCTGAAGCAGGCTCCAGGCTCTGAGCTGTCAGCACAGAGCCTGATGCAGGGCTCGAACTCACAAACCATGAGATCATGACCTAAACTGAAGTCAGATGCTTAACCGACTGAGCCACCCAGGCGCCCCAGTATAATACTTTCAAAATAATGTGAAAGAGAAAAAAAAAAGAATGAAAAAGGGAAAAAAACAAAAAAAATCAATGTTGAAGATAACATACTTGGGATTGCGTTTGAGTTGGCTGGCGTGCTGGGGGATGGGGACAGTAACAGGAAGTAATGTTTAAGTGATTTGTAAGTAAAATATAAACCAAGGTATTAAATGTTACAACTATATTACTTTCTCAAGAAAAGCTATACCCCCACTGGTATTATGGGAACTGAAAAAGAAATTCTTACGTTCATTCTTCTTTTAAAAGTCAATAAAGCATCAGTACGTATTAACTTGGCTTGATAAATTAAGCAATTTACAAATTCCCTAATGAGAACGAACAAGTTTACAGACTTTGTGAACCAGATTATACACTACCAACAAGTCTGTGTGTTATATCAAAATGTAATCTTAAACTTAATGTAATTCAAAACACTTCCTTTCACTTACCACACTTGGGGCCAGCCAAATTCACCATGTGCGTATCTCTGTCACCCTTGCTCACAGCCCAAGAGGGAATACTCTGTTATATTCCCAACTCCCTTGCTGTTCTGGACTTCCTTTCTCTGACCTAATTTCTAACTGCTCTGCTACATTCCAATTTTCCCACTGAACTCTGAAAAATTCCCAAGCCCTTCTGTGGTTCTAACCTTCTTGCTTAATACCTCCTTCAAAAAGGCTTAAACTGAAACCTGGCTGTTGTTCACTTCGTTTGGAGGCTGCGCTTTCGGCCACATCCTGCCACACACATCTCAGAGTTCAGAGGTTCTCCCTTATGTGTTCTTATGTGTTTCTTTAGAACTTTACCACCTCTGCTTGTCCTCACTGCAGGCATCTACAAACTTCCCTGTCACCAGTCTCCATCCCTTGGAATCTTTGGCACCTGGAACACCTTTGGCTTTCCCTACAAATGCTGCTATTCTCTTAGATGATTTCAACATTCATGTGGATGACTTTTTCCCAAACTCTGTTCCTTGATCTCATCTCCAAAGACCTCCACTTCTGCTACCCACCTTCCACGGCCAAACCTAGGGCTTGCCATCTCCCAGAAGAGCACTATCTCTGAAATCTTAAAGTCAGGCATTTCATTCCTTGATACAACTTCTCTCACTGAACTCTTCCCTACAGTAAGTCACTGATCTCATCACCAGATTATTTCACTCTATGCTGACCAAGACTCTCACTTTGAACAAATTGTAGTCAGGCTCCTCCTGGGCCCTCTTCTCCACTAGGCTTCAACCATGGCCTCTAAAAATTGCACACTTTCAGCACAAATGATTTTGTTTACTCACCCCACTAAGACACCAGAATAAACACTAGCACAGTTTCTTGCAGCTGAACGCCATGTTCTTAGGATGACCCCAACCCTCTTAAAGTTCCTACCTGAAAAAGTACAAGACTGCCAGGAGAATTTACTGCTTCTTCCAGCCAAAAGGTGATGACCAGCAGAGAGGCCCCTGTACCTCCTCTGAGAGCAATTCCTTCAGAAAGCTTAGTTAGAAATCCATTCTCTGCCCCTTTGAGATGTAAATCTTCTACCACCTAGAAATGTCTTCTCAAGGTGAGTCATCTCTTTGAAATGCAAACATTCAAGAAGACAACTCTCCTTTTCTTTCCACTCCCCATATGAGGGTAGAAGCTCCAAATGCCAGTTAATAAACCCAGATAGGTTTCACATTAACCAATCCCCTTCCCTGCTTGTTACAATTTCTACTCCCTTTAATCTGCAGGACACCCCCTCCACTACCCACCCCATTCCTCTTTCCTAGTCCCTCACTCTCCCTTTAAAACACGCAGTCATCTCTGTACAAACTGAAGTTGAGTTCAGTCCACACTATCCTCTTTTCCCTACTGCAATCACAGTAATGTGATTCTACCCTTACCACTTTAATTAATGTATGGCTTTATCTTTGACAGTGTACTCTATGTAATACACACACACACACACACACACACACACACACACACACAAAGGCAAGGCACACATGCACACCCTCCCTCCCATAAGTTTGCTTTTTTTCCCCAGTTTTAATCACTCTCTTGCTAGTATTCTAAATCCTTTAGGAATAAATTCAAATTCCTTAATATGGCATGCAAGCAAACTGGCCTCTTCCTTATTTCTGAACCCTTCTTTCTTCATACTCACTTTTCCAGGTTACTCAACATCTTTCACTTCCCTGAATTCACCCTGCTCTGCCTCACTCTTGGCCTCTCCCATGTTGGTTCCTTGACTTGGTATGCTCCTCTCTACTTCTCTGGCCTATGCTGACTCCCTCTTCAGTTAGTATCTCATCCCCGGGAAACCTTGCTCAATGTTCCCCCTATAATAAGTTAGGTTGACCTGCTACATGCTCCTGAGACCACCTGGTTTCCTAGATCATCTATTATAACAGCAGGACAACCTTCTGGCTTGGTCACAAGCTCCCTTAGAGCAGTGTGTATCTCTGTCTGGCTTACTACTCTCTGTCCTAACACTTGCTTTGCTACTGAAGCTAAATAGGAATGCAGTAAGTATGTATTAAACGAAGAAATCTTTAGGATCATTAATGTTCTGTGAGAGAACTCTAGCCCATATGACAAAAGTTCTCATCACCGAAATGAGCTGAAACATCTCTAATTCTTTCACAGAACATTTTAAAATGGTGAAACATAGGTCAAAGCATACAATGATAAACACTAATAGGAATTTGCAAAACCATGGTATGATTCCACTCTATTAGCATATTTAGGCATTCATAAATGAAAAATATTTTTAGGAGTTACCTAGGATAATAACTTAAGATTAACCATTTAGTTGCTATATCTTTCCACTTAAGGATAATCCTTCATTGAAAATGTCACCAATTCCATATGTGGTGATGAATATAAAAGTAGAGCCCAAGATTACCACACTTAACGCTGAAAACCAGTTAAAACCTGTGTAAATCAGAAAAATGCTTATTTTGTATTTAAAAGTTTGGATCCGTGTTATCATCTTTTACTCATTTGGCATCACATGGTACTTACTGATAAATTCGTACTGTTGGGAACATATTGATCCTGTTCTCCCAGCAACACGTCAATCACAGGATGCCGGCCATTTTTAATCATGATCGTCCTTTCTTCTTGTAGAGTTGGTCTGCAAAAAGAAGCATGTTTCAACTTACTAGGCATGAAAACTGCCTTTTAAAAAAATCTCTAAGTTCTCGCTTACAAAACAGACTTTAAGAACACATCCAGAATAAGGCTTTGAGTATTAAAGTTAAATTTTAACTATAAGAATTAGGAGGACAATTATTGTAACAGTGTTTGAAGGACAAACTTCAGCAGAGTCCTACAGTAGCTCTAATGCTGAAGTCTACTTTACAAGATCTTTTTTAATTTTTATTTTCTTAATATTATCTAAGACCAATATTTTCATTACTAAAAGTTACAGTTCAGATTAGTGTTATTTAAATCATTTTTAGTAATAAGCAAATTAAAGGCTATCCCTGAAAATTAGTCCAGATTTAATTATTACATTAATAGAAATTATATTATGTGCTGGACTTGGGAGACCTAAACTTTTTATATTCTGTTCAACTGAAACATCTTTCTAGGGTCATTGGTATCTTTCACTTTTTTTTTATATAAAACTTAATTTTTTGCCTTGCTGGTCTTGTTTTTTAAGCTTTTAGACTTTGTTTTTATCTGTAGCTTTATCTATTTATCATATCCCCCATGAGCACTGCCCTACTCTCATTCTCCTTCCCAGAGATTACCACTGAGATCAGTGTGGTATCTATCCTTCCCAACTTTCTTCTCTGCATTTAGATTTTTATACACTCATTGCATTTGTTTGCGATTTATTTAAAAAAAAAAAAAGCAGAACAAATCAGGATCATACTGTAATGTGTATTTCTACAACTACATTTCCCCCCTTAACACTCAATATACACTAAAAACAATGGCTTCACTATTCACCAATGGACTCTTCTATTTTTTTTTTAATACTTTCATTTTACAAATGAAAGTACATTTCAAAATGTACAGTCATTACAAATACAGTCATTTTACAAATAATTTGCAGAAGGGGGAATTTTAGTAAGAACTTAAACAGAGCAAATCTCATATTTTTATTCCACATTTTCCTGCTCATAAAGGCATATATACTTGGAACGGACAATACACTCTCAATGTAATTAATTGCTCACCAACCATCATGCATGTACCTAGGACAACAGACATTCATAAATACTAATTTTTGATTTCAACACATTTCTAAAATGTTCTGGCTTATCATTATTTTTGGTTCTTCCCCAACTTGTATGGACGAAAATGTAATACTTGAATTTTTTGAAATCTTTTAAAGCTTATAGTTTTGTTGAGGAGAGGCCAGGCATCTTCTTTGCTCCACAACTGTAACAAATTTTCAGTTTTATATTTATAAATATCAAATCACAATAGTCAATCAAGTCAATATTTTTATTTCACATCGTCTATTTTCTTTCAGTCTTCTACCTTAAGCACCTGTCCACCTACAAACAGTATCAAGTAAACTTCAGGGCACAAATTTCATAAAAGACAAAAGAAACTACTACATGTCCTTTTGGCAAAACAGGATGGATCAGGTTCTTGTCACCAAATATTGCATGATGTGTGCTGCCTATGGAATAACTGACTGGAAAGGAACACATTTCACTTTGCCCTTAGAAAAATATATTCGCATAATTCTTGAGTTTGGGAAAATTCATCCAGGATACTGTCATCTGAACACTCATAATCTGAGATTGGGTTTATACAAGAAATTTCATTATCATCATTAGTATCTAGAGCACTATCTTTCTCTTCACATTCATCTTTTGATTAATAATTGTGAAATGTCTTCTGTCACTTTTTTTTGCTATTATGGGTGAAAAATAAAAAATTGCGAGTTCTCAGCTATGTTCAAAGAAAGTGAGAAGCCGACTATAATGGTGTTATCTCCATTCTTTTTGTAACTTCCTGAAGGATGATGCAGCACTTCAGGCAACATAATTAGAACCCTGAAGGATGGTGTGATAGTGAGTTCTATCTCACCTTTGCATTACCATTCTCTAGTTTTCTTAGACTTTTTAGTAGAAATAATCAATAAACAAGAATTAAGTAATTCCTGGGATGATGAAATAGCAAGATATTCCAGATATAGAAACAATAAAATCATTAAAGATCCCAAAATACATCTCATATTTATAAAAGGGTCCAATGGACCCATAGTGTAAATGCAAGACAGAATGAGTTTTATTCTTCTTTTTAAAAAAACATGAATTTTCTCTTTGTTCTTTGAAAGACATTTAAGAAACTCAAAAGCTGAAATTGAGTCCAGTGGACACTGATGGTATGGTATATTGAAGATTTAGGATAATTTCCTGTCATATCTTTAACATTCTTTGGAAGCTGCCACATAAATGAGTTAGCTGTTCTCTGTTGTTAAATATTTTAGACTGTGTTTAGATTTTCAAACAATAGTGAAATGAACAACCATGTATATATACACACTATATATACATACACACATACACACACACACACACACACACACACACTCACATACCCATTACATATAGACAAGTGTTTGTCTAAGCTAGAGTAAATTCCTGAAGTATGCTTTCTAAGTCATAGGGTTTGCTTATTTTTTATTTTAACATACAGAAACATCTATATCAGATGTCTGCATGGCTCAGTTAAGTGCCCAACTCTTGATTTCAGCTCAGGTCATGATCTCATAGTTCATGAGATTGAGGCCCACATCGGGCTCTATGCTGATAGCACAGGGCCTGCTTAGGATTCTCTCTTTCCCTCTCTTTCTTCCCTTCTGCCGCTTGCTTATTCACACACACATGTGTGCACTTACTCTCTTTCAAATAAATAAACACTTAAAAAAAAAAGAAATATCTGTATCAGTTTATCTTCCCACCAGCAGAATATGAAAGTTGACTTGTTTTTTCACAACTTCACCTAAAGGAGGTATTACCAAATTTTCTAATTTCTGACAATGTGCTGGGTGAACAGTGTCCTCGTATTGTGTTAACTTATACTCATTGATTATTAAGTTCTATGACTCAGAACTTTAGCATAAAACACATTTCTGAACTTACTCATAATACTAAGAAATAGTACTTTCCTAAATACTTAAATCCTTTTCCTTAAATATATCTGGCTAACAAAACCCCAAGTATATACCCTCACATTTCTCAAAGAAAGTAACTACAGTATCTTCTGAGTAAAAATTTAAAATTATCCTTTGGAAAGAGACATTTAAAATGACAGGAAAAGGACATTTTTTGGATTTCAAAGTACAATTCTAAAGACAGGATTTTTACCTAGGTGCATTATAAATTTACTACTAAAAAAAATGAAAGCATCTGTAAGTAATATCAGTTTTAAAATAAAATCCTAGGTGTTCTGCCAAGTGAAATCAATAGATCATTTTTCATGACACTGATAGGATTTCTGAGGAAGGTCTTCACTTTAGAATAAAATTTTGAATGATTTGTTCTGCTCGAAAATCTGTGAAAATGAGTGACTGACTTACTCTGTCACTATCAAAATTATATAAAGACAAAACACTTCCTGGTAGAATGAGAAGCAAATGATAATTTGGAGAAACGAGACGATACACTACATTAAGATAGAGCAAGAAGGATATGAAAAACATGTTGATGACACGGCATTTAAGAAGAACTAAGGAAATCTGGATACTGCCTGAAAAGAATGAAACACTGAACTTGAACAAATTTATTTTATATTTTTGAAACAGCATCTTTCTCCTTTAAATGCCTCAGGGAAACAATACAATTAGTAAAACAATATAATATCCAAAATACAAATTGGATGGAAAGACAGAATAAGAACTTTTGCCTCAAGGTTAGGCTCTAGTGAATAAAATGTCCTAAGAGTATTTAGAGAAAAAAAAAGAAAGATCGTGATTATAAAGCCAATAATCAATCTGAACTAACATCAATAGTTCAAAGGCACTAATATCTTTGAGCAAGCTGGAAATCTAAGGGGGAAAAAGTATAAACTTCAGATACTTAAATACTAGCTTAAAATGCATTTTAGATGAAAGTTTCCTATTTGGTGGCTATTTACACTCAATTTTATTTCTGCTAAAAAAAGAGAAGTTGATTTTATTTCCTAAAGTTTATGGTATGATTTTTCATTTAAAAATATTCAGGTGGATTTTTCTTTTAAGAAAAATTAAAAAAAAATTTTTTTTACATGTTTATTTACTTTTGAGAGAGAGAGAGAGAGCATGAGTGAGCGGTGGGGAGGGGCAGAGAGAGAGGCAGACACAGAATCTGAAGCAGGCTCCAGGCTCCATGCTGTCAGCACAGAGCCTGAGGTGGGGCTCAAACTCACAAGCTGTGAGATCATGACCTGAACCAAGGTCAGATGCTTAACCGTTTGAGCCATCCAGGCACCCCAGTGAATTTTTCTTAATACAAAATATATAGTATCCAATTTGGAAAGTATTTTAGCATATGAAATATTTCCTGAACTCATTTTCCTGATAGAATATGTCGTTTGGAACAATCCTACTGAGGACAAAAAGAAAAATTAGATAAAGTATAGAAAATAGTTACTTGATGGTACCTGATAACTAACAAGACATCAAGGAATTATCAAGCCAAGACCTGGGGCAGGACAGAGTCCCAGGGAGTGTGTTGATTCCTGAGGAAACAGCTGAGGGTAGAGATGAGGGATAGCCTGGCTCTGGACTGAGACACCAATAGGCTGCACACCAGGCATAAGAAATACATTTGAAGCAATAATGGCAGCTTTTGAACCTTTGAGTCATCTCAAGCCCAGATAAGATGACAGATTATTTAGATTAAGTAATGCCAGAGTATTTTCAGCGTCTTGAGATGTCTAGTAGAAGCAAATGTGACTCTTTCAGAGGAAATATAACATCAAGTTATTTCTATAATGATTCTACAAATATAATGCCTATAACATAATCAAAACAACCAGGCATCAAAAAGATATAAGAACAAAAATGAACAAAAACAAGGCAAGAGAAACAAGGCAACAAGGACCCATAAGGACTCCAGATATTTGAATTATCAGACACAGACTTTAAGATAACGATGCTTATCATGTTCAAAGAGACAGATAAGATAGAGAACCAAAAATGATTTTTAAAAAATAAATTGAATGGGTATGAAACATACTAACATATCCCATATTTTTATTAAAGACAAATAATTTTTAAAATACTTAATCCTTCCGATTTTTAAAATAAGTATCTTTGAAAAATATTATCTGCTATTTACTAAGTACTTATCATCTGTCTGGTCCTGCTTAAAAAGTTAATATAGATTTACCTCACTTAATCTGCACATCTCTTGAGAGGTAGGTATTATGGCAATGCAGAACCTGAGGATCAGAGAGGTTAAGTAACTTGCTTAAGGTCAGCTGTTAAATAACCAAGCAAGTATTCAACCATGTCTGTCTGATCCAAAGTCTACACTATGAAAGATATGCTTTAAAAGAGTTCAAATTTTACTTATGCAAATCAAGTAGTCTCTTGATATATGGACTAAAAGATGCCAAAAAAAAGGAGAAGTCCCTAAATGAAAAATCTAGGACCAAACCTGTCTAGTGTATATACTTAAAATGTTTGTTAAATCTCTGATGAGTCTACAAATTAATCAGAGTTTTATAGTGATGTAATAAGGGATGTATTTTCACTCCTCAGAGATTTTGCCAAACCTACATCTCCATAAAGAATTCCTGGGGCGCCCGAGTGGCTCAGTCAGTTAAGCGTCTGACTCTTGGTTTCAGCTCAGGTCACGATCTCACAGTTTGTACGGTCAAGCCCCGCGTCAGGCTCTGTGCTGACAGTACAGAGCCTGCTTGAGATTCTTTCTTTCCCACTCTCTCAGCCCTTCCTCACTATGTACATGCACACTCTCTCTCAAAATAAATGAACATAACAAAAAAATGAAAGAAAAAAACTTATATACGATGTGTAATATATCTATGTTTAAGTTTACAAATAGATATATAAACACATACAGATACAAATATTTAAATTTGGTATAATATAAACCACATACCATAGACATGGTTCTTCTGGTCTTACTAGCTGCAGCATCAGCAGTAACAAATGGCAAAAGGCCACTTGAAGAAGTATAAGAAGAGGTAAGCCAGGCACAAGTATTTTTCAGTGGGAAGAGCTTTGCGGGAAGACACAGTAAGGGCATAGGTTGTAGCCGATCCTCTACTTAATTCACCAAAAGAATCCTTTAGGAAAAGTTAGCTTCACAAACCTTGTACAGCAAGAAAGAAGTCCTACTAAGATCACAGTACATAAGGAAGAAATCAAGTCAATGGACAGTAGATTCTTATTCTCCCAGAACTAGATTCAACTACAGTAAATTTACAGACCTCATTTTTATGGATGATAAATGGGATAAAATTTTTGAAGCCCTCTGATGTGAGAAGAAATTGGGCAATAGTGAAAATGCAAAGAACCTATTTTAAACAAAACTATTGTGCCCAACACTGTTGGTCTCCACACATAAATAGATGGCAAAACAAAATGAAATGAAATAGCAAAGTACGTTTTTAATCTAAAACTGGCATAGCCAATTCCTGCAATTCTCGTCCCCTAAATAAATAAATAAATAAATAAATATTTTACAACAACCAATTTTTTAACATCCACTATGGGTATTATGCTAGGTATAAAGAACATTGAAATGTTCAAAAAAAAGCTATTTGGCTCAAACTAAAGAGAAACCAAGATATGAAAGACGTATGAACAGCAAAACATATCTACTCAAACACAATGAATTCTTTATGTCACAAGCATTGAAGGCAGTAAGACATCTATGTTTTCTTTTTATTCCTCACCATAGCCAGTGAGGTAAATATTCCCTTAAATTTCCTTAAGTATATGAAAAAATAGGCTTTGTGCTACAAACTGAATGTTTGTGTCCTCCCCAAAATTCATATGAAACCTAATGTGATGGTATTAGGAGGTGAGGCCTTTGGAAGGCGATTGGTTCATAAGAGCCCTCATGAGTGGGCTATGCTTTTATGAAATAGATAGCCCAGAGAGCCCCCAATATGGCAATGGTCTCCAGACCCAGAGAGCCACCAGCACAAAATTCTAGCCTGGGGGAGCCACAGGAGGGAGCCAGGCACAGAGCACCAGCAGACATGGGAATATCACAAAGAAACACTTCAGGGGTGGGGCCCAGGCATAGGGCCACCAAAGGGGCAACATGACCTGGAGCTCTGGGGGCCCAATCTTTGCCCAGCAAAACTACAGGAACAGAAATGCTGCCCCAGTAGGTCTGGAAGGTAGGATCCTCACCCAGTGGGCCTGGAGGGCACAGCATTGGGCCAAAGATTTGGCTCAAGCTTAAGGTTTTAAATTTAAGGAAGAACAATTTGAGAGCAATAGAGAACACTTCCTCAAAATGGATCATACAATGAGTCCCAGCCATATCTGATTTAGATGGTATTTATAATCATGAAGTGAAACATATTACAAAGTGTTTAAGTCAAAGCTAACAAATGAAAGGATTATGCTTTTTAAAAAATGTCACCAGAGCGCCTGGGTGGCTCAGTTGGTTAAGCATCTGACTTCGGCTCAGGTCATGATCTCGCAGATTCGTGAGTTCGAGCCCCATGTCGGGCTCAGTGCAGACAGCCTGGAACCTGAAGCCTGCTTTGGATTCTGTGTCCCCCTCTCTCTCTGCCCCTCCCCCACTCACACTCTGCCTCTGTCTCTCAAAAATGAATAAACATTAAAAAAAATTTTTTTTAAATGTCACCCACATAAACTTAAAAACTGAAATATATAACAATCACTTCTGGAGTCACATCTGCTTTCACTGTACTAAATGACAGAGCAAGCAAGAAAGGAATGTGTTAATTTCAAATCAAGCTATATGTGTTGACATTCAGCTTTACAAAGGGTGCAAAATATTTGCATATTTTAATATTTTATAATAAAAACGCTAAAATTAGTGGAATAATGCCATCTAATCTAAAGCACTGAAAGGGGGTGGGGGGAGTGTTAAAAAATACGTTACCTGCAGTAATTTCCTTGCTTAGCGACCTTGGCCAGGGAGAAAATGCAGTCAACAGTTGCTAGGTGATGTACTGCTTTACACAAGGAGTGATAATGTTCGCTAAAATCCCTACAGAAGCAACAACAAAAAGGTGAGGACACTGATTTCTTAGAGCTATAAAAGCTGTACAATAAGTAATCACTTTATTAGTTAAGATGAGCATAAACAAAATAACCAGGGATACCTAAGAAACATGGAAACTACACTGAAATACTTTTCAGTTTAATATAATAATTTGATTACTGAGGCTTCTTTTGTTTCATTTGGATAGAACTACATATATTTAAAATAACTTCTATAAAAAGATGTGTACTATTAACACCATATTACACATTTCATTTGACCATGACAAGTCAACTTAGATATAATTAACACAAATGTGATCATTTTCATTCAACTTAAATAACATGAACTACCCAGATGGGTCAGCCTCCCTTTGTGCTTCTCCTTGATAGCATCATACAAACTAGGATTAACAGTTTCAATATCTTTTTCTCACGCTGAATTGGAAGCTTCTTGATGGTAGAGTCCATGTTTGTCTGATTTGCTTATCATTATCAAGCCCTAACATACTGCCCATAACTTTGGTATACAGTAGCCATTATAATAAATTTTGTTAAAGGCAAGCAAGAAAAGTACTTTTTTTCAGTGATCTTCAGTTACATTATTAAAAATGCATATATAAATTAAATTTTAGATTTATTTTTAAAAAGATAACAATCATTGTCTCAAATCTTTGGCTAACTAAATAGCTGGTGATTAAAAGCTTAGAAAACTGTTATTGAAAGATGTATTTAAAAATATATAGGAATGTATGCAAGTGTTTTCTTTTTTTTTTTTCTTTTACTTAAATTATTCCATTATCTCATATCACAGGTATACTTTACAACCTTTCAAAGAAGATTCCCCCCAAAATGAGAGTATTATGCTGAATGCTTCCCTTAAAAAAGATTTCTCTGTTGTACAATGTGTTTCAGAAACTTTGAGATTTAATCTGTTTACTTCTTAAACCCAAAAGTTTTAGAGTACTTCCTAGCTTGAAAAGGATATCCCGATTAAGCTACTATGTAATCAGTTATTCCTATATTATCACTATATTGAGTTTTTAGAATCTGTAATATGATTTTTCCAGTAATATTATAAAGGTATTGTATATACATGACTTTTCCAAATAGAGGCAACATTTTAAGTATCCAGTTTTACTTTTGTGTTAACTTTATGAACTGAAAAGTATATTTAGTATATTTTATACCTCTTTGTCTGAACATAGTATAACAAATATAATTTACCTATTTCTCACTGAATTAATGTTCATTAAAACAAGCAAGAATTCCACTAACAGTGTTAAGAAATCCCAAGCAAAAAGGAGATTGGACCCTGGCATCAGATAGATAATGTTCTGTTGTCACCTTAAAAATGACTCAGTTTGGAGGCTCCTGGGTGGCTCAGTTGGTTAAGCATCTGACTTCTGGTTTCAGGTCAGGTCATGATCTCATGGTCATGAGTTTGAGCCCCACATCAGGCTCTGTGCTGGCAGTGCAGAGCCTCCTTGGGATTCTCTCCCCTTCTCTCTCTGTCCTTCCCCCCTCACACTATGTCTTTCTCAAAATAATAAATAAACAAACAAAATGACTCAGTTTTGAAGATGTCACATGGTACACAGACCTTACATTCCTGAGTGACTGCTCAGTGATCATGCCTTGTTATTCCCGGTGTAACTTCAATTTAGATCTAACCACTGGTTTACCTCTTGGGCTGTGTCCTATTCTGTCCCTGTTCTCATCACTGACCCATTTGGTCTTCCTATCCTGGCACTCTGTTTTGCCAGAGAGCAGCTACGTTTGATATTTCTGCTCTTATCTCCCTTGATGTGAATATCAAAGTACCTTCAGCTTTAAACATCAGTCATTTTTTTCATACTCTCACTCCCTCCTTCTCAGGTCTTGTCCAGGCCGGCAAGACCCTAATTTAATTTGCTACTTATCTAGGAGACTTCGGTTGAGGGTAACTGTCTTGATGATATTCTAGTATATGGAATTGAAATGAGTGACACAGCTCTCAGGGGGTACCATTTCAGTTAAAAAAAAAAAAAAAGAAAGAAAGAAAAAGAAAAAAGAAAAGGCAGAGAGAGATAAGGGAATTATTTTGATGTAGCCTATTATGTTCTTTCTCATGTCAATTACATAAATAAGACATGTGAATAAAATAAAAAACCGTCATAAACCTTTAATATCACCATTATAACTCTCAAAGTCTTGTTTGACTTCTTGATCTTTGTCCATTTGCTACACTTCCCCAAATTTCAAAGAGATTACCCATACCTAGAAAAATGACAAGCTAAAAAACGGGCAACTCAAGTAACAATCTGATAGACTGGGATTACAACATAACATGAAACTTTATCACTAAGCCACCAACAAATTTAAGAATGAAGCCATTAATCTCTGGTCAAAAGATATTGCTAGGTCCACAGGAAAAAGATTAAGACACTTGGGTTCTAAAGCTGTTATGACAGTTTACCATCAGATGTTGCCCAGTGACATCTGAAGTTAACAAAAAGAAAGTTATCTTATTTTTTATTTACAAATTTATTTCTAAAATATTTAACTACTGTACAGGAGGCATTATAACTTAATTTTTTAAAAATCTGTAATCAAGATTATTCAACATCCACAGCCCATCTTCTAGAATACAGAAGAAGAGACACATTTTTTGAGAGAAGTGTCCATTTACTTTTGAAAGAACTTTCTTTCAGCCTTGATTTCTTGCAATATTTTGATCCAAACTAGTATGACTAATGCATAACGGTATCTCAATAAGAGACATACACGTGTATAGCTGGTATTCAATCCTCTGATGTCAGGTTCATTGAGGTTAATCATTTTTTTAAAATAACATCATATTCACACCATCTGGCACCTTAATAAGTACTGTGCTTAACAATATTGTTCTCAAGTGGGGGCTCTAGTTGCAAAAGCTGTAGCTAAAATTGAGCCAATATTTTTTTTGATAAAAATATAATGTATTTTTCTTATTTTGAAAGTAATGTAAGTACATTAAAGTTACTTTTGATATCATGTCTTTGCAAAGTAAATTAAAATCTCCAGTAACCTCACCATCCAGAAGTAATCAGTTAATACTCGAAGATATATATAAATACATTTCTTCAAAGAAGATACATAAATGGCCAATAAGAATATTGATAATATAATAATGACATACATATATTTAATCTTTTAAGATAAAAGGTTTGTATGCCGTGTGTGTATATGAATTTACACATTACTGTTTTGCATCCTTTCTGCACTTAGCAATGCAACATGAATATCATATCCTTTGTGATATTGTATTTAATGTCAGCTTACTCATAGCAATTCTCAAAGTGGTGGTATGATGAAAGTAAAATTCTCCTGGGTTAATTTCGTAGAAGGGCCCAGGCAGAGGGCTGAAACAGTAAGAATGGTATGCAGAAATGGTGGGGTGCTACAAGGGAACAACAGAAGGGACAAATCAAAGAGACATTTCAAAGGTAAAAAAGACAAACAGGATAACAGATAAAGGGACAAAAAGGAAGACAGAATCAAGAATAAAGCCAAAGTGTTTGCACTGGGAGATCTGAACTTCCTTTAGCCTAGAATATTAGCAATGAGAACATAAACCAGATGTGTAAAATTGTGTATACTGTGAATAGAGTGAATATGTATCAACTCACCAAATTGCAAGATCCTAGAATGTGGTCCCTGAAGCCTGAAAGGAATCTAATTTTCATGTCTCAGTGATACTTCTAAGGGCAAAACAGGAGAACTAGAGACTCAAAGGCCCTGAAAACCCTTAAAATGGAAAATTGAAAGTGAAGTGGAAAAGGAAATGAATACACCACTAAGTTTCTATCCCTGGGTCCACAACTAGGAGTCAAGATAACCTCAGGAGATTCAGGACAAGTAAAGTGGAATGTCTTTCTGATGCTATAATCCAAGACTCCTCTGGGCAAACAGCTACCTTTTAAAAACTGTCACACAGAATCTTTTTTTTTTCACTCGCCAGACTGGTTACTTAGCTCCTGGAGAACCTCGCTGAATACTTACTGTTTAAGGTTTTAAAGAGAAAGACTACCAGAGAGATTTCTGTTCAGAGTGACGCCTACGTATTTACCATAGGCAGCCTCTACAACCTGATGGTAAAGGGCACAACCTACCGCTAGATACCCGGAGTTGAATCTCGGCTCCAACCAATGTAGGCAACTTACTCCTTATTTCTGTATCTCAATTAATTCATTTGTAAATAGGGGGTGATAATATCTCACTCAAAGATATCATCTGAAGAATAATAAAGTGCTTGGATGAGCGGTTCATAGCTGTGGACTCATGAAGGTCAATTGTACATCTCTTTTCCCAACTCCAATCCAGCAGCAGCTTGAAATCAGCCCAGGTAGGAGTGTTTACACTACAGAAATCAACAAGCACCACAAACACTACTATTCTTCCAGAGAGCTGGCTGTTTATCATTTATTTACCAGCACACCCCAGACTTAACCCTGTCCGTATGAACACACAGCTATGAATAAATCCAGCTATGAAACATTCTTTGAGGCAATGGCAAGGGCTCTTCAAAAGAAAATCTCATAAAAAACAAAAAAATGTGGGAGATTATTCTAGATTCAACTAGAAAAGAAACATAGTAACAAAATGCAACATGTGAAAGTTGATTTGAGCTTTCACTTAAAAATCGGGGAGGGGGACAGAATTAAAGAAACTCAATATTCCTTAAATTAATATCAATTTTTTAGATGTGATAATGGTGTTAAGATTATATAGTATAAAGTCCTTAGTTTTAGATGTATGCTTAATTAAGATTTAGGGGGAGGGGTGAAGTGTTATAATGTCTAAAATGTACTTTCAAACGGTTCAGAAAAAAAAGTCTATGAGAGATATAAAAAAAATGTGGCAAAATGTTAACACTTGATAAATGTAAGTGAAGAGAGTGTCAGCGTTCATTTCAACTTTCCCATGTTTAAAATTCTTTAAAATAAAAAGTTAGGAAATACATAGGATGTAAAATAAGAAAAAAAAATTAAATGGGGATAATAAAAACAGAACAACTAACCCATATTTGTCCAACTCTGAAAATATTAGGCCTTTTTTTATAAGTAAATGATGTCCAAAGTGGAATTTGAAAACGTGACTCTACCAAGCATCCTTAGCAACTAAATGTAGGTACAGTAACAATAAACTATATTAGGTCTCTCGTTACGGACTAAGATGAGCTTACATTTCAATGGACTAAAAATAAAATGAGAGAACACATGTACTCAACTATTTTATGGCAGGTCACAAGCAGTAATCTCTACTTTTCTTTTTGATAGAAAGATTTTTCCGGTCTATTTCTCATAGCAAAAAAGTCAGAGTATATTTTTCATTGTAAACTCACTCTAGAAAATCAAGCCATTCAGCACTGCAGTCAAGGACTAGCTGCTCCCGGAGCTGATTCAGACGTCTGTAATTTTCTACAATAAAAGGAGAGTGAAAGCGGCTCACAGCTTTTGTGCTAGAAGAGGGGAAGAAACATAAATAGGAAATCAAGGTTACTAAGAAACCACTAATACCTTCACTTCAGAAAATTAAAGTAGTTATTTATTATTCTCTGATGAACCTTGAAAGTAAATAGCTGTAAACAGAGAACATTCTTTAATTATGATCCTGAATTCTATCGATTCCAAAGATCTCTGTTGTAAATAAAGTACTTGGAGTTCATAGGACTTTGTTCAGGAAGCTCTAAAATGCATTTTAAATTATACCCATATGACAAGTTCAGAGTTTAGAGCTTCCATTTCATAAGCAGAAAGCTTTTTTCTTTAAGTTACACTAAATGAAAATGCTTGCTTATTAAAAAAAAGATCAGAAGCAAATAAGTCCCGACAAAGCTGGATACACTGATGACGGTCATAATATTCTTTAAGTTTTATACTTTTCTGTATGACTACAGTATTTCAGTGAAAAAAAGAAAACTATAAAGAATTACAAAGAATAGCAGTGCATTAATTCAGGAGGCAATCAAAGAAGAATGCTTCGTTATCTAACTGTAGATTCACAGCGGCTCCAGAAGGGAAGAAATACCACATGCTCCTCGTCTGAGCTTGTGTATAATTTCTGCTTCTTCATCAAGAAACTGCATAGCACAAGAGGGCCTGCCACAGGTCCCCAGTCAAAAAGTCTGGCCCAAGGGGCGCCTGGGTGGCGCAGTCGGTTAAGCATCCGACTTCAGCCAGGTCATGATCTCGCGGTCCGTGAGTTCGAGCCCCGCGTCGGGCTCTGGGCTGATGGCTCAGAGCCTGGAGCCTGTTTCCGATTCTGTGTCTCCCTCTCTCTCTGCCCCTCCCCCGTTCATGCTCTGTCTCTCTCTGTCCCAAAAATAAATAAAAACGTGGAAAGAAAAAAAAAAAAAAATTAAAAAAAAAAAAAGTCTGGCCCAAGGCTCTAACTCTGCCTGCCACTTACTTGCTGTGTGACTTTGGGCAAATATAACTGATCTTCTCTCAACATCACTTTCTTCATCTATAAAATGGGGATAATGACAGTATCTATGTCATAGGTACTGTTAACAGGATAAGACAGTGCTTAGCAAGGTGCCAATGTCCCATGACATTAGCACCCAATGTTAAGCATTGTTTTGTGGATGTGGTGATTATTACCACTATTGATGTTATTATTATGTTTGAACCTTGAGAAGAGAAGGTTGGAGTTAAGTGACAGGCAGGTGATGACAGACTGCACTCTGTTCTTTGTTTGCTCCCCTACTCCTGTCACAAGTATGTTTAATTTGGCATTATTGGAACAGGGGTGAGACTTTCACATGCAAAACCTGACTGATAATCTAACCTATCCCTGTCAAGGTTCTGATGGCCAAGTAACATATAAAATATAACAATGAGCTTCCCCCAAACTATCTTATTTATTCTTTCAATTTACATCATTGAATGTTCACAAGATGCTGACACTGATTTATGCCTTCCTTATTGCTTCTGAATTATCATCTAGACTTCTATGCAAACCTATTTGTCATAGCTTTCTCTTCCGACAAAATTCATTCAGTGAAACATTTCAGTTTCTTAGATAATTAGATGCACAATTTTAAATAACTTCTCTTCATAAAGCATATTTTGATTCATTAGCTATAGTATAGGACAGAAAACGAAAGAATACTTGCAAGGAGAGAAAACATCCCCTAAGAACAAAATACTCAAATCTCAATTATGGCTTCTAGTAACATGTAAGAAAAACAAGCTAAAGAAACCCATGATTGTACCTTCAGGATTCTTTGATAGTGGCAATAGATACTCATTTTCTTTTTGAATTAAAGTTAAAATTATAATAATCGTTCATACATGTCAAAATTTTCTCCCATCCTTAACATAGTTCCTTCATACAATCACCAGCTACTAGGCTCTCTTCTGCTTACTCAGGCAAATCTAACATTTTCATCTAAAGTTCATGCAAACATATTAATAACAGTAGTAATAAATATTTCACAAAGAATACGATTCACAGGAGTATATACTTCTCTAACACCACTTCTTTAAATGAGTCCCCTCTTGGGAATTAATGCCTAACCAAGGAGAAAAGGCAGTCTCAATGCGGTTTTCTAATTTTGTTTTTGATTAAATTTGTTTTCATCAATTCATGATACAACTTACAAAAAAGAAGATGTAAACAACTATTATAATTATGTGGCATGGAAAGCATCAACAATAAAGAAATGCAGAGAGAGCTCAGTGAAGCAGAAAATGAAATTTCAGGTATGGCATTCATCAGAAAATTCAAGCAACCAAATTAATTTTATAACTGAAGATCCTCCAACATTTTTTCATGTGTTTAAAGTGTACTCTAAGGTGTAAGAATAAAACAATAATAAAACAAGAAAACAAATATATACAAATAAGATACTCTTTGGAAAAAATATTTTAAAATCAATGATAGAAAGAGTTTAAAATAATTATTTCTTTGGTTAAAAGTTCCATAAGAAAACCAAAGGGGAAGAATCACATTTAATGTCATGAATATGGTTATTATCATTCCAAAAACATACAGGTGTACATGCTCATAATGTGTCATTATAATTCACGTTAAGAAAAAAATGTATTTTTAAACCTACCTTCCAACCTTAACCCAATCAGTTGGTATACAAGATACAGCAGAATTCTTTATTTCAATCATAAACTAAAAGAAATATAAATAAAAATTACATATTTAAATGATTAACCATTATATTTTTAAAGCTACCTCAAAACTTCTATCAGTTTAGTAAATACTATTCTAAACATTCAAAATAAATCCAATACTGTTAAAAGGGAAGTTCATGTATGTCCAAATATATGTTCATGTATACAACCAAATATTAATAATTAGGGTTGTAATACTTGCAATAAAGTACAACTTGTATTCAACAAAAGTTTGTAATAAGCATATAACTTCACAACTTAATGTTTATAACATTATCATGTGCATACTACAAACGGTGATTTTTCTTTAACGGTCTCTTTCATTTATTAGTACCCACTTACTTAAGAATTCTATTACTCAGTAATACGATTGAATTTCTAAGTACATACAATTTTAAAATATCAATTATGAAGTGCTATACCAGTTTGAGATATGGTCCATCCCTTATTCTGATCAGAAGAGGATTTATTGTCACGGCTGTTACATAAAGAGCCCAATATCTAAAAGTATCCTCATGAAAAAGCACAGATTTCTTCAGCTATCAGAAGATATTTTATCCCAAGGGTATTTTAAGTTTTCACTTATATGAACTATATCTTTATTAAGCCAACTGCGTTCTGCAAGCAAGCTTTTCTGAAATCGGCCAGGAAGTGAAATCAACTTCTACTATCATGCCTTTCATTTTTAGCATTAGTTGTAGGTCATCTCTTCCTCCTGCTTACTCTACTGTATTATTGCAATGAAATTCAATGTTTTATTTAAGTGAATAAACACACAAACATTTATTTTGTACAGGAGGGAACCCAGAAGCTATGTGGCTACCACTAATTTTGAGATGGCGGCAGGAACTTCTTTACATATACCAGTTTTATAACATTTTAGGTATTCACAATATGCATATTATTAGTAGTGTTGGCCTATCTTTTGAGTTTATTTTTCTGTGTAGTTTTTCATAGAAATTATATTTCATAGAAACAACATAGAAATTATTGGAGTGCCTGGGTGGTTCAGTCAGTTTAGTGTCCAACTCTTGGTTTCAGCTCAGGTCATGCTCTCACGGTTCATGAGTTAAAGCCCCACATCGGGCTCTGTGCTGACAGCGTACAGCCTGCTTGGGATTCTCTCTCTCCTTTTCTCTCTCTCTCCCTTGCTCGTGCACACTCTCTCTCTCAAAATAAGTAAATAAACATTAAAAAAAAAAGATTCTGCTTAAAAAATAATATAGAAATTATTGGTTAATTTTAAGAATTTTCATTCTGAGAAAAAATTTCGCAACTAATGAGGCCTTCTTATATGGAGACAATACAATTTCAAACCTGCTACACCCAGTTAAACAATTAAGAGTGAAGAGTCTAAAAACTAGCCTTCGGCTACAAAAAGTAACTGAGGAAAAAACCCACAAAATAAATATCATTGACAAGAAAGATAAAAGCGCTTTAAGATTATGCTAAAAAAACTGCCTAAGTATTATTGTTAAATGCCCAACAAGAAGGTATATTGATCCTTTTATAAAATAATTCTGGGAAGAGCTATGCCTGCAGTAAACTGCAAAATGCAGGACCACAGTGGCTCACTAATACTTGGGAAGAATACATCTAGAACCGTAATAACTAACACAGAGCTCGACTGGAGTTACTAAGGAAAGGAAGGCAGAAATTTTGAAAATTAGTTAAACCTGTCTCACTGGGCAGCCAGGGAGGCTGGCTTACTTAAGTAATTTGCCATAACAGGGCAACATGGGGCACCGGATTCATATCTGTGCCTTGCTACTAGTCATGGCCCTTTGAAGCATGCTGGGAATAGTGTGCACCATATGGTTCAATCTGTAAGTATCAAGGGTCTACTCTAAGGACTACATATCCTCAAAGAAGCCAAATGCAGAGCCAATACTGGATGGAAAACAGGGTGAGAGTTGGAAAAGCCCACATAGACCTTCTGCTTGTTACACCCCTGGGATTACTTCCTCAAGTTGATGCTGGTCCTATATGTCCTCTTCTTCTCAGCTGGGGTTTCTCCAAAAACAGACTAGCAGGTTTTTGTTCTCTTCTACACTACCTAAGGAATAGGAAAGTTTCTCTCTGTTTCCTTCTACAAATATTCTAAGAATGAGCAGACAGGCCTTTTAAGAATTTTATTGCTACAAAAATGGAAACCAACTAAAATTGGAAATTAACAAATATTTCAGAAAGCTTAGAGTATTCTCACAGCCACTTTCCCTGCTCTACAGTCCCTGTTTCTTAGGTGGTGATGCAAAGTGTGCCATGATTTCTTCTAGCACTTTCTCTCATACTCCTAGGATCCAATTCTTTGTTGCTTAAATGTCAGATACCATTACTCAACTACAGTCTGTCGTATCACTGGGCTGGCATCATAGCTAAGTTTGCTTAATTCACTCCAGAAACTGCTCTCTGTTTTCTTCAATACCACACTTAACCCATTCCTACTATCCCCCTCTTCTTTCTTCTCCTCAAGAATCTTCAAATATTTTTTTTTTTATTTAGAAGTAAGATTTAATGGAGAATGCTTTTCATATCTTAAACATACCAAGCAGAATCTGGATATGCTGCATGTTGTGAACTAATGTTTTTTCCTAAAGATTTCTGCCTAATATTTCTTCCCTTTCCCCTAGGAATAATACTTACCAGTACTACTCCAAATCTAAATATCACCCCATATCCATTCCATATTTGATTCAAGATTAAAAGATAATTCTCTAGGGGCACCTGGGTGGCTCAGTCAGTTATCTGACTCTTGATTTTGGTTCAGGTCATGATCTCATGGTTGTGGGATCAAGCCCTGCCTGCTTGGGATTCTCTCTCCCTCTCTCTCTGCCCCTCGCCCACTCGCACATGCGTACACTCTCTGTCTCTGTCTCTGGTCTCTCTGTCTCTTTCAAATAAATAAATAAACATTAAAAACAAAGATGATTCTCTGTATATCTAAAATATGAGAAAGACTATCATAGAAGCAGTGAACTAAGTTTCTGCTTTCATTATTTTCTTACAAATACTATCAGAGTCAGAGATAATAATGTGCATAGTCAGTAAGGCTTATAGTATTCTAATAAGTACATAAAAACTGGAAACAGAGGTGAAAAATGAATGTTCTCAAAATTTAATACTGGCTTGACAATCTACTTATTTTTACCAATAATAACAAAATCCATGTACTACATGGGGCTGCTAAAACAGGTTTTTTAAAAATTGTTACACATGTTATATGTACAGAATAAAATTTTAGAAGAGAAGGGTATAAAAGAAGAGCATATATAAATTAAGGACTTTCCTGCTATCCTCTTTCATTTCTCAGAGGTAATCATATTTGACAGAGTCGGTTCTCTGTACTTTAAGTATTTCTGAATAATTGTAAGTTTTTAAAACAGAATTTGATAACAATGCTGAAAATCTAGAATTCATTTGGTGTTTGAATAGAATCACTAATTCTCAAAAAATGTTATAAAAGTGATTCTGGGGGCGCCTGGGTGGCGCAGTCGGTTAAGCGTCCGACTTCAGCCAGGTCACGATCTCGCGGTCCGTGAGTTCGAGCCCCGCGTCAGGCTCCGGGCTGATGGCTCGGAGCCTGGAGCCTGTTTCCGATTCTGTGTCTCCCTCTCTCTCTGCCCCTCCCCCGTTCATGCTCTGTCTCTCTCTGTCCCAAAAATAAATAAACATTGAAAAAAAAAAATTAAAAAAAAAAAAAAAGTGATTCTGTACTGATGTACTATTAAAATTCTGTACGTTTTTTTTAAAACCATTAAGAATCCATCCCACAGTTAATAACTAAGAAATTTCTTGCCTCAAACTCATCACCTTAACCTGAAGGTTAAGTAAAGAATAAGATAATTTGTATCTCCCTAATTATTTGTAATCCAATTACTTCATCTCCATACTGTGCTTTTTCTTAAACTTCATTACCACACTGATATAAAAAACAATAAAACAAAACAAAACACACTAGTCTACTATTGCTTATGAATTCCTGATCAGTTTTCCCCATTTTCACTGTAAAACTGCCAGCTGGATACAGGACTGTCCTCCCAAGACTTAAGCTTTATTTTAGTTTGTGTATTATGAGCTCTAAGATGTCTGGGTTTTATAAAATAAAATGTTAATATTTGTGAGTTAAGTGAAATAAGGACATGGTAGAAAGACTGGAGTCAGGCAGGACTGGGCTTCTGACTCGGGTAACTTACCTAACTACTCCAAACCTCAGTTTTCTTTGCTGCAAAATGACAACAGCCCCTTTTTGTGTTATTATAAGGGTTAAAAAATACATGTACAGCTCTTAGCACCATTCTGAACAAGTGCTTGATAAATGGTAACTATATTAGTAGTAGTAGTAGTATATGAAGAACATTTACATAGTGCTTTAGGATTAAAAAGCACTTTTCATGTATTTTAACTCAACTGGTTTTTAAAGTAGTCTCATGACACAGGTTGATTCTGCTGTGGTCACAGAGCATGTAAGTGGGGGAAGGGGCACTTACACACACAGCTTTTCCCCACTGTAACACCAGGTCACCACTTTTCTACTACCTATCTTTTATTAATGTTATTAAACAGTTTTGGTCATCTCATTTTCAACAATAGCTCAGAATAGTGGTGGTAAGGTCATATGTTACTTTGCAAGGTCTTGATTGCATAGTGAAACCAAGTGATGCAATTAAATATTTGGTTATGGGAGGGCAACCAAGTATAAAGATTGTCAAATTATTTTTCTGTTATATGGAGTTCTATGTGGAATATACTGCAAAATGTCTGCCTGAGTCCAAAAGATTTAATTTTAGTCCAAAAGTCAGGCCGACTTAATCAATGGTCTATTAAATGGCACAAGATTAATAAACATTTCAGTAAAGATTATAATTTACTGTAGGATTTCTTATTTCAAATGATCATACAAATCAACATTCTTCTCACTAAATATGTAAAGGAATGCAAATATTTAAAAATTTTATTTGAAATTAAGGTCTTCCCTACTAGAAAAATACCTGTTTTTAAAAATTCTGAATAAAATGTTCATGCTCTGGAAATTATTCACACATTTCCTAATTTGCTATCTTAACAAAGTAGGATTTCTCCAATTCCCTCAGTTAGAATCTTTATATCTATTAAACATAAGATATAGAAGTAGCATGCCTTAAGACTCAGAATAAGACCGAAGGATACAACTACATTTAAAAGGCATACTTCTTCCTGGTTCTCACTCAGATATTTATAATACCAAACCTTAAACAGTGGTACACATGCCAAAAAAAAAAAACCAAAATACATTCTAAACGGCACTTACATAATCTTATGGAAGACTCACTAACTGTAGGTTTTCACTATAGTTTTGTTTCTTTTTTTTTCTTTTTCTTTTTTAGCAGCTATACTAACATCAGAAGGAAACCCTGCTTTTTAATCACTATGATCCAATCAACACAGGTGGTTCTCTTCGTATCATTTCATTATCTGCTGGCCAGACATCAAAGACTAACTTCTCTCTCCTGGATTTAGGGTAAATGAATCCTCTAAATTACTATTTACAATAATCATGGTTTTCTATAATACATTTCAGGAAATAATATTAAAATACATGTAACATTACGTTGCATGATTTCACCAGGGGACTAAGTAAATAAACACAAAATACTGTTACTAAAATCATTCTTATCAAAACAAGGCATTACATCTTATTTCCAAGGAACAAAAGAAAAAATATGAAAACAAAACAAACTTTCATCCTGTCCTTGGATTTTTGTTCACATTTTAAAGTAGCTTTTCTACCTGAGATAAACTAATGCAAAATAAAATTATGTCTGACATTACCTCCTGTCCTGATACTGTCACATACTGTGCAGAAGGATTTTTTAGTATTTTTCGTATATCTTGCAAATGTATTTGGATCCTGTGAGTAACTTCTTGAATTTCATCCTTCCTCTTTTTTATTAAAGGGAAGTCAGAAAGATCTTTGAATAATTCTGTTTTATCCCCACTTCTAAAAAATGGAAAAAAAAAAAAAAAGCAAATATATATATTGAAGCATACTACTTATACCGATCATCAATTATTTTTCACAGCATGATAAAAGACCAAAGGGTTGGGAGCCAGGAAACGAGGCTCTAATCCCAGTTCTGCCACTAAGTATTTACAGGTAGGTTTCTTAATTTCTTTGAAGATAGACAAAATTATCCTAAAGACATTTTCATTTTGCAAGTTCATGATTTCCATGGTGTGAGAGATAAAATGAAATTTTTTGTTGTTTGCCTATTCAGAAAATAAGCACAAATGAAAATATTGTCTTTTCCCCCCCTTTATACAGAGTTCTTTGTGGGATGAACTGTGAAATGACTACCTCTTAAAGGATAACTTTGCTTCTGTAATTTCTAAATATAAGGCAGACCACTGGATATCTAGCAAATGAGTGTAAGATGCCATTTGCCACCCAATTTTAAATTAATAAATGCTACCAGTTGCTCTGCCTGGACTTTATCTTTTCATCATCCAATACCTAGAGAAGTACTGTATTGTCCTAAATAATGAACTAAGTTTTAGATGGCAGAGGGTTACTTCCAGCTGTAATTGACAGCCTTTAGCATCCAATCACATTTCTAATTTCACAGGCAATTCCTACCATTACTGCTAGGGAAGCTTAGGAATCCATTCACCAAAGGGCAAATACATGAGTTCTTTGTTTTCAGCAGTGACAATAATCTACGAATCTACTACTTACTTGGCAGCTTGTTCATTAAGTAGCTTTAAGAAACGCTCCACTGGACTGAGGAGTTCAGGAATTTCTAAAATAAATGTCTGGAGCAAGTCTGACCGAACGTGGGAATTAACAGCAGGTATTAATGCTTGAAATTCTGACTTCAGGTGATACAGGGTTTTGACAATCAAGAAGAACTCTTGTGTAGAACACTGAAAATAGAAATATTTTTTAGCTAAATAATACAAGATATATGAACATGATGTTTAATTAGTGGTCTTTTAATTAATAGTCTTTTTAAAGTTAGAATATAAGAAAATTTTAATTTACTCTATAAACTAGTTAATTGAAATAAAATACTGCTGATACCTTCCAAATGTTAAATCAATAGTTTAAATACTTTATAACATTTTAAAGCTCTCAAGGAAACAATGTGGGTCAGGGATAGTAAAGCCAATATTTGCTCAATATTTTCTCATTTTAAAATATATTGACCATATAGCAAAAATACAGTAAACAATGTCAAAAATATAAAGGACACTCCTGGGGAAATATCTGCAAGACATATGGTAAAGGGCAAAACTATCCCTAGAATAATAAGCTCTTACAAATCGACCTGGAAAAGGAATAATCCAAAGAATAATGGCTAAATGAACTGAATATGCAGCTCATAAAAAAGGAATGTCCAATAAGCACTTGATTAACCTCACATATAATTAGAACAAGCAAATTAAAATGACAAGATAGCATTTGTCACTTATCGGAATGCCAAAGATTTAAAAGGCTGATAAGAGATGAGTCACACAGGATATAAAGAAAGACACTTTGATATACCATTAGCAGAGGCATATCCTCTTTGAGGAGGATTGTTTGACTAAATTCCACTTTTAACAATTAAACTAAAACTATAACAAGAAGTGAAAAAGATATGTGGCTCTGAATATTTATAGTAGCACTGTTGGTAATAATATTAAAAAGATGAATAAGAAACAAGTATCTAACAAATGAGATTTTATTAGGAAAAACTCATACAATACTGTTAAACAGTTAAAAAATTAAGACATCTGTACATATTAATGTACACATCAATATGGAACTCCCTAATTTCAACATATTAAACAAACATTGTATATGTTTATACTATATACCACATATGTATTTATACAGTAAAATTTCACTTTTGATTATACTACATGCATTATTCTATATAAATAAAAATATAAACAAAAAAATTTCTGGAGGGTACACTTGTTAACTTACTTTAGTTACCCCTGGGTAGTGTGTATGCAGGGGAAAGTAGAGGAAAAGTTTTTACACTTTATCTTATACTCCTGTACACACTGACAATTTTTTAACATGAACATGAATAATTTTTACTTTTGGAGCTTCTGATAAAGAGAATAAGATGAACATGTGTATCTCATTTCACTCTATCTTGAAACCACAGTCAAAGGTTGTTTAAAAAGACATAAAACCTCAAAAATAACTAGAAGAAAAGACACCAGCAACAACAACTTAGAAGCTATAAAGTAAATGGACAAGTGGTCACTGATTTAGAAGACTCATGATACTAGAATCTTAAGGTAGATGTGAGGTAAGCTAGGACCTAACTTAAGTTACACCAAGAATCCTAAAATTCTGAGGAACTGGTGGCACAAATTATCTTTGGAAGAGGAAGCCGGGGGTGGGTTGAAAATGACTGTTTGAAAATGAATTAAGAAGCAATTATCCCTCAAGACTCTATTCGTCTCCACACCACTGAGCAACGACCATTCTCCTACCCGACAAAAGACTAGTTTTATCCTCTCGAGAAGGGAAAACATAGGATATTTGAGCCATCTTCAAGCACAGGGAAGGAAGACAGTACCACCAAAAGCAAGGGATTAAGAAAACAGTTGTAAACTGAATGCTGAGATTCCCAGTTGTCCCCTTCTAGCTCCCAGAACACTATTAGCCATTTAGAAGGCTAGAAAAGACCCTGGAGAATCTCATGAGCCCAAGATGAAAACTCTGAAGATACTAAAGCAGGAGTTCTCCCCATAAATGGATCAGCTAGTATATTGTACAGTTCACCTCATATTTTGCAAACCATATTCAACTACAGAGCACTTCCTATCAGCATTTTAGCCCTCCACTCTTTAAAAATGATCAGACATCAGATAAAAAATTCTAATGTGAAATGAAAAAAACCAAACAATAAATCAACAAATAAATTTTTTAAGACATTCATTTTCTTCTACTTACATAGATATACACAGCATAAATAAATAGAAGAAAATGTCTTAAAAAAAAAACAACCAATACACTCAGTTAATCAGAGAATAATGCAAACATGAAACAAGAACAGGATACTATTTTTTTTTTCTTAAAGGAACATTCCAAGAATGGAATTCAATCAATTAAAATAAAATAGTTGCAAAAAAGAAAGAACCAAAAAATAATTCAGGACAATTTCCCAGAACTTGGTTGCCAGATTGAAGGGCTCAATACAATGGTTGAAAATAGAACTAAATCATGGAAAATCAACATGAAATTTTATAACAGTTGGGAAAAAAAGAAAATTTTTAGAAGGGGAGAAAAAAAAAATCACACCAAGTAATGTATAGCCTAGAATTTTATACCCAGTAAAACTACCAATCAAATGTGAGTAGAAAAAAAGGACATTTCCAGACATCAATATCTCAAAACATTTACTGTTAACTCGAACAACACAGGCTGGAAACGTATAGGTCTACTTCTACACAAATTCTTTTGGATAAATACTATAGTACTGTAAATGTGTTTTCTCTCTTAAAAGAAATTTTCTTAACATTATGATTTTCTTCACATCTCTAGCTTACCTCAATGTAATAATACAGTATATAATGTACATATACAAAACATAGTGCTAATCAAATGTCATTAAAGCTTCAGATCAAAAGTAGGCTATTAGTAGTTAAGTGCTGGGGGGGGGGGTCAAAAGTTACACATGGATTTTCAACTGTACAGGGATTGATGCCCTTAATTCCCTCATTGTTCAGGGGTCAACTGTATTTCCAATACCTTTTCTCCAGGATGCTTCTAGAGAATGTACTCCATCAGAAGAAAGCAATAAACCAAGAGGAAGACATGGAATACAGAAAGACTGAACAGAAGATTCAATTCAAGGGAAATGAACTATAGCTATACAACTAGTATACAGGGCAACTAGTCTAGGGTGAATCAGGTCAGAAAGTTTAAGAAAATGAAATAAAATATGTGATGGAAATAAGTATCTTGAGATGAGAGGATGATTTAGGGTTAATTATAAGTATACATAATAGGTAATATGCATAAAATGAATTAATGCACACAACATATTTGGAAAGAATTTTAAACTAAAAGGAATGAGGCAAATTATGCAAAAAAATAAGAAGTTAGGCCCAAGTGAATAACAACTGAATCCAAAGTGTATCATAAAGCATCTCTTCCTCAGATAGGCCACTGTATGATGGGAAAGATACACACAGGAAGCTGGATTCTTGTAATGTGGAGCCTAGACGTATTCTGGCCAATACTATTATAGTTAATTATTAAATAGATACATTCTAACAAAAGTGAAGAACTAAAAGTAAACATTTTCAATACAATTTTTGAATAATAATCTCTTGTAACTTTTGTAATTTGAGAGACTAGAAGGGATTGATTTTTCACCCTTAGATATAAAGTGTAAATCAGCAACAGAAGCAAATTGACAACCAAAAGTACTTTGCAATCAAGTTTTAAGTGCCCAAGGCAGGTTGTTCTCCAGTTTCTTTTTTATTATTTTTTTTAAAGTTTATTTTTAAGAAAGAAATACAGACAGAATGCGAGCAGGGGAGGGGCAAAGAGAGAGGGAGACATAGAATACAAAGCAGGCTCCAGGCTCTGAGCTGTCAGCACAGGGCCAGACGCGGGGCTCAAACTCACAAACCACAAGATCATGACCTGGGGCCAAAGTCCGATGCTTAACTGACTGAGCCACCCAGGCACCCCAGTTCTCCAGGTTCTTAAACAAAACACCTCAGTAGAACTGCCAGAAAGCTGAGGATAAGAGTGAAGTAGTTGCTCCTGGAGTCACTCATGTTCAATCCCATTTCCAGCAGCAAATTTCCCTGTGGAAGAGCTTTAGAACATATCATAAGTGTGGAAACAGGTCATCATGAGACTGTAAGAACTCCAGCCTAAGTTCCATACTGAAAGGTGGCTGTAGGCTTATACCAGTCTGGCCAAGAAACCATTCTTGCCTACAAAATTCTGGAAACACTCTCCTCTAACATTTACTAAGTGCTATAATCCTTTAAATGTATTCACCAACCTTAGCAGTTATGTATCATTTTCTTACAAAACAGGTCTTAAGCACAGTTAATATGGGTTTCTAAGACTAGCACCATTATCTAAGATTTGGATTTGAAATTTTACTATCAAAAGAAATCTTTATTTTGTTTCAGGGCCGGCCCACTTGGTATCCCCTAATATCAATATGAAAATACCTATTTGTGACTATTCCATGGCACTTTCCACACAGCCATATGGCCTAGGCTCACCACTTCCACAACATCCAAACAGTGTTCCTAACCATTTTATGAATTTTACATAATTGGCACAGTCTGTACCCAGGATATCACTCACCATTTGGTGCATACAGCAGAAGTTTATTTAGAGTAATCTAATGATAAAGAACAGACATGTGTTTGATGGTGTGTTCCAAGAGCCAGCTAACTAATCTATAAAAAATTGGTTTGAAGCATTTAGGCTTACTAAAGTTGGTCTGTTACCAAGTCATTTCTAATTCTCACTTTTCAAATCAATCTTTGGGCATGCTCTTGTGCAAACATTAAAACAGCAACAACGAACAACCTCTGAGTGACTCATAAGTTCCTTCACTAAAGTCTAGTTTGAAACTCTAAAACAAAAGTCATTCTTGGTTACTTTTAAAATGAATTTGATTCAATACCATATAATTTTATGTGAAATTTTTTAAAAAGGCAAATCCATAGATACAAAAAATAGATCTGTGGTTGCCAGAGGTAGGGCATGGAAGGCAGGTGGATGAAATGAGTGGGGATGATCAAAAGGTACAAACTTCCAATTATAAAATAAATTAAGTCCTGGAGATGTAATGTATAACACGGTAACTATAGTTAATAATACTGTATCATATGTTTGAAAGTGGCCAAGAGAGTAGATCTTAAAAGTTCTCATCATAAGAAGAAGACAACTTTGTAACTACAAGTGGTGATGGATGTTAGTTAGAATTATTGTGGTGATCACTTCTCAATATATACACATATCAAGCCATTTATAATGTGATAAACCTGAAAGTAATACAATACTACGTTAATTATATCTCAATTTAAAAACAGAATTAGACTCTGACTTTTATCAGAGTTTTTTAAACTTTTGTAAATACACAAACCTCATGAAATGCAAACATCAAAGTTTAAAGAGAGGAAGCAAAGAATAGAAATCACAGTAGCATGGAAAGATGCTTCCGTCTTGATGCCATGGATTCTTTGACTCAGCTCTTATATGTATGTATGTGTATGTGTGTGTATATATATATATATATATATGATATATTAATATATTAATATATATGATATTATATATGATATATATATTAATATATATTAATATATATATATTTTTAAGTCTATCTATGTACTTGGGGGGGGGGCAGAGAGAGGGAGAGAATCCCAAGCAGTCTCCCCACTGTCAGTGCAGAGCCTGATGCATGTGGGACTCAAACTTGAGATCATGAGCTTAGCCAAAATCAAGAGTCAGACACTCAATAGATGGAGACACCCAGGCGCCCCTTGACTCAGCTCTTTTAATTAGCAAGTAACAATTTTCTCAGCTTTGTCCCTATTTTTTCTCGAGAAAAACAAAAATCTTTAACAACTGTCAGTGAATCCTTTCAAGCAGTGAAGGCAAGGTGCTTGGAGATCTGTTGCTTGATGAAGGGTAGTAATATGCTCTGATTGTCAGGCACTGGACCAATGATACAACATAACAAATGGTTTGACATCCACTCTAACCTCAAAATGTCAACCATAAAATTTTCAACTACAGTAGTTCCCCCCTTATCTACAAGAGATATGTTCCAAGATCCCCACTGGTATCTGAAATCACAGATAGTAAGTACCTAATCTCATATGTACTGTCTTTCCTATGTACATACCTATGATAAAGTTTAATTGATAAATTAGGCACAGTAAGAGATGCACAATAAAATAAGACATTTTTAATATACTGTAATAAAAGTTATATGAATATGGTCTCTCTGTCAAAATACATCGGACTCCACTCACGTTTCTGGTCATGGTGTGAGATGATATAATGCCCACGTGATAAAATGAAGCACTGTGACATAGTGCTAGGCTATACAACTGACGAAACGTCAGAAGGATGATCTGCTTCTGGCCTGCTGTTGACGGCAGATAACGGGGGAGTAATGTATCAGGACAACCTCTGCCACTGCCAGCAAAACCACAACACAAGTGTACCAAGTAATGGTACAACAGACTCTACTGACCCCATAACCAACTCGGGCATTTTTTCCTGGGGATTAGTATTTCCCAATTCTGGTTTGTTCTTTGTTTTCAAATTTAGCTGAAGCATATGGAACAGTTACATAAGTCCTCTTGGGCACTGCAAGTATTCTCAGAAGCAGCACGTATCGTTCCAGTAAAACTTTGTGGGGGAAAGGACTAAAAAAAGTAAAGACTAATGAAAAATTGGTCACAACTAAAATGTGGGCACATAAAAATTATCCTACAAAAAATTATTACATTGGCAAGGATTTACATCGGGGCGGAAAATAAAGATGGCTTATGTAGGGATAACCAAAAACAAATGCAATGGTAGTAACTACTACATCAAAAATGGTAATGTCCGAAAGTGTACCCACTAAAAACCCAGTCAAGGACCCTGGTTTAAATACTAGCTGTCATTTACTAACACGCTACTAACTCTCTTCTCAGAATCATCATTTATACAAGGTAATGCAAGCTGTGGTAGCATTACGTAAAGATAGCAGTATATATAGCCTCCCATTAGTAAGAAGGTAAAAAACACAGTATCCCCTCATCAATTTCATAAAGTTTTTACAAGGGACAAAGGTTCTAATGTATGTGAATGAATTTAACAAAAGGTAAAACACTATAGAAAGTTTATTAGCAATTATAAATATAACTATTTTTAGACATATTTTGAAGGTAAATGATTTCCCTAAGTGTGGAAAATTTCTCATTTATTTATCATTAATTTTTTGTTTTAATGCCAGTATATTTAAAAGACTATTAGTTTCAGGTGTACAATATAATGATTCAACAATACATCACGTGGTGTTCATGATGACAAGTGCACTCCTTAAACCCCATCACTTATTTAACCCATCCCCCTACCCACCTTCCATCTGGTAACCATCAGTTTGTTCTCTATAGTTAAGAGTCTGTTTCTTTATTTGTCTCTCTCAACTATTTTTTCCCTCCTCGTTTGTTTTGTTTCTTAAATTTCACATGAGTGAAATCATATGGTATTTGTCTTTCTCACTTATTTCACTTACATTATAATCTTTACCTCTATCCATGTCATTGCAAAATGGCAAGATTTCATTCCCTTTTTTACGGCTGAATAATATTCCACTATATATATGTATATATATATATATATATATATATATGTATATATATATATCTGACATCTTTATTTTTAATGTTTATTTATTTTGAGGGGGGAGGGGCAGAGATGGAATTCCAAGCAGGCTAGCCTGACATGGGTCTTATCTCTTGAACCTCAAGATCATGACCTGAACTGCAATCAAGAGTAGGACATTTAACCGACTGAGCCACCTAGGAGCCCCTATACCACAGTCTCTTTATCCATTCATCAATTGACAGACAGTTGGGCTGCTTCCATATCTGGACTATTATAAATAATGCTGCTATAAATGTAAGGGTGCATGTATCCCTTTGAATTAGTGTTCTTGTACTCTTTGGGTAAATACCCAGTAGTGTGATTGCTGGATTATAAGGTAATTCTATTTTTAACTTTTTGAGGAACCTCCATACTGTTTTCCCACACTAGCTATAATAGTTTGCATTGCTACCAACAGTGCAAAAGGGTTTCTTTTTCTCCACATACTCACCAACACCTTTTGTTTCTTATGTTGTTGATTTTATCCATTCTGACAGGTGTGTGGTGATATCTTACTGTAGTTTTCAGTTGTGATAAGTGATGATGACCATCTTTTCATCGTCTGTTGGCCATCTAGATGTCTTCTTTGGAGAAATGTCTGTTCATGTCTTTTGCCCATTTTTGAATTGGATTATTTGTTTTTTGGGTGTTGAGCTGTATAAGTTCTTTACATATTTTGGATACTAACCCTTTATCAGTATGTCATTTGCAAATATCTTCTCCCATTCTGTTGGCTGCCTTTTACTTTTGTTGATTGTTTCCTTCACCGTACAGAAGCTTTTTATTTTGATATGGTCCCAATTGTTTATTTTTGCTTTGATCTCCCTGGCCTTAGGAGACATATTTAGAAAGAAGCTGCTACAGCCGATGTCAGAGAAGTTATTGCCTGTGTAGCTAGGATTTTTATGGTTTCAGGTCTCACATTTAGGTCTCTAATCAATTTTGAATTTATTTTCGTGTATCGTGTAAGAAAGTGGTACAGATTCATTCTTTTGCACGTCAGTGTCCAGTTTAACCAACACCATTTGTTGAAGAGATTGTCTTTTTCCCATTGGATATTCTTTCCTGTTGTGTCAAACATTAATTGACCAAATTATGGGTTACTTCTGGATTTTCTATTCTATTCTATTGATCTACATGTCTATTTTTGTGCCAGTACCACACTGCTTTATTTATTACCCCTTTGTAATATAACTTGAAGTCGGGAAATGTGATGCCTCTAGCTTTTTCTTTTTCAAGGCTGCTTTAGCTATTTGGTGTCTTTTGAGATTCCATACAAATTTTAGGATTACTTGTTCTGTTCTAGTTTTGTGAAAAAAGTTGTTGGTATTTTGATAGGGATTGCATTAAAGCTGTAGATTGCTTTGGGCAGTATCAGTAATATTTGTTCTTCCAAATATTAGAGCATGGAATGTCTTTCCATTTCTTTTGTGTCATCTTCAATTTCATCAGTGTTTTTTTTTTTGCTCCCACAACAAAAGTATGCTCCCACAAGTGACCTTACAATGTCATTACAATATCATTGACTATATTCCCTGTACAGCGCCTTTTATTCTCATGATTTATTCATTCAGTAACAGAAAGCATGTACCTCCCACTCTCCTTTATCCATTTTGCCCATCTCTCCACCTCCTTCCTTCTGGCAACCATCAGTTTGTTCTCTGTATTTACATGTCTGATTATGCTTTTTTGTTTATTCATTTTATTTTTCTCAGTCTGACTTATTTCACATAGCATAAAATCCTCTAGGTCCACCGATGTTGTTGCAAATGGCAAGATCTCATACTTTTTTATGGCTGAGTAATATTCCATTGTGTAATATTCCTATAGCTCATCTTTTTTTTTTAAGTTTTTATTTAAACTCCAGCTAGTCAATATACAGTGTACTACCAGTGTACTTCAAGTACACAATTCAGTGACTCAACACTTACACACAATACCTGGTGTTCATCACAAGTGTACTCCTTAATCTCCATCATCTGTTTCACCCACCCACCCAACCCCCACCTCCCCTCTGGCGACCATCAGTTTGTTCTCTATATTTAAGAGTCTGTTTCTTGGTTTACTGAGTATCTCTTTTTATCCCTATGCTCATTTGTTTCTTAAATTTCACATATGAGTGGAATCACAAAGTATTTGTCTTTCTCTGACTTATTTCACTTAGCATAATACTCTCTAGCTCCATCCACGTCATTGCAAATGTCAGGATTTCACATTCCTTTTATGGCTGAGTAATATTCCATTGTGTACATGTGTGTATATATAAATGTGTATATATAAATGTATATACACACACGATATCTTTATCCATTCATTGGTCAATGGACATTTCATCAGAGCTTTATAGTTTCGGAGTACAGGTTACATTTATTACTATGTATCTTATTATTTTTGGTGCTACTGTAAATGGGACTGTTTTCCTAATTTCTCTTTCTGTTGCTTCATTATTGGTGTATACAAATGCAACAGATTTCTGTACTCTGATTTTGTATCCTGAGACTTTACTGAATTTATCAGTTCTAGCAGTTTTTTGGTAGAGTTTAGGGTTTTCTACACAGATTGTCATGCCATCTGCAAATAGTGAAAGTTACACTTCTTCCTTACCCCTTTGGATGTCTTTCATTTCTTTTTGTTGTCTGAATGCTGTGTCTAGGACTTCCAGAACTATGTTGAAAAAAAGTGATGAGGGGCGCCTGGGTGGCTCAGTCGGTTGAGCGTCCAACTTCAGCTCAGGTCATGATCTCACACTCCGTGAGTTCGAGCCCCGCATCGGGCTCTGTGCTGACAGCTCAGAGCCTAGAGCCTGCTTTGGATTCTGTGTCTCCCCCTCTCTCTGCACCTCCCCTGCTCATGCTCTGTCTCTCTCTGTCTCAAAGATAAATGAAAACATTAAAAAAAAAAAAAAAAGAAAAAGAAAAAAAGTGATGAGAGTGGACATCCTTGTCTTACTCAAAACAAGTTAGTTTTTCACCAGTTAGGATGATGTTAATGGCGCCTGGATGGCTCAGTCGTTTAAGCATCTGACTCCTGATTTTGGCTCAGGTCATGATCTTACAGTTTGTGAGATCAAGCCCTGGATCAGGCCCCATGCTGTCAGTGCAGAGCCTGCTTGGGATTTTCTCCCTCCCTCTCTCTGCCCCTCCCCTGCTCACACTCTCTTCCTCTCAAAATAAATAAACATTAAAAAAAAAGGATGATGTTAGCTGTAGGTTTTTCATATCTGCCCTCTATTATGTTGAGGTATGTGGCCTCTAATACTACTTTGCTGAGGGCTTGGATCTTCTAGAATCTGTTGAGGTTTGTTTTACGGAATGTGATCTATTCTGGAGAATGTTCTGTACACACTTGAAAAGAATGTGTAGTGTGCTGTTTTAGGATGGAATGTTCTGAATATATCTATTAACTCCATCTGTTCCAGTGTATCATTCAAAGCCGTTGCTGGGTTTCTGTTTAGATGATCTGTCCATTGATGTAAGTGGGGTGTTAAAGTCCCCTACTGGTATTGTACTATTATTTTATTTTACTTTATTTTTTAATATAATTTGTCAAATAAATTATACAACACACAGTGCTCATCCCAACAAATGCCTTCCTCCATGCCCATCACCCACTTTCCCCTCTCCCCCACCTCCCCATCAACCCTCAGTTTATTCTCAGTCTTTAAGAGTCTCTCATGGTTTGCCTCCCTCCCTCTCTGTAATTTTTCCCCCTTCCCCTCCCTCATGGTCTTCTGCTAAGTTTCTCAAGATCCACATATGAGTGAAAACATATGTATCTGTCTTTCTCTGCCTTATTTCACTTAGCATACCCTCCAGTTCCATCCACCTTGGTGCAAATGGCCAGATTTCATTCTTTCTCATTGCCAAGTAGTATTCCATTGTATATATAAACCACATCATCTTTATCCATTCGTCAGTTGATGGACATTTAGGCTCTTTCCATCATTTGGCTATTGTTGAAAGTGCTGCTATAAACATTGGGATACAAGTGCCCCTATGCATCAGCACTCCTGTATCCCTTGGCTAAATTCCTAGCAGTGCTACTGCTGGGTCATAGGGTAGTTCTATTTTTAATTTTTTGAGGAACCTCCACGCCATTTTCCAGAGCGGTTGCACCAGTTTGCATTCCCACCAACAGTGTAAGAGGGTTCCCGTTTCTCCACATCCTCTCCAGCATCTATAGTCTCCTGATTTGTTCATTTTAGCCACTCTGACTGGCATGAGGTGGTATCTCAGTGTGGTTTTGATTTGTATTTCCCTGATGAGCAGTGACGTTGAGCATCTTTTCATGTGTCTGTTGGCCATCTGGACGTCTTCTTTGGAAAAGTGTCTATTCATGTCTTCTGCCCATTTCTTCACTGGATTATTTGTTTTTCGGGTGTGGAGTTAGGTGAGTTCTTTATAGATTTTAGATACTAGCCCTTTACCCTTTACGTCATTTGCAAATATCTTTCCCATTCCGTTGATTGCCTTTTAGTTTTGTTGATTGTTTCCTTGGCAGTGCAGAAGCTTTTTATCTTGATGAGGTCCCATTAGTTCATTTTTGCTTTTTAATCCCCTTGCCTTTGGAGATGTGTCGAGTAAGAAATTGCTGTGGCTGAGGTCAAAGAGGTTTTTTCCTGCTTTCTCCTCTAGGGTTTTGATGTTGTCCTGTGTATTATTATTGATTAGTTCCTTTATGTTTGTTATTAACTGTTTATGTATTTGAGTACATAAATATTTACAATTGTTTTTTTTCATCTTGCTGGATTGTCACCCTTATTATTATATAGTGCCCTTCTTGCTACAGTCTTTGCCTAAAAGTCTAGTTTGTCCGATGTAAGTATTGCTACTCTGGCTTTCTTTTGACATCCATTTGCATGGTCGATGTTTCTCCATCCCCTCACTTTCAATCAGCAGGTGTCATTAGGTTTAAAATGAGTCTCTAGTGGGCAGCATATAGACGGGTTTTGTTTTGTTATTCTTTCTGTCACCCTATGTCTTTTGATTAGAGCGTTTAGTCCATTTACATTTAAAGTAACTATTGATAGATATGTATTTATTGCCATTTTATTACTTATTTTGTGGTAGTTTCTGAAGACTTTCTCTGATCCTTTCTTGTCTTTCTCTTTCATGTTGCTGATTTTCTTCAGTGATATATTTAGATTTCTTTTTCTTTATTCTTTACAAGTTTATTAGTGGTTTTTCATATATGATTACTCTGTAATCTGCATGTAGCAGTGTATATTAAGTTAACAGTCATTCAAGTTTGAAACTGTTTTTCTCGGGGCGCCTGGGTGGCGCAGTCGGTTAAGCGTCCGACTTCAGCCAGGTCACGATCTCGCGGTCCGGGAGTTCGAGCCCCGCATCAGGCTCTGGGCTGATGGCTCAGAGCCTGGAGCCTGTTTCCGATTCTGTGTCTCCCTCTCTCTCTGCCCCTCCCCCGTTCATGCTCTGTCTCTCTCTGTCCCCAAAATAAATAAAACATTAAAAAAAAAAAAAAAAAAATGAAACTGTTTTTCTCTCCTCCCCACATTTTAGGTATATGTTATTATATTTTATATCCTTTTTGTGGGTGAGTTCCTTGACTGATTTTTACTGAAATATTCATTTTTTATTGTTTTTGGGTTTCCTACCTTTAGACTTCACTTTTGGTCTCTCCTTTCTACTCAAAGTCCCTTTAATATCTCCTGCAGAGTTGGCTGAGTGGTCATGAACTCCTTTAGTTTTTGTTTGTCTGGGGAAACTCTATCTCTTCTTGTATTCTGAATGATAGCCATGCTGGATAGAAAATTCTTGGCTACAGATTTTTCCCATTCAGCGCTTTTAATATATCGTGCCACTCCCTTCTGGCTTGCAAGGTTTCTGTTAAAAAATCTCCTGCTAGCCTCATGGGGAAAACCTCTTTCGTTATTGATTGTTACAACAAACTGTAAAGCTTAAGTGATGAAAGTCATAATAATGCTTTTTGCTTACCTTCCATACCCAAACTTATTTGTATAGCAATACCACCACAAACATAATAGCAGATCTTTCCTTTGGAAAAGTTAAATAAGAAGTTGTTCTGGGGTCAAAAGAAATAAGGCATCTCTTTTTAAAACTGACTAGTCTAAGAAATTTCCTAATGTGATGATGGTCCACATTTTTAGGATGCAACATAAGAACATCCTGTATTATACCAGAAAGGCTTCTATCTGTTGTTGTAGTTAACAGAAATGGGCAAACTTTATTTTCTACAATGCAAAAACTGGAATACCTTCAACTTGTATAATTTAATTCTCTTAAGAATTCTGTCATTATCTCTAAGATTTCACAAAATAATAACAAAAATAAAACTCTGAGATGTTTTAATATCTGGGATCCTCATGCTGAAGAACATTGCCAGTTTTAATAGAACTGCTTTCTATCACACTTACTTTTTTGTGATAAATGCTACAGAGTCCTCTCTCTATATCAGGCAATTTACGTAGATGATTTTCTATCTGACCAAATACACTGGATTCTGAATGGAGTACTTCCGATACAGCATCTAGTCGAGCATTTATCTCCCTGTGAGAACAGAGTAATAACAATTATTAAGTTATATTAGGAATTCAGAACAGATACGTTTCCCACTCTCATGTCCAAGCACTGAGACAACAGCTACTTAGAAAACACAAAAGAGACTCCTCCACACCTCTGGCCCTTCCCTGCCCCTTTCATTTGAATAAAAGAGCAAGTATCACAAAAGGAAAGACATTAGCTCTGTGGAGCAGAACCTGGCTCATTAGGTTTTCCATTCCTCCGGGGCAAACACACAGACATTTCCCAGTTTCCCTCTGCAATTAGGTATGGCCAAGTACTCAAGTTGTAGACAATAAACTGCAAGCAGGAAGGATTAAGCCAAGGCTAGCTCTGGCTCATAAAAACCTCCTGTGTGATCTTTCACATTTGCTCTTTCCCAGCTGAAGGCTGGGACCAGAACAATCTTGTGAGCCACCTGAAGACTCTCTCAGCCTGGGTCCCTTTACTGTAGCAGAAAACCCATTGCTCCCACATTTGCCACCAGCTGGACTTCACATTAGCAAGAAATAAACTTTTATAGTATTTAAACCACCGAGATTGAGGATTCATTTCTTACAACCGCTTGTTTTCCCTTGACTAATGTAATAGTCTACAATGGGCAAGTGAGTTTATTCTGACTGTAACGACTGATCACCTCCGTCAAAAAAAAAAACCTCACTCAGCCAACTACTTTGATAGAAGACTTGGTGGTGGTGGCTGAACTGATTGACTGTTTGATCAAAATGGGATTAGGCATACAGAACCTGAGCAAAGACTCAGAACAGCAAGAGAAAATACAGAAGAAATGATATCAGACAGGGTTGCAGGATTTCACCAGTGGCTACACCCTAAGTGATAGGTGGGCCGCTTGGGAGGAAATGGCATAACTGTCAACTTAAAATGGAAACCTGATTAACTAACTGTGTCCTAAATGAGATGTGGCCCATCTAGTACCTATAAACACTAAAGGCCTATACTAGTTACAATCGCCATAATGTGGTATTAAAGACTGAGATAAAAAACGTATCTAATAGACAGTGGGCCCTCAGTAAATGTGTTTTTGAATGAATAAAAGAATGAGCAAGCAAGCAAATGAAAGAAGGAACTGACATTTAGGGGCAAAGGGAAACATCAGCTACTGAATACGTATTTGTCTATCAAAATTCTGTTGATATCACACATGCTGATGTGAAGGGCAAGCCTTACATCAGATCCTGCCCAGATGACTGTTAAATTGAGTATGGTACTTGGCAGCTAATTAATTTCTTTTCTCTTTATTACCCTTCAAACTACTCTGGGAGGTCATGCCTATTTACAAAATGCATACTAACTTGGTTTCATTTTTGTTCCATTTTTCTCTGGCTCATGCTCTACTATGTAGAACAGGCATTTGGTTCAGCATGATGCAGAACACGCCAGAGCTTTGTAAACATATAGACTGGTTCCTCCATTCTCAGTGGAGTGGTCCCTTAAATCAGTCTATTTCTTTCATCTCTACTGCCATTACCCTCGTGTAAGTAAAAATCATGTCTCACACAGACTACAAAAAGAGCCTCCTAACTTTCCTCCCCAGATCTATCTAATTCTCTTTTTCCAATCCATTCTCCACACTGAGAAGTCTGAGCAGTCTTCCTAAAACCCAAATCTGTTCATGTCTTAACCTCTGCTTTCAGCTCATCAATGACTTGCCAGTAATCTAGATTCCTTCACTGACCCACAAGACAACGGGTTACCTTGTGGTAACCAGTACCCCTGCCTACCTTACCTCTCAAGTCTCACCTTGACCACTGCCACTCCTCCTCTGTCTGTAAGTCTCAGTCAGAGTGAACTTGATCCAATATCTTCGTCCAAGTTCTCTGACATCGGAGCCTCCTCATTTGCTGCTCACTCTGCCTTGAAGACTCTCTTCCTCTTCCCTACTGCCTACCAGCTCTACTTGGTTTGGCACACTCCTACGTACCCTTCTTCTGAAAGGGCTTTCTGGGCTCACTAGATCAAATTTAATCCTTTGCCATCCTTTTCCACATGACCCTCTACAGTCTTTCCATAGTGGAAAATGTAATTATATTTACTTCTCTGTCTTTTCTGTTGGACTATAAGCTCAGTGAAAACAGGGATCATTTCTTCATTCTCACAGGTCTGGGATCATAATATGTGTTCAATAAATAGTTGTTGAATTCAATTCAATTCAATTCCAAAGACTACATATAAAGTAATTCAGGAAGAGGTGAAAAAAATAAAAAATTAAATTTTCTTTGCATAAGATTGTTGTGATAAAATAAATCCATGTTTTACCCTAACGTTTACCCAAAATGCTATACAAATATAAAGTTTTATTTTAATAACTCACTCCTGCATAAATGAAAGATAACACCAATTGGAATAGACTAGGTTGATGCTGCAGATGGTATGAGGACAGATAGAATAATACCATCTGTGAACGTATAAGACAGCCTACAAAGATAGCTACTCTCTCAAAAATTATAAAGGTTGTCGGAGATATGGAAAGATAAAAGCAAAAGAGGTTAATAAAAACCTAAGTCATATTTATGAAATCTTCCAGAAGATTTTTTTAAAAATAGATATAAAACTATAAATTTCTTAGAAAGAGACAAAAAATGTTGTGCTAAGTTGGTTTGCAATCTGGAAAAATACAAAGGTACTGGATTTTTATTTTAGCCCAATGACAGCACAGGCAAAAGCATATTTACTATGATCATTCTGGTTTTAACCCAGCCTTCATTGGTTAAGGAGGTAACAGCTCAGAGGTTAAAAATTGGGGTTGAGAAGGCAGGTGACTTTGGTGAAAATCGAGGCTCTGCCATTTACCAGTTATTTAGCCTTGCCCTAGTTTCTCCATCTTTAAAATGGGAAGAATAGTGGTGTCTAACTCAGAGTTCTTACAAGATTACAATGAAATAATGCATGTTAAGCACTTAGTACAGTGCCTGGTACATAGTAAACACTCAATACACATTAGTTATCATCACTGTTATTACAGTGATCTTTATTTGCTTAGACAATTTGTTTGGTAGGTACCACAAAGAACATAATGGAGGAGGAAGAAACAGCACCCAAAATGTAAGTTTGAAAATAACTGTGTGTAGAGCCATAAGGCGCAAACATGCAAAAATATATATTCTGTGCAAAGTGAGCAAGGAAGAAATACACAAGAAAAGCTAGCCCTGGGATCTCAAGGGCCAAATCTGACTGGTCGTGGGGACCTGAAGTACTGTGTTGAGACTGGTTACTAGGCTACACTGAGAAAGAATGCCATATGCATTTCCAGGTGTCCAAAACAGGCAGGGAGAGGGTGACAGGGTGTGTGGCACTGTTTACCACAAATTTCTCACCACTGGGGGAGCTACTTTTAGCTCCTATATGCAGATCACAATGCAAATTAATAAACTGACTTCTAATCAAGTTTTTTAAAGAGTTTGTATATCTTGGAACTGTTCTTTAATTAGGAGCAGTAACAAGACTTTCCAAATAACCCTAATAAAATAATACGTGAGATCACCAAAAGAGAGAAAAATTATTTTGGTGCAATCAATAAGAAACATTCAGTAATTGTGACAGTCAACAAAACAGGAAGTAGTAACTGTCAACTATGATGATAAAAATGCTTATTTCAAGATGCCCTATAGTAGCCTACAGTTGATCTCACAGCATGACACATCCTAAACAAAATAAAATAAGGCACCTGAGTCATTTCATTCCATGTGACAAAAAACCACACACTTGAGGTCCTGGGGATGACAAAGATTCTTCTTTAGCACAAAAGACCCAAGGACTAAAAGTGAGTGTCACTGGAGTCCTTCACATTTGAAGATGAACTGGGTAATGATGCTATTATCTGTTGTGTGTGGTCATCAGTCAGAAATACAGTACATAACCTACAGCTGTTGCCACTGTAAGGACATGTGATGAAGTTTTTACCTCCTGGTTGCTATAATTCTAACATAAGGTTATATGGGTGAGGAAAGCTCAAATACAAACTACTGAAGAGAGGTAGTTTTTTGTTGTTTGTTTCTGCTTTGACTTTTCACTGAAAAGTTTGCTCTAAAGACAGATGATATATAATTAATAAATTAAATTCAGACATTAATATAGTACTCATGCAATATGGCTAAACCAACTACCTACACAGCTTTCTAATAGAAACATAAGAGGGCTTATGATTACTTGAATTTCCTTAGCTTCACACACGTCATTCAGTCCTTCACTTAATGAACAATTACTGTGTGCTTACAAAAGTGCCAATTGTAGAAGGAGCACAGGCAGATGTACAGGAAGATGGAGGGTGACAGTGTGAGAGTGTGACAGCAGCAGCTAGGCAGCTAGGTAGCGAATGGTCATGTGAGGGGCACGGGCCACACAGGAGCTTTGACTTTATCCTGAGAACAATGAGAGCCAATGGTTAATGTGTGAAAGGACATAAGGATGGTGGCAGGAGGGCTGTTTCAGTAATCCAGGGGAGTGATTTTGATGATCTGAACTTGGGTAGAGAATAGAGGGATGAAAAGGCACATATTTTAAGAGACATTAAAGAGGTCAAACTAGCAGGAGTTGTGATAGATAAGGCAGGGAAGGAGAGGGAAGAAGGAACATGTAAAGAGATGGGAGTATGAGTCATCCACAAACATCAGGCTCAGAACCTTACACACCACGAAAGTAAGTTTTTATTTTACTTATGAAATTACATTCTAAAGTGCTATTGTGAATATGTACCCTGTTGCAAATTATAAATCACCCAACAAGCTTTTAAGGATTTCTATTACTCCTGTTCTAATGATGCATCATTTTAGTAACAGACCACAGTTCACTCTTTTCAGAATATTAAGCAGAACAATTCTTTGACAGCTACCTTCCATTACCAATTTAAGACATAAACTTGAGTCTCTGAAAAGAGAATATGATTTTTGCTTTTGGTAATGGTGGGAACCAGTACTTTCAGACCATCCTTCTAATGAGGACAATTTAAAAAGCCACATGAAACATAAAAAACATGTTCATAAAAGTATCAAAGAACTAACAAAATGGTAAGGAATAAATACACTTAAATCTAAAAAAAACAAGAACCCAGGGAAGTAATCCAGCAGTCAAAGCCACTTTTGTACTAAAGAGATATACCAGAAGATTCTGCCAGAAAGTGAACTGGCTTCATAGTAAAGATGAACTCACAGCCTCCGTTAGCATCATTTGGATGGACTAGAACATATCAAACACTGAACTCAAATTAAGATGGTCCCAGACTGGCCATGCCACCAAGAACCTGGCAGAAGCAAACAAGAAGAAAAGCCACCTTCATCCTAGCCTTCACATTATTCTTAAAATAAATGTTCAAAGAATAGAACCAGTGCACAAAGATAATCAAGTATAAAAAGCAACTAGATGAGTAAGAATCAACAGAAACAAGAGACAACAGGAAAAGGCAATACAAACCACGGAGCTTTGGGCAGGGAATGGGTGGTAATAAATGAAAAAAAAAAAAATTCAACAAATCCAAAAGAAACCACTCAAAGAAAGCAAATGAAGCACAGAAATTAGAAATCAAATCAGTTATGTAATTTTTAGGGCATTACAAGTGATCTTTCTTTGCTCTCTGCTCTAATATTTTTACATTTGATTTTAGTGTCATAGTTTGTGTGACCTATTGAAATGTGGGTTTTTGTGTTCTCAAATGCACTTTGGGTCCATGTGCTTTCAAAACCTAAGCATCTATATCTTGCATGAAATATAAGAAATTCTCATCCTAATAAAGAATTGTCAAAGGACAATCTCTTTGCATAATGTCTCTCTCCCTATTCCAATTTTCCTCTGGAAAGCTAATGAGGATTATGTTAGACCACCTAATTCTCTCTCAATCTCTTGTACATTTTATCATACTGTCTCTCTGTGCTACATGCCAGGTAAGTTTTTCAGATACTACCCTGCATTTTAACTAAAATGCATCTATTCTTGTTTAACCCATCTGCTGTTTCTAAAAGTTGTATGCGGTTCTTCTTAAAAAACAACCTACTCTCCTTTGATGGCATTTTTGTTCTGTGCTCATATTTTTCATTTTCTTTTGTATTTCTTTCAACTTGGTAGTTTGATATTTATCTTTCATAATCTCATTATCTGAATATCTTGGATTCTAGTTCTGCTGTTTATAATTTCTGCTCACAGCCATGGTTACTTGTTTCCCCGTGACTGTTGTAATTGTGGCTTCTGAGCTTATCGTAGAGCTTTCTTTTTGGGATTCCTAGGAAGCCTGGACTGAGAGTGTATCCCTTCAGGGAAGCTTTACATTTGCTTCTGCTAGGAACCCTGAGGTGTGGGATCATTTTTTTTTCTTTTGTCTTTAGAGAGAGAGAGACAGCAGGAAGAGAGGCAGAGGGAGAGAGAGACAGAGAGAGGGAGAGAAAGAATCTTAAGTGGGCTCCATGCTCAATGTGAAGACCAATGTGGGGCTTGATCCCATGATGTTGGGATCATGACCTGAGCCGAAATCAAGAGTTGGATGCTCAAAAGACTGAGCCACTCAGGAGTCCCAGCATGGGACCATTTAAAACAACTTTCACAAGTTGGGAATTGCCAGACCACACAGATAGTACAAATTGGAATAGCAAACCTGAGTGAGGGTGGACCTGGGTTAAGAATTCTTGGAAAATTTTCCCTTTGTAAAGACTAGGCCAAGACAGACATATTTCTTTGTCCCCTCTCTTCAGTGAGATTATGATCCTTTGAGGGTCTCACATTACTCTGGCCTCCCTAACTTAAGACTGACACAAGGCCTTCCCTGCAGTTTCCCACAAGGCTCTTAAAAACCCAATCCTTTTGATTACCAACACCTGCAGAGGCTGGGGGACAATGGCAGCAGCAAAGTCAACTCACTTCCATTTCTAGCTCCTTCTTCAATCTCTTCCCTTAGGTTTTCCCATTATTATTATTGTTGTTGTTGTTATTATTATTATTTAAAAAGCTCTGCAATGTTTATGACATTACAGCCACAGGAAATGAAGTCCTCCCACAACATTTTGAGGGGATATACTCTGAAAATCCCTCCTAGTAAAGGCACAAAGAGAGAAAAATAAAGCTGGAAGAGCCAAGAAGGAAAAGATCTCCAATTCTTCCTCCTCCTTCTCTCCTGTACGTCTCTTCCTCAGCACAAATGAAAGCTTTCATTTACTGCTGGTCACATGAACCAGTTTAGACTTCCATGGAGGCCTAATACTACACAACAAAGCAGAGACCAGCTACAGGCTCCCAAGATAAGCATCCCAAGAGACACTAGTTCCTCTATATGCACTAAGTCAGGGCAGACATTCAGATAAGAGGCACGTGGGATCACTTTTTTCTTGGTAGCAGCACTTTCTGCTCATACAGTCACATAGCAAAGGCAAAGACGCAGGGGTCAACACCAATCAATCTCAGCTCTCAGCTATGCACCACCTACTAATCTTCCTTTCCATTTATGAGCAGTACTGTGTGTCTCACTGGGCTGAGGAAATTCAGTCACCAAAGCTGAATGCTGTGTTGGCAGGGTCATGGAAAATGGGAAATCACAAAGAATAAACTGGGCCTCATAATGCAGTTCAGTGCAACAAGTTCCAGAGAGTTTAAAATGGTATTTGGGGGCGCCTGGGTGCCTCAGTCACTTGAACATCTGGCTTGGGCTCAGGTCACGATCTCACAGTTCATGGGTTCAAGTCCTGCATAAGGCTCTCTGCTGTCAGTGCAGAGCCTGCGTCACATCCTCTGTCCTCTCTCTCTCTCTCTCTCTCTCATTCTCCCACTTCCCCCCCATCATTCATAAAAATGAATAAACATTTAAAAAATGGCATTTAGTTTTGTTAATATAAATTAAATGGTAAATGAAGGAAATACATAACATTTTATTACTTTGTCATTTAGGCCAGAGCCATGAATTAGAAAAACACCGTGAATACTCTAAACAAATGAGTTTACCAAAACAAAAGTCATTTAATTATTCAAGAGAATTAACTATCACTAGAATGTACTTAGTGCTTTCGATAATTACACAAAAATGTAGCCAATAGTCAGAGACCTATTTCCTAATACCGACAATTTTCAGTTTTGCTAATTTCAATGGTTTATGTGATTTAAATGCCAAGAATAAACTTAGCACACTTAATTCTCTTATGAAGTTCTCTAAAAATCTAATTCGAATTAAAAAAGGATTCTTCATTTGCTCTAATTATAGCATTGAACTGTACAGTGTGTACCAGATAAGTATTTTATCTTAGGTACAAAAGCTTTCCCTACCTGCATATCCTCCTCACTAGATTAGACCTTGACCAAATTAGATTAGAAACTCCTTAAGAGTAGGAACAACATCTTGTAATGGAGAAAGACTAACACAAAATTTAAAATAACTATCTTATATCACTAAGGGAAAGAAGCAAAGAGTTCTGTGTATATTACACCCCCATCCACGTAGAAAAAGGGAGGCAGGAATATACATATTCATATTTATTTATTTGCTTTTAAAACAAAATGTCTCTGGAGAGATAGACAAGAAAATAACCACCATGATTATCCAATAGGAACTGGACAGATGTGGGGCAGAGATGAAAGACAAATACTTCACTATATTATCTTTTTACATTTTTAAACTCTGCAACTATGTGAAGGTATTGCCTATTAGAAATTTAAATAAGTTAATCATTAAAATGTTTTTAAAAAAGAGTACTACACAGTTGAAATACAACTATACACAGGTAAAAAAAGGATAGCCCATCTCTGGCAACAGACTGCTAGGCAGTCATCAAACATGTCTTCTTTGTCCTTGACAAACATCTGTTAACTTGCCTTGCAGTTAAGGGGTATCATTCTGATTCCATTAGAATGAGTTCTACCCAATGACATGTGAGCAGAAATTTACCACTCACCGCAAGACTTGGTGAACCAAAAATATGTCCTCCATACCCTGTCCCCTTCCTCTGGCTGGATGTCAATATCCAGGTTGACCTCAGAAATCACATGTTTAAGACTGAATAGGCTGTGGAGTTCCTAAATGCCTATGTAAAGAGTTCCAGCCCACCCTCAATCCAGCCCACCCAGGGAAAGGCCACGGTTTGTTTATGCAAAGATAAAGAAGAAACCAATTTCCACTGTTAGGGGTGCCTGGGTGGCTCAGTCGGTTAAGTGTCCGACTTCGGCTCAGGTCATGATCTTGCTGTTCATGGATTCAAGCCCTGTGTCGGGCTCTGTGCTGAAAGCTCAGAACCTGGAGCCTGCTTCAGATTCTGCGTCTCCCTCTCTCTCTGCCCCTTCCTCCACTCACACTCTGTCTCTCTCTCTCCAAAAATAAACATTAAAAAAAACAATACTAAAAATTTCCACTGTTAGAACTATCAAACCGTGTGGTGTTTTTTGTTGCTGCTGTTAAGCACTTAGTTTCTCCAGCCAATGTACTACCTTTAGTGTTAACAAACACATTAACGTGTACTCAATCAGAACATGAGACTGAGCTTCCTAAGTTCCCAGGACTCAGGTTCAGAGCACTAAGTAAAAGAGAAAGGCTGTGATCCAAGCCCAGCCACATAAAATGAAAGAGCTCAATTACCAATGGTGGCACCATTCTGAGAGGGGACTGATAAAGACACGACTTACTCACCAGTGCTCCTTGCAAACTCTCCTCACAATCCTGACTGTAGCTACAAGCAAAGGTAAAACACAGGCAAGAACCAGATACAGAACCAACCAGACAGATGCTAGACAGCTGACAACAGCGCACAGCCTCTGCCCTGTCATCCCTGGAAGCCTCCAGCTGGGTCATCATACGACTGTCTTTATTTTCACCGCTGCATCATTATTCTAATGTAAGACTGGTTACAATTTATTTTTCTATTCCCCTACTAATAGCTAGGTTGCCTCCAGTTTTTTGGTTATAAATTATAACCAATTCTAAAGACAAGAGCTATTTTCTTAACCACATAACTGATGCTAAGAACCACAGGAATTCTTTACATATACTGTCTCATTTGGTCCTCACAACAACACTGTGAGTGAGGAAGGTATTATAATTCCCATTTTACAGGTGAAGAAACAGAGGTATATGAAAATTCATAACTTGTACAAAGTGACACAATTGAGTGAGGGCGTCAGAACTGAAGGTAAAGTCTCAATAACTCCTGAAGTATGATTCTAGATGAGCCCTATGTGCTACCTGGATGATCTTGGATAATTAACCTGAGTCTCAGTTTTACACCTCTATAAAATGATGGAGTAACTGTTTGAAAGAATAGACATATCACAGACTAAAATAACACAACACAGTCAGACGTTAAGTTTCCTGCCCTGCCATCTTATTTCCACTCCCACACAAGACCCCCTGACAGAGTAACACATCTTACCTCTTAGCCCTCAGCTCTCTCCCTTCCCACCTTGGCTACCCTTCTCTCCTCAACCCCTAGATTTGGACCTCTGTTCCTTTCTACCCAAACATTTCCCTTATTTTTTTTTTCACATATAAATGTCTCTTTCTGATCCCTAAATCAATCTAACATTTTGTGTAAATACCTTCACCTGGATAGACGCAGAATAGAATGTTTTTCAAAGATAAGCTAGATGAATGATTTTCCAGAGTACTGTACTGCAGGCACAAAAGTGCACAATGTTTGCAACTTACAAAATTCGATGGTTCTTTACAATGTCACTTCAGATGTTGAATACATGTGCAATATATTTAAATGAGAATCAAAACACTTGTTTCCATTCAAGAGATGAATATATTCAATCTGCTTGTGCCCAAAGGAGGAAAGATATGAAATTACTGAGCCTACCTGTAATGGGCTAAATTGTGTCAACAAAAAAATACACATTGAAGACCTAATCACCAGTGCCTCGCAATGTAACCTTAGTTAGAAATAGGGTAACTGTAGATGTAATTAGTTAACATGAGGTCATACTGGAATATGGTAGGCCCCTAACCCAGTAAGATTGCATCCTTACTGAAAGAATGTCATGTGAAGAGATAAGCACACTGCAAGAACACCCTGTGAATGTGAAGGCAGACAGAAAAGAGGTGCATCTACAAGCCAAATGACACCAAAGATCGCCAGCAAACTACCAAAAGCCAGGACACAGGTATGGAACAGCTTCTCCCTCAGAGGCCTCAGAAAGAACTGTGAGACAAATGTGTGTTGTTGATGCTACCCACTTTGTGATACTTTGTTACCCCTAGCAAACTAATACACTATCTAAATCATCCATTATGGAATTCAAATTCCACAGGTATAGCCTTAAAGAACCAAAGGAAAATTAGAGTGCACCCAAATAACTCTACACAAAAAAATTCCTATTTAGACGTGGTCAGAGTTATGAGTCACGATACTTAAAACCAACTGTGCCAAAGATGGCCCCTTCCCATCACCCAACCTGGCTTCCTTACTGAGTCACTTGACTTTCACCAAAGAACTTCTATTTACTCTAATTCCACTAACAACTGACAAGAATGCAAGATGTGGGCAAACCATATTTTCCACTGTTAAGTGTTAATGTTTTCAGACCTAATTAAGTGATTGTTGCACGAAAACAGGGAATCCTATGAAGGAAACCTGCTTCTAAGGTTCTTTTAAAATCAAGTTGTTTTTCTTAGAAAAAGAAACTTCTCTCACATAGGTGTGCCTTTATTTGCAAAGTCTAATGAGAACCCTATGATTTTCAAATGGATTCATTTGTTCAAATGGATTTGACATTGTCAAAATGTCACAACATTTTCACCCTATGATTTTCAAATGGATTCATTTTCAAATGGATTCATTTGTTCATAATTTCTTGATCATCTATAAATTCAAAGCACTATGAGCCCCCCATGCATTCTGTATCGGTTAGTGATGAAGGGGTAGAGGCTGGACAAAATTGAGACCAATTAACTTTCTACAGAGGAAGAAAAGAGGAAAAGGAGGACTTTTCAAAGGAGCTGAGTTTGGTCTTGAATGACTCACTATTTTAATAATTCACTTAATAAATATTTATCAAATGCTTGTCACACAATTTAGTAAGAGCTAGATATTAAATAAACAGAAAAAACAAATATCAACCATGATACATAGTCCTATATACTACCGAAGAATGACACAGGGAACACAATTTAGATTAGGTGGTCAGAGAAAACCTCTGAAGAATGACACTTTAAAGGTGAGGCTTAAAAGGAATCAGTCATTTGAGGATTAAAGAGAAAAAGAAAAACACTCTATGTAGACAGCCCAGCAAATGCAAAGACCACAGAATGAGAAAAAACTTTTAGAAGCTCAGAAAGCAAAAGGCCAGAGTGACCAGAAGATGATGAATGTGTGAATGCAGGGAAGAGCCATGCTAAAGAGTTTTTTTTTTTAAGTTTATTCATTTTGAAAGAGACAGAGACAGCACAAGTGAAGAAGGGGCAGAGAGACAGGAAGAGCAAGAGAATCCCAAGCAGGACCCGTGCTGTCAGCACAGAGCCCGATGGGGGTCTCAAACCCAAGAAACTGTGAGATCACAACCTGAGCCAAAACCAAGCATCGGACATTGACCGACTGAGTCACCCAGGTGCCCCAAGAATTTTAACTTTTTTTAAGTTTATTTATTTGAGAGAGAGTTCAAGTAGAACACGGACAGAGAGAGAAAGAGAGAGAGAGAGAAGGAGAAAAGAGAGAGGGGAAGAAGTGAGAGAATCCCAAGCAGGTTCTGTGCTGTCAGCGTGGAGACCAATGTGGGGCTTGATCCCACAAACCATAGATGACGAGCAGAGCTGGACCCAAGAGCCAGATGCCTAAGTAACCGAGTCACCCATGCGCCCCTAAAGAATTTTAATTTTATTTGAAGCAAGTGGAAAGCCAATGAAGAGTTTAAAACAGGGGAGTGGCATGATTCAGTCTTTATACTGAAAAAGAGATCAGTTAGGAGGATACTGCAGCTGTCCAAGTGAGAACTGGTATACTTTCGACCAGGCTGATGGCAGTGGAGATGGCAAGACATACACAGACTCTAGACATATTTTAGAGCTAAAGGCAACAGGGCTTAGTATTAGATTGGACATGGCTGTCAGAAAGGAAATGTCCAGGATAACTTCCATTTTTAGTCTAAGTAACTCATTCAGTGTAAGTGCTGGTTCCTGGAATGGAGAAACCAGGAGAAGGAACAGGATTGAATACATTAAATTTCTGTGATGCACCGACGTGTTTATGAATCTAAGCTGAATATATAAGCCTGGAGAATAGGAGAGAGAGAAATCTGGGAATCACTGACATTTTGACAATTACAGTCATGGGAAGAGAAATGTTCACAGGGGTAGGGGTAAGAGATAGTGAGAAGAGGTTGTGAGGGGAGGTTTAGGGGTTTAGGTTCAGGAGGTTTAGGGAAGGAAGAAAGCTCAGCTCCTAAGGGTCTGGCCTCTGAAACGCCAACATTGAAATAATACCTAGAAGATGAGAAAATAGCAAAGGATGCTTTGAAGAAGCAGGCAGCAAACTAGAAGGGAAACAAAGATGAGTACAAGTTTCCACTTTAGAAAAAGGAAACAGACTGTACAAAGGTCCAGAAATAAAATGACACCTCAGTGTATTGTAGGAACTGTAAACAGTAGGGAACAGCATCGTCAGATATGCACTTTTAAAAGTAATCCATCGGTAGTGCAGAGCAGAAACAGAGAAGGGCAAGGCCAGAGGCATGGAGATGCTCAGTTTCCTCAATAAACAAAAAGCCTTTCATAAAAAGCCTTTCATCTGACTGCCTTTCATAAAAAGTGACTTTACAAAAAGGCAAAATGATATAATACTACCACTTGCCAAAAATCCAGTATCTTCACTGTTGAACAAAATAATCCATCCACTAGAAGGGAAGGAACTGATTTCTCAGATTCTGCCTCATGGAAATCACTGTCTCACTGAAGGAAATGCTTTGTTTCCAATCTGTTTCATTCAGCATTCAAACTGAATGTTTTCTGAGGCAGAGATGTCCTAGATGTGTGAATATGGAGCTGCTGGAAATAATGTGACAAAGTCATCAGCATGTGAGCTACAGAAACCATGACCCCAGATAAGATCTCAAGCAGGGCTGAAAGTAAGAAGAGATCTCAGGAGAGAGCCCTGGGTGACATCAACATTTAAGGTGCAGGCAGAAGAGGTATCCAAAAAGGAAATCCACAACTTGTTTTTGTTTAATATATTCAAATTTACAGTAAGCTACCAAATCTTCAATCCTTCTTTTAAGATGAACAAATCTGCCATCAAAATTAATATTTTGCCTAAAACAACATTTTAGAGACTCATCCCATACTTTCCAAAGTTTTCTTTTCCCCTCTCTATCAATATTAACAAACAATTTATGTTTCAAAGTTTTTTGACAAAATCAACCAAGTGCCTATGGTGTATATATAAAAAATTGACAAGATCGTATCAACTCAAAGAAGCAGAAGAAATTCAGAGATCGAACCTCAAAACATGAATTCAACATAATTTAATATTAAAAGGTTTTAGGACTAATGACTTGCCAATGTGACATTCATTTATAAGAAGAAGCCAGAGGGCCACCTGGGTGGCTCAGTCGGTTAAGTGTCCAACTTCGGCTCAAGTCACAATCTCACAGTTCGTGGGTTCGAGCCCCACGTTGGGCTCTGTGCTGACAGCTCAGAGCCTGGAGCCTGCTTCGGATTCTGTGTCTCCCTCTCTCTCTCTGCCCATCTTCTGCTTGTGTTTTCTCTCTCTCTCAAAAATAAACATAAAAGGGGAGCCCAGGTGGCTCAGTCGGTTAAGCGTCGGACTTCGGCTCAGGTCATGATCTTGCGGTTTGTGAGTTCGAGCCCTGTGTCGGGCTCTGTGCTGACAGCTTAGAGCCTGGAGCCTGTTTCAGATTCTGTGTCTCCCCCTCTCTCTGCCCCTCCCATGCTCATGCTCTGTCTCTCAATAATAAATAAACATTTAAAAAATTAAATAAATAAATGAACTCCCCCCCCAGAAGAAGAAGAAGAAGAAGAAGAAGCAGCAGCAGCAGCCAGAGAACTATGATGAAGCATCTTCTTGCCTAAACTTAGAGAACTAATAAAAAGTATAGGTCACAACACATAAGAAAGTATAACCTATTTATAAGAAACAGACTCTTAAATACAGAGAACAAATTGGTGGTTGCCAGAGGAGAGGTGGGAGGGGGGATGGGTGAAAGAGGTGAAGGGAATTAAGAACAGATTTATCATGATGAGTACTGAGTAATGTATAGAATTGTTTAATCAGTATATTGTACACCTGAAATCAATATAACACTGCATGTTAATTATACCTGAATAAAAAAATTATAAAAAAATAAAATGGCTTTCAGCTTCTCAAAAAAATAAATAAAAGGGGGGGAAGCTAATTTGGTTTCAATAAAGTATAATCCAGTGTCAATACTCTAAGTAGTCTTTGAAACAGTCAGTAAGTATAGGATAAAAGTCATGTATACTTTCTAAAAGTCACTAGTAAAATTCTACACTGAAGAGGCCATTTCATACAAAAAAAAAAAAAAAAAAAGGTGATGGGAGTGGAAAATCCTCGAAAACTTAAAAAACAGTTGGTCCTGGATTTATGATCTGTGAGATTGCCCCGGAACTAAAATGGGCTAAAAATACAAAGAAGTTCTTGAGGGAGAATTCATGGATAACTGACAAACAATGGGCTCCTGGAGAACTTTGGAAGACCTTCCTTATCTTGCTAAATACGCTTGTCACCAATTTCTTGTTCTATGATCTCGCTATAGAAGAAAATCAAGATCTGAATGAACTTTTAAAAGGCTGCCAACATCCGAGTCAGAATATTAGCCTGGATAATCATACTGATATGATCTGTGATCTGCATGACACCTAAGTCAGTGTAAACAATAATAAATATACAGCTGAACCACTGACTAATCAGTTGACAATTTTCTCTAGGTACTGGGAACAGGATGAAAGAGCAACTAGGATTTAACAAATTATTTTTGAAATTATTTTTAGATTAGAAAGATAAAAGTTTTAAAATTGTGATCTAAAATTAAAAGGAAAAAGTTTTGTGTGTTTGTTATCAACTATGTAAGTGTTAGGCTGGTCTACAGTTCACACTTGGAAAGCATCAGTGTTCAACACATGGCATATTTTCTTTCATGCTTCCTGGGAAAGTAGACTCCCAAGAGATACATAATTCAGCTCTTAGAGAGCATACGACATGGTCTGCTGAATTTATCTCAAATTAATCCTGGTTACAGAAAACAAATTTAACAACAGAAATAAAAGTTTTAATTTACATGAAAAAGTCTGCTACTGACTCTTTCTGCTGAATATTTCAACCAAGCGAAGAAGAATGTAAGAAGTGCTGTGGATGCTCAGGTAGATGTCTTTCCACACTTTCTGCAGAAAGCCATCTGGTCTGCTTTTGCTCCACAAGGTACTCTTACCTCATTTCAGTACTGAACCAAAGTAGATAAGTTGACCCTTGAACAATGTGGGGATTAGGGGCAATGACCCTCCCACGGTCAAAAATCCTAGTACAGCTTTTGGCTCCCCAAAAACTTAACTACTAATAGCCTACTGTTGACCAGAAACCTTATTAACATAGTTGATTAACATATATTTTATATATGTATCACATTCTGTATTCTCATAATAAAGCTATAGGAAAGAAAATGCTAAGAAAATCGTTAAGAAAAACACACTGATAGCACTGTACTGCATCAGAAAAAAAATCCACATATAAATGGACCTGCACAGTTCAAAGCCGTGCTGTTCAAGGATCAACTTTACTTCCATTCGCGGCATGTTTTCTTTACCCAGGTTCCCTCATCTGCAGGTCTTTATGCTCAAGAAGAAAAATTAAAGTGAAGTGATTTGGTAACCATCATCAACGTAAGTGTCCTAAAAAACTTATCACCAGCACTGATATCTTTACCGAAGACTACTTTCTAAGCTGAACGTAAAATGCAGCCAGTAGCGAGGCGGCTGTGCAGCACATGTATATAAAGGCCCCAGCATAGCGCTTGTTATGTAAGAAAGAGCTCAAATGTGGTAGTTAGGGTTACTGTCTCATCGTATTCCTTACTGCAACCCTGTGAGGAGGGAGTTTACCATTTCAAAGGTAAGAATATGGCATGGGGAGGTGGGCACCTGGGACATGACGTGGGACCCAAGGACTTCCTAGACTGACTCACTCAGTTGACAGAGCTGACACACACAGCAGTTCTAACACCTCACCACACTCGTTCTATTTATTCAGGAAGCTGTTCAGAATGGTTAAGAGCCTGCTCGGCTCTGGAGTCAATGATCTTTTAAAATCTGGGCCCTACCAGCTATGAATCATTGAACAAGTTACTGAAGCTCTGAATTTGTTTACTCAGCTCAAGGACCTACCTCAGAAGATGATTTTGAGTACTAAATAGTGGTACATAGTAAAAGTGAAATAAATAACAGCATTCATTCATTCAATAAACATTACTCAATGTTAGTTCCTACTAAGCTCCTACTTAGCTCCTACTAAGTGACAGACACTGTTCTAGGTCAGAGTCCCCAAATTTATCTGCATATCGAAATCATCTGGGAAACTTTCAAACCCTCCAACTCCCAGGCCACAATGGAGACCAATTAAATCACAATTTGTGGGGGTCTGGACACAGACATCAGTATCTGTGAAGCTTCCCAAGTGACCGCAAGGTGCAGACAAGCTTGGAAACAGCTGTGTTTTAAGCATCAGATTCAGCGACCTTCCTTGAAGGGGCTCCTAGTTTACTCATTTACTTTCCCAAATGTGTCACACCTGGCTCCTCTTTCAGATTCCCTACTGTTCCTGCGTTAGCTCAGGTCCCTCAGAACCTTCCTGTGAACTTGCCAATTTACCTCACCACAAGTTTGTTCCCTCCCCCACTTAAAATCTGTAAGTGCTGTTGATAGAAACATAAGGGAAATTGAATTACTATATTAGGAATGCATTGGTTAATATACTTTTTAACATGAAAGACTGCTAAGGACAAAACAAGCCCAGATCTGATCCTATCATCTCATGCTCAGAATCACTGGATTAACTTCCCCTGGCTACCAACTCCATCTAGCATTCAAAGCCTTCTATGAAAGGCAGTGCCCCATCTCTTCGGCCCCATCCTCCCGGCCCCTACTGATGACCCATATTAACTGGGTAACCCACTTTCCTTTGACACGCCCTGTAAGCAGACTCATTCTTGGGACAAGGAACAGATCCTCTCACAATATTAGACAGCATATGGCCAGATACAAAATAAAATCTTCCCCAATTTAAAATTCTGTTCTTTTTTTTTAACATCGTTTATTATTGAGAGACAGAGAGAGACAGAGCATGAGCAGGGGAGGGGCAGAGAGAGGGGGGAGACACAGAATCTGAAGCAGGCTCCAGGCTCTGAGCTGTCAACGTAGAGCCTGACACAGGACTCATTCTCACAAACTGTGAGGTCAGGACCTGAACCCAAGTCGGACGCTTAACCAACTGAGCCACCCAGGTTCTCCTGTTCTTTTTTTTTTAAGTTTATTTTTTTTAGTAATCTCTACATCCAATATAGGGTTTGAACTCATGACCCTGAGATCAAGCATCGCATGCTCCTCTGACTGAGCCAGCCAGGCACCCCTAAAATTCTGTTCTTTAAGCCATGGTAACTTTGGTTTTAAGGAAGCTAAGACACACTTAATTTCACAACTTTATACAATTTCAGATTAAACACACAAAAAAGAATCCCCTTTACCTTAGTTTAAGGAGTGGCTGGGTCACCCACTTCTTTAACTTCCGTTTCCCAAAAGAGGTTTTAGTATGGTCTAAAACCCAAAGTAAACTTCCTTTGGTTTTCATGTCAGTCTAAGAAAGACCAGAAGAAAAGTTTTATTAACTAGACATTGTATTTATACTAAAACTGCTAATTGTTCATGTGCCTTAATTATTCCATATACCCCAATTTTAATTTTTTTTAAGATTTATTCATTTCGGATAGACAGAGCATGAGTTGGGGAGGGGCAGAGAGAGAGGGAGACACGGAGTCCGAAGCAGGGTCCAGGCTCTGAGCTTCTAGCACAGAGCCCAACGCAGGGCTCAACTCACGAACCATGAGATCACAACCTGAGCCCAAGTTGGATGCTTAACCAACTGAGCCACCCAGGCACCCCTCCATATACCTCAATTTTAAATGTTACACATGCCTATCATAAAGTACAGCTCATAACAGGTGTTTAACGTTTGACGAATGCATGTACATATGAACACACATGCACTATATAAAGTATTGATATCTTCACAAAAAAGGGACAGTCTGTGTAGTTTTGTTAACTAAAAATATTCAGAAATATTCTTTTTAATGATTATGTTTGATAGAAAGAGATTGGGGAGGGGCAGAGAGAGAAGGGGACAGAGGATCTGAGGCAGGCTCAGGGAGCCCAAAGTGGGCACAAACTCACAAACCGTGAGATCATGACCTGAGCCAAAGTTAGACACTTAACCTGTTGACTGAGCCACCCAGGCGCCACCCCTCTCCCTTTTTTAATATAGAAATCTTTTAAAATACAGGCTTGTCCTAAGCTTCTTAAAAATACATACTTTTCTCCCTTGGCAAGTACAGTGAAGATAATTTAATTTCCTTCAGCAATTCAGTATCTTCCACCACCTCAGAGTTCTCATTCTAAGGACTGACGCTCTCATGATAACACCGAACAAGCAGAAGGTACTGGAGATGGAAGTGAAAATGCACTGCACTCTAGGAATTCGCCCTGGAAGGATTTTATTTTAGTCTGCTCTATTAAATCCTTAGTAAAAAATTATCTATGCTTTGCTACTTGAAAGTTGAACCACTAAAAAAACAATTTACAATTAACTAGAGATGATAGTTAATTTTAACCAAGGTGCATGGTATTTCAAAAAGTCTATTAACAGTAGACTCATTTGGAACATAAGATTGCAGTTTTCACCTAAGTTTTTTGTAACTTTTTCCTTTTCCTTCAAATCATCAAGCAGGTACTTACAGAATACCTCTTATGTACTCAGTTGTATGGCCAGCAAAGGTGTATTAGATACAGTCCCTCCCTTAGGGTACTTCTTTTCAAGTTTGGGAGAAATGACTCATAATTAACACATGATGGCACCTGGCAGAAATTAACTACGAAAGGGATGACAAAAGCGGCCAGGCCTTAGGAGTTTAAAACAAAGCACACACAAAAGCCATAGGTCACAGAAGGCCTGCCTGAGAATGAGTTGGACAGACAGAGCTAACCAGGGCAATCCACATCAACAACAGCACCATTCCTTCTGAAACAACAGCCCCAATGGCCTGAGTACAGTGAAGGGTCCCAGGAAGAGGAAAGTGGACAAGAATAACTTTCCAAGTATTTATTGCATCACTGAAGAACCCTCTCAGACAAGAGAGGGAGGGGTGGGAGACAAACAGTTCTATTACTCGTTTGCTCTCCCTGATACCCAGCCCCCTCCTCATTACCCGCTTCATTACCTCCTTGGTAATGGAGGCCAAAGTCAAATGCAAAGACAAGCCGAAGATGTGAATTCTTAGCCTCTGTTTCCATAATGGCCCAAGTCCTGATAAGGGTACCTTAATGGTAAGTGATTTTTCCCTTAGGAATTTAATTTCAGAACTGACTCCACAGCAGTAGAATTTGAATAGGAAGGATGTGGCAGAATAAAGAAAGTTTGGAATGCCAGGGCTGGAACAAAGTATTCAGCTGAATACTCTGACTCTGAGCTCTTCTTCATCCAAGAAATGTCCTTTTCTTCCTTCTGCTCATTTGCTATCATGAGAATGTATACAGAGTAGATGAAAAAAAATTGCAGGAATAATTCTCAATTTCTGGATAATGTAATGACAAGATACAAATGTTACAGTATGAAAGTAAGACTGACTAGTATACAAGGATACCTTAGAAGATGAAGAAACTAAACAAGAGAAACTAGTTAGTAATACATAAATCTAGGAGTCAGGAGAATAAATTCAGCATTTACTTTAATTCACAATAGTAAGAAACATTTCTAATGTTTATTCATTTATTTTGAGAGAGAGAGACAGCAGAGGAGGGGCGGGAGAGAGAGAATCCCCAGCAGGTTCTGTGCTGTCAGCTCAGAACCCAACTTGGGGCTTGAACTAATGAACCATGAGATCATAACCTGAGCCGATATCAAGAGTTGAGTGCTCAACCAACAGAGCCACCCAGGTGCCCCAGTAATAAATATTTCTGAAGAGCTTTAAACCATTTAACTCAGATGATTCAGCTTTGCAACTACTTATCAAATGATTTGGAATTGCTTTTTATTTCTGTGACTTTATGTTAACATTATATAATATCTTATTTCTAAGTTGTAATTCAGTAAATTAAAATAATCAATTTAATGTCTCCATTATCTTCATAATTCATCAATAAAGGGCAAATAAATGATGACAGAAGCTTGTGAAATGAAATTTATGCATCTTACAATATAAGTGAATATCACAGTAACTTTGTTTCAAATGCTGAATGAATAAGACAAAACACTTCAATGAAAAATTAAGGTATATAGAAAAGATATAATCAAGGAGACAAAATATCCACTTTATATTAATTTCCAAAGATGATGTCTTTCCAAAGAAATGTATGATACACAAATTATCAGGATGGGCATGTCACTTCAATAAGTAAAAAAGAAGTTCTATAGCTCTCAAAGTAACCCCTAGGGAAATAGTTCATATATCTGATTCTCAAAAAAATGGATGCTTCAGTTATCAACTACTAAAGAGTACAGGCAGAGTAATCAGTTGAACATAATATTCTTGTTCTCACCTGCACTCGTAAGAACAGACTGCTACTTTATTCCAAGCTTTTTTTCAAAGGGATTTTGAATCAGTTACCCTTTATGTTTACCTGACCTGATTCTGTAGGATTTCAAGATTCCTTAATGTTGTTCCATTAATTGTCATGAATTCCATTTCACCAGACAACTGCTTAAAATTCCTGTAAAAGAATGAAACATGAGCCATGATATAAGTGCATAAAGGAATTTGAAAAACTAATTTAGGCACTAAAGATAATTCCAATACCATTATGACAAAAATGAGCTCTTTGACAGAAAATCAAATCAAAAGCAGCAAACGAGTATTCTTTGGGATATTGTCTTTCATTGATGCTGGTGCCATTAAACAGACTGATGCAAAAGGATAGTTGTCTCACACCATAAACAAGCACAGGGAAATAAATGGTACTAACATCTCTTTTTTACATTTCCAGGAATAAAACCAAACACAGTCTTTTATCATCAGCAGAGCATGTGGTGGTATCTTCAGGAAAAGCTATGAAATTAGTTAGAAAAATTTGTGAAAGTATTTAAAAACATCTCTTATTCTTTAACATGAGGTCATCTTGATAAACCCTTTAATAGCTTTTAATCAACATTCTGATAGGTGCAACAAATGTTATATACTCTGTAATTAACAACACAAATTAATAGGACTAATGTTTTAGTGGAGTATAAAACCAAGTGGCAAAAATTACTTCCTTAAGCTCAAAGAATTAACATTTTCCTTATGTCTGTACAACTATCCCAAATGAGCTTAAAGTTCAATTAACTTGCAAATAGACTTGAGTATTGAGTTGTGATGATTTTTTTTAATGTTTATTTATTAATTTTGAGACAGTGTGCACAAGCAGGGGAGGGGCAGAAGAGGAAGAGAAAATAATCCCAAGCAGGCTCCGCACTCAACATGGAGCCCAACATGTGGCTCAATCTCATGAACTGTGAGATCATGACCTGAGACAAAATCAAGAACTGGATGCTTAACCGACTGAGCCACCCAGGCGCCCTGAGCTGTGATGATTAACAAGTGTATGCACAATTCCAATTTTGTCCTTAGCAGTCTTTCATGTTAAAAAGTATATTAATCAATGCATTCCTAATACAGTAATTCAATTCCCTTATGTTTCTATCAACAGCACTTACAGATTTTACAGCTTATTCTTTTTTAATATATGAAATTTATTGTCAAATTGGTTTCCATACAACACCCAGTGCTCATCCCAAAAGGTGCCCTCCTCAATACCCATCACCCACCCTCCCATCCCTCCCACCTCCCATCAACCCTCAGTTTGTTCTCAGTTTTTAAGAGTCTCTTATGCTTTGGCTCTCTCCCACTCTAATCTCTTTTTTTTTTTCCTTCCCCTCCCCCATGGGTTTCTGTTAAGTTTCTCAGGACCCACATAAGAGTGAAAACACATGGTATCTTTCTTTCTCTGTATGGCTTATTTCACTTAGCATCACACTCTCCAGTTCCATCCACCTTGCTACAAAGGGCCATATTTCATTCTTTCTCTTTGCCACGTAGTACTCCATCGTGTATATAAACCACAATTTCTTTATCCATTCATCAGTTGATGGACATTTAGGCTCTTTCCATCACTTGGCTATTGTTGAGAGTGCTGCTATAAACATTGGGGTACAAGTGCCCCTATGCATCAGTACTCCAGATTTTACAGCTTATTCTTAAAGGCAAGAAAAAATGGCAAGTCACTGAACTATGTGGAGGAAAAGCATGAGTGTTTGCATTATAAACCTACTGTACCTCTCATGGCTGTGATAAGATTTAAATACAACCCAGGTTCCCAAGCCAGTTATGGAAAGAAGGTTCCATCCAGGAGTCTAGAACCTAAAATCAGAGCCTGTGCTCAGAGAGATGCCTTCACTTGTAGATGACTCTCCCAACTAAAGCTCCAGAAAAAGAGATGCCTTCACTTGTAGATGACTCTCCCAACTAAAGCTCCAGAAAAAAGAAATACCTTACTGCTTATTAGGAATACTGCCTAGTAAGAACTGTCCTTTAGCAGCATGATTTCTCTGACAGGTTTGACATACCTTCTGCGAAAACCTGTTAATGATTTTTAGAAGGAAGAAACTCTAACACTGATTGACAGCAAGTGTGTGTAGCTCTTTCACTCCTTCTTAGAGCACTTAATTTGCTTTGTATTACAGCAATTACATGTTCTTCTGCTACCCTCATTAATAGATCTAAGTTCCTTGAAGGCAAGAGTTATTTATGTCATACATTTTGCAGCACCTGCTGAGCCTAGCAGAACACAGATGTTCAACAAATGTCTGCCATTTTCTTATGGGAAAACCAGTTTGGCTTGGTTGGTTGGTTTCCTTTGAATAAAGCTCACAAAGGTCCATAAAACACCCAGAGACAATAATAAAATGTAAAACATTATTTTCAGAAACAAACAATTAGGCAGTGATTTACTGGGTAGCTGGCAGGTGTTCACACACCTCCATGGTCAAAGATCCAAGTTGGAAGAGTTGATAGCCTGAACTTGAGTTAATATCTAGCCAGTTCCCATGTGTTTGGACAGAAGTCATTTCCTTCCCCTGTTCCTGACAAGCTGATTAACTAGAAGTGATTAACACTTGAGTACCTCCATCAAATACAGACTCTACAGGGATGCTCATCTGGTTTGAAAGACAGACTAATCAAGAACCCATAATCCAACAGCCTTTTCTAAAACATCTCAGCTAGCTGTCTTCATCGCCCATGAACACCAGAGCTGTAAGATAAATAAGTGACATTTAAGATCTGTGGACTGTCCAGAAACACTGTTCAGCTAGCTTCACCCTCAACAAGAACTAGTAAACTCAACAGTCCATACCCTGAAGAATGAAGTCTTAGGTTTAGGATTCTGAAAGAATCCCTGTTCCACCAATTAGTTGAGAGTTTTGTCACCTAACTCCAACTAAAAGTGAAATCCTACTCCTACTATGCCTCCAATGAACCTCTGAAGCAAGGCACTGTCAGAACCTTTAAAAAGAAAAAAAAAAAAAAGAATTTCATGGAGCTCACAGAGGAGTTTACAGGGCTTAAAAAAAATTTTTTTTAATGTTTACTGATTTATTTTGAGGGAGAGAGACAGTAAGCAGGGGAGGGGCAGAGAGAGTGGGAGAGAGAGAATCCCAAGCAGGCTCCATGCTCAGCATGGAGCCTAACGTGGGGCCCAATCTTCCTGAACCATGAGATCATGACCTGAGGTGAAACCAAGAGTCAGACTCTTAACTGACTGAGCCACCCAGGTGCCCCTACAGGACTGCTTTGGTGCCCTATTGCTAAAAAGTATCTATATGCATGACAGAATTGGGTTTAGACTAACCCACAGCCTAGTACAAAGAGCACTGGGGGGAGGAGGCTTAGAGTCCTCACCTATATTTTTACTGGATATAATTACTGGATACTCATAATACCAAAATGAACCCAATAAACTGAACAACCAAAGCAACTTAATTTAGCTCACAAAACCAGACCTTTAGAGAAACAGTATATGTTCTTTTATTAATTGGCAGTATTAATGAGTTGTGCATACAGTTTTTTGTTTTGCTTTAGTTTTTTTCCCTTATTGAACAAGTCCCCTAAATTTCAAAGTAGACACAGTGAGAAGCAAGGAGTTTATTTGAAACTGACGTCTGTATTTATTCTAATAAAAGAGATCAACCACTGGGCAATACTAAATTGGAATGATTCCTATGAAACAGTAATTATTAAGCAACATAAAAACCTAATAGGTTTTTGGGTTTCCCATATGTTTGTTTGATAATGTATTTTGGAGGTGGGGCTCTTCTTTCCAAATACAAAAGAAATTTCCTCCTGTCAGTGCCTATTTCCACTAGAATTATATATATTTTTGAACTCAGGGTTTTATCTGCCAGCATCCTTAGGAATTCAACATCGATCATCGATAGGATCATCGATATGAAATAATCAAGCAATTTTAAATTATTTATCCTTTTGGAAAAAGTCAAATTTTATGTGCTTTGAAATGAACCCCATCAACAATGCCTGGCTAGAATTCATGTTGTGTGAACCTGGATAAAAATCCAGGTAAGTAACATGGGAAAATACTTCATTAATATTTCAGACAACAAAAAAAACAAAGGATGCTTCTTTCCCCCTGAAGTTTTATAAGGGGAGGAAAATGTCCTTGCTGAAAATTTGCCAGAGTAATTTAAGATTCTGTGTCACCCCTACCCCAGTTTTTTTAAAAAATGAAAACCAATCTTTCTGATTTAGAGGAAGTTAAAGGTACACATATTATCTCAAAGCCCAATCCCTTACAAAGATCCTATTCAAATATAATTTGAAACTTGAAACAAACAAAAACAACCAATCCCTACCATTACCTATAAAATGTTGGAATAGTGGAAAATAGTTCTCTATGTATAGTTTTCATAGTTCATACATTCACCGTGTGTCTAATCTTTTCATTAACTTATTTATTATAAAACTTCAGTTTTATTGTAGAATCACTTCAAGTTTATTTGTAATTAACAAAATGAATATCTTTACATTCCTAAAATATGCCAAGTACATTAGAGAGGAAAATAATAAGAAAGGTATATAAAAGGGCCCCAGGTGATTCTTTAGGATAACACACAGGACACTGAATATAGCCATATTCACAGCTATTAATAGTAACAGTGAAATGACACAAAGCAAAATTAAAAAAAGTTAAAGACACATAAGACAAAGTCTGGAGGAAACTAAGGGCAAGCTTCCAAAAGTCTTCTCCTGGTGGAGTCACACAGGATGTGTTTAATTTCCCCAGCAATGAGTTATGATGATATGTGTGAAATGGCCACCAGAGAAGCACACTAGAGACTCAGCACCTGGGGTTTACACTGGAAGCTGGTCACATAGGCATCTTTTCCCTTACATGTACCAAAATTCCAGCTCCCAGAAACAAGCAAGTAGTTAGCATAAACCAAGTTCTTTTCACAGTTTAGGGAGAGTGAGCCATTCATATCAGAGAACGCTGGAAAATTTCCCAGATGCCAGTTAAGGGTCAAGCTCGCAAGTAGGTCTTTCCTTCAAATTGTCTCATCAGGTCTGCTATGTTAACCATTATGTGGACATCTCTCTTTTCAAGTTCTATTTCTCTTCAAGTATATGTGTTATGTTTATTCACTTTGGTGTTCCTTCTAGTTTACTCTTCACTCTTAAATTGATCTTATTTTTTAATACACAGATCATTCTTAGATCCTATCATCTCATTTCAAAGCTTTCCTATTTCTCATTTGTTCTTTCACATCTAGTATCATTTTCTTATCTAGTATCTAGTATCATTGTATTTTGAAGTAGCAGGTTAGTTTTTATTTCATTTGTGGGCATCTTTCTGGCACACATTCATTTTCTGTAAGGATGCTATGTGGCTCTTTATTCTGTTTCTTCTTATAAACATTTTGTTTAAGATTTGAATTTGGTTCTTTTTCTATTTTTAATTTTTAAGTTGGTTATCTTTTTAATGTTTGTTTATTTTTGAGAGAGTCCGAGCACGAGCGGGGGAGGGACAGAGAGAGAGGGAGACACAGAATCTGAAGCAGGCTCCAGGCTCTCAGCTGTCAGTGCAGAGCCCAACAAGGGGTTCGAACTCATGAACCGTGAGATCATGACCTGAGCCGAAATCGGACACTTAACTGATTGAGCCACCCAGCATGCCACTATTTTTATTTTTTAAGTGAAATCATTTTTCTGGAAGTTTTAGAACAGAGGAATCGTTTAGGATAGCTGTGCAATTTCACACATCTCCCTCTTCTGTCGTTAATGTGTGATGTTCAATAATGGCACCTGACTTTTGCTTTCATTCAAAAAGATTAAATGCGTGAGAATTATCCTTTAACCTTAAACAATTAAAAAACTGGACAATTTTATAGTTTTAAAAGACTGTTTTCAGCTATTAGACATCAGACAGCACAGAACCGTGATCCCAGAGACAAGAAAAACAAATGAGGTAAACATTATGAGTGACTTTTTGCAGAGAACAAGAGAACTAGAATTTGTAAGACAGAAAGCCAGAGATGATAGAGATGCACACAGAAAGAGCTCCTAAGATCTGCAAAAGGGTCCGCTCAGGTCTCTGCCCAAGTACTCATCCTTAAATGTGTGGGGGGACCTCCATGAGGTCAAGGAAAGAACCACAAGAAAACACTAGGTCAAACACTGACCAGGGTTTACACAGGGCTTACAATAGTTTGCTCTCTGACCAACTAGGGTGGAAATACCTCAAAATACCTGGGGCACTGGGTGGAAGCCTCAGGAGAGTACTGCTTTAGGAGTGGGAGTAAAATAGACGCAGACAAGGATTTCCCAATTTTGGTACTAATAACATTTAAATATATATGTGTATATGTGTTACACTGAGATATAATTCACATACCACAGCATTTATTTGGAGTATGCAATTCAATGGTTTTTAAGTATATTAACAGTTAGATTGTGCAACCATCATCATTATGTAATTTCATAATGCATTTGTTAAATGCATTAAGTATTTTATTCTTTTTTTATGCTATTATAAATGAAATTATTTCATTTTTAGATTCTTCATTGCAAGGTTACAGATATACAGTTATACAGGTATACAGTTAATTTGGGTATATTGATCTCATATCCTGCAACCTCATGAACTCATTTTATACGCTTTAATATTTTTTGTGGATTCTTTAGGATTTCTATACAGAATTTCAGGTTAACTGCAATAAGCAGACAGTTTTACTTCTTCCTGTACAATTTGGATGCCTTTTATTTCATTTTCTTGCCTAATTGCCATGGCTACACTTTCTAGGACAATACTCAATAGAAGTGAGAAAACACTGCCTCTTCCTATTCCTGTTCTTGGGGCGGGGTGGGGGTTAGCATTCATTCTTTCTCCCATTAAGTATGATATGAGGTTCTGAGCTTTTCATTCAGCTTGAGGAAGTTCCTTTCTAGTTCTAGTTTGTTGGATGTTTCTATTCATGAAGGGGAGTTTTAATTGTCTGTTGAGATGATCCTGTAGTTTTTATCTCTTATTATACTGACACGGTACAGAACGTTAATTTTCCATTTGTTAGACCAAACCTATAGTCCTAGAATAAATCCCATAGTCATGATGTATAATCCTTTATTTTGTTGGATTCCATTTGCTTGTATCTTTTTGAAGATTTTCATGTCCATATTCATGTTGGTCTATAGTTTCTTCTTTTATGGTATCTTTATCTGGTTTTTGGACTGTTGAATTTAGGGCTAAGTAAGTATTTTATACAGAGGAATATCCTGTCCATTTTAGGATATTCAGCCACATCTCTGGTCTCTACCCATTAGAGGTCATTAAAATAATTGTAAAATTCATTTTCACTAGTAAAAGTAAACACTCTACATTACCATTCTGTTATAAGAAGTTTTCTAAGAAAAAGCTGTTACAGTTCACCTGGGTGGATTTTCTCATTCTTTCCTAAATTTCCAAAAACTATGTGAAGTTCTGACCATACCAATCTTAATAAAAGTCATCTGAAAAGACAAAAGCACTCATTTCCAACATTAACAAAAATGCCAATTCCTTTATAATTTCATCAATTTGGGAATCCAACCTGGGAGTCTGTCATAATGACTAATATCCCTCATATTCTATTTATTCTATTATACTATTTTGCTCTGGACAAAGCTATTTAAACTCTCAAAACAAACTGGAACCTCAAAAAAAAATTTTTTTAATGTTTTTAATGTTTCTTTATTTTTGAGAGAGAGAGACACAGTGTGAGTCGGGGAGGGGCGGAGACGGAGGGACACACAGAATCCGAAGCAGGCTCCAGGCTTTAAGCTGTCAACACAGGGGCGCCTGGGTGGCGCAGTCGGTTAAGCATCTGACTTCAGCCAGGTCACGATCTCGCGGTCCGTGAATTCGAGCCCCGCGTCGGGCTCTGGGCTGATGGCTCAGAGCCTGGAGCCTGTTTCTGATTCTGTGTCTCCCTCTCTCTCTGCCCCTCCCCCGTTCATGCTCTGCCTCTCTCTGTCCCAAAAATAAATAAACGTTGAAAAAAAAAAAAATAAAAAAAAAAAAAAAAAAAAAAAAAAAAGCTGTCAACACAGAGCCCAATGTGGGCTCAAACTCACAAACCGCAACATCATGACCTAAGCTGAAGTCGGACACCCAACCGACTGAGCCACCTGGGAACCTCCAAATTTAACCTATCTAATAAAACCTCACTTAATCCAATTTTAAGAATACCTAAAATGACATATTTTCTCTAATATCCTAAATTTCTATTGTAAAGGCACAAAATAAATGCATATCAAAATTTTTATGAAATATGCCAGTTTTTATGAAAGCATTTGCAATACAAGGAAAATAAAAACTTCCCCATTAACACAGCTCTTGAAGTAAATATAATAGTATCTTATGCTGCTGAACTGTTTTTTAAATTTTTTGTAAATGTTTACTTAATTTTGAAAGAGAATGAAAGTGTGAGTGAGGGAGGGACAGAAAGAGGTAGACACAGAATCCGAAGCAGGCTCCAGGTTCTGAGCTGTCAGCACAGAGCCCAACCCGGGGCTCGAACCCATGAGCTGTGGGATCATGACCTGAGCTGGGATCGGACGCTTAACTGACTGAGCCACCCAGGCGTCCCCCATTATGCTGCTGAACTTTGAAAGTAATATAACTGAATTCTCAATACACAAAAACATCCATGTTTTCCAAAGTAATTACCTTGAGAGGTTACATTCTTTTTCCAAAATGTAAGTGTGGAATCACTCTTCTGGAATTATCTTCAAAGTTCAATCACATGCCATCTATATAACATCATCATTCATATTTCACATTTAAGCAAAACAATAGTACCAGTTTGCCAATGACATTTTGGCAATTTCCAATCAAAACCACACTCACAGGATGAATTCCTTCTTTCTTTTTCTTCCATTAATCCTGTATTTACTGATTGCCTGCTTGGTGCTGGGCATATTCTGAGTGATAGAAATTTATACCATATGAGGGCTTAACATTCTGGATCTCCATTTTTCTTGTTTTTGGCTCTATGGCATTGAGAGGAGGGGATCACCCAAATACCAGATTAGACACATACTAAGTCATCAGCAGATTCAGTTTCCTGACCAAGGCCCAACACCACCACGAAATACAAAATGAGAAGAGTTCAGCTTCATGTAATTTATCAAGTTAGATGATTTAAAAATAAACTAATTTAACTTCAATATAAATAAACACGTTTTACTATTTAGTATTATTCTTACTTTGACTTAAAACTAAAGAGGACACGATAATGTTTTAGACCCAAATATATCTACTTCTAAATACATCAGAGCCTGACTTAATTTAATTTAATTTAAATTTAATTTAATTTTAAAAAGGCACAGAGGGGTGCCCGGGTGGCTCAGTTGGTTAAGCGTCTGACTCCGGCTCAGGTCATGATCCCATGGTTCGTGGGTTTGAGCCCCGGGTCGGGCTCTGTGCTGACAGCTCAGAGCCTGGAGCCCGCTTCAGATTCTGTGTCTCCCCCTCTCTTGCCCTTCTCTTGCTCATGCTCTGTCTCCCTCTGTCTCAAAAATAAATAAAAACATTAAAAAAATTTTTTTAAATAAATAAATAAATAGAAAGGCAGGCAGGTGGTGGCTGGGTGGCTCAGTCAGTTTAGCGTCCCACTTCAGCTCAGGTCATGATCTCACGGTTCTTGAGTTCAAGCCCTGAGTTGGACTCTGTGCTGACAGCCGAGAGCCTGGAGCCTGCTTCGGATTCTGTGTCTCCCTCTCTCTCTGCCCCTCCCTTGTTCATGCTCTGTCTCTCTCTCTCTCTCTCTCAAAAATAAATAATAAACATTAAAAAAAATTGTTTTTAAAGTCAGTTTCTTTATTCCAAAATTAATACTTCATTGCTTGGTGATATAGGAATAGAAACAAGTCTTAATGGGCAAGTTATCAGTCACTAATTCTACCTCATTTACAGGGGCTCTCTATCTTGAGGAAGTCAAATGGTAGGTAGTTTGCCATCTTTTCATTACAGGGATCCAGCACAGTCAACCATATGGATCAATCTCTGCCATAAGTCTCCTATCACTGGAGCTTAATGTGGAACCCAATGAGGTGTTAATACCAGGCTCATACTCTTTAACAAAACAGTTCAGCCATAGTAAAAGATATACAGATTAATAATACAGTACTCAGGTTAAAAAATAAAACACCAATTAGAACTCCCCTGTGCCATTTCCCCCACCAACCTTTATTGCTTCCCCTCCTTCCCCAATAGAAGAAGAAATCACTCTCCTGAATTTGTTGTTCATCACTTTCTTGTATGTCTTTGTACCTTCCCTATATACCTGTGTATACTTTTTAATTTTTTTTTTTTTTTTTTTTTGAGAGAGAATGAGTGCGTGCACAAGCAGAGGAGGAGCAGAGAGACATGGAGAGAGAGAATCCCAAGCAGGAAGCCTGATGTGCAGCTCGATCTCACAAATGGTGAGATCGTGATCCGAGCCGAAATCAAGTCAGATGCTTAACCGACTGAGCCACGCAGGCACCCCATACACATGCATGTATTCTTAACTAATATTCCTAAGCACTACTTCAGTTGTGACTTTTTTACATGTTTCTAACTTCATATAATAGTATGTACTATATGTCCTTCAGCAATTTGATTTTTGGCTCAATATAATGGTAACACAATTTTTTGAATACTGGTATGTGTAACTCCAGTCCATTTATTTTCATTGCTGTGTAACACCACACTGCATGAATATAACATAATAAATCCACTCTCCTGTTGATGGACATTTAGACTGATTTTAAATTTTTTTTTTTTCAACATTTATTTATTTTTGGGACAGAGAGAGACAGAGCATGAACGGGGGAGGGGCAGAGAGAGAGGGAGACACAGAATCGGAAACAGGCTCCAGGCTCTGAGCCATCAGCCCAGAGCCTGACGCGGGGCTCAAACTCACGGACCGCGAGATCGTGACCTGGCTGAAGTTGGACGCTTAACCGACTGCGCCACCCAGGCGCCCCTAGACTGATTTTAAAAAGGACAAAACGCTTTCAGAGAAATGATATTCTGTTCTATCCTAAATACTACGTAGAACACACACCAAAAAAGACATTACAAAAAGATTCCCAAGGGAATCCCATCTTCCTCAACAACCAAATCAGGACGACCTCTTTGTTCCCCACTTCATACTCGGCCATTTTATTGAGGTAGCTCCTATTTGCCCACCCACCTCTGCAGAACAGGAAGAAGCTTACTTATCAAGGATCAAAATGATAAAGGGTAATTCTTCACAAAGCCAAAAACAAGGGGCTGCTGAAAGTGAAATACAGAAAGGCAAGAAAATGATCCCACTACCTTTTTTTATTCCACTGGTTTTTAGACTATTATCTTCCTAGCATGTCAACTGCCAGTTTGTAAATCTCTGAACTCTACAAAGTTAATCACTCTTTTAAAAAGCTATATTAGTATCTATCCTCTTTATCTCCAACTTTATGATCTATGGAGAACTGAAACTAAGAATAAGAAAGGCAGTGAAGTTTTATGAATGTTTTTTAATACCACTTCTTAATTCTACTTAATACTACTTACCAATTAACTGTGCTTTAGAATTCAGTATATTAAAAAGCTACATGAATACAAATTGACACAATTCTTATGGATATTCTTATATTAATTAATATGTTTCACCAATAGTACCCATATAGGTCATCCTTGCCCCTAAACAGAATATTCTATCAATAGTAGCTGAACTTCTCTGAGTACCATACTTATCAAATTCAATTTAAGAAATACTTTTATACACTGAAATACGGAGAGACTGAATCACACTCTAAAGCTGGACGTATTATGGTTTAATGACGACATACAGTAGAAAACAGAAGATGACTTTTTGTCAGTCAATAATCAAAGAAAAGTCAATAATGTAAAACTTCCCAGATGCTCTTACTTCCAAATGAATCCACATGAACTTCAAGCCAAAAGAATTTTAAAAAGGAATTTTTCTTAAAGAAAATGTTTTAATAAAACTCTACCCCCTTTGTTCGTTTTGTTTTGTTTTGTTTTGTTTTGTTTTGTTTTGTTTTAAAAATTACTTACTTGGGTTTGGAAAGCACCTTTTCCAAGTTAAATTCTTTGAGGTATCTTATTATAGCAGCCAAAGAGCAAATCACAGTCTTCTCCAAGTTAATGATGCCAGAAAAACTTTGAGAACCTAAAAAAAAAACAGAATATAGACTTTCATTAAAATTATTGTTCACCGTTGTTAGAAATAAACTTTAAGTTAAGTGAAATTCAGCTTATGGTTATTGAAATGATAATTTAGACAATACTTCCTAAAACTGCCCTTTGGAAAAATGTTAGAAGATTACAAATACCTAGGTCATGGAAAAACAGGCATTTTGATAGTGAAATAAGCCTTTTCTGGAGAGCAACTGAGCAATTGAACAACTTTTTCAAAATATTAAAATGCCCATCCCCTTTGACCCAGAAATACTCTAAAATGCATGTCAGAGATGTATTTACAAGGAAGTGAGCTGAAAAATCTTTTGTAATAGTGAAATCTAGAGACAACTTAACTGAACATCAATAAGGTAATAGTTAAATAAATTTTGATAAGTCCAGATTATTATGCATCTACCAATAAGAATGACTTACAACTATCTATAAAGGCACAGAAAACTATCCATACTATATTGCTGAGTGAAGGGGGGGAAAGTTGTACAATTATTCTCATCTCTCAGCAGGAATACTGCTTACCATCTGGTCTCCCAGCTTCATCCCTGTGCCTTACAGGGTATTATTCTCAACAGAGCAGCCAAAAGAATCCTTTTTAAAATGTACAGCAGACCATTAGACTCCTTTGCTTATAAAAATCCTCCAACATGAGAGAAGCAGCTCAACCCCTTACAGAGGTCTGGAGGTGAATAACGCCCCACAACACACCTTCCACCTCCTTTATTCTCTTCCTTAGTTACTCTGTTCTAGCACCCAGGCTCCGTCTTATTCCTTAAACATTAACGGGTACCTGAGATATGCTGTACTTACTGTTGTCTCTGCCTGAAACACTGTTCCTTCACATGTCCGTATGGCTTTACCCCTAAACTCCTTCAATCTTTGCTCAAATCTTTGTTTAAGTGCCATTTTCTCAGTGAGGCCTTACTTCATCACCCTATTCAAGTTCACCCTCCTCCATGCCTTATTTTCTTTGTTAACACTTATCACCTTCAAACACACTAACTTAATTTATTGTACGTATCCCGCCCTTAGAATGTGAACTCCAGAAGGGCAGGAATTTTTGTTTGTTTTATTCCTTATTGTATGTGTGATGCTTCACAAAATAGGCCATCAATAAAAATTAGTTAAAAGAATAAATCCAGGTTAGATTAAATATACAGAATTATGCACATATAGTTATATGTGTAGATTTGTACATAGAAAAATTCTTAAAGATTTGAGGGGAGGGACTTTTGCTTTTTTCTTTATGCACGACTATGTTTGGACTTTTTTTGCAATAGCCATTTGCTACTTTCAGAAATAAAAAACATTACAAAATATCCTCTACAAATCAGTAATACCAAATACATTAATTCCAATTGTGGCTTTTTATAAAACCAAGGTATAAATAAAGAGTTAACGAAACTCTTCCACCTTCTGAGAATTTCATCTTTTAACTTTCTATCTCTAGTCCCCAGGATATCTGATAAATTAGATGACGTGCCAGTGTGTTCTGAGGTAACACTGCATGTGGTTAAGAATGACCTGAAACCAGTAAATGGCACCTGCACTAAGAAGAATTACTGATTCTACAATTTGGGTCTTCTCTGAGTATACTAACTCTGAAGTTGGCACTGTATGAGGCTTCTAAACCTGGGCAGATCCTGATGAGTGTCTCCTGCCTCTGCAGCTGAGCTGTCACTCGGAGGGATGGGACAAGTAGCACGACTTCAGCCCTCAGTGATCCTATGCACTGCTATAAACCCTGTGCGGGGCTATTCCCACTAAGAGGAGCAAGTGCCCTATTAGCAAGCTGGGTTTCCTCTCCCCCACCCTTCCAAGTGAATCTGATGCCAAAAGTGGCTTATGGTAGGCCGGGGACTTAGTCCTGTCTTTACTTGAGCATAAGACAACAATCCCTTGTGATAATACAGACTGTGTCAGAAGTGGGTTACCCTCACAGACACTCAATTCAATCTGGCACCAAGAGATTAAAGGAGATGGGCAGAGAAATGCTAACAAGACACTGGTGGCTGTAGGAGGGCCAAGGGGAGACTGGTCTATCTGTGGTCTAATGGTAACAGTCCTATAGCATGTGATAGGATATAAAAATGAACCTTAACAGAAGTTGGACTAGCAGGAAGGAGAGGTACAGACCAAATCAAGCAATGATACCTGGTGAGGACAGGTGAATTAAACAAATAATGGTTACTTAACATATTAAGACCCTTTCATTAATGTTCTGGTATTTAAATTCTGGCAATCAATCTAACAAAACACTAGCCTTTATCAGGAGATTTAACCAAATACTCTGCAAAACTGCAAGGAAAATAACGGGCTATTTTTTAAGAGAAGCAAAAAGGAAGGGTGATCAGTAATACCTTACACTCCAATGAATCTGTCAAAAACATGAAGTTACTAAACAGTCATAACTACAAAGGAAGAAGGTGCAGGGGGTGTTTTGATGAGTGCAAGAACAGTGAACACCTGCCTCTACTCTTGCCAGTTATTTAGCAGTAACTGCCTAGTTTTCATTAAGTTGAAAATCAAACTCGCACCTTTATCCAAATCTCAACTCAGTTGTATTTGAGGACATTAAGGCTAACACATATACAATATTTACCTTGGATGTCAACTACATCTTTTGCATAAAACTCTGTAACTGCCTGGAAAGCATGGCTGTATTCAAAATACACGTTATCCATCCTTTCTACTCGAATTCTGTCATCCCGCACACTGAAAGAAAAAAATGAAAACTTCAAAGATAATTATTCGTAATTGGAACTATCTGTATTTAGGCCTTAGCCTGACCAAAAAAAGAAATTCATTCTTTATTCCTTCCTAAGTTGAAAAAAAGAGAAAGATCTAAAGTTTCCCTGTTAAAAGGTCTCATTTCATAAAATATAATTACCACTTTTACCACTGGTATTTTATATCAAGTAGTACACTGGGATTATCAAGAACCCATTGAATTTGAGGTCAATTACTTTAATAAATACAAAAGGGAGAAAAATGGAAAAGCATCATTTTAATTTAATTGCACCATTTGTTTAAATACTCTACCAATTAAATACATCATCAAGTAATTCTTTCTCTGAAATGGCATCTTTGTCTGGTTGGCTTTTTGCTAAGTCTGTTTCTACCACACTCACCATTCAAACACAGTAAATTCTCCCTAGGTCAACTCTGTCTTCATTTAAAGTGCTTCTATAGTCTCTGTAAAATTCTGTGCACACATGCGTGTCTAAGATTATGTGAGTACATAAAACCGTATCATCCATGCTGACTAGTACATTTTCTTTCTCTTCTGTGGCTCAGAGCTCCCCATTCCCCCCCTCCTCCCCTCCTTCCCTTGTCACCTCACTACCAACCAATGTTAACAGCCTAGAGTGAAACTTAATTTTATTTCATGTTCATATGCTCAAACACAAGCATATATCATATACATTCATACTCAAACGTGTCCTTGTTTTATAAAAATGGGATGACTTCACACTAGCTCTGTGTATTATTTCATAAGCAGTAACTCTTGGAAATTTCTCCACATAAAGTGACCTAGCAACAGCTAATTGTTTGTAATGACTGAAAAATACTTCATAGTATGTAAAAGTCATAACTTATTCACCGATTTCTTTTATTATTGGATATTCACTCGATGTTAACATTTGTCACATGTTGCTTTAGAACATTTTATCTAAAATGGTGCAGCCGCTCTGGAAAACAGTGTGCAGGTTCCTCAAAAAATTAAAAGTAGATCTATCCTATGATCCAGCAATAGCACTGCTAAAAACTTACCCAAGAGACACAGGAGTGCTAATGCATAGGGGCATTTGTACCCCAATGTTTATAGCAGCACTTTCAACAATAGCCAAATGATGGAAAGAGCCTAAATGTCCATCAACTGATGAGTGGATAAAGAAGATGTGGTTTATATATACAATGGAATACTACTTGGCAATGAGAAAGAATGAAATATGGCCCTTTGCAGCAATGTGGATGGAACTGGAGAGTGTTATGCTAAGTGAAATAAGTCAGGCAGAGAGAGACAGATACCATTATGTTTTCACTCATATGTGGATCCTGGAAAACTCAACAGAAGACCAGGGAGGAGGGGCAGGGGGGGAAGGGGGAAAAAGAAAGTTACAGAGAGGGAAGGAGGCAAACCATAGGAGACTCTTAAATACTGAGAACTGAGGGTTGATGGGGGGTGGGGAAGAGGGGAAAATGGGTGACAGGCATTGAGGAAGGCACCTGTTGGGATGGTGTTGTATGAAGACCAATTTGATAATAAATTAAATATTAAAAAATAAATAAAATAAAATAGGAAATAAAACAGAAAAAAAAACAAAAAAAATAATAAAAATAATAAAATAAAAATAAAAATTTAAGTAATAAAAAAATGTAAATTCACATTGATGGGTATGTCAAAGGGGCACCAGGAGTCAATTCAAAAAACTACCAATGGCCAAAGCTGAAATATTTGAGCAGCTTAATAAATAATGTACTCTAAGATTTTAGCCCAAAGTATAAAATAAATATTCCATGAGTCCAATAAATAAATAAATAAATAAATAAATAAATAAAACACCCATTTTGACTTTAAAAAAAGTAAGAAAACACTACGTTAAATAAATAAGCAAAGAAACAGCACACACTCCTCCTCAGTCACATTCATCTCACTACCATCTGAAAAAGTAAACACTATCTTTAATTTGGTGTATATTAGTACCACTTAGGTTTTTAGACTTTGCAATATACCTTAGCATCTTTATACAATATGTTGTTTTATTTCATGTGGTAAATTTTACTTAAGTAGTACTTTATTTCACCTATCCTTCTATAAATTGCTTTTACATTCAGCATTATAAAATTTATACATGAAGCCAGATAAATCTCTCTTAATTTTTAACTGCTTCTAAGTATTCCATTATTTCTTATATTTTCTAGTGAATTTTTAAGGTTTGCTTTTCAAATTAAGTTCACCTGAATTTATTTGGGGGGATGGTATAAAGTTAGAAACACAGTTTGATTTTCCATATGATCACTCATTAATGTTCAAAGCACTGTTTATAAAACATTCTGTCTTTTTCTACCACTTCATAATGTTGCATCCAATAAATATCATATTTCTATATACGTGTGACCCTGTTACTGGCTTCTCTATCCTGTTCCACCATTCTTTTTATATATCTCTGTATCTGGACCACAGTACCTTTATTTCCATGGCGTGGTATCAGTATCTGTGGCACAGCCCCTAGACCTTGCTTTTCAAGATTGCCTTGACTACTCATAGGCCTCTGATTTTCTTTACAAATTTCAGGTTCATCTTGCCAAGTTTCACAAAAACCTTATTAGGATTTTGAATGGATACACAACGAATTAATTTAGAAGTATCTTAACAAATCAAGATTTCCCACTGTTAAAGACAGTACAATTTCTCTATCTCTTTTATACATAACAATAATGTTATGTAATTTTCTCCATGTTTTATATTCTTTGGTTGTGCTCCTAGGTATATTACAAATTAATACTACTGTGAAGGGAAACATATTTAGTAGAGAGCTATGATGGTATACAAAACCTATCAATTTTTGTACATAGTAACTACTGAATACTCCAATTTATTTTCTTGTATTGTCTATGTATGCATCAATATCACCTGGAAAAAAAAAAAACGTTTTTTTTTTAGTCTCTCCCTTATAATTTCTAATCTTCTTTTCTTTTTCCTATCGCATTACACTACTGGCTAAGACCTTCAGGCTGTGTTGAACAAAGGTAATGCTAACACGCATCCTTTGTCTTCTTGCTGACAATAATAGGAATCCTTCTAAAGTTTCACTCTTAAGTACAATACTTGCTACAAGTTTTTGAATAAATGACTTATTGGCTTAAGATTTGGTAAGTTTCCCAGTTTTGGGAAAAAATGTTTCATCATAAAGGATTATTGAGTCTTAACCTAATGCTCTTTCTACATGTGTTAAAATAATCACATGGCTTATCTCACTTAATTTCTTAATATATTATTCATATTTTCTAATGCTGAATAATCCTTGTCATGATGTTCTGTGCTACTTAAGTAAAGTTATAAACCTGATTTCTTACTGGGTTTTTTTCCCCCCAGAAAATCTGTGCCAGCATACCTAGCTCCAAAAGCTTTTTCTGTTCTACTACAAGACTAGGCAAGCATAAGCTGATCCAGGAAGAAATCTAAGAGGGAGGATTTTCTCCCATCTGTGGTGCTGAAGAAGGATTTTTTTCACCTTAATCCACTGGATAGAGAGTATCAGACTAACTTTAACAAATCTCTTATCAATTTTTATCTTCCTGTAGACTCCCTTAATAACTGGATTTTTAGAAGCCTGTAGTAAAGGTATTATTTAGGAACTCAAAAAACAGTGAATGACCTTACATGAGCTCCACAGTGATTTTGTACAAATTCCTAGAATGAACGCAAGAGGCAGCTGGTTACTCAATTACTGTTCTAATTAACGTTTTGTTTGATAAGCAGATAAGGATTTAGAAACCCATTAAATTTGATAAAAATGGACTTGTTAGTTATCCTTGAGGCTTTCATGGAAGCATTACAAGAGTGTTAAATTCATCATTCTGCAATCTGTATATTGAACATCTTCATGCAAACATTTTTCCACAAACTGGTTGGAGTTATAAAATCTGTTTTGTCAGATTTCTTAATTGAAGAAAGTTATGGTAAATTTAAATCACTATCTTTGAAACAAATGTCTACTTTAAACACTGTGTACATAATGAGTAATATCCAACCAGAATTTTGTCAAACTAGATTTTAGTAAAACTTCTACATTAAGCACAGAACTGTTGATCTGGATGTCCTCAAACTACAGTCTGGGGAATACCTGCATGAAAATCACCTGCAACACACATTAAAGGCACAGATCCCATACTCCAAACATATTGGATCTGAATTCAGCAGGAAGTTAGGGGAGAAGGGGTATTTTCATTTTCAACAGAGTTTTCATGATGATTCACAGGCAATCTGCAGACTGGAAACAGTCATCTACATGAGCCACACTGGCAGTCACTGCAAGACTAGAACACAAAGAGGAAGTGTAAATCTTTTCCAACAACAGTCTAGGTTTCAGCTGCTCTTTTACAGGTGGGTAGGAAGTATCTTTCCACTAAAAAAATTTTAAAGAAATAAACTATGGTCATGTAACTGACCTGAGTCTAAAAAATTATAAAGACACTCTCCCTTTCCCATCCTTTACAGAAGCTGTTTGTGGCCAGGGCATAAGCCTCCTGAATGGAAAGGAAGCTAAATAGAGGCTGTGCTCCTCTCTGGGCTCAGGGTGGTGACTCCCCTTCTATGCTGGATCGGAGGACTATGGTCAAAATAGCAGTCTCAGTCATTACATGGGGTATGCCAAGCTGGACTGTTTTAAATTAAGATTTCTAATTAAAAAAAAATCCTTTTCATATGCAACATGCCTCTCTGTTGCCAAATGTATTGTTTTTGAAAAATTAAATGGTGATAAAACTCTCAATGAGTGTGGAACCCACACTAAAAAAAAAAAAAAAAAAAGTAACTTCAGACCCAATAATATCTTTTAATGTCAACTTGAACATAAAACTGATGACTCTCTGGTGCTGAATAATAGACCACCTACAAAGATCTTGATCTAATGTTCAACTGTGACCAAACAAATGTCAGCTTACCAATTTTATGATCTATGCTAACTTTAGAAACTATAATTTTTATAGACAAAAAGAGCCTTGTTAAAGGCTGACAATCTGCTATAGGAAAACTCACAAAGCCTCTACTGACAGTATTCTTACTGATAATAAAAATACTGATGGAGTTCCAAGCATCCTGGCTGAATGATTAATTCTCTCCTCTGAGGATAGTATGTAACACAGATCCAGAATGAATAAAACAGACCATGTAACAGAGTTACGATGTCTCTGTATGAGAATTAGTATGAAATTCATTAGTCTTATCACCATTTATAGTAGGGAACTATAGGAAGGCTAAGGGCATTATGTGAAATTAAAATTATAAAGACAACCACTAGCCCTAACAAATATCAGAATCATCCCACAAAAACAAGGACAATAGGCCACATGGTGAAAGTCTTTAAAATATACAAAAATAGAATAAAAACCTAATATCAAATATATCTGCCAAAACAACAAATGTAAATAGGATGAACTCACTTATTAAAATAGAAGTGATCTCAGATTGGATTACAAAGGGGAAAAAAAATTCTGCTATAATCAGGAGTAAAACTTACAAGAAAGTAATTCAGAAAGGTTAAAAATAAAGGGATCACCGGAAAAAAAACTTGCCTAGATGAATAGACTAGTCAAATGGAAATTAAAAAGAAAACATGGGACAAGACTTTATTATCAGGCAAGACAGAATTCAGGACAAAAAGCACTAAATAAGACAAAGACAGGTGCTCCATACTGACAAAAAGGAGATGAAAGAAAGACTTTTCACCCCATTATCTTTCAAATTCTTTTAGATTTTTGAGCCACTAGAATATACTACCTCTTCAAAAAATAAAACTGTTGATTAGAAAAGCGAAAGAAAAGAAAAGAATGGATTACAGAATTTATACAGAAACTCCCAGGAGATGTTCATCCGCTTCCCTGGACTTGAACCCTGGAGTCTGAGTCCAGGGACAGAGTCGCTGGAGCCATCCTGCCACCTTGTGGAACATGAGAGGAAGGTGAACACAAGGAGGTGAGACAAAGGAGAAGAGCTCCTAAATGCAGGCCTGATTCTAGCCTACTTTCAAGCTTTTCACTTATACGTGCTGATATGTTCACATTCAACTTTAAAAATTTTTGGTAAGAACTCACTACAAAATAAGAGATTTCAAACTGAGAAACGGAATCTTTTGCTACTCAGAGAAGGAAGTAGACACTATAACACAGCTTCTAAGAAAGCTGGCAAGTTCCACCCAAGTCCACATGGCCAACAGTGAACTGAGGCAAGGAAGACCTAAAGTTTGATTTTAGCTGGTTAAGTCTGCTTTAGATCAAACCAACAGGCAGGCAGAGTACCTGGAGATTCTGGAGACTAGAAGGACCCTCCTCCCAGCCTTCCTCACCAAGCGGAGGAGATAGAATCTTAGCCAAGGAGCCATCGGGGACTAAAAACTAAAAGCAGATTTAGATCCTCTGCTGGATTAGAGAGTGGAAGTAAACACACAAGGCCCACCCACAAAGGACAGGCCTGATGGGGAATAGAAGGGAGGACTGAGAAGTTCCTCACTCACTATGCAAGCTCCATGAGGCCTCAGGACAGAGGGCCAAACCCCAGGAACTATTCAAGGCCAGCATGCAGGGCTGCTGTGATCTTCGAAAGAAGAAGAGGTAAGTTTTACATTAATGTAAGAAGTCTGTACTAAGAAAATTCATGTCTTTCTAAAACTTTCTCTAGCTTTCTCTAAACTTTTGGTTTTACTTTTTCTTCTTCTATAGTGATTGCTACTTATTTTGTTGTTGTTGTTAAGGTAAAGATGCATCAAAAAAATCTCCAATCTGGGGTGCCTGGGTGGCTCAGTCAGTTGAGCATGCAACTCTTGATTTCGGGTCAGGTCATGATCACCATCTCATGGTCATGAGATGGAAAGCCACTCAGCACTGAGCTGCTTAGGATTCTCTCTCTCTCTCTCTCTCTCTCTCTCTCTCTCTCTCTCTCTTGCTCCCCTTCCCCTACTTGGGTGTGATCTCTCTCTCAAAATGAATAAATGAACTTTAAAAAAATAAATAAAATAAAATGAATTTTAAAAATACATACATTAAAAAAATCTCCAATCTGTCTTGGCAAACCTGACATGAAACTACTCTGCAATGAAGTGAGGAAAATAAGAGGATTACAATACTCGAACTTGGGAAACCGAAGGGAAAGGGAAAACGTGAAGGGGAGGAAATGGAGGCAGAAAAAGCCCAAGGGCCTCAAGAAGCCATTCATTTCTGCCCAGGGTCATGACCTTCCAGCTTTTCTTCCCTGACCCTGGAAATCTCTTACAATGAATTCTCTTCAACAACATTTTAAAACCTCCATCCTTTCTTAACTGTCTGCCCATTACAATCTCCTCAGACCATACCCCAGACCTCTGTGCACATTCTTATTTAAAAGTTGGGCCAAGACTCACCTTCTCTAAGACGCTTTCCCAGAAGAAGAACCACATGCTAGGAAGGCGTGTGCTTTCTACTAGACACGTGGGACTGTGGTTTGTAAAGTAATAGCTTTAGAAATAAAGCTACCTTGTTTTAAGCACACATGCTTTTTGTTAGAAACTTTATTGCCAGAGGCAGAAATACAAACTGTAATATGCATTATAACGGAATGAAAATTTCATGAAATATTAACCAAAATAATAGGTCAACTATGCTATAAAACATTACTCCTTTTTAAGTCCAGAAACAGAGGTGAAGGAAGGGAATGGTTACTTCCTTGTGTGTTTTTCCTGAAAGGTCATGTAACATTGTGGTTGAAAGCATGTGCTTCAGAGCCAGGAAGTCTGGACCAAATGCCAGTTCTGCCATTTACCAGTTATACAACCCTAGACTCAACATCTCTCTGCTCAGTTGCCTCATCTATAAAATCAGTGTTAAAAGAACAGTAGCTCTTTCACAGGGTATTTGTGAAGATTAAATCTGTCAGTAAATGGAAAGCACTTAGAATAGTGTCTAAAACATATTGTTAGCTATTGCTATTATTATTACTATTATTACCACTACTTAAGAATAAAAGAAAGTAGTCACATACTCAAAAGAAAAGGGGAAAAAGAGAGAGAGCTTTAGAATAGGTGTAACTGGAAGAGACAGGAAAAGGAAAAAGACATGTCAGCAATAAGGAATATTTCCAGTAGCTACCAAATAGGTCTCCAATAGCACCTTTTTCACCCCAACGGAACAAGGGTGAAGGGAGGAAAAGCTAATGGGTGATTTCAGAAATCACTGCACCCCTTCCATACCATCTCACCTATTTCTGATACTTGAAAGCTCCTTAAACAGACACAAACCATTTTCATTTCACAAGTAGAAACAAAAGTTACTCAGTAGTCACTTAAATAGCAGTCTTAAAAAAAACATGAGAGAACAAAAAGATATAGAAAGGCTAACCTATACTAACATCATTTTTTTAAAGTTAAACAAGGAAAATTAAAAACAAAAGCAGCTAAGCTCTAAAATTGACTACTTAAGACTGCACTTATTGTGTAGTCTTTATTTTTGTGTTTTCCTGGATGATCCACCAATGCTTTAGCTTAATTTTTCACACACACACACACACACACACACACACACACACACACGCAGTCATCGATTTTATACTCATCTCTAATTGGGTCTAGTCGGGACAAATCGGCACAGTGGGCGTCTAGAGCTCCTGTCCCATTCACTCTATGTTTCTAATACATAAATAACATTTGAGACCAAACTTTTAAAAATGACATCCTAGAAACTCAGTGTCTAAAATTATCTACTAGAAGAACATAAAAATCCAGGTTACTTTTCAAAGTTAGGCTCAAAGTAAAGCCTAACCATAATTCAATGTGGCTAGAAGCATCTTTTCAACTACCAAAGTGAAAACAACTAGTAATTACATGGAGAAAAAGGAACTTCAATCCCTATACTCCTACTATGGCCAAAAAATTTAATCAAAATATGTAAGAGAGCCAAAAGTTAAAACTATAAAACTTCTAGAAGAAAACATAAGAGAAAAATCTTCATGACCTTCAAGTAGGCAAAGATTTCTTAGATCACAAAAAGCACTAACCATAAAAGAAGAAATAGATAAAACCATCAAAAACAAAACCTTCTGTCCTGTACCTGGCTCCACAAGGGGTGTGCAATCTGCTTAAGATTCTCTCTTCCTCTCCCTGACCCCAGCTTGCATTTACACACTCTCTCTCTCTCTCTCTCTAAAAAATAACAAAACAAACAAATAAAAAAATCCTTCTGGTATTCCAAGGTCATCAAGAAAATTAAAAGGCAAGCCAGAGGCTGGGAGGAAATGGTCACAATACATATACCTCACAAAGCATTTTTATTCAGAAGGTAGAAAGAATTCTAATTCTTATAGCTCAATCAGACAAGTAACCCAATATAACCCAAAATAGCCAGTAAGTACACGAAAATATCACTGGCCAACCCCCCAAAAAGGAAGTTAAACCAAAATGAGTCACCACTTCACACTCACTGTAAGGGCTAAAATTATAAGACTAGCAATACCAAGAGCTGGCAATGCAGACGTAGGGCAACTACGACTCTCATACCCTACTGGTGGGAGTATTTAACGGGGCAACTACTTTGAAAAATAGTTTGGTTGTTTCTTACACAGTTAAGTACATATTTACCCAACCCAGCAATTCCACTTCCACTACCCCTAGGTATTTACCCCAAATAAAAACATATGTCCATTAAAAAAAACTAGTATATGGGGGTTCCCGGGTGGCTCAGTTGGTTAAGCGTCCGAGTTCGGCTCAGGTCATGATCTCACAGTTTGTGGGTTCAGGCCACGCATCAGGCTCTGTGCTGACAGCTCAGAGCCTGGAGCCTGCTTCAGATTCTTTGTCTCCCTCTCTCTCTGTCCCTCCCCAACTTGTACTCTGTCTCGCTCTCTCTCTCTCAAAAATAAATAAACATTAAAAAAAGAAACTAGTATACAAATGTTCTTAGCAGCTTTACTGAAAACAGGCAAAAGCCAAATGTTCAGCAAGTGAATGGATGAACACATTTTGGTACATTCCTACAATGCAGTATTACCGAACAATTTAAAAAAACTTACTGATACACAGAAACATGGGTGAATTTCATAGGCATTATGCTAAAAGAAGCTGGACATAAAAGTATATGATTATATTGATGTGAAATTCTAAAACAGTCTAATAAGACCAGTATTTGCTTAGAGTAGGAGGCAGAGGCAGGGAGAAAATGGCTGCAAAGAGGCACAGGGAACCTTCTGGTGAGATGGAAATGTTCTACATCCTACTTGGGGGGTTGTTTATACTGATGTACCCATTTGTCAAGATTGATTTGATTCATACATTTAAAATGTGGAAATTTTATTGCATGTAAATTATACTTGATTAAAGCAGATTAAAAATAAAGCCTTTGGTATTTGTGAGATATAATTTATAACTGGAATTTTTCTATTAAACAAAAACTGAACAATTACACAAATTCCTATGCACATGTGTATTTCAAGTACATTTTTGGAATAAGGTTCTAATTCCAATATTTATTCAGCAAAAAGCAGTGGTGTGGAGAAGTGTATGATTTTGAAGAAAAATATTTAACTTCAAAAAGTATGCTCCAAATTTGAGATGATCTCAGTTTAAATGTTATCCACTGTTTTATATACATATAATCATTCAACACAAGGTAAATTTTTAAAAAAATAATTTATGCTTCCTGTGCTTCCAAAGATATTTTTTCAATCACAAGTATCACAAAATTGTTACGTGACATTATATTTGCCTTTGAGAAAAGAAGAAAATAAAACCTACTTTATTGAGAACTATCATCTTATGTAATCCTAAAGATGACTATCAGCATTAAAACATTCTCAGATCACTGCAAATTCATCTCATTTTTTTCATGCATGATTAAAAGCATTTTCTCAGCAAGACACAAAATCAAGACTATTTCACTCCGATCATATGCCTTTTGAGTTGACTAACAAGCTCACACCTGCCTCAGACAACCTAAAATAACAAATCTTCCTAAACTAATGCTTTTCTCTATAAATACTGACTCTTATATTACGCCCAGAAAGAACATGCTTCAAAAAAATTCAACAAATTGACTATCTGAAATTCACAGTACAATGAATTAAAAGAATTATACACAACACACCAGTTAACTGGTGTTTCCTTTTTCATTCAAGTCAACACATCTTCACTGTGTAAATACTACAGGAACAAACAGAGAAAAAGAAAAAGGAATGTCCCTGCCTGTGTTATAGGTTGAACTGTGTCCCCCTAAAACCATTATGTGGAAGTCCTAACCCCCAGTATCTCAGAATATGACTTTATCTGGAGACAGGGTCCTTACAAAGGTAATCAAGTTAAAGTGAGGTTCTTAGGGTGGGCTCTAGGCCGGTATGACAGGCGCCCTTATGACAAAGGGGAATATGCACGTAAAGACCCACACAGAAGGGAAGACAATATAAAGAAACAGAGGAAGGAGATAACTCTCTGTGAGCCACAGAAAGAAGCCTGGAGGATCCTTCCATCACTGCCCTTAGAAGGAATCGACCCTGTTGATACCTTGATGTTGGGACTCCTGGCCTCCGGAACTGGGAGACGATACATTTCTGGTCTTTAAGCCACCCAATCTGTGATACTTTGTTACAGTAGCCCTAGCAAATTAATATACTCTGCAAAAGGCTGAACATGTATTTAGAGAGGCTTATAAACAAATCACTAGAATACCAACCAGATTGAGAGGAATGCTATGGTGGTATCTGCCAATTTCAAGTGCGTAAACATACCCGCTATGGCTGACTTTAAGCTACCCCTGCATTAACAACATGACAGAAAACTCCTGGAAACATAACAATCCATTCACAAAGCTTCTACAAGCCAGCTGTGGCACAGACCAAAAATGCAGGCATCAGGATTTAATATCCACATGCGATTCCAATTATAGCCAAGGTTGGACTCATACCTAAAAAGTGTAGGACAGCTTCATAAAAGCAATAAGACTGTTAGGATATAGAGTATTTTAAAAGATAGATGTGGGAAAAACACAATGTGCAACCTAAGAATAGCTTAAGAATGATAGAAAATAAATGATGAAAGAAAAATAAGAGCTAATATTTACTCAGTGCTCACTATGTTCTAGGCACTGTTTTAAGCCCTTACGAGTATTAACTAACTTAATCCTCACTACAATTTCATGAGATAGTTGTATTATTACATAGCTCCTTTTGAGTAAGGAAAACAGAGCCACAAAAAATGTTAAGATCCACAGCCAGAAAGTGAGGAAGCTAGGATTCAAACGCAGGGTGTCTGGCCCTAGACGCTGTACTCAGACCACTGTTCTTGCCATTTCTCACTGTACATGACATGTTCTGAACATGCCAATAGTCTGGTGCAGCTAGGGCCCAGGGACAAGGATAAGAGACGAGGTGGGAGAAAGGGTGCCATTCTTCTGGCCTCAGGTATAGGTTACCTTACACAAGTAATGGGTTTGCAAATCAAACTCTTCGGAAGTGGATTAATTTAACCTTCTTGCATGACTTGTTATTTAAATGCACCAAATCAAATTAGAATCTGAAAATGCCTAGAAGTCTGCAAGAGAAAAATCTCTCCATAAAACAAAATCACCGTCTCCTTAACTGTTGCGTGTCTAATTCTCAGTTTTTACATGGAAGGATTGCTTAGAAGGTAAAAAAGCACCTGTAGTCCCTCAGGAGCAATCAGCATGGCTTAGAGCCTCTGAGAATAAAAGCAGGAAAAAGCATACAGATTCTCCAAGCCACAAAGAGAATTCCAGAAGATGCTTATTGCACACAATAAGCACCCGGAGCACAGGCAAGCAGGAAAATTTTCCACTTCTGAAGTTAGAATAGAGACACCCACAAACACTTCACATCGCCACAGCCCCAGGGGACTAAGGAATTCCACTGCTGTCTGCTACATTTAGCCAGCATTTAACTCCAGAATTGTACTTTAAAAAAAATCACCGTATATTTACGTGTTTGCACAGCATTGTCATAGATCAGCACTTTGACAAAGGTAGTATTTTAGCATATGGGATAACGATAGGAGTGGATAAAATACATATCTCTGAAGTAAAATCTTTGCACTGTCAGCATAGAAGGAAAGATAAAGTGGAAGGAAATATGCAAGCAGGAAGCAAGACAGAAGCTTCTCTCCTTCTATGTACACAGGGCCATGGAACTAACCTAAGGAAGCCCTTTCTTCACAGAATGTGAGGAGAGTCTAAGCTCTGTCTCTCTGTAGCAAAAAGTAGGTGGGAAGGAAACAGAATATGACAATCAACCCACAGGCCAAGCTGTTCTCACTGTTCTCTGGAAGGTAGAAGAAAGAGGATTTCATTATGTATGGGTGGGCAATCTCTTGTCTTACTCAATTTAATCACCCACAGATAAACTTTGTGACATCTGGGGGTTGACAGTTAAGAGTTACATAAAAAACTGTAAAGTATACTTACCTATAAGGTAATTCATACATAAATGATACCCTGACTTAGCAATTAGAAACTGTTCAGACTTGAAAATGGCAGTCACCACTTTATCAAGTACTTCCAAACTCCCAATATTTCAGTCAGAACCACAGCTAGTATTTATATTCCTATTTGCAAGAAAAGTTATGTCTACTTAAACAGTATTAAACACCTGTCATTTTCCAGCTACTGGGAAAAATGAGGTAGAATATACTCAGCATCCAAGAAAGAGAGACAGTGGTCTGACTTAATTCCAGTAAATAGCTACTGATGAACAAAAGGTTAAGAAAAACATTTTACATCATTAGCCAGAACCCACAGATATTGAGTGTGTTACTCTTCTATTGCCACTGTAACAAATTACTACAAACTTAAAACAACAGTCATTTATTATCATAGTTACTTAGGTCAGAAGTCTGACACTGGTCTCACTGGGCAGGGCTATGTTCCTTTCTGGATGCTCCAGGTGAGAATGGGGTTCCTTGTTGCCATAGACTCTGTCTAAAGTTCTCTTTTTGTCTAGCAAAAGAGCGGATGCAGGATTAAAACGAGAGATGGCTAATGTCGGGGGGGGGGGGGGGGGGGGGGAGGGGACAAGAAGAGCCCGCATAAGAGTCCTTGCCCTGTATTTATTCACATCAGAAGGCTTGCAAACGTGATGTGCGTGTACAAAGAGACAAAGAAACTAGGAACATTAACTTGTGGATGTGAGGGGGGAAGGGATTTTGAAGATACACAGTGTTTGAGGTTCGGGTCAATAGAAAACAAAATCCAGGCAGTGGGCAGATGGGTACGTGGTTGTTAACAGCAGACAGGAGGTGCTGTGCCTGTTTATCTTTGCCAGCCTAGGGGGATGAGACAGATAGGGGGAATAACCTCAGGGCTAACGAGACACCTTTTCTTTTGTTAACCATCTCTGCTCCTAGCTGCTTTGCCTACAGCTCAGCAGTCCAAAGTCCAATTCACCAATTTACCTGACCTGGCCCTATTCTCCTGTGAAAGCAGCTTTCTGCTATAGTGCTAAATAAACTTGGGGTGCTTTCATCCTGAATATCTAGTCTTGCTATTCCTATGTATTGGGCACCTTTGTGCCAATTCTATTTCAGGCCTTTGCCTCTATTTGGGGGGGTTCAGCACCCCCTCCCTATTTTGGGGTGCCTTTGCACCTCCCTATTCTTGGCACCTTTGTGCCTCCCTATTCTTGGAGTGCCAATCTGGTTACCCAAACTCAGGTGTGAGCATTTTATGACTTTGTGTTTCTTTATGCCTTGTTAACCCATTGGTGTAGGTCCGGAGGATTCCTACCTTGTTTATTCCAGTTTCTAGAGGCAGGCTACATTCTCTGGTTCATGCTGTCTTCTCTGCCTCAAAGCCCGCATTGTGGGTCAAATTAAGTACATTATATCACTCTGACCTCCTCTACTTCACTCTTCCACATTTAAAGGACTCCTGTGATTAACTGGGCCCATTTGGATAATTCAGGGCAATCTCCCCATCTTAAAGTCATCTGACCAGCAACCTTAATTCCCCCTTACCATGTAATCTGACATATTCACAGGTTCCAGGAACTGGGACGTGAATATCTCTGGAGGGCCATCCTTCTGCCTTCTACAGACAGAAAGACACACGCACACCTGTGTGCAGAGCTACTCGACTACTTAAGCCTGTTTCCTCATTTATAAAAATGTACAGTTTATAAATTACATAGTTACTACTTCAAAGAACTGTTGTTTATATGAGTTAGTAAAAGAATATGTCTGGTATATACTAAGAGCTTCATTAACTTTTTTTTTTTTAACAAATTCTTATTTCATCTCTGTTTAAACTTTTCTCTCACCGTGGAATGCTTTTCCCAGCACCTGTCTAGTTAAGTGCTACCTATCATTCCAGGCCCTCTCTTACATAAAGTTTCCCTACATTCTGTAAAACTGCATTGCCTGACATAGTAGCTACTCATCACATGTGGCTGGCTACTGAGCCCTTGAAATGTGGCTAGTGGCTAGTCAGAACCGAGATGTGCTTTAAGTGTGAAACACATACTGGATTTTAAAAACTGAGTGTGTAAAAAGGAATGTAAAGAATTAGTGTATAAAAAAGAATGCAAAAGAAGAACATGTTGAAATGATTGTTTGGGATATGTTAAATTAAACGTACCCTCAAAATTAAATTCACTTGTTTCCTTTTATTTTTCATTGTGGATACCAGAAAATTTAGTTTATTTACTGAGAGAGAGAGAGAGAGAGAGAGAGAGAGAGAGAACACAAGTAAGGGAGGGGCAAAGAGAGAGGGAGAGAGAATCCCAAACAGGCTCCAGGCTGTCAGCACAGGGCCCAACACAGGGCTCCATCTCACAAACCGTGAGATCATGACCAGAGTCAAAACCAAAGAGTCAGACACTTACCCGACTAAGCCACTCAGGCACCACCCCTGGCTACCAGAAAATTTAAAATTGCTTATGTGTTCAATGGTATCATAAGAACAGTCAGTGTTGCACAGTGACAGATAGTAGGTACTACACTTGTGGTGAGCACAGGCATAATGTACAGACTTGGGGAATCACTCACTGTGTGGTACACCTGAAACTAATGTAACATTGTGTGTCAACTATACTTTAAGAAAAAATAAACAAGGGGGCGCCTGGGTGGCTCAGTCAGTTAAGCCTCTGACTTCGGCCCAGGTCATGATCTCACAGCTTGTGAGGTCAAGCCCCATGTCAGAGCCTGCTTCGGATTCTGTGTCTCCCTCTCTCTCTGCCCGTGGCACTGTGTGTGCCTCTCTCTCTGAAAAATAAATAAAACATTTAAAAATAAACAAAATAACACGTGACTTGCATTTGTGGATCACATCATATTTCTACTAAGGAATACTGCTCCATTCTCTCCTTCTCGTGTACTCTTAGTATTCAGTTTGCTTTCCTATCACACTGTATTAATCTGCTTTGTACCCAGAGCAATGACTATATGTGCTGGCTCTCCAAATAGACTAGTAGCCCTCACTGAGCAAAAGTAATAATTTCCTTTTTTTTTTCAAAAATTTTTTTAGGTTTATTTATTTTTGAGAGAGAGACAGAAAGACCAAGCAGGGGAGAGGCAAAGAGAGAATCCCAAGCAGGCTTTCCACTGTCAGCACGGAGCCCGAGAAAGGGCCTGAACTCACAAACCGTGAGATCCTGACCTGAGCCAAAACCAAGAGTCAGACACTTAACCGACTGAGCCACCCAGACACCCCAAAGGTAGTAATCTAATCTCAATGAGATTCATGACAATTGTATAATAAATGTTTGCAAAGCTGAATTAAAAGGGAAACATTCAGTTAATGTGTTAATTGTATATACATCATTAACAGGAATGACCAGAAGTCAATGTGTCGTTCTTTGAAGTAACTTTTTCTTGGGTTAGACAGGATTAGGATATATAGCAAATGGAAAAAGCTTCATTAAACAATACTTAGATTATTACATACAACGCACTTATCTATCTTCAACTCTATACTATTCTAATGCATTTTTTAAAATGGTAATTGCCATCCATAAAATTGTTTTCATGAGTCATTAATGACTTGGGACCACAGTTAAAAAAGCACTGCCATGATGGCTCAGGTGCAGGCCTTCCTGACTAGACACAAAGCACCCTAAAGACACTCCCCTGATCTCAATGGTCCTACCAGGTAAGGACTAAACCTGTGGATGGTCATGATCCAACAAGGCCGTCAGGGAAGGAATGCAGATCCACTCATGCATTCCCCTCTCTCCCAGCCTTCCTATTAGGGTTGGGGACAACCTAGTATAACCACATTGTGTGTTTAGGATTCACAAGCACTCCTATGAGAGGCAGAGCCCAGCTCAGCCTGGCCAAGAAGAGTGTGTCACAGCTGAAAGTACAAAAAGAAAGAGTTCAAGATGACACTGAAGGAAAGAGACCCAAGAACTTGTCAGAGTTTTCTAAATTGTTGGGGTGTGCGGGAGCTCCCAAGTAAACCTGGAGAAACATCATCAACCTCAGTATTATGTATATTAAGTCAAATTGTTTATTAAATCAAACACCAAACAGAAGACAAAAACAGGGATAAGAGAGTAAGGAAGGAACAGAGTGGAAAGCAAAATGGTAGAGGGGAAAAAAACACAGCAGGACTGCACAGACTTTTATTGCTCTAGAAATCAAAACTCAGGCTAGCAGTTAAAAATAACCCACCAAAAAAGATGGGAGAGAGAAGAAATTTCTGGCCTGAAAACAAGAGATAAGAGAATAATCTCAGAGTAATCAAGAAAAATAAAGGAAATTAGAAATCTCTCTTCAGTGGGAAGATTTGACAGGTAGGAGTCATTGCAAAGACTAAATGAAAAGTCTAAGTCCACTTACACATAGGCTTAGACAAGACTTAGACCATAAGCAAGCCCAGAGAAGCTCTCAAATCAAGCTAGCCTCAAGTTTTTTATTTAACATAGATAGTGAAAGGAAGTTTTGCTACAAGGGAAGAAAGGAAAAGGAATCTCTTCCTGAACTATGAAGAGGGAAAGGGAAGAAAGAAGTAACTGAAGAGATCTTATAGACAGATGGCTACCTATATTAAGAGTTCAATTATGGAGATATTTGTATTCTAGATTGCCACTAGGTTATATCTTAATGACAGTAAAAAGTGGACTTACCAGCATCAATTAGGACTGGGGGTCTAGTCCTAGGGGACTTTGCCACTTACTACCTCAGTGACCTTGTAACTTCAGAATAAAATGCTTTAATTGGGGGACTTTATGCAATTAAATCTTCAACCCCAAATGAATAGGTGTATTTACAAAAATCAAGCAAAAGTAGTAAAAGAATTGTGTATACCTCACACAATGCTTTTCGAACCTTCTGTTTAAGCAGTCTTGCCCTATCTTGGGGGTTCTCTGTATTAATCAGTTAAGTCATTCCTCCAGACTCTTCAAATGCTGTTTCTTCCTATTCAGCTGCTCTCAGTAAACCTATTACATGTACACTCCATTTATACTTTCCAGGTAAAGACACCCCTGAGGAGTTATACTCAATGAAAATACACAAGGGCTTAGAATTTAGATAAACCCTATAGCAAACACTGTTGTACAGTAACTATCATGTATTTATTTACCATGTTTTAAAATCTGGATTTTGGGGCGCCCAGGTGGCTCAAGTCAGTTAAGCATCCGACTTCAGCTCTCAGGTCATGATCTTGCAGTTCATGAGTTTGAGCTCTGCATTGGCCTCTGTGCTGACAGCTCAGAGCCCAGAACCTGCTTCAGGTTCTTTGTCTCCCTCTCTCTCTGCCCCTCCTCCACTCATTCTCTCTCTCTCTCTCTCTCTCTCTCTCTCTCTCTCTCTCTCTCCCTCCCTCCCTCCCTCCCTCTCTCGCAAAAATAAATATATAATATACATACATTTATATTGTATATATAATATACAATATTATAAATGCAGCATAAAACCTGCATTTTCATATATAAGAACACGCCCGTTTGATATATATTAAGCATACCCATTAAAAGTGCTGACTACATATATTAAAAAGTATTACTTGGGGATGTAATGTACAGCATGGTGACTACAGTTAATAATACTGTCTTGTATATTGAAAGTTTCCAAGAGAGTAGATTTTTTTTTTTTAATGTTTATTTATTTTTGAGACAGAGAGAAACAGAGCATGAACAGGGGAGGAGCAGAGAGAGAGGGAGACACAGAATCTGAAACAGGCTCCAGGCTCTGAGCTGTCAGCACAGAGCCCGACGCGGGGCTCGAACTCACGGACGGTGAGATCGTGACCTGAGCCGAAGTCGGACGCTTAACCGACCAAGCCACCCAGGCGCCCCCCAAGAGAGTAGATCTTAAAAGTCTCCATCATAAGAAAAAAATTTGTAACTATGCATGGTGATGGATGTTAACTAGATGTTAACTTATTTTGATCATTTCACAATATAAATATCAAACCATTACGTTGTACATCTGAATCTAATATGTTTTATGTCAATTATACCTCAATAAAAATAACACAATATAAATCTTAAATACAAAAACAATTGTTTTCTTGTTAAGACCACAAGGAAAAAATCTTATGAATGTTTCTTCTGTATTTGGTTATTAAAAAGAAAAAAAAAGAACTACTGAAAATACAATGGCATTTCCAGCAGGAAAGGAATTAATATTTTTAAAAAAAAACAATATAAAACAGATTTTTATTATTAAGAAGACTTTTTCTTTAAATGTTTTCTTAAAGATATTTCCTTCCTGTGTATGAGATTTTTTCTGCTATTTAATCCACTATCATGAGCAACTTTTTTTATTCTGAATTTTCTAAATAGTAAAGTGAAATTACCATAAAATAAACAATGAAATGCAGTAACAATGGAGTCAACTTTATATTTATCTCTTACTCTAGAATTAAGGAAATGAGGAAGATAAAAAACAAACAAACAAACACGGGGGGGGGGGGGGGGGGGGGAATTTCCTTTAAGTACCACACAGGAAAGGTTTCAAGTACCAGAAATGAGGTTGGGACCTTGTTTTCCCCATCAATATCAATCTTTAAAATAATTATATAATTCCCTGTACAGGAAAACTTAGCCATGTAGATTCCATTAGTATTTACTGTAAGGGAATATCCATGGAAATGTCAAGAAGCTTAAATAAATTAAGTTAAAGTGACACTATTTTTTTTAAAGACTAGAAACCATAGGCAAAAATGATATGGAATTTTTTTTGTTAAGTTTTTATTTAATTTCCAAATGATAAGGAATTAATATGGTCTTCCCAAAAGAAGTAAATGAGTTGGCCACATCTATACCATTTAAATATACCTTTATCATCCTATATATTGCATGTATGAATATCCAACTACTAGAACAATCCCTCCATTTTATAAAACCTAAATCATTTTTCTTAAGAAAAACAAATAGGAGGGGCGCCTGGGTGGCGCAGTCGGTTAAGCGTCCGACTTCAGCCAGGTCACGATCTCGCAGTCCGTGAGTTCGAGCCCCGCGTCAGGCTATGGGCTGATGGCTCGGAGCCTGGAGCCTGTTTCCGATTCTGTGTCTCCCTCTCTCTGCCCCTCCCCCGTTCATGCTCTGTCTCTCTCTGTCCCAAAAATAAATAAACGTTAAATAAAAAAAAAAGAAAAAAAAAAAAAAGAAAAACAAATAGGAAATACCCATTTCTTCCCTATTCCAAAAGTCACTTGTTTAATCATTCATTGATCATTTATTAAGTACCTAGTATATGCAAGCCATATATAATAGGTACTGGGGACACAAAGGATCATTATGATATAGTTTTTGCCACCAGTCATTCCTTCTCCATCTTTTTCACAGGAAACTTTTTGTCCAACCCCTCCATTACATTGCTTTCTCTCTTGGTTCTTTTTCACTTTCACTTTACACAACCTTTCTCTCCAAACCCCACATCTGTCCTGTCTCACGCTGCCATGCCTGCCCTGGCAGACCAAACTAGCTTCTGTTCCCTAAGAAAACCATGCTCTCCTACACCTCCATCTGCCTGGCTATCATTTTTCTAGTCTCAGTGCTGGACTATTCTTCTGGGAAGCCTCACCTAACTCCTTCTAGCAAAGCTTGATGTCCTCATGCTACCAGTCACTTTCTGGAACCTTAACAATCAGCGCTTTCGTTATCATTGTTTATTTACTTCCATGAATACCAATCCTCTAGACCATAAGAATTGGGAAAATAGGGATCCTATGCATTTTTGCATCTTCACTATCTAATAATGAACTTGGTACCCAGTAAGCACCCAATAAACGTTTTTAAGAATAAATGAATGTATTATAATGCATAACTCAGAAGATGTATCAATAACTTGAGAAAATCCTGGAAATATCTATCATTACGAATAGTTTTAGTGATAAGAAAAAAATAATCAGGGTGCCTGGCTGGCTCAGTCAGTTAAGCATTTGGCTCTTGATTTTGGCTCAGGTCATGATCTCATGGTTCTTGAGTTAAAGCCCCTTGATGGGGGATTCCCAAGCCTCTCCTTGGGATTCTCTCTCTCCCTCTCTCTCTGCTCCTCCCCAATTTGTACTTTCTCTCTCTCTCAAAAATAAACTTAAAACAAAATAATCGATTAGAATTTACTGCTATCTAAATTACTAACATGAACTTGAAGGCAGAATAAAGTATCTTACTTAGAAAGGCAAACTATTTTGAAAAATGGAGAGTAACCCATCTTCATGGAGTTTAAGTGACCTAAGCTTCAAATTCATCATCATCTGTACTTCCCTAAACCTCTGATCTGAAATTTTTTTCCATGCAAGCAATGTTCCCATTTATATTAGATTTAGCTCAAACACACATACAAAATCTAAATGACAAGAAACAGAAAAACGTGACATACACTGTCCTTACTATGTGCTCCAGCACAATTCCCTAACTTAAGTTATCCCCTGCATCTTCAAAAAGTTACCACATCTAGGGGCATCTGGGTAGCTCAGTGGGTTAAAGCATCCGACTTCGGCTCAGGTCATGATCTCGCAGTTCTTGAGTTCGAGCCCCCCGTCAGGCTCTGTGCTGACAGCTCAGCTGAGAGCACCGAATCCTAACCACTAGACCACCAGGGAGACAGCTCAGCTGAGACTGTGTCTCCCTCACTCTCTGCCCCTTCCCCGCTCAAGCTCTGTCTCTCTCTCTCTCTCTCTCTCTCTCTCTCTCTCAAAAATAAAAATAAAAGCATTAAAACAAAGTTTTTTAAGATGTTACCACATCTGAGCATATCACCACTACAATCCAAGCTTCTGTTAAATCAATCCACATTTTTTTAAACTCAAATACCAACTTAAGAATCTGTATTCTACACCATAAATATTTGTAAAATCACAGGTTTACTTTACTAATTACACATTTTTAATACACCTCCTTCCATTATTTAGTACTTCTTTGTTCAATAAAGTTTTGAAATTTTCTTTAAGGTCTTGTTTTTCTTTTGGTGAATACAGTCCTAAAACTGCTTTTGTTGCTATTCCAAGTAGTACCTTCTTTTAAGAATTTTACTATTTGTTGCTGCTGTATTAAGACACTATTCATTTTCGTTTACTGATTTCACTTAACAATCTTGATGAACCCTTATTACTTCTAATAATCTGCCACTTCTGCATTTTCTATGTAGGCAATATATGGTATGCAAATCAACTTTAGAGTTTTCAATATACAGTCCTTAAATGTTAACTGCCTCTCATTTGTACTATTTAAAACTATACTTCTCGGTAGTATCTGATCAGTTTTAGGTAATAAGAATGTATATATGAGATCATTTAAGATAACATTTAATTAATATATTATATGAGGAGTTTAATTCCCTTCTTGGAGAATTACAAACATGATAGGAATTGCAAAGAGGATCAGAAGGCATACCTATAGACAGAAATAATGCATAGACAAATAAAACTGAAAAAAAAGCCTCTTATGAAACACTTAACCTTTACTACATGTGAAGCACTTTGATAAATTCTATTTTATTTTTTTTCACTGTTAGGTGCAACCTACCACACTGACTTTATGAACTTTGGTTTGAAAAAAACCAAAATCAACCAAAATCAACTGTCCTAAATCAACTAGATTACCACCTTTTAAGGGGCGCCTGGGTAGATCAGTCAGTAGGCATCTGACTTCAGCTCGGGCCATGATCTCACGGTTTGTGAGCTCAAGCCCTGCCCTGCGCCTGCCTCTGTGCTGACAGCTCAGAGCCTGGAGTCCGCTTCAGATTCTGTGTCTCCCTCTCTCTCTGCCCCTCTCTCCCCTCACACTCTATCTGTCTGTCTGTCTCTCTCGCTCTCTCAAATATAAACATTAAAAAAAAATTTTTTTAATGAATTTTGCCACATGCTTCAGTTCCTGCATTTCTGTTTATGCTTAACATCACATTAGCAATAAACAGCACTTGCATTGTTGAGGTGTAATCAGAAAAGAAAAGAGGCAGTCTTCAAATGAAAGTAGAGGGCAAATCACTTAAGTTACACTGTGGTTCAAAAAGAAAAACTGTGGTAAAAAGCTGAGTCTACAAAGCACATCACAGTATAGCAAAAATAAACTACTGCAAAGAACCTGGTCCTTAATGGGGGACACATCCCACTCAAATTAGGAGGAACAATTTATTTTCAGACAAGAACATCATCCTTTGTACCAAAATACTGTTCACTTCAGTTTACTAGTTTTATACATTTGCCTGATTTTAATTTCAACTTTTATTTTGACTACTGCTACAAAAAAAAAAAAAAAGATATAAAGCTAAAGCACTAAATTCTAAGTTTTATAAATATTAAACTCACATTCTAACACAAATACTTTAAATCAAATTGGGCGGGAAGGTTAGCAAGAATTGTTTTCTTTACAACAGGTATTTTGGGGGCACCTGGCTGATTCGGTTGGTAGAGTATCCAACTTTGATCTTGGGGTCATGAGTTTGAGCCCCAAATGTTGGGTACAGAGATTACTAAAAAAAATAAATAAACTTTAAAAAAATAGATTATTTTTACTTTTACAAAAGACATGTACTACCCCAGTAATTTGACAAATTTACAAGAAGAAAATTCTAACACAAAATACTAAATAAAAGGAGTCAGTAGGCCAAAGTAGATAAAACATCAAAATAAAGCACAAATTCTTCCCGCTAGTGCCCAGCATCCTCCATGAAACAGGTACAGTCCTCCCCTCTGTCCATAAACACACTGGCATGTAGCAAATGTTCGCTAAGCAGTTAAGTGCTAGATTCTGTCCCAGGCCACTCTTTGCCCATACGCACCCAACACTCCATTCAACTCACTGTTCACAATTCCCTTACCCCATCCTGTGTTCACACTCCCTTGAATGCCCTCAACTTACCCAGATTCATCTTCCCACCAAATTTAGGGACTTTTTGGCTCGTATCTGCCTGCCACCCAGTGTTTGATACATGCCACATTTACTTGGTTCCCAACAACTCCTAATAAGAATCATACTGAAATGACTTCATATAAGCTCAAGGCACTAAACTTACTAAGCTTTGACAAAACTTATTAGAAGAGTGCAATCACTAAATTCAGACCATCAAGTACTACCCACTTAACATTTCATACGTGTGGAGCACTTCCTCTTAACCAAGTTAATCAGTAATATCTGTCTATTTTTTTCCTCTCATCCTTCAAAAATATTTGATACTTTTTAACTAATGCTAAATTCAACTAATGATATTAGCAAGAAGTTGGACTTTAGCCATAACACAGATACCTAATTTACCTAACAATTGATCTGATAATTTATGCACATGGTCTCAAAGTAATCATCTCATTTTAATACTGAAACTACAAAACATTTTCCATTAAAAATTTGAAAATGAAAGTATGACAAAGTAGTACTTAATCTCTAATACAATTTAATAAAAGAGAAACACAAAATTAAAACACAGCAATGGTAATTTCAAATATCTATAAAAGACACTCAGATGGTACAAATCTCCGTTATAAACAATCACGTCAGATAATGGTTTTGACTAAACCTTTAAAGATGTAAGGCTGTCTGTGGACACAAAAACATAATAATGTATTTCTCTTTCTAACACTGGAAGTATCCACAGTAGGAGTTATTCTTATTCCCCAACATCAAGATTTGAATGTTTTCTTCAAATCGGCAGCATACACATCTACCTTTGAGTAAATCCTGATATGTTCAAGCATGGATTTCCTAAGCCAAATTGCTTAGATCACTGTAGTACTGAAGGTCATTCTTCTATAGATACTTCATAAGTGATCTGAACTGGTTAGGGTTAATTTATAACCAACTATCTTTGTCAATATCATGCAGCTTCAGAAAATTTTAACAGTCAATATTGTAAAAAATTAACACATACCATTGGCCATATCATTTGCAACAGATAAATGATGACCACATATCCCTGCTTTGCCCTGGCTCTATACCCAGCTCTTTTATCCCCTTCCTTTCCATTTCTTTCTATTTTGCTTCCTCCTACTCCCAGCTATGACATTCTCCAGACTCCCCGTACTTATTCTTGTTGCCCCTCAGGGAAACGGGTTTTGTTTTGTTTTGTTTTGCTTTGCTTTGTTCTGTTCTGTTTTAAGTTCAATTCTCCCATTTAGGTAGTAGACTTGCCTCTTCTCTTTTGTCATGCCATTCTTCTGCTCAGAAGCCTTACTGACTTCCATCAGATTCCAGTCGCCGTGGCTGGATTTTATGGTCCTCAACGCTTTCTTCCCCATTACTCAACATGAAAGTTCACCTCCAATTAGAAAAAGTGTCACCTCTGTCCTCACACCTCCTCTAGTATTTCCAGCCCGTGTGCCTCAGAGCTCATACTGTTTACGAACACGTACACGTGTGCATACACACAGCACACCCTTCCCTCCTCCCCACTACCAATTCAAAGCCTCCAGTCCCGCAAATGTTGCCAGCCCAGCCCACCTCCTACATAAAGCCTTCTTTGGCTGTGCCAGGGCCCAGGAAGCCCTCACCTCTCTGAACACAAAATTGGGCACCATCTGCTCTGTTCTTCTGATTTGCTTCAAATATCACTTTCTTTGAGAACTATTAAACACAGCCTAATATTTGTCTATTGTTTTCGATAGTTTTCCTCTCAACCAGTTTTATAGACATATAACATCTCTAAGCTAAAGCGACCTTAAATGCAACTAATATAGGGTTGAAAATCATCCTTCTCCCTTTGTTTCTCTCTATATATTCTTACAACAAATGGAAAGGTAACAAAAAATAGTAAAAATGATTTCCTAAGATCTAAACCAAAACTTTATGAACATATTTTACATAAATAAAAATAACCTAAGAAAATCTATTTATCATTACTTAGAAACAATTTTATCTTAGCGTCACCTTTCACTAATATGTAGTTATTCTTAATTACCATGTGATACAAAGTAACTAAGTCTACCTGGAGATATAAAAATAAATGTGAAGGTCCTGGTACTCTTTAAATGATAATTCACAGAATAGAAAATCCTTTGGAGACCCCTTGTGGCCAAAGATTATAAAAAAACACTAATACTTTAAAATGCATATTCCATTAATTCCAAGCCATTCTTCCTTTTCTCACACAGCTTTAGTTTTTTTTCAATATCAATATACATTAACCGGTAACTGACAGAAACTGCTATTTTTACCTTCAGATTTACAGAAGAAAAAGAGTGGATTCTAAGTCTGAGACACCAGAATCTACCTATCACTGTTTAAAACAGGCAAAAGTCCAACAAAAACAAAATGGGCATCTGGGTGGTTCAATCGGTTAAGCATCCAAGGTCAGCTCAGGTCATGATCTCACAGTTCTTGAGTTGGAGCCCAGCATCGGGGTCTGTGCTATCAGTGCAGAGCCCACTTTGGATCCTCTGCCCCCTCTCTCTTTTCCCCTCCCCTGCTCATGATCTCTCTCTAAAAAATATATACACATTAAAAAAAAATTTCTTCTTGAAAATTCAAGGCTATATGGTTTACTGGTAGTAAATATGGAATGGAATTTTGACAGGCTATGTTGTTCATACATTAAAACTATTCCCTATCCTTGTTGCTGATTTTTGTTCTTTCTTAAAAAAATATGGATAGAATTTTATCTCAGATTGATAAAAGCTAAGTTATGAATGTAAAATGGACTCATGAGCACTCATGGGGAAATTAAGGCAGGACCACACCTGACACAGTAAAAATAAAATAAAAAAAAGTGAATTAAGGGTTAAATGCTAAAAATTAGATTAAATTTTAAAGAAAATCAAAATGGACTAAAATACAGATGATTACTGAAGTAGTTTCAAAATGGGGAGAGATCCAAGTATAAAAATAAGAGAATGCTACTGTAAGCATGAAAAACTTACTTGGTCCAGACAGTATACTAAAAAACCCATAGAGGGGCGCCTGGGTGGCTCAGTCGGTTAAGCGGCCGACTTCGGCTCAGGTCATGATTTTGCGGTCCGTGAGTTCGAGCCCCGCCTCGGGCTCTGTGCTGACAGCTCAGAGCCTGGAGCCTGTTTCAGATTCTGTGTTTCCCTCTCTCTGATCCTCCCCCGTTCATGCTCTGTCTCTCTCTGTCTCAAAAATAAATAAACTTAAAAAAAAAATTTAAAAAACCCATAGAAACAGTGAATTAAAATATAATCAAAAATGTTTCTTAAACAGAGCCAAAAACCAACAACAAAAAAGAGGAAATCCCCAAGAGCCAAAAATAACAGGAGAGACATTTGTTTCAGAAGGCTGGAGGTGGGAGGGGCACCTGGGGGCTCAGTAGATTAAACATCTGACTTCAGCTCAGGTCATGATCTCAGTGCTCGTGAGTTGGAGCCCCACGTCGGGCTCTGTGCTGACAGCTCAGAGCCTGGAGCCTCCTTCGGATTCTGTGTCTCCCTCTCTCTCTGCCCCTCCCCTGCTCATGCTCTGTCTCTCTCTCTCCTTCAAAAAGAAATAAAAACATTTTTTAAAAATTTTAGGAACTGGAGAGTGTGATGCTAAATGAAATAAGCCATACAGAGAAAGACAGATACCATATGGTTTCACTCTTATGTGGATCCTGAGAAACTTAACAGGAACCCATGGGGGAGGGGAAGGAAAAAAAAAAAAAAAAAAAAAGAGGTTAGAGTGGGAGAGAGCCAAAGCATAAGAGACTCTTAAAAACTGAGAACAAACTGAGGGTTGATGGGGGGTGGGAGGGAGGGGAGGGTGGGTGATGGGTATTGAGGAGGGCACCTTTTGGGATGAGCACTGGGTGTTGTATGGAAACCAATTTGTCAATAAATTTCATACATATATAAAAAAAAATTTTTTTAAAGAAGGCTGGAGGTGGGAGATAACACCATAAAGGGCCATGCGTAGAGAGCAGAATAAGAAGGCATTCCAGAAAAGAACAGGGAAGAGGCAATATTTAAAAAGACAATGGCAAATAATAACAAATAATAATCATACAGTTAACAGACAGCTTGCTATCTATAGAGGGCTTTCTATGCCAGCCACTATTGCAAACATTTTACTTGTATTAACTTATTTAACACTCAGAATAATCTTATGAGGTAAGCACTCTTATTATCCCTATATTAAAGAAAAGGAGGAAAAAAAAAAGGAAAGGAAAGGAAACTGAAGGACAACACAACACAGTTGAGAGAGTACTGAAAGTCGGTAAGGTGAAAAGCCAATTTTCCAACCCAAACCCTACATCACAAGAGCCACAATATTTGCTCAACTTGTGAATCTCTAGCACTCCATGTGTCCATGGATATAGGTCAGCTCTAGACACTCACAGAAACGGGGATTAACTTTGGACTTTGCTTAGTCTAAAATGCAAATAAAACAAAAATTACATGAGTGTGGGAAAATAGGAAAAGTTATACACTCTCAATGCTAACTAAAGAAATATAAATAAAAACAAAACAAAGGCAGCATCAAATTTGGGAAAGCCCACATATGACACCAGAACTATCTTTTAGTATGCCAAATGCCTTCTGAATTTCATTTGATGAATAAACATTTAGCAATATCATAGGCAATGCTGCCCGCCAGCCAAAAAAACTCATTTTTGGCAATGTTTTTGTGGAATATTTTCACCTTTTATTGAATTTTTGCCTTTATTATTTTGTTTTTAAAAAGTAGAAATCAGGGGCTCCTGGGTGGCGCAGTCGGTTAAGCGTCCGACTTCAGCCAGGTTACGATCTCGCGGTCCGGGAGTTCGAGCCCCATCAGGCTCTGGGCTGATGGCTCAGAGCCTGGAGCCTGTTTCCGATTCTGTGTCTCCCTCTCTCTCTGCCCCTCCCCCGTTCATGCTCTGTCTCTCTCTGTCCCAAAAATAAATAAATGTTGAAAAAAAAAAATTAAAAAAAAAAAAAAAAAAGTAGAAATCAGAAAAATGGAAGTGTTCATTCAATTGATCACCTTTAGTCTCTGTTATATCTAAGTCAACCGAATATACACACAGTTATAAAGAAAAATGAACAAAACCAAAACCACAAAATATTGGAAATAAAGTTTTAGAAGACTTTTAAAAATTTTTAGAAATTTTATTAATTTTTTTAATTAATCAGTCTACTGTGTCAGTTTTAATTATTCAGGTTTTAACTCACTGTCAGAAAACGATTATAAGCCAAATAAGGGGACTTGATAGAGAATTTTTCACCTATCCAGTTGGCAGAGACTGTTTACATGATCCATTGTAAGCAAGGTTCAAGCAACTCTCCTGTACTGTAGCAACAGAAGTATAAATTGATATTACCAATTCTAAAGCTTTATAAATGTTTATACCCTGTGACCCAGTAATTCCACTTGGAGGAATTTAGCTTAAGGAAATAATCAGAAATCCACACAAATATTTCTATGCATGGATACTCATCACAGTAATATTTGTGGAAGTTAAAAAAATGAACATAGCATAACAAAAGGGGAATGGATAAATTATCCATTTACATGACTGAATGAGATGCAGTCATTTTGTTTCCATTGAGTACCTGCTGAAATATCAGCAGATGAAATGATGTTCTCTAGAATTTGCTTCAAGTAAATAATCTAAGGAGAGAGGGAGTAGGGATATAGATGAAATGAAATTGTCTGAGTTGAGCAATGTTGAAGCTGGTTGATGAATTCATGTGGTTCACTACACTATTCGGTATAATTTTATATGTTTTCCATAATAAAATAAGATAAATTTCCCTTTAAAAAGTATGAAGGGTACCTGTGGGTGGCTCAGTCGATTAAGCATCCAACTTGAGCTCAGGTCATGATCTCAAGGTTCGTGGGTTCCAGCCCCACGTCAGACTCTGTGCTGACAGCTTGGAGCCTGGAGCCTGCTTCGGATTCTGTGTCTCCCTCTCCTTCTGTTCCCCCCCAGCTCGCACTCTCTCTCTCTCTCTCTCAAAAATAAATAAAGATTAAAAAAAAATTTTTTTTAACTATGGGAATTTTAAGTAAAAATACAGGACACAAAACTGATTTTGCAACATGAATCCAACTTCATAAATCAAAAATGTGATACATATGCATAGAATTAACACACCAAAACATTTAAGAATAACTATCTCCGGGTTATAGGATTTGACTTATTTTTAGCTCTTCATTTTTTTGCTAACTCCCAATTTTTCCTAAATGGTCACGGATTAGTGTTATAATAAAAAATATTTATTATGAAAACTACTTAGAAGTTCAATTTAAATGAAAGCGTGACACTCTTAACTCTAAGAACAAAAAAATAGTTGGAACTTCACTTACCCATCAGTTTGATTTCCTGATTTGTCATCTACTAAATAAAAATCTTTATGGGCTTTCCTGCTTAGTCTAAAGTCCAAATTCCTCAGTACAGAGTCCTGTCCCCTGGAGCCATTGCCCGCCTTTCCAGTGTCTTTTCTCCCCATATACTCCTCCAGGTGGCAGTATGGAATGGTCCCAACAAGGTACCTTCGTGTTGTCACTTAACATCATGCTTTGTGAATCTTGTTAGATATGTACACATCTGCCTCTCCTGATGGATTATAAACTCTGCCAAACATGGACGACAAACACATCCTCTTCCTCTGGATGCCACAGTGCCTAGTACACTGCCGCATAAGTAAGACGTATGACATTAGATCTAATCAATAAAACTCCTGGACACAGCCACAAATTAAAACTTGCAGCATTTTCAAAATTATATAACCTTTCTAAGAAATGAACTCTAAATTACCTCTAAAAACTGAAGATAAATTACTAAATAGTATCATTAAACCGCTCTAACAGTCCTACATTAAGGTGATATTATGAGTAATTTCCTTTTTCTTTCTTTTTTTTTTTAATTTCCACCACTACTGTTAAAATACTTCTGTAAGTAAAAACTTGTTAACAACTTCAATGAGTTTAAATTTAATGAGTTTAATTCCCAGTCTGGGAATTAAATCTGAGTTTCAAAATCAGTAGTATTTTCCAATGATGTGCCAACTCACCGAGCAGCTGTGGCTCTGTGGATAAGCATCTCTGTTTGCTCTGACAAGTGTGAGGGGAGCAGTAGCTCCACGGGCTGCAGGCACAATATCCGAGTTTCGAGCTCCAAACGGGAAGCAGAGTCCTGGAAACTATCAAACACGACCTCACCTGTGGCAGGCTGCACTCCCTGAAAACAAAAATGCAACATCACAGAAAACATATTTTTCCCAATTATAACCTTGACACATTATAAACACACATGGAAACAGTAAAGAGGATACACTCTGTAGTGTGTAGTCCAGTTCTAAAGTGTTTGAAAACCTGTGTACTTTCCAAGATTCTTATGTAAGAAGTCAGATTCACCAATATCTACACTATGCAAGAAACAGCCTGAGCCAAGTTTTGGATCCGACGAACCCGACCGAATGACTCTGACAAGTCACCAAGCCCTCAGTTTCCTCCTCTAAGTGGGAATAAACCAGCCTACTTTGATCTTCAGGTCACTGCAATGGTCAGATCATAAAACAAACACGAATGCTTTATAAACTATTTAGTACTGTACAAATAACAGTTGTCATCACTAAAGAGTAATAAGTTCCTAGTAACATGGCCACCAGAGCGGTAGTAAATTTCTATTTCATTTTATAAAATTAATCAATAAAAGTATAATTTTTCCAAAAACTAACACAAATATAGCAAACTCTGAATGAATCCCAAGTAGAGAGTTTATCTAGGGAAATAACCATAAAAACTAAAAGCTACCCCCTAGCATCCCAAGCCAATACAGCAAAGATAAACTGGAAAAACTCATGGTTTGAGAAAGGAGAAAAAAGGTAAGAAACCTAGCCAAGGTTGCAGAGTGATAAAGTGGTGGAAACAAGATCCAGGTGATCTCACTCCACAGGCCACTCTCATGTCCTCTGCTGATGGTAAATAAATGCATGGGGGCGCCTGGGTGGCCCAGTCAGTTAAGCGTCTGATTTCAGCCCAGGTCATGATCTCATGGTTTGTGAGTTTGAGCCCCACATCAGGCTCTGTCCTGACAGCTCAGAGACCGGAGCCTGCTCCGGATTCTGTGTCTCCCTCTCTCTCTGCCCCTGCCCTGCTCACCCTCTGTCTCTCAGAAATAAATAAAAATTAAAAAGAAAGAAAAGAGAAAAGAAAAGAAATGCATGGCACTGGGGCACTTGGGTGACTCAGTCGGTTAAGTGGCCAACTTTGGCTCAGGTCATGATCTCCCGGTTCATGAGTTCTCGCCCCGCGTCAGGCTCTGTGCTGACAGCTCAGAGCCTGGAGCCTGCTTTGAACTCTGTGTCTCCCTCCCTCTCTGCCTCTTCCCCATTTGCACTCTCTCTCTCTCTAAATAAATAAATAAACATAAAAAAAAGTGGGGCACCTGGGTGGCTCAATCAGTTAAGCATCTGACTTCGGCTCAGGTCATGATCCCACAGTTTGTGAGTTCAAGCCCCGCAGTGGGCTCTGTGCTGACAGCTCAGAGCCTGTAGCCTGCTTGGGATTTTGTGTCTCCCTCTCTCTCTGCCCCTCCCCTGCTCATGATCTGTCTCTCTCTGTCAAAATAAACATTTTTAAAAAATTAAAAAAATAAAAGAAGAAATGCATGGCACTAGTGACAGATGGTATAAGCTATACTCACCCCCCATACTCAAACATGGCTGACAGAAGGTCAACTGGCATGGCTTCTTTGGAAAACAGTGTCATATTTCCTAGCAAAGTTGTAAACTCCATACTCCTAACTCAAATCCTTCCTAGGTATATACTCAGGGTATACCATAGGTATACCACAAAACGTGCACAAAAAAGTTTATAACAGCATTCTCTGTACAACCAAAACCGAAAAGAACCCACATGTCCATCAAGAGAAGAATGAACTGAAAATCATCAAATATAATATGGCAATGACAATGTAAGAACTACTAGAGTAACACAAATAAATCTCATATACAAATACTGTATGAGAGTAGTTTGCAAGCAAAGGAAGCAAGACTCCAAAAGACACAGTATGTTTACACTTGTATATAGTTTAAGGAGGTAAAACTAGAACTAAAAGCAAGGAAATTATTATCATACAAGTCTGGATTACAGTTAACCTCTGCTGAAGGAAGGGGGCCCTTCTCAAGGCAATGTTCTATTTCCCAGAGGAAATATTTCCTAACCCCTAGAGCGCTGTCTCATACTACCGTAATTAAGCACTCTGTTTTATTAATTTTTCTTTTGAATATTTTATAATTTTTTGAAGTCCCTCATTTTTGGCTCAAAGTACCTCCTTAATGATAGCCGAGAGGCCTTCTCTAGTGCCCAGATAGCTAGAACGTAAGTACGTTAGCATACATAAGTAAGTTTATCTCCCAATCTATCTAGCATTTACAAAAGCTATTTATAGAAGTTCAAGTAACAAATTTATCAAATTCCCCTCTGCCTTTTTAATTATTTTTTTAATGTTTATTTTTGAAAGAATATGAGTAGGGGAGGGATAGAGAGAGAGGGAGAATGAGGATCCCAAGTGGGCTCTGCACTGATAGCAGTGAGCCTGATGTGGGGGCTTGAACTCAGGCACCATGAGATCATGACCTGGGCTGAAGTCAGACACTTAACTGACTGAACCACCCAGGCGCCACCTCCCTGCTTTTTTTTTTTAATTAGAGAAATGGTCTATATTATAATGCCTGCAACATCTATTACTATGTGATATGTGACACTAAGAAACAAAGTTTCTACACTAAACAAAGTTAGGCTGTATAAAACCATGCACTGCCCAGAATGAAGGCAGAGGGCCTAACTGCAGTGATACTATCAATGCTAAAGACTTTGATTTTAGACTAACTGCCAATACCCAAAAGATAGCTCCTAGGTAGTGACACTCGTAACAACAGGGAAAAATCCAACAAGAATAGTACTGAGGGTAAAAAAAGAACAGATCTATTGTAGCCACACTGAGTTTGAGGAGTCAGGACAAATTCTGAGTGCCGTGCCCAGCAAAAAGATAGATATAAGAGGCTAGAGCTCAGGAGAGAGGTGCAGCCTGGACCCAGAGCTTTGGATGTCCTCAGCCCAAAAGTGGTCAATGAGAACAAGGACAAGACCCAAGAAAACACTTGAGAGGCAAACTATCATTTCTCATTTTTTCACATCACAGTTCATACACAACGGTTAATTCTGGCGGCAACCACTCAGCACTAAAGAGGAATCATATACATTCAACTCTATTCTTTAGGCTGAGTTTCAGGTAAATATAAATTAGCACATTACATATGTTAGAGCTTAAAAGCAAATAACCTTACTATTTGTAAATAAATCCAATTGCCTGTGACTAGATAAAAAGTACTTCTCAAAGATAAAAAAAAAATTATTTAGAAAAAAAAAATCATTCAGAGCCACCCAACAGTAATGCAAACTCTCTGAAAGTTTATTGGTTAAGCAAAGGTCAAGTTAGCAGAGAGTTATCCCCCCAAAATAAGGTATTAGAAGGTACTTTGGAGGGGCCCCTGAGTGGCTCAGCAGTTAAGCATCTGACTTTAGCTCAGGTCATAATCTCATGGTTCATGGGTTCTAGCCCTGTATCGGGCTCTCTGCTGTCAGCACACAGACTGCTTCGAATCCTCTACCCCTCTCTCACTCTGCCACCCCCTTCTATCTCTCTCAGAAATAGACACTTGATTAAAAAAAATTTTTTTAGGGGCGTCTGGGTGGCTCAGTCGGTCGAGCATCCGACTTCAGCTCAGGTCATGATCTCACAGTTTGTGAGACTTCGAGCCCCACATTGGGCTCTGTGCTGATGGCTCAGAGCCTGGAGCCTGCTACAGATTCTGTGTCTCCTCTCTCTGCCCCTTCCCCACTTGTGTTCTATGTCTGTCTGTCTGTCTGTCTCTCTCTCTCTCTCTCTCTCTCTCTCTTTCTCTCTCTCTCAAAAATAAATAAACATTGAAAAAAATTTTTTTTAATTTTTTTAAAAAGGTACTTTGGAGACATTTGGGTTGTTAAGAATTTTTGCTGGAAAAAAAAAAAGAACTGTGTTGATATTGCAGCTGATTGCAAAAATTAGAAAAAAAAAACAAAGAGAATTAGTTATTACTTAGGCAAGGAGTCCTACTTTTGCTTTAACAACAAGAGAAAAAGAAAATCTAATAGTTCTGAAGGGCACTAAAAATTCTAAGGTTTTGAGCCAAGTCCATGTGGGTCTGTAAATGGGCAAATTTACTCACAAACTGCCAGAGGGTAAAATCAATAAAACCATAATTCACAAATTATATTTCTCTAGAAAACTGACTGTAAGTATTCCTAACGTTAATTAAACATGGAGTTTTGCACTGGCCAACTATCATTTCCCCTTAACTATCCCCTTTACTCCAAATCTATATACAACAATCACAAAATCATGCGTTTAATTTCAAATCCCTAGAGGAAATTTGTAAAATCCTTTGCTATCCATGCACAGTGTTGGCTTAGTGTTTTATTCTGCTCTGTTTCTTATCTATATCTATACCTGTCACTGTGTCCATCCTGAACCCTAAATGCATAGAGCACATGGACAGAAACTACCTGGATGTCTCCATAGTACAGAGTACCAAGTAGCCATATGAGAAAACTTGTAACTAGTGATTTAACATATCAAATTACGAGGAAAATATTTTTCTAGTAAGTTACTTGAGGGCACACTTGATCAGTCTCATTATAAACCATACAAGATTACTCACAGAGATACCATGAGCATCTATCATTCATTCTTCACCTACAAAGTACTTACCACCATTCCAATGAAAATGTTCCCCTTTTTTTTGTCCTTAACATTTTCCTGATCTTCACAGATACACAGAAGAAAGTTGGTAGAATTATCAGTCACTATCTCATCGACATTTATAGCATCATCCAGCTTGACTAAAGGATTCACATGTAATAATTATTAAAGAAAATTATATGCTACATTCCCATTAACTGCTTTCTCCTTTAAAACAATGGTTCATTGTCCCAGACGTTTTTGCTCTATGCAAAATCTTCCACACAGGCTTCATTTTTCTGATTTACTATGATTATAGTTACATGCCTTAACTCCCCTGAGATATGCGACTCATGAGGATAGACAGCTATTATGTTCTCACTTCCCAAAAAGCCTAGGAGAGTACCCCTTGGGGAAGCTCAAATATTAACCCTCTTCTTTACTTGGATAACGTTGAGACTTGAATCCCATGATGCTTAATTCCAAAGCATGAATACACTAAAATAAATGTAAATTACTTTCCTCCTTTAAAGTGCCTAAAGCTTTCAGAAATAGCAAGAGAATTTTTAAAAGACATGAAAAAGAAAACCAAAAAAGAAAACAGAAACATGTATGTGTACGTGTGTGTGTGTGTGTGTGTGTGTGTGTTTAGTGAGTCCATTAATTAAATTCTCAGGGATAAGTGCTGAGTTGGGATGAAGTCAGTCTGGAAACAACCCAACTTAGGCAACAGCAGGCAAGAGCTATAGCAACACCAAAAGAGAAGCAGGGAGGTGTACCATTTTAGGAGCAGGCTTTAATAAGAGACTCAAGTTCAGGTAGAAGAAACAATAAAATTACCAGGTTCTTACAGCCTGATCAGCTTAGAACAGTACAGAATTGTTCATGGTTTTGGGTCTATTCTGAGTTGTACCTATTCGTAATCTTATTGGAACAAAATGGTCTTGCTGATTTGGGTAGAAGCAGGTTTCTAAATAAGTTGGTTTGTATTAAATTATAAAAGAAATGTTTTCACACTGTATCTTTTAAGACCTTATCTCTACATTTTTTTGAGACTTGACCCCATCCCACAGTAAACATTTTTTTTTCCACAGTAAACATTTTAAAATGCATCTTTGTCCCATTTCATATATAGTTACTGGGTTTTTAAAAAATAGAATTTTATGGGGCGCCTGGGTGGCGCAGTCGGTTAAGCGTCCGACTTCAGCCAGGTCACGATCTCACGGTCTGTGAGTTCGAGCCCCGCGTCAGGCTCTGGGCTGATGGCTCGGAGCCTGGAGCCTGTTTCCCATTCTGTGTCTCCCTCTCTCTCTGCCCCTCCCCTGTTCATGCTCTGTCTCTGTCTGTCCCAAAAATAAATAAAAACGTTGAAAAAAAAAATTTTTTTAATAGAATTTTATGATTGTGCTATTAGAATCATTTTGCCTCAAGTAATTCACTAAATTAATGAATGACTATAAAATTGGGGGGCAATCACTGTGCACACCGAGGGTTCTCACAAAGTGAGAAAGGTTCACCCGCAACCTATTTTTTAAAATAATAAAATTCTTATGAAGCTAACAATTAATGAGGATGGCCTACTATTACCTTTCATAAGCAATTAACTGTGTGTTAACTTCGTAGTTTTCTTTTCACATTCTGAAGTTAACAAGCTGTTTTTTAGGTCTTGTCTTAGGGAGGATCTCGAGGGGCCTACAGGCCCTAAGCACCTAACTACCACCCATACAGTGTAGGGAAGATGCAATTCAAATCAGTTGCTAACTTGCTATCATCTTTCATCAGGCTCTCTTTTTTTGCTCTTAAAGTATGACAAACTCCCCTTTTACTATGGCATTTGAAAATGCTTGTTTCCAGCCATTCCCAATCCCTCCCTCTTCAGTAGTGCACTAATCAAAGGTCAAAGTAACTAGATTACCTTATCTCACCAAAAAGGTACCCATTCAAAGAACAGTTAAGTAAAAATGTTATTTAAACAAAGCCATTGTAATATTTAAGAGAAAAATTACTATTTGAAAAGGATATCTTCTCCAATAAGTGTAGATTTTGTATAAAGAGCAGTCAATTTCCGGGAAAAAAGTGAACTTTTGTTATCCCCAATGGCCTTTAATGCCGCAGTTTCAGTCTGCTTCACGACTCCCACCTTCAACAAAAATAAGAAATACTGAATACCAAATCTGATGGAAATTTCTTTTAAAGAAACACACTTCAAGACTTAAAAGGTTAATTCTGAAACATTTAAAAATAAACACCTTAGTCCACAATGTCCAGATGTCGGGCTTAAGAAGTAAACACTACAAGGAGCTTTCAAGTGAACCACTAAGAAACACTCTACCACAGACATACATATATATATATACATATATATATATATATATACACACTTTTTTTTTTTAATTTATTTTAGAGGCCCCTGGGTGGCTCAATGGTTAAGTGCCCAATTACTGATTTCAGCTCAGGTCATGATCCCACAATTCAGGAGACTGAGCCCCACGTCAAGTTCCACACTAACAACACAGAGCCTGCTTGGGATTCTCTCTCTCCCTCTCTCCCTGCTCTTTCCCTACTCATGCTGTCTCTCTATCTCACAAAATAAATGAGTAAACTTAAAAAAAAATTACCTTAAAAATCTAATAAGCTAAAAACTGACAAAGATATAATGCTAATAATTGTGACACACTTTTGTTTCCCAAATGCCAAATTCCCATTATAATACCATCTTATGAAACATGCTTTCACTCTCTGGAAGGGAATCCAATCACCCTGTTCCCTCAAGTCAAAGCCAAGGCCGACCTTATATCCCTTGGCCACGAGGCGGCGTACATGAACAAACAGTCTGTGAGTAGGTATGCTTGCTGTCATAAAATTGTGATCTAAATGGCAATAAATATTGAGCTCCCGGGCTGCAACCTAAAAAATTAAAAAAGAGAGTATCAATAAATGTCTATTTCAAGAATCCCCACGTGGTGTTCGCTCACTTTGCTAAAAATCCATCAAGGTATACACTTAGGATTTGTGCACTTCTTCTCTACGTGAATGGCCTATCAATACAAAATTTTAAAGACAGTCCCCATACAGAAGCCTATAGTTGAATCTATTTTTTGGCAGTTCCCATGACCTAACCTCAGAGCCAACATCTGTAATATCAATGTCATGGAAAAATATGCCATGTCTTCTATGCTGATTAGATCTAACAAAACCTTAAAGTGCTGAGCCTCCCCTAAAAGCCTGCACAATGATATTCAATGCAGAACAAAACACTATAATAGAGTAAGAATTTGCTACATAGCACATGCAACTAACTGAAAATTAGAAGATACTATAAAACATAAATTCTGAAGCTACTCAGACAGTGGGCATCTTTGAGGAAGTGAGAAGAGAAACCCCTGGTATGGTTAGCTAATCAGATGCATAAATGAGAGGAGTGCAGAATCAGGCAGCACCACCTAACTCCCCGCTTTCTACTGGAGAACACCACGGCTCAGACACTGTCCACTGGAGCCATGGAATGCTCATCCCAACATTCTCATTCCCTGCCCCACCCATCTCTGAACAGTAGTTCCTTATTGCAAGGCTAGAAAACACCAGCCTTTACTGGGTGGTAAGACTAAATCTACTACTCAACCTGGAGAGAAGGGGAGAAAACAGCATTTTCTTTCACCCTTTACCTATACAATGACAACTACATATCTGTTTGTGTCCCCAGAAAACATGCTATTTCAAACTTTTACTTCATGACACCAAACACATGATGCCACCTGAACTAAAGAACATCACTTTGTGCCACAATAGGATTTTAAAAGCTGGAAGAAAAAAGTTGGCCAAGTCTGTACTTCCTATCACACAAGATAGATGTTAGATGTGCCACCTCATCACTCTCTGAGGACATATGATGCATGATGCCAGAGACTTAAAAGTGTGGAAGGATCACAATCACGCATGACTCCAACAGGACATCACCAGCAATGCTTTCCCTAAGCCTGCCCACTAAATACTCAAATTCACTTCTGATGTTCGTTAACTTCGGCCTATATCAAATACCTCAAAATCAAATACAAAATCAACTCAGACTAGCATAACAAGATGATGGACATACAAAGACATTGTAACACTTCAAACACCTTCTGTGGATGGCTGGCTGCTAATGTGCTCTTCCGCTGACATGGAACTATGTTCCTGGCTATCAAAATTTATAAATTAAGAGTAAATGGGTCATCTCAAAATTTCTTCTGCTTGAGTCTTCATCAGGAAACGTAAATACTCACACGATTATGGTTCATTCACTAAGTGATTCATCCAATCACCGTGCAATGGATGAAAGGTACTGGGTGAGCACCATGGAGAACAGACACGACATTCCAAAAGGGGTTCCTCACTTCCTCCCCTAAAAGCCTAGCATCCACCAAGTTTGCCCGTGTTTATTTATAGTTTTTACTTTAAATGATAGCATTTTTCAAGGGCAACTGATCACGTTAACTCTCTCATAAGGTCAGAAATGGAAACAAAAATATTGCAAAATACTTAAGGTTGGATAAGGAAAACATGGAACAGTATTTGCAAAACTAACTTACCTCTGCATCTTCCCCAAAGAATCTATACTTGTATCCACATTCCACACACAGAATTGCATCTTTCTGCTGCTGCTTCAATTCAATGTACTGTAATTCTAAAGGTGTGTAGATGCTTTTGGTCCGTTTGTTAGATGGTTTAGGATCAGAAGTTGTCTGTAAATTGTCATTACCCTTTTGTGAAGATCCAGAAGGAATGAGATCGAAAAGTGTCTTGTCCTGGCAACCAAAAAGATTTTTATAGTTTACAAAGTATTAACCATAGTAATAGTTTTCAGAAAGAGAGAGAATGCAAATTCAGCACAAACCTAATAATGAGTTTATCTAAGTGAAAGTTTGTAGGAGGCACATAGTATATTCAGATAAACATTTTTGCAAGTTTGAAATTTTTCAGAGTAAAAGACTTTTAAAAAATGAGCCAAACTAAGCTCTGTACAACTATTTAAGGAAATTTTAAAAACCTACATATTTTAAAGAGTTATATACCTCTTTTTAAGTTTTATTTCATTAAATCTACTGTAATTAACATTCTTCTTTTCCTTATTTATTCCCAGATGCATAAGGCACAAAAAGTGAGCAGACATGAATATCTGTCTCTCAACAATAAGTAAAACCACTTTCAATAAGCATATGCTATCTGTTATAGCTGCACTTAATGCTTCAAATTTCCAAGCACAGTCTGAAAGTATATTCCATTAATCTTGATTCCAAGAAAGAAGCACAATTTTTTTGGTAAAGAAATATGACACAGAGCTTTTGGAAAATACAAAACACAAAGTCACAATTCAACATTAGTATTCCTGCTATCCTTACCTTCATGTGTGAAAACCATAATTCCAGTTTAGCGCTTAAGGCAAATTCCTTTTTATGGGATTTATTTATATAAAAGGTAAAATGACACAAATTTGTAGCATAAATCTGCCTTCTAACTAACTGTCACTGTATCACTGCTATCATCTGAAAATTTTATCAGCTACACTTGGAATTAAAAATATAGCCTAGGGGCACCTGGGTGGCTCAGTTGGTTAAGCATCTGACTCTTGATTTCAGCTCAGGTCACGATCTCACAGTTTGTGAGTTTGAGCCCGTGTGGGGCTCGGCACTGTTAGCAGGAGACTGGGATTCTCTCTCTCTCCCTCTCTCTCTGCCTCTCCCATGCATTCTCTATAAATAAATATATATTTATATATATATGTGTGTGTGTGTGTATATATATATATGTATATATATATATACATATGTATTGAAAACAGAGTGATCAGCAGGGGAAGAGAAGAGAAAAAGAGAAATGTCCTATATGGCCCAGCAAGGGGACTCTGGTCAAAGAGGAAGTCCAGGAACATGTACTCTACAGTTGCTAACTGTTTAAAAAATTAATCTTAGGGGCGCCTGGGTGGCGCAGTCGGTTAAGCGTCCGACTTCAGCCAGGTCACGATCTCGCGGTCAGGGAGTTCGAGCCCCGCGTCAGGCTCTGGGCTGATGGCTCGGAGCCTGGAGCCTGTTTCCGATTCTGTGTCTCCCTCTCTCTCTGCCCCTCCCCCGTTCATGCTCTGTCTCTCTCTGTCCCAAAAATAAATAAACATTGGAAAAAAAAAATTTTTTTTAAATTAATCTTAGCTGCAAGAGTAGGTAGAGATGTAATTTGTCTGAGTAGTGTAGCCAAGCAAATCTCCAAAGATCAGCAATGAGATGGTGAGGTATGGTGAAGTGTGGGGAGTTGTGGCAACAGAAAAGTGGGTCAATGTATCAGATGAGAGAATGTCATCTGCTTTTAATTTTGATGGATTTTCTATTTCGTTTCCATATCTTTTATGTAAAATCCAGGAATACTACATATTGTAAAACTTAAAACTTTAAGAAAATATATCTCCTACAGAAAAAAAAAGTTCTTTATACTTTATTCATATCTGGAATGAAGAGTAGGCATGCAGAAAGAAACTTTTATCCATACAGTATACCAACAAGTCTATCTGGATACTTGAGTATTAAGCAAGTTGTTTTTCATCATTTGGGTGGAAAAACTTATGATACACTATACTCTTTTTTATATTCTCAGGGACAGCATTCTGAACTCAATTTAACTTTGTCTTGACAATACAGGATGATCAGCACAATAAAATGGGAATTTTAAAACCTACCAAGACTTACGAGGCAGATGATCCCCACACTAATGGTTGTAGACCCTGGGCATTTAACTTCAATTGGTAGCTTTTTACCATTCATGTGTGTCCTTCCATAACACCAAACAGGTATCTCCTGTAATGACGTCCATGTACTACTTCTAGGTGTCCCTTCTAACTGGTGACTTCTAATGTGCAGTGAATCAGAAACAACAAGCTGGTTGTTTTATGTATAATTAGTTAACAAGCTCTCATGAAGCCCTAGGATAAATTCTCCAATTAATAAAATGAGATTTAATAGACAAACTTTTTGATATCTATACTTTATGACCACTACACTCAGGTGAACTGCTTCTAAGTATTAAAAGAAAGTGTAAATTAAACAAACAAACCCACAAAAACAAAAAACCCTTTTTTTTTTCCTGATGACCTAAGATAAGTCAATGGATCTCAGCTTAGTTGAAGGAGGAGCTCATAAATCTGGACTTGGTGGGAAGAAGTGTAAACTTCTTAATAATGTATACAAAATTGTGTTGGTGTGAGTATTTTTCTGAGTAAAGAATCCATAGCTTTCAATCCATAACTTTTCAAAAATCCATAGTTTTTCATTTAAATGACTCAAAAAAATAAAAGGAACTATTTCTCTAATTCATTGGCTCTCAACCATTGCTACACATTAAAACGAAAGTTTTAGGGGCGTCTGGGTGGCTCAGTTGGTCAAGCGTCCAGCTTCAATTCAGGTCATGATCTCACAGTTCATGAGTTCGAGCCCTGCATCAGGCTCTGTGCTGACAGCTCAAAGCCTGGAGCCTGCTTCTGATTCTATGTCTCCCTCTCTCTGCTCTTCCCCCACTCATGCTCTGTCTCTCTCTCCTTCAAAAATAAAAATAAAAACTTTCAAAAAAATAAATAAAACAAAATAAAATGAAAGCTTTAAACAACATGCAAAGTCAGTTCTTAGTGACGACCAATATGATTCTGAAGAAAAGTCTTTTTTTAATCTGTTTTTAAAGTCCTCCAGGTGATTCTAATTTAAAGCTGGGCTGAGAAGCACTGTTCTGAATTGGAGATATTAGTGATGGAGCAAAAGTTAAATTCCTAATTTGGCAACGATGAAAAAAACATTAATGTATCATATAACAGTGGAAGTAAAGATCTATATATATTTAGTTTGCCTTTGAATTTATATCACCAAGCTTTCAACTAAAAACCACAGAAACAATATATGTTGCCTGTGATTTTCCAGGCTAATGATGGTAACTCTAAGGACTATAAAACACTGTGCTAGTATTTATTATCAAGAATCTCCCCAAGTCAGGGGCTCATAATCCAGGCTGTACATCAGAATCACCTGGCTTTTATTACATTTTAATACAAACCAATTCATCCCTCATTAATACAAAGTAAATCAGAATCTCCAGGGACTGAAAAAATAAACTAAAATGCAAAAGCAGCCTCAGCTAATTCAGGTGATTATCCAAGTTTGGGAACAACTGCCTTGTGTGAACTCAGAGAACCTAATGGCACCTCAGAACCTACTGGGGCACCTGGGTGGCTGAGTCATTTAAGCAGCTGACTCTTGGTTTCGGCTCAGGTCATGATCTGAGGGCTCGTGAGTTGGAGCCCCGCATCAGCCTCTGCAATGACAGTGCTTGGGAATCTCTCGCTCAAGATAAACATATAAACTTAAAAGAAAAGAAATTAAAAAAAAAAAAAAAAAAAGAACCTATTGATCTGAGTAATCGGTATTCATCTATATAACACATACCTTTTGACTAATTTGCGATTTGGAATCTTCAGAAGAAACTGCATTCTTTGCACGGAGACGACTGATATCGTCAAAATCAGTACATTTTGGCAGAACTGCGTATCTCTCCTGAGGAGGCTCTGTCTGGACTCTATTTTGAGGAAGGGCAGAATCGCAGCAGAATTCTTTCAATTTTTCCAGAGACTTTAAAACAGTCTTCATCCTCAGACATTTCTTTGGCTCTTAGTTAGCAAATTAGAAGAAAATATAACAATAGTATTTTGTTCTCATATATCAATTCATAACCAGTGTAAGATTTTTGAGGGAGCTTCTCATTAAAGCAATAAATCTAACTACAACATGATAAGGAAATAAAGAAACATTTAGATTCAGGGTAAAGATAGCATGCTGAAACATACATATAATTTCCCTTGGCCATGAAACTCCATTACAAACTACAGTAGGGTTTTGCCTTTTTTTTTTTTTTAATATATGAGCTGATAAGGACAGAGAGAAAAGGAGAGGTGACAGGTGCAAATAAAATATCTGAAGCTAGAAGGAAAAATGAATAAACAATAACGAATTTAGCACACCCGAAAGCTAAATCCAAAACCAGTAGTGAAGAAAACTAAGAACCAATACCATTTATAACACGAAAAAATTAAAAGGCTCAGGAATCGGGGCAACAGAATATGTAATAAAGGGAGTTTCTAAAATAAAGAAGACTGGCTCAAAGCAAGTTGATCCTAAACCCCTACCCTACTCCAAGCTCAAGGGCAGCTGTGCTTCCTCCACCTCGGCAGAAGACTGAAAGTTCCTCTGGAGAAGGTAAAACAGGCACAGCAAAGATGGAGTACTGGGTCCAAGCCAGAGGAATAATGGGAAGATGGGTTTACTGTAAGCTAAGACCCCAGCCTCTTCTTCATCAGCTCTCATAACATAGGCAGCCAGAGCTCCCCACTCCAGGCCAAGAGCAGGGAAGACTGGTCTGTCGGAACTGATCATCTTAATGGGAAAGACCTAGAGATACCAACACCAGGGGGTTCACCAAGGAAGGCAGATCACCACCCTTTCCCAACACACCTGCTATCCCACCTGCACAGCTTTGCTCATGCTACTCTTTCTCCCTGGAATGCCCTGACCCCAATTTCTATGTGTCAAAATCATATTCTTCAAGATCCCTCTCAAAACTACTTTTTCCATGAAACTCTTTGGTAACTCCCCTAGCTTAAAATCATCTTTTGTCCATGTCCCTATAAGAAGATCACATTTTGCCATAGCATTTACCACAATCTGCCACCTGGCAGTTACTCATAGGCAAGCAACCCATAAAAAAGAAGGAAAACTATCATTTACTGTCTACTATCTACCATATACCAGAATACATTATTTTTCCTACTACTAAATATAATGAAAAAGGGATTGCATATCATCTCTTACCTTTCCTATTAAAGCAAAAACACTCTGAGGGCAAACTTGTGTTTTGCCTATTCCTAAGAGTTTAAAACTTTTCATATTTATATTTAATTACACATATACATATATTTTATATTTATATTTAAAGCTCTCTTCAGATGTATATTTTACCTTGTCTCCTGCTAATCTTGTAACTAGGATAACGTACACTTGAATCTTTCAAATTATTCTCCCCTTTTCAAAATGTATACATGAATCAGGAGCCAAGATGGCAGAGTAATATGGAAGTTTGTTTTGTGTCTCTCATCCCTGAAATGCAGCTAGATCAACACCAAACCATCTTGCACACCTAGAAAACTGATGTGAGGATTAACACAACAATCTGCACAACTTGAACTAGAGAACTCAGCAGGTACTAAGCGTGAAGAGGTGAACTGGGGGAGAGAGAAACCATGGAAGGGAGGGAGCTGTTTTTGCTTGTAGACAGAGGATGGAGACAGGAAGAGTACGAGAAAAGCACCCCTCCCCGAAAGCAGCTGGAGAGAAAGTAGAAGAGTGGAAACAGCTGCAAGGGAATGAACAAGAAAGGGAGAAAGGAGAAAGGAGAGGGTTTAAATACCATTAAGATTCTATAAACAGGGGGAGCACAGAGTCTAAAACTCTGCAGCTCAATACCTGGCAGAGCTCTGGTGGTAAGGGCAAAATCCCCAGGAACAGACAGTGAGGTCCAAGGGGTCCTCGGGCCACATGGCGAAAGGCAGTTCCCCTGCTGGGAGGACATCTGGTAGGCTGTGGGGCCTCCCCACACACAAAGGTCTCATCAGACCCCAGAGAACAGCCATGTTTGCTGGTGTCGGAACAAAGACGTTAAGGATAAAGCCTGGTGCCAGATGTGTGTTGTGATTTACCATAATCCCTGAAACGCTGCTGCTACACAATCGTGCAAACTTTTTCTGGGACAGGCTGGCACCCCACCACAGTTTCTGGGCATCGGCAGCAGCGCGGTCTCTGGAACATTCCTGGGGGCAGGTTGGCAATAGGCCATTGCTCTGTGAGACCCTCCCCCAGAGGGTCTGAGCAGGTCAAAGCTGCAGGGCCCTCAGAAGTGCGGGATTTGGAAATACAGCCCCATCTGAGATAAAACTTGGGAGGGAGGTGCCGCCTGGAAGTCACCCGGCTTGGTCACCGACAGTGTAGAAGTGGGGAGTGGATGGAAGCTGGAAACAAAGGAGGGGTGCTTGATTGCCAATGGGCGAGAGCACAGAGTTCTGATAGTAGAGGCTGGTTAGCTGGGTGACACAATTTTCACTCCTCCTGCTCCTGGGTATACACGCCTATAAGCACCACAACGATCCACCCCAGTAAACTAAGCAGCACCACCTAGTGGAGAATGGAGCTGTTACACCAACTGGGCCAACCACACTCTAGAGGAACACCACGAGTCTCTATGCCTGCTTAGTTTATGGACTATAAAGTGCCTCATAGTTTGACTTCTAGGGGAAATTGGATGTAATTTCCATCTTATTTCATTCTGTTTGCTGGTCCATCTACACAAGTTTTTTTCTTTTTCTTTTCTGGTTCTTAAATACAGAAAGAAAAAGTTTATTTATATTTTCTGTCATTATAAAAAATATTTGTAATTCTTTTTTACTATTTTTTTACTTTCTTGTAAGTTTTTTAAATTCTATTTTACTTTCATTTTATTCTATTTTACTGTATTCATTTTTTTAAATCGTCAAACGTTTTCCTTTATCCCCCCTTTTTTCCTTTTCTTTTCTTTCCCTTTTTTCACTACTCCATCAAGCTTCTTTCACAACCAGAACAAAAACACACCTAGGATCTAGTACCATTTATTTGATTCTTTTGTGTTGTTTCTAATTTTTTAATTTTTATGTTTTTTTATTTTATTAATTCTTTTTCCTCCTCCAAAACGATGAAATGAAGGAACTGACCCCAAAATAAGGAACAGGAAGAAGTGACAGCCAGGGACTTAACACAGACACAACAAGCAAGAAATCTAAACAAGAATTTAGAATCATGATAATAAGAATACTAGCTGGGGTTGAAAAAAGCATAGAATCCCTTTCTGTGGAGATAAACGAAGTAAAATCTAGTCAGGATGAAATTAAAAATGCTATAACTGAAATGCAATCTCAAATGGATGCCACAGCAGTAAGGACTGATGAAGCAGAGCAGCGAATCACCGACATAGAGGATAAACTTATGAAGAATAATGAAGCAGAAAAAAGAGGGAAACTAAGGCAAAAGAGCACGACTTAAGAATTAGAGAAATCGTGGTTCATTAAAAAGGAATAACTTCAGAATCACAGGAGTCCCAGAAGATGAAAAGAGAGAAAAAGGGCTGGAAAGTTTATGTGAACAAATCATAGCAGAAAACTTTCCTAACCTGGGCAAAGACACAGACCTCAAAATCCAGGAAGCATGGAGAACTCCCATTAGATTCAATAAAAACCAACCATCAACAAGCCATATGATAGTCAAATTCACAAAATGCTCAGGCAAGGAAAGAATCATGAAAGCAGCAAGGGAAAAACAGATCTTAACCTACAAGGAAAGACAGATCAGGTTTGCAGCAGACCTATCCAAAGAAACTTGGCAGGCCAGAAAGGAGTGGCAGGATATATTCAATGTGCTGAATTGGAAAAATATGCAGCCAAGAATTCTTTATCCAGCAAGGCTGTCATTTAAAACAGAAGGAGAGAGAAAAAGTTTCCCAGACTAAAACTAAAGGAGTTTGTGGCCATTAAACCAGCCCTGTGAGAAATTTTAGGAGAGACTTTCTGAGAGCAGAAAATATGAAAAAAACAAACAAACAAACAAACAAGAAAGACCAAAAGCAACAAAGACTAAAAAGGACCAGAGAACACCACCAGAAACTCCAACTCTACAGGCAACATAATGGCAATAAATTCATAACTTTCAGTACTCACTCTAAACATCAATAGACTAAATGCTCCAATCAAGAGATAGAGGGTAACAGAATGGATAAGAAAATAAGATTCATCTGTGAGCTGTTTGCAAGAGACCCATTTTAGACCTAAAGACACCTTCAGATTGAAAATAAGGGGATGGAGAACCATCTATCATGCTAATGGTCAACAAAAGAAAACCGGAGTAGCCATGTATCTAGATTTTAAAATAAAGACGTAACAAGAGATGAAGAAGGGCATTACATCATAATTATGGGGTCTATCCACCAAGATATAACAATTGTAAACATTTATGCTCCAAATGTGAAAGCACCCAAATATATAAATCAATTAATCACAAATATATAAAGAAACTCACTAATACTAATACCATAATAGTAGGGGACATCAACACCCCACTTACAGCAATGGACAGATCATCTAAACAGAAAATCAACAAGGAAACAATGGCTTTGAATGACACACTGGACCAGATGGACTTAATAGGTATATTCAGAACATTTCATCCTAAAGAAGCAGAATACACATTCTTCTCAAGTGGACATGGAACACTCTCCAGAATAGATCACATACTGGGACACAAATCAGACCTCAACAAGTATAAAAAAATTGAGATCATACTGTGCATATTTTCAGACCACAACACTATGAAACTCAAAATCACCCACAAGAAAAAATTTGGAAAGACAATCAATACTTGGGAGACAAAAGCACATCCTATTAAAGAATGAACAGCAGAAATCAACGCTATTGAAACAACAACAACAACAACAAAAAACAGTACAACAGATCAATGAAGCCAGGAGCTGGTTCTTTGAAAGAATTAACAAAATTGATAAACCCCTAGCCAGTTTGATCAAAAAGAAAAAAAAAAGGACCTAAATGAACAGAAGCAAGAATGAAAGAGGAGAGATCACAACCAACACTGCAGAAATACAAATAAGAGAATATTATGAGCAATTATATGCCAATAAATTGGGCAATTTGGAAGAAATGGACAATTTCCCAAAAACATTTAAACTACCAAAACCGAAACAAGAATAGAAAATTTGAACAGATCCATAACCAGTAAAGATATCAAATCAGTAATCAAAAATCCCCCAAAAAACAAAAGTCCAGGACCAGAAGCCTTTCCAAGGAAATTCTACCAAACGTTTAAAGAAGAGTTAACACCTATTTTTTGAAGCCATTCCAAAAAATAGAAATGGAAGGAAAACTTTCAACTCTTTCTATGAAGCCAGCATTACCTTGATTCCAAAACCAAATACCCCACTAAAAAGGAGAACTACAGACCAATTTCCCTGATGAACATGGATGCAAAAATCCTCAACAATTAGCCAACCGGATCCAACAATACATTAAAATAATTATTCACCATGGCCAAGTGGGATTTATACCTGGGATGCAGGGCTGGTTCAATAACCACAAAACAATCAATGTGATATCACATCAACAAAAGAAAGGACAAGAACCACATGATTCTCTCAATAGATGCAGAGACAGCTTTTGACAAAATACAATATCATTTCTTGATAAAAAGCCTCGAGAAAGCAGGAATAGAAGGATCATACCTCAAGATCATAAAACTCATATAGAAAAGACCCATCGCTAATATCATCTTCAATGGGGAAAAACTGAGAGCTTTCCCCCTAAGGTCAGAAACACAACAGGGATGTCCACTCTCACCACTGTTATTCAACCTAGTATTGGAAGTCCTAGCCTCAGCAATCAGACAACACAAATGAATAAACGCATCCAAGTCAGCAAGGAGGAAGTCACTCTTCGCAGACATGATACTCTATATGGAAAACCCAAAAGTTTCCACGAAAAAACTTCTAGAACTTATCCATGAATTCAGCAAAGTTGCAGGATATAAAATCAATGCACAGAAATCAGATGCATTCCTACACACCAATAATGAAGCAACGGAAAGAGAAATCAAGAAATCGATCCCATTTACAACTGTACCAAAAACCATAAAATACCTAGAAATAAATCTAACCAGAGGTGAAAAATCTATACACTGAAAACTAGAGAAAGCTTATGAAAGAAATTAAAGAAGGCAAAAAAAATGGAAAAATATTCTATGTTCCTGGATTGGAAGAAAAAATATTGTTAAAATGTAGATACAGCTCAAAGAAATCTACATATTCAATGCAATTTCTATCAAAATAACACCAGCATTCTTCACAGAGGTAGAACAAACAATCCTAAAATTTGTATGGAACCAGACAAGACCCCGAATAGCCAAAGCAACCCTGAAAAAGAAAACCAAGGCTGGAGGCATCACAATCCCAGATTTCAAGCCGTATTACAAAGCTGTAATCATCAAGACAGTATCGTACTGGCACAAAAACAGACACTCAGATCAATGGAACAGGATAGAGAACCCAGAAATGGACCCACAAACGTATGGCCAACTAATCTTTGACAAAGCAAGAAAGAATATCCAACGGAATAAAGACAGTCTCTTCAGCAAGAGGTGCTGGGAAAACTGGACAGCAACATGCAGAAGAATGAACCTGGACCACTTTCTTACAGCATGCACAAAAATAAACTCAAAATGGATGAAAGACCTAATTGTAAGACAAGAAGCCATCAAAATCCTAGAGGAGAAAGCAGGCAAAAAAACCCTTTAACCTTGGCCATAGCAACTTCTTAGTCAAGAGGTCTCTGGAGTCAAGGGAAACAAAAGCAAAAATGAATGAATGGGACTTCATCAAGATAAAAAGCTTCTGCACAGCAAAGGAAACAATCAGCAAAACTAAAAGGCAACCAACAGAATGGGAGAAGATATTTGCAAATGACATATCAGATAAAGGGTTAGCATCCAAAATCTATAAAGAACTTACCAAACTCAATGCCCCCAAAAAATAATAATTCAGTGAAGAAATGGGCAAAAGACATGAATAGACATTTCTCCAAAAGAAGACTCCAGATGGCCGACACATCTCTCATCATCAGGGAAATACAAATCAAAATCACAATGAGATGTCACCTCACACCCATCAGAATGGCTAAAATTTTTTTTAAACATTTATTTATTATTAAGAGACAGAGAGAGACAGAGCATGAGCAGGGGAGGGGCAGAGAGAGGAGGAGACACAGAATCCAAAACAGGCTCCAGGCTCTGAGCTGTCAGCACAGAGCCTGACGCGGGGCTTGAAATCACAAACCGAGAGATCATGACCTGAGCTGAAGTCGGACGTTTAACTGACTGAGCCACCCAGGTGCCCCCAGAATGGCTAAAATTAACAACTCAGGGAACAACAGATGTTGGCAAGGATACAGAGAAAGAGGATCTCTTTTGCACTGCTGGTGAGAATGCAGTATGGTGCAGCCACTCTGGAAAACAGTATGGAGGTCCCTCAAAAAACTAAAAATACAACTACCTAGGACCCAGCAGTCACACTACTAGGTATTTATCCAAGGGATATAGGTGTGCTGTTTCAAAGGGGCACATGCACTCCAATGTTTATAGCAGTGCTATCGACAATAACTGAAGTATGGAAAGAGCCCAAATGTCCACCAACAGATGAATGGATAACGAAGATGTGGTGGTAATAACAGAAAATGTCAAGTCTGAATTTTGAGCAATGTAGGAGATTTTATTTATCAAAAATGGCCAAACATATATATCCCATCCCATTTGCTCTTCCTACAATGTGATGCTGATGCTCCTGTACTGAGAGACAGGATCTATATGTTCTCTCCCATTGAACGAAGACAGATCTTTGTAACTAACTCAACCAAGACAGTAAGGCAGATGCAACACTATGTAAATTCTGGAGCTAGATCTTAAAATCAATACAGCTTCTGTCTGACTCTCCGGGTGGTCATCCTTGGAGACTCAAGCTATGAGAAAACTCAAACTAGCTTACATACTAGTGGTGTATTGGATGTGGCCAGTTGATATTGGCTTACTTACTAGAGGCAACTATTAAATCTTTAAGAATTTTGTGAACCAGTTGTCAAACACAGCCATTATTACAAATTAGATTATATAAACTTACAATTAAATAAATTATATTAAAAATAAAGATAATAAATACTCAAACCTCATCATCTTTTAAAACTGTTACTATCCTTCACTATTAACTATGTTCTAAAGGTTATTAATGTCTGTCGTCTCCCAGTAGTAGAAATACTATACAATAATGTGCTACTGCTACCGAGCACTCCTTTCTAACTCTAGAAAATCAAACCTTAAGAAAAGAACTACTCTAAATCTTCTCTTCCAAAATTTAAAAGCAATTCTTGGGGCGCCTGGGTGGCGCAGTCGGTTAAGTGTCCGACTTCAGCCAGGTCACGATCTCGCGGTCCGTGAGTTCGAGCCCTGCGTCAGGCTCTGGGCTGATGGCTCGGAGCCTGGAGCCTGTTTCCGATTCTGTGTCTCCCTCTCTCTCTGCCCCTCCCCCGTTCATGCTCTGTCTCTCTCTGTCCCAAAAATAAATAAACGTTGAAAAAAAAAATAAATAAAAAAAAAATAAAAGCAATTCTTAAAAAGATCAAACAAATCCACGAAGAATTTAACTGCTTGCAAGAACAATATCCAACGTTCGTTAAAGAAACACAAAACCTAACATGTAATTAACAGAGTCCAAAGTATCTGTGATCCAAACAATTTCTAGACATGAAAAAAGAAGGAAACAACAGTCAAGGGTTAAGACCCAAAAATGACAGAGATGACAGAATTACCATATGGAGACATGATATTATAAATATATTCCACATAATCAAAAAAGTAAAGAAAAAAAACAAGAACAAAATAAATTAAAAAAAAAATAAAGAACAAAAGGGAAGTTTTGTTTTTTTTAATTTGTTTTTTGTTTTGTGGGTTTTTTTGTTTTTTTGTTTTTGTTGTGTTTTTTTTTTTTGGTAACAGCTCTACTGAGATATAATTCACATACACAAACAGGAGTGTTTTTTAAAAGAAGTAGAAATTCTAAGGGTGAAAAGTATAATATCTGAAACGAATATTTCACTGAACGAGATTTATGGCAAATTAGACACCACAGAAGATTACTGAATTTGAAAACACAGCAGGAGAACTGATCGAAAATGAAGCACAAGGTCTAATAAGACTGGAAACCAAGTGGAAGAGCTTGACTGGTAGATGTTCCTTTCCCTTTTTCCCGAGCGCCATTTTTAACAAGTAGCAAAGGTCTTATTTCAAAACATCCTAAGTCGACTGCCTTACTGACAACAGAAAGAGTATTATCAGATTTATCTTTCTCTTTAAGCATACCTTCCCATCTCTATAGTTCTTTCATACTAAGGCTTTCATGCTGACCCCAAATCCAAATTTTACCTTCTGAGGAAGGATAGATACCTTTATGCTGACCCACTAAAATGAGACTTTTTCGGCTTTTATCTCATTCTCTACCTCATTTTGAGGGATAATAAAGAAATAAGCATTTTTTGTCATCTCATAACAAGCTCTCTGAGGCCAAAAACTAAAGAAACATTGCTCAGCCATCTATAAATCCAACACCACCCCCAGAAGTACACGAGCTCAAGAATGGTGGTTTTATCCAAAGACTTTTAGCATACAGAAAGAACACTGCCATGCTAAAAAAGCACAGGGTAGGGGCGCCTGGGTGGCGCAGTCGGTTAAGCGTCTGACTTCAGCCAGGTCACGATCTCACGGTCCGTGAGTTCGAGCCCCGAGTCCGGCTCTGGGCTGATGGCTCAGAGCCTGGAGCCTGTTTCCGATTCTGTGTCTCCCTCTCTCTCTGCCCCTCCCCCGTTCATGCTCTGTCTCTCTCTGTCCCAAAAATAAATAAAAAACGTTGAAAAAAAATTTTTTTTTAAAAAATAAAAAAAAATAAAAAAGCACAGGGTAGATTTACATGTCCTTGACATTGAAAACTGTTTGAAGTGTTCTGTTAAGTGGAAAATGATAGCTGTAAATTAGTACATACAGTATAATACAATTTATAAAATACAGTTGACCCTTAAACAACATGGTTTGAACTACACAGGTCCACTTACTGGGGACTTTTTTCAATAAATAACAGTACACTACTGTAAATATATTTTCTCCTATGATTTTCTTAATAACATTTTGTTTCCTCTGACTTACTTTGGTCTAAAAATACAGCATATAATATACATAACATACAAAATATGTGTTACCATAAGGCCTCACTAAAAGGGAGTGACTATAGTGTCCTTTCATGGTCTACCTTGTACATTTCTATGTTTGAAATTTTTATAAAACTTTTAAAATCAGGACAGAGGCGCCTGGGTGGCTTAGTCGATTAAGCATCCAACTCTTGATTTCAGCTCAGGTCATGATCTCATGGTCGTGGGATCAAGTCCCACATCAGGCTCTGCGCTGGGCATGGAGCCTGCTTGGGATTCTTTCTCGCTCACTCTCTCTCTTTCTCTCAAAATAAATAAACATTTTTAAAAATCAGGACAAAAAATTAGGTAGGAGAAATAAAAGAGAAAATGGGAAGAACCACAGCAAATTCCAGAATTCCAGCTCTACCTCCACTCCCCCAACCTCCTACTCACACCACCACATATGGAGGGGCCGCGCTACTCAAGTGCAATGGAGATCTTTTTTCCACAAAAGGAAAAAATGGCACAACTCTCCAATAACCTCCTCTGCTCTTTGGAGAATACAGTGTCAGTGTGATGACTCCTGAGAATGAAAACTCCTCGCCCCAAGACTCACCAACATTCCCAGACATTACTGAATCACTCCCTCCTTCCTTTTCTTGGACTTTCTTTGCTTTCTTTTGAACAGGCCCATCATTCTCCAGTGGTCTCTTTTTACTTCTGCCGATTTCCACAACCTATATTGGAAAGTGATGTGTTATGTCTAATCTCAAAACTTGATGTATGCAAAATAATTTAAACCTTACTTCTGAATGACAAGGTCTTTGCCTTCCATTCTTCACAGAATCAAATACTTTCAGCTCTAGAAAGAACTGTGGGTGAACTGTCTTTACCATCATGAAAGACAATGTAAAGACTGGCAGGTCATGAACCTCAGCACCTCAAGCCCTGCTACAATTAATTAGAACTAAGACTGATAGCTTTATGTACTCAGTCAGCCTTCACCTATCACAGATTATAAAACCTGAATCATCCTACTTACCTATGTTAAATAAAATACCTTTTAAAAAAATATCAATTTAGGAAAGGTGAAATTAAGTAGATAATAAAAGAACACTATCATTTTCGAATTGTGAATTGTAATGTAACTGTTTCATATACAAACTTGGCTTATGTTCACTACCAAAAATACCGTAAGATTATGACCTATGTGCTGGTAGGAAACCTGTCAAAAATTAAGATCTTCACCAAATAACCTCTAAATGTTAGGTATAAAATAAAATCTTGGTGTATTCATGAAAATGTAGACTATCATCAAAAATCAAAGACAGGAGAGGAGCAATCACTCTCTGGAAGAAATATAAATGAAAGGAAGACTATGAAGTAGCTGTCACCCCATCCGTATTAAAACTCGGAGGGTGTGGGCACCTGGGTGGCTCAGTAGGCGCACTGGAGGGGCTCAGGTTATGATCTCATGGGTTTGTGAGTTTGACGAGCCCTGGCAGTGCAGAGCCTACTTAGGATTCTGTCTCCCTCTGTCTCTGCCCCTTTCCCAATTGCTTTCATTCTCTCTCTCAAAATAAATAAAACAACCAAACAAAACAAACTTGGAAGGTGGCTTAAAGCCAGTCTGCAATCCCTTTCCATATTCTCAGTTTAAAAATACTGTACCAGGGAGACCCAGTGAGGGGCTCACCCTGAGGTTTTCCCTAGTGGCAGTGTCCCTGGTAAGAACAAAACAAACTTAACTTACTCAGTTGAAAGGTGGCAAGCAACAGAAAGGAACCAATGAATAACCATTCACATCTGCACCACCTTAAGGAACTTAACCCAAATTGTCTATCAAACTTTACAATCTTACCTATAAGTATAGTCACTGAGGAACTGCACAATATGACTGCCTTTATACCCCAGTCGCTTGAGAATATTAGCACCACTGTTGCACCCTTAAAAACTAGAGATTCAGTGGCAATTTTCTTCCAGTCACCTAACCAAGTACATATAAATAAGGTAAATAAAGCTCCTCTTCAACTTTCAATCCAGATTTTTAAAAAAAAAAAAAGGAGGCAGAATGGAGGTTAAAAGATGTATCCTTTGCCCACAGGCCACTACCCTCATCAGAATGGAAGTCAGGAGCCCTCTGTTCCTCTCTCAGGTCTGCCATTAAGAACTTGTGTGATCTTGGCCTCGAGTCTATTACTCCAAGTGGAAAGTACAATCTTTGAACTACATTTTTAAAGGAGACCAGCCGGGCTTTTCCCGCCTTCTCCCTTTTGAGCCCCGCCCCTATATCATCGGGCCGGCTCATCTCGTCGATTCTCGCGTACTGCTCCCATCTCCTCCTGCTCCACCCACGAGCACCGTCCCCGCCCATCTAGTCCCGCCCCATCTACCCCGCTGGCCCCGCCACGTCCTAGACCGAACCCACCACGTGTGGCGGCAACTGAGGCGGGAGAGTGGACGCTAGGGGCGCTGCGGAATCAGAGTCAGGGCCGGCCTTCGGGACTGCACCCGTGGGGGACGTAGTGGATTTCAGGTTTCCCGTAGACTGGAAGAATCTGCTCAAAACCTCTTGCCTTGCAGGAGCTGGGCCGGCGGCAGCGGCGCGACTAGAGGCAGGCTTCCGACCCGACATCGCAGCGCACAGATTGACGCCACTGGGGCAGGGCCCAGGCGGGAGCGCGAGCACGCCACCGCAGCTCCCCTAGTCTGCGTGCGCGAGCACGTCACGACCCTGCCGTGCGCCGTGGCAGGGGGCGGGGTCTCGGCTGCACAAATAGGACCGAGGGGGCGGGATGGCTGCAATTTCGCGCCAAGCTCGGCAGGGATTCCCAGGGTCGTGAGCAAGCGGTGTGGTGTCCACAGCGGCTGTCATGGTTCGTCCGCTAAACTGTATCGTCGCTGTGTCCCAGAACATGGGCATCGGCAAGAACGGGGACCTGCCCTGGCCGCCGCTCAGGTACCTACGGGCCCGGAGCTGGATTGGGTGTTGGGGGACGGGGAGAACTGGCGCGGGTTGCTTTTGATCGCGGCACCAGGGAGGGGCCTAACAGACGCTCTCGGTTGGGAGGATGGGATCGGACTTTTCACCTGAGCAGGCAAGAGCTGGGCCAGGGCTTCTTTCCGCCATCTGGAGCCGGCCGGCCAAGTTCTCGATTTCCGTCCTGCTCCTGTTGCCCGGCGAGGGCTTTTCCCCACCCCCCCCCATCGCCCCCCACTGCCCCCACCCCCCCCCCCAGCGCAGCGTCTGTCGGAGGGTTACGGCTTGAGCCTATCAGATAATGTTCTGAGTAACCCTGTTTGTCTAATTTATAGGAATGAATTCAAGTATTTCCAAAGGATGACCACAACCTCATCCGTAGAAGGTAATGTGGGATTTTTAAGTGATTGAGGTTTGGGAAACATCTTGCTTGAGTAAGCTTATCAGTGCAAATTTTACTTAAATAAAAAGTTTTCCATGTTAATCTGGGACCTTTTATCTTACCAGTGATTTATACGCAGTTCCCAAGGTTTGTCACGTTTTTTAAAAAAAAGTTACTTGAAATTTTATGTGGGCACGTGTAAATTGAGGTACTGGGCAGAATTAGCAGCTAGGTACAGGCTTTAGTGAAAGAGCAGGGAAGGAGACCAGAGGAGGCCTTTGGCATAGCTGCTAAAAGCGATGGTAGGGCCTGGAAGGCAGTGAAGAAGATAAAAGTAAAAAAACAACAACAAAAAGAAACAGTTCCATGAACTCGATGGGGAGATCAGAAAGGTGAAGGTGATGCAGGAAAGAATCAAGGATGAACTCTCAGATCTTCAGTTTGAGAGTGTGGGTGACATGGAGAATAAAGAAGTGGAGAAGAGTGTGCAGGTGTAATGATAATTTTGAGGTTTGAGGAATTTGTGGGATCTCCAGGATAATTTCAGGTACAGCAAAGTGGGTGAATTGAGCCACTGGAGAGGACAACCATGGAAGAAAATATAGTGGTGAGATGCCCGTTGAAAACCTAAGAGAGACGTATTTGGTCATAGGAGAAGAAATAGTAGAGTAAAAGACACACAGTCAGTCGGAAAGCAGATGCAGCATAACTTTAACAGGACAGGTACAAGGTCCTTGGATCTTGCACTTGGGTCACCGGTGGAGACAAGATAGCAGGAGCTTGAAGCTAAAGAATTGACATGAACCACTCTAGAATCCAGTGTATGATCTAGTAATAGGAAAAGCATCCAACACCTGGCCTATTCACTTGCTTTCAGTAAACACAGTGTTTCTTTGATGAGTGGATGAAAGGATACCAAGGTTGACTTAGCTTTTTGTTCTTTTTTTCTTTTTCTTTCTTTTTTTAAAATTTTTTTCCAATATCTTCCTATGCTCTTCACTCATTATCTCCACCTTTGTTGTTAGGCCAAGTCTGTACCATTTCTCATCAGAATTCCTCACCTTTTGGCTCTGTTATTTTTGATCATTGATATCTCCTTATTAACACTTAAAGCTCTGTCCTTGAAAATGCAGTGCATATTCTACAGGGGGCACCATGAATTATTGGGGTTTTAATTCTTAGAGGAAAAAAATTTGTCTCCACATTTGGAGGTGATAATTTGGTTATGAGTAATGATGTAAAATACAGAAAAATGCATAGTGTGCTTGTGTTTTGTAAATGTTAGTATTTTTGTTTAAAGAAATTCAGACTAATGATGATTCTTTAAAACAGACATGTGTACTTCTTTTGATAGCCTGCCAGAACATACCCAGAGTTATAGAAATGTGTGTATTCCTTTGATCCAGATATCTGACTCCCAAGATTTTTCTTCCACGTACTTATATGAAAAATGGAAGTTATGTGTATAAAGTTTCTATAGAAGCATTTTACTTAAAAAATAGAGGCACAATTGAAAGCATTTTGGCTTTTTAATTGAGTGGAACACTAAACAGCTATCTTTAAAAGTATGGCTACTAATATAAATACAAAGTATACAAATGAATAATACTATTACATCAAACAGTTAAACAGTACTTACTAGATGTTCTAAATCCTCAATCCCCACAATAACCCTAGAACTAGGAACTACTGTTATCTCCATTAACATAAGGCACAGAAGATTCATGACTTGCCTAGTAGATGACTTGAATACATTCAGTTTCAGCACTTTGCCCCAGAATCTTGGCTCTTCACTATTATACATAATTGCAATTGATTAAAACTAAATATTGGATATAAATCAGATAACACCAAAGAGAAAAATAGTATATTTAGGAAATGGGTGATAAATGTCAATTTTGTAAGCCTGTTTTAAGTTTTAATTTTTAAAGCAGAGCCACTAGGTGTCACTGTGACAGTCCTATCTCTGCACATATAAATGAATATATGAAAATATAAATGTATACTCCCAGAATATACTTATTTTTATGTGATTTTCTAGGTAAACAGAATTTGGTGATTATGGGTAGAAAGACATGGTTCTCTATTCCAGAGAAGAATCGACCTTTAAAGGACAGAATTAATATAGTTCTCAGTAGAGACCTCAAGTAAGTATTATCACAAATTCACCACAAGAAAATCATGTCCCATTTCTTATGATAGAGGTCTGTGTATGACAAAACAAAATTGTATAAATATAGCGCTATTGATCACGCTGTTTAATGTCATAAAGGTGACTACAGAAAATGAATAAGCAGTTATTTATGCCACATGACAATAATTTCACTCTGCTACTTAAGTGATTGATTTCACCACTCTGAAAAGTTACATTAAATCTCACTGGGGTAACAGCTTTGCCAGTTTCCTTGAACTGTTACTCAATAGGCTCAATTATCATGTATACAATACAGTTAATAACTTTTTTCTAGTTTCACATATGTTTTGGGGTTTACCAAGATTAAGTGGTTTATCCCCTCTCCATACCCTGCCCTGGATACAGTAAGATAGAAATTTTAGGATGGGCTAAAAATCAGTCATAACCTTGTACCCGATTATTCCTAGTTTACCACAACACCCAAATAATATTTTGTACTTGTATTCTTTATGCAATGTCTACAGGTGAAAAAAATGAAAGTATTGGAATTGACCTAGGGATCCTGAAGAAAGAGAAGTGTCTCCAGTTGGCTTCTGCTAGGAATTTTCCTGTCCTCCAATCTAACATTGGAGTAGATAGTTCCTGATGCCTGGAAATGCCCTGGGGACTTTATTACAAGGAACTGGCCTACACATTTGTGGTGCTGGCTAGGCAAGTCCAAAACTCTGTAGGGCACACCATCAGAAAGGGCATGCTGGAACTCTTCAGCAGGGTCTGAAACTGCTATCTGCAGGTGAAATTTTTTCTTCAGGGAAGCTGGAGGAGCTGCTCTTAAGGCCTTTCAACTGATTCAATCCTGCCTACCCAGATTGAAGTCGATTTATCAACTTTAATCACTTCTACAAAATACCTTTACAGTAATACTTAGATTAGTGTCTCAATAACCAAGGACTATAGCCCAGCCAAGTGAACACATCAAAGACCATCACACTATGAGCGGGAAAAAAACATTATACAACTGTAGGCCAAGGGGGTTCAGGCTTATATAGATTTTTTCCCAAATCCCTTCTAGAACGGCACAGGTAAAAACATGAAAGAAAGTATACCAGAATATTTGCATTGATCGCCTTGGATGATGAGGAATAAGTTGATGTGCATCTTGCCATCTGCCTCAGTCTTTATACTGTTCTCTTTATTCTGGTTGCTAGGATATTCTGATTATCTTTTTTACTTGGTAGAATCCAAATTCACAGACTGTATAGCCATTCCCAGAGACTCTTTAGTAACATCTTCTTGAATACTACTCAAGTTTATTTATGGCTAGCTTGAGCTACAACAGATATAAACAAATCTCAGTGGGGGGGATATTCAATTGAGCCAGCAAATCTCCACAAATGATGAGTCTAATTTCTTCTTTATGAACCCCCCCCAACTGTTGTGCATGTAATTGGGTTTGGTTGTTTCTTATATAACATTTGTTGCTATATTTCACTTATTTTTTTTAAGACAGAAAATTTCAGAGTTTTTATTATCAGTTATTCTGAGGAAATAAACATACCAGTTAGGAAAACATTTTAGAGTTTATTTTTTGTGCTTCCTTCTGCTTCCCTACTTGGGGGTCAGTTCCACACATAACCTGGGCATCTGCTGTATGCCATACAGTGCTAGATTCTGAATTAAAGGGGAGAGATTTACCCATGTAATCGCTATTGCTCAGGCAAGCTTTTAGAAATACTCAGTTTTTCACCACCACCCTCCAATGTAAGAAGTTGAATCCTCAAGGATAAATTGAATGGTATATAACTTATAGCTCAATAAAGTAATTTTTTAAGGCTTTGGAACCAAAAATTAAATAAATTTTACCACAGTGCTATAGCTTTGACAGCATCTTTAGTAAATTCAAAATTTCCTTCATGATATAAGTTGTTGTAAATTGTTTTCAACTCATGAAAGCTATTTGACATCTCATAGTATAATAATTTTTTATGGTCTGTCATATTCTCCACAGTGATTAAAGCTTTCTCTCTTCTGTCCTCACTATTCACACACTTGGTACAGCAAAGAGTTACCAACCTGGCTTCTAATACCTGGTCTGGTACCTATTAACTTGATGCCTTGCTGAATGACAGTTTCCTTATCTACTAAATGGGGTTAATAATGAGAACTTCTTAGGGTGATTTTGAGGATTAATTGAAATTTTTTATGTTAAGTTTATGGCACACAGAAAGTACCCTATCAATATCAGATCCTACTGTCCCAGCTTTTCTATTTTGGCAGAATTACCTTTGGTCTCTAATAGAAAATATTCACGGGAGCACAATGAGCAGGTTTGTGATCTCATTTTTTGCCCTAATCTATCACTTTGTTCTTCCTTCCCACAGTCTTGAGTCAAAAATCCCCTCCTGTCAACCAGAATCCTCCGTCTGCCCCCACCACTTTATCCTAGACTCCCGTTTTCTCCTGGTCTCAAGACCTTGCTCTGTTGTGCTACCCTTTACTGTTTTAAACCTCACTACATACTACTTCTACCTTCAACTTTCTTGGAGCTTTCTTGTGTTAAATAAATAACTTCTGTAACTTCACTATAAACCTCAGTATCCTCTATGGTCATCCATCACTTCTGTGTCTTGCACATGTTTTTATCACCTTTGAGACTGTCAGCTAAGGGATCATTCTCCAAGGAGTATTCTCCTTCATCACCCACCCAGATGATGTACCACCTCTGCCTACCTGGCATCCTTCACACATCCCCATCGCATATCCTTTTCATATTATGGCCACTGCTGAGATATAGCTCTGCCTGCCACTGGTATAGAGAATGCTTTTTCTTTCTATCTCTATTCCCAGCACTTAATATGTCCCCTAGCAAAGCAGGGGTTCAGAAATTTTTACAGAATGGATGGTCTTTAGGTGATTTATAAAAATAGGATGATCCCACATAATATCACTTTGTAACCTGTCTTTTTTTCCCCATTTGATATATGGAAAGATTAATTTCTATGAATATTTTTAGTGGCTACATAGTATTCGATTATGAGGATGGAGCATGCTTGAACCAATTTTAATTTTAGTTGGAAATTCTGTTTCAGAGACTGAGTTTGAAAGGTCTTAAATTGAACATATTTTTGAATTCTGGTTAAGATATGATTCTAGCCTAGGGTTTTTTGTTTTTTAAATGCTTTCCCAACAGTCTAGGAAATTGAGCCAGAATTCCATCTGCCACATCATCTTTCACATCAGGCACAGTAAGAAAAGATAATGTTTATATGGTACCCTGAGGTAATCAAATGAGGCTGCTCAAGGCCAGAGGACACTGGTCTTAAGGCTCTGCTAAACTAGGCCACACCATCCTGAGGTCTGAGGGGACGAGAATTTGACACCTTTGTAGCCTATGGCCACCAGTCGAATCTCTTGTCTATTTAGGGAGTTGTAACACACAGACTCCCAATGTCAGGCTGCTGGAGTTCAAATCTCAGGTCCACCATTTCCTAGATCTATAACCACTGGCCACTGAATCCTTCAGCCTCAATATCATCTATAAAAAGGAATAAAAGTACTTACATAGGACTGCTAGTCTGATGCATATAAAGTACTACCTGTTCCCACTACTTGGGAGAGCAAATGGGTCCTCAAATGTTAGATCTTTCTAATGTAACTATCCAGGTAAAAAGCAGCCTCTCTGGAGAAGGGAGAAGGATGGAAGTATCACTGTGTGCCTACTGTTTTGCATTATCTCTTAGTCCTCATGCCAGCCCTCTTCAGGAGCTAAGATTCTAAGTTTGAAACAAGATATCAAAGATGTCCACATGCTTGACTACATATGGAACCACATACCAACTCTCTTGTCAGGGAATGCAATCTCTCTTAGTCTGAGATAAATAGAGGAAGGAAAGTGGGCAATGAAATAAGTCACAGTATTGAGTGTTTGCTATATACTATTCACTGTGTTCCTAGGATTTGTGCTTTAACACAGTGAACACAGTGGCCTAATTAGTTCAAACATTAGCTTAACTTTTTGCTTATATTTTTATACCCATCTTGGGTCAAGTGTTTCAAACATTCCTAAACTGCTAAGGAATAACATTTTGCAGAAGCATTTCCTCCATGTCTTTATGATAATTAAAATCTGAAACAAATCCTTAATCTAGTCTTTGTTTTCCTTTAACAGACTCATTACAAAAGGGCAAAAAAGTAGTCTTCACCTTAAGCCCTGGAAGCATTTCAAGCCATTGTTCCACAATCTACACAGAATGATTGCCCCCTTTCTTTGAATCCACGCCAAACATTTATACCACCTTCTAAATTATTTTGCTACAACCCACCAATTTCTAGGACACCTGTTCAAATGCTCCTCTTATGTCAGATCCTAAGTCACTATGTCAGATCCTAAACCACCATTTTTCATTCTTCCCTGACACCTGTCATCATTTCTGACTTCAGCATCCTCAGTTACTAAAACCACCTGGACTCTGTTTGTCATTCTAGACTTTAGCTAGACTACCTTCTCCCCAAGCTCAAATCTAGACTCAGTTCTCCCCCTACACAGCCTTGTCCAGCCTACTCGCTGCAGCCTCCCTGACACCTTAGAGACTTCCTTGGCTCATTTAACCTCACCCTGGTGTGCGAGTCTTTTTTCAGCTTTTAGTCAAAATACATTCTTTGTGCTATCTTACTCCTTTAGAGATGACAAAGGGTGAAATAAGTAAAATATCTATGAAGGAGGTGAGGGAGGAGGCAGTGAAGAGAATTAATAATCTCCATTAGCTGTTGATTAATCATTGTTACAAGCACTAGTTCAAAGGCAGTTACATAATTTTTTAAAGCATCACTCTAAGAACTTGACTTTGAATTATAATTTCTGTTCTCTAATTACAATGAAAGTCAAATTCTATGTTTCTTCAATTATAAAGGGAATTATCGCTCTCCACCTGCCCCCCCCCCCAGGAAAAAATAAACAGTTGTGGAGATAGGGAGAAATTAAACTGAAGATGTAACACTGAAATTAATTCTTTCTCCTTTGGATTTTAATTTAAAAAATATACATGCTTATTAATATTTCATCCACTTCTATATTTGAAACATGAAAAGTCTTTTACTCCCCATTCATCACATATTAACAGTTTGAATATCATTCCAAACTACAGTCGTTCAAACATACTACTCTCTCTCCAACATTTTTTATGAATCTTTCAAACATAAAGAACCTTAAACACCTGTATACCTAACCCATAGATTCCACCATTAACAATTTATTATGCTTGTTTTACCATCCATCCATGCATCCATTGGTCTTTTTTTTTTAAGCATTTCAGAGTAACATGGAAACATCAGTATGTTTTCCCTTAAATACTTCAGCATATGTATCATTAACTAGAGTTCAATATTTCTTTACAATTTTTTTTTTAAGTTTATTTATTTTGAAAGAGAGCCAACACGCAAGCACACCCACACACAAGTTTGGGAGGGGCAGAGAGAGTGAGAGCAAGAATCCCAAGCTGACAGCGCAGAGCCCAATGCTGGGCTTCATTTCAGGAATCCTGAGATCATGACATAAGCTGAAATCAAGAGTCAGACGCTTAACTAACTGAGCCTCCCAGGTGCCCCATCTTTTGAGATAAATATTACATACAATGAAATGTACAAGTCTTAAATGTACTTTTGCTAAATTTTGACAAATGTATGCACCTATGTAACCCCGTATCAAAGATGGAGAATTTTACCATGACCCCTCCTAAGTTCCCTTATGCCTCTTCCCAGTGAATCTTTACCCCATCCCTCCAGAGGCCACTACTCTTCTGATTTTTTTCAACCACAAATATCACAAGATACCAGAAGTGTTTCTGTTTTTTGATTCATTGTGGACCGTACATACACAAATATGGTTTGAATTATTGGTCATAGGCCATATTGATGTTAAGTGTTTATTATTGAAAGAATTCATATTTATGATGATTTTGGTTTTATAATTACTTATTCCAATTCAGATTACTTGACTGGTATGAATGGGTTTTATAGACATTATTTGTAATTTTTTTAAATTCAGGGAACCTCCACAAGGAGCTCATTTTCTTGCCAAAAGTCTGGATGATGCCTTAGAACTTACTGAGCAACCAGAATTAGCACATAAAGTGGACATGGTTTGGGTAGTGGGAGGCAGTTCTGTTTATAAGGTAAGTAAAATCATAAAGAAATGTTCTACCCCACTTTCCTTCAGATTCCCTGCCATCTGAACTTTTAAACAGTTAGGCCATGAGCAAAGGAAGTACATTATCCCTACTGTAAACTAGACACATTGTCAATTTGATTTATTCGTTTTAGATACTATCATGAAAAGTAAATAAAAATATAAAAGCGAGTTTTTAAGCCTGTTCCAGTTGATTTTCAATTCCAAATAGTTGATGTTTCCAATTTAAAAATATTCTAGGGGCTCCTGGGTAGCTCAGTTGGCTAAGCAACCAACTTCGGATTGGGTCATGATCTCACGGTTCATGGGTTCAAGCCCTGTGTCAGGCTCTCTGCCTACAGCTGGAGCCTGGAGCCTGCTTCAGATTCTGTGTCTCCCTCTCTTTGCCCCTTCCCCACCCTGTCTCTCCCTCTCTCAAAATAAATAAACACTAAAAAAAATGATAAAAACATTCTAAATCCTTCCCTTAGAATTGTACTTGCATTGGGGCGCCTGGTTGGCTCAGTCGGTTAAGTGTCCGACTTCGGCTCAGGTCATGATCTCGCGGTCTGTGGGTTCGAGCCCCATGTCGGGCTCTGTGCTGACAGCTCAGAGCCTGGAGCCTATTTCAGATTCTGTGTCTCCCTCTCTCTCTGACCCTCCCCTGTTCATGCTGTCTCTCTCTCTGTCTCAAAAATAAATAAATGTTAAAAAAAAATTTTTTTAATAAAAAAAAAAAGAATTGTACTTGCATTGCACTGTTTTCTACTCCCTAGATGTGCCCTGATATACTGAATTCTCCCCTTTTTCCAAGAATATATAGGTCCTTACTGAGAAAGGGATGGGGCTCTCAGTTACTATACACTGACTAAATGTATATGAATTTGTTAAAAGAAAACTTAACAATTTTGTATAATATGAAAGCATAGGAAAACTATTACATGTTTCATAATAACAGAAAAAATGAGTAAAAGAGAAAAGAGTCCTTATTTTTTTTTTTCCCCCAATCTTGAGGTCTGTTTTTTTTTTTTTTTTTTTTTTTTTTTTTTTCACTTATGCCAGGAATTCATAGGGAAGGGGTTCCAACAGTTCAGGCTCTTTTCCATTGGTTCTCCCAAAATGTACTTCTCTGGGTGGAGCAGGCTGGCTTTTCAGTTGAACCCATGTACCTTTCTCTTTGGCTTCCTTCTTTTTCAGATCATTTTCTTTTACACACTTCAGGAAGCTATCTCGGCTCTTTTGAGTGCATTTGCTCAATACATACATTAACTCTCCTGGCAAAAATCTGCCCTTGTTTGTTTACAGCAATGCAAGTAGCATGCTGGGTAACATTGTAGACTCTTCCAGTTTTGCAGTGGTAACATTTGTGAAACATTTCTTGTTGAACAGTGCCCATTCCCTTGATGTCCAAAATAAACCTTTCTTGTAGATTCACAGGTATGTGGCCAAGGGAACAACTCCATGTTTCCTAGAACACCTAGAGCACATTCAGCAGGTGCCTCTCCTCTTTCCCTTGGTGAATTACTGGAAGATGGAGGCTCCGGCTGAAAACTTCATTTTTTTTTTAATTTAATTTAATTTTATTTTATTTTATTTTATTTTATTTTATTTTATTTTATTTTATTTTATTTTATTTTATTTTTTAATGTTTATTTACTTTTGAGAGAGAGAGAGAGAGAGAGAGAGAATCTGAAGCAGGCTCCAGGCTCCGAGCTGTCAGCACAGAGCCTGACACGGGGCTCAAACTCAAAAATTGCAAGTTCATGACCTGAGCGGAAGTCTGATGATCAACCGGCTGAGCCACGCAGGCACCCCATAAGATTTTATTTTTTTAAGTAATCGCTATACCCAACATGGTGCTTAAACCCACAACCCTCACATCAGGAGTGTCACATTCCACAGACTGAGACAGCCAGGTGCTCCAAAATATTTCTTCTTTTGAATACCAAATGACTTTCAGCTTTCAAAATTTTTGAGGATAATAAATAGAATTTTTGGACTCTTAAAACACTAATAAAAAATTAAAGTTTATGGGAAGGAAAAAAGCCAGCCCCTACACTTTGGTGTCTTGTTATAACATATATACACTGAATTTGTTTTAAAAGAAAAGATATACCAGGATCCCAGACCTGTTTCTACAACCTTTGGTTTGCTTTATTTGTTTTATGAGGAAATGGACATTTTCCTTTGATCTTTCAGCCAAGCATGAATTTTTAGGAAAACAAGTCATTTCTTTATTTTGTTCAATATGCATTTTGAATGATTTAATACCACATTCACTTGAAAATCTACTTTTTATAAATATTTATTTATTTTTTTTACATTTATTCATTTTTGAAAAACAGTGAGACAAAGTGTGAGCAGGGGAGGAGCAGAGCGAGAGGGAGACACAGAATCCGAAGCAGGCTCCAGGCTCTGAGCTGTCAGCACAGAGCCTGACGCCGGGCTCGAACTCACAGACCGCGAGATCATGACCTGAGCTGAAGCCGGAACGCTCAACTGACTGAGCCACCCAGGCGCCCCTATTTTTTATAAATATTTAAATATATAATTTGATGTATTTATATGTACATAAATTATAAGGAAGTAGAATCTCCAACTGGTAATTTTGTATTATGCACCTGCCTCTCATCACCATAACTTGTAGAACTTTTAGGCTCATCTTCCCTGGGGCCAGCCTGTTTTTGTAAACACAGTTTCATTGGAACACAGCCATGCCCATTGGTTTAGTATCGTCTACAGCTGCTGTTGCCCACAAAGGAAAGAAGGAAACCACAAGGTCCACAAAGCCTAAAGTATTTACATATGACCCTTTACAGAAAACGTTGTGCCATATAGTATTTCCTTGGATACAGACTTTCAGATGTTGCTGTGGTTCGTCCTATTCAGTTTTTCGAATTTTTGATAACATTAAGAATTGGTAGGATATTTATTTGATTGGGGCAAGAGAATAAATGATTTTATATTTGCTGTAGTAAAAAGCCAAAAATAAAAAGTAACATTTGCTCTATGCCCTTATTTGGAATTTCAAGGATAACACACACTTCAAATTTTATATTTTTCTCTTCCATAAGTTATTTGAAAATCAAGGGTTATTACTTTCTTGGAGATGCAATTAGGACTCATGACTTTTTATTAGAGTTTTAAGAAATTCATTCAAGTGCAGTTTTTTCTATAGAAACTATCAACAGTAGCATAGGCTATAGTTAGAAAAGTCATTAACAATATAAGGCCAATACAATCATTAGCAACAGAGGCTAAGAAAGTAAATTGCCTGCTAGCATTGTAGCTATCTCCTAAGAAATGGAAGCGTTATTAAATTCTGTGTAAATGTACTAATTAAGTATGCCCTTGGGATTTTTAGTAATCAAAATCTCATAAAATTATATACTATCTTATCCATATATATACATATGCAAATTTTTCTGTGGAGAGCAACTAGATAATTTAGGGTTCTTAATTCTTAAACAACCACCAAAGAAAGAAGATAATACTGAATGCTTAAATGAAAAAAGAATTCATGTAAGCAAACTAGAGGCCAGAATATATTTAAACTCACTCTCATAATTAGTGATAATTATTAGTGCCATTCTCAAAATAACTAAGACATACTTTGCAGGACCCCAAACTTAATAATAGGATATTTAAATAGCATGCTTTGGAGGTGACAAGTTATGGAGCATGTCTCTTAATACCAGGTACAAACTTGACTATGTAATTAAAACAAACAAATCTTAAGAGTTTCTGTTTCTTTTGACAGATAAATAAATTGATGCCTCTTGTGTTTTTTCAAAGGAAGCCATGAACAGGCCAGGACACGTTAGACTATTTGTGACAAGGATTATGCAGGAGTTTGAAAGTGACACATTTTTTCCAGAAATTGATTTGGAGAAATATAAACTTCTCCCAGAGTAAGTAAAATGTTATTAATTTGTCTGAAGTACTTTTGGATTTCCTGCTTAAGAATCAGAGAAACAGTTTATCTCTTCATATTGAATTTGGAGTAGTAATGTGTTCTGCAGACAAAAACTAGGAATTTTGAGGGGCACCTGGGTGGCCCAGTCGGTTAAGCATCCGACTTCAGCTCAGGTCACGATCTCACAGTCTGTGAGTTTGAGCCCTGCAGTGGGCTCTGGGCTGATGGCTCAGAGCCTGGACGGAGCCTGCTTCCGATTCTGTGTCTCCTTCTCTCTCTGCCCCTCCCCCGTTCATGCTCTGTCTCTCTCTGTCTCAAAAATAAATAAACATTAAAAAATTAAAAAAAAAAAAAAACCCAGGAATTTTGGGAAATCTGCTTTAACAAACTTGGGATGTTTAAGTTTTAATAATTTGACTGAAATCTAGAGAGTAGTCATTAGCTCATTCTATGAGGTCTCTGCTTAGCATCAGACACTGTCTTAGGCACTGGGGAAGCAGTGCTTACCAAGAAGATGTCACTGCTAAGATTAGAGTATTTGTAGTAGAAAAGGAGAGTAGTAAATGAAAGGTAAACATTAAGAGAGTTGCTATATGGAGAACTGAAATATGGTGATGTGGTAAATACCATATTGTCTGAGAAGTCCTCTCTGAAGAGGTGGTGTCTACGCTGAGATCTAAATGTCAAGAAGCCAACCATGCAAAGAGAAGAGCATTCCAGAAACCAGAGAAATAGCTCGCGTAGAGACCAGAGAGCAGGAACAAGCTTGGTTGTGCTCCCTGACCCTGAGCAGGGACTGACTACTCTGAACATTATAAGCAAGGGGGAGGCCAGAGGGGTCAGACCAGACACAAGTTTAGAGGGTTTGAAGAGAGGGTGACATTGTTCCAGCTGTTTGTGGAGAACAGAAGGGACAAGAGTGAAGCTGGGAGACCAGTTAGCTGCAGGAGTTGAGGTGAAAGAACAAGGGACTTGGATAGCAGTGGTGGTGATGGAAGAAAAGATGGAGTTAAGATTTCAGCATGAAACTGCCTGATTTTGAAAACTCACAGCATTTTAGTTTAAAAGCACTTTTCAGGGGCGCCTGGGTGGCACAGTCGGTTAAGCGTCTGACTTAAGGTCACGATCTCGCGGTCCGTGAGTTCGAGCCCCGCGTCAGGCTCTGGGCTGATGGCTCGGAGCCTGGAGCCTGTTTCCGCTTCTGTGTCTCCCTCTCTCTCTGCCCCTCCCCCGTTCATGCTCTGTCTCTCTCTGTCCCAAAAATAAATTAAAAAATTATAAAAAAATAAAATAAAAAAAATAAATAAAAGCACTTTTCATACTTCAACTTTAAAAAAAAGTTTTTTTAAGTACTTCTCAGCTATTGGCTATGAAGAGTAAAAGTAGAAGATTAATCGTATCAATGCTTTCAGACTAGGTTTTAACACATCCTTCTAATATTAATAAATATTAATAAATACGCTGTATTATATTCAATGATTTTCGTGTTAAACTATTCTAGCATTTCTGGAATAAATCCACTTGGTAGTAATGTGTAGTCCTTTTTATATGTTCCTGGATTTAATTTCCTTATATTTTGTTGAGGATTTTTGCATTTATATTCATAATGGATATTGGTCTGTAGTTTCATTTTTTAATAATGTGTTCACCTTGTTTCGGTGTCAGGAGAGTACCAGCCTCACAGAATGAGTCAGGAAATGGTCTGTTTCCTCTTCTATTTTTTTGGAAGAGTTTGTGAAGGATTGGTATTAGTTCTTACTTATTTTTTTTATTTTTTTAAGTTTATTTATTTATTTTAAGAGAGAGAATGAGGGAAGGGCACAGAAAAGGGATGGGCACAGAAAAGGGATTGAGAGAGAATCCCAAGCAGGCTCTTCACTGAGAGCACAGAGCCCGATGCGGTGCTCAAACCCATGAACTGTGAGATCATGACCTGAGCCGAAACCGAGGGTCGAATACTTAAGTGACTGAGCCACCCAGGCTCCCCAGTTCTTTAAATGTCTTAGAAAATTTTAATAGTGGGAAGCTTCAGATAGGAAATTTCTATCCAAAACCAAATTCCAAGGAAATTGCTCAAAAATGGACATTCTAGACAAGGCTATGAAAGAAAATGGAGTCTTTTTTTTTTTTTTTCCTGTTAACATCATTTGATGGTTGTCTTACTTTGAAGCCTGTACCAACATAGTAACAACCTCCTCAACGGAGAGTGGAGGGAATCCCCTAAGGGGAGATCTGGAGTAGGTCAGTCTTTCCTGAGGTAGAAAAAAGAGAAACCTGGAAAGACAAAGAGAATATACTTTGTCCCTGAAAATCTGTAATGTTGCTCAGTTCTTGAGCTGCATTCTCTCCAAATGTCTGTACACTGGGGAACTTAGAATTGCTCCGTACTGTCCAGAAATGAGCTCTGATTGTCCTCTACTTCCCCTTTTTCTTTTCCCACAGCTACACAGAGTTTAGACCCCCCCATTCTCCCTATTAGTGGCCCTCTTGTAGTGACATAAGTTTCAGTTCAAACAGTTATCTTTTATTAACACCATACTTCCTGGTAATAAAAGCACTAGTAAAATGAAATAAAGATGAGAGGACTATTGTGAAGTGCAAAGGGAATAAAATTAGAATGTGGGTGAAGCCACAAGTGGTAGAAACCTAAAAGCAGAAAAAAAATCTTAACAAAGTTAGGTTTTACTTTGCGTCTGCCTTTTTCCCCCATGGGTCATTGTCTGCATAATTCTTTTTTTTCTTCTTCTTTTTTTTTTGACAGCAGCATTCCAGCCTGTCCTCTAAGGCTGTGCCCTCATTCATCTTACCTGTAAGAAATCTTTCCCATCTCAAACTATTTCACACTAGGCTCCAGCCAAACCAGCAGGCCTAAATGTTTTATACCAGCAGTTTTCTGCTTAATGAGCCCCAAACAGGTTTTTCCTTGTAGTTAACAGCGTTCCATATAACTATGCAAAGAGGATAAAGGCCAGAAGAGGCCTTTGAGGCCGTAGTTGGCTCCAGAGCTGGGACAGATGCCCCTTATCAATGGACAAATTTAAGAAAGTTTTTGATGGGCTAACAGTTCCTCTTCTGTTCCCATTAGTTCCTGACTAGCCAACAGGATCCTTATTCATACTATTTGTATGTCTCCTCCTGAGCCTGTGCTTGCTATAGTCTTCATTTAAATTTAGTTGTGAGTTGTTTCTTATAGATAACTATTTACCTCTTTCTTAGACTTTACATTACATCATCTCAGTATTCTCATGCTTTGTCAGTTCGAATCTTATGTTTCTTCATATCTACTGGATTCCTTACTGCCTGAAGATTCTAGAGGGGGATCTCTATCTGGGTGGTTCATAACAAATAGGAGGCATTTCCACATCCTGTTAGGCTTAAACTCAGAGTTCATATGTGGCTCCTAAGCAGTTTGCTCTTCAGAAAAGTTTGGAATTATGATGGTTGTGGTATTTCTGTCATTATTAAACAGACTGAATATGGGGACGCCTGGGTCGCTTAATCAGTTAAGTGTCTGAGTCTTGATTTCGGCTCAGGTCATGATCTCACAGTGGTGAGATTGAGCCCTGTGTCAGGCTCTGTGCTGGGTGTGGAGTCTGCTTGGGATTCTCTCCCTCCCTCTCTGTGTGTAGGCATGCTCTCTCTCTTGAAAGAATAATAGACTGAATATATGAATATTGTGAAAAGTAAAATTAATCCGAAGCAGAGTTGAATTTCAGTTTCACAGAGCAGATTAACATTAATACCGTGGCTGCTGACTATACCCAGCCAATAACATAGTATTTCTAAGTATTATTTGTGGTTTTAGAAATAATTTTGATATTTTGCTTTTATCTTTTAACTGAGAATCTTGATACTCTTGAGAATTTTACAAACACACAAAAATGTAAATGTTACTTTTTGGTGACTCATTCCAAAGAAACTAAAATTATGGTTAAAAGTTGGCCTCGAAAAATCACTGCTTTAAAAAAAGAAAAATGCTATATTGCTACTAAAACAGTTGAACAGAAACAGCTCAGGAAATGGTTAGTAAATAGAAACATAGATTTTATTTTCTTTATGTGTTATTATACTATTGTTACTTTATACGTTTATGTTTTTTATCAAATGGCATAACCTCTGATTAGTCAACAAAAGGTTAATACCTGTTATTACTCAGCATTGCACTGGGTATCATAAGAGATTTAAATCTTTTCCTATCTTATCCCTGCTACAATGAAATAGAAAAATTAGAAAATTAGAAATTAGAAAATACGGGGTGAAAGAAACTCATAATACTAAAGAATAACATTTATAGAGCACTTAATGTAATGAACTCAGGGCCAGATTATTCATAAGGATGAAGACAACAGAACCAGAGTCAAACACAAGTCTGATCAAAGCAGGTGTTCCTCATCCCCACCTGGAGCACATGGGGGTGCAGCTCGCACAATACTGAGGAAGTACAAGATTTGGGTTGGAGACGAGAGTGGTCAGTACAGTCCTCAGTGGAGGACCTGAGGGGATTTTTTGTTGGTGGTGGGTTTTTCAGTGGGAAAAAAATTTTATTGTAAGAATACAACATGAGACCTCCTCTCAACAAAATTTTAGTTTTCCAATTCAGTGTTGTTAACTGTAGGCACAGCATTGCACAGCACATCTCTGAAACTTAATCATCCTACACAACAAACTTTATTCCCTTTGAACAACTGTGTTTCCCCTTTCCCCCAACACCTGTCAACCACCCTTCTACTCTCTGTTCTTATGAGTCTGACCATTTTAGATAATGCAGTATTTGTCCTTCTGTGACTGGCTTATTTCACTTAGCATAATGACCTCCAGGTTCATCCATGTTGCTGCATATGGCAGGATTTCCTTCTTTTTTGAAGTTGAACAATATTCCATTGTATGTAAATACAGCATTTTTGTTTAACCGTTCATCTGTTGATGGGCATTTAGGTTGCTTAGCTACTGTAAACTAGGCTGCAGTGAACATGGGAGGATATATATTTCTTTGAGGTCCTGATTTGTTATCAAAAACAAAAAACGAGATAACAAGCGTTAGTGTTGGTGAGGATGTAGAGAAACTCTTGTGCACTGTTGGTGGGAATGCAAACTGGTAGCAGCCACTGTGGAAACAGTATGGAGGCTCCTCAAAAAAATTAAAAATAGAACTACCACATGATCTAGCAACTCTGCCTCTTGGTATATACGCAAAGGAGGGCTTGGGTTTTGAATTGGAAGGTGGCGGGAACACAGATCTAAGTGAGAGAAAATTTCAGATAAACAGTGATGTCCGTAAAAGAACTGCCGTGAGGAACACTCTGGGAAATTAGAGCAGGGTGGTGTCCATTGATTAAACAGCAGAATCTTTCACTATACAGGACACATAACTTCAGTTCTGCTCTAAGCAGCTAAAGGTTGTATCTTGTTTTTCATTTGCTCACGCAAGAAATTTGATATCAAGTGTAAGATTTGCAAAATGTTACTACATTTCATACTAGCTGGGTGATAGTGGAAAGGTAAAAGAAACTGCTGACAGTGGCTAGTTTGAGACAGAAGAATTAGGAGTCAGAAGGAAAGGATAAATTGCACTTTTTGTTTCCCAACTTTCTGTACCGTTTGCAAGTTTTTCTTTCTGTTTCCTACACTGTTCCATAGTGTATTTGTATGATACCCAGTTTCACCGTGACTTACCATTGTGAAAAAAAAAAATGAAGATGAAACTTTTATTTACTTTATTGATGCCTTTTGGCTGAGCTATCTCTTTTTAATTGACACAGTATATATCTTTTTTTTAATTGACAAATTATTCCACATATTTTTCTTTTACAGATACCCAGGTGTTCTTTCTGATATCCAGGAGGAGAAAAGCATTAAGTACAAATTTGAAGTATATGAGAAGAACAATTAATGTGAAGGTGTTTTCTGGTTTATTTCAAGTTAGTTGTTCCCCCTCCCCTCCAATTACATATTTTTTAATATTAGAAAAAAAGACTTTTGTGACTTTAGGTCAATGGCTAATTATTTGTAAGCAATGAGATTTTATAAATTAATCTTAAGTAGACTATAGTTAAGATTAGTCTTAACTATTCCATATCAGATAACCATTTATGAAACCTTTTTTGCTATAGCTGTATGATGCCCATCAAGGACCAGCACCTGCCTACAGTAGCATATCTTTCAAAAACCAAAGTTGAGAAAATTCCCCGAGAGCATGAGTTGAAACCAGGACCTATAGAGATAGAACTAGACAGATTTGTCCAAAGGTCAGACATGGATTATAAACAGAAGAGATAGAACTCAGATATTAAAAGAAAATTAAATCAAAATAGAGACTTTGAATTCTGTATGCATTTCATTCACTCTTCTCAAAAAAGGTTCTGTTCACTCAGGCAATCAGTAAGTTGAGGAAACTCTGGTATATTCCATTGGGATAGTAAAGAGGCAGGTAGGACACTGTCTTTTTGAAGGTTAAAAGAAAAGGTCTGAGACCTCTAAAAACTCTGCCTCTGATCTTCTGTGGGATTCCATGGATGTTACAATGATAGAAGAATAAAGTTGTTCTTTACAAAAAAGAGTGATTTAAAACAAGCATATGGCTAAAATTAGAAATTAAAAAGGTAGTGAAATGAAACTAGATAATGCAAGAAACCAAAATTATGAGGTTGGAAACAAAGTTAAACTTCACTGAATTAAAAAGTGAAAATTAAAACATGTTTTCCTACCATGTTAGCAAAGATTTGGATTTGTTAGGTATCCAAAGAAAGGGCATTTTTTGCCTTGTAAATTAATACAACTTTTTTAGAGTTACAATATCAATTAAAATTTAAAATATTCTGGGTTTGGACCCAGAGCTGAGTTTCTACTTCTAAATATTAATCCTGAACAACAAAGAGATAGACCCAAGAGAATTTGTTGCACTGGTTTTTTTCAACTTGGAAACGGATACCTGGGTGGCTCATTCGGGTAAGCATCAGACTCTTGATCTCAACTCAGGTCATGATCTCACAGTTCATGAGATCAAGCCACATCGGATTCTGCACCGACAGCACAGAGCCTGCTTAAGATTCTCTCTCTCCTCTGCACTGCTCACCTTGCCAACTCACACACGTGCACTCTCTCTCTCAAAATAAATTAAAAAAAAAAAACTTAAAAAATAAAACTTGGAAACAGCCCAAATGACAATCAATAAAGAAATAACCAACCAATATGTCTGTAGAATTTAATAATGTCTGTAACAGTTAAAAAGAATGAGGTACTGACAGAAAAATGCCAAAGACTGTTAAATAAGTGAATTGTGTATCATACCTAAAAAATTTACTAATGGTATATAGTACGTGTAGGAAAATGTATGCTGAAACTGTTGACAGTATCAGAGTTGAGCATGTTATTTTATGAATTAGGTATGCCTATTGTAATTAGATTTTTTTAAGTATTATGTGCTTGATTTCATGAACAATTAACATAATAATTTAGCCCCTTATGTTCAGCTGTAAAATTAGAATATAGAAATCAAGAGTATAAAGGAATTTACTAAAATCTTCCAAAGAGGGGGGAAAAAAAAAAACATCACAGACAAGAAAAGGAATCAATACTGCATGAGACTTACAATCCTTAAGAAAACAGTGGAGCTTTCTACAAGGAACATAATCAGCAAACTATTAGTACAGGTATCTAGAATTTTTAGGACTCAGATACTTAGAAAGAAGCAAGCCATCTAGAGAAGAGGAAACCCAAATAGCCAATAAATACATGCAAAGATAAATATTCCCACTGGTAACTGAGGAAATGCAAATTAAAACTGCAGTAAGGTACCATCCCACATACTCAGATGTGGCATTCTCACCAACACTTGACATTGTCAGCCTTTTACCATGTTTTTGGCAATATTTATTCAGGATGAAGAAGCACATACGCTTCGACCTAACAGTTGCACTCATGGATAAATACCAAGAGAAATCCTTCTATGTAGCTATCTAGAAATTTGCAAAAGAATGTAGCAGCAACCCAAAAGGACTAAAGGACTTAAGTCTGGTAACTATTTGGGGACAATATGAGAGGAAAAGTGGGGATAGCTGTCTAACTGCTAAATCCTCATTGACATATCAGGAAATCACTAATATGTAAAGTAACAAATCAAGATGTGATCAATTATTTGAGAAAAAACAGAAGAAACTGTTAAAAGCCATTAATCTGGAGAGTTGGGAGGGTGTGGGGCAGGAGACTGTTCAGGTTTTTTATAAACTTTAAGAGGCTAAAAATAATATACATTAATACATGCATTCATTTGAAAAATGACCAAAATAGTTAACTGGAGGAAAGAAACCAACATGAACATAACTACCAGAAGGAAAAGCTAAGAGGATGAAAATGCTTGCCAATGAAAAGGACATTGGAGGTTGGGGGGAGAGAGCAGGAGACTACTGTTTTCACTGCAAGACTTTTGGGATCTTGATTTTATTTAACCATTTTCATGTATTTAGTAAAAATTCTTCCTTAATAAGTTGCTAGTTTGTAAGTGCTGACCTCCTGATACTCCTTGAACACCTCACATAAAATTTCAGACTCTTAATGGCAATTTATCCCCAGAGTCCGCTTAAAAATGTAAAGAAGAAAACATAATTAGCCAAGGATCACACAAAATTCCAAAGACCGATTGCTAGAAAACCATCAGGCTTTCTCTCGTGGTGCCTGGTTTGTTCATTTTCAAGACAAATGCAAGTCTTCCTTTTTCCACATTGATTTATAAAACAGCACTGTCAAGTGTTGATAATTGGAGGCTAAAATGTAAATAATAAAACATGAACATGTGTTCTAAATATTCAGGGTAGCCCATTTTATGTTTCTGTGAGGTTGAAATTATGTAACATACCACGTCCTAATAAATGTTTCTCAAAATGTCCTCCCTAGTACACCTGTATGAGGGATGGGTCCCAGAATCTGCAGAGTAAACAACACCCCCAGATGATTCTAAAGCATATCCAAGGATGTAAATCACTGAGTTAGAGTGCTTATGCCCTCCAATGGGAAAAAAAACAAAACAAAACAAAACAAGCCCCTGAAACTTTATTTCCTATCTCTAGGACATCTGAATAAAGCAAAATAGAAAAATGAGCAAATTGTAAATCAACATGTATGAGATTGGAGAAAGTAAAATTGTAAAGGTTAGAACGATGTGTTGCTGATCTATATTAAGAACTAGTTTTTCATTAAATATGTAATAAAAATACATATGAAAGTAATATCAGTAGCTCAAAGAGATACATAGTAAGTAAACACAGGAACAGATGTCCCTTTAACAAGATGCTTTATATATATATTTGGTAAACTAAAAACTGCAGCAAATGACCTATAGGCAACATGACTTTGTGAGGGAAAAGTCGGCTGGCCAGCTGCCGAAAGGGTTCTGAAAAAATAGTGATTTCTGAAAGATTGACACTTGTGAACAAGGATGTTCCAGTTAGGACAAAAAAGAAATATATCACTAAATGAGTATCAGGAGTAGAATTAGAGACTCTTAATGAAAAGGTATTGGTCATAAAAGGGATAGAGCTTCTGGCTAAACAGAGGAAAGAAGCCCTACAATCTATGTGAAGTTGGGCTTTTCCTGGGGCAAAAATGAAATTGCATTGCCAACCATTTCTAATTATTTGGTCCTGCCCTTTCTGTTCCCCAGGAGACCTCAAGGGGACCGGGAAGTTTTTCTGTCTGTACACTGACATTTCTTTATTCTCTAAATCTCTTTACTCTTGGAACAAAGGAACAAACCACACTGGTGTGTGTGTGTGTGTGTGTGTGTGTGTGTGTGTGTGTGTGTGTTTTAAGTTTGTATAATTTCGAGAGAGAGGGAATCCCAAGTAGACTCCGCACTGACAGCACAAATCTTGACGTGGGACTTGATCTCAAGAGCCCTGAGATCATGACCTGAGCCGATGCTCAACCAACTGAGCCACCCAGGCACCCCTGTTGTGTGGTATTTTCAAATAACTTTGCAGTCGGTAATTAAACTAGATGTGAAACTTAGTACTGGAGGACATATATTAGGTGGTCTGTACTTCTTTGCCCCAGGACCATCGGACACACACACCCGGAAGGAAGAGAGGGTTAGTCTGTAAGGGGGGAAGACTTGATGATGCTGGAGCTCAGGAAAAAGTGTAGAAAATAGAGAAGAGAATTTCTGCTGCACCTACTACACAAAATTATTTGGGAAGGCATCCTGAATGACGCCTTTTTTAGAGCCCCTGGTCATAGCACCTGCAAAGGGGCAATGTTTGCCCGCAGGTTTTTTTATTGCCAGTCCTCTTTGATAGGTGAATTATCAAATCTTAAGTTCAAGGGTTTTCCCGTAGTATTTTATTATGAACTATTTCAAGCACACAGAGAAGCTGAATTATACATTAAGCACCCATTCTTATCCATCACCTAGATTCTGTCATTGTTAACACTGCTATCTCTGCTTTACCACATATTTAGCCATCCATCCATCCATCAGTCATTCTTAGATTTTGATACATTTCCAAGTAAGTTTAGATCTCAGGATGTTTCATCCTTAGATTCTTAAGCTTGTGTGTCATTAACTACAGTTCAAAATTTGTTTACTTTTGGGGGGAAGGGTAAGATCTACATGGAGAAATGCAGATCTTAAGTGTAGCATTTTACAGGTTTTAGTAAATCCATGTGTCTTCATGACCCAAACCTCTGTCCATCACCCCAGAAAACTCCTTCATACCCCTTTCCAATAGCAAGCGCTATTCTGGGGCTTTTTTTCCTCATTTTAGGTTATTTTTGCCTGTTTCTGAACTTCGTATGAATGGAATCATACAGGATGTCTGACTTATTTCACTCAGCATCATTTATGTGAGAGTCACCCATGCTGTTACATGTGTCACTGGTTTGTTCCTTTTTACAACTTTGTAGTGTCCACTGTATGGCCACACCACCATTTGTTTATCCTTTTTCCTATTGATAAACATGTGGACTCTTCTGAAGTGGGATTTGAGCTTGGTATTGAAGGATCTAGAGAGATGGTGACTGATGGTCAGGAGGAAGGCAGATATATGCTCCCGGCAGAGGAAAAACCATGAAGAAACTTCATCTCCAGATTCCAAAACCCAGCACAAGGCCTTACCAAGGAAGGGCAGGTGTCATCAGGCCCCAGGTCCATCCAGCGGCAAGCACCTACTTCACCTACTTCACCTCACTTCGCCAATCTGTTCTCTTTCATAACCATATCTAGTTCAGGTCTTTATTTGCTCTCACTTGGACTGTTGGGGTAATCTAAATTGGTGGTTTTCAATCCAAATAAACTATGATAAACATGGCCAACAAATAGTCTCTGAACTGCACCTCTTATTATGCCGCTGTCTCCCCTTCATGCTGACCCAACTAAGACCAAACTCCACCTTGGCCTTTATGGTCTTCTCCAGATGGCAATGATCAATCTTCCCAGACTTACTGTCTAAAATTTCTACTCCCTCCATGTCACACACAAGCCACCCGCAGCTCCTCACAAGTCCCCACATAGAGCCAAGCTTTGCCACACACATCCCCTTCCTTATGCAGTTCTCTCTCCGTATAATGGCTCCATCCCTGTATCGTCGAGTGTAAATCATATGTGTTCCTCAGAGTCCTGTCCAAATTCAGAGGGCTCCCTCTTTCATGAAGCCTTCCTTCTCACCCTCCTCTGAATCACCCAGTGCTACTATCTCTGTTATAGCACTTACCCGCAGCTTACCTAACAGCTGTTTGTTATTCTCATCTCTCTTTTATCAATTAGGAGTGTCTTCAGCTGCAAGTACCAGCAAGTCCAGTTAACAGTGGGGTAAACAAATTTGGATTTACTGGCTCTGTGATTCTCTGGGGTTTTCCCTCAAGATTTCAAAATGACTAGAACTGCTTCAGAAATCAAGCCATGTTCACAGCAGGAGGAAGAGAGGAAGTGAGAAATGTCAGGCACATATTTCCCTTTCATCAGGAAAGCAAAACCTGTCCCAAATCCTCCTAGCACTTGAGTCTAATTCTACTAATGCACATCAGAATTCAGGATCTCTGCCTTAAAACGAATCTTGACCGGTCACCTATCATTTTGTTCCCCACCACCCCAACAAAATCAAAGTTCTCCTGGCAAGGAAGAAAGGAGGATGAATATGAGAATACAATTAACAGTGTTTGCTCGTTCAGCTATGCCAGACTGCCAGCTGTTTCCAGGCAGAAACTATCTTACTCACCTTTGTCTCCCCTCAAGATGTCTAGCATCTTCAAAATGTTGATAGATAGAATCTTGCAATCTGGAATTGAAATGTCACATTTAATTTCTATCATATAGTCAATCTCATTATAATAAATTCTATGTGGCATCCACATTTGGGGTTGATTTGGCATTTCATTATATTAGCCACATGGCTATAAGTTACATTCCCAGTCAATAGATGAAAACAAACTTGATGTGAGCTTTCTCTACAGTACATGAAAAGTGAAAAGCAATGCTAGCCACTTCCTCTGTTGGTTAAGGATTTACTACCTTAGCAGATAAACCCCAAATCTCAATGACTTAACACCATGGGAGCTTATTTCTTGTTCAAATAAAGTGCAACACAGGTGTTTCTGACCAGTAGGCAGCTCTCCAGGTGGAGATTCAGGGATTCAGACTCCCTCCACCTTGGAGATTCTATCTTCAACTAGGGATTTCCAAGGTTGTTGCTAAAAAGGAAAGAGTACAGAAGATCACATGTGGGAGGTCTGGCAGGGCAAGCTTTGAAGGGACACGTACCACTTTCCCCCACAGCCCTCTGGCCAAACCTTTGTCACATAATCACACACTAATGCCAGGAGGCTGCAAAATGTAGGCTAGCTGTGGACCAGAGGGAAGAGGAAACAGGTTCGGTGAACCTAGCACCAGACTCTGACACATCCGTAAAGGGAAAGAGACAGATACCAGACTCACAACTTGACTGCTGCTTCTCCTGATTGTTCTTTTTTTCTATTTCTTCTCTTTCTTTCCTTTTTTCCCTTGTAAAGGATCTAGTTAATTCCTTTTTTTTAAATTGAAGTATAGTTGACACCCAATGTTACATTAGTTCCAGGTGTACCACATAGTGATTCAACAAGTTTATATATTATGCTTTGCTCACCACAAGTGTAGTTACCATCTGTCACTATAAAACGCTACTACGATACCGGTGACTATGTTCCCTATGCTGCACCTTTTATCCCTGTGACTTACTCATTCCATCTCCCAGTCTTCTTCACCCATTTTGCCCATTCCCCTACATCCTTCCCCTCTGGCAACCATCAGTTTGTTTTCTGTATTTACAGGTCTGTTTTTGCTTGTTATTTATTCATTTTTGTTTTGTTTAGATTCCATATATAAGTGACATCATATAGTATTTGTCTTTTTTGACTTATTTCACTTAGCATAAAAGCTTCTAGGTCCATCCGTGTTGTCTCAAATGACAAGATCTCATTTTTTATGGCTGAGTAATATTTCTCTCTCTCTCTCTCTCTCTCTCTCTCTCCCTCTCCCTCTCTCTTGCTCTGTGTGTGTGTGTGTATGTGTGTGTGTGTGTGTGTGTGTGTGTGTGTGTGTGTACACCACTCTTCTTTATCCATTTGTCTACAGATGGACGCTTGGGTTGCTTCCATATCTTGGCTATTATAAATAATGTAATACACATGAGGTACATATATCTTTCTGAGTTTTCTATTTTTTGAATCTTTGTTCTGAGGTTAAGAGATTTGGGTGGATGGTTTGAAAATGCATCTTGCTTCTAGTGAGGCTCCCTGAAGTGTTTGAACCCGGAAGACTAAAAGGCGTTAAGGCTAATTGTTCTTTAATGGTTGTGAGAAATATAAGCAGGGTTCAGGTCTTAGAAAAGAACTCCTTATTTTAGGAAAGTGACTCATTCATAGGCAGAGACTAAATGTCTTTTGTAAAGAATGGAACAAATAAGACCACCCTTTGCACAGGTATATAATTTTATTATTTACAGGCTTTTTTTAACATTACACATTGGGCTTGGATTTTAGTTTTTATATTACCTATATTCTCATTGCCTATGTCATTATATTTAGTAAAAAGTGTTCTTCTGTTAAGAGGTATATTCTTATTTGGCTTTTCCATCTAGAATAGGAAGCCTGTCCTTCCCCAATAGGCCATAAGTGGCACAGACTTGTCTACATTCTCTCCTCAAAATGTATTCCTGGAAGGTCTTTGTTCCTAACTGTGAGTGGGAAGGGGGTCTGATGCCCACAGGCCTTCAGCTGGTGACTGCTTCTTGCTGGCCCTCGCGCCACCCAGAGTTCGCTGGTGTACATCCCCAGGGAGCCTGACCACCCATCTTTCTCACTTCCTACCTCTACAGCACTTTGTGACATTTGGGTTGAAATCAAGAATGTTATCAATTCACTTAGTATAGACTCAGGGGGGCAGAAAGCAGGCTCATCCATATTGATTGGTACTGAATTTCCAGCTTAAAAACTTCAGCTATTACATCAAGTGCATACATGTCATTGAGTATTGGTCCGGATTTTCCCTAGAGAAACAATAAGAAATACATACTAAGAGATTAATTTTAGAGAATTGACTCATGCAGTTGTGAGGGCAGGCCAGCAGGCTGGAAATTCAGCAGCCAGAAGTTGATATTGAAATCTTGAGACCATTTCTTTTCTGGAAAAGCCTTGCTTTTGATTAGATTAGGCCAGTTGTCAAGGGTGATATCCTTTACTTAAGGTCAACTGATTGTAGGTGTTGACTATATCTATAAAATACCTTCACAGCAACACCTAGATCTGTGTTTGATTAAATCACCATGTACTATAGCCTGGCCAAGTTAACACAGAAAACAAACCCTCACAGTAATGAAAGTGACCGAAAAAGATATTGTGCTATATGCCTCCTAGGAGTTGTTTCCTTTTCACATCAGAAAGTTTTTTGAAAAAAGGCAACAGTCTCTTAAGCACTAAATGTCACATTTGGGGGTCTATCAGGATGCTTTTTTTTAAAGAATCTGTAGTTCAGTCTAAGCCGAATGTCAACCCCAGTGGTAGTTTTTTTATTTATAATTGAATCCTAATTGTCTCCTTCTCCATAGTTAATGGTTTTTCAAGCTTAGATTAAAACTGAAAGGTGAATGTTGGGATGAGCACTGGGTGTTGTACGTAAGCCAATTTGACAATAAATTTTAATAATAATAATAATAAAAAAAACCACTGAAGGGTGCAGTCTAACCTTTAAAATGGTCTCCCTCATGCTCCTGAAAATACAGCTCCAATAGGACATCTCCCTCTTGTTTTTTTATCAGCGCCTCCAGATATCTGCAGCTTCAAACAGCCTTTCTTTGGAAAATCAAATCTGAAAATACTCAAAGTGCTGGCCTTCAGCTCTGCAGACTTTTGACAACGTACATTAAGTGCAATTTCTCAAAATCTGTTTCTTTTCATAGCCTGTGGCTTGCGAGTGATTTCTGGGAAATGTTGATTATAAGATAAGCTCTTTTCAGTCAGTTTCAAAAGGTGACGCCCAGGTAGGTAATCGTTAAGTAGAGGCATCTCTGCAGAGAAATGAGGGAGTGAGCCAGCCCCTCTGGGTCCACCGTTGTCATTGCGGGGAGTTGTGAACCTACCCATTCAGCTCTTGAAAAGCAGTGCCTGCCGGGAGCACTGGAGAGCCGGCTGCCCTCACAAGCAGCTGCGTGGGGGACAACGAGGGGAGCTGCAACATTGTGTACGTTAACTTTCCAATGCAATTTCTAAAGCCAGGGAAGAGGGCAGGAAAACATCCAGGCTTCGTCACGAGCCAGCCCTTAGATCCGTCCTTGAGTCATTCTGTTAAGTAGAACTGGGTAATTGTCTCACTGGAGACCCACAGAAACAGCTCGTGGGAAAGAACGATTTGCACCTGGAATATATTCATTAGCTCGAGTGTCAAAAGCCACACATCGATAGAAACCAAAATCTTGGCATTTTTTGCAGGCAGCCTTGAAACTTGAAGGGCAGAAGCCACGTGCTCAAGTGGCCACCTGTCTTCCTCTTTTGGCCCCACCTGCCCAGCAAGCCTGGTGGCAGGTGGTGGGAGGGGGCGACCAGAACTCCTGGGGATCTGTGTTGAAAGAGCAGAGAAGGCAGACGCCTTGAACAAATAAGTACTCCGTTAAAGGCCTGTTTTCAGTTTCTTGGGACCCTCGAACTGGTCGAGCTTAAATTGAGAGGGGATTTGGTTTGCCTCAATGGCTGTTTCCTCCCACTCATAGTCACGAAGATAACTTTTTTCATTGTCATTAAAATACATTTAATATACACCATTTTTGCATTGCCCTCTGCTAAAATTTGGACAAAGATAATGTCCCTAAGCCCTGGAAAAGTAGAAAGAGCACTGGACTCAGAAGCCTGGGTTTCAATTCTGGGTCCATGTAGGAACATTTATTAAAAACCTTAGTTGCAAGGCATAAGTAACCCTCCTGGAATTACCTTGGGTGATTGGGTGGGACAGAGTGTTGACTATAAAGACATACACACATTGAAATGGGAATGTGAAGGCTACTCGGAAAGGGGGCGGGAGGGGGTGGCTCCGCTGGTTGCCAGGTGTGGTCTCTTTCCTGCTGTGTCTGATTTGCATTGTGTGCCCCTCATAACTCCAGCCTATCACCTCCCACTACTGAGTCCTCATCGTCTCTGTTTCCTTTTTTAATATATTTTATTTTTAGGTATCTCTGCACCCAATGTGGGGCTCAAACTGAATACTCTGAGATCAAGAGTCACCTGCTCCTCTGACTGAACCAGTCAGGTACCCCTCTTCTGTTACTTAATTCAGATTCTCAAGCAGTAATATGATTGTTTGAACTTACCTGTAAAAAAAAATTTTTTACACTTATTTATTTTTTGAGAGACATAGAGAGACAGAGCACAAGTTGGGGAGGGGCAGAGAGAGAAGGAGACACAGAATCTGAAGCAGGCCCCAGGCTCTGAGCTGTCAGCACAGAGCTTGATGTGGGGCTTGAACTCACAAACCATGACATCATGACCTAAGCCAAAGTCGGACACTCAACCGACTGAGCTACACAGGTGCACCTGAACTTACCTTTTAAAGTCAGCCCAATAAGGACTGGCTGCTTGTGGGACAAAGTTCCCTCCCTGGTCAACCAAGTGTGTTGAGCAGCCTTCTTCCCTCCCTCTCTAAAAGGGGTGTGGCAGGCCAGGCACTCTGAGGCTTGGCTTGTCCAAAACACGTGGGCAGGTTATTTGACCTCCCCAAGATGCTGGTTCTTCCACTAAATTATGATGGCAGCACCTGTCTCAGCCCACAGAGTTATCACTCATGCACACAAAAATGATTTATTGAGGGGCACCTGGGTGGCTCAGGCGGTTGAGCCTCCAACTCTTGGTTTCAGCTCAGGTCATGATCTCTCGGTTAATGGGTTTGGGCCCCACATAGGGCTCCATGCTAGAGGTGTGGAGCCTCTTGGGATTCTCTCTTTCCCTCTCTCTCCCCTCCCCTGCTCGTCCTGTCTCTCTCTAAAATAAATAAACTTTAAAAATCATTTATTGAGCTTTTATATAAAGCACTTCTATTGCGCACTTTCCAGGCACCGTGCTCAGCAGTGGGGATACAGGAGGGAACAAAACTGATGCAGATCTGCCCCCATGGAATTGATGGTCCAGGATCAAACAAGATCCTATCTGTGAAAACACAGCCCCCACTGTCCCACCTGCAGCCCCACTGCAGACTCAATTTTAAGATTCCTTCCTTCATCAAAAAATTCTTAAGCATCTACGTAAGTCACATCAGCACATGGACTCCAAAGACAATAACACATGGTTTCTGATCTCAAGGAACCCATGGTTCATTTGAGAAACAAACATGTAAGCAAACAGTGATGTGCAAAAGCACAAAATAGCAGGTAAAGTAGGAGATGTGGGAAAGGAAACTTCACTTTGGCTGAGGAAGTCAAAGAAGGCTTCTCAGAGGCAGCGACACCTGAGCTGAGATTTAATGGCTAAAGAGGGCAAAAATAAATAAATAAATAAATAAATAAATAAATAAATAAATAAATAAATAAAGGGTGAAAATAGCTTGATAACACCATCATAGTTATGTAGAAATGCACTACCCTTAGGAGATGAATGAGTATTTAGAGGGTAACGTTAATCATGACATTTATAAGTAGTTCAACAAAAATGTGGGAGTGTGTGTATATGTGGTATCTGTGTGTCTGTGTGTGTGTGGAGAGAGAAAGAAGGCAGATGCGGCAAAATGTTAATTCTTTTTTTCTAAGTTTATTTATTTATTTTGAGAGAGAGGGAGCACGAGTGGAAGAGGGACAGAGAGAGAGAGGGAGAGAGAGAATCCCAAGCAGGCTGTCAGTGCAAAGCCCAAGAAGGGGCTTGAACTCATGAACCATAAGATTATGACCTGAGCTGAAATCAAGAGTTGGATGCTTAACCGACTGAGCCACCCAGGAGCCCCAAAATGTTAGCAATTCTTATATCTAAATAGAGACTTGGGTACGCAAAGTTAGAGTGGCCCCCACGATCCCCACCTCCTGGTGTTCAGTCTCTTATGTGACTTCGTATCCTTGAGTGTGACCAGGACCTGTGACTTGCTTCTACAAAATAAAAAAAGGCAAAGGTGACAGGATGTACATGTTTAACCACATGATTATGTAATTAAATTATGCAAGACTGTGGCTTCTGAGTGGAGTCCCCCTCTCCCTTGCTTGCTATCTTCGAGGAAGTAACTGGCCATGTTGGGGATCCCACATGGCAAGGAACTGTCGTGGCCTCTGGGAGCTGAGGATGGCCCCCAGCTGACAGCCAGCAAGAAATCAGAGCCCTCAAAGAACTGAAGTCTGCCAACAACCTGAGTGAACTTAGAAGCAAATCCTTTCCCAGTCAAGTCTCAGATGAGAACACAGCCCTGTGGGACACCTTGTACAGCCTTGTGAGACCCTAAGAATAGGACCCCGCTAAGCCATGCCCAGGATCCTGACTCACAGAAACTGTGAGATAACAAATTGGTGTTGTTTTATGCTGCTAAATTTGTGATGTAAGTTTGCACCAATAGAAAACCAATACAATTAATAATTTTATGTGTCGACTTAACTGGGCCACAGAGTGTCCAGATGTATTTGGTCAAACATTATTCTGAAAGTTTCTGGGAGGGTGTTTTTGGATGAGATTCACATTTAAATAGGTAGACAGTCTGTCCTCCCTTACATGACTGGGTCTCATCCGATCAGTTGAAGGCCTGATAGAACAAAAGTTTGATCTTGCCACACATTATTAACAGAAAATTCTTCCTGCCTGACTGCCTTCGAAGTAAGATATCAGCTTTACTTCCTGCCTTCAAACTTGGACTAAAATTTTGGTTCTTCCTGGATTTCAAGCCTGCTGGCCTTTGAACAAGGGCTACACCATCAGCTCTCCTGGTTCTCGAGCCTTTGGAATACATAAGGGTACACAGATGTTACTGCAATATTCTTTGCAGCTTTTCTACATGTTTGAAAATATTCAAAATAAAAATGGGCAGAAGTGTCCTAAAGTCAGGAAATGTGTGGGGCACCTGGGTGGCTCTGTCAGTCAAGTGTCCGACTCTCGATTTCAGATCAGGTCGTTATCTCACAGTTCATGATGAATTCAAGCCCTGCCATTGGGCTTCATGCAGTGTCTGCTTGAGATTCTCTCTCTCTCTGCTGCTTGTCTGCTCACGCTGTCTCTCTCTCTCATAATAAATAAATGAACTTTAAAAATAAATAAATAAAACTAAAGTCAGGAAATGAAAGGAGACCTGCTTCATTCCCTATTCTCAACCTCCCTCCTTTCCCTTTTTCCTCCGTCAATCTACTTTATTTAATATGAGATTTTAAAGCACACAATAGACACGTACTTAAACATAAATAATACATCTACCCTCTTCTGTGCAGATTTATGCTTTATAAACATCACACTGAGTAAGTTTGGCCTTAACCTTTGTTCTGCAAATGTTTCAGAATTTTTTTCTACTGCCACATTACAAGATAAATGTCAGTCTAAATGAAGCCTTTTCTATAAAATTCAGCAGCTTCACAGATGGTTTCTAATTCACTACATTTTTTTTTTGGTTGAAAATAATTCCAAAAGCTCTTAAGTTTTCACCAGAACATAACGTTACTCTTGATGCAGTGTGAGGTCAATTAAATAAACTCAGACACTATCCCCTAGGAGTTATCAGCCAAACTGAGAAAATTATGTAAAAGTAAGATTTTACCTAGTATTAACATAATCACTTTTTTCAGAAACCTCAATAATTACATATTGGCCGAATGGCTTATCTTGCCCCAGGTTGCTTTCCCTGATGTGACTTGATGAACAGTCCTATGCAGAAAGTGAATAAGCTTAGTCAGAGGCAAATGATGCAAATAAGCCTCAAATTCATTTCCTGAAATGGGGCTCCTGGGTGGCTCAGTCAGTTAAACATGCGACTTTGGCTCAGGTCATGATCTCGTGGTTCGAGGGGTTCCAGCACTACATCGGGCTCTCTGCTGACAACTCAGAGCCTGGAGCCTGTTTCGGATTCTGTGACTCCCTCTCTCTCTGCCCCTCCCCCACTCGAGCTCTGTCTCTCTGTCTCAAAAATAAATAAACATTAAAAAATTGTTTTAATTCATTTTCTGAAAAACATACATTAAAGGAACCCGTAAGAATGGAGATTATATTTTTAAGGAGGTCTGCCACATAGTAGAGAAGTGATTCTCCACTCTAGCTGCACATCACAATCCCCTGGGGAGCTTAAAAAAGTAGTGATACTTGAGTTCTCATCCCCTCATCCCAGAGAGCCCAATTTTGGTCTGGTGTGTGGCCTGGGCATCAGGAATTTCAAGCTCCTCCCTTCCTTCCTTCTTCCCTTCCTCCTCCCCCTCCTCCTCCTCCTTTTTTTTTTTTGTTTTGTTTTGTTTTGTTTTGTTTTGTTTTGTTTAACTCATCCAATGCTTATTGAATAGTAAACTGTTGCCAACACTGCTGAAATCTGCAAGTCACTCATCCAGATCCCTCTCTTGGCCACCCCCTGAGACGGAAGCCCCAAGCAGGACCACCCCGAATGCCAGAGAGTAGCCAGGGCCTGGGAGATGCCAGGAGAAGGGGAAAAGCAGGGAGAGGAAGAAGCAAGGAAGGGAGGGTGCAGAGCTACCCTCTCAGGGACATGGACACACACACACACACACACACAAGGACCAGGGTTTGTCTCTGCCCCCACCCAGCAGCCACAGAGACATCAGGGAAAGAGACCATGCACCCACAAGACATTTCAGTCCTTCCCATCTTGAAGCGTCTGCCACAAGGGGCTGGCCCAAGGGCACTGGACTCTGCCTTCAGGGCACATTAGCTCTGAGCCAAGCTGGCTTTCATGGCGGCCACCAGCTTCAGAAATTTGCTCTCCTTGTCCATGTAGCCATCACCTGTCTTCTTGGAGTGAACCAACTTCCTTGGTACCATCACTTCAAAGAAGCATGTGGCCTGGGGAGTCCCCTCGCTGCAGATGTCCAGGCATTTGGGGACATCATCTTCTAACTTCTTGAGCTTAAGATACTTACACTTGTAGCCTCAAGCACCACAATAGATTACTCTGACAGTGAGGGCCCTGGATGGGGACCGCAGCAAGGGCAGGGTGTGGACCTGTGAGCTCCACTGCAAGGATTTTCAAGTTTCTTTAGTGGCTCTAGTGTGCATCAGAGGTTTAAGAATCATTATAGTGATAGCTCAATACATATTAAGTGAATAAATGAAATTCTTTACTTGATCTTAGATTACATTCAGAAACCAATTTGAATCAATTGTACTGCCTGATGGTACTCTGTACTCTAGACTGCTCATGCTACAGCAAAATGCCCAAAACTAGAGGAAAAAAGAGAAGATCTAAGATAGAAAAAGGATTCAAAATGCTGTCAGGTGAGGAAGAGCTATAGCAACATGAGATGCTGAGTCTGAAAAGAAAGACCTGGGAACTTAAGTGCTGCCTTCACATAACTCCAAGGTGCAGCCATCACAGATGACAGCTGAAGGAAGCTAGGGTTTGGCATAACGTAAGACTTCCTTAAAAAGTAGTATCGTCTGGATATTAACTGGATTCCTTGAAATTGTGAGTAACTGGTCACTGCAGGAATTCAGACACTGGCCTTTTGAGCTCTGGGCCAGGTTGTTGAGAGGAAACCCCTATGCCAGGAGCTGTACTGAATGTGTCTTATTTTTCGGCCATCTGATATCCATGGACTCTCTTCCTAGAAACAACCTCCTCATTTTCTTTGAAAATTACTCATCTCTCACTTTCAGTTCTAACACAGCTGATCTCTGTCTAGTTCTAGGGGAAGAACATTGATCCGCTCCCAACCAACCATGAAAATGACATCTCCAAATGTTGCCTGAGTGGCACAGTCTGTTAAGCTACTGACTCCTGATTTCGGCTCAAGTCATGATCTCACAGTTCCTGGGTTTGAGCCCTGCATCGGGCTCAGTGCTGGCAGCAGGGAGCCTGCTCTCTCTCTCTCTCTCGCTCTCTCTCTCTCTCTCTGAAAATAAATAAATAAACTTAAAAAAGCTGCATTGCCCTACACAATAACTGGTTCAATAATGAGCAAGTAGCCCAAGTTGTGCCAATCAGAGGCCATAAAATCAAACTCTGGGAATTTTGCTTATATTTTTGAAGACTCTCTTCCACTAGATTTAAAGTTGTGAGAGTGTGAGGTGGAAAATATGAACTCAGAGAAAATGAAAAGAAGAGAATTTCAAAATGATCTTATTAATAATAGCCTTAGGTTAAACTAGATAACGTATCTGTGAAATAAAAGAGTGATGCTATAGAAAAAGAATATTCAGGGGCGCCTGGGTGGCGCAGTCGGTTAAGCGTCCGACTTCAGCCAGGTCACGATCTCGCGGTCCATGAGTTCGAGCCCCGCGTCGGGCTCTGGGCTAATGGCTCAGAGCCTGGAGCCTGTTTCCGATTCTGTGTCTCCCTCTCTCTCTGCCCCTCCCCCGTTCATGCTCTGTCTCTCTCTGTCCCAAAAATAAATAAAAAACGTTGGAAAAAAAAAAAAAAAAGAAAAAGAATATTCAGATGCCAAAAAAGAGTTCTCGGAAGTTAAAAAATACGATGTTAGTTCTCAACAACAACAAAAAAGGTATCATGGCTACACTTAAGCGTCCTTAGTGGCATACTCCATTCAACAAACAGCCTGATAAGCCACTTTTTATTATTCTACTGAGCTGCCTATTTCTGTTGGCAACTGTGTGTATGAAATGCTTTCTTTTGATATTTTCAGTAAGTCTCAGTTGTTAAAAATTAACTAATAAATAAAAAATTTAAATATAATGTTAGTAATGAAAGAAATCTCTTATAAAGTTCAAAGATAAATCTGAGAAAATCCTGCCAAAAGCAGAAAAGACAAAAAGTTGCATAATAGGAGAGAAATTATACACATGATGAATCCAAGAGGATTAATATGCCAAGAATACAAGATCCAAAAAGTAGAATAGAGAAAATGGAAACAAAGTATCAAAGAAATCGTGAAAGTCCCTAGAATTGAAGGACAAGAGTATTCATAGTAAAAATTCACTGAAAGCATGGGAAAAATAAATGTAAAAGACCAAAACTAAGGCCTACCATCATCTCTGAAGACAAATTCTTATTATCATAAGGCTTGGAAAAAAATTAAAATCTAGCAGGAAAGAAAGGTCTTGCCCGGACTCTGAAATGCAAATCCAAGCAATGCCCTGCTTTCAGGACACATATTTCTCTTCAACAAAGCTTTAAAAAAATCATTGCAATATTTTAAAAGCTTGATATCTTAAGAAATTTTATGACTTCCTTTATAAACATGGCAACCAAGATTCCCTTATCTAAAAGAGGCTAGAAGACATAGGTGACTCAAGAAAGGGGACCGAACTCTGTCTGGTAGATAGTGACAGCCTATAATCCCAGAGTAGTATATGTGACCAGAAAATTTCTCAAAATGACTTCTTAAAGCTCCAAAATTGGCTCCATATAGAATTTAATACAAAATTTACGAGTGCTACAATTGTGTTAAAAATGTATCTATAATATGGTCAATCATAAAAATTTACAAAATTACAATAACAAGCTTTGATATATTCTATATATATTTCTATCAATGATGTATTTATTCACCTCCCAATTTTCAAAAATAGTGCTATATTAGTCTTTCAGTGAAAAAATTAAGTTCCCTGTCTTTTTCCTTTAAAATAATTGGCCCCAAGTACAAAATGATAACTTCAATTCATTTTGTTTATTCTCATGACATGTTCCAGGATAATTTTGTGAACACCTAAGTGTTCCATTTAGTATTAGGAGAAGTAAAATGTTAAGGGATGTTTAAGCTCTGTAAAGTTGAATAGACTAGCATTTGAATGACAGGATATAATTACAGATCACCAAGGATATAGTACAAAATGTACCCAATCCCACGTCTTCATATTCAGCTAAGAACAGAATGCTTTAGTAAGATATGAGATTAATAAAATATCAAAAGATAATAATTCTGGAAGAACCAAGTCTTCCTAGTTAGAACTATCAGAGCTGGAAGAATTATTACTAAATTTCATAAAATCTGTATCAGTCATAATGGACTAGACTCTGTACTACTTGTGTGTCATTAAATTGAAATCTGCCTTTTATTTTCATGTTATTGTATCCAAGAATATGTGTCCAAATACTCCATCTAAACTTATAAGATCCCTAAGGGCAAGTACCATATCCTATATATCTCTCTCTCTTAGCTCAAGTTCCCCCTAACACAAAGCCTAAACAAGGTCTAGAAACAAGTAATTTATTTGGGATGTGATCCTAAGAAGCAGAAATGAGAGAATAAAGCAGGAAAGGATGAAAATTCTTTAAAGGATACATTCTCAACGTCACTATTAGGTTATGGGGCCTGACTGAAATTAGAGGTGGCTCAAGGGGATGTGACATCAGTACTGAAAGCATCTGCTATATTCCCATACCTTGCCCTACATTTAAGACTCTCAGTAAAAGCTTTCTGAGTCATTTATTCAATTGCAGTGCTCCCAAGGCTTCCTGTTCAAATCAGTGATCACCTGAGAAGTTATACATTGCCTTTTACAACCACATTCCAGAACCTTATGTCATTCTGTCAGGTCCACGTGTCTTTGTAAGACAAGTAATAGATGCCTTCTCACGTCAACGTAAGCTAACAGGGAATCCCAACATGAGCCTCAGGCTGAGTTTGGATTTGGAAATCTGAAGGCAGCCCTCTTTCTCTGCACGCTGGGTTTTTTTTTTTCTCTCTGCAGAATTTAAAATAAACCACCATGCTGAGTAGGGCTGTCAATCAGTCATCCAGTGCTCATTGCCTACACTGAGGTGGCACTGTTGGCGATTGAGAGGTGGGAGATATGACCCTGAACATTAAAGAGCCTGGCATTTTACTAAGAAGGCACATAAAGAGTAGTCCACATGCAAACTAAGGATCAAATGACTACTACTTAAAATATTATAGGAGCTCACAAAAGGAGTATGCCATAGTGGTTAAGATGGTCAGCACAGGTTCCGTGGAAGAGGTCCCCTGGGTTTCCAAGGAGCTGTAAGATTTAGAAATGTGGAGTGGAGAAGAGGGACAAAATAGGCAAGCAAGGGATTAGAAGAAGGAATGCGTCCAGTCCATTTCCAAGAAATGACCTGCCCAGGGGCAACTGCATCCACACTAAGGAACTCCTTACAGAATGCTAGTCAAGATGGCAAACCAGAATCTATTAGGATCTTGGAAACATCTTCCTAGTCTTTGCAAATTAGAATTCAATCCCTGTCTTACTTTGCATAAGATCTTGAAAACTGCACCAAGTATGGCTTTGGTAATATTCTGGGTGAACTCTCTTACCTAGTCACAAACATAATCAATCTTAACTGGGGTCAAGGAACACTTAAAACTCAGCCACTAGAAAGGGTTCTAACAACAACAACAACAATAATAACAACAACAACAACAACAACAACAACAACAAGGTATTCTTTTTCAAGGAGCCTTGACACACAGGTATTTTTCCACAGAATTTGAAGATACGGATTCTATGACATTGGTATGAATGCCTCATAGTTCATTTTAACATTTCCTGCCTTAAAATCATTTCGTTTGAGTTGGAAACAAAACTGAAAGGGATATTAATTCTTAGTAATTTTCTAGTTCTTAATCTCCCCATTCTTTAAGAAATAGAACATCCTTGGAGCACTGAGCTCAGTCAGTTAAGCCTCCAACTCTTGGTTTTGGCTCAGGTCATGATTTCACGGTTCGTGAGATTGAGCCCCACATCAGGCTCTGCACTGATAGCACGGAGCCTGCTTGGGATTCTCTCTCTCTCTCTCTCTCTCTCTCTCTCTCTCTGCCCTATGTTCATGCACACTCTCACTCTCTCTTTCTCAAAATGAATAAATAAACGTTAAAAAAAGAGGCTCATATTTCCTACCTTCAACCCAATGTAAATTTAATTAAAAAACAAAAAGAAATAGAACATCCTTAACTTAAATCCACAAACCATCAAATAATCCTATTGTACCATGATTAGTTATTATCACCTAAACATTTCTTTAATGCAGAATGTAACAATTAGTTATTTTCACCACACTACTATTTTACATTGTAAAAATGCTCACCAAATATTTTCAAAGTTTAAAAAAAGTTTTTTTAATATTTTATATTAACCAGGTGGTCACTTCTTAGTTTTCTTTCTTCCTTCCATATTTGTTAACTAGGAGCTACAACCTCAGCCTTGCAGAAATGGTTCTTGTTTCAACTCTCCTTTGTCCTGGCATAACATGGGCTGGACTTTTCCCACTAAGGCTTGTCCCACTTTTGCATGCATTCTCTAGTTTTCTCTGTTCTGGAACACCCCCATTCCCTGCAGGATCGCCTGCTTGGTTTGGAAACAGTTTTTTGTTTTTCATTGCAGGTCCTTTGCTCATGCAGCAATGTAAGTTTAAAACAGAGTAAGAAGATCTGTATTGGGCATATATCAAATGATAAACAAAAAGCAATTCTAAATGGCTATAGCATACAGAAGAGATGAGTTATCCTGAGGTATATCAGTGCTTTGATGTACCTTTTTTATCGACATCCCATCTGTCAATAACGTAACACAAAAGCATGCTGTATCATGCAGCGATGCTTGAGAAAGCACATTTATTTTACATGTTGATTTTCAAGCCTAAATGAGTCAAATTCCGTCCTCCCAAATGGTTTATTAGTTCTTTTGGGGAGTGGGAGTGTCCATATAACTAATATCTGCCCCACAACAAGTAAAGCAAACACCTCAAACTGAAGTGATAGATCTACCTAAGAACTAGATAGTGTCACCGACTGGTGACAGGTCCAATTGCAATGAGATTCTACTAGGCATGTCAGAATAAAGACCAAAAAAAGAGGGAATCAAAGTTTCAGGAGTGACAGCTATATTCATCAGAGTTTCAGAAAAAGTGACAAGTTCCAATAGGGTTTTCTTTCTTTTTTTTTTTTTTTTAAGTGTTTAAACACTTAGACTCCTTGTCTACACATTTCAGGGATGAGAAGAGAGATTCATGTTTGGCTCTAGCTCTGAGACTATGCTGTTAGCCAACCCTGCATTCCAGCAGCATCTCAACATGCAGCCAGCTTTTCTATGTGGGAACCCTCTGACCTCACGATCCGGTCCTGTGACTGCCCTGGCCTTGCGACCAAACACACTTCGTGATCCCAGTTCTGCAAACTAGATACCTCTCTTTGCCACTCCCTTCTTCACCCTGCCTGTCTTTCCTGCCAAATAAAACAATTCTCCAGGAGTGGGTGACTGATTACAATCCCTGCTCTTCCATAATTGGCTATGCAATTTGGGGTAAATCATTTGGCCAGCCTGAATCTCAATTTTCTTATTTGTAAAATGAGGGGTTTGGCTGAGATGGTTTCAAAGGTCCCTTTGAATTCTAAAATACCACTGCCTTTCTGTCAGGCTCTTGGAGACTGTGGCCTGTTTCTGATTGGTCCTTTGTCCTTTCAAAGAGTGAGCAGCAATTAAGTGCACTGAACAAACATGTTACAACTCAACATTCTTTGTAAAATACATGCTTTCCTGTCAGTTGGACCCTTAAAGTAACTGTTGTTTTAAAATTAATTCTTCCTGGTCTAGAACTGGACCAGGTACAGAATAATAGCATGTATATTATTCTCACACAGCATATGAAACAGCCAGTGTTCTTGCAAATAATAAAACCAATGTTGGCTAACTGATGCAAAAAAGAAATTTATTGGAAAGATACTGGAAGATTGGACAGTTCATCTTGGAAACAGGAATTCAGGGCGATGTGGCTCAGTCAATACCCCACCAGAGGTTCAGTCAGTATAGGGTGCTGGCACTGGCACCATCAGCCCTGGATACGTGTCACCATTCACTGAAGTCTTAATTCCACCCAGTCACTCTGAATGATCTTTAACTATCACTGGCTTTGTTATCACTCCCTGAAGGGCCAAAGTCTTGGGAAGAGTCTCTGATTGGCTGAGCCTTGGTCAAATGTCTATACACAGGTCCAAGGAGTCGAAAGCAGGATTATCTGCTCCTCTTCACCTTCCAGAGTGGTACACCTGATCCTGGGCTCCATTTATCTTGCACTCACCCAAATAGGAGGAGTTTTGGGATGCTGGACAACCAAAATGACAAATGTTAACTACACACTTTTCTCACTTGTGATTATAAATTTAACACATTTTGGAGGCATTTGTAAGAGGTTGATTATGTTCTGGAGAGGTTTACAGCTGATAGATTATTCCATCATTATTTGATCACTTCATTGATTTATGTGAATCAGTGATTGGTCCAGTTAATGAAACCATATTCATCAGGATACTGACTAATTTATTGAGCTGCCTTTTCCTATTTACATGGCTCCTCTGGATGACAAAGCGAGTACTTGGAATGAACAATGAATCACTGGAAGGAAGAAGCAAGCACATCTTCATTCTGAGCACACACTGTCATTGATTTTTTTTTTTCAACGTTTATTTATTTTTGGGACAGAGAGAGACAGAGCATGAACGGGGGAGGGGCAGAGAGAGAGGGAGACACAGAATCGGAAACAGGCTCCAGGCTCTGAGCCATCAGCCCAGAGCCCGACGCGGGGCTCCAACTCAGACCGCGAGATCGTGACCTGGCTGAAGTCGGACGCTTAACCGACTGCGCCACCCAGGCGCCCCTGTCATTGATTTTTAAAGTAAAAAATAATATCTGGCATTTAGTCCTGGTCTAAAGTTCTTCACAGAGATGGTGTTAATTTCCCTAAGATGTTGCATTGTCCTGGCTTTATAGATCAGCTGGGATGGCTGAGTGACCTGAAATTTCGGTGACAAATGTCAGCAGAGACACTAGAGCTAAGTCCTCTCAGCCTCCTTCCAAAGTAAATCCATTAAGCCTCAGAAACAATTCTTCCACCTTGAAAACAAAGTGGCAAGCAGGCTTCCACGAGATTGCTGCCATTAGGTGGGACCCCTTCCACGGCCAATGTGGAAGGGCGGTGTAGAAAAGAGATGGGAAGACAGTTTTGCCAAGGAGCTCAAGGATTGAGACAGTCTTCCAGAATGAACAGTGAACTCAGAGAGAAACTTGTCTGACAAAATGCAGTGGTATCAGCACATAAGAGGTGATTCTGCTTTTGTTACGTTTTTAAGATATTCAGAGGCCAAAGAAAACCTCCCTAAAGAGAAATAAGCAGCCAGCATCCCAGAGTCCCATATCCTGGAACGCAAAGTTCCTCCCTGCACTGGGCGACCCAGGGGCTCTGACTCCCTTTCCCACAGGAGAAGCAGGTCCTGCCAACTGCTTAAGGAAGTGTCTGTTCTGGTATGAAGAACGGGGACGCCTGCCCGGCTCAGTCAGTAGAGCATGCAACTCTCAGTCTTGGGGTGAGCTCGAGCCCCACATTGGGTGTAGAGATTACCTAAAAATAAAATCTTTTAAAAAAAAGATGTATTCGTTATGATACAGGTTTGCATGCATGTAACAGAGACCCTCAAATAACAGTAGCTTAAATAAGATTGAAGCTTGTCTCCCTCCGTGTAAAAGACTCTTCACTGATATGATACCTACTTATCCTTCGGGTCTCACTGAAAATGTCACCTCCTCTGAGAAGTCTCCCCTGATGCTACCTAAACAAGCTAAGGTATTCTTGCCTTCTGTTTTCTGAGTGCCTTCTAACTTCTCTATCAAAACAATGATCATACTTTATATTATGGATTGTTGAATTTTCCACACATTAGAGTCAACAGCACAAGGGGAGAGACTCTGTTTATCTTGCTTGTCACCATATCTCCAGAGAGCCACCTCCCACCTGTACTGAATGTACCTCTATTGAATGTTCTTGAGGGTGACAGGAAATGAATACTTCTGGTTTATTATACACAGGGCAGTTACTCAGAAAATTTTGAAATGGTAAATAGTATTTTAAAAACAGAGAAATAATAGCCATTTATGCTTCTAGCACAACCATAGATTTGGAAGAGACCAAAAACAAACATTTCCATTTCAAAGACCTCTGCCTATAAAGCAGGGGCTGGCAAACTTTCTGTAAAGTGACAGTGAATATTTCAAGTTTTGTTGGCCATATGATCACTGTTGCAATGGCTCAACTCTGCTGTGAAAGTGGGAAGACAGAAACAACCAAGATGTAAACTAATGGTGTGGCTGGGTTCCAATAAAACTTGATTTATGAGTACTAAAATTTCAATTTTGTGTCATTCTCAAATGTCATGAAATATTCTACTTCTTTTGATTGTTTTCAACCATGTAAAAATATGAAAGCATTCTTATTTCATGAGCCTTGTAAAAAAAAAAAAAAGCAGCAGCTAGACTTGGCCCATGGGTTGTGGTTTGTCAGCCCTGTCAGAGCGCACATTTTTTGACAGAGATGTGTCTGGCCTTGGTTTGTTTCTTTAGCCCCTCAGTGAAGTTCACACTCATAAGCATCTACTATGTGCCGGGGCCAGGTCAGAGGCTGCAGAACTGCAAAGATGGTTAAGATCAGCCCTGTGCCACTAACTCCACGCGACATGGACCCAAATCCACAAAGTGTGGTTGCAGCCCCTGGTTGAAGGGGAAAGTTACTTCATGACAAGATGGCATCTGAGGGGAGAGTCGTGGGCCGCGTGCACCCAGGAACCAGCAGCACCCAGTCTGGTTGTGGCTCTGGATGAATCCCACAGGGAATGGCGGGTAGTAAGGCTAGGAAGGCCTTACTACCAATGTATGAGGGACCCTCAGGGACCAGCATAAAGCTTAGTCTGGTGGGCAACTGAGAACCAAAGGGGAGGATTAAACTGAGATCATTAAATTGGTACCAACAGTTTATTAGTTTTTTAATGTTTTAACTTTCAAACTTTTAAAAAGTGATTTCTGAAAGTATTTGATTCCTTTTTCTGTTACTAATTTACCAAATATTTCAACTGAGAAACTCTCCTGGGAAAAATACACTGAGTTCAAGGGCACGTAGGAGGGGAAAATGCTATCAGTGTTTTCCCAAGGGCAGTGCTTATAAAAGGAGCCATTGTATGGTAAAAGAAAACAAAAAGCAAGAATAAAATGATCATTTCAAATATTCATTAGATTTTGAGAAAATTCTGAACTATCAATCACACAATGCCCTCCCTAGCTCCACATTAAATAAGTAACTTCTGTTGTGTCCCAAAGGAGAAAGTCACTCAATATTATACTGCCCCTTTCCTTTTGTCTCTTAAATGGGAGTTTTGTTGGAAATCATCAATTGGAAAAATAATAAGCCATTCTTTCAGGCCAACATAAAACATAGGAGGCAGGAAAAGTCAACTCAGGTCACAGAGATGAAAACTGAATGCTCCTTCAAATGGTACAAAATGTCACCTTGCTCATCCAAGCAAAAATTCAGGACAAGCCTCTCGGAGTGCCTCCTACTAAAAGATACCATCTTGGCACATAGGATGCTCAGGAAATGGAAGTGGCATTAATCTGCATGCAGGGATCACCTCCTTCATGCTGATGCCCAGTCCAATTGGGGGATGAGGAGTCCAATCGCCGGCACCCAGATGAGAGGTCTTGGGTGGAGACAGGCAAGTCTGCCTCTCACTCATGAATTCACCTGGCTGCTCCTTTCTGCCAGCTTTACCCCCCACCTTTCCCCTCTCCCTGCTCATAGGATTCATGGATAGGGGAATCAAATGCTGGTTGAGTGCCAATCAATGACAAACCATTGTGGTGAAGGATCGACATCTCTAGTTAACTAAATATTTTTTTAAGCTGTTTCAATTGAAGTTGGGTTGAAATTTTTTACTTTTTTATTAAATAGTTTTTTTTAATGTTTATTGATTTTTGAGAGTGAGAGACAGAGTGTGAGCAGGGGAGGGGCAGAGAGAGAGGGAGACACAGAATCCAAAGCAGGCTCCAGGCTCTGAGCTGTCAGCACAGAGTCCACGCCCGGCCCAAACCCATGAACCCACAAGATCGTGCCCCAGCCGAAGTCAGATGCTTAACCTGCTGAGCCACCCAGGCACCCCCGAAATTTTTTAAGATTTTGAGTATTACATTTATATGGTTCAAATTTCAGCAACTGTAGAGATGGAGTAAAAATAAAACGAAACTCCCTCCCATCACTATACCCCAACCTCTCAATTCCCCTCTGCATAGGTAGTCTTTGTTATTTCCTAAATAGTTTAAATTATGATAGTAATGTATTAGTTGAGGTAAAAGGCTGGAATGAATAAGTCCCAAATGCAGTGGCTCAAACAAAAATAGAAATTTCTTTCTTTCTCATATAATAGTTCAGTGTAGGTGTTCTAGGTCAACCGGTGGGCCTGTATCACTCAGTCATTCGGGGATACAGGCTTCTGGCAGCTTCACAGAGGAGCTCCAGCATGGCCATCACTGTCATTGGATGGGAGAGGAGCAGAAGGCAAAGGCCAGGGGTTTTCCTTTCCACACATTTCACTTCCACTCACTCTATTGGCAAAAGCCGAGTCACATGGTCACAGTAGCTGTAAGGGATGTTGGGGAAGGTAGCGGTATCCCCACTCCAGCTGTGCTACTACTCTTGTGCCTTGCGACGTTAAGGAGTTTAGCCCCCGGCTCACTCTCTACAGACCACCTTGCAATGCTTTTCCAGGCTGCTGCCAACTGCCTGCGCCAACTGAGGGCAGCAGCCCTCCCCATAATCCCTGAAGGAGAGCTACCATTAGCTTGTAACATTCAAGAGACTGTTACTGCAGAAGAGAATTACTATGCAGAAAAGCCATGCTTAATGGGAGGCCCTACTCATCCCCATCCAGTGTACACTCTTCCCTTTATCAATGCATTTAACAGACACTTTTATAGTGTTATATTTTGTGTGATTTATAAAAATTAACTCATTTCATCTTCATAATAATCCTCTGAGATAGGCACAGTTATGGACCAGTTTTCCAGTTTCCAGAGGAGGAAACCTGGAAACCAAGAGGTTAAGTAATTGTCCAGGGTCACAGGGAGAAAACTTATGTTAGTCTGTCTTTTTTTTACCAACATAACCTTGATTTTATTGTAATTTCAATGAATTCACTAAAAAATCATGCTTCCCTGGCAAGCAGAGGTAGCCATATGACCCAGTTCAGGTCAGTGAATTTAAGGGGAAATCATTGAGTCAGGTACCAAGGAAAACTATTGTTTTACTGAAAAAAAAAAAAAAAGAAAAAAAAACAAGAACAAAAAACAGGAGAGATACAGATAGTGTACATCTTTTGCCCTTTAACCCTTACCCTTCTTCAGCTTTGGAATGTGGACATGATGCTTGGAAGTTAAGCAGCCATTTTGTGACCATGAGGTGAACACAGATTTCTTTGTTATGTGAATAGAGAGGGGGAGAAAGAGCGAGATACTACATGTGTGTTTGTGTGTGTATGCATGTATATATGTACACATACATTTACAGAGAGAGACCCATTTAGTAAAAACATTTGAACTGGGCCCAAACCATCTTCGCTGATACTTAAATCTAGATCCTGGTCCTGACTGCCCCAAAGTCTATAAGTCAGGGTACCCCAACTGGCCTCTCCATTAGGCCTGTTCTGTGTCTTCTCAGAGTGCAGTACTTATTTTCTCCATGTTCAGGCCCCCATGCCAACTCTACCCTCAGCAAAGTCCATCTTTCTTATCATAATACACAGCAGTTCTTCATGGTCTTGAAATTCTGAATTCTACAAAAGGATTTGGATCTACCCACTTAGGTTCTGAGGAAGCAGTCCTAAAACTGGATAACCCAGTATCACTGCTGCCCCTGCAGTTGTATTTGTTAAGCCATTTACAAAGTCCAAGAAAAGAATCCTAGGCATCTCCTAAATTTTAGAAAATTCCAGCCTTTTTGTAATATCACAGAAGTCAGTGTGCAGAGGGACCAAAAAATTGGGCCTCTCAACTCTGAAGGGTTCAGTCTCCAATCCAAGAGAACCACTTAAATATTCATCTGCTAGGATATAGAGCAGATACAGAGGCCTACCTCCTACCCCCAAGGGAAAAGATGGCCTGGCCTAAGGATTGCAGCCTAAGGACCAAGGGTTGAACATAAAACAGATTTTATTGCTAATTATTTTATTGGTAACTTTAAAATTTTTTTTTAATGTTTATTTATTTTTGAGACAGAGAGAGACAGAGCATGAATGGGGGAGGGGCAAAGAGAGAGGGAGACACAGAATCGGAAGCAGGCTCCAGGCTCTGAGCCATCAGCCCAGAGCCTGATGCGGGGCTCAAACTCACGGACCGCAAGATCGTGACCTGAGCTGAAGTCGGACGCTTAACCGACTGAGCCACCCAGGCGCCCCTTTATTGGTAACTTTTAAAGGCCATTATGAAGCGATTCTTTAATGGCAACTTTCCTCCTATTAGGAAGGCCTGATGCATGGGACCTCTGTGAACAGCTAAGAGTTTTGGGAGACTGGGCACATCCAAGTCTAAGGCTGACAGATTTTAAGCATGGACTCTTAAATGGAGATGTTAAACCTCACTTACCATCTTTCCAGCATATCAAAGCATTTTTTTTTCTTCCCAGAACAGGAGAGCAATCTTCTCCCAAAGATGAATCAGAAACACGCTGGCAGCTTGGAAATAGCAAGTACCCCATCTCCACTCTAAGATGTTAAGGTTTAGAAAATGCTGGGGATTGTGGGATTCTTCCCGCCTCCCTCTCTCTGCCCCCTCACTCACTTGCGCCCTCTCTCTCTCAAAAAAAAAAAAAAAATGTTGGGGGAAGGCTCAGCCACGGGACTTCCACTTATGCTAGGACAGTATGGAGAAAGAGGGAGACATAAAGAAGTGACCAGAAAGGAACCAGGGGGAAGAAAATTATGAATATAGGAAGCAAAATATGCTCTGTTTTGCTCAGTGTGACAAGGAACTTAGTGTTTAACGTTTTCCTATGGCCTTCAGCCTATAGGTTCTCCTATAGAGGACTCTCTCTAAAGGATAATATTTGGATCTTTTCTTAAGTGAAAAAGGCCTTGAAAAATATATTTGCATCTCAAGAGCTGAAACTAAATTATTTTCTTGAATTGATGAGGAGATTAATTATTTTCCTGAATTGATGACAGTGGAGGAAAGGAGGAGACATTTATCCCTTGGCCACACCAGCTCCGGGACCCACCACTTAAGGCTGTCAAAAACTGTCGCTGGGGCGCCTGGGTGGGTCAATCACTTAATCATCTGACTCTTGATTTCGGCTCAGGTCAAGATTTCAGGATCATGGGATAGAGCCCCATGTCTTGCTTGACATGGGGCCGGGAACCTGCTTGGAATTCTCTCTCTGCCCCTCCCTCACTCACACTCTTTCTCTCTAAGAAAAAAAAAAAATTATATATATATATATATATATATATATATATATATATATATAAACTGTCTCTGAAACTTCTGAATTGTTAACTTTAAAATGGTTTATTTTGAAAAAATAAATATATAAAAAGGTTTATTTTGTTGTGTGAATTTTACCTCAAATTTTTTTTTTCTTTAGAAATATATATCAGGGGCACCTGGGTGGCTAGTTGGTTAAACCTCCAACTTCAGCTCAGGTCATGATCTCATGGTTCATGAGTTCCAGCCTTTTGTAGGGCTCTGTGCTGTCAGTGTGGAGCCAGCTTTGGATCCTCTGTCCCCCTCTCTCTATTCCTCCCCTGCTTGCTCGCTCTCTCTCAAAAACATGTCAGAAGAAGTTTGAGAGAGACAGGGCAGAAAAATTAGTCAAGAAAAGGTTCCTGTTTAAATGCTGTACCCTAACCCCCTCCCTGCTTTCCCAGCACAGGTCATTCCCTCTCCCAAACCTGGCTTGCTCCCCTAGCATTAAAGCCTCACCACACCATTGCTTCCCCCCATAGAGATAGCTATGTCACTATTCCAGTGTCTCCAGTAGTTAACATCTGTCATTTCTATTCAATTAAATGTAGGTAGCACCTTTTCACCACCACCCCCTACTTTGTAAGATGAGGCTATCAAAGACCCCACTCTCCCCTCACTCACTTCCTTTCTCCTAATGCCCTGCTCTGCCATGTATACTTTTTTTTAATGTTTATTTATTTTTGAGAGAGAGACAGAGACAGAGACAGAGTGTGAGCTGGAAAGGGGCAGAGAAAGAGGGAGACACAGAATCCAAAGCAGGTTCCAGGCTCTGAGCTGTCAGCACAGACCCTGACGCAGGGCTCGAACCCAGAAACCATGAGATCATGAAATGAGCCGAAGTCAGACACTTAACCAACTGCACCACTCATTCCCCCTGCCATCTATAATTTTATCTCTATATCAGTGAGATTGATAAAAAGGTTAATCTCTCCTGCAATTGTAATGAAGTCTTCTGTGCTTTGTCTTCAAAGTTAAAAATCAAGTGCTTTATACCACTCTGTCTCTATATTGTTTATTGCACTATTTAATAACTGATTTCCAAGAAAATTACCCAGAACTAAACTACATGAGTTTACAGATATAAAGGGAATTCCTAAATTCCTAAAAGATTACATAAAAATAAACCCAGACCAAGGTGAATAAAAGTGAAATTTTAGAGCACAGTAGAAAAAGAGTAAGTCCTACCTGTTTCTAAAAGGCAGAGTGGGAGTGGGGGTGGGCATGTCCCAAATAAAAGATAAGGAATCTCAATGTCTTCAGATTTTCTCTCCATAACTCTGGGATCTAGAAGATAGAGGAGGAATGCCTTCAGATTTCTGAAGGACAATTATTTTCATTTTAGAATTTTATACTCAGATAAACAAACAGTGTGAGGGTAAAATAAAAACTTTTTCAGCTATGCAAGGACTCCAAAATTTACCTTTCACATACCCTTCCTAGGAAGTTACTGTAGAGATGTACCAACAAATAGAGGAAGTGAATTAAGAAAGACAAAGACACAGGATCTATAAAATAGGGTCCATCCAGGAGAATCACACAAAAAGGTCCCAGGGTCACAGCAGAGCTGTGGGATCCCAGCAAGTACTTGACCCAAGTTTGAAAAGGGTGAGGTAAAAGGAGATTCCAAAGATTTGACACCATCTTTGGGAACTTGAACAACTTAAGTAAGCAGTCAAGGCAGAGAAACCTAAGTTGGAGGGTGGGGGAGGAATAGAAAGGAAGACAAAGAGGCTGGGACAGAGGGAAGCTGTTTAAGACAAGGGAGCAATTATTTTATTTTTTAATTAAAAAAAAATTTTTTTGGAAGAGAGAGCATGTGAGCGGGGGTGGGAGGGGGTGCAGATAGAATCCCAAGCACGCTCCAACTCGGGGTTCAGATTCACAAACTATGAGATCATAATCTGAGCCAAAATCAAGAGTTGGAGCTTAACCCCCAACTGAACCACCCAGGCGTCCCCAGGAGAACAATAATTAATAATGATTATGACTATGAGGATGATCAAGAAGGGATTTAAAAAAAAAAACGTTTTTTTTAACGTTTATTCATTTTTGAGAGACAGAGAGAGCGTGAGTGGGGGAGGGGCAGAGAGAGAGGGAGACACAGAGTCCGAAGCAGGCTCCAGGCTCTGAGCTATCAGCACAGAGACGGACCCAGGGCTTGAACCCATGAACTGTGAGATCGCGACCTGAGCCGAAGTTGGATGCTTAACTGACTGAGCCACCCAGGTGCCCCAACAAGGAATTTTTAATTCAAAATGACAGACTAACCACACATCTCTTCTCTGTCTTGGGATCTGAATTAAAGAGGTAGTAAATGAATTGTAGTACAAACAACCATTTTGAAGAGAAATGGAGGCGTTCCATCAATAGACCAAAGTGTTCAGCTCATTTCTGGAAGGCAGAAAGTTGGTAGAGGGATTTCTGATCAAGATGCCTATCAAACACATGCATCTATCATTACTTGTTCCTAAAACCCCACCAAAACCTATTTTTGAAGGCATTAAACCAGGTAATCCCACTGAATCACCAACAAAGTAGGATGTGTCCATTTTGGTTTGCACATGTTGGGTCAGCTCTGCCTCTCAGCTCCCATCACTTCAGGTGTCAGTGGATCTCACACACCAGGGAAGTGGGACAGTGCCAAGGGCAGCAAGAAGAGCTATGAGGATTGCTCTGCTCTTGGTTCCATTCCTGAGACTCCTCCAGTAAATCAGAAAGCTGCTTGGAGCCCTGGTGATCTCATTGGTACAATGGGGATAATAACATCTAATCTCTTTCAACGGGGATAATAACATCTACCTCCTTCAATGGGGATAATAACATCTATCTCCTTCGAGGGTGTGGTTGCTGGTCCAAAATTAGATTCAGAAGTAGGTAGAAACTATAGGTCCTGATCCTTAAGTCTAGAGAGTTAAAGCCAACCATCTTCCTTTAACATTCAAATTACAATGAAGGCATGGGCATGCCTGCCTAGATTGGCAGGCTCTGTCATTCCATCACATCCTCACCTTACCTCACCTACTGTGGGAAGTCAGTCCCCACAATTCCACCATCAACCCTGAAACAGACCAGTCCCCAGAGACTGGAAGATGGACAGCAACATGGGTGGGGTGGGGGCACTGTCTGCTGACCATGGGGTCTTACCCACAGTGCATAGTGTGATCTGTTCACCATTGCTTTCTTGCTGCTACCAACACTCACAGAGAAAAGTCTGCCTTCCCAAACATTTCACTTGGCAGGGTGCCCAGGCCCAAATTGACCTAGACTCTCATTCTCTACAATGAAAGCCGTTGGCCCCAGACATGTTGGTGATGCCAGGATAGTGGTGGCCAGAGGTAATGTTCCAGCATCAGCCTCCCTCTCCTGCCTATGAGTCCTGGCACAGCCCCTAGGGCAACAGAGCCAATCCTCCAAGTGAATTGAATCTCCAGGCTTCATCATCCTTTTTTCTTTCTGCCTTTCTTTCCCTTCCTTCTTCCCTGCATCTTTCTTTCTTTTTTTATTTCTTCCTTATCTTTCTTTCTTTCTTCCTTCCTTCCTTTTCTTTTTTCTTTTCTTTTTTCTTCCTTATCTTTCTTTTTTCTTCCTTTCTTTCTTCCTTATCTTTCTTTTCTCTTCTTTCTTTCTCTTTCTTTCTTTCTTTCTTTCTTTCTTTCTTTCTTTCTGTCTTCTTTCCTTTCTCTCACTCTCTTTCCTCCTTCCCTCCTTCCTTTCCCTCTTTCCCTCTCTCTCTTTCGTTGCAGTCCAGCCTCTCTCTATCCATCCAATATAGTAGGTTTCAATAACCTGCTATGTGTAGTAGGCTGAATAATGGCCCCCAAAAAGGTTCACATTCTTGTCTCTGGAATCTATGAATATGTTACCTTACATGGCAAAAGGAACTTTGCATATGTGATTAAACTAAGGATCTTCAGATGGGATTATCTGAGTGGGCCCAATATAGTCACAAAGGTTCTTAGAAGGGTAAGGCAAGAAGGTCAAGGGGAGAGAAGGAAGCAGGGGGAGAAAAAGATGTGACAACAGCAGCCAAGTTGAAAGAGAAATTGAGATTGGAGGTTGGAGTTAAGGGGCCACCAGCCAAAAATGTAGCCAGACTCTAGAAACTGGAAAAGGCAAGCTCAATTTGCATATCTGACCTCCAAAATTCTAAAATAAAAAATTTCTGTTGTTTTAAGTCACTAAGTTTGTGGTAATTTGTTACAAGCAGCAAAAAGAAACTAATTAAACTGTGAAAATTAGATCATCTACTTTGAAAACCTATTGCATGATATCTATAGAAGCTGAACATATATGTATGTCTGTATGTATGTTTCCTAGGTATGTACCCAACAAAAATGTATATATCATGTTCACCAAAGACATTGACTTTAATGTTCCTAGCAGCATGATTTATAAAGTCTCAAACCTGAGAATTACCAAATGTCTATCAGTAGCAAAATGAATAAATTTAGGTAGATTTACACAGTGGAACACTATACAGCAAAAAGAATGAACAAACTATGACCATGGACAGTTAGCATCTTCAACACAATGTCCAGTGAAAGAAAGTCAGACAGCAGAGTACATTCTGTATGATTCAATTGCTGTAAAGTTCAAATATAAGCAAAAATAATCTATGCTGAGTGAAGGCAGTACCCTGCCCCCTCCAAAGAGAGAATATAAGGGAGCCTTCTGGGAAGCTGGTAATGTTCTGTCTCTTGATCTTAAAGATGCTTCATTTTGTGCGAAATCATTGAACTTGTGTAATGTGCACCTTTTAGTATGTACTATACTTTAATAAAAACTTTTTTTTTTTTTTTAAATAGAGGATAGGAGATCTGTGCCTTCATCCAAATTTGCCACCTTGGGACCCTCCAATCTCCCATCAAAATCGGGTGGGGTACAGGGCAACCCAGATCCAGGATTCCAACTCTCCAGAGCCCAACTCTGGGTTAAGATGTCCTGTGAACTTGCTTTATATATTATTACTAAAGGGCCCATTTCAACGGGTTATTTTTCTAAATAAAAGAAGGCTGTCCAGAGATAAGTTTACTTTCCCCCTTTGAGGGCTCAAAACTAAACTAGTTTTGATTGACATTAACTCAGCAACAAAAAATGGTCATAGTTTTTTTCTCCACCAGACGATCCCTGATAAATGAAGAGTTAAAACCGCTGCAGCAGAGTTTGGCATATAAAATACACATTTTGTTAAATTTTATTGAAGTGTTATATTACTGTTTTAATAATAGCGTAATAAAGTTATAAACTCATAAAAACAAAACACGAACGGTTGCTCCCACCAATACCCCAACCTGAAGTGAGACCGGGGCTTTACCCAAAGCGGGTACAGGGACGGGAAGGGGGAAGAAGGAGCCGCGGGAGACAGACACACGGACCAGCCCGGTGGATAATGAATTGGAGGGAGAGATGCAGGTATGACAGGGGAAATCAGAGGCCGGTAGGGGTGGCGATCTCCTCGCAGTGGGGAAGACCCTGCCGCCCCTACTCTGGGCCAAGTCGTCCCCGCCACAGCGCGGTGGCTGCGTTGAGGTGGGTGTAAGTGGTGGGGCTACTCGTGGGGACAAAGGGCGGAGCTTCAGAGACAGACTTTGGCCCTGGGGTCCGTGCAGAGTTTAGCCCCGCCGCCCCCACCTGCCGTGCAGCGAGGAGCCAGCGCGTCACTCCCAGCGGAAACGCCGCACCGCCCGGGCGTCTGGCGAGGTGCGCGCCTCCCGGCCCCCGCTCCGACGCTTCGCGGCTTCTGGCCCGCCGCCTTCCTCGCTCGGCAGAACAGGGGCGGGGACAGGGTAGCACCTACCGGAATCCGCGACTCCAGCCGCCGAGGAGCTTTCGAAGCCAAGCCAGCCCAGACGGCACCCTGGAGCCTCCCGCGCTGAGGGTCCGCGCCGAGCCGAGGGTGGGAGGCGCCGACGCCGACTTGACAGCGCGTCCCAGGTTAGCTTCAGACGCGGTCTCTGCAGGCTACACTTGGAGAAACTTTGGATCGCCGTATTGGCTGCCGGGAGGAGGGCATCGAGGGAGCTACCCGAGGGCCGCGGCCTCCGTGAGCCCTGGCCGGTACGCCCAGGCCCTGGGAGCCCGCAGCTCCCGCGCAACCTGACATTGCGATGCCCTGAGCGAGGACCGAGACCCGGAGCCGACGGAGGGCTGCTGGAGGGCAGGGGCCTGTCCAGACTCCACTCAAGCCCACTCTCACGCCTCCCGCAAACCCTGCCTGTTTTCAGCTCGGGCTTTGCAGCGGCTCGGTTTTGAACCCCGGCAACATACAGGTTTCGCCTCCTTCTCGGCCTTGCAGCGCCGGAGGGTGGATAGGGGCAGCCAGCGGCTGCAGAATGTCGGGGAGCATCCGGGCAGGGGCTCGCGGGCGCGTGTTGGCGCCGCAGCGGGAACGGCGCGCGCGAGGCCGCAGGAGCGCGCGGTTCTGGGGGTCCGACTGGCACGCGTCTCCGCAGGTGCCTCGGGCGGCCGGGAGGCGGGAGGTACTGGCTGGGCGCAGGAGGCGGGCTGGGGGCTGCGGAGCCGTTTACAGCCACTGGCTTGACAAATGGGAGCCACACGGGGGCGGGCAGTCCAGTCCCGGCGCCTCTCGGGCGCTCACAGCCTTGGCACCTGGACCCCGCACCCCTTTACGGGAGGTCCGGGATCCAGAGGTCCGCCTGCCCCAGGATGGGGGCAATGGCTGCTCCCCTCCCGCGCGCCATTTCCCAAGGGAGGGCCGTGTCCTCCGGACTGGCGCTGCGGGGACCGCTCCGCAGCCGCTCTGGGCAGAGCCCCTTCACGTGGATGGCGATCACCTCAGCTCGCCAGCTACCTGTCTTGTCTCAGAGACGAGGCGACACAACGCACACCCCGCCCCCACCGGTGCCCCGGCGCTGTCGCCCCAGTCACCTTCCTTTGCCCTTCTCTGACAGCACCAAGGGCTTGCTCGCTCTCGCTCTCAGGAAAAACTGAGGGAACAAGCTTGGTTCCCGGAGCCAGCGGGGACTGTGGAGACACAGCTAGAATCCTCAACAGCTTGGAAATCCTATCACCTTGGTTCCCTGAAACTTGCAGGTATAGGTTTGTGTGTCTGTGTGTGTCTCTGGGAGTGGGGTCTACGGAGACAAGTGGGGGTGTAGCTGCCCCGGGGACCCAGCCCCGAGGCCTAGGGGACATACAAGTAACTAGAAGACACCCGTCCTTTTTGGCTTTGGGTGGGAAACAAAGCAAACCTTACCAGCTACTCCTTCCCTTGGGCAGTTTCGAAATATTTCCTACAAGCCGGTGCCAGAGAAGAACACTTTTCCTGGCAAGTCATTACATTTCCTGGGACAGTCTTAGATGCATCTTTTGTTCTGGCTCTGCCCCTTTCCTTGCATGGCAAGAGGACACACGTTTTGCTTGCGGCAGGCAGACTTGGTTCAGTCTAAGGGCCACTAGCCCCCACATCCCGGCCTTGGGCTGCCCACTACTCCTCTGGATTTTTCAGACCTGTCTGGGAAGGGCAGAACAGCAGACCTACAGCGCCTGGCCCATTCAAACTCAGGGCTGTACTCTTCTCTAGACCCCTGGGCTCCTTCATCCGTCTCTAGGCTATGGCAGTCATCTTTGCCCTTTGCCTCCTCCAGGAGACCGATGATGGAGACAGCCTGGTAGGAGCCTGAGGGGGGCGGGCGGGCTGACAAGTAGGAAGTGGGACTGGATGAGGAAGGAAGAGTTTGTCACATATTTTCTCCAAGTGTACATAGGAAGCACCCCCTATTGAATATGTGGGAGTGGAGCCAGAAATCTTATTTTTAATAAGTTCTCCAAGTGATTATGCCCATGGAAGGTGGAAACCCCATTGGTGTAGGTACTTTGGCCTCCCACTGTCAGACCCCTTAGCCCAGGATATACATTTAGTGATGCATGTGTAGAAACTGGTATTTTTTTTTTATTCCTAAATCACAAATGATCTTTTTTAAATTCTTATGATCATCTTCTGTAGATATTATCTCAATTTTAGGATGAGGAAACTGAACCTCAGAGGATCAGCTTCCAAAGGGTTGATAACTTGGGAAGAGACAGAGCCCCAGGCTCAAGCCCCAGTCTTGTGAGCACGCTCTGATCCCCTTGCGGGCAGCACAAAGACATGACAACCTGGAGCAAGGGTGAAGGGCTGAAAATCCAACTTGAAGCCCTTGTTAATTTCCAGCCCCCTTGCCCTTTATGGGCGGGAACACCAATCCTATTTGGAGGTAGAGTAAGAGTCTCAAAGGAAAAGAACAGCTCTCTTTGAATGCAAGGAAAATGGGGGTGGCTTGGAGGAAAAGAGCCATAAGGAAGGCCAAGCCTATCATCTGCAAGATGGCTTTTTAAATACCTCAGCCCATGTGGTACTGCCATGGTTGGTACCACCCAAATCAGGTACTCAGAACAACTCTACTCTATGGGAAGCTGGTATCCAAGAAGCAAGGAAAAAAGGAAGCAAGAGAAAGGACACAGGAAGATCTAATTAAGTCCTGGTAAGCAGGGGAGTAAGAGGAGTGACTGGGAGGTGTCCCACCCTGCCTTCCTTGGCTTCCTCATCTGTATGGAACAGGGTGATAGGGTGCTAGGCCAGGTGAATGCTATGGCCCTTTCAACCCCAGCGCCCTTGCAGGCCAAGCTTCGGCCTGCACACGCAGGATGGCGGTGCCTGGGATCCACTCCAGACACTTTTACAGGCTCCTAATCACTGAAATATAATTAACTGAACAAACACTGTAGGGATGTCTTAAGAAGGAATTAAAAACCTAGACTCCAAATGGGAGAGACGCGTGGAACAAATTATTGGTATTTATGTAACTCTGAATAGCTTTGATTTCCTTCAGGAGGAGCTGACAGCTGGCTGACAAAAAATTCATCCAGGGAGAGAAAAGACATAAGTGAAGTCTGAAATTTTGAATAACGTTTTCAGGTAACTTTCTATTTCCATTTGGAGTGGGTGTCTGAGGGGCGAATGCAGTTATTTGAATTGCTTCATTTATCAACAGGTATTTTTAATAGGGCTCATAATTCTAAGACCCAGTGCTTTTTTACTTCTTTTTCCTGGCTTCTAGTCTCCTGCTAGCAGGGCTGAGTGAGATCTGGGGATTCCACTGTTCAGCCCATAGACTCTCACTTTACCCCTATTTTCAGCTTTTCTGATGGATCTGTTCAGAGAAGAAATCTTGCCTAGAACAGTGGTTCTCTACTTTGGGTGGGAAAAAGTTCCCCAGGGGTCTAGATGTTCTGTCCACAGACTTTAAACCACCCTCATTTTCCGCCCTGTGCCTCATTGCCACTTTCTGTGGCACTTGGGGCCTCTCGGCCCTAAACTTCATGGGTCCTGTGGGCAATGTGGGGGCCACCTCCTAGCGGCTCTATGTGGCAGCCTCTGGGATGCTGAGGCAGTTTAGTACACCACCATCCCCACTCTCTTTCCAAAGCTTGTTTGAAATTAATTGCTCCTCTCATGATATATCTGTCCTCCAAGTTTTCTTTGTTCTTCAGAATACGCATCTGCTTAAATTTTTTAAATAACTAAGTTGTAATTTCAGCAGGGTCTTGGGAGTAGAGAGAGGCACTAAAAGAGCATAGTAAGTATGCCATGATGAATCCTAAGAGATGTTACAGACATTCTAATTTTAAAATAAAAAGCAATCTGTCCAGCTGTTTGTTGATTAATCTTAAATATGCTGAAATTATTCTATTTGGAAATTATAAGGAAAGTACATTTAAGGCTCTTTTTTTCCATATTCACTTAATAGATTCCATTTATGGTTACAAAACATTATTCATAGATCTTTAAAAAACTACATTTTAAATATTTTATCTGTTATTTAAGTAGCCTGTGAATTAGAGACATGATAAAAATAAAAGAAGTCTAATTCTGAGATAAAATTTGTAAAAAGAAGAATACAGTGAGTATTAAGGCACGATAGGAAAGTCTTTTTCTAGATGTCTGATTTCATCACCTTGCTCCACCCCCTACGGGGAATGAACGGTAGATCCTTAGACCCTTGTCATCCCACAGATGAGGAACCCAAGACAGAGACTGAGAGATTGAACTGTGGCATACAGCTAGCACATGGGGGAATCAGGATGGAAATCTGGGTTTGTCTGACTCCTCAACTTTCTCCAGTTGAACTGTTATCTATTTGGACGGTATAACTGCATTTGTGGATTATTTATATGCTACATTATAACAAAGGGTCTGACTGAATGTTAATACAGTATCAGCGCTCAATGAGGATGTTTCACAGGAGGAGACAGGAAGCAAGAACATTTCTGAAGTAGGATAATCGTAGGCTTGAGAAGGATCTTCATCACAGGTAGGGCTTAGTTCTATGAAGAGTAGATAAATTGAACTTTAATATCAGCATTTTTGATGTGCAGGTGAATGAGCCATGTTAAAAGAACTAAGAGAGAGTAAAAGCATAAAGACAAAGGGATTATTCCAGTAAGGTACTGATTATGAGACACTAGGAAACCAAACGTGTATCTATGGACAATAAAGTATCTGACAGCTTTTTTCTCTGTGCAACTTAATTTTAAACAATTTTAGAATTATTCCACTTAAATGTGAACAGTTTAAAAAGTGAGCAACCCAAGGGGCTTTAGAAGTCTTTAAAATGAACAAAGAGTAAGCCCTTGTTGTTGCTGTTTTTTTTCTAGACAGTTCTCCAGTACTCAGGAGAGTACTGGAGAGGGAGTATGCCTACATCCACAAGACAGATTCACTAGCTGCCACTAGCTAGTGGTGCCACTGCCCAGCTTCTTCAGAGAGCCCTGGAGCCCACAGCACCCTCCCTTCCCACAGGACCACAGTGGGACAGTGGCCTCAAGCAGCCCAGCTGGAAGTACATGGCCAGCTCCCCTTCTTTTCTCAGAACCTTCTGATACCAACCTTGGTGAGAGAAATGATGACAGAAAGTGGTGAGGCTTAGTGTTGTGGAGAAAGCCTTTAACATGAGGGTGGGTGAAAAGATTTTAAAGTCTTTCCAAAGGATTCTTGTAAGAGTGTTTATTTAAAAACAAAACAAAACAAAACAAGGTTGGTCCCAAAAGTAGAAACTGTATGAGAGTATAGTATTGAAATCTGGTGTCTGGCAACTTGTTTTCATTTGAATATGTTCCTCAAATGTCACTTTTGGTCAAAGGTGTTTTTACATGACTAATACTGTATCTCTTCTAGAATTGCAGCTTCTAAATGGTTTCTATATTTGATATTATGTTGCAGCTAATTTCTCTACATCTCTGCTTTATTAAACCCATTTGTATGTGAAAAATGCTGAAATATTTCTTTTGTGAACCCTTTTCAAATGCTTTGCCTTCAGAATAGACCTCATTTGGGACCCAAGCTGTCAACCAATCCTAAATTCCTAAGGTCCCAAATTGCAGGTATGCCCGGCTTTGGAATAGCTTTTATAGAATGTCGCATAGGCAGACAAAAATTGCAGCATTTACTTTCATTATATTTATGTATGTATATATTGAATGTTGTTCTTTGCTTATCAACATCATGAGTGATACTAAAGCAGAATGAATAAGTATATTCTTTTGAATACTGCCTTTCAGGAGCTCACAAGTTGAAACTCCTAGGCGTAAGAAAGTCTAGGCATAAATACTATTGATAATACCACAAAACTGAATTACGTTGTAAGAAATTATGATCTAAGATGGCTCTTCTAAATTTTAATTATGAGGGGCGCCTGGGTGGCTCAGTTAAGCATCCGACTCTTCATTTTGGCTCAGGTCATGATCTCACAGTTCATGAGAATGAGTCCTGTATCAGGCTCTGTGCTGACAGTGCAGAGCCTGCTTGGGATTCTCTCTCTCCCTCTCTTTGCCCCTCCCCTGCTCACTTGCTCTCTTTCAAAATAAATAAATAAATTTTTTAAAAAATAATTTTTAATATTTATTTTTGAGAGACCGAGAACAAGTGGGTGAGGGGCAGAGAGAGAGAGAGAGATACAGAATCCGAAGCAGGTTCCAGGCTCTGAGCTCTCAGCACAAAGTCTGACGCAGGGCTCAAACCCATTAACCATGAGATCACGACCTGAGCCAAAGTCAGGCGCTTAGCCAACTGAGCCACCCAGGCATCCCTAAAAAAATAAATTTTAATTATGGAACATATCTTATGTAAGTGCTATTATGCTCTTGTCTGTATACATGATATATTTTACAAAAAAATAACAACAACCCAACAGATTAGTACTATCATACAGAAGAGTATGTGAAATATGTTCTTTTAAAGAATAATAATAAAATAAATAACAAACCACCCAGATTAGAAACAGAACATTAACCAAACCTTAAAATGAAAGCAATGTGTGTCCCTTCCTAATTGCATTGCTCTCCCTCCCCCCACCAAAAAGTAACTTTCCCTTGACTCCTGTGTTAATCGTTACTTTTTTTTTTAAGTTTTCCACTTGTATATATATGATCCTTAAGTAAATTGTTAAACTAGGTAGCAAGCACAAAATTAGTTGAACAAAGAAAGGCATATAGCACCGATATATGACTAAAGCTCTCAGGAAAAGGTAAGTTTAACAATCTCTGGGTCAGAGTTTGGCCCAGCGTTTATAAGAGCCCCTTCGGAGCAAGCCTGGGAAACAAGGGGCTCACCATTATAGGGCTTCTCGCAGGGCTTCGGTATAGTCCAGGTTCTGGATATCCAAGGGGAATGAATGTTTAGTCCTTCTCCTCCTAGGCTCACCATGACTTATCCCCAGGTCTCGAAGCAGGTCAAAGCAGAACAATTGAGCAGAGCTAAAAATAGTGGCACCGGATGCCCCAGAAAGCAGAGTATGGAGGAGGGAGGAGAGACGTGGTCAGGATGAAGAAAGTAGAGATAAGAACTGAGGGCAGGCTCACCTGGGCATCTGGTTCTCAGTTAAGAAGATGGTAAAATGATAGTATGGTCTCAGAGATGTGTCTGTGCACATCCATTATCCTGGCCCTTCACCATCTTCCTGGGATTTCTTGTGCTTCTCCTCTAAGATGATCTCCAGCCTCTGGTACCTTGTTTCATCTTTCTTGTTCTACTGTTTCATCTTGGTAGATTATATCCTTCAGTAGATTATTAAGAGTATATCTCCAATCTTGACTGATGGTTTGGCTAGATACAGAATTCTAAGCTGGGAAGCATTTTGCCTTCAGATTTTTAAAGACTTTCGTCCACTGTCTTTTACTATTGTTGATATATCTGAATCCATTGTAATTCTTGATACTTTGGCATGTGACTTATCCACCCCACTCCCCATCTCCTGCCCCCAAGCCTGTGAAATCTTCTTTGCTTTCAGTGTTCTGGAGACTTACAACCATGTGCCATGGCCAGGGTCCATTTTCATCTATTGTGCTATGTTCTAATTGGACACCTTCAATTTGGAAACTCAAGTCACGCATGAAATTTTTCTTGATCTCAGGCATCATTTCCTTTCCTGCTTGCCCCTTCTCCCACCCCGACTATTTTTGTCTTGCCAGAACTTCTAGTAGTTGAATGTTCGATTTCCTAGTGTAGACCCCTAATTTTCTTTTTTTTCCTGTCCTGTTCTTTTTGCTTAACTGCTAGAAATTTTATCAACATTATCATCTAACCCTTCTATTGAGTTTTGCAGTTTGTATGGTGTTTTTATCTTTTGAGAACCCTTTTTATGGTCTCTGAGTATTCTTTTTTTTTTTTTTTAAGTTTATTTATTTTGAGGGGGGTGGGCAGGGATAAAGAGTGAGAGAGAATTCCAAGCAGCCTCCTCACTGTCAGTGCAGAGCCCAGCGTGGGGCTCAATCTCACAAATGGCAAGATCATGACTTGAGCCAAAATCAAGAGCCAGATGCTTAACCAACTCAGCCACCCAGGAGCCCCATTCAGGGGGTCCTGAATATTCTTTTTTCATAGAATCTTATTTTTGTTTCATGGTTACAACATAGTCTTATCTCTGAGGAATGTGAGGTTTTGAAATTTTCATTTTCCTGACTAATACCTGTTTCCTCCGAGTTGCCTTTTTTTCCTATTTGTTCTGGTCTCTATCTTTAAGGTAAGAGGCTTTTTTTTTGTTTTGTTTTGTTTTTTATTATCTGTTCATAATTAAAAGGCTTGATTTAAAAAGCTGATGAGGGGGGCCTGGGTGGCACAGTCGGTCAAGCGTCCGACTTCAGCCAGGTCACGATCTCGCGGTCCATGAGTTCGAGCCCCGCGTCAGGCTCTGGGCTGATGGCTTGGAGCCTGGAGCCTGTTTCAGATTCTGTGTCTTCCTCTCTCTCTGCCCCTCCCCTGTTCATGCTCTGTCTCTCTCTGTCCCAAAAATAAATAAACGTTGAAAAAAAAAATTAAAAAAAAAAAAAAAAGAAAAAGAAAAAAAAGCTGATGAAGGGGCACCTGGATGGGTCAGTTGGTTAAGCTTCTGCTCTTGATTTCAGCTCATGTCATGATCTCATGTTTCGTGAGATCAAGCCCCACATTGGGCTCTGTGATGAAAGCTCAGATCCTGCTTGGGATTCTCTCTCTCTCTCTCTCTCTCTCTCTCTCTCTCTGTGTCCCACCCCTGCCCCCATGCATGCACTCTTTCTCTCTCTCTCAAATAAATAAATATTAGAAAAAATAAAAATAGGGCTGTGTGCTGACAGCTCAGAGCCTGCTTCAGATTCTGTGTCTCCCTGTCTCTCTGCCCCTCCCCCACTCATGCTCTGTCTCTGTCTCAAAAGTAAATTTAAAAAAAAATTAAAAAAATAAAAAGGTGATGAGAAGCCTTGAGCACATGGGTGAGGCTTGTAATCTTTCTTTTCTTTTCTTTTCTTTCTTTCTTTCTTTCTTTCTTTCTTTCTTTCTTACTTTCTTTCTTTCTTTCTTTCTTTTTCTTTTTGAGAGAGAGAAAGTGAGAGAGAGCAAGCAAGGGAGGGGCAGAAAGAGAATCTGCCCAGCTCAGAACCAGACACAGAGCTCTATCTCACAACTGTAAGATCATAGCAGCCTGAGCCTAAATCAAGAGCTGGCTGCTTAACCAACTGAGCCACCCAGGTGCCCCAAGGCTTATAATCTTTAAACCTCACTGTAGGATGATCTGGGTGGCGTGGTAAGGAATCCCTGTGGCTAGTACTCTTAGGTATTTTTTTTTAAGACAGGTCAGATTCTTGAGAGGAGAGTATAATGATATTATACTGAATAATAAGGGTACAGCTACCAGGCTTCTTGGAGTTGCATTGGGGAGAAGGCTGTGAGTCCCTTCACTCAGTGGTCAGTAAGCATCCAATCACTTATTTCCTATTTTCTTGTCCTCAAATATGTTGGAGGTCTTCCAGTCCAGAGGCCCTTTTATTTCACCATTTCTGGAGAATAAAGCTCTGGACATCTCAGATGAGACGGGTAGTATCCTATCTCCTAGTGGCTTGGAGTGAAGGAATGACCTGAGGCAGTGCTTCTCAAATTTTAATGAACATCTAAATCACCCGAGGATCTAGTTAAAATGTAGGCTCTGGTTCAGTAGGTCTGGGATGGAGCCTAAGATTAAGCTTCAGGGAATGGTGTGCTGCTGGTCCAAGGTAGGGTCCCATTGTGAATAGCAAGGACTTAGGGATCTAACTGCTTCTCCGACAACTTTTCACCTAGTCCTCATTATTTTAGCCATTCAGTCCACCACCCACCCAGTTCTACAGCTTCCTGCTTACTGCCTCTCTAGAGGATTCCGAAGTGGCTGTGGGTTTAGTTATCAGCTTTATCACGAATGACCTGAGGCACAGCCTTTTCAGGTTGGCTAGTTTGGTCACCACTGGTCCACCTGCTTTCTGGCTTCCAAATGTTGCTGTTGTCTTCTCTCCTTTTCGTGCTATCCTTGTGAATTTATGTCTTTTTAACAATTCTTCAGGCACCTGACTGGCTCAGGCAGTGGAATGTGTAACTCTTAATCTCAGGGTTGTGAGTTCAGTTCCCATGTTGGGTGTAGAGATTATTTAAAAATAAAATCTTTTTTAAAAATTAAAAAAAAATTCTTTAGTTTCAGGGGATTGTTCAGGAAGGAGCAAAAGTAGAGGTGTGTGTTCTGCCACATTCACCCTAACTATTACCATCTGCTAAAATATTTTTCTAAAGTTTGGCTACATCAGCATAAATAGAGCCTGATTTATGATAAATAACTGCTATTTTAAACCTCTAGGTTTTTGCACAAGGAACATTCTCTACTTCTCTCTTCCTACTTTGTCTGCCTACCAAACTCTTAGCAGTCCAAACCCAGCTCAGTTGGGTGGCCTCTGTGAGCCCCTCAGTCCCCAAGCCACCAAAGTCTGTATATTCTCCTGACTTTAACTCATAACCAGCTGCTTATATGGTGTCTCTTCCAAACAACTGAGTAAGCTCTTTAGGGCTAGGGCATGTACCTTTGTAGCTCCGTGCCCAAGATATAATAGGAGCTTACAACTGTTAGATTAAGTTCTGTGTGCATGCCTTCTTTCCCCCTTCATTTTCTTTCTGTTCTCTTCACCTCTTTTTCTGTTAAGAGGTCATTATACTTATTATCCATTCTATTATCCAATAAAAACTCATGTCCCGTATTGTTAATTTAAAAGTAAATGAGTAAAATAGGGGCGCCTGGGTGGCTCAGGTTAAGCGTCCAACTTCAGCTCAGGTCATGATCTCATGGTTTGTGGGTTCAAGCCCCACACCAGGCTCTCTGCTGTCAGCACAGAGCCTGCTGTGGATTCTCTGTCCCCCTCTCACTGTCCCTCCCCTGCTTGCACACGTGCATGCTCTCTCTCTCAGAAATAAACATTAAACAAAAGTAAACGAGTAGAATAAATAATAGTTCTCAATTTCTAATACCTACTTCATTAAATAAAAGAGATTTAAATATTATATAAACTTGGGGCACCTGAGTGGCTCAGTTGGTTGGGCATCCAATTTTAGCTCAAGTCATGATCTCATGGTTCGTGAGTTTGAGCTTTGCGTAGGGTCAGCTGGAGCCCAGCTTCAAGGGTGGGTGCTGACAGTGCGGAGCTTGTGTGGGATTCTTTCGCTCTCCCTCTGACTGTGCCCCTCGATCATTGTGCCCTCTCTCTCTGTCAAAAATACAAGTAAGTAAATAAATAAGTTTTAAATAAATAAATATAATATAAACTCCATTTGATTTTTCTCCCCAGCTCTAAGCACTATTCAAAAACAAACATTTCCTCAGTTCTAGGTGAAGACCTAATACACAATCTTTTCTTTCTTTCTTTTTTCCTTCCTTCCTTCCTTCCTTCCTTCCTTCCTTCCTTCCTTCCTTTCTTTCTTTCTCTTTCAGTAAGCTATACGCCCAGTGTGGGGCTTGAACTCACATCCCCGAGATCAAGAGTTGCATGCTCTACTGACTGAGCCAGCCAGGAGCCCCTAAAGACATAATTCTTATCAACTGATGGAATTATCTGTTGAAGGAGTTTGAATCTAAATTATTTAAATAAAAGTAATTTTTAGTTTTAAAGATAAAAAATAAAATGCTTATAAAGACTACATGACCTCACTCACATTTCTAGCCTAGAACTTTTTCAGAGCAAATGTACTGTTGTCAAAATGTAACCCAACAGGGGCTCCTGGGTGGCTCAGTGGGTTGGTTAAGTGTCCAACTCTTGATTTTGGCTCAGGTCATGATCTCATGATTCGGGAGATTGAGCCACCCACCCAGGAGCCCTGCCTCAGGCTCTGCCCTGACAGCAGGGAGCCTGCTGAGCTTCTCTCTTCCCCTGCTCATGTGCACTCTCTCTCCCTCTCAAAAGGAAAAAAAAAAAAAAAGTAAACCAACTGAATGTGGCTGGCTTCATAATCTAGTGTTTGATTTAAATAATGAAATCAAGGAAAATGCATAATCACATGCCCACCATTCCCATCTCAGTGTGAGTTCCAGACATTATGTCAGTTACTTAATGTCTTGTAGTTCAAATGATTTTTCATCCTTTAAAAGAAACATAGAAATGCCCTCAAATTGAAAATCTAAGTAATAGTTGCATTATTTAATTAAGAGCACATTTAAGTAATTTAACCCTGAGAAGTTTTTACATTAATCTGCCATAAATATGCCATATTTTAATTGATTCAGTTGCAATTACGCACACTTTTGGAATTTTTGCTTCAATTTACATTTTAGTATTGTTTTTAAAATATTTTTCACAAGTGGAAAATAAGTGCATTATTGTTTAATTATTGTGGAATTTAGGGAAGTACTCCATTGGTACTAGATCAAGATTTTGAAAGTAAATTTTAGTTTATAATTACCTAAAGGCTGTTACTATTCCAAAATTTATTTTATTTTGCAGTTCACTTTTTTGTTCTATATTAATAACATAATCTCATTTATGTACTGTTGCTCTATACATATATATTTCAGAAATTATCAATAACAACATGAATATAAATTGGGATTCCGGCTAATCTTTTGTTCTTCATGTTCTTTGATAACCAGGTTTTGATTCTGACTTTTGAAGATGGATGAAGGTATAGAAATTTCAAGTGATGGAAATTCCCTGATCAAAGCAGTCCATCAGAGCCGGCTTCGCCTCACAAGACTCTTGCTAGAAGGTGGTGCATACATTAATGAGAGCAATGACCGTGGGGAAACACCTTTAATGATCGCTTGTAAGACCAAACATGTTGATCACCAGAGTGTCAGTAAAGCCAAAATGGTTAAATACCTGTTAGAAAACAATGCTGACCCCAACATACAGGACAAATCTGGGAAAACTGCTTTGATGCATGCTTGCTTAGAAAAAGCTGGTCCTGAAGTTGTTTCCCTGCTCCTAAACAGTGGGGCTGATCTCAGCTTGCAAGATCATTCTAGTTACTCAGCCCTTGTTTATGCTATAAATTCAGAGGATAGAGAGACCCTGAAAGTTCTACTTAGTGCTTGCAAGGCAAAAGGGAAAGAGGTCATTATTATAACGACAGCAAAATCACCCTCCGGTAGGCACACTACCAAACAGTACTTAAATATGCCTCCTGTAGATATGGATGGGTGTCATTCCCCAGCCTCCTGTGCCACTCCTTCAGAAATAGACATAAAAACAGCTTCGTTGCCACTTACACATTCTTCTGAAACTGAAATGACACTTTTTGGCTTTAAAGGTCTGGAGCCCTCAGGAAATAGTGATGACACACAGGACCCAGGCTCCCCCGTGAGGAAGCCTTCTATGGCCTCTAATGGGCCCAAGCTACCCCAGGCTCCAACCTGGATCAAGAGTCCTCCCTTATTCATGCACCAAAACAGAGTGGCCTCCTTGCAAGAGGAGCTCCAGGATATTACTCCAGAGGAAGAATTGTCCTACAAAACCAATGGGCTGGCACTTTCCAAGCGATTCATCACTAGGCACCAAAGTATTGATGTAAAAGACACTGCACATTTGCTGAGAGCCTTAGATCAGGCCAGCTCAAGAAAGATGTCATATGATGAAATAAATTATCAATCATTTTTTTCAGAAGGAAATCAGCAATGCATTGAAATCCCTGCTGAGCCAGATCCAGACTCTAACCAGACGATATTTGCTTCCACCTTAAGAAGTATAGTCCAAAAAAGAAACTCAGGGGCAAATCACTACAGCTCTGATTCCCAGCTCTCGGCTGGTCTTACCCCTGCAACTTTAGAAGATGGCAAAGCACTTATAGGAAAGAAAAAGATCCTCTCACCGTCTCCTTCCCTGTTGTCAGGGCCCAAAGAATTGTTGGAGAATATCTCACCAGGTCCCTTGAGCAGGAGAAATCATGCAATTTTAGAAAGGCGTGGTTCAGGAGCTTTCCCTTTAGATCACGGTATCACGCAAGCCAGACCAGGATTTCTGCCACCCTTAAATGTGAATCCGCATCCCCCCATCTCTGATATCAATGTCAATAATAAGATTTCCAGCCTCCTTTCTTGTGGTCACAAAGTGCTAATGCCAACAGTTCCTATGTTCCCCAAAGAATTCAAAAGTAAAAAAATGTTGTTAAGGAGACAATCATTGCAAACAGAACAAATTAAGCAATTAGTAAATTTTTAAGAGATGACTAGAAAGCACATTTTGTCCAAATGTCTACATCAGAGAAATATAGAACCAGAAAATAAATCTCAAATGTTCATCTTTTAAAATCTTATAATTGGTTAGTCAATAATTGTTAGAGGTATCAAAATATACTGTGTATCATATTAGGTACCGTGGACACACAAATAATACATAGTTTCTGCTAAGGAAATTCTCTCAAACAAAATTAAAGCGATACTTCTCAAAACCTCTAATATTTAACAATCTTCATATGGTCCAAGTTTTTAATTTAAGCAAAAATCAGCAAAAAAAAAAAAAAAAAAAAAAAGTCACATGTGGTGGAGATGACTTTAAAATTTTTTTCAGATTTTTCAGATATTTTATTAGGAAACACTGCATTCAAATCAATAAATATTTTTTAACATTAAAAGTCAACAAATAAGATTGTAATTTTCCATGATGCCAAAAGCATAAAAAAAAAGGGACAGCTATTAAAATGTTCTATGAACAATAAGCCAAAGGTACAAAGCCTAAGGCACGAAGAGAGAATGAACTAATTCTTAAAAAATGTTGACTGCAGGTAGGTGAAATCTAATTAAAATTAAAAATTTTTCCTAATTCAAATTTTAAAAAGACCAACCTATTATAGTAGACTAGGCAGCCAATATTCGTATGGTCAGTTTAATCAACTCCAAGTGACAGATCAGTTTTACAAGCTAGTAATAATCTATGTGAAGTGCTGGTGTGCTGTTTTTTGCTTTGTTTTATTTTGATTTTAATGTAATTTCATGGAATTGTTTCTCCATATCTTTTAATTCCTGCTATTATTTTTTAAAGCCTATATATAGGTTCTCAACAACAAGATAAAGCAAAAGGTTTAAAAACGTTCCTCTTTACTTATATCAAATTACTCTTGTCGTTCTAAGGACAACCAAAAAATGGGGATTTATCACAAATAGAAACTATATGCTTGCTTCATTTTAGAAAAGAAAAGCTGATTATTAGATTATCTTAGATTAGCCAAAATTAAGAAAGCCAGTAGAAACTTAATTACAAAATATACTAAATATTTGGCCAAAATTAAACAGTATCTTTAATTTCTAATATATAATCATTAGACATTTATATAATAAGAATAATAAGGGTAATTTCCTTAGTGTGACATTCCAATCACCTAGTATTTAGGACCTATGAATAACTTCTAATTAAATAAATGAATACCATGCTACTATCATAAAATGTTACAAAATGACTATATTATCTGTCTGATTTCAAAATGTGGTGTTTATACAAAAAATCCTCATTTCAATCTAGCAGTTTTACAACAAAGAATAAGTCAAATTATATAAAAACCTGAGTATATTAATTTGATGACTGTCATATACAACTTTATTTCTTTGCCTATTAGTAGAGGAGATCCTAACAATTGGCATGATGCTTGGTAATTTGATATAAGCAAGTTGTAATGTACATGGTAATTATTTAATTTCTTGTGACTTTTATTTGAAAAAAATAATTGGAGGTTTTCCATTTAATATTTTGAAGAACAATAATGTAAATTACATTAGAAATATTTTTTGATTCAGAACTTAGAATTGTACCTGATGTTTATAGGTAGCTAAACCCTTTTTGCAAGTTTTAATATTGAGAAAAGTGCTTGGCTTTGAGTTGTAAGGATACAGTCTGGAAAAATATGTAAATAGAGTAGTTCATAAACAAAATGGTATCAATAAAGATTTTAAATGTTATTTTGATTATCATTGCTTTTTATTTATTTCAAATACTAATGATAAATATTTCAACATAATCTCAGGAGAAACTGTGCCACATGTTACTTTGAGTAAATAGAAAACTAAGAAACAATAACTTCTGATGCAATTCACATCCCAATGTGCAAAAAATATTTAATAGGATTAAAGTTTGTTGAAGGTCATATTTATTTTACTTTTTTAATGTTTATTTGTTTTTGAGAGAGAGACAGACAGAGCATGAGCAGGAGAAGGACAGGGAGAGAGGGAGACACAGAGTCCAAAGCAGGCTCCAGGTTCTGAGCTGTCAGCACAGAGCCCCAAGCTGGGTGGAACCCATGAATGGCGAGATCATGATCTCAGCCAAAGTCAGACACTTAACTGATTGAGCCACCCAGGTGCCCCTGTTGAAGGCTATATTTAGAAGAGCTCTTAGTCTTCCATCAATCCTAAAAACATGTTAGGGGCTAAGGTTGCTTGAGTTAGTATGCAAAACCATCCTATGGGACTTTTCACTCTATTAAGTGGACTATATCACTGGGATCCCAATGGTAAGTCACAGATGTTTTCAACAGGAATCAGATATGTATACATGTGCTATATTTTAACTTAACGTAGAAGTATAATTTAACTTTAATTTCAAGGTATGATGACACTTCATTAGTTTTACAGGTACCATTCTTAGTTACTTGTGGCTAGGATTTCCAAAGAGTACAGCTAATACTTATTCACAGCAAAGATAATTTTGGGGAGAACATAGGGCAGTCCTAGTTACAGAGACAAGTGGGGACAGTGTCCTATCCAAGCAGTGTCCAGGCAAGGTGGTGAACACCTGCCTGGCATATTCTTTGGTGGAGATGTACGCATCAGTTATCCAGTACCTGAGCCATTTAAAATCTCAAATGATAAAACTACCCTTGTTCCGCTTAAATATTCACTATGTTGGGGCGCCTGGGTGGCGCAGTCGGTTAAGCGTCCGACTTCAGCCAGGTCACGATCTCGCGGTCCGTGAGTTCGAGCCCCGCGTCAGGCTCCGGGCTGATGGCTCAGAGCCTGGAGCCTGGAGCCTGTTTCCGATTCTGTGTCTCCCTCTCTCTCTGCCCCTCCCCTGTTCATGCTCTGTCTCTCCCTGTCCCAAAAAAAAATAAATAAACGTTGAAAAAAAATTTTTTTTAAAATATTCACTATGTAACCTTATAATAATTTGATTCCCATGTAGCTTGTTTAAAGGGAAGAATGGCAAAAAAAATGGGGCACCTGGATGGCTCAGTTAAGCGTTTGACTCATGGGGCGCTTGGGTGGCTCAGTCGGTTAAGCGGCTGACTTTGGCTCAGGTCACGATCTCGCGGTCCGTGAGTTCGAGCCCCGCGTCGGGCTCTGTGCTGACAGCTCAGAGCCTGGAGCCTGTTTTGGATTCTGTGTCTCCCCCTCTCTCTGACCCTCCCCCGTTCATGCTCTGTCTCTCTCTGGCTCCAAAATAAATAAACGTTAAAAAAAATTTTTTTTGAAAAAAAAAAAATAAACGTCTGACTCTTGATTTTGGCTCAAGTCATGATCTTATGGTTTGTGAGATGGAGCCCCAAGTAGGGCACTGTGCTGACAGTGTAGAGCCTGGTTGGGACTCTCTCTCTCCCTCTCTGCCCCTCCCCTGCTTGCATACATGCACACACTCTCTCTCTCAAAATAAATAAATACACATTTTTTTAAATAAAGGAAGAAATTAACTTGTCAGGATGATGACAATTGTATTAATCATGTTTTTTAATTTTGTTTATTTTCTGATGCTTTGATATCTTAGGGCCTTGTTGACAGTGGATGGACTGCCCCTCCCAAGGTTAGCTAATTCCTAGAGATAGAAAATAACTTGCCACAGAATGTGGCAAACCAACCAATGTATGCATTATGTATGCAATGCATACACAATGCAATTATGTATGCAAACCAACCAATCCAGAACCCATATACTCCAAATAACTCCTTTATCAGCCTCTCACAGGGCTCTCTCACTCAAGGCAACTACCCGCCTGCCCTAATCAAGCCAGGATCAGGTACCAAACAACCAGAGACAGCTCCTACACCTCAGAAACCACCAAAATTATTCAAACTAGCCAATCCTAAGCCTGCTTACCCTGCCTCATTCATTCTTACAGAAACCATAATGAAGGGTCTTTCCCAAGTTTTCCCCTTACTACTCTGCCTCCAGGCAGACCCTGGTACTTTCCCACATTGGCCCTATGTGATGTAGAACGCTTGCCTCCTCTTGGGAATTTTAAGTAACAAACTACATTTTTCAATACAACTGTCTCCTGATCTCTTGGCTTCAACATATGTGAATAGTAATAAAACCTACATTTTAAAACAAGAAGGCACAGTCTTCTTGGAAGTCACGATTCTAAATAAAATAATGGTTAAGTTTATATAGCCTTGTTTAGTGCCAATATTCCTTAGCTCTAAGTCACATTTCTAAGTCATTTCTTTTTTTTTTTTTTTCAATGTTTTTATTTATTTTTGGGACAGAGAGAGACAGAGCATGAACGGGGGAGGGGCAGAGAGAGAGGGAGACACAGAATCGGAAACAGGCTCCAGGCTCCAGGCTCCGAGCCATCAGCCCAGAGCCTGACGCGGGGCTCGAACTCACGGACCGCGAGATCGTGACCTGGCTGAAGTCGGACGCTTAACCGACTGCGCCACCCAGGTGCCCCTCTAAGTCATTTCTAAGTCTCCAAGGTAAGAGGACCAGATCTGGACGATAGTAAATCCACTAAATTTACTGGAGCTGCCCATTGGCCTTCCCATGGTGACAACCTATCTCCTTGTATACCTTCTTTGAATGTCTACAATTCTTTTTTTTTTTTTTTAAGTTTATTTATTTATTTAAGTAATCTCTACACCCATTGTGGGGCTCAAACTCATGACCCCGAGATCAAGAGACACACACTATCCCCCCAACCCCTGACTAAGCCAGCCAGGCCCCCCTGAATGTCTACACTTCTTAAAGGGAAGGCCAGGAGAGGAAAATCTGGCAAGAGTAGCTAACACAACAAATCACAACAAAAACAATTTAAAAGAATTTCAATTAGCTGAAACATTGGATCAAAGTATAAGGATCATGAGTAGGCTACATTTAGTTTTTAAAAATCAATTGCTTAAGATTAGAAAATCAATAATTTACATGGAAAAACTCTAACAGTTTTAGTTAGATACTAAGTTAACAAGTTTGTCAGGACTCCTAACAAAGCTAAGACTATATTGTTAAAAGATTAACCAGTTTCTACTAGTGAATCTTACTACTGGTAGAGCAAATCTGAAATAGTTTTTTAATTCTAGATAGCACATCATACAATATATATGTAAGAAGATAAAGATAATAAAAAATCTAGGAAAAAAACATTAAAAGAGGTGAAAGAATTGATATCATTTAGCCAGAAGATAAAAGACTCAATTGAGATTAAATAGCTGATCTTAAATACGGAAGGGACTGAAACACTTAGTCCAGAATCCTCCAAATTAAGATAAACTGGCACCAGAAAATTCAAGTCACAGAAATATATTAACGCTTTAGTTCCTAGAGCAGTTTATCTACGGAAAACTCTGTCCAAGGAAGATATGAACCACATTTTTTTGGAAACAGGCAGAGGATGGATGTTTATCAGAGATTTAATGAGATTCATTTTAATGAAAAATCTTTAAACTCTTTTTAAAGATTGAGACAGTCTATGTATTAACAATTCTAGATTCAGTGGGAAAAGTTGAAATTAATGATTGAACTTACATTTTTAGACTTCAATCACATACATGACTTCTTAGTTTTATTTTCATATTCAATAAGTATTGGTTATAGTGGCAGAAATTTAAATTTTGATTGTCAGGCAAAAACACTTTCCAAAGGTTCTTCTTACCAATTTCAAAACAAAAAATTGCTATTCTGTACCTGCAACTTTGAGTCCTATTAATATGGAGAATTTGGGACGCCTGGGTGGCTTGGTCAGTTGAGCATCCAACTCTTGATTTTGGCTCAGGTCATGATCTGGCAGTTTCTGAGACTGAGTCCCACGTTGGGCTCTGTGATCACAAAACAGAGCCTGCTTAGGAGTCTCTCTCTCCTCTCTCTCTCTGCCCCTCCCCAGCTCATGCATTCTCTCTCTCAAAATAAAATAAACATTTTTTAAAAACCTGGAAAACTTTAAAAATGCTAATTCTTTTAAAATAACAACAAACCCATTCATGTTAGAATAAATAACTATATTTTCTAAAATATACTTAGTGAAAAGAGTGGTATTGTTTTATGGTTTCACAAATCCCTTTAATCCTTGGCTTAATAGAAAACAGCTGGATTGTCCTGTTTCTGCATTCAATCTGTTATAATACGTTGTTTTAGTTGAAACATATGAAGAAAATATGGCTTCACACAAATGTATAATTGTAAAAGGAAGAAATAATGGGCTTTTCAGATAATTGTGGATAGTCTTCTTTGATACTATACTTAAACTTGGGTAAGTGGTAGTTTCTCAAAAGTTTAGCTATAATGTGGAATCTGAAACTACATCAATGAATTTTCATATTCTATTACACTATATTCACTGTACTATCTTGCAATTTGAATGGATTCCTTACTCATGCAAGGTTTTATAATATCATGGACTAGTCATTTGGAAAATAATGAATCTTTGAGTTATTCAGATCTTCCAAATATTGACACATTTTATTACAATACATTATGTTATATTAAATTACATTAAAAATAACATTTATTAATATTGCCACTGATATCAGAAAAAAAGTCTTTAAGCATTGGGAATTGTCAAGTTCACAATGATGGATTCAAGTTTATTCAAATTCTAATTTTTCATGTAAAAGCTCAGGTTTTGTAACTGGCAACAGATACTGTCAGTTTTTTTCCTCGAAGTGACAAACTTGCTTTGTTCATTTTTGAGAAAATATTTGCCAAATACCCAAGACTGAATAATTAGTCTGTCAGTTGTTCTTTCCAGGAAATATTTTTCCCATGAAAAAAAATGACTAGCTCTGTTTGCAACATGGGCTTTTCTTTAGGACAACCACTGAATTTCAGTATACAGCAGAACTATTCTGTGTTTACCTCCCATTTTGTCACACAGACTACATTAAAGAGGCAAGATGTTAATAAATGTTCAATAATAATTTTTGCTGAATCATTGATGATACTTCTAAGTCTTTTTTTTTTTCCTTTCTAATGTGAGTGTGTGGCAGTGGAGAATATGATTGCTAACTGATGCTATGAACTTGATTTATACTAAGACATCAACAGTTTCACCCACCATTGTTTTTCCAACATCATCGTATTTACACGAAACAGGGAAATCTTGTTTTTTGTGTGTGAAATAATAACAATTTCACAAATGGTTTTGACCTCATGAATCTCCTGAAAGGGTCTCAGGGGCACTGAGGGGTTTGTGCGCCACACTGTAAGAATAACCGGTCTAAGAAAATTACTGAGGTTTTGTGTTACCCGTCCATCCATCCATCCATCCCATTTGTTAGGGGCCTATTCTGACCAGACATCATATAAAAATGAATAGTTTCTTCCTCTAAAACAACACAGCTGAGAACAAAACACAAACCTGTAAAATAATTATAATCCAGCAGAGAAGGTACCTCAGGAGAAAGCCCACAGGTCTGCCTGGGGAAGTCATGAAAGACTCCTTAAAAAACCTTGGTTTAGGGGCTGAGCTCAACAGGCTCTGTGAAGAGGTCATGGCTCTCTACTTTAATCCAGAGTTTTTGATCATCTCTTGAATTCACAAAGTAGCAAAAGACTCTCACAGTCAATATTTCGGTTAAGATTTTCAAGCTCTTATTACATTCCTTCATCCCAAGGAAAACATAAAGAAAAAAGCAATGACCAGCCTTAATGAACATTCTGTAGTGGCAAGCAAGCCCAGAAGAGTTCAGCCACCAGATTTAGTCAGACTGATTCGTTTCTTAGGCAGAAGCATAGAAACAAGAACCTCCCTACAGGGCAGGAGGCTGAGTGGGCCCCTTTCAAGCCCTGTTTTCTCTCTTCACTGATGGTGGGACTGTGGAAATAGTTATATTATTGAAAATTATGTAATAATTAAAATATGTAGTAAAGTAGCAATTACTTAGAGAGTCTTTAAGAAACTGGTCCAGTTAAAAAAAAAAAAGAGCACCCTTTCTAAAGTTAGAGTAGGAGGTGAGTGAGTTAAGGGACAGGCAGATGGGGTTTTCAAGCGTTCTTTCCAAGTTGGTATAAAAGAGCAATATCAACAAATAACTGAAAAGTATAGTTACACGTGGCCTCTGTCCTATCTTGTTTGGGTTAGTAGCACCATTTGACCTTCTGTTACCTAGCAAACAATATATTCACAGTGTGCCTGAGTGGCTCAGTCAGTTAAGCATCCAACTTCGGCTCAGGTCATGATCTTATGGTTCACGGATTCAAGCCCTGAGTGGGGTTCTGAGCTGACAGCTCAGAGCGTGGAGCCTGCTTCGGGTTCTGTGTCTCCCTCTCCCTCTATGCCCCTCCCCTGCTCACACTCTGTCTCTCTCTCTCAAAAATAAACATTAAAAAAATTTTTTAATTAAAATATAGATTCGCTAGATTCTTCCCTCTCTCCCATACTCTCCATTCAACGAGCTTAAAAACTCTTACAAGTTCTCCCTTTGTCACCTTTTTCCTCTGTTTCTTGAGCATTTCCATCTGCTTTTGCTACCACCTTAATTCAGGGCTTCATCTCCCTTAACTTCAAGAATTCCATATCTTATAAACACCTTTCTAACACTCAAAACCGGTATTAAAGCTCCCCTACTTAAAATGGTGCAATGAATGATTCCTATGGCCTAAGAGAAAAGGAGCCAGCTCCTTGGCTCAGAAAATGAATCTGGCCCCTGCCTCAGTGCCCAGCCTCATAGTATGGTGTCTTTATAAACTTTTTGAACAGGTCAGATAAGTCTCTTCCCTCACTTAGAGTGCCTCTGCGCGTGTGCCTCTGTCTGAAAGACCCTTCCCTCTCTTACTCTACCTAGTGAATCTTACTCATTCAAGACACACCTTTAAGTGTTTTCTCCCAATTAGAACAAAATGCTGTTGCCACAACCTGGTGTATAGTTCCATCACAGGAGTTACAGCAAATATCCAACTTATTGTCTACAGATCTCTCTTCCTAGATTTTAAGATCCTTGAGGCAGAAATCATTTCTGAATTATTTGCACAGCTTCAGTCCATCAGACATCAGTTAAATGCCTGCCTCTTCCTTCCTCTCAGTATTCCTATTAAGCCCTGAAGACACAAGTGACTGGACAAATCGAGGTCCCTGCCCAAAGGATGTTAGATACAAAGAAGGGAGAGAAGCAATCACAGTCACAAGTAAAAGAATGACACTGGTGTGGTACACTGGACACTAGAACAAAGACCCTGAGCTCCTGCTGCTGAGGTCCCAAGAACTCCTAGATCCTGCCCGGCTTCTTCCAAGACCTGGTTATCAGGTGGTCTTGGTTTCATTTATTCATTATACTCCCATTTTCTAGATAAAAAGTTCTTCAGTGCTACTATCTTCATCTTTCTATCAGTGAACTTTTCCTTGCATTGATTCACAGATTTATTATTATAAGCAGATTGTAGGCTCTTACTAGGCAGGCTCATACCTTAAATTTCAAGATGAGAGCTAGGGCATTTTTCTATATATTCACTAGGTACTTAATTTTTATAATTACAAGGAAAAACCCCAAGATTTTAACTCCAACAAACAAGCAAGTAAGCAATCTGTTGTGAATAATATTTAACAATTTCCCACTTGGTAAATGAGTATATATCTGACTAATTAGTAATGACATCACTTTTACAGGGCCATATCAACCATACTTTTTTTTTTTTTTAATGTTTATTTTTGAGAGAGAGAAAGACAGAGTGTGAGCAGGGGTAGGCAGAGAGAGAGGGAAATACAGAATCCAAAGCAGGCTCCAGGCTCTGAGCTGTCAGCATGGAGCCCAATGTGGGGCTTCAACTCACGAACCATGAGATCATGACCTGAACCAAAGTTGGATGCTTAACTGACTAAGCCATCCAGGCGCCCCTCAACCGTACTTTTCAAAGCTCTGATTTTTTTTGAACAATTGGATCTCGTACCAAAGTCTCTTCTAGGACCAGGATTGCTCTGCCAAACTTGGGAAATAGCCCTTGGATGCCATGAGTTCTCAACACCAAACATTAGACTTGAGAACCTGGAGGGGAAAAATAAGTTATACTTCCCAAATATTTTCCTATGTATACAAATGCATATAATGTCATATAACTTTACATAAATAGGATACCAAACATCTGTTCTGCAGCCTGCAAGATAACATCTTTCCATATTGATAAATGTAGAGTCTCACTGTTCATATAGCATTGTATTGCATTCTCCTACATTAAGGCCTTTTTATAATTATTTATTTATTTATTTTTAATGTTTACTTATTTTTGAGACAGGGAGAGACAGAGCATGAACAGGGCAGGGTCAGAGAGAGGGAGACACAGAATCTGAAGCAGGCTCCAGGCTCTGAGCTGTCAGCACAGAGCCCGACGCAGTGCTAGAACTCACGGACTGCGAGATCATCACCTGAGCCGAAGTCGGCCGCTTACCCAATGAGCCACCCAGGTGCCCCTATAATTATTGTTTATTAACTAAGTTATGAAGTGTCTGTTCTTTTGCCCATTTTTAATTGAGTTGTTTAGCTTCTTTTTAAGAATTAGTTTATAGGAGTTCTCCAAAGATTCTGAGTATGAGACCTTTGTCAGATAGGTATTAATGGAGTCTTTTAACGAGAAGTGTTAAATTTTGATAAAGCCTATTAACCCATTTTTTTCTTTTTTTTAATGTTTTATTTATTTTTCAGAGAGACATTGAGCAGGGGAGGGGAGAAGAAAGAGGGAGACAGAGGACCCGCAGCAGGCCCTGTGCTGATGGTAACGAGGTCCATTCAGGGCTCTAACTCAGGAACCCTGAGATCACGACTTGAGCTGAAGTCAGACACTCAACAAAATAAGTCACCCAGGCACCCCAATCAATTTTTTCTTTTATGATTAGTGTTGTGTTATGAGACATCATTGCCTTGGATGTAGGGGAAATAGGAAAAAAATTGGAAACATCTGACAATTTTATATGTCAATTATACCTCTACAAAGCTGTAATTAAAAAAAGAAATTGTTGCCTACTCCAAAGTCACGAAAACATTCTCCTTCATTCTCTTCTAAATCCTTAATTTTAGTTTTCACATTTGGACCTAAGATTCAAGTCAAATTATTATTTGTGTATGGTATGAAGTAGGGATCAAAGTTATTTTTTTTCCATGTGAATATCCACTAATAATTTATTTTCAACAGCATACATTTTATAATTCCCTTACATATTTTTGTTCCCAAAAACAATTTAAAATACAGCTCTAAATCTTTTTTTTTTAGTCTTTCAACATTTTTTATTATATCATTAAAAGTATCATTTATAAAATTTCCATTTTTTAAAATTAGGATATAGAGATGAATTAGAATTTGTACCTTGACTCTATAAGGCAACTGATGAATTCTTTGTTTTGTTTTGTTTGTCTTTTCAAAACTTCTTTTTATTTTATTTTTTTTAAATTTATATCCAAATTAGCATATAGTGCAACGATTTCAGGAGTAGATTCCTTAGTGCCCTTACCCATTTAACCCATCCCCCCTCCCACAACCCCTCCAGTAACCCTCAGTTTGTTCTCCATATTTATGGGTCTCTTCTGTTTTGTCCCCCTCCCTGTTTTTATATTATTGTTTCCCTTCCCTTATATTCATCTGTTTTGTCTCTTAGAGTCCTCATATGAGTGAAGTCATATGATTTTTGTCTTTCTCTGACTGACTAATTTTACTTAGCATAATACCTTCCAGTTCCATCCACGTAGTTGCAAATGGCAAGATTTCATTCTTTTTGATTGCCAAATAATACTCCATTGTGTATATAAACCACATCTTCTTTATCCATTCATCTATCAATGGATATTTGGGCTCTTTCCATACTTTGGCTATTGCTGATAGTAAATACAGCTTTAAATCTTAATCTAAGTGATACTCAGCTGATAAAGTTCTCAAAATATGGGGCGCCTGGGTGGTGCAGTCGGTTAAGCGTCCGACCTCAGCCAGGTCACGATCTTGCGGTCCGTGAGTTCGAGCCCCGCGTCGGGCTCTGGGCTAATGGCTCAGAGCCTGGAGCCTGTTTCCGATTCTGTGTCTCCCTCTCTCTCTGCCCCTCCCCCGTTCATGCTCTGTCTCCCTCTGTCCCCCCCCCCCAAAAAAAAAAAGTTGAAAAAAGTTCTCAAAATAAAAGAATTTTGCCTTAAGATTAATATTTTTAAAACTATTATCAAGGGTCAAATAATCAAGTAGCAAAAATAATCTTCTGGACAAATGAAATTTTATTTAAAACCTCATTGAAATGCAGTTCATTTAGAAAATTTGTAAACTAAGCTTTACTTTTTATTATAATTTTAAATTATTCTTCATTCCAATTGTTAAAATTTTGTAATTATAAAATTTTATCTTTTGTTTTTGGCAAACAACCATAGAAAGTGAAGTTTTAGGTATTATTTGACAAATAGGACTGTATTTAGTTGGAGCTAAAATTTAAAGTGGAAATATAATTGTCTTCTTTAAATACTTCTATGTCTACAATGTTTCATGTTATACTCCTCACTGTATTTATCTACAATGGATATGATCATATGACAAGTCTAAAAGAAGGGAACTAACCTTGTCTGTTGAGTACTTACTATGCGTTGAGCATTGAGCTAGATCCTCTATTACATGAATCTCAATCTTCATAACAACTACAAGAAAATCCTCATTTTCCCTCCATTTTATAGATAAGGAAATCAAGATTCAATGAGGTTAAATATTTCCAAAAATCTATAGCTAGTAAGGGACAGAGATGGGGCTGTAAGGGAAGTCTATCTGAATTCAAAATTATATTTTCACTATATACCACTTTATCTTCTGGGAGAAAATGGCTGATAAACCAAGGCAAATTACATATCTTAGGACATTCATTAGTAAGTTTCTTTTTAATAAATGAAAGAAGTACATATTTTTCTGAATACCTTGCTCAAGACTAAGCCACATACTATAAAGGACAGTTAAGAATGCACCCTTACCATGAAGGGCTTTATAACCTAGCTGAAGAAATATAACTAACATGTATGACATAATTAGTGAACAATATTAAATAGTTAAAATTAACTGTTAAAGGAAGGTCTGGAGACCATTGATGTTGCAGGCATTTTTGAAATGAAGCACTGAAGGTCACTGAATTGACTTTTAGAGTAGGTTACATTGTGGATGGTCTTTAAGAGTAAAATTCAATAAAGTTGCATGTAAGAGGCCCCTGGAGGTTTCTAATTTGCAAGAGGCACTTATAAAAGCATTCTTCAGCAGAAATACTCAGAGCATCTCTGAGTAGAGTGTGAACAATGAAGACATGAAGAACAAGTTTCTGAAGTTCTAACAGTAAAATAAGAGCCTGAACTAAGGTGGTGCTGGTGAGAAATGAAAATCAAATGATGTGTCACTAGGATTAAAATTCTACTCTTCAAGCTGCTCTGGAAGATAGTGTGAAGGTTCCTCAAAAAATTAAAAATAGAACTACCCTATGACCCAGCAATAGCAGTGCTAGGGATTTACCCAAGGGATACAGGAGTGCTGATGCATAGGGGTACTTGTACCCCAATGTTTATAGCAGCACACTCACCAATAGCCAAATTATGGAAAGAGCCTAAATGGCCATCAACTGATGAATGGATAAAGAAGATGTGGTTTATATATACAATGGAATACTACTTGGCAATGAGGAAGAATGAAATCTGGTCATTTGCAGCAATGTGGATGGAACTGGAGGGTATTATGTTAAGTGAAATAAGCCAGGCAGAGAAAGACAGATACCATATCTTTTCACTCATATGTGGATCTTGAGAAGCTTAACAGAAGACCATGGGGGAGGGAAAGGGGAAAAAATAGTTACAAACAGAGAGGGAGGAAGGCAAACCATAAGAGACTCTTAAATACAGAGACCAAACTGAGGGTGGATGGGGATGGGGGAGATTGGAAAATGGGTGATGGGCATTGAGGAGGGCACTTGTTGGGATGAACACTGGGTGTTGTATGTAAGCCAATTTGACAATAAATTGTATCATAAAAAAAAAAGAAACCATGTGGCTAAATAAAAAAAAAAATTATGCTCTCCAGTAGTATTGTACTCACTATAGATAAAATATTATGATGGAAATAAAGAATACAAAATACATACACAGTTGCCAGCATGCTCCCAACAATATGGAAATGTTAGATCCATCTAATTTAATCTATATTGTTTTCAGTAAGTGGATTTTATTCTGTCATGAGAAAGGTGCTCACCTGTGTGAAAGTTAGAACATTTTTAAAGCCCTCTTACTCTTCTGTAATTTCTGAAATAACCAGTTCTCCGGGAAAAAAGAAAGAGGGTGCCAGAGTTTTGTTGAATCTCTGTAATACAAGTGGCAACAAAATGTGATTTATATCCAAGCTATAACATGTAAATTCTTTCAATTACCTTTAGTATATCAAAATCATATTTTTATAAAGGTTTTTAAAGCATAATCTTCCTAAATTATTATTAGAACAGGCCCACTGAAATATCTTATTTCCAAATCTTTTTAAAAAAATTTTAATGTTTATTTATATTTGAGAGAAAGACACAGCATGAGTGGGGTAGAGGCAGAGAGCGACAGAAGCAGGCTCCAGGCTCTGAGCTGTCAGCATAGAGCCTGACATGGGGCTTGAACCCATGAGCTGGACATGGGGCTTGAGCCCATGAGCTGTGAGATCATGACCCAAGCCAAAGTTGGACACTTAACTGACTGAGCCACCCAGGCACCCCTCCTCTTTTCAAATCTTTTAAGTAAGTACAGTATCATAAGGATATATGCCTAATAAAGTAAGCACTAAGTGTTCTTTGATTAGATGATGTGGAGAATAAATCAATCATCATAATTTATGTGGTAATTAGTTCAGACCAAAGCAGGGGATTATGAAACCAAAACATGAAATAACTTAGAAGAATCTTCTTAGAGATTAACTTTGACTCCAATGGCTTGTTTAAATTCATGGTTTTGTGGTTCCAAGATGTCATAGAAAACTTGTTTTTTGTCAAAATGGTCTCTAATGCAAAGCAAATCTTCAATGGAATAGTTATCATTTTTCCCAGTCCAAATAGTCAGGCTGTACCTGCATTAAAATAAAACAGAATTATACAGTGAAAAGTAAAAGATAAGAAACAGTGATGAGGAATTCCAATAAGCCTAAAAATAGTTACTCTCATTTATCTTTAACCCAAATTCACACAGACAAAAAAATTAATTAGCAGTGCTAGAACATATAGTTTCTGTTTCATCAACATCAAAAGGACTAGAGAGAAAAAAAAATTCACATTGCTGTCAGCTAAATTAGGTAACTGCTATATCTGAGTTACAGGAATGTTAAATGGCTTTGGAAACCCAGACTGGTAACACTGAAAATGGGCCAAATTTTGGACAAAAAAACTAAAGAGATTGTATTGCTGATCAAGGAATCTGTTCCCTACACAAAAGCTACACATCTAACTTGGTTTTTTTTTCAGCAGGCTGGGTAGAGTCAAAAGCATGACTGCAAGAGATTATGAAGAGATGTAAATGTCACTGATATTACCAACATTCATATTCACTTATAAATGGCCCTGCTCTCCCTTCTGGTCGGTGGCGGGTGGTGGGGGGGTGGGTTACATGAGATATAAGAATGCCAAGAGATGTCACTAAGGATGCCAAACAGAATAAATTCAGATCCATTTCTGGAGTTAAAAAAACAATAATAACATACGCAGATTTATTATGGATGTGAAGAATATATTCAGAATTTTAATGTTACTTAAATTGTATATTCTTTCAGTAAACATTACTTCTATTAAAGTACTCTTGTCACAGTGCACCTGAGTGGCTGAGTTGGTTAAGCATCCAACTCTTGATTTTGGCTCAGGTCATGATCTCACAGTTGATGGAATCAAGCCGCGCATCAGGCTCTGTGCTAGCAGCATGGAGCCTGCTTGGGATTCTCTCTCTCTCTCTCTCTCTCTCTCTCTCTCTCTCTCTCCTTCTGCACCTCCCTTGCACAGGCTCTCTCTCACTCTCTTTCTCTCTCAAAATAAATAAACTTAAAAAAAACTCTTAAAAAATCCACAATACTCCTAATGCATCAGAGAATGAGAAAATGCAAAGCTGGTAAGTAGCTTCACATTTGTTTTCCCCATAAACATGTCAGAATCCAGGAAGAAATCTCCAAAGCACCTCTTCTACTATTAATAAGAAATAATCTAACCAAGGTATATGTTCTTGCTATGTTGACATATTCCTGTCCTTAAGGATGGTGACATCATTCTGGAAATGTAACAGAGAAAAGTATTTTGAATTTCATTCCATAGCAGCATTATGTGGCAAACCAAAAAGAAATTTTAAACTACAAGCGAGGATACACACACACACACACACACACACACACACACACACACACACAAATAGGAATTACTTTACAAACTGTATTTCTTATGACTTACCAAGACTGAATCAGAAAGAAATTAAAAATACGGATAGATCAATTACTAGTAAAGAAATTGAATCAGTAATTAAAAACTTCCTAATGAAGAAAAGCCCAGGACCAGGTGGCTTCACTGGTGAATTTTCTAAACATTTAAAGAATTAAAACCAATTCTTCTCCAACTTTTCCAAATAACTGAAGAGAAGGAAACAATTCTAAATTTAATTGACAAGATCAGCATTATCCTGACACCAAAACTAGAAAAGAACACTACTAAAAAGGAAATCTATAAACCAATATCCCTGACGAATACAGATGTAAAAATTCCCAGTAAAACACTACCAAATTGAATTCTGCAGCACAATAAAAGATCATACACCATGATCAAGTGGGATTTATCTCTGTGATGCAAAGATAGTTCAACACACACAAATCAATCAATGTTACATGTCACATTTAATAGAATGAAAGAAAAGAATCATATGATCATTTCAGTAAGTACAAAAAAGCATTTGACAACATTCACCACCCATTCATGATAAAAACTCAGTAAATTAGGCTCAGAAGGAACATATCTCAACATAATAAAGGCCATATATGACAAGTCCACAGCTAACACCATACTCAATGGTGACAGGATGAAAACTTTTCCTCTAAGATCAGGAACAAGACTAGGATGCTCACTCTCACCACTCCTATTCAACACAGTACTGGAAGTCCTAGCTACAGCAATCAGGCAAGAAAAAGAAGTAAAAGCTATAAGAATTAGAAAGAAAGAAGTAAAATTGTCTCTGTTTGCAGATGACATACTTTTATACATAGATTTGGTATAAAGACTCAACCAGAAATCTGTTAGATGTAATCAATGATTTCAGTAAAGTTGCAGGATACAAAATTAACATACAAAAAAAATCAGTAGCATTTCTATAACAGTGAAATTTCTGAAAAAGAAATAAAGAAATTGATGTCATTTACAACAGCATCAAAAACAATAAAAGACATAGGAATAGATTTAACCAGGAAATGAAAAATTTTTATGCTGAAAACTGTAAGACATGGATGAAAGAAATCAAAGAAGACACAAAGAAAAGTAAAGGTATCCTGTCTTCACATAGTGGAAGAATTAATATTATTAAGATGTTAATCCCACCAAAAGATTCAATGCAATCTGTATCAAGATTCCAATGGCATTTTTTACAGAAGTAGAAAAAAATCTCCTAAAATTTATATGGAACCATGAAAGACCCTGAATAGCCAAAGAAATCTGGAAAAAGAAGAATAAAGCAGGAGGCATTATACTTCCTGATTTCAAGTTATACTATATAGCAATAGTCATCAAAACAGTGTGGTATTGGCATAAAAACAGACAAATAGACAAAGCGAACAGAATCAAGAGCCAAAAAATAAACCCAAGTATAAACTGCCAACTAGTATTTGACAAGGAAGCCAAGGATATTCAAAGGAGGAAAAAAAGTCTCTTCAATATATGGTACTAGGATAATTGGATAATCACACGGAAAAGAATGAAATTGAACCTATATCTTAAACCAGTCACGAAAATTAACTTGAAATGGGTTAAAGACTTAAAAATAAGACCTGAAACCATAAAACTCCTACAAGAAAACATAGGAAAAAAGCTCCCTGACATAGGTCTTGGTAATGATTGTTTGGATATGACACCTGAATTACAAGCAACAAAATAAAAAATAAACAGGTGGGATTAAATCAAACTAAAAAGGTTTCCTCACAGCAACAAATTGAAAAAACAACTTAGGGAATGGGAAAAAATATTTGCAAACCGTATATTAGGTAAGGAGTTAATATCCAAAATACATAAAGAACTAACAGCAAAAAAAACTAACAGCGATAAATTATAGCAAAAAAAAACCATCAAATAGCCCAATTTAAAAATGGGGAAAGACATTTTTCCAAAGAAGATATATGAAAGGCCAACAGGTAATGAAAAGATACTTAACATCACTAGTCATTATGGAAATGTAAATCTAAACCACAATGAGATATCACCTCATACATGTTAGTATGGCCATCATCAACAAGGCGCAAGATAACAAATGCTGGCATGGATGTTAAGAAAAGGGAACCCTTGTGCACTATTGGTAGGATTATAAATTGGTGCAGCCACTATGAAAAATAGTATGGAGGACCCTCAAAAAAATAAAAATAGAACTACCATATGATCCAGCAATTCCACTTCTGGGAACATATCCAAAGGAAACAAAAACATCAATTCAAAAACATCAATTCAAAAAAATATCTGCACCCTCATGTTCATATCAGCATTATTTACAATAACAAAGACATTGAAACAATCATGTCCATCAATAGATGAAGGGATAAAAAAGTTGTAGTATATACATATATACAATATAGTATTATTCAGCCATAAAAAAAATGGGGAAATCCTACCATTTGCAACACGATGGATGGACTTTGAAGGCATTATGCTAAGTAAAGCAAGTTAGACAGGAAAAGAAGTACTGTACAATCTAACTTATATGTAGAAACTAAAAGAAAAACAAAACCTTCACAGAAAAAGAGATCAGTCTTGTGGTTACCAGAGGTCGAGGGTGGGGAAGGGGTAATAGAGGAAGGTGGTCAGAGGTATAAACTTCCAGTTATAAGATAAATAAATACTAAGGATGTAATGTACAAAATGATGAGTAGAGTTAAAACTGCTGTATGATTACATAGGAAAAGTGTTTAGAGAGTGAATCCTTTTTTTACAAAAAAAAAAGGTTATTTCTTTATTTTGAGAGAGAGAGAGAGAGAGAGAGAGAGAGCACAAACAGGGGGAGGAGTAGAGAGAGAGGAGAGAGAGAATCCCAAGCAGGCTCACACTGTCACACAGATCCCAAAGCAGGGCTTGATCCCATGAACTGGGAGATCATGACCTGAGATGAAATCAAGAGTAGGATGCTAAATCAACTGAGCCACCCAGGTGCCCTGAGAGTAAATCCTAAGAGTCCTCATCACAAGGGGAATTTTTTCCTTTTCCTTTTTTTCTTTTTACTGTATTTATATGAAAAGATAAAGGTTTGCTGAACCTATTATGATAATCATTTCACAATAAATGTAAATCTAACTATCATGGTGTATATATTGATGTATTTCAATTATTTCTAATAAAACTGGAAAAATACTTTAAAAACCCTATATTTTTGCTAAAATGGCATCTATTACTTTATTTGAACACCATGGTGACACAGATACGGATTTAGATTAAAAAAAGAGCTCTACAAAGTTACTGTACCTCTTTTAATCCTCCCTCTATTATATTTAAAGTGAAATAGGAAGACAAATTGCCTAAGGGTACCTTAAATTATGTTCATTCAAATCAGTTCTCAGGTTTTATTTTTTAAGCCCTTTTCATTATGAAATATATAGGAAAAACCCATAAAACCATAAATGTGAATTTTAACAAATTATTATAAAATGAACTCCAGTGTACCCAAAACACAATTCAAGAAAGAGAGCATACCATGACCATCACTACCTTGGGAGGTTCCTGTATGTCACTGTGCTATCACAACCTCTCCTCTCCCCTGGAGACCTCACAACCTTGACCTTGGTGGTAGCCATTTTCTTGTTTTTCTTTATTTACTGCCTATATATCCATCTGTAAAAAGTACAGTTCAATTTTTGCCTGTTAGTTATTTTTATGTAAATGGAATCATATGGTATATAATATTTTTTGGTCTTAGTTCTTTTACTGAATATAGTTTGTGAAATTTCTCCAAGTTGAAACATGTAGCTGCAGTTAATCCATTTTCTTTAGAATACGGTTTAGCATTATCTACTAAAGTAGAAACTATGAATACTCTATGACCTAGAAATTCTATTCCTAGATATTCCCTCCCTATACAACCTTTATAAATGTAGGCATATGTACACGAGGATGTGTGTGTGTGTGCATGGGTGTGTGTGTATGTTCACAGCAGCAATCCCTGTAACAGTCAAAACCATGAAACAATCCAAATGTCATTCAATAATAAAACAAATAAACTGTGACATACAAATAATAGAATATATACTTCTTTGTATATTCTCTATTAGAGCCCTTTTGAGATACAAAAATATTTCCCAACTCTGTGCCTAATCTGTTCATGCTCTTCACGGTATCTTTTGACAGGAACAATTTCTGAATTTTAATGTATTCAAATTACTCAAACATATTCTTTATGGCTAGTGATTTTTATATCTTAAGAATCCCTTCTTGGGGTCTGGGTGGCTCAGTTGGTTGGGTGACCGACTTCGGCTCAGGCCATGATCTCGTAGTTTGTGAGTTCGAGCCCCGCGTCGGGCTCTGTGCTGACAGCTCGGAGCCTGGAGCCTGCTTCCAATTCTGTGTCTCCCCCTCTCTCTGCCTCTCCCCTGCTCACGCTCTGTGTCTGTCTCTCAATAATAAATGAATGTTATAAAAAAATTAAACAAAAAAAAGAATCCCTTCCCATCCCCAATGTTATGAAGATATTCTCTAGTGATATATTCCATTTAAGCTTTGCTATTTTACCTTTCATATTTAAAAAAGAGTGTGAAAGAAATGTTGTTAAGAGGGGTACCTGCGTGGCTGAGTCAGTTGAGCATCTGACTTCAGCTCAGGTCATGATCTTGTATTCATGGGTTTAAGCCCCACATCAGGCTTCCTGGAGCCTGCTTTGGATTCTGTGTATCTCTCTCTCTCTCTCTCTCTCTCTCTCTCTCTCTCTCTCCCCCTCCCCTGTTCATGCTCTCTCTCTGTCTCTCAAAAAAAAAAAAAATGTCGTTAAGAGAATTCCAAAATTAGAAAGAGGCAAAAACAATTCAACAAAAACAAACAAAACAAAAGAGAACTAACTAGACGGAGAAGTAGATAAATCCATTTGGTGCAATGCCATGGAGCCAAACACAAGGGAGTTTCAAACTGAAGGGGGTAAATATGAGTACTTAATTGTAGAGTTTAGGAATTTGACTTGAATATGGTTGGGTTGAGCGTTTGACTCTTGATATTTGGCTCAGGTCATGACCTCACACTTTGTGAGGTCCAGCCCTAAGTCAGGCTCTGTGCTGACAGCACGGAGCTTGGAATTCTCTCTCCCTCTCTCTCTGCCCCTCTCCTGGTCACTGTCTCTCTCTCAAAATAAATAAAGTAATCTTAAAAAATAAGAATTTGACTTGAACAGAGTGCAATATTCAAATGAGAAATTTTAGGGAAGAAAATGACTTCATAGAACATGAGAAAACTGAGGTAGTAGTAATGAAAGAAATAGGAGGTAGAAACTTCTTTTTTGAACATAGCAGCCTAAAGTCAGCACTGCCTCTTTTTCCTCCTAGGAATTACCCAGGGGCAGCAAAAAGAACAAAAGAATGAAAATAGAAACCCCATCTTCAATGAAATTAAGAAAGAACTGAAACTAAAAATTATAAAACAGGTGAAAAGTTTCCAACAGTAACAGAGATTAAAGCCAGATGAGTATGTAAGGAAGTGAAGAGAATTTGCCCATGTCTGTAGATTACAGAGAAAGCCTACCAAAGACACTTCTAGATGAGGGGCAGACTCTACCTAAACACTTTGCAACAGTGGGAATGGCATCCCTGAGCTACAAATGGAGGCTTTCTTGGGGTAGGTTTGGTCCCAAGAAGTTATAGAAACAAGGAAAGAGTTAACACAGAAAAGTCACTGTTGTGCACATCAGACTATTTAGTCCTGTGTAAACTCAAAATTTTAAATGTAAGCAATAGATAAAAGATTCTACTTAGAGATACCACAATTGCCTACCTCTATTCACTGGGAAACATTAAAGGCTAAACACACTCACACATAAAACTCTCTGGTCATAAGAAGCATAGTTCTAATTCCTCTGCAATATGCACTTTGGGCAAGTAGCCTGTCCAGAAAAAAAAAAATGACTTTCTCTAAAATGCAGTAATTGGGGCATCTGGGTGGCTCAGTCAGTTAAGCATTCAACTTCAGCTGAGGTCATGATCTCACGATTCTTGGGTTCAATCCCCACATTGGACTCTGCATTGACAGCACGGAGCCTACTTGGGATTCTCTCTCTCTCCCTCTATCTCTGCCCCTCTCCACCCCAAATAAATAAGTAAACTTTAAAAAGTAAAAAAATAAACTGCAGTAATCAAAATAAAATAAGGAGAAGTACAAGAGTATAAGAAAATAATAAGGATAAATAAATGGCAGATGGAGAAATAAAAACATCATCTTTAAAAAAACTGTCAGATATGGGCACCTGGGTGGCTCAGTCAGTTAAATGTCTGACTCTTAATTTCAGCTCAGTTAATTGGCTTGAGTCCCATGTTGGGCTCAGCACTGACAGTACAGAGCCTGCTTGGGATTCTCTCTCTCCCTCTCTCTCTGCCCCTCCCCTGTTCATGGGCACCCTCTCTCTCAAAATAAATAAACTTAAAAAAAATTAAAAAGTAACAAAATAAAAAACTATCAGATAGCTGAAATATATGTAAAATTTAAAGAAAACCATCAAGGCAGATGAAAGCCATAACCAACATTTTTTAAATGATGCAACTGCTTCTTTGAAGAAAGAGCACAAAGCAGAGATATGAGCTATGGAAGAGGTTGCAAGATGGTACTGAAGACATAATGAAACACTAATTGGCAGATTATAGGAAAGAAATAAAGAATTAATACTATTATAGAAATAAAGTGAAGTCTGAAGATATACGAGGAAAAACAGGCATTGTGGAAAATATTGTAAGAGATATAGAAGACAAATTATAAAATCAAGAAAAATAAAATCCAAACAAATAAAAAGCAAAGAAAGACTAAAGAGAAAATAATAGATGCCAAAGATAGGCAACAGAGATCTAAATATTCATAACTAGAATCCCTGAAAGAGAAAACTTAGTTTACAAATAAAACAAGTATTTCAAAATATAATTCACAGACCTATTCCAGAAAAGACATTTTAATCTATATACTGAAAACAACACTTTCTACATTCAGTTGTCCCCCAATAACTCCTGCCAAATCAAGACACTTAAAAGAGGAAAAAAAAATCAGACTGGCTTCACCCTTTTCCACATCAACACTCAGTAGAAACCAGAGGAGCAATGTTTTCAAAATCCTCAAGGAAAGGCACTGTGAGCCAAGACAGCCAATTTACCATTGACTATAAAGTTCAAAGTTGACAATAAAAGAGAGTACAGTCAAAATGAGGTGAAAGGGGTAAAGAAGTACACTAATTTTATTATTGTTCACAGGAAGAAATTAACAGGTACCTTTAAAGAAGCAGATTAAGCATACTTTATGGAAATTACAGTCATGAATAATCAAAAGGGAAAAATGAACCTCACAAATTATTAAAATTAAAATACAAAGCAAAGGAAACAGCTACAGCGAAGTATTTTCAGGGGTGACTGGGTAGCTCAGTTAAGTGTCAGACTCTTGACTTGGGTCCAGGCCATGATCTCACGATCATGATCTCATGGTTGTGAGATTGAACCCTGAGTGGGGCTCCACACTAAGTGTGGAACCTGCTTAAGATTCTCTCTCTCCTTCTTTCTCTGCCCCTCCCCCATTTGCTCTCTCTCAAAAAACGAAAGAAATGTTTTCAATGCTATACAAAGTAACAAGTATGCTACTTCAAAAAAAATGACAGAAACAAGACCAAACAAGACCAACATATCTGTCTTTTTATAAATAATGTAAATAAGTTAAACTCTTCTTTTAAATGGCTATTAGATTAAATTAGTGGGAGTCAGGTATCTAAGTATCTGATAAGAAATTTATAACAAAGAAAAGACTGCTAGAAAGAACCCTAAGGGGTTGGGGTTGAAATTAGAATTTCATTATGAACTCATGGATTTTATATATGTATATATACACATAGAAATGGCTATAGATGTAGGGGTGCCTGGGTGGCTCACTTGGTTAAGTGTCTGACTTTTGATTTTGGCTCAGGTCATGATCTTACAGTTGATGGGATCGAGCCCTGCATTGGGCTCTGCACTTGGGCTCTGCACCTTGCTTGGGATTCTCTCTCTCTCTCTCTCAATCCCCACTCTCTATTAAAATAAATAAACTTAAAAAAATGGTTTTAGATGTATATATTGTTGTGTATGTGTGTGTGCATGCATGGTGTGTGTTTGTACACACAAATACACACACACACACACACACACCGTAATCACACATATACACAGACAAGTATTTACTAGCTCTGTCCACTGAGATGTCTTAGAAGCAATGACACTCGAGTAGCAATGATCATACCAAACTCCCAGATTTCACTTTCTAAATACTATCCACCACTGTAATCAAGCAGTTATCCTTGAAGAAGTGGTCAATTTGAGAACTGGGACAGGGAAAGTACCTAAGTCTCCTAAGAACACAAGCACGAGAAAAATGAGGAAAATATCGAACTGATCCAAGTTGAGAACATCTTTCATAATAAAAGCCCTGTCATTTTTTAATACTGTCAAGTATATGAGATTGGGAAAGACTGAGGAACTATTCCAGACTGAAGGAGACTGATGAGACATGACAACTAAATATAAGACATGTTCTCAGAAGGTTTCTTGGACCCCAAGGAAAAAAGAAGCATTTTTTTGAATGGTTGATAAAATCTGAATGGGTCTGAGGACTGCATGGTACTGTTGTATTAATGCTGGTTTTCTGATTGGGAGGCTGCATAGTAGTAATATAGAAGCCTGCCTTTGCTTGAGGAAGTACACTCAGGAGTACTTAAGGATGACAAGGCATCATGCCAGGAAAAAATATAAATAGAAAAAAAAAAACCAGAGAAATAATAAATAAATGCAGGAAAAAGTTAACAATTGGGGAATCTGGGTAACAGAGATGTAGAAAGTGTTTCGCAACTTTTCTATAGGTTAAAAACTATTTTTTTAATGACAATAAATCACTCTTCAAAAAATGAATGAAAAATAAAACTATAAATTTATTTTTCAAAAAAATATATAGCCAAGTATTCAGGCCAAAGACAATGTGAGTTCAGGTAAAAAATCAATCAACAGACCAAGACCTTTTAATAATAAACTTATAATTACTCTTCATTGAAGAGTCTGGGAAGAAGAGAGACTGAGTCTACCGGGGAGAAATCAGGACAACTTGAGAGACCATAGGTGGGTGATTGCGAACTGGGGGAGATAAAACGGCCGTGTAGGCACGGAGGGGAGGGATCCCCTTCTACCCACAGACAAAGGGAAGAGAAAGAGCAGCTGGGGAAGCGTAGGGCTGTATCTGGACAAGGGAAAAAAACCTTGGACTGGGATGGAGAGGGGTCCCATCTCTAACTACAGGTTAGAGGATCTCTAACTGCAGGTCCCATCTTTGGACTGGGGCCCGCTGCCCCGCTCGCACACCTGGGGAAGAGGGGAGCCACCCGGGTTCAGCGGTAGATCGGGGTGCAGTCTGCAGCAGGAGAAACCGGTTCCCTCCCCTGAAGGACTCCCGCACAGGACAAAACCAGCCGGGACCTCGTATGGGGAGGTGCTTACCCAGTACTGGGGCACACTGAGCGGGAGTTTAACTCCCAGCCAAGCCCCCCGGGGCAGAGAAGTCAGCGGAGTGAGACAGACAGTCTCGTCTGCACCCACGGCACAGTGAGGATGGCTCCAAAGGAGTGATTTGACACACGGGGTCATGGAGAAGAGACTGGGAGCCGCCATTTTTCTTCCCACCACCGCCAAGGTGGGGCCTCAGGTATTCGTCTGCGGGGCCCACAGTGGAGGTGGGACCAGCCTACACCAAACCATGCCCCTCCAACGCTGGGTAACTGCGTATCTTTTGGAGTGGGATTGACGCTGTGGAACCAGACGGCTCCATCCTCCAGACCAGTGCTATTGCGTAGCCTGGATTAATTCTAGAACAATTCTTGTTATTTAGATATATATTCTACCCCGACCCATTTCTCCCTCTTATCTCTTCCCTCCTGTAGGCTGGGTACTTTGGTTATTGGTTTGTTTAAACAGACATATTTAATCCATTCTCTTTATACATGTTCTACACCTCCTTCTTTACACTCCTTTCTCTCTCTCTGGAATAATCAAGCCGTATAGTTTCTCTGTCTGGGTAACTTTATCTTCGTTTCTTTTTCCCTAACTCCTTTCTTATTTTCCTTTTCTCTCTCTCTGGATTAAGGCTTTTAGTCCCTCTGCCTGGTCAATGTTTATTTTTTCTTTTTCCCCACCCCTGTCATTTCTCTCTCTGTATGTGCTCTTCCATCAGCATCGCCTCCACCCTGTTCTTTACTTGCAGCTGGTGTTTCTGGTTTTTTGCTTTTGGATTGTTTTTAGTTTTTAGGTTTTTTGTTTTTGTTTGATTTGTGTGTTTTTGTTTCCTGTTTGTCTGTTTGTTTTCCTTTACAGGGCTACTTCAAGGAACAAATCAAAGCACACCTGGTGGATGGTCCAAAACATCACTACGACTAGGGAAATAAAATAACCAAAGTCACAACAACAGAGAGCAAGTCACACTCTCCAAAAAACACCTCCTGAAGGGCCAGGCCCTGAACAGTGTATGACCCCCCTTTAATAATTAATTCTTCATTAAGATAAAAGAGATGTGAATATGTACCAAATAATATATCATGAATATTTTAATTTTTTAATGTTTATTTTTAAGAGAGAGAAAAACGGAGCACAAGTTGGGAAACTTATGTACATAATAGGGTAACATTTATTTTTCAAACATCTACCTTCCTACTAATGGTCTTTCTCAAGACCCTTTGTATCCTCAGATCCCTACCCTCCTCCTCAGCTCCTATAAGCCTCCTGTTGCCTCACAGTCTTTAGATTTTCAATGTCTGTGTAGATTCCCCATAAGTATGCTATTAAATTTGATTTTCTCCGGTTGTTCTCTGTCACGTCAATTTATTTAGTCCAGCTAGAAGGACCCTAAAGGAAAGAGGAATACTTCCTCTCCAACAGAAGAAATTAAAAGAATGAGAAGCTATTTGAGCCATCTGTGAATAAATAAACTTCAAAACCTGGGTGAAATTAGTAATTTTCTAGAAAAATACAGTATATCAAAATTGGCCCCCCAGAAGACAGAAAATCAAGGGACCACTTACCATATAATAAAAAGGTTGTACAAGTTAATCTTTCCTCAAAACACTAGGTTTGGATTGTTTACCAAATCAGGTATAGGCCATTTCAATGTTTTGTTTTATTTTTTTTAAGTTTATTTATTTATTTTGAGAGACAGAGTGAGTGGGGGAGGGGGAAAGAGAGGGAGAAAGAGTCCCAAGCAGGCTCTGCACTGTCAGCGCAGAGCCCAACTCGGGGCTGGACCTCAGGAACCATGAGATCATGACCTGAGCCAAGATCAAGAGTTGGCTTAACCGATTGAACCATCCAGGTGCCCCTCAATGTTGTTTTTTTTAATATCCCAGAACACAGAAAAAGGAATGGTTCCTAGCTTTTTTATTGAAATGCACATGACATTTATACCTAAAACTGAGAAAGAAAAAAAGCTACAGACCAGTCTCACTTTCAAATGCAAACCTAACTAAAATTTATCAATAAAATTCAGCAGCATATTAAAAGAATATATCATGATCAAATGGGGTTTATTCTGGAAATGTGAAGATAATTCAATATTATGAAATAGTGCCATAATTTATTTTATTAATAGATATTGGGGAAAAAAACAAGATCATTTTCACAGAAACTGAAAAGGTATGTAGTAAAAATTCACTATCCACAGGAATGTGAATACTTCTTTAATGTATGAGTATCTGAGTCCCTTACTCTAATATAGTAAATTACCAAACTGAGTTTTTTCTGGATGAGTTGGAAAAATTCTTTATTAGAATTCTTTACATCAGTCTAACGTATGCATCAAGGATAGTTTTACCAGAATCTTTCCATTTTTATGTATTCAAATGTATCAAACTCTCCTTTTATAGTTATGAAGGGAAAAACTCTCTAAAGGCCTCTGAAGGGCAACCATTTTAAATTTCCTTCTAAGTCAGCATGACTGTACATAAACTTTGTTCAAACCAAAAGCCTGATTTATGGCCTGCCAGGCATGCATTATACATCTGCTTTGTAAATGAGCAGCCTAAAGGAAAACCATCTTGTCCTTGAGATATTGATCAATGCCTCTACTCCCTGCATTTGATGATATTTAAAACACATGATTCCTGCCTATACGCTAATCTATAATCTTTTGAGCTTTTACAAGATGTTAAAAAGTATATAACCCTGTAAACATGTTCATTCTCTGGAGTACTTTCCTCCCTGTGAATATTGTGTTTCCCAGGCAGCTGTCCTAATTTGGGCTCAAATAAAACTCTATTTTTTTAAATATATATGGATTAGAGTTCTCTCTCTGGTAACTTTGTGTCAGCAATAGCATTTAGATTTTGTGCCTTACTAAGAAAGGTCTTCTCCTTTCTGAAACTATATAAAACATCACGCTTTTTCTTTATGTATTTAATGTTTGATTTTCAAGTATTTAATTCACCTGGAATTTACTGTGGAAAAAAGATTAAGGAGCAGTGCCAGTTTTGTCTTTTCTGCAGAGTTGGCCTATTTTCCCAACACTGCACTAAACTTTTACTCCAATGATTTGAAATGCCAGCTTCTCCTAAACTAAGTTCCATGATAGATTTGGGTTTATTTCTGGGTTTTCCCTGCTGTTCTACTGACAAGTATATTAAAAAGATAGTATCAAAGTTGTTTCAATATTTGTATCTTTATAGTATACTTTAATATTTAATAGTGGTCCAACTAGTTTTTATTACATATTAAAAAGAAAATTTTGATACAGAAAAAACTTGTGAAATTAGGATGGAATTCAAAGAGAAAATATTTTATCCTCTTACAACTTTTTGAGAATGTATAACATCATTAAAAAAGGACATTTACTGGGCACCTACTGTGTTCAAAAACTTTGGTAAGGAACAGAGGTGAAAGACATGATGTTATATAAGTTAAGGTTAACTGAGAGTTTCATTCTAGTGAGGGAATCTGCTTGCTTCACAATCGGGGCTCATTCTCTCTCTCAATCTTTTTCTCATACACACTGTCTACATAATCAGTTTTCATCCTCTTTCTGTCTCTCTTACACATGCACTCACATGCACATCCTACATTGTTACATTTATACATACCTGTTTGATTTCTTTAACAGCCAGAGTAACTGAGAACAAGACTGCCTAACTAATGCTGCTCTGACAGGAAATGTTACAGGCAGATTTAGGTCCTTACATATATATTCCATTTCTTTCACCATTGTCCAACTGTAACCTGAAATTAAAGAAAGAAAAATTCCATTTTTCTAACTGGAATACTGAAAGTCATTAAATAAGAAACTAGGGGAGCCTGGGTGGCTCAGTTGTTTATGAGTCTTGGTTTCAGCTCAAGTCATGATCTCCAGGTTTTGTGAGTTTGACCCCTGCATCCGGCTCCCTGCTGACAGTGAGGAGCTTGATTGGGATTCTCTGTCTCCCTCTCTCTCTGCCCCTCCCCCACTCACTCTGTCTCTTTCTCAAAATACATAAATACATAAAACTTATTAAAAAAATAAGAAACTAAGTTAAATTACTTATAAATAGGTAAATTCAGATAATTTATAAAAATTTCCGTTTGGATACAGAGTGACTTAAAAAACCACTTAATACATGAAAAAATTTTCAGTGGAAAATGTAGACAAAAAATTAATTCTAAAATCATGCCACAAGTGACCAAGAGAAAATTTAACAAAACATTAAAATATTAAAAAGGTTTTATGGGGCACCTGGGTGGCTCCGTCAGTTAAGCGTCCAGCTTCGGCTCAGGTCATGATCTCACGATTCATGAGTTCAAGCCCCACATCAGGCTCTGTGCTGACAGCTCAGAGCCTGGAGCCTGCTTCAGATTCTGTCTCCTTCTCTCTCTGCCCCTCCCCTGCTCATACTCTGTCTCTCTCTAAAAAAAATAAATAAATAAACATTAAAAAAAAAAAAGGTTTTACTAATCTCTCAAGCACAAAAAAAGCAAATTTTGACACTATACCTTAAAGATTCGAAAGCTCTTCCCATAGGTATCTCTGCATCATTAATAGTCTCTATAAACTTATATTTTCCATTGTGTAATTAAGTATTCTTTTCCAAGAGAAATATGGCTGCTAGGTACTAGACGTTTAATTAATAATTATCGGGGCACCTGGGTGGCTCAGTTGACTAAGAGTCTGACTTCACCTCAGGTCATGATCTCACAGTTCATGGGTTCAAGCCCCACACTGGGTTCTGCACTGGTGGTGTGGAGCCTGATTGGGATTGTCTCTTCCTCCCTCTCTCTCTGCCCCTTCCCCACTTGTGCGTGCTCTCTCTCTCACTCTCTGAGTAAATAAATAACATTTAAAAAATTTTAAGTAATAATTATCTTCATGGTTGTTTTTTGGCTAGTCCGAATTATTTACACATTTTACCTAAAGTAGAAATAGTGGTAAAAATGACTTTTATACGTGCATTTTAAATCTTATTAAGACATTGTGGAAAACACACTTGCCTATTTATAAAAGCTTCAGAAAAAAATGTTTCTATTTTTTAAATAACACTAAACTCTATCAAAAGCAGGCTGTAAAAAGTATTGGTCAATATAGGAACATTTTACAGAAAGCCTAAGTAAATATGTTAGTTTAGCAGCTAAACTCCTTATGAAAAAAGGGGAAAGTTCTGCTTTCCTGAAAAATATGAAAAACTATTGTTTTAAAAAATTTTTTTTTGCTTATTTATGTATTTTCAGAGACAGATAAAGAGCACAAGTGGGGAAGGGGCAGAGAGAAAGAGAGACAGAATCTGAAGCAGGCTATGGACCATCAGCATAGAGGCCGATGTGGGGCTCAAATTCACAAACTGTGAGATCATGAGATCAACAGTTAGACTCTTAACCAACTGCACCACCCAGGTGCCCCTATATCTTTTTAATTAGAAAAAGGGACTGCTAACAAAAGCTATATTTACATGACTATAAACTTTTAACTCTCTTTTCTAAATCTGTGAAATAACAAGTAAGGGAGCATAAAGTGCATGTTGGTAATGACAAGAGGACAGTGAAAGAAAAGTAGCCTGGAGACATTCAACACCACAATGACTTCAAACCCAGATATGGTATTATTCAGTTCAAGGATCAGGTTAAGCCAGAATTATACTAAACAGTGATAAAAGGAATTGGAATCAGTAAGGAAGTTACTAAACTGTTTAAAACTGTTTATAGTTTACCTTATTTAAACACTTTGAATTATAAGCAATATTCTTTAATGAAATTAATAAAATTAAAATGAATTAAAGAATTAGAATTAAGTTAAAGCATATTGCTTTTTCTCTCAATCTTATTAACTGTTGGACCAGGGGGTTAAACCTAAATGTCACTACTCACTTGATAGCAGTTACTCTAATCTTACGTTGGGCTAAAAAGTTAACATCTGAAAACAATAAATGCAAATAAGTAAAAAAATGAATGCCCTGAACACAGGATAAAGACTAATATCTCTGGGCGCCGGGGTGGTTCGGTTGCTTGAGCATCTGACTCTTGATCTCCCGTCAGGTCCTGATCTCATGGTTCTTGAGAACTGTTTATCTGGAAATCACTACCTAGGTATGTATGAAGAAATAGAAAGATAAACCCAAATAGCATAGTCAGTTTCAACCAGGGAAAATAATCTGAATGTCAGGTCCATCCTGAAGGGAAAAGGTGAAAGGAAAGAAGGGATTGGACTAGAGGAGAGTCTCATGGCCTCTCACTCCCCTGTCTAACCAAAGAGAACATGAGGGTGCCAAAGTTCTAGCAAACTACTTTTAAGGGCCTCCCACTGTCTACAGAACAGAACTTGTGCTCTTCAACCACACTCCCCTTACTTCTGGCCTCACATCACTGGCTAAGTTTTTGTTACTACTTCTTTATCTTTCATCTGACATAGGAAGTTTGCTCCAAGGTAAAAAGAGTATATTATGTTTTCCAAGTTCAAATAGACAACTGAGGATGTGTTTAAAATTTATAAAGAGGCAGCTTTTGTTAATCTAGACCTTGTAAATAAATATTTCCCATTGAAGTTTGGTAACAGAATATCACCAATGAATGCAGTGTCTATATGAAATAAAAGAAAGAAGAGTCATACAGATGCCTTTAGGACCAGACCTTTCTCTCCATTAGGCTCTTAGATAGTGGAATAAGTTTTTGGTTTTATACTGAGAAGTGTTATTTTTATATTTCAAGTAGATTTTAATTTGATCAAAAAGAAATACATTTTAAAAATTATTACCTTCATTGACTTTCTCAGGATGCCATCCTGTTGTCCAACCCAGGGAAAATGTCACATCTGGAAAGAAGGATGTCACTGTGTCTATAAAAGGTTTTGCATCCACTACTCTGCTATTTCCATTTGGACCAGGAAGAATATCAGCATTAATCCACACAGGACGCTGCAGATGCCTCTTCACATTTTCCAGGAGCATCATGGATGGTTCCACAGCTGCTAGACTAAAAATATAGTTTGCTGTCAATAAGATACATTCCTAAAGTAAAAATAAAAAGAAGTTCTTTGAGACTACTGTTTTCAATGTTCTCAACTTCCTAATAAAAGTATAATACAATAATGCCTAAATTGAATAAATTCAAAGATCACATAGAACCAGAGGGGAAAGTTAACATATTCCACATCTCAAAATGTTGATTTATACTTACTATTCATGAAGGTACCTGAAAGGTACTATAAATGTACGAATAATGTCACTATTTGTAGACAGACTGAGGTTTCAAATCTCTGTATTAGGATCACTCAGTATAAAATAATTTCAGAAAATACACAAATATTCACTCATAAGAGAATGTATAAATAAGATTTAAAATTAGATACATTTATAATCTGAAAATTCACATTTATTAAAATACCTAATGTGTACCCAAGCACTGTGTCTTTAATACTGGCTCATGACCTCAGAGAAAAGAGCCTCTTTTCGTTCACGTATTCTTGTAAATTTGGATGCATAAACATGTTTCTAAAACTGATTGCAAAGTGTAAATTATAATATTCTCTTAAAACTTTTACAGATTTCATTTTCATTTCATAAACATCTTTTTTGGGGGTGCCTGGGTGGCTCAGTCTGTTAACCATGTGACTTGATTTCAGCTCAGGTCATGATCTCATGGTTCGTAAGATCAAGCCCCACATCGTGCTCTGTGCTGACAACATAGAGCCTGCTTGGGATTCTCTCTCTCCCTCTGCCCTCTCCCCATCTCTCTTTCAAAATAAATAAATAAACATTTAAAAATAAATAAAAAACAAACATCTTTTCTTAAAACTAGAGACAACTATATTTTAGTTACTTTTAAATAAAAAAGCAGCTTCACTCTTTTCTTCTCTACATCCATTCTGACATCTATAGGTTTTAAAACAGTAAGGTTTCAATCAGCCTACATAAATTTTACTTTTTAAGAATATATATATATATATATATATATATATATATATAAAACTTTACTGAACTACAACACTACTTATACTTCTGAATCTCTTCTGAACCTTTAAGTTTGCTTCAAAGAAAATTAGTTTTACCCTTATGCACTGTTTGGGGGAATGCAAACTGGTGCAGCCACTCTGGAGAACAGTATGGAGGTTCCTCAAAACGTTAAAAATAGAACTACCCTATGATCCAGCAATTGCACTATTCGGTATTTACCAAAGGATACAAAAATACAGGTTTGAAGACGTACATGCACCCCAATGTTTACAGCAGCATTATCAACAATAGTCAAACTATGGAGAGAGCCCAAAAGTCCATTGACAGATAAATAGATAAGCAAGATGTGGTATACATACCATGGGATATTACTCAGCTATCCAAAAGAATGAAAACTTCTCATTTGCAACAACGTGGATGGAGCTAGAGTATATTATGCTAAATGAAAGAGTCAAACAGAGAAAGACAAATACCATATGATTTCGCTCACCTGTGCAATTTAAATAAAACAGATGAACATAGGGGAGGGGGGGAAAAGAGAAGAGAGGAAAACAAACCACAAGAGACTCTTAATGACGGAACAAATTGAGGGTTGATGGAAGGAGGTGAGTGAAGGATGGGATAGATGGGTGATGGGCATTAAGGAAGGCACTTGTTATGATGAGCACTGACTGTTGCATGTAACTGATGAATCACTGAATTCTACTCCCGAAACCATTTTTGCAAGGTATGTTAACTAACTAGAATTTAAATAAAAATTTAAAAAGAAAATTAGCTTTTAGTGAATACTACAATGGGAGGCTAAGATTCTGGGAAATGCCTGTCGGAGGGAAGAACATTCAGTACCCTCTCCTCACATTACAACTTTCTTAATGGACTGGACTCCTCCCGCCTATACTTCTACCATTCTTCACCTCACTCCTTTCAGGCCTCTTACTGTAACGGGAGAAACTGATAACCTCATTATTTATTAGGTCCAATTAACTAGTGAGCAAGGATACTGTTCATTAAAACCAGAGCAAACCAGCCCCCAGTCTTTCTTTACTCTGCCCCCATGTTGTGAGCTTCTTTTTGCTTATTCTTCTTGCCCTGAAATGGAGGCCCTAGATTTTAGTGGATTAATAAACTCTAATGCTGGACCTAGCAGACTTTAATTTAGAGACTGTCATTTCTCTGTCCTAAATGTTTTCTGCCTTAAACAGTATCAGGGCCATGTTAAAACCACAATTCTGAGATCTGGCACCCCTATTTTTGGTAGCAAGCAACTTGCAGCTGCGCCTCCAAAGCTTGTTTTTCAAGACCTACAGGAGAAGCCAAGTTACTCTGGGGTTCTGCTCTTCATGGGTGGATCTGGAGGAAAACCTAAACTAATCTATGTACCTCTGGCAACATCTCTTTTTCCAGAAAGAATTCTGGTTTCTTAAGAAATCTGGTGTCTGTGGAGGTTGGGTTAAACACTAATTTCTAGTTTATATTCAGGAGGGAGAGTCTTAGGCTTTCTCAATTTATTAAAATAATATAGGGCTGTTGAATAATGGTTTCCCATCAGATAATATCCAATCTCAGCATATTCTCCCCAAGATTGAATCCACCAACATATATTAAGTGTCTACTATGTGCAAAGCACTGTGCAGTTAACCATAAGGAGCTATGACACAGAACATAATGAAACAAGAATTTAATACATGTATTCTTTTTTTATATGTAAATATTTTAATTATTGCTAATATAGATTATTGTAATGCCACTTTCCCTTATCAGAAATTTAAATAAGAAAAACAAAACCTCTATTAAAAAAAACATAAAATCTTACTAAGGAAAATAAAAGTTTTTGCTGTTGTAGTTTTTTATTTTCTGGAATTTGACGAAACAATTATCAAATTCTTCTGGGGTCGCCTGGGTGGCTCAGTCAGTAGAGCATCTAACTCTTTGTTTCGGCTCCAGTAGCTATGCCAGGGTTGTGGGATAGAACCCCGTAGCAAGCACCACACGGAGCCTGCTTGAGATTCTCTCTCTCTCCCTCTGCCCCTCTCCCCCACCCACAATCTCTCTCTCTCTCTAAAATAGAATAAAATAAATATAAGATTCTTCTGGAAGAGTAAATATCAAGGAAAAGTCATAACACTTTTGGAAAAAAAAAGAAAAAAAAGACTGAGGATGAACTTGGCCCAACAGCAATATATAATGTATACCTGAAAGAATAACATACCATGTTCCTAGCCTGGAACATGTAACAAATTTGTAAATATTACAAAATTATACATCTCTCCCAATTAATCTACTAATACCATGTAATAATTTATTTTAGTATATTCAAATTCAGTCTTTCATTAAAGAATCATTTTCTAATTCTAGGTGGTATCTCTAAAGTACATCCATATAGTAAATTTGTTTTTTGTATGTTTTTAAAGTTAGTTAACATACAGTGTAATAAGGGTTTTAGGACTAGAATTTAGTGATTCATCACTTACATATAATATCCAGTGCTCATTCCAACAAGTGCCCTCCTTAATGCCCATCACCCATTTAGCCCACCCCCACCCAACACCCCTCCAGCAACCCTCAGTTTGTTCTCTGTATTTAAGAATCTCTTATGATTTGCCTCCTTCTCTGTTTTTATCTTATTTTTCCTTCCCTGCCTCTATGTTCATCTGTTTTGTTTCTTAAATTCCACAGATGAGTGAAATCATATGATATTTGCCTTTCTCTGACAAACTTACTACTGACTTAATTTAGCATAAAACACTCCAGCTCCATCCATGTTATTGCACATGGCAAGATTTCATTCTTTTTCACTGCCGAGTAGTATTCCATTGTATATATGTACCACATCTTCTTTATCGGCTTCATCAGTTGATGCACATTTGGGCTCTTTCCATACTTTGGCTATTGTTGATAGTGCTGCTATAAACATTGGGATGCATCTGCCCCTTTGAATGAGCAGTTTTGTATCCTTTGGATGAATACCTACTAGTGCAATAGCTGGGTAATAGGGTAGCTCTGTTTTCAATTTTGTGAGGAAACTCCATACTGTTTTCCAGAATGGCTGCACTAGTTTGCATTTGCACCAGCAGTGCAAAAGTGTTCCCCTTTCTCTGCATTCTTGCAATATCTGTTGCTTCCTGAGTTGTTAATTTTAGCCATTCTAACAGGTATGAGGTGGTATCTCACTGTACTTTTGATTTGTATTTCCCTGATGATGAATGATGTTGAGCATCTTTTCATGTGTCTGTTAGCCATCTGGATGTCTTCTTTGGAAAATAGTCTATTTATGTCTTTTGCCTATTTCTTCACCAAATTCTTTGTTTTTTGGATGTTGAATTTGGTAAGTTCTTTATAGGTTTTAGATACTAACCCTTTATCTGGTATGTCATTTGCAATGACTGTTTTCTTGATTGTTTGCTTCACTGTGCAGAAGCTTTTTATCTTGATGAGGTCTCAATACTTCATTTTTGCTTTTGTTTCCTTTGCCTCAGGGGATGTGTGTAGTAAGAAACTGCCGTGGCTGAGGTCAAAGAGGTGTTGACTGTTTTCTCCTCTAAGATTTTGATAGTTTACTGTCTTTACATTTAAGTCTTTCATCCATTTTGAGTTTATTTTTGTGTATGGTGTAAGAAAGTGGCCCAGGTTCATTCTTCTGCATGTCACTGTCCAGTTTTCCCAATACCATTTGCTGAAAAGACTCTCTTTTTTCCATTGGATATTCTTTCCTGCTTTGTCAAAGATGAGCTGGCCATACATTTGTGGGTCCATTCCTGGGTTCTCTATTCTGTTCCATTGATCTATGTGTCTGTTTTTGTGCCAGTACCATACTGTCTTTATAATTACAGCTTTGTAATATGGCTTGAAGTCTGAAATTGTGATGCCTCTAGGTTGGTTTTCTTTTTTTCTTTTTTTTAAACATTTATTTATTTTTGAGAGACAGAGACAGAGTACAAGCAGGGAGGGGCAAAAAAAGAGGGAGACACAGAATCTGAAGCAGGTTCCAGGTTCTGAGCTGTCAGCACAGAGCCCGATGCGGGGCTTGAACCCATGAACCACAAGATCATGACCTGAGCTGAAGTTGGACGAGTAATGAACCGAGCCACCCAGGAGCCCCTGGTTTTTTATTTCAACATTACTTTGCCTATTTGCGGTCTTTTATGGTTCCATACAAATTTTAAAATTGTTTGTTCTAGCTCTGTGAAGAATGCTGGTGTTATTTTGAAAGGGATTGCATTAAATACGTAGATTGCTTTGGGTAATATCGACATTTTAACAGTATTTGTTCTTCCAATCCATGAGCATGGAATATTTTTCCATTTTTTTTGTGTCTTCTTCAATTTCTTTCATAAGCTGCCTATAGTTTTCAACATACAGATCTTTTACCTCTTTGTTTAAGTTTATTCCTAGGTATTTTATGGTTTTCAATGCAATTGTAAATAAGATAGATTCCTTGATTTCTCTTTCTGCTGCTTTATTATTGGTGTATAGAAATGCATCTGATTTCTGAATGCTGATTTTATATCCTGTGTCTTTTCTGAATTCATGTATCAGTTCCAGAAGTTTTTTTGGTAGAGTCTTTTGGGTTTTCCCAAAAGTAGAGTAGAGTATCATGTAAGAGTATCCTGTCATCTGCAAAGAGTGGAAGTTTGACTTCTTCCTTGCCAATTTAGATGCCTTTCATTTCTTTTTGTTGTCTGATTGCTGAGGCTAGGACTTCCAACACTATGTTGAATAACAGTAGTGTCGTGTTCCTGTCAGGGGAAAAGTTCTCAGTTTTTCCCCATTGAAGATGATATTAGCTATGGGTATTTCATATAGAGACTTTATGATCTTGAGGTATGCTCCTGCATCCCTACTTTTTTGAGGGTTATCAAGAAATGCTGTATTTTGTCAAATGCTTTTGCTGCATCTATTAAGAGGATCATCTGGTTCTTATCTTTTCTTTTATTAATTTGATGTATCACATTGATAGATTTGCAGATATTGAACCAGCCCTGCAGCCCAGGAATAAATCCCACTTGATCATGGTGAATAATTCTTTCAATGTATTGTTGGATTCTGTTTTCTAGTATCCTGTTGAGAATTTTTGCATCCATGTTCATCAGGGAAATTGGTCTTTAGTTCTCCTTTTTAGTGGGGTCTTTGCTTTTGAAATCAAGGTAACGCTGGCAATACCACGTAATTCTAATTAGAAATAACAGTGGCTAACATTCTCAATTCTAACATGTATTAAGTGTCTCATAAAAAACTGACAAAGGCTACTTGAGAACAAAATGAGGGCTGATGGGGGGTGGGAGGGAGGGGAGGGTGGGTGATGGGTATTGAAGAGGGCATCTTTTGGGATGAGCACTGGGTGTTGTATGGAAACCAATTTGACAATAAATTTCATATATTTAAAAAACAAAACCTGACAAAGGCTGGCCAAGATGATCACTTGAAGAGGGAAGTTCTGATCAGTATACCACCTAAAATTTCCCTTTGGTGGTACTTATTTAAATTCCTGGGAAGAATATGAACTTTGTTTTTACAGGATAGGTTTTTTTCCTAAAAAGTTATTTGTAAGTCAAACTTCTGAGTATCATACCTATTTACCTATTAACTTTGTTTAGAAATTGGGGATGAGAAAATAAAAATCATCAATCACAAAAATCACAATAAACCATTTAAAATTACATTCTATAGGAAACTTACACATAAAATTTTAATATTTAATTATTATTTGTATACCAAACAGAATAACTTAAAAGCATATAATAAGAACTAGTAAAATTTAACTAATAGGTTATTCAGCTACTTTTACAGAGGTAGTACAGAGTTTGGGTTCACAGTGTGAACTCTTCAGCCAGGCTGGTAGCTTTCCTACTATGTGACAACAAGCAGGCTACTTACTCTTCTCTGCCTTTGTTCCCTCATCAAGAAAATGAGGATGATAGCAATAAGCTACCTCCTAGGACTGTTATAAGGACTAAATAAATGAACACATTTAATGCTCTTAGAACAACGTCTGACACACTATAAATGTCCATAAATTCATTCCCCTTCAAATATGTTATAACCAAAAAATTTGAAAAATCTTTTTTTTAGTGCCTCAGCCCTTTTGGATAGCTGCTAGGAATGAATCGGTTGATCTGACTGGTGAAGAGCCAAGGAATATATTAGACAGAACAATTCAGTGGGCAATAGTAAACATACACATGAAACGGCAAAGAGTGCTAAAACTCTGAATCACCAAACATTAAAGATCAAATGCTTTATTTCATGGTACAGAGAACACTATACCTTGGATCTCATCCTAGCTCAGCTGTCAAGTTTAGCTATTGTCCCTGGGTCAATCATTTAACTTCTCTGGGACTAAGTTTCTTTGTCAATAAAATAGAGTTTGGGCCATTCACCACTCTAAAAACTTTAAGATCTTAACAAAGCTCTTTCATTCACCAACACTATAATGAAGTTTACTGGTACATTTAGCCCTACAACAAAATATTAGAGTCATATTGATAATTCTATTAGTAAGATTTCCAAATCATTAATTTCCTAAGAAACTTCCATTTAAAAATATTGTTCAGAGATAAGGTATATTTACCACAAACCCTAGATTTTCATTAGCAGTCGCCTTCATGGGGCTTATGGTGAGCTTTTGTGGTATCACAATATATTCCTGGCTTTACTTATAATTTTTATATAGCCAAAATGGCACAAAGTAAAATTTCCCATGATAGCCACAGGAAAGGAAATGACACTTAATCATGCCCTTCATTATCAATACTTCCAAATATTATTTTTAAAGAACTCTTGGGTTATTGAAGACTTCTAGATAATTCCCCATATACAAATATAATATAAATCAAGTAGGATATGCATTAACTACTCAAACTACTGCCAACTCTGTCTCAGATCACTTTATTTTTTTTTTTAATTTTTTTTTTTCAACGTTTTTATTTATTTTTGGGACAGAGAGAGACAGAGCATGAACGGGGGAGGGGCAGAGAGAGAGGGAGACACAGAATCGGAAACAGGCTCCAGGCTCTGAGCCATCAGCCCAGAGCCTGATGCGGGGCTCGAACCCACGGACCGCGAGATCGTGACCTGGCTGAAGTCGGACGCCCAACCGACTGCGCCACCCAGGCGCCCCTCAGATCACTTTTTAATGAAAGTAGCATTTTAAATTTACCATTCTATTATCACAATGGTAATTTATGATAAATTCCTTTGTAAAAATTAATTTTATCTTCAAAGAGTTCCCAAGAAACAATCTTAGCAAACAACTCAATGGGTCTTAGGTCCATTCTTGAAACATATTAGTTTACAATTCTATTTTCAATTTAGTTAGTCAAGCACAGATATGTGATGCTATTAATCCTTTTTTTCCATTGTTATTTTATAACAACTAAAAAACTGAAAATGTTTATACAAATACCTCTTAAAATCCAGTTTGATGCCTTTATTGCTTTTTATAACTTCAGTGAGCCATTCCTGTAAAGTATTATCACTATTTGTTTCAGGAGGATGGGCCATGATTGGTTGGCTATATTCTGATCCATCACTTGGAAGAAGGACATCAGCCTCTATCATGTGAGCAGGACCTGTCCAAATAAAAGAACTTAAGTTAATGCTGATAAAATAAGGGCTGCAGAAGATGTCATGTTCAGGAGCCTGTTGAGGAGAATAAAAACTAATATTTACTGGGTAACTACTAAGTGCCAGGTACTAAGTGCTAGGCCTTTACACGTTTGTTTCACAGATGAGCAAACAGGTGGTGAAGAATTAAATGCCTTTCCCTATGTCATAGAGCTCTTACACTGTTGTTACAGTATTTAATTTCTTCCCAGGACATAGCAAAATGAGCATACAAAACAAGGATTAATAAGTGTTTGTTGACGTTTCTGAGAATAAAAAATAATATTTTTATCTTCTCATTCCTCAAATTAGAAACTACAGATATTTATTATAGTCAAACTTTTCCTAAAGGTGTTACAAAGGCTTTCTTCAAGGCTTAAAAAAAACACATTTTTTTTCTCAAAAAGACTTAAATGTTTTCCATTTTTTTCCAACATATCTTTTAAAATGAATGTGTTTAAAATCTACATGCTGAAATGTTACAACATTAGTCTGTGATCATTAGTCTGTGATCTGGATGTTTTGACAGTGTAATACCAGGTGGTACTTTTACATTTCTCCTCCTGTACTTTGTTTTTTTTTAAGTCATAGATATTGTTAAAAACCCAGTTTTACAGGTTAATCAAACTTAAACAGCTCTATTAATAATAGTTATACTACATTTAAATATTCTGGAAGAAATGAGAAAACCAGTTAAATACAGCATGCATGTCTGCAGGAGGCTGTCTGTCTCCTCTCCTTTGGACTAACAAGAATTTACGAAACTAGCCATGGCTTAAAAAAGGCATTTGTGAAGAGCATTCCCAAACTATAAAACTTAGCTCTCTGGTTTTACCAAACCGAATGTAAAAAGGACATTATCTGAACACTAAGTAGCCTATGAAAACTTCCCAGGTCAACATCAGACTGCCAGCAATTGGAAATGACTTTCCATCAGCATTTTTAAAACACACTTAAGGGGCGCCTGGGTGGCGCAGTCGGTTAAGCGTCCGACTTCAGCCAGGTCACGATCTCGTGGTCCGTGAGTTCGAGCGCCGCGTCAGGCTCTGGGCTGATGGCTCAGAGCCTGGAGCCTGTTTCCGATTCTGTGTCTCCCTCTCTCTCTGCCCCTCCCCCGTTCATGCTCTGTCTCTCTCTGTCCCAAAAATAAATAAACGTTGGAAAAAAAAAATTTTTTTAAACACACTTAAAAGTAAAGTATCCATATTTAATTAGATTATTTCTAGTAAAAGATTTCCACATAGACTGTTATGAATTGAAAATTTTAAAGATTTTTCTAAATTTTTAGTTATTACATAGAACTAAAATTTATTTTGTTTTGACTTTGTATCCTGAGACTTTCTAAATTTATTCATGACTTACAATCATTTATCTGAAGAAACTTTGATTTTCTACATATACAACCAATTGTCTGTAAATAGGAGTTTCACCTTTTTTTTCCATTTAAAAAAATTGATATATAATTCACATACCATAAAATTCACGCTTTAAAGCATATCATTCAGTGATTTTTAGAATATTCAGAATGCTGTACAACCACTACCACTATCTAATTGCAGAAAAATTTCATTATCCCATAAAGAAATCCTGTATCCATTAGCATTCACTCCCTATTTTCTGCTCTGGCCAGTTCCTGGAAACCACTAATCAGCTTTTTTCCTGAAGCATTGCTTTTGCTAAAATTCACTTATTAAAGAATCACTGTGTGGTTATTATGTATTAGGTATTGTTTTAGGTATCAAGGATTCAATATTAAACCAAAGCTCCTCCCTTTGAGGAGCAAAGAATAACAATTTAAAACAGTATCTTTACAATAAAATAAATATATATTCAGACACATTATCCAGATACACAATTGAGTAGGATGCAAAAGATGCATAGATTTTTATAGCAAAACTTGGGACTGAGGAATTTTCCTTGTTGTACTGGGTCACTTCGAGTTATGCCCCAGACCTCTCCGGTTATATGCTTTCAGTCTCCTGTGCTGCTGCAGCCAAGAGGAGTACTTCTTAGGAAAAGGCTGAAAAAACTGCTATCATGTTCATCTATAAAGAAGGAAGATATAGATATAGACGGATATGAAGATGTAGGTGTAGGTGTAGGTCTAGGTCTAGGTATTAGATATAGACTAGATAGACAATATATAGATATAGACTAGTGACAGATACAGATATCTATAGGTATAGATATAGATATATAGATACAGATGATTATAGATTGAGTTAGTAAACCAAAGTCTTAGTTTCTAGCCTAAGCATAAATACTGACCAAGGAAATTAATTATAAATTAGTATACAAAGGCTTCATCCATCCATTCAACAAGTATTTATTGACCCTTTCCTTAATACACTATGAAAGACACAAAAATATGTAAGACATACAACAGTGACCTCAAAAATTTTACTCCAATCACTACAGTATATAGGGAAATGTAAATACATTGAAAGTTTCAAACAGACACAGAAAAGGCAAGCCCACTTCTGGAAAATAAGAAAATCCTTCCATTATGGAAATTTGTTCATTTTGTAAACAAAATGAGATATTTTATAAAAATGTTTATGTCAGCCTAGAATTTACACTTTGATCTTCTAAGTCTTTGAAACCTGAAAATATGCCCAGATACCAAAAAAAGAGTGGAATTAATCTATTATGCAATGTGAATACAAGAAACTGTATTGACTTACTTTTCAGTGCCTCATTCACCTGTGCCTTGTGGTTAGCAGCATGATACCAGATGATCTCAGCGCCATCTTCTGTTGTGATGTGGTTATTTCTCAGAAAATATTCTAGTATATTTTCACTCCAAGATCCTAAAATGACATTTACATTAAAAAAAAAAAAGGATTTTTTTAATGAATTAAACATTTCTTTTAGGATCTTGAGTATTGGGTTTTTTTATTAATAATTTATTATTTTTTTAAATTTACAGCCAAGTTAGTTAGCATATGGCACAACAATGATTTCAGGAGTAGATTCCGTAATGCCCCTTACCCATTTAGCCCATTCCCCCTCTCACAAACCCTCCAGCAAACCTGTTTGTTCTCTATATTTAAGAGTCTCTTACGTTTTGTCTACCTCCCTGTTTTTATATTATTTTTGCTTCCCTTCCCTTATGTTCATCTGTTCTGTATCTTAAAGTCCTCATATGAATGAAGTCATATGATATTTGTCTTTCTCCAACTGATTAATTTCACTTAGCATAATACCCTTTAGTTCCATCCATGTAGTTGCAAATGGCAAGATCTCATTCTTTTTGCTTGCTGAGTAATACTCCATTGTGTGTGTGTGTGTGTGTGTGTGTGTGTGTGTGTGTGTATACCACATCTTCTTTATCCATTCATCCATCAATGGACATTTGGGTTCTGTCTCTCTCTCTCTCTCTCTCTCAAAATAATTATATAAACTTAAAAAAAAGCTGTATTAAAACCTTTTAAACTGTGTACAGCTTAATTGTTTTCTCCACCAGAGGCCCCATTCTATATTTATATTAACAATTTAGAATCTTAACCTATACATTTAAGCATATGCACCTTGGGATTATGAATGTGGGCAAAATTTATATCAGTGACTAAATTCCTGAGCTATTATTTATAGATTTGTTTACCATGTACAAATATACATAATTCCCATATTCATAAACTACTTTTTGGATATCTAGATTTTCTATTAAGCATTAAAATATGTGAGTTAACCAAGACTGTAATACTTGAATCCAAATCTACTCCATACTGTGTAATATCCCAATATAACAGTGAGAAAAATAGTTACCCACATAATTCTTGTATATTAATTTAAACATTTTAGTGCCTATCAATTGCCTGCAAATTCCTTCTGCATGAGATTATATCTTCTGTTAATTATTTGTTTCTTAACTCTGCCTAACAATAGTTAAAAACCTGAAAATAACCAGCAGAAACTTCCAATAAGACATTGAGAAAAAGTAAATTTTGATTAGAGAATGGAGGAACATATAAAGAGAAGTTCTAACTAACATGCATGGAACTTAGCAACCACTCTGTATATCGGGCTATAGAATAAAGGTGAGAATTAGCTATAGCATCCACTATGGCCCCAAACATGTGGTTCTATTTAGTATATGCAACAGTCACACACTCTTTAGACTCAGAAGAAAATATGTAGCAATTTTAAAAATATTTGAATTAGGGGTGCCTGGGTGGCTCCGTTAAGCGTCCGACTCTTGATTTCAGCTCACCACAAATTGATTGTGGTGATGGTTACACAACTCTAATATATTAAAAACCACTGAATTGTATGCTTTAAATAAATGAATTGTATTGTTTGGAAATTATATCTCAATAAAGACTTTTACAAAGAAAAATTAAAAAAAAAGAAAAATACGTTTACCCAGAAATTCCACTTTCATAAACTTATGCCATAGATAAATATGCCTATATGTGGTAAGTGACACGTTTGGTACAAGGATATTTGTTATAACATTGTTTGTAATAGCAAAAGTGAAAATAATCTAAATACCCATCAACAGTGGATTCATTAAATAAATGTGATATATCCATGCAATTGGAAAATTATACAGCCATTAAAAAGAATGAGGCAAATCTAGATGTACTGATATAATCCCAAAGATATGTTAAGTGGGAAAAAAAAGTCCAGTGGAGAACAATATGTATGGGTACTGTGGTAGGAAGAATAATGACCACCCCCCTGCAAAGATGTCCCCATCCTAATGCCTGTGTAGTGTGAATATGTTATATAACACAGCAAGAGGGAATTAAGATGACAAATGGAATTAAGTTTGCTAATCAGCTGACTTTAAGGTGTGGAGGTGAGCTTGGATTATCCAGGTGGGTCCAAGGAATCACAAGATCTTTATAAGTCAAAGAGGGAGGCAAGAGAGTCAGTGTGAGAGTGATGCAATGTGACAAAGACTGGACCAGCCATTGCTGGCTCTGAAAATGGAGGAAGAAACCATGAGCCAAGGAACTCAAGCAGTCTGTAGAGGATGGCAAGGCAAGAACACTGATTCTCTCCTAGAGGCCCCAGAAGGAATACAGCCATGCTGCTACTTTGATTTTAGATCACTGAGACCATTTCAGACTTCTGACCTACAGAACTATAAGATAATAAATGTTTGTTGTTCTACTCACTAAAATTTAATGCTCTAAAAAAACTACTTTGTATATTTTTAAAAAGTGGAAGAAAGCCAAAAAAAGAGACATATAGCATATGGTGACATGTATACTGTGTTCTTAAAAGTCAGGATTGTTAGTGTCAACCAAGAGAAGAGGCAGAACTGAAATAAAAGCATTTATTTGCAATCTGAGAATTGCAATTTGGGGAGCACAGGTTTGGGTAGCAACCCAAATTGTGTCCCACTAGGAACCAAAGTCAGGAGTTTTTAAAGACAAAAGGGAATGCTTCTATGTGTTGTTTACCAAAAAATGTAATCAGGGTTGGTGGCAAAAAACAACAACAACAACAACAACAACAACTAATCTTAGCTAAACATAATTGCTTGCTAAGGCTATCACTAAGAAAAAGTCCATTACTGTAGTAAGTTGCAAGTGTTTATGCAGAGTCCTTGGAATATTTGAAGTTTGGCCTAGTTCAAAAGTTCACGGGTCTACCTGATAAGAATGTACCTAAGGCCTACCCCCTTAATGGCCTTCTGGCTCCATTTTAAAATTTCTTGACACAGTGGTTCCATTTTATTTTATTATTCACATTAGAAAGTATACCAAAAAGTTTCTATTGGCATTGTGTGGATTTTTTTCCCCTGCTTCAATATATTTTATAAATTTTCTATAATGAGCATGAATTATGTTTACAATAAAGAAAAAACTAACACTGAAAAAAATATGTCACCAAAGATGTCTAATGTGACTAATTATGTTTACGTAAAACATACCATAAACGTGTGGAGTAGAACTGCCTGGTTTAAAACACCTCTAACTCTGGGGTCAAACAACAGGGACACACAAATTACCAGCTTCCAAAGGTTGGATACAAAAAGCTAGAATTATGCTTGACCACACCCATTTGTCTGCATTTCTCATTCTCACCCAATTCCAAGAGGAATCAGACTGACCAAAACTACTCTGCATTTGATCTACTGAAATTATGGATCAGGTAAATGTCACTTTCAACCACGACCTCAAGAAGCAGTATTCCTACCCCCTCACCACTACTTTTCAACATCATACTGGAAGTACTAGCTAATACACTAAGATAACAAAAAGAAATAAAACTATACAGATTGGGGAAGAAAAAACAAAACAGTGTTTGTTCACAGATAACATGACTGTATATGCAAAAAACTGAAAGAATCAACACAAGAACTCCCAGAATTAATAGGTGATTATTGCAAGGCTGAAAGATACAAGGTTAATATATAAAAGTCAATTGCTTTCCTACTTTCCAGCAAAAAAACAAAAAGTGGATTTTGAAATGAAAAACACAATACCACCATTTACATTAGCACCCAAAATACTTAGGTATAAATCTAACAAAATATGTGCAAGAGGTATAAAAGGAAAACCACAACACTCTGATAAATGAAGTCAAAGAACTAATTAGAGATATTCCATGCTCGTGGATAGAAAGCCTCAATATTGTCAAGATGTCAGTTCTTCCAACTTGACCTACAGATTCAAGCAATCCCAATCAAAATCCCACAAAGTTATTTTATAGATAAGGACAAACTGATTCTAAAGTTTATATGGAGGGCATAAAAACGAAAATAGCCAACACAATCCTAAAAGAGAAGAACAAAGAGATGACACCACCCAACAAGACTTACTATAAAGCTACAGTAATCAAGACAGGGTGGTACAGGTGAAAACCAGACAAACAGATCAATAGAATAGAACAGATAACCCTAAAGTAAACACCCACAAATAGAGTCAACTGATCTTTGACAAAGAAACAAAGGCAATACAACGGAGTAAAAATAATTTTTTCAACAATGATGCTGGAACAACTGACAAATCCACATGGAAAACCATGAATCTGGAAACAGACATTGCATCCTTCACAAAAATTATTTGATTTTGTATTTTTGTATTTACAAAACTATAAAACTCCTAGAAGATAATATATAAGAAAGCCTAGATGACCTTAGGTATGGTGATGACTTTCTACATACAGCACCAAAGGCACCATCCATGAAACAAATAATGAGTAAGCTGGGTTTTATTAAGATGAAAAAACTTCCGGGGCACCTGGATGGCTCAGTTGGTTAAGTGCCTGACTCTTGATTTTGGCTCAGGTCATGATCTCATGGTTCGTGAGATCAAGCCCCACGTTGGGCTTGGCACTTGACATCCGGGAACCTGCTTGGCATTCTCTCCCTCTCTCTCTCTCTCTCTGCCCTCCCCCACTCATGCTCTCTGTTTCTCAAAATAAATAAACATTAAAAAAAAGAGAGAGAGAAACACAAAACAACAATAAGGTACAACTACACACCTATTAGAATAGCCAAAATCTAGAACACTGACAACACCAAATACTGGTGAGAATGTGGAGCAATAGGAATTCCCATTCACTGTTGATGGGACTGCAAAATGGTACAACCACTTTAAAAGATAGTTAGGCAGTTTCTTACAAAACTAAACATACTCTTACCATTACAATCCAGAAATCGTGCTCCTTGATTTCTACCCAAAGGGGCTGAAAACTTAAGTCCATGCAAAAACCTTCACATGGATGTTTACAGCGGCTTTATTACCTAACTGCCAAAAATTGCAAGCAACCAAGATGTCTTTCACCAGTGTGTAAACTCTGATACATCCAGACAACTGACAAGGAATATTATTCAGTGCTAAAAAGAAATGAGCTCTTAAGCCATGAAGAACTTTAAATGCATACTCTTAAGTGAAAGAAGTCAATCCTTCATTGATGACATACTTTATGATTTCAACGGCTACATACTGTATGATTCCAACTACACGACATTCTGGAAAAGACAAAACTATGGAGGTAATAAGATCAGTGGTTGTTGGAGGTGGGTGTGAATAAGTGGGCTCAGAGGATCTGGGGGGCAATGGAACTATTTTGTATGATACCACAATGAAGGATACAAAGCATTATACATTTGTCTAAGCCCCAAGAATGTACACCACTAACAGTGAACCCAAAGGTAAACTATGGACTTTAGGTGATTATGATGTGTCAATGTTGGTTCACAAGAACACAAAGTGCTGATAATGGGGAGGCTCTGCAGTGTCCAAATAGGGACTATGTGGAGACCCTTTGTGTCTTCCAGCTCAATTTTCCTATGAACCCCAAATTGCCCTAAGCATTCCTTTTTAGAAAGGGTGCAATATTCTTGCTATTCTTGGCCATCCCATCGGCTTTTCTTTCAAGGCCCACAGGAGGAACCAAAGTTCTAGGCCAGTCCGTTGTGGGCGCACTTAGGAAGTGGACCTCCATCAGGAAAAGGGAGTGGTGCTATCAAAGGAGTCTCTCAAAACGCTCCAACCATAGGCGCCACGCCCAAGTGCAGGACGGCAAGCCAGTCGAGGGAAGCCCTTCAGGGACCCACAAAGGCCGGATCCGCGCTTACCAGGGCCCCCAGCGGTCGCTGTCATGGCAACGACCGGCCGCAGTCCGCGGAGGCGCTGAGCCGTGGGCAACCGCCGCTGACCGTCACAGGTGGCGTGGAAACGCGACTCAACAAACAACACACTATAAACAACAGAGCCGCCACCTACAGCCCACAGAGCGCGGGAGCGGAGGTTCCCCCGTCGGAGGCGGAAGGAGACCGGGAAGCGGTGCGCACGCGCAGAGACTGAGGCTCGAATTGCGCGAGCGCGCAGTCTCCGCTCTAGTGTCCGCGGTCCAAGTGTCGCGCGAATTGCTCTTTTGAAAGTTAGTGGGAAAACGAGTTGTTCTTCTGAAGAACTTTACGTCAGGAAGGCAGAGGATGAAACGCCGAGATTGAAAGAAGTCACTTGCATGGGGTACGATTTTTCAAAGTTGGATATATATATTTTTTTATTTTAGTGCCATCCTAAAATGACATGGAATCATTTCTCCATAAAAATGAGCGTTGCTTCATAAGGATTTTAGAAGTGAGAACTTGCAAGTTTTGTCTCCCTCTTCTTCTGTACTAGTGTTCACTCAGGAAACACTAACAACTGTATTCTCTTACCCACTGCCTTCTTTGCCCTCAACTCCCTACTTTGCGCCAGCGACGCTGAAGCTAGAAAAAGACCTCAGGCAGAGTCAGACTGATCTGAGTTAGCAGCATAGCACTGCCATTTTCGGGTCCTGTGACCCTAATACAACTCAGTCAGTTGTCAAATTAAGACAACAACACATCACCTACGCATAACACGAATGGCAGCACTGCAGATTTTTATATCTTTTTAGTCTTTTCACACTTGGGTTGTAATTATTTCAATTTGTCTTCAGTCAGGCTTTCAGTATTCTCTGGATGTTCTCTAGCTGAATCAAAAAGATTTCGAGAGTTTCAGAAAACAGTAAATTTCAATGATTTCAGTGGTCTTTAAAAAAAAATCTTTGAGATATATAATTGGTTGACTCGTATTTGATTTGCATTTCCCTAATGATAAAAAAGTTATACATTTAAAGTGTTCAAGTCAGCGTATTCATAGAATTTTGCAACTACACCACAATCAACATTTTGATCACCCCAAAGCAGCTGCTTTCCATTTCCTCCCCAACCCTTTGCAACCATAAATCTTATTTTTGTTTCTATGGATTTGCCTATGCTGGCCACTTCATATAAATGGAATCCTACAAGGTAATGGTCTTTGGGACTGGCTTCTTTCATTTAGCATATGTTTGCAAGCTTCGTCCACATTGTAGCATGCATCAGTACTTTATTCTTCATGACCTAGAAAAATTGCGCTGTTTGTATATTTCACACTTGTCCATTCATCAGTTAATGGACATTTGTGTTGTTTCTGCTTTCTGGCTACTAATGACTAAGCTGCTGTAAGCATTCATGTATAGATTCTGTGTGGAAGTATGTGGAAGGTATTTCTCTTGGAGTAGAATTACTGGTTTATACGGTGACTCTATGTTTAACTTTTTGAGGAACTGCCAGTTTTTCAAAGCAGCTACTCCATTTTACATTCCCTCCAGCAATGTATGAGGGTTCCACTTTATCTACATTCTCAACAGTATTTGCTATCTGTTGATTTTTTTAATGGCAGCCATCCAAGTGGAAAATGAAGTATTGTCTCATTTTAGTCTTGACTTGCATTTCCCTAGTGATTAATAATGTTGACCATATTTTCAAGTGCTTATTGACTATATATTTTCTTTGGAGAAATGTTTATTCAAATCATTTGCTCATTTTTAATAGGGTTGTTTGTGGGGTTTTTTGTTGAATTATAAAAATTTCTTATAAAGTCTGACTACAAGCCCCTTAACATATATGATTTGCAAATATTTTCTCCCATTTTGTAGGTGCTTTTTTCACTTTCTTGATGGTATCAGTTGCAGTTCAAAAGTTTTTATCACCTATTGGTCACGGTATTAGGTCAATATTTTCATATATTTTATAATTACTGACTCAATTAAAATTACTGTTCACTGTCCATTTTTTAGAGCTGCATATTGAAGTATTTAGCATGAAATGATGATGTCTGAGATTTGGTTGAAGACACTCCCACAAGGAAATAAAGGGATAGATGAAGCAAAAGTGGAAAATCTTGAAAATTGTTGAATCTGAGTTATAGGATCGGTACCTGGAGCATCATCATACTATTTTCTCTACTTTTGAATGGGAATTTTTATACCAAATATGTATCTAATTGCTTTTTTTGGCACAAAGGAAAGGTTTCACGAGTTAAGGGTCTATGATACATTGAGGAAAGGATAGCAGATACATAGAAACTTATGAGATTAGAAAGTAACAAATGGGCATTGATCTGAGAGTTTAGAGATGCTTTTGATGATAAAAATAAATAGGAATAACTAGTGTATTGTTAGTTCTGAGTAACCCAGTCTGGGTAGAAGTAGTGACGTTGTACATAGTAGAGGAGCGGAATAAGATGAGGCCATCAGGGGAGCATGACCTTTGATTGAGTATACATAACTCACTCTTGGGTAAGAGTGTAGCTGGCCTTAGAATTTGGTTATTTCCCACTCAGCACTTGTGTGTGTGTGTGTGTGTGTGTGTAAATGTGTGTGTTTGTGTGTATATATACAAATATATATACACAAATATACATATATATACATAAATATACAAATGATTGGCATCGTTTGCAAGTCAAATTGACACGGACAACTGCAGATTGTCACAGAGGAGTGTTAAAGATTCTCATGATCACCCTGGCAGTGGTTTCCAAAAGCTCTTCTCCCTGTGAGAAGGACTTCTTTTATAAGACAGATACTTCGGGGCACCTGGGTGGCTCAGTCGGTTGGGCGTCCGACTTTGGCTCAGGTCATGATCTTGCTGTCCGTGGGTTCGAGCCCCGCGTCGGGCTCTGTGCTGACAGCTCAGAGCCTGGAGCATGTTTCGGATTCTGTGTCTGTCTGTCTGTCTCTCTCTCTCTCTCTCTCTCTCTCTCCCTCTCTCGGACCCTCCTCCGTTCATACTCTGTCTTTCTCTGTCTCAAAAATAAATAAATGTTAAAAAAAATTTATAAGACAGATACTTCAATAACTTACAAATTTTTACTTTTTTACCCAAGCTCATCCTCCTGGCAACATTAATAATTTTGAGTCTGAAGGCTGCCAAAGTGTTGTTTTTAAAGAAAATAGCTTTTGATGGGGTATGTGAATATCCTGAGGAGATTTGTTTTAAAGTGTGAGATGAGGCAGGAATTGTGGCTTAGAGTAGTATCTTATTTTCGGTAAGACTTTAATTTTAGTTTGTTTTCCAAATTTCTCTTAGAAGTCAGGGTTGGGTTTTTTTTTTTTAATAAATATGGTATCTCCTTAAATTCTATGCAGAATTTTATGTTTATGTGTGTTTTTTCCTTGGGGAGGGAGTTTAGTTTCTTCATGACCTAAAACAATTAGAAAAATACTATATACTTACAGTATAGAGATTCTGAATAAGAATCTACCAAATTTTACTATTATAGAGAAGGTTAAGGTCAATGTGGTACAGAACTTTCAAGACAGAATAATGTTTTAATTTTTACACAGTTGCCACCATTTAATAATAGAACAGTGAGCATATTAATCAGGGATAATAAAACTGAAACTTTTAGAAAAGCGGATTCATAATGATAGGATATATCCAGATTTATTTTAACTGTGACTCTTAGTCTTTAAGTCAACTATTGTGAGACTAAACTTTGAGTACTTCTACTTTGTTTCTAGAATTTATCCTGAATATCAGGCTCTTAGTTTGACTTGTCCACAAAGTCCTCCTTTTACTTTATAGTTACAGTTGTTTTCAACTTAAATTGCAAAGGATGGGAACTAAGCTTTTAAAACCACTTACAATTCAGAACATTACCTTTTATTCCCAGTGATTTGGGAATGCAAAAGCTTCGGTGTCTCTCTTTCTCTATGACTGACTGCTATAGCCCCAGTGAGAGCTTCTGGAACCACACTTATTTTGACAGAATGTGTTCAGTTTCTCTTTGTCCCCATATTTTGATATTTTGAGAAAGAGACAGTGCTCACACAAGCATGAGTGGGAGATGCTCAGAGAGAGAGGATCCCAAGCAGGCTCCACATTGTCAGCATGGATCCCAGTGTGGGGCTCCTACTCACGAACCATGAGATCATGACCTGAGTCGAAATCAAGAGTCAGATGCTTAACCGACTGAGCCATCCAAGTGTCCCACTTTTGAATTTTTTATTTTACACAATTTCATTTTAATTTATATATTGACTTTTAAAAAGTAAATCTCCATGCATATATTGTTTAGTGATTAGTCTAGAGATTATTGCATCCCAAACTTTTTGCAATCTACTTTGAATTTTTGTCACTTCAAGTAAAATATAGAAACCTTACTACCATATAGGTCCCTTTACTATCCTCCCATTAGGATGTAGTTCTCTTATGTATTAGATCTATATATGGTGAACATCCTGTCAGTGTTATATATTTTTTATTTCAGCCGTTATACATATTTTAGCAAACTTAAAAGGTGAAGAAATAGTCCTATTTATTAAATATTACCATTTCTGTTGTTTTTCCTTCTTTCATGGCATTCCAGAGTTCCCTTTTCTATCATTTCCCTTCCCTATAAATTTTCATTACCATTTCTTTTACAGAAGTTCTGGTAGTGAATTATCTTACATTTTTCTCTTTCTGAAAATGTCTTTATTTCACTTTGATTCCTGAAGGATATATTTACTAGTTAAAGGATTCTGGGTTGATAATTGTTTTTGCTTTGTTTTTTTAAAGCACTCTACAAGTGATGTTCCACTTTCTCTGGTTTCTGGTAAGAAATACAACATAATTCAAATCTTTGTTCTCCAAAAAATGTGCAGTGTCCTTTTCCTCTGGCTCTTTCCAAGATCTTTATGTTTACTTCATCAGTTTGGTTATGATGTGCCTGGGTATGGTTTTTAACTTTTTAGCATTTTCTATGCCACTAGAACTGCTGTAAATATAATTTTAGGTAAATGTATATAAATTTATGTCTTTCACCACATTTTGGAAATTTTCAGTCATCCTTTTTTTTTTAAATGTTTGTTTATTTTTGAGAGGTGGGGAGGGGCAGAGAGAGAGGGAGAGAGAATTCCAAGCAGGCTCCACACTTTCAGCACAGAGCCTGATGCTGGACTCAAACTCATGAACCATGAGATCATGACCTGAGCTGAAACCAAGAGTCAGACGCTTAACTGACTGAGCCACCCAGGCACCCCAGCCATTATTTCTTCAAATGTTTTTTCTTCCAGTCTTTTGTCCTCTTCTTTTGCAACTCCTTTAACATGAATATTAGGCCTTTTGATATTTTCTCATAAGTCTCAAAGCCTTTTTTTCCCTTTGTCATTTAGGCTGGATAATTTCTACTGATGTATCTTTAAATTTGCTGATGCTTCCCTTGGTTGTCTCTATTCTATTAAAACCCTCTAGTAAATTTTTTGTATTTTGTATTTTTCACTTATAAAATTTCAATTTGGTTCTTTTTATAGCTTCTCTTTCTTTGGTGAAGACTTCTACCTTTCCATTCATTTCAATAGTGTTTGCCCTTGCTTTGTGGAACAGGATTAAAATAACATGTTGTCTTTCTGATAATTCCAAAATTTGACTGACCCCAGAATTGGCTATTGTTCATTGTCTTTTCCCTTTAGAGTTGTTTAGATCTCCCTTATGTTTTACATGTTATTTGGATTATTTTCTACATATATTGAATATTATGAAACTCTCAGTCCTGTTCAAGTCTTCAGAAGAATGTTTTTGTTTTTGTTTGGTTTGTTTTAGCTTGTAGCCCATCCTGTTAGTTCAGGCCACATATCCTGGACAGCTGTATGTGGGTTGTGGTTCCAATGATAATTTAGTTTTCAATACCATTATGGTGCGGTTCTAATCTGCCCTGATCGTGCTCCACCCAGTGGCCAGTCTGAAACATGCATCCAGGCATACCTCATTATATTGCACTTCACAGATAATTGTGTTTTTCACAAATTGAAGGTTTGTGGCAACCCTGTGTCAAACAAGTCTATCAGTGCCATTTTTCCAACAGCATTTGCTCACTATGGTTTACTGAATATTTTTTTTAATTTCTTTAATTTTTTTATTATTTATTTTTGAGACAGAGAGAGACAGAGCGTGAATGGGGGAGGGTCAGAGAGACAGGAAGACACAGAATCCGAAGCAGGCTCCAGGCTCTGAGCTGTCAGTACAGAGCCTGATGCAGGGCTCGAACTCACGGACCGTGAGATCATGACCTGAGCCGAAGTCGGACGCTTAACCGACTAAGCCACCCAGGCGCCCCGGTTTACTGAATATTTTAAGCCCACTGTTGAGACCTACTGCTCAAAAAAAGATTTCTTTCAAAATATGACAGCTCATTGACAATTCCCCTGGCCACCCAAGAGCTCTAATGGAGATGTACAATGAGATTAATGTTACTTTCATGCCTGCTAGCACTGTATCCATTCTGCAGCCCATTGATTAAGGAGTCATTTCTATTTTCAGGCCTTATTTAAGAAATACATTTTGTGGGGCACCTGGGTGGCTGAGTCAGTTGAGCATGTGACTCTTGATTTTGGCTCAGGTCATGATCCCAAGGTCGTGGGATTGACCCCTGCATTGGACTCTGTGCTGAACGTGGAGCCTGCTTAAGATTCTGTCTCTCCCTGCTCCCCACCCCCCCCCACATTCTTTTTCAAAGAAAAAGAAAAAGAAAAAAATATTTTGTAAGGCTAGAGCTGTGTGTTGATTCCTGTGATGGATCTGGGCAGTCATCTGAAAACCTCCTCGAAAGGATTCACCAGTGTAGATGCTGTTATGAACATTTGTGACTCATGGGAAGAGGTCAAAGTATCAACACTACCCAGTTTGGGAGAAGTTAATTCCAGCCCTCATGGATAATTTTGAGGGGTTCAGGGCTTCAGTGCAGGACATAACTACAGATGTGATGCAGATAGCAAGATAACTAGAATTAGAAGTGGAGCTGGAGATGCTACCATCTCATGATAAAACTTGAACAGATGAGCACTTGCTTCTTATGGATGAGCAAAGAAAGTGCTTCCTTGAGATATCTACTCCCGTTGAAGATGCTGTGAAGATTACTGAAATGACACCAGATTTAGAATATTACATAAACTTAGTTGATAAAGACCCTCCACCAGCAAAAAGATTATGATGTGCTGAAAGCTCAAATGATGGTTAACATTTTTTAGCAATAAAGAATTTTAAAATTAAGGTATGTAAGTTATTTTTTAAACATAATGCTATCACAGCTTAATAGAAAACAGTATAGTATGAACATAACTTTTATGTGCACTGGGAAGTCAAAAAATTCAAATTTGACTTGCTTTATTGTGATATTTGCTTTATGCCACATTATCTCTGAGTTAATGGCTATAGTGATATGCAGTGTAGTTCAGTGTTTAAAACCCTTGCTCAGCTGCTTCTGGTCAGTTTCACACATGCACAGCTTGGGACTGGTCCCAGGATTTTATACACAAATTTGGAGGTTCACTTCCTATAATCTTTACCCACATTCTCTGGTTCCAAGATCCTCCTCCTTGGTCTTCTGGTAGAAGGTCAGGGCTTTCGGCCTCCCTTAACCATTCCCAGTATTCCACCCAGCAGTCTGATTGTCTGCCACCACTGCACCAGTGGGTAGAGAGGGGTGATGCTGTTTTGCTGTCTCTAGCTTGGTGTAGGGCAAGGTTCCCTCACAGGGTTTACACATGGTGAGGAGGGTGTGTGTGTGTGTGTGTGTGTGTGTGTGTGTGTGTGTGCGCGCGCGCGCGTGTGCGCGCATGCTGCTTTTCTGTAGCTCTCCAGGAATAAGGCAAGTAAATTCAAAAGGTCTGTCTCATGGCCCCAACTCCTTTTTTCCTGTTTTTTTTTTTTTGACTAGAGAGAGCAAAACTTACTTGGACTCTGTGCCAGCTGGCAGTTCCTGTTTTCCTGTGTCTATAATGATTCCTTTTTGTTTGGGAGTTGTCTAGCTTCCTAAATCTGTGGAGTAATGTCTTTCATCGGTTTTCAAAAGTTTATACTTAAAAATATTTGTTGAGGGGTGCCTGGGTGGCTCAATCAGTTAAGCGTCCAACTTTGGCTCAAGTCATGATCTTACAGCTAATGGGTTTGAGCTCAGCCATTGGGCTCTGTGCTAACAGCTTCAGATTCTGTGTCTCCATCTCTCTGCCCCTCCCCTGCTTGTGTTCTCTCTCAAAATTAAACATTAAAAACTTTTTTTAACATTTATTCATTTTTGAAAGAGAGACACAGAGCGCAAACGGGGGAGGGCTAGAGAGAGAGGGAGACACAGAATCTGAAGCAGGCTCCAGGCTCCAAGTGGTCAGCACTGAGCCTGATGCAGGGCTCTAACTCACAGACCGCGAGATCATGACCTGAGCTGAAGTCGGCCACTTAACCCACTTAGCCACCCAGGTGCCCCTAAAAAAAAATGTTTTTAAGTATTTGTTGTGTCCTATTCTCCTGTCTCCTGAAGCTAGTTAAGCATATATTATGACTTCACACTACCTGCTGTATATGTTTCTTTCCATCTTTCCAACTTGTTGTCTTTCCAGGCTGCACCTCTGGAGAATTTTTCCTAATTTATATCCTTATTTATAAATTTTCCCCAGTGGCTGTATTCTATCCTACCATTAAACCTACTTAATTAGAGCTTTAGAGTTTTTATATATTCTTGCAACATGTGTATTCAGTGTTTTCCCAAATTAGCTCCATCACTTTTTATGGTGTCCCATTCCCTACAGGTACCTCACACCTATTTTTTAAACAGAAATCAGGAATCTAATACCTAAAGGAGTTTTTCATTATTTCTACTAGTTCTTGGCTCTGGAGTCATTTCCTTACATGACTACTTATTTAACTGTGTTAGTAAATATTATACTTGAAAAGTAATTTGAGGCCTGCAATGAAGTTACTTTGCTATGGAGAAGATTTACATTTTTATTCCTTCTGCAGAGTGGAACACCTTAAAGCAAGTTAAATGCTTAAGAGTTTGGATGATGTAGGCAATTCTAAATTTGGCTACAGTTTTATAATACTTTGTACTTCTTATCTTGGGTTCATCCTTATCCCAAGGCTAAAACCCTTTGGGGTTGGTGTGTCTCAGCCTTGTGGGGAAATTCCCATTAGGTTCATGATTCTGATTAGATGCACAACCTTGTGTGGCTCTTGAACTTTGGTATTTACCCCCCCTCATCCTGTAAGTTTGTCTCAAATAGGACCACATGCCAACTTCTCTTTTTCTCTTTCCTCTTGAACATTCCTGTCTAATCTCTTGATGCTTTAAGAAGAGTTTTGTATTTTAATCACCTTAGGTTTTCAGCAGAAGAATGGATCTAAGTATCCCAGCATGCAATTCCCAGAAACCGGAAGTTTCCCACAACTCCATCTTTGTTCCTATATGGCCAAACCCTATTCTATTGGTATTCTCTGCACATAGCACATCCTACTTGTGGCATGTAATCCATAAATGTTGCTAGGAAATATGCTTTATTCTATCAACAGTTAATCACTTTTAGCAATTTTTGTGTATAGCTGCTCAAAAATATATTAGTTATCTAATAGTACTTGCTACATATAACAAATCACCAGAAAACTTAGCACCAGAAAAATTTATAATCTTAGTTTCTGAGGTTCAGGAATCAGAGAATGGCTTATTTTGGTGGTTATCGTGAGGTCACAACCTTTTGGCTGTGACTGCAATTTGAAGGCTTGACTGGGGTTGTAGGATCCACTTCCACTCATTTGGCTGTTGGCTTCAGTTCTTTGTCAAATGGGCCTCCCCATGGTGCTGCCTATGCCTGGCACCTGGCTTCCCCAAGAATGAGTGATCTAACAGACAGGAAGGGAGGCACAGAGCAAAGAAGAAAGGATAGAAAAAAAAAAGCAGGAAAGGAAGAGTGGGAAGAAATGCACCAAAGATAGAAGGGATAGTTTTTCACAACAGTGTTAGAAATAACATCCCAACCCTTCTGCCATATTCTATTGGTCGCAAAGACCAACAATGTTATGTGGGAGGGACTACACAAGGGTATGAATATCAGGAGGTAGGGATCACTGGGGGTTATATTGGAGGCTGGGAAGCACTGTATTTTACCAAAAGAAAAAGAAAACCTTTATTATATTCAGAGGTTCATAATAAAGCACTTGAGTTAGGCCTACTTCTTCATTTGTATAAAGCATGAAAAATATGGTTGTAATTTTATCAGTGCAGATGCACAAAGTATTTCCTAAAAAGTGTTAAATATTAAATTGTTCCAAGCTTAATACAAAAGAAAGAATAAAAGATTTGAAACTACAAAAATCTGATGTGAAAAGAAAATGTCAATTATATAGCAAAAGATAAATTTAGATGGCAAGGCTTGGTGTCTTAAAAAAAATAAAAATTTTAAATATAGCTCAAATAAAAAATAACCTTGCAAGTGTTTTAGTAATAAAAAAATTGTTATGAGAAAAATAGTCCTCCCACTGAAACATATGGTCATAATTCCAGTAACAGGATTTTGTCTTTCTGCAATTAATAAGCTTTTATCAATAGTGGTTTGAGAAGGAACAAAACCTTTAAAATTCTAAATATGAACCTCATAACTCAAAGTAATTGAGGAAGTGAATGTGTTCTTCAGGATAAACACCATGGTACATTTTTTTTTTTTTTTGTATAAAAAATGAAAAGAGGAAAAAAATACATGTATCTATTTGTATTTGCTGCTACTACACCTAAACTGTGGGAAGATACATATGAAATGGGACTCCTGGGTGGCTCAGTTGGTTAAGCGGCCGACTTCGGCTCAGGTCATGATCTCACAGTTCATGGGTTCAAGCTCTGCGTCAGGCTCTGTGCTGACAGCTCGGAGCCTGGAGCCTGCTTCGGATTCTGTGTCTCCCCCTCTCTCTGCCCCTCCCCCACTCATGCTCTCTCTCAAAAATAAATAAAACATTAAAAAAATTTTTAAAAAAGAAACTAATAAAAATGATTACTTGTTGAGATTGGAGGGTAAGAAGAACAAGGTAGACACGTGGAAGGTAAATTTTACATTGATAAGTTTCTTTTTAATGTTTATTTTTCTTTTTGACGGAGAGAGAGACACAGAGAGCAAGGCGGGGGGGGGGGGAGGGGCAGAGAGAGAGGGAGACACAGGATCCGAAGCAGGGTGCAGGCTCTGAGTTGTCAGCACACAGCCCAGCATGGGGCTCAAACCCATGAATTGCAAGATCATGACCTGAGCTGAAATTGAACGCTTAACTGACTGAACCACCCAGATTACCCTACAATGATAAGTTTTGTATATTATTCTGATTTTTGAATCATGTATGTGTGTCTGTGTAAATATATATATAATATATAAATATCTATGAAACTTTTTAAATTTTTTAATGTTTATTTGGGGGGGGGGGAGAATGAGTGGGGGAGGGGCAGCGAAGGGGAAAGAGAGAGAGAATCCCAAGCAGGCTCTGCACTGCCTGATATAAGGCTTGAACTCACAATCCATGAGATCATGACCTGAGCCAAAATCAGAAGTTGGACATTCAACCAACTGAGCCACCCAGGCACCCCTGAAATATATTTTTTTAATCACAAAGAAAAAAATTAAAACCTAAGATGGTTTTGTAGGTTTCTGGTTTATTTCAGGATATTTTCTTTTAAAATAGGAGTCAAGTTATCAAAGTTATACTTGCTACTAAAAAAAGAGAAGTTCTGTTCTTATAAAACAATATTTGAATCTAGGCTATTATAAATTTAGGCAGTTGAGATACCATAGTCAGGCTACTGCTTTTATGATTAAATCAGAAGGTGAGATATTCATACAAGAGAAGGTCCAGTCTTTCTATATATTACCTACTTTTCAGATTTTTATCTCTTACCTGGCCGAGTTTAATGCCCACTATCTAACAAGTTCTCAGGTAACCTTCTCCTTATTGGTATAGCCATCCTCCTGGGTTGTTTTCCAACCATGTAGTCAAGATTCATATCTCTATTATAGCAATTACTTTTACTTTGTTAATTATCTGCTTCACATATTCAGTTCCATTAGGGACAGAAATATTTTATTCATCTGTCAACCAGTGAAGCCTAATAAAGTGCTCTGCACATAGCAAGTATATAGACACAAAGTTTGTTTGGTGGCTGCATAGAACAAGTGGGCTAGATTTTACTTCATATTTCAAAATTCAGAGAAAAAGAGCAATACTAAAAGGCGTAAGACCAAAAACAGATCAGTGCAGACTGAATACAAAGAACCATTCTATTTCTTCACCTTTAAAAAAATTAAAATTTCAAAATTAAGTACCAATGTGAAGAACACGACCAAATAAGTAACAATGGCATTCAGAAACATATTGTACAGCTACAAAGAACACTTCAAAATGTACCTCCAAAGGCACATTATTCCAATTTTTATTAAATGTAGAGACTTTATGAAAACAAATCCAAATCCTATCCTATCCTATATCATGGGAAGCACCCTGCACCAAACTGTTATTTTAAAGTAATTTCAGTATTCATAGACTGTGCAACTACTTATACTGCAAAATAAACACACAGTATACGCAGAAAACATAAACTGAGTTTGATATGCAATTGTTTTTATCCTATACCATTTCAATAAATTTCACAGGTTACTTTGTGTTGCCTTTTTGTTTAATAGCTGCAACATTTTACATTGCTTATGAAGTAGCTACTTCCAGGAGACTGATAATCTCCTTCATAGGATGTCTTTGGCTAGTACTACAGATGTGATTCAGTAGGAACCATATGACCAATGGAGTAAAATTCTCAGTCTCTCCTAGCCTGAGACTCAGATCCTGAGTTATAACCCTGACTTGGTCTTCATAAGTATTTTTCTTGCATCAGGGTTATTTAGTGTTGAGATGCTTCATAAGTCTTTTTTCTTACATCAGGGTTATTTAGTGTAGTTTTCTTTTTTCTTGAAATATACAATGAGTGTTTTGATACAAAAACATATACCACATAAGAATAAAAAAGAAACATGAAAATAATGATTATATTCTATATAATGTAAATTATAGAACTAAAATATCCCCTTTACTTTTTTTTTTTTTTTAACACAAAGTACTTCTTACAATTTTGCTGTTTGAAGAGGAAAGTTCTGTAACAGTTTCAAACACACAGAATTTAACTTAGGTTAATGTCCTGTTATAAAAAATAACTACCATATAGAGAATATAAAATATGCAAAAGTAATTAGTTCATTAAAATGTATATTTAGTACATTGGTGTCACTGAAAATATGCAGACTTGCCAAGAAAGTTCTAAGGTTTAAAGGAGAAGTTAAAAAAAAACCTGTTTCGGGCTTCATTTATTGCTACATAATGACTACTTCAAGGGTCATATGGCCTGTTGTCCATCACTCTTAGAAGTGGTAAATACAGTGGGGTATATTTTGGAAGGAAAGGAGAAAACATAATGCACTGCAATATAAAAATATTACCTATTTATAAATTATTAAAGACTTATAAAACATATACTGAATCACGTTTTTGCTATAAAAACAATGTATTTAAATATATAAGCACAAAATTCTGAAGCACCCACAATTATTTTAAGAATACCCATTTAATAAAGAAAACCATATATATATATATATATATATATATATATATATATATATATATATAATTGAGAAGAAAAAAGGCAAAATTCTGATTTTGATCCAAATAATCAGAGTTTATCTTATCATGGAGGTAGGTCTCCACTCCCAATTATACAAATACGTTATCTGCCTTATTCAAAGAATTATAAGACTAAGATCTGGAAACTGTGCCATTGAAATTCATTTTTAACAGACTCTAGAAGCCAGCAATGTAACTGGCATATGTAACAGCTATTTCCCTCATAAGGTTACATCTGAAAAGAGCCTTCATTAAAATCATTCTTGGCATAAAGAGGTATACATAAGTGCAGATACTTTGGCTTTGCATTTAAATAACACAGTAAATGCTACAAATTTATTAAAGACAGAAAAAATCTTTGTCTTTATAGAACTTGTATTAAGTCAGAGCTTCAAAAACTGTGGGTCTCTTAAATTTTTAGAGATTTAAATATTGTGCTAATGATTTAAAAAGATCATTTCCTACCTAAAAAGCAAAACTTACATGTTTCAAACAGCAAATCTTTACTTTTAGTGTCTGTGGCATTTCAATTTTAGTGGATTTAGTTTTAACAAATTAGTTTGCAATATATAATATTACTCATATCTTTCACTAAAAAAGATTTTCTATAATGAAAAATACTAATTCTATTTCTAATGGTAAACTAGTAGAGCTGGAGGTCCCACCATGGAGTACAGGGATTAGAGCACTATCAAGATCATTTAAATAATGCTGAGGAAGAAGTCGGCCATCAGATCCTGCCTGAAATTCAACCTGGAAAAACAAAAAAAATCTTGATAAGTCAACCCTAGAAAGTAAGCAATCTTGCTTAACTCAGCAGATGAATATAAACTATTATAAAATATCAGTTTAAGCATGTTAAGAAAATACTTGATAAATACTTCATAAACTAATGTTTCACATCTCCTATATATTCTTTTATCTGCTACATAAGTTGTAAGTGTCTTTCCCATAGACATCATGAAAATTGTTTAAATACCACTACTTCATACTTTAGGTTTCTTCTCAATGCACATGTAAACACACTAGAGAACTAAGGTTTTAAATAATTACCAACATGACTTATAAATAAAAACCTATGGTATTAAAAAAAATCTACTTAAAATTATTTTGAATTTGTTGTTGCAAAAATATTTAATATTTGAATTTAATGTTGCTGGTGAAAATTACATTTTAATACATTGGACTAAAAAAAATAATTGGGCTACTGAAACAGATAATTACCAGATGCTTACTTGAAAAAGGAATTTTTAATAGTAAGATCAAAGTAGAAGTTCTTTCCAAAAGAACTATGAGTATAACACATCCTGACTGAAGAAAAGCAAACCCTCAGTATATGAACTCATTCATGTTTAGATTAACCATTCTAGAAGAACTTGCTTTAAAATTGATTATACTGGATGTTGGAAACAGAAATGCACATTAAAATAATACTGGAGTATCATTTTTTACCTATAAAATTGGTAAAAGTCAAAAATTCGATCACATGCTGCTTTGATAAAGATTTGGGGGAAGAACTCTCTCACACAAATTGTGGTAGTAACCTCTGTTTGAGACAATATGGTAATATCTATTGAGTACAAACTTACACCTGGCAATTCTACTCTAAGAATGTTATATACTCACACTTATGCAGAAGCAAAATATTGTGGATAACCTAAATGTCAATCAGTACATAAAAACTAGTTAAATAAATTATGGTACATTTATATAAAAAATGACTACTATGCAACTGTTAAAAAGAATATGTAGTCATATGAAATATCTCTAAAACATAGATTGAAAGAGCAAGGTTAAAAAGAGTAAAAGGAGGAATAAAAAGGATTTATATACTTATTTGCTTGTACATGCAAAAATTCATAAAGACTACATAGAAATGGTTAACATTGATTGCATGACCAGGAATGGAGGATGAAGAAGAGTATGGAGATAGACTATAGGAGTTGGGAGTCAAGAGTGGGAAGGAGATCTTTCCAGGGCTATTATCTTATACAACTCTACTGGGAACCATTTACATTATAACTTGGAGTTAACATCTCTAGGGGCTACCCATTACATGGACTACAACATGAATATTGCTCTCTGGAAATGTTTGAAAAGATGGTCCTATTATACACGCTTGTGAGACAACAGAATATATATATCATTCTCTGCCCCTGGTTTCTGGTATAGGGCTCCTGACACCCTAGTAATTATATATATATATGTATATGTATATATGTGTGTATATATATACACATTTTTTTTTTAATTTGTTTGTTTTGAGAGATAGAGCTCAAGCTGGGGAGGGGCAGAGAGAGAGGGTGAGAGAGAATCCCAAGAAGGCTCCATGCTGTCAATGCAGAGCCCAAGGCGGGACTCCATCCCACCATGAAATCATGACCTGCTCCAAGATCAAGAGTTGGACACTTAACCGACTGAGCCACTCAGGTACCTCTACCCTTGTAATTTCTTAATTGATAAGAACACTGTTAAGTGTCTCTTGTTCTCATATTTGTATTTCACACTGTCCGTGACACAGGGCTCCTAAAACCCTTATACATTCCTAAGTGATAAGAGCACTAGGAGTATCTTTTACTCTAAGGAAGTGACTCTGGGTGGGTTCCTGAATGGGGACTGGTCACCAGAAAGACCAAGCCATAATTAGAAGCTTTAGATTTTTCAGCTCTACCCTTAACTGTCCAGAGAGGGGAGAGGGGCTAAAAATGGCATTACTATTTGATCCTACCAACATAAGAAAGCCTCCATAAAATCCCACTAGTGGGGAGTTTAGAGAGCTTTAGGCTGGCTAATACAGCCACACTAGGAGGGTGACATACCCCAACTTCACTGGGACAGACGTGCCCATGCTTGAGAACCTCCCAGACCTCACCCTATGTCTTCATCTGTGTATATCCTTTAATAAACTGGTAAACATAAGTGTTTCCCTGAATTCTGTGAGCCACTCTAGGAAATTAATTAAAACCAAGGAGGAGGTTGTTAGAATTTCTGATCTATAGCTGGTTGTTCAGAAACAGAGCGGACAACCTGGGCTTATGATTAGCATCTGAAGGGGTGTGGGGGAACAGTCTTGTAGGAATGAACCCTTAACCTATGGGATCTGATGCTCTCTCTCTGGGTATATAGTGTCAAAATTGAGTTGAATTTCTGTATATCCTGCTGGAGTCTGAGAACCACTTGCTGGTGGGTGTAGTTTCTCTACATATCTGGTGACCAGAAGTGTCAGAAATGAAGAATTTTGTGTGAGTAGTAAAGGAGACTCACAGGAAGGAAAGACACATTAGAGAAAAACATAGGAAAGAAAAGACTAAGGTTTTCCTTTTTTTAACATTTTTAGACTTCTGTAATTTTAAATCATGTGAACAAAGTCAGAATTTAAAAAATTAAAAACCTACTTATCAAGTAGGACTGCTATGGTGCAGAGGTCAGCAAACTATGGCCCGTGGGCCAACCTGGCCCACCAGTTATTTTGTAAACAAACTTTCATTGGAACACAGTGAACTCATTAGTTTATATACGGTCTATGGCTGCTTTTGCACTATAATGGCAGGACTGAATAGTTAGTTGTAAAAGCCGTCAGCCCACAGTGCCTAAGATATTTACTGTCTCACCTTTTACATAAAAGTTTGCTGACCACTGTTGTAGAGAGTTAAAGATGATAATGTACATGCAATGTGTAGTACACATTGATGTTCAACAAATTTTAGTTCTCTTCATTTGTCCCAAATAAAAGGTTAAAGAAAAAACTTTTGATTATTTAATATATGATACATTCATTTCAAAAATACATTACCAAAAAATGCCTCACCATATCAGTATCAGTGGAAACTCTGAGACCAATTTTATTCATCCCATTACTCTTCAGAGTTTTCAGGTGAGGACACAGTGCAGCACTACAAGCCATGGCTATTTCTTTTGCAAACTGATAACGAGTTGCTGAAATAGATAAATCCTGGTCCTTTAGAAAGTAGAACACCTGAAATGTATTTAATTGGGAAACAAGTCATGATTAAGATTAAAAGTAGCTTGAAAAATACAACTGCTACTTTCAATTCAACTTTATAAATAAAATTCCAGTGTTAGTGCCATGGAATTCACAAGTTAAAAGCATTATCTATATATACACACATTAGTAAGTAGTAAGTAGTAAGAGCTTAAAACCAAAGATTCTGGAATATGGCAAGACTTAGCTATTTTAACCTAAAATTAACCTGTGGCAACAAAAACCCTGTTAATTCAGTTTAGAGAAGGGTACCAATGAGTCCACCCTATAAGATCACCTTCCTGTAAGGATCTTAATGAAGTTAAAAATCATACAAAGAAATAATATTCTATAGTTTCTATGTCCTCTATAGTTTCTCTGTAAAATCACAGAGAATACCTAAGAAACGAGTAACACTGATTGCCTGACCCAGGAGGCAGAGTGAGGGAGAATATGGACATAGACTAAGGGGTTGAGAATCTATAATTCCATATCCTCTTAGTTTAAAGTTGGAACATGCAAAAATAATTTTCCATTGTGAATGCTGATTATAAACTGATATTTATAAAATATTTTATTTTTTATAAAATAAGAGAAGAATGAAAATAATACAGTCAAATAACATATTACTATACAAAGATGGCAATGCTGCCAAAACTTAACTATGAGCCGGCAGGGAGTACAGGCAGTACCATACAAAGCCTGAAATAATCTTATGGAAATCCAAATCTGGTATATTGAAGGCAGTCTGGGATGAAAATATGTGTGTGTTTCAACATGTAATATAAAAAGTGTTAATAAGCTGCAATGAGAAATCTCCCAAGTTAAAAAAAAAAACAAAAAACCATATCCAAACACAACATATAAAGGGAAGGAATCTTCTTTCTCAGTTACCTCAGTACACTTTACAGTCTTCTCATCAGTTTCAAAATCTGCTTCCAGTTTTATTTTTTCACTTGGAAATCCTTGTAATGATATTCCATCCACCGAACTAATAACACTAACAGAATAAAACATAATATGGTAGTATTATTAGTACCAAAATGCTTTCTATGAAATGAGTCCTTAGATTTGAATAAGGAGAAAATATATGAAAACTATAAATTTATAGCAGTAAGATAGCTCATTACATACAAATATTTAAATAATATTTACAAATAATTAAAACATTTACCAAGATTTCTTGATTGTGTAGCAAATTATATCTACTCCTTCATATGCCCAATACAGACCTGAGGTTTAAAATGCCTTAGTCTCCTAAAAGAAAAGCTGTCTGAGGAATTTCAATAACTTGGTTTTGGAATCCTTCAGCATTAGCCCTCTTTTTCCTTCTTCACTATAGACCCTTTAGCCAATCTCCAAAATAGCAAGAAAATGGATAACTGAAAGGAAGGAGTGGCAGTAATATTCTATATGGCCTCTAATGTATATATTATTAAATTCAGTTATTGTATTTATGGTGAATCAACATAAAAAAGAATAAACACTCAAAGGGTATCCTTTACTTACTTCACAAAAATAGGTACCAAACAACAGAAAAAATATGTTGCCTTTTTCAACCTTGGTATCAAGGTCACATTGCTACAAAGTGCACATTTTATCACTGTCCCTCTCCCAAAGTGACCACTCTTTAATAATTTATAGCATCCTAGTCAAGAAAATATACATGAGGCTGGTTAAGCACATGTTTGAAAAAAAAGACCACTCATTAGAGTATAGGCATTTAAATTAATGGTATAATTCTATATTGACTCATAAAATGCTTAATTTTGTTAGCAGGGCATTTTTATCCTTCCCCTTCCATCAAATCAATTATATTTTAGTAACAAAAAATTCCTACCCTTTGTTTCCTTTCTCTTCAGAATCTACCCAGCAGATATCCACATATTCTCTGAGGTCTACAGCATCAACTTTCCCACACGTAATTTTAAAGTCTTTCTGTTCTCGTAGAGCTAGTCGCAAGCCATCCATGGTCTCTGGTGTTATTTGTACCATTAAGCCATCTAAAAATGAGTTGTTTCACTCATGAGTTGTTTCATTCCTTTTATTAAATATCAATTTATATATCTAATCCATAAAATTTGCTATCAAAATATGTTCTGCACAAGATACAAGTTTTATATCATCTGTTAAATGATTTTAATGATTCTCTACCTAGAAATAAAAGTATTTCAAAGTTAAGGATTCTTTTTTTAAACTTTTTGTAATGTTTATTTATTTTGAGAGAGAAAAAGAGTGAGTGTAAGTGGGGGAAGAGCAGAGAGAAAGGGAGAGTGAGAGAATCCCAAGCAGGCTCCGTGCTATTAGCACATACCTTGTCATGAGGCTCAGTCTCATGAACCAAGAGGTCATGACCTGAGCCAAAATTAAGAGTCAAAGCTTAACCAACTGAGCCACACAAGCGCCCCCCTCTTTTAAAAAAAAAAAAAACAAACAATGGAAAGAATTTTCATTACTATGATGAAATTACTGATGCCAAACTGCCCTATCATAACAACCAGTCATAAAACTAGACAAAATATATGAGGTAATTGTTTTCAGGTAGTGAACAACATGAAGTGCAATACTGTGATTCCTAGAGGAAAACTCAACAGGTACACCCACAATTGCCCAGGTTCTAGGCTTCAAGACAATTTCTGCATGGTGACCCATTAAACCTACAATGGCCATTACTGGGCTGAGAAGTCAGAGATAAGTTTGGGGAAGCCTGGAATCTGGGGTCAAGCACTGAAGGGGGAGACACCAGATGACTGTGTGGAAGGATCCCTTTGAGTCCTTGGACAAGAATTGCGGACACAGTATTCGAGTTAGATTAGATGAAGCCTAACAGAGAATAGCTATTAGGCTTGGAACATAACAGAGATACTAGAAAACAAGCAATGCTGGGAGATACTGACACTCTGGACCAACCAAAGTAGAGAGACCTTATTAACATCTCATTAACTTGCACTGTGGCAAAACAAAAACAAACAAACAAAAACCAAAGCCCTTACAAAATCTGTAGGCAAAACAGATTTGGAGAAGAGTCCTGCCAGATTGTAAACACCTTAGGAGTTCCACAGATCCATCTGTTAACAAAGTGAAAAATACAGACTACACAAACTCAACATGATTTGCCAGGAAAATGCCTGCTTAAATATAAACCTTCTTCAGAAAAAGTTAATAGAATCTAAAGTCTCTAAGCATATTAACAGTGACAAGTATATAATCAAAAATTACCAGAGAGAACTACAAGAAAATGTGAGCCTGTAAACAACTGAAACCAACCATGAGATAGATAGATAGCCAAGATGCTGTATTAAACACACACTTGAAAACATCTATTCTAAAATATATTTAAAGACCTAAAGCAAAACTTTCAAAGAATGAAAAGCAAATATAGGCTAAATGAATAAACATTAAAAAAAATATTAACAGAAATAGAGACTAAAAAAAACCAAAGGGAAATTCTAGAACTGAAAAGTGTAACTTGAAACTGAAACCTCAATGGATAAGCTGAATAGTAGACTGAAGATGGCAAAAAAAAAAAAAGACTCAGAGAACATGAAGAAAGGTCAATGAAAATTATCCAATCCAAAGAACCCAGAGAAAAATGATTAAAGAAAAATAACAGAACATCAAGGACCCAAGGGATGGTATAAAAGAGATATAGATATAGATATAAATATACATATACATATATACAGATAAAAATATATAGATATCTCCCAAGAGGAAAAGATAGGAATATTAAAAAAAAAATGGTAGGAAATTCCCAAGATTTGATGACAAACATTGACCCATATTCAAGAAGCTCCATAAATGCCAAGCAGGAAAAATATAAAGAAAACCACATAAAGGCACATCACAGTAAAACTGGTGAAAACCAAAGATAAAAAGGATATCTTGGAAACATCTGGAGAAAAGGGCACATTAAATATGGGGAAACAAATGTAAAAAATTATGCTGACTTTTCATTAGAAGCAATGGAGGCCAATAGACAAGATGACATCTTTAATGAAGATTAAAACTTCCAAAGAATTCTAAATCTAACAAAAATATCCTTCAAAAATAAGAAATAAATACAGCTTCAGATCAACAAAAGCCAGCCAACTGGTATTACAAAAAATGATACTGACATCTAGTGTCTACTCCAACATATAAAGAACTTGAAGTTGTCACTCCCATTCTTACAAGAAGAAAAATACTGAACAAACTGAAAATGAACAACTCTTAGGTCAGAGGACTGAGGTCATAGGACAAAATGCTGCCCTGAAAAATGGAGCAAAATCAAAACCCACCACAAAAAAGTAAAACATGAAAAAGCCTACAATAATTTCAACAGATTCAGAAAAAGCACTCAGCAAAGTACAACATCTATTTATGATAAAAACCCTCTCTAAAGGAAGTCTAGAGGGAACATCCCTCAACTTAATAAAGGCCTTATATGAAATAAAGGCCAGTATCATACTCCATGGTGAAAAACTGAGAGCTTTACCCCTAAGGTCAGGAATAAGACAAGGATGTTCATTCTCCCCACTTTTATTCAACATAGTAATGGAAGTCCTAGCCACAGCAATTAAAGAACATGAAGAAATTAAAGGCATCCAAACTGGTAAGGAAGAAGTAAAACTCTATTTGCAGATGACATAATACTATATATTAAAAATCTTAGGGGTGCCTGGGTGGCTCAGTCGGTTAAGTGTCCAACTTTGCCTCAGGTCATGATCTCGTTCCTGAATTCAAGTCCCATGTCGGGCTCTGTGCTGACAGCTCAGAGCCTGGAGCCTGCTTCAGATTCTGTGTCTCCCTCTCCTGCTGCCCCTCCCCTACTCATGCTCTGTCTCTCTCCCTCTCTCAAAAATAAATACACATTAAAAATTTTTTTTTAAATCTTAAAAGACTCCACCAAAAACTTAACTAGAACTGATAAGTAACTTCAGTGAAATCTCAGGATACAAAACCAATGTACAGAAATTGGTCGTGTTCCTATACGCTAATAAAAACAGAGTAAAATTAAGGAAACAATCCCATTTACAACTGCACCAAAAACAGGGGCACCTGGGTGGCTGTCAATTAAGTGTCTGACTTCAGCTCAGGTCACGATCTCACGGCTTGTGAGTTCAAGCCCTGTGTCAGGCTCTGTGCTGACCGCTCAGGGACTGAAGCCTGCTTTTGGATTCTGTCTCCCTCTCTGCCCCTCCCCCGCTACTGTTCGCTCGCTCTCTCTCAAAAATAAACAAAAAAAAATTTAAAAAAAGGAAAACAAGGCAATTGCACCAAGAACAATAAAATATCTAGGAATAAACTTAACCAAAGAAGTGAAAGATCTGTACTCTCAAAACTATAAAACACTGACAAAAGAAATTCAAGATGATACAAAGAAATGGAAAGACATTCCATGCCCATGGGGTGGAAGAACAAACATTGTTTAAAGGTCTATACTACCCAAAGCAATCTACAGATTTCATGTAATCCCTATCAAAATACCTACAGCATTTTTCACATAACTAGAACAAACAATTCTATAATTTGTATGGAACCAGAAATGACCCTGAGTAGCCAAAGCAATTTTGAAGAAGACAAACAAAACTGGAGGTATCATAATTTCAGACTTCAAATTATATTACAAAGCAGTAGTAATTAAAACAGAATGGTACTAGCATAAAAATATACACATAGATCAGTGGAATAGAAGAGAAAACCCAGAAATAAGCCCACAATTATATGGTCAATTAATCCTTGACAAAGGAGGGATGAATAAATAACGAAAATGACAGTCTCTTCAATAAATGATACTGGGGAAACTGGACAGCGACATGCAAAAGAATGAAACTGGGGCGGTGCCCAGGTGACTCAGCTGGTTAAGCATCCAACTCGATTTTGGCTCAGGTCATGATCTACGGTTGCATAATCAAGCCCCACTTTGGGCTTCATGCTAGGCATGGAGCCTGCTTTATGATTCTCTCCCTCCCTCTCCCTCTCCCCCTTCCCTGCTCATGCATGCACATGCTCTGTCTTAAAAAAAAAAAAAAGGGAATGAAACTGGACCACTTTCTTATACCATACACAAAAATAAACTCAAAACAGATTAAAGACCTAAATATGAGACCTGAAACCATAAAAATCCTTGAAGAGAGCACAGACAGTAATTTCTCTGACATAGGCAACAGCAACATTTTTCTAGATATGTCTCCTGAGTCAAGAGAAATCTAAGTAAAAATAAACTATTGAGACTACATCAAAACAAAAAGTTTCTGCACAGTAAACACAACGCAATTAAAAGGCAACATCCTGAATGGCCGAATGTATTTGCAAATGATATATCTGATAAAGGGTTAGTATCCAAAATATATAAAGAACATATACAGCTCAACACCCCAAAAAACAAATATTCCAATTTAAAAATGGGCAGAAGACATGGGCAGACATTTCTCTGAAGAAGACATCCAGATGGCCAATAGACACATGAAAAGATGCTCAACATCACTCATCATCAGGCAAATGCAAATCAAAACCACAATGAGATATCACCTCATACCTGTGAGAATGGCTAAAATCCACAACACAAGTAACAAGAGGGGTTGGTGAAGATGTGGAGAAAAAGGAATCCTTGTGTACTGCTGGTAGTAAGGCAAAGTGGTGCAGCCACTGTGGAAGGTAGCAGGGTGGTTCCTCAAAAAATTAAAAATAGAACTACCCTATAATCTAATAATCTCACTAATGGATATTTACCCAAAAAATAAATAAAAAACACTAATTCAAGGGATACATGCACCCCTTTGTTTAAAGCAGCATTATTTACAATAGCCAAACTATGGAAGCAGCCCAAGGGTCCACTGACAGATAAACAGATAAAGAAGATGTGATGCGCGCGCGCGCACACACACACACACACACACACACACACAGAATATTACTCAGCCATAAAAAAATGAAATATTGCCCTCTGCAACAATGTGGATAGAGGTAGAGAGTATAATGCTACGCAAAGTAAGTCAATCAGAGAAAGACAAATACGACATGATTTCACTCATATGTGGAATTAAAGAAACAAAACAAATAAGGAAAGAAAAAAAAGAGATAAACCAAGAAACAGACTCTTAAGTGTAGAGAACAAACTGATAGTTACCACAGAGGAGGTGGATGGGTGTAATAGGTGACAGGGATTAAGTAGTACACTTATCATGATGAAACAAACAAAAAACCCCAAAACATTTAAAAAGCCTGAAGATATGTGATAAGAAATAAGAAAAAATATAATTGGATACCTCACATCCATTATCAGAATGACAGAGATGGCACACAAAATTGAATCATAAAAGCTCACTTATTTTTAAAAGGTATTATTTGACAAACATGGATCTAGACAAGAGCATTTACATTCACTGCTTCAACTGGTAGACCTAGCCAATAATCAAGAAAAATAAAAGCCAGATGGACTGTAAAGAAATAAGCAAAATTACCATTATTAAAATATGATATACTGAGCTATACAGAAAACTCTAAAAAGATCTATAGGTAAATTATTGTAAACAATGAGAATTCAGCGGTGTTACTGGTTATAAGATAAAAATACAGAAATAAATGAATTTCTATACATCAAAACAAAAACTTTAAAAAGATACATTTACATCAGCAATAAAATCTGTTACAGAAATAAAACAAAAGAAGACATGCAAGACCTATACAAAAACTATAAAATTTAAGTTTTTAATTTTTTAAAAGATTTTATTTTTAAATAATCTCTACACCCAATATGGGGCTCAAACCCCCAACCCTGAGATCAAGAGTTGCATGGTCTTCTGACTGAGCCACCTAGGTGCCCCTATAAAATTTCACTAAAAGACATTGAACATTACCTAAATTAAGGATAGCCCATTTTTATGGATAGGAACACTGAGAATGGAAATAAGTCAGTTTTTCTCAAAATTAAACTAATTGATTTAACGCAATTCCAATAAAAATTCCAATGGACCATTAGGACCTGACAAGTTGGTCCTAAATTTAATGTGGAAAACTGAAAGGCTTAAAGTGGCCAAGGCACTACTAAAAAAAAGAATAAAGTATGTGCATGGCACCAAAGATAGGAGAATTTCCTATAAACCTATGTTTGAGATAGGAGGCAGGACATTAGTGAAAAAGCAGACTTAAGAATCTCCCAAAATACTCTCCTCCATAAAAAGAACAAGGGAATTAATAAAATGTCACAAGAAACTTTTTCAGAACTCTGGAAATTAACTAAAGTCTTGCAGCAATCTGGGGGATATTTATTCAAGAAAAATGGCTGGATCTTCATAAAAACAGCAAGCTTTGGGCTTTCTGTCATTTTAACTTTCCTATTCCCATCCTCTCCTCTCTAGCTGAGTGGAAGCCTTAAAAACCAATAGCCTACAATCATGGTAAAAACCAAAAGCCTGGTAGCCACAGGAAAGGGCAAAAGGAGATCAGAGCTCCTTCAAAGTCTCATTACCAGAGAATTGATAATTTTGACTTGGGTATTTTGCCCAGTACAAAAAGGCCTTTCTCAGGGAGCATTTGTCAAAAACAATTAGAGGCCAATGATGAACAGTGGAGCCACCTGTGCAGCAGATGAACAGAAGAGGCAAACAATAGGCCAACCAAACACTTAAAAGGAAAAGCTGGAGAATGCGATGGCCATAAGGTTTTGAAAAGCTCTAACATATTTCTGGGAATTTAGAAGGCCACACACATGTACAATACTGTGTGCATGATCAGGGTGTGTGCATGCTAAGGAAACACCCTAAGTTCTCATCTCAGACTGACTGTTAGGCTCTGTACAGGCAGTACAGAGTACAGGCAGTTCTAACTAATATGTTCTTTTGTGTCAAATACATTTTAAAAGGAAATGGAAAACATCTTTACGTTAAAACAATCTTAAAAATGAAATTCATACCTTCAACTATGCTGGACTTAGCAAGAAATCCTGAAGATGTTTTGAGAGCTCCATTGAATACCACAAAACTTGCACCTGTCACTGATAAAAAAAAAAAAGTCTTAATATTGCTTTTTTTTTTTTTTTTTTTTTTTAGAGAGAGAGCAGGAGTGTGAGTGGGGCCAGGGACACAGTGAGACAGATGGAGAGAGAGACAGAATCCCAAGCAGGCTCCACATTCAACACAGAGCCCACCAAAGGGCTCGATCCCACAACCCTGAGTTCATGACCTGAGCGAAATCAAGAGTCTGACACTCAACCAACTAAGCCAAATAGGTAGGTGCTCCTAATGTTACCTTTTTTTGAAATACTATATATTTGTTAAATGTATAATATGGAGCATGGCATATTTAAGTACTCGATAAATGCCATGCCCATACCATACCACTTATATTAGAAAGCTAATAAAAAAAAAAAAAAACTAGACCAAATTAAGATAAAAAATACTGCATAAAGGTTAGGTAATGTTTGTATCTAATAATTGACGGCTACTGTACTACTTAAAATGTTTGTGTCTATGTCAGAGAATGGGAAATCAAACATCCACTAATGGTAAGACCATAAATCAGAGCAACCTCTATGGAAGACAACTTGATAATTACCTATTAAAATTGCAATTCCACTACCAGGAATATATACATATACAAGGTTATTCATAGTACATTTTTATAAATAACCAAGAATTGGTACTATGTACATTAATAAGGAACAAATGAATGATGAACACATAAAAAGTGTAAAGTTACGTAGAATACAAAAGTTCTTTTTATACTAACACAGAATCATCTCCAAGATGTGCTAAAAGAAAAAGCAAGGTGCAGAATGGAATACATGTTATGACTTGTTTAAAAAAGTGGAAGTGGGGAGCCTTGGTGGCTCAGTTGGTTAAGCGTCCGACTTCAGCTCAGGTCACAATCTCACAGTTTGTGAGTTTGAGCCCTGCGTCGGGCTCTGTGCTGACAGTTCAGAGCCTGGAGCCTGCTTCAGATTCTTTGTCTCCCTCTCTCTGCCCCTTCCCCACTTGCGCTCTGTCTCTCTCTGTCTCTCAAAACTAAATAAAAAATTAAGAAAAAATTTTTAAGTGTAAGGATGATGTGTGTGTATTTGCTTAAATATACATGCAAGCAAAAATTTTTCTGAAAGGATGTACAAAAAATTGATTAACGTTGGTTTAGTTGCCTGTGGGGAGGAAAAGAGATGAGCTTCACGGTCAAGGGAAGAAAGGAGGTTTTGCACTGTAGATATTTATACCTTTAAAATTTTATAAAATATATACCTATTCAAACAAATATTAAATAGTTGTTGAGTTTCAATAACAAAAGTGTTAATGACATGTTAAATTAAAAATATAAATATTTATATTATATTTATATTATATATAAAATTATATTATTATATTATATATAAAATTATATATTTTATATAATTATATATTTTATATATATTATATTTATATTATATATAAATATTTATATTATATATAAAATATAAATAATTTATATATCTATTAATAGATATCTACTAATATAAGAAGGAAATATATTAACGTCAACAATGGCCATACCTTGGCACTATTTTTTCTTTTACTATTTTTTAAAACATATTCTCTAAACTTACTGTAAATATATATTACCTTTATAATCAGAGGCAAAAATTTTATTAGCAGCTAGAATATCAGACTTTTAAAAACTGTTTATTTTTTATTTAAAATACTTAAAAATTTTTTTAAGTTTATTTACTTATTTTGAGAGACAGCGAGAGAACAAGGGAGGGGCAGAGAGAGAGGGTGAGAGAGAGAATCCAAAGCAGGCTCTGCAGTGTCAGTGTAGAGTCCAACACGGGGCTCTACCTTACAAACTGTGAGATCATGACCTGAGCCAAAATCAAGAGTCAGACAGTTACCTGATGAGCCACCTGGTGCCCACTTTTTTAAAAATACTTTTTAAAAAATATGTATTTTATAAAAATGTATTACTTTTATGAAATACTCACTTTCACTTAACTTTCAATTTGTTAGGCCCTCTACTGCAAGGATTTGGCAATCACAGTAGTCATTGAGGCCATTCAGCCAGAAGTGAGAGTAATGACACTCACATAAGCTACTCTACCACCTTTACCATTTTTATATCCCCAGCCACTTATAGTTTTATAAATCATTCTTGGGGCGCCTGGGTGGTATGGTCAGTTAACCTTCCGACTTTGGTTCAGGTCATGACCTCATGGTTCGTGGGTTCAAGCCCTGCATCAGGCTCTGTGCTGACAGTTCAGAGCCTGGTGCCTGCTTTGGATTCTGTGTCTCCCTCTCTCTCTGCCCCTCCCCAACTCACGCTCTGTGTGTCTCTCTCTCAAAAATAAATAAACATTAAAAAAAATTATAAATCATTCTTCATTCTTTATCCACCCTGTACTCCCCTAAGAAGAGTTGAAGCAAAGAGCAAACAAAGGTGACAAACACCTCATTCCAGAGAGAAATTACTGAAAATAAGATTCATACCACATGGGATAAATTAAACCTGAAGATATCAAAATAAATATAATGTTTAAGTCTTTAAACCTAGTGTAGCCCAAGAAAAAAACACAAATTAGAAGCAATTTTTAATCTGTGTAGCTAAAATTTTATTTTTTATTTTATGTTTTTTTTATTTTTGAGACAGAGAGAGAGTGTGAACAGGGGAGGGGCAGAGGGAGACACAGATTCCGAAGCAGGCTCCAGACTCTGAGCTGTCAGCACAGAACCCAAGGTGGGGCTCGAACTCGTCAACCGCTAGATCATGACCTGAGCCGAACTGAGACACTCAACCGACTGAGCCACCCAGATGCCCCTGTGTAGCTAAAATTTTAAAGCAGACTGTATTATCACCATCAATTCAGCAAATAAGTAAAATATATATATTTCCCCTTTGGATGGAATTCCATTTATTGAGGTCCTTTTATAGATCAATACTAGGAACCAACACTTACCTTTTCTAGGATGCCCAGTGGCACTGTTGGCCTGTGTTTGATAAATGCCATCATTCTGTATACAGACTAGGTGAGAATCTGCTTCAGTACTAAAACTAGCTCCAATGCTAATGACATGCTCATTAGAAGAATTTATAACTTTCATCACCTGGGGAAAAAAAACACCACCATTTAGAAACACTATTAACATGCTATGTCCTTATTAGTTATAATCATTCAAAGGGCCACATTTCCGACCAGCTTCTAAGCTTCTTCTTTATTATCAAGCTTTGGTCTAGACAACTCCCTGAGAATGTGAATAGAAACCAATGTTTTAACATAAAATCACCTTAATTAACAGATAAAACAGTAAAGGGGCACCTGGGTGGCTTAGTCAGTTAAGCCTCTGACTCTTGATTTTGGCTCAGGTCATGATCCTACTGTCTGTGAGACTGAGCCCCAAATTGGGCTCTGCCCTGAAAGTATGCACCCTGCTTGGGATTCTCTCTCTCCCTCTCTCTGTACCCCTCCCCTACTTGTGTGCACTCTCTTTCTCTGTCTCAAAATAAACATTGAAAAAAAAAACAGTAAAGGAAAAACAAATCCCTTATTAGGAAACAAATCTAAAATTTCAAAAATACTGGGGTGCCTGGGTGCTCAGTTGGTTGAGCGTCCGACTTCGGCTCAGGTCATGATCTCGCAATTTGTGAGTTCGGGCCCCGCTGCAGGCTGTGTGCTGACAGCTCGGAGCCTGCAGCCTGCTTCGAATTCTGTGTCTCCCTCTCTGCCCCTCCCCTGCTCATACTCTGCCTCTCTCTGTTTCTCAAAAATAAATAAATGTTAAAAAAATTTTTTTTAATTTCAAAAATATTATTTTTTGCCATTATGTATTAGACAGTCTGATTCAAAACAAATTTAAAACACCTTTAAAGAAATCTAATGTTCAATAATTATCTTCAAAATCTGCATGAAGAAATTAAACTTACATCATTGTATTTTTTCCGAGGTATTTTTATGCAGCTCTTCCCCATTTCCATATGAATCAATAGCTGGTCTATGTTATGCAAGGTATACTGGTAATTTCGAAGGTCCTACATATAAAATAATGACATTTCCATAAACCTTAAACTATCCATGAGCATTTTACCCATTCATTAAGTACTTTTTTAAGAATGTCCATCATTTTAAGACTTGTGATATATAACTATCAAAATGCCATACAGAAAGTAGTACCAACTTGAAAAACCAACTAATTCTCCCAGCTACTCCACAATAGTAATAAAGAATATCATTCTCAGGAAAAATTCTGTAGTATTTAGGGGTGATGTCCTCTTTCTAATTACAAATCTTCCAAAATAAGTCTTCAAAGTAAACATGTATAAATTAAAAATAAGTCCACTCAAATACTTTTTTATGGTTACAAATAAAACAATTATTTAAAGTAAAGGTAGAAGGGAACCTGAGATTATCTAATCCTATCCTTCCTATTACAAATGAGGAAACTCAGGTCACAATTTGCTCAAAATCACCAAACTGACTGACTTTACTAACATTGTTACTAATTACTTTTACTAACACTTCAATAACTGTGTAGATCTCACATTACCTAAATGTGTTAGCAATGCAGCAGAATGAATCAAAAGGCAATCAGAATCAGGTACACATAAATTAAGAGATGTATTCTAAAAAGCAATCCATTAGAAACAGAGCCCATTTATCTAAATAAAGATATATTATAAACAAACTCTCATTATACCAAATATGCCAAATTAATAGAGGAAAATACAAACATAAAATATGCTAAATAAAATATTAAAGTTAACAATGTAAGAACACTTAATTGTTCGATTACTCACAACAAGTAAGTTCATAATAGTATGTCCTATTTCTCCAAAAAGAGGTTTTCGGCCTCTGATACTTGTTAGAGGAGCAGGATATACTATACATAAGAAAGGAAAACTGGTTACCATCAATAAAACCCAAAAAAAGTCTTGAATTTATTACTTCTAATTCTCATTTTTCAAAGATTATGGATAGATACCACCCAATCAGTTCTCTGGGGAAAGTGAGAGATACATTAACCCATAGTGTATATTTACTGGAGGCTACACTGAACTGCAAACTTTATACACATTATCTTATTTAAGCCCTAAAACAACCCAGTGAGGCAAATATGTCTACCCATACTTTACAAATGGGAGAGACACAGAAATTAATAATATTGTTTGTGGTGACTAAGTTAATCACCAGTGAAACAGATTTGAAATTAGGCTTGCTTCATTCCAAAGTATTTAATCTTTTCATTATACATGTTGATTTCACAAAACGATAATGGCTGGAAAATTAGTGATCTGATATACCCCTATAAAGTTCTGACAATTTATTTAAAAATTTTTTTTTTCAACGTTTATTTATTTTTGGGACAGAGAGAGACAGAGCATGAACGGGGGAGGGGCAGAGAGAGAGGGAGACACAGAATCGGAAACAGGCTCCAGGCTCTGAGCCATCAGCCCAGAGCCTGACGCGGGGCTCGAACTCACGGACCGCGAGATCGTGACCTGGCTGAAGTCGGACGCTTAACCGACTGCACCACCCAGGCGCCCCAAGTTCTGACAATTTAAACAGAAATGAATAATTCAGGATTTTTAAGACATTTAAAATTAATATTCAATTGTGCTAATTTACAGATGGTAGTAAACTTTTATAGTTCTTGGGTCAGTATGATAAAAGGGGTACACAGAGTCAAAAAAATCAATGCAGAGAAACAGAAGAGAGGTGGAGTCTATCACCTAACTACTTTTCTCTTTCTTTAAAGGCACTATAAATATTATTCACCAAAAGGAAAAGGTATTTGGTTAGCAGTGCAGCACGCTTCTGGAAGAAAAGGAAGGCAAGACATTTCTATAATAATAAAAAGCAGAAAACATTTTAACTTTCAGTTCTCAGCCTAGTTCTTAAACAAACCTCTCTCATACCTGTCATACAAATATTCTTTCTTAATATTCTAAGAAAACACATATTACCTGACGTTATCTATTTTTAAAATTTAAGTCAGAGCAACTCACATCTTTGCTATTACAAACATATTTTTTAGTTTCTAAAAGGACAACTATGTTATTTAGAGGGCAGAGGGTGCAGAATGGAAAAAGACACAGACGTTAGTGGTAAAAGACATTAAAATGATAAGTGATCTGATTAAGATAAATGATGACTTTTCATTCCATCTTTTATGAATGAGGGAGCATCCTTTACAACTTGAAGTAATTTTTTTTTCAATTTTTTTTACATTTATTTATTTTTGGGAAACAGAGTGAGACAAAGCATGAACGGGGGAGAGGCAGAGAGAGTAGGAGACACAGAATCTGAAGCAGGCTCCAGGCTCTGAGCAAGCGGTCAGCACAGACCCTGATGCAGGGCTCGAACCCATGAACTGTGAGATCATGACCTGAGCTGAAGTCGGACGCTCAACCGACTGAGCCACCCAGGCACCCCTACAACTTGAAGTATTTTTATTTGAAACAGTATTTTCAAAGGTTATGGCTTGTTTAGAAAGACAACGTTCTGTCAGAGTTACAAAGGGATCTCATAAATCATCTAATCCAACACTGAATGATAATCCAAACAAACGGTCTCAATGCAAATGTGTAGATAATCCCACTTTCTACTACTATTTCTAATAATTACTGCTTTCAGACCATTATCTCTATCCTTTAATCTTGGAACTCTAACTTTTGTCATTAAATTTTCCATACATCCATTTTCTCTAACACACACACACACACACACACACACACACAGTACTTCCAAGTTCATGCCTAAAGAGGCATGGTGTCCATGGATACCATGCCTCTTTATATATAAAATCCAGCAATACATAAAGAACTCAGAAAACAACTAAAACTAATTAACTTCTATGTATGTACAGGTTTCTCCCTCATCCAAGTTTGCTTTAATACCACTTTGCTTTTACAAAAGACCTATGTGACTTCCTGTTTTCACTATGAAAAAGATTTTTGTGCTTATGAAATGGTGATAGCTTCTTTCCTTTATGCCATTTTGGCTTTAAAAAGGTTTTATAGGAATGTTCTACTTTCAGGTAGCAGGAAAAACCTGTATAACTCATGATTTTTATCCTCATCATCACTAAACAGCTATCATAGCTTTAGGGCTCCAACCCCTGTGATCTTTTGATAAGTCCCACAAGGTGCTCCATGATTTTGCTTCTTTGAGCATGAGAAAAACAGATTTAGTATCTATAAGTGATACTAACCAAAACACTGGCCAAAGTTATATATTATATGTTCCATAACGACTTAAGGTTATATATTGACCTAACTTCTCATAAAAATAGCATTCAAATATTTATATCAGCGACAAAATATCAGGCTGAATGTATGAAATAACTGACACAGAATTAAATTTCTTAAGCTCTGTAGTTTATACAATAAAAAACCTGAAATAAAATTTAGTTACTTTTTACATAATAGCATCACGTTTAAATCCTAAATGGTAAAGACCTCCCCCTAAAATCAAACAGCATAATAAATTTGCCAAAGAGGGAGATTTATATCTCACTGAATTTGCCCATCTTGAAATATTTTATAAATTTTATAAACCCCCTACATTTAATTTTCCTCCAAGAAAATACCTATTTTAATTAAATTAGAATCAAATACCTAAAATTTCATTAGATACACTTTGCATGCAATAAATAATTTCTTGAAAAAAGTCAGGGATGAAGGGTGGGAATTCAAAAAGTTTAACACCAGAAATTATTTCAACTTAGAAATAACCATATACATAAACCCAGACCATTATTTCATAATCTTTCATGTTTGGTTTTATGATGTACACAAATTTAGAGGGGAAATCATTTACCTTCTTAAAATGTAGGAAACGTAACAAAATGTACTCCCTACGGTATATGCTTTTAAGAAAACTTTTCAATGTTTTCTATGTTTTGTTCTAAAATTTAAAACCAAATTTTTTTTAAGGTAAGTTAATATAGCTATCAACATCTAAAACTTCATGATATACCAAGGTTGTCTAGACAGTTCATTTGGTAGTAGAGAAAGGCTGTTTTGGAATTTTAAAAATATATCAAAACAAAAGTAGTCCCCTTAAATCCATTAAAAAGTTGATTTTAATGATATCACTGAAATTCTTATTTTACATTTAGTACATATGAACCTATGTGATTTAACTTATTATTCTAAAACTTACCTTTATATTCTGCACCCAGTCTCAACATTAAACGCATAGGAAAAACCTTTGCCCAGGGAATCTCTAGCTTCTGGATAAGAATTCCACAAAGAAAAGGATTACTTGGTAATAGGAGATCATCAAGTTTCTGAAAAGTAGGTGTAATAAACAGAAATCCTCCATGATCCTTGCTACTGAGAAAACTCTCAGTAAAAGTAATATTGTCCAAGTTTTCTATGTATTTTCCTAGAAATAAAATCATTAATAAGAAGATTTTTAAATTGTTCTGAGAGGCATTCTAAGTTTGAATGTTGCAGTATAAACTTTCTTAAATAAAAGCAATGTAGATTTTTTTTTCTTATTTCCACTCTTGAAGCATCATCAATTGAGTAACTTATGTGTACAAAGCTCAGTTATTCCTGGAGACTGAGAATTGTGAACAAAATTTTGAAAATGTTTCTAACCAGAGGTGGTTTAAAATTTTTCTCTGCACTGCATGACCAAGTGAAAATTCTTATCTTCCCCAATCCTACACAGACAGTAAGAAAACAATATAGACATATATAAAAAAATGAAGAAGGCAAATATATTTCCATTTTTTAAATTTTAAAAAACTGTTTAAAGACACTAATTACATAAAATGCTAGATTTAAGGTGAGTGAAAATGATGAAAATTGAAAATGACTGAAAATGACTGAAAGCAATCTCTTCACAAAATAAATCTTTAGCACAGTTAGCATAGCCAAAAGCATAAATGCCTTTAATTAATTTATCCATCCCCTGGTCTGAACAGTTCAAAATAAAATGCTATACCTTTTAGAGCATCCTTATAGATGGTGATAAATAGTTTGAAGATGTCGGTCGGAATAGCATCTTCATTTGGCAAACATAATAATAGAATAATTATTTCTGCCTGTCCCAAGCCATGCAATCCATTGGTTGAGAAGTACCAATATTTGTCTGAGGAATCTTAAGTGATAAAAGCATACAACTATAAATGTCAACTTCTTTTAACCACAGAAACTAATGTAGTTGTCCTTTGCATGAAGCACAACTTTTCAAATTCCTTATTTTCCCAAAGTTCTCCTCACAAAAAAACACTTTAAATTATATAAGATTAATGTAAAAGAAAGGATGAAAGATTATCTTATAGAGTCAATTAATAAATAACACTAAAATAAAAAATAAAATAAAAGATACACTAATATGCTGAAATATAGTGGGTAAGAATCAAGCAAGTTTGTTTCAGAGAATGAAAAGCTGAGAGATGCATTAAGTACTGAGGATTATTTACTTCCTTACTTTTAATTAGGTCACATGTCACTTACTTTAAAACTGTCTTTATTGCTACTAAATCAAGATTCTTATTTAATTACCAAATTTCAATTCATCTAAAAGCTGTATGAAACACAGTCAATTATATCATTAATATCAAAATATAGCTCAGCTAAGAGACCATAAGCTTAACCTAGGACTGACTGAAAGACACTAGTAGAAATCTTTAAGCTTTCATTTCAAGTTCCACTGAATATAAATCTAAAAAATCTATATTCCTTTGGGGCTAAAAATTCAATACCCAATGCTTACTTTCTATAGTTGCCAGTCAAAATTCAATTAATTAACTTCAGAAATTCTGCATACCAATTAGGCAAAGAAAGATTAATCATTACTTACAAAATACTAACTTGACATTCACGAGCAGATTAGCATTTAAGACAAATGTAACAGGACGAAAACTTTTGCTTTCAAGAAGCAAAATGATTTGCTCATGAGACGGGTGTTCTTCTATTACAGGCACTAAATCATGAAAGTAACATATTCGTTAGAATATAACTTCCTGTTAAATATGCTTGCAATAAAAACAAAAAAACACATTTAGAAATCCTTCAATAGCTTGATCAAACTTAGTAACAAAAGCAAACCCATTTCATAAAAATCAGTCAATGCCCTGGACAACTATTATGTACTCATTCTTTTCTATTTACATAAAGATCTTAATGCTATAATACATATAAGCCCTGACACAGTATATTATATATGTAGTATATATGCAAATACATTGATTACACAGCATATTTATGCAATTTTAAAACACACATTTTTGTAAAGTGGATTCCAGACTGCCAGCCACTCTATTTATAAATTCTGAAATTTACAACTCTTGAAAGTACAACTTTGTAACTCTCAAATTGTACATACTGCTTGCTGCCATATGCCCTATGTCAGTGACCAAGTGTCAAAAAACATCTTGATACCATCAACAGGAAAACAAGCAAAGTATAGGACTTTCTGCCACTACAGGCAGGTTCATGAAATAGCTCCTACTGACAGAACAGAGATCCTAAGCTTTATTCCCCTATATTATGATGCACAGAACATAATCATTTCATGTTGCAGGATGCAGCATAATGCCTGGAGTGACAAGGATGTATCCTAGGGAACTACTCTGAGTTGGGAGCTAGCCACAGAAACTCCAGCTTGAAAAAGACCTTAGAGATCGTACAGGTTCTCTTCTTTTACACAGGAAACTGAAGCCCATAGAGATTAAATAACATGCTTCAAGTCATAGATGTATTAAGTAGCAAATGAGGAACTAAAGTTCCTAGTTTGTTGTCCAATCCAATACTCTCTTCTTTGGGTGCTATGCTCCTTTAAAGAAAAATGATATGGGGGGAGGGGGGCAGGGGAAAAAATAACAAAACCCTAACACAATGGAAATATTTTCAGGACTAAAAATCAATGAGTTTCCCTGTTGAACTAAACCTTTGCCTCATTCTAAATTAGGGACTCAAGATGTCATAAATGAATCATATCCATTCAACTCAAAAGTTCAGATCTTTTTAGAATTTGTTTTCACATAACAAGACTTTTTGTAAACTTAAGATACCAAGCCATATTTCAGTACATATTTCAACCAAATTGTCTAAGCCTAAAAAGTACATTTCATACATCACAAAATTCACCAGTACATTCTTTCAAAAAAACCCCCTTTAAAATTTAAATAACTGCTATCCTACCTGATCCCTTTTCTCCAGATGCAACCATAAGAGGGGGCAAACTGTCCTCATCATTAGGTAGAAGACTAATCTTATTGCAAACATTCTTGTCAATATCACACAGTAACCTATAATCCGAAGTACTAGCAACAGGTAAATTGCTGTGAACTAAGACATCAGTAGGAGTAGGTGGTCCCTCAATTTCTGCAAAAACATCATCATTTAGTGTAAAAGAACAAGAAGTAGGTAACCCCTCAGTTCCTGTGTTTATAGGCAGTTTTTCCACAGATGGAACCTGAGAAATAGGACTCCGAATTATGTCACTTGTAATCTCTCCTATCTCATTGTTTGCTTTCTCCACTGCAGTAGAATGGGCATGATCCACTGTGTTTACTGTCTGTAAAATATGGAATTAAAAAAAAAACAAAACACATCAGTTCATATTCTCTGTTCAACTGTGAAATGTTAATCGCTATAACCAAAGATACCTTTTTAACAAGAATAAATAAAACCAAAATGGGCTCGGAAATTCTTCAGAAGCCAAATTTGCCAAGAAACAGTACCATTTTGCTTCTTTAAATTCTGAAGAGTAAGACTTAACTTTACTGTATCATATACTCAGTAGGTGTTAATGACTTTAATTTTATAGACTAGAAAAAGGAGGCAAGAAGAACTTCAGGATCCTGTACCATATCACACACTAAGCAAATTTAGTTCAACTAAACTCTCCTGACAATAGCCAAAAAGCCTTGGGTGTGGGGAGGGGACCAAGGGAGAGATCAGCAGGTAAAGCAGGGAGGGGAGTGGCTAGGAAGCAGAGTGGTAGGTATATTCCTCAATAGTAACCACCAATAAACAACATTTCAAGCTGGCTTCAGTAAAGCCCCTTTCTTTTTGAACTGGCCAAAGCTGAGTCATTATTAAATGAGAACCAGTTTGAACTCAAGTAAAACTTACTAGCCTGTTTAGAACTTTTATTTTGTTAAAATATCAATCGAGGGTAAGTGTTAGCTAAGAAACATACTTTGGGTAATTATGGCTATTTGTAAATTCTAGCTCATGAACCCCGACAAAAAAGCATAGGTTTATATGCTATGTGTATTTAAACAGAGTAGGATACATGACAATCTTGTCTATACCCAGGATAAATCAGGTAACTGGCACAGAGTAGATGCTCAATAAATTTGTTTACTGAGTAAAAGCATTCCAATTTCATGTATTAATACTCACTTCTATTAATATTTTGCTACTTTACAATAAGAGTTCTTAGTGGGCTGGGATTCCGTCTTACTTATCTTTTATTTAACACCTAGCATATTTGTTTAAATGCAAACATAAATACCACTATCAGATACTTTATTGAATGTATGAAAATCACTAAACACATATTAGTCTAAATTTAATTACTAAATCTCAGTTCTATTTTGTTACACCAGTGGTTCTTAAAACGTAAGTCAGGGGGGCGCCTGGGTGGCTCAGTCGGTTAAGCGTCCGACATCAGCTCAGGTCATGATCTCATGGTTTGTGGGTTCGAGCCCCGCGTCAGGCTCTTTGCTGACAGCTCAGAGCCTGGAGCCTGCTTTGGATTCTGTGTCCCCCACCCTCTCTCTGTTCCTCCCCTGCTTGCACTCTGTCTCTCTAGCTCTCAAAAATAAATAAAGATTAGGAAAAATTTTTTTTTAAATGTGAGTCAGAGATCTCTGAGATCCTCAAGATCCTTTCAGGGAGTCAGTGAGGTCCTAGGATTTTCTTCATATAATTTAACCAAAAGCAACATAACACAACAGACTGAATATGGAAGCAGATGTGAGAATCTTGTATTAAGACAGACATCAAAGAATTTTGCAAAAATATGAAAGTGTCATTCCTCTCACTCAACTTTTATTTTGAAATGTCTATAAAAATACTACTTCTATTAATATGACAAATTTATTTTTAAATTAACTTTTATATTTTTCACAATTTTAATACAGGAATTATCACTAGGTATAACCCACATAACCTATAGTAGCTCTTTGAAGGTCTAAGTAAGTTTTAAGAGCATAAAGGCATCCTGAGAGCAAAAAGTCTGAGAATCATTACCTTAAACTGACATTAAAAAAGGTAAAATCTGGGGTGCCTGGGTGGCTCAGTCAGTTAAGCACCTGGCTCTTGATTTCTGCTCAGGTCATGATCTCACAGCTTGTGAGACTGAGCCCCATGTTGGGCTCTGCCCTGACAGGGTGGAACTTGCTGAGGGTTCTCTCTCTCTCCCTATCTCTCTGCTCTTCCCTCTCACATGCATGTTCTCTTTCTCTCTCTCAAAATAAATGTTTTTAAAAAAGGTAAAATCTAAAATATATTCACTACATCATATATTTCTCACTTTAGGAAGCTCACAGTATTAAAAAAAATTAGTACTATAATTAATCATGCTACAGAATATACTTAAAATAAAATCTTATTAAATCAACAAGTCACTCTTTAGATTCCTTACCAAGGGCATATCAGGCAAGAGAGGACTAACGTCTTCAGGACATCTTTTACTTCCAGATGATAATTTTGTTGTATCTGCAACCTCACCATTGGGCAGTATACCATCTGCGAACCATACTCTCTTCTGTTCTTTGGAGCATAATCCTAGGATCAGTTTATAAAGTAAAGTACTTGAATTTGGTAATATTACAATGATTTAATACTAAATCGGTTGGGAAGTGATTTCAAAAGCTTCTTGCTACCCATTGGCAAGACCTGCCTTCTCAGGATTGCAAAGGCCTAGAGAAATGACCTTTTATGATTCATCTACCCAGAATGGAAGTCTTTTCCTAATTCATAAAAAAGGAAGGAGAACACTGGGAATTACATACTCAGAATAAGTGGACAGGAGAGGTTATATCTTTAGGACACTGGGGCCAGATTTAAAGCCTGTATTACTAAGCATACGTTTCTGAGGAGTGAGCGAAAACTGAATAAAATTTAAAGACCACAGCACAAGGTGGAAAAATGGAGTAGACTGGAGGATGGTAGATAAGCGAAGAAAAACATGGAAAAACAGAAAGAAGTACAAAAAGTCTAAAAAAGGCAACAAGATCACTTGTTTATTTGGAGTTATTTATTTGATTATTTGGAGAAAATAATTAGCTATCAGCATAAATATATGTTCTCTTTTATTACAAAGCATCCACAGATGGAGGTTATGAAAAAAGCTGCCAGATGGTTTTAGAATATAAAAATCAAAAGATTGACATCTACCTTCTAGAACATAATACAGATAACACTGAGAAAACTGGCATCACACATAACTTTTGCATTATGGATAGACATTCTAAATAAGGTATCTTTCGGGGGCGCCTGGGGTCTCAGTCAGTTAAGCATCTGACTTCGGCTCAGGTCATGATCTCAGGATTTGTGAGTTTGAGCCTCACACCAGGCTCTGTGCTGACAGCTCAAAACCTGAAGCCTGCTTCAGATTCTGTCTCCCTCTCTCTTTGCCCTTTCCCCACTTGCACTCTGTCTCTGTCTCAGAAATAAATAAATGTTAAAAAAAATTTAAATATGGTATCTTTCATGTATCTGCAATACTTTTATAATTTAATAATTTAGGATGTCAAGATAAGACAATATGTAAATATTTTTTAAAAAAATTTTTTAATGTTTATTTATTTGTGAGAGAGAGAGACAGAGTGTGAGCGGGGGAGGGGCAGAGAGAGAGGGAGACACAGAATCGGAAGCAGGCTCCAGGCTCTGTCAGCACAGAGCCCGATGCGGGGCTCGAACTCATGAACCATGGGATCATGACCTGAGGCAAAGTCAGACGCTTAACCGACTGAGCCACCCAGGTGCCCCTAGAATATGTAAGTATTTTTAAAGTATATTTATTCATTTTAGAGCTATAACATACAACCATATATTCTGAATCTTATTTAAATTATAATGACAAATGGAAAACAGCTGTATTAAGAGATAAACTGAGGGGCGCCTGGATGGCTCAGTCGGTTAAGCATCCAAACCTCCAACTAAGCATCCAACGGCTCAGGTCATGATCTCATAGTGACTTCAAGCCCTGCATTGGGCTCTGTGCTGACAGCTCAGAGCCTGGCGCCTGCTTCAGATTCTGTACCTCCCTCTCTCTCTCTGTCCCTCCCCTCCTCACGCTCTGTCCCTCTCTCTCTCCAAAATAAATAGACATTTAAAAAATTTTTTTTAAAAAGTATACTTAAAATTAAAAAGATAAACTGAAATCCAAAATAATTATCAGAAGTATCTGAATCTGCCTTTAACTGACATTTACACTTATCTTCTAGCAAGTTAGAGGCTAATAGTTTACGTTTAAAAATGTACACAGACTGGGTCACCTGGGTGGCTCAGTCGTTGAGCGTCCAACTTTGGCTCAGGTCATGATCTCACAGTTCATGAGTCTGAGCCCCGCACTGGGCTCTGTGCTGACAGCTCAGAGCCTGGAGGTGCTTCGGATTCTGTGTCTCCCTCTCTCTCTGCCCCTACCCCACTCATTCTCTCTCATTCTCTCTCTCTCTCTCTCATAAACATTTTTAAAAAATGTACACAGGCTTTACTGAAGACCCTAAACTACAACAACTGTAAAAAAAAGACCAGAGAACCCAAAGATTTTTAAATAGGTTTTAAAAACATTTTTATTGTAGTAAAATATACATTTAAAAACAGATTTTTGAAGAAAGGGAGATGTGCCAGTTACTTACTTGTCTCTCAAACCCAAGCCCACCCTTCTATATAAGGTGCTCTTTGATGCCAGGCTAAAGTCTGGAAAGTGCAACTCCCAGACCCCCTTGCTGGTTGGCTCTGACCATGTTCTGCCAATAGTGTTGGTGGGAGACTGGAAGGTGGGAAGAGAAGGAATTCTGTTTCCAATTCCTTCCAGGATCCTTACAGCAGCAGTACCACCAGATACACGTGCATGCCATGCAATTTTCAGTACTCTTAATATCAAGCCTGGATCACTCCTTTGCTCAACTGAACACCAATTGTATGAGAGCCCTTGATGGTTCCAGGATTTGCCACTTGGTGCTCCCCCCGAAATCACAATACCAGCCACATAGTACCCCAAGCCCTGAATCCCAGTTCTGAGAACCAAACACCTCCTGGTACTCCTGCACTGAGTTCTAGAATACTGCCTTTCACCGTTCATTACCCCAACCCTATGGGTAGTGGTTGTTTCCTGCAGTTAGCAATCTCTGAGTCACTTGAGCATGCCATTTTTGCTCTTCCAGCCTTCTAACACATATACCTACCAGTTCCCTGTACTAAATTTCTTCTGATATCTAGTCTAGTCCTCGCTAGACTCTATCAAACTAGAAAAATTCCATTAAAAATTATCTTTAGTCTAAGACACAGCATTTTCTTCTAATTACCTTCAACACTTGGTTGTTTAAGTGCTGAGATCGGTAAAGTTGTAGGTGAAGGTATACTGGATGTTTGACTCTCCTGAAGAGGCTGGATGTTGGCACATTCATCAGAATGATTAGATTGAAGATTAGAACCAGTTGGACTCATCATCCTTTCGAATGCCTGAGCTATAAAGGGGAAAAATATTAAAATATTTTTGAACTTCAAAGTAAATTATGATAAATTATCTATTTTTTCAAGTTGTGAGGAGAAAGAACTCAATGGCTAAGCAAGAAAAAGAAGTGGCACTTGGCAAAGACAATGACCTTACTCCAGCTGGCAGCACCCTACTTCACTATAAGTTACCAATTGTCTCAATATTCTATTTAGCATATGTTTGATATCTACTAAAGGAAATAACTGCTATTTAATATGACTGTCTTGGTTTTTGTCCTTGTTACCCCTACAGTCTGTTTTTGACACAGTTCAGTGTGATTCTTTTAAGACATAAATCCTATCACATCATTCCTGTTTAAAATACTTTAATTGGTTCCCAACTGGAGTGAAAATCCCAGTTGTTACAGTGGCTCAGAAGACCCTACACAGTCTACATCCCTACCTCCTCTGTCTTCCCATTTAGCTCTCTGACCTCATCTCTCACTACGATCCCACTTGCTCATTATGATCCAGCCACCAGGCCTCCTTGTTCTTCAACAAGTCAAATAAGCACTCTCCTAGCTTAGAGTCTTGGCTCTTATTCTCTCTGCCTGGAATGTTCTTCCACAAATACTCACTTTATTCTCAGCTTTATTCTCTCACTTTAAGTCTCTGCTCTCATGTCATATCATAAAGCCTTATTCTGCCCAACATTAAAAAACACTACTTTTTGTTACCAATCCGGTACTATCCATCCCTCTTATAATCTTTTATTTTCATTGTTACCAATCCGGTACTATCCTTCCCTCTTATAATCTTTTATTTTCATTTAGGATATTATCGCCATCTGATATTCTCTTTCCTAACTATCCATCTCTCCCCACATTCCTAAGCTCCATGAGGTCATAAGTTCCATGAGAACAGGAAATATATTCTTTCACAGCTAGAGCTCCAAAATGCAAAATATTGCTTGAATGTTGGTGAATGACTTTTTATCCAAATAACATAGAACAGGCACTGAGAGCTCTCCCTTCAGCATTTCTCGAAACCAATCTGCTAGATATGTTGCCACTGCTACAGTCATCTTCCTCAAAGGCCACTGAATGACAGCACTCTCATGAATCAGCTTCCCCTCACCAAATAAAATCCAAACATCTTACTCTGAGTTTTGAGTAATGTCCAACTTGCCCCAAATCTACCTAATGGCACTCACATGCGGGCTTCCTTGAAACTTACACAGTCTCAGCACAGCTTCCTCATTATCCATAATCTCTATTTAAACTATCTTTTCTTCTTAATCCTTTATGGAATCTAACAACCTTCTTGAGCCATCTTTCTCATCTTATTTAATAACATTATTTTAAATGGTCACTTCTACCATCTTCAACCCTAAAGTTGATATTAAAATAACTTGTGTTTGTTTTCTTGTGGTGTATAGATTAATGTTAAATAGAACTGTGAGAATATATTCTAGAAGGTATCATACAGAATAAATAAAACAGATAACTAAATAACCAAATTCATTCCAAGATATTTTCTTTGAGAAACCAAAGCATGATCCCAAAATCCTACTGAGTCTCTTTAATGACTGCATCTTTTCTCCTGGTACCTTACAGTCAAAATGTTTGAATGTTCACCTAAAACTCTGACATGTCAACTCAAATAATGTTTCAAATATTAGTGGCTATTTTATTTTTTTTCAAGTAGGGAGAGAGAATTATGTGGGAGCCTGAATTCTATTCCTGAATTCTTTTTTTTTTTAATTTTTTTTTTTCAACGTTTATTTATTTTTGGGACAGAGAGAGACAGAGCATGAACGGGGGAGGGGCAGAGAGAGAGGGAGACACAGAATCGGAAGCAGGCTCCAGGCTCTGAGCCATCAGCCCAGAGCCTGACGCGGGGCTCGAACTCACGGACCGCGAGATCGTGACCTGGCTGAAGTCGGACGCTTAACCGACTGCGCCACCCAGGCGCCCCTCTATTCCTGAATTCTAGCAGGCTGTCTGGCCACCAGCACCAGCAGTCTTCTGGGGCTACTGAAACAGCATGGGAAAAAAACCAAAACAACTATAAAGTCTTAAACTAACCTCTTCATAAACAATGTTGGTAATATGGAAATATAAAAAGTTCACACTCTGTTATCTTCCAGAGCAAGGGCAACAACAGGGAGTAAAGTAGCTTACCTCAGGCTAATAGACTCCCATCAGAGCTTTTTGGAAAACTGATGAAAAATTTTATCTTCATTCAAAAGAGAAAAACAAATTATTATCAGGTATTTATTCTCCTGGCTAACAGGGGAAGCACTACCTGAGCTAAAAGCACAGGCCTGGTATTGAAAAGTCCCAAGTCATATTTGCTGGGAATTAAACTGTCAACAAATCTTTCAAAATGCCAAGAAGTACTCAAAAGAGCAAATGTGTATTTGAGGGAAAAAGCACAATACAACACACACACACACACACACACACACACACACACGCTGTGAGAACACAAGTAAGACTACCAAGACTATTGCTGATAATGGTAGCTAAGCTAGGGAGCCAGAAACAATGGGAAATTCATACAAACAAAATTCTAAAATTGAGAAGGGAAAAAAATATGAGACAAAAATGTGCTAATACTGTGACAGTTCTATGAATTTATATATAAAATCATAAATATTACTACCTTATTTTTTATTCCCATCTTAGATTATAATTTTCTAAAGGGTGGGAACAATTATCTTGCCTTATGCTATTAGTGTGTAACACTAAATACTATTCAACAGTAACTATTCTATAAAAGTTTAGATTAAGATGATAAGGATGACAATGATGTTGACAAAACAAATAGGCAGATGAAATGCAGCATTTAGGGACTTGGTACCTGTTAAAAGTTAATGAACTGCCACTCCAGAAACTGCTTCCTTTCCGGATTGGTAGTATTAATTGTGAGAGTAGAACAAAAAGAAGAGAAACCAAGCCGTGGGATGGCCCACCTAAGCCAGATAAGTCAACACTAGGTCCTCGCCTTAAGAAAATAAAGAAGTTTTTCTTTGTCACAATCCAATTGTTTTTAAGATATATTCAATTACTGGAAGAAAATATGTCAAGTTAATACTCACCTTTACTTATAGACTCAAAGCAGACTACACATACTCTTGCTTCCTTTTCTAGATATTGCAGTTTACACTTCCTATTACAACAGACACCACAAAAGACCTATAAAGAATAAAATATCGAATTTGGTTTTGTGTCAAGCATGTTTATACCTACAAGAGGCAGGGAGAGAGGAGGTCCAAAATCTAATTAACCAAACACCATTTTTTTGATGATATAAATAATTTTTCTAATCACCATAATCATAGTTATTAATTATTTTTTATTTGTTTTACTTCAATGAGGTTTCTGCAACTTAAAATCATATCTCTGGAGTGGCTAAGTGGCTCAGTTGGTTAAGCATCGAATTCAGCTCATGTCATGATCTTGTGGTTCATGAGTTTGAGCCCCACATCAGGCTCTGGGCTGACAACTCAGAGCCTAGAGTCTGCTTTGCATTCTCTCTCTCTCTCTCTCTCTCTCTCTCTCTCTCTGCTCCTCCCCGGCTCTTGCTCTCTCACTCTCTCTCAAAAATAAATAAAACTTTAAAAAAATTTTTTTAAATAATAAAAAAATAAAAATAAAATTGTATCTCTCACAAGAGGAATTCCTTTAAGTCAATTCTGTTCATTGGAAAGGAACAAAATTTTTCTTTAATGAGTAACTTTACAATTTAAAGTTTTCTGTGGTCCTTTATTTACAACTTTTAAAGGTAGAATGTCATTTTTTTCTAAAAGAAAAGAGGGGTGATCTGAGACCAACCCAATACTGAAAATCAGTGCTGAATAAAAAATGCAATGTTGGGGTGCCTGGGTGGCTTAGTCGGTTGAGCATCCAACTTTTGATTTCAGCTCAGGTCACATTGGGGTCTGTGCTGAGCATGGAGCTGTATGGGGTTCTCTCTCTCTCTCTCTCTCTCTCTCCCTCTGCCCCGTCCCCTACTCACTCTCTTTCTCTTTAAAATAAATAAAATGAAAATAAATGAATATAAATAAAAAAATTGAAAGAATTAAATGTTATTTCTATAGGAAACCCTTAGAGTTTATAGTCAATGCAGTCAGAATGCAAACAACGCCAGCTTCAGCATTCTGAACCTTGTGGCAACCAATTTGTTTTTCTTTCTCCCAGTGTTTCCCTAGATAGACTCTCTAACACTAACTGCAAAATGGTCTTGAAATTAAGACTTCAAGGACCCAGGGGGATATAATGAATTTGGGACATCTCAAGTGTAAATGTTAGAGAGATAAAGACACATATTCTTTAGATTTCATAAAAACTAGTAATTAGTATTCCTTATTTCCCAGTATGTAATACTAATGACAAGGTGACATTTATTCATTCTCAAGCAATCTATAAAATGAAAGTGTTTTATTTATTTCCACGTAGGTGAAAAATAGTGATTTTAAACTAAAACTTTAAATCATCTATCAATCCGTTTTATAACATTAAATTTCATTTTAAATGTCTCAAAAGAATAGGAGCACCTCAGTCCGTTATGTGTCCGATTCTTGGTTTTAGCTCAGGTCATGATCTCCCAGTTTGTGGGATTGAGCCCCAAGTCGGGCTCTGTGCTGTCAGCACAGAGCCTGGTTGGGATTTTCTCTCTCTCCTCTCTCTCTGCCCCTCCACCCACTCACTCATACATGTGCACACACTCTCTCTCAAGATAAATAAATGTTAAAAAAAATAAATGTTTCAAAAGAATAAAAAACAAAGATTTTTATAACTTACTTTCCCACATGCTCGGCAGTGGTGTCGCCTTTTCGTAAAAGTAAATTTGACCTGGCAGTTCATACAGTTTGGAGCTTCTGAATCAGGAACCCAAGTAGGTTGTTTTAGGCCCAAAACCAGGCCTTCTTTGCAAGTGTTTACAGGTAGAGATTCTTCACTCACAGTTATAAAAGTGGATCCACCTTCAAAATTACTTTCTATATCAATGTAATTAGAGTTGAAGCTAACCTGAGGATCAGCTGTAGAATCAGTAGTACAAGTGGTTGGAACAATCGTATTTGTTGTGCTGGGTTCGCTTTCAGGGATATTTGGAACATCTGGCTTACCTGGTTCCTTTGAACTCCCTGGTCTTGATGGAATGCTAAACAATTGCTTAGGTCTAGCCCCTCCAACATGAACAGACTGACTATTAATATCAGAGACTGATAATTCATTCATAATCTCAGATTTATTGTTAGGTAACCCTTGTTCATTTGCAATTGTACTTTTTTCCCCTAAAGAAAGGCCACCATTTTCTGTTGTATTTTGTTTATCAACTGTTTCACAAATCACATTAATACCAAGACTTTCCCCAGTAGCTCCTGTTTCAGCATTGAAATATGTATTACTGACATTTCCATCATCTAGGCCTTTCACATCTATCTGATTCATTTCAGATTTTGAGTCATTCACATTTTCTTCAAAGGCTTTTATGTTACTAGTCTGAAGATACTGTTCAGTTAGAAAGGCATCAAGTTCAGCATCACTAATTAGTGTTCCACTTTTCATACCTTCATCAATATTAAAGTAATCTAAGTCTTGCCCATTGATATCAGTGCTTAAAAAAGGGAGACCTTCACAACCATCAGGAAACTCTGGGGCATCAGCACCAGAAAGCTCCAATTGAGATTCTGTAGCTGTAGAAGAATTTGTGTTACCAGGGTAATCCAAAGATTCAACTCTGATTACCATCTGGTTGGACTCTTCCTTTCTATCTCCCACCTTTTCAATTACGTTTTCACATTTTTCCTGTTTCAAATGATCAGTCTCCTTCAATGGTTCCCCACCCAGAATAACACTCTTCTGTATTTCTTCATGGACTGTCACTGTGTCTTGTATGTTATCTTTATGTTCATTCTGTGATAAACAATCACCATGTGCTTTACTTTCAATTAATGATCCACACAAAGACCCAGGTACTGGAAGACAGGTCAATGAGGAATAGATCTCTTCATCTGAAACCTGTAAAGCTGGAGAGGAATCTTGGATTGTATCTTGATTATCTTTAAGACCTATATTTCTTGAGTCTTCTTTTGCAGATTGTTTTACAAATACAGCAGTCCTATCTTCCTGAAAGGAAAAGTCAGGTAATTTGAAATTTTCATCTTTTGAATTTGAGTCATGTAAGTATAAATCTTCATTTTTTGGAACACTGCAGGGCACAGCACTTGTGCAGTCTCCTTCTTTTAAACATTCTGTGGCAGCTATGACTGCCACATCTACTTCATCTTCCACCAAACAGCTATCAGCTTTTAGTAATTCACATGGCTGGTTCTTGTGTTGTAGGTTGTCTTTGGTATCAAACATTTTAGAACTTTGTTGAGTCAAAGCACATGGCATGTTAAAACCATCAACAACTGGTTCTAACTGATTAGAGATCTTTTTATCCTTTAAATTCTCTTTTCCGCTGTAATTACATGAATCTGAAGGTGTTGTATCTACTTTCATACCCAACTCTTCAGCTCCATTAATTTCTCTATTTTGTAATTCAGAGTGGACATCATTCTGTTCTTCTCTGACAGTATTATTATCATGGTCTGTTGAAGAGGCATGAAGAGTTTCTGACACTGAAGATAAATCCAATCCAATCAAAGAATCTGCACTAGACTTAAAATCATCTGGCAATAATTGTTTAATATCTTCTTCACTATTTGTTACATGAACTAAGTTACCCATGTCACTTATCAGGTCACAGACAGGTTTACTACATCGTCCCATATACAGAGGCTGGATTTCATCTGAAGTGCCACTATCCACAGAAGAAAGCAGATCAAGTCCTGTTACATTTTTTTCATTTTGTATAGAAGTTAGTCCCTCAAGTGTTTTGTTCAGAGAAATCTGATTTGTTTCATAGCATGTTTCTGATGAGGCACAACAATTAATGCATTGTTGATCCTTTGGTAGTAGCGAGGAAGCCAACTCTGAAGAAACTGAACAGTGGTTAGAATCATATACATTTTGCACATCTCGGAGATAATCTTGTTCATCTAATTAAAAGAGAGATACAATGTTATTCAGGAGAGCCAAATTAAAATTATCACAAAGATGTTACATTTTCTAAGACTTCTAAACTGAACTTCTATTTAGACCAGAGGTAGACTACTTTCTTACAAACGGTAACAACCTCTAAAAAATTTTTTTAAGATTTTTTTATTTTTGAGTAGTCTCTATACCCAATGTGGGGCTCAAACCCTGAGATTAAGAGTCACACGCTCTGATTGAGCCAGCCAGGCGTTCCACCCCCCATTATTTTTATTTAAACTACTTAGGAGTTTTTACTATTCAATGCAAATGTCACAATGTGATAAAAGTTGCATTTGAAATAGGGGCGACTGAGTGGCTCTGTCAGTTAAGCATTGGACTTCAGCTTAGGTCATGATCTCACAGTTCATGAGTTCAAGCCCTACATCAGGCTCTGTGCTGACGGCTCGGAACCTGGAGCCTGCTTCGGATTCTGTGTCTTCCTTTCTCTCTGCCCCTCCCCCACTCATTCCTCTACACTTGCACGCTCTCTCTCAAAAGAAATAAGTAAACTTTAAAGAAACACACACACACACACACACACACACACACCCCAAAATAACTCAGCTGCACTATAAAAATCAGACTGAGGAAGAGCTGAAAAACAATTTAACTTCTTGGTTCTCTCTCCAGTTTCCTAGTCTTCATTCTAAAATGAGTAAAACAGGGGTGCCTGAGTGGCCCAGTGAGTTAAGTGTCTGACCTCAGCTCAGGTCATGATCTCAAAGTTCTTGTGTTCAAGCCCCGCATCAGCCTCCACACTGACAGTGCAAAGCCTGCTCTGGGTTCCTTCTCTCTCTCTCTCTCTCTGTCCCTCCCCTACTTGTGCTCTCTCTCTCAAACAAATAAACTCAAAAAAATGGGGTTGGTCTTTATAAAATATCATTATAAAAAAATAATAAAGTGAGTAAAACACTATCTCTCATAGTAATGAAATACCAATTCATGTAAAGTTTTCAAATTGCTTTCAGCTGGCTCATATGTTGATTTTAAAGGTCTTTTAAGTTAAATTTGTATCTGTAGAGAAAACTAGCTTCCTTACTTCTATTTCTGGCTATTGGTTCTATTCTGTATAAGAATAAACTAACATGTTATAATAAAACATGAACTCCTTACAGAATATAACCTTGTGACCAGAACTAAAACCAAATTTGCTAACAGTACTCTATATCTTAGATAACTGATGCACAGACATTTAGAAATTCCATTAGTAACAAAAATTAAAAACCAACACACCTGGATTCTGTTCAAAATCATCTAGGAGTCTGTCCAAATCACTGACTGCTGCTTTAAAATAACTGTCCATCCTACTTAAAGACTTATTCAGAATTTAATTCTCTATGCCTAGAAAATAAAAAGTCATGAGAGTTCATTTAATTCTCTAACATATAAATATTATGCCATCTACTGCATACCAAGAAACATAGTCGAGAAATAGACACAAATAAATTCCTTTGAGGAATCTACAATTTAGTTGAAGCAATTGCCTCTCTATATACAAAATGACAAGAAAACTCTAACAACATAACATACATATACTATTGTAAATTTTAAAACACTTATCTAAGTGACATGAGTTACTTAAGGTACATAATGAAAGAAGAATTCATAAGTAAATGCTAAAAATAGTTATAAGAACTTTATATCAAATAATATATACGATATGGTAATATAAAATATACCACTTACGAATAAAAATACTGCATATAAAAACTTATGGGATTCAGCAAAAGCAGTACTTCAAATACAGCTTTAGACCCTTATGTTAGAATAGGAGAAAGACTGAAGATTAGTAAGCTAAGAACAGGAGTTATAAAAATAGAAAATGAACTTATTAAGAGAAATATAAAAAAAACTAAAAGTTAGCTTTATGAATAAAGCAGATAAACCTCTGATCTATGTCAAGAACTTCTCCATATAAGTCTGGAGACACCTTAAAGAAATCTATCAGTGGCTAATGGGATAAAATTAAAAGGACACAGGAGCCTAGTTGAAGGGGTTCCTACTGTCTTAAATAGGACAACCAAACATCAAGTTAACTAAGCCTGCAAAGGATTGAACACAAATCAAATAGAAAAAAAACAAAGAGATCTTAATGATACTAAAAACAAAAACAAATACCACCACTCATTAGAGGATTGCCAGGGCATAAACCCATTGCTCTGAAAGGTGATACATTAAGGGAAAAGAGCCAATAACTTATCCTTCCCTCTATTAACAAAATGTACTTTAAGTAGTTGTTGAGGGAAAGTTCTTTAGGTAAGAATCTCAGGTAATAAATGCAGATGTATATTAAAATTTTTTAAATCATCTCTTGGCAATCCTTAATGCAAATAATAGACTAGGCAATGGCTATCAATGGATGTTAATTAAAGTGTTAGACGAAAGATTGGAGGAGAACTTTATAATGGTGGGAACAGGCAAACACATCTGACTTCCAGTGATCAATTTCACTATCAATAAATATGGAAGGGAGTGCCTGGGTGGCTCAGTCGGTTAAGCGTCTGACTTCAGCTCAGGTCATGATCTCGCAGTTCGTGAGTTTGAGCCCCGCGTCGGACTCTATGCTGACAGCTCAGAGCCTGGAGCCTGTTTCAGATTCTGTGTCTCCCTCTCTCTGCCCCTCCCCTGCTCGCACTCTGTCTCTGTTTCTCAAAAATAAATAAACATTAAAAAAATAAATAAGTGTGGAAGAACCAAACATTATGTGCCTCATGTGGAAGATACAGTATCCCATATAATGTATTCTTACCCAAAAAAACTGAACCTCAATCTAATCAAGCTTTTAGAACTAACCACGTATTTCCAGGAAATCCAAGCATAGAGAGACAAGTTAGATGATATCAAAACAAAGCAATCAACTAAATCCAGAAGGTGGAACACTCTACAGCAACGTTCCTCACACTGTCTTTGGTAAATGACCTTTTCTAAAAAAAATTTCCAATCTGTTCCAAACTGCTACTTTTGTAAAACATAATCAACAATATAAATTTTGCAATAATACATAACAAAAAGATATACATTATTAAGCACACCTGAACAGTTCTGTGGGGTGAAGAATAAAGTGGGAAATGAGGGATAAAAGACAAAAATGAGACAGTTTTTTACAAGAACCATTTATGGTAGTGCCATGAAATGAACACTTGAGGTCCAGAAAAAAATAAGGACACTTTAAAAATGAGTTAAAAAGCTTAGACACAGCTTAAGAGAAAAATGAATGAACTAGAAAACCTACCTGAAAAAACAACCTAAAAGGCAGCCCAGAAAGACAAGAGGGACATATGACAGGGTAAGAGACATGGATGGCAGAAGTCATCTATCATAGGAATGGAGACCTCTAAGGAAGATAGCATGAAACAAGGATGCTTAAAAAGATAATGGTAGGAATTTTTCTAGAATTGATGAAAAATACAACTCAACAGATACAGGTAACCCCTATACCAAGCAATTTCAATAAAGAGAAATGCACAGGTGGCCACTCTATAGTTAAACTTTTATACTCCAAAGGTAGAGGACCCTTCAGAAAAGGTCACCTTAAAAGAACAATAATTAGGGGCGCCTGGGTGGCTTGGTCAGTTAAGCGTCCAACTTCGGCTCAGGTCATGATCTCACCGTCCGTGAGTTCGAGCCCCGCGTCGGGCTCTGTGCTGACAGCTCAGAGCCTGGAGCCTGTTTCAGATTCTGTGTCTCCCTCTCTCTCTGCCCCTCCCCTGTTCATGCTCTGTCTCTGTCTCAAAAATAAATAAACGTTAAAAAAAAAAAGAACAATAATTAGGGGTGCCTGGGTGGCTCAGTCGGTTAAGCATCCAACTTCAGCTCAGGACATGATCTCATAGTCCATGGGTTTGAGCCCTGCGTCAGGCTCTGTGCTGACAACTCAGAGCCTGGAGCCTGCTTCGGATTCTGTGTCTCCCTCTCTCTCTGCCCCTCCCCTGCTCATGCTCTGTCTCTCTCTGTCTCAAAAATAAATAAAAACATTAAAAAAAAATTTTTAAAAAGAACAATTATTCTGGAAACAGGTAAACTTCAGAACAATTTTCAATAATAATGGCATGTCATCCTAATTTAACACAGCACATTACTTCTTTTATTTCCATTTTTAAATATTTTTAATATTTTATTTTATTTTTCAGAGAAAGAGAGAGAAAGGGAGGGAGGGAGGGAGGAGCAGACAGAATCCGAAACACACTCCAGGCTCCGAGTTGTCAGCAGACAGCCTGACGTGGGGCTCAAATGCATGAGCCACGAGATCATCACCTGGGCCAAAGTCAGATGCTTAACCAACTGGGCCACCCGGTCAACCCATTTTCCATTTTTAAATGGTGGTTATATCATACATATACAATAGTACACAAAAACATACACACCAAAACAAACAAAAGGAACTTGGAATAAGAGAAAAATGCAGGAAACAGAAGAAAACTTCAAAGAAACTAATATTCTCAGAAAAACAGCAATGCATATATGACACAGGAACAGGAAGCCATAAATAAGGAACATATGTCGGGGGGGGCAGGGAGCGATCATGAAAATTGATGGCAAAAATCTTAAAAATTCAAGTGAAGCTTGTTGGATGCAATTAAAGCAGTGCATAGAGAGGCATTTATAACTTAAGTGCATATGTTTAAAAAAAGATCTAAAAATCAATCATCTAAGCTTCCACCTTGGGAAACTAGAAAAAGGAGAGTAAGAAGAGCAAAACAAGCAGAAACAAAGATAACAAAGATTAGAACAGAAAACAATGAGATTAAAAGCAGGAAAGCAACAGAGAAATAGAAAAAAAAAATCACTGAAACCAACAACTCCTTTCTTTGAAAAAAAAAAAAATCAGTAAAACTGATAAATTAGGCTAATCAAGAAAAGAGAGAAGCACCTGGGTGCCTCAGTAGCTTGAGCATCCGACTCTTGATTTTGGCTCAGGTCATGGTCCCAGGGTCATGGGATCGAGCCCTACAACAGGCTTCATGCTGAGCATGGAGCCAGCTTAAGATTCTCTCTCTCTCCCTCTGCCCCTCTCCCCTGCTCACACATGCTCTCTCTGTCTCAAATTAAAAAAAGAAAAAAGAAAAAACAGACATTACAAGAAACACAAATTACCATAGAAAAAAAAGAGAGAGAAACACAAATTACCATATCAGAAATGAAAGAGAGAACAAAATTACTGATAATATGAACTTAAAGGAAAATGAGGAAATATGAACAACTCTATGCCTCCAAACTTGATAATTTAGATGAAATAAACCATTTCCTTGGAAGACACAAGCTACCAAACCTCAAAGAGAAACAGATAACCCAAACAGCCCTGTATCTATTAATGAAACTGAATCAATAATTAGTAACCTTCCACAAATCACCAGATCCAGATGGCTTCATTGGTGAATTTTACCAAATATTTAAGGAAGAAATAATACCAATTCTCCACAATCTCTTTCAGAAAAAAGGAAGCAGAGGGAATCCTTCCTAATTCATCTGATTAGACCAGTATTAATCTAATACCAAAACCAAATACAGACATTACAAGAAGAAAACTACACACCAATATTGCTCATGAACACAGACATAAAAATCCTCAACAAAATATTAGCAAGTAGAATCCAACAATGTATAAAAAAAATTAACACAACAACCAAGTGAAATTTATCCAGGTATGCAAGGCTGGTTCAACCTCTGAAAATATCACATTAACAGATTAAAGAATTATCATATAATCGTATCGATGGATGCAAAAAAAAAGCATTTGACAAAACTCAACACTTACTTATGATAAAAACCCTCAGCAAGTTATGAGCAGAGAGAAACTTCTTCAATTTGATGAAGAATAGCTACAAAATGCCTACAGCTAATATTATATACATTATGATGAGAAACTGGATGCTTTCCAATCAAAGATTGGGATCAAGGAAAGGATATCTTCTTTCACAACTCCTATTCAACACAGTACTGAAACTGCAGTAAGAAAGGAAATAAAAGATACACCATTTGGAAAGGAAGAACTACAACTGTCTTTATTTGCAATGACATGATTTTCAATGTAGAAAATCCCCAAAAACTGGCCCCCCCAAAATAGAGTAGTGAATATAGCAAGGATGTTGGATACAGGGTTAATATACAAAACTCAAATGCATTCCTATACATGAGCAAGGAACAACTGGAATTTGGAATTTTAAAAAATACCATTTACGATAGCACATCAAAAGAGTAAATACTTAGGTATAAATTTAACAAAATACATACTGGACCCATATGTGGAAAACTACAGAATACGAATGAAAAAAATCAAAGAAGACCTAATTAAATGAAGATATATTCCACATTCAAGGATAGGTACACTCCATATTGTTAAGGTGTCAGTTCCTCTCAACTTGATCTCTGGATTCAATGCAATCCCAATCAAGATCCCAGCAAGCTTTTTTGTAGGACTCAGGAAACTCAGAATTCTAAAGTGTATACAGAAAGGAAGAGGACCTAGAATAGCCAACATAACGCTGAAAAAGAAGAACAAATTTGGACAACTCACTCTAATTTTAAGACTCATAAAGCTATAATAATTAAAGCAATGTAGTACTGGCAAAAAAAAAAAAAAAAGACACATAAACCAGTGCAAAAGAATAGAGAGCCTGCGGAGTTCCTGGGTGGCTCAGTCGGTTGAGCATCTGACTTCAGCTCAGGTCATGATCTCATGGTTCATGGGCTTGAGCCCCACATTGGGTTCTGTGCTGACAGCCCAGAGCCTGGAGCCTGTTTCAGATTCTGTGTCTCCCTCTCTCTCTGCCCCTCCCCTGCTCACGCTTTGTTTCCATCTGTCTCAAAAATAAATAAACATTAAAAACAATAATAAAAAAATAAAAAATAAAAAGAATAGAGATCCTGGAAATAGACCCACACAAATAAATACAGTCAAATTATCTTTGACAAAGGCACAAAGGCAATTCAAAGGAGAAAGGCTAGTCTTTTCAACAAGTGGTGCTGAGAAAACTGGACATCCCAAAAATGGGACATCCCATGCCAAAAATACGAACCTAGATATGGACCTTACACCTTACACAGGAATGTACTTAAAAAAGGATAAAGAACTAAATGTAAAATATATTATAATATTTCTTGAAGAAAACATTACAGAAAAATCTACATAACCTTGGGTTTGGTTATGAGTTTGATTATGATCATAACAATAGCATGATCCATTAAAAAAATTGATGAAGTTAGACTTTAAAATTAAAAAAACATATGCTCTGAAAAAGACACAAGAGAATAAGAGGACAAGCCATATCCTGGGAGATAACATTTGCAAAACACATATCTGATAAAGGATTTGCATCTAAATCTCCAAAAAACTCCTAAAATTAAATAATTAGAAAACAAACAATCCAATTAAATGGGCAAAAGTTCCACAAAGAGACACCTCACCAAAGAAGACACACAGTTAGCAAATAAATATATGATAAAATGCTCAACGTCATTTGTCTTTAGGGACTACAGATTAAAACAAGGAGATACCATTTTACATCAATTACAATGGCTAAAATCCAAAAAACTGACAGTACCAAATGCTGCAAGGATGCTATTCAGCAGGAACTCTCATTTATTCCTGGTGGGAATACAAAATGGTACAGCCACTCTGAAAAATAGTTTGCCTCTTATAAAACTAAACATAGTCTTACCATATGATCCAGCAATCATACTATTAGGTATTTTACCCAATTGACTTAAAGATTTATGTCCACACAAGAATTTAGATGTAAAGTTTACAACAGCTTCTTTTACAACTGACAAAATTTAGAAGCATCCAAAATGACCTTCAGTAAATGAACAGATAAATAAACTTGTGATACATCCATGCAATGGAATAGTATTCAATGATACAAAGAAATAAGCTAACAAGCCACAAAACGACATGGGACGTACCTTAAATATGTATTGTATGTGAAAGAAGCCAGTCTTAAAAAGTCTACATACTGTATGATTCTAATTGACATTTTGGAAAAGGTAAAACTACAAAGAGAATAAACACATCAGTGATTGCTAGTAGTTTGGGTGGGGGGCAGTTGAACTTGAAAGTAAAGCACTGTGGATTTTTTAGGGTGGTGAAACTATTTTATATGATACTATAGTGGTGAATATAAGACATTAAGCATTTGTCAGTATCTACAGAACTTTATGACACAAAGAATAAACCTCAGTATTTCCAAATTTTTAAAAATTATTTAGAAGGTCAGGTGATTGGGTGCCTTGGTGGCTCAGTCAGTTAAGTGTCTAACTTCAGCTCAGGTCATGATCTCATGGTGCGTGGGTTCAAGTCCTGCATCAGGCTCTGTGCTGACAGCTCGGAGCCTGGAGCCTGCTTCAGATTCTGTGTCTCCCTCTCTCTGCCCCTCCCCACTCATGCTCTGTCTCTCTCTCTCTCAAAAATAAACAAACATTAAAAAAAAAATTTAAGGAGCGCTTGGGTGGCTCAGTTGGTTAAGCAGCGGACTTCAGCTCAGGTCATGATCTCACCGTTGGTGAGTTCGAGCCCCACATCAGGCTCTGTGCTGAGAGATCATAGCCTGGAGTCTGTTTCAGATTCTCTGTCTCTCTCTCTCTCTGCCCCTGCCTCCCACTCACGCTTTGTCTCTCTCTCCCCCTCAAAAATAAACATTAAAAAAAAATTTGGCGGTGGGGGGTGGTGCCTGGTTGGCTCAGTCAGTTGAGCATCCCACTTCAGCTCAGGTCATGATCTCAGTCCATGAGTTCAAACCCCTCACTAGGCTCTGTGCTGACAGTTCAGGGCCTGAAGCCTGCTTCAGATTCTGGGTCTCCCTCTCTCTGCCCCTCCCCCACTCACACCTCAGTCTCTCTCTCTCTCTCTCTCTCAAAAGTAAATAAACATTAAAAAAAATTTTTTTAAGTAGTGAAGGAATTCTGAATATAGAAATATTAAAAAACTAAAGCACAGGAACTAGAAGGCCTAGAAATAGTCTCTCATTAGGAAAAAAACCAGCATTTTTCTAAAAAATTATGGAATTCATTAAATGTTTACAGAGTATCTCTATGTATACCAGTGTACTACTAAGCATTATGTCATTTGAGGTGCCTACAAAGGTGCAAAAAAGGAAAGATAAATAATAATAGAATCCAATAATTTATAAAAGATATAATGCAAATACTGTACATGAAACCTTTTTTTTTTTTTTTAACGTTTATTTATTTTTGAGACAGAGAGAGACAGAGCATGACGGGGGAGGGTCAGAGAGGGAGACACAGAATCCGAAACAGGCTCCAGGCTCTGAGCTGTCAGCACAGAGCCCGACGCGGGGCTCGAACTCACGGACCGCGAGATCCTGACCTGGCTGAAGTCGGACGCTTAACCGACTGAGCCACCCAGGCGCCCCACGTAAATGAAACCTTTTAACATGACATTTGAAGCTGCACATAATTCCCATTTCAATCAACTAAGATGTACTTACTGTGCCAAAAATCTATGATGTACAGTAAAAAGACACAAATGGAATATAAGATATACTCCCTATTCTAAAGAAGTTTATTTGTGTGTACATATAGCAACCTGTCTTAGGTAATATCTTTTTTTTTAACTTTTTTTTAATGTTTATTTATTTTTGAGTCAGATAGAGACAGAGCACGAATGGGGTAGGGTCAGAGAGAGAGGGAAACACAGAATCAGAAGCAGGCTCCAGGCTCTGAGCTGTCAGCATAGAGCCCGACGCGGGGCTCGAACTCACGGACGGTGAGATCATGACCTGAGCCGAAGTCGGATGCTTAACCGACTGAGCCACCCAGGCGCCCCTGTTTTAGGTAATATCTTTACTTACCTGACCATTTATATACTCCCAGATTTACAATAAAATGTTTACAATATTTCCTTTACAAAAATGGTTTTTAAAAATCTCTTCATGATTTAAAAAAAATTGGCAACAACATGGAAAATTAATCAGAAAACCAACAAAACCAATAGTAAGGAGACTCCTAAATGGTTAAGATGAGACATGATGAGGGCCTGAACTGACATAATGCAGAGCAGATGGAAAAGGGATCAATAGAAAAGTGACTAAAGAATGGGAAATTCTGGAGAGTGAAACAAGGGAGAAAGCTAGGATTACTGCCAGGTTTCCATCATGGGTGACTGAGCAGACAGTGGTACCACTGACTATGACAGGCAATACAAAGAAGAGCAGGACTAAGGGAAAAAATAAGTTCACGTTTGGACTGTTGTTTGAAGTACCTTGAGAACATCCTGGGGGAGATGTCCAATAGGCAGTTGAATATAAGGATCTGGAATGCAGGAGAGAAGTCTGAGATAGATAAAAGATTTGGGAACTGGCAGCACATAACTGTTAATGGATGAGATCACCTAGGAAGAGAATATAGAAGAGGACAGGAGCCTGACATCAGATAACTACAGATCACAATTAGTGTTTCTAAAGCCACTCTGGATAAAACTTTGCCCAGAGTTATATGCACTTTGATAGGAAAATATCCAGTATAGAGTACTAAATGACTAAAAATCAAATAGCAAAATGTCATGTACAGTACAAACCCATTTTTACAAGTTGTTAAAAAAAAAAAAAAGTATTAGCAAAGGCATAGGAAAAAAATATAGAGAGGCAAATACCAAACTGGTAATAATGGTATCTGTGATAATGCATGCCTTTCACATCTACATTATGTAATTCTATAGATAATGCATAATACATATCTGTATTTTACTTTTTGTTTGCAAAAATGTACTACTTTTGTAAATAACAAAAAAGATAATTTTCTTCCTTTCCTAGAAACTTATAGTGCATATCCTTACAATACAAAATAGATAATAAAGGGGTGCCTGGGTAGTTCAGTTAGTTAAGTATCCAACTTCAGCTCAGGTCATGATCTTGCAGTTCATGAGGTCAAGCCCTGCATCCGGCTCTGTGCCCTGGAGCCTGCTTCGGTTTCTGTGTCTTCCTCTGTCTCTGCCCCTTCCCTGTTCGTGCTCTCTCTCTCAAAACTAAATAAACATTTTTAAAAATTAAAAAAGAAAAAGATAATAAAAATCTGGTAGGGGGCGGGGCACGTGGGTGGTTCAGTCAGTTGAGGGTCCAACTTCAGCTCAGGTCATTATCTCACACACAGTTTGTGAATTGGGAGCCCCACATCGGGCATGCTGCTATCAGCCTGTCAGAGCAGAGCCTGCTTCAGATCCTCTGTCCCTCGCTCTCTGCCCCTCCCCCACTTGCGCTCTCTGAAAAAATAAATAAATATATTTCTAAAAATCTTTTAGGGGGCATGTGGTGGCTCCATCAGTTGAGCATCAACTCTTGATTTTGGCTCAGACCATGATATCAAAGTTCATGGGTTCAAGTCCCTGGTCAGGCTCACACTGACAGTGCAGAGCCTGCTTGGGATTCTCTCTCCCTCTCTTTCTGCTCTTCCCCAGCTCTCTCTCTCAAAATAAATAAACTTTTTAAAAAACCCTTTAGAAAACAACACATTGACACTGGATTATAAATGGGCAAATAATATGAACTAGTAAGATTATGAAAAAACATTCAAAGCACAATCTGTACTATCAAAATAATCTGAATTATAACATATATCATTTGTTGGCTACTAAATCAGAACACAATTTTTTCTTAGTGATCTCTACACCCAACATGAGGCTCCAACTCACGACCCCAAGATCCAGAGCCTCATAATTGCTTTTAATAATATAAGGGATCAGGGGTGCCTGGGTGGTTCAGTTGGTTAAGCATCCCTCTCTTGATTTCAGCTTAGGTCATGCTCTTGCAGTTCGTGAGTCTCAGCCCTGTGTCAGGCTCTGTGCTAATGGTGCAGAGCTTGCTTGGGATTCTTCCTCTCCCTTTCTCTCTCTCTCTCTCTGCCCTTCCACCATGCTTGCTCACACCCTCTCTCTCTAAAAAAAATAAACTTAAAAAACGTATTAAAATAATAATAATGATAAAAGTGTTGGTAAGGGTGTGACAAAACAAGCATCTCCAATACCAATGACAAGAAGTAAACCAGAATACCCTCTCAGAAAAACAATGTGATAATATGTATCAATAGCCTCAAAAAGTTTCCTAACATTTGATGTAACAATTCTTTTTAAAAATTTAAAATAATCCAAAGCAACTGAAAGTATGCAAAGATATTCTACCAAATCATTAATTGAAACCATCTAAACACCAACATTAGAAAATTATGCAGGCATCAAAAGTAATTCTACTTCTAGAAAAACATTAGCACTTGTGTGCAGGAACACATCACAAAGAAATTTGAATGCTGCAATGTTTGTAATAGTGCAAAATTTCAAAGAACCTAACAGCTCATCAACATAAGAATAGTCAAATCACCTTTCTCAAACTGGTCTAAGGACCCCTGGAAGACTCTAGAACTTTCCAGGGGATCTGTGAGGTCCTTCCTTTTCCAAACACCTATCTATGCAAGTCTGGACTTTCTTAATATGCTTTAGTGTACAAGATAGCACATAAGAGTGAAGAGACAAGCAAATCTGAGAATCCAGCTGTCTTCTATAAAGCCAGACATTAGTGATCTACAAAAATATAAAACAATGCCACCCTTCCCACTACATTTTTTAAGAAAAATATATTTTTCGGGGCGCCTGGGTGGCACAGTCGGTTAAGCATCCGACTTCAGCCAGGTCACGATCTCGCGGTCCGTGAGTTCGAGCCCCGCGTCAGGCTCTGGGCTGATGGCTCAGAGCCTGGAGCCTGTTTCCGATTCTGTGTCTCCCTCTCTCTCTGCCCCTCCCCCGTTCATGCTCTGTCTCTCTCTGTCCCAAAAATAAATAAACATTGAAAAAAATATATATATTTTTTTTTCAAAAATACTCTTTAATTCAATATATAAAGGGTTTTTAATGCACAATTTTTAAATATTTTCTGAATTTTAATTTCTAAAATAGCAAAATACTGCATTCAAGAACAAAAAATCTTTTAGTTCTCAGTCACCTTTAAGTTTGTAAAGGGATCCTGAAACCCACTGGGTTAAAAAAACTGTGATACCATCATATTACCTAACATTACAATTTGGGTGATAATTAAATGGGAACTGAGCTTTAACTGCAATATTCCAAAAGACAGTTCACTCATGTATTACTTGTGTAATCAAACATCATAAAGATACTCATGAAGCTTTTTAAAAACTGGAGGAAATACTTAAAAAATTTTAAGCAAAAAAAAAGCAGGCAATCCAACTGTATATAACATCTCATCATCTTAATTAAGAAAATGCCATGAGAAAAAACCCTGGGAGATTAAAAGTCAAAATATTAACTGCGGTTGATTCACTTTAAATGGCTGAATTATGGCTTATTTTTTCTTAATCTTTATTATATTTAAGATTTTTTGTGACACTATGTGCAGTTTAACATCCATGGGAGAAAAAAAGGGGAGAAAGTGGGTGAAAAATTACAGTTTTACTGGATCAAACCATTGCACTCTTGCCAATTCAGAAGGAACAAGTTCTAATAAATTAAGGAACCTAATTCAACCAACAAATTGCCTTATTTTGTTAAATGAAAAAGATGAATTTATCAAATATATGGGATGGTTTCCACACGAGTCAAGCTAGTAAGAACACTCAGTCTGGAACAATTTGTAATCACGGTAGAACAAGTAAGTTAATAGTTTCAAAGTTAGGCCATCTTTTAGGATTTTTCAGAGGTACCAAAGAAAAGGTAGAGGAAAGGAACACTACCGCATCCTTCAGATCTAAAATGATGAGAAAATGCATCGGTGCGAGAATGGGGTTTGCGAAAGAGCACAGGCGGCGATGACAGATTCTTCTGCTGGAGTCCTCCTAGCGCACAGGCTACCTCTCCGCGGGAACCAGTCCCCTCTAGCAGGCACAGCCCCTCCCATGGTGGGCCAGGCAGCCCCGGGGGCACTTCTCCCAGCCCCCGCCGCGGCCCCCCGGGCCGCTCCCACCGCAGCCCCGAGCACTCCGGACGGCCCGGGTGGGTGGGACCCGGCAAAAAGCTGCCGAGATTGCCCTCCCTGCCTGGTCCAGCCGGCAGGCTCTACCGAAGGGACACGAGGTTTGAGGGTCGTGATTCCCTGGCCAACTCAAGGAGCTGGGAAAGAGAACAAGTCGGGGGCCTAGACTCGACCCTTGGAGGAAAAGGAGGGCCAGACCCAGCACTCAGGTCGGCCGATCCAAAGGCCACCCCGCCCCCTCCGTGAGTGCAGCAGGGGTGAGGGGAGGGCCAAGAGGCCAGTTACTGGGGGGCTCTTACCTCCCCCACAACCCTGAGGAGCTCTCTGAGGACTCGATGCGACGAGGCGCAGAGGAGTGAAGAGCGACCCCGGCCGGGAGTCCCGGGGGTGAGCTACGTCGGCTCAGGGTTTGTTTTCCCCCGGACCTGTTTGGGGGGGGAGGGGGTGGGCGGGGAGGAGCAGACAGCGCAGGCGCAGAAGACGTTTTCCGTCGACACACACACACGCACGCACACACACACTCCCTTCTTCCGAGTCCGCGCGCACACGCACGCACGCACGCACACGCGCGCACACACACACACACACACACATACACACTCCCTCCCTCCGAGTCCGCGGCCTCCGCCAAGTCCCGAGGCGCCTGCGCGAGGCTCTGCGGGGTCTGCCGAAGGTGCCGGGATTCTTACCGGAAGTGCCTGAGAAGGTTGTGCGGTGATGAGGCAGCTTGAAGACCCGCATTAAACGGGGACTGAGTTTCCCCCTAGACGCCTGGGAGCCGGAATCGGGAGGCCACCTGCGTCAGTGTCCGGCTTCCTTTGCCCTTGGTTGACCTATACTCAGCTTCCCCCGCCCCCACCCTACAGCCTCCGCGGAGCCGGCGCGGCGCACCGGCCTGTACTGGACACGCCCGCCTACCAGGCAGCGAACCAGTCCTGCTCCCCGCTCCGCTGTCCTCCCGGAAAGCCTTTTTACTTAACGCTGGTGTTGCCCACTCCCGTTTTTCTCTCGGCGGCAACAGAAAAGCTCCCACCTATCCCCCAGCTTCAAGCCCTCCAGCTGACTGCCTGCTCCCAAGGCTGCTGGCCTTCCCTCTCATTGCTTTAGTTCTGCTTTTCTAACAGTGACCACGAGAACAGCTGCCTCCCCGCGTCTAAGAACAAAAGCTAACCAACTGGAGAAATAAATGCTCCTCATGTGATGTATGTTTGTGCTTGTTGAGCTTTACTATTTTTACCACAAGTTTCCTATAAATTTAAGTAAGGGAAAAGGCGATCATGGGTATGGGGAGAAGAATCCCATCTGTTGCCAAAAAGTTTTACCGGTAATTCATACTGGTCTTTCAAAAATTTCAAGAGTTGTATGTAGTACGTTAGGGGTATTTCAGTCAGATGTGATTTATGGTGAAAGATTTGAGAATCGGTTCAAATTCTAAATCTGCAGTTTGCAACAAACAATAGGTTGTGCTCTTTCAAAAGTACTAAATCTCTATTTTCTTTGTCTGATTTTACTAAACCTGAAATGAAATTGTGTTGTTTTAGTCCAACAGTAAAACTTTTTTTGATACTTGATAATTTTGATAATTTATTGAGCATCAACCATGTGACAAACGTTGCATTAAATGCTTTGCTTACATTATCTCACTTAATCCCAAGTAGTTCTACAAAGTACTGTATGCATATTTCTCTACTATGCGTTAAATGTTGTTTACAGATAAAAGGGTCATTGCCCTTATGGAACCACCATCTAATAGCAGAGACTCGTGGATACAAGTGTTTGGGATAGAAATATTTATATAGAAATATTCATATAGTATAACATATCTATATATCTATATCTATATATCTATATCTGTATCCATATCTATATAGTGTGAGGACAAAGAATAGAAATAGAAACACTAAGACCTTACAGATAAATAGGAGAACTATATACATGAATGGTCAATTCACAAAATAAATTCATAAGTGCCTAGTACATGTTTTACTAATATTCAAACTCATTAATAATGAAATGAAGACAAATGAGATATTATTTCCAGTGGATCTAAGTAGCCAATTTGTTTAAAATGCGAATTAACTCCATTGGTGAGGAGGGTAGAGTGAAATGAACACTCATCCTGTTGGGGACCTAAATTAGGACAAAGATTTTGGAAAGTTATTTGTCAAATCATAACAAGAAATTTTCGCATGACCTAAATTAATAATCTCCTTTCTGGAAATTATGAGATATTCCAGAATACAAACATTTATATGAAATAACAATAAGGAAAGTGAAAAAGCTCCCCAAACTGGAATACCTTTCTCATACAAATGCAGTTGTACTTTGTATCACATTTATTTGTTTATGGGCATTTCCTCTGTGTGGTTCGTTATACTTGATTTGGAGTTGTAAGGATTACAAAGATGGGGAATTCATGAAATTTGCCCTAAGAAGTTCACAACCCACTGTGTCATTCTTTTACTTACAAACATTAATAGTTGAGAGGTTGCTGCAATATCATAAAATAACAAGATGTTTGTGGAGCCTGTCAATTAAATTTCCTATGATTTCCTTTGCTGATAGAAATGAAGAAATCTGCACATTGAATGCAATGTCAAATAAAATATTAATGAAAAAGAGACCTTGCAAAGTTTGAGTAATAATTATTGAAAAACTCCCATGTATTATTTAACCTCTAAAGATCCCAATTTATTACTAAATAGTTATGACTTGAGGAAATCGTCCCAATTGTAACATATGTGGCCAACTTATTCTTTAGACTTGAACTAGTTCTTACTTGGACCATAAACAGTTTTCATTATTTTGAAGGTTGTCAGAATCTTGATTATCTTAAGAGGCTTAAATTCCACAGTAACATGAACTTGCAAAGCTGTTCCCTTTTCATTAGTAGTCTGGGTGGAGAAAATACCAGAAGCAAATGAAGATAACAATTACAATTATTCATTTGTTTCATGGCTGGTGTTATACTAACAAGCAATTTTAGAACTAGGATTTCATTGCTCCCAAACACAGAAAGTGACATGGAACTGTTAATCATTAGTATTTAATGCTATCTCACCATGTTAGAACACCCATGTTACAAGGAAAAGAGCTAATTTTGTTTTGAATTATCTACTTTAGGGCCACTTAGATCAGCTACCTGAAGCAATGTCACTAATGAAGAAATGGCTATAGTTTTGGTGACCATGAGAACTAATTTTTAAAATGCATAGAAAAAATTTGGAAGGAAATCCACTAAAATATTAATTGTGATTATCTTTGGAAGGTGAAATTATGGGTGATTTCCCTCTTTCTAGTTTTTTATGTTTTCTAAGTGTTTTACAATGAGAATGTATTGCTTTAATAATCCAAAAGGAAAATAGAACACTTTTAAGAAGTATTGCTAAATTCATAATTGAGTCAACCAGTTATTTTACAGTCCTTATGCAATCAATACATTGCATACTGCATACAATATATTGCATGACTATGGTCATTAACAGTGAAATAACCCAAAAGGATGGATAAGCACTTCTGTCTGGAGACTGTCTTAGGGGTGGCAACAAGGTACAGTTATTTGCAGGGCTCATATAATACAGCTTCAACACAATGACCAGGTGCTCTTAGCAAGGAAGTCAGAATTCTTTGCCAAATAATTCCAATTCTCTCTTCTGGCCATACGATGGCATTGTACTTCCGGGCCCCCTTGTGGTTGAATAGGGCCGTGTGACTGGTTCAGACAAGTGAACTATGAGAAGTAACACGTGTCTTTGCACACTGGATTTTTTTTACTCACCAATGTAAGATATTCCAGAGCCTGCTGTCCCTCGGGCACAGCAACAGGCAAGACCTGATACTGTGGCTACTCTATCAGTCTGAGTGCTTGAGAGATTCCAGTGAACAGAACACTTCTAGAATAAGAAATAGACTTTGTAGTTATACACCACTGAGATTTTGGGGGTGATTTGTTACTGCAGCATAGCTTAGCCTGACATGGTAAATAAACTTTGCTTAAGCCTCACATTTGGAGGTGGCTATTCTGAATGATATGCTGCGTGCCTCAGTGAGCCTATCTGTGGCAGCATTGCTTCCTAAAGTGTTTTTCCTTCACACCTGAATTACTCAGTACTCATAATTATTATGATATGCCAGGTAAATACATTTCATTGTAAATGAATACTTACCTCTATTTCTTCTCAGAGTAACAGTGAAATTTTTTTTGCTTTTAATTTTTTTTATTATGGAAAATGTCAATCACTGTAAAAGTAGAATAGTACAATAACCCTCTCAGCTTCAGTATCAACAACTCATGGTCACATCTTATTTCGTAAGATGTACATTCACCCACCCTATCCTTCCCCCCACAGCTGGATAATTTGGAGGCAAACTCATTTATCATATCTTTTCATCTCTAAATTTTTCTGCCTGTGTATTTAAAAGATGAGTACTTTACAAAGTAGAAATAATAATGCAATGAATTCCCTCATATCCAATACCACCATCTAACTTCAATGTGGACAAACTTGTTTCATGTATACCTTCACCCATGCATATTATTTTGAAGCATATATAATATGTCATATCATTTCATCCATAAATATTTCAATATGTATTTCTACAATAAAATTGCTCTTTGCGAAAACATAATAATATTATTTTCACACCTGAGGATTTAACAATAATTCTCTAATAATGCCAAATATTTAGGCACTGGTGTTCATATTTCTAATTATTTCATAAATTTTATAATTTTTAAATTGTGTGAATCAAAATCCAATTAAAGTCAACATTTTGAGATTGATTTCTAATAATGTTCTCTCTTTTTTGTTCCTTGCACCTTATTTTTTGAAAAAAACCATGTCTTTTGGCCTGTGGAATTATCAGGATTTGGACTTTGTCTTTCCCCACAGTATCTTTTAACATGTTCCTCTTGCCTGTGTGTTTCTTGTAAGCTCATAGCTACATCTGGAAGTTTGGTTTGGTACAGGTTTAATTTTTTCACAATGCCTCCCATAAGTGGTGTTATATACTTCCAACAGATACATAATATCTTATTGGCCTCTTTCCATGATGTTCGCAACCATGGATAGTCACCACTTGGAATCACTCTTTCATTTGGGTTTGCAAAAGGGTGACATCCTATTTTTTCTTTTTTATTCATTATTGGAACTAAATTCCAATAGATAAAAATTCCCTCAACAGCTATTTAGTTTTCCCAGAATATAGTTCATATAGAAAGGAAAGTTAAATATTTGACCTTTTACTTTACTGTTTTCAGACAAATGAGTTGCCTCCCTTGTATCCTCTAAAGGAGACTAATGGTGGGGGGAGGGGGTTAATATATGTAAGTTAAATATATGTATATGTATGTATATGTGTATGTATGATACTACACCAGTTCTCTAGATTTTTTGTGTAAACAAACTTAAGCATTTCACCATTGTTCATCCCAATATTTAACGCTATAATGAACACATGTCATACTTATTGCCTTAATCATAATACAAAAAAAATATTAAAATGGTCAAAGGAATCATAATTAAATTTAAATCAGATTAGGATTTTTTTTAATTCTAATGTTAGATTTCTACTTTTTTTCTATTAAGTCAAAAAACAAATCAATAAGAAAAGATTTTTAAAACTATTAGTTGCTTTTATATAAATAAGGATAGTCACATCTGAATTCATCTGCAAAAATTTTGAAGACATAAGCATATCATATTAGTACACACACTAATTTTATATTTAGAAACTGGCATAAGGAAACTCACCAGAGCTAAAATGTGTTCAGATTGAATTAACAATTTCAGGCAATCGAAAGAGAGAAGAAACAACTGTTGATGATCCAATTCCACTACCACTTAGCATGTAAACTGGAGACAGAAAGAGAACTGAAATTCAAATCAGAGAAGTGAAATTAATTATTCTCCTTGTCAGTTGCTTGAATAATATTTTTTTGAGAATAAGCTCAAAAGAAATGTTAATGTGCTTTCTGAGTTACATAAATTTAATCCTGTGCCATAATTAGGAGAAAAATTGAACTAGGGTTATCATCTTCTCTATGTACATTTGAGAAAAGAGATCACATTTGCAAACATTGGGAAAACTCAAGCTTTCTTCAGCGGGAAATAAGACAAGTAACCCACCACTGGGTGGCAGAGACCACGTCCTGAGGGCCTGTAGTGACCCTCTCAGAATATGGCAATGAGAAGCACACCCTGAAGTCAGTGGGAAATTTCCTGTGAGATGCATCTCTGAGCCTGCCTGACATTTCATGCCTAAGAGTCAGGCTCCAGGGCTGTATAGCAGCATCTTGCAAGCAAGAGAGCAATGGCAAAGAGGGCTAAGCAATGGAGAACCGAGAATAGCACAACCACACTGTTTTGACAATACTGAAGTCCAGGATTAGTGCAGGACCTCCCCAAAACAGGAAAGGGAGTTTCAAAAATGATTGGTTGAATTTTCCCTCCAACCTCAGAACAGATTACATTTTATTTAAGAAATATGGGAATGTGATATTTCTTTTATCCTGGCGTTGTAGAATAAAATTCATGCCCATTGTATGTAATTTTATAATAGTGATTCCTTGATAAAAAAAAAAAAAAGCACATAAATGGAACAGAAATCCTGTCCTTTATGATGAGAGATAACGATGTTTCTGTCAGGCTTTTTTTTTTTTTTTTTTTTTTTTTTTTGGTAACAGATTGAGTAGTTAGTTCAAAAGTGAATTTTTTATATAAAATTTCTTTGACTTCTTCAAATCAAGAAAAAGAAATAGTAATAACCAGAAGAATCTTTTCTGCATACTTTGCAATGTGCCTTACTATTTAAAAAAAAAACAAAACAATGCAGGGGTGCCTGGGTGGCTCAGTCAGTTAGGCTTGCGTCTTTGGTTCAGGTCGTGATCTCGCAGTTCATGGGTTTGAGCCCTGCATCTGGCTCTGTGCTGACAGCTCAGAGCCAGGAGCCTACTTTGGATTCTGTGTTTCCCTCTCTGTCTGCCCCTCCCCCACTTGCTCTCTGTCTCTCTCGCCCTCTCTCTCTCTCAAAAATAAATAAACATTAAAAAAGTTTTTTGTAAACAGTAGAATTATGGACTCAGACTTACAACACAAATTAAACTCTATGCATATATATATATATATGTATATATATACATACATACATATAATGTGTGTGTATATATATATAGTTAAGCAGATTAGAGATATATATGTACAGTTAAACAGGTTAAAATATATATACACAGTTAAATAGGTTTTAACAAAGTATGAAAGTATGCATTAAATAGGAAAAGGGAATCATCATCTGCCTCATTTTTCCTCTTGAAGTAAGGTTTTGCAAAATTGTCTGCTGTGATTGACCAGTGATATACAAGGAGACTGGATAATATAGGACCACATTTCCTCATGTGGGATTTCTCTCTGTTACAGTCATTTCCATGCCCATTTCCTTCTTAACATCAAGGACTCCTGGACAGGATGCCTGGTCTCAAATAAACACTATTATTTCTCCCAAATAGAATCTTCTTCAATGACTCCTATTTTCATCTCAATGATGGTTTGTCATTTCTGTTACAGTCTGGGCTTTTCTTGCTGTCCTTCTATATATAGTTAGATTTAGAGTTGACTAAGGATGTTAGTAGCCTTCAAAATATCAGAGGCTTGAACTAGATGCTTATTTTTCTTTTGCTTTAACATCCAGATACAAGTAGTGTAGGAATGCCATGGAACTCTCTTCTGTGAAGTGAGTGCAGACTTTGGATTCTTCTAGTTTTTTACTCTATCATCTGAGGCCTCTATCCTGATGGTCCAAGATGGCTCTTTAGCTCCAGGAAGAAGAAGGAAAAAGACACAGTGGGTCAAAAGGCATGTAAGACATTTCTTAAGGAAGGGTCTCTGAAGCTGTTACAGGATACTGTTATTTGTATCCATTGATTAGAACTTACTCTCCTGGCCACATACAATTGCAAGGAAGAATGGGGAATTGTCTTCATTTTGGGAGCCCTGTGCCCGGCTGGAAATTCTAATGGAAGAATGGATATTGGGAGGAAATAGCAATTTCTGCTACCCTCTGTTTGAACCATGGTACCTTTGAGAACTCCCTTGTTGCAAGAACACAATAATATTTTATCAAGCAGCAAGGATCTGAGCAAGCTCTGCATGATTACTGTAACTCTAGAATAAAGGCTGACTTTTCAGTCATACTGGAGCACCCTATTGAGGATTACGTTGTCAGTGTTTAATCTTCACCTGCAAAGTCAAATACAAAACCTTCTCTCCACCCCTCCCTTTCTTTTCCTCATCACATCTTTAGGAATATCTGCTCTTGCTAACTCACTTCCTCACCTCCTTTGTTTATCTTCAACCTTCTTCAGAATGGATTCTCCCAAATTACTCCACTATTCTTGCTAAGGCCAAGAGTTAACCCATAAAACTAAATTAGTCAGCTGTTTTTCTGTCATCTTCCTTGGCTTCTCAGCATCGGGCAAAGCTGGCACTTCCTTTTTTGAAACCTCTTCCGTTGGATTCCACGACACAACATTCTTCCAGAGACTCCTTGTAAGTCTTCTTTGTGGAACTTCTCCTTGACCAGAACACAAAATGATGGATCTCCTAAGTCCAGTTCTAAGTTCTTCTGTTCTCTGCCATTACACATAGATGAATTCATCCACTGCAGGCTTCACTTATCATTGTGCATTGAGGATTCACTAAACTATGCTTATAGCTTGACCTTTATTCTGTTTTGCAATATCTCTTTTACTTTCAATGTCTGAGCAAGTAAGTGACTAATTTGTCTTTGATTAGCCAAAGCTGCTTCTTTATTATCCATCTGAATGCACAGAAATTTTTAAAAATGTATGAGCTTGTTAGTAAACCATAAACTCTATAGCCACATTAAGAGAAAAATATTATAACTAGCTTATCACCATAATGATTAATCTCTTATTCCTCAAACTGTCAACTGACTTAAATAATTAGATATCTGCTGTTTCACAGAAACATTCTCTATATGTTATTGAGGATTAAAAAGAGAAATGAAAGAAAATGTCTCTTTATTGGGAATTTAGAAATATAATTGAGGGTCACCTAGGTGGCTCAGTTGGTTAAGCATCTGACTCTTCATTTCAGCTTGGATTATGACCTCATGGTTCATGGTCTGAGCCCCACTTGGGATTCTCTCTCTCCCTCTCTCTCTCTCTGCCCCTCCCCTACTCATGTTCGCTCGCACTCTCCCTCTCTCTCTCTCTCAAAAATAAATAAACTTCAAAAAATAATTGAGAATGAAGGTATGCCTTAAATATACAAATATACACAGATATTTGCAACATATACGTAATTATATGTACACAAAGAGCAATGTTAAGCCCTTCTAGGGATAAGTATTAGTTTATATAATGGGTCTGTGCCTTAGTTCAGTTATTTATAAAATAAAGATAACAATAACACAAGATTGTTGTAGAGATTAAATGACTGATCTACATAGGAGTGTCTCAAAAGTTACAAGAAGAATTCCACATAACACAGATACCTAATAAAACTGAGATATTTTTGAGCTCTACCTCTCACAGTTTTGTTCTCCACAAGACATTATTAACTTTTTTTAATGTTTTATTCACTTTTTGAGATAGAGAGGAAAAAGAGAGAGATGGAGCATGAGCAGGGGAGAGGCAGACAGAGAGGGAGACACAGAATCCAAAGCAGGCTCCAGGCACCAGGGTGTCAGCACAGGGCTCAAACCTGTGAACTTCAAGATCATGACCTGAGCTGAAGTCAGAGGCCTAACCAACTGAGCCACCCAGAAGCCCCTCCATGAGATGTTATTGAAGGTTGTCTATAGTTGTTTTGAAGTTTTTTTCAGACCAAAATGATCATTGTGGGTGTTCTGGTGTGGAACATTGAGATAGCAGGTGACTAGCTATTCAAGTGTTAGAGCTATTCAAATGTACTTTTTAAGGAAAAGGAAAATCACTGGTTTTGTCTTCTGATACCTAGTCATATGACCTACTTATATGCAGATTCTATTCTATTCTATTCTATTCTATTCTATTCTATTCTATTCTATTCTTCTATTCTACCATGCCCACTTGCAATTAGAACCCATCATCAGCTGCAGAATACCTGCATTCCTGGGGGCTCCTCAGATTTTATATTTGAATTTTTGCTGGTGAACTCATATCGAAAGCTTAGTTGAGAGAATAGTTCTTGAGAAATCATCTATGGTAATGTTTTTTCCTTGGATTAAATTACATCCTGAGAAGCAACACTTGAACTAAATTACTTAGCCCCTTGTAAAATCACCAATGCTAATTTGAGTTTTAATATTATATTCCCAGCTTTTACCAAAATTATTATAACACATAGTGATGTAAAATTTGGTCTTGTTTGTTATTAAGCAAAACCAGACCATTTCATTGCTCAGTGAGTTCGTTTTATCTTTGTGTCTATTGTCAGAAATTGCTATAAGAATTTAAAACCTGAAAGAACGATGTGTATGTCTTAAGGAACAGGTATGCTTCTTCCTATCTAAAAGTTATGAAACCTGACTTAGTTTGGTCCTGTTTTGGTTTGCTACTGGCTTCCAGGAAGTTAAAAGGCAAATCAAATGATCAATCACACTAAGTCCATCACTATTATGATCACTTTTTACCTTCTTTCATGATTGATTCTATATTTCTATTTTATTGTGTATAAACAGATAGATGATAGATAGGATGGATAGATAGGTAGATAGATAGATAGATAGATAGATAGATAGATAGATAGATAGATAGAAAGATAACAGATAGATCTCCCTTAGGATAAGCCACATAAAATATGTTAAGGAAAGATTTTCTATTCTTCTACTGTTAATGTTAATGGAAAATGATCATTTCAGAGAGTCATTGTAAATACATAAGAAATATTGGAGTGAGGATTAAAGGTTTAAGAAATTTAATAAAATATTTAGAATTATCTTCTTGGGATTTCAATACTGCAGTGACAAATATTTAAATGTATTCTAAATTTCAATTTAATCTTTTTTGAAATGATCAACAAATAGATTTAAATCATGATTTGATTTGCATTACTAATTTACACATCATGAATTCTATTGAATAAAGTAAATTAGGATGCTTTTGCATATTGAAGATTTAGCAAGAACACAGTCTCTAACGAATATGAACTGCTTTCGTTAAATTGCAAGATCTCTTCAATTATAATCTTCTCCCATGCAGTTTTATATTTTTCTTAGGAAAGGCAATGCAACAAGGCTCAAATTGCCATAAAATTTTCGTAGGGTTATAAAGCTAAAAATATTTTTTTTTAATTTTTTTTTCAACGTTTTTATTTATTTTTGGGACAGAGAGAGACAGAGCATGAACGGGGGAGGGGCAGAGAGAGAGAGGGAGACACAGAATCTGAAGCAGGCTCCAGGCTCTGATCTGTCAGTGTAGAGATTGATGTGGGGCTCAAATTCAGAAATTGTGAGATCATGACCTGAGCTAAAGTCAGATGCTTAATCAACTGAGCCATCCAGGCACCCTATTAGACTTTATATTTTAAAGCAGCTTTTAGATTTACAGAAAAAAATAGCAAAAAGTACAGCATTCCTGTATATTCCCTTTACTCTCACCCACAGCAATATTTCATTTTTAGTAAGAACAGTTAAAAAAAGTTTAAGCCAATGGATACCTAGGGGGGTCACCCCCCCAAAAAAAAAATAAATAAACTTTTTTTTTAATGAGGGGGCACCTGGGTGGCTCAGTCAATTAAGCATGTGACTTCAGCTCAGGTCATGATCTTGCAGTTTGTGAGTTCGAGCCTCACATCCGGCTCTCTGCTGTCAGCACAGAGCCAGCTCCTGATCCTCTGTCCCCCTCTCTTCTTCCCCTCCCCTGCTCGTTCATGCACACTTTCTCTCTCTCAAAAATAAATAAACATTAAAAAAAATGAGGAAGCTTCTTTCTTTAGAAGCCTCCAGCAAATCTAAAAAAAACAAAAGGATGATTTCATTATTACAATAAGTCATTGGCAGCTGTGACTTCCAATGACCTCCTTTGTTATTCTATTCATAGATGCTACATGCATATTATTAATTAATGCATTAATTAATTAATTAAATGCATATCACAAGGGTAAGTGAAACATTACAATTATAGTATTGCTTAAACTGGACACACTGAAGTAAATATACCTATGTTTATAAAAAGTATAAAAATTATACTTGATCACTGTTACTAGAATAATATTTTAAACATCCTGTTTAAGGTGCCTCTAATTTATCTGTTCTGATATTCTTTCTGTACATTTCATCCATTTGTGCCAATTTTAGTGCCTAGTTGTTTTTTTTTTTTTTTTCCTTTAAGATTTTATTTTTGGACACCTGGGTGGCTCAGCTGGTTAAATGTCTGACTTCAGCTTAGGTCATCTCATGGTTCGTGGGTTTGAGTCCCACACCAGGTTCTCTGCTGCCAGCAAGGAGTCTGCTTCTGATCCTGTCTTCCTCTTCTCTGCCTCTCCCCCACTTTCACACTCTCTCTCTCTTTCAAAAATAAAATAAACATGTAAAAAAAATTATTTGTAGGTAATCTCTACACCCAACATGGAGCTGGAACTTACAACCCCTAGATTGTCTGATGCTATAAGGACTGAGCCAGCCAAACACAGCCCTACTTCTTTTTCTTGATGAATTGTTGCTCAAAGGCAATTTGGGGAATATCTGCCATTATATTAATTCCTCTTTCCTCTTCTGCAGAGTATTTTACTGTTCCCAATATTTTTTTCTACCATCGTAACCATAACTAAGTGTTCAGTTCAATGGTACTAAGTACATTCACATTGTTGTGCAACCCATCGCTACCATCCATCACCAGAATTCTTTTCATCTTGTAAAACTGAAACTCCATATCTCAGAGGATCAGAAGGAGCTAGGGTTTAAGGGATATCCCAGCCCCTGGCAATCACCATTATGCTTTCTGTCTTTGCAAGTTTAACTATTCTGAGCACTTCATTTAGATAGAATCATACAGTATCTGTCTTCTTATGACTGGTTCATTTCACTTGGCATATTGTCCTCAAGTTTCATCTATATTGTAGTATATGTCAGCATTTCCTTCCTTTTTATGGTTGAATAATATTCCATTGTATATATGTACCACATTTTGCTTATCCATTCATCCATCAATGGACACGGGGTTGCTTCCATGTTTTGGCTATTGTGAATACTGCTTGCATGTGAACATCAAGTGTTTTTGAAGGAATGCTTATGAAGTGCCAGGGGCAATCCCAGAATAATTCTTGCCTAAATTCTTAGACTGAAGAGCAGATATGGTCTCCTGACCCCCAGTCCCTCTCAGGGCCTCACACTGTGCCTAGGGAAGTCTGTGATCTTTGTTCACACATATGCAATGTGTGAAATTAACAATATGATGGAAATGTACATCAGAGTTTTGGATTTATGAGTAATTACTTTGGAATAATTATGGACTCAGATATTTCTGTGGGAAATCTCTAATTATTTGTATCTGCCAAGATTTTCTTTTCATCTAGTCAAAGAGTAACATACACAAAGTAACTATCACAAAGAGTAACATACTAATTTAGGGGGGTTGGGGAGAAGGTTGGGGGAAAGGAAGTGGGTAAATCTCAGTTAAGAGCTTTCTCAGAATCAAAGAAGGGAAGAAAGATGGGGTTTCACTATTAGATGTGCAGACTTTCAGTTAGTAATTTTCCTGGTTTTCAGTCCTGAGCCTCCTGAATTATGTAAAAAGTTACAAAAAGAGTGGTTTTTTAAAAGGACCTTTTGAAAACAAAAAGTTCTAAAATTCAGCACATTAAAAACCAAATTTGGCTATTCTTCCCGAATCTTCTCTTCTCACAGTTTTCCCATTTTGATAACTGGTGACTTTATACTCTTGGTTGCTCAAAGTAAACTTGGGCATCATCGTTCACTTGTCTCTTTTTTTCCCTTTTCCCTCACATTTACATCTGTCAATCACTAAGTCCTGTTGGCTCCGCCCTCACAATATATCCACTTCTCACCATCTGCTGCAAACCACCACCATCTCTAGTCTATGGCAGATTGCTCTACTAACATTTATTCCTGCTCTGTCGCCAACAAAGAATCTATATGTTATTTACTTGGACCAATATGCTAATATGCTCCACTTGCCTGTGTTTTTTTCATGCCATAGCTTTCTGCTCTGGACCTGACCACTGATACTCTGATTTGTGGTACCTGTGAGACTCCTTCCAGTCAAATCGCAGTTTTGGAACCCACTACTTTAGGCCTCCCGTACACCAAATCTAGGGAGGGAGGGCTCTGCTGGTGAGGAAGGGAGAAGAGCAAAAGCAATAAACTATCTGCCCTGTAATTCTGTCCCAGGCCATGCCAACAGTTCCTCAGAAAATAACCATGACTGTCACTGTGCTGGTCATTTGTCTATTTGCCTTCAGATTTATTCCCTGTCCTTCCTCCATTCCACTGTGTATTGCAGCACCCTGACACCTGCCAAGTGCATTTCCCAGGCTCTTTGACAACTGGTTCCTAGTTAAGATGGACCACTGAGAAGACAGTGACTGGAGCTTGGAGGATGAGAAGTGGGAAAACCAAGGCATTTCTCCTTTCTCTCTTTGCTTTGTGTAACATCTCAGGCAGGGCTCCATCCCCACCATAGTTCCATCTCTCTCCAGGATTCCTAAGCCCTGGTTCCACCTTCTTCTCCCTCTGTCCCTCTGGCTGTTGGAGCAAGAGCAGTTTTTAAAAAAAGTAAAATACCCTCGTTCTATTTTCTGCCTCGACCTTAATACTGCCACCTTTCAAATTCTTGCCCTATTCTGCTAATACTGGCTCTAGTTTTATGCTTATAACCAGACTTTCCCCCAATACTAATATTTGTTTGCATTCATAGCTACCCTGAAGGTTTAAAACAAAATTATCTACCTTCTATAAAAGTGGAGTTTGAGGGTGCCTTGGGGGTTTAATCAGTTAAGTGTCTGACTGTTAGTTTTGGCTCAGGTCATGATCTCACGTTCGTGGGATCGACCCCTCCATTGGGCTCTATGCGGACAGCACAGAGCCTGCTTGGGATTCTCTCTCTTCTCTCTCTGCCCCTCCCTCTACTTGTGTGCATGCATTCTCGCACTCTCTCGCTCTCTCAAAATAAAGAAACATTAAAAATTAATAGTAATAGGGGCGCCTGGGTGGCTCAGTCGGTTAAGCGGACGACTTCGGCTCAGGTCATGATCTCGCGGTCAGTGAGTTCGAGCCCCGCATCGGGCTCTGTGCTGACAGCTCAGAGCCTGGAGCCTGTTTCAGATTCTGTGTCTCCCTCTCTCTGACCCTCCCCTGTTCATGTTCTGTCTCTCTCTGTCTCAAAAACAAATAAACGTTAAAAAAATTTAAAAAAAAATTAATAGTAATAAATGAAAGTGAAGTATGTTTAGAAGCATAGTCTATGTGTTCATTCGCAAGATTAGGGATAGCAGCTTCCATTTGGGCGAATCCCTGTCACGGGTTGGATACTGAGCTAGACACTTTGCAAATGTTTTCTCAAATCTTCAAGATCACCTGTAAGGTAGTTACTACTCCCTGCTCATCAAAGGGGAAAACCGAGGCCCAGAGAAATGAAAGAACTTGACCAAGATTATGTAGCTTATACGTGGTGAGGCTTGGCTTCACACACATCTGCTTGGTACAAGCAATTTCCTCTATCCCATTCCACTTTTCTAACATACGGCATGCCCACCTTCACATTAATCAGTGTTTGCTCATCCTTATGATTTTAACAAGCACAAATAGGTTTTATTATATATTATATATTTACATAGTAATTATAGGACCACGTGAAAGATACATGAATTTAGGACATATTAAGTCTAAGCGTAGAAAACTGTTTGATTAGGTCAACAATTGTACATGACTTCAAATATCATCTCAACTACTATTTGTCACTTGAACCATGGAAACAATATTGAATCAATGAGTTAATTCTATCATGTAAAACTAATCATATGTTTCAGTAGCTATTGAGCTCCATTATGAAGTTAAACCGGAATAGTCACTTACATTTATTTCACAAAAAATGCAGAAGCAAAACCAAAGCAGTTGTTTTATCTAATTACTGAACCCCTGTTTTGAACGGAGGAAGCTACTTCCTGAGAGAAACTGTCACATGCCTCTGAGAAACAAAAGATACATGGAGCCAGTTCTTAAGCACTGCAAGATTTAAACCCAAAAAGCATCCTACAATTATTTTATTTGCTCACAAAGTTGAGGGCGTACAATCACAAGTTTGTACAATATTTTTTAAGAACCATGTCCAAAGAAACTAGAAAGGGGGCACCTGGGTGGCTCAGTCGGTTGAGTGTCTGACTTTGGCTCAGGTCATGATCTGGGTTCGTGGGTTTGAGCCCTGTGTCGAGCTCCGTGCTAACAGCTCAGAGCCTGGAGCCTACTTCGAATTCTGTCTCCCTTTCTCTCTGCCCCTCCCCCAGATGTGTGTGCTCTCTCTCTCTCTCTCTCTCTCTCTCTCTCCCTCTCTCTCTCAAAAATGAATAAACATTAAAAATATCTTTTTTAATTCGAAGAAACCAGAAAGGAAAGTGTGACCCAAAGAAGTGCTAAGGCCAGGATTTCAAGTGAGGATGAGGAAAGAGTAAATTTTACTTGAAATAGAAAGCGAAACACAGGCCTACCTTTCCTCTTTTTGCTGTCAAATCCTTGAGCCCTGGCATTCACCTTCAATAGTTACAAATCCTCAGAAGGAATTTGACCTAATTTCACAAATAACACTTGGGTATAATCTGCATGTAGATTTGTACTTTGCAGGATCTTCTGTAAGAAATTAACATTCCATACTCTTTTTTTGCTGCTGCCTGGCACCCAACTGCTGCCAATCCCTTCCAGCACTGGCTGCTACAAGTTAAGAAATGACAAATGATTTACAATATATAATTGGGTAAAACACAAGCTTCCTATGATTTCATTCCCCTTGGGGGGGGGGGGAGTAAAACACCTCACAGTCTGCAGTCTTACCATATATAGTTTTTAATTTTTTTATGTTTATTTATTTTTGAAAGAGAGAGAGAGAGAGAGAGCGAGCACAAGCGGAGGAGGGGCAAAGAGAGAGGGAGACACAGAACCTGAAGCAGGCTCCAGGCTCTGAGCTGTCATCATGGAGCCCGACTTAGGGCTAGAACTCACAAACTCTAAGATCATAACCTGAGTTGAAGTCAGACACTTAACCAACTGAGCCACCCAGGTGCCTCTCATCATATATTTTTAAGGCAAAAAAAAAAAAAAAAAAGGATTTCTTGGATGATGATGTTTTTAAAATACTTGTGCCCCTAATCCCTTATATTAGCACAAGTGATCAGAAGTTAATTCTATACCATTGTTTATCCCAATGCAAAGTAAAGGTACATGGAGTTTAGTTCTGATTAACTCACCAAAAATGTGATAAAAATAAAGGATCCTTCATTTGATACTCACTTAACAACTGATAATACATTTTTACTTTCAAAGAAAAATCTGATTTCTACCATTTATTGGGGACATTCTGTTCACCATTTTAGTCTATGCTTATAAGGTATAAGCATCAAATTCTTTCATGTGGGACTTATTATAGAATTATTTTCTAGACTTCTAGTGACTATAAGGTATATTCATTACAAAATAGATAGATTTATTTTATATCTTATTTTTAGAGACTTCTATGGAAGACTTTACCATAACTTCTCATGATTGAGTGTTGCCTCTAAGAATATAGCTACTAATCCTGTTTTACTTACTCTAAGACCTTTTTTGCTGAGATTTACTTTCTTTTCAAAAGGGCATGGTTTTAAGGCATTTAGCATTCCAGTCAGGAGTCACCAATGCATCCTTTAAAGATCTAGCATTAGGTCAGGAGTCAGCAGGCCTGGGTTTAAGATCTGGCTCTACCACTAACTAAGGTATATCATCTTGGGAAAGTGTTTAAACTTCTCCGGGCCTAAATTTCTACATCTCTACAGTGGAGTAATAATTACAGCCCCATGTCATTCAAAGGCTTCATGTGAAATAATGAAATGTATATAGAGTACTTAGGGAATCTACACATTCTCTCTCTAATGGTTGAAAACTTTATGCATGGCTGACATTGTGTTAGCAAAGCAGGAAGTACTCACCTATCTATGCCCTCAGTCCCAAATTTCTAAGGTTTTCTACACTTCAATAATTTGGCAAAAGAGTCAAAAGAGGAAGGACAAGAAAATAATTTTTTCTTGTATTTAACATTCAGATTCTTCAAGATCTGTTACCTCTCCAAAGACAACCTTACAAAAATTGTATATTTCCTGAGCAATAAGCTTCTCTTTAACTGAATATTGCAAGGGACTCCAAATGCTCTTGATTCAAAACCAAGAAGTAAAAGGTCAGAAGGAATCAGTTAAGTAGTTTCTAAGTGGTGTTATTTAGTTGGTGTTAGTTGCTCTAAAAAGAATAATTTCTGTTAGACAATGCACATAACATTCATTATGAACAGGATCTGGCAGCCCAAAATTACATCTTAAAAGTTTTATGGTGACACCTGGGTGGCTCAGATGGTTAAGTGTCTGACTCTCGATTTCAGCTCATCGGGCTCTGTGCTGACAGCACGGAGCCTGCTCTGGATTCCCTCTCTCCCTCTCTCTCTCTCTGCCCCTCCCCAACTCGTGTGTGTGTGCGCTCTCTCTCAAAATAAATAAACTTAAAAAAAGAAATATGAAAGTATCAAATGAGTGCACTAAGTAGGGTATAGAATTGTTGAATCACTGTATTGTTCACTTGAAACTAACATAACAGTGTGTATTCACTATGCTGGAATTAAAATTTTTTAAAGTTGTATCAAATGAAATAATGTGAAATACTGGATTTTAAAACTAAAAGTGAAAATATTAAAAGGCAAGTTATCTAGAGAATTTCAGGATGATGGAAAACTAATAACAGAAATTTTACAGGGATTCCTCAAGCCAAGTATTTAATTCTTAAGGCACATTTCTATCTTTTGGATTGCAAAAATCAGTCTCCTCCCTCTCCCCCCCTTTTATGGAGAGTAAAAAAGTAAAGAAAAGGAGAGAGGATTAATGTTCAAAGCTTCTGAAATGCAGTCCCAGAGACTGGATTTATTCTCTCATCTAAAACAACCAAAAAGTCAAGTAAAAATAGTTGTCAATGACAAAACAGTTTTCAAGACATTGGACATCAGGTGATGAAAGCCAGTGATCCCTGAGAGATGGCAAATAACAAAGTGAACCCTAGGTTTTTGAAGCTTTCTGACTTGAGAATTTCTAGGCCACAGTGTAGACAGGAAGCACCCTGGAAGAGCCTGGTGGACTCCCCAAATTACAGAGACAGGCAGCCAGAGTGTGTAGGTCAGAGTACCAGAGAGTACAGGGTTGCACAGAAAAGGAACCCCAGAAATTAGCACATGGGCCCCCTCAAAGATTCCACTGAGGATTGATAAGGGTAGGTATTTGATGATACTACCTGCAGCTGGCAGGTAGTTAGGATTCAGCACAACAGAAGCCAGGGCTGACACAGGGCCAGGAGTGGTGCCTATTCCTACCAGCCAGACTGGAAAGCCTCATAATTTACTGAGAATTAGAAAGAGTACTTAAAAGTGACTTGCCTCAGTGGAGAATAATTAGCCCTAGAAAAACGCTGCTTTCGTCCATATTTTTCTCAAACACCACTTCTTCTGCTGTTTAACTTTACATTTTATACAAAACAAAATGATGCATTTTAGTCTTCCATCATTTCTACGTTACTACAAAATTCTAGCACTGTCTCTATTTGTAAGTGTCCCTAACATCTAACAGATGTATTTACTTCATTGTGACAGCGCATATAAAACCAATTTTTAAAAATAATATTATTTTACAGGCTCCTGGGTAACTCAGTCATTTGAGCATCTGACTCTTGGTTTTGGCTCAGGTCATGATCCCAGGATCGTGGGAATGAGCCCCATGTTGGGCTCCATGCTGAGCATGGAGCCTGGTTAAGATTCTCTCTCTCTCTCTCTCTCTCTCTCTCTCTCTCTCTCTCCCTCTGCCCCTCTCCCCCACTCACACTCTCTCTCTCTCTCTAAAATAAAAAATAAGATAAGATAAAACAAAATAAAATAAAACAGTCTCCTTGTTCTTGTGGATTGATTTGCTAAAAATATATGCTATAATTTGACCTTATAAATTAAATTCACACTGTAAAACAGGTCATCATAAAATTTTGTTTGGAAAAAAGCAAACAGTTTCATGGCTTAAGTGTATGGAAAGTGCTTCTCCTAGATGACTTATAGAAATGTGTTTAGTGTAACAAAAAAGGGAAGCCTATTATATTGGTAGAGATTTTTCACTGAGAAAATATAAGTTGATAAGATAGACAAAAATAAGAATTTAATAAATCTTATAGTTACATCATGGAAGACAAATGTCTACAGGTATATATTATATATATTTCATAGATCTACAAATAAAAAATGTGGAGGGACAGATGGGTGGCGTGCGTCATGATCACAGGATCATGGAATTGGGCCTACGTGTTCAATGTAGAGCCTGCTTGGGATTCTCTCTAATCTCCCACTTGAGCTCTCTCTCCCACTTGTGCTCTCTTTCCCTCTAAAATAAGTTAAAAAAAATTTTTTTTAATGTTTTAAAAATGAAAAAAACAATTTTTTTTTTAAACGTAGGATGCTAGGGGCGCCTGGATGGCACAGTTGGTTAAGTGTCCAGCTTTGGCTCAGCTCAGATCTTGTGGTTCAAGGCCTGAGTCAGGCTCCACACTGAACAGTTCAGAGCCTGCTTGGGATTCTCTTTCTCTGTCTCTCTCTGCCCCTCCCTAACTTATGCAGGCACTCTCTCTCAAAATAAATAAATAAATAAATAAATAAATAAATAAATAAATAAAAGAAAGAGTGCATGTAAGAGTGAGTGGTATTCTCTCTCTGCTTCTCTCTCTGCCCCCCACCCCCCGCTCTTGCTCTCTCTCTTGCTCTCTCTCCCAAAATAAACATTAAAAAAAATTAAGTCTTGACTAGGCAAATGATTTCCCCAGTGACATGAAATATTTTAAGTTTAAGATTATTCTTTACATATTTGTGGTCATGATGAGTTATTAAGTGAGTCATAGGTAGAGATTGTTCTTAAGACTAGCAAGCAGAGGAGGCAGGGAAATGAACCAGAATTCCTGGGCCATGAAACAAAACAACTTTACCATGTGGTTTTAGCACACTAAGACCCGCCTGTTGAACGTATCCTAAGAATAGAAATGAACTGCAGAGCCAGAACACTAAAAGAGGAAGTATGTAGCTTTAAATATGAATTATAGCTTCTTTTGCTTAACTACAGATAGGGACCTTGAGAATGATTTGGGCACCTAACCTTATGATTTGAAATAAAACATCAAATACACAGTCATCAGAGTCAGCACACTATAACTTTCCATCCATAAATATAAAATTATCATGTTCTTTGAGGAGAATTCTACAGTGGATTAGAAACAAGTCATACACTACCGACCTGTGCATATCCTTTCAGTCATAATTCATTAGATATATGCAGTAAGCCCAGATGCCAAGGATCATATTGAAAATTGCTCAGAAGAAAGGCATGCACAACGGGACATTAATTAACACTAAAAAGAAGATTTTATAAGAAATAATATTTAAAGCTTATTTGCCTTAAACAAGATTACATACAAAACTCTGCTTTCAAATCTTTTCTCAGAGTTACGTATACTACTATAGAAAGAAATCTAAGATATATTGTCCGTGATAAGGGCAAGATACAAAATGGACTGTTCATTTTTATAAAATATACAAACAAAATAATTAGTCCTCAATTAATGACTCCATTTAATTTCTAAAGATTCTGCCATTAAATGAAAAGATATTTCTATTCATTCTAATGGAGAAAAATGATGATATGGTCTATCCCATCTCAAGACACCCAACAGTTTTCACAAACAGGAAAATATACCAATAGATGATATAAGTAATAATAAAAAGTGTTTGAAAGTAAATAAATGCAATTTGCACATAATATCTAGGAAATGAAAGTGTATTTTAATCATTAAAGGAGGAAGATTCCTATTTTGATGGAAGAGGGATTTGAGGAAGTTTTTCTTTGTAGGTAGTGGAAGATAGATGACTGATTTTCAGGCAGACGATTCTTTGATGGCTAATGGTTATCTTGCACTGAAACTGCTCACAACCAACTGAAGAGTTGTCACCTTTATTGCTATAAGTAATTTAAAACCTAGAGAAATATATATAATATACACAAAACGTAACAGTGGTTATCTCCAGAGATAGGAGCGTAAGTTACATTTGCTTTCTATACTATATATTCTATAATATTTAAAATTTACAAGAAGCATGAATTTTTATTCACAGAAAATAAAAGCTGAAGAGAAATTTGTTTAGTTTTCCTTAAAACAAATTGTTAACACATAGCCAAAGGTTGATCCCTTGTTGTATATAAAGCTAATACAAATTGACAGGACTGACTCTAATTTGCAGAGCCCAGTGCAAAATGAAAATGTGGAACCTTTTGCACAAAATTATTAAGAATTTCAGGGGTGTCTGGGTGGCTCCGTCATTTGAGCATCTGACTCTTGATTTTGGCTTAGGTCATGATCCCAGAATTGTGAGATGGAGACCCATGCCCAGTGTGGAACCTGGTTAAGATTTTCTCTCTCTCTTTCTCTGTCTCTCTTTCTCTCCCCCCCCCCACCAAATAAATAAATAAACTTTAAAAAAGAGAATTACAGATTATATTTTATTTTTTAGGTCATTGAATTCGTTGTTTAAAAATGTTTATTATAGGGGTGCCTGACTGGCTCAGTCAGTAGAGCATACAACTGTTGATCTTGAGGTGGTGAGTTCAAGCCCCACACTGGGTATAGAGCTTACTTTAAAAAAAAAAAAAAACAAGTTTATTATACTAAGGGGTGCCTGACTGGCTCGATAGGTAGACCATATGACTCTTGATCTCGGGGTAATGAGTTTGAGCCCAACATTGGGTGTGGAAATTACATAAAATAAAATCTTTAAAAAAAAAAAAAAGAATAAATGAGAGGAAAACTACACATAATTCAATGTTACATGTTTCTGGTATTTTCTCTATGCAATTTACATATGAATGAGAATCAGTGTGTTCACAAATAATATGGCATTCATGGTAAAATCTTTGGAAATTTGGAAAAAACATACCACTATGTAATTCAAGCTTCTTAAAGTTTTACATCAATAAGACTTGATTATCATTAAAAATAATGAAGCTGTTGATGATTGAAGCAAAGAATAGTTTTGAGAAGCAATAGTTTTGAGAAGCAAATACTTTAGAGCTAGCAGGAATTCCTCAAGTGCTTCAAGTGTTCAGTTAGAAATATATGAGATCCTGGTGCGCCTGGGTGGCACAGTCGGTTAAGCCTCCGACTTCAGCCAGGTCACGATCTCGCCGTCGGTGAGTTCGAGCCCCGCGTCAGGCTCTGGGCTGATGGCTGGGAGCCTGGAGCCTGTTTCCGATTCTGTGTCTCCCTCTCTCTCTGCCCCTCCCCTGTTCATGCTCTGTCTCTCTCTGTCCCAAAAATAAATAAAAAACGTTGAAAAAAAATTAAAAAAAAAAAAAAGATCTGGTTTAAAAAGAAATATATGAGATCCTGCCTGGAATGATTTTTTTTTTTAACGTTATTTCTCAAATCACACCAAGGAATTCTTTTTCATTAATATTTGATTTAGTACTATATCTGATGTACGAATTTCATTTCAATCACCACGTGAAATAATAGAAATTTTAATTTCTTCCATAGAAGACTCTTCTAAATCTCTTCCAAAGAACCTAAAGTCATTTCTCAACCTATGTGTGTTGTTGAGAAAAGTAATCATTAATTCCAAACAATTGCCACAACATGGTAATTCAGTGAATCCATCACTCCTCCAAGGCAAAAATACCTACTGTTTATTTTTTTGATTCTCACTGACTCAACCACAGTGCCTTTTACATAGCAAGTACTCATGAAGTAGTGAAATAATGAATAATTTTAAGAGTAATTTCACGTTTTTATTGCTAAGTACATTTTAATTTCTGGTAGCCTAGTTACTTTCCTTATATTAAAACTATTTCTATTTCTTAGCAAATACTAATTAATGCTACAGGCTAAGATCATGGCTTGTTATAAAAGAAAAGCTATGTATGCACACTAAAAAAAAAGAAAAGAAAAGCTAAACTGTGTTAAATTTTTTTTCTGTAGATAATCCATAAATTATACAAATCATACACAAGTAACCAAAAGTTGAATATATAGTATGATTACACTATGTAATCGTAAAAATCATAAAGAGACTGAAAAAATATACTGTATTATTAACTATAACTGCCTTGAACCATGGATATATTGCTGTGCTTTTGTTCATAGAATCTGGAATGAGGGATAGCTATATTTCTAGGAGATTTTCAGTACCTACTACTTCTACATCAGTATGCAAGTTCTGTGAGGCACCCATAAGGTATTTCTTTTTTTTTTTTTTTTTAATTTTTTTTCAACGTGTTTTATTTATTTTTGGGACAGAGAGAGACAGAGCATGAACGGGGGAGGGGCAGAGAGAGAGGGAGACACAGAATCGGAAACAGGCTCCAGGCTCCGAGCCGTCAGCCCAGAGCCCGACGCGGGGCTCGAACTCACCGACCGCGAGATCGTGACCTGGCTGAAGTCGGACGCTTAAACGACTGCGCCACCCAGGCGCCCCCCATAAGGTATTTCAAGTGGCATGATGAACTAACATTTTTCCTCATTATCTTTCTCTAAAGGATGTTTTTCCTTCTTAAGTAAATTAAATTATTCCTATTACAGTTTTTCAGGTAAGTATATTTTACATAAATTTCCACCCACTTGTACAATTTTTCAGGGTCACTCTGAATTCTAATTCAGTTCTCCAGGGTATTAGATGTCTCACCTAATTTTGCATCTTTAAAATATCTATGCATTTTCACAAGTTTTTGCCCAAATGCCTGATGCATATAATAATTAAAAAGCGTACCCATTGCCATAATCCCAATTCAAAGTTGTAATTACCATAAATAAATGATGAAGTCAATAAAATTCAAATCTGAATTGAGTCTAGTTATAAATTTGTCAGGTTTTAATTTTTTTCCATTCACTAACACAAAGTGCTCAATACAAAAACTTTTTCAAAAATGTAAATTTTTTTCTCATCTAAGGTTGGATGCAATACAGATGTATCTTCAAATACATTTGCACATATAAATACACATATTTAATAAATATACTATACTTTTTTAATGTTTTATTTGGAGAGGGGGAAGGGCACAGAGAGAGGGGGAGATATAGGATCCAAAGCAGGCAGCACCAAGCCTGATGCGGGACTCAAACTCATGAACCAAACTGTGAGATCACGACCTGAGCTGAAGTCAGACACTCAACCGACTGAGCCACACAGGCACCCATATATACTGTACTTAATACATATATAAATACATACACTATTAAGCAAATATGTACTATTTTATGGAGTATCTAAACTGAATGCCTGAAAGCTGAGTCCCAAGAAACTCACACTAGGGCTCAAAAGGACACAGTTTCTACCAGTCTTAGAACAAATCTACAGAAAGAACAGCCAAATGTTGGTGAACTAATTCTCTTGCCAGTCATCACTTAACTAGAACCAGGAAGACAAGTGAAAATCATATTTTTTCTCTTCTTCTTTTTTTTGTAATCTCTACACCCAATGTGGGTTCTAATTCACAACCCCGATATCAAGAGTTGCATGATTTTCCCAGGCACTGCTCAGTTATTTTTATCTTCAAAAGATATTTTGTGAGAGAAAAGAGTGAAACAAATGACTAATTTTTGAGTTACACAAATTATCCTGGACAGATTATTTTTTTTCCAAATGTTTATTTATTTATGTATTTTGAGGGGGTGAGTTGGAGAGGGGCAGAGAGAAAGAGAGAGAGAATGAGAAGCAGACTCTGTGCTGTCAGCACAGAGCCCAATGCAGGAACCATGAGATCATGACCTGAGCTGAAATCAAGAGTCAGATGCTTAACAACTGAGCCACCGAGGTGCCCTGGATGAGTTATCTTAAAAAATCCAGTGGATGGCACGCCTGCCTCTCTGGCTCAGTCAGTGGAGCGTGCAACTCTTAATCTTGAGGTTGTCAGTTCAAGCCCCACAATGGGTGTAGAGCTCACTAAAAAAATAAATAAATAAATAAAAATAAAATCAACAGGAGTTAGCATATTGTTTGCTCACCTTCACAATTGCAAAGATCCATCATGTTTCTCAAAACTTTGAGAGAGTTTTTAAGCTTCTTTCAGGCCTGGAAGGCAACAAAATACTACAGAGTCCATCTGATGGCAAAGAACCAGAGAACACGGGCATGTTCTGAAGTCAGTACGGGAGGAATCAGACAAAACTCATGCCTGAAGCTGCCTTGGAACCTCTGTGACCAAAAGACAGCAACCGGAGCCAAGATCTGCAGGAGCAGTGTGAAGTCTTCAAAGCGACGGCAAAGATGCAACTGCCAGAGGCAAAGTGTCAGCCCCAACCTCTGTTTTCTGAGATGTAGGAACCCAGAATTCTTGTGAAATTCCATGGAGGGAAAGAAGGAGCCCTCAAATAACTGAGGTTGGCTCCCCTCCATCAATGCAAAGCAGATTAAATTTAATCTAGGGAAATGAGGGTCTGTGACTTTTTGTACTACTATTAAGTACCCATTAAGTATGGTTTTTAACCTCTCGATAAAGAAGATTGGAATCAACTAGGAATACTACCCTCTTTAAGAGCATTACTGGGGTGCCTGGGTGGCTCAGTCCGTTAAGCATCTGACTCGTGATTTGGGCTCAGGTCATGATATTGTGGTTCATGGGATCAAGCCCCATGTTGGGCTCTAAACTGTCAGGGCAGAGAATTCTGCTTGGGATTCTCTCTCCCTCTCTCTCTGTCCCTCCCCCCATTCTCTCTCTCTCTCTCTGTCAAAAATACATAAACTTTAAAAAGAGAGAACACTTCCAATAAACTCTAGTAGTATTTTTCGTTCCTGGGATGTGGTAGTCAGTAAAACTTTAATTTATTCTTTCAAGGATAGATTGTAAAGGATACAAGATGCATTTTTTCCTCCATATTGTATAATTTATCTTAATATTGATTTTACCATACCTTCATTGAATGAAAAAATATGAACAGAAACATATGGCTTTTCAGATCCTTACAATATAAATTGAACAAAAATATATAATAAACAAGTTAAAGAAAAGTATATACTAAATGGAAAAAAGGGGAACTTTCTGTCACTACTTCTCCATAAAATCTCTTTATAGGGTGATTGCAGCGGGGGTGCTCAGCTCACAAAGGGATTTGGCTCATTTGGGACTTCATTTCCTCCACAACATTTTCTCCTTTACGATCATCTCTTTATAGGTGTCCTATATTAAGGTTAAGAGTGCCTGAGCTCCTAAGCTAAACTGGCCCTCTGGGCTTTAGTTATTTGGATGACAATAAATTTTATCATACATTTTTTTTCCCAAAATGGGACTTTCATTATTAGCTTTTTATTTGTTTTTATGGTTTTCTTGATGGCCTATATCTCCTTTAAGCCTGTTTCTGAGTTTTTCTTACTGTTTCCACCTTTGACACTAAAAGCATCAGAAGATCTCTTGGCATAGGAGTAACTCTTTTGATTTGGTACACATGGGCTCAACAGTCTGTGCAGCTATTCATCCACAAACCAAAGGACTTTCTTTACACCAACAAGTTTCTGAAAGCAGAGAAAATATTTTCAGTCATCCCTGAAGAGCATTGACAGTGTTGTTTGCATAATCTCTGCCCATAAGGCTGAAAGCAAAGGCTTTTCCTTTATCCCTATTTCTCTTTCTTCCTCTTCTGTAGAAGAGAGCAGCTCGCTCTCCCTCATTGCCACCATTTCTTCACCACAACCCTCTCCAGTTGGGATTCTACCCAATTACTCCACTAAATTGCCTTTACTGCTCTTGTTAAGTCACAGTGACTTCCAAATTGCTAAGGTCAAAAAACATGTTCAGTTGTCAGCTTGTATGGTGTCAGCATGGACACATTTGTCCATTCCCTACTCCTTGAAGCACTCTCTCCCTTTGGTTCTGTGACACCACACTGACCTGAAGGCTTCTTCAAGTCTCCCTTGAACTCCCGCTCTTTTAGAAGATTTTCGAATGTTGGAGTTCCTCAAAGCTCTGAATGAAGTCCTCCTTTCCAGATAACATGAGCCTAGATGATCACATCCGTTACCATGGTTTAATGACCACTTATGTGCCGATGACACCCAAAGCAATCTTTAGCCCAAACTCTCCTGCTGAACTCAAGATCATGTATCCAACTGTCTGCTGGCCATTATCAAGAACTATAAATGTTCTGAGGTTTTACCCTACTTCTAAGACAACTAGTTAACCTGCCAATTTTACAGGTGCTGACAGAAGATATGAGACTCCTAGGTCAGGAAAAAAAGGGCTTAATACTCATAGCATAGGCAACATGAGCTCCAGGTTTGCATCTGTTTTCTTGTCCCCCAAGATCCCATGGGAGTGACAAAGAGAAGGGCCCCAATAGATGCTATGCATGCAGTGGGTTTGTGTCCCTGTTGAGGAGCTCTGACTTTAGGAAATCCCAATCTTTAAGAGTTGCTGATAGCAAATCTACCCTATTCTTTATTATCCTAGACAGCAAATACATCTGCTCTCTGCCCTTAGTCTTCTAAGGCTGTTTGTCACAAATATCCTTGAAAAAGTGATTCACGAAAAGTTGCCATAAGACTACAAAAGTCCATATGGAATTGTCTCCCAAAAGATACCTTTCTCTGTTGTTTTAACATATACCTTACCTAAGGCCTGGTATAAAATAGACACTAAATAAACATTTGTTGGCTAATATGCCTACATATTTCTCTTATAAGGGTGGACACACAGAAGAAGCAATAGGTTTCTTTTTCTTTAGGAAATTTTTTTTTAAGTAGGCCCCACGCCCAACATGGGGCTTGAACTCACAACCCTGAGATGAAGAGCCACATGCTCTACCTGCTGAGCCAGCCATTTATTCCACATTTATGAAATTATTTTGTTTTCAAATATATGTCTCCAGTAGTTTATGCATTGTGGGAAGCAATAAAGAAATAAAAATTCCAGGGGAGCCTGGGTGGCGCAGTCGGTTAAGCGTCCGACTTCAGCCAGGTCACGATTTCGCGGTCTGTGAGTTCGAGCCCCGCGTCGGGCTCTGGGCTGATGGCTCAGAGCCTGGAGCCTGTTTCCGATTCTGTGTCTCCCTCTCTCTCTGCCCCTCCCCCGTTCATGCTCTGTCTCTCTCTGTCCCAAAAATAAATAAACGTTGGAAAAAAAAAATTAAAAAAAAAAAAAAAGAAAAAAAAGAAATAAAAATTCCATATCCAAAAGTTGACTTACTGTATTTCTTTCTAAACCATGTCACCTGTTTCATTTCCTGTCACAGTGAATGGAACTGAGTGCTGAAGTTGGAGCCTTAGGTCTTATCTTCAACTCCTCCTTTTTCCTTCTACTCACTCTTCCAGCTGCACACATCAACTCTCTCACCAAGTCACACTGAATAGACAGCCCATGAGATATGGGATTTCATATCCATCCCTATTTGTCAGTCCTATCTGTCTATTCTTTAGTCAGTTTTTAGGGGGGGAAGTACATTGAGGGTGTGTGGGTTACTGCAGACATGTACCAATGAGATCACCTAAGAAGAGCTGAGAATTAAGAACAGCCAGTGCTTAAGGAGCAGAGTCAAAAGTGTCAAACCACCACATAGAGATGAAATAAGAAAATGATTGCAAAATGCCAATGGATTCAAGTATAAGAAGGTCACACCCACAAGAATTCCAGTGTAAGGAAGAGAGATGACACTGGAAAATAGTAGATGAGGATTCCATGTAAGGTGGGGTGAACTGATGTTCTCATCTCACAAAGAACTATTGTTTACAACTAATGGAACAAAAGAGAGATGTGTGATGCTTACAGCTATAGGGGTTGATCAGAAAAAGAACTGAGAACAGCAATATAACTTCTTTTTTTCTTATGTTTTATTTATTTTTGAGAGAGTATGTGTGTGTGTGTGGGGGGTGTGCATGCCTGTGCAGGAAGAGCAGAGAGATGGGGAGGAGCAGAGAGAAGAAGGAAGGGCAGAGAGAGGCGGAGGGCAGGGAATGGGAGGAGGGGTAGAAAGAGAAATGAGAAGGGGCAGAGAGAGAAACACAGGATCCCAAGCAGGCTCCTTGCCGACATCAGCGAGCCTGATGCAGGGCCTGAACTGAGCCACCCAGGTGCCCTAGCAATGTAAGTTTCTTCAAGGGGAATATAATGAAGTTAAATCTTCATTTTTCACATGGGGAAGTCAATTAAAAAAAAAAACAAACAAAACGGGGTGTGAGGAAGAACTATTAATTTTCCTCATAAACTCATTTCTACATTGGTTTCTCTATCTATAAAATGGAGACAATAATGTCTGCCTTACAGATTGTTGTCAGGATAAACTGAGATAATACATGTAAAGGGCTAAGAATAGCACTAGGCACAGAGTAAGCATTCAAATTTATGCAATCATTTTTTAAAGCCTTTGTATATATTAGTTTATAAAGAAATTAAAAAGCTGAGGAATTCAAATTCTGAATATTAATTGCTTTCTCTAGACTCCAGCAAAAATGGGAGATGGGACAGAGGAGCTGTAATTCTGTTTTGCTTTAAGATTAGAGGCTATGGAATTTGCTTATGGATGGAAGGATAGGAACTAACAGCAAAAAAAAAAAAAAAAAAGAGGATGAAGATACAAGAGCTAATTGACAAGGTCCCTGAGATTTTTGTCTGGAAGGGTAAGCCTGAGGGCTGAGGATAGAACTTGTAGGGTTATGAGATTATGAAATTAGGGACTATGGTTTATTCATCGTTCTAACTTCAGGGTTTAGCGTAATGGTGGAATAGGAAGAGTATTATGCCATACATTCTTCTTGAATCTTCTTGAATTTTGCATAGATATAGAAGTATTACCTATAAAATAAAAAGTAGGCCTTAAATTATCTAGCAAAGTACCATATACAAATGGGTTTTGTTTAAAATCCTCTAATTTAGAATTCTCATTCCCTTCTTTTTTATCATGTGAATTTTGACTCTATCTCTATTTTTCCCAAAATACCTATTTTGTGTGGTTTTCCAGATTATGAAACCTTAAAAAGTTTCCCCAGCTTTATCCTCAGTGCAGTACAAGACTTGTACCTTTCATATAAGGCTTATTTTTATTATATTCTTGTACTCACAAGATCCTTCCATACAGATATTTGTATTGAACCATGCTGATGAAATTAGATGACAGGATAATAATCTCAAGTGGAATATGGAATATAATACAATTATAATTTAATTTTTCCTAAATTCCCTCAAATATTAGAAAATCATTTTGAAAAATAATATCCTTCAAAACTTAACAAAGAGAAAAGTTTACCAACTGCTGTATGACAATCATACATTTCAGTTATGATTTTGGTACTACGAGGAATTTTCAAAAGACTCAAATCAATAAATTCCCATCTCAAAAACTAGAAAAATAAGAGCAAGAATAAAGCCGAAGCCAGCACAAGGAAGGAAATAATGGAAAGCTGAAGCCAATAAAATTGAAGAGAAAAACAATCAATGAAACAAAAAACTGGTTCTTTGACAACTCCACACATATAAATTTGACAATTTAGATGAAATGGATCACTTCTTCAAAAAAAATATGAACTACCACAACTCACCCAATATGAAATAGATCATTTGAATACCTTTATAACTATTAAGGAAATTGATTCATAGTTGAAAATCTGCCTCTGAAAAATTCCAGGCCCAAATAATTTCACTGAAGAATTCTGCCAAATGTTTAAAGTAGAATTAACATCAATTATACATAATCTTCTCGAAAATTAAAAGAGAAAGGAACACTTCACAAATCATTTTACAAAGCCAGTAATTAAACAAAGATATTTCAGTAATACTGAAATGAAACAAAGACAGTACAGAAAAGGAGCATCTGGCTGGGTCATTCCGTGGAGCACGGGACTCTTGATCTAAGGGTCATGAGTTCAAGCCCCACACTGGGCAAAGAGCTTACTTAAAAAAAAAAGTGCAAAAAGGAAAACTATAGACCAATATCTTTTGTGAATATAGACACAAAAATTCTTATCAAAATGTTAGCAAACATAGGTGCACATGGGTGGTTCAATCAGTTAAACGTCTGAGTTAGGCTCAGGTCATGATCTCACTGCTTGTGGGTTCAAGCCCCTCATCCGGCTCTGTGCTGACAGCTCAGAGCCTGGAGCCTGCTTTGGATTCTGCATTTCCCTTTCTCTTTGCCCCTCCCCTGCTCCTGCTCTGTCTCTCTCTCAAAAACAAATAAACATTGAAAAAAATTTTTTTTTAATATTAGCAAATATAATTCAGCAATATAAAAATAATAATAATACCATGACCAAGTGAGTTTATTTCAGGGATGCAATATATGTTTAATATTAAAAAATTAATACATAGTCTTCCATATTAGTGGACTTATTTTGTTTATTTATTTTAGAGAGAGAGGGCAGAGTGGGAAAGAGGGGCAGAGGGAGAGAGAATCTTAAGCAGCCACCATGCTCAGCATGAAGCCCTACACATGGCTCAATCCCATGACACTGGGATGATGACCTGAGCAGAAACCAAGAGTTGGATGTTCAACCGAGGCACGCAGTCACCTCCCCTCCTTTTTTAAGAGAGAGAAAGAGCAATTAGGCTAATTTTTAAAAGATCACATGATCATATCAATTGATACATAAAGCATTTGACAAAATTTAACACTTATTACTGATAAGAAGTCTCAGAAACCTGGGAATAGAGGGAAATTTCCTTACTTGACAAAGAATACAAAAATCTACAGCTAAGCTCTTTGTCGATGGAGGAAAACTGAATGTTTTTCCACTAAGTTTCTATCTTCCAAGACACAGCTTCTCAGTGGAAACCTCTAAGGAAGAGCCAAACCCAGCTTAACAAAATAAAGGCATATTTTAAAAAGCCTTATAAGAAGGTAAAACTTCTATGTTGGTAATAAATACATGAACTCAGAAGACTTCAAGGCCCAAAATAAAACTAATCACTGAAGGTCAGCTAAGAAAATTATATTGTCTATTCGTTGCTTTTAATAAATAACAATTGTACTAGGTAAACAGAAAATGCACCCTAATTAAAGAAGATTATGGGCACATTTGAGTATATGCCTGTCAGAAGTGCTAATAATAGGTGCTAATATACACTTTTTAAAAATAAGTTTTGGGGCACCTGGGTGGTTCAGTCAACTGAGCATCTCACTCTAGATTTCAGCTCAGGTTGTAGGATTGAGCCCTGATTCTCTCTCAAACTTCCTCTGCCCCTCGCCCCTGCTTACTCTCTCTCTCTCTCTCTCTCTCTCTCTCTTTCTCTAAAATAAAAAAAAAATTTTAATTAAAAAAATAAAATAATTTTCGTCAATAAAGCTGATGTTCAGAAAATACTACTGGAAAGTCTATAAATATGACTGTAAGTGATATCAACACATTGGGAATACAGTGACTACTGAAAGGTGCCATTCTCTTTTCTTCCTTGGAGGATTATCCCTGTAAAAAAACTGACTTAGCAGTCGGAGAAAGACAAATATCATACAATTTCACTCATATGAGGACTTTAAGACACAGAACAGATGAACACAAGGGAAAGGAAGCAAAATAATATAAAAACAGGCCAGGGGACAAAACATAAGAGACTCTTAAATATGGAGAACAGAAGGTTACTGGAGGGATTGTGGGAGGGGGATGGGCTAAATGGATAAGGAATCTACCCCTGAAGTCTTTGTTGCACTATACGCTAACTTAGATGTAAATTAAAAAAAAATAATAAATAATAATAATAAAAATACTGACTTAGGGGTGCCTGGGTGGCTCAGTCGGTTAAGCCCGACTTTAGCTCAGGTCATGATCTCCCAGTTCGTGAGTTCAAGCCCTCTGTCGAGCTCTGTGCTGACAGAGCAGAGCCTGAAGCCTGCTTCAGATTCTGTGTCTCCCTCTCTCTCTTCCCCTCCCCCTGCTCACACTGTCTCTCTCTCTCTCTCTCTTTCTCTCTCTCCCTCTCAAAAATAAACATTAAAAAAATAAATAAATAAAGATAAAGAGTAAAGATACAAATGAAGGAAATATTTCCCTGGAAAAGTCTAAGGACAACTAAACAATACTTTTCTCTTAAAACTAAAAAAAAAAATCATCTTTTTTTTTTTAAGTTTATTTTTGAGAGAGAGACAGAAAGAACAAGCAGGGGTGGGGGTCAGAGAAAGAGGGAAGGAGAGAATTCCAAGCAGGCTCCACACGATCAGCCCAATGTGGGTCTCGAACTCACAAACTGTGAGATCATGACCCAAGCCGAAACCAAGAGTCGGATGCTTAACTGACTGAGACACCCAGGCACCCCTAAAATAATAATGTTTAAATGGCACCTGGCTGGCTCAGTTGGTAGAGCATGTGGCTCTTGATCTTGAGGTTTTGAGTTCAAGCCCCATGTTGAGTGTAGAGCTTACTTAAAAAAGAAAAAAAAAATCTTACAATCAAAACAGAACGCAAACCACAGCATTAAGTTCCCCATAAAATGAAGCTTTATAACACGCCAGTGCCAACTAAAATGATGTATACCTCCCTGTGAGAGAAGATTTAATTAAATATGGATTAGTAGTTGGCAGTTTCCTCTGGAAAACGATGTAATTGTTAGAAAAAATAAAATAAAACCAAAGTCTCAACTGACTGTGACACTCTGATGATGAATCTTTGCCTGAGGCCTTTATTTATGGTAAGAAATATTTTAAAAATAATTTTGTAGGGGCGCCTGTCTGGTTCAGCATATAGAGCATGCTTGATCTCAGGGTGGTGGGTTCAAGCTCAATGTTGGGCGTGGAGCCTACTTATAATAATTGATAATAATAATAACAATAATAATTTTCTACCTCAATCAGGTTTGTGGAAAAATATGAAAATAATAATAAAAATGCCAATGTGATGATGATGACGATAAATCCACTTTTTTACTTCACTTTGATCTGGTTACTTTCTCCTTTGTGTAATATCTTTCTTTTACCTTGGAAAATATCAATGACCTCTTTGAATCACTATATTGTATGTCTGAAACTAATATAACACTGTATGTTAACTAACTGGACTTAAAATACAATAAAAAAAATTGTCGATGACCTCAAATTCTGGACATCTTGTGTGCCTATTGTTTCTTTCCTTTTTGGCCATGCTTGCTTCTAATTAGTTTCTAATTCTTTCATCATATCTGTTTTTATACCCCAGAGAACAATAAGACCTTAGCTGAGAGAGAGACAGGGCATCATTGACCATTAGTCATTGGTCCAAAAGAAAGTTACTATTTTAATCTTGCAAAAGAAATAATTAGGATCCAGACAAGTTAAGACACAGAATCACCTCCTTCTTTGTGTAATTCTTCTCCCATTATACCATCCTTATTTTTTTTTTAATATAAAGCTTCTCATATTTTTTCTTATTAGAAAGGTTAAGGGGCACCTGAGTGGCTCAGTTGGTTAAGGGTCCGACTCAGCTCAGGTCATGATTTCATGGTTGGTGGAATTTTAGCCCCACGTCAGGCTCTGTGCTGACAGCTCAGAGCCTGGAGGCTGCTTCAGATTCTGTGTTTCCCTCTGCCCCTCCTCTGCTTGTGCTCTGTCACGCTCTCTCTCTCTCTCTCTCTCTCTCTCAAAAATAAATAAATAAACATCAAAAAAAAAAGTGAGCTGGGATGGATTAAGTAGAAGCCACTCTAGGGCACTTAAAAAAAAAAAAGAAATAAAAAAAGAAAAGAAAGGTTAAAAAGTGCTCAGAAAGCACAGACATGCTAAAAGGACACGAAGGGGCGCCTGGGTGGCTCAGTCGGTTAAGCATCCGACTTTGGCTCAGGTCATGATCTCGTGGTTTGTGAGTTTGAGCCCTGTGTTGGGCTTTGTGCTGGCAGCTCAGAGCCTGGAGCCTGCTTCAGATTCTGTGTCTCTCCATCTCTTGGCCCCTCTCCTGCTCTGTGTCTCTCTGTCTCTCAATAATAAATAAACTTTTAAAAAAATAGTAAAAAAAAATAAATAAAAGGACATGAAAACATCCATAATTGCAGAACCCTTGGAAAACCAACATAAATATCTTGATAAATCTCTCTGGATCCATTCCAGAAAGATTAAAAAAATAAGTATGAAAGACAAAAAATGAAAAGGACTTTTGAAGACTTTTATTCATGATCTAGGTAAGGGTTTCTTAAACTATAATTAAAAGGGAAAAGTTTAATAAATTAGCCTACACTGAAACTAAACTTCTGTATACTAAAGGATACTATAAAGAACAACAACAACAAAAAAGACAAACCATAGAATGGGAGACAATGTTAGCAACTCATAACTATCACAGGACTGGTGTTCAAAATATATAAAGAACTCCTATAATTAATAATTGGGAGGCACCTGCATGGCCCAGTCGGTTAAGGATGCAGCTCTGGATTTCAGCTCAGGCCAGGGTCTCATAGTTCGTGAGGTCAAGGCCCAAGTCAGGTTCTGTGTGACAGTGAGAAGCCTGCTTGGGATTCTCTCTCTCCTCTCTCTCTGCCACTCCCGCATTTGTGTGTGTGTGCGTGCATACACATGCTCTTTCTCTCTCCAAAAAACCTAAAATGGCCCAAAAATATAAAAATTTGACTAAACTCCATAATCAAGGAAATACAATTTAAAGCTACCATGAGGTACTATTACACAACCACCAAATTAAAAAGTCTGACCCCCACCTTGGGCATCTGGGTGATTCAGTCGGTTGAGCATCCAACTTTGGCTCAGGGAATGATCCCAAGGTTCTTGAGTTCAAGCCCCACATCAGGCTCACTGCTGTCAGGCTGTTAGCACAGGGCCCACTTCAATCCTCTGTCCCCATCTCTCTGCTCCTCCCCCACTTGCATTCTCCCAAAAATAAATAAATATTTTTTTAAAAGTCTGACCCCTCCCAAAAAGTGTGACCCCCTAATAATATTAATAAAAAGTAAAATGACTTTTTTTTAACTAGGCTCTACATGCAACATGGGGCTTGAACCTCAAGATCAAGAGGAGTTGCCTGTTCTATGGACTGAGCCAGCCAGGAGCAATAAAAAAGATTCTGGGGGCACCTAGATGGCTCAGTCAGTTAAGCATCTGACTCAGGCTCAGATCATGATCTCAAAGTTTGAGAGTTCAAGCCCCGTATCAGGTTCTGTGCTGACAGCTCAGAGCCTGGATCCTGCTTGGTATTTGTGTCTCCCTTTCTCTCTGCCCCTCCCCTTGTCATGCTATGTCTCTCTCTCTCTCTCTCTCAAAAATGAATAAACATTAAAAAAAATTTTAAGGGGCGCCTGGGTGGCGCAGTCGGTTAAGCGTCCGACTTCAGCCAGGTCACGATCTCGCGGTCCGTGAGTTCGAGCCCCGTGTCAGGCTCTGGGCTGATGGCTCGGAGCCTGGAGCCTGTTTCCAATTCTGTGTCTCCCTCTCTCTCTGCCCCTCCCCCGTTCATGCTCTGTCTCTCTCTGTCCCAAAAATAAATAAAAACGTTGAAAAAAAAAAATTTAAGATTTTTTAAAAAAGACAAAAAAAGTCTGACAATACCAAATTTCAGAGAGAATTTAGGGCAATAGAAACACTTTTACAGGGACCGGGGTGGCTCAGTTGGTTGACTGTCGAACTCTTGATTTCAGCTCAGGTCATGATCCCAGGGTAGTGGGATGGAGCCCAACATCTGGCTCTGCACTGAGCATGGAGCCTGCTTAAGATTTTCTCTCTCCCTCTGCCCCTCCTCCCTCACTCATGCTTTCTGACTCCAAAAAAAAAAAAAAAAAAAAAAAAAAAAAAAAAAAAAAAAAAAAAGAAAAAAAAGAAAAAGAAAAAGAAAGAAAATTTTAAAGTTCTGTAGCTTGATATTTATTGCCATTTGATTCTCAGGTATGAGAAAATACAGTGTGAAACAACTCTGGACTAGATCAGTACTGATTCTTGTCCAAGATTTTAACTGATTTCACACGTTGGCTTTTCCCTGCCAACAAGTGATGCCCTAAAGTTCTTTCCACATATAAAATGCCATGAGATGTCTCCAAATAAATCTGACATTGATTGAAAGAATAGAATAGATCATTACCACTGGAACCCACATGAAACGCCTATAAAAATGCCTTGCTTTTAGAAATTCTCACTTGCATGTTTTGGATTTGGACCAAAAAAATAAATACAACATTGTGGTAGGAAAATAATTGCATTTACACATATAAAATGTTAAAGTTAATGCCAAATCTAGAAGGTCTGAAATAGCAGAAATTACTTGCTGTATTAGAAGCTTAATTAAAAAGCTATAATTTATTTCGGCAATAATTTCTTTCTTGGCAATATGAACCATATATCTGGTAAAGTATGGAAATGAACTGCATATTTTATTAATCAACATGGTTGGAAAATAGAATAGTATAGATGGCAGTTTCCATTTGAAGGAAAGTCAAATGTAAGGAAATATGATTGTTTTAGTAACTACTGGTTTGATTGTAAATTTGTGAGTAGGAAGCAATATTTCAAATTGTATATTCGGTACTTCCAACATATGAAAAATTCTTATTCCTTATGCTTCATTCATAATAGAATTTATGGTGGAGATTGTGATTGTCTTTGTGGACTTTTCACATTCATTTTTATAAAATCCTGAATATACACATGACATTTTTGGATGAGAGACAGATTATTATTACTTACATAATAATAATTGTGCTGGTTCCCTGCTTTAATTCTTATCCCTGGAGAGACACAATGAAAACCAGATGTCACCCTACAGGCAATAGGGTCTGTACTGTAAGGGAGAAAATGAATCTAGGCATTTATGTAGGCAAGAAGGCAACTGTCTTCCTACCCTTCTAGAAGAAAGGGGAAAAACACTTTGCTCCTTGAAGACAAGATGTAAAGAATCCTTGTACTCTCTCTAACCCTTTCATAATGTAAATAAATCTTTCCAGGGGCCAGAGAAGCCCAGTGTCTCCAGCTTTATAACTCAAGAGATATCTCTGGAGTCCCATGCTTCATCCCAACTTGAAAAGAAAACACACATTTCCTGAACTTCCATCTTTTTAGTTCTAATTATCCATGTCTTCTGAATTATCTTCTAGAGCTGGCTTTTAGTCCAAGATCTCAAGGTTCCACAAAACTTTCCCAGAAATCCCTGTGTAGAAATACAAAAATATTTTCTCAATACTTCACATGGTTTCAAAATTAATTCTTCCTTCTGCCTGGGCAACATGGTTGCCCAGTTAAAAATCTCATTTTCTAATTGTTTTCAGACAGATGTGACCTTGTGACAAATTCTTTCAGTTACCCTCTGAGAATGTATTGATTCCATCTTCATTTCTGAAGGATATTTTCACTGGGTAAATAATTCTTGGGTCACATTTCTTTCAGTTCTTGAAATATGTTCATTTCCTTCTGGCCTCCATGGTTTCTGATGAGAAATTCACTGTCATTTGGATCATTGTCCCCTAAGTTTAATGAATCTTTTCTAATTGCATTTAAGATTTTTACTTTGTCTTGGGGTGCTTGGGTGGCTCAGTTGGTTGAGTGGCCAACTTCAGCTCAGGTTATGATCACATGGATTCATGAGTTTGAGCCCCGAGTGGGCTCTGCACTGTCAGCAGATTCCCTGTCTCCTTCTCTCTCTGCCCCCTTCCCTACTCAGCTCTCTCTCTTGCTCTCAAAAATAAACATTTAAAAATTACAAAAAAAAAAAAAAAGATTTTTACTTTGTTTTTAGGTTTCGGAAATTTGAGTGCCTCAAACTTCTTTGAGTTTATACTATTTGGAGTTCACTCAGTTTCTTGAATCTGTGGCTTGATGACTTTTACTAAGTTTGGAGGATTTTTAGCCATATATTCATTGAATACTTTTTCATGTCACATTCTGCCCCTTTTGGGAGGTGTCTCTGATGGCACCAATGTCAGATCTTTTGTTACTGTTCCACAGGTTCTTGAAACTCTTTTCTTTTCAGCCTGTTTTCTCCATTGTTCACAATGGGTAATTCCTACTGTTTTATCCTCAGTTTCATGGAATTTTTCCTCTGACATCAACTTCTACTATTAAGCCCATCCAGTGAGTTTATTTTACAACTATTTCCATTTGTTTCTTCTTTATATTTTCTATTTGTTGAGACTTTCTATTTTTTCATTTGTTTCAAATGTGTTCATAATTGCTCAGTGATACATTTTTATAATGACTGCTTTAAAATCCTTATCTGATAATTCCAACATGTATGTCATCCCAATGTTGGCATCTGTTGTCTTTTTTCATTCAAATTGAGATTTTACTGGTTCTTGGTATAATTAATGAATTTTCTATGTATTCAGGACATTCTAGCATTTTATTATGACACCCTGGATCTTATTAAACCTTCTGTTTTAGCAGGCCTCTTCTGATGCTGTGCCAGCAGGGAAATTGCGTAAAAAAGCAGCATAAGGCCTCCATGACATTCTAATCCACTGGAGGAGGGACTCCATGAAGTGGAGGTTACCACTGAAGTGGAGGTAGGACTTCAGAGTCCCCACTCTGCTTCTTCTGTACCATCCCAGAAGAAAAGGGGAGGAGTGCCTCATTACCACCAGGCAAAGGTGAAAGTCTAGGCTTGCCACCCAGTATTTACTGGTGGGGTGAGGGTGGAGACATGGCATTTTCCATGCAATTTGGCTAGAGTCCCCTTCCTCTCCTTTTCCTGTCCAAGACTGTCTCCTCATCCTTTGCCAAGGGAGAGCAGGCAAAGGGAACATTTTTTTTGTGTAAGTACATTGGCATTTCTGGGTTGTGGCTCCTCCAACATTCTTTCCAGGATATATGAGATAGAAAGAAAACCCGGGAAATTCAATACCATGCTGTTCCTTAAGTCTCAGGGTCCCTGGATAGTCCATCTCATTCTTTCCATTTCAGAATCTTCATATGTTCATTTTATACATAACGTCCAGGGTTTTTAGCATACTTAATAGAAGAGGAAGAAATGCATGTGCTCTATTTTTCCTGGAATCAGAAGTCCAGCTCCCTTAATAGAAGATACAGCTTTTTCCCCTGGGTAACTCTACTGCCCCCACTTGGAGGAGTGGAAAGCATTTTGCCAGCACAGAACAAAATCCAGATATGTATCTATTCTTCTAAACCAACTGAAGTATCCTTCACCTAAGGCCTCTGCTGCTTGGTATGCCAACTGTTCACCGGTGGAGGATCAAGGGAGGAATATTAGAAAAAATAGTGCTAGGGAATGTGGAGATTTACGAGAAGAGAAAAACTGTTCTGGGGTGGTTTATCAGCATTTTTTTTTTTTTTTTTTTTGCTTCTTTACTTCACTACTTCCCACACTTCAATAGATAATAAGAAAAGGAAACATGCCTTTAAAAAGTGAGCTTTAAAGGTTCGCAATTAAAGTGTTATATACTTCCTCCCAAGAAAACTCCCCTTACCCAGTAAATGATTAAAGAAAATAAAAACTTTTCATTGCTCATTCTTGTTTTTATTTAGATTAGATTGATAACTTCTCCTTCTTGGTTAACGGGTCATAGAATCTCTAATAACTACAACAAAACAAGTAAATTGTATGACACGTTATGAACTTGTTGTTGACAATAAAGGTCACGAAAGACCAAACTCATGTAAGTACTAAGGTAATGAATAACGTGTTAATCCTCTTGTTCTACAGCCTGCTCTTGGTTGAACCAACAAATCTATCCTAGGTGTGCTGATTGGTTATGCCTGGAGTTGATGTATTACAGTTTTTGAAGAACTGTCTTTTCTTCTAATTTTGTATTTTCTAAGTTAGGCTGCTGGATGGCCTCTTTTTTCCCACAAGATCTCTTCTTGCAATATGGGTATTGAAGAGGTTATTAAGTGCTTTCTTACTACAAGCATCCAGGCTTTTATAGACTTTGTGTTTTTTCTGAGATATACCATCTCTTCCTTGCATTTTTTCCTTATACTCTGTTTCTGATAGTTTCTGTTTTTTCTTGTCTTGTTCACAATTTATCTGAATTGGACTTTCTCGCCAAGTTCCCTCTTTCTGATGATAGAGTTCCTTGAGAAGCTCTATTCTCTGCTGTAAGATTTGACATTCATTTTCCAGCAAAGCTGCAATCAAATGCAATGAGTATGTGTCATGTTCCAGTTTCTTCACTTGTTCCTCCAGTTCATGCTTAGCTGACACCTCGTTATTTGGTTGAGTTTGGAAACGCACTCCATTATTTTCAAGAGTTTCTTGTATGTCTTTCTGAGATTTCTGATATGATCTTATTAGTTCACTAAGCTCAGTATGTTGCACATTCCAGTGTTCAGCTTCCTGTAGTAACTGCTCCATGTTGCTCCTAAGTTTGATGTTTTCTTCTTGAATATGATGGTGTCTGTAATTTGCTTTTTCCTTGCTTAATTGAGTTTCATTAAGGGGTCTGTTTTCTTCTGAATGACTTACCAAATCCTTTCCAAAAGTTTGTACCATGTCCTTGGAATTCTGGTTTTCCAATACCATCTCCTGTTTCTTTACATTCTGTTCTTTCTCTAGGTCTGAACTACCAAGGAAGTTTTTCAATAACACTTTATTTATCTTGTCAAGTTCTCTGATTTTTTCTTTAAGTTCTGACACATCCTCAGAAATACTGATTTCCTCAAAAGAATCTTTTGTTTCTGTGATCTTCTCTCCACAACTTGTGACACTTTTAATGATGTCTTTAATTTCTTTTAAGAGATTTTCAAACTTTTGTGCAGTCTGTTGTTCAGTTACTTGATGACCACTACTATTTAGGGAAGGGAGAGAACCCCAGGAGACAGGGGGAAGGGATCCAATTTCGAATAAGGCAATGATAATCCGAGGATCCAAGGACTCTTGATTGAGATCAGGAGTAGGTTTAAGAGTTTTGGAGAGGGCGGACACTTCCATCTCAGGTGAGTTAGTAGGGCTGGTGATTACAGCACGTGGCAAGCAGAAAACCTTAGAAATTCCAGGAAGGGAAGGTGGTGGTCCTCTGTGCAAATGGGTAGGGAATACAAAACCAACCAGAAGTCCAGAGACCAGAGCTAAGGTCTCAAACCAGGGAGATGATGTTTAAGTGGAAGGTGACATCTCAGATGACCTAGGGGAGAGGGAGGGTGAGTAAGGGGACCAGGAGCTAGGGTCCATCTCCCCTTCTCCAGGCTTCTGGTGTTCATTCCCTGACCCTAGCAACCAGGTCTTTATTCTGTCACTGCACTATTGTGGCCTATCTCCAGCTTCTGTTTCTTTTTGTCACAATAGAAACTTCTTAACCCCCATACCCAATGACTCATGAATCAAAATCTATCTTGAGTTACACCTACTCCTCATCCCAGAAAGAACTTTATGCCAGTCCTTTCCAAAATTCCCTACTTTTCTAGGTTTTTATTCAACTCATTCTAACTGTATTCTATGACCTCCCAACCTCATCTCTACTACCTATAACCCAAACTCAACTGCAGCATGGTTTTTTGTTTGTTTGTTTGTTTTTTTGTTGTTGTTTTTTTTTTTTTACCACCTAAGTGCATGGTGTGAAAACTTCTCCATGGACTTTCATAGCACCTTGGAACCTTATTGCTCCTAGGAGAGATACTACCATAAAACAAAGCTGTCCGTACAAAATAGAACCCAAAAAGTGCTGCATGTCTTCGTGAGTTTAGAGAAATCGAGAAATGGAATTGCTGCATTCAAAAATATTCCAGGGTACCCTGGTGTCTCAGTTGTTAAGCATCTGACATCGGCTCAGGCCATGATCTCATGTTTTTGTGAGTTCTGGTCTCACGATGAGTGAGCTTGAGCCCCCCCTTCAGGTAAGCTTGAGCCGTGCTTGCGGTGAGCACAAGCCCTGCATCAGGTGAGCAAGAGCCCTGCTTCAGGTAAACACAGCCCTGCATCAAATGAGCCCTGCTCCCTGTCCCCCCACCTCCCCTGTCTCTCTCTTCCTCTGCCCCTTGCTCACTGGCATGCTCCCTCTCTCTCAAAAAAAAAAAAAAAAAAAAAAAAAAAGGAAAGAAAAGAAAAGAAAAACATCCACTGCAGTAAAAAGAGAATATCTGAATGGTTCCTTAACATAATTACAAACTGGGACTTTTCTTAGCTTCAAAAATAGGCATCCTTTAAGACAGACTTACACACTTGTTCCTGATTCATTTACAGGTGATATAAAACTTTGATCATTACTTTTCACAAGAACTTGCTAAAAATAACATAATTTATCTAAAGCATCTGAAACTACTAGATCCTGTAGTGGGCTATAGAAAAGTAACTGAAATGGATTAAACCTGGTGCATTCTTGTCTTTTTGTTCCTAGGAATCAGAACCTTGAGAATATTAAATTCAAAAGAAACATTCCTTATGTGAGACTTTCTCTTCGCCTTCAAAATCTTTCTAGCAAGCACTTCACTAAATAGAAGTTTGCATCCAGTCTTAAGGGAAAATTCATGCTCTTGTAGGTGGGTTTTATTTTATTAGAGGAAAGAAATTTATGTTTTTTTCTTTCATAGCTACCAACTCACTCTGACTTTAATTTCCCCGAGCCTCATGCACATCTCTAGTCAGTTGGGCTCTGAGACACTGCCTCATGACCATCCACAGATGCAGCAGTGTTGGTCTTTCTTTTCTACTTGAAGAAGGAGCACCTTTTCTTTTTTTTTTTTTCAATATATGAAATTTATCGTCAAATTGGTTTCCATACAACACCCAGAAGGAGCACCTTTTCTAATTCATACAATGATATCATACAGGGGGCACCTGGGTAGCTCAGTAGGTTGTGTCCAATTCCTGGTTTCGGCTCAGGTCATGATCTCATGGTTCGTGAGTTTGAGCCCTGCATCAGGCTCTGTGCTGACAGTGCAGAACCTGCTTGGGATTCTCTCTCTCTCTCCCTCTCTCTCTGCCTCTGCTGCTCCTGCTCTCTCTTTCAAAGTAAATAAACTGGAAACAAAATGATATTCCAGAGGCTAGCAATTGCCCTTATGCCTTCATTCTCCCTCTTAAGATCCAACTTCTGTTGGTATTTCCCCTTTGACTCAAACCATCATTTAGGATAGTCTTTAAATCAGGGTGCCTGGGTGGCTTAGTCAATTAAGCATCTGACTCTGGCTCAGGTCATGATCTCGTGGTTTGTGGGTTTGAGCCCTGTGTCAGGCTGTCTGCTAACAGCTCAAAGCCTGGAGCCTGCTTCGGATTCTGTGTTTTCCTCTCTCTCTTCCCACTCATGCTCTGTCTCTCAAAATTTAATAAACATTAAAAAAAATTTTTTTAGGACAATTTTTAAATCTTCAAAATAAAGGAATTTTTTTTTCTGATTTGGTCATTAATTTCTAGCTTTATTGCACTGTAATCAGAAAATAAAATATTTCTACCTTTTGAAATTGATATTTTTTCTTTGGCCTAATTATCAATGTTCATTTATGTTTTATGGATAATTGAAAAATATGTATTCTTTATTTTTGTTTTTGTGGCTTTTTGATGCTTTTGGACATAAACCTGATATTACTTTTGCCTTTAATTTTTATGGAAACTAGTTTGAAGGTGGCTTGCTCAAGATACTAAAGATCATTCTTTTTTCATCAAAAGAGGATGTAAATATTTCGTTCCTTCTTACAAGTGTAATGAATTTCAAATAACATTTCTGTTAATTTTACTGAAATTTGAATTCACTGGAGATGGTGAAAGATATCTAGAGTGGTTTCTTTTTTTTTTATTGATCCATTTTCTCAGTGGGTGTACCTATGAAAATTTAACAGATTTAGACTGTCTTACAATTGCTGTCCACTAAGTTCCCAATAACCTAAAGACTTTTAAAAAACAAATGCCAAAATAAGTCAGTCAGAGAAAGATAAATACCATATGATTTCACTCATACGTGGAATTTAAGAAACAAAACAAACAAAGGGAAAGAAAAGACAAACCAAGAAACAGATTCTTAACTATACAGAACAAACTAATGGTTACTGGAGGGGATGTGGGTAGGGGAATTGGTGAAATAGGTGAAAGGGATTAAGAGTACCCTTATCCCAAAAATTAAAAAAAAAAAAAAAAAAGGGGGGTGCCTGGGTGGCTCAGTAGGTTGAGCGTCCGACTTCGGCTCAGGTCATGATCTCACAGTTTGTGAGTTCAAGCCCTGCATCAGGCTCTATGCTGACAGCTCAGAGCCTGGAGCCTGCTTCGGATTCTGTGTCTCCTTCTCTCTCTGCCCCTCCCCCACTCAGGCTTTGTCTCACTCTGTTTCTCAAAAATAAATAAATGTAAAAAAAAAGTAAAAAAAAAAAAAGAGTACCCTTATCCCGATGAGCACTGAGTAATGTACGAAATTGTTGAAATCACTATATTGTACACCCGAAACTAATGGAACACCATGTTAACTCTACTGGAATTAAAATTTTCAAAAAATTTAAAAAGAAGAGCAGGAGCTATTTCTAAAATATTAGAAGAAAACTTGTATAAAATTTTCTCTCTCTTTAAAACCAGTTTGCCTTGGGGCGCCTGGGTGGCGCAGTCGGTTAAGCGTCCGACTTCAGCCAGGTCACGATCTCGAGGTCCGTGAGTTCGAGCCCACGTCAGGCTCTGGGCTGATGGCTCAGAGCCTGGAGCCTGTTTCCGATTCTGTGTCTCCCTCTCTCTCTGCCCCTCCCCCGTTCATGCTCTGTCTCTCTCTGTCCCAAAAATAAATAAACGTTGAAAAAAAAAAATTTTTTTAAAAAAATAAAACCAGTTTGCCTTGGGGTGCCTGGGTGTCTCAGTTGGTTAAGTGTCCTTCGGCTCAGGTCATGATCTTGTGGTTCTTGGGTTTGAGCCCTGTGTCAGGCTCTGTGCTGATGGCTCAGAGCCTGGAGCCTGCTTTGGATTCTGTGTCTCTCTCTCTCTCTGTCCCTCCCCCGCTTGTGCTTTGTCTCAATCTCTCTTTCTCTCTCTTTCAAAAATAAACATTAAAATATATATATTTAAAACCAGTGTACCTTAACAAAACATAAATCATATCAAAGTACACATGATGTCAATATGTCTTGCTGCTGGTGATGTTAACCCTAGTCACTTCATTAAGTGATATCTGCTGGATTTATTATAAAGTTACTCTTTCCCATTGTAATTAACAAACATCTTGGGAGAGATATTTTGACACACTGAAAGTATTGTTTGTTTTCAAACTTTTACCTATTAGTATAACTTTAGAGCACAGAGTTTGGTTTTTCATGCAACAATTATTACTGTGGTGATCTACAGGTGATTTTCTATTTCTGTCATTCCTTTTATGCTTGTTGATTGTAAAGAAGAGCTGTCTCTTTCCTGTATTTACTTTTCATTCATTCATTCATTCATTCATTCATATATGTATTTTTAGGGGCACCTAGGTGGCTCAGTCAGTTGAGCAACCAACTCTTGGTTTCAGCTGGGGTCATAGTCTCACCATTTCTGCGTTTCAGTCCCATGTGGAGCTCTGCACGGACTGCTCAGATCCTGCTTGGAATTCTCTCTCTCTCCCGCTCTCTCTTCCCCTCCCCTTCTTGTTCTCTCTCTAAAAATGAATAGGGGCACCTGTGTGGCTCAGTCGGTTAAGCATCCAAGGTTAAGCATCCAACTTCAGCTCAGGTCATGATCTCATGGTCAGCTCAGAGCCTGCAGTCGGCTTCATATTCTGTGTCTCTCTCTCTGATCCTTCCCCGCTTGAGCTTTGTCTCTTTCTCTCAAAAATAAAGGTTAAAACAATTTTTTTAATAAAAAAGAATAAACTTAAAATCCTCTACATGGAAAACAATCATTTAAAAAAAAACAAAAAACAAATATGTTTGTAGAAGTATGGACTGACAGATATTTATTTTGGGGGGTTATAATTGAATACTATAATTTATTTTCTTGCTCAAATATGTAAGAATAATTTTAATCTGATGATTTTTTTGGTATATGGAAGTATATTTTTATTTTGGGTAATTGTTCTAATTGTTCAGTAGTTTTGTTGTTGTTGTTTTATTATTTACATCCAAGTTAGTTAGCATATAGTGCAACAATGATTTCAGGAGTAGATTCTTTGATGCCCCTTACCCATTTAGCCCATTCCCCCTCCCACAACCCCTCCAGCAACCTTCTGTTTGTTCTCTACATTTAAGAGTTTCTTATGTTTTGTCCCCCTCCCTGTTTTTATATTATTTTTGCTTCCCTTCCCTTAGGTTCATCTGTTTTGTCTCTTAAAGTTCTCATATGAGTGAACTCATATGATATTTGTCTTCCTCTGACTGAGTAATTTCACTTAATATAACACCCTCTAGTTCCATCCACATAGTTGCAAATGGCAAGATTTCATTCTTTCTGATTGCTGAGTAATACTCCACATCTTCTTTATCGATTCATCCATCGATGGACATTTGGGCTCTTTCCGTACTTTGGCTATTGTTGATAGTGCTGCTCTAAACATTGGGGTGCATGTGCCCCTTCAAAACAGCACACCTGTACCTCTTGGATAGATACCTAGTAGTGCAATTGCTGGGTCGTAGGGTAGTTCTATTTTTAATTTTTTGAGGGACCTCCATACTGTTTTCTAGAGTGGCTGCACCAGCTTGCATTCCCACCAACAATGCAAAAGGGTTCCTCTTTCTCCGCATCCCTGCCAACATCTGTTGTTGCCTGAGTTGTTAATGTTAGCCATTCTGACAGGTGTGAGGTGGTATCTCAGTGTGGTTTTGATTTGTATTTCCCTGATGTTGAGTGATGTTGAGCATTTTTTCATGTGTTGGTTGGCCACTTTGGAAAAGTGTCTATTTATGTCTTTTGCCCATTTCTTCAGAGGATTATTTGTTTTGGGGGTGTCAAGATGTAGAGAACAAACAGAAGGTTGCTGGAGGGGTTGTGGGAGGGGGAATGGGCTAAATGGGTAAGGGGCATCAAAGAATCTACTCCTGAAATCATTGTTGCACTATATGCTAACTAACTTGGATGTAAATAAACAACAACAACAAAGCTACTGAACAATTAGAACAATTACACAAAATAAGAGGATTAGTATTTTGGGGATGTTGTTTAATAAGTTCTTTATAGATTTTGGATACTAACCCTTTATCTGATATGTAATTTGCAAATATATTCTCTTATTCCGTCGGCTGCCTTTTGGTTTTGCTGATTGTTTCCTTTGCTGTGCAGAAGCTTTTTATTTTGATGAGGTCCCAATAGTTCATTTTTGCTTTTGTTTCCCGTGCTTCTGGAGAGTGTTGAGTAAGAAGTTGCTGTGGCTGAGGTAAAGAGGTCTTTGCCTGCTTTCTCATTGAGGATTTTGATGCCTTCCTGTCTTACGTTTAGGTCTTTCATCCATTTTGAGTTTATTTTTGTGTATGGTGTAAGAAAGTGGTCCAGGTTCATTTTTCTGCATGTCGCTGTCTAGTTTTCCCAGGACCATTTGTCTTTATTCCATTCGATATTCTTTCCCGCTTTGTCAAAGATTACTTGCTCGTAAGTTGGTGGATCCATTTCTGGGTTCTCTATTCTGTTCCATTGATCTGAGTGCCTGTTTTTGTGCCAGTACCATACTGTCTTGATGATTACAGCTTTGTAATACAGCTTGAAGTCTGGGATTGTAATGATTCCAACTTTGGTTTAATAGTTTGTTTGTTTTTTTAAACCAAAGCCATAGTTGATTATTGATGACTATTTAAGAGTCTTCTTTATATTCACAAGGGATTCTGTGCAGAGTCTGATTTTAAATACAAGGACTTGTATGGTTGCTTTAATATGTAGTAGTGTACTTGTATGTACCCAGTTAGGGGGAAAATGATCTGAAAATTAAATTTTTGTTCAAACAAGCAAAATACAGATGTAACTGGACAGACCTGTTAGCTGTGATCCTCTGCGTGTTCTCTTAGACCACCAGGTGGTGCTGTTGGCTTTCAACATTATAGAAGTTGCCACTTTTTTTTTTTTAATATTTAACTCCAGAGTTAGTGATATTGCAAAGATAGTGTCGTCCACAATCTTTTTTTTTTCTTTTTCCCACAGTTTGAGAGTGGAGGTGACTTGCCCAAGGGTACAGATAGTTATGATGAGAGCTGGGATTAGAGTTAAACTTGAAGGGATGCAGGTTCTGCACATCAGAAAGCTGTGAAGAATTTTTAAATATTTAAGTGTTATATGAGATAGGGGTTATGTGGAAAAGCAGGTTTTCAAAGCTGATGAGACTGGCTTGTTTTACAAGATGTTGGCAAACAAACCTATGTAAGACAAATGGCACTTCAACAGGCAAAGATGTGATCGGAGACTCAGAAGAATCTAACCTTTATTTCCCTAAGAAGCAATACTTCTGTATTTGCTAATTCAATCTTGGCAGCAACTTTATAGAACATTACTGCAAAGAACAAGATTCAGCTGTATGTAGAAATAAAGACCAAAAAAAAAATTACAAAACTTACATTCTGAAAACTACAAAGTATTGTTGAAAGAAATTAAAGGAGACCTAAATAAATGGAAAAACACCTCACTATCATGGATTTGAAGACTTGATATTGTTAAGACAGCAATACCTCCCAAACTGATCTACAGAGTCCATACAATCTCTATCAGTATATCAGCTGCCTGTTTGGCAGAAATTGACAAGCTGATCCTAAAATTCATTTGGAAATTCAAGGGATCCAGAATAGCCAAAACAATCATAAAAAAGAAAAACAAAGTGGGAAGTCTTACATGCCCTGATTTTAAGACTTACTCTACAGATGTAGTATCAAGGCAATGTGGTATTAGTGAAAGGGTACACATAGATCAATAGAACACAATAGAGAGCACTGATGTAGACCCACACGAATACAGCCAACTAATTTCTATCAAAGATACAAAGGCAGGGAGTGTGGGTGGCTCAGTCAGTTGAGCTTCCCCCTTTTGATTTCAGCTCAGGTCATGATCTCAGAGTTCATGAGTTCGAGCCCTACCTTGGGCTCCGCACTGACAGTGTGGAGCCTGTTCGGGATTCTCTTTCTCCCTCTCTCTCTACCCGTCTCCTGCTTTGTGCACACACCCTCTCTCTCTCTCTCTCTCAAAATAAACTTAAAAATAAATACATACATACATACATACATAAAAAGACACAAAGGCAATTCAACAAATAGTGCTGGACAGATTGGATATCTGTATGCAAAATAACAATAAACTTTGACACATACCGGACACCTCATAAAAAAGATTGAACTCTTTGGGGATTAAGGGGCACACTTGCTATGATGAGCACCGGGTATTGAATAGAAGTGTTGAGTCACTATATTGTTCACCTGAAACTAATATTACTTGTATGTTAACTAACTGGAATTTAAATTAAAACTTTGGGGTGCCTGGTGGCTCAGTTGGTTAAGTGTCTGACTCTTGATTTCAGCTTAGGTCATGATCTCAGGGTCATGATCCCTGGGTCCTGAGATTGAGCCCTGCATTGAGCTATGCCCATGCTAGGTATGGAACCTGCTTAAGGTTCTCTCTTTCTCCCCCCTTCTGCTCACTCTGTCTCTCTCTCTCTCTAAAAAAATTAATAATAATAATAAAATAATTAATGAAAACTTTAAAAATATTTAGCTCTAAATGGATCATATTTAAATGTAATTTAATGTATTTTTTTACATTTTACTTAAATGTAAAATACAAAACTAGGGGTGCCTGGGTGGCTCAGTTGGTTAAGCTCTAGACCTCGTTCGATTCCTGCATTGGGCTCTGTGCTGACAGCTTGGAGCCTGGAGCCTGCTTCAGATTCTGTGTGTGTGTCTCTCTCTCTCTGCTCCTCCCCTGCTCTCACTCTGTCTCTCTCGCTCTCTCAAATAAATAATAAACATTAAAAAAAAACTAAAAAAAATTTTTTTAAACACAAAACTAGAATTTCTAAGAGAAAACAGAGAATATGTATGATCCTGGATCTGGCAATGGCTTTTTAGATACAATACCAAAAGCATAATGAATGAAATAAAAGTTTGATGAATTGGAATTTCTGAAAATTAAACCTTCTCATTCAGTGAAAGACACTGTGAGGTGAATGAAATGACAAACCACAGACTGGGAGAAAATATTTGTAAATCATGTATGCAATGAGACGTATATCCAGAAAAATATTTTATATATATACATATATATATATATACACGCATATATATATATATGTATATATATTTAACTCAGCAATAAGAAGACTTAAAAACTGAACAAATATCTGAACAGAACACTTTAGCGAAGAAGATAATGTGAACAGCAAATTAGACATGGATATAAAAAGATGCTCAATATCATTTACCACTAGGGAAGACAAATTGCAAAACAATGAGATACCATGACTTACCATTAGAATATTAAAACACACACACACACACACACACACACGTACAGCTTGACGGTACTGAACACTGTCAAGGCTTTTGAAAAAGGATACTATCTTTCAATCCTGGTGAGAATGTGAAAATCATACAGGCACTTCGGAAGACAGTTTGGAAGACAATACAGACAGGTTGGAAGATAACACTATAAAAACTGGGTGTTATATAGTGTTAGTGTAAACTTACCAAAATGACAGAGCATCATGCTCCTAGGTCTTTACCCAACTGATTTGAAAATTTATGTTTATAGAAAAACCCGCATATGAATATTTATAGCATCTTCATTCATAATCACCCCAAATTGGAGGCAACTAAAATGTCCTTCAGTAGATGAATGAATAAACAAACTGTGTTATACATGATGGAATATTATTCAGAAAAAAAAAAGCACAAAATCTGGAGAGACTATATATATTGAATGATTCTGTTCATAAGATATTATGGAAAAGGCAAAACTGTAGGAATGGAAAACAGATCAGTGGATTCCAGGGATTAGAAGAAGAAGGGGTTAACTAGGACCTGCATGGAAAGAAATTTATAACTCCATGCATTTGTCAAAACCTATAGAAACTATAGCAGAAAGAGTAAACTGTAATGTATGAAAAAGTGTTAAAAATCAACCAGAACTTTAAATGACAGAAGGGATGAAATGCAGATTGTGACAATGCTTAATGACTTGCCTCCCAAGAGTGGAGTATGGGAAAGGGGAATAAAGATAACTTTACATTGGAGAAACCTGGCAAACACTATCTGGGCTGTTAAATCAGTGTTGAATCATGGCAATAGCATATATCCTTGATGTGATGAGAATGGACCTTCATCTCTATAGTCTTCCTCTCCCATCCCCATAATCCCTAGTCTAACCATGAGGAAAACATTAGACAAAAACAAATTGAGACACATTCACAAAATAGCTGACTTGTGTTTTTCAAAACTATCACAGTCATAAAGAGCAAGAGAAGTCTGAGAAGCTGTCATAGACCAGAGTAGACTAAGGAAACATGATAACTAAATGTAATGTAGTATCCTGGATGTGATTCTGGAACAGAAGAAGGACATTGAGCGAAAAATGGTGAGATCCAAATGAAGTGGTAAGTTTAGTTAAGAGGAATGCACGATTGTTGGTTTCTCAGTCACGGCAAATGTGCCATAGTAGTGTAAGATGTTCACAATAAGGGAACCTGGAGGGATGTACAGGAACTCTCTGAACTATCTTTGCAACTTTTCCCTAAATCTGAAAGTTCATTCTAAAATAAAAACATTATTTTTTATGTTAGTCAAATTCCTTACTTGGCAACACAGAAACGACCAACAGAATAAAATAAGAACCCATGAGTGCATATGATTATAAACAGGTGGTAGATGAGTGGTATAAATAGGTAGATGAGAATGAAGAGAAAACTCTTCCCTTTTTTTCTTATTAAAAATTTTTTAATGTTTATTCATTTTGAAAGACAGAGAGAGACAGAGCACAAGCAGGGGTGAGGCAGAGAGGGTGACACAGAATCTGAAGCAGGCTCCAGGCTCTGAGCTGTCAGCACACAGCCTGACTTGGGGCTCAAACTCACACAACGCAAGATCATGACCTGAGCCGAAGTCGGACATTTAACTGACCGAACCACCACCACCCTGGTATTCCGAGAGAAAACTCTTCCTTATGACAGAATGCCAACTGTAAATGCAAAGGTAATGCTGAGCTTAGAAAATCACATTTAGTAGCCACCATAGTAGTCTGTTTCAAACATAGTCTGTTTCAACCAAAGATCGTCAATGTATGATTAAAACTAATGGGTAAAAATTTGATAGGAACTCAATATTCACATCATCTCAAAGCATCTTTCCAAAAATAGTTATTAATAAAAGGAAGAAGAGTAACTTTACAGGGGAGAAACCAAGCAGGCACCACCCTAACCAAGTAATTAAAGTTAGCATCACCAGTAAGGGGACAAATAAAATTTCTATGCCTCCAGGATGGACTGAGAAAGACACAACATCACTTCTGTAGTATTTGTGCCCCCAAATCCATCATCTGAATCTAAACATGAGAAAACATCAGTAAAACAAAAATTGTGGGACATTTTATAAAATCACTGGGTTTACTCTTCAAAAATTTAAGAAGATAGAAGCAAAGAGAGGGGCACTTGGGTGGCTCCATTGGTTAAGCATACAACTCTTGATTTTGGCTCAGATCATGATCCCAGGGTCATGGGATTAGCCTTTTATCAGACTCTGTGCTGATCAAGGATCCTATTTAAGATTCTCTTTCTCTCTCTCTCTCTCTCTCTCCCTCCCTCCCTCTGCTCCTCTCTCCCACTCACATGCTCTCTCTAAAAAAAAAAAAAAAAAAAAAAAAAAAAACAAGGACCTATTCAAAGGGCATCAAAACAGTATGACAACTAAATGCAATGTGTGATCTGGGCACCTGAGTGGCTCAGTTAGTTAAACATCTGACTCTTGATTTCAACTCAGATCATGATCTCATGGTTCATGAATTTGAGCCCCACATTGGGCTCTGAGCTGGCAGTGCAGAGCCTGCTTGGGATTCTCTCTCTCTACCTCTCTTTCTGCCCCTCCTGTGCTCTCTCTCTCTCTCTCTCTCTCTAAGCGCTTGGGTGGCTTAGTCAGTTAGGCATCCCACTCTTGCTCAGGTCACGATCTCAGTTTCGTGCTGCTGGCACAGAGCCTGCTTGAAATTCTCTTTCTCCCTCTCTCTCAGCCCCTCCCCCACTCACTCTGGCTCTGCTCTCCGCAAAATAAATAAACTTTAAAAAAAAGTAAAATAAACATAAATAAATAAATAGATACATAAATAAATAAATAAATAAATAAATAAATAAATAAATAAATAAATAAAATTATTGGGTTGATACTACCCAAAGCAATCTACACATTCAATACACTCCCTATCAAAATAACACCAGCATTCTTCACAGAGCTAGAACAAACAATTCTAAAACTTGTATAGAACCAGAAAAGACCCTGAATAGCCAAAGCAATCTTAAAAAAAGAAAACCAAAGCTGGAGGCATCACAATTCTGGACTTCAAGCTATATTATAAAGTTGTAATCATCAAGACAGTATGGTACTGGCACTAAAACAGACACATAGATCAATGGAACAAAATAAAAACCCAGAAAGACACCTGCAAATGTATGGCTAACTAATCTTCAAGAAATCAGGAAACAATTAAATTTGGGACAATTAAATTTGAATACGGTCTGTAGATCAGAACCCAGACATCAGTACTTTTTAAAGCTCCCCAGTAGATTTCCCTGGACAGACAAATTTGAGAACCAGAAGAGTCCCTTCCCTGATTTTTTCTTTTTTCTTTTTTCTTAAAAAATAGATTTGTTTATTTTTCATTTATTTATATATTTTTAAATAAAAATTGTATAAATTTAAGGTGTACAACATAATGATTATATATATATATATATAATGAAATTATTACTAGTCAAGTTGGTTAATACATATCTTCTCACATGGCATTTTGTGTGCTTGATTAGTATACCTGAAATCCATTCTCCTAACATGGTTTCAAGGTTCAATACAGTATTATTAAGTATAGTTATCAAACTGTACATTAGGTCTCTAGATTTCTTCATCCTGGTTTCCAGTTAGAATTCACCGTTTGCTCAGTAAGACCAAGCAGTTTCCAAGTCCTGCATAGTGTCTGGGGATCGCTAGGATGCTCTGAAGACAGATTGTCATGATGACATCCTATACACCTAACATTGGCATGCTTTTAAGGTAATTAATAAGACTAATGATTATGTAACTACGTTAAAAGAATTGCAGAGCACTTGAATGATGTAAATAATTAATCTTCCTTCACTATGATGTTTTTAAGTTATCAATTCTGCCTTGTTTCTTAATTTCTGAAGACAAGCTTCCATCTCTAAAGTAAAAAGGGCAAGCAATAAAATTGATTGGAGAATAAGGTTAAGAAGAATCCAAATAGCTTGTCACTAGGTGTCGGGTTTCAGTTCTCTTGCCTATCAGGCCTAGCATCCCACTCTCTTTTCTTCCTTATCTCCTCTGGGCCCAGGATGCCAAGACTTTTACCTTCTGAAAGATCAGGATTTTTACTGACTACATTGTACTACTTCCATATGCTGGAATCTCTAAAAAATAAAAAAAGAACATTACATCCTCACCAATCTTCCACCTAAGGCCCTACCTCTCTTCTCTTTCCAAGCAAACAGCTAAATGCCATGTCCGTTTCCTTACTTTTGCTCACTCTTCAAACCACTAGAATCGATCTGCCTTCTTGCCCCAGAACTTCAAGAAGTTCCTTGAAGACCTCCTTGCTGAGAAATCTGAAAGACAAGTTTACATCTTTACTGACTTGTCCCCTCAGCAACATTTTACACTCTTACCCATTCCAGACATTCAGACCCAGACTTTGAAATCAGACTTTGAAATCAGAGAGCCTGAGTTCAAAGCCTGGCTTAGCCACTTACTAGCCCTGCAACCTTGGCTATTTACCTAATCTCATAAAGCCCGAGTTTCCTCAACTGCTACATGGGAAATGTGATTATATGTGTCCATGAGACAGGATATTGTAAGCACTGAGCACAGCATCTAGCCAGCACTGAATAAGCATTCAATGAATTGTGACTTTATTTTCCCTTTTGTTTTTCCATGGCCCCAACTTTTCTGATTTTCTGTCTCATTCTTGTTCTTACTCAGCCCTTTCTTTGTGCATAGCTTTCTAGATTCCCAGGAATATGCCTTATCTTTTCAAAGCCCCCTTTAAATATCTCATTATCCAGTTTTTCCATTAAAATTTCTTTTTCTTTTGTTTAAGTAGGCTTCTTACACAGCATGGAGCCCAACACAGGGCCTGAACTCATGACCCTAAGATCAAGACTGACCTGAGACCAAGAGTTGGATGCTTATCCAACTGAACCACCTCCATTTAAGTTTTTTGGTCAGCTTCTCATTAGATTCAGCTGTTATAGCCACTTCAGGCAGTCACAATATTAAACAATTGCTGCTAATAGTTTTATGATAAATGCCTTGGGAGTAGAGCTGTTCTTGCAGTGTGAGCTCTTAGGTTAAGCAGAGACAGGTATTAAGAATGGAGCTTTTCAAGGAACTTCTAGATAAATTAAATAGTGACAATTCTATTGGGGCTGGGTCTGTTTTGGGAACTCCAAACCTATTCTGCCTACTATGGTGTCTGCTAGGTTGCTGGCTTTCATAGCTACTCAAGCTGTAAGGCTACCCTAGAGCTAGGGAGATGAGGATGGGAGTAGGGCAACTTAAAACACCACAAATCTCATTTTTCTTACTAAGATTCAATTGTTTTTCTTGGAAACGCAGAAAATAAACCAACAGCTGTATGGTTAATTAATATTTGACAAAGAAGGAAAGAATATCCAATGGGGAAAAGAATGTTTCCTTAACAAAAGTATCAGGAAAACTGGACAGCAACATGCAAAAGAAAGAAATTTTTTTTTTAATAATCTCTATGCCCAACATGGGGCTCAAATTCACAACCCTAAGATCGAGAATCCCTGTTCCACCAACTGAGCCAGTCAGGCACCCCCGGACCCCATTCTTACACAATACACAAAAATAAATTCCAAATGGTTTAAAACCTAAATGTGATACCTATAACCATAAAAATCCTAGAAGATGGGAATGCAAGCTGGTGCAGCGACTCTGGAAAACAGTATGGAGGTTCCTCAAAAAATTAAAAATAGAACTACCCTATGACCCAGCAATTGCACTACTAGGTATCTATCTAAGGGATACAGGTGTGCTGTTTCAAAGGGACATATGCACCCCAATGTTTATAGCAGCACTATCAACAATAGCCAAAGTATGGAAAGAGCCCAATGTCCATCGATGGATGAATGGATAAAGAAGTTGTGGTGTATATATACAATGGAGTATTACTCAGCAATCAAAAAGAATGAAATCTTGTCATTTGGAACAACATGGATGGAACTGAAGGGTATTATGCTAAGTGAAATTAATCAGTCAGAGAAAGATAAATATCATATGAGTTCACTCATATGAGGACTTTAAGAGACAAAACAGATGAACATAAGGGAAGGGAAACAAAAATAATATAAAAACAAGGAGGGGGACAAAACAGAAGAGACTCTTAAATATGGAGAACAAACAGAGGGTTATGGGAGGGGTTGTAGGAGGGGGGATGGGCTAAATGGGTAAGGGGCACTAAGGAATCTACTCCTGAAATCATTGTTGCACTATATGCTAACTAATTTGGATGTAAATTTTAAAAAAATTAAATTAAAGGGGCGCCTGGGTGGCTCAGTCAGTTAAGCGTCCGACTTCAGCTCAGGTCACGATCTTGCACTCCGTGAGTTGCAGCCCCGCGTGGGGCTCTGGGCTGATGGCTCAGAGCCTGGAGCCTGCTTCCGATTTTGTGTCTCCCTCTCTCTCTGCCCCTCCCCCATTCACATTCTGTGTCTCTCTGTCTCAAAAATAAATAAAAACGTTAAAAAAAGTTCTTTAAAAAAAACAAAAATAAAATTTTAAAAAATTAAATTAAAAAAGATATATACAGCAATTTTGCAATATAAGAATTCTAAAATGAGGGCATAATTAAGAATACGATGTCACAATTATATTGTTTGAAACCAACTTTTGGGTAAAAAATTGTATTCCATTAAAAATAATATTCCATTAAAAGTAATATTCCTCACATCAAAAAAAAAAAAATCCTAGAAGAGAACACAGGCAATAACTTTTTTGACATAAGCCATAGCAACTTCTTTCTAGATATGTCTCCCAAGGCAAGGAAAACAAAAGCAAAAAGAAACTATAGGGACTACATCAAAATAATAATCTTGTGCAGTGAAGGAAACAATTAACAAAAGTTAAAAGATAACCTACAGAATGGGAGAAGATATTTGCAACTGACATATTAGATAAAATCTATAAAGAACTTATCACACTCAACACCCAAAAAACAAATAATCCAATTTAAAAATGGACAGAAGAGGGGCACCTATGTGGCTCAGTCGGTCAAGCATCCAACTTTGGCTCAGGTCATGATCTCATGGCTTGAGGGTTTGAGCCCCGCATCGGGGTCTGTGCTGACACCTCAGAGCCTGGAGCCTGCTTCAGATTATGTCTCGTCTCTCTCTGCCCCTCCCCCACTCTCACTCTGTGTCTCTGTCAAAAATAAAATAAAAACGTTAAAATAAATAAATAATAAAAATGGATAGAAGACATGAGCAGACATTTATCCAAAGAAGACATACAGATAGCCAACAGACACATGAAAAGATGTTCATCATCACTTAACATCAGGGAAATGTAAATCAAAACCATAATGAGATATCACTGCACACCTGTTAGAATGGCTAAAATCAACAACACGAGAAACAACAGGGGTTAGTGAGGATGTGGAGAAAGGGGAGACCTCATGCACTATTGGCGGGAATGCAAAATGGTGCAGCCACTCTGGAAAATAGTATGGAGTTTCCTCAAAAAGTTAAAAATAAAGCTATCCTACAATCCAGTAATTGCACTTTTCAGCATTTACCGAAAGAATGAAAAAACACTAATTCAAAGGGATACCTGCACCCCTAAGTTTATAGCAGCATTATTTACAATAGCCAAGATATGGAAGCAGCCGAAGTGTCCACTGATTAATGAATGGATAAAGAAGCTATGGTGTATATATACATAAAAATCAAATCCTGCCATTTGCAACAATATAGGCGGAGCTAGAGATTATAATGATAAGCAAAATGAGTCAGAGAAAGATAAATACCATATGATTTTACTCACATGTGGAATTTAAGAAACAAATGAGCAAAGGGTGAAAAAGAAGGAGAGAAAGAGAGACAAAGAAACAGACTCTTAATTATAGAGAAACTGATGGTGAGGAAGGTGGAGGATGAATTAAATAGATGATGGGGACTGAGGAGTGCACTTGTCATAATGAGCACTAGATAATATATGGAATTATTGAATCACTATATCATACACCTGAAACTAATATAACACTGTATGTTAACTAACTGGAATTAAAATAAAAACTTAAAAAAAAACTAATTCTGGTTAGTTTCCAGAGTTTGGCAATTTTTTTCAAGAAATATTTTTGCTTACATAAAGGAGTGGATTTTCAGAAGTCCTTATTCTGCCATTCTTAATCCATGAGCACTCACCATCTTCTCCTCAAGCCCCAAGCTGCTCTTCCTGTTTGGTTTCTTCTTAAATTGTACCCACAGAGCTTCATGAAGCAGAAATCTGGAAATAATCTTTGACTCCTCCCTCTCTCTTTGGATTCAATAAAATACCAAATCCCAACCATTCCACTTACTAAATCTCTCTCAATCTTCCAACTCTTTCTTCTCAATTCAACTCTGATTTACCAAGGCCCCATTACTATCATCTCTCCCTTTAACCTCTGCCTCTAATGGGATTTTTCCCCCTCTATATCCTCCATTATACTCAGTCATAGAGATCATTAAAATATGCAGAATAGTGGAGGATAAGAGTTCAGCCTTGAGACTCAAGTTGACATGGGATCTTTACTATTTATTAGCTCTGGGACCTTGGTCAAATTACTTATTCACTTTGTGACTCAATTTTCTCATCTATAAAATTGAAATAACATTGGTTCTTAGCTCATAGGATATTCAGGAGGATGAAGTGAGAAAATCCTAGTAAAGATTTTATTACGTTGTCTGACATGTAGTGAGGACTCAACATATGATAATAATATAAGACTAAAGTTCCAATTCTTTAACATGACTTAGAACACACAATAGCATCAACCAGGGGTTTAGCCTTCCAATAGCTTCTCCTGATCTTGGAGCCATTAGAAATTTCATTCCCTCGGGGCGTCTGGATGGCTCCATTGGTTGGGCATCCAACTTCGGCTCAGGTCATGATCTCATGGTTTGTGGGTTTGAGCTCTGGGTCCGGCTCTGTGCTGATGGTCAGAGCCCGGAGCCTGCTTCAGATTCTCTGTCTCCTTCTGCCTCTGCCCCTCCCCTGCTTGTGCTCTCTCTGTCTCTCTCTCTAAAAAATAAATAAACTTTAAAAAATTTTTTTAAAAAAGAAATTTTATTCCCTCATACATATGAGAATGCAGTATGTTCATTCTCAGTTCTCACCTCTCAGCTCTCAGCCTTCAAACATACCATTCTCTGCCTGAAACATCTGCTGTTTCTCCAATATATCAAACATGATTCTGGCTCAAGGCCTTTGCACTGGCTATTCCCTCTGCCTGGGAGGATCTTTCTAGGACCTTCACTTTCTTTCTTTACTCATGTCTCTCTGCCCAAATTTTATCTCCTTAGTGCAGCCTTCTCTGATCACCATATATAAAGTGATGCTCCCAGGATTACCCCTTTACACTGTGTCGTTGTCTTTTGTAGCCCTTATCCCTGCCTGGCATTATATTATCACTTTATTACTTAACCTGTTTTCTTTGTTAGAAGGTAAGGTCTACAAAGGCAAGAATTTTGTCTTGTTCCTTGTCTATCTCTGACACTTGTAAATCCCTGACTCATGAAAGACACAATTGTTTGTGGAATACATGAGTAAATGTGAGATCTTGGTGAGTTTCCATGATAAGATATTTTGTTGACACTATACAGAGATGCAGATAAGAAACAGATCTTATTTGAGATACTCAAAATGACCTCCGAGGACCAGATATAGGACCACTGACAGACCCAGATTCACTTTAACACACCTATTCCGTTGAGACAGGAGTAAGAGATTCCAGGTGGATATGGTATCAGTCAAAATAGAGGCTTTCACTAGTTTCAAGGATGGACCAAAAGACCTATCTAGGAACACTAAATCTCTCTTTGAAGGTTTCTATTATTATGGTCTTCCTGTTGTTGGTTGGACATTCCCTGGCTGTTGAAAAATTATAATCTTTTGATACACACATATTAATATGTGTTTTGGACTAGGTGCTTGTATCTTCTCCCTAGAGCTCATTCTGCAGTACAGGCAATCAGTCAACTGTCATGACCGTTGTTATCATGAAGAGAAATCTGGGTTTCATAAGATCTTTGTTTTCTGTGCTTTACTCTCCATCTCTTGAATTTTCTGCTTGTAGAATTTTACTTACTTTCTAGCTGATATTTCTGTTTTGTCTCTTCCCATTCTTAATCCTCTTGAAAAACCTTCTTTGGAAGAATGCTGCCTTTCTGCTCAAGAGTTTATTAAGTATATCAGCTTTCTGATGCAAAGTTTTGTATTCATTTTCCAGCAGAGTTTTGGCTTAAAGCAGTGAATAAGATTTGTGTTCCAACTTCTCTGTTTTCCAGCCCTTGCCGAGCTAGCAATTCAGTGCTCAGTTTGGACTGGAAATGGCCTTTATCTTTTTCAACCAACGTTAACAAAAGTTCCTTTTGTGAGCCATCTATCATCTGTTTTTTAACTTCTCAGTCTGGTTACCTGCCAGCTATTTCAGCTGCGCAATGCCATTACTCAAAACTTGAAATTCATTTTCTTTGTGAGCAAGGGCACTTGCTATGTCTTTTGGAAGTTTCTGACAATGTTTCATGAGATCACGGAGCTCATTTCAGTTTTCTGTTTCCAGTTGCAAGTGTCTAAGTCTCTGAAGTCCAGTGTATTTAACCCTCAGAATTCAGGTTTTGTCCCTTTACCTAGACTAACTTCATTTAAGGTTCTTTGTATCTCTGAAAGTTTGCAAAAGCCCTTGTAAAAACCAGTAATATTTTCACTAAGATTTGGCATTGTTATATTTTATCCTGGCTATTTACATTCCTGTTTGGGGAGGCCTAAAATAACAAGTGGATTTACCACTGACATCTGATTTGTTCCATCAATCCCTTTGATTGCATCTTGTTTTAAAATTTTTTTAAATGTTTTTATTTATTTTTGAGACAGAGAGAGACAGAGCATGAGCAGGGGAGGGGCAGAGAGAGAGGGAGACACAGAATCCGATGCAGGCTCCAGCCTCTGAGCTGTACACACAGAACTCGATGTGGGGCTCAAACTCACAGACTGTGAGACCATGACCTGAGCTGAAGTCAGACACTCAACAGACTGAGCCACCCAGGCTCCCCACTTTGATTGCATCTTTAAACCCACTTCTTCAAAGTGATTCTTATTTGTATCTTGGGTTCCTTAAAAACCTTCTTTGTAGCTCTGATGATCTATTGATAATCTGACAATTATTTGAGAATTTCTTTTTTCCCCCAAGAGGTTTTTAAATTTCTGCACAGTGTGCTGCTAATCACTTCATATCTTTTCCTCATTATGTACAGAAACATTCCTCCTAAAGAAAATGCCAAGTAATTACTTCCTAGTAAGGCAGTTCTAGATTCCCTAGACACTTATTAAAAACCAGGGTATGGGGGTGCCTGAGTGGCTCAGTTGGTTAAGCATCCGACTTCAACTTAGGTCATGATCTCACGGTTTGTGAGTTTGAGCCCCGCATCAGGTTCTGTGCTGACAGCTCAGAGCCTGGAGCCTGGAACCTGTTGCAGAATCTGTGTGTCTCCCTCTCTCTCTGCCCTTCCCCACTCACACTGTCTCTCTCAAAAATAAATAAACATTAACATAAAATTAAAACCAAAACAAAAACCAGGCTATGAAAAAGAAAGAAAAAAAAAGGAAAGAAAGAAAGAAAGAAAAAGAGGGGCGCCTGGGTGGCTCAGTTGGTTAAGTGTCGGACTTCGGCTCAGGTCATGATCTCGCGGTCTGTGAGTTCAAGCCCCGTGTCGGGCTCTGTGCTGACAGCTCAGAGCCTGGAGCCTGTTTCAGATTCTGTGTCTCCCTCTTTCTCTGACCCTCCCCTGTTCATGCTCTCTCTCTGTCTCAAAAATAAATAAATGTTAAAAAAAATTAAAAAAAAAAAGAAAGAAAGGAAGAAAAAGAAAGAAAGAAAGAAAGAAAGAAAGAAAGAAAGAAAGAAAGAAAGATGAGAAAGAAAAACAGGGTAGAGAAGTGCTCCTGGCTGGCTCAGTTGGTTGAGTATGCAACTCTTGATCTCAGGGTCATGAGTTCAAGCCCCATGTTGGAGGTAGAGTTTACTTTAAAAAAATTGAGGGGCACCTGGGTGACTCAGTTGGTTGAGCGACCAACTTCGGCTCAGGTCATGATCTCACGGTTTGTGAGTTTGAGCCCCGTGTTGGGCTCTGTGCTGACAGCTCAGAACCTGGAGCCTGCTTCTGATTCTGTCTCCTTCTCTCTGCCCCTCCCCCACTCATGATCTGTGTCTCTCTGTCTCAGAAATAAATAAACATTAAAAAAAAATTTGAAAAGAAAAAAGAAATTCAGGCTATGGAGACTATAGTGTGGGACAGCGATGTGTCAGAGAGAACAGAAGGCTGAAGCTAGCAGGCTCCAGAAAAAGGAGCCTAGGTGGGACCAGGCAGGGGATATACTTGTTGAAGTTAATTCCTACCAGAGCCAGGTGAGAAGAAAAGTCCAGGAGAAGAAAGAGCTAGAACTCAGGATCTGTTGGTGTCCCAGAACTTCCTGTAGTATTGCATCTGGGACTGGCACCCAGATCTTTATTCCAGAATCAGGCATGGCTAGTCCTTCCCCAGATCTTATTCTAGCCCTGCTACAGTCAGACCCTCTCCTCAGCAGTACAGGTTACTCAGTAGCACCTGTGTGGGAATTAGAAACAAGCGCTCCTGGGGTGCATGGCTGGCTCAGCCATTAGAGCATATGACTCTTGATCCTGGGGTGTGAGTTCAAGCCCATGTTGGGTGTAGAGCTTACTTAAAAATAAATTAAAAACATTTAAAAAGATGCAGTTGTCTCCTTCCACGATGCTTTCCTGCCCTCCGACCCAAGTTGGTTATAACACGTGCTCAAATCTATGGTAAATATGATGTCACTGGTGTTTCCTAAAGATACACCATTTACAACCTGTACAATCAAACATAGTGGCCTATACCTCCTGCCCCCTGCAGTGTGAACTCCCCTTCCTAGAATGACCCAAAAAATAGAAATTGCCTTCCTCCTGGGAAACTTTTTAGTTTAATCCCAATCCCATTGGCCTTCCCCTTCCTCCAGCCTGTCCCATATTACTGTTCAAGATAAAAGGTAAACCCCCAACACCATGAGTATCCAGAGAATCCCAAAATAGATATACTTTTATTTTAAGCAGGCTCCAAGCCCAACATGGGGCTTGAACTCAAGATCCTGAGATCAAGAGTCACATGCTCTATGACTAAGCCAACCAGGTGCCCCTAGAGGCCCAAAATATTTAAAAGAGATGATGGATAAGGTACATAAGAAATTGAGGAGAGTTTATTTTTGCTCATGACAGGGAAGTGTGAAGGGAATGGGATGAGGTGTCAGGCCTGGTCCCACCTCTTCGCATGCCAATAGCTGAGCAAGCTGATCTCTGGCATTTTACTTTGGGCATTCTACCCTGAGCTTCAGAGAGGTCACTGTAGGATAAGTAGACTGAGCTAGATGATCATAAGGGCTGCCTCCACATTTGGCATTCTGGGGCCATTCAGTGATCAGGGGTTAGTGTCCAGACTGAAGGAACAGGGAGAAACCTGAAAATAGTTTCACTGCTTTTCTGGGAAGACATGACTTGGGAGAAATTGTTCACTTGGGAGGAATGAATCATGCCATGGTACCTAGATCTGGACAGGCAGCCTGACACTTTCCTGGTGCTTCTTTCATGCCAAAGTCAGAGCCAATTCTAGGGTGTCTAATTATGCTGATTTAAAAAAAAAAAAAAGAGAGAGTTTGTGCATACTCAAGCAGGGAAGGGACAGAGAGAGAGAGGTAGAGAGAATCCCAAGCAGGCTTCACATCAACAGTGCAGAGTGAGATGTGGGGCTCAAACTCAGTAACCATGAGATTGTGGCCTGAGCTGAAATCAAGAGTTGGAGGCTTAGTCAACTGAGCCACCCAGGCACCCCTGATTATGCAGATTTTAACATATTACAAATGAGCCCCGGGTAGAGTGCTTTTGTTGGTTAAGGAAGTTTTCTTCTATTTCTAATCTGTCATGAACGTTGACTTTCATCAAATGTGTTTTCTGCATCAAGGGAAGGATCATGTGGTTTTCTCCTTAAAGTTGTTAATCTGGTAAATTATATAGATAGATTTTCTAATATTAAACCATCCTTGAATTATTTTGAAATCATGGTTTTTTTTAATACACCATTGAATTGGATTTGCTTGTATTTTATTCAGGACTTTTCCATCTATGTTTATAAACACTGTTTTATTTATTTTTATTTTTTTATATTTTAAATATTTTATTTTTAAGTAATCTCTACAGCCAGCATGGGGCTTGAACCCACATTGTGAGTTCAAGAGTTGCACGCTCCACCAACTATGCCAGCCAGGCGCCCCTATAAACAATGTTTTAAGCACAAAAGAGAATTTATTGGCTCATTTGACTGAAAATTCCAGAGGCAATTCCATCATTGTTTACGAGTGACAGTGATTTTTAATTTTCTTTTTTTCTGTGCTGACCTTGCCTGGTTTGGGTATCAGGGTTACACAAGTTTTGAAAATTAGTTGTGTAACTTTCCTTCTTCCTATTTTTTGAAGTAATTTGTATAGAATGAAGATTAGCTGTCCTTTGAAGTTATATTTAATAAACTTCTAAAAATAACTTCCACTTGATTAGGATGCTGTCCAGACACCCTGGACAAACTTCCCAGTAAAACAATTATGCATGCTGGAGTAAACATTTAAAAAATTATGTAACTGTATTGCTGAACTGGTAAAACTAAAATTAATTCAAAAGAGAAAGGAAAGGGGTGCCTGGCTGACTCATTTGATGGAGCATGAAACTCTTAATCTCAGGGTTGTAAATTTGAGCCCCAAGTTGGGTGTAGAGATTACTTAAAAATAAAATCTTTTTTTATCATTAAAAAATTTTTTTAGGGCGCCTGGGTGGCGCAGTCGGTTAAGCGTCCGACTTCAGCCAGGTCACGATCTCGCAGTCCGTGAGTTCGAGCCCCGCGTCGGGCTCTGGGCTGATGGCTCAGAGCCTGGAGCCTGTTTCCCATTCTGTGTCTCCCTCTCTCTCTGCTCCTCCCCCATTCATGCTCTGTCTCTCTCTGTCCCAAAAATAAATAAACGTTGAAAAAAAAAATTAAAAAAAAAAAATTTTTTTTAGGGGCACCTGGGTGGCTCAGTCGGTTGAGCATCCAACTTCAGCTCAGGTCATGATCTCACAGTTTGTGAGTTCAAGCCCCACGTCAGGCTCTGTGCTGACATCTCAGAGCCTGGAGCCTGCTTCACATTCTGTGTCTCCCCGTCTCTCGGCCCCTCCCCTGCTCATGCTCTGTCTCTCTGTCTCTCAATAATAAATAAATTAAAAAAAAAATTTTTTTAAACTTTGTTAATGTTTATTTTTGAGAGAGAAAGACAGAGTGTGAGTGGGGGAGGGGCAGAGAGAGAGGGAGACACAGAATCCGAAGCAGGCTCCAGGCTCTGTGCTGTTAGCACAGAGCCTGACACAAGGCTTGACTCATGGACCACTAGATCATGACTTGAGCCAAAGTCAGATGCTTAACTGACTGAGCCACTCAGGTGCCTCTATTTAATTTTTTTAAATCTTTATTTATTTATTGAGAAAGAGAGAGTAGGAGAGGGACAGAGAGAGAGGGAAAGAGAGAATCCCAAGCAGGCTCGGCACCATCACTGCAGGGCCGGACACAGGGCTGGATCTCATGAACTATGAGATTATGACCTGAGCCAAAATTAAGAGTTGGACACTTAGCCGATTGAGCCACCCAGGGCCCCCAAAAATAAAATCTTAAAAAAGAGAAAAGAGACAGAATGGAAAGTGAACACTCAAAGGAAGCAGGAAACCAGATTTTTCTCTCAGGGCATCTCCAAATCCAGGTAAATTTGAACTTCAGCTTTGGCTGTTGGGTATAACACGGGAGGATAAGTGACAAAACCCTCTCAGAGTCTAATAGAAGACTTCTCTATAAAGCCAGGTCTGCGAAATGGTAAGCTCTTTATATAAGGGTAAACCAGAAGTAAATGCACATCACAGATGGGCACAGTGAGGAACTTGCTTACCTTGATCTTGTTGCTGTCTGGAAGGAAAGGAGATGATTTTTTATTTGGGCACAAGACTTCCTGGAGTAAAGATTGTATTTCCCAGTGATCTCTGCATCTAGATGTGGTCATGTGACTATATGTTCTGGCCAATGGAATTTAAGTGGAAGTGATGCTTCTATTTCATTATGGAATTCTCCTTGTATGTTCATAAAGGAGATAGAATGTTAAAGTTCTTTTCTTGTGTTGATTTTGTCTGATTTGAGAGTTCTTAGAGAGGATGAAAGGTATTGGGATAGACAACTGGCAGTCTCTGCTGTCCTGGTGCAAGAAATGAAACAGGTGTGGCAGAAACAGAAGGTTCACATGAACAAGAGGGCTTCTTATTCTTTCTTTTTTTGTTGTTGTTTAATAATTTTTTTAATGTTTATTTATTTTGAGAGAGATAGAGGGAGACAGAGCATGAACAGGGGAGGGGCAGAGAGAGGGACACACAGAATCTGAAGCAGGCTCCAGGCTCTGAGCTGCCAGCAAAGAGCCTGATGCGGGGCTCAAACCCACGAGCTGTGACATCATGACCTGAGCTGAAGTCGGACGCCTAACTGACTGAGCCACCCAGGCTCCCCTTATTCTTTCTTTTTTTTAAGATATTTTTTAAGGGGGACCTGGGTGACTCAGTCAGTTGGGCATCTGACTTAAGCTCAGGTCATGATCTCACGGTTGGTGGGTTCTATCCCCACATTGGGCTCTGTGCTGACAGCTCGGAGCCTGGAGCCTGCTTTGGATTCTGTCTCCCTCTCTCTCTGCCTCTCCCCTGTTTACACACGCACACGCGCGCACACACACACACACACACACACACACACTAATAATTAATAAACGTTGAAAAAAAAAGGATATTTTTTTTTCAACGTTTATTTATTTTTTTGGGGACAGAGAGAGACAGAGCATGAACGGGGGAGGGGCAGAGAGAGAGGGAGACACAGAATCGGAAACAGGCTCCAGGCTCTGAGCCATCAGCCCAGAGCCTGACGCGGGGCTCGAACTCACGGACCGCGCGCGAGATCGTGACCTGGCTGAAGTCGGACGCTTAACCGACTGCGCCACCCAGGCGCCCCGATATTATTTTTAAGTAATCCTGCATCCAATATGGGACTCGAACTCACAACCCTGAGATCAAGAGCTGAATGCTCCACAGACTGAGCCAGCCAGGAACCCCAAAAGGGATTATTACTCTTAAAAGAAGAAGATCCCAGCCCTAGGATCTTCTAAGCTTCAGCCAAGATTAAGTGCCTTGAAAAGGAAGCCATAATTAATGACGGAAGTAGTGGAAGGACATGAAGTGAATTACTTTTGTCTTCATTCCAAAGTAATCCAGATGGGATGCCTGGGTGGCTTAGTCAGTTGAGCGTATGTCCGACTCTTGACTTTGGCTCAGGTCATGATCCCAGGGTCGTGCATGCATGTGCGTGCGCGCTCTCTCTCTCTGTCTCTCTCAAAATAAATAAATAAAAAAGAAAGGAGAAAAAAATTGTGTGTTTGTGTATGTGTTTATGAGAGAAGCCTGATACAATTTAAATATTTCTTGAATTATCTCTTTTCCTGGGTATGCTAGTCAGAGCTCTTATTTCAAATAGGCCTCAATTCAACCTCAATCCAGCCTTCAGCATTCCTCAATTCCTCTTCTCATTTATCCTAAAAGCAGTCTCATATTACTTGCTATTATCTGTGACTCAGGGCCTTGCCCTTGAGCAAGCTGGCCTTTCTGCCTTCCAGATTCGCAATCACCCTGGGCTCAAGGGCACAGGGCTGGTCTGAGTTGGAGTGGTTTAAAGAGTTACTTTATCTGGGATGTAACTGCTGATTTACGGACTCTATTCTAGTCCCAGTAAAAATTAAAAAATGTTCTTGGAGCCCTTCCAAACCTGCTGAATTCCACAGTTTCAGATGTATGCCCTTCTTTCCTATCACTGGGTTGAATCCTATGAACATTCCCATGTTTGTCCGTGTTCTGGATTAGCAATCTTCGAAACTTTTTGCTAGTATACTCCTCATAAAAGTTTTTTAAAAGTATGGGAGCACCTGGGTGGCTCAGTCGGTTAGGAGTCGGACTTTGGCTCAAGTCATGATCTCACGGTTGATGAGTCCAAGCCCTGCGTGGGACTCTGTGTTGACAGTTCGGAGCCTGGAGCCTGCTTCAGATTCTGTGTGTGTGTCTCTCTCTCTGTTCCTCCCCTACTCGTGCTTTGTCTCTCTCCGTCTCTCAAAAATAAATTAAAATGTTAAAAAAAAATTTTTTTTAAGTTTTTTAAAAGTATATACTACGTTACACATTTCTACTTTGACAAGCTTTCTCAGCAAATTTCATTTAGGTACATAGATTATAATTCCTGCATGTTGGCATGTTGACATAAATCTGTTACATCATTTTTTAAAAATGTATCCAATGGTATTTAAATACTGTGGTGATTTTGATATGCATCAACCTCCATTTAAAAAATACACAAACAAGCTCCTTTTTAACAATGGGAAATTTGTATCACTCCTTCTTTTCCTTGAACTGATGTTTTCAATACATTTCCCCCCACACCCAGAGTTTTAGCCGAATGAAATACGTATTTATTCTTGAAAGTTTTTTATATCACTTGTCATAATTCTTTGCAACAAAAATGTGTATAACTTGAAATTTTCATTTTATTTAATTTCCTCTGAACCTAAGGCTCTAAGTCTTATAAATTACAATTATGAGTAATACAAAATTGAAATGTTTAATTATTAAAGGAGGTTTAAAAAACTTATTGGCACGGGTTTTTTTTTTTTAGCCTTCTAAAATAAATAGGTTAAGTATTTTTTAAACTGTCTTCATGTCAGGGTGGCTCATATGAATCACCGTTTCACTCAGAGTCAATGTCTTTTGTTTGTTTGTTTTTCTATACATTGTCTCAGGGGCATCATGAACATTGGTGAAGCATCATTTCCTAAAAACCTGCTTCATTCTGTTCTCAGGAGGGATTTCCTGTAAGTTGCTGACATCTATTTAAGTTTTGATGCTGACACTTTCTTGTTTTGAACAGAAGGTACCAGGCAAAGACCACTATGGCAAGACTGCCATACAGATGGTAACATGCAACAATTCCAGAAATAGTATTAAGTTGTGGAGGGGGCAGAAAGAGTATCTTAGAACCAGTGAGGTATAGTATTGTGAATGGGAAGGCAGGAAGGAGAACTATAGGAAGCTAGAACATAGGAAATAGACTCCTTTAAATCTATCTGTACCTTTTTCTCCCTGGACAGTGCACACAGTTTAAAGATCACGCGCAAAAGCATCAATTCTCAAACTTTTTGGTCTCAGGACCCTTTTGCACTCTTACAAATAATCGAGGGCACCACATAGCATTTGTTTTTGTGGGTTAAATCTATTTTCAGTGAGGGGTTCCACCCCGACCACCACCACCACCACGGAATGTGCCACTTTAGCACATGCATTATTTTGAGCTGAAGGCACTTGAAACCTTGTGGGCTCAAGAGAAAATTTTGTCCTCCCTTAACCACACAGAAGAATCTAAACTGGGGGTCTTTCCCAGAATAAGGATTATTAACAGATAAATTTCTTCTGAGTGGCCCATCTGTATGGCAGGGCAAACATCTAATTACCAAATTTTTGCTCTTCTTACTGTCCTGTGAAGTGCATTCCTTTCTTCTGAAGTCCCAGACCCATACACCCTTTTCTTTAGGTCAGAATGACATTTATGCCTCATTTTGCCTGTCTTTGGAATTTCCATGTCTATGTGGATTCCCCCATATTTTCTCCTGTTAATCTGTCTCATGTCAACTTGATTCTTAGTCCAGCTAGAAGGACCTTTGAGGGGAGAGGAATTCTTGGTCCCCAAAATAGTATCAGTAATTAAAACAGAAAAAAATTAGGGGTGCCTGGCTGGCTCAGTCGATGGAGCATGTGACTTAATCTGGAGGTCATGAGTTCAAGCCTCATGTGGGTGCACAGTTTACTTAAAAGTAACAAAATTAAAAAAAAAAGAAAAAGAAAAAATTTAAATATCCAGGTAATCCAATTTTTAAAACAATAAACCTGGGGCTCCTGGTTGGCTCAGTCAGTTGAGCATCCCACTCTTGATTATGACTCAGGTCATGATCCTAGGGTCATGGGATTGAGCCCTGCCTGTTGTCAGGCTCTGCACTGAGCATGGAACCTGATTAAGATGCTCTCTCTCCCTCTGCCCCTCTCCCCCACTCATGTGCTCTCTCTCTCTAACATAAATAAATAAATAAATAAATAAATAAATAACAACAAACCTATTGCGTATTACCAAAAATGATGCATTATTTTTTTTTTACTTGAGTATAGTTGATACACAGTGTTACATTAGCTTCAGGAATACACATAGTGACTCAACTTCTTCATATGTTATGCTATGCTCACCATAAGTGTAGCTGTTAGTCACAGCTACGATGCTATAATACAGTGCTATTATAGTACCATTGACTATTTTCTTTATGCTGTAACTTTTGTTCCTGTGACTTCTTCATTCCATGATTTGAATCCTGTATCTCCCACTTGCCTTCACCCATTTTGTCCATATCCCCACCCCTCTCTCCTCTGGCAACCATTAGTTTGTTCTCTGTACTTATGATGTCTAATTCTGTTTTTTTTTTTGTTTGTTTTTTCATTTGTTTTCTTAAAATTAACATATGAATGAAATTATATGGTATTTATCTTTCTCAGTCTGACTTGTTGCACTTAGTGCAATATCTTCTAGGTCCATCTGTGTTGTAATGGCATAATCTCATCCATTTCTAGGGTTGTGTAATATTCTACCATACTTATATACCACATCTTCCTTATCCATTCATCCATCAATAGACAGGTTACTGCTATATCTTGGCTATTGTTTAAAAAGACATATTTTTATTGGGGCACCTGGGTGGCTCAATCGGTTAAATGTCTGACTCTTGATTCCAGCTCAGGTCATCATCTCACGGTTTGTGAGATCAAGCCCCGTGTTGGGATCCGTGCTGATGGTACCGAGCTTGCTTGGGATTCTCTCCTTCTCTCTCTACCCCTCCCATGGGTGCTCTCTCTCTCTCAAAATAAATAAATCAACATTAAAAAAAAAAATAGAAGACAGCTAGATCCTCATAACTCCTGCTTCCAATATGTTGTGATACACTCTTTTGGTTGAAGGATATGAAGGAAATTTGGACTCACACAGATGTGTATTTGGAAAAGGGATGATCTCCCAAGAGGACTCCCAGGGGCCCTCAGACCACATTTTAAAACTGTTGACCTAGAAAAATATTTGTACACGTGTACCAGAAAATATATACATATCTTATGAGTATGCATTTTTATCGCAACATTGTTTTAAATAACCAAGAGCTAGAAGCAAGATACATACTGAAATACTGAAACCATGACCCAGGGTTAATGAGGTTAAAACTATCACCAGGAAAACCTCCAGTGACCCCCCACCCGACCCCCCCACCCCCACCCTCCAGTTCCAGCCCCCTTTTCTTCACAGGAATGTTAACCTTATCTTTTAGAAGCAGACAACAGGAAAAGCTCCTGCTGGCCTGAACCAGTTTGAGCTGAACCAGTGACACACACCTGCACAGATGGAACCTTGGAATGTTCAATAATTACCGCTACCTCATCATAATGTTAAAATCTCTGCCCCAGGAGCAGCACAAACTTCATTAATATAACATAGGATACATGGATAGGCATGTTATCCAAGTAAGCCTGCACAACCCTACGCTTGCCTTTATATGTGATGATAAAACTCCCCTTCCTTTTTTTTTTAAATTTTTTGTTTTTATATGTATATATTTATTTTTTATTTGAGGATAGTTGACACACAATGTTCCGTTAGTTTCAAAAGTACAACTTAGTGATTGACAAGTTTACATAATATACTATGCTCACAAATATAGCTACCATCTGTCCCATTACCAATCCTTCAGCCATTTTTAAGTCAGGCTCTCTTTTTATCTTTGAGTTGTTAAAAGTCCCCTTTCTGAAGATTCACTCCAACCCTAAATGAAAGAAACCCACTTACCCCATCTGGGGAGTCATGGCTTTGGAAATTGTTCCCTATGGTCTCCTTGTTTGCTGCAAATTAAGTTTTCTTTGTGTGACAACTCTGCCTGTAATCTCTCTATCTCTAACTCACCAAAGAGTGAACTTACATTAGTTCAGTTACAAGATAAGTGGAATATAGATAAGCAAATTGTAGTATATTCAAATAATGTAATACACATTGACGAAAAGGAATGAAAACAGCCAGCTGCAATAAAGTGGATGAATCTGGGGCTCCTGGGTTGCTCAGTTGGTTGAGCATCAAACTTCAGCTCGGGTCATGATCTCACAGTTCATGAGTTTGGGCCCTGCATCAGGCTCTGTGCTGACAGCTCAGAACCTGGAGCCTACTTCAGATTCTGTGTCTCCCCCTGTCTCTGCCCCTCCCCTACTTGTGCTCTTTCTTTCCCAAAAATAAATAAACATTAAAAAAAAAAAATGGATGAATCTTATAAAATGGCAATGACTAAGATAAGTCTATAACACGAACAATATGATACCGTTTGCACAAGCTTCAAAAATAGGCAAAACTACACTAGTTGGATGTATGTACATTGGTAGTAAAACTATACAAAGACAGAATATAATTATCTTCAGGGTGGAGAAAGAAGGATGTGATAGAGAGGGGACACAACGGAGGCTTTTATACTACAAGCAGGGTTGTATTTATACATCCAGATGGAATTTACATGAGTGATGGCTTTTAATTATTCCTTTTTAAAATATTTTTTTTAATGTTTATTTATTTTGAGAGAGAGAGAGAGAGAGAGAGAAAGCAGAGGAGGGGCAGAGGGAAAGAAAGAGAATCCCAAGTAGGCTCCATGCTGTCAGTGAAGAGCCAAGGTGGGTTTGATCGATGGTGAGATCACAACCTCATCCTCAATCAAGAGTCGGATGTTTAACTGACTGAGCCACCCAGGTGTCCTATTCTTTACAGTATACATATATGTTCATTTATTCGTTGTAGCTATTTTGTATCTCATAATTAAAAATAAAAATATAGGGGTGTCTGGGTGGCTCGGTTGAGCATCCTACTCTTCATTTCCACTCAGGTCATGTTTTCGTGGTTCATGAGTTTGAGTCCCACATCGGACTCTGCCCTGAAAGTGCAGAGCCTGCTTGGGATTCTCTCTCTCCCTGTCTCTGCCCGCCCCCTGCTTGTGTGTTCTCTCTCTCTCTCAAAATAAGTAAATAAACTTTAAAATATACATGTATAAAAAACATAAAAATACATTGCTTGCAATAACACTAACAAATATATGTTTAATATGTTTATATTAATGTTTAACAAAAATGTAAAATATGTTTAACAAAAACTGTGCAAGAATATTTTTAAAAAAACTGCAAAACCTATGTAAAAATGATATAATGTTTAAGAATATGTTTTAAAAAACTGTGTAAAACCTATGTAAAAATGATATCTTTTAGTTTTTTAATTAATTAATTTTTTGAAATTTTATTTAGTTTTTAAAATTTATATTCAAGTAGGTTAGCATATAGGGCAATAATGATTTCAGGGATAGAATCCAGTGATTAATCCCCTACATATATCAGCCAGTGCTCATCTCAACAAATGTCTTCCTCAATGCCCTTTGTCTGTTTAGCCCTTCCCTCCACTCTTAACCCCTCCAGCCACCTGGGTGGCTCAGTCACTTAAGCGTCCCACTTCGGCTCAGGTCATGACCTTGCAGTTCTTGAGTTCAAGACCCGCGTCAGGCTCTGTTCTAACAGCTCAGAGCCTGGAGCCTGCTTTGGATTCTGTGTCTCTCTCTCTCTCTCTCTCTCTCTCTCTCTCTCTCTTTCTGCCCCTCCCCCGCTTGCTCTCTGTCTCTGTCTCTCTCAAAAATAAATAAACATTAAAAAAAAATTTTTTTAAAGAGTCTCTTATGTTTGGCCCCCTCCCTGTTTTTATGTTATTTTTGCTTCCTTTCCCTTATGTTATCTGTTTTGTATCTTAAATTTCACACATGAGTGAAGTCATATGATATTTGTCTTTCTCTGATTGACTAGTTTCACTTAGGATGATACACTCTAGTTCCATTCATGTTATTGCAAATGGCAAGATTTCATCTTTTTTTTTTTTTTTTTTGATTGCCGAGTAATACTGCATTGTATGTAGATACCACATCTTTATCCATTCGTCTGTCGATGGACAATTGGGCTTTTTCCATACTTTGGCTATTGTTGATAGTGTTGCTCTAAACACTGGGGTGCATGTGCCCCTTTGAAACAGCACACCTGTATCCTGTGGATAAATACCTAGTAGTGCAATTCCTGGGTCATAAGGTAGTTCTATTTTTAATTTGTTGAAGAACCTTCATACTGTATTCCTACCAGCAGTGCAAAAGGGTTCCTCTTTCTCCGCATCCTCGCCAACATCTATTGTTGACTGAGTTGTTCCTTTTAGCTATTCTGACAGGTGTGAGGTGGTATCTCATTGTGGTTTTGATTTGTATTTCCCTGATGATGACTGATGTTGAGCAAAAAATGATATAATTTTAATGAAAGTTAATACAAGAGACTCAAATAAATAGAGAAATATATATGGTGTCCTTGGATAGAAAAGTCACTCATGTAAAGATGTCAATTCTTCATAATCATCTATAGATTCAATGAAATTCCAGTAAAAATTCCACCAGGCAGTTTGTGAAACTTTACAAAACGATTCTCAAATTTACATGGAAGAGCAAAAGGGTACAGATAGTTAAGATACTCCTTAACTTATGGTGGTAGGACTTAATTTTTCAGATATCAAGACTCATTCAGATTTATGCTATAAAATTTAAAAGAGTAAATATAGTGCAGGGATAGATAATTAGATAAACGGAATGTAACAAAGAGCCCAGGAAACAGATCCAGGCATATATAGAAACTTGATTCATGACTTGGTATTGAAGATGAGTGAGGAAAGAAAATTCACTAACAACAAAATATCTTAAAAACAAATAAAGAAAACAACCCCATTTATAATAGCATCAGAAACAACAAAATACTTAGGAGTAAATTTAACGAAGGAGGTAAAAAGATTTGTACACTGAAAGTTATAAAGCTTTGATGAAGAAAGTTGAAGACACAAATAAATGAAAAGATAATCCATGTTCAAGGACTGGAATCATTAATGTTGTTAAAATGTCCATATTACCTAAAGCCATCTATAGAGTCAGTGCAAACTCTATCAAATTTCTAATGGTATTTTTCACAGTAATAGAAAAAATAATCCTAAATTACATATGGAATTTTGAAAGACCTCAAATAGTCAAAGCAATCCTGAGAAAGAAAAATAAGACTGAAGAGACCACATTTCTTTTCAAACTATATTGCAAGTCTATAGTATTCAAAATAGTATGGTATTGGCATAAAAAAAAAACACACACACACAAAAACATAGACCAATGGAACAGACTCAAGAGCCTTGAAATAAACCCTCACATATGTGATTGACTAATATTTGACAAGGGAGCCACGAATTCTTGATGGGGAATGGATAGTCTCTTCAATCAATGGTGCTGGGGAAACTGGATAATCACATTCAGAAATATGAAATAAGATCTCTCCCTTATATCCCCCACAAATATTAAATCAGATTATAGGCTTAAACATAATAATACCAAAAGCTGTAAAACTTCTAGAAGAAAACAGGGAAAAATTCTCCTTGACATTGGTTTTGTTGTTGATTTTTAGGATATGACACCAAAACCATAAGCAACACAAGCAAAAATAAACAAGTGGAATGACACTTGGGTGAAGGACCTGAGTAGACATTTTTCCAGAGAAGATCCTCAAATGGATAAAAGGTACATGAAAAGGTATTCAGCATCACTAATCATGAGGGAAATGCAAACCAAAAGCATAATGAGTTAGTATGTCTATTGTGAAAAAGACAAGAGATAACAAGTGTTGGCAAGGATGCAGAGAAAAGAGTGCCCTTGTGCACTTTTGGTAGAAATATAAATTGGTGCAGTCAAAATGGAAAACAATATGGAAGTTCCTCAGAATGGAAAAACCACTACCTAGAAGAGATATTTGCACCCCCATATTCATTGCACCATTATTTACAATAGCCAAGACATGGAAACAAACTAAGTGTCTATTGATGGGAGAATAAAGAAGACATGGTATACATAAAAAATGAAATATTATTCAGCCATAAAAAGAAGGACATCCTACAATTTGTGACAATGCCACTGGACCTTGAAGTCATTATGCTAAGTGAAATAAGTCAGACAAAGACAAATATTGTATTGTCTCACTTATATATGAAATCAAGTAAAACTAAAGTCATAGAAGGGCACCTGAGTAGCTCAGTTGGTTAAGCATCCAACTATTCATATTGGCTCAGGTGATCTCCAGATCTTGAGATCCAGACCTGAGTCAGGCTCTGTGTTGAGTGTGGAGCCTGCTTGGGATTCTCTCACCCTCTCCTCTGCCCCTCCCCTGCTCATTCTTTCTCATTCTCTTTCAAAATAAATGAATAAACTTAAAAAAAAAAAAAACCAAAAAGCTAAACTCAGAGAAAAAATGTAGATATTGAGAAAGAGAGGAGATAAATGTAGTCACTCAGTCTGCCATTTTGAACCCCTAATCTCCTCCCCTTGTTTTAAAATTATTTCATCAGGGGGTACCTGGGTTGCTCAGTTAAGTGTCTGACTTTGGCTCAGGTCATGATCTTGAGGTTTGTGAACTTGATCCCCACATCGGGCAATGTGGGGTCAGCACAGAGCCCATTTGGTATCTTCTGCCCGCCTCTCTCTCTCTGCCCCTCCTGCTCTCTCAAAAATAAATAAACATTAAAAAAAAATTTTTTTTTAAGTTTTTCATCAGAACAAAAATATAAGGCAACCTTCACTGTGTGAGCTGTCTCCATTTTGAAGTACTCTTATGAACCCTTGTCCTGCTTTGGGATTCAGCTGAAATAAGGCAATATATATACAAATTTGGAAATCAGTGGGACACAAAGTGGTTGGTTCCTTTCTTCCAGCCTCCTGTTCTACAAAAGGTGGTAGTTTTTGACTCAGTCTTTTCCCTGAAATCCAGGGTCCTCAATATTGACTGTGGTTAAACAGAAGCCACAGGGGTTCACATCCTAAAATTTTCATCTTATCTGAACTAATAAATGTTCAAAGAACTGTTTGACTCCAAGCACTCCCTATGTGAACGATTCCCAGAGTTAGAGAACTCCAATTAGATTAAGGTATTGTTTCCTCTCGGGATTCCCCTGGAGCAAGGCTTGAGGGAAGTCGCAGGCCGACTTTGTACAGAAGATGAGGGCCCAAACTGTTCTCTGCCTGCATCTGGCTGCAGTGGGCATATAGTTAGAGGCATCGTTTGGCATTCTTAAAACATAAAAGCAAAGAAGGCTTTTTTTTTTTTTCATGTTTATTTATTTTGAGAGAAAGAGAGAGCACGGGAGGGGGAGAGAGAGAGAGAGAAGTAGAATCTCAAACAAGAATCCCAAGAATCTCTCCTATTAGCAGAATGAGGGGCAGGATCCCATGAACCCTGAGATCATGACCTGACTGAAATGAAGACGAACACTTAACTGACTGAGCCACCCAGGGGCCCCCAAAACTAAGAAGGCTTTACACCTATTGGTATTTCTTCCACCTAAGCACTAAGCCTCATTTACTTTTAAGGTAGAAGCTAAGACATTTTACTCTGTCTCCTACTTTTCCAAAGCCTCTGTGTTTAAAAGGAATTAAAAAGTAAGGGCACCAGGAAAACCTATATTTCTAAAAGAGAAACCTCCCAAAGTTATCTCCTTGATGAGGGTACGAAGTCATCACCATTAGTCTTTTAGGAACTACATGGTAAATCTGGAGGTTGACAACAGCATGAGCCTTTCATAAATTGGTACCTAAGGTTTTCCTGGGGAGAGATTTCAGTTAAGCATTTTCCCCACTAAATAGCCAATCTTTAGCTTCCCTGCTACTTGCCTTGTCACTCTCCCTCCACCCTCAAGTCTATAACATTGCTTTAACTCTGAGTTTTCTATTAATTGATCCCATTTCTCAGAAAAAAAAAAAAATTGTTGTCTGTTTCCTACCTCAGTTTACCGCAGCTCAAATCAAACATCCCCATTTCAGATATCATACTTTGACTGGTGGGTGAGAAATGAATATTCCTAAGACTCAATTTGCTTCTTCAGAAAATGCAGTCGGGTTATGGAATAGAAGCCACTCCTTTTTAAAAATAAAACAAAAAAAATAAGAATGTTTAATCTTGCCTCCGATTTGTACAAATGGCATGGGAAAAAACACAAAAAAATTCAAAATGATTGATGTCAGTTCAATAAAAATGTACTTTTAAAAATGCATTCTTAAAAAAACCTTAAAGCAATCGTTCCTAAACTTGTCATGAGTTTCAGAGTCACTGATTTTCTTCATTGGGTGTTTTCCTCTTTTGCTTTAAAGAGGGAAACAAAAATGAAGTCGTTTTGAATATTTTCTTACCATCTTTTCTTAGCCATTTAAAATTCTATTGTCGAATCAAAAACATGTTTCTGTAACCGAAATAAAATTACAAATAAATAAACTGGATTGTCTTTCTGTGAAACCTCAGGAATCACCTTCCACTTTTCCATCCTTCACAGAACAATGTAAACATCTTTCAACTGAAACCCTCAACGAAAGCCTTTTATTGATTTTCAAGAAACGAGGTGGTTTCACAGGCATTTAACTCTCTGTGGGTCTTTTAAAACCAGTTACCTCCTAAGAGGCTACCTTCAAAGGAAGTATCATATAAAGGGGATGTAAACGAAACCAACAGAAAAAAAAAGAAATCAGCAGTAGTGTCTTTAGATACACATTAAAAAGATAATACTGCATAAAGTGTTTTTTTTTTAATTTAATTTTTAAGTAATCTCTACACCCAACTTGGGGCTCGAATTTACAACCCCAAGATCAAGAGTCCCAGGCTCGATTGAATAAGCCAGCCAGGAGCTGCCCAAGTGTTCTTATTTGAAGAAGTGGGCTGACCTCTTGTTCTTCCCCTCAGGAAATTAATTACAACGAATTAACGTGGAAAACTGAAAAGGTTGCCTGATTTCTCTTTTGTCTTCCCCTCCCCCCTCAACCTCAAGCCTCTCTGAAAGTGTTTACTTGAAATCAGAATATGGAAAGTTTTTTGGGTTGAGTTTAAAAACCAAAGTCAGAATAATTTTCCTCGGTATGCAGAAGAACAGAAATGAGCTGTTTTCAGAAATGGTTTTTAAAGTTCATAATAAAGTTGAATAGTGACTGTAATGTTGATTTGCCTGATTTATACAAATATTTGTTTTTAAGAGAGGAAAATGGAGACTTAAAAAAATTTCTTCTGCCCTTCAAGTTCCTTCGAGCTGGACTAAAAATCAAAGTGATGTGAGACAGATGAACAGAAGAAAATCAAATTTAGTTTCCTACGTACTATGTAGTTTCCTATGGGGAATCCACAGACGTGACATTCCCTTAACGTGCAACTTGAGGCTTATTTGACTTCCAGAGCTAAGGAGAGGGGGAAGGGTCTGAAGATAGGAAGGGGGGTGGGGGTGGGGGCGATTTCTAACCAGAAGGTGAGAGGAGATGTTTGGGAAACAAAGGTTGCCCTGTTATGGAGACAGTTCCTCAGATAAAGAGATCTCTGTTAATAGCTCTCTCCCTGGCGGAGGCTCTCCTTTCCAATGTAAATTTAGGCAGTTGAGTGGGAGGTAAAGCGCTTTTCCTGAATCTCCCGGGTTTTAATTGCTTTTAACTCAAAATAATCTTCATGTCAAACAGTCCTTCTTGGGGCAGTCTGTCCTTGGCCCCTTCTCACGATACAACTCAGAGATGGGTGGAGGAATATATATTCACATTATACATATATATGTTTCCTTTCCACTGATATTAAGTCTAGGCTATTAACCTGAGGATTTAGAAAAAAATGATTTGTTCCCAGAATGGTTGAGCAATGCTGAAAAACCCATTGAAAAACACTCTCCCTTCTTCATTAATTTGGAATTTGGGCCCTGGGATATTACAAGAAATATTTTCCTTTGCCTTATCTATACTCAAAGGACTTGTCAAGCAAATTAATAATAAGATAGGATAAAAGGAGAATCTTTAAAATACTGAGGCAAAACACTTTAATGATCTAAGTGCTGAAGAATCCTTAGCTTTCCATACTGACAAAATAACTGACCATTACAAAAGATTTCTCCAGTTCTCTAAAGCATCTACCCTTAGAAATTGCTACCTTATTTACATTCATTACTTTAATTTGTAAAAAATAAAAGTATAAAAAAAATCCTCCCAGAGGGGAAGTGTGTGGGGCATGTGTGAGTAGGTTATGGGGATTAAGGAGTGCACCCGTGAAGGGCACTGGGTGTTCTATGAGGGTTGAATCACTACATTGAACACTTTAACAGAACACTTAACGTTGACCATATTTGAATTAACATAAAAAACTAAACTAAAGAGAAAACCCTCCTCTCAATAGGAATTAATGGACTTACATTCGACTTTCTTTCTGCCTTTGGGTTGTTTAATGAAATTCAACAGAGAGGTGCACTGAGTGTACAAAATGGAAGGTTTTTCTAGAAGGAGGGTGGGGCAAGAGAGTTATTAGCAAAAGAAAAGGACTGTTTCAGATGAGGGTGCTTTTTGTGAGAGAAAAGTAAGGTTCCTTACCTTGCAGATTACTGCATCTTTCTTTGGCATGTGAAGGGGACCCAGGTGGCTGACTCTTTAGTACCTATTGAAAAATTCCTGACTGATGGGTTAAGACCGTATTTCTTGGAGAGGTTGAAACCGCAATATGATTATGTATTAAGTCCCAGTTTGGGAACTTGGTGTAAATGATACCTTTTGGGGCCTGTGTTTTTTTGTTTGTTTTTGTTTAACAGGGTAAAGAGATAAAAAGGAAAATATCTTAAGCAGGTATTATTTTTCCTGCCCAAAACAAGCAGGAGGCTGAAGAGCAGGAACAGTGGGCACCAGGGACCTCAGAAGGAGCAGCGTGGGTGGCCTGGAGGGCCGGAAGCCAGGCCCGAGAGGGTTCAGAAAGATGAAGCACCAATCTTTGTTTCATAGAAGTCTTAAGGCAAAAAGAGGAAAGGGTAGTAGCTGCATCAAAAAAGGTTTTCATTTGGGGCACCTGGGTGGCTCAGGTCATGATCTCATGGTTTGGGAATTTCAGCCCCCCCATTGGGCTGTCTGCTGTCCGTGCAGTGCCCGTTTCAGATCCTCTGTCCCCTTCTCCCTCTGCCCCTGCCTAGCTCTTGCTCTCTCAAGGAAAAACAAAAACAAAAATGAAAACAAAACAAAACATTGAAAAAAAAGGTTTTCATTTGTTGTTTAATTTGGGAGAAATTTGACCATGTGTATAGCTTGAGAATGATTCAATAGAAAGGAAGGACTGAAAATGCTTGGAAGAGGGGCATCTGGGTGACTTAGCCGGTTAAGTGTCCAACTGTTGATTTCAGAGATTGAGCCTCACTTCAGACTTTATGCAGACAGTGAGGAGCCTGCTTGGGATTCTCTCTCCCCCCCTCCCACTTGCATGAGTGTGTGCTCTTTCGCTCTCAAAATAAATAAATAAACTTAAAAAAAAAAAAAAACGCTTGGAAAAGAGCAAATGAGGAGACAGGAGGTAACGGACACTAAGGTAGGATGTGATTTAACACATAAGAATTAGTGTTAATTTTTTTTTTATGTTTATTTTTACTTTTGAGACAGAGAGAGACAGAGCATGAACGGGGGAGGGTCAGAGAGAGAGGGAGACACAGAATCTGAAGCAGGCTCCAGGCTCTGAGCTGTCAGCACAGAGCCTGACGCGGGGCTCGAACTCATGCACCGGGATCATCACCTGAGCCGAAGTCGGACGCCCAACCGACTGAGCCACCCAGGTGCCCCGAATTAGTGTTAAAAAGGAAGGTGAGTGATTTTTATTTTAAGTTGGGAAACTCAAGGAAGGTCCGTATACGGTTAAAAGCAGGAGTTTGGTGTCCCAAAGCTGCTGTGCTCACCAAAATGAGAGTTAACTAAGAAAGAACACTCCAGAAAGCCAGATATCCAACAGAAGAGAGTGGCAAGGGGGGGGGGGGGGGCCAGAAGGCGAGTGGTGCAGCAGCAGCCTGGACGGATCCAGATTGGGGTCCTCTGGAAAGCTGTGGGAGAAAGAGAAAACTCTTGTGGAAAATGGAATCAATAGGTTATCTGATATGGTTGATATCTGGGAAGAAGAATTATGATAGTTCAGATGGACAAATGGAGAAAAATCAAGATTAGGTACATACAAATTCATGCAAGTAAAACATGACACTGAATACTTAATCCATGCAAGGTGCTGTTGTAAGTGGTTTAATGTGTATAGATTTTAATATTCTTTTGTTTAGATTTTATTTTTAAGTAATTTCTACACCCAACGTGGGGCTTGAACTTACAACCCCAAGAACAAGTCACATGTTCTATAACTGATGCAGCCGGGTGCCCCTCCAGAGTCTCTACTCTTTAAAAAAAAAAAAATTTTTTTTAATCTTATTTATTTTTGAGAGAGAGAGAGAGCGTGAGCAGGGGAGGAACAGAGAGAGGAGACACAGAATCCGAAGCAGGCTCCTGGCTGTCAGCACAGAGCCCGACTCGGGGCTTGAATCCACAAACTGTGAGATCATGACCTGAGCTGAAGTTGGACGCTTAACCGACTGAGCCACCCAGGAGATTCTAGTGTCTCTACTCTCAACCATGAGAATATACTGTCTCTCCAGGTAAGGTGGATGGGATTGAAAAAAAAATTGACGAGAAAAAATGTTATCATTATACAATTTTGTGGTTATGCAAAGAATATCTTTACCATTTATTATTACATAAACGTTGACTTTAATTTTATGAACACTGTGATATGATTAGGTCGGCAAGATGTCAGATGGAATGTTCAGTGGGTTAAGATTTCAGACTACATGAAACAAAAGATAATGTACAATAAATACAGTCAACAGATCGGGAAATAACAGCATAAGAATATTATTTGAAAATATGGAGGTAATAAGGGAAAACTGCTAAAATAATTGAAAGTGTTTGGCTCTGGAGAGGGGATTGAAAAGTAGGGTGTGGAGAAGGGAGATGCTATTTTTTATTTTATGTTTTGTCCTGTTTTTGACATTAAAAAAAAAAACCATTGTGCATATGTGAATTTAGCAGAAATAAAGGAGAATGCAATTACCAGAAAGAGTGGGGTAAGGGCAATACAGAGCTCTGATTATTTTTTGCTTGGGGTCCCAAATCTATAGCTCTTTGTTTCTAAATGAAGACTTTGTTGTTTATTGTAATTGAAATTAATACAATTTCCGCTAGTAGATTGAGGTCCCTAGAGAGTTTATAATGAAGATTAGAGAAATTTCTTCTTTTTTATTTAAAAACTAACAGAAGGGTTCCTGGGTGGCTCAGAGTGTCCCACTCTTGGTTTTGGCTCAGGTCATGAACTCACAGTTCCTGGGTTTGAACCCTACATTGGGCTCCTTGCTGACAGCTTGGGGGTCTGCTTGGGATTCTTTCTTCATCTCTCTTTGCCCCTCCCCTGCTCATGTTCTTTCTCTCTCTCTGTCTCTCTCACAATAAATAAATAAACTTAAAAAAATAAAATAAAAGCTAACCAAATGCATCACTAAGTTGTTTTTTTTTTAAAGGTGAGAAAATTTTAGGGAGTTAGAGTAATTAATTTTATTTGCTTTTAAGCCATTATTGAACGGGACACTAAATTATAATGAAGGTTCGTGGGTGTTTATGACTAGCTTTTCTTTCATAATATGAGTATATACCACTGTTGTTTTTAGTTCAGTGAGGTTTTTTTTTTTTTTTTTTAATGTCTATTTATTTTTGCGAAACAGAGAGAGAGAGAGAGCAGGGGAGGGGCAGGGAGAGAGAGAGACACAGAATCCGAAGCAGGCTCCAGGCTCTGAGCTGTCAGCACAGAGCCTCAGAACTTTGATATCATGACCAGAGCCAAAGTCAAGACACTTAACTGACTGAGCCACCCAAGCACCCTTAGTAAGTGGTGTTTCAAACTCAACATTGACTTCTACTTCCTAAAAAGGAAAAACCAAAAAAAGCACTTCAAATTAGGGAGGAGAAAAAAGCAAATTATAAGCTGGTTATTTATAATATTTCATATATACATATATAATTATATTGCATAAAAGGAGCTAATTCAGTTAATTTAAGAAAATTTTTGTGGGGGAAATATTTCACATGGTGTGCCAAGAGCTAGTCTTATTAAAGGAGGTCTATTACTGCGTATTCCTGAAAAACCCAAATCAAAAAAGATGGACTGTAAAAGTATCTACATGTGAAGAACACCATGTACAACTGTCTTCCTTGAAAAAAGTCTTCAGAGTACTTAAAATAAAATTAAGGTGCCACTGTTTTATGTTATGTCTGCTGACATTACTTCTCTTCTTGTTAACTAACCACAGATGCAAAGGATGCTACCAACCAGCCCTTAAATAGTAACAGTACAGCCCTCAGAGCAAGGAAGGTGGTAAACCTTTACACAAGGCCACATGCCTTTGAAATCTTCCAGCAGGGATGGGGGAATCAGCTTGCACAGATTATTTCTCAATATCCTTTAAACTTCTTTATTAATATCAGTCAGGGCTGCTATTCAGTCTGCTTAAGAAGGCCAGGCCCTGTTTGGCATGGTCTATAGGGGTGAGTTTATCTAATCCTTGGAGAGTGTATGTCATTCCTTCCTTCCTTCCTTCCTTCCTTCCTTCCTTCCTTCCTTCCTTCCTTCCTCCCTCCCTCCCTTCCTTCCTTCATGAGAGCGAGAGAGTGAGAGAGCAGAGTGATCTCGAGGGTGAGCGTGAGTTGGGGAAAGGCAGAGAGAGAGGAGAGAGAGAATCTTAAGCAGGCTCCATGCTCAACTCAGAACCTGCCACGGGGTTCAGGGCTCCATCCCATGACCCTGGGATACCTGAGCAAAAATCAAGAGACAGACACTCAACAAATTGAGCCACCCAGGTGCCCCTTGGAGGGGGCATTATTAGCCTTGTTTTGCAGATGATAAAACTGAGACTCACAGGTGGTCCAGCCAGTTCTGGGTAGAGTTAAAATTTGCAACTTCCTGACTCTGGAAGGTTGGGCTTCCACTATGCTTTTCTGTACCTTGTGGCAGGATTGACAAATCCCTGAGTTATTCTTTCATTAACTCCCCAGCAGGCTGGCAATGATAACAGTTACAGAACCCTCCCACATTGGAGTTGATTTGGCAAAAGGGCACAGGATTCAGGGTCAGGAGGCCTCATCCTGCTACCAGCTCCACCTCTATCTATCCCAGCGGTCCCTGGTGAGGATCCTCTGCCTTCTTGAGCCTCAGCTACCCTAACTGGATAGGAGGCTTGGATCCCAGACAGCTCAAACGTACATAGATGTCACACCTCCCCTTTCCCAGAAGCTGTTTGGCTCTTCCCAGATGGACAAAAACTCTAGATGTCCAACTAATCTCCCCAGGTGAGAAATGGGGCCAAAGTGACCTCTGTTTGGGATGAGTTACAGGCCACCATGGAGCAGGTTGCTGCACTAGTCTGCTTCTATTTATGCTGTTTTAATTTTTTTCTCTGCTTTATTATTATTTCCAAATTTTAGTTAGAGCCACTTGTTACTTTCCATGGCTCTGAGTAGGGCCTGCTCCATTATTTTTCTTCCTCTAAACTCAGGTATTTGAGATTCTAGGAGATCCTGTGCAGCTCATTAAAAACTCAGTTCCCATTCGACTTTCTATTCTCCAGCTTCTATTCTTCGAGAGAAGACAATACTTGGCCAAAGGCTCTGTCTTGAAAGCGAGTCCATTTAAGGGCAGGCTTTGCATCAAGTGCTAGGGGGTCAGACAAGTGGATTCCAGTCCCAATTTTGCTTCTTCAGCTTTGCTGTGAAACTTTGGGCAAGTTGTTTAACGTGTCTGGGCTTTAGTTGCCTCATTTGTAAAATGGGTACAGTAATGTTTATTTTAAAGTAAAAGGGCACGGGGCAAAGTTCATACTAACAAACTCCTCTTCTTGAAGTGGCTGCGAGGAGAGCAGATTTCGGTACGGAGAAAAACTAGGAGTGCTCTGTCTTCTGCATGTAAAAAGCGATTATTTGGGACCCGTTTTTAAAGTAGGTCGGGTGAAAGGAGGCAGGGACGCAAACCAAGTCCCTGGGCGGGGATGGAGGCTGGAAAATAGATCAATATCCAGGGAAGGGAGGAAAGGGCTCTCACTGAATCCCCCAGAGTGCCTGGCAGAACAGCCAGGTGCCCATAGATTCAAGGAAACTTGGGCAGAGGGGCTTTTCCCTAAAGTAGTTCAGTTTTCTTGACAAAGGAGGGAGGTAAGGGATTTCAGAAACAGGAATCCAGGCGTGTCTTCGTTGGCGCGGGGCAGACAGTCAACCCGCACTCGATGGTCCCTACTGCGTCGGTTCGGTTCGGTTCGGTGCAGGTCACTCAGCAATCGTTCAGTTAAGGATTTAAGCTTTACTGGAGCTAGCAACCAGCTCCTTGACTGGAGCTGGGGGTCAAAGGGGCGCTGCGCTCTCCTCAGGACCGAGCGCAGTCAGGCCGGCGCGGGAGCACGGGAGCGCCGGGCCCGCCCGACGGTGGGCGGACTTCGGAGCTCTCACCGCACCGGGAAGTGATGGCAGCCGCCCCGCCGCCTGACGCCAGCGGAAGTGCGAGCCCCGGGCGAGCCTGCTCCGCGGCGGACCGCCTGGGAGGGGGCGGGCACGGGGCGGAGCAAGGGTTGTCGTGGTTCGAGGGGGCGGGCGGGGTCTGCAGCGGCGGGGCGGGGTTTGGCGGCGGTTGTTTTCACCCTGGCGGCGGTGCCTGGCGCTTGGCTGGGGCAGATCGGCGTGGAGGCGTGAGCTGGTCCAGAAAGGGGTGATCGCGGCTGGAGGGAGCCAGGAGGGCCGGAGGGACGCGGGGAGCGGGCGAGCAAGCCCGTGGTCGTCAGCCGCCAGGATGTCAGCGCAGTGCTGTGCGGGCCAGGTGAGCTGGGGGAGCGTGCGGCGGGGTGGGGGGTGGGGAGAGGTGGATCGGGCTACGGGGTGGGGAGCCCAGGCACCTACGGCTTCTCTGGGTGCAAGTCCCAGATCCAGATCTTCGGCTGAAAGTGAGGCGGGTGGCGGGTCGCCCGGGGCTGACACTGCGCAGTCTAAGTGAGTGAGTGCCTCGGGCCCGAGCGCGGCGCTCAGCCGTCGGGGAAGCCCTGTGCCGCGCGCGAGCTGGAAGGCACTCGGGGAAGCCCAAGAGGAGACCCTGAGGTCTTCCCGTCCGGTCTTAGGGACTTCGCTTAGGGCGGGGCAGGCAGGGCTCGGGCGAAGGATCCCGACTGCTCTTGGAGAGTGTCGCCGACCCCTCAAGGCAAGGGTGTGTGGGGTTGAGCCCCGTAGCCCACCAGGTTCGGCTTACCTGATGAGTCCAGAAAAAGACGTACGTTTGGGCAAAGTCTCCTTTCTCATGCGGTGAACAAAACTCGGGTCATATGGCGCAGGCAGTTTGCCCTTGGCATCTTGCAAGCCTAGAGCATTGGCTCTGTGCCTTCCAGAACGTCTCGAAACCTTGTTTCCAAAGTATGGTTCTCAGGGCCGCGCGCAGGGAAGACTAACCCAGCCCTGCTTCCTGAGTTTCCCGACGCAGCCCTCGCTGCACGCTACCTGCTGCTGCCTGGGCAGAGCTCGAGCCTTCCCGTCCCTTCTTTCAACTGAACTTGCCAGTTACCCTCATATAATATCTTAAAATATATTTGTCTACTTTGGATAGGCGACTCCTACTGGTTAGTAGCGCATCTGGGCAGAATTAGTAGGTTTTAACTCTTTAATGCTAATTTCACGCCTTCCTGCCGAGTAAGAAAAGACGAAGTAAGCAAAGCCTTCCGGATGTCGAACTGAACTCCCTCTTGCCTATCCTCCCTATTCTGTACAGCATTTGTGCACATAATTTTAATGGGGTGTTTTTGTTTGTTTGTTTTCAAATGAATGTAACTCCGGGGGGCATTCAGGTACGGGGATATTCTTGCTTCCGAATCCAGTCAACCTCACGGCAGTCAAAGCCTGCCGGTAAGTGATGCAGGGATTAAATTGTGAGTTTTCGTTACTGGCCGATTATTCTGGCAGATAATACGCCCGCTTTCGAGTGGCCGTGTGACGCTGAGAGGTCTAATACTGTACCTGACATGCATTCGCGTTGTTCTTCTTGGAGATGAGGAAACTATTTTTAACTCGAGGTGTAATGCCTTGCCTTGAGTCCGGCAAGGAGAGAGAGGATGCTTACCCCCTTACCAGGGCTTCTGAGACCAATGTGGACTGGAAAAGCTATTTTCTGAATGTTCCCAATCTCAAAACTTTGCACATCTTTCATTGTTTCCAGTTGCTTTCCAATTTGATGCCACACTTTCCATTATTTAGTAATTATAGATATTTAGGAGCATCTGTCCTCCCCTATTCCCTTGAAAGGCCCTTGAGGCCTTCTGTGACTCCAAACAGCTAATTTAGGGCTTTGAAAATGATTACCAGTACTGAAGTGGGTCTTGTAAAAGAATTATTGGTATGGTTGATATTTTGGCAGGATTGAAGGACTCGTTTCTAAAATCCCCCTCTCAGGACTTTGGAAAGAACCAAATCCTGGCCATTCATCACAGGAAAGTTAACTTCTGCTTTCTCTGGACTGCTTGAGGCAACACTGTGGTGGGTCTCAACACAGTGAGGGGGTGATGACACTATGATTTCCTACGAATGAGGCTGTTAGGTGTACATTAAAAGGACTCGGCATATCGTAATTAAGTCTACCTATTTATTTAAATTAATTAATTAACTGTGTTATTTAGTTTATCTTTTATTCTACCAAGCATTTGTTTAATCTGAGCACCTACAAACTTTTTACTCACAGCATTTCTGATACCAAATGTGTGGGGTTTTTCCCCCCTCATACCAACCAATTTCCCAACTCCCTGGACACCAATTGGACATACAACAATTCAATTCAATTATGACACCACCTGGATTTAGTGTCCCACAAGTTAAGGGCTTAGTTGGGTAAGACTGCCCCTAGCCCTGAATTTCAGAAGCCAGTCACAGGTCTCCTTGGCCTCCCATACCAGGGAGGAAGAAATAATCATATTTCTGGCTATCTCACGATATCATAACATCTGTTTTGTTCCAAGAGCTAGAGATAGGGCAATGAGCCAGACAAAATCATCTCTGCCCTCAGGGGTCCATTTATTTGTGGGTGGGGGTATTCCGCAAACCATGTAAACAATGAAACAGTAAGTGCTAGTACTGGAACAAGACCTGGTGGCAGAGTGCCTTTGGGTGGGACCGAAGGGAGTCCAGGGGGGCTGGAGTATCATCGGTGAGGCCGGTGAGGTAGAGAGGCAGGCAGGTCCCGATGCGGCCAGGGACTGTCAGCTGCCTTTGGAGTTTGGGCTTTGTTCTTGTTTCAGTGGGAACTGTGGTTTGATTTACACTTTGATCACTTCGGGAGCTGTGAAGACTCAGCCATATTAGGGACTGGAGTGGAGGTAGGGAGAGCAGTCAGAGCTGTTCCTTCAGTGAGTATTTTTTAACTGCCTGTTCTGTGTGCAAGCAGGCTGCAGCAGTGAACAAAAATGCCTCCTGATGGAGCTTAAGTCTTGGCGATCTGCTGTTGCTATAGCCCGAGGAGGAGAGAGTGCGGTACCTTAATGTAGGCTGTTGTGCTTACAGTGGGATGTTGCTGGCTTCTGGGCAAATTTTAGAGGTAGAGCTGCACTTTTGTGTGGATTAGAAGTAGGGTGTGGGAATAAGAACGATTCTGTATTTGGCTCCAGCAACTGGATTGATGATGGTGCCATTTATGAGGTGAGATAGGAGGCTTAAAGGGAGGAGGAGGACAATAGGGAAGGAAGAGCCATAGTTTTCTTTTGGCTTTGTTACATGTGAGATGCCTATTATAGATATTTGTTTGTTTATTTATTATTTATTTATATTTATTTATTTATTTTGAGAGACAGAGAGGGCAAGCATGTACACATGTGCAGGGGAAGGGCAGAGAGAGACAGACAGAAAGCCAGAATCCGAAGCAGTGTTTGCATTATCAGCACAGAGCCTGATGTGGGGCTCAATCTCGTGAACCATGAGATCATGACGCCAGCCGAGGTTGGACGCTTATATGACTGAGCCACCCAGGCGCCCTGAGAAACCTATTATAAATTAAATGGAAAGGGTAAGTCACCAGTTGGATGTTTAAGTTGGGAGAAGTGTGAGGCTGGAGATAGAAATTTTGTGGGCTTTAACTGAGGACGGGATGATGTGTAACTCAGAAAAGAGCCTGGGCTATGGACTCACGTCTGGGTTTGAATTGGGAAATCTGGACAAGGGCTGGTGTGAATGTGCACGTGTTACCTACCCTCTATTAACCTCAGTTTTCCTCAACTGTAGAATGAGTGTGATAATACTTCCTGGGGTTATGAGGATTATATGTGATCTAGACATAAAGTCTCAAAGTACATGATTTAGCACACAGTAAGGAATCCCAAAACTCTTAGTTTGTTACTGGCCCGTACCCACCTGCACCTCATCTCTAGTTCATCTTATTTTTGCCCTAACTCTGCTATACACTTAGATTTTGCTCATGCTGTTGCTAATGGATGCTAATGTAAGGAGAGATTACAAGAGAGAGTGGTCACTCAACACTTTCGGTCACTCAGCACTGTGGTGGTAGGTCCCTGAGGACTGGATGATGAACAAAGAAATTCCTTGCTCTCCTGGAACTTAAGGGCTAGTTAGGGGTGGAAGTGTGGGGGAAACTTGCTACAGAAAATGACACTATACACCGTCAGGTGAAATGAGATGTGTAAGTGAAAAATCCAGGGGTGTGTGGACGCCTCAGTCAGTTAAGCATCCGACTTTGGCTCAGGTCATGATCTCACGGTTCGTGAGTCTGAGCCCCACATCGGGCTCTCTGCTGTCAGTGCAGAGCCTGCTTCACATCCTATGTCTCCACTTCCCCCACACGCGCGACGCTCTCAAAGATAAAAATAAAACATTAACAAATTTTTTTTAATTTTTTTTCAACGTTTATTTATTTTTGGGACAGAGAGAGACAGAGCATGAACGGGGGAGGGGCAGAGAGAGAGGGAGACACAGAATCGGAAACAGGCTCCAGGCTCTGAGCCATCAGCCCAGAGCCCGACGCGGGGCTTGAACTCACGGACCGCGAGATCGTGACCTGGCTGAAGTCGGACGCTTAACCGACTGCGCCACCCAGGCGCCCCAGCAAATTTTTTTTAATTTTTAAAAAATTAAAAAAAAGAAAAAAAAGTTCAGACAATGCTTTCAAGGCAATTTGAGAATAAAGCTTGGCAGGGTTGATGCCAGGCAAGTATAAACATTAATGATAGTAAAAGCAATAGCTGAAGTTTTAATTTCATGTCTACAATGTGCTACCTGTTTTTACCTACATTATGTCATACATTTTTCACAGCAACCTTCAGGTGCAATTAATGTTCTAATTGGCCTTCTTTTGCAGGGGAGGGAGCTGAAGTACAGAGAAATAAATAATTAACTTGACTGATGTTACCTGGTAGTGGAGCCAGGCCTTGAACACTGGCCCACCTGACTCAAGTTGGGGTTCTTAACTGCAAGACTGCCATTCCTCATTATTCTTGCTCTGTATAAATAATGAGTAACTGTTGCTTATTATGGTTGCCTATAAAGGACCAAAGGCAGTTGAATACACAGCTATTGGGCTGTTTTGATAGATATTGCTAGCTGCCAGTCGTGGTTAGATAAGGTCTAGCTTCTTCCAGACCAGATTTTGCTGTTCCAGCCAGCACCTGAAACAGGCCCCAACCTCCTTTTCTTAGAACATTTACCAAAGAGGGCTTACAGTTGTGCATTCTTCCTGTCCCTTTGAGATGTATAAGTATTCCCTACAGCTCAGAGCTTTTCCAGACTAGAACTGAAAGGCAAAAGACAGCTGGGTCATCCCAGGGATGCAGCCTTAGGCTGCCAGAGGCCATGTTAGAGTTTGGTCAAGTTCCTTCATGCAAGGGTTTGTGAAGAGTGGCTTTGTGTTGAGATTTCTTGTAATTTCCACCATTTCTCACTATTAACAGTGGTTAACAAAACCTGGGTTCCTCAGAGTTAGAGGTAACCAGAGCCCACACAGGAGACTCTTAGACTGTGGCCTCTGAGGAAGTGGGAACTGGAACAGGTCTTCCTCATCAGGGCATCTGATCACCTCCAGATTGTAGCTGAAAACACACACACACACACACACACACACACACACAGAGTCCATGAAGACTTCCACAAAAAGTAAATAAGCTCAAGAAGCATTTCCTTAGTAATGATCTTCCCTGAGCTTTGAGAGTTCTCTCTGAATGTGCACTTAGATTTGTCCACACCACCTAGTACTTGGTCATCTGATGCACAGGACTTGTTTCCTGGTTACTGCATGTGTGAGTTTCCTCTCTCCCTCTAGACGGAGTACCTATCATGAACTAGGTGATCCCCCTGTTGAGTGCTTTTGGATGGAAAACTCTCCCTATAGCTCTTTGTTAATAGTGATTGGAAATATTAGGTCCTCATTACATCACATGATGCTTCCACCCTTTGGAAGACATCCAGGCACACATTCTGTTCATGACTGATGTGCTTTTGAATGAATTGGGGGTATTTGTGAGACTCAAAGGGAAAATATCACACTTACCACCCAGAGAACCATATTCTGATATTTTATAGTCCAGTTACCCTTATTTAGTATATGTGATTTTACTTAGCAAAATTAAGGTTATACTGTAGGTGCTGTGCTGTATTTGGTCCTACTCTTTTTGTGAAATATTGGGTGATTGAGGAAGTTTTGTTTCTGTTTGTTTATTTATTTATTTTTGAAAAATACTTATTTATTTTGAGAGAGAGCATGCCTGAGCTGGGAAGGGGCGGATAGAGAGAATCCCAAAGCAGGCTCCTTGTTGTTGGTGCAGAGCCCTACACAGGGCTCATGAACTGTGAGATCATGAACTGAGCTGAAATCAAGTCAGATGCTTACCCAACTGAGCCACCCAGGCATCCCTTGTTTATTTTTTTAGAGTAATCTCTACTCCCAACGTGGGCTCAAACTCACAACCCTGATATCAAAAACCGCATGCTCTGCAGACTGAGCTAGCGAGATGCCCTCTGGTCGGGGAAGTTTTTAACAGGCACTGAGTACTGCTTTGCAGCCATTCATGTTTTCTGGGCTAACAGTCAGGTGTAGGTAGTCTTTTGCCTTCAAACATGATGAATTCTCCAGAGGTGTTAAGTAAAGTTGGATGAGTGGAAGTTAATTCATAAGCATACGTGTTAATAGGTTTGTGTGTTTTTCTATTCCTAAAATACCAAAAATAATGAAGGAAATCTGAATTACCCTCTTTCAGTATCATCATTGAAGATTTATTTCAGTCATTTTTAACAATTTCTTTAAATTTGATCTTCTTTATATGTATAGATTTATATAGATACTATCTACCTAGATGGTGTTTGAGTCATTGTTTTCCTGCTGTACCAAGGTGCCCTTCTCTGTTTCAGTTACATTAAGTTTGAGTCTTGTCATATCACTAGTATCAGCACTTTTATTTTTCTGTTCATTTTTGAAAAACACAGGCAGAATGCAGTAAAGTGCCCACATAGTTGCTCTCCCACACTGACAAAGGGTGGGACATGGGGACTGGCTGATGTTGAACTCTTGACTAATATAGCTCACTGGTGAGCTGATACAGAAAGAACGTTCAGAGATGTGTAGTTAGCTAAGTTCAGGTTGTTATGAACACCAGTCTGTCACTTACTTTAAGCAGTAGAGAGTGAAGGTGGCCATGTTGGTTGGAGAGTTAGCTTGAGGGTTGATCACTCAGATTTGTTTTCTTGGGCTGCTTTATAGCTGACCTGGGCAAGCTGACAAATAGCTTTCGGCTGTGTGGGATGCTTGGCTGGGAGTCTGAGTGGGATGCCTTGGCTGGGAGGCCTGAAGAGGGCCGACCTGTAGGGAGTGGAAGGCAGCCTCTGACTGTAATGAGATAATCTCTTCTCCATTGTTTGCTTCTGTCTGGTTTTCTGTATAAATGTCACCTGTAGATTTGCCACAGCTATTCAAGACCTGGGAGTGAGTCAGCTGTGATCCTTGGAATCTTACCTTTCCATGTCCCGGGTGTTTTAATGTGAACTGCAAGGGTAGAACAAGAAGGATGGCATCGTCTGCTTACAATTCAGAGTACATTGTGGCCGGTTCATCCATGATAGATAGTTTGACATTAAAAAGGAAGTCCTTATATAAGATGGGATGTCTGCAGAGCTAGCCATTGGATACAATTACATTTTATCTTTTGAGTTGTTTTCAGTACCTGTAATTATAACTGTCGTTAAATTAAAAAAAATTGGGGAACCTGGGCGGCTCATTTGGTTAAGCGTCCAACTTAGGCTTGGGTCATGATCTCAACGGTTCCGAGAGTTGGTTGGACCCCCACATCGGGCTCTGTGCTGATTGTGTGGATCCTGATTCGGATCCTCTGTCCCCTCCACCCTTGTCCCTCCTCCCTCTCTCAAAAAATAAATAAGAAAAATCATTTAAAAAATTCAGTTGAGTAAATTCTAAAGATCTAATTGGCTTTATTAATTATTTCACGAATCAAGCTTATCCCATCTAGCAAGTAGAGGGGAGCATCACAGAAATACAAGAAAGGAAGGTTTTTTTTAAAGAAGAGAGGGGTGGAAAAAAGGAAACTATTAGCAAAGAATCCATTGTGTTAGGCAAGGTCGCCCTCTTAAGGGGAGGGGAATGGATGTATCAGTAAATTTCCTAGTGCTGACCAGGAAATTCTCATGCCAAGTGGTTAAGATTACATATTTGGAGGGTTGAAACTGCACTTAGATTAGATACGAGGTCTTGGTTTACTGACTTGGGGGTCTTTCTTTTTAACACTCTAAAGATCCTGTGTTCTGTGTGTCTAGTGAAATTTCCTTACATGTTGAGGTTGTCAGTTGAATTTGGGTTGAGATTGGATCTTCAGAGCAATATTAATCCAGTTACTAATCTAAACCACTGTGATTGTCTTAAATGATCAGGTTTTCCAAGTAGTCTAAAGTGAGCCTTTGCAAGATTTTAGAACATAATGTGGGAATCAGTGTAGTGTGTGTGTAAGGAAATTCAAATAGTGGGTTGGTTTGGTTACATAAAACATCTGTTTGAATTTTAAAGGAAACAGGATTTTACTTTGGCTTTTCTGCTGTAGTTTGCCTTGTAAGATTAAAGTTGAGCTGATTGTTTAAGGAAAGCAGCTGTTATGGAAAAAGTTAGAGGAGGTTTTTATCACAGAATAGATTTTGAAACCACTTGCGGGTTTGGAGTAAGGTTGCAGTAGACAGTGATTAAACAACATTTTTTCCCCCTCATGAACACTGTCCAGTTGAAACAAAAGTGAGAAAAACATGTACACACAACCCCTTAAATCTTATTTATGCAAAGATAACTAGGAGAGCTGGAAAATCAGACTTCGGTTTGTTTATCATTTTTATAAACTGGTCAGCTACACTTTGAAATAAAGCCCACAAGGTCTTCATAGGATTTATTTTCCAGTTTTTTGTTCTTGCCTTGTATCTCCGTGATTTCACAGAGGACTGTGTCTCCTAACGCTGGGATCCTTGGTGTGTGTAGTTCACCAAAACTAAGAAAGAATTCAGTCTTTTGGGGTTCACTCCATGCTCATTGAACTCCTCCAGTGGTGTTCTCAGAAACAATGGCAGTATTTTGTAACCATAGTAATGAAAATGCTCTCTGTAATAGGATTCTTCATCAGCACGAATTTTCTTCTTCGGCTTTGGTAGCATTATTCCTGTTAAATAACAAAAGATTCAACCGACTAAATTTTAAAGACCTAATTGGCTTTACTAATCGATTCACGAATTGGGCAGCATTCCATCTAGTAAGTAGAGGGGAGCTCCAGAAGTCTACAGAAAAGGAAGCCTTTTTCAAAGGTTGGAGGGAGAGGGAAAAAGGAAATTATTGGTATAGAATCCATTGTTTTAGGCAAGGTTGCCTTCCTAAGGGGAGCAGAAGGGGGAGGGTTCTATCAGTAAACTTCTAGTGCTGACCAGGAAATTCCTTGTTGACTGGTTAACAGTTACATTTTCAAGGATTGAAACTGCATTTAGGTTAACCTAAGTGACACCATTTTGGGCCTGTGGTTTTCTTTTTAACATTCCTAAGGACACTGTCAACTTCTTTACTGTTAAAAAAAAAAAAAGCTTGCAACTCTTAAAGCAATATGTCAGTTGATAAATATTCATTGGGTACCTAGCATAATATTAGTCCAAGGCTACTAAGCCTACTTTCATGCTTGGGAACAACTAGTGAATTGATGCTGGCTTTTCTTAGTATAAGATCTCTCCTGGGGCAGAACATCTTCAAAGACTTATTTGAGGTTTGTATATCTCAGTTTTGGACCTTTTTTTGCCTGTGAAGGGGTCCACTGGGGGAGACGCTTCCCTAGGAGTAAATGAACCAACCCATGGGGACATGTGGGGGAACTGGGGTCCTCAAGAATGTGTTCTAGTGGTTTCCTGCAGTTACACAGTTTTTCTGAATACTTTTCCTAGAAGAGAGTTCTTAGTATCTCTCAGCTTCTCAAAGGAATCTTACAACCTTGGAAAAACCTCTCCAAGACCAGCAGTGGAGACCAGCAGTGGAGACTTCTCCATTTAAAAGGCAGGCAGGCATTCTGAGGCACCTGGCTGGCTCGGTCAGTGCATCAAGTGACTCTTGATCTCCAGGGTGTGAGTTCTAGCTCCATGTTGGGTGTAGAGATTACTTAAAAAAAAGAAATCTTAAAAAAAACAAAAAGAAACCCAAACGTTAAAAGGCAGACATTCCTGTAGCAAACATAGAAAGAAAATAAAGTGATGGAGGTTACAACCTGCCTGAAGAGGAAAGAATCTGGGGGTTTGGGGTGGGAGAAGCTTGGGTTTTGTCAGACAGCACCCTATACTCTAGAAGTTAGTAAGGGGGAGACCAGGATTCCTGGGGTTTTTGGCATCTTTGGTTTCCAGAGAGCAGAAGCTATGGTACTGGGGGTTGGAGAGTACTGGGGAACTAAGGAATTGAAGCCAGGGAGGGGGAGGTTATGATCTTTTAAGACCTTTGGCAATGGAGGGGAGACGAGTAACTAGTGGGGGATGTGGTGTTTCAGTGGAATGTGGTTTGGGGTGTTAAAAAATGTATATCACCTGAGTAAATATGAAGATGTAATTGGCCTTACTAAACACTTCATGAATTGGGAACGCCTGGCTGGCTCAGTCAGTGGAGCATGCAACTCTTGATCTCTGGGTTGTGGGTTCGAGCCCCACATTGGGCGTAGAGATTACTTAAAAATAAAATAATTTGAAAAAAAAAACCTAACAATTCATGAATCAGGCAACATCCCATCTAGCAAATAGAAAGGAACTTCAAGTTTTATAAAATGGAAGATTTTTATGGAAAGGAGAGTGGAGCAAGGAAGTTACTAGCAAAAGAAAAGAAAGAATTGTTTCAGGCACTGTCACTTTCCCTTAGGAGGAATAACATGGGGTCTTAACTTGTAGATTTCCTCATATCCTTTGGGTGGGGGATAGAGAGGGCCATGCAGCAAATGACCTCATTGGTGCTGACTGCAAAATTCCTGACTAACTGGCTAAGACTATATTTCTTGAGGGGGGTGGGTGGGAGGGAAGACTACATTTTACAGAGGGGTTGAAACTGCAATTAGGTTAGGTATTAAGCCCTAGTTTGGTTACTTGCCTTGGTGTCAGTGACTCTGTCATGGGCCTGTGGTTGATTTTAGAGAGGGATGTGAACAGATTGCCATTGTGAAAGAGGAGCAGGTTACAACCTGAGTAGAGTTGGGGCTGGCCCTTGGTATGAGTAGTGAACAGGTTTGGATACTTCCTGTCTCCAGATTGCAGGATGCTGAAGTTCATGTACTCTTAAGTTCTGTAACCTGTCAAAATTTAGTCTGGAGGTAGCCTCCATCCCCTTGATTTTTCTCCCCCTCTAACTTCCTTCCCCTTATTTTTCTGTTTAAATTTCTTTGATCCATTTGGATTTTATTCTTAAAAAAAAATTTTTTTAATGCTTTATTTATCTTAGAGACAGAACACAAGCAGGGGAGGGGCAGAGAGAGAGGGAGACACAGAATCCAAAGCAGGCTCCAGGCTCTGAGCTGTTGGCACAGAACCTGACACAGGGCTTGAACCCATGAACCAGGAGGTCATGACCTGAGCCAAAGTTGGCTGCTCAACCAACTGAACCACCCAGGTGCCCCTTTTTGGATTTTATTCTTAGGAAAATCCTGTTCAGTGTGGAGCCCAACGCAGGGCTCAAACCCACAAACTGAGATCATGCCCCGAGCTGAACTCAAGAGTTGGATGCTCAACTGAACCACCCAGTCTCCCTTGGAAGACATTAAAAGGCATCCCTTTTAATTCCCCATCTGAAGCTTAGATGTCTTTTTATTTTATTTATTTATTTTTTTAAGTTTATTGTTATTTATCTTGAGAGAGATGTTGAGAGCAAGTCACGGGAGGTTAGAGAGAGAGGGAAACAGAATCCGAAGCAGGCTCCACACTGTTAGCACAGAGCCCAATGTGGGGCCCAAACTCACAAACCATGAGATCATGACCTGAGCCAAAATTAAGAGTCAGGTGCTTAACTGACTGAGCCACCCAGGCGCCCCCTAGATGTCTTTTTAAAATGCCCCTTCTAATTTTTTTAATTTTTAGTTTTTTTAATTTTTAGAAGATTTTTTTATCTTTTTAAAGTTTATTTATTTAGTTATTTAGAAGAGGGGTAGGTGTGGAGAGAAAGAATCCCAAGCAGGCTCTGTTGTGAGTGCAGAGCCCGCTGCAGGGCTTGATCTCACGAACTGTGAGATCATGAATTGAGGTGAAGTCAGTTGCTCAACCGACTTGAATCACCCAGGCACCCCTCTAATTTACTTTTGTGGTAATCAAAGAACATATTCTGTACATATTAATTCCTTTTAAAGCTATTGTTTTATGTGAATGTTCCATGTGCCCTTAAAAAGAACATATATTCGGGGCGCCTGGGTGGCGCAGTCGGTTAAGCGTCCGACTTCAGCCAGGTCACGATCTCGCGGTCTGTGAGTTCGAGCCCCGCGTCGGGCTCTGTGCTGCCTGCTCAGAGCCTGGAGCCTGTTTCCGATTCTGTGTCTCCCTCTCTCTCTGACCCTCCCCCGGTCATGCTCTCTCTCTGTCTCAAAAATAAATAAACATTAAAAAAAAAAAAAAAAAAAAAAAAAAAAAAAAAAAAAAGAACATATATTCTACAGTTATTGGGTACAGGGTTCAAGTTGATTGCTGGTATTGCTCAAATCTTCTCCATTACTGATTTTTTGGTGGTGGTGGTGGAAATCATCTAATTCTCTCAGTTACTGGGAGAAGGGTGTTTTCCAAACATGATTGTGTTTTTTGTCTGTCCCATTCTGTCATTTTTTATTCAATGTATTTTGAAGTTCTATTAAGTGTACACACATTTATGATTGCTGTTTCCTTAATGAATTGATCCTCTTATAAAATGATCCATTTTATCTCTGGTAATATTCTTTATCTTCAAATGTTTGTCTGATGGTTATGCCATCCTTTTAACTTTCACCCCATTTTAGCCTTTTTTTTAAAAGTAAGCTCTATGTTCAATGTAGCGCTTGAACTCAGAGATCAAGAGTTGCATGCTCTACTGATCGAGCCAGCCAGGAGCCCCATCAACCAATTTGTGTCTTATACCGTAAAACCTTGGTTTGTGAGCATAATTCATTCTGGAAGCATGCTTATAATCCAAAGCACTTGTATATCAAACTCATTTCAAGAACCATTGTCTCAGTTGTGATCATGTGATATTTGGCGTCACATACTAATCGTATTGCAAGACATGGCTTGTTTCTCAAGTTAAAATTTATTAGAAATGTTTGGTAGTCTTGCAGAACACTCGCAGAACAAGTTACTCGCAATCCAAGGTTTTACTATATTCAAAAGTGTGTCTCTTATAAGCAACATGTAGTTAGGACTTGCTTTTTGATCCAGTCTGACAATCTTTGCCTTTTAACTGGATGTTTAGATCATTTACATTTAATGTAATTATTCATGTTTGAACCTGAGACTATGTATTATTGGCCATTTTCATTTTCCCTTAGGTTCTTAATTTTTTATCTTTTTTTTGAGGAGGGGAGCATTCATTGAATGTTTTTAAGTAGTCCTCCTCTATTGCCTTTTTATTTCTTAAAATGTTGTAAGCATTATGGTATTGTAGCATCTTGAAGAAGGGATATAAGTCAGAAATTCACCATTAGTAATGGAATCCATTATAGGTGCGTCAGTACTAGATACTGACCAAATCTTTATAGCAAATGATGAATTAAGTAACATTCATGATATTTTAGAACTGTATTTCTGCCTTATAAAAAATAATACATAGTTATCAGAGGAAATCTGGGAAATAACAGAAAAGTGTAAAGAAGAAAGTAAATATCATTTGTAATCCCAGAGAGAACAAACCCTGTTAGTATTTTGTTTTATTTCATTCTAGTATTAAAGTACAGTAAATTAGGGGTGCTTGGGTGGCTCTGTCAGTTAAGTGTCCATCTCTTGATCTTGGCTCAGGTCATGAACTCACAGTTCATGAGATTGAGCTGTGTCAGGCTCCGTGCTGACAGTGTGGAGTCTGTTTGGGATTCTCTCTCCCTCTCTCCCTCTCTCTCTCTGCCCCTCCCCAGCATGTGCTCTCTCTTTAAATAAATAAATAAATAAATAAATAAATAAATAAATAAATAAGTAAGTAAACTTAAAAAAAATGCAATTAATTAGACCATACTGTATGCACTCTATGTATGTATGTATGTATGCATGTATGTATGTATGTATGTATGTATTGTGCATGAGTGGGGAGTGGGGGCAAAGGGAAGGAGAGAGAGAAAATCTCAAGCAGCCTCCAGGCCCAGCTCAGAGCTTGATGTGGGGCTTGATCTCATGACCCTGGGATCACTTCTTGAGCTGAAATCAGATGTCAGATGCTCAACCGATGGAGCCACCCATGTGCCATGGTGTGTACTATTTTATATCTTAACTTGTTATCCCATGACATTGTGAGCATTTTTACATAAGAATTCTGTTTACATATATTTTTGAGAGAGAGACAGACAGACAGAGGATCACAAGCCAGCTCTGCACTGACAGCAGAGAGCCCGATGTGGGGCTCGACCCCACAAACCACTAGACCATGACCTTAGCCAAAGACCAACAGTTAACTGAAAATTCTTAAAAGTAAACATTGTAATTGGTGTATCATATTTAATCTATCATATCAACATTTATTTCGTATTTTCCTTTTATTAGACAGTGTATTTCTTTTTATTTTTAGTTTTATTTATTCATTTTTTAAGACTTTAAAAGTAATCTTTGCCCCCAACATGGGGCATAAACTTACAACCTGAGATCAAGAGTCACATGTTCCACCAACTGAGCCTGCCAGGCACCCCTATTGTATTTCTTACAAACAAAAACAAAAACAAAAACACCACCACCACACACACACACACACACACACACACACACACAATTATTATAAATAAGTCTTATGTACTCTTTCTCTATGCCCTGCCTCTTTAGGTTAGAGCTCTGGAAACATTCCTGTTGTCACACAATGTGAACATGCATTCCTAAAAAGTCACACTATGCAAAATTGCATAATAAAAACCACAGGCCTTAAGGGAAAATGGGGACGCCTGGGTGGCTTAGTCGGTTGACCCTCTTTGACTCTTGATTTTGGCTCAGGTCATGATTTCAGAGTTACGGGATCAAGTCCTTTGTGGAGCTCTGCACTGAGTGTGGAGCCTGCTTGGGATTCTCTCTTCCTCTCTCTCTCTCCCCTCTATCCTCATCTCACCCCACCTTGTACTCTTTCTCTTTCTAAAAACAAAACAAAACAAAACAAAACAAAAGGCAAACGGTTTTACAAATGTTAAGTGGTTAAGAAAAAATACATAAGTACTATGAAAAGTTTGGTGCTTGATCTCAAAAAGATGGAAATTTGTGGAAGTGGGTGTTGAAAGAGTTGTAGCTTATGAGTTACTGTGAAGTTGTGGAAGGGGGGTTATCTGAAATTGGATGTGTGTAACACCACATGTGCTTTGGAAGTTCCTAAGTGCTGTTTGAACTGAGGCATGCATTTCAAGTATTCCTGTGTAGCTCCATTCAGCTGAGCGCAGTTTTCTGCCTTCAGTGAGTGTCTCCCACAGACATAATTACTCATCCTGCTGTGTTCAAATTGTTCTCTAACATGGCAGGGGAGGAAGAAGTTTTCTTTGACTTTCCTAGTATGTCTGGCTGACACAGACAGATTAACAGGAGAAAGCCATACACGTTTATTTAATATAAGTTTTATGTGATTTGGGAGCCCTCCGAATGAAATAAAGACCTAAAAAAATGGCATAACCTGCTTGCTTTTATATTAGGTTGAACAAAGAGAGGCAGGTGTGGAAAAGTGACTTAACTGTGTGGGCAGATCTACTAGAAAGAAAAGAATTATTTTAAAGTTTGTATATTTATTTTGAAAGAGAGAGAATCCCAAGCAGGCCCTGCACTGGTGCAGTGGGGCTCGGAACCCACAAACTGTGAGATCATGACCTGAGCCGAAATCAAGAGCTGGATGCTTAACCAACTGAGCCACCCAGGTGCTCCAAGAATTATTTTCACAAGGAATGTTTGTTTAGGATTTGCTCCATCTCAACTTCTGGTCCTTCATGGGTCCTTCATAAGAATGTCTTCCTTCTTCCTGGTAAAGGGAGGACACCTTATGGGAATTATCCCCTGCTTTCAAGGAGAAAAAGGAAGGCCAGAGTGCCCTTCTTGTACCTGCTGTTTCTCGGGTGCCTTTAACTCAAAATAATCAATATAGCAAAGTATTGTATTTTGGGGTGACATGCTCTAAAGTCCTTTAGAATCAATCCTCTTGGAACAAATATAGCTCAGAAGCCCGGGGCATTGGAGACGTTCCTCACTAAGGCTAAGCGACCATTTCATGCTCCTGTTAGCCTTATGAGGGAGGAGTTGGCCCCCCTGCCTCCCTTTGGACTAACTCCCAGAAAGTTGGTGCTGGAAGTGGCTGGAAGGGTCTTCTGCTCCTCCTCCCCAATTGTGCTCAGATTTCTTGTACTATAATAAGCAAATAACTCCAGAGACCGGAACTTCCTATCTTTGGAAGCAGCTCTCCTTCATTTTAGGGAGCTCTGGTTTAATTCTTCCTGTGGGCCTCCCAAGGCTGAAGTGACCCAGTGGCTGGGATCTTGGAGGGGGAGGCAGTCATTTTGCATAGTAGTAAGAAGAGGCAGGCAGTGTTGAAGGTGGGCACAGGCCATAAGAGGACCACAGTTGGGGGCACCTGGGCGGCTCAGTTGGTTAGGCGACCGACTTCGGCTCGGGTCATGATCTCACAGTTTGTGAGTTCGAGCCCCGTCGGGCTCTGTGCTGACAGCTCAGAGCCTGGAGCCTGCTTTGGATTCTGTGTCTCCCCCTCTCTCTGTCCCCTTCCCTGCTCACATTCTGTGTCTCTCTGTCTCTCAATAATAAATAAACTTTAAAAAAATTTATAAAAAAAAAAAAAGAGGACCACAGTTGTGTTGATGCTGTTGCTTATGGGAATCCACAGCGTCCATCCAAACCATATACTGAAAATTGGGACATGCTGACAAAGGGGAATTGGGCCTCTGGGTATGAGAAATTTCAGTTGGAAGCCAAAATATTTGGAACTTTTAGTAGACTTAAATAGTTTTTAAGGATAATGGTCAGGCAGTTTGAAATTAGAACCATCTTGGGAAATCTTTGGTTGGTGGCAAGTCACCTAAAGTCTCACTGCTGACTTCCTGATGGGAGCAATAGCTGTCACTCCTGGTCGTGGGTTACTGTTTTCACAAACAAAACACCCAGGTGTCCCATCCCCTCTCTTCTCTTAAACTCCCACGTAATTGTTTAAATTTTTTTCCCAGCGAGGCACCTGGGTGGCTCATTCAGTTGGACATCCAACTTCGGCTCAGGTCATGATCTCGTTGTGGTTTGTGGGTTCGAGTCCCATGTCGGGCTCTGTGCTGACAGCTAAGAGCCTGGATCCTGCTTGGAATTATGTCTCCCTCTCTCTCTGACCCTCCCCTGCTCATGCTTGCTCTCTCTCTCTCAAAAATAAGTAAATGTTTTTAAAATTTTTTTCCCTAGAAAATTCTACTCTGTCTGTGAGTCATGGGATTTAACAGAAAGCAGTTTTTAAGAATGTGCTTTCTTACCCAGTGATGTAGTTTGTGAAAGTTGCAGGTTGCTGAATACGGGATATTAGGCCATTTAGAAAGAGCTGGTTAACCAATGAGCCACTGTATGCAAATTATCATGCTCAGCAGTAGCTTCTGGTTGCAGGCTTTGAAAAGCATGAAGTAGTAAATTATTTCCTTATGATGGGGGGAAGAGAGCAATGAGGATTGTCATGGGATTACATTTTCTTAGGAGCAAGAGGTCCAGCAGAGCTGAGTCTCTGACTTCTTTTACCTGCTGTGGTGTGGCAGAAAGAAAGCAGGGCTTGGAGTGCTGGAGAAGAAGGCTAATTAATGCTCATTCCACTTGCCTTTCATTATGGAGAGTCTGAGGGTATTCCCAGATTACTTGGGAGATGCCCCTCCTCTCTTCCAAGTAGCATTATCCATCCATTACCTCTTCCTGATGTTTGTAAGACTTTGAGAATAGTAACTATTAGTACTGTTAATAAAGTCTGGAGCTCCTGATCACATATTATCTATTCTATAAGGCTGTCACTAGAAGAAATAAAGAGAAAGCTGTAGACTGGTTAAATGAGCTATAGCATTTGGAAGGACGGATGTGAGCTAGTGTGTCCCAGGGCAATGCTATTGGTATGTTGGGTACGTCAGTTCTTTCTTGTGAGGGACTCTTATGAAGAGCTGATATATAGCATTCTTAGTAACCCTCAGATGTCAGTAGCACTCACCAGCCTTTGTGAAAATACTGTCCCCACCTTTATGACCTGTGACCCACAAAGCCCCAGGAGGATGGCCTGGTGCTCCCTAGATAAGAACTACTGAATGCTCTGGGCTTGATTTTTTTTTTTTTTTCATACAGGTTAGAGTTCTTGCAAAACAGACTGAAAATCCTCCCCAGTGTGGTACAGCTATAGAGATGAAAAAGGACACAAGCAAAGTAGATTATTCTCTCCCACAGCACCACCTTGACATAAAGGAAATACAGTAAAAATTTGACACAATGATGGCAGGTTGTACTTTGGATGTGGTTTACTTTATTATTATTATTTTTTATTTAAAAAAACTATTTAAAGATTTTATTTTTGAGTAATCTCTACACCCAATGTGGGGCTCGAACTCATGACCCTGAGATCGAGTCGCATGTTCTACCCACTGAGCCAGCTGGGCACCCCTGGATGTGGTTTACTTAATTGTTTTATTTTTTAAAGTTTATGGGGCGCCTGGGTGGCTCAGTCGGTTAAACGTCCAACTTCAGCTCAGGTAATGATCTCACAGTCCGTGAGTTCGAGCCCCGCATCGGGCTCTGTGCTGACAGCTCAGAGCCTGGAGCCTGCTTCAGATTCTGTGTCTCCCTGTCTCTCTGACCCTCCCCCATTCATGCTCTGTCTCTCTCTGTCTCAAAAATAAATAAACATAAAAAAATAAAGTTTATTTATTTGGGGGGAGGGGGAGACAGTGGGAGGGAGAGGGGCGAAGAGAGAGAATCCTAAGCAGGCTGGAACCCATGAACCGTGAGATCATGACTTGAGCTGCAATCAAGAGCAGGGCGCTTAACCGACTGAGCCACCCAGGCACCCGGATGTGGTTTGCTTTAAATGTTACTCAGAAGTATTATATTAAGATTTAGTGCTTTAGATATGCCAGTTAAATGAGCTTATGTTTGATAGGAGAAGGAAAAAGCATGCTTTATCGTGGGAGAGAGAATTCATTTAAACCTATTTCTGGTGTGCATTAAAAAATTTTTTTTTAATGTTTATTTATTTTTGAGACAGAGAGAGACAGAGCATGAATGGGGGAGGGTCAGAGAGAGTGGGAGACAGAATCTGAAGCAGGCTGTCAGCACAGAGCCCAACATGGGGCTCGAACTCACAGACTGTGAGATCATGACCTGAGCCAAAGTCAGAAGCTCAATGGATTGAGGCCACCCAGGTGCCCCTTTCTGGTGTGCATTTTAAAAAGGCTTTTTTGTTGTTGTTGTTGATAGTCCAGAGGCAGTATAGTTGAGTAGCCGTGATGGGCAGCTTGAGTTTAGATGTAGTCTCTGCCCCTTACCATTGGTGTGCCTTTCATTGGTCCTTTAGTTTACTTACCTGTGAAATGTAGTCACTGATATCTTCATAGGATTTTGCACTTGGAACAGACTTAGAATGTGGGTTCATAAATGTTCCCTGTTAGGGGTGGGCTGGCACTCTTTGTTGGGATAACAGTACCCAAATTCTAAGTTGTGAATAAACCTCTTTTGAGGTTTGATCCGTGCCCTGTACATCAGAATAGATAATGTATAGCTCTAATATTTAACCATATTAAAGTAGGTTAAAGGGATCCAAAAAAGTCTTAAGAGAAAAGATTAGTGAACTTCTAAAATAATGATCTTGGAATGCCTAAGGTTTTTCTAGTTGTGATGGAAGATACATAAAACAAATTGATGAATTTGACTATATGAAAGTTTAGGAACTTGTCCTGAGTAAAAGATAAATAAAGTTGAACAAAGTGATTTATAGGAAAAAGGTCTGTTTTCCTTAGTGTGCCAAAAGAGTTTTTATAAATCAGTGGAAAAGACACACAGCGGAAAAATGGACAAAGGGTAGGGATAGATACCTTAGGGAAAAAAAAAAGGGAATAGCTGGTAAATATGTGAGAAGGTGCTCAGTCTTACTCATAACTAAAAGAAAAAAGTTTTTTAATGTTTATTTATTTTTGAGAGACAGAGCATGAGCGGGAAAGGGGCAGAGAGAGAAGAAGACACAGAATTTGAAGCAGGCTCCAGGCTCTGAGCTGTTATCACAGAGCCCGACACGGGGCTTGAACCCACGAACTGTGAGATCATGACCTGAATTGAAGTTGGATGCTTAACCGGCTGAGCCACCCAGGTGCCCCAACAGTCTTACTCATAATTAAAAAATTCAATTAAAAATGGAGATATTTTTTCACTAATCAGATTGGTAGTTAAAAAGTATAATACCCTTGGGGTACATGGGTGGCCCAGTTGGTTAAGCATCTGACTCTTGATTTTGGCTCAGGTCATGATCTCACTGTTCCTGGGATTAAGCCCCGCACAGTGCAGAGCCTGCTTGGGATTCTCCCTCTCTAATAAATAAATAAACATTAAAAAAAAAAGAAGTATAATACCCACAGTTGACAAGGTGATAGAGAAACCAACCTTTGTGGGTTTATGGCTCATTCATTTCTGAAGGAATATTTAAATTAGCATAATCATTTTGAATCATCATTAAATTGGTCTGTGTTCGTGGATCTAGTAATTCTACTGTTTTTTTGTATTGGAAGTAAACGTGGAACATCTTAATTCATCATTAATCATGAAAACTGATTTAAAAAAATTTATTAGTCTTCCATCAATGGAATATTAGGTCACCACTAAAAAAATGAGGTAAATTTGTGTGTGCAGACAGGGAGAGATGTCTAAGATGTGGTGTTTAATAGGGATTAAAGAAAAGTGTGTGTTTAATGAACCCAATGTACAGGGGTTCAAAAGGAATAGGCACATATGTATGTAAGTATGTCAGCATTTGTATATGCATAAAAATTTCTGAGCGTTTTAAAGACCTGTTGTCATGTGTAGAAACTGTTACATATGGAGGACTATATACTGTTATATATACAAGATATATATAGAAACTGTCAACCGTGGTTATTGCTTTGGAGTAAGAACAGGAGATTGGGCGGTAGGGGATAATGTAGGGAGCATTTGTTTTTCATTTGATATCTTGATGTGCTGTTTGAATTTATTGTGAGCATGTGTTGGTTACTTTCAAAATTTTCAGTCTTAGATTGTAGCAAACTGAAACAAATGTGTGAATTTCAACATTTTGTATAATTGCGTTTTCTGGCACTGTTTTCATTCTTGATAACTACCTCTGCCCCTCAAGGAGATGGTGGTGGTAGTATATATGTTATATATATGAAATGGGTTTAGACATAATAGATTTAACTCATTTTTACATTAAGACAGGAAACTGAGATGATTAATTTGGCTGCACAGTTGGTACAGATATGTAGTGTATCTGCATTATCCACAAGTTGCATATGTAAATATAGATTTTTCATAACTAAAGTATACTAAAGTGAATAGAGCTAGAAAAAAAAGAAGATTGTAGTTAAACTGTCAAATTAGTTTTTGTAAGTGTCTCCAGCTGGCTGTGGATTATTAGGATGCATTGAGAAGGCTGCTTTGATATGACAAGAAAATTGTTGGAGAAATGGGAGCTCCAATATCATCCATTGCCATTGTACAGTCTCTTAAGAAAACTAAATGTTGAAAGGTCCATGAAATACTTTATGTAAACTTTACAAAGCATTTTATAGCTGACCAATAAGTTAAGCACATGAAACAATTTCAGCTTTTCCAAGCACTAGGAATTTGTCCTTGGGGACACTATATTCCTGTTTAAATTAACAGGTGTTCAAAAAAAATCTCATAGTTTCATTTTTATTCTTAAAGTGGAGTTGGAGAAATGCCTAAGCTTTTACTTTTCTGTTGTGAAATATCCAACTTTAAAAAAAATCATGGGGATACTATCTGGGTGGCTCAGTCGGTTAAGCATCCGACTTCAGCCCGGGTCATGATCTTGGGGTCTGTGAGTTCAAGCCTCTCGTTGGCCCCTGTGCTGACAGCTCAGAGCCTGGAGCCTGCTTCGAATTCTGTGTCTTCCTCTCTCTGCCCCTCCCCTGCTCATGCTTTGCCTCTCTTTCTCTCTCTCTCTCAAAAATAAAATAAACATTAAAAAAAATTGAAAAAAGTCATGATTTGAGGTTGTCCCCCCCCCACTTCCCTGTTTCTTTTTAAAAATAATAGTTAATTGTTTTTTTAACATTTATTTATTATTTATTTTTTAAGTTTATTTATTTGGAGAGGAACAGGGAAGCGGCAGAGAGAGAGAGAGAGAAAGAGAAAGAGAGAGAACACCCAGAGCCCGATGCGGGACTTGAACCCATGAACTCTGAGATCATGACCTGAGTGGAACTCAAGAGTCAGAGTCAGACACTTAACTGACTGAACCACCCACGCACCCCATAATGTTTATAAATTTTGAGAGAGAGAAAAGAGCATGTGTGTGAGTTGGGGAGAGGTGCAGAGGGAGAGGGAGAGAGAAAGAATCTTAAACAGGCTTTGTACTGAGCTTGATCACACCACCCTGGGATCATGACCTGAGCCAAAATCAAAAGTCAGATGCTCAACTGACTAAGCCACCCAGGTGTCCCTGTATGTCCCCTCACATTCTCACCAACTGTCATTATTGTCCTTTTTTTTTTTTAATTAAAAAAAGTTTTTTTAAAAACAAAAAAAATTTTTTTAATGTTTATTTATTTTTGAGACAGAGAGAGACAGAGCATGAATGGGAGAGGGTCAGAGAAAAAGGGAGACACAGAATCTGAAGCTGAGCTGTCAGCACAGAGCCCGACGCAGGGCTTGAACTCACGGACTGTGAGATCATGACCTGAGCCAAAGTCAGACGCTTAACCAACTGAGCCACCCAGGCGCCCCTAAAAAAAGTTTTTTTTAAACTAGAGTCACCCTAGTGGGTATGAAGTGGCATCTCATTTTGATTTTGGTTTGCATTTTCCTGATGAGCGATGATGTAGAACTTCTTTTCAGGTGCTTACTAACCATTTGTATATCTTTGTAGAAATGTCTGTTCAGATCCTTTGCCCATTTCTAAACTGGGCTTTTTTTTTTAAATTACTGAATTAAAAAAAAAATTTTTTTAAGTGTTCATTTCTTTTTGAGAAAGAGACAGAGTGCGGGGGAGGGTAGATAGAGGAGAGACAAATGCAGAATCCAAAGCAGGCTTCAGGTTCTGAGTTGTCAGCACAAAGCCCAACATAGGGCTTAAACCCACAATACCTGAGCCAAAGTTGGACGCTTAACCGACTGAGCCACCCAGGTGCCCATTTTATTACTGAATTTTATAAGTTCTTCATATATTCTAGATACCAACTCCTTATAAGGTAGGTAATTTCAGATATTTTCTGTTACTCTGGGAGTTTCTTTTCACTTTCTTGATGATATCATTTGTAGTATAAAATATTTTAATCAATGTAGTTCAGTTTATCTATTTTTTCTCTCATTGCTTGTGCTTTTGGTTTTGTACCTAAGAAATTTTTACCTAACTCAACGTCCTGAAGATTTAGTGCTGTGTTTTGTTCTAACAGGTTCATAGTTTTCACTAATACGTTTAGGTCTTGGGTACATTTTGAGTTAATTTTAGCGTATGGCATAAGAAAGGGGTCCAACTTCATTCTTTTGCATTTGCAGCCCAGTTCCAACATCATTTTTTGAAAATACTCTTTTTTTCTCCATTGAATTATCTTGGCCCACTTGTCAAAAATTCATTGGACCATAAATGTTAGGATTTATTTCTGGCCTCTCAATTCAATTAATTTCTAAAAATTGACTATACATTGGAGGAATTATTCATCTGGGATTTAGACACAGTGGGACCGTCAATCAGTGGGCTGGAAATTGCAGTTTGGTGACTGGTGACTATTCACTCTTAGATGGTTGACTCATCTCTGTGTGATCATGAGGTTAAATATTACAGTGGTTTAACTATAAGTAACACAAGGCTGTTGTTAGAGGCGTGAGAAATGATTTTCTTTGTGCAAATCACAGAATATAAATACTGCAGCAGTAGAAACTGGGGCCATTCATATATCACAGTTAAACTGCTCCTGGGTAATGGAGTTGTCAGGATTAAAGTACACTTCCTTGCCATATGGAGCAGTAGCTGGTTCTTTATTTGATATTTTCACTTATCAAAAAATAAGTTGGGGTGCCTGGGTGGCTCAGTCGGTTGAGCGTCCAACTTCGGCTCAGGTCCTGATCTCACCGTTCCTGAGTTTGAGCCCCGCGTCGGGCTCTGTGCTGACAGCTCAGAGCCTGGAGCCTGCTTCGGACTCTGTGTCTCCCTCTCTCTCTGCCCCTCCCCCGCTCGTGCTCTGTCTCTCTCTCTCTCTAAAACAAATAAAACATTAAAAAAATAAGTTAATTGGAAAATGAATTTTCATTCAGTTTTCCAAAACAATAATTTTTTAAAGCGCTATTACCTTTTTCCTTTTTAGCTTTTTTTTTTTTTTTTTTTTTTTTAAAGTAATCTCGACCCCCAGACATGGGTTTCAGGCTCATGACTCAGATCAAGAGTTGCATGCTCTACTGACTGCGCCAGCCAGGTGCCCCCCTTTTATATTTTCTATATTCACCTGGTTAGGCGGTTAAGAATGCTGACTTTCTTTTTTAGTTGAAGAGGGCTGGCTTTGAAGTCACGTCTGGGTCTGGCCCTTGTCCTCACCCCTAATGAGCTGTGACCTTGGGTGACTTATTTTCTCAAGCCCAAGTATGTCATTGCTACAGTGGAGATAATAATAAAAGTAACTGCCTCCTGAGTTGGGAGAGATTGTCCACATATAACAGAGCCATCAGAGCACTTGGAACTGAGTGCTGCACAAATGGGTGCGGTTGCCTTTGTTGTAATTTTTTAGATAGTTCTAACCTACCGCTCCCTGTGCTCCCACCATCCCCCAAGCCCTCTCTGGAAAACGTTGACAAACAGGAACACTGAGGGGATTCGCTTTTTGGTCAGATGTGACCTTTGGGTGATGGGGCTAAGAGTGCTTGAGCTGCATGTTCCTGGAGCAGGTTGAACTGCTGGGAGGAAGGGAACCACTGGGAGTCTCCTTGAGTGTTGGGAAGCAAGCTGGCAACCAGGGAAGTCTTCCTAAGCGTCAGCTTCATGTTGAGTGAGAGGAAATGAGATGATAGCTGCTTTGGAGTAGCTAGGTTCACATCCTAGTCCTGTAAATCTCCAAGCTTCTTCCTTTTTAAGAACACTAAGAATAATATCGGTCACTAACATTGTTGTAAGTGCTTTGAATACCTTTTCTATCCCAATAATCCCATGATGTGGGAAATACTATTATTTCTATTTTGTACACGAGGCGACCAAGGCACAGAGTAGTTAAATAACCTTATAGTGAATGGAATGAGCGTTTATTATTTTTTTTTAAGTTTATTTATTTTGAGAGAGAGCGTGTGCGAGCTTGCAAGCGGGAGAAGGGCAGAGAGAGATGGAGAGAGAGAATCCGCACTGTTAGTGTGGAGCCCAGCTCGGGGCTTGAACCCACAAACCATGAACTCATGACCTGAGCCAAAATCAAGAGTCAGTCGCTTAACCGATTCAACCACCCAGGCACCCCTGGAACGAACATTTAATATAAGCTGCTGTAGAACACTGATTTATGTGCCAGGCACATGGGCTGATAAATAAGCACTTTAGAGGGCTGATCTCCTGTAATCCTTACAGATGTTCATCATCATAACTTTGATCATGGGGGAACTGTGTTTCGTATTGCCTCGCTGGCTAAGAGATTCTGCCTTACGTTAGGGAGCAAGTTTCTGTTGTTCACTTTTACTCTTTTATAGTGTTGACTTAAACTACAAATGTTTAATGCAAGGGAGTTCAAATTCTTATTTGTTTCTTTTGATCATTTTTCAGTCTTTTTTTTAACTTTATTTTTGAGAGACAGAGAGAGACAGAGACAGGGTGTGAACTGGGGAAGGGCAGAGAGAAGAGGGAGACACAGAATCCAAAGCAGGCTCCAGGCTCTGAGCGGTCAGCACAGAGCTGGACATGGGGCTCAGTCCCATGAACCATGAGATCATAACCTGAGCCAAAGTTGGATGCTTAGCTGACTGAGCGACCTAGGCGCCCCTATTAATCATTTTTCAGTTATTTGCTAACTTCAAGGTTGGTCGCAAAACTATTTTATTTCATGCAGTCTGAAAAGAGATGATTCCAAGATGTTAAATTGGCAAAAATTTGTTTCTATGTATGTAAAGTCTTCAGGTGATATGTGTAAATAAAAAATATATATATATATGTATGGTAATTTTTATACGATCCATGATCTTGGAAGGTGGTATTTTGAGGGAAAGGGAATTTTCTGAACTTACCACTAAATTTGCTTTAAGCCTACGTATAATTTTTGTTTTCTGTCTTTTGCTTTTGAATCAAGTTGTAATAGTTAATTTCCTATGTATCTTAGAAGGAGTGGAAGGTATTCTAGTATTAGCAATGGGAAAAGTGAATCATGGGACATTTTAGAAATGGACGTTTTGTACAGAATCATAATGAATGAAAACGGAAGCACCTGTAAAATTCTGTACTTACTAGTTGAAAGCAGGCGGCTAATGGTACAGGAGACTTGGATTATGGGTTGGATTCTAGACTCACTACAAGTGCCAAGCTTGGTTTCACTCTATTTTATGCTTAGTGTCTGCATTAAAAAAAAAGTTGTTTTTTTTTTTTTAAATGTTTGTTTATTTTTGAGAGAGAGAGTGTACGAGTAGAAGAGGGGTAGAGAGAGGGGGACAGAGAATCCAAAGTGGGCTCTGTGCTGACTGCCCAGAGGCTGATGCTGGGCTCAAACTCAAGAACCGTGAGATCACAAAGTCAAGGGTCGGACACCGATCTGAATCACTCCAGGTGCCCCAGTGTCGGCATTTTTAACTGGGGCCCCAAATAATTGCTAGAAACTTTTGAACATCACCTCTCTCTGTAGAACATAATTTTATCACGAGCGTGTATGTCTGCAGATCTTGATGGCTGCTCCATTTTAGAGATGGCACCGGAGAAGTCTGGGTAAGTTTTAGGGCATTGCTGACTGAGTTCATACCTCAGGACCATAGGAAATTTCCTTCTCTTCTATCTGCCTCAGCTTTCTCATGTGTGACAAAATGGAATCTACCTTCTTTTTCTGTGTCTTTTGTTAAATAACAGAAATTCAACCAAGTCAATTTTAAAGATTTGGCTTTATTCATCCATTCATGAAGGGCGACATCTGATCAAGCAAATAGAGGGCTATTTGGCTAGAGAAAAGGAAAGGTTTTTAAAGGTAGACAAGGAGTGGAAAAAAGGAAATTACTAGCAGAGAATCCATTGATTTTAGGCAAAGTCCCCTTCCTAAGGGGAGTGGAAGGGATCTGTCAGTAAACTTCCTGGTGCTGGTCAGGAAATTCTATGTTGATTGGTTAAAGGTTACATTTCCCGGGAGTTAACACTGCAGTTGGGTTAGGTATTAAGTCTTGGTTTACTGACCTGGGGTCTTAATCTAAGTGACACCATTTTGGGCCTGTGGTTTTATTTTTACCACATGGCTACTTTACTATTTTGTCTTTCCAATACCTTTTTAGAGTCCCTATAGCTTATATAAGTTTTCATGCCAAAAAATTAAGTGATACTTTCTCATTTGTGAAAAATGGCAAAAATGCCAATGAAAAAATGGTTAAATGAGTATCTATCTTGTGAGGTTGTGAGGATGAATTGAGTCTATGCTGGGGCACCTGGCTGGCTCAGTTGGTGGAGCATATGATTCTGGGTCTCAGGGTTGTAAGTTCGAGCCCCACATTGGGTGTAGAGATCACTTAAAAACATCTTTAGGAAAAAAAAATATGAATCTATGCCAAGAACTTAGGACGCTGCCTGGCACCTGGAAAATACATAACACAGTTTTTTATTATTTAAAGTATTAGTATTATGCCAGAATTTATAAGAAGAGTGAAGAATGCCTTCCAGAAACACGGGGATGCCAGAGGCTGTGTCTGTGTTCTTACAGCAAGCCATTGGAGTGGTGGGCGCAGATCAGGAAGATGCGGGTCTAGCAGGCTCTGCCTCGGGCCTTACGTGCATGTATCCATCTGCTTTACTGTCTCTTGATTTTATGTACCTCTGTGGGGTCAGGTGCAGGAGGCTTCAAAACCCTGCACTCCAGGTCTCCTGGAGATGTGATGATGTAGCAGAACTGTTTTTGGAATCCTCCTGGTCGTTGAAATCAGAAAGTCAGGTTTCCTCATGTGTAAGATGAGGATTGTGACACTTACAACATAGGGCTCTTTTGAAGATTAAATGGAGGAATGTCACGGAAGCACCTTACTGCAGTGCCTTGATACAGAGGAAGTGTTTAAGAAATGGTAGGTAAGTATTATTTATAATGAGTACAGGGTAGAAGGATCCGGTTGCCTGAGACAGTCTCATCTTTAATTATCAGTGTTTAGTAGCAGCGCAGCATATAATTCTCTACCTTAAGTTATGGAATTCTCTGCTTAAATTGTGGAACTTGCTGCAAAGTTTGTTTGCCCTTCTTGAATTCACGTGCTCCGTGCACAAACATGCTTACATATGCAACTGCATATTATACCTGCACAGGAAATAACCGTATGCTCTCAAGGCAGTATTGAAGTTATCTCAACTGCCTTTTCTAGTGTTAGCGATCTCCACTCTCTCTTTGGTGCCGTCCAGGTTTTGCTGCTCATTACCCTTATCCTTGCACTGTGCTATTTTAGAATAAGAATGAATTCCGAAAGGGATGTAACTTACCTAGGCTTTACATTCAAGTCTATAATGGGAATAATGCTACTCTGCCTGCCCATCATGTAGGGTGGTTAACAGGATAGAACAAGAGGAAGTTTGTGTAGGTATGATCCAAGTGTTACCCTTGAAAAAAATTTATATGTATACATACATATGTATATATTTAAATATTTCTTTTTGAGCGAGAGGGAGGGAGAAGGCAGAGAGAGAAAGAGAGAGAGAATATCCCAAGCAGGCTTGCACTGTCAGCTCAGAGCCCAACACAGGGCTTGAACTCATGAATGGTGAGATCATGACCTGAGCCAAAACCAAGAGTCGGGACGCTCAACCAACCGAGTCACCCAGACATCCCCAAGTGTAACCCTTTGATGGGAGTGTAAGAATGGAGCGTTTAGCCTCATGCGGGAAGTAAGTACAGGCCTCAGCAAAGAGTTCAGCCCTTGCGAGTGAATGAAGTCAGGGTACAGGCCCCTGGAACATAGAATTCACACAGTTCTGATTCCATAATAGGCCTACCTGCCGTTATAATCTTTAAAATGAAAAAAGAGGAGTACCTGCCTGGCTCGGTAGGTAGAGCTTGTGACTCTTGATCTTGGGGCCATGAGTTCAAGCTGACCATGTTGGGCATAGAGCTTACTTGAAAAAAATAAAATGAAATGAAACAAACAAAAAAAAAAATTAAGAGGCAAATGTCTTCTCGTAGGTGGTAGAAATATTTTTATATTTGACTTTGGTCTATGCCAGACATTTGGCGCTAATAAAAAAACAAATAAGCAGGCAAAATAAAACACGACCTGTCTCGCGAGCATCCTTGATGACCTCAGTTCGAAGTAGCATCTCCCTCTTGGGGGGCTGCACCATTCATTTAGCTCTCTGCCGGTCCATCTCATACCAGTTACTTCAATAAGAGTTCTGTCTCTCCTGGTAGACAATGAGCTTCTGAAATATTCAACAGATATTTACAGAGCACCTGCTTTGTTGCAGGCCTCAGGCGAGGCACTGCAGACATTGCCTAGAATGAGATGGACAGTCTTTGCTTTGATGAAATATAGAGTCTAGTGAGGGGGACAGATTTTAACTAAATCATTCCCAAGAGACCTAATTCCAGTGTGATTAGTTTTATGAAGTTAAGACAGTTTATAAAAGGAACTTAATCCAGCCAGTAGGATTAAGCCGGTCAGGCAGCAGCTTGGGGAAGCATTAGCCCTAGGGCCGCCATATAAGGTTGCGTAGTACTACGCAAAGGTAACCAGCTGAGAGGGAAGGTGGGAGCTGAGATGCTATGCCTGCTGGCTTGCTCATGCTGTGCCTTTTTCTAATTTCCAGAAATGCATCGTGTAGAATACCAAGGGGCAGTTCCTGTTAACCGAGCCCCCCCATCTTTTCCCACCCTCCCAGCCCCCCGCAAAGGTATTACACTGATAATTAAACATTATAAAGCAGTGGGAAGAAACTGACTTAGAAGGCACCCAACTGAAGCAGAAACCCTGGTTCTTTCATTTACTGGGTTTGTCTTTGTTATTTGATCAACTTTCTCATGCATAATAGAGCTGGATAACACCATAGGGTTATGGTGAACATTAAATTCTATAATATATGTAAAGAGTTGAGTAAAGTATATGATGCACAGAATAGGTACTCACTAAATTGTGTTCGTAACAAACTTGTCAGTTGCTTATGTTAGCATTGTTTCTGTTACCCATTTTGTCCTAAGTTTTCTCAGTATTTCCCCAGTTTCTTCCTTGCCTTCTTTGGGAAGACTGGACATTGGCTAGAATTTCTGCATCACGCTTTCTTCCTTTCTAGTTGTTGAATGGGCAGTTGTATCATCAAAGGTTTAAATCTTCCGGGTTTCTCCATGTATGTCTGACAACTACTTTTTGTTTTTCCTGCTTTGGATTGCTTCATTTCAAGGTCTCCTGGATGCCTAAGGGTAACCTGGAATTTAGTCTGCAAAATGAGTTTTAATTTGATCAGAGCATTGACTCTCAGACTTGTTCTCGGAGTGGGGATCCTCTGTAAAGTCTGGTGTCCCTTACGGAGTATTCTGAAAAACTAGATAAGTTTTTACAGCAGAACATGATTATTATATATGGCCTATAAAATCCCAACATGTTTGTTCATGAAAAAGCAAGCTAAATATCACCTTCTGATTCCTGGTATTCCATTCCATGAATGGTTGTGATGTGTTCTTTCTGCTTGCGCTCTGCCTGTATACCTAATTAATTGAAAGTAGGTGAAGTTTCCCCAGGCCTCCTCCTGTTGCATCCACACGACTCCTGAAATAGAATGCTACGGGCACCAGTGACTGTCACAGCAAAGTTTATTGCAACGAGAGGCAAGGCCGACGGATCAGGACTGACACTCTTGATCTTGATCAGAGTGCAGCCTCGAACAGCTGGGGTACAGTTTTTATAGTCGACCACATCGTCTTATCATCACCTGGGAACAGAAAAAAGAAATAGTTCCCAGATGGGGGTGGAAACAGGTCTGCCCTTAAGCCACAACCAGTTGACCTCCTTGACCCTACCTCTGGCGCCCCTTTTAAAACAAGGCTGTTATCTCTTAGCCTACAGTGTCAACCAAAGCTGTTATTTTTCAAGGCTACAGGTTAACCCTACATTACAATTTAACCCTTACACTCCCACCATCACCAGCAAGTCTGGGTCCAGAAAGGTTTCTCAGTTATTTCCTACTTTATTGCCATCCTCCCTCACCCCTCAGCTTCCCACCTGGGAACTCAGGCACGGTGCTGATTCCTTGGTCTCCATGGAGGGTGGGGGTACCCACTTCACTGGCAGCCCCGCCCCAACCTGTCCCACCCCCTGGGGCTCCCTGAACAACAAGACCTTGGATTTCTCTGGTGAAGGAAGGAGGGGCGAGACAGATCCAGAATCTTCAAAAGAGCCCTCTATTTGGTCCATCACCCACTTTGCCTAGATGAGAAATGCTAGGTTTGATTGAACAAATAACAGTAATTAAGGTCCATTTTCTGAACTGCCCACTCCTGGGGCCTGTTTACCTTGTAGCCAGGGATAACCATTCGTTTGGTGTGTGTGTCAGCCTAGTCTTGTGGGCCATTGTGTTCCATTTGATGCTGGGTAACTTCAGTCTAGAGCTGATGGAAGAGCTCTGTCTTTATAGTTTTAAAAAGCAGAGGGAACACCACTCCCAATATGAGTAAGTAACTTCCTGCATTAAAAAGAATGCCCCAGGGGAATCCTCTCTCTTAGGCTCCTCTGCTCCACCTTGCACTTGGTCACATAACCAGTGCTCGGATGAGTAGAAAATAAGAAGGCAAAAGCTGGGGTAGGGTCCCCTCTATGAGAATATTTACATTTCTGTTGGTATTTTGATAGAAAAAATGTGACTCATAGGTTCCTTCATTTGGCCCTGGTTCCTTCTGCAAATTTTAGGAACAGCAACAGGACGCGTCTCAAATTGGGGGTTGGTTGCAGGGGAGGAGTTGCACATGACGCTTCTCTGCTGGTTGGTACCATCGAGGCAGCTATACTTGAAGAAAAGCATCATCATAAATGCTGCCTCGGACTTTGTGCCAGCTGGCTTTGTCATGAAGACCAGGCTCACAAGAGGGGGTGGTGATGAAATTCGCTGGGCATCTGCACAGCACTTCAAATGAAAAAGGCAATTAACTGCAGATATTTGCTTGGGGGGAAAGGCATACACCCATTCATTCCTTCCTCTTTAAGCTAGAAGTGGGAGACAGAGATAGATTTTGAAGATGAAAGGAGAGGAGAGTTGATAAGGCTTCCTGAAGTTTTGAAGGACTGAGGAAGGGTGGAATTAATGGCGAGAAAGTTTTTTCTCAGCTGTAGGAAAGCAGTACAGCTGTTACTTCAGCTCCAAGAAAAAGCTGTTAAACCAGGAGGCTTTCATCCTGAAAGATAGAGGCAGTTAGAGGGTGGAGGGCGGCCAGTGGGAGGGATGTGAGTTTACCCATGAGAAATGAGGAGTCCAGGCCAGTGTGGGCCTTTCCTCTGTCCCCCTCCTCGCTCCTGCCCCCAAGTGCTGGAGCCTTCCGGGTCCGCCCACGGGTTTTCCAAACCAGAGGCCCCACGCTGACATTTTTGTTTCCAATTTATGTATTCATTTACGTGCAAAGAGGTTCTAGATGTCACCTTCTATTGGGCTCTTTTGTGAATCTTAAAAAACAGGATCGAATGAAATCCTGACTGCTGGAAAACCCGAGGTAGATGGTGCATACAGGTTTTTCCTTGCACAGCTAGACTAACCTTCACAGAGAGGCATCTTGCCAGCGTGCGGAGGGTCAGAGGTGTCTCTTGAGTAGTGGCTCCTTTCTATGGCCTGGAAGAGGACTGGCCAGCACTTGACCCTGCACTTAGGTTGTGTGTGAGATTGGGGGTGGGGGAGGGACTTCCTGCTCTCTGTCTTCTCAGAATGGGGGGAGGGGAGGGGAAGGGAGGTGCAACAGGGGACTGGGCACTTACCAGCCACAGCCTGTGGCTGTTCAACAGCATTCAGTTTTGTGGCCACCCCAGGGTTAACTCATCGTGTGCCAGCCTTTCATTTTAACTGTTTTGTGATGGAAACTTTTCAAACTGTACTAGACGCTTAGACCCTTACTGCCTTCTTACTGTGGTCAACAGTGTCATTTAAACCAATTTGTGGAGGGGCACCTGGGTGGCTCAGTCGGTTGAGCGAGCATCTGACTTCAGCTCAGGTCATGATCTCACAGTCCGTGAGTTCAAGCCCTGCGTCGGGCTCTGGGCTGACAGCTCAGAGCCTGGAGCCTGCTTCAGATTCTGTGTCTCCCTTTCTCTCTGTCCCTCCCCTGCTCATACTCTGTCTCTCTCTGTCTCAAAAATAAATAAAAACATTAAAAAAATTTTTTTAAAACCAATTTATGGAGACTTCATTTAGTTGTTTTGAATATCCGTTAGTCTTTGGCACTATAGATACAGAGGTGTGGGATCCAAAGGCTTGTCCCTCCTCCAGATGTACTCAGTTGTCTCAAGCGGCGTGTGTTTCCTGGTCCACTGATGCTCATCGCTGAATTTGTCCTTGAGCCAAATCACCTCACATTTCTGGGCCTCAGATTTCACATCAGCAACATGAGAGGACTGGACTGGACCAGAGGCTTTCACCCTAAGTGCTGGGTAGAATCTGGGGAATGCTGAGTTTGACCTAAATCGACTAGAATGCAAGCTTCATGAGGAACTGTACCACCCGCCCCTGGTAGTTAGTGCCTGGTCGCCAGTAAGCATTAGGTAAATTTGGTGTATGAACACGTAAGCACATTTGTAGTATTATAGTGCATCCGTACGTTTTATACATTGGAGTTGCACAAAGGCTTCCATTTGTTGGGGAGAGGAGTGCCCCGCCAACCCACCTGAGCTCTGAGGTCACCCCCGCCCCAACTGTCTGATCCGCTGAGACAGGCTCGTTTCTGTTCTCCATCCCAGAACATCCTTGCATCAGGTTGGCTCTGTGGCCTCCATCCCCAGCCTGGGAAGTGCTCCGTGACTCGGCGGGGTTTGGGGATCAGGCTGGCAGGAGGCACCTCTTGGAAGGGGTTTGGCAGATTTTTCCCCTTGCAACATAACCCCCATGACAGAATTAGGCGAATTTTGGGGTTTGTGTTTCATTAATTGCTTGTTGATAAGTAGAACAAGCAGGATTTTTCCTCTCTTATTTTGATGAGAAGATTGAAAAAGTTTTAAAAAATGAACACCTCTCTTCCCATCCTACACTTACCATTTTGAATTTCAAGGTTTCATTTTCTTACACTTTTTTTTCTTCTCCCTCCAGAACTTGCTTAACTCCTCCTTCTTAGGTCTGTTCTGCTGCCGGTATTTGTGGCTTCAGTGGGTGCAAATGAATGTTCTGCCTGCCTTGTTTGTTCCTTACTGGAAGCAAAGTACAAAGACGGCTGTAGCTTTTGGCGGGTGGGAAGTGCTTCTGTGTAAGTGGTCCAGCTTTTTCCCAGGTTGCTAGGATGCTCTCCTGGGTTTGGATCTCAGGAGCTTTATTCCCAAAAGTAGTTTCCTTCCAACAGATGGATTTATCAGCCATGTTAGAGCAGGAAATGAAAACATTGCTATGAAAGAGGTATGAATCATTTGGTCCCACCCCCCTCTCATCCTTACCTCTTTCTTTAGAACCTCAAGGACCAAGGAGAATGGGGATCTAGGGAGGAGGGACATGACAGATGGACTGATGATGTGTATACCTGGCTCTTTTTTTTTTTTTTTTCCTATCACCTTGTGCCAGGCTCTGTGTTAACTCTATCTGAATTGTCTCATTTAATCTTACTAACAGTCCTTTGAAGTAGATGTTTTTATTCCCGTTTTACAAATGAGGTCATTAATACTTAGGAGGTGGTAAAGAATTGGTGCACGGCCACATAAGCAGGCAGTATTCAAGCTTGGGTGTGACCCAGATGGCCTGACCTCATAGCTCTTGATTTTAACCCTGAAAGCTGTGGTTTGCAGCAGAAGGGGGAGGCAATTGTTCGAGACATTTCTGATTGTCACCACTTGTGAAGGAGACAGGGAGGGTGCTCCTGGCATCTAGTGGGTAGAGGCCCAGGAGGCTGCTTAACATGCTACTGTGCACAGGACAGCACCCCAACAAAGACTTACAGGGCCCCAAAATGCCCTAGTGCCGAGTTTGACCTGCCTCCCGGGAATGTTTGTTTTCTGTTGAACTGCCAGGAAGTGGAGTTAGTTAACCTTTTAACCTTAAACATAATAGATTCTGTCCTCTGACCTACAGAACTATATCAAATGTGGTGTTTTTTAGAAGAGATATAAGTGGAGGGTGGCATGATGGAATGAGTCAAAGAATCCAGCTGCTATCTGAGGACCGAGAACTTGATCAACTTTTTTTTTTTTAAATTTTTTTAATGTTTGTTTATTTTTGAGAGAGTGAGAGAGACAGAGCGTGAGTGGGGGAGGAGTGGAGAGAGAGACATACAGAATCTGAAGCAGGCTCCAGGCTCTAAGTGGTCAGCACAGAGCCCGATGTGGGGTTCGAACCCACGGATCATGAGATTATGACCTGAGCCAAAGTTGGAGCTCAACTGACTGAGCCACCAGGCCCCTCCCACTTTGTTTTTTGGGTGCTGAACGTAACCCTAACCTTGTGAGAAAGGAGACTCTCAGGGAGAACATTTTTGTCCAGGTACCACTGATCCCCAGAAGCCAGCGCTGGCATCATGTGTGTTCATAGCGTGCCTGTTTCAGACTCAGTCCCTGGGTACCCAGTGCCATTTAAGGAAGGACACTGACCCTTGACAGTGCTTTTCACTGAAATGATGTTAAGGGTAGAAACCAGTATATTCTGGTATGTCGAAACCTGCGTGAGAAACTACCTGTCAGAAACTCCTTTCTGGCAAACCCCCAGAATCTGGTTCCCACGGTCATGGCCAGGATTGTAAAAACCTCAGAGTTTTAAGGGATTCTTGAACTCAAAAGAGAAAAACTTAACAATTTTATTTATTTTTGATTATTGTTATTAATTTTTTTAATGTTTATTTATTTTTGAGAGAGAGAGAGAGAGAGAGAGTGAGCAGGGGAGGGCCAGAGAGAGAGGGAGACACAGAACTCAAAGCAAGCTTCAGGCTCTGAGCTGTTAGCACAGAGCCCGACATGGGGCCCGAACTCACGAACTGTGAGATCCTGGTCTTAGCTGAAGTCCTATGCCCAACCAACCAAACCACCCAGGCACCCCGAAGAACTTAAGAATTTTAGATGAAGGAAATATAAGAGCAGATTTTTGCGTTAGGCAAATGTATAGCTTCTTGTTCAACTCCTTGAACTTTTAGGTAGTTGTTTAATTTTTGTCGTTTCATTTTTATTTGCTTCAAATTCCACCAAGTAGAGGTTTCCTTATATGTATTAAATGCTAACAAATATTACAAGGGTTAAGGAATTTTCACTTTTCTATTGTGGTAAAAAATAGAAAATTTACCATCTTAACCAACTTTAAAGATACAGTACAGTAGGAATTTTCTGGTTTTATCCCCCCAGTTACAGAGATGGTTCACTCTGGCTTTTCTCTCTCATATAGCTAAATTAGTAGTTTTCTTTTACTTATTGGCTGATTAATAAGTATTTGAATGTTTACCACCTGTGAGAACAGAAACTTTGTTTTGTTTTCTTCCAAAATAGAAACGTGTTGTCATGTTTTTCTAATTAGCAGCTATGTGCTTGTTGCAAAGAGCTTAGAAAATACAGAAAAACATAGTTAACTCCTAATCCTACAGGTCTATTAATGACTGTTGCCATATTGGTATATCCTTTCAGATTCTTTTTTTTGTTACTGTTACTGCTCTAGGTCTGGGTATATTGTTACCTCAAATGCTTTCATACTCTATATTGTTGTGTGTTATTTACTTTCAGTTAATACATTGTGTATATCTTTCCATGGCAATAAATTTTTCTGTATCCACTATATAATCATTGTGGTGGGTGCATTGAATTCAGTGATGTGAATGTACTATAATTTCAGTGGTTAGTACTCTTTCATTGAACATCCAGGTTTCCTTTATCTCTCCAAAATGGCACATAAATGGTCGTTCTTAACACATATCTTTGTATTCTTGCTTAGCGAGGGAAGAAAAAGGTCTCTTGTTTTAATTGCTTCATTCCCAGGAATTAATGCTGTGCATAGTAGGTTTGTAGTGTAATAAATATTAGTGAGTGAATGAATGGCTTAGTTATTTCCATAGGATTGGGAATAGGGCTTTTAACGTGGGGTAGGACGCGGTGGTTCAGGGAGCTTGGTGATTGGGGGTGTTGAGCTGCTTGGGGCAGGGCTGTATTTAAGCAGGATCATTCAGGTCCACTGAGGCCATAGATTGCCTGCGAGAGCAAAAGGGGCACAGGGAAGGAGATGCCTTCTTCAGGTATTTGTTGAATGCTTACTGCACACCCAAGGGCAGGCAAGAAAAACCGCTTCCTGTCTTGCTGCCTCCTTCCCACGCAGCCAGCTTCCCTTTTGTAGGGAACCAAAGTTTCAGGCCAGCGTTGTCTGTCCTGCTCACCGTCTCTGTGCCAGCAGCAAGGAGAGACAACCAGATTCAAATTCAGGCTCCTCCATTCATCAGCCTTCTGACCTTAGGTTGCCTTACCCCTCTGAGCCCCTGTCTCGGCTCTGTAACTTTGGGGTGACAAAACAGCTAATAATACTATTTGTGCCTTGCAGCGAGTTAGAGATCAATAAGTGTTAGCTATTGTTAGCTAATATGATAAATTAAATAAGCTTTAGTAAATTGCCCTATGTTCTTTTGTATGGGAGAAATCCACTGTAAGCCCCAACCCAATTTACTAACGCAATTGTAGCATGGTTGAGTTTCCGACAGCATGATCATTTTGTGTGTTAGGGACTACCTGCCAAGTGTATTTGTTCTTTGGGGAGCTCCTCCTTTATTGAGCAGAGGGAGCTGCGTGTTCTTGACCTCCTAGTTTTCAAGTTTTACCATTCCCTTGTACAGCTACCACTAAAGGACAGCACGTGGCCCCATGCTGGCAGGAATTGAAATTTACCACTACCTCTGCCTTCTAGTAGTAGTGAGAGATGTGTACAAGTTTGATGGGAAGCTGTTTTTGCACTTGGAGCCTGGAGAATGAGCTGCAAAATGTTGGTTGGGGGCTCTAAAACTTAAATAAATATTGCTTGTCAAAGTGGAATCAGTTGATTATCTCTCTGCTAACCCCTGGTTATTCATAGGTAAGCCTAAAACCTCAAAAGAGAAGGAAGGAAAGCAGGCTGTGACATTGTATGTGAAGTATTGTATATTACTGAAAGATGTGGAAATCCAAATTTAGGTAAAGGATAGAGAACGCTTTTTACCTGAATTAAAAAAAAAAAAAAAATGAACCTGGAGCGCCTGGGAGGCTCAGTCCTCTGACTTCGGCTCAGGTCATGATCTCACAGCTTGTGAGTTCGAGCCCTGTGTCAGGCTCTGCGCTGACAACTCACAGCCTGGAGCCTGCTTCCGATTCTGTGTCTCCCTCTCTCTCTGCCCCTTCCCTGCTCACATTCTGTCTCTCTCAAAAATAAATAAACATAATAAAACCCAGTTTTATGCTTTAATGTTTTTCTTCTATTTCTTTGATGTATAAGCCCTGTAGCATGCTCAGGAACACCTGGGTTCTGCTTTTCACAGCTTCAACAGCTTCAGTGTTTGGGGAACTTCCCTACTGCTGCCCCCTCTCTCTCCACCATTTATTAAGGGACAGTATTAGAATTATTGTAGTTAACAGAAGTCTCTGATGTCTTTCCTCCATTCTGCTAGGGCTCCCATATTTCCGAGTTGGGAAAACCAACTGAATGACAGTTGGTGTCAGGTCAACATTTCTTTCTTTTTGCAGTTGGGACTTAGTTTAGACAAACCAAAGCCAACTGGGCTATCCAGAACTCTCAAGGAGTAAGTCTTTCTGAATGAAGGTTTTCCACATTGCTTAGGGATTTACATGCTCCTAAACTAAAGCAGTGGAAGTAAAACATGTGACCCTCTTTGGAACGGTTCTTACGGCAGAAGTATCCTTCTTTGCCTTCCCAAGAGGAACGAAGGGGACGTGGTGAATGAGTTCTCACAGTGCCCTGTGAGCTATACCCTGAATGCACAGGCCCCAAGCAAGTGCTGCTCACTTGATGTAGTGGGAGGGCTCCAGCTGAAATGTTAGGTGTGTGTATATATGTACACAGATACACTCACATGTACATGTACACACACCTACCTGTATATATACACACAGATACACTCACACATGTATATGCATGTTTTAAAAAACATCATAGCACTATATAGAGTGAAAGTGAAATGAGAAAAGTTTGAAAAGTCAACTCCATACAATGATACATGACTTTAATGATAGGATAGGATTATTCTAAGTAAGCAGTATGATTTTCATTTCACACTTTGCATGATCACATTTCTTTTGTTACTATTTGCCTTTGAATAATAACAAATAATATATAAAATAATTTATATAAATATATAATAAACATGATACAAATAGAATATATATATGTATATATATATTTATATATACACATAAAATCCATTTATTTTCCCCCTTCTGTGGAGATAGTTTAAATGTTGATTATACTATGGGAATGTTCTATCATGGGAAGGATTAACTGCTTTAAAAATATTTCTTTTGGGGCACCTGGGTGGCTCAGTTGGTTAAGCATCTGACTTCAGCTCAGGTCATGATCTCGCGATCTGTGGGTTCGAGCCTCGTGTCGGGTTCTGTGCTACAGCTCAGAGCCTGGAGCCTGCTTTGGATTCTGTGTCTCTCTCTTTCTGCTCCTCCCCTACTCGTGCTCTGTCTCTCTCAAAAATGGAACAAACATTAAAAAGTTAAAAGAAAATAAAAGTATTTCCTTTCCCAAATAGAATAAATATCTTACTGCATTTGAATTTGAAATGCAGTCAGTAAGACTGGTTATTTAAGACCATAGAACTAAAAAAAGTTAGCAGGCAACGAAGGAGACAATTGGGAAAGAATTTGGGAGGCGAGGAGGAGGAAGGCAAGGCCCAGAGAAAAGCCAGCCCTGCCAGTGGGAGGAGAGGGGGAAATTTGAACAGATGGGTTGGCAGAGGTCTGTGACATAGGGATAGGGAATGTGAGTGAATTGTGAAGGAAGGTGGCCCATCAGGACCCCATACAAGCAGTAGTGTTAGATCTCACCCGTGTGATCTCTTAGCCCCGCCCGAGTAGAGTAGCTTATCTTACAAAGCAGCCTAGCCTTAGGATTCCAGAAGAGTCTTGCGAGGAAGATGGTTTGGAAAACAATGTAAGATGGAGAGAGCCCATTATAAGCATGTGAAATGATGAAATACTACACAAAGTGCTCAAACAGTGGTGTTACTGGACAGAGAACCTGTTCTGAACTCTGGTTTGGCTGCTCGCCTCTCAAAAATCAATACTTGAGAGACAGGTGATGGTGGGAAAGGAGAGGTTGGCATTACTGAGGAAGCCAGCGGCCTCCTGGCGGACTAAGGTCCCAAAGATCATCTTCTCGCCCAGGCGAAGCCGGAGGGTTTTAAAGAGGAAAGTGTGGGACACTGGGGTTGGGGGTGGGCTACCTGGAGGAGAAGGTGGTGCCCAGGCATTTAGTCCGCATATGCCTACATGACCCTCAACAGGCTTGCGGGCACCAGCAGCAGCTATTTTCAAATGTCGTCAGGACTTCTCTTCTGAGCAAGACTGGTCCTTCTCTCCTCAAGGCCAGTGGTCTGCAGATCTCAAGGAAGGTAAGTGAGTTTGGCTCACTCAGACCAAGGGAGTGCATAAGCTTAATGCTGGTTAAGCCCTAAGACCTATTGGAGTGGTGTTACAAAGGCAGTTTCCTGCAGTAAATGAAGTAAGATGTGATTATAGCCTCTTGTCTGATACCTATGATCTCTTCTCATTGGCAGTGATGTTTACAGTGTGATGCTTGTTTTCAAACCATTGCAGGGTCCTGAAGTGCCTTCCAAATCATCACCAAGAGATTGAATTTTTAGGTTTTAGACTTCTTCTCGTACTCCTTAGCTGATCCCTGAAATCTTTGTTTCCCCTCAGAGAAATGATTATAGTGCTTCAGGTGAACTGTGACTTTTCTTTTTTAATGATTGGGCCTCTCCCAAGCCACAGTCCCTTCTTTTTAATCAAAGACAATATCAGACCAATTCTGGTGAAAGCTTCATTTGCACACTGATCTGTTCCTGCACGTTCTGTAGGCAAGATGGCTCAGAAGACTGATAGCCTGGGAGGTCGACCTGCAGCGGTCTGGGGTTAATGGGTCCGTAAATCAATGGCTCTAAGAGGATGTTTTGTGTTCTTTTCCTAGTTGGCCTGCTGCTGTGGGTCTGCTGGCTGCTCCCTCTGCTGTGACTGCTGCCCCAAGATCCGACAGTCCCGGAGCACCCGCTTCATGTACGCGTTGTACTTCATTCTGGTCGTTCTTCTCTGCTGCATCATGATGTCAAAAACCGTAGCTAATGAAATGAAGGAGCATGTAAGTCTGCCTCATCCTCCCTCCCTCCCTCCTTCTTTTCTTTTCTTTTTTTTCTTTTTCTTTTCTTTTCTTTCTTTTTTATTGCTTTGGATTTATTTATTTTGACAGAGAGATTTAGAGCATAAGCAGGGGAGAGGCAGAGAGAGAGGGAGAGAGAGAGAATCCCAAGCAGGCTCCATGCTGTCAGCACAGAGTCCGATGCCAGGCTCAAACCCACAAGCTGTGAGATCATGACCTGAACTGAAATCAAGAGTCAGATGCTTGACCGACTGAGCCACTCAGGCGCCGTGGCCTCTTTTGAACTCTTCTCATTTGATGATGATTGGTGAGGGTGTGTGGGAAAACTTTCCCTGTAAAGGATGGGGCCCAGCCACGCTGGTGTGGGTAGGGGTATACTCATTATCTCCAGACCTTCCTGAAGCCTCTTCACTGCTTTCCTGCCAAGCAGGGGAACCATTCAAAGTCTTGAACTTTAGCAGTAGAACAGATACAGTCTGTTCTTTGGTGTATTGTGTATTCGGTCTATGCCTTGTTTATAACTGTTCCTCCTAGATGTACAGTCTTTTCTTGTAGACTTGGTACTTTTCCCTTGTAAGGATGGCTTCCAGTGTCTCAAGTAGCAGCTGTTATAATAAACTCTATTTGGCCTACTTGGGAAGCCTGATAAAGCTTAGAAAATGATGACATGATGAGGAGTGGGCAGTAGGGCGATTTTTACTTTGCTGACATGTCATTTGTGGTTCGGGTGTCTCCAAGGGTGAGGAGTGGATTTTTAGACATTTCTTGGGCAATGTATGCAGAAGTAGGCCTGGTTTGTGATGCTGATGAAGCAGGGCGTTTTCCTGGACTTTCCCCAAAGAAGGCATTTTAATCAGCCAGATGACAGGGGCACGTGTTGGGGTTTTTGAGGGAGCCCAGTAAATAACATTTCCCCTCTTAGTCTCTAAACAAATAGGCAAAAAAGACCGAAGTGTCAGTAGATGGATGCCAGACATCACCCTCTGTCCCTCATAAGCTCATATGAGAGAGTATGGCTTGGATCTGCAGAGAAGTGGGCCTCCTAGTACTGAACCCCAAAACAAGTTAGACTTTTCCACTGAGGGAGCCTACCCAGGCACCAGTCCCCCTAGGCTGAGCCATATTTCCCCTGCAGAGATATACAGTTTTCCAAGAAGAGTGGCAGGGGCACTCTTTGCCAGGGGCAGCTCTTGTCTAAGGGAAAGGGGGAGAGCAAAGGCTAGCTATCCAAACCCCATTTTCCTGGGGCCCAGCAGAATGAGGAGGGGGAGAAGGCTAGGGCCAGCACTCTGATGGAACCCCACCACTGTGGAGACGCCATCACCAGGAACAACTCCCAAGCAAGTGTCTCTTTTCCCCAACCTCATGCTGAAGCTACAGGCTATCTTAAATATACTCTCAGTGTAATGTCCCCGATTTCGAATCTGAGAGACCACCAAGGAGCCGATACCGATGCAAACGCACAAGGGTTTATTTGCAAGCTCGAGCTTGGGCCCAAGTATACCCGACACAGCGGAGCAGGGACTTGGACCCCTAGGTTAAGAGGCGTAGCAGTTTTATAGGGGCCAGTGGCCAGTGAGATTGTAACACACACAGAAAGTTGCATAGTCATGTCGGTCCACATGCAGGTGGCCAATTGAATTACAATTTACCCTGTAGTTTGAACTAGCCTATCACTCTGGTCCTAATTGGCGCGCAAGTTTGGCGGGCAAAAGGTGGGGTTTAAGAATTGGCGTGCAAGTTTTGCGGGCAAAAGGTGGGGTTTACATTCTTTGGCGGTTAGGGGTTCCGCATTCCTATATGAGCCGGTTTCCAGTAAGGGTGTGCTCAGCGGCTTGACTAGGGTGGGGGAGTGTCTTAAGCAATAAGTAGGTCATGTGGGGGTTATACATGAGCTGGTGGGTGTAGCACAAAATGGAGTTAGTCTTGCTCTGCTTGTCCAGGGGTAGGGGATTTTTGTTAAATTCCTTGGGTCCCACATCAGGGGATTCAGAACAACCATTTCCTTAGAAACACTCGACATATTCTTATCCATTAGGCTCTCTGAAGTTTTCTGTTGTGCATTACTTTTTTTTTTTAATTTTAATTTTTTTATTTTTTAAAATTTACATCCAAATTAGTTAGCATATAGTGCAACAATGATTTCAGGAGTAGATTCCTTAATGCCCCTTGGCCATTTAGCCCATCCCTCCTCCCACAACCCCTCCAGTAACCCTCTGTTTGTTCTCCATATTTATGAGTCTCTTCTGTTTTGTCCCCCTCCCTGTTTTTATATTATTTTTGTTTCCCTTTCCTTATGTTCATCTGTTTTTTCTCTTAAAGTCCTCATATGAGTGAAATCATATGATATTTGTCTTTCTCTGACTAATTTCACTTAGCATAATACCCTCTAATTCCATTAGTTGTAAATGGCAAGATTTCATTCTTTTTGATTGCCAAGTAATACTCCGTTGTATATATATACACACCACGTCTTCTTTCTCCATTCATCCATCGATGGACATTTGGGCTCTTTCCATACTTTGGCTATTGTAGATAGTGCTGCTATAAACATGGGGGTGCATGTGTCCCTTCGAAACAGCACACCTGTATCCCTTGGATAAATGCCTAGTAGTGCAATTGCTGGGTCATAGGGTCGTTCTGTTTTTAGTTTTTTGAGGAACCTCCATACTGTGTTCCAGAGTGGCTGCACCAGCTCGCATTCCCATTGGGCATTGCTTTTATAATTGCGAGTGTATGGTCTGGAATTTGGGGGAAACTACTGTCAAAACCTGTGACACTGCACTTCTTCCCTGATTACTTTAATTTTTTTTTTAATGTTTATTTTTGAGAGAGAGAGAGAGAGAGCGAGCAAGGGAGGGTCAGGAGAGAGGGAAACACAGAATCCATAGCAGGTTCCAGGCTCGAGATGTCAGCACAGAGCCTGATGTGGGGCTCGAACTCATGAACCATGAGATCATGACCTGAGCCAAAGTCAGATGCTTAACCCCTGAGCCACCCAGCTGCTCTGTGCTTTAAACATTGGATGTCTCCTCAGTAAGGCACTGCAGTGGGAGCTCTGGAGCATTCAAACTTGTGAGAAATGGAGCTTATCATCCATCAGTCATCTGAGGCATAGAACAAGGGGGAAATTAGTCAGTGCCATATGAGAGGATGCATGAAGACTTTGGAAATTTGGAGGTGGAGAAACCCAGAGCTAAGACTGCCTCGTTAGGCTACATCAGGCTGTACTGCACCTTGGTGGTAGTTACCACCAATTGTCTTCCGCATACCATGGTTTAATCTTGTATGTTTGTAGCAGGACGTTTGAGAGGAGGAAAACTGAAAGGGCATTTCATCTCCCTTTTATTACCTTTGTTTTTCAGGTAACGTCATATTCTCTTTGTCAATTCAGCAAGCATCGGTTTGAGGATCCATTGTGGTTGTGATAGGAATTCTCAGTGTGTGTCAGTTGTCTGTGGTGCATTTCCAGCCCTTAAGAAGTTTTCAGTCTTGGTAGAATTTAGCTTTGGATCCAAGAAACAAAACCTGAAAGTATACAAATGTGTAGTGGTGAACCCATGAGCAACATTATTGGAGGTAGGGTTCATTTGGGAGCCACCGGTATACATTTTAGGACATGACTTTCTTTTTTTAAATTTAATTTTATTTTAGAGTGAGAGGGTACAAGTGGGTGAGAGGGGGAGGGAGGGAGGAAGGGAGGGAGGGAGGGAGGGAGAGAGAGAGAGAGAGAGAGAGAGAGAGAGAGAGAGAAAATCTTAAGCAGCTCCATGCTCATGAGATCATGACCTCAGCTGAAATCCAGAGTCAGATGCTCCACCAAGTGAGTCACTGAGGCCCCCCCTAGGATATAACTTTCATAATACTAATTTTAATATTTGATTGCCATCCAACTAACCTGCCCCATGAAATAGTCCCTGACAACTCCAGCTAGCATGTATGGTTTCTAAGTGTTGGTAGAACATTTAAGAAACAGAAAGCGTTTCACTAAGGGAGTGGTATCACTAAGGGAGGCTTCATGGAAGTGACTTGTGTGAGAATAATGAGTACTTTAATTGCTAATATTTATTGGGTAATACCACGCACCAGGTTTTATTCTGAGCATTTTACCTGAATTATCTCGGTTCATCACTGCTGCACTCAGCTAAGCATTATTCCTGCCTTACATATGAAGAAACTGAGGCATTGCATCCTTTAAGTACCTTATCCGAGGTCTCCAGCTCTAAGGGGTACAGTTGGGATTTGAACCCAGGCTGAATGCGTTCTTAGTGATTGGCTGTGTAGGTTGACAGGAGGGAAGAGAACAAGGACAAGGCACGTGTAGAAGGACAGAGATGAGACATGGGGAGGTAAAATGACCTTGTGGGAATTTTATTGCCAAAGTTGGGCATTTGACCGTGGTCTGATGACCAGTTGGAAGCTATTATCAATTCTTGAGTAAGAGTATGTCCTTGTCAAAACAGATGGATATTTAGGGAGGTGAGCCCAGCAGTCCTGTGTATGTACAGTGTGATTTGGGGTCATTGCAGAGGGAGGGATGGAGGAAGGGAGAGAGTGAGAGGGAGAAGGGGCCGCCTCGCCTGGACACCTCACACTGGCTCTTGTAAATGTTTCTTTGCCTGTCTCCTGAATGTACTTCTTTAAAAATGGTTTGGCTGGGCTTTCTGCATAAGGAATGAGGTCCTTGTGGGCGAAACCAATCCTTTTCCATCTTTAGGGCTTCATAGTGGGCAGGCCAGCTGGTCACAAAGTCAGCTTGTTTGCAGCCTATAGAGTAGAGGCTGACCTCATCCTCAGGCGATGCTTGAGGGCGGGCGTTGAAAGGTCCCCTTGTGGGGACACACACTGGGCTTCTGCTGCAGTCCTTCCCCCGCTTTGTTGGGCTGTGGTAATGTTTGAGGATGTGACTGGAAGAGGAGAAAGTGTGTGTGCTGCCCAGTGTAACTGCCCAGATGGGAGTGTATAATTGCCTCCCACCCGGCATTCTCACCTTTATGTGCAAGGGACGGGGGCTGCTGGGGTTAAGAACACGAGGGCAGCCCTCCTATTCAGTTGTTTTCAGTGTTTGCCTTGGTTTCAAAAGGTGGCCTGTGTTTAAAATTGAGCAAGAGGGAACTGCAGGGAGCCGCGGGGCCGCACTTCATGCTGCCTTGTGTCACTAGGCAAACTCCTCTTTCCCGTGAGAACTTGGGCTCAGAAGAAACTGCTGTGCTGGTGGAGTGGGGCGTGACTTCTGTCTTCTCCTGGAGCATGGTTCCCATCTTAAATGGAGGAGCCATTTTACTGCAGGACATTCATGTCATTAGGCATGTAATTCAAGCAGGTATGGTCTTGAGATACTTGATGCCTAGGGGATTAAAAATCCATTTCAGAATGTAGGGTGACCAAAAAAACCCCCACAAAACAACAACTCCCAAATGGGGAGGGTAGGTATTTTGAGAGAGATTTAAGTCTACTGACCTGCACCACTAAATCAAGATGGAACTTCTCTGGAAGCAAATGATGACACTTTGAGGTTTTGACCCCCCTGTAATCTGCACTGGCTCCCCCCCCATTTTTTTTTTTTTTTGCATTTATTTATTTTTGAGAGACAGAAACAGAGCACAAGCAGGGGAGGGGCAGAGAGAGAGGGAGACACAGAATCCAAAGCAGGCTCAAGGCTCTGAGCTGTCAGCATAGAGCCCGATGTGGGGCTCAAACCCACGAACCATGAGATCATGACCTGAGCCGAAGTCGAATGCTTAACTGACTAAGCCACCCAGGTGCCCCTCCCCCCACCTTCAATAAATGTTTATTCACTTTTGAGAAAGTGTGAGCAGAGGAGGGGCAGTGAATGGGGGACAGAGGATCTGAAGCAGACTCTGTGATCATCACCTGAGCCGAAGTTGTACGCTCAACTAACTGAGCCAGCCTCCCAGGTGCCTCTGCTGTTTTTTCTTTCTTTCTTTCTTTCTTTCTTTCTTTCTTTCTTTCTTTCTTTCTTTCTTTCTTTCTTTTTTAATTTTTAAAAGTTCTTTTTTTTCCCTTAATTTGAAAGAGAGAAAGAGAGAGAGCGCATGCAAGCAGGGGATGGGGCAGAGGCAGAGGGAGAGAGAGAATCTCAAGCAGGCTCTACACTCAGTGTGGGGACCAATGTGGGGCTAGATCCCATGACCTTGGGATCATGACATGAGCTGAAATCAAGAGATGCTCAGTTTGCTAAGCCACCCAGGTGCCTCTGCACTGGCATTTTGAGAGGGACAAGAAAGAGAGGTTCTTGTTTCCTGTGGAGGAGGGGCCTCTGAAACCAAACGTACATTGGAGAAGGAAGGACAGGTGATTGATATGGCCCTCGGGCCTTCTTCCCTCTGAGCTCAGTGAGCCAGGCCAAGTAGGAAGAGCCCTAAATGCACCTGACCAGAAACTTTTTAGGTCCTTTCCTTCACTCCCATCCTATGTTATCACCACACTGCTCTAATCCTTGAGATGGGTGGTAGGTCAGTACCTGAGATGGCTGGACCTTTGCATTTTGTTTTCTTCAGAACCAAAACACATCTTCCACATTGTGGAAGACTGGTTTTTGTGCTGTATGTTTGTTTTAAATTTAAATTTTGAAGAATTAGTTTGTGTATCGAGAGGAAAGGCTACTAAGATCTTTTGTTTTTGATAGCAGCCTTTTTTTTGTTCATTTGTTTTTTTAATTGTTAATTAAATAATTAATTAAAGTAAACTCCATGTTTAACATGGGGCTCGAATTCATGACCCCAAGTTCAAGAATCGTGTCCTCTTCCAACTGAGACAGCCCAGCGCCTCCCTTCATTTGTTTTAGAAGACATTCTGCTTTGTTTGTAATCATACTTTTGGAAACATGTTTTACTTTTTGCGGTATTTTCTCCTCATGGGTTTAGGTCCATTTTCCTTTAAGGGAGTAATAATGCAGAAAACTGCAGTCCTCCTGTCATTGGTTATTCTTGCCCTGGATGAAAAGAGCTTTTTGTCTATTCAACACAGGGTAATAATGCTACAGGGTAGAGTGGGCTTTAAAAGAACTGTGGACCAGGTCTAATAGGATCGTGAGCAGGACTCTTGGCTGCAGTTTCCTCAGTGTCTTAAAAGCATTTCCTAAACTCCATTCTCTCCCTGAACTTGGTGAAAGTTAGCCAGTCTGACGTTAGAACCCTGCCCTTGCCATCAGCCAGTGCCACTCCCAGAGACTGCAAGTGAGTCTGGCCAGTGGTTATTATCGTTGTTGGTGTTGTTATTTTAAAATTTATATTTGGCTCCTTCAGAGAGGGCGAGCATGCCATAGCTCATCATAGGTCCCAACACAGGTTGTTCGCTTACAGTGTCTCACACATTTACCTTTACCCTTTGCCCCGAAGAAAGGCATTTGGATTTGCCACTCCTGAAACAGCTTAAACTCTTGAGAAAAAGCTGTAAGTATGAGAGTGGACACCAGGCTTCTCTTCACCCACCTCTGTTTCGGTGAGCAATAGGGAAGTTGCTGAGTCGAGTGTGTTAGAGCGGTCTGCGCATGTCTACACCCGTAGCCCCAGGCTGAGATCCAAGGAACCCTTCTCCACCGGAACTAGTCTACCCCTTGCTTACTGCAATCAGGCATTTTTATACAAGTAACTATTTAGAATTTTTCTTGATCCCTTTGGTCCACTGGGCTCAATGGACCACTCCATTTCTGGACTAATGTGTGGTGGAGGTGGGACACTGAGTTGGATCCAAACCAGGCCCTTTCTTTCCCAACTAATAATCATCACTACCCCCCCCCCGCCCGCACCCCACCACCACTTTTAAAATCTTAACTACATACTGTAATTACAATTTCTACATTTATTGTGAAGTCCAAAATGCACCAGGTAACAGGAAAGGAGGTGGATGTTAAGGCTGCTAACTGTGGATTTAGGCTCTTTGAACAAAGGTAACAAGATAGGCTTAAAGAATTTTTCTCTATTTATTCAAAAAATTCTGTCTCATGACACATTCCCTAGTGTATGCTATATAATTTTTTTTGATCTATATTTTTCAGTAATTTTCACTGTTCATTATTATTTTAGTTAGAAGGAGAAAGGAGAAGGAGATGTGGTAGCAGGAAATTCATGTATATTACCAACATTAATATAAAATTATGTGCAAGTAGATGAAAGCAAAATAGTTAAAGAATTATTTTAAGCCGGGGGCGCCTGGGTGGCTCAGTCGATTAAGCGTCTGACTCTTGATCTTGGCTCAGGTCATGATCTTAGGGTTCATAAGTGTGAGCCTTGCATTGGGCTCTGGGCTGACAGCATGGAGCCTGCTTGGGATTCTCTCTCTCCCCCTTTGTCTGCCCTGCCCCCACTCAGGTGCACAACATACATGTGTGCTGTTTTTCTCTCAAAATAAATGAACTTAAAAAAAAGAAAGAATTATTTGTAGCCAGTTTGGTGCCAAGGCCACATCCAAATCTTGTAGTATCCATCATCCAGAACAAAGCGGTCAACTCCTCCTTGCCTAAGCCCGAGACACAGTCCTCTGCCCTTCTCATCTGCTGCCTTTCCCCTTTCCCTGGGGCAGCTCATTCATTTCTAGCTTTGGTTGTACCTGTATGGATTATCTGCTAGTTAGGGCTTGCTTTTATCAGGGCTGTGCTGGGGACTCTGGGAGTTGCCTTCCCCTTCTTTTTTCCGGATCTAGTGCTGACCACGTACTTAACCACAGACAGGTCATAAAAGTATTGGGTTTCCACTGTGCATTCCAGTCAGTTCTGATTCACCTCTACCATGCTCCTTGATGTCACATTCCAGTTGTGTTATTTGGGTTTGGATTGTTCCTGAATGTCCCCAGCTTCACACATTCACTTCCTTTTGACATCTTTCTCCAGGTGGCTAAATCCCATGAATGACTGCTTGCCATTTGTATTTCTCCCAGATGACACCCCATTTCCAAATTCTGTTCTCACCACAGTGTACAGATGAGCTTTCTAAGGAAAACTACTTTCTTTAGAAACAACTTTGAATTCAGAAGGCTTTTTACAAGTACATGCTTTAGTCCATTGACATTTAACAATACTTCGGTAGTTCCTAGTGTTGACAGAGTTCTGATGCAATATGTTTGAGGCTCTGAAATTTGGTAGATGAGCACTTTACTTTTATTTTTAACCTGTAGTATGAAGAGGAATGTGAAGGCATTAGAGTTGGTATTGTTGGTGGGAAAGCCCTCCCTGTGGTAGTCACAGGCGATTTAAAAAGAAAGAAAGAAAAAAAAAAAAAGAAAGAAACACTGAAACACAGTTTCTAGGCAAAGGCTCTAGTTGAACAGATAAATGGAAAAAAGATCTAGCTTACATTTATGATGTGTTCTACTTTGTGAAGAGACAGCAAGTATCCTATGGTTATGATATGATAAGGGTTATGCAGAGAAAATTATTATCTCTTTTAGAATATGATTTAAATGATAAGTTAGAAGGTATTTTGGAGTTTTTGTTGTTGTTGCTTTTAAAGGTTTTTATTTTATTTTATTTTTTTTTTAATTTTTTTTTTCAACGTTTATTTATTTTTGGGACAGAGAGAGACAGAGCATGAACGGGGGAGGGGCAGAGAGAGAGGGAGACACAGAATCGGAAACAGGCTCCAGGCTCTGAGCCATCAGCCCAGAGCCTGACGCGGGGCTCGAACTCACGGACCGCGAGATCGTGACCTGGCTGAAGTCGGACGCTTAACCGACTGCACCACCCAGGCGCCCCTTAAAGGTTTTTATTTTTGAGTAATCTCTCTACACCCAGTGTGAAGCTCCAACCCCCCAAACCCAAGATCCAGACTCACATGCTCCACCAACAAAGCCAGTGAGGTGCCCCAAAGGTTAGAAGTTTTAAAATGGGAGAATCTTACATCTTAATTCTAACCAGACCCCTCTTTTGCCAGGTGAGTGGGTGGGGCCCCGGGAAGTGGCTTGTCCAAAGCTGTGACCCCAGGTAGAGCTGAGACTAGAACCCAGGAGTGCTGGTCTCCTGGCTGCCTGGCCAGTGCCTTTTTCTGCACCGCTGGGTCTGGTTGTCGCTTAGATGGTGACAGAAGTATAACAGGGAAGGCCTTCGCAAACTTCTTCCTCCTGACTGCTAATCTTTTTTTCTGTAGCCAGTGGAGGAGGAGGATTCCTTCTGGAAACTACCATCTTTAGCAGCTTTCTTAGCTTATCTCCCCCACCTGCTTCCTTCCTGTTTTGAGGGCCAAAAGCTGGGCTCAAGGGACGACTTGTTGGTCTGAAGTAGAAAACAGGAGCAGTCACAAATCTAGTATTTATTTATCCAGTGGCTTTGCATGTAAAATAGAAACTGCCTTCAAGTTGTGTGTGCTGTAATTATATTTTAGAAGTAAGCAAACAGCAATGAAAAATATTCCAGTTTGATCCAAAACATTGAGTGGTTTGTCCCAGCATAGAATGGCAGGTATTCACACCGAAGCTGGAAAATCTGGCTCTTATTTTGATTTTGATGTTTACCGGCTGAATGTTAAGAAAACTGTGTACCTGAGACCTGTCAGGTGTTATTATGGAGCGTTAGAGCTCTGTAGAGTAGAACTCCCCATTCTTAGCTGGCATTTTATGTTTTTGTGTTAGAACAAGAGTCACATTAGCAGAAAAATAATAATAATTGCTGACTTGACCCATTTCTTTGATTCTGGAGTTTGTTCTTTTTGTTTTGTTTTTGTTTTTGTTTTTAAATTCAGCTGGGATAGAATGCTTCTCAGAAGTTGTCTTTCTGAACAGCAGCTGAGTTCATGGTACTGTTGTGCCTTGCATGTGCCAAGTTTATCAATGAGTATGTTTCTCAGGTTAAAGGTGGATTTGGGCCATCAAACCCCAAGTCCTTTGTGAGGACACCGTGGGAAAATTCTCACTGTGCCCTAATGAAAATTTTCCTGTGGGGAGCTGGTAGTGAGGTTCCACCTCTTAAATGCTCTGGGTCCCCTCCCTTCCAAGGGGGAGGGACTTTGGGGACACATGTTTCCAAACAGTTTTATCTTTGGTGTAAATTCCATCCAGACCTAACAACATGTGGGAGAAAACAGAGTCCCTGCAACCCTCCCATCCCTCACCCCTCCCCTCCCTCAGGCACACAAGTGAATTCCGAATTCCAGGGGGAAAATGATGGTGGGAAATAGTTCTGTACTACAAGCAGTCATTTGAACTAATGGATACCCTGCTGAGAGTCTTTTTTTTTTTTCCTCCAGTCTGAACCAAGGGCAGAGAGGTTTGATCCCTGTCCAGTAATAATGAGCTTGCCCGGAGCCAGAGAAAAAGAAACAATAGTTATTGTCCTTAGACCTGCGGGTCTGTTACCTAGAAACTTTGAGGGAGGGGCATCAGGTGTTAAAGAGGATCTCTGTTTCAGGGTGGATCTGGCTATGGGAAGTGAAGAATGATAGGATGTGAGAATTCAAGTTTTCCTGCCCCCTTTCTTTGTCATCCTCAAAAGCATCTCTTTAGCAGCTGTCTGCCGACGGGACCTTGGAGCGCTCCGCAGATAAATAGGGCAGACAAGAGCTTACGGTTGGAAATGAACAGTTCTGTCATTATAAAAATGGGCCCGAGGGAGCAGACAAATGGCACAACACAGAGGGAACTAGGAGTGGGTAGCCTCAAAACGCTACATAAATATTGTGAATAGTTGAGTCTTGATGCTCTTCAGAATTTAACAGGGTGATCGTGTTACTTGGTTACACTGTAATCTGAGTTCGTGCTTGAAAAAGTCTTTTAAGTCCTATAATTCCTTCTTTCCTCCTGTCTTTCCTTCTTTACTATGTAGATGCCAAGCACTGTGCAAAGTGCAGGGGATGTAAGTATGAGTAATAGGGTTGTTGTCCTTAGAGAACCAGACCTCAGGTCGGGGAGAAAGAGACGAGTTTGGTGAGTGTATGCAGAAGGAACCCCTTGATGTGAGAGAGGCCGTATGCACGTGGGTGTGTTTGAAAGCTCCAAGTACGAGAACTCCATTAGCGACTTGGAGACCCTGCTGTCAGCTTAGCCATCATTTCTATTGACCTTTGGGGTCACATTAGCACTCAGGAATGTTTTCTCTGCGTCTTTGGACACAGCGAAGCTAAGGTGAGGTGGGAGGTTTGTAATGGAATGGAGCGTGTTGACCTCTAAAGCAGCCTTGAGCTTAATCACTAGGGGGTCAGGCATTTTGGGGCTGTGGTTTTTACATTTCAGTGATACTGTTTCTACAGTTTTAAAATAAGTCTAAAATTATCTTCCGAAATGTCGGCTTTCATCAGTGTGGGTTTTATTTTTGGTTGCACATGGTGTGTTTGCATAACAGATGTGAGGACTTTTTTCTGTTAGAGCTATTGAGGGCTTCTGGCCTGCAGAGAGGAGCATTGGAACTCCCAGGCATGTCCTCCCCCCATCTCCTCCACCACCCGGCAGATAAATTAAAACACTTAATGTACTGCTCTAAAAATGGCATATAGGAGATGTACAGTTGAATTCATTTAAAGCACAAGTTCCATTTTGGGACAGCAGTGCTCTGGAGGAGGGAAAGAATCTCAGTGGAGGTGAGAAGGCAGGGCGGAGTCCTGGACACTCAGAAAATCCTCCAAATAGACCTCTCTGTTCTCTGCTGGTCCTTTGGCTTTTGATCTGTAGAGTAAGTCATCACCACTTGTCATTTGCCTTTGAGATGTTAATTTTATTCACCCTTGCTACACAACTCCTCAGCTGTTATTTCTGGTAGTCTAGGCTGTTAACTTTTCCTGTGGAGAGTCAGCTAGAAAACATTCTCTGCTCTGATGGCTTTTTGGCCTGTAGCAACTACTCAAACCCTGCCATTGTAGGGCAAAAGCACCCAAACAATGTACCAACAAAGGAGCATGGCTGTGTTCCAATAAAACTTTATTTGCACAAACAGAAGCCAGCTGAATTTGACCCATAGGCTGTGAGTGTTTGATTCTTGTGTTTGTGGCTCTGTGCTTGTCATATGCAGTTAATTCTCTCCTCTCTGGGGGGAGAACTTCAGTGGCTTAAACTTTGTGTTGAAGACACCAGAGTCCTGAAGTTGCGGATAACTGGGATGGGTCAACCACATGTTGTGTCAACGAGAAGAATAATGTACCAATAAATTTAGTGTGACACGTTTAACAGTCTGTCTTATTCTATGTGGCCTTTTGAAATAAATGGTAAATGATTAAAAAGAAAAGAAAACTTACATTTTTTTTTATATAGCCAAACCAAGCATTTTGGTGGTCAGCAAGAAGTGGGGATGGAGAAAATGAGATTGTGGGTCCCCTGTTGCTGGGGACACCCCATTCCAGGTCCAATAAATGGCAAAATGGGAAAGATGCTGGGTCAGAAACCTGAGTGTCTGCCATGTCCTGGTCCTCAGTACGAGGACTGGGGACTAGGATCTCTCAGAAACTTGATGTTCTGTGTATGGTAGAGTCCGATCTTTTGGGGATTTTAGATTCTCATGTCCCACTTAAGGCAAAGATCATGCATGAGCAGTGAAAATTAACCATGAAAATGCTTGAAATACCCATAAAGGAGAGCACACGTGGTTCTGTGTGTACAACATTTCACTAGAAAGTTAGCTTCTTGTCAGCATGGATTTTATTATTATTGTTGTTGTTGTTTATTTATTTTGAGAGGACAGAGACAGCACAAGTGTGAGAGGAACAGAGAGAGAATCCCAAGTGCGCTCTGCACTGTTATTGCAGAGCCCAATGCCGGGCTTGAGCCCATGAAGCTGTGAGATCATGACCTGAGCCGAAACCAAGAGTTGGATGCTTAACTCACCGAGCTGCCCAGGCACCCCAGCATGGATTTTTTAAACCCATTTTATTCACTGCTTGTATCCCTATAACCTAGCACAATACCTGCACATAGTAGATGTGAATGAGTGAGTGAACGATGATCTCTGTGCTATATTGTATATTGAATTGTACAATGTAATGTGTAGTATGGAAGAAAGATTTCACATGCAAGCTCTAGTTTCGCTGGTTTAAAGAACTTGGTTATAGAAGACGGTCACACACAGTTGAATTTGTGTATAACATGTCATCGCTGTATTGCAAGTCCACATATTCACAAAGAAAGCCTGTTTGGGGCTCACTTAGGCTATAAGCATGTCTTTTGTCTGATAAGTTATCCGAATAGAAAAGTTTTCCTGTTGAGATGTTTAGTCTTCTTGTTATAGAACCCCCAGCATCTCTGTGTTCACGAGTGATTCTTTATTGACCTTTTTCCTCCCAGGGCAGCAGAAAGTCCTGCATCCAGACCCTGTGTTCTGTGGGAGGAGTAGGGGGGCAGGAACCACTAAAACAAAGTGCAAACCTCTGTAGTGAGTTTTAAGTTGTTTCTGGGGTGAAGTGTAGATTTTTTCCTTGATCTCAGAGGGTCCCATTCCCACCCCACTTGCCTTGATTATCAGGGCAGTGTGTAATGGGTGAAGACACTCAGGAAAGAGGATTGAGATGCTGACCCCCAGGGGGCCAGTGGAGGATTTCCTGGCTCCCAGGAGTATATATGTGGCTCTCCTGACATTTTCTTTCCTTTCTTCTACTCACCCTCTTACTCTAACCCTAGAGTTCACAAAAACCCTCCCTGGGGAGAGTTTGGCAATATCTGTTAAAATTTAAAACATACTAAATTTATGACCCAAAGTTACCTTCTTGGTGTCTGCCCTCCTTAATGTTTTATACGCGTGTAGAGAGATATGTACAGTGGGGAAAATATCCATCATGCATTTTTTTTTCAAGTTTTTTTTAAAATTTGATTTTTTGTTTTTTTTTTTTTTAAGTTTACACCCGAATTAGCATATAGTGCAACAATGATTTCAGGAGTAGATTCCTTAGTGCCCCTTACCCATTTAGCCCATCCCCCTCCCACAACCCCTCCAGTAACCCTCTGTTTGTTCTCCATATTTAAGAGTCTCTTCTGTTTTGTCCCCCTCCCTGTTTTTATATTATTTTTGTTTCCCTTCCCTTATCTTAAAGTCCTCATATGTGTGAAGTCATATGATATTTGTCTTTCTCTGACTTGTAAGGGTTAAATTGTAGTGTAGGGCTAATGCTTAGCTTGAAAAATAACAGCTTTGTGTTGACACTGAAGGTTAAGAGATAACAGCCTTGCTTTACTCTTGTAAACTAAGCCTCATACCCTTGTAAATTAGGCTTCACCAATTAAGGAAACAAAAGTTCAAAGAAAAGAGCATCAGAGGCAGGGTCAAGGAGATCCACTGGTTGCAACTTAGAGGCAGAAAGTCTAAAATAAGCACCTCATTAGGCAACTGTTTCTAACTCATCTGGCAACTGTTTCTAACTCATCTGGCAACTGTTTCTAACTCATCTGGAAACTATTTCTTTGTTCTGTTCCCAGGTGATGATAAAACGATGTGATTGGCTATAAAAACTCTGTACCCCAGCTGTTCAGGGCGCTCTCTTATCAAGAGTGTTGGTCCCGATTGGTCGGCCTTGCCTCTCATTGTAATAAACTTTGTTGTGACTGTCACTGGTGCCCATAGCATTCTGTTTCAGGAGTCGTGTGGATGCAACAGACTGACTAATTTCACTTAGCATAATATCCTTCAGTTCCATCTGTGTAGTTGCAAATGGCAAGATTTCATTCTTTTTGATGGCTGAGTAATACTCCATTGTATAGATATACCACATCTTCTTTATCCATTCATCCATCGATGGGCATTTGGGCTCTTTCCATACTTTGGCTATAGTTGATAGTGCTATTATAAACATGGGGGTGCCTGTGCCCCTTTGAAACAGCACACCTGTATCCTGTGGATAAATGCCTAGTAGTGCAATTGCTGGGTTGTAGGGGAGCTCTATTTTTAGTTTTTAGTTTTTTGAGGAACCTCTAGTTTTAGTTTTTTGAGGAACCTCCATACTGTTTTCCAGAGTGGCTGCACCATCTTGCATTCCCATGCATTATTTTTATAAGAGTGAAAAATCAGAAACGACCTAAATGTCTGGCAGTTGGGTAACAGAAACTAAATTAGGGTTGGTACGGACATGCAACCATCCCCAAGACGTAGTGAGTGTAGAATAACACAGCAAAGTGTCCATAACGGTATGCACACAGCTGCAACAGTGCTTACCTCTGGGGAGCAATCAAGTTGGAGGTGGGGTGATAATGGTCAAGAGGGTTGTATTTTCTCTACCTTTTTTGTAATTTACATTTTCCTTGGCAACAAGAATGTAATTATTAAGTATTGCATGAGTAATCACAAATCAATAAAATTTAGGAATGATCCTTGGCCTTTGCCGCTTGATTTCTTGGAAGTATGGGCAAAAGACCTGCTGGGTTTGCTTCCTGACCCATACCCAGACCTGGGCTATCTCCTCAACCATCTGTAGTTCGGCTTCTGCTCCCACTGGCTCTAGAGAATATTTTGATTCAATGTCCCAAATGACTCTTGGCTGCCAGACCCAATGTTACTTCTCAGTCCCCGCACATTGGCATTATTTGACACTGCTGACCACGCTCTGCTTCCTTTTTTTTTTTTTTTTTAAATGTTTGTTTTCATTTTTGAGAGAGTGAGTTGGGGAGGGACAGAGGGAGAGGGGGGACAGAGGGATCTGAATGGACTCTGTGCTGACAGCAGGCAGTCTGACTCAGGGCTCAAACTCATGACCTCACAAGCTGTGAGACCATGACCTGAGCTGAAGTCAGATGCCAAAGAGACTGAGCCACCCAGATGGTCCACATTCTGCTTCTTTTTTATTTATTTATTTATTTATTTATTTATTTATTTATTTATTTATTTATTTTTTGGGGGGGGGGACAGAGAGAGACAAAGCATGAACAGGGGAGGGGCAGAGAGAGAGGGAGACACAGAATCAGAAACAGGCTCCAGGCTCTGAGCCATCAGCCCAGAGCCTGATGCGGGGCTCGAACTCACGGACCGCGAGATCGTGACCTGGCTGAAGTCGGACGCTTAACCGACTGCGCCACCCAGGCGCCCCCACATTCTGCTTCTTGAATGCCTCTCCTTCCACTTCTCTTCTTCAGTTTGTAGTTTTTCAGTTTCTTCCTTGAGTTTTTTCCTTCTTTCCAGCCCCTGAATATTTGCATTCCCCAGCATTTGGGGCTGTGTCCACCCCTGTCCCCCCTCCCCTCCTTCACCACATTCCTCTCCCCGTGAGTTTACCTATGATTGCCTCTTTTACCACTTCTGCTGGTCTACCAAATCTTTATCTCTAGTCCAGCTATCTTCCTGGAGCACCGCACCTTGCTTAGTCACTGTCTCATGCTTCCCATTGATACAGACACCTCCAATGCAATCTGTTTTTTAAGTGAATTATTGCCCCACCACTGGTCTGCCATCAGATCAGCTCTCAAGCTAGAAACCAGGATTCCTGTACCTGAGTTCCTCTGCCTTAATTTGTAGGCTTACATCAAATCAGCAAATGGGACCTATCCATTCCATGGCCCCCATTCCCCGATGCTGTTGCCTTCTGAATGCAGAGCTATAAAAACTTTCACTGGGATTAACTCTTACTTCTGTTACTGGTGTGGTGTAGTTTGTACATTCTACCTTCGATGTTACCTAATTCTCTCCTAGAGACTGGCATTAGTTGATCCCTGTTCTCCCGTGGAAGATCCTTTCATTCCATCATAATTACTCAGTCCTCGGGGAGTTGTTTTGTTTCTGTTGAAAGCTTTTTGTTGACAGTTTGAACAGAGTTGTTTTCTGTCTAATCATATTTGGGGCTGTGCCGATCCTGATGAAATGCTTGAGGTGGAGGAGCTGTGAGTGCTAATGCCAGCTCTGTATCATGCCTCTGTGATTCTGCAGAGTTACTGTTGGAGGCATTGAGTTCCTGATTTCAGAGGTGGCAGGGTCAGATAAAACTAGACTGTGGAAGTTGCGTTCCTCCTGTGGTTTTTAACAATGACAAATGGAGACTTGCATCTTAAAAATATTTAGAAACCCACCCCAAAGAGAAGTGAGTGTTGGTTGTTGGTACTGATTTTAAATAGTCCCACCCCTACCCCCAGGGGGCGCTTGGGTGGCTCAGTCCATTGAGCACCTGACTCTTGATTTGGGCTTACTTAGGTCATGATCTCATGGTTCCGTTCGTGGGATTGAGCCCTGCATTGGGCTCTGTGCTGATCGTGGAGCCTGCTTGGGATTCTTTCTCTCCCTCACTCTGCCACTCTCCCCTTCTCATGCGTGTGCGCTCTTTCTAAAATAAAAAAATGAAAATAAAAACCTGTACCCCGTCACGAAAATGGCCTCAGAGATAATCACTTATCAAGGAATGAGCCCAGAGGTGGTCTACAGGAGGATGGAAGCTGACTTCGGTGTTCCCCATTTCACAGCTCCTGTCTGTTGGCAGGTGACAGATAGACATCACTGATACGGACCTGACATTATTCCACAGAGAAAAACAAATTGCCTTAGAAAGTTTGAAGATAAGTGGAATACCAGAAAGAGGAGAGGCAGACAGAAAGAGGCTCTGGTTATGAAATTCATTGTCAAGAGATATTAAACAGAACTTGCAGAGCTAGTTCTTCTGGTTTTCATGCTATTACTCATGCCAACCTGCCCAAAGCTTTCCTTGCAGCTTTTATATGGAAATTTTATATAATGTGAGAATCTTTAGCTTTACTAATATGCCATTTTCTCATCTCTCCCAAATAACACTTTCATATTAGGAGGACACACCTCTCATCTTCCTCCTCTCTGCTTCTGTAAGAACCCTCCCAAAGTCCATACTTTTTTCTAAGTTTGTAGCATCTGGGCCTTGGGCCAACCAGACCTGTGTGTAGGCCTTTCCATACCTCTTCTGTGGGTTCTTGATACTTACTCCTCTGAGATTGAAGTTGTTTGGGGGACGTAGCTGGCATCTCTCCTGTGTAGGAAAAATTGTGTGGATTTCCTTCTAGCTTCCATGTCTTTGAGCTTCATACTTGTGTTGATGTTTTGAAAATATCTTCCCTGATTTGGGAGTTCAGATATATTTTCTTTGACCAGTGGCTAGATCTCTGAAAAACAGATAAATGAATGTTGTTTTTTGGAACTCAGTTCTTATATAAATATACCAGGGAAGGAGTCATCTTATTGGAAGTTAGCCTGTATCTTGCAACACCAATCCTTTGGTAAAGTGAGTAGAGCATCTCCTGATTTCTAAGATGCTTATTCCCCACTGTGTTTAAGTCAGAATGCAGCAACCCATCAGTTGTTCATGTAATGTGCTGATTCCCTCCCTGGAAAGATCTTTCTCCCTCCCTCCCTCCCTCCCTCCCTCCCTCCCTCCCTCTTTCTTTCTTTCTTTCTTTCTTTCTTTCTTTCTTTCTTTCTTTCTTTCTTTCTTTCTTTCTCTTTAAAATGTTAATTTAATTATTTTGGGAGAAAGATCAACAAAGCTTGCTTGTGGGGGGGGGGGTAAGGGGAGGGGCAGAGAGAGAGGGAGGGAGAATCCCAAGCAGGCTCCACACTGTAAGTGCAGAGCCCAATGTGGGACTCTATCTCATGAACTGTGAGATCATGACCTGAGCTGAAATCAAGAGTTGGATGCTTAACTGACTGAGGCACCCAGGCACCCTCCCCCTTTTTAATGTTTATTTATTTTGTGTGTGTGAGAAAGGGCGCGAGCAGAGGAAGGGCAGAGAAAGAGAAAATCCCAGTCAGGCTCCGAGCTGTCAGCACAGAGCCTGACGTGGGCTCGATCCCAGGAACTGTGAGATCATGACCTGAGTCAAAATCAAGAGTTGGACACTCAACTGACTGAGCTACCCAGACACCCCTCCTCCAAAAGTTCTTTTTATAAAGTAGATAGTACTTTAGAATTTAAGGCAGTTTATTTATTTAATTTTTTAAGTAGGCTCCGTGGCCAGTGTGGGGCTTGAACTCTTGACCCTGAGATTAAGAGGCTCATGCTCTGAGACTGAGCCAGCCAGGCACCCCAGGAAGTTTAGTTAATGGCTATTATGGATTAGGAACTGTGGCAATCACTTTACAAGGACTGACTGATTTAATTCTCAGGACAACTTCATAAGGTAGATGGCAATTTTATTTCATTGTACAGATACGGAAATTGAAGCTCAGAGAGGGTGTGTAATTTGCTCAAGTTAGTAGGGGAGTTGGGGTTGGAAGTCCACTGAGTCCTTGTTTATTTTTTCTGATAATTTTATGGCTTTGAGTTTGGCTGCCTTGAGGATTGAAAGGAAACCCTTTGCCCACAGGTCCCTACAGAACCAACATAGATGTAGTGTCCTTGGATGCCCAGGGCCCGACTTAAGGAGGCAACACCCTGAGCCAGCCCATTGCCTTCACTCCATAGTGTGGAGCCTGTGTATGATGTGTGTTTTCTTTTTTTAAAACTGGGATGGAACTTGGAAGAGCAAATATTGAACCAGAGCAAATTCCCCCTTCGTGAATCCTGCCAGCTTGTTCAACGTAGAGGTTCTTTGCCTAAAAATATTCACCACTTACTGAGGACTAACTGACTAAGTCACCCACAGAGTATAAAGCAGGTCTTAGTACTTGGAGCAGTGGGTAGTTTGGCTACTTTTATTTTGGATGAAACACATACTCACCTTTTGATGAGCCTGAGAGCCTCTGGGAGTAAATAAGCGGGGCGGGGGTGGGGGGGTTTAGAGTGGAAGTTTAGGCCTCCTGGCATTAGTGTTCTCCTTGAAATGGGTTTGGGGAGGAGAGGAGAGAAGTGGATTTGTGGGGAGTTAGGCAGAGAAGCGCCTGAAGTTAAAAGATGGGCTGGTGTAGATGAAAGGGGTACTGACATGCTTGTGTCATAGTTGAGGGGGGAATGTCAGAAATTAGTTTTGCTGACTGAGTGGAAGAGAGAAGGGAAGGAGGGAGAGGTGGATGAGTATTGTAGAGCAATAAGTTCTGTATAAGCAAAACAGCCTAATGGGGTGTCTGGGTGGCTCAGTTGGTTAAGCATTGGACTCTTGTTCTCAGCTCAGGTCATGATCTCACAGTTTGTGAGACCGAGTACTGCGTTGGACTCTGTGCTGACAGTGCAGAGCCTGCTTGGGATTCTCTGTCTCTGTCTCTGCCCCTTTCCCACTTGTGTGCGTGCTCAGTCTCTCTCGCTCTCTCAAAATAAATAAATTAAAAACATTCTTTAAATTAAGCTTTTATCTTAATTCCGGTTAGTTAAGGTGCAGTGTTAATATATTAGTTTCAGGTGTACAATATAATGAATCAATTCCATACATCACCCGGTGCTCATTTTAAGAAAAGTGCACTCCTTAATCCCTATCACCTATCGCCACACCCCTCCTCCCCTCTGGTAACCATCAATTTGTTCCCTATAATTAAGAGTCTGTTTCTTGGTTTGTCTCTCTCCTTTTCCCCCCTTTGCTCATTGTTTTGTTTCTGAAATTCCACATAGGAGTGAAATGATATGGTATTTGTCTTTCTCTGACTTATTTTGCTTAGCATTGTACTGTATAGCTCTATCCATGTCATTGCAAATAGCAGGATTTCATTCTTTTTAACGGATGAATAATATTCTACTGTATGTGTGTATGAACACCACATCTTCTTTTTCCATTCATCTTTCTTTTTTAAAAAAAATTTTTTTTTTAACGTTTATTTATTTTTGAGACAGAGAGAGAGACAGAGCATGAGCAGGGGAGGGTCAGAGAGAGAGAGGGAGACACAGAATCTGAAACAGGCTCCAGGCTCTGAGGTGTCAGCACAGAGCCCGACACGGGGCTCGAACTCACGGACCGTGAGATCATGACCTGAGCCGAAGTCGGCCGCTTAACCGACTAAGCCACCCAGGTGCCCCTTTCCATTCATCTTTCGATGGACACTTGGGCTGCTTCCATAATTTGGCTGTTGTAAATAATGCTGCTATAAACATAGGGGTACATGTATCCCTTTGAATTGGTGTTCTTCTGTTCTTTAGGTAAATACCCAGTAGTGCATTTGCTGGACCATAGGGTAGTTTTATTTTTAACTTTTTGAGGAACCTCCACACTGTTTTGCAAAGCGGTGCACCAGTTTGCATTCCCACCAACAGTGCGTGAGGTTCCCCTTTGTCCACATCCTCACCAACCCCTTTTGTGTCTTGTGTTGTTGATTGTAGCCATTCTGACAGGTGTGAGGTGATATCTTATTGTAGTTTTGATTTGTATTTCCCTGATGGTAAGTCATGATGAGCATCTTTTTATGTGTCTGTTGGCCATCTGGATGTCAACTTTGGACAAATGTCTGTTCGTGTCTTCTGCCCATTTTTTAATTGGATCATTTGGTTTTTGGATGTTGACTATTTGACGATTTTTAACCTTGTGAGTTTGCTCACTTATGGTAAAACACAAGCTAAAAATTGAGACTCCTTCGGAAAGCACTTGCTGACTTCTCTTATTACCTGCATGGGAGTGCTTCCTGTGCCCTTGGGCCCAGTCCGAATCACTGTCCTAAAACAATTTCCAGACTAGACATTTTCACTGGGATGCCCCAAGGTGCCTCCAACCCTGTATGTTAAAACAAACGCCTGATCTGTTCTAGTTCCCCTGTTTGTCCTATGCCAACCCCATTCCCCCACCACCCCAAACAGTACCCACCGCCCCCTCCTTCACTTCATTCTTGTCATTCATATAGTCCTACCAGTTAGGACTTTTACCTACAGAATTTCTAGTCTCCCTACCAGTGGCTTACCTTCTTCATCTGTTACCTGGACTTTTGAACCAGGGCCTTCCACCTTACCCACCTACTGAAACCAGTCATCTTTTCATCTTTCTAGCATGGAGTACACCTGGCCCCTTCCAGAGAGAGCCTGACTTCTTTTGAGCTTTATTTTATGACAAGGAATGCTTTTTTTTTTTTAGCATAAGTATGTCCCAAATATTGTATGGAGCATTCATTGTTAGAAGGTAGAGGAGGAAGAGTAAATTATTTCTCCCAAACTGAGAAGGCAACTTTGAGACTGGAAAACGAAGCAGGCAACTCGATACAATTTATACAGAGTTTTATTTAGGGTAACTTACTGAGTGTGGGGGTGAGGGGTTGTGGGGGGTGGATCTGGCAGAGAAGGATCCCCGGCAAGTGCAGTTATTCTCTGCAAAGTCTGGACCTTCGTTTGGGTTTTACAGAGGGAGGGGACATGCGTGAGAGCACTGTCATGAGGTCAGAGGGTTCACATGTACCTAATTGACAGCTAACCTTCAATTAGATCTTTTGGCACCACCTGTGCCTCAGGAAGAGGGAAGACCATGTTCTATCTAACTGATTCATAGGGCCAAACAAGCCTCCCCCAGCCTCCATCTGGGCCTGGCAGGCATTTCTAAGTATATTAATCTCCAGGGCGCCCTGAACACCCAGCCCCAAGAGAGGTCATCAAGTGAACACAAACTAGCAGGAGGGCCAAAGATGGAGTCCGTACTGTCAGCACTCCTGCAGATGTACTGAGACTAAAAAATCTGTCATTGTGCAAAATTTAAATTTAACTATACACTTTGTATTTTATCTGGTAATCCTACACATGCTACTTTGTTTTGTAGCCTGTTAAAAAATACAGTAGTGTCTGTATTCTTTTACATCTTGAACTGATCTAAAAAAAAGAAAATTGCGGTTGTAGAAACTTTCTGACTACAAATATTTGACATTTCTTTATGAAATCTTGTGTATCTATCTGTTCAGAGACAAGGACCTATACTAATTGGTTCTCAGCAACATGCATTTTTGCCCGAGGCATTTACTTGAAAAAACATGCTGTTTTGGAAAAGCATGTTTCAGATTCAGGTATTATAATGACTGCAGACATTTTCTGAGTGGAGGGAATCTTTGTTCAGGAAAATGAACTCCAATTAAATTTAGTTTTCCTTTTGCTGATGGAAATCTGAGTAGCCTTTAAGATCATTTCTGGAGAGGGGCATCTGGGTGGCTCAGTTGGTTGAGCGTCCAGCTCTTGGTTTCGGCTCAGGTCATGATCTTGCAGTTTGTGAGTTCAAGCCCCGCGTTTGGAATTCTTGCTCTCTATCTCTCGCTTTGCTACTCCTCTCTCTCTCTCTCTCTCTCTCAAAATAAATAAGCTTAAAAAAATCTTTCTGAAGAAAAAACTAGCTTGTCATGCTTCAATTTTACTTCCAGCTTTGTGTCATTTTTTTCCCCTCTGCGATATTTTTTGTCTTGTGAATAACAGTTACAATGTGATTTCAGCTTATTGTTTTGTTCTGAAGAATGTTCCACTTTGATGTTAATAGAAGCAAAGTTTCTTTCTTTTTTTTTTAATACCATTGACTAAATCTTTATTTTCCAACATTAGTTAAGAAATATACTGCTTGTTTTTATTATTGAAGATTAAAAAATTTTTTATTTTATTTTATTTATTTTTGAGAGACAGAGAGACAGAGCACAAGTGGGGAGGGGCAGAGAGAGAAGGAGATAGAATCCGAAGCAGGCTGTAGGCTCTGAGCTGTCAGCACAGAGCCTGATGTGGGGCTCTAACTCACAAATCATGAGATCATGACCTGAGCTGAAGTTGGACGCTCAACTAACTGAGCCACCCAGGCGCCCGCCCCTATTATGGAAGATTTTAATCATTCTGGTAATGCATATAGGTTTTACATTGAAACCTTCTAGTTGGACTAGAAGAAACCATTGCCAACATTTATCAGAAGATTAAGACTCATAAATAACAGTGTCAACAGATCAAAAAAAAAAAAAGCTCAATTAATAGCCAATTCAGAGAGAAAAATGCAGATAGCCATAAATTTAACAAAGATGTGAACACTACTCATAATGAGGACATTGAACAAGATAGTGTTTTTTATTGGGGGGAGGAAAATTTTTCCTCACTCTTCAAGAATTTCCTGGCTGGTCTAAAAATTAAATAGATACAAGACAGATTAATAGGGGAAATCAAACTTAATTTCATACTTTCACAGAATCCACATTATCTCATAAACATGAGATTCCAAAGATAGACAAAATGAGGTATATATGTCATCCTGAACTAAGGAGAAGGGGGAAGGGGCTTGAGACTTCGAGACTCCGATGGGAAGGAAGGCAATTTACTGGAAGATAAAGGGTAAATGTTTGGTAAACAGATTTGCTGGGCCATATGGAAGCAAGGGACAGAGGAATTTCATAACAGACCTTGCTGAATTCCTCCTTGTCTACTACCTAGTTCATATATGCTGTAGTTGTGTTCGTTTGTTTTCTTTCTTTCTTTCTTTCTTCTTTCTTCTTTCTTTCTTTCTTTCTTTCTTTCTTTCTTTATTCTCTTTCTTCTTTTTTTTCCTTTCTTCTTTCTCTTTTCTCTTTCTTTCTTTTCCTTTCTTCTCTTTCTCTTCTTTCTTTCTTTTCTTTCTTTCTTTCTTTCTCTTTCTTTCTCTTCTTTCTTTCTTTCTTTCTTCTTCAGAGAAGCAGGGCGCACCTGAAGCAGGGCTCAACTCAACGAATGGTGGGTGAGATCATGACCTGAAGTCAGATGCTTAACTGACTGAGCCACGCAGGTGCACTAGGCTGTACTGGTCTATGGTGCTCCCTTCCTGGAACAAGTCCTCTATTAATTCTCCCCTGCCCCCATCTACTTTTTTTTTAGGCAATTAGCAAGGAAGGCCAAAGTTTTTGAGTCTTCTGGAACTTGATGTTTTCAGATCAATGTAATTCTCACCAAAGTGGCATATCTTGGGGCCATTTGTTTTTTTTTTTTTTAATTTTTTTTTCAACGTTTATTTTTATTTTTGGGACAGAGAGAGACAGAGCATGAACGGGGGAGGGCAGAGAGAGAGGAGACACGAATCGGAAACAGGCTCCAGGCTCTGAGCCATCAGCCCGAGCCCGACGCGGGCTCGACTCACGGAGCGCGAGACCGTGACCTGGCTGAAGTCGGACGCTTAACCGACTGCGCCACCCAGGCGCCCCCTCTTGGGGCCATTTGTTTATGAACCTTTACTTTATCTTTAAACTGCAGGTTCAGGTTGGAAATGTGAGCAGTCTCAGATATTACTGATGAGACATGAATTGCTATAGTCTTTGAAGTGTGGTTTGACTCTAACTCTTGAAACTAAACTTGACTCCATTTCTAGGTCAGGAGTCTTTCCTGTATAAATAATGGCATGTATGCAATGAGCAGGCATAGCAATGTTTATTGAGTCAGCATTTGTAATAGCAAGAAAACATATAACAGGAAACAAAAAATTGTCCCTAACAAGTTCAGTGTGGGAAGCTTACCAATTTTGATCTAGAATTCTTACTATAAAATTTAATAGTGGTTAAGAGTGGGTTGGGATTTTATGTATAATTAATAGGAAAGATCTCACGGCTTACTGTTAGTTGGAAACATCACAGACAATACGTATAATCTTTTATTTAATAAGCTGTTTTTTGTATATCTATATACATGGTGTGTGTGGTGTGTGTGTGTGTGTGTTTGTGTGTATTGTGACTAAGTATGGGGATGACACACCACCTGAACTAATAAATACCCACCAAATTGTTAACTCTCTTGAGAGAGGATGACATTTTGGGTCAGGAGTGAGGAAGTTTCTCACTTTTATTCTGTATGTTTTGCTTTCAAGAAAAATGACAAGTATAATTTTTAAAAATTCTGATGCTAGATTTCAAATTCATTAGGATAAGTAAAGGTGAAGTGGTATGCTATGAGCACTGTGTCTTTAAAAATGATTCAGAGGGCGCCTGGGTGGCTCAGTCGGTTTCAGCATCCAACTTCAGCTCAGGCCATGATCTCACAGTCCATGGGTTCGAGCCCTGAGTCAGGCTCTGTACTGACAGCTCAGAGCCTGGAGCCTGCTTCGATTCTGTCTCCCTCTCTGTCTGCCCCTGCCCTGCTCATGCTGCTCTGTCTCAAAAAATAAATAAAACATTAAAAATTAAAAAAAAAAGATTCAGAGAAAATTGTTTGTTTCTCTATGCCCAAATACATTTCCACATTGGACTTTGATTGCAGGCTCAGGGAACACTTCATGACAGCCCCTCTTTACCCAACTTTATTATTATTTTGTTAGAAGTTTGTTTGTTTATAAAGTAATCTCTGCATTCAACATGGGCTCAACCCACATCCCAAGATCAAGAGTCAAATCTCTTCTGCCTGAGCCAGCCAGCACCCTCTCTTACCCAGTTTTAACAGATGACTTTTTTCTGTTTTTCCTCAGATTCCTTTTTACGAAGATATTTGTAAAGGCATTAAAGCTGGTGACACCTGTGAGAAACTAGTGGGGTATTCTGCCGTGTATAGAGTCTGTTTTGGAATGGCCTGTTTCTTCTTCATCTTCTGCCTTCTGACCTTGAAAATCAACAGCAGCAAAGGTTGTAGAGCGCAATTCACAACGGGTGAGTCTTCAGTCTTGGGGGGTTGGTTTCTGAATAGTTATTTATTTTGCGAGAGAGGGAGTGTGAGCAGGGGAGGGTAGAGAGAGAGGGAGTGAATCCCAAGCAGGCTTGGCACTGTCAGTGTGCGGGGTTCTAACTCACAAAGCATCAATCCGATCACGACCTGAGCCCAAAATGAAGAATCAGACGCTTAAACCGACTGAGCCACCCAGGCGCCCCTAGTTTCCCCTTTCCTGATATTCAGAATAGTGTTCCTTGACCTCTTCTAATCCAACCATCTGACTGCTCTTCCTGTAGTTTGAAATTGTTGACAACTCGTTTTCGGGAAGGGGGGATTTGTCACCCCTCAGTGGCCCAAGAATTAGAATCCTATTGGTCACGCCAGTACCACAGTGGAGATAGTGCAGCAGATAGCGTTTTTATTTCTAGTACTAAGACCTACCCCAGGTCATTTCCACCCCCCTGCAACAAAGTGGTGTTTTGCGCAATCAGCGGCTATGCTGAATTGGTCTTAATTATGGGACAAGGCAGTCTCCAGTCACTTAATTACTTCCTCTCGATTTGGAAGGAACAGTACCAATGGTAGAAACATGGACTGACATGCTTACCTTCTCTCTGTCTCTTTTTTTTTTTTTTTTGAGAGAGAGAGAGAGACAGAGCATGACTGGGGAGGGGCAGAGAGCGAGGGACACAGAATCCGAAGCAGGCTCCAGGCCTGAGCTGTCAGCACAGAGCCCGATGCGGGGCTCGAACCCATGAACCATGAGATCATGACCTGAGCCGAAGTCGGACGCCTAACCGACTGACATGCTTACCTTATAAAAGGTCTTTTGTCCTTCCATGAATATCATTTAAATACATTTCCTCTTTTTTTTTTTTCTTTCCAGCTTTTGGTTCTTTAAACTTCTGCTGTTGGGGGCCATGTGCTCAGGAGCTTTCTTCATTCCAGATCAGGACCTTTCTGAATGGTACAAATGGGGTATTTGGGTACCTATTTATTTTGTTCTTACCCATTTTGTAAAATTGTTCAAAAGTGTAGTCCAGGTGCCTTTTGATATTTCAAATTAGTGATTTTCTCTGTGGTTTAATAAAAAAAAAATTCCTGCCTTACCTGCCCACACGTATCCACCTTCCCCACTCCCTATCCCTTCCTGTTCACTCCTCTTTCTCCATCTAGATCTTTCCCCTATTCCCTCCCTTTCTGGCCAGGTGTTACTCTACAGCCTGGAGAATTCAATTGATAATTTTAAGGTGATTGGCTTGAAGGGAAAATGGGGCCCTGCAAGTCTGTCTGAAAACCAGTTTAGCATGTCAGCATGACACCATCACTGAAGGGGTTCTGGGACGCCTTGTTCTTTCTGAGCACTGCCCGGAAATCTGCCTACGCAGAACACGAGGCTACTGAGTTTTAAATCAGCTGCAGCTATAATGAGATAAGAAAGGCATCATCCAGCCTTATTTCTAAACTTACCTATGTGAAACTGTATATAATATTGGATTACATTTCTTATTCCTAGAATTTCCCAAACTTAATTTAATTTGGGACCGTTAATCATAGCTGAAACAGGGGCCCTTCTACATGAAAACTAGGGAGATTCAAAACATTGTTTAACCCAAACGAATTCATTTTCCTAATTAAGGTAGTAAAAACATTCACACTGTGTCAGTCCCTAAGGAACAGCCTATGGCCCCTCAAATGGTCACTAGGGTCTGGCTAGTTTTTAGGGGCATAACAAGCTACATGCACTCCTGAAGGAGGTCCTCTCGGAGTCTTATTTTTTCCTAAAATGCTGTTAACTAGTTTTCTGTTCCCCACAGATGTACTTTTATGTGTTAGAAAGATAGATTTAGAATGGGATGCGGCCAACAGTTCTTTTTATAGACAACTGCAGTTCAGCCATTTTCATAGACAACCTGTAACCTAGAGACATGGCACTGAAGGTTAAGCTTCCTTGTAGCAGAGTGAGGAGTGGATCTGAGTCCGTGGCCCCCAGTCTGACCCTCATTTCTCTACTAATCTCCGTGGCTCACTGCCTTTTTTCTTCTTAAGTGTTTTTTACTTACAAATCGTGGGTCGTTTTGATTTTGTGAATAGCTGCGTCTTTTAGCGTAGCTGTCAGTTACAGTGTGTAGGTTCAGCTTAGATGCTCAAGAGCCACACACAATGCTTTGTGTTCATCCCGCTACGTCCTTTCCTGGCCATGGGACATTTTTTTTTTTTTTAAACGTTTTATTTCTCCTTTTGAGAGACAGAAAGAACAGAGTGTGAGCTAGGGAGGGGCAGAGAGAGAGAGGGAGACACAGAATCCGAAGCGCCTCCAGGCTCTGAGCTGTTAGCACAGAGCCCCATGCGGGGCTCACACCCACAAACTGTGAGATCATGACCTAGCCGAAGTCGGACACTTAATTGACTGAGCCCCGTGGTTTTGGGACTTTTTGGCTTTGTCGATTTGCCTAGACTCTCATTTTTCTCATCTGTAAAGTGCGTGTACAATAGCACCCATCTTATACGCTTGCGTGGAAATTAAATGTGTTTTGCAGGTACGTAAGAATGTAGTAAAGATAAACTGTCTCATTATTCCTTTAAGCTCAGCACTTGGAGTGATCCCCTCATCTCCTTTTGGATGGTCTTCTTTTGCAGCCTGGCGCTATGTGGGAGCCGTCGGGGGCTTCATCTTTATAGGCATCCAGCTCATCCTGCTCGTGGAGTTTGCACATAAATGGAACAAGAACTGGTATGTGCATTTTGGGAGGGTTTCCAAGTGAACTCAGTCGTTGCTCGGGGAAACTGCCTGCAGTACGGTGTTGATAGAGGGTCTACCCCGAGCTGTGTTGGCAGGGGTGGGCAGCCTGCTCGTGCGAGAAACAGGTTGGCGCACTTTCCCTTCATTCCTCTCCTCTACCGGTTTTCCTCTCCTTTCTTCCTTTCCTTCTTCCATGTTATTTCTTTTTCACTTTTTGGCTTTTGGGTTTTCCCTCTGTTCTCTCATTTGGGCTCTGAGTCAGCTGCTGTTGTGACTTAGCCACACTCACATCCATTGCTGGCACCTCTTGGCCCTGGCTCCCCGGTTGTGACGCTAGGTGCCTGAAAACTTGGGCAGGTTTTATCTTATGCCTCCATCCTCAGGAGATTTAGAAAAAAGTACTTTGGGGGCACCTGGGTGGGTCAGTCAGTCTGACTCTTGGTTTCAGCTCAGGTCATGATCTTTCATGAGTTTGAGCCCCATCAGGCTCTGCACCAACAGTGCGGAGCCTGCTTGGGATTGTCTCCCTCTTTCCCTCCCTCTCCCCCACTCGTGCTGTCTCTGTCTCTCTCAAAGTAAATAAATACACTTAAAAAAAATTTTTTTTGGTTCTTTCTCAATCTGCCTAAGATTATAAAGATCTGTTGTGCTACCTTAGAAAGCCATCCTGAATTTAAAAATGTAGATTCTTTCTAAGCGCCTTGAGCATGGAATTCACATCCTAGGATAAGTAGGAAATGCCAAATTATTAATAGCTAGTTTTATTTCTTGCTGAGCCACACAATTCAGGAAATGGCAACTAGGTAAGTGTCAGCCCCTTGAGTGCTAAAGGCCAGGCTGACTCCCTTTGTGCCCCCCCAGGCAGGGCACTTTGCTGCTCTTGTTTGCTTAGCTTCCTTATAAAATAACAAATGAGAATAACTATCTATTGTGCTAGGAAGACTTCTTGTTGTTTTGTCATTTTTATTCGCATCATGTTATTTTAAACTGTTTTGGAAAAAAGAAATCAGAAAATAATGTATGAACATGAAATTTATTTTTTCTCTTGGACAAAACAAAATATACGGTCCAGATTCCCTCAAAGTAACTTTTCATTCTGATTATATCCTCAGCTTGTGGTAGTTAGTGTTTCATTGGGTTTGGTTTTGTTTCTTTAGAGATCAAATCAAGAGATGCCTGAGTGAAAGGCTAGTGTTATCATTTTATAATTTAGTGAATACTAAATACCCAAATACTTAATAGTCAGTTTCTAAAATATTTACAGCACATAGAGGAGTCACATAAGTGATACTACAGAAATTTATTTTGTCTAATATAAAATCATTCTAAATGTTTCCTAAAATTCTTACACATATAGGTCAAAATAGGGAACTTCATGGTGGAAGAATACCGTTTTTGATACTGGGTGCCTGATTTACCCAGTAAGCAGTATGTTCTCTTGACAATATTTGAGCTTCTTTACTCTGACTTGAATGTTTTGCTCAGTTCTGAAGCCATTTTCTGGGACTAATTATTCATGCTAAGTTTTAACAGGCATTTTGGAAGAGTTTGGCTGCTGTAAAAACCTTCCAGAAACCACTCAGTAAGAACAACTTAAGTGCTTTGCAACCGATGATGTTGCTATTGTCTACACATTGAGGCCAGTATCCCAACAAAATCCCTTAATGTCAGCATATTCATATTTGATTTGTCTGCCTAAAATTAGGATTAAGCTAGGCAGCTCACTAATAATGTATTTTCAGATAAATTAATCTAATTTACTAGGTTTGTTTTTTAACAGAGACTATTGCTTACAAGGATAGTCTAGAAAATATAATACATCACTTTTCATGGAACAACCAGACTGCTTTTTTTCCCCTTTTCCTCTCTGTTCTCTCTCTCTCTCTCTCTCTCTCTCCCTCTCTCTTTTTTTAAGTTTACTTATTATTTTAGAGAGAGAGAGGGAGAGTGAGAGGAGAGAGACAATCCCAAGTAGGCTCCCTCCCGACTGTCAGTGCAGAGCCCCATGTGGGGCTTGATCTCACAAACTAGGAGATCATGACCTGAGCTGAAATTGAGAGTTGGCCACTTAACCAGCTGAACCACCCAAGTGCCCCTGTTTCCTCTTTTCAAGAAATATCTTGAGAAGCAGATCCCAAAGGCAGTAGGACAGAGGCCAGGGGTCCGGAAACCAGGAGACTGCAGGTGTCTGTCCCTCTGCTCCTCTAGATCGCTGTTTCCCTTGGGCATATTACTTGGCCTCTCTGACTGCTGTTTTCACACCTGCAGAATAACATGGTCACGTTAGATGTTTAATTTTCTTTTTCCTTTCGACCTCAGATATTGTGATTTGAAGTGACACTTCTATATCAAAATTGAAATAGCAAAAAGTAGAAGGTACATTTAGGTGTTTCTAACAAAGACCCATTTTCTAAACGTGCTAGATTTGTCATTTCTGCTGTGGCTAGGTGTTAGTTACTCCAGAACCTGAGCCCAGCCTGGTGCCAGCGTACTGCTGGGTTGGTGCACTCTGCCCCGTTGTCTGGTCCTTTTCTAATCTCCTTTGAAGCACTTCTTCGCATTTAGCATTTATTCACAGTTTTGGGGAGTATTAACTGTGTCCCAGACAGTGTGGTAGGCACCGAGAGTATAAAGATAAGTAAGTCATGGCACTTGGGTTATCTGCAAAACAAAAGGTCATTAAGGAGGAGGTCATGAATCTGGAGCAGCAGGAATAGCAGCCATTCTCCTAAAACACTGCTGCACAAAGTTATTATTTTTTTAATGCTTGTTTGTTCCTGAGAGAGAGGCAGAGAGAGACAGAGAAAGAGAGCACAAGTGGGGGGTGGGTGGGAGGGGCAGAGAGGGAGGGAGACACAGAATATGAAGCAGGCTCCAGGCTCTGAGCTGTCAGCACAGAGCCTGACACAGGGCTCAAACTCACAAACCTTGAGATCATGACCTGAGCTGAAGTCGGACACTCAACCGACTGAGCCACCCAGGCACCCCCACAAAGTTATTTTTTAACAGCTGACATTTCTTACACTAATATTCAGTAGGCACGTGTTTGCCAGGCACTCAATAGCAGGAGAAGAGCAGTGAACACAGTGATGTCCTGCTCTATGAAGCTTACCTTCTCCTGTTGGGGAGGGCAGGAGGCATGGACAGATAACCAATTTATGATCAAGTAAATAAGTAACAGGTTCAATGGGAAAAGACCGGGGAAAAAGAAAGCAGGGTGTGGGGGTTGAGGAGAGCAGGGCAGGGAAAGGCTTCATGATCAGGTGTGAGGGAGACCACTGCAAACAGAAGGAAGTGTGGAGGCTGAGGCAGGACTGTGGCGGGCCCATGCCTGGCTTGTTTGGGGGCAAATGGGGGCCCACTGTGCTGCACCCCTGTGGTGAGGGATGGGCACCAGAGGTGAGGTAGGAGATGCCATTTGGCCAGATGCTGTCGGGCTTCTGGGGCATTTATGTGAGGTAGGAAGGGCATTAGTGGGGTTTGAAACCAGAGGAAAGTGTTACAAAGTATATTTTAATTCCAGGAAAGGTTTGGGGTGTCAGAGGTGCAAGTAAGGAGGCCCGTGGAAGATAATCCAGGTGAGAGATGGCTGTAGCTCAGACAATGGTAGCAGCAGTCAGATTCTAGTCTATTCCAAAATTGGAACTCATGGACTTTGCTGGTGGTGATGAGGAGGTGGGGTTGGGTGGGGGGAGGGAAAAAAGACTGTAGTCACGAGTTCTTTTCTTTTTTAAAAAAAAGTTTCCCTTCCCAAAAGGAAGGAATGGAACTGCCACCTTCTGAGTTTGGGAAGATGAAGAAAAGCAGGATTAGGGGGTAGAGATGCGCATTTGGGAAGTCAGTTTGGACCAGGCCCCTTCCCCCGCCCCCTGCGCTGAACAGTTGGATAATGTGAGTCTAAAGTTGAAGGGAGAGGTTAGGGTTGGGAATTTAACTTTGGGAATGTAGACCTATATTGACTATAAGAAAGTCTTTTTTTTTTTTTTTTTTTTAATTTTTTTTTCAACGTTTTTATTTATTTTTGGACAGAGAGAGACAGAGCATGAACGGGGGAGGGGCAGAGAGAGAGGGAGACACAGAATCGGAAACAGGCTCCAGGCTCTGAGCCATCAGCCCAGAGCCTGACGTGGGGCTCAAACTCACGGACCGCGAGATCGTGACCTGGCTGAAGCCGGTCGCTTAACCGATTGCGCCACCCAGGCGCCCCTATAAGAAAGTCTTCATATGCTAGCGACAGCCCAAAAGACCAGTAAAGGAACAGTTGCACCCTACCCACACACTGGTCAGCAGTGTTTGCCTTTCTCTATACATTGCATTCTGTTCCTGTCATCGATTACCATTTGGCTTCTACATCCACTCCCCCCCACCCCTTCTCGAGTCTTACTCTATTATTTCCTTCGTGTGCCTTTTATGTTAGACTAATTCTGTGGTCACTGGCGTGGTTTCAGGAATATGATGGTCATTATGATTTTGGTCTTCCCTCCCTATTTGTCTCTGGCTGCAGTAACTTTTTCATCATTAAAACATTTTAGCTGAGTTGCCTGAATACTTTCCAGTTCTGTGAAAACATTAAGCAAGTTGCTTTCTCTGTGAAGGTTTGTGAGAATGTGGTTACAGTGTGGCAGTTTAATCATAAGGCAGATGACAGTGATTCACCCGTGCTCCCTATGGTTCTATCGTCTTGATTGAGCGGTTTTGAACTCTTGTTTTGTTATTGTCCTCAACAATTTCTATAGATTGTTAAACCACCGCTCATTTCTCTTATCCCTTTATAATATTTACATAAACTAGAGAGAAAATTAATCTCTTCTTTAAGGGTTTTATTGTAAATCCCATTACAGTTTTTTACTCCTTTCCTAGCTGATTTATTCTTTTCAGACTCTCCCTTGGAGCATCTGGGTGGCTCAGTCAGTTGAGCCCGACTTCAGCTCAGGTCATGCTCTCATGATCTCATGAATATGAGCCCCTCGTCAGGCTCTATGCTGACAGTGCAGAACCTGCCTGGGATTCTCCCTCTCCCTCTCTCTGCCCCTCCCAAAATAAATAAACCCCCTCTCAAAATAAGTAAACTTAAAAAAAAAAAAAAAAAAAACCAACTCTCTTTTAATCCTATGTGGCATCGCTTTGGAGAAGCAGTACCACTACAGACCCACCTTTGCAGCAGAGGGATGAAAGGGCCGAGGTCATCCAGTCTTTGAGTGAAGTTTGTCTCTCCCTAAAGAGAAGATGGACATTAGCAGAAGCTGCTACAGCAGCCCCTCCAGGCTCTGTGTTGAGAGGGAAACCACAAAGAGAACTTAACTAAGAGCTACTTTTTTTTTTTTTTTTAACGTTTATTTATTTTTGAGACAGAGAGAGACAGAGCATGAATGGGGGAGGGTCAGAGAGAGAGAGACACAGAATATGAAACAGGCTCCAGGCTCTGAGCCATCAGCACAGAGCCTGGCACGGGGCTGGAACTCACGGACCGTGAGTTCATGACCTGAGCCAAAGTCAGACGCTCAACCGACTGAGCCACCCAGGCGCCCCAAGAGCTGCTTTTTAATACTGCTGAAACGTATCCCAGGGCGATTCCTTTCAGAATGGGGAGGTTACGGAGCGCCTGGGTGGCTCAGTTGGTTAAGTTTCCAACTTCAGCTCAGGCTGTGATCTCATGGTTGTGTGTTTAAGCCCTGCATTAGGCTCCACACTTGGAATTCTCTCCCTCTCTCAGCTCCTTCCCTGCTTGCACGCATGTGTATGTGTGTGTGCACTCTCTCCCTCCTCTCTCTCTCACAGTAAATAAAAAAAAAAAAAAAAGAATGGAGAGGTTAGAGTCAAGTCTGTGCAAGTACATTTTAGTTGATGAATACATATGTAAAAACGGAATGTTGTAGTGTTTAGGAAAAATTCTAAGCCTGAACCAAAATTGTTTTGAGATGTTTACCTGTACCTTCTAGCTTTGATTGAGACTAACTGTTGATAAAATGATAGTCTTCCGGACAACTGGGGTGATAGCGGCCTGAGGGCTGATAGCATTAGTTACCGCCTGAGAGACGGTCAGAGAACAGGGGCCTCATCACCTTGTCTTCTCTCCTCTCCCTCTTACCACTTCTGGAGAAACAGGACTGCCGGCACAGCTACCAACAAGCTGTGGTATGCCGCTCTGGCCCTGGTGACACTCGTCATGTACTCCATCGCCACCGGAGGCTTGATTTTGATGGCAGTGTTTTACACCCAGAAGGACGGCTGCCTGGAAAACAAAATTCTCCTGGGGCTGAACGGAGGCCTGTGTCTGCTTATTTCAGTGGTAGCCATCTCGCCTTGTGTTCAAAATCGTAAGCACAAGTTTTTTCCATCCCTCCTCATTTATATATTTTTTGTGTGTCTTTGACCAAACCCGGTGCTTTTGTTTGTTTTGTTTTGTTTTTAAATTCTGGCCACTCCATAATTTATCATGGATGGGTCAGCAGTAGGAAGGGTGGGATTGAAGTCTTCACTTGGGCTGAATGGGATAGTTGGCATGCTTCTTGTCAAGAAAGATCTCAAGGTAGTAAAGGCAATAAATAAGATAGCTATTACCATTATTATTTTTTTTAATGTTTGTTTATTTTTGAGAGAGACAGAGAGCGTGAGCAGGGGAGGGCAGAGAGAGAGGGAGGCACAGGATCCGAAGCAGGCTCCAGGCTCTGAGCTGTCAGCATAGAGCCCGATGTGGGGCTTGAACCCACAAACCGTGAGATCATGACCTGAGTTGAAGTCAGACGCCCAACCAACTGAGCCACCAGGCGCCCCAGCTATTAACCATTATTAATGAATGTACCACAAGGAGCGTTTAAATGGAAGATGCCCTGATTGTATATTAAGTTCTTCCCATAATCTCTGTGTAAAACTTGAATGAGAAGGCTGAGGAAGGAGTGCTTTCTGGGCTCATCTTTCACTCAAGGCCTGTGGACCAAAAATCAGGGACCATGTGGTCTAGGAGTCAAGAAGCAGGAAATTTGATCTGGCTGAGCCAGCAGCTGGCCCACGAGCTAACCTTCCTCAGATCCAAGTCCTTTCTCAGTAAAGCCAACAGAAATCTGTAAACCTGACGTGACCTAAGGTTGTTTCAAAGGCAAATGGAAGAGGGGTGCCTGGCTGGGTCAGTCAGTTGAGCATGTAACTCTTAATCTCCTGTTGATGAGTTCAAGCCCCATGTTGAGCATAGAGCTTACTTAAAAACGAACAAACAAACAATCCACAAAGGCAAAGGGAAGAAATAATGGGATTTTGGAAGTGCTTTAGAAAGTATAGACTCGAGTTGTTTTTATAAACAACTTCTGATGTCTTAAGCCAGACTGCCATCTTTGGTTATAGAAAGAAGTGTCCATGGCCTAATTTCCTTGTAGAAAACCAAATGACATTCAGGTTTCTAGATAGGAAAAGGGCAATGTGGCCAATAATTTATAGCTCTTCAAATCATTTCTAAAATGGTGATTTAATAAGTTAACTAGTATTGGTGTACCTGGATGGTTTAGTCCCTACTGGAAGAATGATCTCCAGGTCGTAAGTTCAAATCCCACATTGGGTATAGAGATAACTTAAATAAATAAACTTTAAGGAAAAAAAAAATGAACTAGCATTGGATAATTTAAAGGTTTTCTGGCACTGAAAATTTCAAGTACATTATTGAAATTGAGAGTACTAATCTCCCAGTCCCTTTAACTGATCAGTTAAGAATTCCCTAAAACATATTAGTGTTCAGATTAAAATACTGTTTGGGTTAAATCCTACCTTTTAAAATCGTTGTAATATTTTGAAATATTTGGTTTAATGTCATTAGTTGCTAAGGTGAGTCTTACTCTCGTGCCAAAGAGCAACATTATAAAAGAGTCTATAACTCTTAATAACTACAACTCAAAACACATTTAATCAGAGGGAAGACTGGATAAAATAAATTTTTTCATGTAGACAGGTGGTAGAAAATTTCACCAAAATTTGATAAATTCCTTTTATCATATCTTGGTTATTCTGAATGATAAAAACACTTAGTTTAGTTTAAATATTATAACATATTAAAGCCCTTCCTCAGTGAATGCCGAGCCCCAGTGCCTTCCTCTCTGACCTGAACTGCTATTCCCACAAGTTTTTTTGTCTGTTATCAGATTGAGTTTTTTTCCGCTATGATATCTCTATCATTTACCTCACTAAGCTATGTGGTCTCACAAATAATGATAGTGAATTTTCTTCTGAGATCTTAAGATTTAAGAGCTAGTGTTAATGAACCTCAGGAAGACTAGGCAGAGCGTTTAAGTACAGTTGTAGTTATTAAAATAACGTGATGGTAGGTAGAGAACTCGGCAGAACGTTGGAGTTAGGTTTGGCCTAATCAACCTTTTTAATGTTATTTGGAAGACATGTTATACCTCTTCTTTCCTTTAAAGATGGGGGTCTCAGTTTGAAGAATATCATTTAGGGGTGGGGAGCTTTTTTTTTTTTTTTTTTTTTGGCTTATTTATTGTTGAAATGTAAAATGCTGTGTTGAAATCTATCACTTTCACTTTCTAGGACAGCCACATTCCGGGCTACTGCAGTCGGGGCTCATAAGCTGCTATGTGACCTATCTCACTTTCTCAGCTCTTTCCAGCAAACCTGTAGAAGTAGGTAAGCCAGCTGGCCTCTTAGGGAGCAGGTGTTTGTGGTATTAATATTTTCATTGCGGAGGAAGGAATATGTCTTTACTGAGCTGTTGTTTAGAATGTCAAAGATGCAATAAATCGAAATAGAGAGATCTAGATTTTTCTCTAAATAAAGTCCTTAACGTGGGATGTGAAAATGAAAATTCCTTCTTCTGAGTCTTCCTGCTGTGTAGGAAAGACGGAAACAAAGATGGGCTGTTGAGTTTGCTTTTGGGCCTAATCTGTGTTTTCGAAGAACTTTTGTGTTTGCTTATTTTTTTTAATTGGTTATTAATTAATTTTCTTTAAGTGGTGGTCATCTCTCTGTCAGAGAGACTGGGAAGAACATGGGAATGGGAAGCAGGAGACAGGATTTGACTTGCCTCTATCATATGCTGGCTGTGTGACTTCGAATCGCTCATCTTCAATAATGTTTATTTTTAGAGACACAAAACATGTGTGAACTTTGGAGTCGGACTGCCTGGCTTTATAGCCTGGTTCTGCCCCTTCAGTAACTTGTAGAAAGTTATTTACCTCTCTCTGCCTAGATACCTTGTCTTTAAAATAAGGATTTTATTTTTAACAAGGTAATTAAATAAGATTCTTATTTTATAGGATTGTTTTTAAAGAATTCAGAGAGAGAGAGAGAGAGAGGAGAGAGGAGAGAGAGGAGAGAGTGTGTGTGTGTGTGTGTGTGTGTGTGTGTTCCTGGCATGTAATAGGTGCTCCATAAGGGTTAGCTGTTATTACAGAGTAGTTGAAATGATTACTGAAGAACTATAAGAGCCCTATTATATTAAATTGTTATAATAATGAGCACCTGAAATTTGCCAGTAAAAGACCAAAAGACCATTCCATCTTTTGATTTCTGAGCTCATTTTATTTCATCATGTTTCACTTTTGTGGTATATAAATGTGGATATAAATGTATACACACATATATACACATATATTATAAATGTGTGTGGGGGTACATTTTGTCTTGTATAAATAAGGTTAAATAAATATACTGTCTTTAGGAAATTGAAGTTGTTTTTTTTCTTTTTTAAATGTAGAAAAATGCAAAGGTAATTTTGAAAGTTTTATATACACATACTGTGTGAGTCTTGTCTTTATGGCTACTTTTGGTGCAAATGATACAGTTGTAGGTCTTATATTAATTATAGTCTATCCTGGGTTCAGTTTTTTTAATAGCTCTATCTTGACTCTACTTAAAAAAATTTTTTTTAATTTTTTTTTTATTTATTTTTGAGAGAGAGGGGAGGGGTGAGAGAGAAGGAGACGCAGAATCCAAAGGAGGCTCCAGGCTCTGAGCTGTCAGCACAGACACGGGGCTGGAATCCATGAACCATGAGATCATGAACTGGGCTGAAGTCGGCCTCCCAACTGACTGAGCCACCCAGCGCCCCTAAATCTAGTTTCTTTAAGACTTTCTTATATATGTATGTGTGTATTACACTTCAGCAGGGGAGGGGCAGAGAGAGGGAGAGAGAGAATCCCAAGCTGGTTTAATGTTTTCAGCGCAAAGCCCAGGGGGCTTTTCCCAGGAACTGTGAGATTGTGACCTGAGCCGAAATCAAGAATTGGATGCTCAGTCAACTGAGCCACCCAGGTGCCCCAACACTTTCTTTTATGACTATTAGTTTTTGGTTTTAATTTAATGAGGTTTTTGGTTGCAGAATTTTTCTTTTAAATGGCAAGTATCACTTAAAAACAGAAAAAAACTTATTTTTAATTTCAGGTGGTACTACTTAACTAGAAAAGTTAGTATTGTGGTCAATTAAAAACATTTTATTGGGGTGCCTGGGAAATTTTTTTTTGTTGGCCTAGAATAAAGATTCCTTAAACCACGCATACACAGTTATTTTTACTGTTTCAAATGTGGGTACCAGTAATAATTCTAGTCTGACTTCAAATAATTAGAATGTACATGTGTGTAAGATGATTTTTAGACTGTTAATTTATGTTTATGTTTCTTATTGGCAATCAGATCTAACTTGGATATTTAAAATTGAAGTTCTGGGGGTGCCTGGCTGGCTCAGTCAGTACAGCCTGCAATTCTCTATCTCAGGGCCATCAGTTCAAGTCCCATGTTGAGCGTAGAATTTACTTAAAGATAGATAGATAGATAGATAGATAGGAGATTCCATGTTAAGTAAAAAGTACCACTGATGGTAATATGATAGAAATCTTTATTATGATGTAGGCTTTCAAAATTTTAAGAAATCCTGAAAATCTCAGAACATTCCCAGATTAGACACTATTTTTTCCTCCATCTTTGCACAGGTAATTTTCTCTCTCCCATGGGTATCGGCAGCACTCATAGATTGTAATTTGAAACATTCAGAAAGCATGTACCTGAATATTGTCACATTTCTTTTTTTTAATGTTTTTATTTACTTTTGAGAGAGAGAGAACGAACACGAATGGGGGAGGAGAGAGAGAGGAGAGGGAGACACAGAATCTGAAGCAGGCTCCAGGCTCTGAGCTGTCAGCACAGAGCCTGACGTGGGGCTCGAACTCATGAACTGCGAGATGGTGACCTAAGCAGAAGTCGGATGCTTAATCGACTGAGGCACCCAGGCACCTCTCACATTTCTTTACGTTATGATTTAGTAACTATTAGCCAGTTACGCCTATTAAATACAGTGAACAAAATGATATGTTTATACCATCCCCTTGTAAGCAAGGTTTTTGTGCATAATAGTAACAAATGGAATTAATGCACACCGCAGTATTGTTGAGGAAAGACCTTTTCTTTAAATAAGCTATTCTGTTTATAAATAAACTGATTTTTTTAGCACCATAAATTTAGATACCTGATCAATAAAAAGAAACACGACATATATATAAATTTTTTTTACAAAAGTGTAAAGAATTTAAAGAATTGAACCGCTATGGGAGAACTTTCCTGGGAAAGTGGTTAACAAGCAAGCAAAGGATACTAGAGTCATGACCATCCTGTTACTGGCAATTAAGGGACTTCACATCTGGGTAGAGGCTGTTGGTCAGGTGGCTGTTGACCAGCTAGTCATGTCTGGTTGTTGACTAGCCTCACCACTCTTCCACAGAGGATAGACAACAGTGGAAACTCGCTAATGTCTGCATCCTACGTCTGTTCAGAGCCTGCTGAGTCAGCTGATAAATGGATCTAATGTTACTTTTTGCTACTGTTTGAATAGTACTGAGAAGAGCAAGACTCTTACTACATCATGGAACAGAAGAACCCTTTGACGCTGGAGCTGGAATCTGAGGGTCTTGTGCTAAGAGGGTGCTTAGGTGGGAGGGAGTGCTTTGACATAGCAACAATCTAGTCTAGTCTGAGTCAAGTTGGGCTGTGGACTAGAAGTCTCCAATGATAAGTCTTAACTCTTCTAAAGATACGCATATTTCCCAAAACGAATGCGTCTGTGAGTTACAAAAAGCTTTTCTGATTAACTGTGATTATTTTGTCTTTTCCTCGTAAGTTCTAGATGAGCATGGGAAGAATGTTACGATCTGTGTGCCAGAGTTCGGCCAAGACCTGTACAGAGACGAAAACTTGGTTACTGGACTAGGTACCACTCTCTTGTTCGTGTGCATCTTATATTCATGGTAAGTCTTAGGAGATAACTTGAGACCATCCTTGCAGACTTAAAAGTGCAGAGAAAAATTTAAGTAAGTTGCAGCAAGTATGAGATAGCAAAACAAATCCCATCTGAGGAAGAGGAAAAAGCTTGAAGTTGAAAGTTTGTATTACAGCCTGGAAGCACAGTGTTTGGACTTCACTTCCTTACTTGCATTTATATGCATAAATAAATTAGATAATAGTACACTGTAGCCATTCAGGAGACGGTTGGATATTAGTTGCTAAAGCATTATTGGAGGGCAAGGGAATACAGAGCAGGGAAGAGACAGTATGTGCCAGAATGTTTTGGCAGCTTTCTAATCCAAGGGAAGTATCATTTGTTCTGCTGCTGATGGAAAGAATACAGAGCAGTACTTACACAGTCATTTTGTGTTTGGCCCGAGAAAGACAGGAAACGTCCCTTTTCTTTTGCTAAAACCCACAGTGCTGTTAAAGCAGACTATAGTTCACATGCTAGTCGTGGGGTGTATTCCACCTTTATTTAGAATGTTTAAGGGTTTGCCCAAGGGAGAAAAGTAACAGGTAGAAATGCTTAGTTACTGATTCTGATAGGTATTTCGCTGATCACTAAGCTTCCTTTTGACAGTGACTTTTTCATGTTTAGGTTTTCCGCTTTGTTTATTACGTTTCAGTGTATAAAAATTTCAACTTGGCATAGGGGCATTATGATCTTCCCTTGGCTAATAGAAATAAAATGTCTTTCTGAGAACGTTGGCACGTTCTCTTACAGCTTCTAACACTCCCTACTTTTAGAAAGGGACCGACAGACGTTTTGAAGATGCAGGAACTGGGTCTTGAGTACTTGTTCAGTCACACATCAAGCCATGAAATGCTTGCTTGTGTTGCAGGTGGTTGTTCCAGGGACAGTTGTGTGATACTGGTTCTTATCCTGCCCCTGACATAGTGACAGATTCTCCTTCTTGCAGCAGAAAGAACCACGGTCACCATTTCGACCTTTCATTCTTATTAATTCCATAGTTGTTCACTGAGTACCTACTACGTCCAAAGTAGTGGATGGGATTCAGGCTCAAGTTCGTGAATGTTTTCAGGAAAACCATAAAGCCAGCCAAAGGCTGACTGCCAATTCTCAGCTCTCCTTTTTCTGAGTAAGCTTTTCCTTCCTGAGTCTGTCATTATTGAGCTTTGGGGGAAATGGCAGTAGCGTGACTAATTTCATCATTTATCACTCAGTTTTTTCTGTATTAGTATGTAAAAAAATATTGGCAAATTATGTGGGAGGAAGTAGATTACTAAAATGTAATGATAGACGGTTCCATTATCAAAAATAGAATATAGTTGGGGTGTCTGGGTGGCTCAGTAGGTTAAGCGTCTGGCTTAGGCTCAAGTACTGATCTCGCGGTCCACGGGTTTGAGCCCCATGTTGGGCTCTGTGCTGATAGTTCGGAGCCTGGAGCTTGCTTCGGATTCTGTGTTTCCCTCTCCCACCCCAGCCTGCCCCCCGCCTTGTCCCCCCTTGCAGTCTGTCTCTTTCTCTCTTTCAAAAATAAAAAACATTAAAAATTTTTTTGAATACAAATGAAATATGGTTATGTTTACTTATAGAAAAAAATCACCAAACCTATAATAGCGGTGGTATTAGAGATAACTTATTTTGTTGTTGGTTTTGTTTTATAGGGAGGTAGCATTTCTTTTGTTTTTGTATTATTTAAAAAAACCTAGACAGATATTTGACAGAATAAAACTCTGTGTTTGTGTGGGTTGCTGAATGCCTCATCACACATGAAAAAGGGTGTCTGCTGCTTAGATGAAACAGGGCCTAGATTTGCTATAAATCTGTCAGTGGAAAGATGGCAGCAATTCTACTTAGTGTGCTGATAGAACTGCCACATGGTGTTGTTTTGCAGCATGGACTTTTCACCGTGTCAGATTTTCATTGCCACCCTTGCGTGAGAGGTGATAAATAAAACCTCACCCCTTTTGGTTGATATTCCCAAAAGATAACAATTTTCAAAGCTGACCACTGCTGCTTAAAATCTGTCTGAATGCTGGTAACAAATACTCTGAATGCTAGTAACGAGACCTGATTTGGGGTGGAGGTGGGGGGCGTTAACAGCATCTCCATGAGCGGAGTGCAGAGTGACCAGGAGTGTTTGTGGGATGCAGGGCACGAACACACTCCCTGTGATGGGCAGCTACTTCTCCCAGGACTCAGTGAAGCACCCCTCCGGAGGCTGGCGATTAGTGTTCGCTGTGAGGATCCGTGCAGCTCCAGGAGGAGTCAGCTTTGAGAACTCTCTAGCCAAGTGTCTTGGGCTCCCAGGGAAGTGAGATCAGGCCCAGTAGAGCCTCAAGTCAGGGAATGCTGCTGGGAAGGGGAGGCAGCCCAGTTTACGTTTTCGGATCTTGACTTTCTTTCTAGAGATTATGTCTCTTCCCAGACTCAGAGGAATGAGAGATTGGAAAATGTTACAAACGAGGCTCCATTGCTTGCGTGGAAACTGTCATTTAAACATGATTGCAGAAAGGGCGCCTGGGTGGCTCAGTCCATTAAGCATACAACTCTTGATTTCAGCTCAGGTCGTGATCTCACGGTTCATGGGATTGAGCCCCACAACGGGCTCTGTGCTGAAGGTGTAGATTCTCTTCCTCTCTCTTGTCTCTTGCTGCGCGTGTGCTCTCCTCTCAAAAAAAAAGAAAAAGAAAAAGAAAAAGAAAAAAGATGATTGCAGGAATATCTAGAATCCGCCCCCCCCCCGCCTTTTAAGGAATATTTAGAATTCTTGATAGACATTGTAGGAAAACTGAAGACTGTGTAGTTTGAATGTTACAAGGAGAAGAAGTCACACATTTTCTTTTCTTTTTTTTATTATGCTTTGAAATGTCTTTTTAAATTTTAATTCCAGTATAGTTAACATACAATGTTATATTAGTTTCAGGTGTACAATAGAGTGGTTGAACAATTCTATATACTCAGTGCTCATCGTGATAAGTGTTTTTTTTTATTTAATTTTTAAAAAAAAATTATATCCAAGTTAGCATATAGTGCAACAATGATTTCAGGAGTAGATTCCTTGATGCCCCTTACCCATTTAGCCCATCCCCCTCCCACAACCGCTCCAGTAACCCTCTGTTTGTTCTCCATAATTAAGAGTCTCTTATGTTTTGTCCACCTCCCTGTTTTTATAATATTTTTGCTTTCCTTCCCTTGTGTTCATCTGTTTTGTCTCTTAAAGTCCTCATATGAGTGAAGTTACATGATATTTGTCTTTCTCTGCCTCACTAATTTTGCTTAGCATAATACCCTCTAGTTTCATCCATGTAGTTGCAAATGGCAAGAAGAAATCACACAGTTTCACTGAAAGTCACATGATTGCTTGGGATTGGGGTTAACTTTTTTGTAAGGTCCTGGAAGGCTTACTGCACTATCTCTTTCCCTATCTGGAGCCAGCCAGCTCCACTGTCCCTCCAACACACAGACATACATGCTTCTTTAGGGAGCTCTCATGACTCACTATGAGTATGTTTTATCTTTGCTGTTTTAGCTTGAAAGAAGGCTCAACCTAAACCTACTCCCTAGCTTTCCAACTGAAGTCAATTTTCCTCCAGATGCCCCTTCTACTGTACCCAGGCATCATTGCTGTGAAGAAGTGTCACAGCTTGGACCCCATGTAGGAGTTTCCCCAATGGCTCTTTCTATAGATCCACCCTTCTCCCCCCTTAGGCCTGGATCTTTGCTGTAATGGGCCCCACCCTCCACTAACTATTCCTTAATCCCCTTCTTGGTCTCTAGATTTTTTAAAAATGTTTTATTTATTATTTTGGAGAGAGAGGGAGTGTGAGCAGGGGAGGGGCAGAGAGAGGAAGGCAAACAGAGAGTCCCAAACAGGTTCCACACTGTCGGCACAGAGCCCAGTGTGGGGCTTGAACTCACAAACTGTGAGATCATGACCTGAGCAGCAATCAAGAGTTGGACACTTAACCAGCTGAGCCACCTAGGCATCGCTAGGTGATTGAAATTACTATTTTGTTGGCTTCAAGTTGAGACTGTGCAGTCTGGCAGGATCCTGGGGGCAATCAGCTTCAATTCCCTTGTACATAAAAAGGAAACTGAGGGACATAGAGCCTATTTCTGTGATTCTCTACCCCCGATCTCAGGAAACTTCTCCTTGAGTCCCCTTTGCTAGAGTACTTGGAGAGGCATGTTCATAATCACTTTTGCCCCTGGAATTGCTTGGAGTCAGGTGCTTCTCTGAGGTACAAGGATAAGGTGTATGATTTGTCTCATTTTGTTATCGGGAGGTATTTGTGCTGTAAAATGGTCCTGGCTATTTCAGTGTCAACTATGCCTATGAGAAAAAAAATTTATTTAAATGTTAAGAAATTTGAATAGAAAATTAGAAAAACTACGGATCTTTATTAAATGTCAAACAACTTGCTAGTTCAAAATGAACCTTTCGTGGCAATGGAGTAGACTATGTAGAAGTAAGAATAAGGTTGGTAAGAGAATTGAAGAGAAGATTGGCTTAAACTGAGAAGAATTGGCAAATCAAGGTGTCTATTCTTTTGGTGTGTTTTGTGTCTGCCACTTTTATTTAAGAAAGGCGGATCTATTAAAAAAAAAAAAAAGAGGAGCGGTGTACAGCCTTTACTTTGGGAATCCTGCCACTTCCTCACCTATCAGAAATCTTCCTGGCTCAGGGCACCTGGCTGGCTCAGTCAGAAGAGTATGCGACTCCTGATCTAAGGGTTAAGAGTTCCAGCCCAAGGTTGGATGTAGAGATTAGTGAAAAATAAAGAAACTTAAAAAAAATTTTTCCTGGTTCTGCATCGGGGGCATGTTAAGGCATCCCCCTCCCCCCACCTCCACCCCCGCCCGGTTCACATGGGATGGTGGTCTCCTTTGGGAGCTGTGAATCACCACTTATACTGTGTACCGGGAACATATTTGAACTTCCTCCCTTTAAGGGTGGGAATAGTCATGGGATCCCTCAAGGGCCCTGTAAGTTTGTCAGGGAGCAGAATCTATGGTCTCCAACAGGAAAGTCTGGACATGTTCTGTAGAGATTTTCTTTGATCTGGGGGAGTTTGGCCAGTTCCAAAAGCAGCTGAAGCAGGTGCGGAGGGCCACCTGCATTTTGAATCATTCTGCCGATATGGAAGAGGCCCTGGGCATGGCAGTGGGAGGGGGTGGGTGGCTGGAGGGGAGGTGTTTTTTTTTGGTTGTCACAATAACTGCCAGACAGTGCTGGCTTTTTGTGAGTGAAGACTAGAGACAGTGAATAGGCTATGACTTATCTGTATGGTGATACACTGTCCCAACCAAATGTTGTCAGTCTCCTTCCACCCCCCGACAGGAAGCACTGGGTGAAAGTTGCTCGTACCTTAGCCCTGGAAAGGAGGAGGTTATGCATAATCCAGGGGCTGCTGTTTAGCAACTCGTCTTGTGCTCACCAAACAGATGGCTCTGAGTAATAGAATGCAGACAATAAGAATTTCCTAGGCTTTTAAGGAGTTTGTAAAACAACGTTTCTAAGGTAATTCCAAGAAGAATATTTTGTGGGTAAAGGCCATGACTGAATTATAATAATATTTTATAGTAGCATCTACTTAGAGAAGTTCTGTGTCATTAATGATGAACTGAATGCAGGTATTTTTAGAAGAACAAAAGCTTAGTTTATTGCTCTCTGACGATGGAAGTAAAGTAACAGAGGTGCCAGAATCAAAACCTAACTTTTCCTCCACAGAAATGATATATTAAATCATAATTTACATGCACAAAATACAGCATGCTCTTACATGCAGGAGCAAGGTGTGTGTGTTTCTTGGGTGCACAACCATCAGGAAGTATCTCTACAATTCCTCTGATTAGGCTCGAGGTTAGGAAGTGGGAATGGAGTGGGCCTCCATTACCATCCATCTGTTCAGAGCAGAAACCAAAGTGATGCTATTGGACTTGAGTGGCTCACAAAAGGAGTGCGCTTGGATCTCAGAAGACTTTTTTATGAGGAAGTCTTTTTATTGTTTATTTGCATCTCATTGATCTTTTCTCTCCTTGAGAAAGAGGATGAGAATGAACAGAGAAAAGCAGTGTTGCCTCTTGGGGTTTATTTAGTTGAAATGAACCTGCTAATTCCTGCTTCTCCAGTGGCCACACTCCCTACCCGCCTCCAGGCTGGCACATAGGATATGTCCGTGCGTGTGTGGTTTCGTGCAAGGGGCTAGGGATTGTTGTCTTTTTCACTAAATTCCCCGGGGCTTAGAACAGCACCTGACACATGGCAGGCCCTCAGTAGATATTTGCTAAAGGAATTTATAGAGTTAGCTGGAAACTTAAGTATTTATACATTTCTGTTTGCTTAAAGTATTTCCTTTTCTTCGCCCCAGAAGATATACCTTTATTACCCTTGTAAGCCAGATTTTATAATATTTTACCTATCTGGGTGTAGGGAGAGTGGTAGGAAGAATTTTTTTTTTTTTTTTTAAATCACACTCACAGCTACTCTATTGAATTTGCAAACAGAAAACCTTGTTCTGCCAAAGGTTGATTATCACAGTAAGTAACTGTGACCTTTGCTTTTCACGCCCTTGCTTTTTTTACTGCTGTCTCTGGGTTCTTTTGTTGATTTCGATCCCTTCTAAGTGAGAGTAGTCAAAGAGAGGGGAAAGATAAAAGGGAAATCAGAAAATTATTTTGGGCAGCTTGAGAGAGAAGTGAAAACCAAGATAATAGGACCAAAAGATTTATTTCTTCATCTGCAGACGTCTCTTTGCTTAAAATGATCTAATGCAATCCGTGTAAAAAGACATGAACTATAAAAACGATGCATCCATTTTGGAATAAAGTGGGGTACTGAAAGATGAAATAGACTTAAGCAGCCCCAACAAGAGGGTGCAGGGAGGCGGCTCTGCCCTTCCTTTGATGTGATATAACATGTGTTTGTTTCTTAGCTTGACGTCCACGACAAGGTCAAGTTCTGACGCTCTTCAAGGCCGATATGCAGCCCCTGAACTGGAAGTAAGTTCATTTCCTCCCCTTGTTCTGCTTCATCTCAGAAGACCTATTTTCCAGGAAGGCTCTTTACGTGTTTTTGCATCTTTATTGATTGGCATTCCACGATCCCATTTTCTCCTCGAGGAAGAATACCATATTTTTGTACAGAAAAAACAATGCCTTGTAGATACTATGGGGATTCAAATGTACCTTTGATTTTCCTCCAACGAAATTAGCCTCTGCTGGGCCTTGCTGCCCATCTCCACCAGAGGCCTGGGTAGCTTGGTCCATCTGCTCTCTGCTCTTTTCCTCTGTCATAATGGAATGTGTGTGAGTTTTGTTTTGTTTTGTTTTGTTTTGTTTTGTTTTAACTTCTAGTGCATTCCTCTGTTACATACCTGTCTTTGTCCTCCGTATATAGCATGACCATGAGGTTATATGTAATAGCTGTTTGAAGAAGGAGAAAAAGACGGAGAAGGGAAGGAACCAGCATCTGCTCCATGCCACACTGCTGAGCAGTGTCGGTGCATGAGCTTATTTAACTGTGTCCATTCCTTCACCACGTAAAGAATTGTGAACAGTAGGTGTCCAGAGAATCAGGGTGGTGAACAGATGCCTATCAGTCAGCAGAATGCCTGTTATTTCCTTATTTGTGCAAAAGTCTTTTGCTGGGGCCCTCTGGAACATCCACTAAGGTCAGGAAAGTTCTAATCGCATGGAGGCAGCCAGGAAAAGACTCAACCCTGAGCCCAGGAATGGAACAGGAGGTTCCAATGATGGCTGAGACTTACAGCACTTGCTATATGCCAGGCACTATTCTAAGCACTACATTTGTGATTTCATTTAATCCTCATAAAAACCCAGTAAGGGTTTGATCTCTGTTTTACAGAGGGGAAAAAGCAGAAGTTATTTAAACTTTTGATTGGCTGGCATGTAAACCGTGCGCTCTGGCTCCAAAGTCTGTGTTCCTGAATGCCGCTGCCCGAGAGCTTGGCTCCTGGCTCCTGGCCCTGCTGCCAGCCCTGCCTGACACGGGCCCCAGACAGTATCCTGATAGCTTTCCCCGGATGGAAGAGCCCTGGTGTCTCTCCAGATACGGGCACTCTTCTGTGCAGCTGGGTCTCTGGGGAGGGTCTTTCCTGCACCTAACCTGGAGATAGTGAACATTATGAAGGGTTGTCAGTCTGCCAGCAGCATTCAGCAGCTCTCTCTGTCACTTGAAAAAGGAGGAATCTGTGCTGAGTCTGAATAGGTTACTGCTTATTACACAGAAAAGAATGGTCTCTAGAAGGCAGGCGTTTGTTCTCACCACTGGCTGGGTGACCACCTGCTGCGGTTGTGCCGCTGTGGCTTCAATGTCCCGATTGTGTAGAGCGTAAGCTCAAAGAACAGCAAGTCTCTAAGTTAGCTTTAAGAGGATGTTTTCCTTCTCATTCTAAGGAAAGTGTCCCAGTGTTTCCTTCCTTCTGAACCGAAGAACGTGCAAAACGGAAGTTGGTTTGCTCTCCTTCTATCCCGTTTCACAGGATACACCTTTGAAAGAGAGAGTTGGTAGTTTCTTATGCTAAATGAAGCTTCAGAAGAACTAGGACCCCAGGGCACCATGTCTTGAGCCCACTGAATGATTAGACTGTGTAACTTGATCCAAGATTCTGTCAAGGCCAATCCCTTTATTAGAAGTTTCCCTGATGTAGTAGGGAAACGGGGCTTGGCCTTGAAGTATATAAAAGAGACAAAGGCTCAAGCACCTATGTCCTTATCCCTGGCTCTCTGTTCTTTCTAGTAAAAACATGGTCAGCCAGGAAGTGCCAAAGACCCAGCATTTCCCACCTTGTCTTGGTACATGTAATGTTTTTTACCCTGTTTACCAGAGTCCTTCTGCAATCATGTAGTAATTTTTCATAATCCAATTTTTTTTACTAGTTTCTTGTTTTGAGTAGGTCATGAACATGGTACCACGTTTAAAAGGTGCCAAGGAGTCTTCAAAGGAAAGCATGCCATCCATCCCGGTCCCTGGCTCCCCTGTCTCCATAGAGGCAGACAGTTGAGCAGCCTGATTTCATAGGAAATGGAGGTGGGCCTCCTGCTTCCAGACCTCATAGCCTTAACCATTTCTGATTCTGCCAGCTCCACCGTCTCCTACATTTCACATGCTACCTGTTGCCTTTTGTGAATTGCGGGCCTTGGATTTCCCATCCTGCATTTATATCCCAGCTCTGTGACTAAACTAGTTTTGTAACTTCAGGCCAGTTACTCACCCTGCCTGACCTCAGTTTCCTTACCTGCAAACGGGATAATAATCCTAGCAAGGAGAGCAAATCATCACCAGGAGTGAGCTCCATGAGAGTGAGAATCTGTCTCATTCACCTTGTGATTCAGGTTGAGTTTTCCAGAAGCAGCTGCCAAGGCAGAGTTGATGTGCAGTGTGTCTGTTAGTGATCAACACATGTGGAAGGAAGGAAGAGGAAGGAAGCAGAATTGGGCAGAGGGTGAAGTCGAAGGGCACCGGAGGCCGGACAAAGCCACTGTTGACTGTTTTGGTGCTCCAGAGCAGATAGGACCCATCAGAGCTGTACCCAAGGGTCAATGGCTGCGCCTTTACACCCCTGCCATGTGCAGTCATTTAATGTAGCAAAAAAGCTTGCTGTAGGGCAGAATAATGCTCTGTGGCTGAGCCAAAGCCTGGGAGCTGCCATCCAGAGGATGCTCACAGCATTCTAAGTAGCTGAGCAATCACGAAGTGAACACCTTTGAGGGGGTGTGCGTGGCTCAACCCATGTGTGTTGTGTTTCCTATCACCAGCACAAGAGCACTTGGGAGGAACAGATGCTTAATGAAATCCTTTGGAAGGGAAACAATGTGCGCAGTTCAGAGCCTGGGATACAGTTCCCACGGGAAGGCTTGGCACGTCACACAGACGGCCATTAGTACTTTACTGATGTGGAGGTAGAAAAGTGGGATGCAAGCCACCTGACTCTGTTGGGTTTATTCTTCCAGGTGGCTCGCTGTTGTTTTTGCTTTGGCCCCGATGGAGAGGGTGAGTAGAGAACTTCCCCTTCCTTTCAGCCTTGTGGTGCTGCGGACCTGTGGCACTAGGCTGTAGGTGTAGATATTTGGGATTCAAGCAAAATTACTTGAATGGTAAGAGGAGATTCTTCCTCCAAAGCTGGTTTACTGTTGATATACTTTCCATATTCTTCCTGGTTACTGGGTTTTATTTGTGTTCGTATTCTAGCAGGCAGGAATCAGTTTATGTTTTGGTTCACATGTAAGTTAAATTATACAGAGAGACTTAGAGAAGGAGGAAGTACATTTTTCAAAGGAATGAACATTTGGATCGGAGCATCCCAGGGGCTTGAGAACCCCTGGTGTGCTCCCTCACTGTCATCTGAGCTTATCATAAGTTCACGTTTGGAAGGGCTCTCTTCTGCTCTGTTCAAGTGAATGTGATGTTAGGTAACTCATCCTGTGGAGGACGGTTCTAGAGTTGGGGTGGGGGTTGTGCTTAGGGTGTAGATGTGGGTAAAGATGGCTTTCGACATCTTCCCTACTCAAGAGCACCTGGGATTGAAGTTAGTGAGTGTGGCTTTGCTGAAGTGGCAGGCGTGCATGTGTTCACTCTATGAGCTTGCACTCGCTCTGTCGTTCACAGACACTGAAGAGCAGCAGAACGTGAAGGAGGGACCACGGGTCATTTATGATGAGAAGAGAGGCACCGTCTATAGCTATTCCTATTTCCACTTCGTGTTCTTTTTGGCTTCCCTCTATGTGATGATGACGGTCACCAGCTGGTTCAAGTGAGTGTGACCCCTTGTCTTAGACCGTTTAGAAGGGATGATCTTTAGAAAACCAAGTGAAGTCTTATTCTTTAAGTGCTGAGGCCCACTGAGTCACAGACCTGATCTCCTACAGTTGGCTTAACTCTTCTCCAAGTCCTGCTGTGCTCACCTACACAGAAACAGTGCTGGGGTCTCAACAGTCTGTGGTTATGCTCTTAATTAACCCTTGGAATTGACGATGCTCCTTGCAGCTTTAAGAAAATAAAAGGTTGGGGCACTTGGCTGGCTCAGTCAGTGGAGCATGTAACTCTTGATCTCAGGGTTGTAAATGCAAGCCCCATGTTGGGTGTGGGGATTACTTAAGAAAAAACCTTAAAAAAAAAAGAAAGAGAAGGAAATGTTAACCGCATATGGGCGGTCTTGAGGAACACAGTAATAGTAATGGAGGAAGAACTTGGAATTCTATTTCTGTGTTTTTAAAAATTTTTAAGTGTTATTTTTGAGAGAAAGAGAGAGACAGAGCATGAGCAGGGGAAGGGCAGAGGGAGAGGGAGACACAGAATCTGAAGCAGGCTCCAGGCTCCGAGCTGTCAGCACAGAGCCTGATGCAGGGCTTGAACCCATGAACCATGGGATCATGACCTGAGCTGAAGTCGATGCTTAACTGACTGAGCCACCTAGGTGCCCCAGAACTTGGAATTCTTAAGCAGTCATCTGCTTTTTTTTTTTTTAAAGTTTTAATTTATTTAAGTCATCTCTACGCCCAACGTGAGGCTTGCACTTAAAACCCCAAGATCAAGAGTCGCGGCTCTTCTGACTGAGCCAGACAGGCACCTCAGCAGTCATCTGATTTTTTTTTTTTTTTTTAACATTTATTTATTTTTGAGAGACAGAGACAGAACATGAGCTAGGGAAGGGACAGAGAGAGGGGGAGTCACAGGGGGAGTCCGAAGCAGGCTTCATGCTCCAAGCTGTCAGCACAGAACCCGATGCGGGACTCAAAGTCATGAACCATGAGATCATGACCTGAGCCAAAGTCGGCCGCCTAACCAACTGAGCCACCCAGGTGCCTCAGTCATCTGCTTTTAAGGAAGAGAAAATACCTGTTTTTTCTACTTTGTATTTTGTCTTTTTAAATTTTACACTTTTATTAAAGTTTTAAACATCTTTTTTAAAAAGACTGACATAGAAGCATGGGAAGTGACAGTGTCCTCTCCCTGACCCCCCGCCATGCCCCACGACTACTGCTAACATGGTGCATACTCTTTGACTCCTTTTCCATGCATTTACAAGCCTGTGTCACCTTGAAATTTTTATTTATTTATTTGTTTGTTTGTTTATTTATTTATTTATTTATTATGTCTTTAAATGTTTGATAATTTTTAAGTGTTGAGAGGGAGAGAGCCCACGAGCTGGGGAAGGGGCAGAGAGAGAGGGAAAGAGAGAACCTCCAGCAGGCTCCACACTGTCCACGCAGAGCCCGACGTGGGGCTCGATCTCATAAATGTGACATCATGACCTAAGCCAAGATCGAGAGTCAAATGCTTAACTGGCTGAGCCACCCAGGTGCCTCAAGCCTGTGTCATTTTTTTAAATATAAGTATGATTATACATGTTTCCCCTTGAGGTTTTTTTGTTTCATTTTGTTTTTAAAGCTAATAGTACATGATGGGTCTGACTTTCCCTATCACTACATGGAAGTTCTTTTTAATTCTTTTTTAATCACTTTTCACTGATCCAAAGTTTTTGTTGGATAATAATTTGTTATAACTCAGAATAAACATGGGACAGACATTTAGGCTCATTGTGCTTTCTTTTATCCATTCTTTCAGCAACTGTGTGAGTGGCTCCCATGTGCCATGCTGTTACAAATGGCAGGGCTTATAATTGAATGGAGGACACAGACCATGATCCAAATCAAACACAGTGTGCCGGGTAGTGCTAATAACTATTAGGGAGAAAACTGAGGAAGAGAAATGAGGAGTAACAGGTGAAGTTTGGGGATGGTGGAGATAGCAGAATGCTTCACTGGGGAGATTTTTCCAGAACATCTTGAGGGAGATGAGAGGAGGAGCTTCTAATATGTCCCTAATGCTTCTAATGCTTTGATAATCCCTAGAAAGGTTTGGTGTGGAAAGCTTAAAGGAGAGAGCTTTAATCAATAAGGCAGAAAGGAACAGATGTTGAGAATGTGGGAAAAATTGGAAGCTCTTATACTCCTGGTAGGATTGTAAAAATGGTGCTGCCACTTTGGAAAACAATTTGGCAGTTCTTCGAGAACTTCATAGAGTTAGGACACAATCTGACAGTTCTAATCCTAAGTATCTACCCAATAGGGAAAAAAAAGTACATCCACACAAAAACTTTGACCTACGTGTTTATAGCAGCCTCATTTATACTAGGGAAAAGGAGAAACCACCCAAATGCCTATTGGCCGATGAATGGATGAACCAAATGTGCCATATGCGTGCAGTGGAATATTACTCAGCCATAAAAAGGAATACATGGTTAAACCTTGAAAACAGTGTGCTTGGTGAAAACCAAGAGGCCACATGATTCCATCTCTGTGAAATGTCCCGAGTAGGCAGATTCATAGAGATAGAAAGTAGGTGGAGAAATGGTGTAAGTTGTATCTGAATTGAGCTGTTAGGAAAACAAAACAAAAAAACAGAAAGGCTGGAGGGGATGGAATCGGGGAGACACCTGCTGGAAGATACCCCCCCCCCCTCCCCACCTCGTTCTGTTCCTGCTCTGACCACAGCTGGGTCTTGTTTCCACAGCTATGAAAGTGCCAACATCGAAACGTTCTTCAGCGGAAGCTGGTCCATCTTCTGGGTCAAGATGGCCTCCTGCTGGATGTGTGTCCTGTTATACCTGGGGACCCTGGTTGCTCCCCTCTGTTGCCCCTCTCGGCAGTTCTCCGTGTGAGGGGCATCTGACCAGGCCCGCAGGCTGGAAGTGACATCCTTTGAACAAGGGTCTGAGTAGTGACTGGTGCTTTGTGAAAAGCTAGCATCTTCAGGCTGGTTGAAGTGGGTCTGAAAAGGCCTTCAGAAAAAAAAATCACCTGATTAGCTTTTTAATTCTGAAAATCAAAAAGAAATTACCAGTTTATCCCAAAAGAACTGAGATTTTCAGCCAGGCTGATCCCGAGTGATCATGTATTTTGTGTGTGTCATAACCCTAAAAACTGGAATAGGCTAGTATTTTGCTTCTGTATGTTTTTACGAAAATAGGGTTTGGGGCACGACATCTTATCACAGGGATACAACTTCCTTTGTGTGGCCTGTCATTCTTATCCTTGGAATAGAAAAACATGCCAAAATCTTGAGCCTCCCCCTGATAGAATGCAGACCCCTCTCACACCTCAGCTCGGAGTCTCGTCCCCAGTGGGCTCTGCAGACAGAACTCAGCCTGCAGGCCCCTTGCTCACAGCTACTTGGTATTTATAGGGTCCAAGAGGAAGCACCTGCTTGCAACTCCACCCTTGTGCTGTTTCCTCCTGGCCCCCCAGTGTTTCCCTTTGAAACTGTGATGCTGGGAATCACAGCTTCACTCTCTGCCCTTGCCCTTCCCAGAGGTCCCCTCTTCTTTCTGGGCTGAGTATCTTTGCTTAATAATGTGAAAAAGCACAATTTTGCCATCACTACCGTGTGGTCCCCACTGTATTCTTACTACCTGATCTGAGTTACTACAATAATTATGACTCCCATTTGTGGTGTTTTTCACATGATTATAGAACAGTATTCGGGTTGTTTCTTCGCTTGAACAATGGAGGGCTATAGTTCTTATAGTTCTCACATGTTTGTACTTATTAATAGTAATAATATTCTAGGACCTTACCTGAAAAGTTGCTTCTTGACTGAAGCCTGCTGTACCCCTCTTTCATTTATGACAGTCAACCAGTTTCTCTTCCACCTTGAGGCCTTTGAAATTCTAATAGCAAAAGGGCTTTTGTTTCCAGGATCTGTGATGTGACCATGGCATTAATATCCACTGTGGTTTTTTAGAGTAGATTTGCTGAGGTAAGGATCCCAGGCAGCCCCTCCAACTGGGCTGACCAGATAAAAGCCTATTATACAAGTTGTAGAAATGGCCAAATATACCTAGAAGAAATGGTGAAGGGTGGGGCGTGGGGAGGGGTATTTAATTAAGCCATAAACAACGTCCATGGAGAGTTCCAAAAATACATGCTTGGAACACTCCTAGGAGATGTGACTTTACGCAGCTGCCCAAGAAGATTTCCATGTTCAGTGTTGCTCTCCTCAGTCACGGAAGAGTTTTCTCAGTGGAAAGGCCGTTAGAGACCCCAGTGGAGACACGGTGGGGGTGCTTCTGTTAGTGTCTCACACAGGGTGGAAAGAGTCCTCTCGAGCTCCCTGGCCATGGAGGGTCTGAAAATGGAGAGACTTGGCCTGTTTTGTGTGCCCTACTGTACGAGTTGGGCAGAATTGGGTCCCAGTGTGCCAAAGTGCTGGTGTGGGGAATTAGCCAAATTCTTCATTTCTACTCCTTTGCCCTCCTCCCAGGAAAATCAGAGGGGAAACAAATTCAGTGGATGAATTCCTGTAGACTCTTGCCTTGTTTATAATGTTTAAGGTTCCATTTATAAAGGCACTCGTGTGTGTGTGAGGGCCTTGTTTTGTCAACTTCATCCATTTGATTTTTTTAGGCCAGAGGCTCTTGGAGCTTGGCAGTTGACAGGTCCTCTGGAGTCACAAAATGGATAGCCGCTGTGTGCAGCCCCTATTAAGCCGGTGGGACTGGGACCTCTGTGGGTCGGGGACAGATCGAGGGAGCGGGCTGTGGGTATGTGTGACAGCCCCCCGGGAGAAGCTGCCACAGTGCGGTAGTGCCACGGGGCTCTGGGTAAGCTGAGGTTGGCTTTGGGAACTCAAGAGCTGGGATGCCAGTTTCAATGTGGGTTTCTTCCTGGTAGGGTCTAGCTGGCTTGAGCAGCCAGCTGTGTGACTTTAGAACTGGTCCTCGGCAGCTCACAGTCCCTCTGACAAGGCTGCTGTTACTTGGCTGTCCTTCGTTGGCCGACTTCGCCTGCAGGAAGAAGCTCAGGGAAACACAAAGGAAAAGGACATCCACTCAGAGCTTCCTTCTTTAGCTGGCCCAGCCAATCCCATGGTTGCCAGCTGCTTAAAACTTGGTTTGTGGCCCAAAGTTCTTGAAGTTTAGTCTGACGCGAGAGGAACGGTTGCAGCCACTGATTTTTATGCTCAGCTGGGTATTTAAGCAAGTTTATCTGAATGGTGTGCGCTATGTGGATATACTCTAAGGATTGAGGGCATACAAATAAGTTGACTTTAATGATTATAATTGTAATAAACAATACTCAGGTGATGAGTCAACGTTTGTGGGTTTAAAGAACCTACATTTTTATGCTACCGTGATTTAAGAAACTGGAAAAATTGTGCCAATTGCTTTGAGTTGCTGTCATGGTGTTCATTTGAGAAATTCACTGATCTTTTATTAATATAATTTTGCTTCCTACAACTTTTTGTACGTGATTTAAAAAAGTACATTCCCTGTAGCTGCTGGTCAGACTCCTTTAGTGATGAAAGTGGAAGAAGTTTTTTTTTAAAAACTATGTGTATGTTTCCCCTGTGCTATTCCTTCCATGTGGAGATTTTTTCCCTTCTCGTTTTCATGAGTAAAAACACTAAATGGGGGAAGGGATTCCTCTGGGAATGTTGCTGTGTACCTAGATGTGTCACCTCACTGAAGGCCAGAGATGTTTCTGTCCCAGGCTTTTGGCAACCCGACTTCATCCAGACTGGGTTGAGTTTTTTAATACTGGTTAGTTGGTTTTGCTTTTGTCCTCTTGGTTTCTTGGAAATGGCTTGAAAGAATTGTTCATCAGAGATACTTGGGGCTCTTTTGTGAATAGATGGACTGTGTGCATGTGAGCTGTTGGAGGGTGGGGTTACTAGAGATTTGGGGAACCGCCTCCCATTGCACCCCCACACCTCATTGTTTATTTCCAGTTCCTCAGAGGAGCCTTTGTTCTGGATGACCTTCATGCAGTGCTAATCCCACTTCCACCCCCATATTGTCCCCCTCTCTCTATTTAAGATTATGTACTTATTTAATTTTAGCCAGAAGTTTACCACCATTGGTGCTGGTGCTTCATGTTACCCTGCAAAGGGAATTCGAGAGCCTGTGTTTAAGCTGCCTTGGCTTTTTCCTCCTCTGACTGCCTTTCTAAATAGCATTTCGTTTTGGCATACATTTGTATTCTACTCCTCTTGGAAATGAAAGTGATTTGGGCTAAGGCCCTACATGTTCAGAGAGAACGCTGGGTCCTCCTTAAGGACAGTGCAGTAGCCAGTCTGCTCATAGAATTCTGCTCATATCCAGTTCTATCAGGATATTCTGATAGAACGAGTTCCCTCTGCTTTGTTCTTAAGGTGGCCACCATGTGTCCCACCATCTTTAGGATGCTTATAAAGCCTCAGACACTTTAATCTAGTGTTGCATTTCAGGCAGAGGTATGTTGGAACTGTTGGACCTACCTTACAGGACTAGAGAGCTGTTCACACAGATCTTTCAGACTAATGCTGGTCATTCTAAAGATCTTTCTCTTTTTAAAATTTTCTTCACCAGTAGATCATTCGCAGAGGCGTTCGTTTTGAAAGAAGGAAATATTTGGCTTTTACCAAAGAGGGTTTTTTGTTTGTTTGTTTTTAGGCAAAATTCCTTCAGAAAAAATTAATTGGGTAAGGATACATTAAAAATGCCTATGTCCAAATCTACTTCTGTAGGGGTTTGATCATATTTATGTGAGTAAAATGATGAAGCATTCTTTAAGGTAATCCTCTGGGTGAAGGATCCTGGGAAGTTCTCTCAGGTAAAGAAAGCTTGCAACAGATGTGTAATATATGTCTTGAGAGTTATTTATGAGAAATTTAAGAGGATTATTTTGCTTTCCTATATTAAAGATTTAAGTTCTTTTTTACTTTGCAAAAAAAATTCTACGAAAGTTTTATAATCATAACTTTGTTAATTTTTTAAACTTTTGTGAAATAATTAGCTGTAGCCAAATTATTGGTTATGTTTTGCTATATTAGAATTTGAAATGTATAATGTGTGGTAAATTTACTGTTTGAAATTTATAATAGTCTTGGATATGGTTATAGTTTTGGTAACTTTTTAAGAAGTTATTTTCTACCCTCTAGACACAAAGGCAACTGTGGGTTTGTATTTGTTTTTTGAATGCTAATTTTTCTATGAAGCATCTGAAGTTGACCAGTCTTTTCCTAGGTAGAAAACTCAAAACTTGTTAACTCTGTACTTTAATAAAACTTAAAATGGAGAACTATGTTGTTGTTTTGTGTGTGTGTGTGTGTGTGTGTGTGTGTGTGTGTGTTTGTAACTGAAGTCTTCTAGGTGGTGTTTTCCAAAGTGTTGAAGTGTTAATCAGCTTTCTCTCAAGCTTTGTAGAGTCTGTTCCATTTCTTGAGAACGAAAATAAACACAAAAACCCAAGTTTTTTGTTTCCTTCACCCCTGAAAACTTCTGTGGTCTTGCTTTCTTTTTCCCATTCTTGGGCTGGTGCTATACTTTCTTAAATATGAGAATTAGGGTAAGTCTTCTGATCTAGGATAGTGTTTCACTTATGTAAGTTTTTAAATTTTTTCCTTTTTTTTAAGTGTTTATTTTTGAGAGAGAGTATGGGTGGGGGGAGGGGCAGAGAGAGAAAGAGACAGAGGATCTGAAGCAGGCTCTGCGCTGACAGCAGAGAGCCCAATGTGGGGCTTGAACCCACCAAGTGTGGGATTGTGACCTGAGCCAAAGTTGGTTCTTCTAGTCTTTTAAAAAAAAAAATTTTTTTAATCTTTATTATTTTTGAGAGACAGAGTGTGAGCAGGGGAGGAGCGGAGAGAGAGGGAGACACAGAACCCAAAGCAGGCTCTAGGCCCTGAGCTGTCAGTACAGAGCCTGACATGGGGCTCAAACTCATGAACCTTGAGATCATGACCTGAGCCGAAGTCGGACTCTCAACCGACTGAGCCACCCAGACGCCCCTCTACTCCTTTTTTAAATGTGAGGTTAGTTTCCTGAGTTTTAAATTGTGCATATCACATAATATAAAATTGACCATCTTAACCATTCCAAAGTGTACAGTCAGTAGTGTTGAGGACATCTATACTGTTGTCCAGCAAATCTCCAGAACTCTTCTCATCCTGCAAAGTGAAGCTCTACACCCATGAAACGGCAATTTCCCACCAGCCGCTGGACAGCACGATTCTACTGTCTCTGTGAATTTGTCATTTGCTTCATTTCCTCCCCACATCTGCTTCTTCCCACATAGAAGCTGATACCGTTCAGTCTTCTGGCCCATTTGCACTTCGGGGTTCACTGCTTCGTGTTGCAAATGTCCGTGTGGTTTTGGTTGCGCTAATTCCTCTTTTTATGTGGGAATTCAGGAATATCCAAAATCTCTGCTTCTACTGTTGCCATTGTTTTTCTTTTCACTCGAATCGAACCCTTTGCAACAAGGCTTTACACACACCTTTTCCCTGAAACTGCTTTTTCGGGTCATTGGTAACCTCTGTGTGGCTGACTCCCATGTCCTTATCTTACGTGGCCTATCAGATGCACTTGACGGTATTAACTAAATTACCTTATTGAGATTTCACATGTCCAAATACTCATCTCCACGGTTTGAAAGGGATTGTCTATTATAGTTATCTTGTTCCTGTTGACATCGTACGTAAGATCAGAAGAGACAGATAACTTTTCTTAGCTCCCGGTCTCTGACTCACAGAATCACAGCCAAGGAACCATCTTCTGGATCATCCTCTCTTTTCCATAAGGCCTGATTTCTAGCCAACTAGTTGCTCTCATCCTGAGGTCCTGCCCATAATGATTTGGGAGTCGGTTTGGCTTTAGGTTGAATGGTTCTGTCTGTAGCTAAGCTGGTGGGCTTTTCTTCAGTTCTCTTAAAAACATTGTGTTCTCTGTGAATCTTAAAGGATTCACTAGGTCAGATAGAAACCATCTATGCCAATCTTTTTCCAGATAACCGTCCGCTACTTCGGATCTGCACGGTCAGAGTGCTGTTTGACAAATACCCTTAATCTTGCAGGCGCCCTTTTGTCTAGCCTTGAGGATCTGGAAATCACTCCCTTAAGTCTTTCTGAGGTCTTAGCAGAGAGGGCTTTTTGTCTTGACCCTGAGGCCACATTTTGCTTGTGGCATCTTAGAAATGATAAGTAACTAATAAATCAATGCTGTTGAAAGTATTTCATGAGGGGCGTCTGGGTGGCTCAGTAGGTTAAGCGGCCGACTTAGGCTCAGGTCACGATCTCGCGGTCCGTGAGTTCAAGCCCTGTGTCAGGCTCTGTGCTGACAGCTCAGAGCCTGGAGCCTGTTTCCGATTCGGTGTCTCCCTCTCTCTGACCCTCCCCTGTTCATGCTCTGTCTCTCCCCTGTTCATGCTCTGTCTCTCCCTGTCTCAAAAATAAATAAAACGTTAAAAAATTAAAAAAAAAATGAAGTATTTCATTGAATGTGTTCGGGTGTGTTAGTAAATGAAAAATAATTTGGAAAACTGTATTGCAGGGCAATCCACATCCTGGTGTGTGTGTGTGTGTGTGTGTGTGAACTGTTAGGAATTACTCTGCTTGTTACAACTGTAAGGAAGATTTTATTTGGGACTATTGCAGTTGGAGTTTTGCAATAGGGCGGAGATCAGGCAGTTTAAAAACAAGACGACAGGGACACCTGGGTAGTTCAGTTGGTTGAGGTTGAGCATTAGACTTTGGCACTGGTCATGATCTGACAGTTATGGGTTCAAGCCCCACATCCAGCTTTGGTGCTGACAACACAAATACTGGTTTGTGTTTACTGGTTGTAATAACAGTCCATTTTTTTGCGGTTATACCTCATTCCTACTCCCTTCTGTCTTTGTCTTCCATTTCGGTGCATGCTCCATAGAGCTCATTCTATCTGCTAGATTGGATGCTGCCCAATTTTAATCCAATTTTACTCAAACTCTTAATTTTTAAATATGTCTCAGTTTATCCTTTTAATATGCCTCACTCTGAACGCAACAAGGATAAGTGGGGATGTGTAACCAAGAGCAGAGGGAGAGGATAAGTGGATGGAGATTGTGAGAGGAGACATCAAGTGTAGGGGGATTCTTGTTCAACTGACATAACCAAGACTCTTACTAAAGCCAGGCAAAGGATTTATACATTGAAGGTGAGGAATGAAGAACATGAGTGGATATCAAGGGTGGGGGATTCTTTGCTATAGATGGGGCTGTGCAGGCCAGCAACGAGAGGATGGACACAGAAGGCCCAGACCTAGTCAAGAAGAGGGCCCAGAGGAGCCTGACTACAGCTTGTCGAGAAGAGAGGGTCTTTATCAGAACACACGCACAAGCATGCACATCCAGAAAATGTACCCACATGTTCATCTCTTGTCTTCATGGCAGCACCCCTCTGGAAATTTGGGCTTAGGACTGAAATTAGAGCTTTAGAGTGGCTGCCGTCTTGAACCAAAGAGGTGGGAAACTAAACGATGTTGTTAGGTGACTTAGGGAAGAAGCCAAATTACAGGAAAGCTACAGGATTGAAGCAGACATGCAGAGAATAGTTGTGAAAGAGAAAGGGGAGGCGGAGGGAGTGAGGGACAGGCTTCTGCATGTCCTATGGCATCCAGTCCCCCCAGCTCTAATCCATTCTGGAATTCCATTTTATTTATTTTTTCATTTTTTAAAAATGTTTATTTATTTTTGAGAGAGACAGAGACAGGATGCGAGTGGGTTAGGGCAGAGAGAGAGGAAGACTCAGAATCTGAAGCAGGCTCCAGGATCCGAGCTGTCAGCACAGAGCCTGACGTGGTCGAACTCACGAACCATGAGATCATGGCTGAGCTGAAGTCGGACACTCAACGGACTGAGCCACCCAGGCGCCCCTCTGGAATTCCATTTATTTATTTATTTATTTTTAATTTTTTTTTTTCAACGTTTATTTATTTTTGGGACAGAGAGAGACAGAGCATGAACGGGGGAGGGGCACAGAGAGAGGGAGACACAGAATCGGGAAACAGGCTCCAGGCTCTGAGCCATCAGCCCAGAGCCTGACGCGGGGCTCGAACTCCCGGACCGCGAGATCGTGACCTGGCTGAAGTCGGACGCTTTAACCGACTGCGCCACCCAGGCGCCCTGGAATTCCATTTTAAAACCATAATGGTAAATTCAGTTTACGGAGTTCTTGATGTTGTGCCTGGCATAATTCTCACAAAGATCCTATGGGCCTTAGTGTTCTAACCCTCATTTACACATGAGGAAAAAGGGCAAATTTTCTTAAGATTCTTACGAAATGCGTTTGTTTTTACAGAGGTGGCCAAATCTCCCCTCTCCCCACCCCTTTTTCCCTCTTTACTCTCTCTGCCTCCCACCCCCCTCACCCCTTTGGATCAGTTTTTCCATTTTTCGTGTATAGCTTTTTCTTGGTTTCTCTATTTGTATAACAATTATATTGGTGAGAAATTGCATTTGTGTGACCTACTGGACCTCAGGGTCTTAAACACCAGAGATTTTGGTTTAGCATCTCAGGGATGTCAGGCAAAAGGTTACTGTGAATTTCTGACTTTTCCTTTGTGGCCCTCAGGGGCTACTTTGCAAATCCATCTTCTGTACATTCCAGGCAAAAAACCAAGGTAGGGCTCAGGGCTCCCTGGTGAGGAGAACATTGCACATTTGAGGGCAGGAAATCTAAGGGTCTGGAATATTCCGTTATTGTCAGTAAATAAGAATACTTTCAAAGACTCTGATGACAAGCTAAGTTATGTCTAGTAATGAGTTTCACCTAGAAATAAGTTTTGTAATCATTATAATATGTAGTGTGTTTTTTCTGCTTTTTAGGGTAAGAAGGTGAGTAAAGAGACTGATTTTAGAATTATATCAATAATTCTTAAGAAGATATAGGTAATTAAGTTTGAAGTCAGTGTTTAAATGTTTAAGTTTTAATATATTAAAGTTATATGGTTAAACTTTTTACATTTAGTGTGTGTGTTCTTTTAAGGTTGTTTATTTTTGAAAGAGAGAGAAAAGGAGAACAAGCAGGGGAGAGGCAGGCGGGGGGTGGGGCGGGGGGGGTTGGTGGACAGAGGATTCGAAACAGGCTCTGTGCTAACAGCAGAAATCCCCAATGAGGGGCTCGAACTCAAACTGCAAGATCATGACCTGAGCCGAAGTTGAGTGCTTAACTAACTGAGCCTCCCAGGTGCCCCAATTTAGTGTGTTTTAAATATTTAGAAAGATTTAGTCTATAGGAATGTGAATCTACTTTTTTTTTTGAGTTTGAAGAAATTTGACAAGATCAAATTATTAGATTGTAATTTGAACTTTGTAAAATTTTAAAAGCTGATAAATATTGGGGTGTACTTTATCAAATTTATAGCCTAATTATCTAATTAGGCTTATAATTTATTAGTCAAAAACAAATGAAATTGGACAATTAAGTATTAACACAAAATTCATCAATTTGAAAATAAAATTACCTGAGTTTAAAGGCTTAGAAATTAAGTTTTAAAATACACTACTTAAATATATAAATGTAAGTTGAAACTCAACTTATTATTGCAGTGCATGAAAGCTCTCTTCAGACGTAAAAACTCCTGTTGACAGTGGGTGTATCAGTCAGCATAGGCTTAGTTATGCTGTGGTAAGGAGCAACTCCAGAAGTCTCAGTGATTCACAAGTGACCAAAATTCTGTTCTTACTCATGTTACTTGTCAACTGCGGGCCATCTGCTTAGTTCTCTTCACTCTGGGAGCCAGGTTGATATAACAGCTTCTATTGGGAATAGCTTCATTCTCTGATGAAGGGTGACAGAATGTGTCACACCAAAATAGGCCACTTTGGCATAAGGATTATTGTGAGCTGAAGGTAAGTGAGAAGAAACAGATAGAAGAAAAGCTCTGCTCTCTCCCTATTTACCTAAAAGCAGGGCATAAAATTACAAAGTTATCCCCCAACCTCTCTGTACCAGGAAGGAGAAATGTTAATCCCAGAAGTCAACAATGGAGGAGACACTGACTTAAATTTTAAACCTTACTCTGGTTTGCCGTGCTCTTTCTGGTTACCTGTCCGTAAATGACCTCCCCTCCACTTTTCTCTCTTTTGTCTTAGCTGAAGATGTTTATTTAAGCCTGAGTTGTAAGCCATTTCTGAGAGTTACTTATTTTATCCTGGGTATCTCTCATGTTTACATGGGGTATAGAATGATGGGTAGCAACCATGCCACTTGGGCATATTGATTATTTTGAGCTGTATGAACTTTAAAAACAGCAATGCAGGGAGAAATTTTTTCTCAAATCTCCTTGGTCTGTGTAAAGATAGATCCTCCAAAAGGAACTCAGTTATTATAAATCCCTCCCTGGGATTTTCATCAACCAGGGAGGATGACTTTCATCACAGGAGAGACTAGAAGTTGACACCACACCCAGATGAACCATCCCAAACTATCATACCTCCCATCCATTCTCCTAAGGGCCCATTCATCTTCCTAAAATCCTTTACTCTCCCTATGAGGCCTGCATCCCATCCCACTGCCTCATCCCTTTTTCCTATTGAGATTGTAGTTAAGCCTGAATTCTAAGCCATGTCAGGGAGTTACTCATTTTCTCCTGGATGTCTCCCATGTGTACATGAAATATACACATTAATAAACTTATGTTTGTTTTTGTCTTGCTAATCTAGCATTAATATAAGAATCTCAGCCAAGAACTCAAGGGTAAAGTGAAAATTATTTTCTCTTTCCTATGAGATGTCAATAAACTTCTGTTTGTTCTGTTTTTAAACCCTTGTTATAGGGTCCCCAGTCTAGAACTTAGAAGGGTAGAGGGAAATTATTTTTTTGCCCCTACACTGGTCTTTTGGAAGAAAGAGAGAAGATGGCAGAAACACATGGTGATTCCTAAATCTCCTGTTCAGAGGTGGTACACATTTTCTGTTACCATTAACATTGCTCAAACAAGTACTATGGCCACTCTTGAGGTCAGCAGGGAGGGGATATATAATCCTCCCACATGGAGGGCCACACAAGTCACATACCCAGGGCCGATGTAATGAGACAGGGAAGTAATATATCCCCCCAAGGGTGGGGGAGCAAATATTTAGAATAATCATATAATCTCTAATAGGAGAATAAGGAGATTTTACATTTCTTTAAATATTTATTTTGAGAGAGAAAGAGAGCATGGGGAGTTTGGGGTGGGGAGGAAGGGGAGAGAGACAGAGACAGAGACAGAGAATCCCAAGCAGGTTCCACACTCAGCACAGAGCCCAATGGAGAGCTTGATTCCATGACCATGAGACCATGACCTGAGCCAAAATCAAGAGTTGGATGCTAAACCAACTGAGCCACCCAGGTGCCCCAAGAATCAGGAAATTTCAAAAAATTTCTTAAATTTTCCTTTTTTTCTGTCACACATGTTGTCAATATGTCCTAATTTACAGAATTGATTGCTGCCGACTGTAGAATTATATGATTTAATTTTCTTATTTGGAATTTCTACAATGAATATGGCCAGATACTGTGGCCAGATTAAACACTTTAAAGTTTTTTAAAAAAAATTCTTAATGTTTATTTGTTATTTTTTAGAGAGAGAGAGAGATGAGAGAGAGAGAGAGAGAGAGAGAGAGAAAGAGGGAGAGAATGAACAGGGGAGTAGCAGACAGAGAGGGAGACACAGAATCCGAAGCAGGCTCCAGACTCTGAGCTGTCAGCACAGAGCCTGACGTGGGGCTCAAACTCATGAACTGCAAGATCATGACTTGAGCTGAAGTCGGACACTTAACCAACTGAGCCACCCAGGTGCCCCTTAAATTAAAGTTTTTAATTAAAAATTTATTTGGTAGCCAGATTAAAATTTATAAATTTTATTTGGGCAAAAAGGCAGTGGATAACATTGTTTTTAATAACAGTGGGTGGTATGTGTGCAACTCTTCTAAAAAGATAAATGTCACAACATTGAAGGAAAAAATGATTGTTGGCAAGCTTACATTTTAGGTATATCTCTATTCAACCTGTCAGCATAATAAGAACATGGCTACGAAATGGAATGTGTTTTTTAAATATATCAGTCAGTAAATGATGAATGTTAGTTAATTAGTGGGAGAGCATAGTCTCATGATGGCTTACAGACATCTTGTATTACAAGATACATTCTTTTGTGGTTATCTGGCTAATGTTATGAAATTCTGACTTTTGCCACCAGGGAAGATTATATTTCTCCTTGGCAGGAAGTTTCATATTTAGTACAGTTTGGATCTTACTGCATAACATCACAGCAAAACTTTTATGCTTAAGTGACTCTTCATTTGCTTCTGATTTTATAGTCAGTACTGATCTTACTGATGAACTAGCTTTTTATAATCCAAATTGGATCTCTGCTTAGTTGGTCATTTTTGTCCCAGTTCTACTTGATTGAGACTCAAATTTTCAGTTCTCCTCCCACCCCCACTATTTTGACTTCACATTGTATTTAACTGAATTTTCATAACAATGACGCTGAAGTGTTCTTTTCCTCTTTGTCCCATGGAGACAGAACCGAGACCACATTGACAGATGACCCTTAAACTCCTCCTCACTCAGTCTCTGAACTGCACAAATTTTAGACTAAATTTACAGAAGGTTCATGATTCAGCCTTGTGTGTCTGCTCAATAAATGCTGATAGAATCCATCTCTTAATCTTTTTTCCACTATTTCAAGTAATAACTTTATTTATGTATCTTTCTCTCACCACCCCACCCACTGCATGGCCTTTTCTTGACCCATGCAATGACATCTCTTGAATCACTTTGCTCTTCTCTGTCTTCAAAGCCCCTATCTTAGTTCACCTTGGCCATCCCAAGGTCACTGCAACAACTGCCCGCCTGCATGTTTCCCATCTTCGGATACTCCCAATCCATTACAAGCCACGCTGACCTTTCAAGAAGGTAACTCAAGTTACCTACATCATGCCTGTATAGGAAGCCCACTGCTTTCATCATATGCTTATGTTTTTCATGTCCCTTCAGATCTAGTCTCTGTCCCCTTTTCTAGTCTACCTCCCAGTACTCTCACCCCCGACATACCTCATGTCAACCTTTCTGTACTACTTTTGGTTTCCCCAAATGCTCTTCCTTGGCAATGAACCTACTGCTGCCTGGAACACTTTTCCTTCCCCTATTTCTAACAACCATGCTAATTTTCAAGATTCCCTTAAGGTACCCTGTTCTTTAGGAAGCATTCTTGACAGCCTTCTCCTCAGCCCCACCCTGATCTGATTTGGGTTTTAGACTATAATATTTTGTACAGTATTGTAATTTTCCACTTATGTGTGTGGTATGGCCCTCTCCAAGAGGGCAGAGATTGTAGTTTTACCAAGTACCTAGCATAATGTTGGGTTTGCAATTTCTATTTGTTAAATGAATGAAAGGGGGATTGGTCTGCATAAGGAAATCTGACTATACCACGTTGGTTAGTGATACTGAGATACTGGGAAGCACAGAGTCTAGCACCATAAAACTACTATCTCACTGTGCTATCAGGAATGGGGTAAACCCCTTTGGCTTGTCTGCCCCTCTACATTTTCTCTGGGAACTGGTCCTCGCCCCAGCCTTTCCTCCAAAGCGTTATAGGGGTGGGATGATTGCCACATTCATAAACAAGACTGCCCACAGCCACTCACCGCCTGCGTTAGGGGGTTGGGGACTTAGTGAATTATCTAGAATGGTTCTTGACCCAAGGTGGTCTGGTTTGTGTCCCTTCCCCTAGAATTTGTAATCAAGATGGGGTGTGGAGTGGGGAAGGAGAGTTGTCTCTCTACAGGTGGCCAATCTCCATTAAACACAGGCCATTCCCATAGTCACATTTTTTGTCATGTGGACCAGAGTACAGAGAATGAAGCCTGTTTTCAATTAGACAAGGAAAAGAAAGATTTTTAAGACAAAATGCAAGACAATGAGAGATCTGTGGTGGGTTTTCCAGACTCTGGTTCTAGTGTCTTCCTGTGGCTCAGATGCTTTCCTGACCTTGAGGTTCCACAAAACACTCTTGTAGCCTCCTTATATAAAAATTCCCTTTTTATTATTGGAATTAGTGTGAATAATTCACATTACTAAAACAACTAATATGTTACTTTATCTCAGAGCCCTCAATCTACTTGAAAAAGAAGTCTGGTATAAATAGATAAAGACCTCCTACGTGGGAACAAGCAACGCCTATCCAGAGCTTGCTACAGAGCAGGAGACTCAGCCCCGTTACTTGAAGGGAAGTACATTGGCCTTTGAAATCACTTTGCTCAACGTTTTTTCTTGACAGCAGTGCCACTTCTAAGTTTTGGATTGGGGGCTGGTGAAGTGGGGGGTAGATTGTCACTGCTATAAAGCTGAAGCTAACATCCAGCCCCTGCTGTGCTCCCACCGCAAGGAGCAAGGAGCTCCTGAATATACAACTGGGCACTAGGAACTGAGCAAATGGTATTCTCCACACATTTATTTATTATTTAAAAAAATTATTTAAGTTTATTTATTTATTTTGAGAGCTTGTTTGGAGGTTCTAGCAGGGGAGTGCAGCTACTCATATACCCTTGACTAAAGAGCGGTCCTCCTCTATCTGGGAAAGTCATCCTCTTCGACCAAGCACATAGCTTCTGGAGGGACACACATGGAGAGGTGAGGGAGGAAGGGGACGCCCATTAGCCAGCCAGATCAGCCGAATCAACCCTGGCGATCTTGAGAGAGATGTGAGTGAGAAGAGAGAATGGCAGAGAGAGAGGGAGAGAGGGAGAGAGAGAGGAAGAGAGAAAGAGAGAGAGAGAGAGAGAGAGAGAGAGAGAATCCCAAGCAGGCTCTACACTGTCAGCACAGAGCCTGACACGGGGCTCGAACTCATGCACCATGAGCTTGTGACCTGAGCCAAAACCAAGAGTCAGACACTGAACTGACTGAGCCACCCAGGCACTCCCATACCAATATATTTTTTTTAAGTTTTTTTAAATGTTTATTTTTGAGAGAGAGAGAGAGAGTGAGAGCCACATGAATGGGAAGGGGCAGAGGAGGGAGACAGGGGATCCAAAGCAGGCTTTGCACTGACAGTGGAAACCCGACATGGGTGTCTACTAACTGCAAGATCATGACCTGAGCCAAAGTCAGAAGCTTAACTGACTGAGCCAGCCAGGCACCCATCCCACACCATATTTTTTACAAAATAAGTGAAAAAAAGGTTTAGGGAACGTATTACTCTTCTATTGTGTTATAACAAATTACCACAAACTTGGTGGGTTAAAACACAAATTAATTAGTTCACGGTTCTGAAGGTCAGAAGTCTGGGTGGGCTTGGCTAAGTTCTATGCTCAGGGTATCACAAAGCTGTAAATTAGGATGTTGGCTAGACAGAGCTCTTATCTGCAGGCTCTAGGAAGAATCTTCTTTCAATTATTGGCAGAATCCAATTACTTGTGGCTGTATGTCTGAGGTCCTTGTTTCCTTGCTGGCTGCTAGCCAGGGGCCGACCCCCCCATTCCTTCTCACAAAGCCCTCCATCTTCAAAGCACCAAGGGCATGTGGATTCTTAGCACACTTGAATCTCTCTGACTTCCCCTTCTGTCTTTTAAAGGGTTCAGGGGCGCTGGGTGGTTCAGTCGGTTAAGCGGCGACTTCAGCTCAGGTCATGACCTCGCGGTCTGTGGGACCGAGCCCCACGTAGGGCTCTGTGCTGGCACCTCAGAGCCTGGAGCCTGCTTCCGATTCTGTGTCTCCCTCTCTCTCTGCCCCTCCCCTGCTTGCTCTGCATCTCTTTCTCAAATAATAACCATTAAAAAAAAATTAAAGGGCTTATGTGATTGAATCAGTCCATTGGGATAATCTCCTTGCTTTGAGGTCAGTTGTCTTGGACCTTTAATTACATGTGAAGAATTCTTTTACAAAAGTACCTAGATTTGTGTTCAGTTGATTGAATAACCAGTGGACAGGAATCTCAGAGAGGCCGTTTTTAGAGTTTGGTCTATCACAGAGGGATCATGTTTTATCCTATAAAGATATTTTGAGTAGAGGGGTGCCTCAGTGGCTCAGTTGTTTAAGCATCCGACTCTTGATTTCAGCTCAGGTCATAATCTCAGGTTCATGAGCTCTTTGCTGTCTGGAACCTGTTTAGGATTCTCTCTCTCTCTCTCTCTCTCTCAAAGTAAATAATTAAATATCTAAAAGAAAAAGACATTTTGAGTAGAATAAAATTTGCACCAGTTCTGGGTAATGTGTAATGATTATTTGGAGGGCAGAAAGAAGATGAACATTTCCTGACCACTTATATATTAGTGGTAAAAATAGATTCCAAAAATATACAGGCTTAGTTCTCATTTGCAAAAAAAAAATTCCAAGGCAAGTATTCTTGGTGGTGGTGGCTCTCCTCTATCTAGTGATTCAGAGACCCAGGGTTCTTTCATAATTGTAGCTTGCCTTTTCTTTTTTCTTTTTTTTTAAATTTTTTTTCAACGTTTTTTATTTATTTTTTGGGACAGAGAGAGACAGAGCATGAACGAGGGAGGGGCTGAGAGAGAGAGAGAGACACAGAATCGGAAACAGGCTCCAGGCTCTGAGCCATCAGCCCAGAGCCCGACACGGGGCTCGAACCCCCGGACTGCGAGATCGTGGACCTGGCTGAAGGCGGACGCTTAACGACTGCGCCAACCAGGCGCCCCTGTAGCTTGCCTTTTCACTAGGACTAATCACCTATATCCAATTGGTTCAAAATGGAAGAGAACATGGAGGAGGCACATCTGTTCCTGAAACCTTGGTCTAGCACAAGCACACAACACTTACACTCATTTCCTTGGTGAGCACTAGTCACAGAGTCATACCTAACTATCAGGAGTTTGGAAATATGGCCCAGGTGTGTAGCAGTGAAGCGGAGGAAATGAATTGGTGAACGGTGGCAGTCTCTGCTTCAACCTACTGCTGGCATTCTACATAATTGTCATTTAATCAACCCTGCAACCCTGAGTGACTATATTACTCCCACTTACAGAACTGGAAGCTGAGATCCAGAGAAGTCAAGTAATTTGCCCAGGGTCCCACAACTTTCATGTGGAAGACCTCAGTTTGTAATCTTTATTATTTTGAGAGATGAGAGCGAGACAGAGACAGAGCATGAGCAGGGGAGGGGCAGAGAGAGAGGGAGATAGAGTCTGAGGTAGGCTCCAGGCTCTGGAGCTGTCAGCACAGAGCCTGACATGGGGCTTGAACTCACAAACCATAAGATCATGACCTGAGCTGAGGTCGGATGCTTACCCGACTGAGCCACCCAGGTGCCCTGAAGACCTCAGTTTGGATCTCAATCCTGTTTGACTCCCAAATTCTTACTCTTTCCAGTTTGAAATATTGGCTCTCAGGTAGAGAGTTTGGAGACTGAACCCATGGCTCTGGATGGGTTGGTTGGGTTATAATTTCCTTATCATGGCTGGTTTTCTCCAAGTGAATCAGAATACCCAGGGCACTTGTTTAAAACAATTAGTTCCTGGGGCACTTGAGTCGCTCCGTTGATTACTCATCTGACTCTTGATTCTCTACTCAGGACATCATCTCAGGGTTTTTTTAGTTCAAGCCCCATGTCAGGCTCTGTGAGCACAGATTCTGCTTGGGATTTCTTTCTCTTTGTCCCTCCCTCCCTCTCTCACCTGGGTGCTCTATCTCTCCCTCAAAATAAATAAATAAACATTTAAAAAAAAATAATAAAATGGTCAGTTCCTAGCCCCACTTCACTAAAGCTTCATTCTGCCAGTCTGGGGGGCGTGGGCAGGAATATGCATCAGCAAGCTCCCTGGGTTATTCAGATATGTTGTAATGTTTGTAAAATGCCAGTGCAGCTGGCTCTTTCAGAATAGGAGAAATGATTAGGTGAATTCCCAGTGGAGGTCTGGAAAAGTGCCCCACTCTGGGAATTGGGGTTCGTGAAATTCTGGGGCTTCTCCAGAGTAGCTTCCCCTGCCCCACTCCAAGGAATGAGGTCACCAGGAAGGGAGTCCAGAGAATGGTAACAACGGGGCCAAATGAACACAGTTCTGTGCCTGCCCCGGTTGCCCTATTCTCTGCTCACAGCCCGTGCAGCTGGGCCCTCTAGCAGCCTCTTTCAGATCTCTGGAGAACTTGAACCCAAGTTTGCTGTTCACCCGTGGGATCTCATGAACTTAGTGATGGTTGCTGTCTAGGTCACTGTTGAGGCAAGTTTCCGCCCGTCTTCGCTGAGCGTGGGCCGCATGCACTGTGCAGACCCGTGAAGGAAGCAGAGGGCTGGCAGCCTAGTAGGGTAAACCTACCATTAATGTGAGCTAGCGTTTGCTCAGGACTTTTTTTACCTGTTGGCTTCTTGAATTCTCACAAGCAATCCTGAAGAATGGCATTGTTGGCCGTTTCCCAAAAACGGAGGCTCAAAGATGTGAAGTAATTTAATCAAAGTGATGTAACTAGTTAGTGGTGGTGGAATTGGTAGGAGTCCAGGTCAATATGATTCTAGAGTCGTGTTCTTAGTTACCCTGAGTGGTGGACTAAAAGGTGGCCTCCCTCAGATGTGTCCACATCCTAATCCCCAAAAACCCATGAGTGTCACCTTTGCAGATGTGATGAAGTTAGGGAACTGGAGATAAGAGCATCCTGGATTAATAAGGTGGGTGACAAGTTTCTTTATAGGAGACACCGTAGCAGAAAACAGACACAGAAAAGAAGGTGTTGTGCCCACTAGGCAGAGATTGGAGGGAAGCAGCTACAAGCCAAGGAATGCCAATAGTCATCAGAAGCTAGCAGAGGCAAGGGATGGACACAGAGGGACACAGAGGGAGTGCGACATCTTGATTTCAGACTTCTGGTTTCCAGAACCGTTAGAGAATAATTTCTGTGTTTTAAGACACCCAATTTGTGGTAATTTTTTCCAGCAACCACAGGGAACTAATACAATCTGTTTGTTGGGTTTTTTTGGTGGGGGGAGGGGGTAATTTATTTTTGAGAGACAGAGAGAGAAAGCGTGAGTGGACTAAGGGCAGAGAGAGGGAGGCACAGAATACAAATCAGGCTCTAGACTCTGAGCTGTCAGCACAGAGCCCAATGCAGTGCTCGAACTCACAGACCATGAAGTCATGACCAGAGCCGAAGTTAGACGCTCAACCACTGAGCCACCCAGGTGTCCCTAACCATTTATTTTAAGCAAAAACATCAGGGAGCATTCAGGGCTGATGGAATGGCGTGTGCTGACAGACTGGAAAAAAAAATCAGAGAAAGAGATTGCTGGAACTGGGGAGTCAGTGTGCCCATGTAATTATCGGTCAGCATCTGCCGCCTTCCTCTTGGTTGTGGCAACTAACGTCATCATCATCATCACCTTTGTCATTTCTAATATTGAGCACCCTAATATGTGCTAGGCACCAGGCACAGTGCGGACCAGCACACCTCAGTTAAACCTCCCACCAGTTCCCAGGTAGGTACCAGTATTAGGCTGTTTTACAAATGAGGTAAAAGGAGGCTCAGAGAGGTCCATATTCCCTCTGTGGTTGGATGGCGTTAAGTGGCAGAGCGAGAACTGGAACTCAGGTCTGTCTTACCTCCAAGTGTTGGATTAAGCCATTCCCTGCACCACTTTCCTTCTGAGTTATTTCTCTAGCGCGTGCTTAGGTTAGTCATTGCAGTTCAGGGCTCTACAACTTTAGATGGCCAGAGCAGGGATGTGGAATGAACAATGGTCTCCATGAGGCTGAGCCCTCCAGGCAGGTTGGCTCCGCAGAGGTGTGCTAATGAGTCAGATGCATGGGGCTGGATGCCAGCTGAGCTCTGGCTGCTTCCGGGCCACTGGAGGGGTGTATGACATCCTCTTGGAGGTAAGCCACCAGTTTCTGAGTTCTGCCACTGAGCTTCTGTCCACAGTGGGGGAGAGGGTCTGTGAGCGCTCCCTGTCACTCCCCACCTCAGCCACAGGACATGGAGATAGAGCACGCAAGTCCCATAGAAGGAAATGGGGACTATGGACTGAAGTTTCCTGTAAGGTTTGTGGTGACCTGGACCGACTCGGCCTGTCCCACCCTTTTTTCAGTTAGAGGAGGCATAGCAAGGCTGGATTTTCATTTGTTTTTTTTCCCAGAAAACTATCGATGTTACAGAACTTGAGGCCCAGGTAAAATATCCTCAGTTCAAGAGGCAATGGAAAGTGTCTGGCCCTGACTCTTGACAGGAAAGCCTGGTTTTAGGGTTTGTAAAGGAGATTGAATATAGCCTGCCTCTCCAAGGAGAGGAAAGACAAGACAGAATGCCAGCCGCGCCAGAGGTAAGGGGCCTGATTGTGCATTGCAGCAGCCAAGACGAGGCTTTCAGCCCCTGCCCCATACTCATCTACCACCCCCCAGCCTTCCTCAGCATGGCTTTCCCAGATGAGGCCAGATTGTTGATTTCTTTCACATTTGTTGGAATTGATGTCTTCTATCCATTTCAATGTTGAATTGACTTTGTGACCAATCTATTAAGCACCCCAATCAAGGATATCCTTCCTTTCTACAATTTTCATTGTTAGCAGAGGTGGGAATCCCCACCGAACATTTATCGTAGATCCTAGGAGAGTTCTAGATGGCCTTGCTTGCAGAGGGTAACTGCACTTGACCTCTATTTGTATTTTTTGTAATACCCTTACCTAGCCTTCCGAGATTCACCTGGTATCGAAATGAGCAAAACCGTATAATCTTTCATGCAGTAAGCAATACAGTCAGGAAATTTCATTTATTCAACAGAAGGTTGTTGAATAACCTACTATTTGTCAAATTCTAGGAATATTAAAGGGAACAAGTCCTGCCCTCAAGTTGCTCAGAGTTCATTTGGGGAAAGTATTATGTAGCTATTGAAAATCATGCTTTCAGGGAATCTGGGGAGCCCAGCGTGGAACTGTATACTGATGGCACTTAAGTACATACAAGATGGGAAGGACATTTTTCAAAATGTTAAAATGGATTATTTTTTGACTTCTAGAATTGCAGGATTATTTCCTTTCTACTTTTCAATGTTTTCTGAATTTGATGAAGTCAGTTGCATGATTTTGATAATCAGGGGGAAGAAAGATGCCATTAAAAAAGGATTGCACCTGATTAGCTGCAGCCCGCGCTCTCGGTTGCCAGCTGATACTCTGCCTTTGGCAAGAGACAAAATTCATAAGCCTGGAAACCCCTGCCAGGAAAAGTGCAATTAACCAGAACGAATCCTCCCTGGGGCCTGGGCCAGCCCTCACTGGAAGGAGGGAAGGTGCAGAGAAGTCCATCTGGAGAGGGGCTGCGTTGTCCCTGAGAAACAGTTCAAAACTGAACTGTGCCCACCTATGGATTCAGGGCCCTAATTTACAGATTAATTGCTGGCGCCGGACCGACGAAAGCCAGCTAAACGCCGCCCTAACTCTGGGGCCGTGTGCCCACCTTGAAGTGTGTGCAAATGTGTCTGGGCAAAAGCTCAGGCGGATCTGCATCCCCCTCTGAGCCACCGGGGAGAGCGGCACACTTTCCTCCAAACAACCATCAAGCCGCTTGACTGGGAGTCCAGGTTTCTGCCACAGTGCGTGTGAGACTCCAATTCCCTCCTGCTGTATTGTCTAGCACTTTCCCACCTGACCAGTAACATCTGTATCACCAGGGGGAAATGCAGAAGCTAGTCTGCAGTCTAACAAATCCCCAGGTGCACTAAGTTTGCATAACACTGCAGGGAGCAGGAGGAGAGGGGCCCGGCTGAGGAGATGGAGCCTCTGGGAAGCCTCGCCTTCAATCCTGTGGGCTAGAGGCAGCAGGGGCTCTGAGGCCAGGGCAGCCGGAGAGAGCAATGATGCACATCTTCTGCTATTCAGGGTAAAGGAGGCTGGACATAGCCTATTCCAGGGCAACCTTCTCTAGGAATGTGGGGGCTTAGTGGATAATCTCTCCCTGTCCTCACGGGGTCCTGGGGCTTGCTAGGAAGCAGAAGGTATTATTTTCATTTTCCAGATGGTTGTGTGGGGGTTGGGAGGAGGGGGGCTGGGATGTTGCCAGCCTGCTGAGAAAGCTCAGAGCCCTCTCTTCAGTTCAAGGGTGCCAGCTGGCTGTCGGGCCAGATATGAAGGCTGCGTTAGGCACACTATCATTTTGGATCTCCAGAGAGTTGACAGCAGGCTGCTGGATTTCTCTTCTCACAGCCGAGACACGGCATCCGGGCTGCTCGGAGGTACAGAGAGACCCGAGCCGCTTTCATTTCTGAGGGGTGGTAGTGGTTTCCAATATTGAAAAGGCAGAAATACACCAGATTAAAATGTTATAGTCTTTAATATTTTCATTAAAAATTAATGTGAAAGGGGCACCTGGATGGCTCAGTTGGTTTGAACGTCTGACTCTTGGTTTTGGCTCAGGCCGTGATCTCACGGGTTTGTGAGTTCGAGCCCTATGTTGGGTTCCGTGGTTGGCAGCATGGAGCCTGTTTGGGATTCTCTCTCTCCCTTTCTCTCTGCCCATCCCCTGCTTGTGCTGTCTCTAGCTCTCTCAAAATACATAAATACACTTAAAAAATGTGTAATAACACACACAATAGGAATATTGATAGGAATATTGATTTGCTAGGACTGTAAGTACCACAGATTTGGTGGCTTCAATAGCAGAAATTGTCTCATAGTTCTGGAAGCTGGAAGTCTATAATCAAGCTGTCTGCAGGGTTGGCTTCTTATGAGGTCTCTCGTCTTGGCTTGTAGATTTTCATCTGTTCCCATGTTTTTTTCTGTGTTCTGTGTCCAGTTGTCTTCTTATAAGGACACCAGTCATGTTGGATCAGGGCTCACGCTAATGACCTCATTTTAACTTAATTACTTCTTTATAAACCCTATCTCTAATCAAGTTATATTCTGAAGTCATAGGGGTTAGGAACTTCAACATTAGAATTTTGGGAGTGTTATGCCCAGAATTCGTGATTCCCAAAGACCACCAGGCAGCCAAGTCCGATGCAAAAGCAAAGAGCCTTTATTCGAGCTAGCTCGAGCTCAATCTCCTACCTGCACCCACGCAGCGGTGAGATGCCGGGGAGAGAGAGCGCGAGTTTCAAAAGCACAAAGGTTTTATTGGGGTCTAGGGACAGTTGGTGAGGTAATGGCTGTGGCCTCAGCCGATTGGCTGGGGAAGGGTCGGAGTCCTGTTACACAGGTCGCTGGGCGTGTTTTGATCGGAAGTTTGAATGGGTGAGCGGGAGGTTACTCAAGGGGTGGAGGCGTGGTCTGAGGTTTCACTCAAGGTGGAGGACACAGAACAAGATGGAGTTGGCCGGCGTAGGCCCGCCCTTTCAGGAGCACACAACTCAGCTCATAACAAACACATTTGGAAATAACATCAGAAGTAAAATGTAGATCACGAATGTAAGGCAGAGGCCCAGTGGCTCTCCTTCCTCTACCCTGTCCGGGTCCTGGACCCATAAGCCATTCAAGAGGGCAGGGGTAGGGGCTTGATTTTTCCGGTGTTTGTGTGTGTGGTGGTGGTCCTCCCTCCCCCTTAGGCAACTCTGGCTGCTTGCTGTCCTCTGAATCAGTCTCCACTATGGTCCTCAAGGGGTATCCCAGCAGATTTCCCCTTTGGTGGGAAAACTGGGGGACTTGGTTTTAGCCAATGCCTATGGCTGGGCACAGTCTCCTCAGAGGCCAGGATTCTGTTTTACCCATATGTGGGGCATATGCACAGGCATAAAGAAGGCCTCTGCAACATGGTATCTTTTGGCCTTGAAGATGTTCCTACAGTTCCAAATCCTACAATTAATTCAGTAATCACAAAGTGCAAGACTACCCAATACCTACCTGTGCTTGGGGACCTCCCCCTTCAAATGGCCAAATTTCAAGTCTTTCAAGTCCCCCTCCCGGAAGCCACCCATTACGAGTTAAATTGTGTCCCCTAGAAAAGATATATTGGAGTCCTAACCCCCAGTAATCAGAATGTGACCCTATTGGAAAAAAGGGTTTTTACAGAGGTCATCAAGTTAAAACAAGGTCATGAGACTGGGCCCTGATCCAATATGACTGGTGACCTGGTAAAAATAGGACGTTTGGACACAGATATGCAGAGAGGGACAGCGATGTGAAGAGAAACAGGGAGAAGATGGCCATCAAGAAGTTGAGGAGAGAGGCCTGGACAGATCCTTCCCTCTGGGCCCTCAGAACAAACTTTGATTCCAAGACGAATCTCTGGAACCGTGAGATAATAAATATCTGTGGTTTAAGCCACTCAGTTTACACAACTTTGTTACAGCAGCCCCAGCAAATTAACAGAATGCCTGTGGTAACGTCTGCCTCCCCGCCCCCCCCCCCCCTTTACAGTTTGCATAGCTCACTCTTCATTACACAGACTTGTCTTGGAGAGAACTTGCTCCTTCCCGATGGTGGTTGGTCTCATTCACGTATGTGAGAATCTTGGTTCTCTTCAATGATCATAAGCTGCCTGAGGACAAGGATCAAGGTTATGTTCCTTTTAGAAATTCAGCTGGCCCTTTGCCCAGTACTGGCTAGAAGATCAGTGAAACTATGTTGATCTGAAGGATTTTCCTCCCTGGCTCTGTTCCTCTTATGCTCTTAGACCTGCTTGCATGCTTAGGGTGGGGGGCTGAGCGTAATGTGATCCTTCCAGGTGGGCCCGGGGCACAAGAGTAAATTCATCCACGGGACAGGTTCTTGCGACTTGCTCTCACTTTGACCTTTCAGTTTGATCCTGAGAACAAGCCCTCTTAGTAGTGGAGAGTGTCTTTATCTCCTTGAAAGGACGTTGGAGAGCAAGTGTGAGAATCCCCAAGAAGGGAAGGAGAGGCCACATAGAGAGGTGAGCTCCGAAGTGGGCCCTGTAAAGGGAACAAAATAGACTCACAAGTAGGGTGCAGGCCTCAAAGCTGCACACAGCCCCTCCTTGCCCAGTGCTTAAAGAGGGAGATGTCGTCTCCAACTTAGTAACCAAGGACGGGAGCCTGGGAGGGACCAAGTGCCAAGGGCATTTTAAAGAAGAGACACATCAGGAGAGTGGCAGGAAAACATGTTTGCTTTGCTTTGCTTCTCCCAACCCCCACCCCAACACACACAAACTTGGACCTGAAAGCTGCTGATTTTCCAGGCCCTTTGCTTCAGGTAAGGAACGTGACAGAGAGGAGAACAGGACCAGGCCTCAGATTCTGAAACCCAAAGCCACTCCAGGACAGAAAGGACTCTGGATCTAAGCAAAGTATTTGGGATGTAGTATTTGTTGTATTTGAAGAGAGGGTGATTTCCTCTGTATATGAGAAAGATCCCTCTGGGGTGGTGGAAGGGAGGAAGAGGAAAAAACAATGACAGGACAGAAATGGTGGTTCCTAGATGGAGAATAGGGGGTGTCCTCCACCCTGCAAACTAGAAAGAGCCTTGGGAGATCCCAGATAGGAAATAGCTTACGTTGTGTGTTCAGGCAGGGGTGATACCTTGGCCTCTAGAGGTCCCATCCTGGTGTGGTTCAGAGCAGAGTAAGTGCCTTCCCATGACAGCCAGAGTAATAACAGTGAGGCTTCAGCATTAAGAGGACCATCACCTTGGGGCGCCTGGGTGGCGCAGTCAGTTAAGTGTCTGACTTGGGCTCTGATCATGATCTTGCAGTTCACAAGCACAGAACCCCATGTTGGGCTTTGTGTGACGGCTCAGGGCCTGAAGCCCACTTCTGATTCTGTGTGTCTCTCTCTCTGCCCCTCCCCTGCTTGCATTCTCTCTCTCTCTCTCAAAAATAAATGAAAACATTTAAAAAAAAAAAAGGGCCATGACCTTGAAAGAATGGCTCATGTTCCAGTGACCGTGGGCTGAAGGGGCAAGTGATGTCTCAGCAGCTCCCATGGCAGCTGCAGGCACACCTCTGGAAAGCCTTCACACAGGGGTCTCGATTGTAGTTGGAATTTCAGAGATCCCTCCCTGATCCCTGACCCAATCTCCCACCCTTGTTATTCAGATCAAACACCAATTTAGTACAGCTGGGAAGGGACTTTGCAGGTGGAATTAAGGTTACTAATCAGCTGACCTAAAATAGGGATGATAGGGATTAACCAGGTGGGCCTGATGGAATCAAGCAGAGGAGGAAAGTGGAAGAATCCCTCAGAGAGCTGCAGCAGGAGGCTAAGTCAGAGGCTTAAGCATGAGAGGGATTCGCTTCTTCTTTGTTGGTGGCCACGAGTACCATGAGCTACCCATGAGTAAGGCCAGGGAGGAGACCTCTAGGAGCTGGGGGTGACCCTGGCCTATAGCCAGCTGGAAAATGAAGACTTCAGTCCCTCAAATACAAAGAACTGAATTGTGGGGTGCTTGGCTGGCTCACCCAGAAGAAGAGCATGTGACTCTTGATCTCGGGGTCATGTGTTCAAGCCCCACATCGGGCCTAGAGATTACTTACTTAAACAAACACACTTAAAAACAAACAAACAAACATCACAGAACTGACGTGGGCCAAAAACCTGAACAGGCTTGGAAGATGACTTTTCCCTATGGCCTCCAATAGAAGCCCTGCTCAGCCAACACCTGAGTAAAACCTGTGTTGGACTTCGGACCTACGGAAGCCTTAAGATCATATATTTATGTCGTTTTAAGCCGCTACATTTGTAGTGATTTGTTACAGCAGCAATAGAAGAGTTTTGGATGGTGTGTCTGCACTTGGCAGGACACAAGGTAAGTGACTGTATGTGACACCCTCCAGGCACTGAAGACCCCATCCCTCAAACCCCAGAACTGTGACAAGATCTGGGGTTCAGGGAGTAAATTCCAATTTGAGATTACATCCCTGCCTTGTCGGTGAGACAGGGACCAAAACAAACTGAGGGATAGGGAAAGTTTGTTTTTCACACACGTGAATATGTGGCCTGAGATTGGGACCCCCTTCAAGAACTTTTATAGAGATCTCACATTCGATGGACTTAGAATGTTTCCTATGGAACTAGAGTGTATTATGCTAAGTGAAATTGTCAGAGAAAGACCAATGCCCTATGATTTCACTCAAATGTGGCATTTAAGAAACACAACAGATTAACACAGAGGAAGGGAAGGAAAAATAAAACAGAGAAGGAGACAAACCTTAAGAGACTCTTAAATACAGAGAACAAACTGAGGGTTGCTGGAGGGGTATTGGGTGGGGGATGGGCTAAATGGGTGATGGGCATTAAGGAGGACACTTGTTGGGATGAGCACTGGGTGTTATATGTCAGTGATGAATCACTAAGTTGTATTCCTGAAGTAAAAAAAAATAAATAAAAATAGAATAAGAAAAAGAATTAATGTTTCCTAAAGGCTGAGAGCTTCTCTGTCCAGGTCAGCATTTTTTAAAGAAACGAGCAAGGGAGAGAGAGGCAGAAAAAGATAGAGGAAGGGGCTCCAAGGTGCGTCTCCACCGAACCCATAGCCTGTGCCCACTGAACCTTCCAGTGCCAGATGCTCTTGGCATAGTTGCTCTTGTGCTGGTGAAGGACTGGAGGCCTTGTCTGTTGCTGCCTGGGAGAAGGTGTCACCTGTGTGGGGCGCTCTCAAAACCACCCGAGCTTCTGCTTTGGCAGCCCCTGAGTGAGATGAGGGAGGAGAGGTGAGGCTGGTGGTTCCTGGGTGTGGGAAGGTGGACAAAATGTGTAAGAGGGTCTAAAGGTACACACTTCCAGTTATAAAGTAAGTCCTGGGGGGGGGGGGGGACATAATGTACAACATGGTGACTGTAGTTAACAATACTCTATTGTTTATTTCAAAGTTACTAAGAGAGTGTTAAAAATTTTCATCATAAGAAAAAATTTGTAATTGGTGACAGATGGTAACTAGAGTTACTATGGTGATCATTTTGCAACATACACAAAAATCAAATCATTGTGTTGTACACCTGAAATTAATGTTACATGTCAGTTTAAAAAAGCTGAAAGGTGAAGTCTGTTGGACCTCCTCTGGGTGGCCTGGGTGCCAGAGGCTCCCTAAGCTGAGATGTTGAGCTCCGTGCTCCTGGTGCATTGCTCTGCTCAGGTTATCAGAACCGTTTAATGACCCACCTGCCATCCTCTTTGGGGGTCTTAAGGGGCAGTGGGGCAACTGGGTCTCGGAGAGAGAGAGCACTGGTAAGAGGAATATAAAGTCTTGGGGATGGATAAGAGGGCAAGCTTCATGGTCAGATGAACTTGGTCCAAATCCTGGCTTTCATCATTAGCTGGTGAACTTGCTTCTCTTTTTTTTCCTTTTTAATTAAATTTTTTTTTTTTTTTTTTTTTTTTTTTAAAGTAGGCTGCTTGCCTGATGTGGGGCCAGGACCCTGAGATCAAGAGTTGCATGCTCCACCGACTGAGCCAGTCCTACGCCCCAAGGGTGAGCTTGCTTCTTGACCTTTCTGGGCAGTAGTTCCCTCATTTGCAAAATGGGTCTGTTGCTCTGTTGTAAGGCTTTCGCGAGAGAACCCATGTGAAGCAACTGGCACGTAGGACATGGAGGAGCAACCTTACCTATCTGTGATGATGCACAAAACGTCTGGAGGAGGAGATTACACATTTGATAGGATTCTCAGATTCTATTAAAGGTATTCCATCAGAAGTTAGAGAAGAATGTTTGCCTACTAGGAGGCAGCATGCATTCCTGATTAGTGGCATTTGTAGTTTCTGGGTGTCCATTGATGAGGTTTTTGGGGGAGAGTGGGGTTTCGCGGGGTCCAGAGCCAACAGCCAAGAAATAATTCTTGAAGACATCTTTGGTGCAAGAAGGTGATTTTATTAAAGCACAGGGATGGGACCCGTGGGCAGGAAGAGCTGCCCCGGGACCACGAAGAGACACAAGTGATATACTATGGAGCTGGGGGAGGCAAAGTCCAGGGGAAGTTCCAATGAGATTTTCATGTGCTAAAGAAGACTCACAGGATACTGGGAGCCCAGCTATTGTCAAGCTAAAGTTGTTTTTCCCTCTAGCAAAACATCAGCATTAAGGCAGTAGGGAGTTTCTGGAGAAACCACCCTCACGTGTTGGTCAATGGGCTGCAGGTTGTAAGGAAATTTTATTTTATCTGCCATTTCCTTCTGCCTTTGTTTCCCACATCATCCAGCAGCTCACCCTCTCTTGCCAACAGCACCTATTACTTTACTTTTGTGGACCGTGTTCTTGTTTGTGGTCAACTTTGAGAAAATGCCTTGTCTTGTAGAACCCAGTGGGCCAGATCCTCCCCCCGCCCCCATCCAGCTGTGGGTTGTGCAAATGTCTTTGGCTTAGCCAATTAAACTTTTAAAATTAAACTTTTAAAATTTCCTGGAAATTGTCTCTGATTTTTTTTTCTGGACTCTATTATGTAGATACTGAACCTTCTCCGTTGGTCATCTTTTCTCTTTCAGTTTCTACCTATTTACTTTGTTCTCTTGACTGGATAGTCCCTCCTTTTATCTTCCAGAGTTTCTGTTGAATTTACTATTTTAGCTATCATAATTATAACTCACAAGAGCTCTTTTCTGTTTCGTGATTATTCCTTTTCTTTCCTACATATAGTATTCTGTTCTTGTTTCATGGATGCATATTACCTTAGTTCTTTCAGGCTGTTATAGCAAAATACCACTGACTGGGAAACTTATAAAGAACAGAAATAGATTGGCATGGTTGCCTTCAGGTGAGGCCTCCTTCCTGATCATAGCCAGCACCTTGTCACCGTGTCCTCTATCGGTTCAGTGCAAGAGGGTGGGCTCTCTCTAGAGCCTTTTTTTTTTTTTTTTTAAATAAGGCACTGATCACATTCATGAGGGCTCTACTCTCTTGACCTAAACACCTTCCAAAGGCATACCACATGATACCATCACCTTTGGAGATAAAGATTTTAACATTTGTAAATTTGGGGGAGACACAAACATTCAGTTCATGGAGAGTATTATTTAGTTTTTTTTCTTTTTTTTAAGTTTATTTATTTTTTGAGAGAGAGAAAATGAGCGGGGAGGGGCAGAGAGAGCAACAGAGAGAAAATTCCAAGCAGGTGCTGCATTGTCAGCTTGGAGCCCAATGGGGGCTTGAACTCACAAACCGTGAGATTGTGACCTGAGCTGAAACCAAGAGTCGGAAGCTAACAGACTGAGCCACCCAGGAACCCCTATAGTATTTTTTCTTTTAAGTTTTCTTCTTTTTATGGCCCTTTTCTCTCCCCTCTGAGTTGCTTTTATTCTTTTTTTAATATATATACATATATAATTTTTTAAAGTTTTATTTATTTATTTTTGAGAGACACAGAGACTATGTGAGCAGGGAGGGGTAGAGACAAGGAGAGGGAGAAAGAATCCTAAGAGGCTCTGCACTGTCAGTGCAGAGCCCAACATGGGGCTTGAACCCAAGAAATGGCAAGATCATGACCTGAGCTGAAAATAAGAGTCAGACGCTTACCTGACTGAGGACTGAGCCACCCAGGTGCCCCTGAGCTGCTTTTATTCTGATTGCTTGGTGTCTTGCCTTTTAGAGGAAGACACTAAAAAGCAAATCAAAGATCTCTAGTCATTCCCACCCTATCTCCCCATAATTAACAGCAGTCATGATGTTGCTTCTCTGTTCCACTTCTTTTCTCTGAATGTTAACACTTTCCATTGTTTGATGTATTCTGCTACATTAATGACTTTATTTACTATAATTCCCAATTGTTTTGTAGGGTATTAAGGTTTTTTTTTCCTTTTACAGGTACCTTGCCAGACATAGTTTTCCACATATGGCTTTTTTTTTTTTCATCTAAATCACTGTCTTGGAATAAATTCTGGGAGTGGGGTTACCAGGTCAGAATCTTGTGGGCATTTCCATTGCTTTTTCCTGTGTGTTGCCAAATTTCTTCCTAAAGGTAGTAGATACAGGTCCAATGTCAACAGCACCAAATGAGTACAACCTTTCAAGCATATGATTTCTGAGTCTTTCTTGTTAATTTCAAAAGTACAAATTAGCACTCATTGTTTAAATCTTATTATTAAATTTCTCTTTCTTTGGTTACTAATGAGGTTGAATAGTCTTTCACATGGATCTGCAAAAACAGCCTGGAAAAACACAAGGAACCCCACTGGACATAGAAAAGCTCCTCAAAGAACTTTCAAACAGTTGCGAAAGCAAAATATTTTGTGTTGGTGTATTGGCAGTGGTTGTGTGTGTGTGTGTGTGTGTGTGTAATTGACATACATCACCAAATACATTTAAGCAGTATAGCACATTTCACATATATTGTGAAATGATTACACAGTTGGTTCAGCTCACATCCATCACCTCATATAGATACAATAAAAGAAAATTTTCTTCTTGTGATGAGAATGCTTGGGATTTGCTCTGTTAACAACTTTCCTACATTTCATACACCGCTGTTAGCTATAGTCATCATGTTTATGTTATATCCCTAGTACTTATTATCTTAGTTATTTGTCTTTTAACTGGAAGTTTGTACCTTTTTAAGATTCTATTTTTAAGTTATGTCTACACGCAACGTGGGGCTTGAACTCATAATCCTGAGACCAAGAGGTACACGCTCCACTGACTGAGCCAGCCAGGTGCCCCGAATTGTGTACTTCTTGTCCACCTTTCTCTAATCCCCCTTCCTCTGACCCTTTGCCTCTTATAACCACAAGTCTGAGCTTGATTTTCCTGTAAGTTTGATTTTTTTTTTTTTAGATTCCACGTGTTAATGAAATCATAGAGTATTGTCTTTCTCTGACTTATTTCACTCTGCATAATGCTTTCAAGGTCTATCCATGTTGCAAATATTAGGATTTCCTTATTTTTTTTAATGGCTGAGTAATATTCTGTGTGTGTGTGTGCGTGTGTGTGTGTATATACCACACACATACACCACAACTTGTTCTGTTTTCATATTTACTTAGAGAGATGCGAGCGATGTGTGCAAGTGGGGAAGGAACAGAGAGAGAAGGAGAGAGAAAATCTTAAGCAGGCTCTGCAATATCACCACAAAGCCCGACATGGAACATGATCTCAGAACCATGAGATCACGACCTGAGCTGAAATCAAGAGTTGGATGTTTAACCAGAGAAGCCACCCAGATGCCCCCACAACTGCTTTATCCATTTATCCACTGATGGACACTAGGTTCCATGTCTTGGCTATTGTAAACAATGCTGCAATCAATTTGGGGGTGCAGCTTTCTGAATTAGTGTTTTCATTTCTTTTGGATATATTCCTAGAAGTGGAATTGCTGGATATAATAATATAATTTTTGAGGAGCTTCCATACTGTTTTCCACAGTGGCTGTAGCAATTGACAATCCCATAAAGGTTCCTTTTTCTCCACTTCCACACCAACCCTTGTTATCTCTTGTCTTTTTTGGTGATGGCCATTTTTAACAGGCATCAGGCAAGATCTTACTGTTTTTAATTTGCATTTCTTTCATGACTAATGATGCTAAAAGCATCTTTTCATGTACGTGTTGTCCTTTCATATCTGGACATTTCATTGGAGAAATAGCTATTCAGGTGCTCTGCCCATTTGTAATTTTTTTTTTTCTTTTGCTGTTGCATTGTATGGGTTCTTTATATTTTTTAAAATATTTTCCCCTTATCAGTTTTATTATTTGCAAGTGTTTTGTACCATCCTGTAAGGTGTTCTTTTCACTTGGTTGATGGTTTCTTTTGCTCTGCAGGAGTTCTAGTTTAATCTATTCCCACTTCTTTATTTTTTATTTTGTTGTTTGTGTTTTAGTTGTCCCATCCAAAAAATCATTATGAAGACCCAAGTCAAAGAGATTTATTGCTATATTTTATTCTAGGAGTTTCACGGCTACAGATCTTACATTTAAGGCTTTTTATGTCTATGTATTCATTTTGAGAGAGAGAGAACAGGGGAGGGCAGAGAGAGAGGAGAGAGAATATCCCAAACAGGCTCCATGCTGTCAGCGCAGAACCAGGCTCCAGGCTTGATCCCACTGTGAGATCATGACCTGAACCAAAATCAAGAGTTGGAAACTTAACAGACTGAGCCACCCAAGTGCCCCAAGGCTTTAACCCATTTTGAGTTAATTTTTGTGAATGACGTTAAGGTATGGATCCAGTTTCATTCTTTTACATGTGACTATCCAGTTATCCCGGCACCATTTATTGTAGAGACCACCTTTACTCCACTGAGTATTCTTGGCTCCCTTGTCAAATATTAGTTGACTGTATATACTTGGGTTTATTTTTCAGCTCTAGGTTTTGTTCCATTGGTCTATTTTTCTATCATTATTGCCAATACCACACTTTTGATGACTATAGCTTGAAATTAGGAAATGTGATGCCTCCTATATTGTTCTTTTTCAGGATTTCTTTGGCTATTCGGGGTCTTTTGTGGTGTTACATTAATTTTAGGAGTGTTTTTTTTTTTCTTTTTTTACTTATGTAAAAAGTGTCATTGGAGTTTTGATAGGGATTTTGCAGAAGTTTTTAACCTGGGTGTCATGGGCTGCAGTGGGTTGACTTCCTGAAATGATATGCAAAATTTTGTGTATATATGCACATTAGCAAGAGGGGAGGGTCCTTGACTTTCATCACAACCTCACAGGGATCTGGACCTAAAAGGCTAAGTTATATGATGAAAGTTTTCTGCCCCAAGTAACAAAAAGGTAATACAGGAAGGCTCTGGAGTGAGACTTCCTTGGTTTGGAGTCTCATTCTGCCACTTGTCAGCTTTACCATCTTGGGCAAGCTACTACTGTCTCTGTGCGTGAGATGGGATGATGGTGATAAAGAGTTTGCACATAAAGTACTTTTAATAGTACCAGGCACAGAAAAAAGAAAAAAAGAAAAAGAAAGGGGCTCCAAGGTGGCTCAGTCCGTTAAGTGTCTGATTCTTGGTTTTGTCTCAGGTCATGATCTCACCGTTCGTGGGTTCAAGCCCACGTTGGTCTCTGCACTGACAGCCTGGAACCTGCTTGGGATCCTTTCCTTCTTCTCTCTCTGCCCCTCCTCTGCTTTCTCTCTCCTCTCTCTCTCTCTCTCTCTCTGTCTTGAAATGAGTAAGTAAACTTTAAAAAATAGTACCTGGCACGTAGTAAATGTTTAATATATAATACATAAATATTTTAATACATAATAATACATAATATATGTAATACATATAATACATATATAATATGTATTATAAAGAAAAAAATAATAAATATTTAGGGGCACCTGGGTGAATCAGTCAGTTAAGCATCTGACTTCGGCTCAGGTCATGATCTCATGGTCTGTGGGTTCAAGCCCCGTGTCAGGCTCTGTGCTGACAGCTCAGATTCTGTGTCTTTCTCACTCTCTCTGCCCCTCCCCTGCTCATGCTCTCTCTCTCTCTCTCTCTCTCTCTCAATCTCTCAAAAATAAATAAACATTAAAAAATTTTTGAAAATAGAATTGTCTAAAAACTTAATAATTAGAACCTTCTAACCATAGGATTGGCTATGGCATGTAGCAATGAGTTCCCTGTTGTTTGAAGTGTTCATGAAATAGATGACAAACATCAGGGAGGCTTTTGAGAGGATCTCTGAATTAGAAGAGGGGTTGAATTAGGCCCTCTTAAGTTTCTATGAATTAAATTTTCCTTTCGGGCAGGTGGCAAGGGTGAGACCAGCAGGCCTCCAGCAGGAGTGACAGCTGCTCTTGCTAAAATGGAAATGTATTTGTGAACAAGCAGGCTGTTTCAAGAGCATATTTCTGGCACACTCTTCAAGACCAAGTGAGATTCTGCACCATTATGAGCAGAGAGAGTACGAGTGGGGGAATCGTCCTGGTGCCCTGGGAGATCACATAGTAGGGGATTAGGAGTGGAGCCTTGTGGAGCAGAGGCTGCCTGCTCCAACTGCTCCTCTGATTAACATATTTAATGAGCACTTACCCAGGCCTGAGGGCTGGGTGTCATGGTGGATGGTGGGTGGGGTTAAAAGATGAATGAGATCCAATACGACTGTTCCTTCACTGTGCTAGTTTTCACTCCACTTATTGGACTTATGGGCTATTCATGGAGGGGTAATAAAGTCCAGCCAAGTGGCTGAGTAATATGGATGTCTTTGGAATGGTTGGTTCAGAGAGAAGTTCTCTGTGCGGATGTATTTGTGCTCATGAGCATAGGGTATCCATGCACATCTCAGATTCCCAAACTCTGGATTAAGTAAAATTTGAGTGGGCTTGTGCTGAGCGAAATTTTCTTCTGGTTGGTTTATCCGGAAACAGACTCTGAGAGAAGGATTGCGGTACACCCTGTTTATTTGGGAGGTGAAGGAACCCTAGGAAGGGGAGGAGAGAATAAGGCAGGGATGGGGAGGTGAGTATCACTTAATTCCCCTGCACTTGTAGCCTGCCAAGGGAGGGGGGGTGCGGGGAAGGCCTGAGTGCCAGAGAATGCTCTGAAATAAGAACTGCAGGTATTGGCAGTTGGACATCAATGGGTGACAAGTGGTAAGAGAGATGGACAGGCACCCAAAAGCATCTGTTACAGTGTTTTTGAGTACAACACTGATGTAAGCAAGGCCCATTGTGCTTCTCGATAGAAGCAAGATGGGTCCCAGTGAGTTCCTTCTCAAGCCTGAGGTTGACCAGGGGCCCTGTATAAAGTTGTTGGGTCTTTGTGCTTTGTAAAGGCAGCTGGCCATGGAGGCACAGGTGGGGCTGAAAGAGCCAGCTTCTTGCTCAGTATATGGCACCTGAGTAAGAGATACTCCCAGTAAACCCAGGTTTGAACTCTGAGGGAAGATGAAGGCATGAAGTCTCAGAAGGGTGAGAGGAAGGTGTAGAGAAGGAAAGTGGGGGCTTCGAAAGTCCCAGGATGTGCCTACCTTCTGCTACGTCTTCACCAAGACCAGCAGTGGGATGGCCTCCCACAAGATCCCTGGAACTTTGTCACATATGCTCTGTCAACACTTTCTGTTTGAGTACCCTGAAGCCTTTCATAGTTAGTGGAGGAGCATGAGCCTACAAGTCCCCAAACCTGGGATCTAGTCCCCGCCCTGTTGCTAACAGCCATGTGACTTTGGCAAACCAGACATGACCAAAATTCAAGTTCTCAGACGCCAGTCGAGGGCAAACTTTGCAAACAGACTTTTAAAAGGATATGGGGCGCCTGGGTGGCACAGTCGGTAAGCGTCCGACTTCAGCCAGGTCACGATCTCACGGTCGGTGAGTTCGAGCCCCGCGTCGGGCTCTGGGCTGATGGCTCAGAGCCTGGAGCCTGTTTCCGATTCGTGTCTCCCTCTCTCTCTGCCCCTCCCCCGTTCATGCTCTGTCTCTCTCTCTGTCCCAAAAATAAATAAACGTTGAAAAAAATAAATAAATAATAAATAATAAATGATAACAATCTCAGGCCTGCTATGTTACCTGTTTCTGGCAACAACTGATGAATATTTTCTGTAACATATAATAACTTCAGGTTGGAGCTAGTGACACTGAGTTTGAACCGTGCCTCCAACATTATACAGTAGGTGTCCTTTGCCAAGTCCTACCATCCTGTGCCTCAATTTCTTCACCTACAGAAAGAAATTCCTTCCCCTGCAGGATTAGAGGGAATGTGTGCAACGTGTCTGAAGGTAAGCTGAGCTATTCCTTTTGGTGTCCATCTTTTCTCCTCCCTGTCTGTTGGCACTATGATGTTTTTGGTCCGATGCCTGGGGCACAGGGCAGTGTGGTGGAACTTCACAGAACTTCGAGATCAATTCAGGTGGAGGAGGAGTTTGTTGGGGTCTTCTCTGTCCTGGGGCAAAAGTGAGGCCCACTCCCTGCCTGCTTCTACCCTGCTTTCCGTCTCACGGGGCTGGATGAACATTTCGCATTAATGGACCCCCTTGTACACCCGAGTGCTGAGTTTGAATAACTGGAGTGGGGGAGGAGATGGGGTTGGGCTACTTATTTCCTTGGTTCCTTCTCCCTACGGTTTTGCGGGATTGCTGTGCCCATCTACCCAAGGCCACAGCTGTTGTTCACCGACACTCACTGCACTCCTGTCCTCTCCAGGAATGATGATTATTCTTTCCTTGCTCTGTCAAGGCTGGTGGGAAGGGGTGGGAGCAGCTCCCCCCTCTTGTTTGGCCAGTGGAGGGGAACGTGGGGAGGGATACTGTACTCTCCACTTTGGTTTCCTGAAACCTGCCCCAACCTCATAAATGGCCCTTTTATTAAAAATCCAAATTACCTAATTGAGTGTGCCATCTGTTTCTAGTAGAGCCCTGCTGGTAGGAGGAGTTAGGACTCCTGGCTTGGAGCCCAGGCCTTGCCATTCGGTAGCTGTGGAAGTAGGAACAGGTCACCTAACAGGTGTCGACCAGAGGGGTGGAGTCTAGCCCTCCTCTGTCTGTGCCTTCAACATCACAAGTTGAGGGTTTCAGACTGTCACTTCTAGGGCCTAGACAAGAGCTCCATGAGTGAAGAGGGTTGAATGAAGAGGGAAGTGGTGGAGAACGCAGCTCTCTCTAAGATCTTGTGCAGGAATGCAGTTAGTGTGGCCAGAGCTTTTCATTTTTTTTTTTTTTTCAACGTTTATTTATTTTTGGGACAGAGAGAGAGCATGAACGGGGGAGGGGCAGAGAGAGAGGGAGACACAGAATTGGAAACAGGCTCCAGGCTCTGAGCCATCAGCCCAGAGCCCGACGCGGGGCTCGAACTCACGGACCGCGAGATCGTGACCTGGCTGAAGTCGGACGCTTAACCGACTGCGCCACCCAGGCGCCCCCAGAGCTTTTCATTTTTATTACTGTTACTCTGCAATACATTTTAAAATTCTACAGTAAGGGCAAACACAAGTGTGTTTCTGCCCACTACACTATGGACAGCAGTCAGAACTTTTGATTTCTTAAGAGAAGCTGAAAATCCAGATTTTAATATGAACTCTTAACATTTTTTTCCTTCTTTATTTTGAACTTAAAAAATTTTTGATTATTTTGAGAGAGAGTACAAGCAGGGGAAGGGCAGAGAGAGAGAGAGAGAGAGAGAGAGAGAGAATCCCAAGCAGACTCTTTACTATCAACACAGAGCCCAATGAGGGGCTTGAACTCTTGAACTTCGAGATCATGATCTGAGCCAAGATCAAGAGTCAGACGCTTAACTGACTGAGCCACCCAGGCATCCCCCAAGTATTTTTTTAAATTAAAGTATAGTTGATACACAATGGTAATTAGTTTCAGGTGTGCAGCAGAGTGATTCAATGACTCTGTTACAACAAGTGTAGTTGCCATCTGTCCCCACACATCACTATTCTAGCACCACTGGCCATATTCCCTATATTGTAGCTTTCATTACCCTGAGTCATTTGTTCCATAAGTGGAAGCCATACCTCCCATTCCCCTTTGCCCCTTTTGCCCATCCCTCTACTTTTCTCCCCTCTGGCAACCACCAGTTTGTTCTCTGTATTTATGGGTCTGTTTCTGCTTTTGTTCCTTTGTTTAGTTTTGTATTTTTCTAGATTTCACATATAAGTGAAATCATATGGTATTTGTCTTTCTTCGTCTGACTTGTTTCACTTCACCTAATACCCTACCCTATAGGTCCATCCATGTTGTTGGAAACGGCAAGATCTCTCTTTTTTAGGCATTAAAAAAAATTCATTTATTTTTGCAAGAGTGTAAGTGGGGGAGGGGCACAGAGGGGGACAGAGGATCCCAAGCAACCTCTGTGCTGACCGGATGATAGCAGAGAGCCTGATGTGGGACTCAAATACATAAACCGTGAAATCATGACCTGAGCAGAAGTCAGATGCTCAACCAACTGAGCCACCCAGATGCCCCTCTTTTTTTTTATGGCTTAATAATATTCCAGTGTGTGTGTGTGTGTGTGTGTGTGCCACTCTTCTTCATCCATTCACCTATCACTGGACACTTGGGTTGCTTTCATACCTTGGCTATTGTAAATAATGCTACAGTAAACATAGGGGTGCATATATCTTTTCAAATTAGTGTTTTTTTTTCCTATTGGGTAAATACACAGTAGTGGGATTACTGAATTGTATGATATTTCTAATTTTTTGAACATTTTTTGTTTTGTTTTTAAGTAATCTCTACACCCAATCTAGGGCCTGAACTTACCACCCTTGAGATCGAGTGTCACATTCCACTGACAGAGCCAACCAGGTGCCCCATATTTCTAATTTTTGAGACACCGCCATACTGTTTTCCACAGTGGCTATACCAATTGACATTGTCACCAACACTTAAGGAGCATTCGTTTTTCTCCATATCCTTGCCAATACTTGTTATTTCTTGTATTGTAAAAAAAAAAAAAAAAATTATTTAAAAAAATTTTTTTATTAAAAAATTTTTTGTTAATGTTTTTATTTATTTTGAGACAGAGAGAGACAGAGCATGAGCCCGGAAGGGGACAGAGAGAGAGGGGACACAGAATCTGAAGCAGGCTCCAGGCTCCGAGCTGTCAGCACAGAGCCTGATGTGGGGCTCGAACTCAGGGACTGTGAGATCATGATCTGAGCTGAAGTCAGATGATTAACCAACTGAGCCACCCAGGTTTTCCCCCACCCCCGCCAATTTTTTTAAATGTTTATTTATTTTGAGAGAGAGAGAAACAGAGTGTGTGTGGGGGTGATGGGGCGCAGAGAGAGAGAGGAAGACAGATACAGAATCCGAAGCTGTCTCCAGGCTCCGGGCTGTCAGCACAGAGCCTGATGCAGGGCTTGAACCCATGAGCAGTGAAATCATGACTTGAACAGAAGCTGGACGCTCAACTGACTGAGCCACCCAGGTGCCCCATTTCTTGCCTTTTTAATACCTGACAGGTATAAGGTGATATCTCATGGTGGTTTTGATTTGCATTTCCCTGATGATTAGTGATGTTGAACATCTTTTCATGTATCTGTTGGCCATCTGAATGTCTTTTCTGGAAAGATGTCCATTCAGTTTCTCTGTCCACTTTTTAATTGGAATTTTTTTAGTGTTGTAATAATTTATATATTTTGGATATTAACTGCTTATTGGATAGATTTGAAAATATTTCCCCCCATTTAGTAGGTTCCCTTCTTGTTTTGTTGATGGTTTCCTTTGCTGTTCAAAGCTTTTATTTTGGTGTAGACTCAACAGTTTAATTTTGCTTTTTGTTTCCCTTGCCAGAGGAGACATATCTAGAAAAATATCGCTAAGACTGATGTCTAAGAAGTTACTGCCTATGTTTTTATAGGAGTTTTACGGTTTCAGGTCTCATATTTAGGTCCTTAATCCATTCTGAGTTTCTTTTTGTGTATGGTGTAAGACAGTGGCCCAGTTTCATTCTTTTGCATGTAGCTGTCCAGTTTTCCCAGCACCATTTATTGAAGAGACTGTCTTTTCCCCATTGTATATTGTTGTCTCCTTTGTCATAGACTAATTGACCACATAAGTGTAGGTTTATTTCTGGGCTCTCTATTCTATTGATCTATGTGTCTCTTTTTGTGCCAGTACAATACTGTTTTGATTACTACAGCATTTTAGTATATCTTGAAATCTGGATGGTGATACCTCCAGTTTTGTTCTTTCTCAAGATTACTTTGGCTATTTGGGGTCTTTTGTGGTTCCATACCAATTTTATATTTTTCTAGTTCTGTGACACATGCTATTCATATTTTAATAAGAATTGCACTGAATCTGTAGATTGCCTTGGATAGTATGAATATTTTAATAATATTAATTCTTCTAATCCATGAGTGTGGAATATTTTTTCATTTGTGTCATCTTTAATTCTTTTCATCAACATTTCATAGTCTTCAGACTATGTATTTTAATTCCTTCGTTCAGTTTATTCCTAGGTATTTTATTCTTTTGGGTGCAGTTGTAAATGGAATTTTCTTAATTTCTCTTTCTGCTGCTTTGTTATTAGTGTAGAGAAACACACAGATTTCTGTATATCAATTTTGTATCCTGTATCTTTACTGAATTACTACTTCTGATAGGTTTTTTTTTTTGCAAAATCCTAAGGGTTTTCTATGTATAGTATCATATCATCTGCAATTAGTGACAGTTTTATTTCTTTTTTACTAATATGGATGTGCTTTTTTCTCCCTTGTCTGATTGCTGCGGCTAGGACTTCTAGTACTATGTTGAATAAAAGTGGAAATCCTTATCTTGTTCCTGATCTTAGATGAAAAGATCTCAATTTTTTACCATTGTAATGATGTGAGCTGTGGGTTTGTCCTATAGGGCCTTTGTTATGTTAAGGTATGTTTCCTCTACACTTGATCTTAACTGTAAGGCTGAGAAGTGATGGGTATGTTTCCTCTAAAGCCACTTTGTTACCAGTTTTTATCACGAATGGATATTTCCTCAAATGCTTTTTCTGCATCTATGGAGATGAATGTATGCTTTTTATCCTTAATTTTGTTAATGTTGTGTATCATGTTAATTGATTTGCAGGTATTGAACCATTCTTGCATCTCTGGAATAAATCCCCTTTGAGTATGGTGAATGATCCTTTTAATGTGTTATTGAATGTGGTTTGTTAATACTTTGCTGAGGATTTTTGCATTCATGTTCATCAGGAATATTGGCCTGTGGTTTTCTTTTTCTGTAGTGTCTTTGTCTAGTTTTGGCATCAGGGCAATGCTGGCCTCTGGAAGCTTTCTTATCCTATTTTTGGAATATTTTTTTGGAATAATTTGAGGAGAATAGGTATTTTTTTTTAATTTTTTTTTCAACGTTTATTTATTTTTGGGACAGAGAGAGACAGAGCATGAGCAGGGGAAGGGCAGAGGGAGAGGGAGACACAGAATCGGAAACAGGCTCCAGGCTCTGAGCCGTCAGCCCAGAGCCCGACGCGGGGCTCAAACTCACGGACCGCAAGATTGTGACCTGGCTGAAGTCGGACGCTTAACCGACTGCGCCATCCAGGCGCCCCTAGGAGAATAGGTATTAACTCTTCTTTAAATGTTTGGTAGAGGGGCGCCTGGGTGGCGCAGTCGGTTAAGCGTCGGACTTTGGCTCAGGTCACGATCTAGCGGTCCGTGAGTTCAAGCCCCGCATCAGGCTCTGTGCTGACGGCTCAGAGCCTGGAGCCTGTTTCAGATTCTGTGTCTACCTCTCTCTGACCCTCCCCTGTTCATTCTCTGTCTCAAAAATAAACAAACGTTAAAACAAAATTAAAAAAAAAAAATAAATGTTTGGTAGAATTCACCAGTCAATCCCTCTGGTCCTGGACTTTAGTTCATCAGGAGTTTTTTGATAACTGATTCAGTTTTATTACTAGTATTCATTCTATTCAGATTTTTTTTATTTTTTCCTGATTCAGTTTTGGCAGATTATGTTTCTAGGAATTTATCCAGTTTTTCTAGGTTGTCCAATTTTTGGTTATCATTTTTGATAGTAGTCCCTTATAATCCTTTGTACTTTTTAAAAAGTATTTATTTTTGAGAGAGACAGAGTGTGAGTTGGGGGAGGCAGAGAGAGAGAGACAAGAACCTGAAGCAGACTCCAGGCTCTGAGCTGTCAGCACAGAACCCAACATGGGACTCGAACCCACTAGCTGTGAGATTATGACCTGAGCCAAACAAAGATGGATGCTTAACTGACTGATCCACCCATGTGCCCCTAATCCTTTGTGTTTTTGTGGTGTCATTTGTTACTTCTCTTTCATTTCATTAAGATTTTATTTTTAAGTAATTTCTACACCCAACATGGGGCTCTAACTTACAACCCCATGATCAAGAGTCACATGCTCTTCTGACTGAGCCAGCTAGGCACCTCTCCTCTTGAATTTCCGATTTTGTTTATTTGGGTCCTTTCTCTTTTTTTCTTAATGAGTCTGGCTAAAGGATATTGATTTTATTTATCTTTTCAAAGAACCAACTCTTGATTTCATTAGTCTTTTCTCTCTCTTTTTTTTTTGTCTCTATTTTATTTGTTTCTGTTCTGATCGTTATTATTTCCTTCATTCTACTAATTTTGGGCTTTGTTCTTCTTTTTCTAGTTTCTTTAGGTATAAAGTTAGATTGAGATTTTCCTTGTTTGTTGAGGTAGGTTTGTATCACTATAAATCTCCCTCTTAGAACTGCTTCTGCTGAGACCCAAAATTTTTGAATTGTTGTGTGTTATTTTCACTTGTTTCCATGTAGTTTTTAATTTCCCTTTTGATTTCCTCATTGACCCATTTGTTGTTTAGTGGCATGGTGTTTAGTCTTTATGTGTTCATTTTTTTTCCAGTTTTTTTTTTCTTGTAATTGATTTCTACTTTAATACTGTTGTGGTTGGAAAAGATGTTTGATGTGATTTCCCTCTTAAATTTGTTGAGATTGTTTTGGGGCCTAATATGTGATTCATCTTAGGGACTGTTCCATGTGCACTTGAAAAACAACAACAACAACAACAAAACCCTGTGTATTCTGTTGTTTTTGGATGGAATGTTCTGTATATATCTCTTAAACCCATCTGGTCTAATGTGTCATTCAAAAACATTTCCGAGGGAGGGAGGGAGAAAAAAAAATTTCCTTATTGATTTTCTGCTTGAATGTTCTATCTATTGATGTAAGTAGGGGTTAAATCTGCTATTAGTATTGTACTCCTGTCAATTTTCCCCTTTATGTCAGTTGATATTTGCTTTATGTATTTAGGTGTCCAATGTCGAGCATATAGTTATTAAAATTGTTACATCCTCTTGTTGGATTTATCCTTTTATTATCGTGCAATGCCCTTCTTTGTTGCTTGTTACAGTCTTTGTTTTAAGGTATATTTTGTCCCATAGAGGTATTGCTACCCTGGCTTTTTTCCCCCCGCCTTTATATGGAGTATCTTTTCCATATCTTCACTTTCAATTTGTATGTGTCTTTAGTTCTGAAGTCAGTCTCTTGTAGGCAATATCTAAATGGGACTTGTTTTTTTTAGTCTATTCCATCTCTCTATATTTTTTGATTGAAGCATTTAGACCATTTGCAATTAAAGTCATTATTAATAGATATGTACATATTGCCATTTTATTCATTGTTTTCTGGTTGTTTCTGTATTCTCTGTTGCTTCTTCTCTTCCTCTCTTTATGATTGATGACTTTTTTTTAACATTTATTTATTTTTGAGAGACAGACCATGAGCTGGGGAGGGGCAGAGAGAGAGAAGGAGACACAGAATTTGAAGCAGGTTGCAGGCTCTGAGCAAGCTGTCAGCACAGAGCCTGATGCGGGGCATGAACCCACAAACTGTAAGATCATGACCTGAGCCGAAGTTGGATGCTCAACCAACTGAGCCACCCAGGCGCCCCTGGTTGATTACTTTTTTTATTGTTATGCTTGGCTTTCTTTCTCTTAATTTTTTGTGTATCTCTTACAGGTTTTTGGCTTGTGGTTACCATGAGGTTTATGTATAACATTCTAAATATATAGCAGTCTATATTAACTTGAGGGTCACTTAAGTTCGAACACATTTTATGTATGTGTTGTCATATTTTACATCTTTTTATTTTGTAAGTCCTCTTAATTAATTTTTTAGATGTAATTGATTTTACTACTTCTGTCTTTCAACCTTCATACTAGCTTTATAAGTGATTGCTGTGCTACCTTTATTTTTGATTTTACTCAAGAAATTTTTCCTTTTGTTTTCTTGAGATTTTATTTTTTGGTAATCTTTACACCCAACGTGGGGCTCAAACTTAAAACTCCAATATCAAGAGTTACCTGCTGTACCAACTGAGTCAGCCAGGTGCCCTGAAAATTTTTCCTTTTATAATTTTTTTTCTAATTATGGACATTTCTTCTCTTCTTACAGAAGTCCCCTTAACATTTATTTTAAGACTGGCTTCGTGGTAATGAATTCTTTGATTTTGTTTGGGAAACTATCTTTCCTTCAAATCTGAGTGATGTTCTTGCTGGGTATTCCTGGTTATAGGTTTTTTTTTTTTTCTTTCAACACTTTGAATAATCATGCCTCTCCATTCTAGCCTATAAAATTTCTGCTGAAAAAAAAGCTGATAGCCTTATGGAATTTCCTTTGTATATGACTAGTTGCTTCTCTCTTGCTGTTTTTAAAATTCTTTCTCTTTCATCTTTGACATTTTAATTATTATGTGTCATGGTGTGAACCTCCTGGGATTCATGATGTGGAACTCTCTGTGTTTGTGAACCTGAATATCTGTTTCCTTCCCCAGGTTAGGGAATTTTTTAGCTATTATTTACTCAAGTAAGTTTTCTGCCCTCTTCTCTCTCTCTTCTTCTGGGACCCCTATAATGCAAATGTCAGTTTGCTTGATGTTACCTAAGAGATCCTGTACTCTGTCCTCATTTTATTTTATTTTTGTTGTGTTTTGTTGATTAAGTGTTAATTTTAATTCCAGTAGAGTTAACATACAATGTTACATTAGTTTCAGGTATACAGTATAGTGATTCATTAATTCCATACATCACCAGTGCTCATCATGACAGGTACACCCCTTAGTCCCAGTTTCCCCCTCCCCCCCCCCCCCTCCCTGGTAACCATCAATTCGTTGTCTATAGTAAAGGATCTGTTTCTTGGCTTCCCTCTCTCTCCCCCTCTCTCTTTCTCTCTCTTTTTCCCTTTGCTCATTAGTTTTGTTTCTTAAATTCCACATATGTATGAAATCATATGGTATTTGTCTCTGACTTATTTCACTTAGCATTTGACTCTCTAGCTCCATCCATGCTCTAATCCTTATTATTTCCTTTCTTCTGTTAGGTTTGGGTTTTGTTTGTTCTTCTTTTTCTAGCACCTTTAGGTGTAAGGTTAGGTTGTTGCTTTGATTTTTTTTGCCTCTTGAGGAAGGCCCGTATTGTTTTAAACTTCCTTCCTAGAACCAGTTTTGCTGCACCCCCCAAATTTTGGACTGTTGTGTTTTCATTTTCATTTGTTTCTATGTATGTTTTAAATGTTTATTTATTTATTTTGAGAGAGAAAGCAGGGAAGGGGAAGAGAGAGAGTGGGGGAGAGAGAAAACCCGAAGCAGGCTCCATGCTGCCAGCACAGAGTTTGATGTGGGCCTCAAACCCACAAACCATGAGATCAAGACCTGAGTCAAAACCAAGAGTCAGACGCTTAACTGAGCCACCCAGATGCCCCATCTTTCCATGTATGTTTCGATTTCTTCTTTGATTTCTTGGTTGACCCATTCATTGTTTAGTAGCATGTTATGTAATCTTTTTTTTTTTTTTTTTTTTTTTGCTCTTTCCAGACTTTTTCTTGTCGTTGATTTCTAGTTTCAGTGTTGTGGTCACAAAAGATGCATGGAATGATATTGATCTTTTTGAATTTCTTGAGACTTGTGGCCTAATATGTGATCTGTTCTGGAAAATGTTCTATGTGCACTTGAAAAAATTTGTATTGTGCTGTTTTAGGATGGGATGTTCTGAATATATCTGTTAAATCCATCTGGTCCAGTGTGTCATTCAAAGCCAATTTCCTTGTTGATATTCTGTTTGGATGATGTGTGCTTGGATATAAGTGGGGTCTTAAAGTCCCCTGCTATTCTATTACTATTGATTATTTTCTTTATGTTTGTTATTAACTTGTTATGTATTTGGGTGCTTTCATGTTGGGTGTATAAGTTTTTACAATTGTTATATCGTCTTGTTGGACTGTCCCCTTTATTATTAAATAATGTCCATCTTTGTCTCTTGTTGTGGTCTTTGTTTTAAAGTCTATTTTGTCCATTTTAAGTATGGCTACCGTGGCTTTCTTTACATTTTCATTTGCATGATACCTGTTTCTCTATTCCCTCACTGTGAGTCTGCAGGTGTGTTTAGGTATGAAGTAAGTCTCTTGTAGGCAGTGTATAGATGGGTCTCTTTTTTCCAATGTTTGTTTTTTTGAGAGAGAGAGAGACAGACAGACAGAGAGAGAGACCAGCATGAGGGGGGAGGGGCAGAGAGAGAGGGAGACAGAATCTGAAGCAGGCCCAGGTGCTGAGTTGTCAGCACGGAACCTGATACAGGGCTTGAAATCATGAACCCCAAGATCATGACCTGAGCTGAAGTCAGCCACTTTACCCACTGAGCCACCCAGGCAACCCCACCATTTTTATTTTAAAACACCCTATGTCTTTTGATTGGAGCATTGACGCATTTATTTATTTGAGTCCAATTTGAAGTTATTATTGATAGATATATATTTATTGCCATTTTGTTACCTATTTTGTGGCTGTTTTTGTAGTTGTTATGTGATTCTTCTTTTGCTCTCTTTCATGGTTCATTGGCTTTCCTTGAATTCCTTTCTGTTTATTCTTTGCCTGTCTATTACTGATTTTTGATTTGTGGTTACCATTAGGTTTGTGTATAACATCTTGTGTATATAGCAATCTATATTAAGTTGATATTCACTTAAGTTTGAACCCATTCTCTACCCCTTCCCCCTGTCCCCCACATTTTAGATATATGGTATTGTGTTTTACATCCTCTTAGTTAGTGAATCCTTTGACTTATTTTTACAGAAATACTTACTTTTACTGCTTTTATGTTTTTTTTACTTTTCATACTCTCACTTATGTTCTTTCCTTTCCATTCAAAGAGTACCCTTTAATATTTTTTGTAGGGTAGGCTGAGTGGTCACAAACTCCTTTATTTTTTGGTTCAGAAACTCTTTATCTCTCCTTGTATTCTGAATGATAGCTTTGCTGGATAGAGTATTCTTAGCTGCAGGTTTTTCCCTTTCAGGACTTTGAATATAGCATGCCACCCTCTTCTGGCCTGTAAAGCTTCTGCTGAAAAATCTGCTGATAGTTACATACAGGGAGAATCTAATGATGCTATCTTCTTTTCTGTTGCTGCTTTAAAGTTTTTTTCTTTATCACTACTTTTTGCCATTTTCAGTTCTATGTGTCTTGGTGTGGACCTCCTAGAGTTGATTTTCTAGGGGGATCTCTGTGCCTCCTGGATGTGGATATCTGTTTCCAGATTGGGGAAGTTTTCAGCTATTATTTCTTCAAATAAATTTTCTGCAGCCTTTGCTCTCCTCTTCTTCTATGATCCCTATAATGCAAATGTTATTACGTTTGATGTAGAGACTGAGTTCCCTAAGACTTTTCTTAATTTGCGTATTTTTTCCTCTCACTTGGTCAGCTTCATTACTTTCTGTTACTTTGTCTTCCACTTCATTAATTCATTCCTCTACTTCATCTAGACTGCTGTTTATTCCATCAAGTGTATTTTTAATTTCATTTATGGTATTCTTTATCTCTGATTGGTTCTTTTTTTTCCCCAGAATCTTAAATATTCTGTATTTCATTTCATTACGTTGTTATTGAAGTGTAGTTGACACACAATGTTATGTTAGTTTCAGGGCTACAGCACAGTGATAAAACAACTTTGTATGAAAGGAACTTGATAGATGTTTTCCCAAAAGAGACAACATTCTGAGAAATGTACCTGACTATCAATAATGAGTTGTGAAAGTAAAAGAAGCTTTTTAAAAATTAGCAGTGATAGAAACATGCTCGTCAGGTATTCTAGATATTGACATAAACTATCTTTCTAATCTCTATAGAAAATGAACTTACACATTTTTGTCATAAGAGGCAATCAAAGATTTGAATCTGAAAAGTGTATTCTAGAGATGTGTCAGGCAGTAAAAAAAGTACAAAGACATCATTTATATATAGAAAAAATTCAGGCATGAGCAACACCATCTGATGGGTTCTTTTTTAAAAAAATCTCTCTTAAAGATCTCATTGATGTCCTCCACTCTTTTCTCAAGTCTAGTGAATGTCTTTATGATCATTATTTTAAATTCTCTTTAAGTCATATTATTTACATCTGTTTTCCTTAGGTCTCTTGGTCTGGTTTGGTCCTGTTCTTTCATTTGGGACATAGTTCTCTGTCTCCACATTTTGTCTAACTCTCTGTGTCCATTTCTATGTATTAGAAAAGTCAGCTGTGTCTCTTACTCTTGATGCTAGTGGCCTTAAGAAGAAGAGGTCCTTAGTGCATGGCAGTGCAGTGTCCCCTAATCCCCAGGACCTGGTGCTTCAGGGAGTGCCTCTCATGTGTATATCACGAGCTGTGCTGTTGCATCCTGACCTCTTTTCCCTTCAGTCCTGTCTCTTTTGCCTGTTGTGGGCAATATTTGTTCCTCAGAAGGGGTGGGGTGTGTTTTTACAAGGTGTGTGCTCATCTGCTTGTGAAATGAGACCTGCTGCTACCGCTGGCACTGAAACTGAAATCCTGCAAACCTTGTTGGTCAGGAGATGTGGTGTTGGCAGGGTTTGTGCCAGTCTTCTGGGGGAGGGGGCCTGCAGCACCAGGACTAAGGCCAGTGTGACTGGAAAGGGCAGATCTACTGATATGGGGGGGTGGGTGGGCATGGCTTGTGTAAGCAAGTTAGGTAATGAGTGTCAGAGGTACACTTGTTACTGTAGGTGGCCGCTATTTATGCTGGTGGGATCAGGAGGTAAATGGAATGTGCCAGTTTGTTTGTTCCTGGAGGGGGTTTCTGTGATCTCTGTCTCTCTGAGTCACACTCTGAGATGAGTAAATCACTCTCCCTCCCATCTGCCCCAGTGTATTTCAACTGCTGATTCTGGGCTGTTTTTGCATGGGCTATTGTGCTATCTCTTTAAGGGTGGTGACTTGGCTTCCTCTGGGCTCTTTCAGAACTGAGACCTCTGATTTTTTTAAAAATCCCAGGTTTCAAGTTCTGCTGGTTGTACAAACTCACTAAATTTGGCCCCTCTCACTTTCAAAGCCAAATGTTATGGGGATTTGTCTTGCCTGTGTGGGCTCCCTTATGTGAAATTTTGTTTTTCACCCTTCTCTGTGCTACCAGTTCCCTCCCCACCATGGGTGTCCATGGTCTGTTTTGTTTCCAAACTGTGTCTTCACCCTTCCTACCTTCCTCAGTGTGGCTTCTTCCCAGCCTTTAGTTGTGGACTTTGTTCTGCCCGTCTTAGGGTTATTTCCTAGTTATATATGCTGATGTGAGTGTTACTTAGTTGTATCCATGGGATAGAATGAGCTTACGGGTCCTTTTACTCTGCCATTTTCTCAGTCTCTCCTATCCTCATTTTTAGACATTGTTTTTTTGCGGGGTGCCTGGTAGCTCTGTCAGTTGTGTCTCACTCTTGATTTCGGCTCAGGTCACTGATCTCACAGCCATGGGATCAAGCCCCTGTTTGGACCCATGGAAACCTGGTTGGATTCTCTCTCTCCTTTTGCCCCTCCCCTGCTTGTACTCTTTATCTCTATCTCTCTCTCAAAAAAAATCTTTTTTGGGGGGTGCTGAGGTGGCATTTGGTTGAGCATCCCAAATCTTGGATTGGCTCAGGTCATGATCAACCAAATGCCACCTCATGATCAACCAAATGCACTGTACATGGAGCCTGCTTGAGATTCTCTCATCCTCTTCCCCTTTGCCCTCTCCCCCTGCTCCCTGCTTGTGCTTAAAAAATATAAAATAAAAATAAATAAAAAAATCTTTTTTATTTTCAGCTGGGTGCTTTCCCTTATCCTGCCTTCCAGATCACTGATCTTTTCCTTTTTCATCCTCTATCTACTGTTAATTCCCTCTTGGGTATTTTCATTTCAGTTATTATATTCTTCAAGTCCTTCTGAGATTTTTGTCTTATTCTTCTGTTGGAACATATTGCTCTGTCTCCTCATTTGCTTGACTTACTGTGTTTCTGTGGAATTAGGTGAAACATCTACTTATCTAACCTTGATGGAATGGTTTTGTTTATCACAGGCCATCCCCTGTGATACTGGTGTTCCTGGCGACTTTGGTTGGTTGGCTGGAGATGTGGCTGTCATGGGCTGGGGGTCCCAGGAAACTCTATACTAGGCTGCCTGTTGGGATGGTTGGGACTGAAGTAGGTGTGGGCCAGAGTGGTCCTGGGACCCTCTCTGCAGAAGGTACCTTGGCAGGACAGCTGAAGCTGAAATTACAAGCCAGGGTATTCCAGGGTACCCTGTGCATGGCTGGAGCTGAGGTGTGCACAGGCCAGGGGATTCTGGGATCCTTTGTATAGATGGTTTGTGCCAGAGTGCTTAGAGCCAAGGTCAGTGTACCCCCAGTTGCTCTGCACTGGAGGGGTTCCCTGGCAAGTTGTCTGGAGCCAAAGTGATGTGGGTCTGGAGAGTTGCAGGGTGCTTTGTCCCTGTGTCGCCTTGGTGAAATTGCCATTAGCTGTACTGAACATCAGCCAGGAATGTCCTGGTGTGTGCAACATGGTGGGGCTGCCTTGGTGGTATGGCTGTGACTGGTGTGGGCTGGGGGCCTGGGGCTCACTGAGGCAGCAGGCCAGCTATGGCACTGGGCCCTGCTCCTGTCCACACTGTCAAGGTGGAGGGGGAATGTAAACTGTGCTGCTCACTAGTCCCTCTAACCTCAAGAGTGTTCCCGCAACTCTCCTACCATCTGGCAGGATTTTAGGGTTGGTTTGTTTATATTCTAGTTACCCTTTTAAACTTGAGCTTTTTTTTTTCTTTTGGTGCTCCAGGGAAGAGGGATCTCCCAGCCTGTGGGTACCATCCCTCCCCAGTGCAGTTGGCAGCGTTGGGAATGGGGATTCCCCTTGTCACTCAGTCTCTGTCTCTTGCCATTCTCTCTGGGTTGTTTATATCATTTGTTGTGCAGAAGCTGTTCAGACAGCCCTAGGTCCTTCTCCAGGAGGAATTGATCTACAAATGGGGGTAGATTTGGTATATCTGTGGAGGAGGTGAGTTCAGGGTCTTTGTACATTGTCATCTTAGACTAGAGCTCCGAATTTGTCTGTTTTTAAAGTTTGCATTATTTAACAAAACAAATAAAAAAAGCCCCAAGAACAGTGAAAACACTGTGCAGACCAAACAGTTTTTGATTGAATTAACTTCTGTCAAGCCACCTGTCCCTGCCTGGTAAGCTATGTTGTGTTCCCTGGAAAGTCATTCTTTCTGGTGAGACATTTAGGACAAGTCTTTTTTTTTTTTTTTTTTTTTTTTTTGACTTAGCTAAAAACTCTCAGGATTAAGTAAATGGGGGTTCTTTCAGTGGACAAATGTTTTACAAATAGAGTCAGAGAGCAAGGGAATCCAGCAAGTTGCTTTAATAAAGTTACATCCAGTCCTAAAACAAATTATTCTTTTGCAATTAACAGTGTTGGAGTGAAAATGGCTCCCACTCAAATAGAGACCTGGACTAATGCCAACTGGATTCACGTACTTTTTTGCGTTCCTCCCAGTGCCTAGCACAGAGCCTAGCACACAGCAGTTGCTCAGTAGGTGTTAGTTTGATGTGTGAGTGAGTAAATGAATGATGAATGGATGGATGAACGGCTCTTTGCTTGGCTCACAGAGAAGACCAGCATGTGAATTTAGGCTGAGGGACAAGGAAGGTCTTCTCTAGGCAATTCCAGAAAAAGAGAAAAAAAAAATGAGGCTTCTGTGTTCATTCACAGCCTCATCTGTAATAATTGAAATATCATTTGTTTCATGTGTGGTTGCTGGTTTTTGTTTAATTTAATGTTTTGGTAATGAGTTCTTAAGCACTGAACTATTAGCAATGTTGTTACTAGGAGTAAAATAAGTAATAAATGGTAGTTGTTTGATTTTTAATGAACTTCAGGTGCTGTTTTTTAGCTAGAAAAGGGCAGCCTGCTCAGAATAGGCATGTTTTTGGAGGATTGCCGCCCCCTCGTGGATTCAGTGGAGAAAGACAAGAGTTTGAAGCCTCCTGCTCTTGGCTTAATGGAGGCGACTGGCTTTTCCAATTCAACAAATACTTTATTCAGGGGCTGAGGGTAGGTACAGATAGATAGTTGCATACTACTCATCCTCCAGCAGCTCACAGAAACCACAGAGCTCGAAGGGACTTTTGAGACGTTCGTTTTCAACCCCTGGTCCTCAGAAGTCTGGTGGGAGCGGTCCTCTCTTGGGTGGCGGTTGAGAGCGGACAGTGCGCCATGATGGCACACTTCGGGGTACAAGGTAGTGAAGCGCTGCCTGCCCACCCCGAAGTGCCGCACTCCGCTGTTGTATCTCCTGCGAGTATTGCACTAATCATTTCGTCGTCAAGTCCCGCTTCTGGTACTTTGTGTCTGAAGATGAAGAAGGCTCAGGGAAAATTGTCTACTATGGACAGGTGTTTGAGAAATTCCCCTTGTGGGTGAAGAACTTCGTCATCTGGCTGTGCTATGACTCCCGCAGTGGCTCCCACGACATGTACGGGGCGTATAGGGACCTGACGACGAGGGCGCCATCACCCACTGCGACCGAGACATGGGCACCCCGCACCGCTCCCCGGGCTGCTGGATCCAGATCATGAAGGTGGACGAGATTGCAGCCAGCACGTGCCGCCGAGCAGCAGTCAGACAGTTCCATGACTCCAAGAATCAAGTTCCCGCTGCCCCACCGGGTCCTGCGTCACCAGCACAACCCGCATTTCATCACCAAGAGGCCGAACACCCTCTTTTAGATGCAGAGCCTCCCTGGCTCCAGTTCTGCCCAAATGAATTCAGTGGGAAAACAAAACAAAACAAAAATCAAACAACAAAAAAAGGGCTTCTTGTGAAGATAACAGAACACCTTTTTCTTTTTTCTTTTCTTTTCTTTTTTTTTTTTCTTCTTTTCTTTTTCTTTCTTTCTTTTCTTTTCTTTTCTTTTCTTTTCTTTTCTTTTCTTTTCTTATGTTTGTTTTGAGAGAGAGAGTACACAAGCAGTGGAAGGGGCAGAGAGAGGGAGAGAGAGAATCCCAAGCAGGCTCCTTACTGTCAGCGCAGAGCCCAGGGCGGAGGGGGCTCCATCTCAGGAACCATGAGATCCTGACCTGCGCTGAAATCAAGAGTCCCACGCTTAACCCACTGAGCCACCCAGGTGCCCGTAATGGAGAACACTTTCAATGAAAAACTTACTTTCGTAAGTTTTTCTTAGACTTGAGATATCTGCTACTGTTTTTTTCTAGTGGGTGCTATAAAATAAGCAATTAATGAACAGCTATTTAGAAGAACCACCCCCCCCAAATATGGCAAGAGATGTTCATATAGTTGGACAACTCTTTTTTGCAGAGATGTATGGGCCTCACAGTGATTACTTACTGTGTTTTATAATGTATAAACCTGATATTACTTAGTAAGGTAACCTTAGTGAAGGGGAGACATGTGTGCTAGATCATAGCTTGGATAAGGGTTTGAAGTGAATCCTTTCTTCAGGGTACTTTGAACCAAAGCTGTGACTTCAGGAGCTGCCCCTTGAGGTGCTCCACCCACGTGGAGCACTTCTCAGGGGCTGTTGTAGAATTTCTAGGTGGAGGACGTGGCCTGGCCTAAACATAGGCATCTTTTCATTTTAGGAACAAATCCAAACAGTAGGAACTGAATAATCCAGGTCCAGCAAATAGTGGCTGAAGAAACTGCATTGGGGTCCAGCCTTGGTGATATGAGTTGGGAGGTAAGGTCAGTTGTTTGTTTGATTTTCATTTATTTTTTTCCCTTATGTCATTTAATCACCCATACTTCTCTTAGGTAATATTCTGCTGAATCTATTTATCTATTTATTTAAAACAATGTTTGTTTTTTTGAGAGAGAGAGAGAGAGAGCACAAGCAGGGGAGGGGCAGAGAGAGAGGGAGACACAGAATCTGAAGCACACTCCTCCACACTGTCAGCACAGAGATGGATGCAGGGCTCAAACCCACAAGCCGTGAGACCATAACCTGAGCTGAATGAAGTCAGACGCTTAGCCAGCTGAGCCACCCAGGAGCCCCATGCTGCTGAATCAGTTTTAACGGCTCATTGGTTTCTTTGGTACTTTCTTAATGTTTATTCCATTTCTTCTTATAGAAACATCACATGTGCAGGACTTTTAGAATAGTGAATATGCTTGGCGGGCTCCCCATTTCTGCATGTGGGTCCAAGGCTGCCTGTTTCTGCCTCTGGTGACTGGAGGTTGGATGGAGAGTGTCGCCAGAAACACCTTCTGGAGTTGGGAGTGTGGGGCTTGGAGGTTGTCTGGCTCTCCGTATGGTCCCCTTCTCTTCCCTGAGCGTAGGTCCCTGTGGCCTCTGCTCTTCAACTTTTCTTTGGTCAGCTCCCCTCTGTTAGAGCTGAGCAGAGCCCTGCTCCCTGCTCTCACTCTGCCCCCTGCCCTCTCACCTAGCCAGCCTGCAATGTCAGTCCTTACTGGGGCTCCTTCCTCAGCCCCATTCTACAGGTTCTCTGGGCGTATTGGGGGGAGGAGGTGGTGCTTCCTTTAGGAGGGCTGCATTGGTGCTCCTCAAGATCAGCCTGCCTGCTGCTGTAAGCTTGGCCATCTAGAGCCCTCAACTCTGCTCCAGGGTGCAGGCTAAGCGTCCATCCACAGTCATGACCAGGTACTCCCATCAGAGGCTCCTCTCCATTTCTCAAACCATTTAGGAGTGGAGCAGACAAGTCCACTCCAGACTCCACCATGCCCTGCTCCCCCAGCCTTGGGAATCCCTTCTCTTCTTCCTCTGCCACCACACCCTTCTGCCTCTTGAGCACCTGCAATTTCATTCTGTAAGTATGCCTTTTCCAAACAATATAACTGGTGGCTTTTTTTTTTTTTTTTTTTTTTTGTAGGCTCCAGAAACCCAAAGAGGATCCTATACTACACCTTAGGTCATCATCATTTGGGCACATTCAGAATGTGGTGGGGTGGCACCAGAAGACACTGAGCCCATCTCCCTTTGATATTTCCCTATTCCCCAATTCTCCATTCAGAGGGTGGACTCTGAGCTTATTACCTCAGAGGGGATGTGGCATGTGTGAGTCAGAGCCGGCCTGCAAGCTAAGCCTTTAGGGGAACTTAGGGGCCATAAGTAAAGGAAGACTGGGAACAGACAGAATTTCTTTGCCAAAAGCAAGGAGGGCGGGCGGACATAAGGCTTTCCTTCTCAGATTAGGGACAGATTGTCCCATACTAGAGAGAGAGGGAGAAGAGGGGCTTCCTGCAGCCCTCCAGGTGACGGCCAGTAAAGAAATGGCTCCAGGGGTTCATTCAGATTTGGGGGCCCTTTTGTGGTTTTATGGCCTCTGAGAATGGGGGTGGTGGTGAGTGCTGACCATGGTCGTGTTAGGAGGAATCTGTGTGGACAGCCACTCCCCAGTCCCTAACACTTTGGTACTGAGAAGGCATCCTAGGGTGATTCTGAGAGAAGAGTGGAAACCCCAAACAAGACTCAAGTAGTACTTGTCTGGAGTCTGGGAGAATGAGTTTTCAAAATGAAAACAAGTTGAAATTTGGGAATTAAAGTGGTTTTTCCCAAAAACCTGAGTTCAAGGGCTGATTCATGTCTACTACATGGCTGAGAAGGCAGGTGATATGAGGAAAATAATTGTCATTGTTTTACAACAGGCTCAGGAAGAGGCCACTGTTACTTCTGGGGCATCTAGCCAGAGAAGGAAGCTTTAATTCTGCAGGTCTCATTCACCCCCAACCCTCCAGGTAAGTAGGTGCATTTACACTTCTTTTTAAGGTTTAACGTGGGGGGGGGGGGGTGGCAGGAGGACGACAAAAGAGGGGTGCTTCTTGCCACATCCCTACCTGAGGCCCCAAGTCCAGCATGAAATGTTCTTTGGACCAAATGGCCAACAAATGAGGGTTTGATTGCTGAGAGCAACATCACCCAGGCCATTGAGATGCTGTAGCAGCTGCTTGATGATGCCTGGGGAGCCATAGGGAGCGGTACCAAGGCTCTTTTCCCCTCTGTGCGGTGACGGTCCCCATTGTAGAAATGCGCCGTGTTCTAGAACAACTGTCACTCCTTATTTGGAGTTGAGGATGTATTTCCCCAGACTAGCACTGGACTGTATTTTGTTGGTTTTATTTTTTGCTTATGAGGGCAGTTTTTGCACATAGAAAGCTATTAATGGCTTTTATGTTTTTTAAAAAAAATTATTTACTTATTTTGAAAGAGAGAGAGAGGGAGGGGGAAGGACAGAGGGAGAGAGAGAATCCCAAGTAGGCTCTGCGCCGTCAGATCCTACTGTCACCATGCGCTGTCACCATGGGGTTCCCTCTCACAAACTGAGAGGTCATGACCTGAGCCAAAGTCAAGAGTCAGATGCTCAATCCAATGAGCCAGCCAGGTGCCTGAGGTTTTTAAAATTAGTATTTGATTAATTAAAGATACAAATTGCAAAACCTTAAGTTTATAAGTTCAACTTAAAACTTTTCTTACGCTTCTATACTCCATAAATATACAAATGTATTTATAAATGTATTATAAATGCACTATAAATGTACTTATAAATGTACTCTAGAACAATTTATCATCACTTTTAAGCTTTTGATTAATGTTTAGTCTCATTTGCAAACTTAAATTTTAAATTGCATTTATAAGTTGAATATATTAATTTATAGCATCTAAAATACTATATTAATGTATAATATACTATAAACTTAATTTATTTTTAAATGTTTATTTATTGAGAGAGAGAGAGAGAGAGAGAAGAGAAAGAGAAAGACTCCCAAGCAGGCTTTGTGCTGTCACTACAGAGCTCGATGTGAGACTTGATCCCACGAACAATGAAATCATGACCTGAGCTGAAATTGAGTCAGGTGCTTAACTGACTGAGCCACCTAGATTCCCCCAAACTTAATATGTTTAAATTTCATTTATAAAATTAATTTTGTATCATTTGTCTGGCAAAAACTACCTAGGTACTCAAGTAACTCTTGTAAATATAACAAACTTATAAATATTGTGGATTTAATTTATCTTAATTACCTCACTCTTATTTATATAGTCAACCAAATTCTTCCATACCTTTTAACTTAAAATCAGAAGTCTAAAGTCAAATACACAACTATATGTACATATGTATATATATGTATATACATATATACATATATATATGCATATGTATATATGCATATATATATGTATATATATGTACTATATGTACATATGTATATATATGTATATATACATATGTATGTATAATATGTAATACAGAGAGAGAAGGAGAGAGAATCCTAAGCAGGCTCTGCACTGCTGGCATGGAGCCCCACACAGTGCTCTGTTCCAGGAACCCACAAGACCATGACCTGAGCCTAGATCAAGAGTTGGATATTTAACCGACTGAGCCACCCAGGTGCCTCAACCCTGAAAGCTTTTTTAAAAAATAATGGATGTAGGGGTGCCTGGGTGGCTTGGTCGGTTAAGCGTCCGACTTCAGCTCAAGTCATGATCTCACGGTCCATGAGTTCGAGCCCCGCATCGGGCTCTGTGCTGACAGCTCAGAGCCTGGAGCCTGTTTCAGATTCTGTGTCTCCCTTTCTCTCTCTGCCCCTCTCCTGTTCATGCTCTGTCTCTCTCTGTCTCAAAAATAAATAAACGTTAAAAAGAAATAATGGATGCTGTGGTCAAATCCACAGATATTCTAATTTAATTGGTTGGGGGCAGGGCATAGATTTATTTTTTAAGTTTCCCCAGGTGTTTTTTTTTTTTTTTTTTTTTTTTTTTTTTTTTTTTTTGAGACAGGGCACAAGTGAGCAAGGGGCAGAGAGAGAGAGGGAGAGACTATCCCATGAGGGGCAGAGAAAGAGAGAGAAGCAGGGTTCACCCGAAGTGGGGCTTGAGCTCACCTGAAACAAGGCTCGAACTCATGAAACTGTGAGATCATGACCTGAGCCAGTCACACACTTAACTGACTGAGCCACCCAGGCACCCCTCCCCAACTGATTTTTATCTGCAATTTTAATGAGAACGACCTTTCTGAGACTGGGAATATGCTTTACCTTTACCATTTTATTTTATTTTATATTTTATATTTTATTTTATTATATTTTATTTATGTTGCATTGTGTTGCATTGTGGTCCGTTTGATTCCATCCCATTGCATCTCATTGCATTGTATCCATCCCATCCCATTCCTTTATTTTAGAGAGTGAGAGCCAGGGAGAGGGACAGAGAGAATCTTAATCAGGCTCCACACTTAGCATGAAGCCCAGTGTGGGGCTCAATCTCATGGCCCAGGGATCGTAACCTGAGCCAAAATCAAGAGGTGGGCACTCAATGGACTGAATCACCCAGTTCCCCAAAATGCTCTTTTTCTAAAATGACAGTGAGACTTAGCAGGTGTTTGTTTTTGTCAAGAGAATTAACTGGGCAAAGTAAGAAATCAGCCATCCTTTATCATCCTCTGAAATTTATTTTGAAATTTCAAAAGAAAGCCAAAGGTTTGGGAGCGACTACATTAGAGGCTAGTAAATTATTAGGACTCTGGAGTTCTTAGCCCTTTAGGGAAGAGGAGTCTGGTATCTTTGCATCCCAGGTGCCTAGTAGAGTGCAGAGAACATAGGAAGCTCAATTTTGCTTTCAAATGAACAAATAAGTGAGGAAAAAAGACTTTTGAATTTCAGAAAATGTGTTTCTAAGCATGGAAACTCTAGTTGTGAGTGGGAACTTAAAAACATGCCTAAATGAGGAAGCTTCAAATGTGTGTTTTTTAAAGTATCTTTATTTTAATAGATAGCACATGTGCACATGCACAAGTGCAAAAGTGGGGGAGTGGCAGAGAGAGAGAGAATCCTAAGCAGGCTCAGTGCTTTCAGTGCGGGACCCTACAAGTGGAGCTCGACATGGGCTTGAACCTACAAACTGGCAGATAATGACCTGAGCTGAAACCAAGAGTTGGATGCTTAACCAACTGAGTCACTAAGGTGCCCCGGAATGATATATTTTTAATTGAATCACAAGTTCAATTTATTAGATTCTCTAATATGCCAAATTATTTAAAATATTTCAAGTAATTTATTTGTATTTTATTTTTTAAAGTTTATTTAATCTCTACACTCGTGGGGCTTAAACTCACCTTGAGATCAAGAGTCATGTGCTCTTCTGACTGAGCCAGCCAGGCACCCTTCAAGTACTTTAAATACCACATATTCAAAAATAATTCCTAAACACCACACAAAAATATTAGGACAGTAGGTTTAGTATCTCTATACTTAATTCTAAGTGTTTTTAGGAATTAAAAATCCTTACCGATTAAGGAAACTATACTGTCTCAAGAAATTTAGGGTAAACTTCTCAGTGGACTGTGTGCCCTCAAACAAGGGCGCCTCATATCCCACTTTTGTAGGTTCATATAAATGACTTAGTTCTCAAGTTTTTTTAGACCAGATTCTTTTCTGTCCCTTGAATATACTCTGAGTTATCTTCCTAGTCTGGTCTTAAAAAAATGCTTTACAGATACTTCAATAATGGGTGACTAGATGTTGCATCTTTCTCATTTTCTTTGACTCTATAGCCCAGAATTAAAATTAAGCTAAGGATAACCTCCCATGATAATTCTGAGATATGGGAATAATAACCTGGGAAGAGAGAAGCAAAAGCTTCCCTTTTTGGGGGTGCTCTACTTTCCTCTCAGCCCCTCCTCCCATGCCCCTGGAGCTTCTTCTCATGGCCCAGGGCCCTCCTCCTGCCCTCCAAACTCTTCCCTCATCTTGTGGGTGTCTACCCTGGAATGGTCTTTCCCCACAGTGACATTCTCATTTTTCCGTCACTCCTCCCATTTCCTCAGAATGCTTGATCTCAGTGAACAGTCAGGAGGAAGACAGACAATAGAATGAAATCGTGAGTGAGGGCTGCTCACACTCTTAGAGGTATTAATAAGATTATTCTTCTTTTATGTTTATTTCTATAAGGCAATTATTCTATGTTTTTAAAAAATTTTTTATTTATTTTACTTATTTTTTTAAAGTTTGTTTATTTATTTATTTATTTATTTATTTAGAGATGGGGCGCCTGGGTGGCTCAGTCAGGTGTCTGACTTCGGCTCAGGTCATGGTCTCTCAGTTGGTGGGTTCAAGCCCCGCGGCAGGCTCTGTGCTGACAGCTCGGAGCCTGGAGCCTGCTTGGGATTCTGTGTCTCCTCCTTTCTCTGCCCTTCCCATGCTCATGCTCTGTTGTGCTCTGTCTCTCAATAATAAATAAACATTAAAAAAAAAAGAAAAGAAAAGAAAGAGAGAATGTGACTGTGGAGGAGCAGAGAGAAGGAGAGAGAGAGAATCCCAAGCAGACTCTGAACTGTCAGTATGGAGCCTGATGTGGGGCTTAAACCCACAAACTGTGAGATCATGACCTGAGCCGAAATCAAGAGTTGGATGCTCATTTGAGCCACCGAAGTGCCCCTATGTTTGTTTATTTTTGAGAGAAAGGGAGAGCAAGGGGGGGAAAGGGCCATTAATAAGATTCAAATGAAGACCTTGCTAACATGGATGGAACTCTCATAGAAATTTGAGTTTCTGCACTAGAGTTGAATATAAATATTAAAAACTCCCAGGTTTCAATTTGGGGGAGAGGGCACCACACCAGCTAGGCCATTCCTATAGTTTGTCACAGGCATCTGGCTAGCCTTTTTCAAGTGTTTCCTGATTGTCACAACTTTCTCCACTTTTCACATTTAAAATATTGAATATATTTGACATGTAATGTGCAAATTTAAGGCATACAACTTATTAGTTTGATACATCTATATATTGTAATATGATTGCCATTGTAGCAATATTTTATCCCTCTATCATGTTATATAATTATTCTTTCTTTTAGCAGTTGGGATAATTAAGTTTTAGTCTCATAGTAAGTTTGATTGTAGTACAATATTGTACAATATCATCTACATTCATTATACTGTATAGACTTTAGATCTCTATGACTTATTTACTACTTGTTGCAAGCTTGTGCCCTTAAACACCATCAATCTTTTTTATTTATTTTTTATTATTTATTTATTTATTTATTTAAAAAAAAAAATTTTTTTTTCAATGTTTATTTATTTTTGGGACAGAGAGAGACAGAGCATGAACGGGGGAGGGGCAGAGAGAGAGGGAGACACAGAATCGGAAACAGGCTCCAGGCTCTGAGCCATCAGCCCAGAGCCCGATGCGGGGCTCGAACTCACGGACCGCGAGATCGTGACCTGGCCGAAGTCGGATGCTTAACCGACTGCGCCACCCAGGCGCCCCTTTATTTATTTTTTAAATGTTTGTTTATTTTTGAGAGAGACAGAGCATGAGCCGGAGAGGGGAAGAGAGAGAGGGAGACACAGAATCTGAAGCAGGCTCCAGTCTCTGAACTGTCAACACAGAGCCTGATGTGGGGCTCGAACTCATGGACCACAAGATCATGACCTGAGCCGAAGTCGAATGCTCAACCAACTGAGCCACTCAGGTGCCCCAATCTTTTTTTTTTTTAAGTTTATTTATTTTTGAGAGAAAGGAGAGAGTATGTGCATAGGGAGGGGCAGAAAGAGAGGGAGACCAAGAATCCCAAGCAGGCTCTTTGCCAATGTGGGGCTGGAACTCATGAACCATGAGATCATTATCTGAGCAAAAGCCAAGAGTCAGATGTTTAACTGTGCCACCCAGTGGCACTTACTGTTCCACATGTAAGTGATATCATACAGTACTTCTCATTCTGTGACTTACCTTGCTTAGAATATTGTGCCCAAGGACCGTGATGTTGTCACAAATGGCTGGATATCCTTCTTTCTCATGACTGAATAATTTTCCACCATGTATATTTACCACATATTCTTTATCCTTTACTTCACTGATGGACATTCACGTTTCCATAACTTGGCTATTGTGAATAATGCTGTGATAAATGGGAGTGCAGATATGTGGTTGAACTCCTGTTTTCCTTTCCTTGGGTATATGGTAGATCTTTTTAATTTTTTTGAGGAGCCTCCATATTGTTTTTCATAGTGGTTGGACCAATTTACATTCATATGAATAGTGTAAAAGGGTTCCCTTTTCACCACATTCTCACTGGCACTTGTCTTGATGATAGCCATTCTAACAGGTGTGAGTTGATAACTCATTATGGTTTTGATTTGCATTTTTCTGATGGTTGGTGATGTGGCATATTTTTACATATACCTATTGGCTGTTTTGATGTCCTCTTTGGAAAAATGTCTGTTTAGTTCTGTCCATTTAAAATCAGGGTTTGTTGTTGTTATTGAGTTGTATGAATTCTTTACACGTATTGAATATTAACCCCTTATCTGATGTACATTTAGTTTCTTTTGCTGTGCAGAAGTTTTTGAGGTTGATATAGTTAGTTCCATTTGCTGACTTCTGCTTTTGCTGAATGCTTTTGGCATCATATTCAAATCACTGCCGAGACCAGTGTCCAGAAGCTTCTTCTCTACATTTTTTCCTGTTGCTTCTCCATTTAAACAAGAAGTTTTCTGAAAGTTTCAAGCTTTCTACAGCACTTCCCAAGATACTGAGGAGGGGCAACCAGAAATAAGACAGGATAGTATATCCCACCCAGTTGTGTGTTGGTAAATGTTTGACCATCAGCTCTCTGGAGCCCTGCTTTGTAGTGTTTGCCAATTTCTGTGGTGTAAATATTCTCATGATGGTTAATATCAAACCATCAACAGCTTGACGGGATATCCTGTCTTCAGAACCTAATAGTTGGCTGTCCTGAGCTGGTAAGCACTGGCTTCAGCACATCACTGGGTCTGTTGCTCTCTGTATATAATGACCTTTGTCTTCCCAATGGTCTAATAAGCTCCCTAAGGGATACAATTGTATTCTTGATCTCTTATAGGCCAATGGTACTAGCATGGTTATAGACACAAAAGTATCAAACTTTCCTATGGGTATATTGCTTTCCTAGAGCAGCTGTATTGCTAACAGCAGGGAGACTTGGGGGTGGGGAGGGGACAGGAAGGCTGCCTCCTCTTTCCACCAGCATCAGGGAGGCAGGAAAGGAGAGAATATGGGAGCCAGAGGATGGTTTTGATAAGGAAATCGGGCTCACTGAGAGTCTGATCAAAATACTGTAAGAATTCAGCTCAGCTTCACAACCAGATCTGATTAACACACTCTCTTTAACTTACAGAGTAGTTTATTTCCTGTCCAGGATCTGGTATATACTTTGGTGATGAGAATGAGATCTCTGAAGAAACAGATTTGTGGTTTTCATCACAGACTGCCTAGTAAAGTGCCAAAGACTCAGCAGAAGGGCATGAAAATAGCTATAAAGGTGTAACCTAACTGTATTGTTGACAGAGTGTGTGGAAGACCAAATGGGCCAGAGAGCTCCGAGAGGCCCTAAGGGCTCAGGAAATAATAACCTTTCAGTGAGATAAAAAAAAAAAAAAAAAAAAGGTCAGGAAAAGGACTAAGATTGAAAGAGGATGATCTCTAATGAAATGAACTTGTTCTTAGTTTTTTTTTGGAATTGGGAAAGAATTATAGGTGTGAAACCACAAACTGAAAAAAGCCCATGACAGCAGTATGGTCCAGAAATCCTTGAACAGTATCTCCTGTAACATAGTCCCGCTGGAAGACTAGACAGTGTCAGCAGAGGGAAAAATTGGTAGACAGGCCTGAATTCTGTCCACTCACTGAAGACCTTGATGTGGGAGATCTAGTGTCCTGAATCAGGAGGCAACAGACACCTCTAGGCTTTACATGTGTAGGGGGCTGTCTTGAGATCCTGCACATCTCCTATTGTTCACACATATGCGTCATATTTTAGGACTATTGAAATCATGATAAAACTGTGGTGATAGTGTTTATCCTCTATTTATGACTTAAGATAACTCCAGGAGTATTGGAATAGGAGGATATATTACTACCCAGCAATATTCTTTAAAACAGAATTCTTACAGAGTTTATAAAAATGGGCCTGGATCTTTGCCTTACAAATGGAATGGTATGTCTAAATTAGGCACTGAAATTAGGTTACTGATATAATCATACAGCATATGTCGTGAGGGTTTTTTTTTTTTTTTTTAATTTATTAGCGAGCGAGCACGCATTAGTGGGGGAGGAGCAGAGGGAGAGGAAGAGAGAAAATCCCATGCAGGCTCTACCCTGTCAGTGCAGAGCCCAACATGGGGCTCAATCTCACGAACCCGTGAGATCATGACCTGAGCTGAAACTAAGAGCCGGGCGCTTAACTGAGCCACCCAGGCGCCCCTGTGAAGAGCTTTTTGAGTTGTGGAAGGGCTTATATGATCCATCTACACTTTTGTCCTTGTTACTTAAGAGGCATTCAGCCATCAAGCCAGCAAACATTTACTGGATATCTACTATATTTCAGGTACTATGTTGGGTACTGGGAATACCGATTATAGTTAAAAGACATGGTCTTTGATGTCAGTAAGCTTACATTCCACTGGGGGGAGCCAAATATATAAATAAGCACAATGGCTGCTGAATGTGCGGGTGTGGAAAGGTGTGTGTGGAGTGGGGGAGGGTGTCAGAAGGAATTAGACAGATTGGCTCCAGGACTGGTCAGGAAAAATCTTCTTGGGGAAGGTTCCCCTGAGCATGTGTTTTTGAGGCTGCTGAGGTGAGCAATAGCACTGTTAGGCTTTTATGTGAAGATAACCTGAGGGACCAGTGATCAGACCTTCGGCCTGAGTCTCCTGATTCACGCACTTGCTCAGTGTCACTGACTCACCCAGTCTAAGCAAAAATTCCCCCTACAAGTTCAAGATGTATACCTCAGAGAAGCACATACACACCATCAAAGCCTGAGCCACATGTAAGCAATGTCTGAGTAGCCCAGGTTTTAGAAATTATCTCTTCTTTATTGCCACATCCATATAAAAAGTTTGATATTATTTGGATTGGTAAAAGGCAGGCACAATGTATATAAAAAAAAAGGTGTAGTAAGTTAAAAAATAGATGGCTTTAGTGCTTGGAAAAACAATTATGGATTGCTTCTTTGGTTTACTTATCCAGGCGATCGAAATTCTGGGTTTGAAACTCTTGGAAGTCCTCTGGGATGGTGTCTGCAAACCAGAACAGGCACAGGGGGGTTAGTAAAGCTCCTTCCACCTCGAATCCGGGTCCATCTCGTGCTGTGCAAGCATCCTGTAGGGGTCACTGTCAGCCTAAGCAACAGGCCCCTGAAGCCTCCACAGCCATTTTCTACTTCAGGCTGCTTTGCAAATTGTTGGCTTAAAGCCCGGGAGTGCTCATTCATAGGCCTAGAGGAAATTAGCAGGCAGAATGGATTTTGAGTGTGATTATGTTTGAGCCATGAGAAAATAAAGGCTGCCGTAAATTAAATCTGAGTGAATTTCTCACTGAACCCCAAATCCTAAGCCAAGCAGTTAAATTCTGTGGGTCTCAATGTCCTCATCTACCAAGTAGGAAAAATGAGATCTACCATTTACTTTGGTTACACAGAGACTGTTACATTTTAATGAATATGCCGCATGAGCTTGGAGCTCCTGAGAAGAAAATGTGCTATAAAAATAAGGCGGCGTTTTCTGATTAATGATAGTAATAATATCGTATAGTAACAAGAATGCACGTTACCATTGCAGCGATATTTGAGGTTGGACCAAATGATGTTTTCTTGGGAGAAGCAGAACACGCCGAGCCGGCCTCCACGCATGGTGGTGTCTATGGTGACCCCGGAGTCAGCTACCAACTCAGAGCCTTCATAAAAGCGCACTCTGCGGACAACACAGCCCAAGCCAGTCTTCAGGAACCTCAAACCCAAGTCAAGGTGAAGCACCCACTGTGGGACCCAGGGGACCCACTTAAAAAAAAAATTTTTTTTTTTTTAAATTTTTGAGAGAGAGACAGAGCATGAGGTGGGAAGGGTCAGAGAGAGAGGGAGACACAGAATCCGAACCAAGCTCCGGGCTCCGAGCTGTCAGCACAGAGCCTGACAGGGAGCTGAAACCCACGGACCACAAAATCGTGACCTGAGCCAACCAGCTAACTGACTGAGCCACCCAGGTGCTCCTGAGGGGCCTCACTTCTTAAATACTCACATCTTTGCTGTTTCATACTCCATTTTTCACAGCCCTGGGTTGTGCTCCAGCTGTGGCCCCTTCCCTATTGGACTGGAAGTTCCATGAGGTCAAGGACTGTATGTTCCTGTCCTCCCATATTCTTTCTCTCCAAAAGCCTAACACAATGCTGGGCACAGAGTCCTATTCGATGGGTACTTGCTGATGAGTTAAAGAGAAACCACAGTGTGAACCATGGCCAAGAGGCTTTGTGACCTCACTGTCCTGTGAGTTACCTTGTCCAGACAACATGCTGAAAAATCACTGCTTTTCCTGCGGTCTGACTGGTAGCACCTGGTGCAATCTCAGAATAGTGATCCTCCTCGGGAGCAACAGCCCTCCCCTAAACAAGGGCTTTAGAAATTTGTGGCTCTTTGTCTGGCATTTTATGACAGAAGCCAGGGATGCTGAATGGCTTACAAAGCCCTGGAGAGAACAGTCACAACTTGTCCTGCATCCTATACTCCTTTGGGGTGTTCCTTCAGACACCTGGGTAGGTGAAAACCCTGCTTACAATTATCAGGGCAGGCCTAGACCCTACCTTCCGTTTACTTGAGAACATCAAGTATTTTTTGCACTGTTTTAATATATACTGAATTGGGGGGGGGGCGGTAAATTGAGAAACGACTACTTTGTTTTGCTTAAAAAGAGGTGTTCTCCTTGTTAGAAGTTAACTCACCAGCAGAACAACCTGCATTAGAATGTCACTGCCTCTATTTCATTTTGTGTTGTGATGTAGTGGTGTTTAAACATTTACGTGATTTTGTCATAAATTATTATTTTTCTCTTACAGTGTTAGGGAATTAGATAGTTTTGCAAATTATGTGCAGGCAGATTGTGTATTCTATGACTGCATTTTGGGACAGAAAAGAAGGCATTAGGCTTCACAAGGCTCAGAACATGAACGTCTTACTGTGCGACAAACAGTACATTTGACTAAATGCTCAAAGAAGACCAAAACATGAATTAGCCACCGCGATTTTCTTTTTTCCACCAGGCTGGTTTCCTGGTCAGGAGACTGCCACTGGTCTACATAAGCTGTAGTTGGTGTTGATCTGCACGTTTGAGGAATGAGCAAGTAAGTACATGGTCTAAATTTCAAAGATGTAGCCTAAGCCATCCTCGTTTCTGAGAAGAGTTTTTAGTGCTTGTTTTTTAAATAGTCCTATAGGGAAATGAGGCAGATGGCATTGGCTCATGTGAAGATCCGTTCCTGCCGCATGTGGTACAGGCCCGGCAGTGGGGAGACCAAGGTAAAAGGAGATACAGGCACTGTCTTCAGGGAGTTGATAGTCCAGAGGGGAAGAGACCACAAAAGGGACCCACCGCAGTGCAGCATGAATATTCGTGAACAAGCCACCATACAGGGCAGGTGTGGATAGGAGGCTTACCCAGGCCTTGCTTCACAGTGGTCAGCATGGCAGAAAGGGGGTCACCACTCAAGCACCTCCTTCCCCAATGCTGACACCTCCCGTGCAGAAAGTCCCTCCCAGTTGGGCCGTAATGTCCAGCTGGTTAGTTTGAGCTTGGGTGCCTTTCTCCTACTACTTTTCTGGGAGCCATGGCCTGAGTCTTGGAAGCATGCCCTTGGAGGGCCATCCGGGGTCAGGACTGCTCAGGGCGGTGAAGGTTCTGTGACGCACAATGAGGATGTGCTTTGCTTCAAGTGCAAGGTGAGATGTCTTCCACGTACCTTATGTAGCCCACCTGGGGCCTGTGCTGCAGGAACCAGCGGTAGGACACCTTGTCCTTCCAGCCCACGTTCCTCGAGTCCTTCCACAGCAGCCGGACCTGGTCACTCGTGTCCCCGGTGTGCCACAGGGAGTTGCGGAGATGCTCCCCCGGGCCTGTCTTAGACTTAACAGCCTGGAAAGGACACGAGCACGGTAGAACCAAATACACAGACCACCCTTCCTGCTTCCTGGGTCCCTGGGGTGGTGACTTCACGGTTAGAATCTGGCTGTCTTGGATTTGGACAAAAGCGTAAACACTTAAATGCCCTTTCTCCTGAGGTGACCCTTAACCCTTTAATAACCAGCCCTGGCTGATACCCCACTAACCCATTCCACTTTTTTTCCTGCTGTAAATCCATTGCTCCCCACATGTGTTTCTGAGAGCTCTCAAGTGTGCCTTTTCTCCAAGCAGGAGTGAGGAAGGCAGCCGCTCAGCCCTCCTGTACACAGCTGGCCCCATGAAGGGAACAGATTAGCCAGTTAAACTGGTATGTTGTGCCTGGTGACATACCCCCAAATCTCTCCCAACTCTTGAGCCCTACTCAGACTGACATTTTCACCATCGGTCACCCAGAGGTTAGGACACAGCTTATACCCAAGAATGAAGGCCAAGCCCTGGGTGTGCTGTAGCACAAAGACCTCGATTTCACAGATGAACTAAAAGCCACATGGGACAACAGAGGATTTAAAAAGAGGGCTCCGAAGAGAGATGAGTATCTTAGAGCTGTTGGTACCTTAAGCTGGATGCCAGGTTCCGCCACAGCACGGAATGGCGTGGCTTGCCAATATGTCTGCTCTGTCTGCTTCCACATGACTACGTAGAAGCTGGAGCTGTCTTGGTAACCAAAGATGAAGCCAGCGTAGTCATCGTCTGTCTGGGTGTTTACGTGGAAGGTCCCTTCAAAGTCAACTCCGTTGAATGCTGTGTACCCTGCAGGGATCAGAAGAAGATCAGAGAGGCAGACCAGCCACATGAGGAGCTGCAACGAGTGGATTCTATACATGTGCTCCTGATGCCCTGGACATACCCACTGCCAGGCCAGGATCGCTGTTCATAGTCTGCACAATCTCCATGCCCTGCAGAGAGAGTTGAAGGCCATCTTAGAGGCTGGAGAAAGCTCAAGGAAGCCCAGAGCCTCCGGCAGCATTGGTGAGTGGTCAGCAAGGTCTGACCTCCGCACAAAGATTTAATTACCTGAGGAACTGTTCTACCTTGTTATGTCCTCAAAGAAAGCACATACTTGTGAGGGGGGAAAGAGAAGCTGAATAGAGATTATTTTGCTAAAACTGTAATTAAGGGTTTATTGAATCAGCTTAATCGAGAGAACATAGACTTCTAATGAATGTGACTTCCTGGGTGACACTAAAAAACCTAAGCCTCTCTGTGCCTGCTCTTTGTAGCTACACAATAAGGAGAGATCAGTAGCATGGCTCTGGGGTCAGACTGCCGGGGTCCCAGTTCTAGCATTCTTAGCCATCACCTGCATTGCTACCTGGAGCAATCATTTCAGATTGATGGGACTTGATCTCATGTGTAAAACAGGGCTAATGAAAGTGCTCTGTCATAGGGTGATTATGAGGAGTAAGTGCAGTCCGAAACAGTGCCCCCTGTCACTGTTACCCACTTCTCCCAGAACGACCTGTGCTGAGAGGCAGAGCTGAGCTGCTGTTGACCACTGACGCTTACCTGGTTCAGGACCACCCAATTGGGATCAATCTGGGCATCCCCTTCAGGGTCCAGGACTACTGTCTGGTAGGCCCTGAAGTCGGTCAGTGTGACCTCCGCATTCTCTGGGCAGACATCGATCCGATCGATGACCTGGTCCTGGTCAAAGTCAGTCTCACAGATGTCTCCCACGCCATCACCTGGGTGGGGCGGGGGAGGAGGAGAGGAGCTGGCTACCGCCCACTCCGTGCTTGACGGAGACAGGGCTGGGCAAGGAGCTGGAGGGAGCCCACACCCCACCTCCAGGGCTATGACTCTCCACCCATGTGGGCAGAGGAGCCCAGCAGCAGCCATGTCTGAGGTGGCCCCGAGCCCCATCCTGGAGTCATCCTGGTTGGTTGCTGAACCCCACTGTACGTGACCAAAAGAATTTTCTGGGGATAGAGTGGTGTGGTAGGCAACTCTACAAAACTGATCTTGTCAGAAACCTTGGGTCAGGATGCTGGGGTTCACCAAGTGGTGAATCTTAAGGCTGATCTTACATAAGCAAACATCTATAGTACTTTCTCTAGAACATATGAAAAACAGGGAAATTATCATCACCAGACAGTCTCTAAGACCATCTGGTGATCCTTAGGCTCTCTGGCTCCTCTGGCTCATGGTTTGTTTTGTTCAGCTGACCTGGTATTAAGATATTTGAACTGAATACTGCTGAGCTGTGGATGGGCGTACCCTCCCCCACTCACCAAGGTCCTCACTACTCTGTGTCATTTCTGGCTTTGTGCACACTCTTCCTTACTGGCCTCGCCCCTATAGCCATCTGAGCTTGGGACTCCTGTGAGACGGGCAAGCAAGATGGCAGAGCAGCTCCCCAAGCCCTTTGCGGGGAATCGTGTGGCTGCTTCCCTGGCCCACGTGACCTCATCCCAGGGCTACTCAGAGGCTGCCGGGCAGTGCTTCTCTGACGGAGCTCGCCAGTGGGGTCTACCAGCTGTCTGCTGACCACCCAAACTGTGGCTCCTCAGAGAGGCCCGAGGAGAAGTGTGCCACCATGTGCCTGACAGAAGGGAGCCTGGGGGCCCCCGTGCAACCCGAGGCTGAGCCCGCCTACTGTTGCTATCCTCCTGGGCTGGGTTGGGGACCAGCCGGCAGTTGTCTGGTCCCGGGGGCACCACGTCTGGGATGCCATCATTGTCATCATCGTCATCACACTCGTCACCGATGCCATCCTTATCAGTGTCCAGCTGGGCGCTGTTAATGACGGTGGGGCAGTTGTCTGTGCTGTCCTGGTGTCCATCTCCATCACTGTGGGAGGAGGAAGAGGTGGTTTGTGGCACAGGTGACCAGTGAGCAGGGAGGAAGAGAGAGTTGGGTGTGGGGGCTTGGTCTTTGTTGACCCACATGTCCTTAGACAGGGCTGCCCTGTGGGCCTCCGGGACCATTTTCTCCACTTCCTCATCTTGTTGAAACAAGCACATCATATCCTACTCAAGAAGATAAAGGTGGATTTCTGATTTTGTGACCAGATGTTCCTATCAGTCCCTGGGGACTGTGATCACCTCCCCACACCCCACCACCTCCAGCTGAGACTGTGCAAAGGGAACAAAGTGAGGGGCAGTGAAGCCAGGCTGCTCAGTGAATCCTGGCTCAGCCACTTACTAGCATGCAGCCCCAGGCGTGATACTTGACCCCTCTGTGGCTCAGTGTCCACATCTGTAAAATGGGAGTAATAGAGCCTACCTCATTGCGTTGTTAGGAAGATTAAATGCTTCTGTGATTAGAATTTTGCATATTGCAATTTAATCTATGACAGAGTACTTGTATGTGCTGGCTCCTAGGAAGCCCTCCAGTGTTTTCCATTCCTCTTCCCAATCCCTGGCCAGCAGACCCAAGAAGGATCAGATGTGCATGCCTCAGGAAGAATGGCAGAGAGGAGGGGGCGGCCCCTGCCTGAGAGGCAAACATGGAGGCTGGGCTCAGTCTTGCTCTAAAGCACTTCTCAGAACCCTCATTCTCCCCCTGACATTTCTTTTTTCCAGGCCTTAGAGCCACTCGAGGAGGAGACTGCCCTGTCCCCAGAGTTTTTTTTCCCCGTGTTGATGGAGGCCCTCTTTGGCTACTCTGTATCAGAGCAGATGTCCCTTTCACCTCATTCTACCCATGGCCTATCCCAGACAGGGGAGGGAAGCCAGACACCAGCCCATGCCCTCCAGGCCACATGTCCCAGATGGGTCCCAGAGAAAACGAGGCCAACCTGGGCAAGTAGAAGATGACATGGCTCAAACAGCGGAATTCCTGTGCCTGTAGCAGGGCTGACTTTTAAATCCTAAGATCGAGCTGTTTCCATCAGCAGCCATTCTATACGGCCTTGCACATTTTTATGCAAAAACAAGCAGTTCCTGTCCTCCTCCCGAAGGTTCAAGTTTACGGGAATTAAAATGTAGCAGAATGAGTCATTTACTTTAGGCAAATATCTAGAGGGTGACAGGATAGGATATTTTAGAGATTCCGTAGATGGCAGTCGGTGCAAGACCACCTGCACCAAGGAACATTCTTGATGTCCATCCCTTAGGGAAGGTTCCACTTAGAAATGGAGACCTCCTAGGGCCGACTCTGTGGCCCTCTCCTCGTGTGGTGGTAACAATAACACAGCCACCGTTTGGTGCAGGTCACCTGTGGACCAGCACTCTGCCAGGAGCGTTACCTACTTTAGCTTTTATTCTTACAGAACCTGCAAGGTGCATTTAATTCTCTCTACTTTGCAGATGAAGAAACTGAGACCGCGTTGAGAAGTAGGATTAAGTGCACTTGGCTGACACATACTTTGTAGCAAGGACACTGAGCACAAGGACAGAAATGGGACTTTATGGCAGCTGTCCTTGCACAAGGTTGGGCTCAAGAACCACTGGGGATAGGGCCACCTCCAAGGGGTTGAGAAGGGAGGCCCTGCTTTGTCTTCCAGGGTCCTTTCCCTCTCTCATCCCTGTCCTGCCGCCCCGACAAGCATCCCTGATGGAAATGAAAGGGGACAGAGCCTAGGACCACAGGTGCCTCCAGGGCAGAGATAAACTTGTCTGTGTTCTTGCTGATGTTGCTACAGCATCTGATCCAGCCCTGTGTCTTAATATAGGACTACATCATGTGGGGCTAGACAGGTTGACAAAACTCATTTGCACAGGACAATACCACCAATAAAGGGACACAAAATGAAAAAATTCCAAGGACAATGAAATAACAGTGATCTCTCAGCAAACTGACAGTTTCCTATTTTGGGATGATGGTGAAGCTTCCCTGAGCTGAAAGACTATAATATTAAAAGAGCTCATACCTACTGAGTGCTAGCTATGTAAGGGAAGCTGTGATGTGCACTCTCCATAAATTAACTCCATCTTCACGACAGACCTGGCTACGTGCCATTGTCGTCCCCATTTTTCAGATGAGAAAACTGAGGCACAGAGATCTGATGACCTGCCTAAGGTTAGGTAGTTTGTAAGTGAAGGGGCTGGGATTTATCTAGCTGTGTATCATCTAGAGCCCATGTCTGAAGCATGATGCTCTATTGCCTCTCCTGTGCTAGAATCTCACTTGCTGGAGTGCCTCGTGGCCCCTCCTGACACCGTCACCTGGCTATAGAGAACTTTCAAGGAAGTGTGGTGACCCTGGCCAGAGGCAGGGCTATTGTCCCCCCAGTAGCTCTATCTCTCTCCATTTATTCAGCAAGATCCCAAAGCAAGGTAGCAGCAGAAAGCTCCAAAAGCTAAAATTCCCTCTGAATTTTTCATTGGGCCTTAATGCAGCTGGGAAATGTGCCATACCTGTCCTGATTGGTGTCACAGGAGTCCCCGACCAGGTCGTTATCCACATCAGACTGCAAAGAGAACAGACCATGTAATTATTTATCCCTGGGCCTTCATGCACAGAACGTTCCAGAGAAGGCAGATCTGGCCCCTCACCACTGCATCTCAGGAAGTCTCTCTGGAATTGGGTTGGTGCAGAACTGCAAAAGGACAGCACCATATTGGTGTAGGCACAATGCTGAATTGTCAAAAAAGCCTTCCAAAATATCAAGCCACATGGCTGGGCTGCCTACACACCAGATGAGCTGATTGGAAAGGGCGCCGGGGCAGGATGGTGGCAGGTGGAGACGTGGAACTCTGGCACGGGTCTGAGGAGAGCCAGCCAAAGGCATGGGGACAAGGCAAACTGATTTGGCTTTGCTTCTGCATGTTGGAATTAAGCCAGAATGGGAGTGAGTCACAGAGGGCAACAATGACGCCCCTCTCTCAGGGCTTTAAAAATACATGACACATCATACCCAATTATCCAGACAGGAAGTGAGAAGGGAAACAACACGGCGCTAACTGAACTTCATCTGAAATGTCCAGACATAGGCTGTATAGGGGCTTGGGGACTAAAAGGGCACAGGCTCCCAAAGGTTAGTTTCCATGCTACATTTTCCTTCCAGCAAAAAGACTTGTTTTGGGCATCATTAAATTCCTACTACTAAGGCACTCTACATAGGCACTCTACAGCCCATGAGATTAGCCCAGAGGGCCTTAGGTCTCGTGAAGCGTTCTTCCTACCACCTCCAGACCTAAGGTGTGCAATTCTACCATGTCTGCTCTGGTAGGTAAGTGCAACAGCAAGGAGCTGAGCCAGTGTGCTCTGCTGTTTTTCTAGGCACCGGTCTTAAAGAATCTTCACATAGGGGAGCTCAGACTAGAGTATGAGGCCCTCAAACACTACTCACCTGATTAGGGTTACTGACATCAGGACAACTGTCACAGGCATCCCCCACGCCATCACCATCCCTGTCCCGTTGGTCACGATTGGGAACTTTTGGGCAGTTGTCCAGAATGTTTTTTATTCCTACAAGAAAGGAATGGTTCCCTGAGTCAGGTGAACACAGAGATCTAGAAGACAGGCTTCTGGGTGCTAAGAGATCAAGCCTCTACCCAGGCCTGGGGTGAGTGACTTCTGTTGAGCTGTCCTCCAAGAGCCACACTACCTTTCTCAGCACTCATCTGGATGTACCCTCAAAGGATGGATTCTGGGAGACTTAAAAATGAACAGCGATCTGAGGCATTTCTCCATGCAGTTAGAAGTTGTGTAAGATGTCAAGGACTATCATGTAACCAGATGAAAAGGTCATGAGGGCTAGGTGGGCCAGCCCTGGAGAGGGAGGACCTTGGGACGATGTGAATAAAGACTGGGACCCAAGGGCTGGGCCCACCATGCCCCCCCCTCTTCCCAACTGTTGTCTATGTCCTGTCATGCAAGCAGCCTGTAATCAGTCATGGTGGGAGTGGTATTTATAGCATAGAAACTGGCAAATGCTACATCTTGGAGCTTTTTTTGGTTTGTTGAACTGGTTTACCAGCATACCACTGGATCTGATCATCAGTAGGGCTTGCAGAGGATGAGGTCATGTTTTAGGGAGGTGTGGATATTCTGGAGTGGTGTGTGTGTGTGTGGTGGGTGAGTAGGTGGAGGGCCGGGAGCGTATTTCTAAAGATTTTCCTTCAAGGCCCTTGTGATGTGAAATATTTTTCAAAAACTATCACATCCAGCCTATACTTTGATGATAGTCATCTATATGCTATGGAAGCTACACAGAAACAAATGTTCTGCCTCCCATCCTGAGAGGCTCCAGAGCTCAAACTGTGCTCTGGGGGTTGCCATTCACACAGCCCACACTAGAAGGCCTCTTCAGTGGAGCCTAGAGCTGGCCCACTCCTGCCTCCACACTCTTCCCAGAATAGGCAGGGGAAGGGCCTGTCTTCCGGGAGATGCCTGATTCTTCGCAGGAGGAGCCAGACCCAGGTCCTGTAGTTTGTGACCCTGCTCAAGGCCCCCTCATTCAATTCTCTGCTCCCAGGAATCTCACAGGTGGGAAGTGGGGGTGGGGGAGATCTACTCTTTCTAGGAAGATACATGGCCTACAAAGACGCCGCTCGAAGTAATCCCCACAAAGTTTCTGGCAAAGATGTAGAATTCCAGAAACATCCAGGGTTATTAAATAGAGGAGTGGGCTATGGAGTCTCCTTCCATAGAAAGAGGCGGGCCAGACACAAGCTGCAGGAAACCACTCCATGTGGGAGGCCTTCTGAGTTAGCAATGCTATTTCTGCTCCTAACAGAGAACAAGGGCAAAAGGACACACGAGTCCCACATAAAAGACAAAGCAAGACAAGCCCACCATCTCCATCCATGTCATCATCACAGGCGTCTCCTTTTCCATCTCCATCAGTGTCTTTCTGGTCATTATTCAGGACATTCCGGCAGTTGTCACAGGCATCCCCAAAGATATCTTTGTCACTGTTCCTTTGGTCCACATTGTGAGTCAGGACACAGTTATCCTAAAGGATCAGAAGACCATTTAGTCAGACTTTACTGAATCCCTCCAAGGTCTCCGGTCCTGCAGTGGATGCCAGCCAGCCCCCACCCCATTGTCATGCACTGTCAGAACTCAGGAGAGAGAGCCGCAATGCCAGGGGATCACAGGGGATCACTACCATGGGGGATGACTAATATAATAGGGGACTCCGCAGGCTTTCTTCTGCATCCCTGGTATGTGGCAATTCATGCGCCCGGCTGGCAGAGCAAGTACCTGCTCATTCAGGATCCCGTCTCCGTCAGCGTCGTCGTCACAAGCATCTCCTATGCCATCTCTGTCTGCATCTTCTTGGCCAGAATTTGGCACATACTTGCAATTATCCTAAGGAGAAGAAACAAGAGCTCAGAGAAACATCTACATCTGACTTTTTTTTCAGCTTTATTGATGTATACCTGGCAAAATTCTAATATATTTGAAGTGTACACTGTGATTATTTAATATACCTTTATGTTGTGAAAGGATTCCCACCATTGAGTTAACACATCCAACATCTCACTGGCTCTTTGTGTGTGGGTGAGAACATTTAAGTTCTATCCTTTTAGCCAACTGCAGTTAGACAATACAGGGTTAACAACTATAGTCACCATGTTATACATTAGATCCTCAGGTTTATTCTTCTTATGCCTTCGTATCCCGGCTGTACCCTTTTATCAACCTCTCCATATTTCCCCACCCCCATCTACATCTGTCTTAGGTCAGAAATGATTTCTAACCTCAAGACTGACTGTAGCCGCCTGACTTTCCTGTTGATGGCTGTTTGGCTACGTTTGACATGCAGCTACTTTCAAAATGCAGTTTTAAATGGAACCCTCCCCCATATAAGCTCTGGCTCTGGACAGCCCACAGTGAACGTGGTGTTTTTCTTGTGTGCCCTCCTTACCTTCTTGCAGTTCCTGGCAGAGCATGGCAGTTCTTCATCGGGGTAACTGTCAATGTCCACATCCTTTCCGCAGATATAGCCATCGCCAGCCCAACCAATGCCACACTGTGAAGGGAAAGCGCAGGAGAAGTTTGGGAAGCCAAGCCTGGGAGGAAGCAGGCGGCTGACAAGGGCCTCAGCTCTGACCCTGTGAATCCCTGCTAATCATATATGCTTCCCCAGAGGGAGGGCCCAGAGCTACACCACCTTGTTGGGTAGGATTTTAAAACTATTGTTTTTTGAATAGTCTTATGAATCAAAAGGTACAAAGGGAGATAGAATCAAGACTCCTCTCCATTCCTATTCTTTTGGCTCAGGCCATCCATTATTATGTATACTTCCACAGATACAACATGCACAGACAAGCAAATACACGCATTCTTTTTCTTTTGACTTTTAACACAACTGACAGCACCTATATCCACTGTTCTGTACTTTATTTGGAGCTCTTTCCATATCACTCCATGTAGATCACGTCACTCTTTTTAGTGGTCACAGATGATCATACCCAAAGTGGTAGGCATGTGCCTTAATGAATTCAACCAGTCCTCTACTGATGGGTGTCTGGTTTTTAAAACATTTTTCTATTGCAAACAAGGCTACAACAGGTTACTCTAGTACATAGGTCATTCTGCACATGCACTGGTGTCTTAGTGTGGAATTCCTGGTTCAAAGGGTATTTGTAATTTAGAGTTACTGTTAACCTGTTCTCCACATGATTATTCAATTTCCTCTCCCAGCAGAAACGAATGCATGTGGCTTTTGTGCCACTTCCCTTATCATTCTTGAACCGCAGTCATATCTCTGATTTTAACAGTCTTCTAAATCAATTTCCATCAAAAGAGTAACCTTCCAAGGTGCTTTATCTTTATTCATGCCCTGTAGCAGAAGAAGATTCTCACAGGTCCAGGGCTGGGCCTGTGTGTTCTCTCCATCCCTGGAAAAGTCTACCCAAGTACCCTGTCGTCACCAGCCCTCACTTCATTGCCAGCATAAGAGGCATCAATAGTTATTCTGTATCAGACCCTACACCCATTGTCTCCAATCCTTACAATGACACTGCAATTGTAGTGCACTGCAATTGTAGCACACTGCAATCTCACCCCATTGTAGGTGAGACAACTAGGCTACTGAGCAAGGATCGCTGGCAAACAGAAGACAAAAGAAGTTATTCAGTAAGTGGTGCCCTGGGCATGAGGTAGGACCTGGGGGCCCAGCCCAGGAACAGGACAGGCACCTGCAGAGGGGGAAGGCAGAACAGAGGAAGGAACAGTGAGGAAGAGGACCTGGAAAAGGACAGGGAACCAGAAAGTCAGGGAGAGGACAGAGAGCCTGAGGAACAGAAGCAGGGTTTAGGGAAAAAGAACTTGACATGAATAAACATTAAATTTCCTGGCCTTGCTAATCAAAAGAAGGTGATTGAAGACCAGTGACTTCCTAAGCGGCAGCCTGCCTGTTCTCAATCATCCATGCTTTCCTTCTGCAACCAGGAATTCAGAAGGCAGGAGGCCAAAGACACCCCTCCCGTAAGTGCCCCTATTTCCGTGCAGTTGCTTCAGCGGGCCTTCAGAAGGCCTGGAAAGCTTGGCCATGGGGTATGGTCCTTGACTCATTTTAATGAAAGAAAAAATTTCCTCTAGGAACAAATACATTTTTAATGAGCCATTTTCTGGCAGATTAAATTATTTTAGTAGTCACACCAAGTGTATTAATCCTTTACCATCTGTCGTCGTGCCTTATTACAAATTCAAAAACATATTAAGAGCTCCATCACCCACCATCCCAGGGAAGTCATTAATTTGTTCACAGAAAATTAGGATTTAAACACAGATTTACACTCGCCTCTCAATGGTAATAAACATGCCCAGGCAATAGGAATTAGGCAAGTTGTGGGGTTTTTCCCTCTGACCCAGCTTGCTCCTTTGTCAGGACCTTGTTACAGACTATCTGTGCTGCCAGAGAGAACGCGTGTTATTACATTTCTTCAACTTCATTCTGATTCTTCTCCTTTGCAATATTTTAAAAGCGATATGCTCCCAGTAGAAAATTTTGTGAGCATAATGATAAAGAAGCCTAAGTTCAAGGTATAGAGAAGAGAGAAAGCGTCTCCCAGAATCCATCCTGCCACTCAGGAGTGACCGTCGTGAACCTGGGAGTCCCACAGTCTGAAGGGCCACCTGCCATGGGCCTGACTTACTGGGAGGCAGCTGAAGTGGCTGATTTCTCAGTGTCTAGAAGCCCTGAGGACTCTGGAGCCTGGGATTTAGGAGTGGGTGTCAGAAAGGGCCTTCTTCTTCACCAAGGGCCCAGCATGCACCCACCTGGCCCGAGACCCATGTCAGCTCTCTTGCCAGCCAGCTCCTCCCCAGATGGGCTCCAGGGTTGGGTAATGCATAGGGAGAAGAGTGACCATCCGCTGAGCTATTCCTGAATCTGGGTGTAGGTGGAGACAGAAAAGTGCCCTCTGTCCCCTCGCGCTCACTGGCAGGAGACAGGAGGGTTCTCTGAGAGTTGAAACAGCCTACCGCTTCCCTCCAACCTGCTTCCTGGAGCATCAGGCCAGATTCTAAGGACAGCTAGAAAGGATGGCAGTATGCTAATACATTCCCTGAATAAATAGGGCGGTGGATGGGAGGGAGGGAAGGCGGCCCCTTCGCTTCTTGCCGCCCACTTCTTGGCCCTCCCCAGAGGGTATCTATGAGTGAGGGCTCTACCACTGATGTGCCCGAGGGAATGGTGTTGACCCATGACTGACAGGGAGAGAAAAGGCAGCTGATGTTCGATGGACTTCACATTGCTCTCCGCGAACTCAGCTGACCCTGTTACTATTAAATTCTGTGTTTATCTCAATTGAAATGTTTTCACTTCTGAGTACTTTTTACCTGGAAGCAAGGAGAAACTGGGGAGGGGTTGGTGTTTGAAATGGAAGAGGAAAAAAATCATTGAGCAGGTGACAACTTACCACACATGTCACATCCCCTTGCCTCTCTTCAATGCACTGTGCATTCACACTGCAAGGATTCAGCTCAGGATTTCTGCAGCTCCTTTCGGTTTTGCATCCCCTTGTCTGATCACCAGTGTACCCCGGTTTGCAAGGCCCGCAGCGGTAAGATCCCTGCAAAGATCAGATGATGAGCTGGGGCTCAGAACTGTGAGCAAGGCGACTGCAGTTGTGTTTATTTTTGTAGGTACTCAGTGATGCCAAGATTTAGGGACACCCATGCCTGCCTCTCCGCCCATGTGTACATCTTGGAAGACTGCGAATGTTGAGGAAGACACCGCCAGCCTGGAAGCTGCAGTGAGCCACACGGACATGAGGGAAGAGCGGGGAGGGCAGAAGAAGGCTAGATTGAACCACCGTCACCAGGACTTGCCAGCTCTGCCGTGGAAGACAAAAGGGGAAGGGGCTGATGGCGCCAGTGAGGCCCTGGCAGGCAGAGAGCATTTATTCTCAGGACAAGGGAGACGGTTTGATTGAAAAGCATGTTAGGAAAAAACAAGGTTTTTTTTTTTTTTTAACTGTTCCTTTGGCTTTTTAAAAATGGAATGACAAAGAACAGTTGTACAGAGAAATGTCAATGGCCTTGCACTGAGAATTCTTGATGAGGTAGGCTCCGTGGAGAAGTCTGGCAAATGAGCTGTCAGCCCTGCTACAGCAGCCCTTCTACCGGCCGTGACTTTTTTTTAACAGCTTTACTGAGATGAAATTACATTTCATGAAAGACACCCATGTCACCTGTAGGGTTCAATGATTTCGGTCATTAACAACCTCTTACTGCCAACTCCAAAGGACGCTCTTCAGTGGTCTTCCTCGATCTACTGGCCTTACCGGATTGCTCCATTTGGTCGGTTCTCTCCTTTTCTTGGCTCTTGCTCTTTTTCCTCGGCCCATTTTTGAGGTTCTCCGGAGTTCTACTTTCTAGATGGTTCCACCATCTAGTTTTCTTCCCCCAGGGTGACTTTAGTTATTACCTTTATGTCAGTGTCTCCCAAATCTCTATCTGCAGACTCACTGATAAGGGCCTGGTGAAAACCTAAGAAGCAACAATTCCTATATATTCCTAGGTAGCCAAGTATGTGGATAGAAACACAGGCTCTGCAGCTGGAAGTCTTAGGAGAGGGGGGTCTTGGCCCAGTTACTTTTCTGGAGTTGTTTCTTCAACTGTCAAATGGGAATAATAGTGCCTAGTGACATGGTTGTTGTGAGGACTAAAATAAGGGGCTTGATATTTATAAGATGTTTTTAAATTAAAAAAAATGTTTATTTATTTTTGAGAGAGAGAGAGAGAACAACAGAGCACAAGTGGAGGAGGGAGAGAGAGACACCCACAGAAATCCGAAACAGGCTCCAGGCTCTGAGCTGTCAGCACAGAGCCTGATGGCAGGGCTCGAACTCACAAGCTGTGAGGTCATGACCTGAGCCGAAGTTGGACCCTTAACTGACTGAGCCACCCAGGCACCTCTATAAAATGTTTTTACATACAAGCAAACTAGAGTAATTTTCCTAGGGACAAAGTTAGAAGCAGTCACAAATGGAATCAGCAGGTCTCTTGATGGTTACTGGGCCACACCTCTATCTCGGAATCAGTTGACAAGAACTTTCAGAAATAAAACCGTATCTAAATATATACACTTTAGACCTCTTAAGAGCTAAGCATTTTAATATGAATGACTTTTGGAGAGATTTATAAAAATAATGAATACTATTTGGGGATTGTGTCATCACCAATAAAATGTATATTCTGAACTGTATAAACTAAGAAGCTCTTCATATTTTTAAAATAAAAGAATATTTCAAAAATATATTCTAAAAGCCCAACATTGCAACTATGATTAAAATATAGCAGTTAGAAAATAATTCTTATATAAAAATTACTTATAAAATTACTCTCACATGAAAAACTATTCTTCAACATAAACTTTTATCTTCATTTGCCAACCAAATATGTTGTACCCACCTGTTCTATGTGTGTTTGGGGTTATGATTTATAAACATATGATTGTCTCAATAACTGGTCTGCTTTGATAACATCATCCATGAAAAATACTTACCAGAGTGTTAATACAGATAGAGTTGAGAACACACGCTCCGTTTTGACACTCATCAATGTCAGTGCAGACCTAGTACAGGAAAGTTTAAAGACATACTCCATTTAAGCAGAAATGCAAATAAATTTTGCTTTGATAGCTTTGGGTAAAGACATGGGATTTCAGGTAAAATGATAACAGGAGCGTCGCTTTAGCCACCTCCCTGTGTTTGTACCAATCTGTACTTGACCTAATTTCAAGTGATAGTTGCCGCCTTGGGATTTAAGGTTGTTCAGAAAACCGAACTGGTATGATTCATCTGTTCCTGCAACCTTTTTACTCAGGAAAGTACTTCTATATCCTGTTTGGTACTAGATGTACTTCTGTATGAGGATTCCTAGCTTTCTTCAATTCTGGAAAATTCTCAGCTTCCCTCTGCTCCTACTCTTTGAATTCTTTCTTTGGAACTACCAATATAAGCCAATATTGGACTTTCTCATTAATTTCTCCTTTTGACTCTTAACCTCTTGTTCATATTTTCACATATCTTTATTTTTCTGTGCTGCATTCTGGATGATTTCTTTAGATGCACCTTCCATTCTATATATTCTCTGATAGCTGTCTTGTCCATCTATTGAGTTTTTAATGTCAATGATTACATTTTTCACTGAGTAAGTTTAACCTGTTTTTCAAAGTTGCCTTTTATTTTTCACACTGCCCTATTTTTAAATTATGATATCTATTCCTTTCTTGGCCTCTTTATCCTTTTGAACTGTTTTATATTTATCATGTATCCTCAGGGTAGCTTAAATCACCATTCACATAAATCACCATTTTTGTTTATGAACAAAATGTTTATGAACAACATACCTTTAGCGCCCTGTTTTTGCATGTTCTACTGGCACAGGGTTTCAGAGTCTCTGGTACGGCTTTGACATTAGCCAGGGCCCCAGGGATTTTACTGCACCAGGGCTAATTTTTATGTTAATTTTCTGGCTTGTATTTCCATGTGGTATTAGTAACATAGATTTGAAGCTCATAACGGTATATGGCACAAACCTGGAGCTCTGATTTGTTGTGGGAAATACTCCTTTTTGTCAACCATGTCCCAAAGATGACATGAAGTTTCCTTGTTGATTTTGGGGGCTAGTAGTTTTCTCATCTCCTTGTAATGCATGGGTAGGGTTCATGGCTTTATGAAGGCGTGGTAGGTCTTTCCAAAGGTCCAGGACTACATCTGCTATACCTACACAGGTGCTAAAACCCCTGATTCCCACTCCTAGGACTGATACCCAGCTCCTACCTCCCATAAGCATTAATTTGTTAAGTTTTAGTAAGGTGGCTCCTTCTACTTCAGTCGAGTCTACCATATTACTGGAAATCCACTGGGCACTGCTTCTTACTCTCTTACACAAAGCACTGTCTATTTCATTTCGTCTATTTTCCTTGGTTTCGTCTTGGAGACTTTTGTCTTTAGAGGAGAGGATGAAAAACTTTGGGTCATTACTCTAATGGTTTCTTGTTACTCGTCTATGTCCAGCTTGCCTCCTTTTTCTAGTCTTAAAAAATGATGCCCTCTAGAATCCTTTGATAGGCAGCTAGGAAATAATGAACCCTTGCCCTTCTTCAAACCTAATAATTTCCCTAAGGTAGTAAAATATATTTATAGACCAACCACTTTTAAGGGCTGAAGACATCAAAAAGAATTTCACAGTCAGTCAGTTAAATAATGGCCAGGATATAGTAGAACATTTGGAAATAAATGGAGACTGTCACAAAGTGCTCAAGTGCTTTATGGCAGTTTATAGCTTATATAAGAAGAAGGGGGGTTTCCTCAGGGGATTATTTCTACTCTTGAAATCCTCTCATCTCTAAAACAGCTTCTTATCAGCAACAATGACTCTATAAAAGTGACCTAATTTTTCAAAGCTTTTATTTGTTTCCTTGATTCTCAAGTTATTCTGCAGGACAAAACGTTCAATGGCTAACAGAATAAGTCTGAAATCATACCACATATTTAGTTTTCCTAGTGATACTCTATTGTTTTCCTAGTGATACTCTATTATCCTGATTTAATAGTTTCCTCCCTACTAGATATTATGAACATCTATACTCAGAAATGAGTTGGAAAACTTCCCTATTTGTCCTTTGTGCACCATGACATTCCACATGGTATTGGCTGTTCAAGGAGGTAAAGGGTTATAATGAAAGAGGTGGGAGCAAACCCAAGGTTTTCTGTTGGTAATTAAGACAAAAAATGAGTAGAAAGACCGTAACTTCAGCCCACCTGCTTGTTTGACTTGGCAAAACTGATCCCAACACCCTGCACCATGGGCCCTGTGAAGCCCATGGGGCACGCATCACATCTGAAGCCGGGAGCCAAGTTCACACAGCGCACACCTGGATAGCAGGGATGGTATTTGCACTGGGAACAAAAAAACCCAAAGTCTTTAGCCACATGGAGAAAACACAAACTCTCATTCATCTATTTGTACATGCTTATTTACTTAACTGTCCATTTCTTGGTGACCAAGATGGTAAAAGGATATAAAGGCTTCTAATTTCATAGTTATAGATGGAATCTCAGACACACACAGTATAAGGCTGACTTCTAGTGGGCTTTGCTGTATTACAAATAACGGCATGGCCAAGTGGAAAAGGTCCTTAACGATAATCAGTCTACCTCCCAGTGTAAATTCTCTGATATTCTGCCTTGTAACTTAAAACCACCATGGAAGGACAGTGTTCCTGGACTGCCTGTCAGGTGGCTGTTAGATGAATCCAAATGCATTACTAAACCAAATTCTCAAATGAAAAAATCTCAAGAAGACAAGGCCAGGGTAGCTGTTGCTTTTTTCAACAAGATGTGATCTATTAGGGTCTGTGCCTGCCTTCATGCCCTATAGAGTCCATGGATGTTCTAAGGCTCTTGGTAGTCTAGGAGATTTGTTCTGATTTTTTTTTTAACCGCTTCAACTAATGTAAAAAACATGACCACTTCCTGCCCTTTCAAAAGGAGGAAAATTCCAGCTCACAGATAAAAACCAGATGCAGTTCTGTGAAACATGTACAGACGTCTCTCCAAGTGAGGGATTACTACAAACCATCTTAATTGCTTATTACCTGGGAAAGTAATCAGCTGAGTGCTACCATAAGCCTGAAGGAGCTGTGTGAGTGTGTGTGTGTGTATGTATGCACACACACCTAACCTCTTTGCAGGCACCGTTCTTTCTCCTTCTAGTCCTCCTCTGGCTTGGTGGGAGGGGAAAGGCATATTCTGGTGGCGGCCTTGCTACCTACTGTGAATACTGCTTTGGGACTAGACTAAAGACTGGCTAACCACAGTCTTGAAACAATCTCCTTTAGAGGCTTTTGCAAGCCGCCAAACAGCCTGTGTTTGCTGTATGTCCTTCTGGCTCCATCCCTCAGCACTTTTGGTTACTCACAGGTTATAGGATCTCCTCAACAGGCTTTGCTGGTCTGAGATTCCTCTCTGCACATCTAACCTGAAGAAGTTAGTTGCAACCCCTGAAATATACCCTCACACAGATATTCCCCCTCCCGTGTTTACAGAAGTGTAGAAAAATCCAAACTGTAACAATGACTACATGAGAGAAATAATCGATGCTGGGGTACAAATCTCAGCATTATAGTGACATGGCCCAGCAGAACAGCCGGGAACACAGAGAGGAGATATTACAAACAGAGCCACAATCAGGTGTCATGCCTCCTTCATCCTGCTGCTCATGGTCTTGTGGTCGCTAAGGATTCATGAGGGAGAGTATTTATGTCACCTGGAGAACAGCCCATGTCATCCCAGCATCATCAACCTGGCTTCCTTTTCCATAAGCTGTAGGGTGTACAAGATACTTAGGGAGCCCCTGTCCCGGGGAAGCTGAACTTTTACCTCATCAATATCAGAACAGGTGATCCCATTTCCTGTGTAGCCCTCGGGGCAGGGCCCACACTGAAAGCCATCTCTGGTGTCAGTACATCGGACGCCGCGGAAACAGGAGTTAGAATCACAGCGGCGCACTGGGGGTGTTGAGGATGTCGTGGGCGCTGGGGATGCAGGGGGCACCAGCGTGTTTGGGGTTGGAGACTGAAAGCTCAGTGGACCTAGAGGAAAACCAATAATCCACGGACTTTTTGACCACCAGAAAAACGTAGCTGATTCAAAATGCTATTTGATTTTCCAATGAGCTTCCCTTCCCTCCAACTCTTTGCCAAACCTCCAGAAACCATAGTCAGTGTAGCCTCACTCCATGGCCCTTCATCAGTCCTCACCTGCTCGTCCAACTCAGGATGAAGCAGTTACTAGAACAGCACTTACCGCAAGCCTGGCACTCAGCTATGGTATTTCGCAAAAATGATGTTTCCTTGACCTTTAGAAATGGGAAGGGAAAAACAGGATGGAAAAGGAGTATCTGATATAGAATCCAGGAATGAAAGAATCCATGTGTAGCAATCTAGTAAACACTTCTTAAGGTAGTGCTAATGTAGCCTTTGATGGCTCTAAGGAGAGCCATCACATACCTGTCCCCCACTTCCAGAGCCCTTCGAACAGACCTCCGGGGTAGTGGGCCGCATGGGGCCACCTGAGGTCTGCCTCCAGGTCCATCTCCCTGCCCCTGCTGCCTCAACAGCTCCACTAGCTCGTATGATGAGCTTCTTTGACAGGACTAGGGATTTTTGATGCTGTGGCCTTGTTACCTGCTGTCTCAGAAGATCCTTCACCTCTCCCAGGAGCTGGTTGAGTTGGGTCATTTGCCCCAAGAACTGCCGATTAAAGTCTCCTGTAGCAATAGCAAAAGGCAAGGAGTATTCAGCCACTAACAGACATTTCTACCATGGCTCAAAAGCAAATGGTTTCCCAGAGAATCATCATGACAAAAACCCGAGGAGAGGAATTTAACTTGGGGTAATTCATCTAATTCACCTAAAAAAAAATGATAATGATGCCATTGGCTGTTAGCCCAAATTCATGAGTTATAAAAATAAAAGTACAATGGAAATATTTCTTGTCCCGCTCTTTGGCACAAGAGCCTGATTTCTGTAGACACATCCTGTACCTGTGCTCTACTGAAGTTCACCTTTCAGTGATGGGAGCCAGCCCACTTGGGGGCTCAGGGTTTATCTGTACTGATGAAGGTGTGCTAATTGCCCAAGAGCCCATACCTGTGCTTGTGGTGGCCAGTGGCTCACTCTGCTGTAGGAAGCAGTCTTGCAGGCTGGCCACCTGGAACAGTGAGCCCCTCACCACCAGCTTCAGCTCTTCCAAGGAATCCTGGAAGAAATCACATTCATACCACACATTGCTGACACTGTTAAAAAAACCAATGTGCTTGCATACTCACATAATTTTCATAACAGAGTAAGTAGCCCTGTATACTTAGACTCTGACAGCTTGCATAATTTTGTGGGTTTGATTTTTCCTAAAACCTGCCAGCCCTATCCTTCTGACTGAAGCAAATATGGAAGTAGCCAATAACCTAGGAAAATGCTGGCATCCAACTTGGCCTGAGGGTTCATCAAGGTGTCTCCGAGAAGAGGAAAGGCTTTTGCTTTTATGGTAAACAAGTTGTTTTGTGGCAGACACCTCTGAAGAATGGTCTGGAATTTAGTTATGGAGTTTAGACTGTAATAAATAAGACACTGATCTCAATTTTAAATGTTATTGTTTATGAAGTATTGTAGGGTAGTTCTATTTTTAGTCTTTTGAGGAAACTCCATACTGTTTTCCAGAGTGGCTGTACAAGCTTGCATTCCCATATCATCCTTATTTTAAAAATGAGGATGTTCATATGTGAAATTTAAGACACAAAACAGATGAACATATAGGAAGGTGGGGGAGAGCAGAGAGGAAAGCAAATCACAAGGGATTCTTAACAACAGAGAACTGAGGGTTGATGGAGGGAGGTGGGTGGGGGATGGGCTAGATGGACGATGGGTATTGAGGAGGGCACTTGTGATAATGAGCACTGGGTGATGTATGTAAGGGATGAATCACCAAATTCTACTCCTGAAACCAATACCGCACTGTATGTTGATTAAAATTTAAATTAAAAAATATATAAGTAATAAAGAAATAAAACAAGGACACTAAGTATTTTCAGAGTAATTCTGTTTTCTAATTTTGCTAAGTTAATACGCAACACATGCTATGTAACAGATATTGTTTTGGACATCAGGCTATAAGCTCTATGGAGGCGGGGCCATGACTGTTTTGCCCACTATGCTTTCCTTAACGCCTAGAATATGCCTATTTGTTAGCTGACTGAATAAATAAGAAGGTGACTATGAAGATAGAATACTGTAGTCTTTGACAGTCTAAGGATTTAGAACTTTTGGAAAAATTCCAATGAGTTTAGTTTCTCATGACCTTGACATGGCTGTCTCCTGGCTTTTAAAAATTGACTTATTTAGTGGTACACACTAAATTCTGAAATGGTCAGTGATACAATTTGTGACTGTCATTCTGATTATTTGGGCTACTTTGGGGATTCAGAAATAAAGTTTTGCATATCTCTCTATTCACTATTTTTTTCTCTATATAAAAATCTATACTAAGTCTATAGTGTTTTTCTCTTTTTCTGCAAAAACAAAAGAACCCTTGCATTTTAGCTTTCTTGCAGTTTCTGCTTGAAAATGCTTCCTATTCTCCAAACACAAAATTCCAGTATCAGATTCATTGTTTTTATATTATTATGTAAAACTTCTCAGCATTCCTAGTTGTAACGGAAATTATTGCTTCTACCCAGTCTCTTTGTACAAAGGGATCAGAGCAGCTTGTAACTAAAGCACATACAATAAAATAAAGTAGAAATGGAAATGAAGATTGAGACACAGAAGATAACATTATGGGCCGTAACAGATGAACACAGTTACTGATTTTGGCATTGACTTCTACATCAATGGAAGGTAAAATTCAAGAACTATGACCAGTTATAATAAATGGGAAGGACAAAGAATGCTAGTTCTTTATAGGAAACACATTATTTCCTGGCACAAAAATTTAAAAGCAATATATGTGGCAATTTCTAGGGGAGGTGCCATGATATAATAAAAAATACCATCAACATATCATAAAACAGAAAAGGGGTGATGAGACTTTTAAGGCCTCATGGAACTAAGTTGGCAGTAAGGTCTTTTTTGCTAGGATTGCTCTAATAAGACACATGAAAAATGTTCCTAGTGCTTGGAGTTTCCAATCATTCTTTGTCACTTTCATTAAAAACAGTAAAATTATAGAAAGATTTAAAATAGATCATCCTATTGCTCTAAGATTTTGTTTTTGTTTTACGTAATCTCTAGGCCCAATGTGGAGCTCAAACTCAAGAACCCACAATCAAGAGCCGCATGTTCTACCAAACGAGCCAGTCAGGGGCCCCTCTAAGATTGTTCTTTAAATTTTTGCTTTTCCTTTCCAACTTCAGAGGCTCTCAATTTTAGCTTCTGATTAGAATCAGTGTTATTATTATTATTTAAAAAAATTTTTTTTAACGTTTATTTATTTTTGAGACAGAGAGGAGACAGAGCATGAACAGGGGAGGAGCGGAGAGAGAGGGAGACACAGAATCTGAAACAGGCTCCAGGCTCTGAGCTGTCAGCACAGAGCCTGACGCAGAGCTCGAACTCACGGACCGTGAGATCATGACCTGAGCCGAAGTTGGATGCTTAACCGACCAAGCCACCCAGGCGCCCCTAGAATCAGTATTATTAAAAATACTTAGGCCTAGGCACCACCTCTACAGAATTTAATTCAATTTGCCTTGAGCCTAGGCCCTCTTTCAATAGGTTTTTAAGTTCTACAGGTAATGCTAATTATGCATCCAGAATGAGACCCACACATAACCTCAGCATACTCCTCTGCATTCCCTGAGCCTGGGCTCTTTCCACTTTGGAGAATGGCTTATGGGTTTCTACCTGTGCCTTCCTCTGGAAGGTCCTTAATTCAATGGACTCAGGACTCTGGGAAGAGCCGGAAAAGGCTCTGGGGAGATTGTGAACAGAATCCACTTGGGTGCAATCCATGTAGAGCTCTACAGAGCCAGTCCCTCGCCGCAAGTTGGTGAGTCTCAGGAGGACCCTGTGCCGCCTGCCATCAGCCAGATGCAGGTTGTTGAAAACCACCAAATGAATCCTCCCATCGTTCTTCAGGTAACGGAGTACAGCTGGAACCAAGCACATATCAACCAAGGATGAGAAAAGGATGAGAAAGGGCAAGTCTCTGCTAAACAGCCTGTAGGTCACAAGGCTGGGTTACTAGAAAGAATGCAAGCAAGTTGGAACCATAAATATTCAACACATTGTGTGCCAGGCATTATTCTAGACACCTGTAACCCACTCTGTTGTTGAGGATGCTTTGTGCTCATGGAAAGACAGACACTAAGTAGCACATCTGAAAACAAACAATTTCAGACAGTGGTAAGTACAATAAGCAAGCAGAATCCATCAAAAGTCAATTGAAATCCAAATAAGCTCCTGAACGCATAAATCCATTAATTTACCAATTCATTTATTAAGCACTACAATGGAGCTGGGTGCTGCCCTTAGTTGCTTTCAACACTTAATTTCTATTCACTGCAACCCTATCAAAGTGGAATAACTCCAGATGACAAAAGTGAACGTCAGGTAAGTGAAGGAACTTACACAAGGACACCTAAGTGGCAAGACTAGAATTTGAAACTGAGAGGAGGGCACCTTTTGGGATGAGCACTGGGTGTTGTATGGAAACCAATTTGACAATAAATTTCATATATTGAAAAAAAAAAGTAAAAAAAAAAGAAACTGAGAGTGGTTTATTTCATGACTAAAGGAATGCGAACTATGGCTAGGCCTTTCTAAACATATATTGAATGGAGTATTATCTGTCATACTGTCCCTCTGCAACCCATCTTCAATTTAACAATGCTCAGAAAACCTAAGGTATCTATGGTTGCAAAAGAAGGACTAAGAAGAAGATCTACTATCTTATTTTCTGTTTGATTTTTTCTTTTTTTATGTAGGTAGCTATCTATTCACATATATCCTTAAGCTCAAGCATTTCCACTTCTTGTTAAATAAAAATTCTTACAAACTTTAAGATTCTGGTTTTCTGTCTTGCTTTTTACTCCATTACTTTCTTGAATTTATTGAGCCCTGAGCTGAAATCTGTTCAGCTGAGCCTTTGGGAGTTAAAGCCCATCGGGTGAGGTTTGCTCTAAAGACCCAAGTTTGGTCTTGGGAGCAAACCGATTTGCTTCTAAGGGCTTAGTGAGTCGACCCAAGAACACCTCCAAATTCATCCATAGGTACCATTGCCAAACTCCAGTTCATTGCCAGAAATAATCATTTCAGGAATATGTAAGAAACATTTGGTACAACATATATGCATAAAAAGAGAGGGTGCACTAGCTACTTTAATTTTAGTGTAATCATGAAATGGGATACTATGGAATAGGTGCGCATTAAAAACACAGAAAGAGTCCTGGTATTTTGTGGAGTGAGAAACACGTTGAGTCACAGTATAATTTCGTTCAGAAAAAAATATACAGAAATTTAGAAGGAAATATGTCAACTTTAATACGGTCATTGGTGGGTGCTTGGATGATGTTTTCCTCTTGCTCATCCTCAATGTCTAATTTTTTTTCACAAGAAACATGCGTTATAGTATACAAAAAAATAAGAAGAAGTGAATTACATACATATACCCAGACTGTGCTGCTGTCAAGCTGTATGATTTGTAGCAAGTAACTTGGACTATTTTTCCACAGGTACCTTTTCTGAAGAGTGTAAATGCCAACTTGGTGCCTCCCCGTGGAGTAACCAGCCTGTTGATGTTGTAGTACTGCCAGAAAAAAATAATCACCACTATGAAACTTTCAGGATTTATTTGAAGACTTCCTCCAAATGTATAAGGCCGTCTAGGTGGATATTCCCACCGCTTCTAAAATCTGCCCAGATCTGTTTTTCCATTTGACCATGACTGGAGAGGGCCAGATAGCCTTAGGTTCTGTGATATACAGAGATGCCAGGAGGAGTAAGGAGATCTTCTTTTAAGATCCTATGTGCTCACCACCACTCGCTTACCAAGAGAAAACAATTGGTAAGACCTGGCAGGACAGACTGGCTAAAAGACCTTTCTCTGACTCTAATATAAAACATAGTATTTTATATATGGTGGTATGAAGAGAAAGAATGGGAGGGAAGAAAGCAGACATGAGTAGACATTCTCGAGGCATTATAAATATGGGATATGCCAGAATTTTTACCTCTTTATTTAATGTTGTTCAGAATTTAAACAAAAACTGCACAGCTGGAAATTGAAGGCATATATGGTACCCAAAAGAGGGAGAAAATTGGTCAAAACCTATGGACTAATTCAACTTTTCAGAGCTCATTTCTTTATTGTTTTGAACAGTTTTACAAATACCTGGAGTTTTACAGGCCAGTGAGAATACCACTTGGGCCACCAAACTTCAATTAGGTCATAGACCTGTATACTCAACATCTCCTTATTCTCTTCACACCACAACCTCAGTGCCTCAAATTAACAGTTTAAGAGGATACACACAGTGGCTTAAAACAGATAGCCTTGGTTTTCTTCCTCAAACTGAGATTTCTGTGGAATTCAAAGGAAACATATTTTCATGGGCATCTTGCCTGCTTTTAACAGGCTTTCCAGGGCATGTGGGCCATGATTTATTTTCATAACTGAATCACTAAGTTTAATTTTATAAATAGTACCCAGTGGAGCACTTTACACATAGCAGGTGCACATTAAATGTTGTGAACATGAACTTTCAATGAATAATAAAATGATTGCATGGGAAGTGTTCCATATATAAATTATGAAGTTTAGAGAGGGGCAATTCAATATCTACTGCAGAGAGCAAAACCTACTGTTGTGCTCATGCTGTTATTTAAGGGGATTCTATACTTCTGCCTGGCTTTGTGTTGCAGCGCAGTGCTGAAATGACAAATTCCTCATGCTCCTAGATCTGGTGACAATGGCAAGAGGAAACAAAAGGAAAAGAAGAATCACGGAAACTTCCATCTTCAAAACGTCCGTTAGCAGAAAAATTATCAAGTGCTTTGACATTTACCATTCTTCATATTTGATCCAGTGATTCTCATTTCTCTTATGGCTTCCATTTTTCATTTTTCTTTTTTATTGCAAAGTAAGGAGTTTCAATGCTTCAGTGCTTCAATACTTATTTTATCTTCAGAGCAGTAAGACTACCCCAGAGGGCAGACAGGCACCTGCTCAGGAAACTCACTGTTGTCACATCAGTCACACTGAGTTGAGACACATTCTAAAGCTCTGGCTCTAGGAGCTTGCAGCCTGCGGGGTGGAAGTTTCCCCGACCTTCTCCAGAGACAGCACCGTTGGAGCAGGAGAGGGCAGACATAGTTGCCTCCCTCTCTCCGGCCCCCTTTTCCAGTGCTCACCTTGCCCTATCTTAATGCAACACACATACACACAGCAGAGAGAGCAAAATGGAGCAGAGATACTACAGAGGTAATAACATAATCAGGTCCCCCCCTCCAGGAGGGGTGCAAAGCCAGTCCCCTGAAGCTGCTAAGAGTGGCCTTCTCCTGGGTCAACCACACCTCTGCCCATCGCCACCTCCAGGAACACTGCACTGAGGAAAACAGTCATCGGTACAGCTTTGTTTCTTCAGCTGCGGCACACTGCGTTCTCTTATTCCCTCTTCACTCACCACTAGCTGAAACCGGTTTGGTGATAACTGCCTGAAAACTGCACGTCTTCAAACGGCGGCGTTTCTGTCTCCACTCTGTTCTGTCGCTGGCTTTGTCCACCACATTCCTGCCTCACGTTCCCACCGAAAGCTTCTCTCTGCACAATTTATCTAGACCGACAGCTTGAGCTCCTTAAAGGACTCTTCTGACCAAGTTATTGCCTTCTCAAAGCCGCACACAAGCAAGCAACTGAAATCTTGTAATAGCTCCCTAGTGGTTCCTAAATAACATCTAACCTCCTGATCCCAGGAGTAGCTGCAACCTTCCCCCTGCCTTCATTACCCAGCCAAGCTGAACAACCCGTATTAGGTTTTCCCTCTGTGTGGAATGCCCTCTGCTCCATCGCTTTCTTTCCTGATCCATCACGGCTACTCACCTGAAACCAAGATCCAGCTCAAATGCACCCGACTTCCCGAAGTCTTCCTTCTTCCCAATGGCTGGCAGCTGTCTTCATTCCTAGTCCTGTAACACTTTGTCGGGACTTTTCCAGCTGTACTTTTCCAGGACTCAGAGTCCAGTTTTGGCTCAGATACTTAATAGCTATGTGACCCTGGGCCTGTTAATTTTGTTAGCTGTCCATTTCTTAAACTATTAAATGCAGCTAAGAAGAGTTTTCCTTTCTATCTCTTTTGGTTTTCAGTGGTGGTCAAAGAAGAAAATGCAAAAACTACCAACTGCTATGCAAATGTAGGTATTAGTGTTATCTATTTGTATTTATTTCTTATCTTCACTACTAGAGCATAAAGTCTGGGGCCAGGATTCTAATTTTTATCAATTTTCTCACATACCATAGCATCTGAAAACGCAAAATACAGCTATTTATTGGATGAAAAATAGATTATTTATTGGATGAAAAATAGATTATTATTTATTGGATGAAAAATAGAGTATTCATGTATCCACTCTGATTTTTTTTTTAACCCACAATCTCTTAAACAACATGAGGGGCAGTTTCTACTGGTTTATTTTTTTTTTCTACCGCTTTATTTCCTTCTAAACTTAGCATCTTTGTATCCCAGACAATTTGAGGCTTGATTTTATAGCTCCATTTACATGCCTGGCTACCAGCTTGACACAGAAACCACGTAACTTAGCCTGATTAAATACCATCTCCGCGACTGGCAAAAGATGAAAGAGCAAACCCAAGCAATGAAGATGTGAAATACTGCTTTCTTGGAAAAGAATTTTCAAAGGGTGCTTTTCGGAACAGTGGACTTGGTAGTCAAAAATATTATGATGTACTGAATGTCAGAGCAATGAAGTAGGGCGCCAGCTTTAAAGAACTGGAAATGATAATATTTTGTCTGCCTGGGCAAAAGAGTTCAGAGTGACCTGGCCCACAGGCAGCAAACTCGTGAAGCCGTAGTCCGGGGCTTTCTGCTTTGCTTGGCAAATGGCTTTGCTCTTTGGCACTTTTCAATATTTGATGAAAGCCATTGCTGTCAACCTTTCCTCTTCTTTTAAAATAATTGCACATTAAAAAAAAAGTCTTCTTGCCATTAATGTCTCTTGTGATGGATATTATTGTTTGCCTTTGCTTATTTATCTTCATGCCCTATACACTGAGTCTTTGTAACTTTAGTGCTTTGGAAATACATATAAAAGGTAAGCCGTCAAATTGCTTTTCCTGAAAGTACCCTGGGTGACTCCCAAGTGGGATGAATGCCGTGTGGAGGTTTTGAAATTTTCTTATAGCAGTTTGAACAAATGTAAAGTACACAGAGTACATGTATATATATATACACACACACACACCCTGCAAAGAAACCATCCAGTGAAAGGAAGCACAGTAATTATATTAAACATCTGCAGAGAGCTTGGTATTTTGAGAAGTTATGAGATTCCTCAAGTGTGCAACTATCTGGTAGGTGACAAAACCTGTTGAGTGCGCACAAAATCCCAAGGTCATCTTATAGGAGGGAGTTCCAAAGAAATTCCTTAAGCACCCATGGAATCTTCTGGTCTTAGCAGAGCCACAGAATACGAACACTGTAAGTTATCTAGCTCAATATCCCATTTCACAAATCCCTTCAATAAAAGTTTAGCCTCTACCAGCACATTTCCAGGAAGAAGGAACTAATTACTTTGTAGGGAAACCCATTTCACTTTTGGATTGCTCTCCAAGATTTTCCTAATACAGAACCAATATCTGTTGTTCCCTCTGACTTCCACCCATGAGTCCTAACTGTGCCCTTCAGAACTATAGACAGATTTAGTCTTATCCTTAATTCAAATGATATTCTTCAAATATTTTAAGGCAACTTTCATCTCTCTCATGTCTTCTATTTGGCTCCTTTATTTCTCCAGATCCTTTAACATTTTGATTTGTGATGTCATAAAAAATGAGGTCCAAAGGGCTGTTGTTTTGGTGACTCTCCTCAAGTTAATCTCTGACTTGAGAGTGTCCTTGTGTCATGTGTCCTGAATAAGTACGGTGGGACTATTAGCTCCTTTAATCCAGCCACATGAATGCATTAATGAAGTCTAAAATTTAAGGAGATTTTTTTTTAAATGATGACAGGTGATATGTATTTTTTTAATTTTTATTTTTAGAGGAAGCATGTAAGTGAGGGAGAAGGGTAGAGGAGGAGAATCCCAAGTAGGCTCCTTGCTCAGGGCAGAGCCTGAGACGGGGTTAGATCCCATAACCCTGGTATCATGACCTAAACTGAAATCAAGAGTCAGACACTCAACCAACTCACCCAGGCACCCCTTAAGAAGATTTAAAAAACTGTTGCATTAGTGCATCTGTTAATTAATTCATTCATTCATTCAGCAAACATTTCTAAACAACTACTAAGTGTCAGGCACTGTGCTTAACACTAGTTGGTTCTTAATGTTGACTAGACCTCTGAGGATAGTTCTCCCACAGCCTGTACTTTGGCAATTTACTTTTCACCCCTAGGTGATGGATTTACATTTATTATTGTTAAATTTCATATGATTGTGGCATATGTGGCAGACTGGTAGGACCTTGTTAAACTTGATGATGGCATCCAACATGTTCAACGGTCTTCTCTAGCTATGTGCCATTTGCAGACATGATAAAATACTATTTATGCCTTCACCTAAGTCACTGATATGCTGAACGGTTCAATGCCCAAGACAGAGCCTTGTCAAAAACCACTAGATTTGCTGTAAAACAACTTACTAACCCCTAATAGTACTATTTATCAAGCTTATTCTTTTTTATACTATCCAGAAATGTATAATGAGTGGCTTCAAAAAATTCTTTTCAGATATCAAGATACATTATGCTCACAGCATCTTTTTGATCTCTCAGCTTAGAAACTACTTTAAAAAAAGTTTGGCATGACTTATTTTTAGTGAACTCATTTTCTTTTAAATAATCCCAGCTCTTTCTTTTCGAGGTAATCCCAAGATACAAGGGTAATAATATAACCCTCCAGGAGTTCATCCTAAAGTTCACTAATATTCTTTCCATTTTCTATACATGACCATTTTAAAACCAAACAATTCAAGGGCACCTCATAGGAATACAGTGAAGATCACAAGAGATAATGAGGTTTGAGCCTTTAGAACACTCTTGGGACACTGGATGGGCCCATAAATATTATTATTAATGTTTGAGGCACCTCATTTCCCCCCTTCATTACTGGGTTCAAAATTCTAATTTTTTGGGGTGGGGAGGGGCAGTGGAAGAGGGAGAATCTTAAGCAGACTCCATGGCCAGTGGAGAGCCCGATATGGGGCTCGATCTCAAAAACCATGAGATCACAACCTGAGCTGAAATCAAAAGTTGGACACCTAACCGACTAAGCCACCCAGGTGCCCCCAGAATTCTAGTTTTGAAACTCACCTAGCTCTCTTATACTGTGTTTCTCTTTAGCCCACAGACTTCTCTGTGAACCATTACTCTGAACTATTTGACATGTCCTATCTTAATGCTAAGGAGCTTGACTGCAGTTATTACTGCAAATTCTTGGGGTTCCCTTCATTTCCACAGCACCAAGTTGTTCTTTTAAAAAAAATTTTTAATGTTTATTTATCTTTGAGAGACATATTGTGAGCAGGAGGAGGGCAGAGAGAGAGGGAGACACAAAATCCTAAGCAGGCTCCAGGCTCTGAGCTGTCAGCACAGAGCCCAACATGGGACTTGAACCTATGAACCGTGAGATCATGACCTGAGCCAATGTCATGTCGGTCGGACATTAAACCGACCGAGCCACCCAGGCACTCCCCAAGTTGTTCTTTTGTGGCAAACAAACTAAGACTAAAGAAGCAGTTCTTATTGGTTTTTTTCTGAAAGGTGAAGGTCTCATCAAGGCAAGCCAAGAGTTCACCAAATCCTCTCTGGAAGACAGTCCCCTAAAAAAACAGAGATCTTTCTCTTCCTCTTCTTTCTACCTATCTTATAGAAGCGTATGGAAGAAGCTGAAATTTTTATTGAGCTTCACAGTCTATAAAAAGTATACTTATATAATTCAGTTCTTGCAATCAATCAACCCCACTGTAGAGACAGTAAACCAAGGCTAAGCACTTCAGAGACATATTCATGGGGACAGAGCTGTTAAGAGATTTAACTGTGACTCAAACTCAAAATCCTAACTGGAAGGTTGTTTCTATGCCAGATACAAGAAAAATATCAACCAGATCTTCTGTACAGCCAGGTGATTTCTGTAGAACGCTTATTTCTACCAAGATTGTACCACCTGTATTACTAACAATCTGATAGATCATTTATATCAGAAATAGTCCATTTCCCTTATGTCCTCATCCAGATGGTCTTCAAAATTCATTAATGCATTTGAGCCAGAACTATTATGTGCCAGACATTGCATACTTCCAGAATTTTCACAACAGTATATATCTTCTTTAATAAACAAGGCTACTCTTCACAGCCTCCATTTATTCTATTCACTTTGCTCATGAGCTACTTTATGTACAAGGCACTGTGCTAGGGGCTACGAAAGACACAAAGGTGAGTTCAGGGATGCTCAGTTCCTGCTTTGAGGGAGCTTACAACCTACTGAAGAGAAGAATTCAAGAACAAGGCAAACTAAGATTAGTACCTTCTGTAGAAATCGTAATAAAAGGTGTCAGAAAGAATTTGAGAACGGTCTTGCATCTTTAGGATTTTGGTATCTGTATATGATGCAGGAAAGGTAACAGTGGGGAGCAAAGGACAAGAGTAAAAGGATAGAGAAGGACAGACAGCAGGGCCAGGAAATGGTAACTAGTCCATCTAGCTCAAGCATAGGCTGCATGGAGGGTTGGAAGAAGGAATAAATTGCAAAGGCTGGTTGGGAGATCATGCCACAGAAAGTTCTGACAGCTCAGCAGGGACATCTGTATCTTATTCAGTTTGGAATGGGAAGCTACTAAAGGTTTCTGCCATCCAGCCTAACTCCATCCAAGTTATGCTTATGAACAATAATGAGGCGGCCATGCAAAGGCTGACTTGTAGAAGCAGGGAGCTTATTGGCCAACTTGTGCTTCACATTCTTCACGGAATACACTTCACTTTACTGTAGGAGCTCATCTAGATCCCTAGACAGTGACGGGGGTTCACCTTCAAGGTAGATGATTCTCCTCGACCCTCCAGGTCAGGCCTGCACAGCCACTATCAAATACCTCAACAGGGAGTCACAATCACATCCCCGTCTCTTCCATGGAGCTGATGGACCCAGTCACTTCTCCTTCTCGTTCCAGTCTGAAGGCTACTGCTCCTTCGCAGAACCTTCAGATTCACCATGTTGGCAACTCTCTATACTTTTCTCTATTGCTCCAGTGAAAATTCTCTATGTCAAGTTCGTCCACTCTCCAAACTCTGGTATAAATTCCTCTTTGTTTTCCTTTAATTTTCATTTTCTAACAAAATCCAGAAAGGTGGAGAGGTGTTCATCCAACCTTGGGGTATTCTCCTCTAACATGGAGATCAGCTGGTGTTTACAGCGGAATCACATGACTGCTGGTTGTTCAAAGGAAGAACTAAAAACACCCTTAGCTCTCCATCTTGCTATCTGGTGTTACCTCTGCCCATATAGAGTGAACAAAAAGAATCCGTTCTGGGAAATATGCTGCCTTGTGTTTCCAGGCAACACAGATTTTCCACAATGGGCTCACGCATACTGGACAATTGTGAAATGGAGGGGGGAGATTCCGTGAGGATGAAAAGCTAGGAGCAGAGTTTTTCACTCCACAGAAGGCCCTTCTGTCACCAAGCTGAGACATGTCACCATGTCCCCAGACTCCCTTCACTATTTGGGACCTCAACACAGCTCCTGACAGGCCCGAGGTACAGACAGAGAGAGCACATATGAGTGGGGAGGGAAGGGGCAGGGGGGTGGTTGGGACTTGACATAAAAGGAATTAAAAACCCATTCCTTCCTGCTTTTAACTCTGTAGTCCTATGAAAGCTAAGAATTAGGAATTTCTGTCAGCTCCTAATATCTGAAAATTAAATGTTCAATCACAATTAGAATCTGATAGAGAGTCTGAAGCACTTGAAGTAAAGCAAAGTGAAATAAATATAACATCTAGCCAGAAGGACCAGTCCCCCCCTTTTTTTATTAAAATCATGAGGCAGCAGGAACACGTATCTGTCACATTCCTCAATAAGCAGGAACAGGTGTTGTCCCCAGGGCATGGGTGGAGGGGAAGGAGATGAAAAAATAGTGACCTGTTTCTTTGAGAATCATTTCTTAGTGTTTGTAGTAACTCACTGTGACAGTGAAACATTTGACAGCAAAGCAACCAAACAGATGACAGACCTGTGTAAACTGGGATGAAACAGGTGGAAAAGAGCACTGTTCATTTAGTTCTACTGACTGAGGTATGTTCTCTGCATCAACTCCAGGGAGGTTCTTGCAGAGCTGGGAGTTAGGTCTGCTAAGCCACATGCTTCCGAGGGAACAGAAGAATGGTGTGGGTGGCTGTTAGAGGCTGAATGTTTGTGTCCCTCCTCCCTGCCCCACAAATTCAGATGTTGAAGCTCTAACCCCTCAGTGTGGTGGTATTAGGCAGTGGGCCTTTGGGAAGTAATTAGGTTTAAATTGGGTCATGAGGGTGGGACCCTCACGATGGCATTAGTTTCCTTTTAAGGAAGGCAAGACAGAGAGCTTGCTCTCTTCACTGGCACACACTGAGGAAAGGCCATGGAAGGACATGGCAAGAAGGTGGCAGGACCCAGGCTTTTTCCATGAACAAGATCTGCTGGCACCTTGATCTTGGACTTCTCAGCCTCCAGTACTGTCAGAAATAAATGTCTCTTGTTTGACCACCCCGTCTATGGTATTTGTTGTAACAGCTTGAACTAAGTCAGTGGCCTAATGGTCCTGGGTCCTGTCCCTTTCCAAACTGGACTCAGAATAACAGGAGGTGGGACAATGTCAAAGGGCATTTTGGCCACAAACAATGCTTCATCCTCTCTCCAAATTATCAACTCATCCTCCCCAGACAGGTCAATGAACAATCAGGAGAATTTTGTACTGAAAACTGACATGAATGTTGGATCAGTATAAAATTGGAGGAGGAAACCATCTCAAGGCAAGAAGGTCCCAAATGTTCAAATAGGAAAAGAAGATTCTTAGAAAAATGATTTCTGCAAATGTGCTTACCTTTGTTTAAGCGTCCCATCACAGTGAATTCAAAATATTTGCTGCCATCAACTGAAGAGTACAGGCCCAAGATGGTGGATGAACTTTTAGAATGCAGCTTGAAGGTGGAGATCACATAGACCTCATTCAAGGTGGGATCTGTCAGGATTGGCTGCAGAACAGCTGGGTTCAGCCTCTGGCTGGAAGATGGGAGAAGGTCAAAGACTAGGGAGAATGGAGAGAAAGGGATAATCAGTGAAAGAAGTTTGGGACAAACATTTTTTTGAGGGGGCACAATTTGACAGTAAGATATAACGTACATGAACACAGTTACCATTTACATTGGTAAACTCACCAGTTCTTCCTTATCATTCTTACAGTGGCTGGACATTTGAACCAGAAAAAATACAGCATAATCATCATCACTAGGTCATGAACCCCCAAGAGAAGACTAAATTTGCAAACCGTAAATCACATTTGGCCCAAGAAGTGGCTCTGAAAAAGCCCACTAGGAAAAGCACTAAAGGCTACAAGGGAGACAGGTGAGAGCATGCAAGTCATTGTTTCTCTTATGTCTCCAAGTAGTAAATGCCTGCCTTAGGGTTCTCATGCACCCCCTGGACCAGAGCTGACTGTAGTTTCCAGGTCAGTGATAAATGATACCAGGCATGCAGCAGAAAGAATGGATGTGGTGGGACACAGTGTGTCAGCAAACAATTTGCTGTCTTTGTCAGACCCAAGTGTTCCCTTTGTGCATATATAGTTCTCCCATATTTCTCTGTTAAAAATCCTGATGCAGGGGTGCCTGGATGGCTCAGCCAGTAGAGTAGGAGACTCTTGGTGTCAGGGTTGTAAGTTCTAGACCCAGGTTGGATGCATCTATCTCTATCTTTTCTTTTCTTTTCTCTTCTTTTCTTTTCTTTTCTTTTCTTTTCTTTTCTTTTCTCTTCTTCTCTTTCTCTTTCTTTCTTTCTCTTTTTTTTTCTTTCTTTTTCTTTCTTTCTTTCTTTTTCTATCTATCTATCTATCTATCTATCTAGAGATATAGATACATATACATATTTGTAATATTTTTGAGAGGTTTAAGAGTATACATCCAGAATTATTTAAAAGGCAAAGGCCAAATGGGTAATACTCACTAGAAGTTATTCAGTATTTTTGTTGGTTTATACTAATATTGTTTGAACAATTCCAAAGCCTACAGGAACTTCAGCCTCTAAAGCTGTTTTCTAGATACAATAATCTGGTTATGAAAAGGGTAATAGAATCCATAATTTATAAAGAGCTCTTACAAATTAATAAAATAAGCAATAGAAAAATGGACACAGCAGTCAGAGAAAGGTAAGTATCATATGACTTCACTCATATGAGGACTTTAAGACACAGAACAGATGAACATAAGGGAAGGGAAGCAAAAATAATATAAAAACAGGGAGGGGGACAAAACAGAAGAGACTCTTAAATATGGAGAACAAACAGAGGGTTACTGGAGGGGTTGTGGGAGGTGGGATGGGCTAAGTGGGTAAGGGACACTAAGGAATATACTCCTGAAATCATCGTTGCACTATATGCTAACTTAGATGTAATTAAAAAAAGTAAAAAGAAAAAAAATTTTAAAAAGAGAAGGAAAATGGGCACAGAACATGAAAAAGCAATTTACAGACAATTTACAGAAAAAGAGTTACAATGGCAAATAAGTACTTTGTGTGTGTGTGTGTGTGTGTGTGTGTGTGTGTGTATACACATTACTGTATCTAGAAAAAAGGTTTAGAGGCCGAAGTTCCTGCAGGCTGTGGTATGTACACACACACACACACACACACACACACACACACACACAGTTCATATGCTTAACTAATGATGAAGGAATTGCTAACTTGAACAATAAGGTATTTTTCTCACCATCTGACTGTAAAAACAAAAAATACAATGATACCCAAAGATATCCAAAGAAAATGGCAGAAAATCTAACTGGAAGAGGTGGAAAACCAAAGCCTTGTTACCATAGCACTTTTTTATGAAAACATCAACTGTCCTTAGCAGACAAAGAAGGGCTTGACAGAGACCAAAGAGATTTTAGCCATCCAAGCCATCCTGTAGCACTACAATTGTTCAACAAATTCTTGTTTATAATATCAAAACACTGGATGCAACTTAAGGGTCCTTTATTAGAGCGCTTGATAAATAAACTTTAGTCCCTCCCGAAAGTGGATTATTATCTATAAAAAATAGTAATGCAGCTGAATACTTACAGATATGGAAGATGTTCATGATATAAAGAATTGAAAAAATCATAAAACTATACATGTAACATGACCCCACTTGAAATATATATTTCCAAGTGAAAACATCTGAAAGACAACACAACAGAACCTAACATGAATAGTACCTATCTCTGGGTCATATAATTATACATTTATTTCCTTTTTTTTCCTTATGCAATTTTTTATTTTTATTTTTACAATGAACAGGTGTTACTTTTGTAATAAGAAAAAAATAAATAAAAGTTATAAAACAAACAGGCAAAACCCTAATTACTCAAGAATTTCTACTCTTTAAGAAACTATCTGTCTTTATACTGGATATGTATTCTTTCCCATGTACTTAAGGACCTTACAAAATAATGTATTTACTATTAGAAATACTGGAAAGCAAAACATCTATTATGTTCCTTCTAGGACTCTGCTTCCCCCCCCCAAACATGAAGACTATTGCCTACTGTACTTCAAAAAGGAAACAGAATTTTTTAATTTCCAGAGAATTGCAAGCTTTACATTTCCATCAGTAAGAACAAGGGAAAATGAGACAATATGTCTAAAAGTTCCATTCAGGACAAGCCATCTGCCAATGTGTGTTCAAGGTATGGGAACTGCATTCAACACTAAACTCTTGCTATTCTGGAGTCTTGCTTTGACTAGGATTATGCACATGATTTAGCTCAAGCTAAATTTACCCTATTTCAATCTTCAAGGCTCATCTAACCCACTGGCTTCTCTCTCAAGAGGCAGAGTTGGGATTAGTTGGTAATGAGTTTGGAGAGTGTTTTGAAAAGGAAATGAGACACAATTTTCTATTAATGTTATTACATTTCATTAATAGTACCACGATCTAAGCACAACCTTCTACTGTTAGAGGTGAAATTACTACTACCAATCAGTCCAACTACCACGGTATGACAATTGAATACATACCAATAAGACTAGCAAGGCAGCTCACAGGAGAAAGGATACAAATTATTATTCAGTTGAGCTGATGATGGTAAGACTAATTAACTCAATAAAACAATCTATCAGAAACTTAATCTGATAATCTACAGCAACTAAGTTAACCAGATAATTTAGGTAGTATAGCCTTATTCTGAGTCCTATGAAACAGGCAGCTCCAAGAAGCAGCAAAATCCATATCTGCAGCACACCATGAGGCTGTGTGTTCACATGTCAGGAATTCATACAACACAAAATATTAACCCCTAAGTTTAAAACTGCCAAATCCTATGTACAATCAGAAAACTTTTGAATTGTTTTGAAAAGCTTCCCTTTTTTTTTTAATGTTCATTTATTTTTGAGTGGAGAAGGGACAGAGAGAATGAGAGAGACCGAGAATCAGAAGTGGGCTCCACGATGACAGCAGAGACCTGATGTGGGGCTTGAACTCACCAAGTTGAGATCATGACCTGAGCCAAAGTCAGACACTTAACCAACTGAGCCACCCAGGCACCCTGAAAAGCTTCCTTTCTAACATCAAAAAGCAAAGGCAGCAGAAGTAAAAGCAAACAAGTGGGACTCCATCAAACTAAAAAGCTTCTGAACAGCAAAAGAAACCATCAACAAAATGAAATGACAACCTACTGAATGACAGAAAATATTGACAAATCATATCTGATAAAGGGTTAATATACAAACTATATAAAGAACTCCTACAACTCAATAGCAAAAAAAGAATCTGATTTTTAAGTGGGTGGAAGATCTGAACAGATATTTTTTTCCAAAGAAAACATACAGATGAGCACTGGGTGTTGTAGGTAAGCGATGAATCATGGGAATCTACTCCTGAAACCAAGGGCACACTGTATACACTGTATGTTAGCTAACTTGACAATAAATTATATTAAAAAGACTTACAAGTGGCCAACAGACACATGAAAAGATGTTCAACATCAGTAATCATCAGGGAAATTAAAACCACAATGAGTTATCACCTCACACCGGTTGGAATGGTTATTATCAAAAAGAAATACCAAATGTTGGCAAGGATGTGGAGAAAAGGAAACTCTTGTGTACTGTTTGTGGGAATGTAAATTGGTGCAACCACTATGGAAAACAGTACGGAGGATCCTCAAAAAACTAAAAATAGAACTACTTATGATCCAGCAATTCCACTTCTGGGTATTCATCCAAAAACCCTAAAAACACTAATTCAAAAAGATATATACAGGTTCATGTTCACTGAACCATTACGTACAATAGTCAAGATATGGAAACCATCGAAGTGTCCATTAATAGATGAATAAAGAAGATGTGGTATATGTGTATCATGGAAAATTATTTAACCTAAGAAAGGAATGAAATCTTGCCATTTGTGACAACATGGAGGGACCTTGAGGGCATTATGCTCAGTGAAATAAGTCAGACACAGAAAGACAGATACTGTATGATCTCATTTTCTATGTGGCAACTAAAACAATAAGCAGCCAAGCTCATAGACAGTGAGCATACTGGTGGGGGGGGGGGTAGGGGTGGAGGCAAGGGTGAAAAGTGTCAAAAGGTACCAACTTCCAGTTCTAAAACCAATAGGTCATGGGGATTTAAAGTACAGCATACTGATTATAGTTAATAATACAGTATTGCATATTTGAAAGTTGCTAAGAGAGAAAACCCCAAAAGTTTCCATTGCAGAAAGTCATTTTTTTTTTTTTTTTTGTAATGGCGTATGGTGACAGATGTTAACCGGCTTTATTGTGGTGATCATTTCACAATGTATGAAATTTTGGAATCATTATGTTTCATGTTCACCTGAAACTGATATATCCTTCTGTGCCAATTACACTTCAATTTTTTAAAAAAGCTTTCTTACCTTCCTCGAAGAGAGGTCACAATGAATAAATACACACTATAGTATTTCCAATATTTCAAGGCAAACTAAATGCAGTGTATGTATTATTACCTACCCCCTGAAACCACTATTCTGGTTGCCTGGTCTGAAATCAAAAGGAGTTATTTGGTGACATGCAAAGTTTAAATGGGTTATTACTGCAATAGGAGAGGGAGGAATTGGAGACTTCCCTCAGAGGCATGCTTCACCCTGGGTTTGTGAGAAAGAACAACTTTCACTTCAACCTGTTTGACTCCTTCCAGCTTTATTTCATGCCGCAGTAATAAGTCAACAGGTGAAGGTCATCACTGGATGGCCAGTGAGAGCCCTAACATCTTTTCTTGCTTAAGTAATTTCTTCCTTTTGACCTTTACAAAAAAAAAAAAAAAAAAAATCAGTTTAAACTTAAGTGCATTCTGCCCAATGGTCATTTTCACCCCATTTCACACAGAGGTTTGAAGATTATTCAGCTGTCTTTTCAAAGCATTTATCGAATTTTTACCTCTAGAAGAGAAACACCGACTTCTTGGTCCTTCCTGCTCTATTCATCTCAGGAATCAAGAGATGATGCCGACTCCCAAAGATGGTTTTGGGGGCCAAAGAGCAGCAAAGAGCCAGTAGCCGGGCAAAGAGAGTAAAGCTGCGTGTGCCTTTCTCGGGAAATTCGCTCCCGCCGGGTCGGAGTTTAGTGGGCAAAAGGCTTAGGGGATGGCCGGCCAGAGAGAACCGCAGGGGATACCACCTGGATTTCAGGATGTGTTAGAGGTCTAGCGCAGGGTGAGCTCTGAAATGAACTCCACTTTTTTGCACGGACTGAAAATGAGTTTCGAATCCCCTAAGCTGTTGTTTAGGGAAGTGGTCTCATGGCTGGATAATGGTCTCTCAGAAAATGCTGTACTCCAATCGGCACTTCCAATCACAAAATGCTGGGACTCGGACCCCAGAGGGTCAGAGAAGTACCGACGGAGGCCCTGGGAGCCAAGGGCCAAGCAGCGCGCGGAGCTGGTCCCTCCTGTCGTCCAAGCGGAGCGCGAAGGAGGAACCCGGGGCTCGTCGCCCCCGCCCCGGCGCGAGCCCACTTACCCTGGGGGGTGGCCTGGGCGCCGGCCCCTAGCCACGGCTGCAGGGCCAGGTGCAGCAGGAGGAAGGCGGCTCCGCGCGGGGCCAGCATATTGGCTCTTCCTGCAGCCGCGGACGCCCGCGAGCGAGGCGGCTTGGCCGTGCCTCGGTGTCCCCAGCTGCGCGCTGACCCTCCTTCGGGCCCCGCGGGCGGCGCAGGTGCAGGGTGCGCGGGGCACGGCCTCCGGGGCTGCCGTCGGGGGCGGTGCAGAGCTGAGCGCACTAGCGGCTGCCTCCGCCGCTGGCGCCGGGCTCTTTATGGTCTGGCCGGCCGGAGCCGGGGGAGGGCCGAGGCCGGGGCGGCCCCCTTGGCGGGGAAGCCGGTTCGTCGGGAAGAGAGGGGGCGGCCGAGCGGGGAGCGTGGGCGGCGGAGGGGACGGACTGCGTGTGGCGAGGGGAAGGAGACGCGGTCTAGCGGGACCTGGGCGGGCGAGGGTTCTTGGGAGAGAGCGGGGCAACCAGGGCTGCTCTAGGCACACAGGACGGGGGAGAGATGAAGTGACCCTGTCCCCCCCCCCCCTTCTTTCCTCCTTCTGTTTTCTAAAAAGAACCGCGCTTGGAGAGGCTTTGTAACGCCCGTAGCCCGTCGTAGGTTCCCTTGAGAACGAACCCTGAAGACTCTCCTGCCTCCTAAAGCGGTCCAGACAGCAATTGGTTTCTTTTATTTCAAGCTTTTCTTGAGTACCTCGGATGTTGAATATTTTTCCCATCAAGTTTTAAGACACGAACAGTGAACGTTTGAAAGTTTTGAGTTTTTAACGGAAATAAAACACATCTCAAGGAATCAATCCGGACAGAACCGTTTATAGGAGGGCGGTTTATTTTCAGTCTAGTTTCCAAACGCTCTTGCATGCCCACTTCTGTTGCGTCCTCCCAAAAGATTCCATGTGACAGTCTGAAGGTCTGGGAGCAGGGAGCATACCGAAAGAGAGGGAAGGAACATCAGGAATTCATCTCTCTCCTAAGCGAAGCCCCCTAGGATAATGAGGATTAACCAGAGGAAAAGATATTTCAGAACAATGGCAAAATGTTTCCCTGCTAGAGAATCTTGAGTAATGGAGAAGATCCAGCAAAGTATTTCTATCCCTGTCGTCATGTCTCAAAGAGTGTCACTTGGAAGGTTATAAGCTATGTGCCACAAGCTGGAAGATGAACCCATCATCTTGTTTTCAAGCTGTGCAAGAATAACCCCTCACCTATTATGATTCCAGCCTTTGCTGGTGACCTGGAGATTTGCAAGCTATCTTAGGATGTCGCTTCTCTTTGAGGTCTACCACAGTTTTGGGTTTTATTTAATGCCACATTACACTAACGCCACTCTCTGGAATGGGGTACCGCTTCTCTACATACGAGAGTGCACTGTAGCGAAAAAGGGCATGTGTTTCTAGCAATGTAACTGTAAACCAATGAGATGACTGAAGAATGTTCAAATCTTCAAACTGTCCCCGACAGTGGCCTGGGTGAGAGCGGCCTCCAGGTTCCCAACTTCTGCTAGAAGCAGAACAGCTTTGCCTATTTATGTCTTCTACAATGGACTCACACAATAACTGTAGTTATTTGGAGGCAGATCTTAGTTTTTAGTCATCTTCATTTAGTCACCTTTGCTAGGTGACCCCAATTCTTAGGAGGCGGCCAGCAAAATAGCTTGCCCAGGTAGACACACAATAAATTTTGCTTGAAACTGGATGACTACTAAGGGTAATGGATCAACAAGAGAACCAAGTGACTTTCTGCTAGCCCAGCACACTTACAATCCAGTTTTGCTGCTAAAGAGCCTGGATGTTTATTAAACTATTCACTGGAGAGTCTCACCCAGCTTTTTCTTTATGTCTTCCATAAGGGAGGAAGAGGAGGAACTAAGAGGAAAATCAATTATTTTTGATTATAATAAAATCCATTAAATTGGCTATGAAATCTATGATCAAGGAGGTGAAAGACTTAATCAGTTTCTTTTCTGTGCCACTTTATTAAAATATCTGTTGTTGCACTTATCACACTGGATTTTAATTTATCTTAATAACGCATTGTTGGGGGAGCCTGGGTGGCTCGGTCGGTTAAGTGTCCTACTTCGCCTTGCGTCATGGGTTCGAGCCCCATGTCGGACTCTGTGCTGACAGCCCAGAGCCTGGAGCCTGCTTCAAATTCTGTGTCTCCCTCTCTCTCTGCCCCTCCCCTGCTCTCACTCTGTCTCTCTGTCTTTCAAAAATTAAACATTAAAAAAATAATAATGTTTATTTTACCCCAATATCAGACTATGAGCTCCCTAACACTCTTATTTATTTTTGTAGCCCCAATTGCAAATATAGTGCCTAGCACCTACTGGTGAATAACTCACTGAACTGATTTTCCATCTCTCAGCAAAGTAGGGTTGTAAGAGGCTGTGATATGTTAGTAATCCATTTGTGTGAGAGGTTGCAAAAAACTGTCCCTATTCTTTGTTCTTCCATCTACATATCTTTTGCCTTCCCACTATGATTCTCGGCTTGGTCATGTAACGTCCTTGGCCAGTAGATTTTAGGAAATATGCCACATTCAGGAGCTTAAAAAGTATTTGTGTGATTGCACTTGCTTGTTCTTTCACGTCTACCTTTGCCATGAAAGCATGGCTGTGCTAGCTTGTTGGAGGATGACAGACATGGAGCAGAGATGAGTCACCACAGTCATCCTAGGCAAAGCCACCTGAGATTAGCTGTCAGCCGACTCAGGTGAGTGAGCTCAGGCAAGATCAGCAGAGCTGTCTAGCCGACTCCAGACATGCGAATAAACGTTTATTTTTGGAGGTCATTAAGATTTTAGGATTGTTATGTAACTGACATAGTAGCAGTTACCATAGGTAACTGACATACTAGGTGTCCTTCCATTTGTAACTGTTTAACACAGAATATAACATTTTTTATGTTTGCTCACAGCTTTCAATGTCTGCCACTCCCCTCCCCCTCAGCCCCATATCTGAGCAAGCTGAGAAGAAAGCCTGGGTGCTCCCTCCTTTGGTGCTGGCAGGAAGTTCCACTGTGCAAGCCCTAGACTATAGCCAGGAACCCTCACCCCAGCCTCACCCCCTAACCACCACGAAAATCCCCAAACCATCTCCTTTCCCTGCTCTCTGAAGCCATCTTCACACAAGCTTGGGAGCCCATCCTACTCTCACCAGAAAGCCTCGTTATGTGGGTGATAAACTTTTTCAAACCCTTTTGCTACATGCGTGGCAACATCATCAGTCTCAATATCCAAACCTCATTTTGGATGTGGGGATACCCATCTGCTCGTACTCCTTCTGTTCTTTAGAAGTGCAAGAAGTTACTCATATTACATACTGCTATTGGGCACAACGAAGCAGAAGTTTTGCATATTTGTTAATTGATATTTGAATAGGGTTATCATTAGTTATGCCAAGTTTTTCACTTGAATTCTTGAAGGGAATGGAAATGGGAAATAATGATTAATATGTAAAGAAAGCTTGGGAGCGCCTGGGTGGCTCAGTCAGTTAAGCATCTGACTCTTGACTTCAGCTGAGGTCATGAGCTCAGGGTCATGAGGTCATGAGATGGGGCCACGCGTCAAGCTCTGTGCTGAGCATGGAGCATGCTTAGAATTCTCTGTCTCCCTCTCTCTCTCTGCCCCTCCCTCTCTCTCTCTCTCTCTCTCTCTCTAAAAAAAAATATAATAAAATAAAGATGGCTTAAAGGGAATATAGTTTACACCATGATGTGTGATAACATTTATGCCACAGCACAGGAAAATGCAGACTTTGGGTTCCTATGTAGTTTAATGTTAATAACAAAGGAAGGTACTTGATTAAGTGACAGGAAAACAGCTTCTCTAGAAACTCATTAGCACAAATAAGGGTCTGTAAATTAGGTAGGGGGCTTTTGATTAGTGTGCAGTTAAAAGTAAAAAGCTTTTTTTCCCAGAAATTAAAAGATAGCAATTTAGGCACTGAAGATTAGTGAAGCGAAAAGAAATGTGTAAAATCACTCATTTTCAATCTCACTAAGAGTCTAAGCAGACTGTTAGAAAAACCTCTCATTAAGCTTCTTTAATATACTTTACTAAATGCTGTGTAAAAATTTCTTGGAAAAATGCAGTTGTGCAGACATTTATTACAAATAACTATGTCTACCCAACTTGAAGTCTAGGGAGAGTTTTGAAACTAGCATTTCTTAAAGTAACTTGTCTCCTTCATTAAACAATACATTAATCCATCTGCATGGTAGTTCCTGCAATGTCGAGTGATAAGAATGATTTTTGTGCCAGGACAATACCAAATTTAGTGCCAGATGTCTAAATATATTTGCTAAGAAAATATGATGCAAGGTGCAATGAAATAATAGGACATAAAGAAAACTTGTAATAAATACTAAAATGCTATTCATTTGGGTGTCAGGGGTTTAGAATTCAGGATAATTTGATTTGAATTGAAGTTTATCTATGGGGAAAAAAAGGTTTGTAGGCAAACAAATAGTATCACTTGAATTCCTGGGGACATGTTTAATCTAACTAAAAGAATGAACATATAAAGGATCTTAGTTAACTATCAATAGGAAAACTGGTATAACTAATTACAAATGAGCCTTAATGAGTTCATAAAAGAGTTAGATTAGATATACACAATTTTTCTAATTCCAAATTCTAAAATTATGTGGGTGTTGCTATCCAATCAGTGACAAAATTGTTAAGCTAGAAAGAATAGTTGCCTGTCAGGTATGAAATCTTAATTAGAGAGAGTTTGTTCTCATTAATGTGATCAGTTTAGCAACAAATATTTACTATGTGTCCATCACTTAATACACTTAACAAATATTTATTGACAGTCTTCTAGAATGTGCCCAGCATGCTGTTAGACAATGCCATACAATGATGAATAAAACATAGTTCTTGATCTTCAGCTCACAGTTTACTCAGGAAACCAGATGATGTAAATAATATGATAAGATCTATCTATAGTAGACACGTGTCCTAAGAAACAAGGAAATACTTAGGAGAAAGTAACTTGTAGTTAGAATTGGAAAAGACTTCCTAGAAGGGCTGGCTTTTCATTTGAATCATGAAGGATGAGAATCTCCATGTGACAAAGTAAGGGAAGAACACTACAAACAGGAAATGCATGTTATATGCAAGAGCATCAAGGGACATATCAAGACAATATCTGGGGTTGTGACCTTGGCAACTTGGTGGACTGTAGTGCCATCCACCAAGATATGACGGGGAGGTGATGATTTGTCTTGGCTGTATTGAGGTGAAGGCACCTTCGAGACATTCAAATGGAGCTATCCATTAGGCATTTAGTTTCATGAGTATGTAACTAGGAGAGAATTGGGTTGACATCATAAATTTATAGGTAGCAATATAGGTACCTATATAAGCCATAGGCATAGATAAGACTACCTAAGAAAAGTGTAAGATCAGGGAAGAACATTGATGAACACTACACTACAGAGCCAGTAGAGAAGGAGAAACCAGCAATAAAGAGAGAAAGATGTAAAAGAAGCTAAGGAAAGTGTAGTGTCAGGGAGGAATGGTAAACAGTATCAGCACTTTCGAGAGGTCAAGCAAGGTAAGGACTAAAAGACTGTGCTTGGGTTTATCAACCCAGAAGTCAACGGTGATACTGTTGAAAGCAGCTTGATGGAGTAGTGTGGGTGAAAGGAAGGCAGAGTAATGCCATCAATGAGGAGGACCACAGAATAGGCAGTGGAGATAGTAAGGGTAACAATAAAAGTAAGGTAACTTTGAAAAAGCTTGCCGATGAAGTGGAAGGTGGAGATAGCGCAGTAACCATTGGGAGAAGTATGAATGTATTTTCATGTATTTTGAAGAGAGCTCCTGCCAGGGAGGGAGTCATTGATACATCATTTTTCTTAATCAAGGGGCACTAAAAGTATAACTAGCATCATGTATTGGTCTATACATGTATTGGTCTATACAGGTATCAAATATCATGTATTTGATATTTGATATTTGATATTTTCTTTTAACTTAAATTTTACTTAACATACAGTGCAATGTCGGTTTCAAGAGTAGAATTCAGTGATTCATCACTTACGTACAACACCCAGTGCTCATCACAATAAGGGCTCTCTTTAGTACCCATCACCCACCTAACCTGTCTCCCACCCATCTCCCTCCATAAACCCATAGTTTGTTCTCTATTATTAACAGCCTCTTGTGGTTTGTTTCCCCTCTTTTTTCTACCCACCTCTTTCCATATGTTCATTTGTTTTGTTTCTTAAATTCAACATATGAGTGAAATTATATGGTATTTGTCTTTCTATGATTGACTTATTTTGCTTAGCATAATATAGTCTAGCTCCATCCATGTCATTGCAAATGGCAAAACTTCATTCTTTTTGATGGCTGAGTAATATTCCATTGTATATGTATATACTACATCTTCTTTATCCATTTATCAGTCGATGGACATTTGGGCTATGTCCATATTTTGGCTATTATTGATAATGTTACTATAAACATTGGGGTGCATGTACCCCTTCAAATATTTATTTTTGTATCCTTTGGGTAAATACCTAATTGTGCAATTGCTGGATTGTATGGTAGTTCTATTTTTTTTTTTTTTTAGAAACCTCCATACTGTTCTCCAGAGTGGCTGCATCAGTTTGCATTCCCACCAGCAGTGCAAGAGCGTTCCCCTCTCTCTGCATCCTGGCCAACACCTGCTATTTGTGTTGTTAATTTTAGCCATTTGGACAGGTGTGAGGTCGTATCTCATCATGGTTTATTTTTTTTAAAGGATGTTAGCATTTTATTTTTTTAAGTTTATTTATTTATTTTGAGAAAGAGTGCACACAAGTGGGGAAGGGGCTGAGAGAGGTAGAGAGAGAATCCGAAGCAGGCTCCACACCAACAGTGCAGAGCCCATCACAGGGCTCGAACTATTAACCATGAGATCTTCACCTGAGCCAAAGTCGGATGCTTAAGCGACTGAGCTTAATCATGGTTTTGATTTCTATTTCCCTGATGATAAGTGACATTGAGCATCTTTTTCATGTGTCTGTTAGCCATCTGGATGTCTTCTTTGGAAAAGTGTCTATTCCTATTTTCTGCCCATTTCTTAACTGGGTTATTTGTTTTTTGGGTGTTAAGTTTGTTAAGTTCTTTATAGATTTTGGATACTAACCCTTTATCTGATATGTCATTTGCAACTATCTTCTCCTATTCCATAGGCTACCTTTTAATTTTGTTGATTGTTTCCTTTGATGTGCAGAAGTTTTTATATTGATGAAGTCCCAATAATTGATGTTGGCTTTTCTTTCCCTTGCCTTCAGTGACACGTCTAGTAAGAAGTTGCTGCAGCCGAGGTCATCAAGACAGCATGGTACTGGTGGCACAAAAACAGACATAAAGATCAAGGAACAGAATAGAGAATCCAGAAATGGACCCACAACTATATGGTCAACTCATCTTCGACAAAGCAGGAAAAAATATCTAATGGGAAAAAGACAGTCTCTTCAATAAATGGTGCTGGGAAAACTGGGCGGCGACATGAAGAAGAATGAACCTGGCCCACTTTTTTACACCATACACAAAAATGAATTCAATGTGCATGAAAGACTTAAATGTGAGACAGGAAAACATCAAAATCCTAGAGGAGAACACAGGCAGTAACTTCTTTGACCTCAAGCTTTGTATGTTAAGCTCTGTAACATAGCTTAAAATCCAGAATTGTGATGCCTCCAATTTTGTTTTTCGTTTTTAGGATTGCTTTGGCTATTTGGAGTCCATACAAATTTGTTCCATACAAATTTTAAGATTGTTTGTTCTAGCTCTGGGAAAAATTCTGGGGGTACTTTGATAGGGATGCATTAAATGTGTATATTGCTTTAGATAGTATAGACATCTTAACAATGCTTGTTCTTCCAATCCATGAGTATGGAATTCTTTTCCATTTCTTTAGGTCTTCTTCAATTTATTTCACAAGTGTTCTATAGTTTTTAGAGTGTAGATCTTTTACCTGTTTAGTTAGGTTTATTCCTAGGTTATCTTATTGTTTTGGTGCAATTGCAAATGGGATCGATTCTTTGATTTCTTTTTCTGCTACTTTGTTATTGGTATATAGGAATGCAACAGATTTCTGTGCATTGATTTTATATCCCATGACTTTGCTGAATTCATGTATTGTTCTAGCAACTTTTGATGGAGTCTTTTGGGTTTTCCACATTTTCTAGATGTCATCTGCAAATAGTGACAGTTTAACTTCTTCCTTGCCAGTTTGGATGCCTTTTATTTCTTTTTGTTGTCTGATTGCTGAAGGTAAGACTCCCAGTTCCATGTTAAATAGTAATGGCAAGAGTGGACATCTTTGTCTTGTTCCTGACCATAGGGGAAAGGGTCTCAGTTTTTCCCCATTGAGGATACTAGCTGTGGGTCTTTTGCATGTGGTCTTTATAACGTTGAGGTATGTCCTATCTACTCCTACTTTCTTGAGGGTTTTTTTTATCAAGAATGGATGCTGTATTTTGTCAAATGCTTTTTCTGCATCTATTGACAGGGTCATATGGTTCTTACCCTTTCTTTTATTAATGTGGTGTATCACACTGATTGATTTGCAAATATTAAACCAGTCCTCCAGCCCAGGAATAAATCCCACTTGATCCTGGTGAATAATTCTTTTAATGTACTGTTGAATTTAATTTGCTAATATCTTGTTGAGAATGTTTCCATCCATATTCATCAGGGATATTGGCCTGTAATTCTCCTTTTTTAGTGGGATCTTTGTCTGGTTTTGGAATCAAGGTAATGCTAGCTTCATAGAATGACTATTTCTATTTTTGAAACAGTTTGAGAAGAATAGTTATTAGCTCTTCTTTAAATGTCCGATAGAATTCCCCTGGGAAGCCATCTGTCCCAGGACTCTTGTTTGTTGGGAGAGTTTTGATTACTGATTCAGTTTCTTTGCTGGTTATTGGTCTATTCAAATTTTCTATTTCTTCCTGTTGCAGTTTTGGTAGTTTGTGAATTTCTAGGAATTTGTCTATTTCTTCTGGATTGTCCAGTTTGTTGGCATATAATTTTTCACAGTATTATCTTGTAATTATTTGTATTTCTGTGGTGTTGGTGGTGATCTCTCCTCTTTCATTTGTTGATTTTATCTATTGGGATCGTTTCTCTTTTCTTTTTGGTAAGTCTAGCTAGGGGGTTATCAATTTTGTTTATTCACAAAGAACCAGTTCTTAGTTTCACTGATCTGTTCTACTGTTTTTTATTTTTGGTTTCTATATCATTATTTCTGCTCTAATTAAAAAAAAATTTTTTTTAACGTTTATTTTTGAGAGAGTGAGACAGAGCGTGAGCAGGGGAGGAACAGAGAGAGAAGGAGACACAGAATCCGAAGCAGGCTCCAGGGTGTGAGCTGTCAGCACAGAGCCCGCCGCGGGGCTCAAACCCACGAACTGGGAGATCATGACCTGAGCCGAAATCAGATGCTTAACCGACTGAGCCACCCAGGCTCCCCTATTTCTGCTCTAATCTTTATTATTTCCCTTCTTCTGCTGGCTTTACGCTTTATTTGCTATTCCTTTTCTAGCTCCTTTAGATGTAAGGTTAGGTTGTGTATTTGGGACCTTTCTTGCTTCTTGAGATAGGCCTGAATTGCAATGTACATCCCTCTTAGGACTACCTTTGCTGCATCCCAAAGGTTTTTGACTGTCATGTTTTCATTTGTATTTGCTCCCATGTATTTTAAAAAATTTCTTCTTTAATTTCCTGGTTAGCCCATTCATTCTCTAGTTCAATGTTCTTCAACCTCCATGTATTTGAGAGCTTTACAAAATTTTTCTTGGGGTTGAGTTCAAGTTTCATAGCATTATGATCTAAAAATATGCATGGTATGATCTTGATCTTTTTGTGCTTGTTGAGGGCTGATTTGTGACCCAGTATGTGATCTATTCTGGAGAATGTTCCATGTGCACTCAAAAAGAATGTGTATTCTGCTGCTTCAGGATGAAAGGTTCCAGATATATTAAGTCCATCTGGTCCAGTGTGTCATTCAAAGCCATTGTTTCCTTGTTAATCTTCTGCTTAGGTGATTTGTTATTGTTGTAAGTGGGATGTTAAAGTCACCTACTATTTTTGCATTATTATCAGTGAGTTTCTTTATGTTTACAATTAATCAATTTATATACTAGGACACTTCCAAGTTGGAGGCATAAATATTTACAGTTGTTAGATCTTTTTGATGGATAGACCTCTTAATTATGATATAGTGCCCTCTTCATTTCTTGTTACAGTCTTTCATTTAAAATCTAGTTTGTTTGACATATGACAAGCTGGCTACTCGAGCTTTCTTTTGACGCCCATTAGCATGATAGATAGTTCTCCATCCTCTTTCAATCTCAGTTGTCTCTGGGTCTGAAATGAGTCTCTTGGAGCACGTGGGTGGCTCCATTGGTTAAGCATCCAACTCTGAATTTCAACTCAGGTCATGGTCTCATGGTTTGTGAGATTGAGCCCCCTGTCAGGCTCTGCAATGACAGCATGGAGCCTCCTTGGGATTCTCTCTTTCCCTCTCCCTCTCTCTCTCTCACTGTCCCTCGTGTGCTGTCTCTCAAAATAAATAAATAAACATTTTTGAAAAAGATTAAAATGAGTCTCTTGTAGGCAGCATACAGATGAATCTTGTTTTGTTTTTTTATCCATTCAATTTATGTCTTTTGACTGGAGCATTTAGTCCATTTACATTCAGAGTGATTACTTAAAGATATGAATTTAGTGCTATTGTGTTGCCTGTAGAGTTGGTGTTTCTAGTGATGCTCTCTGGTCCTTTCTAGTCTTTGATGCTTTTGATCTTTTTTTTTCCTCCACTCAAAGAGTCCCCCTTAAAATTTCTTGTAGGGCTATTTTAGTGGTCACAAACTTCTTTCATTTTTGTTTGTCTGGGAAACTCTTTATCTGTCCTTCTATTCTGAATGACCACCTTGCTGGATAGAGTACTCTTGGCTGCATATTTTTGCCATTCAACACATTGACTATATCTTGCCACTCCTTTTTTTGTCCTGCCAAGTTTTTGTGGACCTGCTGTGAACCTGATCTGTCTTCCCTTGTAGATCAAGGACTTTTTTCCCCCTTGCTACTTTCGGGATTCTTTCCTTGTCTGTGTATTTTGTGATTTTGACTATGATATGTCTTGGTGATGGTGGCTTTTGTTGAATTTAATGGGAGTTCTCTGTGCTTCTTGGATTTTGATGTCTGTGTCCTTCTCCAGATTAAGGAAGTTTTCACCTATAATTTGCTCACATACACCTTCTGCCCCTTTTTATCTCTTTCATCTTCTAGGACTCCTATGATACAAATGTTATTACATTTTAATAAATTGCTGAGTTTCCTATGTCTGCCTTCATGATCCCTGACCTCTTTCCCTCTTCTTTTCAGTTTCATTTTTTCCCATAATTTTATCTTCTGTATTGCTAATTCACTCCTCTGTCTCATCCATCCTCGTTTTTATGGCCTCCATTTGGGTTTGCACCTCAGTTATAGCATTTTTAAAAAAACTTTAAAAAAACGTTATGTATTTATTTTGAGAGAGAGAGAGAGAGAGAGAGTAAGTGAGTGCAAGGGGGAGAGGGACAGAGAGAGAAGGAGAGAGAGGGAGAGAGAGAGAGAATCCCAAGCAGGCTTCAGGCTATCAGTGCATAGCCCAACTCAGGGCTCAATCCCACGACCCTGAGATCATGACCTGAGCTGAAATCAAGAGTTGGATGCCAAACCGACTGAGCTCCTCAGGTGCCCCTCGGTTAGAGGATTTTTAATTTTGGCCAAACTAGATTTTAGTTCTTTTATCTCTGCAGGAAGGGACTCTCTGGTGTCTTCCATGATTTTTCGAAGCCCAGCTAGTCTCCTTATAATCATTGTTTTAAATTCTACTCAGACATCTTACTTATATCTGCATGATTAAATATCTGGTCATCATTTCTTCCTATTCTTTCTTTTGAGGTGAATTCCTCCATCTTGTCACTTTGGAGGAAGAAAAAACAATAACGACAATAATAGAATGAAATAAAAATTTAAAAAAATTAAAAATACCATATGAAGGAAGGTACATTGTAGGTATGTTTTGGTCTGCTTTTTAAGAGAAGCTGCAATATTCTCTCCCTCAAATTATGCAGATTGTTCTATTAATCCTCAGATTAATTTCCTAGGTGTTAAAAATGTTTTGATGTTGATCTAACTGCATTCAAGAGATGAGACAAGCCCAGGGTCTCCTTACTACACTGCCATCTTAACTCCTCCCCTTGATATTTTGTGTTTTCTTGTCATCGTTTCATTTATGTGTTCCATAACTCCTCTAATAACAGTTTCACAAGAGTGAAGCCTGTCTGTGTAAGACAGTAACAGAATTCCCATCCCAGGGGTTTATTTTCTCTCCCATAACACGGAGTCCAGAGACAGAGTTGCAGGGGTAGTTCAGTGAATTAACAATGTTATGCCTCTAGATCAGCTTTTGGACTTTTCTCATGGTTACAAGTTAACTGCTGCAGCTCCAAACATCTTATCTTTACATGACATTGTCCAAAAGTAGGAAGCAGGAAATAAGGCTTCTGCTGTTGACTCTCACTCTTGGTGTTGCTCTCTCTTTCTTTCTTATTCCAGTGGGGAAAAAAGGAACCTTTCCCAGGAGCACCCAAACAGACTTCTCAGGTGTTATTGTCTAGGAGTAGATCACAGACATATCCATGTCTTGTCTCTAAGGAAAGGTGGGAAAGTGATGACTAGTGTCCAGCCTCTATTGTGGGAGTGGACTGTACCAGGAAGGAAGAAAAAGAGGACAATGGTTAAATGACCATGTCAACATGGTCAGCCACAGATTCTGTGTCTTCCACTTTGTTAGTGCCACCACAGTGATAGGTGCTTACAGGGAAATCTTTGGCAAATAGTCTTTATTCTCTTGTGAGGTTCACAAATAAGTGAAGCTAAAGCAAAAGTGATGTACTGGTAAATCAGAGTAGGAGGAAAGGTGTGAGGAAAAAAAAAACCAATGTAGGAAAAAGTGGAAGGGGGGGGAGGGAAGGACAAAATAACTTCAATTTCAATGGGTCTAACATAAAAAAAAAAGTTCAAGACCAGGAATTGGCAAACTGGTCCACAGTGGCCCATTATCTGTTTTTGTAGGCTCAGCAAGCTAAGAAGAGTTTTTATATTTTTCAATGGATAGGAAAAAAATAAGAAGAGTATTATTTATGACATGTGAAAATTATGTAAAACTTAAGCTATAAATAAAGTTTTATTGGAACACAGCCATTTTCACTCTTCTGCAGCTGCTTTTGTAGCACAATGGCAAAGTTGAGCAATTGCAACAGAGTGCATATGGCTTGTAGAGTCCTCAAATATTTACTCTCTGGCCCTCAACGGAAAAAGTTACCAAGCCCTGTTTTAGACCACATATTTTCTCAAAATCCTATCCATTAAATCAGGCTTAATATTAAGCAGAGAAAAAACGAAGGGGTGGGAAGGAAGAAGAAGCAAATATTAGTGGGCTCTTGTTGCTAATATTCCATTCCTTACTCTACTCAGACCTAGGAGTTGAGGGGCACAGGGCATGAGTTTCATCTTGCTTCCTAGTACCACAAACGAATAAATATTAGATCTACTGTTCCTCTGCTTCCTCTTTTGAGGTACAGTATTTTTCCAGCAGTATTAAATGGACCAGTTTATAGCACTTTCAAGAGAAATGGGAGGGAGTTGGTCACTGACCTGAAAAATCCGTCTAATGAAAATGTGATTCCTTTTATGGGAAATGTGAACTGCAAACATATTTTATTATTCCATTTGACCGCTGACTTTCTTTGGTATATAGTATGTGTTCCATCATTCATGTCAGTGAAAAATGAAATTCCAACTTACATAATTCTCAGAAAGAGATTTTCTTGTGGGTCTCTAGCATGTCCCTTTATAGAAGTAATTCTGAGTATGGATATAATTGCTAGTGATGTTGATTCTTTTGGCTGCTACATTTAAAAACTGACCAGCAGAAAAGGAAAATAGACCTGACAAATTCAGTAAAGTAAAAGTTGTGCCAGAAAACCCAGAAGTGAGCCAAAGTAGCATGGGAATTGGGGAACAAGAAAAGAGAGGGGCACTTGGGTGGCTCAGTCGGTTAAGCATCCGACTTCCACTCAGGTCATGATTTCATGGTTCATGAGTTCCAGCCCTGCATCGGGCTCTGTGCTGACAGCTCAGAGCCTGGAGCCTGCTCTGAATTCTGTGTCTCCCTCTCTTTCTGCCCCACCCCTGCTTGCACTGTCTCTCTCTGTCAAAAATGAATAAATGTTAAATTTTTTTTTTCTTAAAGAAAAGAGAAGTGAGGCCTGGGAAGAAAAGGTGAGAAGGCAGCAAAGGGTCCCTCAAGGACAAGCTTATTGTGTCTGCAGGTGTTAAATGCTGATTCCTTTTAAAGAACCTGTCAGAGAGTCCCATGCCCCTTGTAATATTTTCCTCTTTCATTATCCCCATTTCTCCCCCCCATCCCCCATGTGAGAACTCGATTCCAGTGCCCTCTGGGGGAGCTAGGGTGTTCCATGGCAACCCCTTGAAGTCACCAGTGGAGACGCAGCTTTGTGTCAGTCCTTTGAGGACTACTGTTCCTCTTACCTTGGTCCCAGAAGCAATCTTTCAACATTGTCTATATAACTGATAGTTTAAGCTGCTGAAATCAGAGGCCTTGTAGGCTTGCCTTAGCATACTCTATCAGGGGCTTATCCTGTGACATTATGACTAGTTTTTTCATCTTCATTTGCATAACACAACTTACTTATACACAGTACTTATGTGCATATTCATATATGCATATTTGTTCATGCATACGCATAAGAACACACACATACACCCCTCATCTTTTTCTTTTTTCTGTGGAAGAGTCTTAGTATCCCACACAATAATAGTAATCAACTTTAAATAGCTCATTAATATCTCATTAAATATCTCATTTACGCGACCTAAATCTTCACAACAAGTGAGATAGGTAGGATGGTTATAATTCCCACTGTACAGACTAGAAAACTAAAGGTCAAGGAGGTTGAACAACCTTCCCAAGGAAATGCAAGAGCCTGCACTCGCACTCAAGTCTCTGACCCCAGGCCCAGCACTCTTCTACTCTGCTGTGCTGCGTTAGGGAGAATGGATATCTGATCAATGCATAAAACCCTGCTTCCTGGGACACCTGGGTAGCTCAGTCAGTTGAGTGTCTGACTCTTCATTTTGACTCAGGTCATGATCCATGACTCAGGTCATGGGGGTTATGGGATCGACCCCCAAGTAGGGCTCCGCACTGAGTGGGGAGCCTGCTTAAGATTTTCTCTCTCCCTCTTCCCCTCCCCTACTGGCTTGCGCGCGCTCTCTCTCTCTCTCTCTCTCTCTCAAAAAACAAAAACAAAACCCCAAACCCTGCTTCCTGGGCAAATTAAGTAAAATGAGGCCATAAGAATGCATTTCTTATTATTAATTTAGCTTATTTATATAGAAATATTACATGAAACAAAAAAAACTCAGTTTTCCAGTATTTACTGTTTCTTTCTTTGCACTTTTTAAAGACCATTGCCAAAATGGTGTGGTCACCAGCACAGTATATTATGACCTTGCCCTGACCTGTGAAGGAATGCTAGGTCTAATCTGGGAAGTGGCATGGAGGAAACACATGGGCTCAGCCACTTATTAGGTCTATGGCCTTGGGAATTCTCTTAAGCTCCTGTTATGGGACAGGTCGTGTCTCCTTGTCATCACTGGAAAATGTGAATGACACCAACCTTGCGAGTTGTATGAGAGGGAGCTCGAGGATGGTGCCTCACATATTGTGGCTTTCAATTAGTAGTAGTTGCTCATTCCTAGGCTGGGCTCTAAATGTGGAGACCTGAAGCTGACAACCTGGATATGTGAATTTGAAACATTTCTGAGAAGAGTCAGTGAAAACAAGCAGGGGTAGTGTCTTGGTTAGGACTGCAGCAGGCTCTGTGGTCATACTGCCTGGTTTTGTTCCTGACTCCATCACTGTGTGCCCCTGGGCAGCCATTTAATGGCTCCGTTTCTTAGACTGGAGTGTCATCCGAAAATGGAAATGCTAATGGTGCCTGTTTTGAGGTGAATGGAGATGCCAGTAGCACTTTTTAAAAAAAAAATTTTTTTTCAACGTTTATTTATTTTTGGGACAGAGAGAGACAGAGCATGAACGGGGGAGGGGCAGAGAGAGAGGGAGACACAGAATCGGAAACAGGATCCAGGCTCTGAGCCATCAGCCCAGAGCCCGACGCGGGGCTCGAACTCCCGGACCGCGAGATCGTGACCTGGCTGAAGTCGGACGCTCAACCGGCTGCGCCACCCAGGTGCCCCTGCCAGTAGCACTTTTTAAGTGAAAGAATAAATATAAACATTTAACCTAGTGCCTGGCAAGTAGTTGTTTCATTTTTATCTTCTTCTCCTTTTTTTTTTTTTGATGAGGCTCAAGTATTTTGATTTGTAATTGAGATGGTTAATCTATTATTATCCAGAACCTAAGTGAGAGGAAATGGAGAAGCAGTAGGTTGCCTTGACAATCTTTAAACAAGCAGAACATATTCTCTCAGGGAAAGGGCACCCAACCCTCTTGTAAAAAGAAGAAAAGGACAGCAGGATTTAGAGGAAATTACTCTGACTACAATCATAATTAATGCTTTTGGCTGCTTTGGTAATTTAGGGAAAAAATTGAACACCAAAATCAAGGGGAAGGCTACATATGAAAACACAAAAATCTCCCTCCTGAGTAACTATTTGTATGCAGGGACACCTAGATATGTTGACCAACACACAGATCAGAAAAATAGAGTCTGGGGGCTGGTTCAGAAGGTCCCAGACCCAAGGAAGGTCCCAGAATAAAAATATCCTCCATCCAAAACCTGTAACTAACATTGGAGAGTAACTATTCTACTACAATCAGTGACTGTGGGACGTCATGGAATGTTATGATTCTGAGATTTGTTTCTTGCAGAATAAATAATATTTCTTTTCTGTTCTTTATTTTTATTTAATACATATTCTTATTCATCAATTGAGGTTGGTGTTCATGCAACTGAGGGACTGATGACAGTCTACTCAGCTTTGTAGGGGAAAGTTTCACCCTGGTTCTTAAATGCAGGCTTGTGTTAAGGAAAGTATGACATCCTAGAGAGCAGCTTGGTCCGGAGCATACCAAATCCATTACAATAAAAAGAAAATGTGAGAGATATTGGCTTTAGTAGTTTGCTCCTCATATAAGCAAATAAATAAAGAATGAAAAAGGGATATATTGCTCTTGTCAACAGGGCTATTTCCATTGTTGTTATGAAAGGTGTTTATGACTTACTGAGAAGGTGTTTTTTCATAATCTAGCCTCTATATATATATATATATATATATATATATATAGTACAGAATTATGACTTTACAATAAATTGAATAAATGAGCTTATAACTTAGGGGAAAAGACTGGCTTGATGGAGTACCTTTTTGTGTTGAGACAACTATATTTTCAACTGGGTAGATGAAAGGTAAATATACTCGATTTATGTATTAAGGCCAGGGGCTTTATAACAATGGTATGATAAGGAATATGTTTTTGAAGTGTGCTTGTGCCTTTAACTGCTTTTTAAATCTCTATAGGAATTGGAAGAAAGATAATAAATTTCATTTAAGATGTTGTTGCATGAAGACTTCTGTTTCTACTAGTATAATAGGACAAGATGCCCTAAATGATCCTCCTACTAAAAACATGAAATTTTGGGGTGAAAAATATTTTACAAATTAGATGAATTACTGAGCAAGCAATCAAGAAATCCATAGTGGCCAAATATAAAGTTAAAGCATGAAACCTGGGCAGTAGATAAGCACCAAAATCAGCTTTTAACCCTGAGAGTATCTGATAAACCCCGGGATATTGAACCTCTGTTTTAGCAGCTTCAAAGGTTGAAGGGATTAAAAAAGTCTAAGGCTCTACCAGGGTGAAAAATCTAAAAGAAGACCCCCTCCTCCATATCAAGTTGAGACCTCAAGAAGTTATGCCTTCTGTGTAAGAGATTAGAAATTAACCCTCTGTTCAGAAGGGGAAAACATGGAGACTTGCCTGTCTTGATCTTGGCCCTTGGGTAGGGGAGAAAATCTCCCCCCTAATATTTGTAGCTACAGCTATCCCTAATGTAGTTTTTTTGTTTGTTTTTGCCTTTTCCCACAAAATTTAAAAGTTTGAATACTTAAAAAACCTACAAAAAAGTCAAGAGAAAAGTACAAATGAATAATTCTCCTACAGTCACCGATTTCCCTACCTATACCTATACCAAGACCTCTGTGTGTGTGTGTGTGTGTGTGTGTGTGTGTGTGTGTGTCGGGTGCGTGTGTGTGTGTGTGTAGATAAACATTTGGGGGGTTTTGTTTGAACCAAGTGAAATTAAGTTACAAGTACAGGACATGTTACCCCTAACTACTTCAGTAGGCATCTCCTAGAATAAAGACATCCTCCTATATAATCACCATATGATGATCACACCTCAGAAAAGTAATGATAATTCCATAAAATCATTTAACATGTGCTCTGTATTCTAATATTCTTAATTGCTTCCCAAATATGTTTTATGACTTAAAAAAAGAAAAACAGAAGCTTATTAAAGTGAATTCATTGCATTTGATCTGTTTCTTTAGTGTTTTTTTTTTAATTAAGAAGAGTACCCTGCCTTTTCTTTTTTGTATGCATGACAATGACTTTTTTAAAGAATTCGGGCCAACAGTCATGTAAAATGTCCTATATTCTGGATTTGACCAATTTTTTCTCATGACTAGATTCAGGTGAAAAACTTTTATCAAAAATGCTTCATAGCTGATGTTGCTCCTTGTTGTACTGTAGTCCCAAATTCATGCTTCTATACGGTATGAAAAACTGTCAGACAGAGAACAGGTAGTGCCTCCAGACAACTAAAGTCATAGGAAATCCTGTCTAGGGGACAAGAACTTTAACCTCGTTCTCAAAAAATTCCTACAGATAATGTTCCAAAGAATATAAGCCTGCAATAAAAAGAAAATTACAGAACACTCAAGGAAACAAGGACCATAAGTGAGAAACAACAGAATCACACTTTCACAGACTTTTGGACCATACAATTAACACATTTAATATGCTTCAAGAAATAAAAGAGAAGCCTGAAAGTAAGGACAAGAAACGAACAAACAAAAACTATTAAGTAAAAAACCAAGTACAGTAAGACGTTGGATTGCGAGGAACTTGTTCTGTGACTGATCCACAAGATGAGCAAACATTTCTAATAAATTTTAACTTGATAAACGAGCAATTTCTTGCAATACGAGTAGGACATGACGCCAAATGTCACATGAGCACGACTAAGGTAATGGTTCTTGAAATTTGCTTTGATATACAAGTGCTTTAGATTACAAGCATGTTTCTGGAACAAATTATGCTCACAAACCAAGGTTTTACTGTATATTTGCAAGAATCTTCTAGAAATGAAAAATATAACTGAAATTAAAAACAATCTATGAATTAAACATCGGCTTGGACAAAATTAAGAGGTAATTAGCAAAATGGAAGATAAAGCGAAAGAAATTACAAAGAATGTAGTGCAGAGAAACAAGATTAAAAAGAAATATGAGAAATTGAAAGTAAAGGAGGAGAGAGTGAGAAAGTACATATGTCTAATTAAAGTTCTAGATGCAGACATTAGAAAAAATGAAAAAGTGACAATATTTAAAGAGATAATGGCTGAGAATTTTTCAGAATTGTTGAAAGACACCAAACCACAGCGTCCCAACAAATCCCAAACAGGATAAATAAGCAGAAAATCACTCCTAGGCACATTGCAGCAAAAGTTCAGAACACCAAGGTCAAAGACAGGATCTTTAAAGCAGCCAAAGATTAAATACAAATCTCAAGGGAATAAAAATTAGATTACAACACTGTTTTCAACAGCCTTTGCCAAAGCAAGAAGATACGGAATGTTATCTTTAATGTGCTGAGAAGAGATAACTATCAACCCCAAACTACAATTAGTGAAAACTCCTTCTGAGAATGAGGGCAGAGATGCCTGGGTGGCTCAGTCAGGTTAGCGTCCAACTCTCGATTGGGGCTCAGTACATGGGTTCCAGCCTCATGCTGGACTCCACACTGAAAATGTAGAGCCTGCTTGGGATTCTCTCTCTCAAAATAAAAAAGTGAACTTTTAAAAAAAGAATAAGGGCAAAATAAAGACATTTTAAGACAAATAAAACTGAGTATAAGGCATTACAAAATGAAATTCTCAAGGATATACTTCAGATGCAGAGAAGATGAATTCAAATAGAAAGTGTCAAATGCAAGAAGAAATGGTAAGCAAAAACTTTCTTAAATAAATAAATTTAAACATTGGTCATACAAAACAACAACAATAATGGTTAATTTGTAGAATTAAAAAGTGAGATAGAACTAAAGTACTACAGGGGTGCCTGAGTGGCTCAGTCGGTTAAGCATTCGACTTCCACTCAGGTCACGATCTCACAGGTTCGTGAGTTCGAGCCCTGCGTCAGGCTCTGTGCTGGCGGCTCGGAGCCTAGAGCCTGCTTTGGATTCTGTGTCATTCTCTGTCTGCCCCTCCCCTGCTTGCACTCTGTCTCTCGCTCTGTCTCAAAAAATAAACATAAAAAAAAGAACTAAAGTACTTATAAAGTTGGGAGGGAAGCAATTTGATACAGTCTTACAATGTCCATGATCATACGTCTCAGGAGCAGGTAAAAAAAAAAAAATGGATAAGCTTAGATGCTTATTATTAAAATATTTATGCTCTGGAAGAATAGACAGAGGAAGCATTGCTCTAGTAAAAGGAAGAAAATGAATAAGGAAAAAAATCCCTCAAAAAACACAGAATATTTTTGGTTTGCATGTTGCCAAACTATATTGTGGGATGGTGTCATCCATATCACTGGGTTTTTTATATAAAGATGTAAATAGGAAATTTCACCTTAAGGGGCACCTGGGTGGCTCAATCCTTTGAGCTTCTGACTTCGGCTCACATCATGATCTCATGGTTCATGAGTTCGAGCCCCGCAATGGGCCCTGCGCTGACAGCTCAGCCTGCAGCCTGTTTTGGATTCTGTGTCTCCTTCTGCCTCTGCCCCTCCCCGTCTTGTGCTCTGTCTCTCAAAAATAAATAAAAATTAAAAAAAATTCAAAAAAAGAAATTTCACGTTCAAATGCTAAAAAAGGCTTTATTTATTTGGGGAGATTTTCTTTATAAGTAATAGGTAATTTTGTATCTATTAAATTTTCACTTTTCCTTTTGCCACCAGGAAGCCCAGCCCAAATACTGACCTCTACTTTAATAATTATGCAGGAACTACTACTATCCTATGTATCTTTACCTCCTCCCTCTAACTTTATCTAACATTGATTTTTATTGTCCCCTATCCTAACTTCCATCCTGTGTTCTTCTCATCTGTCTTAAGTGCTTTGTGGAACAAAACAGGTAGGAATAAATAAATATATAATAGAGGGGATCAATAAATAAAAATAAATGATTAAAGCAAATAGAAGATCAAAATCTGGAAAGGAGCAACTATTTTGTCTGCTCTTAGCATTCATTACTGGGAGTGAGGTATGGATTAATCTTATCCTATTTGAATCTGTTCATCTAAGGTTGAAGTCACAAGCAGTTTGTCTAGGCTTGGGGTTTTTAGTAGCCGCTAGTGGTTACAAAACACAAACAAAACAACCAAAATCTTATGAAAAAGAGAAAGGAAAACTTATTACCTCACATTGCCAGTATTTTACGGACCAACTTTTAGAGCTAGTAGTAATTCTAAATGTGATAATGTATGTATATTCATCTTACCATTTATGAACACAGTTTTATCTCTCAAATAGAAATTGTACTAGAGAGGGGCACCTGGTTGGCTCAGTCAGTTGAGTGTCTGACTCTTTTTTTTTTAATTAAAAAATTTTTTTTTTACATTTATTTTTTAGAGACAGAGAGAGACAGAGCACAAGTGGGGGAGGGGCAGAGAGAGAAGGAGACACAGAATCGGAAGCAGGCTCCAGGCTCCGAGCTGTCAGCACAGAGCCCGATGTGGGGATCCAACTCATGAACGGTGAGATCATGACCTGAGCTGAAGTCGGACACCCAACTGATTGAGCCACCCAGGCACCCTGAGTGTCTGACTCTTGATTTTGGCTCAGGTCATGATCCTAGGGTTGTGAGATTGAGTCCTGCGTTGGGTCTGCACTGAGTGTGGAGCCTGCTTGGGATTCTCTCTCTGGCACTCCCCTGTGCATGTGCTCTTTCTCTCTCAAAATAAATAAACTAAAAAACAAAAACAAAAAAGATTCTCTCTCTCTCCCTCTGCCCCTCTCCCCCCACTTGCACATACTCTAAATAAATAAATAAATAAATAAATAAATAAATAAATAAATTGTAAGAGGGAAAGAACCTGGCCTCCTTTGATATAATGAAGTTGATTATGGCAGTTGAATTTGTTATGAGATTTCATCTTCCTTGATTCAATCTATGCTAAAAATAACCTCCTTTCTCAGAGCAATCCCACTCAAAAAAATCAGTGGAGACATTTAAAAGCACACAGAAAATAAAAGTGAAATGAAATAAAACAAAATGATATTTTAAGACTGCAGTGTAGGTGTTGTATGGGAGGAGGGCAACAAGGAGGTGACCTCAAGAATTAGGCTATGAAAGGAAATAGCCTTTTGTCAGCTGAGCACATGTAGTGGGTAAACTCAGTATGCAGCCATATCTTAGAGTGTGACCTGTCCTGATGAAAGATTGTAACACATTAAAGGAAAGACTCAGTCAGAAAGGGAAGTGGTCAGACATCGAAGTTTGGAAATGGGTGGCACAGGAAGAGTCAGTGAGGCAAACATTGGCAGTGGACATGTGAGTAGTGTCCACAGAAGGGTTGTCCTGGCTCCAAACACAACCAAGAAGTCCAAGAGGCCGGCAGGCCACATGGTGGAAATGGATGCATCAGGTAATTACAGGCTGACCCCATCCAGCAGCACCCTTGCTGCTTGCCAGACAGCTTTCTGTTAAATTGGCTTCCTTGCAGTTTGTCTAAGAATGTTCTTACCAGGCTGAGGCGAATGTCAACCTCATAAAAGAGACCTTGCCTTTTAATGACAATACTGGTAGTCTGCTTATTATTCTTCCGCGTCCTTCACACACTGACAAGAGAAGAGTATCTGTTTGTCTAAGGCTGAGTCCCAGACGCTGGTGTCTGGCTCGTTCACCATGGAAAGGAACATTCCCCTCGGGAGCCAGTCTTCCAGTCTTCCCTGTGACACCTGCCTCTCTAGGGACCTTTTCCGTGAATGTCGACAATCAGCAATCATTTTACTAATGATGAGGATGGTGTTGTTCCAGTGAAACACATGATTATCAGAGGTTCTTTATCAGAGGGGGAGATGTACCAGAAGGCATGGGGATGAGCTCCAGAATATGAATTCACCCCTCCTATTACATCTCATAGAGGTACCAGTTGTCTACCCCTATCCCCCAGGGTAGGCCAGCTTTAGCCCTTTATTTATTTTTTAAATGCTGATTTGTTTATTTGAGAGAGAGAGAGAGAGAGAGAGAGAGAGAGAGAGAGAGAGAGAGAGAGGCAGAGAGAGAGGGAGAAAGAATCCCAAGCAGGCTCTGTGCTGTCAGCACAGAGTCGACACAGGGCTCAATCCCATGAACCACGAGGTCATGTCCTGAGCCAAAATCAAGAACTGGTCACTTAGCCAAGTGAGCCCCCCAGGTGCACCAGCTTTAGCCCTTTAGAATGTGCCCTCCTATCTCCCTAGGGACTTGTAGACCTCTACAGAAGGTCTCTTACTTGTAATCAAGCATGCAAGCCCCAGAAGGGCATCATTTGCCTTGGCTGCAAGGACTCAGCCTGGATACCTGAATCACCTCAGGAAAATCTATACCTGAGATAGTCAACTCCTACTTAGCTCTTGCTGCCACCAACTCAGTACTAAAGAAACGAAAACTTTCCCCATCCCCTAAATGAATCTTTATTTGCATGCCCAAAAGAAAAAGTATGATAGGGTAACACCTTTTCCCTTCCTTCATCTTTTCTCATCTAAATTTGGATAATGTTCTAAGGTTGAGTACTGAATGTTAATTACTTTAAAGGATGTAATATTTCCATGAAAAGATTCCTTACCAAAATGGTAACAGTTTCAAGTCCTTGGGAGTTACACATTTCCACTGGAGAAGAGTGCTAAAGAGACCTTGGCTTTATCTGAATCCGGTAGTGATGAAGTAAAACCATTATAGAAAGGGTCTTGGTTATCAAGTGCAACTCTCTTCCCTCCTTTCTGCAGATGAGAAGCTGAGCTCCCAAGAGGTTAAGGCACTTCCCCAGAGAGAGTCGGTGGCAGGGTAGGATGAAAATCTAGGGCTCTACGGTCCTGGTGCAGTGCTCACTCCAATCCCTCACTGAAATATGGTGCCATGGGGGAAGTTCTTCATTTGATGCTTATAGGGATCCCAGATAAGAGAAGTGTATGCCATACTTCCTTGCCTATTTTCTTCCCTCCAGCTCACTTCAGAATCTCTTCACCACTTCCCTCATACCCAAATTTCTATACCTTGGACTAGAGCTGCACATGTTCATAACTAAACACTAGCAGCCACTCCCTGGTGTCAGCCATGTTCTTCCTCTCTTCCTCCAACCACTGGCCAATAAATACCACAACCTTGGGCCCTGGCACCACTCCGTCTCAACCAGCCTCAGGCTGTAGTGGCTTCTGAGGGTCCTGCTTTAGCCACAGAGCGCCGGAGATATCACCATGACCGCTAGGAACCATTGTCACATCTGCTGAGTACTGCAGTCGTGTCTGCGGGAGGTCACTGTTATACCAACCATGTTGATGTCTGTTAGGTACTGTCATCACATCATGACCACAGTCACGTCTGCTGGAAACGCGTGTCACATTTTCCAGGTGTCACCGCTGACGCTTTGGATCCTGTGAGATTCCAAAGCTGTGCAGCATTGTGAAGTGAAATTTGAGGGATTACAGCTTCCCCGGTCAGGTGGAACATAGACATACACACTGCAGGAAGTGGTGGTGGTGCCAAAGCAACACTGCCTTGTACCTCAAAGCCTCAACGAGCTTTTAATGAAACAGCTCTTGTCACGCTTTACTTATAATCCCACCTCCACGTGGAATTTGATGATGATTTGCTGGGATGTTGGGCCGGGACACAGAGGTGAGAGCTGGGAACCAGCCAACTGTATTCAGATTCTCTACTTTTGAGGTTTGTTTGTTTGTTTGTTTTACTGGGTCAAGTTGACTTTCTTCTTACCTTAAGGTAAATGTCTTCCACGGGGTCTTACTTATGGGGTAGCTACTATTACAGCTGTCATTTTGGGGGTGCTTACTACATTCTAGGCCCTGTGCCAAGAGCTACTTTTACCTCCTTTAATTCTCACAATCAAGGAGGAAGCAGACACTATCCTTATGTGCTTATTTTAAAAATGAGAAGCTGAAGGCTTAAAGGGGATACAGGACTTTTCTAAGGCCATATAGCTAATACGCGGCAAAGCTGAAGTTTAAACCCAGGTCTGTGCAAATCCAGAGACAGCTTTCTTAATCTTTCTCCTTCCCTGCCTGGTACAAATACGCTTAGGGCAGGCCATCACTATCACCTGCATATACTTGACTATGGCTAAATCCCAGAAGTGGACCTAGATGGGCCTCAAAGTAGTTCTCTTCATGGTAATTTCGTTTTATTCTTAAAATATCAGTATGCAGAATCCTGGCATGACTCCTCAGGAGTCAAGAAATGAAACACTTTTTCAGGACGGCAGAAACTTGGCCCATCAGGAGGATCCCTGTGGACGTGCCTGTGTGTAGCTAAAGAAGCACACGGTAATCCAGCTCTGGGTGTGTGGGAGAGGATGGGGACCAGGGCAGAGGGGAGAGGAGAGAGGAATCTTCTAGGAGTCCGTCAGGCATTCTGGAAGTCAGACTGTTATGGTCCTTCATACTCTCTTTGTTTTGGTCTCTATAGTTTCCCTATTATTTTTCCTGTTTCTGCAGACTGACTGGCTCCTCCTTTCTCTTATTCCAAATGCACAAGAGGTTGGTTGGTTATTGCCGTACTATGCAATACAGTTCTGTTACTGGTGAGGGTTAATTACCAGGCTTCCTTTGAGGCTAATGATCTCCTTATGCGCTCAGCCTATAGTAGTGGCTTTGATTTTAGCTTCCAATTCCTGGTCTAGTCAGTAGCAGGAACCAGTCTGGCTGCTTTGTTCAGAAAGAGGGACAGCAGGCACTTAAGCTTCCCTCAGTCTCCTTCCTTTCTACACACAATTATTATGCTGAAATCCAAGTACCTTTCACAGAAAGTGATAAAGTATTTCAGCGCTATCTGATGTGTGTTTGATTTGGGTCAGTACAGTTACTGTATCCTCTGCAGAATCAGAATCATATTTTAGTACACTTTACCCTCTATATTAAGTGACTTGTTCTGACATGCAGCAGGTCTTAGAAAAGCCCCTCATCCATAGATGGATATAGATAGAGCCCAAAGTAAGGCCCTTCATGGAGATACTGCTTTATTTAGTTCTCCTTGTAGCTTGTGCTTTGGGGAAGGAGATTGGAATTGTGCCCCTAGGAACCTCTTCCTGCAGAGTTCTGGGGAATCAGTCCCTGGCTCATTCCAAAATCTAGCTAAGTTTGGTGTAGTCATCACTAGTCAAGGGACATCACTGGATATAAGGAACCTCTGTTGTTCTTGCCCCAATTTTAGCTTTCTTTCTGCCTCGGTGCTTTGCAGGTGGCTTCCTCAGTGAAATAGCTTTTGATCTAAAATAGTCAATAAGTGGAACAAACTCAAGCAATGATTATCTTCCCTCTTGTGATCGTTCCCCAATACCCATTCTCCCCTTCTTCCTTTTAGTTCATAGATAGGCACATGCCTTTTAGCTAAAGGCTATATTTCTCAGTCTCTTTTGCAACTGTGGTGGTCATTCTAGGTCATTCGAGACATTCCAGATAATGGATGTAAGTAGAAGAGGTTCGTGCAACTTCCAGGTCACATCACGTCCTGGCTGCTGTGCTGTGCTGCCATGTAGCCATCCAGATAGCTGTTGGCCAACAGCCCTCTTTGAAAATCGCCTGAGCTAAAAAGAGCCATCTCATCCCAGGCAACGTCTCCGACCTGGAGCCGCTCACAGCTTATCACTGGTCAAGGGATATAAAGGCCCAACTCTCCATCCCCCTTCTGAAGGGCCATGTTAGCTTCAGGGCTTTCGAGAGAGTCACTTGAGGCCTTGTCATGCCTGTCCTGCAGCACAGCTTCTCCCCTGCACAGTTCTGCTTCGTTCCTCTCCCCCTACAGCTGTTGATCTCAGGAGCACTCCCTAACAAACCTCCTGCATGCTGATCCCCGCCTCAGAATCTGTTTCCTAGGAAACCCACCTGCAACACATCTTTAAAAGAAAGCTTTTTCGCCTGCCATTCTGCCCATATTTCTTCAGACTGGAGCACAAAGAGGGTGCTGGTGAGTAAGCTTTGACCATATAGATGAGGAGCAACAAGATAGAGTACCTGGTCACTAGATCACCTCATGGGTCGAGCTCCACATGAATCCCGGGCCTTTGAACACCTGCATCATTCTAAACTGTTTTGTGAGAGAATAACCAACTTTGATCTTTTTTGAGCAAATTCACTTTGGGGTCTCTATGTTGGAGCAGCTTAGCCTATATGCTAGGAGCTAGAGAAAGTGTGATCAACTCCAGCCAGATACGTCAGGACCCTGCAGAGTGCAGTATGGATTCAAGACTTTATCTCAAGGGCCATGGGTCTCTGCTGCATTGTGTATATTGTGTGTCTAAACAAAGAACTTCAGACCAGAACTTAAGTGCTTCACCCTTAGAGCAGAATTGCCTTGACCTAACTTTAAAAAAGAATATTAGTGGGGATATTTGTCCCCTAAATTTTGTTAGAATGATTCAATTAAAAGAATATTTTTTGCACTACCCTCACAAAATACAAAATTGTAGATTTCAAATTAATAAAGGCAGAATAAGAAGCTCATGTATTCTCTTTGGAATTTTGTTTGAACCACTGTTCTTTTGAGTCTCTCTTCATTGGAAGTTGATTTGATTTTTCACTCCAATCTGGCAATCATGTAGAACTTGAGTGGAAAATAGGATTATGCTGTAAATTCTTTGGAGGAATGAATGATTAGTGACTCTCTATGTACGACCAAAGAACAGTAATTAGAGCCACAAAGGATTGAAAGGTTAATTCTTTAAAAAATGCCTCCATAATATGTGTAACCACATTACTTTCTTGGTTTAGACAATAAACTAAATTCATATGTTTTCTTGGGGAAAACAGAAGCAACAACACCATAGTAAAATTTCCTGTCAAATTGTTTTCTGGAGATCAAACAGTAAACAGTTTTCCCCACTCTGGTTCTCAACACATCTCCTGGCAATTTGGGTTTTTTGGACACACACATGATTATTCAGCTAGGTGGTCTAGGTTGGAATTTCAATTATTGCTATCCAAATACAACACTCCTTTTCCAGAAATCAGCAGACTCTGTACTAACTGTTCTTTCAGAGCCTGGATGGAGGCTATGTTGGGAACACGAGCCTTCACTTAAGTCCTTTCTACTGCCTTTTTTATCTCAAAGAGGAAGCAGAAGCTTCTCTCACAGAGCCTCAGATTGCAAAACAATCCTGTCTACCAGCTCTTCAGCTTCTCAACCACTTTCCATCAGTTCTCCATTGGTGTCTCTCTCAAGATGCTTTAAAATGAAAACTGTATAAAATATGGGGGTTCCCTTCTTTCTTCCAGACAAGGACAGACTAGTTTTCTACCAAAAAAATACATGCACCATATTTACTTATAAATCAGCTTCTTCCCTCAGAACAGTGGTCCTCAGCCAGAGATTATGTTGTGTCCCAGGGGATATTTAGCAATGTCTGGACACATTTCTGGCTGTCACAACTAGGGAATGCTATTGGCACCTAGTGGGTAGAGGCCACGGATGCTGTTAAACACCCTACAATGCGCAGAGTAGCCCCTCACAAAGAATTATCCAGCCTAAATGGTCAGTAGTGACAATGCCAAGAAACCCTGCCTCAGTAAGATTTGAAATTGTATTTAAATATTTTCCAAATGAGTGTGCCATCATATCCTTTGGTTTTATACAGGACCACTAGCTGGAAACAAAATTTGCCCCTTAAATTATAGTGTCCATATTTACCAAAAATATGGGAAGCTGAGTTAAATTTAAAGTTTTTACTAGTATAAAAACTATTTGTTATTCATATTAAATTCATATTTAACTGGGCATCTTGTATTTTACCTGGCAACTCTACTGCAGACGGAGACATGTGCTTTAGTTTTTTCACTGGTAGAACCATTTTTATGTCTTAATATAAATCACTGATTTTAGTTAGGAGATGCTCACTGGTCTGTAAAAAATTTTTTGTTGTTAATACAGTACATAAACAAGCTAATTATCTTTCACAAAGACTCTATTACTATGAACACAGCTTGAGTGTATCTTTAGTTTCTTCTCTGGAAATCATACCAATCTGATTTTTATTAGCGTTGCTGTGATGTGATAATAAATGTTTTAATGCTCCTAAGCTCTGCTGAGAGTGGTCCACATTTATTCTGGACATGGGTTCAGTTTGTAATAAGATCATACCCAAAATACACAGATCAGGTCTTATACGTTCTTTTCTTGCAGGGACATCTATGGCTTTCTTCACTCTCAAAATAAAACTAAGTATTTACCATTTGAGAAGAATAACTGATACTGTTAATCTCAGACAAAACGCAACATACCATCCACATCACCAGAAGAAAAGTGGCAGTAAGACCCAAAACGATATGTGTCTTTCATAAAAATATGTGATATGTGAATGGGCCCAGGGCTGGTACCGGAAGACCTGCATTCTGGATTAGATCCTGTTACTAGCTCACTCTGGGTCTCTCATCTACTCTTGGGCTTCTGTTTGATGCACAGACAAGTTGGGTCCCTGAAGCAAATGGAGCCCAAGAGCTGTGTCAGTTGGCAGGATTCCAGTCTTGAGGTAGAACCTGATCAAGAACAAGGATCTGGGTAACAGGCGAGTCCTGCAGATGGGGCGTGGAAGAAGGATGCCTGATTCTCGGGGGTGGGGTGACTGACCTTGAACACTACTCACCTGGCTTGATGGTACAAACTAATTTTAGGAGGCACAGGATGTCCCTGCACTCAACTTTGCTTTTGTTCACTCAGAGCAACATGAAGACTGTCCTTTTAAGGCCCACACACCTACAGGCGGGCGTGGCTGGGACAAGTAGGAACTGACACTAAATACCAGAAAGTTTGAAAAAAATGACTAGCGTTAAATTAACTTAGTCCTTTTTAACCATGTTCTTTCATATGCCTGTGAAATTCCTAAGAAAAAATAAGCTTAATTTCTCCCTGTTAGTATCTAGTCACATTGGGCTATGAAGTTATGGAAGAGGATAAACACCTCATGGGCATTATCCTATTCACTGGGCATCAACTACTCACCCTCCTATCTGACCCTTCTGGTACTCTGATGTCTTTGGCTCTCATATTCTGGAATGCAAGCACCATGGGAGAAGAAATGCACTCCTGTGGAATCTGCCAGCAGGGCGATGTTGAGGTCCAGTGAGGAGAGTGGTGTCCAATCTGACTGTGAGTGGCAAGAGAATCTGGAGGGAAGAGGTGTCACTCCAGAAAGAACTAGAGCAGAGTAGAATTGACTCATGTGGGGAAATGAAACCTCTTGATATTTTATAGTTACAAGGAAAAAAAGTTTCCCCAATTCCTTTTCTGAAAACCATTGCTTTTCAGGAAAATGATAATGCATACAAAACCCTTTATTTTAATAACAATGCCACAAACAAAACATATATGGTGTGCACGGTGTTCCAGGTTATAAACATCTCTAACTACACTATCTCTCTGGATTCTTACAACAGCCCACCAGCCAGGTAGAAGGGCAATTGGTGCCCTTCTACACAAATTAGGATTCTAGAACTCAGAGAAGTAAAGTGAAGAACTCAGGTCAACGTGTGGTCAACCCCAACTCTCTAGAATTCACATATACTGTTCGTCTCTCTAGGCCAAGCTGTCTCCATACAGAGTTTAAGGTACTTCGTGGTTCAGGTCTATTAAAATATATTAGGAATGACTTAATTTAATCAAAATTGTCATGTCTGGTAAATTAAATTTTAAACGATAGTTAATTCAGATAACTGCAAATTTACTAATTAAATTAACCTTTAACTATACTGATTTTTTTTTACACATGGAAGTACAAGCCCCTAAACTTTGAGAAAACCATGATCCATTTATGTTTGCCAATAAAGGGAAAGCTGGACAATATTACAGTGAAAGTGAAGACATTTACAATACTTTCTGGATTTTCTAAAATAAATATACACAAAAGGAGCTAAGAAACAGAACATGGAAAGCCTACCTTGTTCCAAAATATATGGACTGTGACTTTCCCACATGAGCTCTGTCTAATTACTGTCATTTTCTGCTCTCTAATTATTATTCTAATTTTAAATTGGTTTTTATTTTTTATTTTTTCATTCACCACAGTTGAAGAGTGCTAAAAGTTGAATCTTTGCTCCAATGGGCAAACGCTTCTCTGAACTTTCATCTATTTATTTCTAGATTTTTCTGAAATTCTAAATCAAATCTACAGGCCACAGAGAAGGGACGACTGTAGTACGTGAGAAGGAAGATGGGTCCAACTGATGTCCTGCAAAGATCTAGCCTGTGTGATGGGTCTGGCAAGATCTCAGACCTGCATCTTGAGAATGAACACTGAGAGTCCTGACTCTCTCAGGCCAGTTGAATGCAATGCTGATCTCACTTACAGAAGTTGAACAATATCATTTTACACGTCTTAGTCATCACTCTAAATGGATAATCTAATAAAACCTTTCCATTTTCCCCATTTGGGGGGGAAATAAAACCTTGAGGCAAACCCAAATGACATTTCAGAAAACCTAGCTTCTAGTATTAGCTCAGCCATTGTAGCCAGTGTTCCTTGTAAAAAATCAGGGAGCCAAACTGGAAGACTTTCAAAGTCCCTTTAGCTGTAAAATTTAGTTCCCTTTTGGGCATCTGGGTGGCTCAGTCAGTTAAGCATCTGACTTTCCACTCAGGTCATGATCTCGCAGTTTGTGACTTTGAGCCCCACGTCGGGCTCTGTGCTGTCAGTGCAGAGCCCGCTTCAGATTCTCTCTGTCCCTCCCCCACTCAAAAATAAATAAACACTAAAAAAATTTAGTTCTGTTTTATCTTCACCTCCCTGGTAATGTGCCCCCCTCCTTTGTATTACATATTTCCCTGTACTCAGCTGCACTTCCAACTTTTAAAGAAATAGACTTGTAGAGAAATGTTAAAAACCCACAATATACGAAGAGCTTCCCCAGAATCTCCCCCAAATCTGTTTCTGATGATAAATACCAGATGCTACAAAAGATTAACTATGCAGACAACTTGCATATAAATTACACAGTAAAGGCAAGAAAAGGGTCTGGAGGGATATGGGATTTCATTTTGAATTTGGCTGGGGTATCTGCTTCTGTCCCCAAAGGGGAATAGTTTAGAGTGGCTTTAGGTTCATTCATATATATATATGTGTTGATTGTTTTTTCTTTTCTTCTTGAAATAACTGCATTTGCTGTCCTTTTCACCCTCCTTTTCTTTTCTCTTCTTTCCTTCAGAAGAACTGCTTTTTTTGTCTGGGTTGTAAAGATCACAATGCCCCTGGCTTCAGCCTCTCCTTGAGCTTCGTGTGCTGAGAGACAGAGAGCTTACTCAATCAGGGCAATGGTTGATAGGGCAAACCACTAGCAAACAGCATTGAGCCAAAAAACTCTTGTAGGTTCAAAACCATCCCTTCTCGTCTTTTTTCTATCTCTCCTTTATTTCTCCTCTTTGTCTCATGCCTGCCCTTCTGATTTCTTTCTTGCCCCCTCTCTCCTTTCTCTAACTATTGCCTGAATCTCCAATCCACTTTTTAAATGTATATAAAATGCTTCAGGTATATACAGGGTTATAAGGAATAATATGACAAACATTCATTCCCACTGTCAGCTAAGTTCGTTACTGCAAATTACTGACACCCCGTCCATCTCCCTCTCCTGCTAATAACCACCCTCCACTCTCCAACCCCGGAGTTAAACACAATATTGAATGTGCCTTCATCTGTAACAGACTATCATATGGAAGTTTAAACCGACGACCTTGTTCTTACTGGAAAACATTTACATTCTTTGTTCTTATGATGAGAATCAGGGCATTTAACCAAAAATTTTGAAGAGAAAGAGGAAGCAAAGTTTGTCACATGAGCTTTCATTGCAATAATAGTTCCTTGACCCACCTCCTGTGGTGGGGGTATGTCCTAGGTCGGCTTTCCAGCACCATCGATGCAATTTTGTTCAGAAGTCTTTTTCTGAAGACGAATCTTAATGCTCTTTCATCTAGTTCTCGAGCTTTCCTTTTTCTTTCCTGGAGTTTCCTCAACTGTTTGATGTTTCTCTCCTGTCTCATTACAGGACTCACCCCAATGACATTTCCTGCTTGGACAATTTATTCTTGAATATAAAATGTTCTCTCTCTGCTCTCTGCTCTGCACCAATTGATTACAGTTGACTTTCTCTGCACCCTCTCTATTTAAATGGTTTGGTGGGAAAGGATGAAGACCATTCATGTTAGGATGGAGCGTGAGGTCTTCCAGAGGGTTCTTCCCAGCCCTCCTGAGGCAGTATGACTGTTAAATATGACAGAGGGCATGGTCTTTGTGCTTCTGTTCCTCTTTGGAAAATGCTAATGGTTTAGGGGCAGCAGAGTCATTCTTAGTAACTGGGTTTCCCTTGACCTCCAGCGAGGGGATGTCAGTCCCCTAAGTCAAGCCTGGGAGAGACCTCTGCTCCCATCAGGCCCAGCAGATGTGCCTTGGTAGAAATGCCCTTGATGTGAAGGTCTGGTCTCAGACCCATGTCAGTAGCTACTGAAGGCGGTGGCTGGATTCTCAAAAAGTAGAGTGACTGTTTTGGAGCACCCACCAAGTATAAGCCCAATATTAGATGCTGGTCAGTTTGCTCTTTTAATACTAATGACAACAGAGTGCATGGTATGGTATAAAAAAGCAGGGTGTAAAAAATAAATTAAAATAGCAGAGGGTAAGATGTCTAATTAATAGACTCAAAGTTCAAAAAATATTGAAAGCAGGATTATAACACACATTTTCCAAGTAATGTTATTCAAGTATTTTCCAAGTTAATATTATTTTTTTCCGACTTACAAGACGATTTATTTATATCTTTGGCAAATACTGAACTTTAAGATTGTTTGTGGAGTAAATATGTAATAATGTAAAAAGCACAGGCTTTGGGGACAAATAGAACTGGGTAAAAATCTTCATAGAATCACTTTTCAGGACAAGATATTTACCCCAGGTGCTTCCAAGTCCAAATTCCTTAGTGTGGCTGGTGTGGCTACATAGGCTTCTGATTATGTCTGTAGTCTTACTTCTCATCATTATCTACTGCTCACTTCACCCTCCTGAAAAGTTGAATTATACATAGTTCTCAGATGACAACATAGTATTTCTCTACTCCATGTCTTTTTAAAAAAATTTAATTCCAGTATAGTTAATATACAGTGTTATATTCATTTCAGATGTACAATATTGTGATCCAACAATTCCATATATAATTCAGTGCTCAGCAAGGGAGGTGTACTTTTTAAAATTTTTATGTTTATTTATTTTTGAGAGAAATAGAGACAGAGCATGAGCAGGGGAGGGGCAGAGAGAGAGGGAGTCACAGAATCCGAAGCAGGCTCCAGGCTCTGAGCTGTCAGCACAGAGCCTGACATGGGACTCAAACCCACCACCTGTAAGATCATGACCCAAGCCGAGTGGATGCTTAACCAACTGAGCCACCCAGGCACCCCAGGAAAAGTATATTCTTAATCCGCTTTACCTATTTCACCCTCCCACCCCCCCTTACATCTTCTTTGTTTGTTCTCTATGGTTAAAAGTCTGTTTTTTGGTTTGTCTCTTTTTTTCTTCCTTTGTTCGTTTGTCTTGTTTCTTAAATTCCACATATGAGTGAGCTCATATGGTATTTGTCTTTCTCTGACTGCCTTATTTCACTTAGCATAATACTCTGCTCCACCCATGTTGCTACAAATGGCAAGATTTAATTCTTTTTTTTATGGCTGAAGAATATTCCATTGTAATGCTTTATAGACATAATATCTGTATATATCATATATATATGATATATATAATCTCCTTTATCCATTTATCTATCAATGTACACTTAGATTGTTTCAACAATTTGGTTATTGTAAATAATGCTGCAATACACTTAGGGGTGCATATATCTCTTTGGGTTAGTGTTTTCTTATTCTTTGGGTAAGTACTCAGTAGTGTGATTACTGGATCATAGGGTAGTTCGATTGTTAGTTTTGTGAGGAACCTCCATACTGTTTTCCACAGTGACTGCACCAGTTTACATTCCTACCAACAGTACATGAGGGTTCTTATTTCTCCACATTCTCACCAATACTTTTTTCTTGTGTTTTTATTTTAGCCTTGACAGGTCATAACAGGTGATAACTCATTGTAGTTTTGATTTGCATTTCCCTGATGATGAGTGATATTGAGCATCTTTTCATGTGTCTGTTGGCTGTTTTCTTTGGAGAAATGTCTGTTCATGTCCTCTGCCCATTTTTAATTGGATTATTTGTTTTTTGGGTGTTGAGTTGTATAAGTTCTTTATATATTTTGGCTACTAACCCTGTATCAGATGTGTCATTTGAAAATATCTTCTTTCATTCAGTAGGTTTTACTCCATTGGAGCTACTGTCTCTGCTGGGAACTCCTTCCTGGCCAACTGCCTCCAAGAGTACTTGTCTGATCCCACTTCATCTCCAAGCCCTCTGCAGATGGGTGAATTATCCTTCCCCTATAGTCCCATAATACCTTGAATTTATCCCAATGAGCACAAGCTGCACAGAATGAATGTTATATGTTTATCTTCTCCAATGTAAGCCACTCAGTAACAAGAACTACATCTTATTTACCTTGACATTACCTGTGCTGGCATTTAGTAAACTCAATAAATGTTTGTTGGATTGAAAGGGATATATCTATAAAATGAGTATAATACTATCCCTAGAGGGAAGAAGATGGCGGCATAGGAGGACGCTGGGCTCACCGCACGTCCTGCTGATCACTTAGATTCCACCTACACCTGCCTAAATAACCCAGAAAACCGCCAGAGGATTAGCAGAACGGAGTCTCCGGAGCCAAGCGCAGACGAGAGGCCCACGGAAGAGGGTAGGAAGGGCGGCGAGGCGGTGCGCGCTCCACGGACTGGCGGGAGGGAGCCGGGGCGGAGGGGCGGCTCGCCAGCCAAGCAGAGCCCCCGAGTCCGGCTTGCAAAAGCGGAGGGGCCTGACGGACTGTGTTCCGACAGCAAGCGCGACTTAGCGTCTGGGAGGTCATAAGTTAACAGCTCTGCTCGGAAAGCGGGAAGGCTGGAGGACAAAGGGAGGGAGAGCTGCTGAGCCCCTGGACGACAGAGCTCAGTTTGGTGGGGAACAAAGGCGCTCGCCAGCGCCATCTCCCCCGCCCATCCCCCAGCCAAAATCCCAAAGGGAACCAGTTCCTGCCAGGGAACTTGCTCGCTCCGCGCAAACACCCAACACTGTGCTTCTGCGGAGCCAAACCTCCGGCAGCGGATCTGACTCCCTCCTGCTGCCACAGGGCCCCTCCTGAAGTGGATCACCTAAGGAGCAGCGAGCTAAGCCAGCCCCTCTTGCCCCCGTGCACCTTGCCTACCCACCCCAGCTAATACGCCAGATCCCCAGCACCACAAGCCTGGCAGTGTGCAAGTAGCCCAGACAGGCCACGCCACCCCACAGTGAATCCCACCCCTAGGAGAGGGGAAGAGAAGGCACACACCAGTCTGACTGTGGCCCCAGCGGTGGGCTGGGGGCAGACATCAGGACTAACTGCGGCCCGCCCACCAACTCCAGTTATACACCACAGCACAGGGGAAGTGCCCTGCAGGTCCTCACCACTCCAGGGACTATCCAAAATGACCAAACGGAAGAATTCCCCTCAGAAGAATCTCCAGGAAATAACAACAGCTAATGAACTGATCAAAAAGGATTTAAATAATATAACAGAAAGTGAATTTAGAATAATAGTCATAAAAGTAATCGCTGGGCTTGAAAACAGTATAGAGGACAGCAGAGAATCTCTTGCTACAGAGATCAAGGGACTAAGAAACAGTCACGAGGAGCTGAAAAGCGCTTTAAATGAAATGCAAAACAAAATGGAAACGACGACAGCTCGGATTGAAGAGGCAGAGGAGAGAATAGGTGAACTAGAAGATAAAGTTATGGAAAAAGAGGAAGCTGAGAGAGAGATAAAAAAATCCAGGAGTATGAGGGGAAAATTAGAGAACTAAGTGATACACTAAAAAGAAATAATATATGCATAATTGTTATCCCAGAGGAGGAAGAGAGAGGGAAGGTGCTGAAGGGGTACTTGAAGAAATAATAGCTGAGAACTTCCCTGAACTGAGGAAGGAAAAAGGCATTGAAATCCAAGAGGCACAGAGAACTCCCTTCAGACGTAACTTGAATCGATCTTCTGCACGACATATCATAGTGAAACTGGCAAAATACAAGGATAAAGAGAAAATTCTGAAAGCAGCAAGGGATAAACGTGCCCTCACATATAAAGGGAGACCTATAAGACTCGTGACTGATCTCTCTTTTGAAACTTGGCAGGCCAGAAAGAATTGGCACGAGATTTTCAGGGTGCTAAACAGGAAAAATATGCAGCCGAGAATCCTTTATCCAGCAAGTCTGTCATTTAGAATAGAAGGAGAGATAAAGGTCTTCCCAAACAAACAAAACTGAAGGAATTTGTCACCACTAAACCAGCCCTACAAGAGATCCTAAGGGGGACCCTGTGAGACAAAGTACCAGAGACATCACTATAAGCATAAAACATACAGACATCACAATGACTCTAAACCCGTATGTTTCTATAATAACACTGAATGTAAATGGATTAAATGCGCCAACCAAAAGACATAGGGTATCAGAATGGATAAAAAAACAAGACCCATCTATTTGCTGTCTACAAGAGACTCATTTTAGACCTGAGGACACCTTTAGATTGAGAGTGAGGGGATGGAGAACTATTTATCATGCTACTGGAAGCCAAAAGAAAGCTGGAGTAGCCATACTTATATCAGACAAACTAGACTTTAAATTAAAGGCTGTAACAAGAGATGAAGAAGGGCATTATATAATAATTACAGGGTCTATCCATCAGGAAGAGCTAACAATTATAAATGTCTATGCATCGAATACCGGAGCCCCCAAATATATAAAACAATTACTCATAAACATAAGCAACCTTATTGATAAGAATGTGGTAATTGCAGGGGACTTTAACACCCCACTTACAGAAATGGATAGATCATCTAGACACACGGTCAATAAAGAAACAAGGGCCCTGAATGAGACATTGGATCAGATGGACTTGACAGATATATTGAGAACTCTGCATCCCAAAGCAACAGAATATACTTTCTTCTCGAGTGCACATGGAACATTCTCCAAGATAGATCATATACTGGGTCACAAAACAGCCCTTCATAAGTTTACAAGAATTGAGATCATACCATGCATACTTTCAGACCACAATGCTATGAAGCTTGAAATCAACCACAGGAAAAAGTCTGGAAAACCTCCAAAAACATGGAGGTTAAAGAACACCCTACTAACGAATGAGTGGGTCAACCAGGCAATTAGAGAAGAAATTAAAAAATATATGGAAACAAATGAAAATGAAAATACAACAATCCAAACGCTTTGGGACGCAACGAAGGCAGTCCTGAGAGGAAAATACATTGCAATCCAGGCCTATCTCAAGAGACAAGAAAAATCCCAAATACAAAATCTAACAGCACACCTAAAGGAAATAGAAGCAGAACAGCAAAGGCAGCCTAAACCCAGCAGAAGAAGAGAAATAATAAAGATCAGAGCAGAAATAAACAATATAGAATCTAAAAAAACTGTAGAGCAGATCAACGAAACCAAGAGTTGGTTTTTTGAAAAAATAAACAAAATTGACAAACCTCTAGCCAGGCTTCTCAAAAAGAAAAGGGAGATGACCCAAATAGATAAAATCATGAAGGAAAATGGAATTATTACAACCAATCCCTCAGAGATACAAACAATTATCAGGGAATACTATGAAAAATTATATGCCAACAAATTGGACAACCTGGAAGAAATGGACAAATTCCTAAACACCCACACTCTTCCAAAACTCAATCAGGAGGAAATAGAAAGCTTGAACAGACCCATAACCAGCGAAGAAATTGAATCGGTTATCAAAAATCTCCCAACAAATAACAGTCCAGGACCAGATGGCTTCCCAGGGGAGTTCTACCAGACGTTTAAAGCAGAGATAATACCTATCCTTCTCAAGCGCTTCCAAGAAATAGAAAGGGAAGGAAAACTTCCAGACTCATTCTATGAAGCCAGTATTACTTTGATTCCTAAACCAGACAGAGACCCAGTAAAAAAAGAGAACTACAGGCCAATATCCCTGATGAATATGGATGCAAAAATTCTCAATAAGATACTAGCAAATCGAATTCAACGGCATATAAAAAGAATTATTCACCATGATCAAGTGGGATTCATTCCTGGGATGCAGGGCTGGTTCAACATTCGCAAATCAATCAACGTGATACATCACATTAACAAAAAAAAAAGAGAAGAACCATATGATCCTGTCAATCGATGCAGAAAAGGCCTTTGACAAAATCCAGCACCCTTTCTTAATAAAAACCCTTGAGAAAGTCGGGATAGAAGGAACATACTTAAAGATCATAAAAGCCATTTATGAAAAGCCCACAGCTAACATCATCCTCAACGGGAAAAACTGAGAGCTTTTTCCCTGAGATCAGGAACACGACAGGGATACCCACTCTCACCGCTGTTGTTTAACATAGTGTTGGAAGTTCTAGCATCAGCAATCAGACAACAAAAGGAAATCAAAGGCATCAAAATTGGCAAAGATGAAGTCAAGCTTTCACTTTATACAGATGACATGATACTATACATGTAAAACCCGATAGACTCCACCAAAAGTCTGCTAGAACTGATACATGAATTCAGCGAAGTCGTAGGATACAAAATCAATGTACAGAAATCAGTTGCATTCTTATACACTAACAATGAAGCAACAGAAAGACAAATAAAGAAACTGATCCCATTTAAAATTGCACCAAGAAGCATAAAATACCTAGGAATAAATCTAACCAAAGATGTAAAAGATCTGTATGCCGAAAACTATAGAAAGCTTATGAAGGTAATTGAAGAAGATATAAAGAAATGGAAAGACATTCCCTGCTCATGGATTGGAAGAATAAATATTGTCAAAATGTCAATACTACCCAAAGCTATCTACACATTCAATGCAATCCCAATCAAAATTGCACCAGCATTCTTCTCGAAACTAGAACAAGCAATCCTAAAATTCATATGGAACCACAAAAGGCCCCGAATAGCCAAAGGAATTTTGAAGAAGACCAAAGCAGGAGGCATCACAATCCCAGACTTTAGCCTCTACTACAAAGCTGTCATCATCAAGACAGCATGGTATTGGCACAAAAACAGACACATAGACCAATGGAATAGAATAGAAACCCCAGAACTAGACCCACAAACGGATGGCCAGCTAATCTTTGACAAAGCAGGAAAGAACATCCAATGGAAAAAAGACAGTCTCTTTAACAAATGGTGCTGGGAGAACTGGACAGCAACATGCAGAAGGTTGAAACTAGACCACTTTCTCACACCATTCACAAAAATAAACTCAAAATGGATAAAGGACCTGAATGTGAGACAGGAAACCATCAAAACCCTAGAGGAGAAAGCAGGAAAAGACCTCTCTGACTTCAGCCGTAGCAATCTCTTACTCGACACATCCCCAAAGGCAAGGGAATTAAAAGCAAAAGTGAATTACTGGGACCTTATGAAGATAAAAAGCTTCTGCACAGCAAAGGAAACAACCAACAAAACTAAAAGGCAACCAACGGAATGGGAAAAGATATTTGCAAATGACATATCGGACAAAGGGCTAGTATCTAAAATCTATAAAGAGCTCACCAAACTCCACACCCGAAAAACAAATAACCCAGTGAAGAAATGGGCAGAAAACATGAAAAGACACTTCCCTAAAGAAGACATCCTGGATGGCCAACAGGCACATGAAAAGATGTTCAACGTCGCTCCCTCATCAGGGAAATACAAATCAAAACCACACTCAGATATCACCTCACGCCAGTCAGAGTGGCCCAAATGAACAAATCAGGAGACTATAGATGCTGGAGAGGATGTGGAGAAACGGGAACCCTCTTGCACTGTTGGTGGGAATGCAAATTGGTGCAGCCGCTCTGGAAAGCAGTGTGGAGGTTCCTCAGAAAATTAAAAAATAGACCTACCCTATGACCCAGCAATAGCACTGCTAGGAATTTATCCAAGGGATACAGGAGTGCTGATGCATAGGGGCACTTGTACCCCAATGTTTATAGCAGCACTCTCAACAATAGCCAAATGATGGAAAGAGCCTAAATGTCCATCAACTGATGAATGGATAAAGAAATTGTGGTTTATATACACAATGGAATACTACGTGGCAATGAGAAAGAATGAAATATGGCCTTTTGTAGCAACGTGGATGGAACTGGAGAGTGTGATGCTAAGTGAAATAAGCCATACAGAGAAAGACAGATACCATATGGTTTCACTCTTATGTGGATCCTAAGAAACTTAACAGAAACCCATGGGGGAAGGGAAGGAAAAAAAAAAAAAAAAAGAGGTTAGAGTGGGAGAGAGCCAAAACATAAGAGACTGTTAAAAACTGAGAACAAACTGAGGGTTGATGGGGGGTGGGAGGGAGGGGAGGGTGGGTGATGGGTATTGAGGAGGGCACCTTTTGGGATGAGCACTGGGTGTTTTATGGAAACCAATTTGACAATAAATTTCATATATTAAAAAAAAATAATAATACTATCCCTAGGGTTATTTTGAGGAAAGATTCAAGAATGCTACTGCTAATTCTGTTACCCAACCTTCTCTTAAGGTTTTCCTAAAATACAGAAACAAATACAGAGTACTTGCAAGGAAAATATGTATTGACAGTCACCTCTAAGATGTTGTTTTTGTACTCATAACATTTTTCATGGAAAAATATGTTCAACAGAATTGCGCCTATATTTGCCAATTTGAAGACACCATTTGGCTTTTGAAATCCAAATAGAGGGAGGATACTATGGATCGGATGAGCAGTTTAATTGAGAGTCAACTGGTCTCTTTTAATTTTTATAAAACTGTTGGCCATATCTCCAAGTACAAATTATTTTAAAGAAGAATGAATTTAAAAATACACTATTTTAAAAACAGGCCCACACACATAATGAATACCTCTACACATAAAAAGATCAGAGAGATTTTTTTCTTCAAAGTAGAGACCCGCTTGAGAATATTTCTTTTGCCTGAGGAAGCTTCTACCACAATTCCTGCCTTGTAACACTTCCCTGACTGCACACACATACATGTTCTTGGAAGCACTGCCCTGGATATTCATACTGAGTCACTGTTCCACACTGGAAAATACACCCAAGAGAACATCCTCTGGACTTGCTTTGCTCACTTTCCTTTATCCTGTTGGTTTCCAGCATTTAGTTAGTCTTGCATGACTAACATGATTTGCATGAGAGTTCAAGGTCACTTAATTATCTACTCCAACAAAGAGGAGGAAAAGCACATTAATTGTATTTATTCACAGAATAGTCTTATTGTCTCATACACATGATGGATTCAGAGGTGCAGAGTGGAAGACTGTGGTGGCAGTAATAGAAAGCATAAAGTATCAGGAAGCTAATGGATGAATATGCCTTGTAGAGACAGGAGACAGCAAAAGGAAAAAAGGTTCCAGAAGTGGAGAAAAGATGCAATGGAAAGATAGAACACAGCCCTCAGAGGAAACCACTGTAAGAAGGGGCAGACATTGTGATGGGATGGAATGGGTGAGTCTGAGACTTTGGAAATTGAGGAAGCAATTTTTGCTCTTTTAAAAGATTTGCTCTTTTTTGTTTGTTTGATTTGTTAACTAGGCTTAAGTTTTCTTTCTTCTTTTTAAAGTTTACTTATTTTTGAGAGAGAGAGAGAAAGCAAGAGAGAGAGAGAGAGAGAGAGAGAGAGAGAGAGAGAGAACAAGCAAGAGGGAAGGGGCAGAGAGAGAGGCAGAGAGGAGAGATAGAATCCAAAGCAGGCCTCAGGTTCTGAGCTGTCAGCGCAGAGTCGGATGTGGGGCTTGAACCCATGAACCATGAGATCATGACCTGAGTCTAAGTCAGGCTTTTACTGACTGAGCCACCCAGACACCCCAAGATTCACTCTTTTAATAGTTGAACATGTGGCACCTGGGTGGCTCAGTCAGTTAAGCGCCTGACTTCAGCTCAGGTCATGATCTCATGGCTTGAGGGTTCGAGCCCCGCATCAGGCTCTGTGCTGACAGCTCAGAGCCTGGAGCCTGCTTCAGATTCTGTGTTTCCCTCTCTCTCTTCCCCTCCCCTGCTCATGCTCTGTCTCTCTCTCAAAAATAAATAAACATTAAAAAAAAATAGTTGAACATGTTTGGTGTCCTTCCCTTCCCTTTAGGGGAACGCCATTAACTATGAACATCTATGATGTGCTTGTTGGCTGTGGAGGATATAAGACTTAGCCCCTGCATTTGAAGTCGAAAGTCAGTGCAGCCTGATGTGCAAGCAACCATAGGGTGTGAGTAGATACAATAAAACAAGTTAATAATAATTCACAAGTTTTTACATAGAGACATATTGTCAAATAGTCAACATACATTCCATTCTTTTATATACCTACTCAGTATACCTTTTGGCTTGGTTTTAATGTTGTTGCCTCAGACCTTTGATGAATATGGAGAACAAAAGGATTTCAAGAGCTGTAAACAGTACACACACGTAAAACTGTCCAGTGACATCATTTCAAATATGTTGGATTCTGTCCTTTCCTCACCCTAAATCACTTCCATTACTCAGAATATACACTAATTCCTTTTAGCCTGCTAAGATAACATTTAAAACATTTATGTAAGTAATGGTTATTTCAAGAGGAGGTTCCATGAAGTAGGGTATCAGACCAGATATGTGTCATTTTACACAACTGATATGATTGTGTATAGACAGAATTTGTATTTATGAGCTATTTAAAAATGCTACTGGGTTTTGCTATTTAAAACAACTTAATGTATAAAGCAAAGAATCCCTCAAATGAATGACTACTTATCCAGATCTCAAGATTTCACAAGGTAGGATTTTTTTTTGTCTTTCACTGTTAATGGTAGCCTATTAATCTGGGAAAGTTAATGCAGCTCCCTAAAAACTTAACAATATCATGAATGACTTAAGTTCTGGAAATAACTAGGATTATTTTATATACTCATTTTTAAATATTTACAAAGATGGTACTTTATAGCTTTTTAATAACTACCATAAAAAATGAGGCATGTGAATTTAATGATTTTCCCCCTTGTAAAATGAGCTAATTCAACGGAAGAAACATAAAGGAATTTATGTACATATAAAATTACATGTATATGATTCTAAGTAATATAATTATATATCTAATATAATAATTAAATACTAAGTTATCAATTAATACAAAAATTATAGTGAATATACACTATATTAAATATAACTTTATTGTTATAACAATTATATTAATATAATCACATATAACATAATGTATGTATATTTATATGCACATATATAAGTTTATGTATGTATGTATATAAATTCCTTTATACATATATTATATATTGTATTTAATATATAATTCCTTTATATCCGTGAACTGAATCTATGCAACTTTATGCATCACTTTTCTTTTCTTAAAGAAAACTCAAAACTATATCTTTAGCCAAAATAGAGGTAGCTGGATTATTTGTAGGTCATACAAAAGTTCCAAGGTTGACTGAACCCCAGTGGTACAGGGAAGTTTATCTGGTGCTAAGATTGTGTCCTGCAGAGCTCCTTAATCCCAGTTGTCCATCCTTATTCATCATTATTGATTATGGAGAGCTGTGGGGTTGGCTGAACGTAGCTCAACACCTCTTCTGGGAAAACATATAAATGGCATGGCTCTGTTGATGAAAGGATGTCCTAAGTACAAAGGTCCATGAAGGCAGATAGTCTACATTTTTAGTTGCCATCTGGTTGAGGATTCTGGACATTTTATATACGATTTTTTTTTTTTGCATCACACACTATTACGTCATAACTGTTTTTAAAAAAATTTTTAATGTTTATTTATTTTTGAGAGAGAGAGAGAGAGAGAGAGACAGAGTGCAAGTGGGAATGGGCAGAGAGACAGGGAGACACAGAATCTGAAGCAGGCTCCAGGCTCTGAGCTGTCAGCACAGAGCCCAATGTGGGGCTTGAACCCACGAACTGTGAGATCATGACCTGAGCCGAAGTCAGAGTCTTAACCCACTGAGCCACCCAGAGGCCCATAATTCTTTAAAAAAATCTTTTTATTTTCAAATAAGTATAGATTCATAGGAAGTTGCAAAACAAATGTAAAGGGAGCTTCAGTATACCCTTCATACTGTTTTCCCCAATGACAACATCTTGCATATAATACAACAGAAAACCAGGAAATTAACATTGGTACAACCCGTGGAGCCTTTTCAGATTTCACTAGTTTTACAACACTCATTTGCATGTGCCTATGTGTATATAGTTTCTATGTAGTTTTATCATGTGCAGATTTGAGTAACCACCACAATTGAGATACAAAATCACTTCATTACTACAAGGCTCTTGAGCTATCCTTTGTGGACTCACCCAGCCCATACCCACATCCCCAACCTCTGGTAGCCACTAATCTGTTGAAATCATACACTGTGAAACATTGTGAAGTTTTTTTTTTTTTGTTTGCTCAGAATAATTGTTTCTGGATTCATCTAAGTTGTTGTGGGTGTATCAGTAGTTCGTTCCTCTTTACTGTTGAGTAGGATGAGCTACTTTGTTTAAACTATTTACCTATTGAAGGACATTTGAGCTGTTTCTAGTTTTTTGCAATCATGAGCGAAGCTGCTAACGAACATGTGTGTAGTTTTTTGTCTTAACATTTCTTAGAATTCTATTTAGATTTATCCAGTGTTTTTGAGTATATCTCTTGTATACTTTTCTTAGTGGTTTGCTCTAGGCATTACAATATACATATATAAGTTGCCACAGTCTACTGGTATTATAGTTCTTTACCACTTTGAGGAGGTATACACACCTTATTCCTCTTAGACTCTTCACCATCTTCACTTTTAAAATAATTTTCCTGTTTGATTGGTATGTCAGATAACATACTATTTTTGTTTTATCTAATTCTTTTTCACACAAAACACAGACATCAGGTTCACTATGCTGGAGAAACAAATTAATCCTTACAATACACACCACTGCCTGATAGCCTTGATACTAAATGAATAATGAAGCTGGCCCCCTATTTAAACTTCTGGGCCACAAAGTACCACTGGAGGAAGCCACACAACTGTGCTAACTTAGCAAGACATAAAGATGGCTGAGCCCCACTGAATCCATAAGTTCCGTCTTCACACAATTCCTAGGATCCTTTCCCTCTTCTCGGTGCCATCTTCTGGAGCAAACTTTAAGTGGTACTAAAGCCTAGGTTTCCATGTAGGACTTTTAACAGATGGAAAGATTAAAATTTAAATTGATCCTGTTATGTTCTCTAGCTACCAACCTTACAGTTTTTGAAAAATGGGTGAATATTTAAATAATAACTGAAAGGATGCCTAATTATTAGCCTGTCCCATGACTCTCACTTGATTTATCTCCTTCATACTAATTTAAATTTGACCTTTGCCACTGTCAGCAACGCTTCCATTCACTTTTTACTAACTCACCAGTACATTCTCTAAATTGTTGTCCTTCTTTCTGAAGCCCCAATCTCTCTTTCAGGCTCTTTGATTTTTTTCTAATGTAAGACAGAATTTGAAGGTAACTGGCTTGGGGCTAACTCAGGATCCCATGCTGTCCTTGAAACTTCCTTTGGTGTCAGAAAGAAAGCCTCTCTCATTTCAGTGCCAGCTGCACTGCTCATACTCCTGATCTCAGGCTCTCAACTCTTAGGGTAATTCTGAGAACTCTAAGAATAGGATACAGGCATCTTTTCTATCTGGCATCTTTAGGCTTTTGCTCACTAGTAGCCAATTTTGTCTTCATATGTATGTAGTTTCACCTTTTCATCTCCTCCAAACATTTATCTTGAGTCATCTGCTCCGTCCCATTCTTTCCTTCATCTGTCACATGCCTTATGATCTTTTCCTTGCCCCTGTTCCTAATACCATTTTCTTCAACAATCCCTTCCAATTTGATTTCTAACAACCTATTCAATGAAAAATGCTCAGCACAAGGGTGCCAGGTGATTTTCTTCTATTAATACTCAGCCTCATTTCCTCACTTCATTTGCCACAACATTTTCCTTCAATTAGTACAATTGATAGGTTCATAAAGCCCTTCCTCTTACGGTGTCCATGAGACGATAGCATCTCACCTTCTATCCATGACTACATGTGTCTGTTAATATTGTATTCAGACTTTTACTCTTCTTTTTTACTTTCTCAAAACTACATATATCCATGCCTTCCAACATCACCAATTCTGGTTCTTAAGTTAGTCAGTCAACATCCCGATCAGTCTTGTTATCAAATTCAGCATCCATTTACTGAAGATTCTTTGCCATGATCATTCCCAGCACTATGCCTTGACTAAGGTAGCATAGCTCATGTGGAATCTCTTCCCTGTGCCAATCTAAATCCAATGTAGCCATCCTTCCTGCCAGGTCAGCTGAAGTCCCACTTCTTCCACTAGGCCTTTGCCATGCAGTGCAGTATGTTAAAGTCTCTTGTCTAAAATCACATTAGACTTGTGGTCTGCTGGACAAAATGGTACTCCTAATCACCTCTACTTACCTCAAACATGTAGGCCTTGTTTTATCACCTATCCCTAGGAAAGCGTGAACATAAGTTATTATTCCCTGATAGCCCAGCAACGTGCTGGCATACAGAAATTGCTTAAGGAAATTATTTAATGGATTAATACCAAAAAATATTATTAAAACAGGTAATGATAGTACTATCATGGCATTGATAGGTTTATTTTGACTGAAGCTAGGATTTTTAATGGACTACTTAGAAGGCTACCAGCAGTATGACACAGTGGTTAAGAGTATGAGCCCAGACTATCTGTGTTCAAATCCTACTTCTGTCACTTACTGGCTAGGGAACTTGGGAAGGGTTAATGAACATCTTTGTGCCTTAATTTCTCTCCTTGGAAACAGGAGAACATAACATTACCTACCTTATGGAGTCATCATGAAGATCAAATGAGTTATGTCAGATACAAAGAACAGTTTCTGTCATGTAGAAATTGTTGCAAGAATGTTAACTATTATAAATGCTTATCACACATAGCATGATAGTATTTCAGTATCTCACTTACTTTATAAGTGAATGAGTTGAGTAATAAAGGTAAAATGATTGGCTTAAGGTCTTATCGTTAATTAGAGGCAAAGTAAGAAACCAACACTCCTGACTTCTACTCAGTGTTTGCTTTTCCTCCCCAAGGATTTTATACCCGAACACGGAACTAAATTATAGATGTTCAGAGTGGAAAGAGATAGTCAAGGCTGTTTGGTTTACCTTTTCCACAAAGGACCATATTTTCTGATCACTTATCACAAAACTTTCATCTTTGTTGACAGGGGCATTTCACAGATTCTTAATCACCCAAACAAAAAGATCCTAATACAACTTACACCATGGCTTTCAAGTTAGGAAACACATGAAGGATACAAATGGATGCCAAGGTCAGGTCCCCTGAGTTCACATGACTGTCACTAGATGAGGCCCTTTTTAATGTCCTTCTTTTCAAAATAATATTTCTTTTTAAGGGAAAACATTGTCTGGAATACTCATTATAAAGCTGTGATTCAAGTTATCCCACATATGTGAATGCTTTGCAGATAATAGCTTCCTGGTAGGAATCTGAAATTATGGTTTTGATGAACTCTGAACAACACGCTTTAGCAGCCAAAAAAGGCACAGGGGCCAACTATCCATACCAGGCATAATTCCTGAAGGTTTCAGCTTTCTGTGTGGTTCTCTGGAACAACATTCAGCCTGGTTGTGCAATCAGCTGCGCTAGGGTTTTAAAATTCAACCTAGCAAATACAGACTCTCAGGAGGAATTGCAACAATAAAAGATTGCTATTAAATAGACACAGATAAACCTGTGTGTAAGGATTTTCTCACCAGATGCATTAGCATGCTATTCTGTCTGAATGCAATGCTAAGAGGAGATATTTAATTTCTCTTTAATGCAAACGAAATTGTCATATGTAACATCAGAAATAAGGGAGAAGGCTGAACTGAGTAATTATATTATGTGTCCACAAAAAAATGTGCATCCACTGCCCAACCCCCTCCACCTTGCAAACAAGACTCAGGGCATTCACAGTTTAAATGCTCGGTTGCAGTATATGGACTCTGAGCTTTATGGATTAAGATTTTAACCTCAAAACAGGGAGGTCTTATTTCTTGAGTCTGAAAGTTGAATTACTTTCTTTACTCTGAAGGCTGAAGAGACAGCCTCCACTGATGACAGCCTCCACAGATGACACAAACCTTTCTGGTTTGTGCTTCTATAGTATTTTCATTTATATCTCTGCCTTTACTCATGATAATATGACTTGTTACCCTTAGTTGTATCTTTCCTTTGTGCACTATAAATTCCTGAGGATAGAGTTCATGTCTTATTTATCTCTGTATTCTCCTAGAGCGTTACTGTGTCTTGCATACAGTAACTACTCAATAAATGTTTTGATACTTGGTTTCAATGGTACATATGTTAAGCATTTCCCATTTATAAAGTATTTTTAATGGATTCTCACCATTGACATACTTTACCCTTCTCATTTCTGAGAACTCTTGCATTTGAAAGAGGAAAAATTTAGATAGCCATATAAGCTATATAAACCATGTAACCCTAGGGAGTACCTAGCAATTATATGTCGAATTATAATTTTATGAGAATTTGCAGAGGTTTCTTTTGAGCTTTCAGTTACTTAAGGGGACCCAACTAACTTAGTGAAACAGAGGAAGGCAAAGAATTCAGAGGAGTGACTGAGAGGATACCCCAGAAAGACTGTTGTGCCTTCTAGAAGATCCAGCACCCAAGGTGTAACTCCCACACTCTGTAAGCATGTTAGGATCATGGCATTCTGAAGGGCCATTTTTCCTCTTTGACAGTTTCTCTGAGAAACTGTCAGTTTGATATTAAAAAAAAAAACAAAACACCAAAAACCAAAAAACAAACATTTAGTTCATGCCCACAGACTCAATTGGCTTTACAATCACTAGGACCCAATAGAAAATAAAAATGGAAGGCTCTTGTTCAAAAGTTAAGAATTTCAAGACAATGGTAGCAGAACAGTAAGGCAATTGTGGGCCCTTCTAAGCATGGGGACTTGGGTGACTGCAAAGGTCTCACATCTATGAAGCCAGTCCTTTTGTATCTTCAAGGAGTTTTCAAGGATAGGGAAAGGCAAAAAATCTGTATGGAATAGAAGCTACAATTTAAGTATGTACAAGGAACTTCCTAACTTTGTAAAATCATCCCGGAGAAGGTGACATCTAAGGTCACTTTTGAAGGAGCAATGGCAGGGAAAAGGAGATATCCAGATTGAAAAAAGGCAATTCACTTCACAAATTTCAGGAATAGGATTACTTTTAAGGAGAGCAGACCAAGTGAACTTGAGGGTGACATAATTCAGAGTGGAAAGAGACAAAAGCCAAATATAAGGAGGAAAGAGTTGAACTATTGAGTGCCTATTGTATGTCAAATTATTTCTCCCTGTGTCATAATTTTAAACACAACAATCATGTCTGTTTTACAGATGGCTTAACTGAAGCCCAAGGTAGTAATTCTCAAAGGGCTGGGAGCACTTTAGGTACCTATAAATATTTTAAGACTCTCGGGGAGGGCGGGGGGTCAAACTCAAAGGCCAAGACTCCTACCCATCAGGCCAAGCTGAGGCTAAGAGAGCTTTTAACCCCTCCACCTCTTGACGCATTTCACAGTCTAAAGGTACCCTTCCCTCCTCTCGCCCCGCCCCGTGTTTCACCGGGCCGGAAATTGAGCGTTTAAGTACTTCCGGGGTAACAAAGGTCGGCCCCGGCAAGATGGCGGCCCCCTTGGAGCTCAGTTGCTGGGGAGGTGGCTGGGGGCTCCCATCGGTGCACAGCGAGTCCCTGGTGGTGATGGTGAGGCCGCCTCGCGGACCAGGGCGCAGGAAAGATGGGCGGGGCCAGAGCGCGAGGCTGGCTGGGCCTGGTCTCCGCTGCTCGCCGCGGTTCCTTGCGGCGCTGCAGGGCCGAGACCGGCCGGGGAGCTTCTCGCTGTACCACATTGGGTTCCCTTCCGTGGAGTCAAAAGCCTGGCTTGTGACCCCGCCGAGGCCTTGGCGGGAGAGTCAAGGCTTCTCCGCCTGCCTGCGAGCCCACTCAGCCTTGCAAAGCTTTCTGGGCGGTGGAGCTTAAGACCAAAGCAGGCTGCGCACGCGCCCCGCTCTGCATCCCCCGGACCTTTGGGGGGAAAAAGTCCCCGAAAGCTGGGTAGCTGGCGCGCGCTTCCTCGGCTAGACCTCCGGAGAGGGATTCAGCCCCGGTGTCAGGAGTTTCTGCCTTAGGGCGACCGGGCTGTGAATTAAAGGTGCTTGCAGATTTGCACTACGTACTCAGTCTAAATGTTTTCTTACCAACTTGTTTTCAGGCTTACGCCAATTTTCTGGTGCACCCTTGAAAGTCAATGTCATAGATAACACCTGGAGAGGTTCAAGAGGTACAGTGTAAACACAATTTTCTCCTAAGAGACTTCCCCCCGCCCCCCAACCTCCATAAATGAATTTAAAGCTATGAAGCATATAGCCATGGAGTACCTTGGGTTTTAGTTTCTTTTTACCATAACTTTGGCTGTGTGTTGCTTACGGTTTGGGCATTCTGAGTAATATTGTAAAGTACAAGTCAGATCAATGGAATACGGCACTGTTCTCTACAACCTGCTTTGTGAAATTGCAAAAAACTAAGATGAGCTTACTCATTTTGCCCCCTCCGAATGTGCAATTGGTATGGTTTTTAGGGGACTGCAATCTCTTCAGAGCAAATAGAAATGTTTCCTTGTATGTAAACTGTTTTTGATTGTAGGAGATGTACCAATTTTGACAACTGAAGACAACATTGTTTCTCAGCCTGCGAAAATACTAAACTTTTTGAGAAAACAGGTGGGTGGTTCCTTTTGAAGAAGTAGATTGTTCCCTACATGTTACTTAAAAAAAATACATTGTAAGGTTTGGGGAATTTTTTTAAATTCTTTTTACCAACTCAGTAGACAATTGGAGTTTGACATAAGAAGAGACTTGAGTATTACCGCTCTGAATCATGAGTTTTACTGTGATTTGAAAGTCATGTAGTGAGGAACACTCAATTTATATTTTCATGTACTTTTTTGGATTTTCTTGAAGTTTAGAAATAGGCAGGTTCTTCAATGAAGCCATCTTTATGATTACACTTATTGATATGATTATCACTTGAGTGAAAGCTGCCACTCACTTTCTGCTGCATATGGCATCTGAGTTCCCATCAACGAGCACCTATTTTATTTTTAAAAAGCGCTTCACCGGAGAGTTGCAGTTAAATGTCCCATGAAGTAAGGTATCTAAAATGTGTGAGCATCTAAAGATTTATATAATGCATACAAAATGTTTAAACATGTAAAGACTTTTATAAATACAAAAGTTGTAATTGGTTTTGCCAATACTTTTCTTGAAAAAATAAATCCTAGGTCAACAAAATTTAGAATTGTTCTAACTTGGAAGGTTTTCTTTCTTTTTTCATGGGGAAAAATGCAACCAATTAGAACGTCTTCCTTATTGTTAAAGGTAATAACTTCTATTTATTGTTGGTACAACATGCCATGCGCTAAACTAGGTCGTAAACAATCACAGAATATCAATTAATAAAAAATTGTAGCTGATATTTATTGACCTTACTGTGTGCGGGATGTGCTAAGAACTGTATTTGCATTAAACGGCATTTGTCATTGAATTTGTATTTATCATTATGCCTTTCAATATCATATTTGCCATTTTTGAGGAAGAATAGGAATCTTAATTAATTTAACTTCACTGTTTTGGGATACCCTTGACTTCTGAAGTTTTTTGGTTTTATATTTTTTAATAGAAATATAATGCTGATTATGAACTCTCAGCAAAACAGGGGGCAGATACACTGGCTTACATTGCTCTCCTTGAAGAGAAGCTTCTTCCTGCAGTGGTGAGCATTGGTGAATATACATCATTGTAGTTGACCTACTAAAGTATGCTTTAATCTATTTAGAAGGAACATAGTGAAAAAGGCTTAAAGGAGGAAATTCATTTATGAATTAATTTTGATTCTTTCATGTTACTGTGAAACTGGGTTCTGTTAGCATTCAGCTAAGACATGAAACAACATGAAAGATACTGTCATTTTGGAAATAAAATTATTTGTGGAAGACAGAGTTTGTTCCTCCATGTATAGAATTTAGCTAACTATCATTCACTCCTTCAACAAATATTATTGAGCACATATGTGCCAGGCCTTGTTCTGGGTGCCTGGGATATAGCAATCAACAAATCCACATGTTTAAAATCTTGCTTCATCCTTGAGTCATTCTAATTGGGAAAGTTTTATGAAGCCACTTTATATAAGGATATTTACTCAAAACTTTCACACTGTTTAAATGACCTTTCTTTTCATAAAAGAACATGCTTGCGTTTTTCGTTTGTTTTGTTTTGTAGCTTCACACATTCTGGGTTGAGAGTGACAATTACTTTGCTGTGACAAAGCCATGGTTTGCTTCACGAATTCCTTTTCCCTTGAGTTTGATCCTGCCTGGAAGGATGTCTAAGGGAGCACTGAATAGAATTCTCCTGACTAAAGGAGAGCCTCCCCTTTACCACCTCCGAGAAGTGGAAGCTCAGGTATGGTTGGGATTACTTTCAGAGCAAGGTCCCTCCAGGGGAGGGACAAGAGAGACAGCAGAGATGAACATCCTGGATGCCTGCTTAGAAGGACTTCTAGAGCATCTGTTCTACCTTTGAGTTGTAATTTCATCCTTACTAGATATACAGAGATGCCAAGGAGTGCCTAAATCTTCTGTCAAACAGATTGGGAACATCTCAGTTTTTCTTTGGAGATACGTGAGTGCATTCCCTTAAAAATCATTTTCGTGTTTTGTATGCATATAGTCCATGAGTAGTTATTTAAAGCAAGTCCTCTTGCCACCCCTCCCACCCATGAGGTTTTGCTTTAAAAAAAAAAAAAAAAAAAAGATTTAATGAATTACTATAGTAATTTCTCTGTCCATGGTAATCAAAAATTGACTAGACATGCTATATATATGAATTTAAAATATCTAAGACTATCCCCACTCTGTCTCATATCTTCATATAACACTTGTAAGTAAAGATGAATTTTTAATTTATAAGTTAATTTTCTTCTAAATAAAATAAATGGTTAGAGTATTAAAATTTTTTTTAAAAAACCCTCATTACATCATTTTATAAGCTTACATGTGCAGTAAACCTTCTAAAAGACTATATTGTACACTTCAGAATTGGTAATGTATTAGAGAAAAAATATTTTTAACATGATCCCAAGTTAATATTTTCCTATGTGTTTTTTAAAAATCCTGAATTTATTTTTAGGCCATCTACCTTGGATGCCTACGTGTTTGGTTTTCTTGCACCTCTTTATAAAATACGCTTTCCTAAAGTTCAATTACAAGAACATTTGAAACAGCTCTCCAACCTGTGCCGCTTTTGTGATGACATCCTAAATAGTTATTTTAAGCTTAGTCTTGGAGGTAAGCTGGCTTCTCTTCAGCTAATCTGCGTTTGCATAGAGTATCTGCATATTCTCCTAAGGATGGATAAGCAAAATTCATGACTTATTAAAGAAGTTTGTGTATCGTCTTTAAATGCTGACTTACAGCATTTGAAAAAATTTTATTTTTCCAACTTTATTCCCATGTGTTAGTTCTATTTTAAATAGAGAAATAGATATTTTCCTTTTGCCTATTCTTCTAGATTTTATACATTTCTTGCCTCTTGTTCTTCTTTAAATATTGCCCCTTTGAAGTGGATCATTTTCTTCTAAAAGTTAACTACAGGTATTTATTGAGTCCCTGCTGAAAGATAGCATCTATCCTAATGCAAATGGGCAATTATTTTAAATGTTGCTTCTAGCATTTTCCTGCGTGAACAGAAATCAGCAGCAGATTGATTTGGGTGAGGTACACTCCCATGATACCACTACTTGAAAACTGATTGCATCAGACTGGAGGTATTGTAAATAGAGGGCACCTGTCACTTAGGATATGATTCCTTGGGTGTGTGGGCCATGTGTGTAAGTGATTGGGATACTAAATTTGTATTGGGAGAGTTGGCAGAAATTGTCCTTTTAAGAAACAGCAGTTACAAGGATAGCTGGCTTAGGGACAGTTTATTTTTCATGGTGGTTTATATGTTTTTTAGAGAGAGAGGGGTGAGTCATGAAACTAAATCACTTTCAACCTTGTTACTTTGGAGCAGTGATTAGCAAACCTGGCCGGAGGACATATACAGTCTTGAGTCCTAAGCCAGAGATACCGCATTAGAATCCCTTCAGGGTAGAGCCCAGAAATCTGTATTTTTTAAGTTCTTCCAAATACTTTGGATGCCTGTTTGATAGCTGTTTGGGAGTCCCTGCCTTAGACAGCTATCCAAATAGCTGTGACTAAAGGCCTATTTGATACGGGTGGGGAAAAGGTACAGCTCAAATTGGAGAAGGAAATGAGGACCATTGTGCTCTTTACTAATCACTTGGCTGGTTGCATAACACTTGGCTGTCTACTTCATGGACAAATTTAGTCCTTTTGTTTACGTTTGGTTTTGGAGCATTACTATCCCTCTTTGCCTTTGAACCCATAATGGTTTTCCTCTTTGCTTGATTTTATTTATTTTTGGAGGGCAGTGTACTTGGGAGGGTGGATACACTCAAAATTCTTTCAGTCTGAACAGCTTTAAAGACTTTCAAAATTTTCTGTCTTTCTGATTTCTGTCCTGGCTTCTTAGGCACCTCTCCTGCTGGTCAAGAAACAGTAGACGCAAATCTGCAGAAACTCACACAACTTGTAAATAAGGAATCCACTTGATTGAAAAGGTCAAGTTTACTTCAATCATTATTTTATAGTAGTTTAGTATTTTTCTTTCTGAAATTAATATTGTAACTTTAATTGTATATAGTTAATATGCATTATTTTACCCTCTTATTTTTTAAAGAGTTTATTTTTTCATAAAGCTGCTCAAATATACATTTACTACAGTTGTGTATAATATAGTGTTTTGAAGCCAGTAGTGGTTCGATTACTTTGATAGTGGTATTGGGCTTATTTTTACCACATAATTAGTATTTTTCAAGTTGGGAGACCAAAAGCCTAGCTTAGGAAAAAAAAAAAAAAAAAAAAAAAAAGACAAAACAAACACACTTCTTGCTTGTCTGTTTCTGTCTCCCAAGGTTAACATTTCTTGAGATTGTAAGCACCAGTGCTGGTCCTTTCTTGTTAATCACACTATGATGTCTTTTCTTTCTTCTACATAAACTGTTTTGCTTTGCTTCTTCTATCCTTCTCTTTTCTAATTGTTGCCCACAGTTTTTCATCACTGTGGGTATTTTGCCACTTTGGTCGCATTCATTTGCTGAGAGAGAGATACTGAGGAAGCGGGTAGGAGAGAGAGAGAGAGAGCACGCACGCCAGTAGTGGGAATTTCAAGGGTGATTCTAATTGGAAAAATACAAGAGAGTTGATTCATTTTTTCCCAAATGTCTGATCAACTTCCTTTTTTCTTATGCCAGTGAATGATACTTCATTCTTTCACTAACTAATGAGGCAATGTGGCCTAATAACACTGGCTAGCAGTTTTTGAGGTCTGAATAACAGGCATTGTGTCCTATGAGCTTTCGAGTTACCTCATTGAATCCTCACAGCCGCTGTGTGTGCAGCTACTCCGTCAGTCCTATCTTACAGATAAGGATAGTGAAGCCTGGAGAGCAGTGTATGTTACCTGCCCGAGATCATTCAGGTGGTGAGAGGCAAAGGGGATTCGAACCCTACAAATTGGATTCCATCATGGGCTTTGCAGTTAGTAAGCTGCAAATGAATGAAATTATGTATCCAGTGCTAGTAGTACTAGTAGCAAGAAACCTCTGTCACTCTCTGGAATGACCTTTCTGTTTCTTTGTAGAGTATCTCATGTGTTGTTAGAACTTGAGAAGTGAGTAGGACTGAGCAGTAAAACTGTAAAAGACCAGTATTAAAGTTTAGGTGGGCTCGTTGAATGCCAAGTTTGTCTTCTTAGCCCAGCCTAGTAAATCCCATGAGAGGAAAGATATTGAGTGTTAGGTGTGGATAATGGAAAGATTACTCAGATTGTTTTCGACACTTAGCTGCTGGATGAAGGCTATCCAATACAGTTTTCATTTTCTATATTTGGCAAATTCATGACAGACATGTAAAGGGAACCACGAAATACCTGCATATGCAGGAGGTGAACCCTAGAGGCCCTGTCACCGCTTTGTACACTTTGATCTTGGGTCATTATCAGCATGTGAACGTTTCCTAACTCTAAATCAGGCACTCTCCTTCCCACCCCTGTTTCATATCTGCTCTTCAGTGTGGTTTACTGTTGGCTGCAGGACATAAGAGCAGCAAATCCTATTGGCTACTACTGTTCGCCATTTGCGCAGAAAATCTAGAGCTTAAGAAAAAAAGAAAAAAAGTAATGTTTGGGGGACTTAGTTCTTACAAAAAAAAAAAAAAAAAGACACCCAATTGATTCAAGCAGTCCACTGGGAATATTTTTTTCCATTGGAAAGTTAAAAGTTAATCTTTTATACTCTTTCCTTTCCTGTAAGCTGCTTGTATCTCTGCTGAGGACATTTCCTCTGTGCTTATAAGAGCATCTGGAGGAGATAAGGGAGAGTTTTGCTCTGCACATAATCAAAACTCTGGAAAAGCCTGTTTATCAAGTGGGTAGTCAGATGCTGTTTGCTGTTGGTGTGGGATCTTTGGCGGCAACTGCTTTCAAATCTTTTCTGAAGTTGAGCTGATAGAGAGCTCAGCACCAGGCTGTGAACCCTGCACTCTGTTTGTGGGGTGTTCTGGTTGAAAGGTAGCTTTGTAAGGTATGACTCCATTCTTTCCATATATGTGTGTGTGTGTGTGTGGGTGTGTGTGTGTGGGTGTGTGCGTGTGTGTGTGTATATATACACACATACACACACAGGGATATATATATGTGTGTGTATATATATATACATGGATATATATATACACACATAAATGTATATATGTATGCATATACATATATAAAATATATATGTATTTCTTATTTATATATAAGTAACGTATAATTATTTTTGCTTCTCTTCCCTTATGTTCATCTGCTTTGTCTCTTAAATTCTACATATGAATGAAATCATATTTGTCTTTCTCTGACTTATTTCACTTAGCATAATGCACTGTAGTTCCATCCACATTGTGGCAAATGGCAAGATTTCATTCTTTTTGATTGCTAAGTAGTATTCCATTATATATATACCACATCTTTATCCATTCATCAGTCGATGGATATATGGGACCTTTCCATAATTTGGCTTGTCGATAGTGCTGCTATAAACATGGGGGTGCATGTTTCCCTTCGAAACGGCACACCTGTATCCTTTGGATAAATACCTAGTAGGGCAATTGCTGGGTCATGGGGTAGTTCTATTTTTAATTTTTTGAGAAACCTCCATACTGTTTCTGGAGTGGCTGCACCAGTTTGCATTCCCACCAGCCTGACTCAGTTCTAAATGATTCCTCTCCTAGTGTTTCCAGGGATGCTAATGTCCTCCTGAGGGCAAGTCTGAAACTCTTGGACATTTTCTCAATATGCTCCATAGTAATTTCTTTTTCTAGAGCAGGCTTAGAACTGATCTGGTGTTTTGGAATACCTGGAATTCTGGATTAGGTCTAAATAGTTTTCTCCTTCTATCTGTCTCTTTTCCTAGCTTCCTATGGTCTAAATACTTGCAGCCTAAAAGAAATTGTCTTTTTGAAGGGAGTACAGGTCATTTTCACTGAGGCTGTGGGGTGCAGTTGAAAGAATAATAGTATTGGAATAAGAAGACCTGGGTTTTGGGGCACCTGGGTGGCTCAGTCGGTTAAGCGTCCGACTTCGGCTCAGGTCGTGATCTCGCAGTCCGTGAGTTCGAGCCCTGCGTTGGGCTCTGTGCTGACAGCTCAGCGCTTGGAGTCTGCTTCCGATTCTGTGTCTCCCTCTCTCTGACCCTCCCCCATTCATGCTCTGTCTCTCTCTGTCTCAAAAATAAATAAAGGTTAAAGAAAAAATTTTAAAAAAGACCTGGGTTTTAATTTCAACTTTTGATACTAGCTTTGCAACCTAATGCAAATTTCTTAACCTTTCTGAGCTTCATTTTGCTGCTACGTAAATAGGGAATGATCGTCTTCCATGGTTTCTTCACAGTTGTGTTGGGAAGATCAAATGAGGTATTGTACATCAACATAATTAGTAAACTTTGGAGCTTAGTGTATCAGAAGTAATGCTTTTCCACTTACTATACTAGGAGACCTCTTAAATCCAGTTGTGATGTGGTTGAGTTCAGTAGAATATTCATTTTGTGGAATTGCTATAATTTTGCAAAGGCATCAAGGATGAGCAATATTGCTTGTACACATAAACTGAGTTAGCTGGTATTTGAGGTATGACATTTAGAGTTCCTGCGAGATTATCTGTAAGAAAAAGGTTTCTCGAGCAGTCCTGGAACCATATGGTTCTGTACTCTTCTAGGCTATAGTTTGGATGAGGAGGTCACAGTCCATGAAAGTGGTGCCACAGCCATCAGTCACATGTACTTTTTGTACTTCCCACAGATGGATGACAATCTTCGCCAAAGCCCTCAACTTCCTCCTCGGAAACTGCCAACACTCAAATTGACTCCAGCAGAAGATGAAAATAATTCCTTACAACGACTATCACCCTGACAGTCATCATGCTTTGTGTCCACAGTCATGATTATTGCAGTAATCTCTTACACTAAGTGTGAAGGCAAAAAGAAAATGCCATTAGTAGGTATAAGGGAGACTCTAAAAAGAAACTTTCTATGACATCTCTTTTTTCTTAATTAGGAAGCTTGTATTTTGACCTGGCAGTGCACTTTAGATAACATCAAAGTGAATGCTAAATGAACTTGGGGAACAAAGAAAACATATTGTACTGTATATTAAAAAAAAACCAAAAACCTGCCTTAATCTTGGCAGATTTTTGCCTTTATTTCATATGTTGCTGACCAAAAGCTAGAATTCTGTTCTGAATGTGCACTCTTATTTATTCAAGTTATTTTATTAATTTTGTTTTCTTAGAACAGTTTGAATATCTAATATGTGGCTCTTTGAGGCTTTTTTCTTCTGTTTAGAAATTTGATGACTTTAAACATTAGGAAAAATGTAATATTCTAATATTCTATTCACTTCAACAGAAAAGTCTATTTAAAAAACAAAGAGGAATGTGCTTTTTAATTATGCTCTCAGAAGTGTAATCTTTTGGGAGGATTAGTACCATATATATGTATATATATAAATATCAAAGGTGGTTACATATAATATTCATCTGACTATATGCACTTGTGGTATTTGCTGATGTGTTCAATTTAAGGTTGGCAAGGACGCTTTTAGTTTATTGGGCAAATGTGGCAGCTTTAGACCTGTGTATTTGTAGTACATTTTTAACTTTAGTAATCTCTTTCTTGGATTGATTTCAGGAGAACTGAGTATGTTGGTCATCGTTATTACGCCAGGCTGTAAAGTCTTACTGGAATTTGCCCAGTTGTTAGACCTTCCTCAGCCAGAGTAATAGAAGTACCTACTGTGTGCCTGGTCCAAGTTCACCAGGCTTGGTTCAGACCAGTGTTCTTTCAGAAGAAGCCTATCATGTAGTCAAAAGCGTTATGGCAACTTACTATTTTCCATATAGTTAAACTACAACAGTTGAATGATCCAGTGGAATATGCGGAGATAACAATAGTTTTTAAAGAACATTTTCTACTTATTGGTTACTGAACTGTTGAAGGATTTGTTGTGCAGGTGGTTTTGCTTAGAATAGAATCTTGCATACTTTAGTGGCTGAGGTGCTCCTGTTGTCCTAAAACCACTTCTGGGTTTTTTTTAATTATGGGCTCATGTTTTTGATTAGTGTCTTAAAAGATTACTATGGTGCTCAGCAAATCTTATCACATCCTGCAGAAACTCCCGTGTTAAGAAAACAGTTTTGTAGTCAAGAGACTCCCCTAATTTGAGCTGAATGGAGCTCAGCTGTATTTGACCCGCATCCTCCCAGTTTGTTCATGTATTAGGTATTATACAGGAGTCTTTAAGTCACTGTAAATATTTTTTCTTGAAAGTTTTAATTAAATGAGAAACAAGGTAATCTTCAAAATCTTGTTCATCTGTTTGGATGCATTTAGGGAAAGTAATGAGTTTCACATTACTTATACAACAGGTTTGTGTGTTTTGTATTAATTTTCCATTAGACTCCAGCATCCAAAACCTGTATGAATATTCTATGTTGAAAATCATTACCATAGGACTTTATTGTCCCCTGGGGTCCATGTATATTGGAGAAGGGTGGTTAACACATTAATCAGACATCTGGTTATGCTGTAGTTAGAGTTGATCATTTTCAATCATGATTTATATTAAACCTTCTAAGAAGCATTTGAAGTGGCTTAAAATTGTCAAATACATAAAACAGGACAATTAAAATTAGTTTTTGGAAAACTAAAAAATGGGGGAGAGAGAGCTATACCAACCCTAACAGATTCTAAAATCAAGTGGTAAATTTAACTCCCAAATTTCTCCATGGTCACAGTCCAAAGTAATACTGGGTTATGTAACAGTTTTCTGTCAGTAAAACTACTAATGCCCATGGTAAGAAGTGTGTTCAAATTTTTATAAGAATGTGAGATCATGTTCTTTTGACACAGAATTCAGCCAGTAATCATACTGTAATATTTCATGTGTTGAAAGTTTAATGAAAAGACATCATTTTAGAATGACAAGGATTTGTCATATTTTAGTAGAAAAGACAACTGTAAATATGATTTATTTCTTTTTGGTCATTCCTGCTTTGACTTGCCTTTAGCCTTGCAGTAGGTAGGGTCTGATGTTTCCAGACTACCTTTCCTAAGATGCAAAATGTGATTTACATAAGTGAGAATTTATATATGGGGCTACTTAGTTGAGCATTTTGGGGACTGGCCAACAAGATGCTTGGAAGCTATAACTGAGTATAACCTGCTCCAGGGAGCAGCCACACATATAGGAAGCTCTTAGAAAGGAACAGCTTTCCAGATTGGGAAGAGAATTTGCGATCAGCCTGGCAGGATGTGCTTTGGATAAAGTTTGAGTTTGCTGAGATGGATGGCCCACAGTCTTAAACAAAATACTGTGAGCTCTTTTGGATGTGATGGTGGAATATGATAAAAGGGACTATGTGTTTATGTTTGGTGCTAGTATAGGATTAGAAAATTCATCAGATAATTCCCATAAGATAACGATCCCTCATCAACACATTGTCATCAGTCATCCATAAGACCCACCACTTCTTATAACAGTAAATACCCTGTAGAGAGCATTGAGGATGGTCATTCCTTCACAATGGTTTTTTCCCTTACAAAGGTTGGCATTGACAAATTCCAGCTTAGGTATGTTTGCATTATTTTGGGGATACTAGAGAGTTCAAGATTCTTACAATAAATCCAAGCATGTTGATTTCTATTTGTAACTTCTATTCATTTAATGTTGCCAGATATATTAACATGAAGGAATAAGGGAGCTTATTTCAATAACAGCTAAGTTAAAGTTTTCAGAAGCTGCAAAAGTGGGAAACCATTGGACATCAAAAGAGGCAGAGATTGGTAACAGTGACAGAATCTCAGAAAAACAATTTTTAAGGTACCTTCATGTGATAAAAGTGGTATTTGAAGTCAGCAGTATGTTTTCATAGAGCCTCTTCCAAGAATATGTGTTCATCAGGCCTATTAGGTTTTTTGACAGTTGTTCATGTTGTCAAAAGTGTTAACCCTTTAAAAGCCAAAATATAAATAAAGGTAAGAAGCTGAGTGATGAATACACAGAGTCTGTAGTATTTTTGCAACTTCTTGTGAGTCTATAATTTCAAAATAAAAGAGTTTTAAAAGTAAGTAAATGTATCATTATCTAAACTACAATTTAAATTTAATGATCCAAACACAGTATTTACTATTCAGTTTCTGACAAATACATAATGTAAATTAAATATAATTTACTTCCTTCTTAATTTTAAAGAAAAAAACAACTCAGCTTTGTAATGAATGGTTATCTAAAGATCTGTTTTGCCTCACCAGAAAAGAAAAAACAATAACCTAAAACTAAGAATTCCTTTTCCCTATAAAATATGCTCTGGTTTTTATATTTGTAATAGTGTCATTTTCTTCCTATGGTACCTGGGTTTACTTCCAAGGATAAATACGTTCAAAACAGTCCTTCTGTGTCTTCATGTGGTAGTCCTTTGCTTTGCTGTGTTATCTCTAATTACACGGTGTGACGAGACGACATGAGGACCAGGCTTTAATGAAGCAAGTGCAGTCTGTGTTTTTTGTCCTAAGCTCATAGGGATTTAGTAATTGACTTTGTCTTGGTTTGGTTATTTATATAATTGGAATCCTGAGCAGAGCCACTGAGTATAATCTGGGTTGTGATTGTCGTCTTTTGTGTATATTGTTGGCATTGAGAATTAGCTTTTGCCTTTTTTTCTTGTTCAGCCCTGTGGAATATACATGTGCTTTTCGGTGTTTTCACTTTTCTTAAATAGATTGTGAAGAAATTCGTTGTTCATTACATGAACTAAAGGTTTGTAATCCTTTTATCCTCAAAAGTTTAATTGAAGTGTCATTGGAGGTTCAGAATGCTGCTTTACTCTGAAAGTAAAGATGAAGTTTTGGTTTTTTTTAATGGTTTGCAAAATATTTTGGTCCAAAACTCAGGATGTACTGTTTGCTCAGGGCGCAGCTTCCCAGCCCTAGACTTAAAACCACTGTGATTGAGGTGAGGAGGTATTCTTAGAAAGGGACACTTTGAGCTGGACTTGTATAGGAAGGGGACTTGTTATGATAGAAGAGCATTCTTAGCAAAACAAAGTAGTTTCTTTAAAAAATTCACAGAAAAATAAGTGTTTTTGCATCGTGATTATTGTTCATTTGAAATGATACTGTAAGATCTTTCAAAAACATCTTTTAGTTTCTTGGAGAAGTAGGTGGGTTTTGGCAGATTCTATCATTATTACGTCAGTAGAGGGTTCTGTTGTCAAAAAAGTTTGGGAAATGCTTGGTTAGACAACATTAAGTTCCTAGAGCCTTTCTGAACCTTTGAAATGCTATTGTGTAGTTTCAATCTCCAGCAAAGGTCTGCATTTTATACACTATTTTCCTGATTTATTGTATGTGGTTTTTGGTGTGTGTGTGTGTGTGTGTGTGTGTGTGTGTGTGTGTGTTTAAAGTAGGTCTTGTGGGATTTGTATGATGAAAAGCATACTTGGGGAAATGCTGCCCTGGAGTGTTTTTGCTTGTTTGCGCTCATTGCAAAGGTTTCCTGTTGTTAGGTGCTGCTCTAGTGAGTGGTGATAAAATGGAAAGACAGGTCAGGACTCCCTTGGACCCTGAAGTTGAGAGAGGGGTGGCCATGTGTTTAAACAGTTTGGTTATTTAGGCACCTGTGAGGCCCTTGGTCAGTCAGTCATCCCTTTTCCCTAGAATCCCATTTGGCTTGGAACATCTGCACAAGGGTGTGACCTGGTGGTTCCAGGTGTCTGTGAGACAGAGGGAACCAGCTTGGAATTCCAGAACAATTTTCCAAACCATGTTTGGCTGTGCTTTAAAAGTGACAAAAAGGTGATGGGATTTGTAGTGGTAAAGCCACATACAAGCTGCTGATTTTATAAATACATACGCACACACATACACACATGCACATATACACAGTGTTGTAGAAAGTTTACAGTTGTGTCAGTGACCAAGCAAAAGAATTTAATATTTTCAAGTTCTAGTCTAGTACTGAAGACATGTTCTAAACAAGGATTGCATATTTGTGTGCATTTTCTAGGATGAGGGTTTTCAGTTTTCATAAAATTCTCAGCAGTTTCCTTTAAAACAAATTTTTTTTTAATGTTTTTATTTTTGAGAGAGAGAGCGCAAGCAGGGAAGGAGGAGAGAGAGAGGGAGACAAAGAATCCGAAGCAGGCTTCAGGCTCTGAGCTGTCAGAACAGACCCCAACGTGGGGCTCAAACTCACAAACCGTGAGATTGTGACCTGAGCCGAAGTCAGACACTTAACCGACTTAGCCACCTAGGCGTTCCCTCAGCAGTTTCTATAGCCTAAAAAATTTAAACATCACTAGACTTCTAAATGTCAGAGGACTAAGTATGTTTGATCTCCTTTCAAAGTATAAAACCAGATCTTGAATAGGGCATAAGGATGCTCTTTGTTTCTTCTCCGCAGTTGTACAGTTGCATATTTGGAACTCCACACTGTGATTATGTATTCGATAGAAAGCTGGACTTTGGTTTTGAGTTGCGTAACGGTGAACATCTAGCCATGTGAAAAGCAGTTCGATCTCTGTTCTGATTCTTCAGTTTTCCTCATGCACATTCAGAGAAATGCCTTTTAATCATTTAGTTTACGTGCCTCAGGTTGTTGGAAATCAAGAAAAATGGCTTGCCAGGGTTTGCGTCAGTCGTCAGTGAGTCACGCACTGTCGAGAAGGGTGTGCCGGCCCCTCTCTGTTTAGACTGTTGGCTACTTTTCTTGCACTGCTCGTGTCTCTTTTCTTGGAGAAGGAAGGCTGTACTCAAGCTTTTATGTTAATTGCATAAAGATGAGCTTTATTCCTCTTCTGATTCAATGTTTTAGTTTGTACAATAGGAGATAACATGTTTCCATTTTTCTAATCATTTTGAAATGGAAATTTGAGGTGTTTGCAATGTAACTGTAGCTTTCTAGAAGATTGACAGCAAAGAAGATAAATAAGAAATCTATGTGTATACATATTGGTTTTGTCTCACCAAGCCTCTCTTTGGTAAATATTTTAAATATCTGTCATACTGTACAAATTACTATAGTTTTATTGTAAAGTAAACATCTTAAAATAAGCAATGTTGGTCATAATTTAAATATTCTAGTCATGCCTAGTGTGAATATATTTTACTCAGAGACTGTATATAAATACCCAGAAGTGGTAATGATGATCAATGTTGTAAAGAATTTATTCTGATAAGTGAGAAACTGGATATAATGTCAAAATAGCTATTTTCACAATAAAATCTCAAATTGCCTGAATGTCTATTAATTTCTGATTTAATGTTAACAATTCCTTGAGGTAGTTATTTCCATTGGGAAGAATTTTTGAGTGTTTAAAAATGGTTATTCAGTGCTGGAACTGAGCTAGGTAGGATTTTGAATGTTCATTCTATGATACATTGAGGTCACTTGTGCTCTTTTTACCCTGAGCTCAGGCAGCTTGGAGGCCTGCTCCCTCAGCCACTGGTATGCAAATGACTGAGAGGGCTCAAACAGTTTTGCAGGGCTACAGCTCATCCCTGTGGCCCTATAAGTTTCTTCAAAATTTTCCCTTTTGCCCACCTAGACAGCCCAGTGATGTTGCATGTAATTGAATGGATGACATACACAGAGAAAAATGCATTTTAGTGGGGGATTGGGGTCAGTGTGTGGTGGGGGAAGATATTCATTTTTTTTGGCTGCCACCCCCCTTAAGAAAATTTTTTTTAATGTTTATTATTTATTATTGAGAGAAAGAGCATGAGCATGGGAGGGGCAGAGAGAGGAGGAGACACAGAATCCGAAGCAGACTCCAGGCTCTGAGCTGTCAGCCAGAGCCTGATGTGGGGCTCGAACTCACACACCGCGAGATCATGACCTGAGCTGAAGTCGGACGCTGAACCGACAGCCACCTAGGCACCCCCTCCCATCTTTTATAAATGGGATACGATATATGGGTATATAGAATCCTGTTACAGCTTTGGTCAAGTAAGGGCAGTTTCCCTGAAGGGGTGAATGCCTTTGTTAGTAGAATTAATTTTTTTTTAATTTTTTTTTTTAGAAAAGGACCTGAGCAGGGGAGAGGGGCAGAGAGAGAGGTATTAAGAGAGAGCGAATCCCAAGCAAGCTCCATGCTCAGCACAGAGCCCAACACAGGCTCAATCCCAAGACCCTGGGATCATGACCTGAGCCAAAATCAAGAGTCAGACACTCAACCGATTAAGCCACTGAGGCACTCCTAGAATTAATTTGAGTAGAACTTACATACAGTAAAATGCATCAATGCTCCAAGTAAAGCTGTCAGATATATCAGATATATAAGTATTTCTCTCACATGAGAATCTGGCTACATTATTATTGGTACTTCTATCCCCAAAGAACACAAATCCTAACTGCTTATGAAGTGTAGGTTCTAGGTGAAAGGTTCCTGGGTAAATTGAAGTGATTACTAATGATCACCTGCTTTCTGTAAGAGAGCAGGAAAGAAGAGGTGCTACTGTGGAATAATGGAAATCTTTTGAGGAAAGAGAACAATTTGGAGTTATAAAGCTGAGAACCACACAACAAAGGTCTTCAAAAATTTTATTTCTTAATTGCTCATCTCAGAGCCTTGACTTGGGTCTGGGATTGTTTTGGGTGCTCAAAACCTTGTGGATGACTGTTTAGTACCATGTCCTTCAGTGGATGTAGCTACGACATAAACCAAGCTGTTTTTCCTTTGCCACTAATAGCAGCTGTCAGGAGGAAAACTTTTAAGCTTCGCCAAAATGGGAGCTTGTCCTAAGTGAATCTCCACAGGAGAAACATTGAGATAACGGGGTTCCAGTATGATCACTCAGGGTGGCAAAATATGTTTGAGACGAGCCTGTATGACACTGAGAAGGAAATGGTTGTGGAGGAATGTGAGGGTTTGTCTTACTCAAAAGCATCTTGTAATTCAGTTCCTTGTTGTAGAGCAAAGATAAACTAGTCCCTTCTTGAACTGACAAGAGCTTCAAGAGAAAGAATGAGAAACCATGGCCCATTTCTTCAGGTATATGACTCAGCCTCCTGGAATGCGTTGGACATCTGTGATGAAGACATGAAGACAGCTGTGCATCATCAAAGACATTTCTAATTTCTAACGCAGCCAACTTGAGGCTCCAAAAGTTGTTCTTTGCCAAGGGAGCAGAAGCTATTATATTTATCCTACTTTTTGAGTAAGCAAGTGAAAACAATACGAAATACAATAAAGGATTGGTTCCTCAGATCCAACTTTGGGGAAGGTGGTCCTTTTAAGAATTCAGGAAATCTTTTGGTACAGAAGAAAGTATGACACTATCCGAATATCGCAGGTAAGACCAAACAGACTTCAGTTTTATGTTAAATGCATGAAGCAAACTGACTTATCTGCAGACTCTTAGCTTGTGCCTATACTGACATATGTCCCAGTTTTCTCCAGGAGGGGGGAAAATTGCCTTTTTCACTTAGTGAATGTGATTTAGTTTGTGTTACACATAACATCCGAATCACAGGGTCACTACTGCTAAAATAGGTCAACAGGTTTAGTCAACAGGTTTAGGAAAGGTGTGAAGGGATATAGTAAATGTAGAAATTAGAAGGAAAAAACCCAAGAGAAAGGAACTCTAGATATGATGTCATTGGGGCTCTGGGGAGGAAGATGGATGGAATGGAGAAAGTGGATTTTAGAGTAAGAAAGCCCAGCTTAACACAATATACCAACTGGTAATTTTGAGCAAGCTACCTGATTCTTAGTCTACCTTGCTGTTTACTACAATACGGGGCAGTAACAGGATGTGAATGTAGGAACAGTTTTATGTGTGTGGGTTGTTTTTTTTAATTATTAAAATTTAAAAGCTACCAAAAAAACCCTCTTATGGGTAACCTCTGTTAACATATTGGTATCTGGTTTTTTTAGTCTTTTTCTGTACACACACATACACAATCCTGTGTATACAGTAATCCCACAGTACACACTATTCTCTAATACACTTTCTCATTTAATATTTACAAAATATTATAGGCCATTACATGTTCTACATGACTTTTAAAGGCTATGAACAATTTATTTTTTTTTAGTTTTAATTTTATTTTTGAGAGAGACAGACAGCGGGGGAAGGGCAGAGAGACAGAGAATCCTAAGTAAGCTCTGCACTGAAAATGCAGCCCAACGTGGGGCTCAAACTCATGAACCGTGAGATCATGACATGAGCCGAAACCAAGAGTTAGATGCTCAACCGACGGAGCCACCCAGGTGCCCCAAGGCTATGCACAATTTCACTGTATGGATGTAGTATTGTTTATTTCATTCCTTGTGATGGACATTAAGATAAATTCCTCTTTTTAACTGTTCTCGTTACATATTCTTAAACTGTTTTCTCAGGAAGATTGCACTACTTTATCTTCTCTGTAGCCCTATGTAGGAGAGCCTTTATTACTACAACCTCACCAGCTTCAAGTATTCTCTCTCACTTCACCACTTGATAGGTAAAAGATAGCACATTTATTTATTTAATATGTATTTTTTAAATGTTTATTTAGTTTTGAGAGGCAGAGACAGAGACAGAGAGAGTGGAAGTGGGGGAGGGCCAGAGAGAGGGAGACCCAGAATCCGAAGCAGGCTCCAGGCTCAGAGCTGCCAGCACAGAGCCCAATGCGGGGCTCATACTCACAAACTGTGATATGATCTGAGCCAAAGTCGGACGCTGAACCAACTGAGCCATCCAGACACCCCTTTCTTTCTTTTTTTTCTAAGTAGGCTCCACATCCAATGTGGAGCCCAACGCAGGCTCTAACTCATGACCCTGAGATCAAGACCTGAACTGAGATCAAGAGTTAGATAGTCAGATGACTGAGCCACCCAGGTGCCCCTATTTATTTAATATGTATTTCTTTGATAACTTGTAAGGTTGACTATTTTCCTATATGTCTATAGTCCATTTGTATTTCTTCTCTATGTTGTCTAGTCATCCTCTGCATAAAAGGCAAATGATTTCACTTCTCTGAAGCCCTGTTTTCTTAGCTGTAAGATGGGGTTTCCATGTGGTCTGAATGGGATAACACATTGCACATCCAGAATATGGCAGGTGCTCAACATTATTATTTCCCTTCATGTTCTTTCCTGGATTAAGAGATCCTGGAGGATGGAGATTCTTTTCTTTATTGTATCTTAGCACAGTGCTTGGAACATAGAAAGAGCTCAAAAAGTTTTTGAGGAAGGAAGAATAGATAGGATTTGAAAACATTTTGAGCATAGCAGGAAAAGGAGTGAGAAAAGCTGAAGCCAAGATCCAATGAATCAGCAGTGAGAAAACTGGTGGCTTCCTCAGAAGCTTGCTATTAAAATGGAAGAATTTAAATTTTATTCTTAAAACTCTACCAAGAAACAATTTCTTATAGACTGAAATGGCTGAAGGACACTAAATTCCTATATTCATGTAAGTAGGCTTGTAAAGTTGTTGTTTTTTTGTTTTTTGTTTTTTGTTTTTTGTAAGCAAAGGAGTATTTTCAGTATGCTAGGAAAGGTGACTAAAGGAATTCATAATTAACTTTTTATAAAGTGAATAGTAAATGAATTTAAAATATGATTAATCTTGATTTTCACATTTGATTTTCCTAGACTGGGAGTAATGTGTAATAATAATGTAATCATATTTCAAAATGTTTATGAGTTAGAATGACTCTGAGTGGTGGTGCCTCAAATGGAAGGAAGAAGATTGGTGATAGGTCTTGTTTTATTCAACATGTCCTGTGACTGTGGGGGAGAGGGAATCAGTGGTTTGTTAATGAGATTTGCAGATGGCTTTAAATCGAGAGGTATTGTAAACAGCAGGAATGACAGAGAAATGATACAAGAGGAGCTGGAAAGGTTAGGAACATGGACAGGAAATCAAGTGATTCAGGCTGGAGTAATGCAAGCCAATATGACATTTGGGGCCAAATATGAAGAAATGCAGATATGCCATGAAGGAGACAAACATGGAAAACAGTCATCTCAAAGGAGTTTGGGGGGTGGTACTAGAGACCAGGAAAGGTAGGAAGCAGGAACCACTGGTTGCTGAATGCCTACTATGTGCCCCAAACTATGATTTGGTACTCTCTGTGTTGATTTCTCCCTCCCTTCCTTCCTCCCTCCCTTCTTCCTTCCTTCTTCCCTTCCTTTCCTTTCCCTTCCCTTCCCTTCCCTTCCCTTCCCTTCCCTTCCCTTCCCTTCCCTTCCCTTTCCTCCCTATTCTATACATGACTCAGTGTTCATGTTACTCATGCTCATCATGGTAAGTGTAAGTGTATTCTTAATCCCCTTTATCTATTTCACCCATCCCCCACCCACCTCCCCTCTGGCCATCACCAGCTGTTCTCTGGATTTATGAGTCTGTTTTTTGGTTTGTCTCTCTTTTTCTTCGTTTGTTCATTTGTTTTGTTTCTTAAATTCCACATGAATGAAATCATATGGTATTTGTCTTACTCTGGCTGACTTATTTCACTTAGCATTATACCCTCTAGGTCTATCCATGTTGTAAATGGCAAGATCTCATTTTTTTTAATGGCTCAGTAATATTTTGTTATATACATATATAAATCTTATTTATCCATCCATTTATGGATGGACACTTGGGTTGCTTCCAATAGCCATAATTCAGCTACTGTAAATAATGCTGTAATAAACAGTGGAGGGGGGTATATATCTTTTCAAATTAGTGTTTTTGTTTTCTTTGGAAATGCAAATTGATGCAGCCACTCTGGAAAATGCTATGTAGGTTCCTCAAAAAATTAAAACCAGAATTACTGTATGATCCAGTAATTCCACTACTGGGTATTTACCCAAAGAAATGAAAACACTGATGTGTTGATTTCTTTTTGACCAAGGTTAAGCAATTCAGTACTGTGTAAGAAAGAGTTTTTGAGGATTAATTATGCACAAAAGCTCAGTACTTAAACAAAAGCTCAGCCTTCTTCTGTTGATCCTAATGTTTGTTAGAGTGTTATAAGTACTGGAGAGCATTGTGGAAGTCCCAGAATCTCCAGAAAAGCTCTAGAAGGAAAGGTCCTTCACATTCCTACCTGAGCATTTCTTACTCAGTGGATATTTCTGAGAATTCTTGGCACAGTTTTCCCTAGGCTATCCTAGTTGCCATCAGCATGATGGAGGCACCACAGAACCTTTCTCAAGTTAGCACAGGAGTCCAGCTTAAGCAAAAATAAGATGTGTGTCTCATAGTGGCTACCCATGAAGTAGTCTATTCCTACCAGTCATTCCCCTCTCCTTCTCTCTTCTAGTGTCCTTATGTTAAGCCCTAGTTACATACAGCTCCCATCACAGCCCTTTGCTTGGATTTCCTACTAGCCCTATCCTTCTCTTGCTGTAAAGGTCTAGCAATCATTTGTATTTACTCTAGATGTCAATAAACAAAATCAGATTTATTGTGATATTGGCCTAATTTAGGAACCTCCAAGTTTTTTTTTTTTTTTTTTTTTTTTTTTTTTTCAACGTTTATTTATTTTTGGGACAGAGAGAGACAGAGCATGAACGGGGGAGGGGCAGAGAGAGAGGGAGACACAGAATCGGAAACAGGCTCCAGGCTCTGAGCAGTCAGCACAGAGCCCGACGCGGGGCTCGAACTCACGGACCGCGAGATCGTGACCTGGCTGAAGTCGGACGCTTAACCGACTGCGCCACCCAGGCGCCCCAACCTCCAAGTTTTTTTTTAATGGAGTCACTACTTCTCTCTCTCTCTCTCTCTCTCTCTCTCTCTCTCTTTTTCAGTTACAAGGGTCAGAGTGAGGATCCCATGGAGATGAGGAGGAAGAGAACCAAAATATGGTAGGGAGGACAAACCCTAAGCAGGCAATGTTCAGTGTATTCATTCCCCATCCTGAGGACAAGATCATAACACTGGTGCAAAGTATATGTTCAAGGTATGAGCTGGAAAGGAAAGGTGTTAAAGATATATTCATTCATTCATCAAGTATTTACTTCATGCCTCCTACGTTTCAGCCACTGTTCTTGGTACTGATGATATATCAGCAAACAAAACACTGCCCTTGTGTTACATTCTAGCTGGGGAGACAATAAATAATGAACCTAATGAATAAGGAGGTTACATAATATACTACAAAATGATAACTGCTATGGAAAAAGAAAAAGTAAAGCAGAACAAGGGGCTGGGAGTTCTGGGGTTGGGGGCACATGACAGTATTAAATATGTCAGGGTAGACTTCATTGTGAAAAGAACATCTAAATAAAGACTTGAAAGAAGCGTTGGGTTGGCCTTTCACATATCTGACAAAGAATTTTAGGCCTAGGGTACAGGTGGAGCAGCAGTCCTAAGGTAGGGCTTGTCTGGCATGTCTGAGAAACAGCAAAGAGGCCAGGGTCTCTGGAGCAGAGTGAGCAAGGCAAAAAGTAAGAGATGAGGTCAATGAGCTGAAGGATGGGAGCTTGTAGACATTTGTAAGCATTTGGCTTCTACTCTGAGCCATTTCATGGTTCTGAGTAAAGAAGTGATGTCACTCATTATTTTTCAGAAGGATTGCCTCAGCTATGATACTCAGGATGGACAAGTGTATAAGTAGGAAGACAAGTTGGGAGTATGTTATAGTAACCTAGCCAAGAAGTGGTGGTGGCTCAGATGGATTAGGATGGTAACGGCAGAAGTAGTAAGAAGAGATTGGATTCTGGATGTAATCTGTGCGTACTACCAACAAGATTTATTGGCTGATTAGATGTGGGTTGTAAGAGAAAGAGAAAAGTCAAGGGCAACTTTAAGATTTTGGCTATGAGCACTGGATGGACTGGGTTGCCATCAATGGAGTGGGGAAGGCTCTGGGTAGAACAGCTTTTGAGGGGAGTTTAGGAGTTCCATTTTTGACATGTTGAGTTTGTGATGTCTGTTAAACATCCAAGTGGAGATGCTTGGAGTACCAAGTGGAGCACCACACGAGATGTTCCGTTTTACATGGGAACCTTAATGAACCAGCATTCAGAAGTTTACGGTCCTTCAGGTATGGTTTTAGTGGTGGGTCACTATAGACAGAGTGAGGCTCTACCAGTTCCTGATTCTTCCGATCCAGACCCTCCTCAAGGAAGGGACCAACTAATTTTAAAACTCACTTGAATGAAAGCAGGGCTGGTTGTGTGGCTTGGTATAACGTTCGTATTCCACCCCTACCTATGAATATGATGATCTTGAATTGGCACCGTGTGTTTAATTCTAACCAATTTCAACAGAATACTGTTGTCTTTGTAATAAATTAACCTAGCAACAAATGCTAGCAAATAAAAACTACCATTCTGTTTCTTTCTTTTGCTTTTTGTGGGAAAAAAAAGAGCCATAAAGAGGATAAAGATGCTATTTAAAACCATATGACTGAATGAAAGCATTAAGGATTTAAGTTATAGAGAGAAGGACTAAGAACATAACTCAGGAACATTCTGAACACTATAGGATAATGGAGAGAAATAGCAAAGAAGCAGCAAAGAGGAAAATCAAAAGAAGGTGGCATCCTTGAGGCCAAATGTGTCAATGAAGAGGGAGTCATTGACTGCAGTGAATGTTGCGGATGGGTCCTGTAAGATGGGGACTGAGACCTGACCATTGAATTTAGCAAAATGGGGGTCATTGGTGATCTTGAGGAGCAGTTTGGATGGAGTGGTTGTTAGGGGTAAGTTCAAGACAGGCCAGGAGGAAAGGAACTGGGGTGAAAAGAAGCAAATGAAAAATCGGATAACTGTAAGCAGCATGACAGGGCTGGGAGAGATACCTAGAGGTAAAAATGCCTTTCCCTGGGTCCTTGAGCTCCCATCAAGGAGGCAGCCACTTATTTATGTATGTATATTTATGTATAGCTGCAAATCAAGTCAGCATGCAGCTGGCAGTGTTGAGCTAGGTCATTAAGAAATCTTCCCCATTAAAAGAGATCCAAATGGGGTCTACAGAATTTGTTAAGGGACTTCTTATTTATTTTGAAAATATTGCTATTTGAAACATGGGCTCTTTCTCACAATGATGAGCTAAATTATTTTCCTTTGTAAATAAGGTCTAGCATATTAATACTTTATCCTTAGTTAAGCCAGGTGATAAGGAGACCAAGTCAGTCATGGGGGTATTTTCTTTGGAGGATTTCAGCTTCTGTGGTTTAGGTAATAGAATTTGTTTCCTCTACCTAGGCCTGGGGCCCAGAAAACTGAGCCCAAATGAAGTAAATCTGCATCTTTATTTTCCATTTGAGCTACTTAATGACTGTGTGCATTCATCAGGGGGCAGGATGAGAACATATTTGAAAATTAAAGGGTTATCGCTGTAGAAAGCAATGAGAATGCTGTGTGAAGCACAAGTACGTATTAGGAAAAATGTAATGCTTTAAAGGCACAGACCAGTCTGAAAACAACCCAGAAGCCCGGGCGTCATTTTCTCTCTCACCCGCTCTATCTAGTCAGTCTCCTACTCCCCTCTGTTCCTCACTACGGTTATCACTCCAATCTGAGTGATTCTGCTCCCCCCTGGCCTTTTCTGTCCTGAGTCACAGCCACAGATACACCATTGGTCTCTCAGCTTCTGGGTTTGCTCCAAACCATTCTCCATATTGTTCAAGAGTGTTCTTTCTAAAATGCAAAATGATCATGCATCATTCTTGCTTAATACCTTTTAGTGGCTCCTTGTTGTTATCAAGCCTAAGCTTCTTAACATAGCTTATAAGACATTTAATCATCTGGTTCAAGTTCAACTATCCCCCACTTTCTGTCCTCACAACTGAAGATCCAGTGACCAAAACCACCAAAATCTCCAAATTTATCTCATCCCCATACTTTAAGTCTTTGCATGAGGAGGCTCCAATGAGTAAGAGAAGAAGGCACAAAATCAACTGAACAAGACTAAACTGAGAATTAAATCTTCACGCTCCCTTAAAATAAAAAAGGAAGGGAGATCCTTTGTTTCAGTATTCATTATGTTCAAATTATGCTAGATGTTTCTATTTCTGCTAGTGTAACACAGGTGTATACCAATGCTGAACATAAATCATTTGTTGGTTTCTTTTCGACTCGGCTTTGAGAAGTCTCCTGGCTCAGTCTTTGGCCCTGTTTTTACATTCTACTCATTTACACTACACACCCACTTTACATGCTTTCCCTTGTTTGTCTTTTCCATTCCCCAGTCTTTATATACTTCCTATATTTTGAAGTCTCAAAGATTGACATCTCCAGCTCAGGCACCTCTTCTGAGATCAAATTTCTATCCAGAGATGACCAAAGGGTCTGCAGCAATCTCAGAATTTTACCTAAAGCTGAACTCTGATCTTCACTCTACCAAAATCTCTTCTGCTGGTTTTCCCCACCTCAATAAATGTCACCTTCCATTACTGAAGTCAGAGACCTGGAAATTTACCTCTTTTTAGTTAGTAAGAAAACCTACTAATATACCAGGCATTGTCTGAAATGTTTATATTTGATAACCTGTTCAATCCTTTTAACAAATGTGTTAGGTAGCTACTATTATTATCATCCACTTTATAGATGAGGAAACCAAGCCACAGAAAGGTGAAGTAATTTGCCCAAGGTCACAGAGTTTACTAATGGTGGAATTGGGATTTAAACTTAGACGATCTGTCTTAAGAGTCCATGTGCTTAACCTGTACACCAACTGTTACTCTTGGCACCGTCCTCTGATTCACCCCTACATCCAACTTATCAGAAGTGCAATTAGTTATACCTCCAAAAATGTCCTGAATCCATATACCTCTTTCCATCACAGTTGCCACCACCCTAGCCTTTGGCTGAGACTGTCAAAATAATTCCTTGGAGATCCAATTCCACTCTTGTCTACTCTGCCACAGCTGGCCACCCCAACTTTCTTCCCCAAGAAGCCAGGTCTTAGATTAAATGTTTTGTCTTGTTTTTTTTTTTTTTTCCTGAGAAGCCTTCTTTGACCTCCATACTTGAATCTCATCACCCCGATAATTCCTTCTCAAATCACCCTATTCTTTTCTATTATCGTAAATTTCAGAATTGAAATTCACATTTGTGTCTGTTTTTTAAAGTAAGTACCATGAAAACAAGGATTTGTTTTATCTTCCACTGTCTACCCTGTACTTGGCACAGAGCCTGGCCCTTAGTAGGCAGTTAGTAGTATTTGTGAATGGGTGGATGGATGAGTGACTAATATTAAGAAGTGATAATATTATTATTTTATGTGTTATAACGAAAGTACAATTTCACTTCTTAATAATGGGCTAACGGGAAGAGGCCATATGAATTAGTGAAAAATACACAGTGTTTGGGTTTTTAAAAAATAAAATGCAGTTTTACTCTTTCAATGAAGGACATTGTATAATTCTAGTAAGCATGCTACCCATTGCTTCCACCCCTGCATTCTTTTCTAAGACATTCTATTCCTACCCTCATACCCCTAACTCAGCTCATTGGACCAGAAACTGACTCAAGATTCTCCCTGTTCAGAATTTAGAACCAGAACACTTTAAGTTAGAACTACGTTCATTTACCCTTCAAATATTTATTGAATGTCTAGAATGAACTGATGGTTGGCGATATAATGAACAAGACACATCTCTCCTGAAGGCATTTATAATTCAGTGGAGAGAACTGATGACTAAATCTGCTACTGCAATTCAGTGTATTAATCGCTATGATATGGGAACCACCAAGGAACACACAGGAGAGGTACGTTATGCAGTCTTGGGGGCAAGAAAAGCTTCCTAGCAGAAGTGATGTCTTGGCCCAAAAAAAGCTTAATAGATTGAGGAGACAGTAGGGGTGAGGGGAAAGGGTGTTCTACGCACAGGGAACAGGAAATGCAGGTATAGTACATTCCATCTGTGTGCATGGGTAGGGGATATTACGCTAGGTGAATTATGCTAGGTGAATCGAGGCTCCATCATGAAGGCCCTTGTCAGCCTTCAGAGTTTGAACTTCATCCTGAGGGCAGTGAGAGGCCTGAACACGGGGTTTTAACAGAGGGATGATGCATTCAGATTTGTACTCTAGAAAGGTCCCAGTGGTCTCAGTGAGGGGAACATCCTGGAAACAGAAGGACCAGTTAATAGATTGTTCCAGAAAACCAGACTGGAAATGATAAGGGCAGGGATAAGTTGGCAAATGTGGGAAGAACAGAGTGGATTACGAAAGTGATATTTAGGATCATGATGGGTGAGGGATTACGGAATGAAGGACACGTGCAGGTTTAAGGCTGAAGCTAGCAGTAGATTGTGAGGTCACCTGCTGAGACAAGAGGCACATGAGGGAGCCTAAGGAAGAGGTCAGGGCTGAAGACCCAAATGTAAGCCTTTTCTCCCTAGAATTAAGGTAAGCTTTTGGGGTTGAGATTACCCAGTGATCTGTGAAGCATGAGAAAAGAAGAGGTCCACGGATGGAATCCTAAGTAACTCCACCATTTAAGTAGGTAGTAAGGAAGAAGAGTCAACAAAGGATTTGAGAAGATGTGTCCTAGCAGCCATTTGGAATCCCAAGGAAGAGTGATGTCAGGGAAACCAGTGGATAAGACCCTTTCCAGAAGGGTCTAATGACCATCAGTGCTTCAACCAAAAGACCAAAACACAGAGAACTTCAAAGTAACGAATTGCCTGGGCTATCTAACACATATGAACATTTCTCTCACTGAAGTAAATGTTATTCTTAACTATCTTATTTACAGTATTCATCTGTTTGTCCTTAAGAATCCTAAGATAAGCTTCCTTGTAGTCCCCTAGCCTAAAACCTTAGAAATTCTCTAAGAGTGGAGTCTGGATTCATGAGGGTTTTCTGAATTTGGTCTTCAAATGTTATTACGCATTGGTTCGAGAAGTACACTTGAATGTCAGAGTTGAGCAGTGGAAAAAAGGAGACATAAGGAAAATTTATTTTAAAAATGTTTTTCAACTTTAAGAAAAGCATCTAGCAACTCACTAAGTTTAGCATTTCATGTGTGTTTATGACCTGTCAAAAAGTGCCAGAAATTTACTTGTGAGCAAGAAGAAAAAGATGTTGCCTGTTTGTCATCTGTCAGAGTGTCCAAATTCTGAAGGCCACTTTGCAACCAAAAAACTTTCCCTCATCAGTGGACATATGTCGAAGAAGAGAAATATTAGTAATAGGATCCAGGCAATGTAATGTTCATTAAACAATTAGATGCTGATGCCAGCGGGTAATCGCTTTTTTCCATTTTATTTTCAACAGTTTGAGTGTTCCTGAGAGACTTCATGGGACTGGATCTGGTATTTTCATCAGAATTTTAGTGTATTTGCAGTATTGGTAACATCTCCCTCTCCCTCCTGCTTTCACTAAGCAATAGACTCTCCAGGGTCTGATTTGTGTTCTTTCTTCTGAATGTTTAGTCAATTTAATATACACAGTGGACATATTCTGGGGGAAAAAATGCTAGGCTTCTCAGCAGAGTCATTTTAAAGATTAGGTGTTGTTTAAAAACAAAGGCATACCATTCATCACAATTACAAGGCAGAAAATACAGTGCTCTGCTCTGCATGATTAGAACTTTTCTTTAAGGACTCTTGTTTTTTGACCTTACAAGTACTCAACTTCTCTGCAGATGATTTTGTGACGTCCCTCTGAAGTTTCAGGTCCTGGAAACACTCAGCATGGTTTACTGAATGCTTTCCATTTAAAACCATTTCACTAATGACTACTGGAATGGAAAAGAAAGCACAATACGAAGGCAGTTGTGGTCAAGGCTACCTATTCTGGGGTTCAGGACAAAAGGTCTGAGTCTTGCCAAATGCCTGGCCAGAGCACCAGCCAGCCTCTTCCCTCCAGAGGGAACCCAAAGGGGCACTGATGGGGGAGTTGGCACGGATCCCAGTCCAGAAGCTCAAAGTTTAGGAATAACTGCCTTATTTTTCTAGAATAACTTATTTTCGAATGCCAAGGTCTCATTTCTCCTAACAGGAAAAAAAAAAAAAAAAAAAAAAAGAATGCATAACCTCAGTCCTCCCTGGGGTCCCCTCCCTGTGGCTATTTATGCCAGTGTTTCTGGAGCTCAGGCAGAGCCAAGGCCTGTGGGGTGGGGCCCACCTGGTCCTCACTTCCCTGTCTACACAACTGATCTCCAACCTAGCCTTGTCCTGGCCCAGCCTGCAGGGCCCCCTCAGGCTCAACCACTTTCCCTCCCCACTCCTGCACCTCACTCTGAAGCATCTTTGCCTGGTCGCCTTTGCACCATAATCCTGTCACTTCCACCTTCACCTCCTCCTAGCTGAACAGAGTATCTTCCCAGTTTGGAGAAATCACTTCTTTCCTTCCCAGTTTCTCTAGGACAGTCTCTCTCTGTCTCTGTCTCTGTCTCTTTCTCTGTCTCTGTCTGTCTCTGTGTGTGTGTGTGTGTGTGTGTGTGTGTGTGTGTGTGTTCTTTTTAATTGAATCCTCATCTACTAAGGGCTTAGGCTTTGTCTTCAACCCTTGGAAGGCAGGTCTTTGCCTTGTGTCCTGCCACAAACCTCCTGTGAGGTAGCATTGCAGAGTCAGCTATTATCTGCTTGAATGCAAAGAAAGAAAAGGAAGAGAAATGGATGAAATCATGACAGATAGCTCAAAATCTTATCTAGCCTGAACACACACCTCCCTGACTTGCTGTCCCGAGACCTGAACACCCAGTGTTTGTTAGGAAATACTACCTTCCACCCTCTAACTACATTTACTGATTTTCAGGGACCCACAAGCCTACGGCTTCACATACAGACACGCACACCAATTATGGGGAAGGACTGGGACTTTCCTGTAACTGGTGAAGGAGCCCTGGCTCAATGAGCTGAGCATAACAGTCACCCAAGGGAACCACCCTGATGCAGCCCAGGTACTTCTATGCCCTGGATGGGAGGACAGTATAGAGAAAGGGAACCAGAGCCCCAGTGTGGCCCAGGCAAGGCTGCTAGTAGTCTGTATCTCCCCACCCCACCAGAAATAGGCAAAATGAAATGCACAAAAAAGCAGGGCACAGAAGGTGGAGTCCTTCCCCCTCTGCTATAGAGAAGCCTGGGTGGGTAGGCGGGTGTCACAGAGACACCAAGGGCCCCAGAACCAACTGGAGAAATGAGGGTAGATGGCCCAAAGTCTATCAGAGGTCACAGGAGCTTTGGCTGGTCACGGGATGTTATGGTCTGCATCACTTGGCTGATCAAGCGCCCAGCAGAGAGGAGCAAGACTGGAGGGGCAAGCAGCAGCTGGTATGTGGGCTACAGCTTGGATATTCCCAGAGGCACAGAGGAAGGGCTAAAGGAGAAAGTTCTGTCATTCCACGGGCAGGAACAGGCTGGGGAGGTGGCTGTTTTAGCAGAATTAAGGACAAGATGTTAGAGAACCTTAGCAAGAACCCGTAAACTAGGAGGAGCCGAGGCAATTACAGATGTCCACATCACCTGTCTCTATGTCAGAATTTTAATCCATGCACCACAGAATAAGATGAACCTTCCACCTAGGTGGACCTAGGTTTAAATTCCAGGTTATTTCTTAGCTATCGAGTTCTTTGCAAACTACATGATCTCTTTCGCCTCATCTGCAATTGGACATAACAGGTTTTTTTTTTTTAATGTTTACTTATTTTTGAGGGGGTGGAGGGGCAGAGACAGGGGGATAGAGGATCTGAAGTGGGCTCTGTGCTGACAGCAGAATCGGGGTTCAAACTCATGAATCGTGAGACCCTGACCTGAGGCGGAGTCAGAAGCTTAACCAACTGAGCCAACCAGGCACCCCTGGACATAACAGCTTTTGAAAGTACTAGCATATTACCTGCTGTACAATAAGGACCAAATCAATGGGAGTTGCTACTATGGCAGTTTTTGTTACCATTATTATTATTATTATCACTATTATCACCTAATCCCTTCATTTCACTAGTGAAAAACCAGGGCAGGAACCTAGAAGGTTGCAGACTCTTTGGATTTTTGCATTTCAGAGCCTCCATTAGGCCAGCTAAGAGAAGAGGGAACATAATCCAGCATCCAATAGGTGACTTCTGTGAGACTCTGGACGTGTGGTCACTCTTTGTTCACTCATCAAAGTCACATACGTGGGTTGTCATAATTTCTCTGGAGGTATTGGGACTGAGTATGCAAAAATGATGGCATTTGCTGAACCTAAGCTGTGAACAGCTGTGCTGGGTTAGAAATAGCTTTTCAAACGATGACTTTCTTTGCCAAGTCAAAGGCACAGCTCTCCGTGGGCTTGGAACCACAGAAACATCTAAGAGAAGAGGTCTCTTTTTCAGGGGGACACCGAGCAATCTTTCACCTTCAAAACAGGGAAATGGCCAGTTTCTAGAGCACATTCTTTGGCCTGTTTTGGAACAAAGACACAAGTAAAGATTCAGAGGAAAGAGAAGCCTCAGCAACTTATTAGGATGAAACAGGTTCATCAAATCAAAATCCCAGCAGGAACTGTAAGTTATAGAACTTCCAAAGCCTCTGGCTCCCACATCCTCTGTTGCCTGTTGTCAAGAGCATTTGTGGTCATAATAGCCAAGTCTATGTCCCCAAAACCCCAGCCAACTAAAGAAAGCAATGCATCTGGTGGAAAAGTCATAAAAATAAAGACATCCTAATAAAGTGGTTGGACTATTCTCACTGCATTGGACCAGAAAAAGGGAATGATGGAAAGATCCTGTCACCATCTATGATCTACTTGCCATAAAATCATAAATCATAGAATGTTGGCAATGGAAGAACTGTAAAGGTACACATCACAGTCCTTTCCCCCTGCCCAAAGGCTTAAAGCTAACATAAGACATCTTCAGGACTAGAACCCTGGCTCCCAGCTCACAGATAGGGTCCTTTCCACCAACCAGGCACATGTCCCAGAGGTGCCAAGAGCACACCTCTACAGAAAGTAAGCACATTAATGAAGAAGTGCCATATATACATATAGCATATATATATGCTATATATAGCATCTGAGGACCAGGGACAAGAATAACACTGCATGTTGAATCCAAAGGGACCAGGAGACCAAGAAGAATATAGGCTGCCTCCAGCTTTGATCAGTCTGCATTTCAAGTTCATTTCCAAGTCATTTGTTTGGAAACCCTATATACTTCCAGAGAAAAGCAATGGTATAACTGGTTAAATTCCCAGGTCAATCTAGACAAGCTAATTTAACACCTAACTTTACTTGAAGCACCTGACAATTTCTGACATTCCAGCTGTTAAAAGACAGGATTTATAAGTTTGTTTCATTCATAGGGGAAAAAAAACATTCCAGGCCCAGAAGGCAGCAACCTGTCTTCCTCGTTTTCCCAGGCTAGTGGTTTCTCTTGCAGTTGCCTGGGACTCCAGGTTCCTGGGGTCAGGAGAAGAGGCAGGAACTCTCCCCCAAGGCCTGGGAAGTTGCTAACTTCTGGCTCTCAAACCTGGTACTTGGAAAGTGCTCATCATTGGCAAAGGTCTCACTGCTCTAAGATGAAATACAACATGTAAATCCAGTGCAGGAAGTTTCTCACAAAGCAAAGTGTACTCAACTTAAAGAACCACCTTTATCCTTGAGATGACTTTTCTTGCCTTTTGGTGCTAAATTGTTTTTTGTTTTTTGTTTTTTTTTTGTTTTTTTTTTTTTGGTTTTTTTTTGGAAATGATTGTACATGTTTTCTGAATGTTCTTTCTTGGAAAAAGAACATATTAGCCAGTCCTATGTTGTCAGTCCCTAGAACTTCATTCTATTGTTTTGGGAACTCCAATTCTGAGAACCACTGCTCAATGCCTTCCCATTTCTCTGGGTTGTAGGCGAAGGCTTTTTGCTGTAGTGTTCATTCCTCAGGGCTTTGGGAGGGGTGAACCAAAGGTGGAATAGAAGACCACATGGGAAATGGGGGTCCCTAGTCTTTTACCATTGATGTCTAGGAGCACATGGCTCACTCATGAATTAAATATTCCAAAGGAATATTTTTGTAATGGTTTAGAAGAAAAGTTCTGGGTGACCCAAGGGCACCTCTCTCAAAGTTTATTAATTAGGACTCATTAGAAATGTATGATATTTCAGAGAGACTAATCATTCAGTTAGGAGCTACTACCTCCTGAGGTGTGTGGAGGGAAAGGGGAAGTGACAAAGCAAATCAAACAACAAATTTACAGGGAAACATTTTATCTCCATAGGAATGTGATCTTTAAAATAATGTTAAAATATTAGTCTTCATTAAAAACAAATATTTTGGAGACAGATCTTGGTAGATCTTGTTTTGCACTCTGTTGTTTGTTATTCTGGTTTTTTAAGTAATTTTTTAAAAATTTATTTATTTTGAGAGAGACAGAGAGAGTGCAAGTAGGGGAGGGGCAGAGAGAGACAGAGAGAGAGAGAGAGAGAGAGAGAGAGAGAGAGAGAGAGAGAGAGACCCAAGCAGGCTCTGCAGGGGCTTGACCTCATGAAGATTGTAACCTGATGTGAGATCATGACCTGAGCCAAAATCAAGAGATGCTTAACTGACTGAGTCACCCAGGTGCCCCTATGTTATTCTGTTCTTGAAAGCAAAACAAAACAAAAAACAAAAACCATATTCCTACTCTGTCACCACCTCCTTCCTGTGCTCTAGGAAATCTCTCTTAAACTGCCTTTTATACCTCTTCTTTCATGGATGCTGCCATGACCTCCTGCTCTGAGCATGGCTTTCAGACTTAAAAAAAAAAAAATCACAGAATAAGATTTCAAGCAAAATCTATATGGAAATCCAATTTATAAACAAAAGAGAGTTGAAGCAAGGTTGGGGCCTGGATCCCTGCTACTTGAATCCCTGCCTCCATCATTAATTCATTTATTTATTCAATAAATAGGAATTCAATAAATACTAACAAATACCACTGGCCTAGTGTGTCAACTTAATTTCTTGACTGGGCCTCCTGGTTCTTGTCACATGTCTCCACCATCTATCATCCATCCTGGTAGCAGAAATAATTTTCCGAAACAGATCTGATCCTATCAGTACTACCCTTTTCAGAAACTTTCCAGGGTTTCCTCATTGTCTTCTGATTGACATTCCATCTCTTTAGGCCCTTTAAAGTTGGGCTTCAACCTGCTTTTCCCTCCTTGTCCTCTGTATGCTACAATCCATCTCTGTGAGACACTCCCCAATACACTGTGGACATTCATGCCCACTTGCCTTTGATGGTGCTGCTCTGTCTGCCTGGCCTGCCCTATTTCCTCCTTCCCACTGTGACATTTTACTATTTTTATGTGAATATCACCACCACAGTTCAGCCTACCCTGAATGCCACAGCTCTCCTCCCTCAAAATCTGTATTGATAGTTAGGTGCCCTGTGTCTGCCTACCCAGCTGTTGCTCAAAGGCAAGCATCTTATTTTTATTCATCTTGATATATGCAGGATCAAATGTTACCAATGTGCAGTTGGTTAGAAACAGCACACTGATTTTATTTCACAGGCCAATTCCTATTGATTGGTAATGATTTCCTGCAATTTTGACGAAGATGCTGCCTCATGTAGATTCCATGGTGAAGTACTTGATTGGCAAGCAATGTCTGCCACGGGCCAGGGTGCAAGGAGTGAAGGCATCTGGCCTCCTGGGTGTAAATGCACAATAAAGTTTGCCAGTGAATAGATGAGTGGATAGAAATGTAGGCTTTTTCCTAGTTCAAACAAACTTTCCCTTCAGTCCAGTGAGCTTTTGCAGTGATTCATCTCCTTGAGTGAGGAGGGTCTTCAACCTTGAACTCAAATTGATGTTCTAGCATATCTAGGTCTGTCTTTGAGCTACAAGGCAGCCCGGTGCTGGTGGCATTTCATGTGAGGTGGTTTGCAGAAGGGCTTCTGCTACTGGCCCCATAGGCAAGGCAGGTAGGAGAGCTTATGGAGGATGAGAAGAGGGAGGGGATGGAAAGGGTGGTGTGATGCCTCGATTTGCTGGGGTCAGCTGCCCCTGAGCCTTTACCGAGAAAAAGGCTCCAGAGAGAAGCTGAAAGAGTTGATTTCGTTAAAGTCTCAGTGAGACATGGGAGTGCAAGTGCGAAGAAGTACTTCAGTCCAAGTAGCAACGTGAGACACAGAGTCAGAGAATGGGCCAATCATCCCTCCCAAGAGGAACAGACACTGTTTGGTACAAGGTAGGGTCCAGCCAGATGTATATGGTCATGTGCATCACACGCCCCACCTGGACCCCCCCCCCCTCACCCCAGCAGATTCAGCAGGGGGCCGCTGATGCCCAGGGGTCCCAGCAGAATGTGTTCACCCACAGCAGAATGAGAGTGATTCCCAGCAGCCTGGGCAGTTGCACCACTAGTGGGAGAGGTCTTGTTAGGGAAGAGTGAGTTGCCTCTGGGGAATGTCCATATTATTTGTGGGATACCCATTTAGAGCAAGGTGGGGATGAACAAGAGCCTGTGTAATCCAAGTCAGAATGGTACCTTTCGAACCCTTTGTTCCTATATTCTGATACAATCTGAGGCACCAATTGGGTCACAGAGGCTTTAAGAAAACAGTTTCTGAGGGGCACCTGGGTGGCTCAGTTGGTTAAGTGTCCAACTCTTGATTTTGGCTCATGTCATGGCCTGACAGTTTGTGGGATGAGCCCCGAGTTGGGCTCCACATTGATAGCTTGGGACCTGCTTGGGATTCTCTCTTTCCCTCTCTCTCTCTCTCTCTCTCTCTCTCTCTGCCCCTCCCCTAAGCATGTGCTCTCTGTCAAAAGAAAAAAAGAAAGAAAGAAAGAAAGAAAGAAAGAAAGAAAGAAAGAAAGAAAGAAGAAAACAGTTTCTGAGAAAGACCTTAGTTGTTGAGAAATAGCTGTCAGGACTGAAAGGCTGCCCTTTCCCAGAGACCCGTGTTGGTATCATTCTGAAAATGCTCTACAGTGGGGGCATTTTGGCTAGAGTTAGCTCATTATGGAATCTGACCTAACACAGAGAACTGGAGTCCTGGGCCAGCCACACACGTTGCCGAGGCCTCTCCTTCTGTGTTAGCAGATTTATGCTTCTCAGGCTACTTGTTCCCTCACTCGGTTTGCGGGCAGGGGATGGGGTGTGGATGAGAGGACCATCCTGCAGTGGTGACTTCTGCAATGGAATATGGTTTGGGGATCTTTGGGGAAATAGGGGTGGCCTATGTTCATTCCTTATGTGCCTCAGTTGGCTGTGGCCCATAGCATCTGCCTTGTCATCCAGCTAAGAGCTGTTTGACATTTGAGATAAGGAAGGCTTCAGAGCACCCTGGTGGGTTAGAAGAGCATTAGCACTTCCTTAATTGGTGAGATAGGCCTGTGTTTTAAAGCCCTGTCCCCTGGGGCCTGTCCCTGACGTTAGAACCATCATATCAGGGTCCTCCCAACTGCACAGGGGTGGAGTGGGGGGCAGGGTACAGTTTCCTCCATTAGTGTGCCACGGGCAAAAATTCAGTGCCTCACAGGTCTGCTCGTTAAGCCATGATCTTGAACCATCTGTTTCCAATGTTTTCCCAGGTTGCAAACTTAATCCAGGGAAGATGGAGAGTTTTGCAAACTCTGCAGCTATTAGTTTCCCTGCTAATCACACTTCAGGGTAGTGGGACGCTTCTCTAATGGTAAACTCTTGTTAAGCTTGAGTCACTTAAAATGTATGACATCAGCAATGTTCAGAGGAAACATATTACAGCTGACCAAGCAGAAAGTCCTCTGGAAACCTCTTTGCCTCTGCTGTTATTCCATTGTCCAATTCTCCCTTCGCAAAGAAAGAATTTACCCTTCAGGAAGGATGGTCTGGAAATTTTCTCTGTCTCTCATCAGTGATTTCACCAGATGCACTTCTTGCCTCCTGCCTTGCTGAATGGCAGGAGGTACATATTTTACGTGCATCTGAGGGTGCCAAGGATGGTCTTGGATGCTTTGAGTGTATGTAAATGACAGGGCCTACCCCCTCATTCTGTGTGGGGAGAGCTGTCTTAGGATGCTCTTATCACTGGTTTCACTTGCATGCTGCCTCCTGCTGTCCTACAAGTACCTTTTTAGGGCGGTGTCAGGGAGGGAATTTGATCACAACTTTCTGGGTAACTTGAGATTGAACTGCTTTATATTTACTGGCCATTTGCACATTACCTTCTGTATACTGCCTGTTCAGATCTTGACTATCTTTCTACTGGTTTGTGTCTTTCAGAGACTGTCTGCTGAACAAAAGTCAGAAAACCAAAGCCTACTGGCTGGCCGCCCATTTTCATAAATACGGTTTAATTAGAACATGCACATTAGCTTATGAATGAATGTCTGTGGCTGCTTCTATGCCTCTAGGGCAGGGTTATGTACTGCAGTAAAGGATGAATGGTCTAAAATATTAACTATCTAGCCCTTTACAGAAAAAGTTTATAGATGCCTGACTCAGTGGTTGGACTCCATCTAGTAACAGAACAATACAAAGTGTAATCACAAGGAGACAGGACTTTACACTCCCATCAGACTGTCATAAAGTATAAAGTGAGAAAAGGAAGAAACACACATAGTAACAAAGACACATACATGTACAAGTATGTTCACTGTAGATTGTCAAAATTTTAAATTTGGGTTGTTTTTCAGCGGGAAAAGAAGATACAAATTTTGCTATATGCATACTTTTTTTTGAGATATAATGGAGTTATAAACCTTCAAAACATAAGGCTGAGCAAAAAAAAAAAAGGCACTTTGCAGAATGATATAAATGACAACAGCACATTATTTATATAAAATTGAAAATATGCAAACTTAATCTCCTATTGTGGATGAAAGATAAGGAACTAGACCAGTTTACAAGGGCTGGTCCAGGCTGGTGGGTGGAGAGCAAGGCTGGGATGACACCCGTGTTGGTTTACACTCAGGGTTGTGTGGGGGTAACAGGGGAGTCCTCTCCCCAGGCTCTCAAGGACGTGGTCTTCACAGCCATCAAAGAGTGAGGGGACCTCTGGGCCCACTGCCGTTAATGCCCTTTTAATCTGGGGGTCAGTGTATTGTCATACAGAGATTTCTTGCCCCACCACACTTACAAACGCCCACGTTTTATTTATTTGCTGAAGCAGCAGGTCTCTTCAAGTTCCTGGTTCAATGGACTGATCATATATATAGGATAAGTACATGTAAAGCACATAAATACTGACTTCAGGAACGCGGTCACCTTTGGTGAGGAACAAGAGAGAAGGGGATCAAGAAGATGCCCTATGCTAACTAAACTTCTTGTGGTCATCGTGTCACAATACATGCAAGCCAAACCCTCACACTCTATGCCTTCAAATCATGCAGCAGTGTGTGTCATTCTTTCTCAATAAAACTGGAAACAAGATGACATCCTAGTGGATGTAACGTGTCTCTTTCTTTCTAATGTTTTCTTTCTTTCTAGCAGAGAGAGCCAGTGTGACAAAATGTTATAATGTGATTCGGCTGGGAGAGGGCAAGATGTGAACCTACAAGGTGGAACGAAGTCGGGGGACAGAGGAGAACCAGAGCTTCTTGGTGAAAAAGGAGAAAGATCTCTTGAGGGAGAAGGGGCCGGTCAGAACTGGCATCCAATCAAGGCTAATACGCCTACTGTTCTATATTCAGTGAATATTTTTTGAATGAACAAATTGAACACATTCTTTCTGAGCATTATGTGCTAGGCACTGTGGGTGGGGTACTTAGTTCCTGCCTTGGAGGCACTTACAATCCAGCAAGAGAGTGTATGCCATGACTGATGTTCCTGCAAAGCAGGGTGGGAACCCCACAATACAAGCAGTAGCAAATCGCTGCAGGGAGCACTAGGGAAGAGACAGCAGTCTGGCGAGAGGAGGAAGGGCGCAGCAAGGAGTGTGAACAAGAAAGTATTTCTAAAGGAGGAGCTGAAGGGAGGCTGGGAAGCACAGCTGGAGAGGGCGGGCAGGGAAGGGGGGGTGGGGGGGTGGGTGGGGAGAGGGAGGAAGAGAGGGAGAGGGAGGGGGAGAGGGAGAGATCTCATTGAATAGAAATCAAGGTCAGATAAGGGGCTGGGAAGGCTGTGGCTGCTATTCTAATCTTTCCACCCTTGCACAGGTGTGGGAAGCTACTAAAGGTTGGAAAGGGCAGTGTGACCTGATCTACCCTCATAAATATCTCCTAAAATGGGATGGAGGGAGGCAGAGAGGCCTTGTAGAAGGCTGTTGACACATGTCCAGGTGCAAAATGACATGAAACTGACTTAAAGAGTGGGTCTGGGAGTGGAGACGCAGGGACAAGCAAGGACCCTGTGGAGGTGAGGGGAGCAGGGATGTCACCATCACCCTGAAAAGTATCACTTCCTGGAATACTAGCCATCATGACAGCTGGACTCCCACAATACAGCATTGGGCAGAGGGTGAGGGCCACACACCCAGAGGGTGTGTCTCTGGGTGCTGAGATAGTGTTTTCCTTTATACTATAACCCTCTCAAGCCTCCCCTCAGCCCCAGATCTGGTGTAGAGCTATTTTCTTAGTAGGCATTTAGCAACTCACGCCCCCAAAACATCAAGAAGACAATGGATTATATCAGAGACACTAAAGATTCTTCTTAGCTTTTAGCACCTGAGGTGCAGAGAAGTTTCCAGAGCTATGGGGCCACCATCACCCAGTCACAGAGGGGAAGGGGTCCTGTGTCCTGCATGCTGCCTCAGTTACCAAAGACACATAGGCAGCCTGGGGGAGTCTGAAGAGCCTGGAGAGGGACCAAGGGGACGTGAGCTCTCTGTCTAGCTCTGTTCTCTTCTGCTGTGTGACTTCTGGCAAGACTTGCCCTGGTCCTCAGTTTCTTCATGAAATAAAGCAGTGGAGTCAGATAAATCCTTTGCCAAGTTGCTTTGGTTGTAAGCAACAAAAATTGATTTTAGCAAACTTAAGCAAAAACAAAGAAGAAAGGAAAGAAAGGAAGGGGGGAGGGAGGGAGAGAGAGAGGGAGGGAAGGAAGGAAGGAAGGTAGGAAGGAAGGAAGGAAGGAAGGAAGGAAGGAAGGAAGTGAGGGAGGGAGGGAAGGAAAGGAAGGAAAAAGTAAAGGAAAATCTATTATGGGGCTATCTAATAGCTTACAGAATTGAAGCAAAGATTAGAGAACTAGGATTGAAAAAGGACAGGAACCAGGACAGCTTCAGGGGCTAGTTGGCAAGATTTAATCAGTGGCCTTGTCAGGCAGTGGTGGTGGGGTCCTTTTCGAATGCCTGAGTTCTGACGGCCTCCCCCTTCCTTATTTCACTTGTTAATATTCAGTCTAACTAGCTTCACTCAGATCACTGCCCACCCCTCGGGGAAGGCAGATAAGGGCGTACTGACACATTTTTAACCAAGCCACACACTGTGGGGGAAACAGTTCCATAAAGAAAATTGAGGTGTTGTAACCCCAAGACATAAAATGGATGCCAACTGGCCAAAAGTGATTTTTCAAGTTTAAGATTTCCATGGAGCTCTAAGATTCAATAACCTGTAGCATGCAGTGGGGCATGGATCATGAATGGAACCTCAGAAATGTGAGGCCACAGACATCTTCCTCTCTCCAATGGGCTGGAGGGGTGGTGAATGATGAGGGTAGGTAGGAGTACACAGAGGGCTACAAGAGGAATGGCCACAGTGCAGGGGCTTCTAGGGGCTCTTCTCTGCTTCTCCCGAAGGCACCTTTCTTTAATCAAGGTCTGCAGCCTCCCTGGTGGCATTGTGGCATTGTGAAATTGCTTACTGGATCCCTCTTCTTCCGAGATCAGAGGATTAGAGGTAACTCCAGAAAGTTTCCATGAAGTCCATGCATCTGACAGCCTAGACTAGGCTTTATGGGGAAAGAAGGCCAAGGAGCTAATGTTTTCAGAGGACTCTGGGAGCAGTTCCCCCAGAAAATTTTTTCAAAATCTGGAAAAAAGTGTTTAAAAAAATAATGAAAATTGGAGCCTATGACACATCAAGAAGTGGAAGCTGAGTTCTTGCGAGGACAACCCTGAAATCCGGAATTATTCGTTGTGAAAGGAAGCGCCTTTGTAAAAGGTTTCCAAAGGAGCTTCAAGGCCAGGACTGAAACACAGGTTGTGGTGCCAGGCACAGCTAGGGACATGGAAAGGGTCATTTTAGTCACCACGTGTCACTTTATCCAGGGCTACAGTCCCATGGCCATGAGGCAGGGCAGTACCATAAGCTGAGTCCCGTCAAACTGTTTCTGAGGGGGCTCTGAAGGATGTAGACAGCCCAGGGCTACTTAAACCTAAAAAAGACTCCAGCAAAGGTATGAAGTGACCAAGTTAGCTAGGAAGGAGGTGGGCATGATTGGACTGAAGAGTTTAAGCACACCTACCACTGACCATCCCTACTCACTGGGAGCAACATGCGACGCTGCCATGTGAGGTTAGCATGGCGAAAAGACTCCATTTGCAAGTTCTTTTCATCAGGGAAGAGGGAAATCTTCTCTGCCCTCATGGGATAATCCTTATCCATCCTTTTATCTGACTTGGTCTATAGAGACTTTAATTTGACCTAACACCCAAAGATGGTCTTGGGGTGCGTAGCATCAGTCAAGATGAAGAAAAAAAAAAATAGGTGGGGCTTAAAACTTGACTCAGAGGGGGGAACTGGAAGGAAGCCAGAGTTAGGTTAATGTTGTGGAACAGTGAATACAGCCTGAATGTAGAAGAGCTTGGGAGTGAGAGTCCCATACCACTAACGGTACTCCTATGTCAACTCCACTAAATAAGCATATCGATGTGAAAGCGTATTACAAAGTGGCAGTCTCACTATAAGCCTCTTTTACTTCTTTCTTTTTCTCTCCTGGTATTTAGTTATAACTTATTTAGGTCATTCCGTCTGTATTACATCTGGGCCCCTCCTGTAAGCTCCTGGAGGCCAAGGATGGCATCTCCTTCATTCTGGCACCCCAGAATTGGCACAGTCCTTCACCTATCATCAGACACCAGTCATCGTGGTTGTGTTTAATGGAAAGCAGACAATTCCTTACTCGATCCCCCCTCATACAGGTCATCAGAAATGCGTCTGCCTCTGAGCACACTGACTTGGTTCCATGACCACCTGGGTGGTTGTCTGTCCTTCTGAGGAGGAAGGAGAGGCACGTGTGCTAAGCATAGGCTAGACAGGCAGTTCCAGCGTATGCCTCAGTTCTGCCCCCGTAATTGCCCATCCTCCTTCTAAGATCCCCCACACACTTATCTCTTGTTGACAAGCATCTGGCCAAAAATCAAAAAGGCTTAGGAGTTATCAACAGGAAAAAAAGAAAAGCACTTTCCCATACAAGTGGTTCAAACTCAGGAGGTCCAGCCTGGGCTCTTCTCTTCCTGATTAATGACACTGACAGGGGACTTTTCAGATGACCTTTTGCTGACTGGCAATACAAACCGGACATTTTAACGGGTCTTACCGAAGACCTCTTCTGTTATCTTGGTTTGATAAGGACAAGGCACCAGAGGAAAACTGAATAAGTGCTCTATTTCCAGGATGAGATGGCAGGTGGAGAGAAACCCCATCTTGCCATAAGTGCAAAATTGTGTTTCTTTAAAGCCTGTATGACTCAGAGTATGCATTTCGGATGAATTTGTGGATATCAGAATAAAGATATCTGTGTGGAAACCTCCAGCTAGTCATTTGAACCATGTCTTTAAACATGTCGCAATACTATTCTGAGCTCTTACATCTGAAGATAAAGTTACAGCCATTTATATTTTCAACATGAATTCATTGAGCCCTTGAGGTGCCATAAGGGTCACCAGCACTGCCAGACATCTTGCCGTGGCTCAGCTACCTACCCGATGAGGGACTGCATTTATTTTTACCTTTGCCTCTATTTGGGTTTCCTGCCACTTTTCTTTTCCAAAGGCTTTTGGAATGTTCTAAGGAGAGAGATAAAGAAGGTTTTAAAAAAAAGAATAAACTTTCTTTTAGCTTCAGTGTTGTCTAGCCGTATCTCGATGGTCACTGTTAGTATCTAACAATAGATATTTTGTGGTATGGCCTTATAAAGGGATACTTCACAGTGGTTATAGATACTAGATCTATATATATTGATGCAGGACAGGTTAATTAAAAACACATTTAAAAGAATATGTATCACAGAACTCTGTCCTGTAGGAAAAAAGCAACAAACCTGAGTCAGAGCGTGTGTGTGTGCGTGTGAGTGTGTGAGTGTGTGAGTGTGTGTGTGTGTGTGTGTGTGTGTCGAGTCCACGCACGTAAGCGAACATGCATAAAAACCACCTAGGAGGATTAACTAAACTGTAGCGATGTTGTTCTGGGATTTTTCAGGTTGGGGGCAAGAGTTGATCATGGGGGATATTTTACTTATTGTTGAATACATTCCTGTGTTATTTGCATGCTTTATAATAAGAATATGCTCTTCTATAATGAGAAAAAGATAATTTAAAAATATTTTCTGTAGCTTTGGACTGTCACTATTTTTGGCAATGCCTAGGATCTGGAAACAGTCACTCACTCTTTGCCATACTCCTGCCTGATCTCAGACCTATCTATTCTTATATTTTCCAACGTTTCAAAGGATAAGAATAAAAGAATTTATCATAAGAGACATTAAATTAATATTACCGAGTGTTTTCTTAGTCCATGAAAAGGTGTTTGTTTTTCAGGAATATATGGAAATAGGGCACTTCCACAGCTCCATTTTACAGAGAGGGATGCAGGCTCTTCCGAGGCTGATCCTTGGCCAGTGTTAGACACACTTCAGATCTCTGCCCTGCTAACAGTGACACAGCCTTCCTAGCAAACTCATCTGGGCCTCAGCAGCGCTGTTGGCCCCATGTTGTTGCTTTCCGGAGCAGGAGTGGAAAGCCATCCCGGGCTAAGCCAATGGGGTGACTCCCCCAGGAAACTGGGTTTGGGGCTGACAGTCACAATCCAGTGTCTGGACCTACAATGTGTAAACCCAGGGGCTGTGAGGCAGTGGTCTCCTGCCCACCTCATGGGCAGGAGCTGCTGAGCCAGGCGCAGAGGGAGGCAGTGAGGAAAAGCCAAGAGTGAACCTGCTCTTTCTTGTTGGCTTCTGATGAGTCTCCTTCTTGAGGCTCAGCTGCCATCCCACTTGTGGATCCCATGAGACACCCCTGCATCTCAATCTTGTTTGAGCTTGGCTTCATTTGTTTGGAATCAAGGAGCCCCTAGACCCTAAGCCAGGAAGTGACAGAACCAGAAATCAGACCCAAATCCCCATTGCATAAGTCACTCATTCTCTGCTAGGCCCTGTCCCCTCTGTGCTGTTCCCTCCCCCACCAATGGAGTGACATCCATTCACAAATGCTGCCACCAAGCCTCAAGACACTCAGCTTCTCCTGGGGGTGGCACAGAAGCAGGAGAGGACTGTGCCCCTATCATAGCACAGCTGCGGAAAGCTCTGACGACAGATGTGCCGCTTGAGTTGGATTTATTTGTCTGTAAACATGTCACAAGTTTTGGTGTGGGAAGTACACCTTCACTCATATAAACAGCAACACTAGGCTGTGTCACCTCTCCATATCCTGAGGGATTCCTGAGAGGCGCCTGTTGTCATTTATTAATAATTATCCACAAACACCCTCATCCCCTTATGCTAGGTTCACGGGTCTGCCTGCTGGAGCAACACAGGTGTGTGGAAGTGAAAGAAAGGAAAGTCTATCTTTAAAAAAATTTTTTAAGCTTTATTTATTTTAGAGACAGAGCACAAGTGGGGGAGGGGCAGAGAGAGCCAGAGACAGAATCTGAAGCAGGCTCCAGGCTCTGAGCCGTCAGCACAGAGCCTGACAAGGGGCTCAAACCCAGGAACCATGAGATCATGACCTGAGCTGAAGTCGGACACTCAACCGACTGAGCCGCCCAGGCACCCCTCTCTGACTTTTTAATGCTGTCTTCAGCTTGGGAGGAGACCCTGAGGAGTTGGAGAGGACCCAAAAGAAAAGGTTCATTCACATGGAGTGAACAAAGCAAAGACAGTAAGGGGCACTAGGCAACATCCCACATTCACCGACTCCTGGCTTTGAACTCAATGCACTGACCTTGAAGGCAGTGGGAATCATGCCTTTCAAGCAAGCTGGGAGGGCATTTGGGTGCTGGTACCCATGGTGGGGCTCAAGGCTGGCCGTGGAGCTCCGGGCCAGTGGTTTCTCAGAACTATAATTTCCCAAATTGGTAAAATTTTAAAAAGAAGTGGGAGGGTGGGAGACATACACAGGATAGTCAGCTTTTAATTTTACCAAATGACAGATTAATCAAAACCAAACACAAAAATCCTAGCATCTTCTGTCATACATTTTTCATAATAGGACTTTTTGACCCCAAATGAGTGCTGAAAGCATAATCTCCGTATAATGAACAGTCTTTCCCCCCAAATGAGTTAGTAATCTTACACCATCACATACATATGATTATAATTATATATATGTATATAATTATCCTTGTTTTTCTCATATCACTCTAGACTTGTGAAAATTTCATCACAGATGAGTCACTACTCCCGCCTTCCCTCTGCTAGGTGCCTACCCCTGCAGGACTTGGGTTGAAAGGTATATTATTTCGTGAGCTCCTGGCAAGCGAGAAGACAGAAGACCCCCCCCCCCCAAAGGAAGTCTGCAATCTCTGTGGGGAGGTGAGGGTGTGGTGGTGAGGGGTGTTTCATCACTCACTGTGATGAAAATTCAGGGTGGTTTGAGAGGGAGGCACCCCATCTCAGGCGCTTGCCTGAAACAGTCTGGAACAGCCCACGTGTTCCTCTTTCTGCGCCACCTACTCCACTGTTTTCTCTTATCCACCTCCCCCTTCTTCCTGCTCCTACCAGCACAATGATTCATAGAGCGGTACTTATACTAAATGCGTTAAGTCATTAAAAAATTCTCCACCATCTTGGTCCTCGCTTTTAAAATTCAGATATTAAAGAATGTACAGCTTGCTTGGAGACAAGGATAAGCCAGAATTATCTTCTGTGGTTGCAAAGCCTGCAACTTCTATTCATCATCTTTATGCGTCTGTTATGTCAGTGGAGTGTAGCCATAATCCCAGAACGGTTACTGCATACACAAAATAATTTAGTTTCGGAAGGGATTACCTCAACCCACAGCTCTGTTCTTATTAGCAGATGTGGGAAGCTAAAAATGCTAATGATGAGAAAATTGGAATAGACTGGGACTCTCTCAGGTATTTGCAGGTGTTGTAATGTGAACAATGTAATCAGTTAAATGTAAAGAAACCGGAAAATAACTTCTGTCCGCAATTTTTGAGTCTTGGTGGGTAAAACTGGGGAAAGCTGCTGGAAGTTGGAGCAGGAAAGTCTGTAGCTTTGGTGGCTACAGAAAGCAACAGAGTGCACCTGGGTTTGGTGGGCCCACGGTGGCTTGGAGTCTATTGCAAATCAGAAAAAGCCCTCCCACCCCAGCACCTTGGAGGGCTGGATTTAACACAACTCCCAGTTGAAATCAGAGGAGGAAAGCATCTCCTTTCTTTCTCTCTCTCCCCTCCAAGACCCACATTTTTAGGTCAGAATTAACATCAAATTTTCACTTTGTTTAAAAGTAGAAATAGTTCAAGCCTTTTTGCTAGCAACCTTGAATTAAGAGATGGTAATTGGCGGTCTTCCCACTCCCACTCAAGCCTAGTTCATCTTATTTAAAACCCTAATTTGCTTCTTTGGAGGCCAAGAGGCATGAAATGCAGTCACTCGATGCTGTTTCCCATCAATATCCTAAGGCAGCAACCGAGAGGCAGACGACCACAGTCTCGCTTGGGGCTGGGCTGGGAATGGGAGACATAAAGGAGCCGGGTAGCTGCGCGGTAGAGGCGGAGCTGTTTGAGATGAGATTTAGGTTAGGGGCATGACAGCAATTCATAAGGAATGCCAGGACATTCCTGTAAATGGGACAGGATGGAAAAAATTGTATTTACCAGAAATCTTTACAGGGAGAGAGTTGGAAGGACTCATTCGATGAGCTGCTTCATGTTGAAACTATGGAGCTTGTTCAAGTAAGTCATACATGGCTTTTGTTTACCTGAGAAGAGCATGCAAGTTGGGGTCAGAGCTGAACTGCTTAGACCAATAGAGAAGAGGCAGAATGCTACCACCAGAAAGCCTCCCTATTAACCTTTCTGCCACATAAAGCTGCTAACTCAGCTTCTTCTGTAAATATATACCTAATAAACCTTCTACTGCTTTGAGGAGATTTCAAACTGCTGAGGACATTGCAGGTCTAAGAGGACTTGGCTGGGCATTGTGTTGGTGGGGTGAAAGCAGAGCCCGTTGAGTCCTTAGAACGGCTGCTAGTTCATGGCCAGGGTCTGTGGGGAGGGGATCTGATCAAAATGAGCCATAGAACATGCTGTTCCAGGGAACAGACTAGTAGATGAAAGTCACATGCCAGTGGCCAGACCACATGGGCCTGAAAACTGCCCTCTTTACACAGGGGAGAAATATTCCAAGTTCTTTAATGTGTGAATGGGCACCCCAGCAGCTTCTCCAAGATTATGTTTGTATTAGTCAGGGTTCTCCAGAGAAATAGAACCAACAGATTAGATAGATATAGATATATATACAGATAGAGACAGAGATGAGATTTATTATAGGAATTTTCTCATGCAATTATGGACTCTAAGAAGTCTCATGATCTACTGTCTTCAAGCTGGAGAACCAAGAAAGCCAGGGGTATAATTCAGTATGAGTCCAAACGCTTGAGAACAAGGAGCATCAGTGTCCAAGGGCAGGAGGAGATGGATGTCTTAGTTCAAACAGAGACAGCAACTTTGTCTTTATCTGTTTTTTGTTCTATTAAAGCCCTCAATGAATTAGATGATGCCCACTTATGTTGGTGAGGGCTATCTTCTTTACTCTGTCTACCGATTTAAAAGCTAATCTCCAGAAATACCCTTACAGATACACCAGCTCTCTGGGCCTCCCTTTGCTCAGACAGACTGCCACATCAAATTAACCATCACAATGATGATATGAGCTTAAAACTCTGTTATTTCCCCAGTGTGCCTGTCTGGATTCATGAGTTGCTGCCAGGTGAATGGTAGGGCCAGGGAAGGGTAGTCTTCATTCTGGGGGGGAGAGGGGGTTGCTTTCCTCAGATGATAAGACCTAAGAAGTAAGGGCTATGACCCAGTCTGCTTGTCCAACACAAACTCTGTGCATCAGGGCCTAGCCAGGTGCTGGGAATATGATGATGGAGAGATGGACGTTCTCCCTGACTGAATTCATGGTTGGGCACCAGAGTGGACAGAGTTAATGACAACAGAGTCCAGTATGCACAATTGGGGGGTGGGGTAGGGAAATTCTCTGCCAACAGTGGGGGGCTATGCCACCCTCTCCCTCAGTCACCAGCAATCAGGGGTGTGGTTTAAAAATTCTTGAACAGTTTGATAGAATAAATGTTCAAAGGAATTAATTTGAATTAAAAGTAGTTATTATGGCAGCGTGTGGCATGACTCCATTGGCAGGAACACATGGGAGGGAAGGGAGAAGGGAATTTTTTGGAGAAAGAGGAAAGAGCCAGAGTGTGGTAGCTCTTAAATGCCTGGCTAGAAGATCTAGTCTTTACCCTACACATGAACCATTACTGGTTAACCTTTGAGGACAAAAGCCATGTGTACTCTGTATCCCTTTTTACCCAGCATGATGTGGGCAAGGCTTCAATTTGTCCTCTGACATCTACTTTCTCCCATTCCACAGGTGTTAGACCTGCAGAGACTACTTTTCCCAGCTTCCCTGACAGCCAGGTGTGGCTATGAGGCTGAGTTCTCACCAACTATAAGATAAAGTGAAGTGTGTAACTTCCAGACCACATCCTTGAAAGGGAAGCTTTTCTTCCTTTCTACAGCCAGAGCACAGACAGCGTGGGACTGAGTCAGTTTGTTTTCTGCACATACCAAGGAACAGTAGAGCAACAAGGAGAAAGGAATCTGTGTCCCTGAGTGGCTTCAAGGAACACAGTTAACCATCCAGGCCTCGACCACCCGCTGCTGCAGACAGGTACGTGGGAGAGAAATGAACTTCTGTCTTAATTAGGCCATAGTATTTGGGGTCTGTTACAGCAGATTAATTGTACCTGACCTATTACATTAGGACTCAATATGGTTGTCCAAGTGTACTATTAAATTATTTTTTCAGAAACTCATAAAGGAAAAAAATTCATAAATGGCTGCAGAAATCAAGATCAAGCAAATGAAGAAAGCAAAGCTTATTATCAGAGATTACTAAAGCAGCGAAGTCAGCCGCTGTCACATACGTTTTAGTAGAGACTCAAAGGCAGGCAGAGGAGTGGGAAAGCTTTAGAGTGGAGGAAAGGGAAGGCTTCTGGTGCACCTGCTTGGAGGCCGGTGGCATGGGGAAGCTGGAGGCTGGCTAACTAGGAGTGGGGCATCCTGTATGATTGGTTAAAGGTGCATATTTGACTTTCTCTAGTCCTAAGTTGAAAGCAGGGACAAGGATTAGGGAATCTGGAAGTTATTAACCAAGCTCTGGCCATCTGTGGCTGACTGTTAAAGAAGTTATCGATTGGCTTTCTGGATTGTCACAAGAGATGGCAACCTGGCTTCTCACAAGCCTCATGTACAGCAGACTGGCTTCCAGGCTGTTTACTATACATAAGGGAATTGGTTTCCTAGGCAGGTTGCTGAAAGTTGTGAGTAGGGTTCTCTTTTTAGGTATGGTCTGGCCACTGTCCGTTTGCATATTCAGTCTCTCATGGCTAATGAGCATAGCCTTAACACAGAGGGGAAATGGCGGTGGGGGTGGGGGGTAGCACCTTAAAATAATCTCATTGGCACAGAAAAGTGTAACTAAAGAGAAAATTTCCTATGTCCCTGATGGATCAAGAGTGCACTACTGGGCTGTGCTGAGAACTGGCCAAATCACAGCAATTAAAAGAGAGGCCTCAGAGTTGAGGAACAGGGGCTCTGTGACCCAGGCTGACCAGTGACAGGATTTCTGTGGTGCTCACAGCCAAATGGCATTAGGACTTGAGTTACTCCCGACACTTGCTTGAAAAGAACTGGTGGTTGGCTTCGATGCTGTCATATCCCCTGGGGCTCAAGCTAAGGGATGAGGCTCCCGGCCACCCTCCTCGCCCATCCTCGACCCCCAGAAGCCCAATGAGTCCCAGAGCACACTTTGTGGATTAGACAGACTGGTGGTCACAGAAGAAATGTGCTTTTCTTAGCACAAAGCCAGTCGTGAGCAGGACCAGACGCATGAGGAGGCCCCTGATTGCCTGCAGATGTCTGAACGACACCCAACTGGCAGGCCTGTGCTCTCTTTCAGATCTGGTTTCCATTCCTGTGGCGTGTGAGACGAGGGGACCCTTCTTCAGGGATTCATGGGCAGTGTGCCGAGAGCTCGATGTGAGCAGTTTTCCTGATTGGGGTACACCTCTCCTTCTGGTAATGGGGCTGCAGACATTTGAACTCCTGCACTTCAGTTTCCAAGAACATCGAGTGTTGATCTTTGCAGGAGACAAGCACTGCTTTATGCTTTGTTCTCTCTGTGGTTACTCACCCCCAGCACTGCGGGCCTTCTTTTCCCCAGGCTTCCCGGGGGCCCCAAGAACTTCAGGCGATCTCAGAAGAGTCTGGGCAAGGAGTGCAGCTGGCTGTCCTGAGGCAGGCTCTCGAGTTTCCAAAAGGGAATTGCACATTTCCTAAAGGGAACTCTTGATTCTCTCTAAAATCCTGCCTACTTCCCTCAGTCTCTCTTATTCCTATAACCATCTACTCAGAGAATCAAGCCCCAAACCTAAAAGCCATCCTTGAGTCTTTCCCTTCCCTCACCTCCACGGTCAGGTAGTCCTATCATGGTTCCTTTCAAAGTGTATCAGGAAGAGATTTACTTGATCTAGTCCCTCCTACCCACACATTTGCTCTCCTATAATCCATTCTCTTCAACAGTACCAAGAATAATTCTCTCATTGTCTCAAAGTGTGTGCTGTGAGAAAGGCTCTGCACGGACTGCCCTCCCCAAACCCACCCCTCCCACCAATTCAGCCTCTGCCTCCCTCCCTCTTCTTCCTTCACACTGGTTTTCTCTCCCCTTTTCAGGATCTTTCTTAGCCTGAAATATTCCTACCTTTCTCATATCTAGCGTCTACACATTTTTTCAGGTCATCTTAAATTTCCTCTTCTCAGAAGTCTCCAATCACTCTAACTGAGTCCCTGCTGCCTTTCTCTCTCCCCCTTTATTTTTTAACAGCAGATTTTATGGTTGTTTATTGTCCACTGTCTATCCCCTGCTTGCCTGTAAGATCTTGTTTGATACCTGTTTCTAGTGCCTAGCACAAATTGGTACTCTCTAAATCTTGAGTAAATGGATAGATGGATAGATGGATAGATTGGTAGATGGGTAGTCTTTTTTGGGCTTCATAAAGGTTACTTGAGTCTAATTCCCAGAGCTGAGCCAAAGTGAGTCTTGCCTTATTCTGTAAACTCTGCCACATGTCAATTCGATTCGATTCAATTCAATTCAATAAATATTTATGAAATGCCTACAATGTGCTAGTCCCTGGAGATACACAATCATGAACAAGACAGATATAGACCTTATGGGAAAGAGGGGTGGGAAAAAATTAAATATGCAATTGTAGTCTAGAATAGTGCCATCTATAATTATGATGTGAGAAGTGGAGGGTGCTGCCAGAGAACACAAAAGAAGCATCTGAATGTAGTCTGGGGAGTTCAGGGGAAGGACAGACAGACCTCCTGAGCACTGTAATGCTACCTTTCCTAATCTTCTTGAGAGTTTGAGAAAGTGGAATAGTGAAATCTGATTCTGACAAGACTTAAGTTTTGAGTGCCTGCCACTAATCAAGCATTGTTCTAGGCACTGTACACACAAAGTCTCTTCTCCCTACAACGATCTTTCCAGGTAGGTATAATTATTGCCATGTTACAAATGTGGAAACTGTAAAAGCAAGCACTATGCCCAAAGCTACTGTTTCAGAACAGATCCCCTAAGAAATCAACCGAGGTAGACATCTATATACAGGGGTGCCCCTGGAAACACCACCTGCAAGGACTTGAAGGCAGTGGGGTTAGGCCGAGGGAGAAGCTGAACAGCGAAGCAGGTACAACAATGGCTTTGATTGATACCACAAATGCTCTGGAGCTGGGAGGGCCCCTCAGAGTTCTGAAATGAGATATTAGGTGGGCTTTAAACCCCTAAGTTGACCAGTAATTGGACCCAGGCCGTCCCTGGGATGAGGGTATAACCTGGGATGTGGTAGCCTCCTTCAGCAGGGGGCAATTCCTGGAGGTGGGGGGTAGATTGTTAACTGCTAGCAGCTGGGAAAAATGAGTGCCTTGGTCCTAACCCTATCACCCCTGCAGCCACCCAGATCCTCCACAGTAGCTGGGCTACTGTGTCGATGTGTCCCAGGGCTCAGTCCTAGAACCTCTTCTCTTCCCTGTCTACCATCAGTCGTCAGTGCTATCAGTGATTCCCACAATTTTAAATACCATTTACATGGTCCCACATTTATATCCTCAGTTTAGGTCTCTCTTGTGTGCTTCAGACTCCTATGCCACAGTTTATTCATCATCTTCGCCGAACAATTCCAAAAGTGAACTCCTGATTCTGCCCTTCCCTGCCATCAGTTCCTCCTACATCCTTCCTGTCTCAGTTGATGGCACCTCCACTCTTCCAGTTGCTCAAGCCAAAAACCTTGGGCTCCCTCTTGACTATTCTTCTTCTCTGAGACTTCATTCAATCCATCAGGAAATCCTTCAAAATATACCCCACAGCACCTCCCCATTTTGCTCACGGTAAGTACTTGCAATGGCCTGATCACCCCTCATCGCCTTTAGCCACTTATTTCCTACCACTCCCACCCACCCCATTCCATCCAGACGTGCTGGCCTCCCTGTTGTTACTTGAACCAACTTCAGGACCTTCCTGTGGAACCCTACTCCCCACACATTTTGACAGCTCTCTCCTTCACCCCCTTCAAGTCTTTGCCCAACGGTCATCTGCTCAGTGAAGCTTCCCTGAACACACTAAATTGCACTCTCCATTCACGGTCCCTACTTGATTTTATCCTCAGCACCCATCACCTTCTAACCTACTATGTCATTTAATTAATTTTTTATTTATTACCAGTCTCCCCCCAGCTAAATGTAAACTTCCCCAAAGCAAGGACTTTTCTGCTTTGTTCACCATTGTCTCCTTGGGGTCTAGAACAGTGCCCAACACTTAGTGGACATTCAGAAAGCGTTGTTGACTGGACAGTGATGCACTGTTCATCAACACTGGCATTCAGAAGTGGGTCGATCTTGTTCCAAAAGCCTGTTCTTGCCACCACACCACACCTTTCTTGCATAATCAAACCCCTTTAAGACATATGTAACGCCACCGAGTGACCAAAAACAATTCTTGGTCCTGCACGAGGTCACACAGACTACTCGGTCAGGGTCTATATATCAGAAGGGGTTTCAGTCAGGCTTTGTTTACTGGGTGAAAAGAATTTCTCAGGATGCTTCATAGGCGAAAATCTGGCCCCCAGCCCCTTGTGACAGGGAAGTGATGGTGTCAGGGCTTCTGGAGTCCTCTCTGAGTGAAACAGGTGCAAGATTCTGACTTGCTAAGTGATTCACAAGGCTTTCCGTGGTTGCTTAGGTTAAGGTGGGGAAACCCTGAGCTGCACCCTTGTACAACAGTCCTCAAACCTTCTCATAAATCAGGCCCAGGCCTGCATGTCCGTTCAGGCTCTGACCAACTTATCTATATATTCTGATGCTATTCAGAATTTGTTGTTAAAAGAAAGCTGGGGACAAGAAAATTTGCGACATTTCTTTTAATGACAGCAACATGTAAGTGAGTCTCTCTTCTTCTTTTTTTTCCTTTGTGTGAGAGAGAGGTCTTCATTTTACTCCAGCCTGCATCCCTCCCTGGTGGCTTACACCTGGTCAGAGTCACTTATCTGTGGTATCTCCCTGGAATTGAAGGTATCTGAGTTCCCCTTCTACTGACAAAAATATAATGATTCTAAGAAATAGAATTCTCCCCATAAATAATGATATCCAATGGGTGGTGGTGGGAGAGGGAAGCAACAGCTTTTATATTTGAGAATGAAGAAACAGAGTTTGTATGATCTATATAAACTCATTCTGTTAGACTTTAAGCTGTATTAATTTTGTTGCATTCATTTCTTAAAGGTCATACATTATTCTTACAAGATCTCTAAACTTAAAAGAATACTTTTTCCATGATGTAAAGGAGATGGGAGGAACTTCCTGCAATAAGGAGAATCTGAGCTGCTGTAGATATGACCCTTCCCACAATATATATAATTCCCTTCTTGAGTGCCGGAAACAAAGAAAAACCAGTGCCATGCATGTGAGCTGGTGTGGAGGGAGCCCAAGGGCGTTTTGGACAAAGACATAGATTTAGGGGTAGGAGACAAGGCTGGGGGTCTGTGCAAAGCAGGGAACCTAAAGGTAGCATTCTGTTCCATCTTAAAGAGCTTCAAAGAGGAGCCCTTCTGTTCAAATGATTAAGGCAATGCAAGAAGAAATAGAAGCCATTAAAAAAAAAAAAAAAGAACAGTGTGTTTGAAACAGGCATGTTTGAAAAAGAACAGAGCTTTGCTTGCCTTAAACAACCTCCTCTACTACATGAATACTCACACTTCTCTGAGCCAGTACAAGAAGAGATGAGTCTATTTTTATAGCCAATAAAGTGCATATTGATCATTCCGATCTTGAGATTTCAGATCTCAACATTTACTGACCGCCTATTTCATGGTAGGCACTGATAGACCCTGCCCGCTAGGTCTCTCATGACCACCTGGCCTTGGGAACCAAATGGCCATGCTGGCCCCTCTGTATAGTCCCTAATACTGGCCAGATGCTCAAAGTGGTGCTACCTGTACTGGGCCACGAGAATTTCCCAGAACATGAGAAAGACTGTACCTTATACTTCCAGCCCAAGGTGCCCATGGCAAAGTCCAGATGGAAACATCACGGTCTTATTTAGTGGGAGAATTTTTTTAAAAAATGAAATTCTTAGTATCAAAAACTATTTTACTGGTGACAGGGGAAGAGATTTGAGGAAGGTATTCTTAGTATAACAGTTCTCAATGAGTATACATTGAATTAAATTATAACTCAGTGTTTGTGCTGCCCTATCTCTGCTGTGTTATACCAGGATATTCTGACATTTGGGATAAAAAGAGGCTTGGCAGGAACCAAGGCATTTATAATGGGAAAAACAGAACATTTTCTTTTCATGAAGGATAAAACTTCATCACATGTTCTCCAGATCAGATTTTCTGACATGTGCCCTTTAATCCAGTTCTTTTTTAGGGACAGGGAGGAGGTTAAGGATGAGGGTGGATAGACCTCTTTGTCCTATTCTTAGCAAAATGATAGTCCCCTTGGAATGAACAGCTTTTGTACTTCAAAAACATTTAAGACCATTGTCCCTCACAAGGTATAGCCAACACATTAAACAATATGATCTTGGAAGTGTCACCTCTCCAAGGCTTTCTGCTTTGTGGGTGGAGACCTGATATTCTTGACAGTCTGTGGATTCCTCTGTCCTCCTGGAGAAAAGTAAGGGAAAGGGGGTGGTTTCTATAGCTGGGAAAGCCCAGAGTCTTCAGGGAAAGCATTGCACAGGTATCTTGGAATCCAGGATAAAGCTGTTTTATCCATGTCAACTGCCTTTGTGACCAATGCCAACTGTTCTAGTCTATAGGATCTGTGTGGGGAAGGTAAGGGGGCTGGACAGCAGGGTCAGAGTGTTGAAGTCTATTCCTTCGGTTGGCTAAGGTTTTCTTTTTCAAGCAGGGGAAAAAGCAATCTTAATTTTGAGAACCATTAATGGTATGATCATTCTTATTTTTGGTGTGTACAAGTTACATACATATACATATATACATATATTATTATGTATTAGTTTCTGAAATCAATGTTATTTTTCTGATGTTAAGACAACTGGACTTCAATCACTCATTCTACCATTTCACAGGTGGAAAACAGATCATCACTCTCTTTTATGAAGCAGATGAACACTAACCTCCATTCCCCAACCCATGACTTTGCCCCTAGTTTGTTCTCTCACTCAGCTCAACTTTGTCTTGTCACTGTTTGGAATGGTGCTTAGGCTTTGTGAGATGCATTCCTCTCTCCAACTCATAAAGCATTAAAATAGAAGTTTCCTTTGCTCCTTGGGCCATTCTCAAAGGGAAGCTTTTTAAATAGTCCTTCTACAGAAGTCACCAAAAAAAACAGAAAACAGGAAATTAAATGAATTACCAAGAAAGTCTGCATATGATTCTAACTTTGCTTTTCCAACTAACGAAGATAATATACCCTGAATATAACACAACACTACAGAACAATAAAATAACTTCCATGGGTCACGTTTTTGCCTGTAATTTAGTATCAGGATTTATAATGCAAATATTATTTTTTTCTCTCAACACTTGAGGGAAGAAAGTGACATTTTCTTTTCTCTTAAAGAAACTAGGAATTTGTATTTTGTTTCTATCACTGGAATGAGCTTTTAAAAACTATCTTGTGACCCTGTTGAATAGATTCTAAGTGTCTGTGATTTTCAGAATAAAATGTACATAATAGCAAGAGCAAATAGAAATCTGTTTTAACCAAACCACAGTTATCCAAATGCTGCTGTTTGATCCAAACACACCGTGTTTTTCAAAGCTACAGGCACGTGCACACACACTAACAACAAAATCCCCAATCCCACATAGATCTCAATTGGAAGCGTTTTGATTTATGGTAAAAGTAAGCCCCCAACCCCGTCACCCCAAACAGGGAATGATTCAAACCAGCATCTCAGGGAAAGGTGACTGATCAACTCTGAGACTTCTACTAACAAGTGTACTTCAGGGGATACCAAGGCCATTGCAGACTCCATCATGGGATCGGGGCCCTTTAGACACTAGTATCTCTGTCCACATTAGGAATCCTTCCATCAGCTGTGGAAGTTCACGGCAGTCTTCCCCATGCCTTTTTGAGCAGGCCCATTTATTACTTTCTGTTTATAGGCTGAGAGAAGCCCAGCACCAGCCTGTCATCAGCAGGCACATCCCTGCCTCCCGATCACCGGCTGTGCAGAAAAACAGGGCTAGGGGTGGGCAGAAAGCTAGGTTTTGCTATTACTTAAGACATGCATTAGGGAGGTTCCCTGAATCCACTGTCTTCCATTCCTAGAGCTCTCCTTGTATGGTGTCAAATAAGTGTTGCCCTAGTATGGCCATCCAGAATTAAACATGACCAGCTTCATTAAAGACTTTTCTACAAGAGAAGCTAACTTGGCTTTGACAACTATGGTCACTAGATCCTTGACTAAAACTGTTTGTTGGACTCTACCCAGTCTAGGTTTTTTTCCAATAAGGAGATGGTCTTTTAACTCAGGACTTAATAACTAAAATAACTAAGATGGAGTTTGCCTACCAGTTGGAAAGAGAAATGTTCAGAGTTTTTCTAAACCATTAAAATAGCTCATGGGGTGAAATGCTATGTAGCAATGAAGAATCATATTCTAGGCCCTATATATCATATATAGGCCATTTGTTGGCCTATGAAGATGTTTACGCTATATTACTGAGTATAATACACAACAGAAGTACAAAATGATCCACTGTATAAAAAGTAAATTACTTACATTCTGTAGCTCAGACCTCTTCTTAGCACCTTCCAGTTTCTAAGCTCTTTGGCTTCCCTGATTCTTCTTTCTCCCAGCCTGGGGACCCTTCATTTAATCTGGGGAGAAAGTTCAGGAAAGACAACTTATTATCACTGAGCATTAGTCTTACGGATATTTCATTCTTGGTGTATAAGCACCATTCTCGAATTCTTTAAAAAATAAAATCCTATTTCCCTTACATATAGAGGGCTAATTCAAACCAAGGTTTTCTTAGCTCATTAATGAAGGAATTGGCAGCAAGACAAAAAGCTTGAAATTTTGAGAAACAGATTATATAGTGAGAAATGGAATACTGAAATAAGATTATTAAAAAGATACTAAAAAAGCTAATGCCCTACACATAAGAGTTAGGTTTATCTTCTTTATTTTCCAGCCTCCTCCCCAGCCCTTAAATATATCATCACACCTTATCATTTTTCTACAAGTGAATCTTTAACTTACCAGGGTTGTACAATGTCTGGTCCACAACCAAAGGGACATTCCCTGAGTGAGTCAGATAACCCTTCACAGACTTTCTAGAACGGTCACACAGTCATCATTTTTGTCCTATTTCCAAATTTTAGTTTTTGATGCATAATGACATAAACTGGGTCCTGGGGGTTTAGACTTTAGAAATGTCAAAACTAAGATTTGATTCTTCTTCTCAGCTTTTCTGCCATAATAGCTCTTTCTTCCTAGATGTAGGAAAGAATACTCTTAAACTGTGCTGAGGAGAGCTAAGAACCAAACCCAAAGTCTCTGGAACTGGGGCTATTAATGGGTTGACAGGCACAGTGAACACTTAAAACAGGAGGATTCAGTGACTATTTTCTGAATGCTGAATGTAGACATTTCCAGCTCTTTTTTTCTCTCAGTCCCAGAATGATGACACTCAGTCCTTTGCCCTCTTAGAAGGATATAGGAAAGACAACTCTGGTTTATTTGGCTAGTGCAAAGGTGGGTCTTTCCCAACAAATGGCTTATTCACCCTACAGTAAAGCTTAGGACTATCAAGCCCAACCTACATATTCACAGCTTTCAAACAGCCTTTTATCCCCCAGCCCTTAATCATGGGTAGTTAAAGAATACCAGACATCTGAGGAAAGTCTCCACTTCGGAAGAAAGAGATGCAAACAAAGAAAAAGCAACTTGGAGGAAAGACAAAGAACACTTTTAGAAAAAGAAACCAATTATAGGCAATATATCAGAGAGCTAAGAAAAGATGCTATATACATGAAAAAAGAATGGAACATTATGTGCTTCTTCTTCTCTCTTACACAAAAAAATATGCAGTGAACAAAAGACCTCCTGGAATTAAGATTGTGATAGCAAAGTGAAGAAGGAATGGAGATAGAGTTGAACTCTTGCCCTTAGAAAGTAAAGCAAGAAAACAAAGAAAATAGAAAATTAAGAGGATTTGTCTAAGAGACAAACAAGAATTCAACTAGCAGGTCCAAAAGCCAAATAGCAAAAATTCCAGAAAGCGAAAACAGAGAAAACGGAGGGAGGAAATTGCCAATGAAATAATTCAAGAAAATTTCCAAGGCCGAAATACAAGATTTTCCAGATTGGAAGGGCCTGCCATGTGCTAGCACTAGAAGCCAGAAGGTAATAAGCAACACCTTTAGAATTCTAAACCTGGAATTTTCAACCTATCTACACTCTCATCAAATGTGGGCATAGACTAAAGGAATTTTTAAAGGTCTCAAAAAACTTACCGTCCATGCATCTTTTTTCCAGAATCTACTGGAGGATGTGCTATATCAAAAAGAAGAGATTAAACTCAGCAAGGGGAAGACTAAAGGAAAATAAAAAGATAAAGGAGACTGGAGAGCCAAGAGAATCTCCAGCCAAGAGACTGGAGAAAAACAGGGAATCTCCACAATGATGGGAAAGGGAGATCCCAAGATGACAAGATGACAACGTGTTACCAGCTGAGTACCACCAACCCAGACTGCCGCAGTGTGTCTCAGGGGCCAAGCAGGCTGCTGAGACTATTATCTATGCCACCCTGTCACATCCTCAAAACAAGAGACTACAGCAAGCAGGAAGATAGGAGACTGGGAAGCAGGGAATATAATCATGAGAAAAGCAAAAGGAACTCCCAAGATGGTAACAGAGGGAAGTTCGAGATGACAGCTGAATGGTGGCCTAAAGAGAAATATTTGCATTTAAAAATACTATTTTCAGGGGCACCTGGGTGGCTCAGTAGGTTGAGCATCCGACTTTGGCTCAGGTCATGATCTCACAGCTCTTGGGTTCGAGCCCTGCGGTTGGGCTCTGTGCTGACCGCTCAGAGCCTGGAGCCTGCTTCAGATTCTGTGTCTCCCTCTGTCTCTGCCCCTTCCCCACTCATACTCTGTTCTCTCAAACATGAATAAACATTAAAAAAAATCCTATTCTCATAAAGTGAAAAGGACTTTAAAAAATTGGAAGAATGTAAAATAAAAGTCTTAACAGTGTATCTTTGAGTGGCAAGGTAATTGGTAACTACTGTCTTTGCTTTTCTGGGTTTTGCAGGGGGATATAAGGTGTTTATGCAATAAAAAAGACATTTACATCTCTCCAGAAGGACGAAACTCTTACCCATTGGTAGTCACTCCTGACTCCTCCTCCCAGTGCTTGGAAACTATTAATCCAATTTCTGTCTCTATAGATTTTTCTATTCTGGATATTTCCTATTGATGAAATCATACACATATGACCTTTTGTGTCTGACTTCTTTCACTTAGCATTAATATTTTCAAAATACATCCTTTTTCATCCATCCAGCAAGCATTGGCACTTCACTTTTTTAATGAGTAATATTCCATTGCATGGATATACATTTTGTTTATCAATTCATCAGTTGATGGATATTTGGGCTGTTTTTACCTTTGGCTGTGATGAATAATGCTGCTATAAACATTTGTATAGAAGTTTTTATATGGACATATGTTTTTCAGTTCTCTTGAATAAATATCTAGCAAATTTGCTAGGCCATATGGACCTCTGTTTCACTTTTAAAAGAACTGCCAAACTGTTTTCCAAAGTAGCTGTATTATTTCACAATCCCACCAGCAATGTTTGAGGGTTCCATTTTCTCCACATTCTTGCCTACACTTGTTATTGTCTGTCTTTTTAATTATAGCCATCCTAGTGGATAAGTATTTAATTGGCTTCTGAGTTGCAATTTCCTAAAAACTAAAGATGCTGAGCATCTTCTTATGGGCTTATTGGCCATATGTATATAATCTTGGAGAGATGTCTATTGAAATAATTTTCCATTTTTATGATTTTTTAAATGTTTATTTTATTTTTGAGAGAGACAGAGTGTGAGTGGGAGAGGGGCAGAGAGAGAGAGAGGGAGACACAGAATGTGAAGCAGGTTCCAGGCTCAAATGTGAGGCTCGAACTCACGAACTGCGAGATCATGACCTGAGCTGAAGTCAGACGCTCAACCGACTGAGCCACAAGGTGCCCCCATTATCCATTTTTAAATTGGATTATTTGTGCTTTTATTATTTGGCTTTAAGAGTACAGTGTGATTTTGAGGTTAGCCTCTTTGTATGAAGATGTAATAAAATTCTTAGCTATGTGGTTAAGGAAATATGAACTATTCTCACTTAGGCTTTCACTATTCTGTATCATTCACTGATCCTTTTCATTGTCTTTTTGTGTGTGTGTGTACAATGTTAAATGAAATTGGAATGACAGCTTTTTTAAAAATATATGAAATTTGTTGTTAAATTGGTTTCCATACAACACCCAGTACTTATCCCAAAAGGTGCCCTCCTCAATATCCATCATCCACACTCCCCTCCCTCCCACCCCCCATCAACCCTCAGTTTGTTCTCAGTTTTTAAGAGTCTCTTATGCTTTGGCTCTCTCCCACTCTAACCTCTTTTTTTTTTCTTCCCCTCCCCCATGGGTTCCTGTTAAGTTTCTCAGGATCCACATAAGAGTGAAAACATATGCTATCTGTCTTTCTCTGTATGGCTTATTTCACTTAGCATCACACTCTCCAGTTCCATCCACGTTGCTACAAAGGGCCATATTTCATTCTTTCTCATTGCCACATAGTACTCCATTGTGTATATAAACCACAATTTCTTTATCCATTCATCAGTTGATGGACATTTAGGCTCTTTCCATAATTTGGCTATTGTTGAGAGTGCTGCTATAAACATTGGGGTCCAAGTGCCCCTATGCATCAGCACTCCTGTATCCCTTGGGTAAATTCCTAGCAGTGCTACTTCTGGGTCACAGAGTAGGTCTATTTTTAATTTTTTGAGGAACCTCCACACTGTTTTCCAGAGCAGCTGTACCAGTTTGCATTCCCACCAACAGTGCAAGAGGTTTCCCATTTCTCCACATCCTCTCCAGCATCTATAGTCTCCTGATTTGTTCATTTTGGCCACTCTGACTGGCGTGACATGGTATCTGAGTGTGGTTTTGATTTGTATTTCCCTGATAAGGAGCGACGCTGAACATCTTTTCATGTGCCTGTTGGCCATCCGGATGTCTTCTTTAGAGAAGTGTCTATTCATGTTTTCTGCCCATGTCTTCATTGGATTATTTGTTTTTTGGGTGTGGAGTTTGGTGAGCTCTTTATAGATTTTGGATACTAGCCCTTTGTCCGATATGTCATTTGCAAATATCTTTTCCCATTCCGTTGGTTGCCTTTTAGTTTTGTTGATTGTTTCCTTTGCTGTGCAGAAGCTTTTTATCTTCATAAGGTCCCAGTAGTTCATTTTTGCTTTTAATTCCCTTGCCTTTGGGGATGTGTCAAGTAAGAAATTGCTACGGCTGAAGTCAGAGAGGTCTTTTCCTGCTTTCTCCTCTAGGGTTTTGATGGTTTCCTGTCTCACATTCAGGTCCTTTATCCATTTTGAGTTTATTTTTGTGAATGGTGTGAGAAAGTGGTCTAGTTTCAACCTTCTGCATGTTGCTGTCCAGTTCTCCCAGCACCATTTGTTAAAGAGACTGTCTTTTTTCCATTGGATGTTCTTTCCTGCTTTGTCAAAGATGAGTTGGCCATCCGTTTGTGGGTCTAGTTCTGGGGTTTCTATTCTATTCCATTGGTCTATGTGTCTGTTTTTGTGCCAATACCATGTTGTCTTGATGATGACAGCTTTGTAGTAGAGGCTAAAGTCTGGGATTGTGATGGGTCCTGCTTTGGTCTTCTTCTTCAAAATTACTTTGGCTATTCGGGGCCTTTTGTGGTTCCATATGAATTTTAGGATTGCTTGTTCTAGTTTCGAGAAGAATGCTGGTGCAATTTTGATTGGGATTGCATTGAATGTGTAGATAGCTTTGGGTAGTATTGACATTTTGACAATATTTATTCTTCCAACCCATGAGTATGGAATGTTTTTCCATTTCTTTATATCTTCAATTTCCTTCATAAGCTTTCTATAGTTTTCAGCATACAGATCTTTTACATCTTAGGTTAGATTTATTCCTAGGTATTTTATGCTTCTTGGTGCAAATGTGAATGGGATCAGTTTCTTTGTCTTTCTGTTGCTTCATTATTAGTGTATAAGAATGCAACTGATTTCTGTACATTGATTTTGTATCCTGCGACTTTGCTGAATTCATGTATCAGTTCTAGCAGACTTTTGGTGGAGTCTATCAGATTTTCCATGTATAATATCATGTCATCCGCAAAAAGCGAAAGCTTGACTTCATCTTTGCCAATTTTGATGCCTTTGATTTCCTTTTGTTGTCTGATTGCTGATGCTAGGACTTCCAACACTATGTTGAACAACAGCAGTGAGAGTGGACATCCCTGTCGTGTTCCTGATCTCAGGGAAAAAGCTCTCAGTTTTTCCCCATTGAGGATGATGTTAGCTGTGGGCTTTTCATAAATGGCTTTTATGATCTTTAAGTATGTTCCTTCTATCCCGACTTTCTCGAGCGTTTTTATTAAGAAAGGATGCTGAATTTTGTCAAATGCTTTTTCTGCATCGATTGACAGGATCATATGGTTCTTATCTTTTCTTTTATTAATGTGATGTATCACATTGATTGATTTGTGAATGTTGAACCAGCCCTGCATCCCAGGAATAAATCCCACTTGATCATGGTGAATAATTCTTTTTATATGCTGTTGAATTCGATTTGCTAGTATCTTATTGAGAATTTTTGCATCCATATTCATCAGGGATATTGGCCTGTAGTTCTCTTTTTTTACTGGGTCTCTGTCTGATTTAGGAATCAAAGTAATACTGGCTTCATAGAATGAGTCTGGAAGTTTTCCTTCCCTTTATATTTTTTGGAGCAGCTTGAGAAGGATAGGTATTATCTCTGCTTTAAATGTCTGGTAGAATTCCCCAGGGAAGCCATCTGGCCCAGGACTCTTATTTGTTGAGAGATTTTTGATAACTGATTCCATTTCTTCCCTGATTATGGGTCTGTTGAAGCTTTCTATTTCCTCCAGTTCGAGTTTTGGAAGTGTGTGGGTGTTCAGGAATTTGTTCATTTCTTCCAGGTTGTCCAGTTTGTTGGCATATAGTTTTTCATAGTATTCCCTGATAATTGCTTGTGTTTCTGAGGGATTGGTTGTAATACTTCCATTTTAATTCATGATTTTAACTATTTGGGTCATCTCCCTTTTCTTTTTGAGAAGCCTGGCTAGAGGTTTATCAATTTTGTTTATTTTTTCAAAAAACCAACTCTTGGTTTCGTTAATCTGCTCTACAGTTTTTTTAGATTATAGGGGCGCCTGGGTGGCGCAGTCGGTTAAGCGTCCGACTTCAGCCAGGTCACGATCTCGCGGTCCGTGAGTTCGAGCCCCGCGTCAGGCTCTGGGCTGATGGCTCGGAGCCTGGAGCCTGTTTCTGATTCTCTGTCTCCCTCTCTCTCTGCCCCTCCCCCGTTCATGCTCTGTCTCTCTCTGTCCCAAAAATAAATAAAAACGTTGAAAAAAAAATTAAAAAAAAAAAGATTATATATTGTTCGTTTCTGCTCTGATCTTTATTATTTCTCTTCTTCTGCTGGGTTTGGGGTGTCTTTGCTGTTCTGCTTCTAGTTCCTTTAGGTGTGCTGTTAGATTTTGTATTTGGGATTTTTCTGGTTTCTTGAGATAGGCCTGGATTGCAATGTATTTTCCTCTCAGGACTGCCTTTGCTGCATCCCAAAGCGTTTGGATTGTTGTATTTTCATTTTCCTTTGTTTCCATATCTTTTTTAATTCCTTCTCTAATTGCCTGGTTGACCCACTCATTCTTTAGTAGGGTGTTCTTTAACCTCCATGCTTTTGGAGGTTTTCCAGACTTTTTCCTGTGGTTGATTTCAAGCTTCATAGCATTGTGGTCTGAAAGTATGCATGGTATGATCTCAATTCTTGTATACTTATGAAGGGCTGTTTTGTGACCCAGTATGTGATCTATCTTGGAGAATGTTCCATGTGCACTCGAGAAGAAAGTATATTCTGTTGCTTTGGGATGCAGGGTTCTAAATATATCTGTCAAGTCCATCTGATCCAATGTATCATTCAGTGCACTTGTTTCTTTATTGACCGTGTGTCTAGATGATCTATCCATTGCTGTGAGTGGGGTGTTAAAGTCCCCTGCAATTACCACATTCTTATCAATAAGGTTGCTTATATTTGTAATTGTTTTATATATTTGGGGGCTCCTGTATTCAGTGCATAGACATTTATAATTGTTAGCTCTTCCTGATGGATAGACCCTGTGATTATTATATAATGCCCTTCTTCATCTCTTGTTACAGCCTTTAATTTAAAGTCTAGTTTGTCTGATATAAGTATGGCTACTCCAGCTCTCTTTTGACTTCCAGTAGCATGATAAATAGTTCTCCATCCCCTCACTCTCAATCTGAAGGTGTCCTCAGGTCTAAAATGAGTCTCTTGTAGACAGCAAATAGATGGGTCTTGTTTTTTTATCCATTCTGAAACCCTATGTCTTTTGGTTGGCGCATTTACATTCAGTGTTATTATAGAAAGATATGAGTTTGGAGTCATTGTGATGTCTGTAGGTTTCAGGCTTGTAGCGATGTCTCTGGTACTTTGTCTCACAGGATCCCCCTTAGGATCTCTTGTAGGGCTGGTTTAGTGGTGACAAATTCCTTCAGTTTTTGTTTGTTGGGAAGACCTTTATCTCTCCTTCTATTCTAAATGACAGATTTGCTGGATAAAGGATTCTCGGCTGCGTATTTTTTCTGTTCTTCACATTGAAGATTTCCTGCCATTCCTTTCTGGCCTGCCAAGTTTCAGCAGAGAGATCCGTCACGAGTCTTATCAGTCTCCCTTTATATGTTAGAGCACGTTTATCCCTAGCTGCTTTCAGAATTTTCTCTTTATTCTTGTATTTTGCCAGTTTCACTATGATGTCGTGCAGAAGACCGATTCAAGTTACGTCTGAAGGGAGTTCTCTGTGCCTCTTGGATTTCAATGCCTTTTTCCTTCCCCAGATCAGGGAAGTTCTCAGCTATTATTTCTTCAAGTACACCTTCAGCACCTTTCCCTCTCTCTTCCTCCTCTGGGATACCAATTATGCGTATATTATTTCTTTTTAGTGTATCACTTAGTTCTCTAATTTTCCCCTCATACTCCTGGATTTTTTTATCTCTCTTTTTCTCAGCTTCCTCTTTTTCCATAATTTTATCTTCTAGTTCACCTATTCTCTCCTCTGCCTCTTCAATCCAAACTGTGGTTGTCTCCATTTTATTTTGCAGCTCATTAATAACATTTTTTAGCTCCTCCTGGCTGTTCCTTAGTCCCTTGATCTCTGTAGCAATAGATTCTCTGCTGTCCTCTATACTGTTTTCAAGCCCAGCGATTCATTTTATGACTATTATTCTAAATTCACTTTCTGTTATATTGCTTAAATCCTTTTTGATCAGTTCGTTAGCTGTCGTTATTTCCTAGAGATTCTTTTGAGGGGAATTCTTCCGTTTTGTCATTTTGGATAGTCCCTGGAGTGGTGCAGAACTGCAGGGCACTTCCCCTGTGCTGTCTTGAATAACTTGCATTGGTGGGCGGGGCTGCAGTCCAACCTGATGTCTGCCCCCAGCCCACTGCTGGGGCCACAGTCAGACTGGTGTGTACCTTCTCTTCCCCTCTCCTAAGAGCAGATTCACTATGGGGTGGCATGGCCCGTCTGGGCTACTTGCACACTGCCAGGCTTGTGGTGCTGGGCATCTGGCATATTAGCTGGGGTGGGTTGGCAAGGTGCACAGGGGCGGGAGGGGCAGGCTCAGCTCGCTTTTCCTTCGGAGATCCACTTCGGGAGGGGCCGTGTGTCACCAGGAGGGAGTCAGACCCGCTCCCGGAGGGATGGATCCACAGAAGCACAGTGTTGGGTGTTTGCGTGGTGCACGCAAGTTCTCTGGCACGAACCAGTTCCCTTTGGGATTTTGGGTGGGGGATAGGCAAGGGAGATGGCGCTGGCGAGCGCCTTTGTTCCCCACCAAGCTGAGCTCTGTCATCCGGGGCTCAACAACTCTCCCTCCCCTTGTCCTCCAGGCTTCCTGCTCTCCAAGCAGAAGCTGTTAACTTATAACCTTCCAGATGTTAAGTCCCGCTTGTTGTCCGAACACACTCCGTCTGACCCCTCCGCTTTTGTAAGCCAGACTCGGAGGCTCTGCTTTGCCGGCAGGCTGCCCCTCCACCCCGGCTCCCTCCCGCCAGTCCGTGGAGCTCGCTCCGCCTCTCCACCCTTCCTACCCTCTTCCGTGGGCTTTTCGTCTATGCTTGTCTCTGGAGAATCCGTTCTGCTAGTCTTCTGGTGGTTTCCTGGGCTATTTAGGCAGGTGGGGGTGGAATCTAAGTGATCAGCAGGACGTGGTGAGCCCAGCGTCCTCCTACGCCACCATCTTCCTCAAGAAAAAAAAACAGAATGACAGCTTTTTAAAAAGTTTTTTTTTTTAAGTTTATTTATTTGAGAGAGACAGAGACAGTTTGAGTGGGGGAGGGCAGAGAGAGAGGGAGAGAGAGAGAATCCCAAGCAAGCTCTGCTCTGACAGTGCAGAGACTAACGTGGGGCTCAAAGTCATAAAACTGTTAGATCGTGACCTGAACCAAAACTAAGAGTCATACACTTAACTGACTGAGCCATCCAGGCACCCCAAAATGCCAGCTTTTAAAAATATCAGAATCTTTAATAATAATTATGGAGAACTGTCTCTTACCTGTATGAAATTCCTAAAAGTTTTCATTTTTAAAAATTCCAAAATGAAATTAGCTGGGTTTTTTTCTGATTATGAAGTAAGTCTGTGTTTATAGTTTTTAAAAAAAAAATCAAGACTTCCAATATCCATTTCTGCATGTAAGGAGCTTGGAAGTCACCACTGTTCTCACAAGTAAAAAGCTGAACTGACTGAAAAATCAGTAACTCTTCTAGGATCTATAAGGGAGGAAAGGTTACAAGGCAAACTGCTGTCCCCAATATCAGAGAGATAGGCAAATTTAGGGAGCCACATCTTACATGTATAGAATCTCATAAATAGAAACCACTGAGAAAACTGGTGCCAGGCTAGAGAAACTTGAACTATTATTAACATGTAACAGGAAGATCAGTGTGGATAATTCTAAGAATTAAAAACCCCACGGGGACCCAGTCATGGGGGGCCTTCACAATTTTGTGAGATTTACCTCTGGGTGGCTTGACCAGGTTCTGACAGTAAATACTAGAGAAAAAAAAAATCTCCTTGTGCTTCTAGCAGGGGGAGGAGAAAAGGAATTATTTGGAAATATGCCAGAGTACCCTGTTCTTTTCATAAGATCTATCCTCAGGAGAAACTAATTAAGCAGAGCCTAAGCTGCTGGGATATAATCAGAGCTTAGTTGACCTGGGGAAGGGAAATACCCAACTCCAGCTCACTCTAGCCAGGATGTCTCACTTAAGGGGGAAGAAAAAAACCCTTAAGAAATATAGGTGAAGTTCCCAGTCCAGAGGCATAGCCTCACTGAAAGACTGAGCCCTAACACAAGGACTATACAACACCTCCCCTACCCCACACCTCACCACATTGCTTATGCCTATTTAGTGTAGTTGCTCTTACCTAGTACATCATGTCCATTTATCAACAAAAATTCATGAGGCATAGCAAAAAACACAATTTGAAGAGACAAAGCAAATATCACAAGCAGACATGGAGGAGATGTTATAATTACCAGATCAGAAATTTAAAATAACTATGATTAATATGCTAAGGTGTCCAAAGGATAGAGCAGAGAGCATGCAAGAACAGATGGGCAATGTACAAAGAACCGAAAGGAATGTAAGAAATCAAAAACGCTGTGATGGAAATGAAGAAAGTTTCTGATGGGCTGATTAGAATAGTAGATGGGCAAGCCTGAGGACAGAATTTATGAGCTTGGGTATATCTTAATAGTTTTGGAAGACTCCAAAACTGAAAAGTGAAGAGAACAAAAACTGGGTAAAATAGAACAGAATACTCAAGAACACCTAGAAAAAAAGTATAGCATATGCATAATGGGAATACCAGAGAGAGAAGAAAGAGAGAAAGGAACAGAAAAAATATTTGAAAAAAAAAATTGAGAATTTACCCCAAATTAATGCCAGACACCAAACTACAGATTCTGGAAGCTGAGAGAATACCAAGCAGCATAAATACAAACAAACAAACAAAAACCACACCTATGCATATCATTTTCAAACTTCAGAAAATCAAAGATAAAGAAAAAATCATGAAAGAAGTTAGAGGTTAAAAAATACCTTACTTACAGAGGACTTCATGCAAACAAGAAAAGAATGGAGTGAGATATTTAAAATATTGAGAGGAAAAACCCCCACCAATCTAGAATTTTGTACCTTGCAAATTTATCCTTGAAAAGTGAAGAAGAAATAAAGACTTTCTCAAACAAAAATTTAGAGAATCTGTTGCCAGTGAACCTGCTTTAAAAGAAATGTTGTTTTTAGAGTGAAGAAGTGATATGTCAGAAACTCAGATCTACATAAAGAAAGAAAGAGCACCGAAGAAGGAATAAGTGAAGGTAAAACAAAACTTTGATTTTCTTATTCTTAAATGATCTGACAGGGAACAGTTTATTCAAAATAATAGCAACAACATACTCAATTATGTATGCTTATGTATACATCTTATATATGTACATATATGCATGCTTATATATATTTTTATATAGTGAAATAAATGACAGTAATAATACAAGGTATGGGAGGGAGAAATGAGGATGATTTTGTCATTATAAGCTGTTTATAATACCCACAAAACAGTAAAGTGTTATTTAAAAGTGAACTCGGATTAGTTGTAAATGTATATTGCAAACTCTAGAATAGTCACGTAAAAAGTAAAACAAAAACAAAAACAAAAATAACAAGTATAATATGCTAAGAAAGGAGAGAAAATGGAATCATATAAAATGCTCAATTAAAACCAAAAAAGGAGAAAAAAAATGGAAGACAAAAACAGTAACAAAGAACATGGGCAACAAATGGAAAACAGTAACCGATATGGTAGATATCCAACTATATCAGTAATCACTCTGAATGTCAATGGTCTAAATGTGCCAATTAAAAGACAGAAACTGCCAGAGTACATAAAAAAACAAGACCCAACTATATGTTATGTACAAGAAACCCACTTTAAATATTAAGAGAGAGAGAGAGAGAGAGAGAGAGAGAGAGAGAAGGAGACAAACCATAAAGCAGCCTCTTAACTAATGATAATAAATTGAGGGTTGCTGGAGGGGAGTGGCTGGAGGGATGGGTTAAATGGATGATGGGTATTGACGACACTCGTGAAAAGCACTGGGTATTGTATGTAAGTGATTAATCACCAAATTGTACACCTGAAACTAATATTACACTGTATGTGAAGTGGAATTTAAATAAAAACTTGGAAGAAAAAGTAAATATAACAACACATATAAGACACAAAGCAAATGGATAGAGAAGACATAGCATATTAACACTTCAAAGCTTCAAAAGAAGGCAGGAGTAGCTATATTAATTTCAGACAGAGGAGACTTCAAAGCAAGCAAAATTATTAGGGATAAAGAAGGGCATTACATAATGATACAGGAATAAATTCTTTAAGCAAATTTAATAACCTTTAACATGTATGTGTCTAATAACAAAGCTTCAAAGCTGATAGAACTACAAAGACAAACAGATGAATTCATTATCATAACTGAAGACTTCAACACTCCTGTAGCAGAAAGGGACAGACAGAGTGGGCAGAGAATCAGCAAGGACATAGTGAACTCAACAACACCACCAATCAACTGGATATAATTGACATCTATGGACTAGTTCATCTAATAACAGCAGAAAACACATTCTCAAGCTCACATGGAACATCCACCAAAACAGACTACATTATGGGCCATAAAACACATTTTAATAAACTTAAAAGAATAGAAATAATACAATACCTTACACCACAATGGAATTAAACTGGAAATCAATAACAGAAAGATAAACTAGAAATCAGTAACATGAGTAGACAGTAAACAATACACTTCTAAACAACATATGGGCCAAAGAAGAAATTTCAAGAGAAATTTTAAAACATTTTGAACTAAATGAAAATGAAATCAACTTATCAAATTTTGTGGGATGCAGCAGAAGCAGTGCTTAGAGAGAAATTTATAGCACTGGCACCTAGGTGGCTCAGCTGGTGCATGTCCAACTTTGGCTCAGGGCATGATCTTGCGGTTCATGAGTTACAGTCCTATATCAGGTTTGCTGCGTTACTGCGAAGCCTGCTTTGGATCCTCTGTTTCTCTTTCTCTCTCTCTCTTTCTCTCTCCTCCCCCCCCCCCACCACTCATACTCATGCTCTCTCAAAAATAAACCTTTTTTAAAAAAAGAAACAGTAAATCAATAATCAAAGTTTCCACCTTAGGAAGTTAAAAAAGAAGAGCAAATTAAATCCAAAGTAAGCAAAAGAAAATAAAAATTAGAGCAGACACCAATAAAATACAAAACAGGAAATCAATAAAGAAAAATCAACAAAGCCCAAAGTAGTTCTTTGAAAAAATCAGTAAAATTGGTAAGCTCTACCCAGGCTAAGTAAGAAAAGAGAGAGAGGGGACACAAACTACAAATATCAGAAATGAAAGAGGGGACATCACTATAAATCCCACAGATGCTTAAAAGATAAAAAATAATACCATGTACAGCTCTATTCCTTCAGATTTGATAGCCTGGATAAAATGGACCTATTCCTTGAGAGACACAATTTTCCAAAACTCACACATACACAAAAATAAGCAATATGAATAGGTTGGTGTGGGGAATAAGCTTAGGAATTCCCTGAGCTTGCACTGATGGGTTAACAAGGCATAAAGAATTAGAAAGCCATAGGATGAACACACCCAAGTTGGGTAAACAAGATGAGGTAAATAAGATTAGGTAAAGGGGACAAAGGCCCCCAGTATAGGACAAAGGTATAGGACAATAGCAGAAAGTTGCTTTCACAGGAAGGAAGAACCAAATTAGATAAACAGGTAAATAGGGCTATAGACCACAGCTGGGAGCTGGGTGAAGTTGCCCAGAGTGGAGCTAATTAGCAAAAGAAAGATGCCTCCTTGACCCTGAGGTAGCATGCTCTGTCTTTCTTGTTCCCTAAGCCAGTTTAGGTAAACAGAGGTGGGGCCTCATGTCTGCTGTAAACAACCATCTGCCCAGCACCAGGATTTTGTTTTGTATTGACCCAGACCCCTAACACCGCATATCTTCAAAACCCCCTTTCCCCTACGCCCATGAGTTAGTGTTCACAGTTTCATTGTCTCTTTGTGCATGTCCATCATGCTTGTAAGCCTTCTGATCTTAATAAAAACGGAGCAAGGACTCTTATTCGGGGCTTTTATCTCCTCCAGAACATTAGCCTCTCTCACATTTTCAATACTGTGTCCCGCTCTCTTGCTGGACAAGAGAGAACTCCAGGTTGGTGTCTATAAAGAAATGTAGTAAAAATAATGACCTACCAAACTGGAAAGTAGTAGATCCAGAAAGTTCACTAGGGAATTCAACCAAACAGTTAAGGAAGAATTATGCCCATTTCCTACAATCTCAGTCAGAGGACAGAAGCAGAGGGAATACTTCCTAACTCAAGTCAGTGAGGCCAGTACTACCCTAATACCAAAACCAAACAAACACATTACAATAAAAGAGAACCACAGACTAATATCTCTCATAAACATAGATGCAAACGTCCTCAACAAAACAATAGCAAATCAAATTCAACAATGTATAGAAAGAATTATACACCATAACCAATTGGGGTTTATTCCAGGTATACAAGACTGGTTCAATGTTCAAAATTAATTAAATAATCCATCACATCAATAGGCTACAGAAGAAAAATTATTTGATCACAATCAGATGCATAAGAAGCATTTGACAAAATCTGAAATTACAATGTGTCAATGTAGGTTTATTAATTTTAACAAATGTTCTAGTATGGTCAGAGATGGTGATAATGGAAAGGTGAGGCTGTGTGGGGGCAGGGGATATATGGGAAATCTCTACACTTTCCTTTTAATTCTGTTATGAACTTAAAACTGCAGTAAATGAACTAGTCTTAAAAAACTCAAACAAAACAGAAGTGACAATCAGTTGTGATTTCACCTCATAAGCAGAACTGCTAATGTTTGCCAGGTAATTATTCAGACTTTCTTTTCTGTATGTGTACGTATACACACACACACACACACACACACAGACAGACACACAATTAAAATGGGAATATGTTATGCATGGTTTTTCGCTACTTGCTTTTTTATTCAAAACTATTGTAGTCACAAATAATACAAATCTGTACCTTATTTTTTAATGATTGCATATTTTCCATATGTGGGGAATGTACCACAATCTGTTTTAACCATCTACTAAAAGATACACTGCATCCATGTATGTATATGTGCATATCAGTGTGCCTATATATATATTTGTCTGATTATATTATAAATTCCTAGAAATGAGATTAATGGGTGAAAGGCAATGTCCATGTACCATTTTGATGCATAGTGCCAAATTTCCTACTAAAAAGTTGTATCAATTTATACATCTAACAGTATTAACAAGAGTATTCACTTTTGCAACACTAGACACTGTCAATCTTTTTAATCTTTGCAAGTCTTTTAGGCAAAGAAGAGATAACTCTTCTCCAGAGAATGCTTGTTTATTATTATTTTTAAATGCCAGTATAATTAACATATAGTGTTATATTAGTTTCAGGTGTACAATATAGTGATTCAACAATCCTATACATTATTCAGTGCTCATCACAATAAGCATATGCTTTAGTGTTTATTTATTTGTGAGAGACAGAGAGACAGAGAGCAAGCAGGTGAGGAGCTAAAAGAGAGGGAGACACAGAATCTGAAGCAGGGTCCAGGTCTGAGCTATCAGCACAGAGCCCAATGCAGGGCTTGAACTCCCAAACCATGAGATCATGACTGGAGCTGAAGTCTGATGCCTAATCAACTGAGCCACCCAGGAGCCCATGATAAGTGTACTCTTAATCCCCATCACCTATTTCACCCATCTCCCACACCACCTCCCCTCTGGTAACCACCATTTTTTCTCTGTATTCAAGAGTCTGGTTTTTTGTCTCTTTTTTCTTTGCTCATTTGTTTTATTAAAATGCCATATGAGTGAAATCATATGGTAATTTGTCTTTCTTTGACTTCTTTAACTTAGCATTATACTCTCTAGATATATCCATGTTGTTGCAAATGGAAAGACTTAATTCTTTCTTATGGCTGAGTAACATTCTATTGTATATATGTACCATACCTTCTTTATCCATTCATCAATCAGTGGACACTTGGGCTGCTTCCAGATCTTGGCTATTGTAAATAGAGCTGCAATAAACATAGTAGTACATTTTGAATTGGTGTTTTTGTTTTCTTTGGGTGAACACCCAGTACTGGAATTACTGGTGGTAATTATGGTACTTCTATTCTTAATTTTTTTTAGAAAAAAGTTTTAAATTTACTTTTTAGTAATCATTACACCCAACATGAGGCTAGAACTCACAACCCCGAGATCGAGTTACACATTACTTCAACTGAGTCATCCAGGCATCCCTCTATTTTTAATTTTTTGAGGAACCTCCATACTGTTTTCCAGAGTGGCTGCACCAGTTTGCATTGCCACCAACAGTGCAAGAGGGTTTCTTTTTCTCTACATCTTCTACAACACTTGTTCTTGTGTTGTTGATTTTAGCCATTCCAACAGGTGTGAGGTGATACCACATTGTGTTTTTGATTGGCATTTCTCTGACGGTGAATGATGTTGAGCACCTTTTCATGTGAATGTTGGCCATCTGTAGGTCTTCTTTGGAGAAATATTTGTCATGTCCTCTCCCCATTTTTAATTGGATTATTTGTTTTTTTGTGTGTTGAGTTGCATAAGTTCTTTATATATTTTGGATACTAACTCTGTATCAGATATATCATTTGCAAATAGCTTCTCCCATTCTGTAGGTTGCCTTTTAGTTTTGTTCATTATTTCCTTTGCTGTGCTGAAACTTTTTATTTTATTTTATTTTTAATATTTATTTTTGAGAGAGACACAGAGTACGAGTGGTGGAGGGGCAGAAAGAGAGGGAGACACAGAATTCAAAGCAGGCTCCAGGCTCTGGTCAGCACAGAGCCCGATGCAGGGCTTGAATCCATGAACTGTAGCATCATGACCCAAGCCAAATTCAGATGCTTAACTGACTGAGCCACCCAGGCACCCCCCAAAGCTTTTTATTTTGATGAAGTCACAATAGTTTATTTTTGCTTTTGTTTCCCTTACCTCAGGAGACATAACTAGTAAAAAGTTGCTACAGCCCATGTCAAAGAAGTTACTGCCTATATTCTCTTCTAGGATTTTTGTGGTTTTAGGTCTCACATTTAGGTAATTAATCTAATTTGAATTTATTTTTGTGTATAGTATAAGAAAGTGGTTCAGTTTCATTCTTTTGCATCTTGCTATCCAGTTCTCCCAACACGATTTGTTGAAAAGACATTCTTTTTCCCATTGGATATTCTTTCCTGCTTTGTCAAAGATTAACTGGCCATATCACTGTGGGTTTATTTCTAGGTTTTCTATTCTATTCTATTGATCTATGTGTGTTTTTATGCCAGTACCATACTCTTTTGATTACTACAGCTTTAGGGCTCGCTTCAGCAGCACATATACTAAAAATGATTACTACAGCTTTGTAATGTAACTTGAAGCCCAGAATCATGATGCCTCCAGCTTTGTTTTTCATTTTTAAGATTACTTTGGCTATTCAGGGTCATTTGTGGTTCTACACAGATTTTAGGAGTGTTTGTTCTAGCTCTGTGAAAAATGCTTTTGGTATTTTAATAAGGATTGCATTAGAAGTGTAGATTGCTCTGGATAGTATGGACATCTTAACCATATTTTTTCTTTCAATCCATGAGCATGGAATGTTGTTCCATTTCTTTGTGTCATCTTCAATTTCTTTCATAAGTGTTTTATAGTTTTCAGGTCTTTCACATCTTTGGTTAGATTTATTCCTAGGTGTCTTATTGTTTTTGGTGCAATTATAAATGGGACTATTTTCTTAATTTCTCTTTCTACTGCTTCATTATTGGTGCATAGAAATACAACAGATTTCTGTATGGTGGTTTTGTATCCTGCAACTTTACTAAATTTGTTTATCAGTTCTAGCAGTTTTTTAGTGGAGTCTTTAAAGGTTTTCTCTACATAGTATCGGGTCATCTGCAAATACAGAATATTTTACTTATTCCATGCTGATTTGGATGCCTTTTATTTCTTTTTGTTGTCTAATTGTTGTGTCTAGGACTTCTAGTACTATGTTGCATGGAAGTGGTGAGAGTTGACATCCCTATCTTGTTCCTGCCTGTGGAGGAAAAGCTCTTAGTTTTTCCCCATTTAGGATGATATTAGCTGTGGGTTTTTCATAGATGGCTTTTATTATGGTGAGGTATTTCCCTCTAAACCTACTTTGTTGAGGGTTTTTATCGTGAATGGATGTTGTACTCTGTCAAATGCTTTTCCTATATCTACTGAAAGGATCATATGGTTTTAATCCTTTATTAATGTGATGTATCACATTGATTTGTGAATATTGAACCATGCTTGCAACCCAGGAATAAATCCCACTTAATCATGGTAAATGATTCTTTTAATATACTGTTGGATTCTGCTTGCTAGTATTTTATTAAGAATTTTTACATCTATGCTCATCAAGGATATTGGCCTATAGCTCTCTTTTTTAGTGTATCTCTATCTGGTTTTGGTATCGGGGTAATGCTGGCCTCACAGAATGAATTTGGAAGTTTTCCTTCCATTTTTAAATTTTTTTGAAATAGTTTGAGAAAAATAGGTATTAACTCTTCTTTAAATGTTTGGTAGAATTCACCTATGAAGTGATCTGTTCCTGGACTTCTGTTTGTTGCAATTTTTTTTAAGTAATTTATTTCTAAAAGCACTTTATTAGCAGAAAAAAGGGGGAAGGATCATTTATGTAACTAAGCTTATAAAAAATTATTAGGATCATTTGATTAGAAGAAACAAGCTACCTTCTTATAGACACAAATATATCCCTTTTTATGACTAAAATATTTGATATAATTTTGATTCGTGGCATGTCAATGTACTAGGAATGTAAAGTGTACTCCTCAGTCTTTGTCATAAATATTCAGAGTGTTTTCAGATAACATTTATCATCTTGTATTGCTATATTTCAGAAAAATATTGAAAGAACATGAATTTGTGACCTACAAAAGTTTAGTATTTTCTTATGGAGAATTAAAAAGAGAATGTATTTTCTAACCCAGAAGAACAGGTTTAGCACAGTGCCCAGCATATATCTGATGATCAATCATTATGTGTTAAATGAGTAATGTCTTAAGAGAGTCTAAACAAGAAAAAAAATGTGGTTTAGAAAATCATCATGGATGAGGCTAGCCTGAAAGACTTAAACACAATAGTTATTAAGTGGTCATTATGGTGAAGAGGGCCAAGGATGTGCTTTGAAACCAGTTAAACTGGCTTTGTTTCCTGGAGATGTCCCTATCCAATGTATTACATTTGCAAATCATGAAAAATCTTCAAGCTTGAGTTTTTTCATCTGTAAAATAGGGATAACATTTCCCTTGCACAGTATTGGTAAAGATTACATGGCAAGTGCTCAAAAAAACTAGTTGTAAGTATTTCATGGGCATTAGATAACTATTGCCTTTGCTTTTATTACTTTTTTAAAAATTTAAATCCAAGTTAGTTAGCATATAGTGTAATAATTTCAGGAACAGAATTTAGTAATTCATCATGTTGGGAGTTTTCTGATTACTGATTCAATTTCATTGCTGGTTATTGGTCTGTTCAAGTTTTATATTTCTTCCTATTTCCATTTTGGTAATTTATATGTTTCTAGGAAGTTATCCATTTCTTTTAGGTTGTCCAGTTTTTTGGCATATAATTTTTCATAATATTCCCTTATAATTGCTTGTATTTCTGTGGTGTTGGTTGTTATTTCTCTCATTTATGATTTTATTAATTTGGGTCCTTTCTCTTTTCTTTTTGTTAAGTCTGGCTAGAGGTTTATCAATTCTGTTAATTTTTTCAAAGAACCAGCTGCTGGTTTCATTGATTGCTTCTAGTTGTCTGTCTTTCTTTCTTTCTTTCTTTCTTTCTTTCTTTCTTTCATTTCTGTATCATTTATTTCTTCTCTAATGTTTATAATCTTTATTATTTCCTTCCTTCTTCTGGCTTTAGACTTCATTTGTTGTTCTTTTTCTAGCTCCTTTAAGTGTAACGTTAGGTTGTTTGAAATGTTTCTTGCTTCTTAAGGTTGGCCTGTATTGGGATATACTTCCCTTTTAGGATCACTTTTGCTGCATCACCAAATTTTGATTGTTGTATTTTCATTCTTATTTGTTTACATGTATTTTTAAAATTTCTTTTTTTATTTCCTGATTGACCCATTCCTTGTTTAGTAGCACAATGTTTAACCTCTATGTATTTGTGGCCTTTCCAGATTTTTTCTTGTGGTTGACTTCTAGTTTCATAATGTTGTGGTCACAAAAGGTGCATAGCATGACTTCAATCATTCTGTATTTATTGAGGTCTGTTTTGTGGCCTCATATGTGACCTATTTTGGAGAATCTTTCAGTCACACTTGGAACAATGTATGTTCTGTTTTAGAATGGAATGTTCTATCTGGTCCAGTGTATCATTCAAAGACATTGTTTCCTTGCTTATTTTCTGTTTACATGATATGTCCATTGATGTAAGTGAGGGGTAAAAGACACATACTATTATTGTATCATTAATGGTTAGTTCATCCATGTTACTGTTTTATATATTTGGGGTGCATAAATATTTACAATTGCTACATCTTCTTGTTGGATTGTCCCCTTTATTATTATATAATACCTTCTTTGCCTCCTGTTACAGTCTTTGTTTAAAGTCTAGTTTGTCTGATATAAGTATTGCTACTCTGGCTTTCTTTTGACATCCATTTGCATGATAAATGTTTCTTCATCCTATCACTTTCCAACTGCAGGTGTCTTTAGGTCTAAAATGAGTCTCTGGTAGGCATATAGAGAATCATATAGATGATTCTTGTTTTTTTAATCCACTCTGTCACCCTATGTCTTTTGATTGGAGCACTGAGTCCATTTATATCCAAAGTAATTATTGATAGATATGTACTTATTGACATTTTATTACTTGTGGTTATTTCTGGAGATTCTTACTCTTTGTCTTTCATGTTTTGCTGATATTTTTAGCAATATATTTGGATTTCTCTTTATTCTTTGTATGTTTATTAGTGATTGTTGATAAATGGTTACCAGTTGGTTTATATATAACCTCTTCTGCAAATAACAGTCTATATTAAGTTGATGGTCATTCAGTTTGAACCCATTATTTTCTCCTCTCCTCCCCATGTTTAAGGTATATGTTATTATATTCTATATCTTTGCGTGTGGGGGGGGGTGAGAGAGAGAGAGACAGAGAGAGAGACAGAGAGAGACAGTTCCTTTACTCATTTTTACAGAAATATTAATTGTTGCTGCTTTTATGTTTCTTGCCTTTATACTGTCACTTTTGGTGTCTTTTTTCCACTCAAAGAGTCCCCTTAAATATTTCTTGCAGTGCTGGTTCAGTGGTCACAAGCTCCCCTAGTTTTCATTTGTCTGGGAAACTCTTTATCTCTCCTTATGTTCTGAATGATAGCTTTGCTGGAGACAGTATTGGTGGCTGCAAATTTTTCCCATTCAGCACTTTGAATATATCATGCCACTTCCCCCTGGCTTGCCAAGTTTCTGTTGAAAAATATCCAGCTAGCCTTATGGGTTTTCCCTTGTAAGTTAATGACTTCTTCTGTCCTGCTGCTTTTAAGATTTTTTTCTTTACCAGTATATTTTGCAAATTTAATTACAATATGTCTTGGTGTGTGCCTGCTTTTGTTGATGGTAATGGGAGTTCTCTGTGCCTCTTGGATCTGGATGTGTGTTTCCTTCCTCAGATTATGGAAGTTTTCAGTAATTCTTTCTTCAAATAAATTTTCTGCCTCCTTTTCTTTCTCTTCTTCTGGGACTCTTATCATACAAATGTTATTATATTTGACGGAGTCACTGAGTTCTCTAAGTCTATTCTCCTACTGCATAATTCTTTTTTCTCTCTTTTGTCAAACTTCATTGCTTTCAATTACTTCATCTTCTAAGTTATTAATTCATTCCTCTGCTTCTTCCAGCCTGCTGTTCATTGCAACAAGGGTGTTTCTAATCTCATTTATTACATTCTTTAGCTTGGATTCTTTTTTAAGTCTTTTATCTCTGTGGTAAGGGTCTCACTGATGTCTTCTTTTCTAAAGCACAGTGAGTATCCTTATGATCATTGCTTTAAATTGTCCAGGCATGTTACTTATATCTGTTTTGCTTAGATATGTGGCCATAGCCTTATCCTGTTCTTTCATTTGGGATAAATTCCTCTTTGTATTTTGTCTAAGTCTCTGCCTTCTTCTCAGTATTAGAAAAGCCAGTTATGGGGGCGCCTGGGTGGCGCAGTCGGTTAAGCGTCCGACTTCAGCCAGGTCACGATCTTGCGGTCCGTGAGTTCGAGCCCCGCGTCGGGCTCTGGGCTGATGGCTCAGAGCCTGGAGCCTGTTTCCGATTCTGTGTCTCCCTCTCTCTCTGCCCCTCCCCCGTTCATGCTCTGTCTCTCTCTGTCCCCAAAATAAATAAACGTTGAAAAAAAAATTTAAAAAAAAAAAAGAAAAGCCAGTTATGTTTCCTGATCTTGAAAGTAATAACCTTATGAAGAAGAGGTCATATAATGCCCATGGCCTGGCACTTTCAGGGAGTGTCTCCAGTATGTGCTGTGTGTGCTCTGCTATTGTGTTCTGGCTGTTCCATCCTTTAGGCCAGTCATTTGCCTGCTGTGGGTAGTGTTTGTTCCCTGGCCTGAATGTGGTGAGTTTTAGCTAGGGGCGCTCTGGTCTGCTTGTGAAATGAGACCTGTCACCACGTCCAACAGAACTGAGGCCCTGCAAGACCACCACACTGGGACTGAGGTAAGTGTGACTGAGAAGGGCAGTCCCACTGGAGTGTGGGGGTGGGGAGAGGCAGGGCCTTGGTGTAATCAAGTTAGGCATCCAGTGTCAGTGCTGCACTGCTTTCTGCAGTTGGCTCTGTGTTTATGCTGACGGGCAGGGGAGGGAGATGGTGAAGGCCAGCTCCTTTGTTCCTGGAGAAGTGTCTTCATGAATGCTGCCTCTTAGGAACACACTCTGGGGAGAGCAAATAATCTCCCCAGTGTGTGCTCCAAGTGCTCTTCCGATCACGGTTTCCATGCTGTCTGTCCTCAGGTTGTCTGCCTGCCTTCTCTTCAGAAGCAGGGCAGTGCTCTCAGTGTTCTGTCCCAGCCAAGTCCACTGAACTTTACAACTCTAGGCTTTAAGCTCTGCTGGTTGCAAGAACTCATTAAATTCAGCCCCTCTCATCTTCCAAGCCAATAGCTTTGGGAAAACATTCTCCTTGAGCATTACCCTATGTGATCTTCTCTGTCTCACCCTGTCCACAACCATGGCCCCTGCCCCTCCACAGCAGCTGTGATCTGTTTCCCTCCTAAACCATTCCCTGCACTTCCTACCTTCTTCAATGTGGCCTCTTCTCTCCCTTTAATTGTAATTTTTTTCTGTCAGTCTTCAGGTTGATTTCTAGTGTATTTTGGATGATCTGATATCTAGTTATCTAGTTGTGTTTATAGGACAAGGTGAGCCTAGGTCCTCCTACTGTGCTATTTTCCTACTCCGTGTTACCTACTTTAAATTTTTCTTGCCTATATTCTCTGCTTTGCCATTTTTTTCCTAAGGGATGTTAGTCTTTTCTTATTGACATACTAGAACTTTTGTATATTTGGAATATTGATTCTTTGTCTTATGTAATACAAAATGATCTCGTTTAAATACAGTTTTCATAAAGTTGGTCTATAACTTTAATTTTTCTCTTCCTACTAGATTTGTGCAATTCTGGCACATTAAATACAGACTCTGTAAAATACCTGTTGCTTTTTGCCCTGCACATATTTTCTTTATGTGTATAGTGTTGTATTCTACATTTTTAAGTTGCTTACATCCTGAGGTGCTCCTCAATGATGAGAAGGAATTTATGAATTTAGACTTCTTGGTGAAAAGAGAACAACTTCCAGTTTTATAACTATCTGAAAAAAAAATGTCTATTCTCCACCTGTGCTCAAGGCTCTACCCTCTAATCACAAGATTAGTCTTTCTGGCATAGGCAACCTCAAGTCAGAGTCATCTTGTTAGTGTAAATTCAGTTATAGTCTTGAGGGGCTCATCATGAACAGTAAAGATATTTCTAACCTTAGGGAAATTCCAAAGATTTAGAGGTTACCTCTCACTAACTAGAGAGAAAGACCAGCGACTTTTTTTTATACAACAATGACATAGTTTCTAGCGTACTACACCCCTCTCACTTCAGAAACAAAATGACCTGACTCAGTTGAACACCTACCTTTTAAAAGAATGATTAAGAAGTAAGTCTTATGGGAAAATATGAGTGTGGGTCTGTACTTCAAATCGAGGTTTGGTATAGAATAGATTCATAGTCTTAGCTTTATGTAAGAGGCTTCGTGCTGGTTGATCCTCCCAAGCACATATTCTGAAATCTCATCAAACTGCTAATTTCCTTCCTGTGAACCCTCCCCCCCCTTCTTGTTAACCAGCCCCTGGGCATTTTCCAATGGAAAATGGAGTTGTTGGCTTTCCCTGGCTCCTGTTTATAGTCCAGTGAATTGGAAGACAAATCAAGTAATTACCATTTTCCATACTGATAGAATACAGGTGGAGGATTAAAGCAGGAGAATGTCAAGTGGTCCATTCGGGTCCACTGGGATCAGTGGATAGGGGGAAAAAAACTGAAAATGAGAAAGTTGCAGAGACCAAAACAGCTGAAGACACAACATTAAATAGAAGCTGTCTTAATGAGAATGTGTCAACTCAGCCAACAGGATGTCAGCAGATGGGATGCACCTGTCCCTAGAGAGCCTCACAAAGCAAAATCAAGCACCAGAGCCCAAAATTAAAACAGGAAAACCAAATCAGACTTCTCAGATATACTTCAACAAATAGTCTTGGCTCACAAACAACAACAGGTGTTGCTCAGGTGGGGTCTACTTAACATTTCCTCACACCTCTACATTCTGGGGAGGAGCCTCAGAAGAATTTGGAGCTTCAGGGAATTTTAGAGTCTGCTTCTTTGGTCATTCTTGGAGTGATTGATTTTCACCACCAACACTCACTCATTTGTTTAAATTAAGTCAGATTGCTTTGACGGTAAAGAACAGCTGGACTTAGAATGGCCCAAGTCTCTTGAGTCTGCTTTGCAAGAGGATAATTTTAACTCAGGTGATGAATTCACTAGAATTTTTGGAAGATGAAGAGAGGAAACCTGGTAGAGTCTTTTTCCTAGGTGTTGTTAAAGGCAGATCTCTTCCTGGAGCTCTTAGAACAAATTAGTTAGGAGATGGGTTCACTGGTATTTCATATCAACCATGTTAATTTTACTGAAGCCCCAGTACATTGTGCAAATGTTGACTAAGCTTTTGCTATATAGGGAAGGAAGCTAGAGGAGGGAAGCTGGTGAAGAAAAAGTTTCAACTTGAGGTTAATAACCTGATCATTCAGAACTCTCCAAAGTATGTCTGTATAAATTATCTACTTGCATCAAGGAATTGCCTTTTGGAGGATTCCATGATGTGAGTAATGGCCTCCCTCTCCACAACCCTCTTGCAGAAGTGCTGCTCCTGGGACTGTGTGCAGATACAAGGGAAAAGGTTATACCAGAAATATTCCATTTATGTTTCTAATTTTTTTTAACGTTTATTTATTTTTGAGATAGAGACAGAGCATGAATGGGGGAGGGGCAGAGAGAGAGGGAGACACAGAATCAGAAGCAGGCTCCAGGCTCTTAGCCATCAGCCCAGAGCCCGACGTGGGGCTCGAACTCACGGACCGCGAGATCATGACCTGAGCTGAAGTCGGACGCTTAACCGACTGAGCCACCCAGGCACCCCTCCATTTATGTTTCTAAAGAAAGACATTCCAGGGACAGGTTTATGGTTTCTGAGTTGCTGCTCATCAAGACAGAAGCCAACAGTGACTTAAGGAGAGAAGCTGAAACAATAAGCAATAGCCAAAATCAGAGCAGAGGGTGGGGAAGTCTTCCCACCCAAATTTGTAACTCCTTTCACTCCAACTATTATCTCTGTAGCTTCAACAAAAGCTTTCCTTTGCCCACCACTACCCCATGTCCATATTCCCCACCCTTCAAGTGTGTGGAACCTCTTGTAAACCCTGGGATCTTGACAGTCCCAAGAGGTTTCAAAATTACTGTTGGAAGAGGCATTCTGTTCCTTGGCTTTTCAAGTTGCTAAGTTACAAAGATCAATGCTGTGAAGAAATGAAAAAAAAAAAAAATAGGTGGAGGTGGTAGACTGGCCTTCAGTCTATGTTGATATTCCCAGGGGGTCCCAGAAGCAGATATGACAGCAAGTAATGGAAAGGATAAGAGGAACTTTTTGATATCCTTAAGAGTGCCCTGGGTGGAGGGCCTCAGGTTTCCAAGCCAGACCAACCCCAGGAAAAGATGTGGAGGAACCAGCCAGACCTTTGTAGCTCCCACTTTTCTCCATGCTTGTTCCTTCTTTTTTTTTTTCCAAAAATTATTCCACTGGGAAATTGTGTGAGTGATGGTGGCTGCTGCACTACCTCTCCAGAAGAACTTGGGGGGCAATCCTTTAATTAAAAAAAAAAAAAAGGTACGTCTAGCCTTTGCATTTTTAGTTTTAGTAGGTGATGGGGACATATTTGAAACAGGCTATGGAGAACAGAGATATGTAACCATTTGTTCATTCAATGAATAATTTCTGAGTACCTATTACAGTCTGGACTCTGATAAGGACCGGATGGAGAGTCCTTTATGCCATTTGGGTCTTAAAACATCAGTGCTATGGCTGGTTTCCTCCTAAATAACTTAAATGCAATATTCACCACTCCAAATGTAGATTTCTAGATCTCTTTCCTGATTTCCATACACGTTCCTCCACTTGCTTATTAATCAGTTCTACTCAGATGTCCTATGGGCACCTCAAATTCCACATGTTCAGAGTCAAGCTCAATGTCTTCCTTGGAAACTTGCTCCTCCTCCTCCTGTGTCCCATGTAGCATTGGACATCTTCTCCACCTACTTCCTTACCGAAGCCAACAAGCTGAGCATCATTCCTGAAGATCATTCCTTGCTTAATCTTTCAAACCAATCACCAAGTCCTGACTATTTTAACACCTACAGAAAAACAAGATTTGTCATGTGTTTGGGTCAAAATTGGCCAAAGGCATTCTTTCTTTCTTCTTCCTTCCTTCCTTCCTTCCTTCCTTCCTTCCTTCCTTCCTTCCTTCCTTCCTTCCTTCCTTTCTTTCTTTCGTTTATCTATTTATTTTGAGTGGGGAGGGGCAGAAAGAGAGGGAGAGAGAATCCCAAGCAGGCTCCATGCTGTCAGCACAGAGCCCCACTTGGGGCTCCATCTCACAAACCGTGAGATCATGAGCTGAGTCGAAATAAAGAGTCAAAAGTTCAGGGGCACCTGGGTGGCTCAGTAGGTTGAGCAGCCAACTCTTGATTTCATCTCAGGTTATGATCTCACTGTCGAGAGATTGAGCCCCTTACCAGGCTCTGCTCTGAGCATGAGGCCTGCTTGGGATTCTCTCTCTCTGCCCCTCCCCAGCTCCCATGCATTCTCTCTCTCAAAATAAATAAACATTAAAAAAAAAAGTCAAAAGTCAGAAGCTTAACCAACTGAGCCACCCAGCTGCCCCAGGCATGCTTTAATTGCAAGCACTTTGCAGGAAGAAAACTAGACTAAGTAATCAGGTGACTTCTATCTAATTCAGTACATCAAATGGATGAATTAATACAATTATTGAGTCCACTTATAACTTAAGCAGGCAAATTCACTTTCCCATAACAATCACATTTATGACTTAAGTAAACCATCTCTTAAATGAATGTATTTTCTATCCTCTGAGGTTATCACAAGTCTTTAATATTACATTTCTAAAAGAATATACTACAAACCTTGTAAATAATTGTTTATCTTGGCAAACCCCTCTTTCTCACTGAAAATCCCAACCTTGGAGAGGAAAGGCATCATAAGTCAAGATGCAGAGGATGTGTATTTTAATCTTATTTGAGACCTTTTTCCTACCTAGATAATTTTTTCATCTTACTCCTATTGTTGCTAGAGTGCAAATATGGAATATTCTTTAAGTTAAAAGCAGAATTAAGTTTATTCTGCAAATTTAGAAGATAAAGAGTTTTCCACAAACACAAATAATACTGACACTTTACTGATTCCTCACCCAGATTTCTCATAAATTCACAGACATAAGTTCTAAATATTTACAGAAATTTCTCTGAGAGTGCCCTTCCCTTCCCCTTCTGCTTCCCAACTTGTCTTTGGTAAAGCCTTCCCCAGTTTCCAACCCAGAATTAATCTCCCTCTGTGCAGCTTCCAGAGAACTTTAGATTCCCACCACCATAATATTTAAAACATATTATGTATTTATTTGCTGATGAATGTCCCATCTAGATCGCAAGTTTCCTTAGATCAGGGTTCAAATTCTTTTACGTGCAGCAAGTACTTAATAAATGCCTGTTTAATGCAGAGATTAATTCCAGTATTATTTCATATGGTGAAAAGGAGCAATGAAAAAAGAAGATGTGGTATATATATGTATACCACAAAAAGATGTGGTGTGTATATCTATCTATATAGATATATAGATATATATATACTATATATATATATATATATATATATATATATATACCACATGGTGTATCTATAGATAGATAGATAGATATAGATATATATACCACACATATATATATACCACATCTTTTTTATCCATTCATCCATTGATGGACATTTGGGCTCTTTCCATACTTTGGCTATTGTTTATAGTGCTGCTATAAACATGGGGGTGCATGTGTCCCTTCGAAACAGCACACCTGTATCCCGTGGATAAATGCCTAGTAGTGCAATTGCTGTGTCGTAGGGTAGTTCTATTTTTAGTCTTTTGAGGAACCTCCATACTGTTTTCCAGAGTGGCTGCACCAACTTGCATTCCCAAGAATATTCTTTTTTTTTAATGTTTATTTATTTTTGACAGGGCAGAGGCGGTGAGAGAAGAGAGAGAGGGAGACACAGAATCCAAAATAAGACCCAGGCACAGAGCCTAATATGAGGCTTGTGATCTCACAAACCAAGAGATCATGACCTGAACCAAAGTTGGATGCTTAACCGACTGAGCCACCCAGACGCTCTAGTTCTGGGTAATCTGAGATTCACACACTGGCAGATCCAGTGTCTGGTGAGGCCCCACTTCCTGGTTCATAGGCAAACATCTTCTTGCTATGTCCTCACATGGTGGAAGGGATAAGGGAGCTCTCTGGGGTCTCTTTTATAAGGGCAAGAATCTCATTCATGAGAGCTCCACCCTCATGACATAAATCACTTCCCAAACTCAAGCTCACCATCTCCCAATGCAACACCTTGGAGATTAGGTTTCAACATACGAAATTTGGGGGTACACAAATATTCTGTCTATAGCACTTCTCTTTATAGGGCTTCTCATAAAATACCATGGTGACCTGAATTTTTTAATTTTACCTGAGGTTAATCAAAGTTTAAGACAGTATTTCCTAAAATTCTCTTTCATCTATCTTCTTTCTCACCATCTCCATTGTCATTGCCTGAGTTTAGACCTCATCAAAATTTGCCCAGAGGACTGACCAACAAATCCTAAGGGGTAACCCCTGTCCAGTCTGCTACCTTCCCAACCATTCCCTGTATTCAATGACATTTCTGATGTGTGCCAATATGCTTTTGTAATTCTTCTGCTTAAAACTAGTTACGGGTTTCCTTTTGCTCACAGATTAAGCCAAAACTCTTTAGAGTGGCACAAGAGACCCTGTGAAGAAATGAAGTGCACTGAAGTCCTTTGATATTGTGCTTTACAGTAAGAAATACATATTTGGTCTTTGTCCCCATTTGTGGCATAGAGCTCCTAAAACCCTTGGAATTTCCTAATAAGAGGGTTAGAGTTGTCTTGATACCTCTAACAAATCCTTTTCAATCACACTTGAATTTATATTAATGAAGTGACTTTTGGAAAGCACAGAGGGTGGGGGCTGATTTCCAGAGGAACCAATCAAACGATTAGACAGTTGGAACCTTCAGTGCCATCCCAACCTCCTGGGAGCGGAGAGGGGCTAAAGGTAAAATCAATCACCAATTGCCAGTGATTTAACCAACTGTGTCTGTGTAATGAAGACTCCATAAAAGTCCAAAAAGGATGAGATTGAGAGCTTCCAGGTTCATGAACACATGGAAGTGTTAAGACAATAAATGGTGCACTCAGAGAGGGCACGGAAGCTCCTGCTCTTTTCCCATTCCTTGCCCTATGCCTCTCTTCCTTTTGGCTCTTTCTAATATCCTTTTATAATAAACTGTTAAACATAAGTAAACATTTCTCAGGGTTTGGTGATCCACTCTAGTAAATTACTCAAACCTGAGGAGAGAATTGTAGAAATCTCCAATCTATATAGCTCATCAGTTACAAGCCCAGGTGACATTCTGGACTTGCAATTGGCATCTGAGGTTGGGGACAGTCTTGTAGGACTGAGCTCTTTACCTATAGGATTTAACACTATCTCTGGGTAGATAGTGTCAGAATTGATTTAATTGCTTGATGGTGTGGGCAAAGACACACATGATGGATTCTTCTCTGAAATATTTTTCCATATCATTCAGAATTCAAAAAGAAAAACAAACCACTGTAGATATTTTAAGCAGAAAAGGATTTAATATATAACTAGGTGTTTATTGGGGTGCCTGGGTGGCTCAACTGGTTATGTGTCCAACTCTTGATTTTGGCTCGGGTCAGGATCCCAGTGTCACGGAATTGAGCCCCACATTGGGCTTTGCATTGAGCGTGGAGCGTGCTTAAGATTCTCTCTCAGGGTACCTTAGTGGTTCAGTTGGTTGAGTCTGACTTTTGCTCAGGTCATGATCTCATAGTTCATGAGTGTTAGCTCCGCATCAGACTCTGTGCTGACAGCTCAGAGACTGGAGCCTGCTTGGGATTCTGTGTCTCCCTCTCTCTCTGCCCCTCCCCCACTCACACTCTGTATCTCTCTCTCTCTCTCTCTCAAAAATAAACATTAAAAAAATTTAAAAGATTCTCTCTTTGTGCTTTTCTCCCCTGCTCGTGTACTCTCTCTCTAAAAATAAAGAAATTAGGAGTTTATTAAAGTTGGAAGGGCTTGAGATATAGGTGAATCTCCAAGAATGACATCACAAACTGGCCTGCCAGGGAAGATGATACCTTTGCCAAAATTAGGAAGGTAGGGAATTAGAACACACTATTATGACTACAATCTTGGTGTTAGGAAGCTGCTGCTACTACCATGACAACTGAAGAACCACGAAGCTAGCAACTAAATGCTGGAATGCTATTGCAGAAAAGCTCCACAACTTTGGTGGAAAATAGCCAAAAGCATCAGCCTCTGCCTCAGTTTCACGTCCTAAATCTTGAGTGGTATACGTAGTTGGTGGAACTTAATTTGCATCCAGACCTCTGGATGCAAGGGAATCTCGGGAAGTAGTCTTTGGCTGTCCAGGAAGACAAATAAAACAGAAGGTAGGAATGGATGCTAATTGCTCATCCACCATACTCAACACACCTTTCTCTTGCCTTCTGTTATTCTTAGATTTTCCTTTATTATCCAGGGTTTCTGCTCTCTTCCCTCTGTCCACAGCTCACCAACTTCACAACCTCTAACTTTGTGGTACCTCATCTACTACCTGTTCCTGACATGTTTTTGTTACTCAAGACTCACACCTACTTCTTCTCACTCTATATTCTCTTTCAGGACAACTTCATGCATCAATATATAAAAATTCCAAAACCATAATTTCCAGCCAGGCTTATTTCACACACAGTACCCATATATCCAATTGCCTACTGAATCTCTGTGTAAATATGTAATAGGCACCTCAAGCTCAACACATTTGAAACCAAACTGGTCATATCATATCCTCAAAGCTGCTCTGTCTCCTGATTTCCCTTATTAAATGGTGACATAATCTGTCTTATTTCCTGAGCAAGGAACCTAGAAGTCATTGTGGACTCCTCCTTCTTCCTACTTCCCATGTCTAGTCAATCACCAAGTGTTGAAAATTGTACTCATTAAATATCTCTCATATCCACCCATTCCTACTATTATCTCCAACTTGAACTCCTGCAAGGTCACCTTAACTGTTTTCTTGTTTCCTATATTCTTTTCCTTCAATCCGTCCTCCCTACTGTATTCAGCAAGCCTTGGTCCAAAAAATACATAAAATAACTTAAAACCCTTATAGTTCTCCATATCCTTATGATGGAGTCTAGAGCCATTAATATGGTTTCCAAGGTCCCCAAATTAATATTCAACTTGTGTTTATATATATAGCTAGTTACATTGGCTGTTTAAATACTGAAATTCTCCCATAGTTTGGAAATACCTTCCCTACATCTTCACTAGCTATCAACTAAAGAGTTAATGCTGAATCTGCTCTGACCAGTTGGTTCTTATGCTACTCTTCTCAAAAGTACAGACTACTGGGCACTGTCATTGGCTTCTACCATAGTTGGCTCAATGCCTGTATCTTGGTGCTCCCTTTCCCCTCAAGCCCAGGTGGGTGTTGCTTGGAGATCATTCTGGTTTCTTCAGCACACCAGCTAGTGCTAGTCCTTATGCTGACCAAGTCCTCTAACCAAGGTGTTCCCAAGCTCTGTGGCAGGGGATAACATTGGCCCTGGAAGACATGCTGGCACCCCAGGGTCCTCTGAGGCTGTGGCTAACTACCACAGGGCAGTGTTCCCTCACAGTAACCCTCACCTGGCCACACGTGGGAACTCCAGCCTCCACTGGAATTGGGTTCCCAGATTACGGGGGTGAAAGTGGGAGAACAAATGGGTGGATGGTAAAAGGTCCCCGCAGGTTGTGGTCAGCTTCCAGGCAGGGTTTCCTCAGGAATGCTTGTCACTCCTGAGATATATGGACTCCCTTAGGAATGGTTTGGAGACCAGTGTGAAATTCATCCCTGTTGAAGTCCTCCTACATTTATTTAAGGCCTTGGTTAAAACCCACCTGATGCCCACCTGTCTTGAGAATTTACAATATTAATTTTATTACTAAAAATGAGTACTAATGCTACTGGTATATTAATTCAGTTGAGGACTATAGATCTCATAATCTCCATTTTATGGGTGAGAAAACTGAAGAACGGAGAGGCTATCTAACACCCAAGTGGCTGAGCCAGGATTCTAAATTCACAGCTCAGTACGTAACTGCCAACTTGAGCCTCTCATCTAGACTGGAGGATTAGGTTAGACTGAAGTATGTTATTCCAGTATACAATTTTCATGAGTTAGTCAATACAGAGTCAATACGAAAATTCTAACACAGTATTATACAGGCTAAGAAATTTTGTTGATTGCTGCCAGTTCAGCAAATGCTGAGAAAAATTCTGCATCCTAAAAAATATCATTTAAGTTAAGTGAATTACCTATCCTCTTACACCGAGCTCTCCCTGTTACTTAATGTCCAGCAACTTAATGGGAAACATCTTTGGAAAAGTTTTATCATGACTGTGGCACATCATTTATGCACTGGTAGGTACAGCAAGCAAAAAAACCGCACATCTACAAACAATTCGTACTATTATTTAAACCTCTTAGCAAGGAAGAGGTTGAATAATATCTACAATTTAGCCTAGTGAGAGAATAAAATGGAATGCACCTTGGGTGAATGTGATGACTGAGCTGTATTCATGCTCGGTGGTTAAATACGTGCACCTCACTCCTGCACAAGGCCTACAAAGCCCTGCCCCACCGTTTCTCAGACCTCCAGCAATGCTGAAAGCTTCAGTTCCTCAGGATTCTCTTTTCTTCTTGAAACATTCTTCTCCCTACAACCTCAATTCTGAGCAACAGCTTAAGAATCACTTCCTTAGGGAGATCTTCCCAGATCTCTGGGATAGATAAAGTCTTCTAATTAGTTACACAATAGCAGAACTCCCTGAACTTTGCCCAGGAAACCTCACCAGTCATTATCATTGTCACTTATCCTGGCCTGTCCTTCTTGTGAGGCTATAAGCCCAAAGAGGTCAGGATGACCTTAGCCCTGCTTCCTGCTGCATCTCCAGGGTCCAAGCAGATGCCCCTAAAATGAAAGAGTTGCTCCCACAGCTGTCTGTTGAATGAACATCTGTATGTGGTCCCTATATTTACCTTCAAGTTAGTAGAGTATGTAGATTCTTAAATTTTTATTTTATTTTGAGAGAGGGAGAGCACGTAAGCAATGGAGAGGGGCAGAGGGAGGGAGAGAGAGAGAGAGAGAGAGAGAGAGAGAATCTTAAGTAGGCTCTATGCTCAGCACAGAGCCCGACTCAGGGCTTGATCCCATGACTCTGGGATCATGACCTGAGCCAAAATCAAGAGTCAGACACTCAACCAACTAAGCCACTCAAGCGGCTCTGTAGATACTTATTTTTAAATTGACTACTAAAACTTTACAAAAGTTAAACTCAAATGGTGTTTTGAGGGGATTAAAATCAGGATTGGACCTCCAGGTTCTTGCTAGGAGTCTTGCCAAGAGCCTTTCTCTAGGCCTGATTGTTTAATTGACAGAGAAGGACTTCTCATTATTCTTAGATTTTCTTTTATTGTCCAGGGTTGCTACTCTCTTCCCTCTGCCTAAAACTCATCATCTTCTGAATCTCCATATTGAGCTTGGGCAGGCCTCTCGTGTTGGTTGGACTGGGGCAGCATTTTGATCAACAGACCTTTGCTTGCTGTTTTGTTTTTTTAAAACATGCAAATATTGTATTTGGTTGATCTGTGATTAAACAATTCTTGAGAGTTAAAGACCTCAGCTTCTTGGTGATCTCATGAAGTTTCCACAGACTGTGTGTCATTCATAACCTAAGGATCTGGAAGGAAACCCAACTTTAAAATGCAGTTCCCAGTGATTTCAGCCTGAAAGGTGATATGTCTGTTTTTCTAACATCTCAAAGTCACTGGAATGTGCATTGGCAATATTTCTAGACCAGATTTCTGGGGAACTGGCTCACTTGCCTAAGAGACACAGTTAAGTTAAAGACACTAAAATCTCAATAAGACTCTTGGCTACTCCACTTCAACTACATAGATGCTTCTTTGGAGACTAGCGTATGTATTAGCTGACATAAACAAGCATATGTCCTGGAAGAAAAGTATCATCTATCCGATATTAGAAGCTTCTAAGAGTGTCATTAAGAGTATCATAAACATTGTATGTGTTCAAACCATTGGTTGATATAGTTCAACACTCATTCATTCATTCAAGACATTTCATACCTAGGGGCTATCAACTAGGCTCTGAATTAAGCCCACAAGAATTAGACACAATCAAAAAAAAATTTTTAAAAAAATAAAAAAAAAAGAATTAGACACAATCTCTGTCCAGTTGGGCAAACCATGATAGTGTGTTGGGAGAGGGTTCCACTGGTGAAAGGAGTGATCAGCATTGACCTGGAGGAATCAGGGAGGGGGTGCTACCCAGAAGAGGCTCCATTTAAATTGGGTCTTGAAGAATTCACGGTAGTTTATCAGACTTAGAAGAAAGTGGCAAGGGACTCTCAAGACAACAGTGTGGCAAAGGCATAGCACTGAGAAAGAGCACTCCGCATTCCAGAAACATGTAGAAGCTTGATGTGCCTCGAACCCAGGTGTCTCTAGAGGGGCACCAGAAACATTTCTGAGGGAACATGGGGTCTTCATAGGCTGACCTTAATAACCATTACATCCAATATCCGTGAATTTACTTAGCCTTTTCTTGGACCCATTTTTTATTATTTTCATCTGTAACACCTTAGGGGGCAATGAGTTCCACTTATATGCTACAGGCTGTGTAAAGATGTACTTCCTTTTATTTGTCCTTAAATACCTCCTTAAATGATCACCAGCAGGGTCATTTTTTTCCTCTTGATAATTATAGCATTTTGGTACTCCCACCTAATCCCCAGGCATCACATAGATAAAGAATGAATTTGAAAGGCACCATTGAAATCCTGGCTGGGGTAACTATGCCCACCTAAAAGCCCAAATCTACTCCGCTTACTTCCACCTGACACCCACAGGCTGCATGTTGCTTTTTTGTAACTCTTTCCCTCTCTGATGACCTCCCTTGATGTTACTGTTGTTCTTTTGTTTTAAAAATAAAACCAGAAAATCAATTTATTAATATGCAAGAAGAACTGGATCTGCTACGTGACTCACGGTAGCTGGAAAAGGACATTCTCCCCATGTAGCCAGGAAGCATCTGAGCCTGGGCTGATGGCTAGTAAGGATCTAGATACTGAATGGTGCCAGGTGCTGACAGGCTGTAGTGTCCACCTCCACAATAAGGACACACCTGGCACCTAGACTAGACTGGCCCTATCTGAGGCCTGCCTGCGCTTGCCCCCAGTGAGGTCTGGGAAGGGCCTTGCCAAGGTGAGATCCTGGAGGGTCACCTGCTTCTGCTCCCATAAAGATACAGATGTTACAGGAAGGGAAAAGTTCTTATAGGTAGAATAAAAGATGGTTTCGTAACAATTTCCATCCTGCCCCAGAATCCTCTGGGACCCTGTCCTGAAACAGGGTGCTTTAGCCAGAGTCATTCTGAAATTTTCAAAGGAAGGGACAGAGAAATCTAGTCTTAAACAATGCCTGGAATAAACTGTCAGCACCTCATGTTTGACTTTCCTCCTCCTGCTGAGAGAACAGAACTTGCCTGGATCTGCTCTGGGCCCTTTCCTCTTGGTTTTTCCTTTCTTCTTGGCTCACTTCCCCTGGGCAATGCCATCCACTCCCCAGGCAGCAGAATGGGGAGGCTGAACAAAGAGCACAGGGGCAAGTCTGATCCCAAGAGAAGGAGGGAGGGAGGGAGGGAAGGTGGGTGGACACAGCTTAGACCAGCCAGCAATGTAAGGGCGTTTGATAGGGCTGTGGGGGTATCCTCAAGCCAAGGTGGCATCAGAGGAGTCCTGGCTTCCAAGGAACAGGCTGCCATGATCAGTCACTGGCTGGGAGTGCCTATGGGAGGCACAGCCTCAACACATGGGGATGGATTTCAGAGAGCAGCATCTGGGCCTTGGGCAATTAGATTCCCTCAACTTAGAGATCTGTGAGGACCATGCTTTTGGCTGTCATACCTGAAGTCCTTGTCAACTCATCCCCACCTGGCCAGCTTGTGAAACTTCTTCAAGTTGGAAGGTCATATCCTCACAGAAATTGTCCCAAACCTTGGGACTGACCTGGCTTACCTGTTGTTATAACATATAACTTCACTGTGAGTTCCAGTTTATTATCCAACTCCCTGAAAGCACTCTGAACTCCAGGAGGACAAGGACTGTGCCTATATCGTTACCAACCACATCCGCAGTACTTGGCAGTACTGGTGCCTAGAAGATACTCTAAGTGTTTGCTGAGTGAATGACTGACCGGCCACTGGTGCAGATGAGATAGCTCAAATTGTCCAACAATCTTGGTTTCAGAAAATAGGCTTCTTCTGAAATGCACTGTTCTAGATCTAAGCTTCGCCTGTATGGGGCATTTTCCATTTCCAGGCTGAGTTTTCAGAGCAGTTGAAGAAACCCCTTGAAGGAAACAGTCTGAGTCAGAGCAATGTTCCTGAGTCACAAGGGCGCAGTTGCCTGACTGCACCTGAGAATCCAGTCTGGACCAAGAGAGGTGGAGAAAAAGGGAGAAAGTGGAAACGTAGGCCCCAGTCCTGCTTTGATCACTGTCTTGCATTTCCTTTCTGAAACCTGTGTTTGTACGGCTTTTCCTCCTTGGGTTAAAAAGAGCCCTAAAATACATAATAGACATGAGAGTGTGTCAGCAAGTTCTGATGCCAACCCAAACCTGGATTGTATTATGTTGCTATTGTTTATAGACTACATGTTTCAGGATGAGGATCATATGGGGAAAAGTGAGTGAAGGGAAGATGCCGATTAGGATGTTAAGACACTGCAAGATGTTTTGAGGGGAGGTTGTACCTTGGAAAATAGCACAGGGGTTCAGAGAGGATGGAGTTGCCTAAAGAGAGATTAAAAACTGTCCAATGTGTAAGGAGGGATGTATAAGCCATACAGGTCCATTCACAAGATTTTGCATCAGGTACAAAAATAGGACCCTAAGGTGAGCCTGGGTGGCTCAGTCAGTCAGGCTTCCATCTTCGGCTCAGGTCATGATCTCACGGTTTGTGGGTTCGAGCCCCGCATCGGGCTCTGTGCTAACAGCTCAGAGCCTGGAGCCTGCTTCAGATTCTGTGTCTCCCTTTCTCTCTCTCTGCCCCTCCCCCACTCGTGCTCCGTGTCTCTTTGTCTCTCAAAAATAATAAATAAGTGTTAAAACATTTTAAGAAAAACACAGGACCCTAAAATGATCACGTATTTTCAACTAAGACTCTTCACTGGGAAAAATGGGGGCAGTTCTGTGGTATGAAGTGGCACTTCCTGACAGAAGTCTGTCTATTCATTTAAGATGCTCAGAACTGTGTCCCTCAAGATGTCTAAAAAGCCTCAGCCAAGTTGGCCACAGTCCCAGGAAACATTACACGCTGCTGAGAACCATGTGTGTTGGCGACAGCTGCACTCATGCTCTGTGCACAGACCAGTTCAACCTCAGCCCACCAGGGATGACCTTCAGGGGCCCTTCTCTGTTTGCAGAGCACCCACCGGGAGCACCTCAGGACACGAGCACCTTCCTCATGCCGGGAATGAATTGCCGAACGCAGGGAGAGCCGACTTCAAGCCTTGACTTCACCAAGTCAATTCTGTGACCTCAGGCTACTTCCTTAAGGGCCACTTTTTTGTCTACAAGCGGGGCGGAGCTGCTGCCTCCTCACAGGTTCGCCCTGAGGGTTCCAGATAATGCGCGTCATGTCTCTGGCACACAGCAAAGGCTCAACAAATGAGAATCATTATTACTTACCTTAGTGGGCTGTGGAAAGCAGACCCGGACTGGGACCCTAGTTTTGCCACCTGGTAGCTTTTGGAGGCTCATTTTCCTTCTTTGTACATTGGGTAAAACACTACTTAACCTTCGGTGGTGGCAGAATTGGAAGAATTAATTTAGCAAAGGCACCTAATCAGGTTCCTGGCACACAGTCGTATGCAATAAAAGTTATCTGTTACGATCATTTGTAGATAAACAGAATGAAAATTCTTGATGTTGGTTTGTACAGAGCAAGTATGTGTAAGCAGAACAAGCCAATTTGAATTATTCTGTGAGAAATACATTGTCTTCTAAAACAGGTAGCCTTACTTCCCCAGGTTAGACCAGTTCTGAACCTACCAGCAGCAGAGGCTAGGGACTGGCACAGCGCCCCGAAGGGTCGGCCCCTCCCTGCCAACCTATGGGGTCCTCCTTCATCTGTCCATTTTCCAGGAGACGTTCGCTCCTCCTGTCTCAGGTCCCCTGAGGAGAGCGGGAGCAATAGGTCACCGTTATTTAAACTGCCACAGAATTTTCAGACCATGAGACTCTCGTCTCTCTCCAGTCGGGGCTGGCCTATCCCCAACAGGGAAGGAAGCCAGGAGGGGGAGGAGGTTATAAAACCATTCTATATCCGTCCTGTTTTTAATTGATTTCACAGCAGGAGAAGAAAAACCAGAATCCTTCCCACATAACCTTTCAATGTGGGAGTCCTCCTCTGGTCGGGAAACCCATCTGGAAAGAGCCGCAGCAGGGCTGCAGGTTCTGTTTTCCTCCCCAGTGTTGGAGCCCTGGCAGCGCCCTCCCTGAGGGGTGCCTCTGTGGGTCCCCTGTGCACCTCCTTTGCACACTCACTTGCAAAGAGGGGGGTAGCCCTGCCTCTTCCCTGGTCTCCAAATGGAACCAAATCTTTCTCCCTTAGGTGCAGCCCATGTGTCAGCTAGGGCCCCTAGTCCATGTCATCTAGGTACCTTGGCCCAACTCCGCAGCCCATGCCCTGGGGGAGCCAAGTCCTCCTGGGATTCCTGGGTGGGGTTAGGGGTGGCTAACATTATGTAATTACACTTGGTCTTTCTAGTTTTCAGCGTCTTGTTCCAGAAGCATGGCCCTCAAAACAGTGTGTGAAGTATTCTTTGTCAGGGTTTCGTGGTTGTAAAGAATGGCCACATAACACTACAGAGAAAACAAAGTCAACATGCATGTTTAAGACTTCCATTCCTAGAAGATGGTTTGGCCATCTGGCCGTGGGTGTACGTGTGTGTGTGTGTGTGTGTGTGTGTGTGTGTGTGTGTTGGGGGGATTCTCTGTATTTATTAAATGTTTTTAAATATCAACTCTGTCTCTAGGGAGGAGAACTGGGTGACTAAGGGACTAGGAGACAGGGAGACTTTGTATACATTTTTATCCTTTCGAATTTTACACCGTTTACACGTATAACAATTATGTGCCTGTACGTGCAAACATGCACACATATACCATATCCCTTATGCTCTCTCCCTACTCCATGCCCCTATTCCTTTCTCTCTGCAGAGATAATCCTTCAAGGGATAATTTCAAAAAGTCTTCTGTTCCCAATTTACCAATGCCTCAGTAGTTCCTTCTACCTGCTCTGAACCCTGACATAATTTCCCATCAGTCTTAACTATGGTTGGGACCTACTCACAAACTGCCTCATAGTGTAACCTCCTAGCATAACTGCCTGCCTCCTGAAGATAGCCCTCGTCTCTCATCAGTTGCTTAAGCATAGACTGGCAATAGATGCGTTTCTTTGGATCCCTCACAGAACAGAACTGAATCAAAGAGTTAGAGGCGAAGGCACAACTAGACAAGTCTGAAGGACAAGGGCATGGCTAAGACAAAATGCCTTTGGAACCTACAACAAGTATCTGGTTTAAGTTCCTGCTGCTTCCAGAACCAGGTGGAGTTGGTAGCAGTGAAAAGCTGCTTGTCGTTGGACTACTACTGTTCTCTCTTCCGTTGCAACCAGAAGATCAGCTGGGTCTCTTCCAGGGGATGCATTTTGGACAAAGTCAGATATAGGAACATGTAACCCTATGGACAATTGTGGACTAGGTGTCTGAGGCTAAGACTTTGACAATTTTTTCTTTTTTTAATCAAAAAAAAAAAGACTAAACAGAAAATATCTTATGAAGCAAATGGTCTTAACCAAACCTTTCTTCTAAATAAGGGAAAAGACAGCAAGTGGGAGGAGAAGGCCAAGGTGGTGAGGAGGGAGGGTGAGAAGACCCCAAGCACCAAGGTCTCTCATTAAAAAGGCATCTTTCCTGACATCTTACAGGGAAACTACTCCTCCCTTTGGAAGATGGAACCAGAAGAGGAAACCGCCCTACACCTGTAGCTGACCTTTGCAATAGGTACTGGGAGAGGAGGGGGGGCCCCACCTCCCAAAGACCTAGCGGCTTTTAGGGTGCTCCCTGCCCTCACCTGTTTAGCATCAATAGTCATGCCCCTCATTTTGTGCTGCTACCACAGGAAGCTTCAACTCTAAACCTAGGCCTGTGGGAGCTGCCCCAGTTCCAGGCACACAAGGCAAATGGCTGCATCCTTGCTGCCTCAGGCCTCCTCAAAATGCATCTTCCAGGAACCGAGAATCCACCCTGCTCCACAAGGAAACATGTGAGCGTCAGCCAGACACCTTCTCCTCCATCATCTCCCACAGTCCTTCCATGTCTAATTCCTGAAACCCAGATGTCTGCTTCAGGAGCCCAAAATAAAGTCCCAACTGTTTCACGGTCAAACGCGCATCTGTCTGGGATTAGCAGAACAGCTACTTTGCACCCCCACGCCACCCCTCCCCCCTGTCACCTCCCTCCACCCCCAAGGGTCTCCCTCTTCCGTTTCTGGGAATCCCTGAAGATGCTGTGAGGGTGAGCGTGTGTCACTTTATCTACCACTTGAGGCTCCAGGGCTGCGGTCTGGGGCCCCCAGTTCATCTCACGCTGCCTCCCATCACTCGGCTAGCCAGGATGTGCTGTTTTACTAAAGGAATTCGCTTCAAGTGGCAACATGGCACCTCCCCCATCCCCACCCATCATTAACTCCCCAGTCTAGGACAGGTGACAATATGTCCCGAATGTCTGGGGAATAACAGAAGGGATTGTTGTGTTCCTTGGAGTCACAGGCCCTGGACCCCCAACCTTAAGGCCATGTCTACCTCCTATCAGTCTCCTGTATCTCAATAAGATTATTTAGAATATATCATGCCAATGCTGAGTGGATCCCCCTCCCCAACCCCTCTCCCCAGAGAACAGGGAGTGTTGCCCCCTACTCCCAGACTCAGGTCTGCTCATGCTGACTCAGCCCACCTGGCCCTGGGAATCTCCATTTCCTTCAAGAGAAAGCCCCTGAGAAGTTCTCCAGAGCTCAGATAAGACAAGTGCACTACTCAGCCTTGCACTGCCTGCACTATACTAATTTACTCACCATGGGGGGTGTGGTAGGCAGAATAATGCACCCCCGCGCCCAAGACATGCACATCCCAATACCAGAACCTGTGAATTCATTAGGTTACATGGCAAAGGGGAATTCAGGTTTCAGATGGAATAAAGCTTGCTAATTGGCTGACCTTGAGTAGAGAGATTTCCCCTGGATTATCCACAGTACTGGCTTTGAAGATGAAGGAAGGGGCCATGTGCCAAGGAATGTAGGTGCCTTAGAAGTAGAACAAAGAGGGAAGCCTGGGTGGCTCAGTCGGTCAAGCGTCTGACTTTGGCTCAGGTCATGATCTCGTGGTTTGTGAGTTCGAGCCCCGCATCAGGCTCTGTGCTGACAGCTCAGAGCCTGGAGCCTGCTTCTGATTCTGTGTCTCCGTGTCTCCCTCTCTCTCTGCCCCTCCCCCACTCAAGCTCTCTTTCTCTCTCAAGAAAATAAATAAATAAATAAACATTAAAAAAAGAAAGAAAGAAATAGAGCAAAGAGTCTCACAGCCTCCAGAAAGAAACAGCACTGCTAACTCCTCCATTTTCTCCCCAGGAGAACCATGTCAGATCCTGACCCAGGGATAGGATACTGTAAGATAATAAACTTGTGTTATTTTAAGCCACTAAGTTTGTGGTGGTTTGTAGTGGCAGCAGACAGGAAACCAATACATGGGGGTTACAAATAATTTAGTCTAAATCCTTACTTCAGGAAATTTTTTCTCTAATTTCTTCCATTTTGCATCTCACTCTGCAGTGGTCACAGTCAGATGTATGATGTCTGTATCACTTGTTCCAAGAACAACCTGCTTTACTTTGGTGTGAATAACGATTTCATCCTGGTGATTTCCTCGAAAACAAGAGAATCTGTTCCAAAATTAGAGTGTCCATCTCCAGAAACCCAAATGGCAGTGCCCATACTACAATAACACATCCTTTGAGTTCCTCTTCTCTAGACACTGATAAAGAAATCACAGCAGTCCTCTCTCTAAGCCATCTTCCTGCCACTCCACTGCCACTAGTGGGGCTCAAGCCAGTTCTGTCTCTTGCCTGGAAAACTGAGACAGCCTTCTTCTGTCTCCACTCCTCCTCCCAACACTATAGTTGAAAGAGTCTTTGTAGAGGTTGACCATCCCTCTGTTGACCAATGTTCAATGGGCCCCATTGCCCTTAGGATAAAGCACCGGGCTCTAACCCGGTCCCTAAGCCTCTGCACACTCAGCCCAGCCCACATTTCTGGCCTCATTTCCAGCACACGCAGAGCTATTACCAGAGTCATTCTAGCAAATGTGTGGTCAAGGAGCAGGGAAATGTTGAGCTGTGGGATGGGCTATGCAAAGCAGAGTCCCACAGTTTTGAGGATTCAAATTTGTAGGACATAGCTGTGGCTGGTGCACAGTGAATTGTGCCCCCACCCCCACCCCCCGCAAATTCATATGCTGAAATCCTAACCTCTGGTACTCCAGAATGTGACTTCATTTGAAATAGGGTTGCTGCAGACGTACTTAGTTAAGATGAAGTCACAGTGGAATAGGGTAGGCCTCCAAGACTGGTATTCTTGTAACAAGGAGAAATCTGTTTGTAAACACATACACACACAGGGAGCAAACCACATGTAGACTACAGTCACACTGCCACAAGCCAGCGAACACCAGAAGTTCGGAGAGAGACCTGGGCCACATCCTTCCCTGATGCTTTCAGAGGAAGTGTTGCCCTTCTGACTTCTGAGGTTTTGTAACCTCAGAGGTGATAAGTTTCTGTTGTTCTAAGCCCCCCAGTTAGTGGCATTTTACCATGGCAATCCTGGGGAACTAATCAAGTGACCCTACTGGCTTCTCATCACCTACAGATTTCTCCAGCATTCCGGTACACACAGCTCTGCGTGTGGAAACGCGTACACTGAAGGAAGGATATGTGAGTGTAGAGAAGTTTGCATTTCCCGAGGTCCACCCAGTTTGTTGAAATGAAACACGCCCTTTACACTCACAGGGCTTCTCAACGCCCTGAAAACCAGTTGCTAAGAAGAATTCATTAAAGGATACACATTAGTCAATTTTGCCCTCCATGAGTGGGTTTGTTCTCTCCCTCTTAGAGATAACGAAGAAGACTCAGTAACAACTCTGTATTCTCAAAACATCCAATGTTCCAATGAGAACAAGGCATGGCTTTAATCTCTTTCCTTCGCTCCTGTTTCTTACTTCTGCAAAGTTTGCCCCAATCCTTGTGTTCTCTTAATTAAAACCAAAACTGACTCGACTGTTGAGTCCCAGTTAATAAGAGGTGAGGCCAGCTTGGCATGTCTGTGTTCTGAAAACTGCCCTGAGCAAAATGTGTGTGTGAGAACAGTCTGCCAGGGGAATGGCAAAAACAAGCTGCCCCTCCCTAGCCAGGATGGCTGTTTTCTGCATGGGATACAGGAGGCTCACTTCCACGCAAGTCCTAGTATCCTAGGAAGCAGAAGAGGCTGGGCCCAAGACCCTGTTGCTCTAGGTGGGTAGGGTGGGGTCAAGGCGCCAGGAACTCATCAGACTTGACACGAGGCTGCAAGCCCTGAGGATGATCTCTAGGTGGAGAAAAGCCTAGGGATGAGGCAGATGACGTGGAGGCCAGGTTTGGGCAGAAGGAGGGGAAAGAGCTAAAAGGAGTGAGGGAGAGGCTGAGGGGGAAACCGTGGTGGGGCTGACAGATGCAAAGAGCTCTTCACTGTCTGACCCAGTGTCTCGTGGTCTGGCCTCATACACTGTCTGTGGGATCCTCAGTCCAGTCCTTGTCAACCTGGCCAGCCAGAGGTGGGCTTGCACTCTAGGCAAGGCTGGCCTTGCATTAGAAGGACCAGAAAATGCCATGTAAGAACTTCAGTAAAGCCCAACCCATGCCCCCACCTGGGCGCCTGGGTGGCTCAGTCAGTTAAATGTCTGACTACAGCTCAGGTCATGATCTCATGGTTCGTGAGTTCGAGCCCCACATCAGGCTGCGGGCCATGGAGCTTGCTTCGGATTCTGTGTCTCCCTCTCTCTCTCTGCCCCTCCCTTGCTCGCTCTCTCTCTCTCTCTCTCTCAGAAAATGAATAACACACTAAAAAATTAAAAAAAAAAAAAAAAAAAAGCTCGACCCATCCTCCAGATGTCTTCCCCACAAGCCTGACGTGTGCCCCCACTTTGCACTTTGATGCAAACCCTATAGATTTAATTTTTGTCTCGGAATAAATAAAGCCAGGACTTCTTGAATGTTTAAATACTCCAAGCATAGTCCTAAATGTCATGCATGGGTTAACTGATTTAATTTGTGTAACAGCTTTGTGACGTAGGTGTCATTATCATTATCTCCATAGTTCCAATGAGGACACTGAGGCACAAGCGATGGAGTAATTCACCCGGTGTCATCAAACCGTTAAGTGGTAGCAGTAGAATTTGAACCCAGCCTGGCTGGCTCCAGAGTCCACGTTTTTCCCATTGTGCTTCACTAATTCCCCAAATGAAAACCAGTACCTCAGGAAATTTACCACCATGGCTTTCAAAGCCATGTGTTGCTCCCTAATTGGGGCTTTTTTAGGATGAGAGGTTGTTTTGAAGATAATTAATGGGAAACATTTGGAACCTTAACCTCTGGGCACCTGCTGTAGTCTTCCAACTGGGTTCAGTAACAATTACGATTCACACTCTCCTGCCTGCCCACACACCCCTGAGGTGTTACTGAAAGGCAAGAAGGCAGATTCCACAAATCCTAACACTCAGTCTCGTTACTTTGTAATACTGTGTGTAAAGGCAGGTCCTGTGACTGGCAAAGCTGTTACAGCAAGCACCGTTACTTAATTTTTGGAAGCCAAATTAAAACACTGGATGATAGGAAAAGTAGTCTGCTTTTCATTTGAGGTTATTGGCACTTTTCTCAGGAAAAATACCAACTAAGCTGCTAAAAGCAGTGGGATTACACAATAGTATTATCACCAAAAACAATAATGGTCACAAACAGTCTTCTTGGGCAACTATTATGTGTTAACTGGGAATTACCTGCTTCATTTCCCAGTTGAGGGCACAGAGAAAATAAGGGTTAAAATGACTAACCCAAGGTGGTAACATTAGGTTAATGTTCAGTCTTAATCATATATTAAATCACATAAACTTCTAAATATGCAAATACTTAGGACCCACTCCAGATCTGCTGAGTCAGGACCTCAGGTGGGTGGCTTCTGAAGGGCAGCTGGAGTTGACAGCCTCTGACTGGTTAGTGACAAGTATCAGTAGCCAAGTGTCTTGATTCTCAGGGTGACTCCCACTCTCTTCCCTGTCTCCTGTTGCCTACTTTCCCACTGTGTTATTATTCCCAGGATGTAAAAGAAAAATAAAAAACAGACACATGGTCATCTCTGTTTTGTACTCCTACACAAAACGTTTAAGCAACATTTCCCTGCAAATGCACTGCCCGCATGCCTGTCTGGTACTTAGAGTGTATGAAAAGTATTCCCTGACCCTGTACCATAGAGTCATGTCTTATAAGCAAGTGATGTCACTGTATTAAGTTTTATATGCCAGCGTAGTTCCTGGCACAAAATAGATGTTCAATAGATGTTTGTACATAAAAGAGTAGAATGGAGGTTGTGAAGGAAATTGCTGAGTGCACAAGCGAATACGAACAATTGGTATCTTTTATTTCCAGGGCCCAAGATATTCTGAGGATAACTAATTCCTCTCTGTGGCAGTAAAGAACATATTTCAGGATTACTTAAGAGATTATCAGGAAATCCTGGTCAACAGCACAGAATGAACTGACTTGGGAAGTTTCTCATTATGCTCCAAGCCCATATAAATTCTCTATAAAATATAACGACAACAACAGCAACCACATGTGTTGCTGTTGTTGTCATTACTATTATCATCATTATTTCATAGCCAAACTCAAAACTAAGCAAGGAAAATTCCCAGGTCCCAGAAAAGAAGTTGAAACTCAAACCCAAAAAGTGGAGCAGGTGCTAAGAGCAAATGGCCTACAGGGATACTAGAAATAGGTGCTGGCATTGAAGTTGGGTTTTAAGACACAAAGAAGAGAGAATTAAGCCTCTGGCTGGCTGGTGGTTAGAAGCAGAAACTGACCTCTTTGAATAAAGCTAAAAGCCAGAGAAGGCTGTTCCTTCCATGAAATAAGGACTAGAAAACTCAGCCCACTGGTCTAAGGATGTGGCAGGAAGCTGACCATCTGCCCAATATTGTGGGTGGGAAAAAGTAGACCTCTAGAAATCAAACTTCCAAAATTGAACCATGTGCGGGTGTTAGTCAAAATTTCTCCAAACCATAACCAAAGGAAGTTACAGTAAAAAAAAAAAAAAAAAGAAAAAAGTATCCAATAATTAATCCTACAAAGGGCTAATGAACCAAGTACAACATAATACAGGCTCATCAGGCTCTATAGGAAATGCTACTTACTGAAGATGAAATATGTCTTATATCATGAAGAAAGGGAATTATCTTGAAATACAATCACAGTAGCACTTCCTGATATTAAATGCACCTGGAAAATACAGACAAACAGGAAGCAATAATGGAATACAGTAAGGTGGTTGGGACAAGATTAATATAGAGAATAATGCATAGCGGTCCTCCTCTATAAAAGCAACAACCATTTGGAACATATAGTAACAAAGAAACCTCATTTATAACAGCCACTACAACAAAAATATAAATACCTAGAAATAAATAAGAAATATTTAAGATCTATAAGAAGACAACTTTAAGATGCCACTTAGAGATACCAAGGACAACTTGAAAGAATGTAAAAGACCAACCCTATTCATGGAATTTGAAGAAATGACCAAATTTTTTCAAACTTGATGAAAACTATATACCCATAGATCCAAGTTCAGCAAATGAGTAACAAAGGCAAAAATCTTAAAGGCAGCCCAAACAAAACAAACACATTACATAGAGGGGAACAAAGATTTAAAAAAATTCTATTGACTTCTGAAAAGAAGTAACAGAAGACAAAAGAAAATGAAATAACATTTGTGAAGTGCTGAAAGGGAAAAAAGCTATTAATATAGAATCTATATCCAGTAAAAATATTCTTCAAAAGTAAGGACAAAAATAAAAACATGTTTTATTTCAGGGAAGCCAAAACTAGGTGCATTCATTGCCAGCAGACTCACACTAAAAGAAATGAAGGAGGGTATTTTTCAACCTGAAAGAAATAATACCGGAAAGAAATCTGTGCCTGCACAAAAAAGATAACTAAAGGTAAAAGATAAATATTTAATATAAAGGGAGAAATAAAATATACTTATTTCTCATTTTTAAACTTCTTTAATAAGACATTTGATTGTGTAAAGCAAAACTGGTAACAGTGTATTGTGGGCTTTGTAACATTTGCAGGGGCAAAATGTATGACAGTGATAATACAGAGGATAGAAGGGAGAAGTAGAAATATACAGATGCAAAATCGTGTATTGTTTGAAGATGGGTTGTGCTAAGTTAAACATGGATATTGTGAACTTCAGAACAACACTTAGCAAGTCAATAAAAGAGGTATGGTCAATATGCCAATAGAGGAGATACAATGGAATAGTAAAAATCCTCAATAAATCCGAAAGAGGGTAGGAGAAGAGGAGAAGAAGCAACAGAGATAAATTGGAACAAATAGAAAACAAATAGTAAAATATTATATTTAAACCCAACTATATCAATAATTATATTAAATATAAATTGTCAAATACATGAAATAAAAGGCAGAGATGGCCAAACTAGACAACCCCAACAAGTGTTCTGTACAAGAAAACCCACTTTAAAAACTCAGAAGTTAAAGGCCAAGATGGGAAAAGCTACACTAGAAAGATAATCATGAAAACTGAATGGCTATATTTATAGTAGATGAAATGGATTTCAAGGCAATGATTATCATGAAAGCTAAGAGAGATGTTTTGTAGCAATAAAATCCTACCTGTGAATACATCCAGAGATTCAAAAAATACATAAAGCAAAAACTAATGAAATAAAACTTAAGAAGAACGACAAAATTTCAACATTTTTTTCAGTAATTGATAGAATACAAAATCGGTAGAGACATAGGAGATCTGAACCACACTCGGTCTAACATTTATAGAACATCACACCACAAAATACAATAATATCTTCAAGTGCACATATTCAACTTATAGATGGTTGCACTGGGCCATAAAACAAATCTCAATGCGTTTCATTGAAATTATACTTAATATGTTCTGCGATCACATCAGAATTAATGAAATCATTAACATAAAAGATAAATGAAGAGCCTCTAAATATTCAGAAATTAAACAATGCACTTCTAATTAGCTCATCGAGGAAGAAATCACAAAGAAAAATATAAAATATTTTCAACTAAAAGATCATAGAGATCAAACACATTAAAACTTGTGGGATACAATCAAAGCAGTGTCTTGAGGGATATTTATACCTTTAAATTGCTTACATTAGAAAAAATTCTCCAATCAATGATCTAAGTTTTCATCTTAAGAAGCTAGAAAAAGATGATAAAATTCAATGAAACAAGAGGAAACAGAGTTGAGCCAAGATGGATTAAGCCGCTGCAAACTATCGCACTGGTTATAACTAAAATACTGGAAAAAATACAAAAAGCAATTATCTGAGGACTCTGAAAAGAAAAGCAGGCAGATAGAGAAGGGGTATCAAAATTTGAAGAAGCAACCTACATGGGCATGGGTTTCCAGGATTTACCACCCCCCCCCCCCGTTTTTCCCGTTTTTCCTCTAGAGCCTTCAAACTAGTCATGGCCCCATGGGGTCTTCGGTCATGAAGGAAAGTAAGAAGAAGAAGAAGGCCAACAGGCCTTCCTTCAAAGAAATACTAAAGGAAGCTCTTCAGGCAGAAGGAGGAGGGTATCAGAGGAAAACATGAAACTTAGGGAATGAAGAAGAGACGATAGGGTAGATATCTGGGTTAATAAAAACCATTTCTCTCCCCCTACTTATAGATAGGACTATTGAAAGCAAAAATCCTAAGAATATATGGCTGACATTTCTGTGTATGTAGATATACTACACTTGACAAATGCGACATAAAGAGGGGAGAGTAAAGACCAGTATGGTCTAAGGACACTATAGTTTACTTTAAGTGGTAAAATATTACCTTTAAGTAGACTATGAAAATTTAGGTGTATATATTCTAACTACTAGTGCACCACTAAAACCACTAAAAAAAGCCAACAGATAAATTTAGATGGAACACAAATAATTCCAATATAAATTAGTCAAATACACACTGAAGTGGTTTTATTATTGACAAAGCAGATTCCAGATTAAGGAATATTTCAGAAATAAAGAGGGGCACTTCATAATAATAAAGGGCTCAACTTACCAAGAAGATCTAACAATTTAAATGTGTATGCACCTACAAAGAGAAGTTCCAAATACATGAGGCAAAAAGTGAAAGAAGAAACAGACAAATCCACAGTTATTGTTGGAGATTTCAACAATCTTCTCTCACTGATCAATAGAACCATAGACAGAAAATCAGCAAGCACACAGAAGATCTGAACAACACTACCAACACACTTAACCTGTATTTACATAGAACAGAATATGTATTCTCTTCACGCACACAATAAACATTCCGAAGATAGATCACATTCTGTGTCATAAGTAAGCCTTGGCAAATGTAAAATAACTGAAAGCAAATTCTACTCTCCAAACAGAATGGAATTAATCTAAAAATCACTAACCGAAAAATATGTGAAAAATGCTAAAATTGTTAATTCACTTGTTGAGTGTCTCTATGTTTATATATTACTTTTCTGCCTTGTGTATATTAAAATAATTTCACAAAAAATATAAAAGTTTTAACTAGCACAGAATGAAAACTTGGCGAATTAAAATAGTGATAGTCCCTCCTTTTTACCAGGTTGTTATGGGCGACTCTGATAAAGCAAAAAGGAGGCGTGGAGTAGATGGAAGTAAAGACCCCTCCTAAACTCGAAGAAGGGAAATGCTGTAACAATTAAGAACACGATAGAATTACCAAAGGTAAAGAGAATCTGCAATGTAAATTGATAAATTGTGAAATGTACCATAGTTGATCGTTCTCTGCATTTGGTACGAAAGAAAACAAGGACACATTTTGAGAACCTTGCTGACTCTCCAAGAGCCTCTTTCCCTCTCCTCCCTTTGTTGCTTCCCTTCTGCTTCACTGTCATCCTTTTCCAATTTTAGAATTCCTGGCAGAGATTGGACAGAGTCACCAGGTCCCTGTTTAATAAGCAATTATTCAGGCCATGGGCAGCATCACCTGTTTCTGCTCTGCCTACTCGTCTCATCTCACCATAAAATATTTCGGTCGAGCTCCACCTACCTGAGCAGCCACCACTATTTCAAGGATCTGGAAACGAGAATTCTGAGCCCCAGCTGTGAGAATTTGGGCAAACCACCTGACTGCTTACACTTGGTTTTATTATGTGGGAAATAAAAATCATTAACCCACCCCCAGGAGTTGTGAGGATTAAATGAGAAAATAAGCATGAAAATGCTTTGTTAGCAGGAAAAGTACAAGTGGGTTATTGCTAAAGACCCGAGTTTCAGGATCTTGCTGTGGTATTATTCACTTGGGTAGTGATCGGTTTCCTCCATCCTCCCTGAACAGGTGTGACCTGAGCCAGTGAACCATGCCATCAGAGTTACTGGAAGGAGGTCAGAGGTGGCCAGCTGACCACGCGAATCCCTGCTCCCCTTCCCATGGTGTAGAGTTGGTGCTGGAAAGTGGCCGATGAGCCAGAGACCACATTTCTTGGCCCCCTTGGCATTGTGTGGCCAATGGACTAGTTCTATTCACTGGAATGTGAGCCACAGTTTTTAACAAGTATTAAGAAGTGCTTTCTCTTTGCTCTTTTCTCTTCTTCTGGCTGCCGAGAGGTGTATGAAAATGACCAGACCCAGTTAAAAGGAGCTGCAAGCCAGGGGAGGTCTGAGTCCTTAAACCAGCACATGGAGGAAGAGATGCACCCATTCACAAGAAACACCTGAGTGGCCCCATTACATGAACACAAAATAAATATCGCTGATGTTTGAGCGATTATACATTTTTTCATGTATGTGATACAGCAGTTGATGGCATAATGGTTCTAGGCTTCATTCCTTGCCCAGCCCAGGTTTTGTGACCTTGGCTATAGTACTTATACTCGTTACACCTCACTTACCTCACCAGTCAAGTATAGATGATAATAGTTCTTGTCTCATTGGGTTGTTATGAAAGTTAATTGATGTAACGCATACAAGCGGCCAATAATGTTCAATAAATGTTGGACGTTATTAGTATCGGCATAGAAATGCCAAACCTTTTCGAAAGTTCATTAATTCATTCCAGGAAAAAATTCTACCTCTGTAGCTTATTTCTAGGTGACTGTGCCCATTAAATGCACATCAAAATATTTTCCAAAGAAACTTTTTCAGGGCCCCAGCAGTTTTTCCTCAACAGTTTGTTTTTTCTGAACATAGCTAACTGGAAGATTTCCAAGTCTAAATTTCCAGGTTCAACTTTCACCTGAAAGTCATATGTGTGGACTTACGCTAGTTCGTGCCTTCACCTCCAATTGCTCACAAGCCCCACTCACCTGTCTTCTCCACGGTGCACGCAAGAAGTCAGGGATGCTGTTGCCATACAGCTGCAGGTCCGACTGTAACCAGCAGAGGGCAGTGCTACACACAAACTACTACAACTTTGCTGATTCCCCAGTGCCTTTCCATTATCAATAGTTTTTTTTTTCCCTCCCCATTTCCATTCCTTTAGAAGAATGACCGTGATATTTCAAAGAAATGTGGTTATCCTCGGTTGTTCTCAGCTTTTATAGATTTTCTGAGTCTCTTATGTGCTCTCTGGCACTCTGTGTGGTTGGGAGAGGCATATCCGCTGAACACAAGAATGGGAGCCCCCGCGCTTTCCCGAATCTGCTGGCACAGCCACCTGCTCTCCTTGTCCTCCTTTCCTGAGTCACTTGACACCCACCCAGTTTTTGCAAACGAATCCATGCCATCTTCTCCCACATCATAGCAAATTCCAGGACTCAGCCCTACGTACCTCAGCGACTCTCAACTGTGTGGGGGGGTATGATGCATTTCAGAATCTCCTATATGAAGTGTTCTGAAAACACACGTGCCTGGGTCTCACTCCAGACCTCCCAAATCAGATGCTGGGGTGGTGAGAATTTGAAGAAACTCCGAGGGGCGATTAGGTCTGAAAAGCACTCCCACCCCACGCACCGCTGGTGTAGTTAACGACCTAGAAGAGGCAAGCGGCCGGAAGTGGAGAGGAGGGCCCAGGTGGGGGTGGAGTTGGCATGGGATTGATTGGTTCTGTTACTATCCCCATGTTTCCCACAGGGAAGTCGGAAGCCCACTCACTCCCAACAGGTGATCTTACTGCTTTCTGAACTGACAAAATTAAAGCCCTCCAACTGTTGTCCTGCCGTCCTCAATGACACGCCGGATTCTTAGCCCTTTTCTCTAACTTTCCCCTCCACTCAGCGTTCAGCCTGTGGCGCCGCCACCGTGTGTGGAGCCGCACCGCCTTCCCTGCCTCTCTGGGTATTGCTCTCCTCCCATTCCCCATTCCCCCGCCCTGCACCTCCGGCATCGCCCTCCCCGGGGCATCCTTCCTCATCTCTGTCACCTGCCTTCAAAGCTTGCTCTTTCTCGCTCCTCCATCCAATAACTATTCAGTTTCATGAGTTTCCCTTGCTCTTGATGGTCCTTTCACTCTCTCCCTTCTTCAGTGTCTGTTGGGCACAGAGGTCTACTGTACGTTGTCACTCCTTCCCACCACCACCAACCCATCCTCTGAACTGGCCTGTCCATCTCCATGCGGCTTCCTCTCTAGATGGATCCAAAGAGATTCTTCTAACATGTTAGTCTGATGTGTCTTGCCCTGACTGACATTTCACTGCCCCCTGCCCAACACCACTGGACAAAGCCCTCACCCCCTCCACATATCACATGGGCGCTTCTCCACCTGCCTTCCCCCACTCAATGCTTTTCACTCCCACAATATGCATCCATGAGCCTCTTAGGGAACTTCTGCCTTTGCCTGGCACCCCTTTCCCCATTTTGCTTCCTAAAGCAAACTCCCATTCATCACATAAAACCCAGTTCAGGCACCACCTTCCATGAAGAGACTTCCTCCAAACCCTTGGATAGATTTCGTCATTCTCTCTTGTGAGATAACTCTGATCTAATATCAGGCTCCCAGGGGTGCACCTTCTCACTCTGCAACTTTTGAGATACTACATATTCCTTCTTTGCATATTTTATTTGTTGACCATTCTCCCTTCCTTTCCACACTTTGAGCCTCTTGAGGACACAGACTGGTAATTACTCATCTCACCTCTCCTAGTGCCTAGCAAAGTGCCTGGCTCAATAATTGTGGAAATTGGGTTAGAGCTGGTCTCTCTGCTTCCTTCAGAGACTTCTTTAAAATACCAAATTCCTGCCTTTACAGTGTTTCTACTCCCACTCACTCCTTCACCCACTAAAATCTGTTTTCCTCCCATGTTTCTGATCTTTTAAAGAAGTAAATGACTCAGCCACTTGTCTAAACGTCTGCCTTTGCCTAAGGTGCACTGTGTCCATTCACTTCCCATATTCTTCAACCTCTGGGACTATCACCCGTCTTGACATTCTTCTCCTGGTTTCTGTGGTAGATAGTCTTGTTTTTGCTGTATCTATTCCACCTTCTTCTGGGAACAGCACCTCACTTTTCCTCTAGGGAATCGCCCGTCCTTTATTCTCAGCCCATGTTATTTGGATGCCTCCATTCATGTCTCCAGTTGATTTAATTCTAAACATCAGAGAATAACAAACTTTTGCCCCAGAGATTAGCTTAGAAATGGGCATATAATGGCAGGTATGCCAACCAGAGTCAGTAAGACGAATTTGGAGCCCTTTACTGGAACTGTCTGGAGAACTGCTCTCAAGAAGATAGAATAGAGCTCCTGGCTTTCTTTCTTTTTTTTTCTTTCTTTCTTTCTTTCTTTCTTTCTTTGTCACCATAAGAAGAAGATTTCTGAGCTAACACAGGGAAGCAGAATAAGGTGAAAAGACTAAGAACAAGTCCCAAAGTCATTGAATCCCAGAATTCATCTAAGTCTGGACTACCCTGCACTTACCTGTTATAGGAGTCAAAATACTCCTTTTTTTTTTTTTTTTTTTTTTTTTTTTTTACTAAGCCAATTTGAATTGAGTTACCTAGAGAAATTGACTTTCCTAGTCAAGAATCCTAATTATGGTTATTATGATCTGCAGCATCTCAGGCCCCATCCTGTAATCTCATTCTCCTTCTCTGGCTTCTTGTTTTCTTCCTTTCTCATACATGTAATCCTGATTCTAATAATAGAAATTTCCACTTACTGAATGCTTTATAGCTCCCAAGTCACCTGTCCAGAGCCTCCCTTTATGTATTCATCTATTGATGGACACTTGGGTTGTTTCCATATCTTGGCTATTATAAATAATACTGCTATAAACATAGTGATGCATATGTCTTTTCAAATTTGTGTTTTCATTTTCTTTGTGTAAATACCCAGTAGTGGAATTACTGGATCATATGGTAATTCTAGTTTTAATTTTTTGACCAAAACTCCATACTGTTTTCTGCAATGGTTGCCCCAGTTTGCATTCCCACCAAGAGTGCACAAGAGTTCCTTTTTCTCTACATCCCCGTCAACACTTGTTTCTTGTGTTTTTGGTTTTAGCCATTCTGACAGGTGTGAGGTGATATTTCATTATATCTTTGATATCTCATTATAGTTCCCTGATGATGAGTGATATTGAGCATCTTTTCATGTGTCTGTTGGTTATCTGGATGTCTCCTTTGGAAAAATGTTTACTCAAGTCCTTTGCCCATTTTTTAATTGGGATATGTGGTTTTTTGGTGTTGAGTTGAATAAGTTCTTTATATATTTTGGATATTAACACCTTATTGGTTATATCATTTGCAAATATCTTCTCCCATTTGGTACCACAGTCATTTTTCTAACCACCTGCCATTCTTCATTAGAATCCCACGAATATCTTTGACTTATCCCAAAACAAATTCTTCCTTTCCAATTTCTCTTTCTCCAAATCTAGTGTTCTTTCTGATTACACTAATTTTGGTCAAGGTATTAATATTTCCCAGTTTTCCCTAGTCTGAAACCTTGGAGTTATCTTTAATCATTCCTTCTTTAAGGATTGGCCCTTACTCCAACTAGGCTAATGAGAGTTTTCCAAGACTGGTAGTAAAGAGGTGCTCTCTTCTTTGTGGGTTGCTAAGTTTATAGGAACTTTGAGGTGCTGGTGACCCTCTTGCCTGCCAGGGAATGAAGCTGAATCTGAGGAAAGCAGAGCTGAGGGAGAGAGAGCAGAAGACTCCCTATGGAGCCCTACACCTAGGCTTGTCTGAAACCAGACCTACATCTTGGACATTACTGTTATATGAGCTACTAACTTATCTTTTTTGCTTCCACCAGGAAGCAATTTTCTATCATAACTATGAGAGTCGTGAATGATAATGACTGACTTGGTTGCTTGTCTTAAGGATGCTAGAAGTGTCTGGCAATGGAAGACAGCAAATATTTAAGTAAGGTTCTACAACCATGGATTGGTTAAGGATCCCACAAGGCACCCTGGATGAGATGGCCTTAGATGTCCTTTTAGACTTTGAGAACTAGAGTTCATTTTGGGGTTCATTCTTTTTCTTTAATAATTGAGTTTTTATTGGTTGTTCTGAGGATCATACAGAGATTTGAATTTGTACAGAATTCTTAACGTACATACCAAAAATCTAAAAAATCATGTAGTTGTGATTCTTTTTGAAAAGTTATTCCAGTGACCTTCCATCTTAAAATTTGGAGGCAAATTTTCCTTAACATTATATCAAGTACCAATATCTTCAAATGTTGTGGAAGATATGTTTACACATGTTACATTGGTAAGCCCCAATGTACATATGTACATATGTACACATGTTACATTGGTAAGCCCCACTAATTTACAGTTTAATATCATATACAGTACATAGTCAAATTTTCGATCTTGCACAGCACATTAACAAAGTTACCAGGAAAACTGGATTACCACGACCAAGGTGTTACACAGAGCACACAAAATTCTGACAAGGAGAGTGAAGATCAAGGAGTGGTTTTATTTAGGAAACAATTCTACCAAAAGCAACATGGGAATAGAGGTAATTTAAAATTTTCAAGACATATGAAATGCAAGACTGACTCCAAATTGTCATTTAGTTGGCTTGGTATTATAGGTTACGAAAACTGCCCCATCTATGGAATGTTAAGCTGACACCCAAGACAATCAAAACCTCCAAAATTCAATATCCCACTATTTTCTGGTTGTACCTGAAAATAAACAACCTGCAAATGATTTCATTTCTTTAAAAAAAACCATTTACACTTAAAAAATGGGACAGGGTGGGATTGTCTCTTTTTAAAAAATGTTTCAAGAGCTACCAAAAAACTTGCATTTATAAAATAGTTGATAAAAACAGTCCTCCAGATTGTACAAGAATGGAGACAGGGACACTGAAAAGACATGGTATTAATCAGACTTGGCTTTTTCTCTCCTGCTTCGTCAGAGGCTGGACTTTCCTCATTTTTACGTTCTCCATTTTCTGCAGGAGAAAGTCGTCTGGTTTTTGGTTAGCCACTTCAGCCCGTTTTCCCTTCGCTCCCCTTTTCCCTGTTTGCACTTTTTTGTCTGAAGATTTATACTTTCCTGCTGCCTTTTTAAAAAGAATTTTTTTAATGTTTATTTTTGAAACAGAGAGAGCGAGCGGGGGAGGGGCAGAGAGAGAGGGAGACACAGAATCCGAAGTAGGTTCCAGGCTCTGTGCTGTCAGCACAGAGCCCAATGTAGGGCTCGAAATTGTGAACCACGAGATAATGCCCTGGGCTGAAGTCGGATGCTTAATGGACCGAGCCACCCAGGCACCCCACCTGCCTCCTTTTTTAGCTTTGTTTCCACTTTTACAGGAGCAGGTTTAGATGACAACCTCGCTGACCTTCCTCTTGGGCGTATTGCCTGCGTTCTGAGAGCTGGGCTGGGCCAGGCCCACTCTCTCTTGGCTGAGTTCACCAAGCTGGGCTGCCTTTGGGGCTCATTTTCTAATGGGAACAGCTTTGTGGGAGCACAGCCCCTCCTTTCCCACGTTCCTTCGCTTGGGCATGTCTCATGTTCCACCGTTTGTCAGAGCTGTTGCATGCCCTATCTGCCCTAGGAAATCATGACCTCTTTGAGGGAATGTGAAGACTGTGAGCTTTTATTCTTAGCTCAATGAGTGTTTATGGGAAGGAGAGAGAGAGAAAGGAACAAAGGGAACGGAAGAAATCTGCTCTTCACGGTATAGAAAGCATTTAATTGTGAGGCTCCATCTAGTCTCTTATTGATCTGCAATCCCTCCTTGTTGTGTATGCTACTTTTGAAAATCCAAAATGCTCTTCTGTGCTTTTAGGTCGATTTTTGAAATAGAATCCATAGACCATTGTGTTATGTAGCAAAGGTGGCTGTTATGCCGAGGCTCATTCTAAACTCCATTCTCACCCTCTCTTGGCTTTCTCTTCTTGCTTCCCTCTCTGTTTTGTCATGCTTTTCTCAGTTTCCTTCTTTATGAGAATGAAGTGCTCAGACCTACAGGCACTTGAATCATAATAGTGTATCAAGGGATAACCGCAGAGGCTCCTTCCAGATGTACTTAGACAAGCGACTCTATTGTCTAATTTTTCCCTTGTTTCTTTCTTTTTTTTTTTTTTTTTTAAGTGGGCTCCATGCCCAGTGTGGAGCCTGATGCAGGCCTGAACTCATGACCCTGAGATTATGACCTGAGCTGTGGTTAAGAGTCAGATGAATAACCCACTGAGCCATCCAGGGGCCCCTCGTCTAAGGTTTCCAAGAAAAACTTGATAATGAAATAATGGGTTCCAGCAAGTTACAGAAACTGTATGTTTAAGATAAGGGAAACAGAGATGCCTTATCAGATACTTGACCATCTCCCCCTTCCCACCTCCCTGTAGAAAGCAAAGCAAAGCAAGACAAGGCGAGGCAGAAAGAATACCCTAGACACCTTCTACTTTTCATTGTCTGGAGGATTTCTCCGTCTAGACATTTCTTAAGCAGCTAGGTTGGTGCTGAGTGTAACTGTGACAGGTCCAGCTGGCCCAGACTTCCCTAAAAGGGCCTCCGGATTGCAGTGTGTTTAAAATAGTAGCCACTGCCTCAACAGGATGAGGTTTCTCCGGGAATGTTTTGTCCATGCACCCAAGAATTCATATTTAAATACCTACTGAGAACCCCGTGCATATTGCACACTATTAAACGCTGAGGGAGAAGATGCCAAAACAAAGGACGCTGTCCTCACTCTCTAGGGGCTTATAATCTAATCAGAGAGATGGGATACCTACACCCTTCTACAAATTTCCTTTCAGCTGAGAACCTGAAATTGGAGTCTCAACTCTGGCCACACATTAATATCACCCAAGGAACTTTAGGAACACTGTTGAGGCCTGAGCCTCATACCAAACAACTGAATGAGAAATGTCTAGGTTGAGCCCAGGTATTAATAATTTTTAACCCTGCCAATCCCCTTCGCCCCCACCCATGCAAGTCTCAGGTACACTCAGACTTGAGAAATTTGGCCTAAATTCTACCTCTTCTTAAATACAGAGATCAGTTCGCCCTCCCTGATTTCCCCAGCCAGAAGGAATAAATATTGACTGATTCTCAAAGGTTCCAAATGTTTCCAGCAAAGAAACACCCAGGGAACTCAGACCAGGTCTTCTTTTCCAGAAGACACAAGGAGAGGGGCGCCTGGGTGGCGCAGTCGGTTAAGCGTCCGACTTCAGCCAGGTCACGATCTCGCGGTCCGTGAGTTCGAGCCCCGCGTCAGGCTCTGGGCTGATGGCTCAGAGCCTGGAGCCTGTTTCCGATTCTCTGTCTCCCTCTCTTTCTGCCCCTCCCCCGTTCATGCTCTGTCTCTCTCTGTCCCAAAAATAAATAAACGTTGCAAAAAAAAAAAAAAATTAAAAAAAAAAAAAGAAGAAGACACAAGGAGAAGGAAACCATGGCAGGAAAATCAACACACTGCAGCCCAGGAGCTCATCTAGAAGGTTTATTACTCAGAATTGACAAATGGCAAGACCCAATCAGATAGACCTGGGAGCTGATAAAGAAGTAAGAAGCCAAGGTCAATGCAAATATAGTCCAAGTCTTGGACTAACTATATATTCCTTGGGAGCCACTTAGCTTGCTTGAAAGTGCTTATATTCATAAACTTGGGGTCCAGTAGTTATTTGGACCAATGAGAAGCACATTTTAAGTCATGAAACTAGAATGTTAGGGAATCAACAGAAGTTGACCTAGATTTTTTTCCTCCCAGGCTTCCATCTTTTGACTGTATTCCCGACTGGTGCAGGTGCAGAGTCCCATCTAACAGACACCAGCCAGGCCTTAGCATACTGGAACATTCTTAGGCACTGACGATGGCTGACTGCCTGGGAGATGTGGCTTAGTCTTGATTAAAGTAGTCTTTTCTTTCCCTTTGTCCAAGGGAGCCCAATCAGCCAACACTAATCCATTTGTCCAACGGGCTCTAACCTAATCACCAGTGCCTGCAGCCAAAGCCTCTAATGCCCTGACCTATCTCCATAATTGTCCTGACCAATATATCTGCATCTTCTCACTGAAAGTTCAGGCAGGGCCAGGCTCTAGGCTCTACCTCAGAATGTGATTAATCCACAACATCAGAGCACGGGAGATGCACACTGGGAACTTTTTATATGCTGCAGGCAAAACAAAGTGAGACTGAGCATAAGCTTCCATGTAACTATTTCCTAAGGGTATGTACGAGATGCTTTTGTTCAGAAGATGGCAAGTTTTCCAAGGCTTCAGCGCGGTTCCAAGAGCTTACTCAGGGCCTACTGCTTTGGAGGAAACAAGAGCTCTCTCACCAATAGAAAAATCCAGTTCTCAAGCCCACTTGGACACCCAATTTCAAAGTGTCTCTGGCCTTCCAGAAAGGACTTCAGCATCATAAAATCCACTTGATCACAAACTGAGTTTTCTGGGAAGCAGTGACACCTGGTGCTGTGGTCCCTCAGTTGCTTCCCCAAAGTGTTGGCCATGACCTGAGGGATGAGAAGATCATTTTACTGCCTTGCCCTCCACATTCCTGTCAGAGAGTCTCCAAGTGTCATGATCTAAAATGTCACCTCCAGGATATCTCTAGTCCATTCTCCTCTTTCCTCCCCCCATTCTGAATGAGGTTGGAGAGTAGAAATCCCTTGGACCTGGGTTCCCCAAAGGGCATCCCCGCTTGCCCCTTAGCAACAGGACATGGCACCTGCATTTCAGGGGGACCCATTTAATTTAGCCCATGGTATTTCCCATACACATTGGTTTCTCCATCAACTTTCACTTAGATTCTACTACATGTTGGGGAGGTGCTAAACTGTATACCTTAAAGGCTGCAAAGCTGCATAAGAAATAGCCCCTCAGGGAGCTTCTACACCCACTGGGAGTGGGTGGGGAGGGAGGTCATGACACTAAGGATTCCTGGGGTGGTGTAGCCATAACAAGTGATGTTGGTACAAATATCGATCTAAAAGGAAGTTTCATCCCTTCATTCAGATCATTTATAAAAGGAGAAACCCCTCATCCTGACTCCATCTCAGAAGGAATTTGAAAGCTGACATTTTCTTTTCCTTTCTCATTCTCATCACACATTATCTCAGAGTCCCTCACCCACTCACCATCACCAGCTTCCTGCTGGCCTGGCTGGTCACCTCCACTGGTGAGGCGGCTGTTCTTCTATGGCTGGTCTGTCCATTGTCAGAACCGTTGGCTTCTTTGGAGGAGGGAAACCTTAGGAGTCCTACATAAGAGCAAGTGTTCCCTCCGGTGAGAATTCCTCCTACACTGCTGCTGTGTGAGGCCCAGCACCAAATGAATCGGAGGATTTAGCACCCTTCTCCCAGCCCTCAAAGTGCTGCATTGGAATAAAGGTTAATTAAGGCAAAGGGGGAAGATGTTCTTACACTCAACTTTCCAGCAAAATCCCCGGGTTCTCCCCTCTGTCTTTGCTCTTGGAAGTTGAATCAGAGAGACGGCATCTTCAGCTGCCACCCTCCTGCGTTCTCACCTCCTGAATCATCTCTATCTTTTGTTCTCAGTCTCTCTTCCAGGAGAAGACTTTGCGTGGCCCTCCCCCAATCTCATTCCAGTTATTTTGGTGTATTTTCCTTTCCTACATCAGCCTTTTGGGACAGATCTTTTGGACCAGTGTTCTCAAACTGGCCACACATTGGCCACACCTGTAGACTCTTAAGTCCTGATCTGCTGCCAGGGTCCCAGCCATGGCGGCTCGAGAGGTTTGGGGTCAGGGCTGGGCTGGACAGGTTTACAGCTTCCTGGATGATCCTAATGTGTTAAAAAGCCACCACTCTGGTCTTCTCTTGCCATGCTTTCTCTTACTCTTCGTATTCTATGTGCTCATCAGTCGTCATTGCCCATTATTATAAAGAAGGAGCTGAATCCAGAGCAGTAGCTTAGTTCTCAAAGTTAAACATTACAACATCAAAGGAAATGATCTCCCTCATTTTCAGCCACAGCTAAGAGAACTCTCATTCCTACCCCAAATTTTATCCTCAATATCACCAGCTCCCAGGAGAAGTTTTGCCCACATTTCTGCTTATCATTGTGAAAAGATAACCGCCCTTTTGTGTTGTAAAAAGCGACACTATGGGGCTGTTACTCCATGTAAGTCATGGGTGTATCTAGCACTCCACTGTGCTTTTTCCACTTCCTTTTGTCCCTACTTCCCTCTGCCCCTCAGTTTTTCTATCTTAAGAAAATCTTTGAATGTAGTATAAAATATAACTAAAATATGTTTTTATGTTTATTTGAGACTTTTCTTTTAAGTAGGCTTCACGCCCAGCATGGGGCCCAATGTAGGGCTTGAACTCCCGACCATGCAATCAAGACCTGAGCTGAGAGCAAGAGTTGGATGCTTACCTGACCGAGCCACCCAGGCGCTCCTATTTAAGACTATTTTTTATCCTCATTTTTTTTAAAAGATACATTTCTCTCTGAAAGAAAATAGATTACTACTTAGGTGACCTACCTCCAGTTTGTAAAGGCAGGGTGAGGCAGAAAGAACACTGTCTAGGAGTAACCAGAAGACCGGTGTCCTGCTTCCATCATTTGCTAGTCATGTGCCCTGAGATGCAAACCACTACATTCTCTTTGGCTTCTCCCAACCACAAAATGGAGGATAATGTTTTCGTGGCCCACATCCACAGTCCACATCCAAGGTTATTATGAGAATCAAATAAGCCAGTATTTGTGAACATATTTTGATTAAAAAAAAAAAAGATTCCTTTACATGGCTCTACAGTGAGTTTGAATCTTTCTGTAAAGAAATTTTCCACGCTCGTTTTCTCTCAACTCTTATTTCAATTTCTTTGGAAACCTTGCCTTCATTTGTGTGATCAGAGCTCTTAATTGTCTAGAGGAGGCTTTTCTTTTTCTGGGAAGGCAGCTCTGCAGTCTGCTGCTCTCTGGAAGTTCCATTTCAGAAGGCAGCCCTGGTTAAGTTCCATCCCGACATCTGCAAATCACATCCACAGGGAAAATGTGACTCACTCGAGTTACTGTGTTAAGTTTTCATGGATATTGTTCAGGGAGTAGGTGTTGTCTTTGGGCCAAATCACTTGAAATCATCATGACATCAGGCCTGTCACTGAAAAACGGACTGTGCCCCCACAGAAAGCAAAGAGAAGGGTGGGCCCTGGACACAAGGTTACTGTAAGAAAAGGCCACTTTCCTAGCCCTCCTCAAGTCTTCGAGATAAGATGTAGTAGAGTGCCTAGCACATAGTGGCTGACCAACAAACTATGGCACATTCAAAAATAACCCAATGCAAAACAAAACAGCTAAGATGACTCAACCGTGGAATGAGAAGAGATGCAAACAAACCATGGTTTACACGGCGTGGATGGTGAGTATATGAAATTCTTGCTCCCCACTGTCTTTCTTGGTTACATCTGATGTCACTAATTGGTCATCACATCGTCTGCAGATGACCCTGGATGTAACCTCAGAATCCTTCTCCACTCAGTTGAAATGGCTGCTACTGATCGATCCATGATGCCAATTGCTATGAAACTACTGGACACTCCCAGTATGAAGGTTTCAGGAATCAAATGAATTCATTCTTGGCACTTGTTCAAACACTCAGATCACATCATTACAATTATCATCTTCCTCCTCCTCATCTTTGTCATCAATGTCATGATTGTACTTGTTATCAGCAAGCCACTTTGAGCTATCTTCATTGAAAGGCACTTTTGTCTTGACGTGGCACCTTACGAGGATGGTGGGGGGAACCTTCTTTCTATACTTTTATGGTTTAGTCTGGGTGGCCACATTCTTTTCTTTTCTTGTGTCTCCACTTCCAGTCACAGCTGAATATGTTTCAAAAAGAGAAAGAAACTGTGTGCACTGTCCCTTTTGGCAGAGGGTTTTCTCTCCCTAATAGTAGTATGAAGATAACCATGAATCCAGGTCTGAATATTAGTGAATTGTTGAATCCATGAAAACAGACTACTGACATTGAAGTAGACTCCAGGAGAAACATGTGGTAGGAAGAAGTTCTACCATAAATTGCAGAGGAACTCAGCCAGAGAGAAGAGAAAAGTTAAAGGGAGGCTCCTGTAGGGAAAGCAACATCCTCCACAAAAGCAGGAACATATTCAATGTAAGAGTTCATTATCTCTTGTTTTCTCCTTGGCCAGTTTGCACAGTAGCTTAGAAAGAAGCACTTACCCAAGTCCAAAGCACCCTCCTCCCCCTAGTTTGGTGGCTTCAGTCCTGGGAACCTGGAATGCTCCAGAAGTCAACATCTACATGTACAGATGAGAAGAATAGGCTCCTGGGGGGCTTTCAGGATTTCTGGGTCTACAAACAAATAGGGGACCCAACCCCCACCTCCTCTGGTGCAGGCTTCCCTAAGGCAGCTTAGCAGGCCCTAGATAATGTAGCTGTCAAACCTGGTGGGACCGAGACATGGCCACCTGCCCTACCGAAGAAGATTCTTGGGAAACTATCTACCTCCATGGCAGCCAGATGAAGACTTCCTGCCCTAAGTTCATCTCAAAACTTATTCAGTACGTAAGTCAGAAGAGAATATGTTGTTAAGGTACAGGTGGGAAGTAGATGTAGGACAAGGTGAATTTTTTTAAAATTACTTTTAAGTGACTAGAATAAAAACCCTAAATTGATTCCGATTACCCCCTGAATTTAGTGCTGGTGAGAAATAATGGACCCAGTCAAATTACAGAAATCCCAAGGGCCTTGATCCATCAGTAAATACAGACTCTTACATGAAAGTGGGTGAACTCATCCCTGAGCACTCCAGCCACTTTCCACTGGACAGCAAAGTTAACATGGAGCTGAACTACCAGGAGTGCCTACGACATGTGCTGTGGGTGTGTGTACACATGGTGGGCATCCCAGTCTACCACACACCTGAAGGAATAAGACAAGGCTCTGGTTCAGAGGTATCTGTCATTCCCTGTTCTTGGCAATCGCTGTGGCCAGCAAAGATTCCCAGGGCAGTGAGTTGCTAACGCCAGAAAAACCAGAGAGATCAGAAGGCATCCAATTTCAAGAGTAGTGTGAAAAGACCGACCAAAAGCAGGCTCAGTAGACTCCCACCAAATATCTAAGGTCTCTTCTCCACTATCTCAAGGATAGATGTTAAAGAGATGTTGGAAGCCCTGAGCTGGCTCAAGAGCTGCCCAATGTGAGTGTGGAGCTCAGGCTCTGAAATCCTAGGCCAAAAGGCACTATGACGCCCAACTCCAGCTTCATCAGGCTCTGTGTTCTAGATGTGGCAGAAATCGAGGCTTGAGGTGCCACAGAAAGGAATGGAAATAATCACCTGTCTTATAACTGGGCCAAGATCCTTACTCATATTTATGTGTGGATAAGGCAATATAATATCTTGCATGCTCTAGCTTGCAGCCTGAGGACCAGCCTGCCTTGCTGCTGGGATGGTGGCAGCTGAGTAACAGGTGAGCTACTGGGGCCTGTGGGGACATTCAATGAGCTCATCCCTATAAAGGAGCAAAGAGATGATGGGTCAGACTTGATCCAGTCATAATTGAATTCTGAAAATAGAATTATTATATTCATTCAGGGAGCATCTGTTGAGCACCTACACTCTGTCAGGTTGTGTGCCAGATACTATGAAAATAGGCCCTCTCCTCCAGGAGACCAGGGAAAGCAGGGACATACCAGGGAAATGTCCAGGGTGCTTCCTGTTTCCTCATGTGGGTATAGCTCTGAACAGACAACTGATGCACATAAACATAACGGGCAGTTTGTCTGCCAGGTTGGCATCCACACTGTTGTCTACCTTGGGAATCCTAAAGGACAGTGTTGCAACGTCTATAATAGGATTTCACCACACACTCTCCTGTCTGTAAAACCCATAGCTCAAAAGGGCTATTGGTTAGTTTTTAAGGAATACGCAGCCCTTCTTAGAGGGGTGGGTTTTTTTTTTTTTTTTGAGAGAGAGAGCGAGAGAGCACATGCTTGAGTGGGGGAGGGACAGGGAGAGGGGAGGAGAGAGAGAGAGAGAATCCCAAGCACAGAGCCTGATGTGGGGCTCGATCTCACGAACTGTGAGCTGAAATCAACAGTCTGACACTTAACCAACTGAGCCACCCAGGCGCCCCTCAGAGGGGTGTTAAAAAGATCACCAGGGCCATGGCTTAAATTAGAATTGAAATCATGGCCAGACAGACATGAGACTGGGGGCTAGTCACACACCAGGAGTATGCCCAGGGTAGAGAGGCGTTCTGGGTTTCCACTGAGCTCAGGGAAGATGGAGCTAATCTCCCAGATACCAGCCCTGCCTGCTTGCTCCTTCCATGGCCCTCTAGTGCCAGCAGTCCACGGACCAGTGTCCAGGCAGTTGCCTCCTGGACCAAAGACCTGACACAACCAGAGCTGTGCAACTGGATGCCAAGCCAGTGCCCTGCCTTGTTCTTCTTTTTTTAAAAACTAATTTAAGTTCTTTTTGAGAGACAGAGCACGAGTGGAGGAAGGGCTGAGAGAGAGGGAGACACAGAATCCCGAAGCAGGCTCCAGGCTCTAAGCTGACAGCACAGAGCCCAACATGGGGCTCGAACTCATGAACCGCAAGATCATGACCTGAGCTGAGATCAGATGCTTAACCGACTGAGCCACCCAGGTGCCCCTCCCCTGCCTTCTCTTTGCCTTACTCCTTATTTTCTATTCTCCACAACAGATCATGGCCCAACAAAGACTATTTTGGTGACTTTTATCATGGCCCCCAGAATAGAGACCCAGCAAATGTTGAATGGAGTTGACCTTCTAGCTCTTGGTTGGACTTCAGTCTATCCTCAAATTCAGCTTCCACTGATCTGCCACTGTGTTTACTTGGCTCTTGTAAACTGTTGACTGATTTTCTTCCCTAAACTCCCACCCCACTCCTACCCCCTATGGTACATTTAGAGAATGGAGTGGTTAATGGAAAGACAACTATCATCTTCCTGAGTTGTTTCAGAACTCAAAAACCCTGTAGGAGGCACTTTGTTTTACAGATCAGAGGGAAACAGCAAGGACTAGGTCTCAGAATTAAGATGAAATCACCAAGACTGTAAATGGTTTCTCTCACTCCCCCTCTTACGTTTATAGAATTTCTCCTCCCTTTTTCACCTCTCTCTTTCCCTCCCTTATTTCTGACTATGGGCTGGGGATCTAACAGTAAAGTTGGACTTGTTTTTTTGTTTTTTTTTTTTACTGTCTGAGACTTTACAGGTAATTGGAGTTTATTACTATCATAAGGCAAAGACTGGGAGTTCAGCTTCTTTACAAGCAAGGTCTTAGATGAAGCCCTCCCTCAATCACTTGCCCACTGTGTCCCATGCTTACAGATTATTTAAACACAGTATGATAAGCAAAGACAGAAGTGACAGGGAGGGCCTGAGGGGAGAGCAGGAGTAATCAGAAAGGCTTCATAGAGGAGGTGATATTCAAGTTGAGATTTGAAGAATAAATAGGAGCGTACTATGCAGTTAAAATTTAACAAAAATTCGCAGCAATTAGTGATTAAGATAAAAGGCAAGTTTAAATCAGAGATTTAACTTTCAGGATAAACACAAGGTTCAGCATCTATTTCTCCAAGGCTGGGACACTTCCCTCCATACACTCTCCACTGTGCACTTGGTATTCACATCCTGACTGCTGCCCTTTGAGATGCCGTAAGATCCCATGGTCCCCATCTGTAATGGTCTTAGGGAAGTGAACTAACATTATGTAAAAAGCTTTTCTGAATTAAGGGTTAAGACAAAGGATTCTGGCTCCATTCACAGTTAACTAGAAACTTCCACTAACCAAAACGCCCATTCCCCAAGCCGGCTGTCTAATTGAGGTTTGGCTGCATCTGTCTCTTTGTTTTGCTTTCCTCCTTCTGTTTGCTCTGAGCCCCTTCCTTTTACTCTGGGTGCTGCGCTCCTGTCTCTGCAGCAGCATTTTCTTCTCTTCCTCTCTCCTCTCCGCCCTCTCAGTTGTCAGTGCTTGACTCAGCCGGAGCTGTGTGGGAATGGGTGCCGTGTGAATCAGTGAGTCCGGGCTCTGAAGCAGAGTCATGTCTAGCTACCCTTCCCTTGATAGGGTACACCTAGTTCCTTCTTAGCTGACCACTCTCACTGAAGCTATTTTTGCGGGTGAGGCCATAATCCTACACTCCAGACAGGATAAAAAGCAATGTGCATGGGGTGGACGGTCAGAGAGATTTATGTTTCCGAAGGAGGAGATTGGAACTTTGACAAGACACAGCTGGCTGAGGGAGTGAGCTGGGAGATTCAGCCCTGGGGTGAGGAAGAAGAGGAGGAGGGGGCCTTTAAATAGCAGGTGGCTTCACTGTTTCTATAAATGAAAATGGTACTTTTTCACTGAACACTGATTACGAAAATGGTCTTTTATTAGACAGCTGCCTCAACCCATAGGACAGCCCTTGAGGCTCGAGCTGGGGAACTTGCCCTGCAGTTCATAAGCATGGTTGACTGCAGCTCGCCGCACAGCGCCCGTGATTTCTTTCTGCTCAAGGACTCTGCACAGGCCAGGAATGAGAGACCCGCGGAGACAGGACAATAATAGGCCATGGCTTTATTTCAAACACTGCCGGATTTAATTATTCTTGCCATTTGTGTATTTATATGAGAGTCATTCATTTTTCTCCTGAGGAGGTTGAAAAAGAGACACACATGTTCTGCCTGGAGGGTAAGGAGGAGCACGCTGGGATGAGGCAAGGCTTGTAAAGATACCGGCAAGTCTTCTCTTTATAAGGCAGGGCTGAATGTAATTGGTCTTGCCTCTCTTTAATTAACTGAAAAATCCCTTCTGAAATGGCAGAATGAAGTGGTCAGGAGACCGAGGAGCATTTAGCCTCTGAGAGAATCACCTGCCTTCCAGCCGCCTTGCTTTTAGGAAGCTCGACCCAGCGTTTCAGGGCAGGTGAGAGTAGTTCACTCCACTTGCCAACTTCCCGGGAAAACATGGCCACCCAAGAGGCTGAGAAATCAGTCAAGAATGAATCAAAACCTCACTAGGTAGGTCCCCACACTAAGCCACTATCACTTCCCAAGAAAGGGTGAATAATGATACTAATATTTATTAAGCACATACTATAGGCCAGGCATGGTGCTAAATGTTCTATATCCATTAACTCATCTAATTCTCACAACTCCATGAAGTAAGTGCTATTTTCAGATGAAGCCACCAAAAGTAGAGAATAAAGAACTCGCTCACAGAGGTATAGCTGGGAAGTGACGGAGCCAGGATTCGAACCCAGTCTGGCCAGAAGCCTAATGCTCTTAATAGCCACCTATGCAGCCTCCCCTCATGCTGCACGGTGAAGGGGTTCAGAACAAGCCACCCCAGATATGCCTCTCTGCCATATTGACTCTTCTGAAGTCAAGGCACTTCAAACAGCAAATATAAGAAACATTCTAACCTTCCTTCTTTTTCTTAAAAGCAGGAGATGAGATTCCCAGAGGAAAGTTGTCTTCCTTGTACCAGGAGGGGAGCAACATTCTTATCATCCCGGATAAGCTGGGTTGGAGAGAATTCTGCTACACAAACAGACCTTGTTAAAACAATTCTTATCTTCCTTTAGCCTTTCCCTGCAGCTCCACAATTGCTTCTCTTTGTTCAACCTAATAGAAAAGCAAGTAGTCTTCGCCATTTCTTTGGTTCTTCATTCCTTGTGAAGGCTCCCGTGTCACATAAAACTTGCATTAAATAAACGTGCGCATGTTTCTCCTGTTGATCTGTCTGTGTCAGTTTAATTCTCAGGCCCAGCCAAAAAGAACCCTAAGAGGGCAAAGCTGTGTCTCCCCCACAACTGCTGGCTTCCAAATTCACCCTGTTATCCCACCTCCATTTTATTTACCCACCTGTCTTTCCCAGACTTTCCTGCAGATGTGTGGCACCGCAGTGTTGCCTCTCGCTGCAAAGGTCAGATTTCCTTGGCCAGATTTGCTTAGCATGGGACTTTCTGCTAAGATACATCAGAGATATCACTACTTGGAAAAAACGAAAGCAGAATTTGTCTGCGATCCATCTGCTAGGTAATGAGGAGAGATGTTTAAAGGCTACTTGGTGCAACTATGCAACCACCTTCTTTAGAAACCTGGTTGGGGGGGGGCGGGGACAAGAAGGCCATCCATGGAGTCAAGACCCAACTCATCCAAGCCCCTCCAAGACAGAGCCTGTGTCAAGAAACATGTCATTCAAGAAGTAGCCTCCAGAATAAAGCTCTCTCTCAAATGTACATTTTGTAAAACCATTTCAGTCAAGGGAGGAAAATTGATTTCTCAATATGAAAAGATAGTTTTGACAGCAGCCCTGGAAACCACACCGGGTCTTGGACACTCAATCAAATAAATCAACCTGAAGGCTCAGCAGGACTTCCCAAGCAGAGTGTGCAGCTTCAAAACCTTCTTTTCCCCCTCACAGGGACAGTAGGCAGACAAACACCATACAATCTGGGATCAGGGATTGCAGGCATCTAGCCATGTGTCCATTCCCCAGCGGGAGCAAAACACACACTTCCCAGATGGTGGGATTTGGAAGACAAGGGCTGGCTGCCCCCCAAGCCCTTTCCTGATCACCCGGCTTTGCCTTGGGGACTGGGGTGGAGGCCACTGCTCTGAGAAATGCATTTGCCCTTTGGTTGCAAAACATCTCCAAGTGATTGATGAACCAGTCCCAGGGAAGAAGAAATAAGTCACCGGCACCTGAAATATAGCCTCCTCTAGAAAATATTTCACCCTTTCAGGAAGCCCCATGCCACATGGACATTAATTACAATAGGAATAAAAGAGGATCAGATTCAGTTGCAGTCATAGACACTCGAGGCTGGCTAACAAAGGAGTCATGGTTCCGTGTAACAAGATGAGAAATTTACTCACGATGAACTGTGACCTTTGTTTTCCCCTTTGGCTAAATGCCCTTAGTACCCAATCCAGGCCTCAGTGGGGGCCATAACTCTTTCTCAGCCGATGATGACCGCCAGCCGTAGGAAATCAGGAAAGGTCACAAGAACGGGTTGGCTCAGTGCATACCGTTGGCTGAGTGCAGAGCCCAGTTCAGAGCCAGCCTCTTGGGGAAGCTACCAGCCTTGTTCAGGCTAGATCATCCAACTTTGTGTCCCTATTTTGTGACCTTGTGACTACAACGTCACCTCTCTGGGCCTTAGCTTCTTCTTGTATAAAAGGTAAGGATCAGATTAGCCAAGTGCTTTCACACCTTTATTAGTGGGGTAATCCACTATTTTATAGTCTAAATACTATAAGGTGCCCAATAAGACATAAACCAAATACAAGTGGAGCTTCTCCAAGGTTAGAATAACATGATGGTAAGGAGTTTTATTATTCAAATTTCAGCCTTGCTACCTACTAGTTGTGTGACCTTGAATAAGCTACTTTTTTGCCAAGCCATGGTTTTGTCATCCATAAAATAGGTATTCTAATACTACTTTCTTCATAGAGTGATTGTAAGGATTAATGAGATAATACATGCATAGCTCTTAGGATAGAAGGGTTTGATAAGCACTTGCTACTATTATTCACCATTATCACATTGTAGCAGGGTGGGAAGCCTCAAGTTTCACACATTCTGTCCTTCCCTCATTCTTTTTTTTTTTTTTAATATATGAAATTTATTGTCAGATTGGTTTCCGTACAACACCCAGTGCTCATCCCAAAAGATGCCCTCTTCAATGCCCATCACCTACCTTCCCCTCATTCTTACTGCACCCTTCTGTAGCACTAAAGAAGCATCGAGAGACCTCAGGGCTCTGTGGGGTCCAGTCTGAAAACCGTTGGATAGGTGTTTCCTAGACTTTCTTTAAAAAAATTTTTTTTTGAACGTTTATTTATTTTTTGAGAGACAGAGACAGAGCATGAGCTGGGGAAGGGACAGAGAAAGAGGGGGAGTCACAGATTCTGAAGCAGGCTCCAGGCTCCGAGCTGTCAGCACAGAGCCTGACACGGGGCTCGAACTCATGAACCATGAGATCATGACCTGAGCTGAAGTCGGCCGCCTAACCGACTGAGCCACCCAGGCATCCCCCCAGACTTTCTGAGATCAGTCACCTGAGCTGCTTATCAGATACCTAGGTGACCAAGATTCAGGAGGTGTGGTTCAGATGCAGGCCTCCACGCTTAACAAGTATACAAGGTGCTTCTTATCTTCAGGCTCTTCGGGAAGACTCCAGAAGGGGATACCAAAGGTCCCTTCAGGTCTCATGTGCCAGGATTCCATCTCCTTTCTGCCTCAATTAGGGCTGGAACCCACATGCAGATAAACCTTGTGGGCTCAAGGCTGGTGGGGAAACTGCCCGTGCTCAGCTCTAAGGTGCCTACAGCAACAGACCATATGAGGCTCACCTTCTCCCCAGACTCCTGCACTTTAGATCCTCGCCTCTTGCTCCGAACCTGAGGCCCCTGTCTGCCCTCTCAGCCTCAGCTGACTTTCCTGGCCCTCACATGTGCCCATCCAGAACTAAGGTTTCTTCTCTGCCTCTCCTTGCCATGCCCTGTTCTGTTACTGCCAGCATCCTGGTGGGACAATTTCACGGGTGGAATCAGAGTGCGTTAGAGTAAGAAATGTAAGGAGATTCTATTTTCTGCCTAATCTGTTCTCTCCCCATGGGTCAATTTGGCTGCACTTTTATTTTGAAATAAAGGAACCTAGAAACAAATGAGCAAACACCTTATTATTGAGAACCATCTGCAGAAAATCCCACAGAGCAGCTCCAAGGTCAAAGCTTATCTGTTCTGCCTCATACACAAAACAGCCAACAGGCAGGCAGGATAGGAAATCACAGAATCTTAAGAAATTTAGGTAAAAGCAAGCATCTTCTTTTCAACTGAATGTAAAAGTAAGAATTCTCTCTGCAACCCAAGTTTTAAAACTAAGAACATTTGTGTATTTTATAGCAACAACGATGGTGTTGAGTTGGCTGGGGTGGTCAGGAAAAATCAACAGCAGTCCTGAGACTCATGCTTGGCTCTTTTCTTCTCTTCGATCCCAGATTTTCATTTTTCAAAAAGTGCCATCTGTTCTTTTTGTAACTTTCATGTTGAAGAAAAATAATTTCTTGAAATAGTATATTTTCTCTCCTTCTTTCCCCAGCCTGAGTCCTTCTTTCTGTATAGGTGAAGTGAAGGCAGGTGGTCAGAACTGAGTTTCTATCAATACTGTGTGTGAGGAACTCCCACCATGTGAGGACAAGTCCTATGATGCCAGGCTATTGAGCAGTGTTATGAGTAGGATACATGGTGGGGTTTGCTATAGGTTGCCTATAGACCTGTCTGTGATGATGGGGATGTTCTGTATCTGCACTGCCCAATGGAGGAGGCACTGGCCACATAAGGCTAGCGAGTTGTTGAAATGCGACCAGTGTAACTGAAGAACTGAATTTTTAAGTACATTTCATTTAAATTCATTTAAATCTAAATCTAAAGTTCAATGTGTCAATATATGACCCAGTTCAGGGGATTAGTTGTTTGTGAGGTGAGGGAGGGGGCAAGGGAGGTAAGCAGCACAATGATCCCACAGCAGCAGGCTCTGACCCCCTCCCTCCTCTCTTAGTCTCCTCGTGGTCTATGGTCCTCCCACGTTCCACCAACAACTGCCCAAATAGCTCATGAAGCAGTTTCCTTCAACATATGGCCCCTTAGCTTTCTTTCTTTCTTTTTTTTTTTTTTTAAATGATTGTAGCTTCAAGCTACTGTTGTCATTACGTGGGCTACCCTGATCTAACTATACTCTTCAAGATTTCTAGCATAAAAAATTACAAATTAAAAAGAAGAATTTAAAAAGCATTTCCCGTGAAGGAATGTGAGGTCAACTTTCGGCCCAGATAGAGAGGGTGCCACAATCCATTAGAAATGTCTGCCATGGCTGCGGGCATAGGGGAAACGGTGGTTCTGGATATTGGGTTTGCCAGTTAGTCCTGGGTATGGCTCTGCTTTGCAGACTAGTGAGCTAATTAACTCGCACATATCCAGTATATTCCATTTAGGTACTGGCGGGGCTATGCACTTTGATTTATTTTATGAGAGATAGCCTCTTGTTTTCTTTCCCCCCCCCCCAATGCTTGCCTACCTATTCAACCCACCATTGTACTCCCAACCCCAACATCTTTGACGTGTTTAAAGTCTCTTGGCAAAACTCTAGTAAAATACATAAATAATTCATATAAAGTTAATCTGTTATTTAAAAAAACTAAACTAGGCCAGCCAGATTGAATTAGGCAAAGGAAACCAACCTTTCCCCCAAGTCTGACATTCTGGCCTTAAAGAAAACAAAGCAATTGGCTCTTAGTTTCCTCCAACTCTGTATTGTTATAAGGCTTTTTAAAGTGCTCAGCCATCAATGATGTCATTTGATACTCATAACTGACATGGAAAGGGCACATCACATTTTACAGATGAAGAAATGGAGGTCCAGGGGGGCACAAACGCCTTGCTGATGGTCACAGGTTACTTTTGTGCTTGGAGCATTTTGAGACCAAGGTGGGAACCAGCTTTCAGGAGCCTCTCTGATTGAGTAGTAGGAGGGCCTTCTAGGAGTTGACCTGCATTAAGAGTATTTTTATTGAGAAGATGGAAAAGAGCTCACATCCCTCCAGGAGAACATGGTGTATATGTCACATTTTAGCCCTGAGGCCAAGTCCATGGTTCTGTGTCTAAGTTCTATGGATAAAGGGGCTCCAGGGAAAACCCAAGGAAGGGCCCAGCATGTTTTTCTGAGTGCAGGTGAGAAGTACCATCCCGCATGCAGGAAGTAGGTATTCTCGATAGCTCTGTGTGAAGCACACAGGTAAGGCTTCCCAGAGATGAAGAATGGCTCTACAGCTCTTAGCTTTGCCTCTTGGCACCAGCGGCTATTTGCTTGAGGTGAACAGCAGGGTTGGGGGTCCACCATACAGGCACAAACACGCAAAATTCCTTCGTCTACCTTCGCTCTAAGTCTTTTGGAGGGCTCAGGACGGTGGGGGGAGTGGTGTGTAAACTGCTTCCTGGTCCCATTTACCACGGGACCTGGTGGTAACCGTGACACAACAGTCTCCAGTGGATTCACAAACGGACAGCAAAGAGGGTCCAGAGGTGAACATAAGGAGTTAAGTGTGATGGCATGAACTATCATAGGCACTCCCAGAAATATGGATGACTGGGATGTGCATTTATTAGGTATTATTGGGCTATGATGTTTCATAGGACCTCTCTGTTACTGACAGACTGATGAGGCTTAGAGTATACACAGTAATAAACAGGAACATGAAATTAATTTATAAATGTGATTCTTACCAGAGGATTCTACCTGCTGCTGCTTAGGTAGTGTGGTCAGACCTGCAGCATCATCTGAGGCAGAAAAAAGTGAGTTAAGAAAGTAAAATAGCACAGCACTTTCTAAAATGCCCACTTGCAGGAATAATCTATTTTTGAAGAGAAGAAAACGCCTGAGTGTCTTAGTAGTGGACCAAGAAAGACCCTGGAAGAGCAAGCATGCCCCAAATACATTTTTTTTTTTTGGCTATCAGATTGATGAAAAGTAGGTCACAGCAATGAAAATTAGCCTGGGCTGGGCCCTGTGCCCTTCTGGTGGACAGCAAGGCCAGGAAGTCTGTCCTCATTGCTTCCAGCGAGGCTTCCAGGCCTCCAAACACAGGATACTCAACAAATACTTGTTAGCTGATTACCTAATTTTAAACACTCATGCATTTACATTTTTCAAGGAAATTTGGCAAAGGAAACCAAGTAACTATTTTTGGCTTCTCTTTAGGTTACACTTTATTCTGCACAATTTTAAGCCAATACAGTAAGAATATATAATTATATATGGGGTAGTTTTAGCAACTTTGCAGAAGATAAACTTCCTGCCACTGGTATTTATGTTCTGATGCAGAAGACATCAAAAGGAGTTATTAGTGAACGATTTACAGTTCTAGACATTTTACCGTCAATACATATTTGATTTTCTCTTTACCTATTTTCATGTCTTCCCCTTTTCCTGTGAAAATAGGAGGGTGAATGTCACAGCAGGATCTGGGGCTCTTTCTTCTGCCCCAGGGCTGCAGTGGCTCTGGAAAATTCCTTTCCTCGGGGCCTCTCATAGGTACGATGAATTAAGGAGCAAGGAGAAATACCGTTAGGGTTAGACCACACCAAGAGTCTGGGGGTGGGGGGTGATGTCTAGGACAAGGGGGTAAGAGGAGCTCTTGACTTTCTGCCACCTGGCTCTTCACCCCCACCCCCAAAATAAATGGCGCCCCTTGAGGCGGAGGTCACTGACTGGGAGAAGGAGGAGCAGTCCCTGGAAACCATGTCCACAGGAACTTATTGCCTGGTCTGTTCCTCCTCACCCACTTTGTCTTACACCTGACTCCAAATTGAAAAACTCTCCATTTTCATTTTATCCTACATATTTTTCCTTTTATTTTATAATGTTTACAAATCTTATGTCATGGTTAGCTTCATTTACCAACAGGTTTTTAGCTTCTCACCTCATGGCTTTTGGGTTTTATTTTGATCACGCATTGCTTCATTTTTTATGTTTTTGATCTCTTACTGGAGTTCAGCCATTTCTTTTATTTTAAATCTCATCTAGCTGTAGCTTCTCTTTTGAAAAAACTCTTAATATTCTTTTATTGGAATTGTAACTTTTCTTCCAACTTTCCAGATACAAAATTTCTTAAATTTTATTTTTTGAATTTAATTTAAAATTTTATTTTTAAACCTAATTTATTTCAGTTATTTTTCCTCTTTTATTTTTATTGGAATTTCAAACACAGTTGCTTATTTTTAAACTTATTTTGAAATGCCTATTCATGTTTAAAATGTCTCGTTTTAAGCCCATCTTAATCTTCTCATCTTTTATTATTGAAACCAAATCTTCTTTGTTATTCTTATATATTATTTACTTTCCAGGATTTGTTTTTCAAATGGACAGCAGGAAGTAAAACCCCAAGAGTGTTCATAGTGGAAGCCCCACCAGCACAGACAGATTGGAGATCCCCTACCCCCCTGCTGACCCTACAGGTTCTGCCCTATTCTCTTGGTGAGATACCAACCCAGTGAAGGGTTGTTTGACAAAGACCCTCTCCTCAATGGGCTGGATAGATCCAAGAGTTAATCCCCATCCTGACCTCAGGCAGTAAATCTCATTGCACAGATGGGGCCTCAGGAAAAATAATACTGAGAGGCTTCATTTCTGCTCTCCCATGCTCCAAGGATCTTTGGGAGCTGGCTGATATCAGTGCATCAAAGCTTCTCCAAGTTTTCCCCAGTTTCTCTGCTCTGCCAGGAGAACAGGATACCATTATGAGGACATCAGAGTGCCCAGGGCTCCTGGATCAACCCTTAGAGCCCTACTGTCTTGATGAGATGTCAACCCTACTCACTTTGCCTTCAAATCTCCTTGAATTCCCTTTGGAGGAACCCCCCAAGGACACTGTCTTCCCCAGGATGGGTCTGTTCCACTATTACATAATCCAGCACTCTGCACTACCACCTGTTTTGGGAAAGGATATCTTCTTCCACCTTTCCTGTCTGAGAGACTGGCTGTTCAAATTGCTCCTCTGTTTGGTCCACAACCACCATCCCTGGTAGTGTCCCTTGAGAAGGCTCCTTGGGCTCCATTATCAGTGAGCTCTATCCTAGTGCAGCTTACCTGTCTCGGAAACCCTACGAGCCCCCTTACTTTTATAGAAACTGTTTAAACATAAACTGTTGTAGCATGAAGGCATTTGGCCCAGCAGATGTGGTAAATCATCTTACTAAATCATCTTACTAGAAAAAGCCCAAATTCTACCCTAAAATCTTCACCTAAAGCCCCCAGTTGGTTTTAAGTATCAAATAAGAGACTCTGTTTCTCAGGGAAGAAACAGGTAAAGAATCCAGTGTAATTGGGGCATATTTAGGCCTTAGAATTCTCTACTTAACCTGAGTACACATCCTCCTGCTGAGAAATGTCCATAGAATCCACTTTGTTTTGATACATTATTCTCTGGGGAACCAAGAACTTTTTTTTTTTCCCAGTAAACATGACAGGCTTGCATTTGCCATAGTCCAATCTGCTTCTGTCTTTGGTTCTGAGGAGTGAGCACATGCTGTTCCTTTCCAGAAAAATCTCCTGCCTATACCCAAGGAGCAAGCAGATGGGTTGGAGTGGGGTGGGGATCCATGGAACTGCTGCCATAAAAAGCTCTTGACAGAAATAAAACCTTGTCTTTCCTACAGCACTTAATACTGACTTTCACATGGCAGACGCTGATTAAAATGTGTTGCATGGCATCAAACCCAGACCAAAGCCTTCCCTTGCTGTCTCTGGAATGGCTACTTGGAGACCAAGGTGAAGCATGGCATCCCCATCGATGATGCTTTCTGACATCCACAGGAAGCTCAAGGTTCCTCCAATCCTGAGCACTGGGGTAAAGAGAGAAGGAGGTGCAGTGAGGAACCTCAACCAGCATGTTCTAGGCATCAAGACAAATGCTTAGCCGGCCAGCTTCCTCGGCACTGTTTTGCCATATTGCTACCTTGCCACTGGGAGCTGTGATCATGGACAGAGGGCAAAGGAGCTGTGGATGTTCCTTTGCCTGCTTTGATTCTAGCCATTTAGGGCTGCCTCATTCCTCCATCGGTGAGCCTAACCAATCAGGGGACTATGTTGGGTTTGGCAGCAAAGATTTTTACACTGTTGAGTCTTGTCCTCTGTGCTTGTTCTTATTCTCCCAGGATACTGGACCAGACTGGGAGGAACCATGGGAGGGTTGATGAAGAGTGGCAAGGTAGGCATTAAGATAGACAATTCTCGAATTCAGAAGGTATCTTACCTTATAATGTAACATATGATATTCAGTGTTGCTGCCTGTGCTGAGATGAGCACCCTCAGAGAGTATTAGTGGGATGCTCCATTGGATAACTTTCTGAGGGACAATATGGTCACATGAAACCAACACTTTTAAATAGTTAATATCTTGGGGGCACCTGCGTGGCTCAGTCCATTGAGCAGCCAATTTCAGCTCAGGTCGTGATCTCACAGTCAGTGAGTTCAAGCCCCACATCAGGCTCGCTGCTGTCAGCACAGAGCCCGCTTTGGATCTTCAGACCCCCTTCCTCTCTACCCCTCCCCCACTTACACTCCCTCTCAAAAAAAAATAAATATTAAAAAAAAGTTAATATCCTGGATTCAAGAACCAATTCTTAAGGGGGAAAAGATCACATTTGGAGCAAAGACTTCGGTACAAGAAAGTTTACCAGCCACATTATCTATGATACTAAAAACTAAAACAAACAGAAAAGCACAACTTAAATGACAAAAGGTAGGGATTAAATACGTTCTGATACATTCAGTTGCTGGACTATTTTGCTGTCATTGTACATCAGGTTTTCACTACCTATTGATATAGACAAATGCTCCAGTAAAATCCCTATTTTGTAAAACAATTGAAATTTACCATCTTTCCTCATTTCTAAGATATTGACAACTGAAAGAGGCACTAGAGGCTTAAAAAAACTTTCATGAAAAAGTCATGATACTACATTAAACACATACAATTGTAAAGTACATCCCAATTTAAGGAACATTAGAAAGTAAGAAATATGTGCCTTAGAATAAAAAAATATATGGTGTATCTTTGGAATTACTGATGGTTTGCATTTTATTCCTTATCTATTTTTTCTGTATTTTCCCAATAGTTAACAGTAAATATACTTGGGTTTGGGGAACACCTGTACCTGTGTCTGATGTTTCCTGCCACTGTGGTTTCTCCCTGCCCTTGACTCCCTCCACCCAGGAAGACTGAAGGAGTCACCAGATGGGTGGGTTTAAAAGAGACATCCAGACTTGCCCAGCCCCTGCCACTCTTCCTCCAGGGAACCCACCTTCTGGCCCAGGGCACACTTGCTAGATTGCCCCAGCTCCTGGGCAGAAGACGGGAGGGCTGTCCCTTAGGGAGTTCAGTTTGGTTCCAGGATTCAGCATTAGGAAACCCCCTTGTCGGCAGATACAAGCCCCATCCTCCAATATCCGCTTTTTCCATGAACTTGTCCTATTTGGTTTGCCAAGTGCCTGCTTTTTGCCTTCGCAGTTCAAAACCCAGGCATGAAAGAGGGGTGCTATATTAGATCCTCTCAAAACAAACCTCCAACAAATAGGCTGAATGTTATAGTCAGAAAAAATAGTCGCACAAAGAAGAAGTCTAGCCAAGCACAGCCAAGCCCCCTGGGGAATGATGCTCCCCTCTAGGTGAGCTCTGTGTGGGCTGTGGGGAGGGGAGAGGGACCAGGGCATTCAGGACAGGCCTTTCTGGAGACCGTAGAACAAGCGGGAACCCTAGGTCAGAGGTGCCCTCTTATCTCCTCTTTGTGCAGCAGCATCTCAGTTACAAGATGCCACTGAGAGAAGAATCTGCTTTGCCTCCCCTTGCAGCATTTCTTGGTTGCTAAGCAGATCCCTTGGGTAACTATGTGGGCATAAAATCTTTGCAGAACTGCCAGGAATCTGCTTCACCCAATTGTCAAAGTGAAAAATGAAATCATTCCTCTCACCTGTCACTACTTTCCACAAAGCTTCCATTATTGAATGGTGATGGCCCAGAATGTGATTCTCACCTACTTGCGGGAATATAAATGAGTTTTGCATATTCTACCCCCAAGAGAGTGGGAGGAGAGGAAGGGAGTGTTGGGATCTCTCAAGCTGATACTCTTGTGAGTCAGTGATCAGGGAGAAGCAGGTGGAACTCACCAGCAGTATCTTCTGCCCTTGGAAAAATGGTGCTGTAAGCAGGAGAAGACTTACCTGATTTACAGTAGGTTCTCCTTAGGCTCAGAGATGTCCGTGAACCCCTCTGATGCTAGACCTACTGAATCAGAATCAGAAACAGAAGCTCTGGGGTGAGGCCAAGAAATTTCTGCCTTTTAAACAAACTCCTTGGGTGGTTCTTATGTGCACCATGTGCTTTGAAGTTTGAAAACCATTGATTTCTCTAGCATAGATGTGGATACAAATAAGTGCAATAAGATGTTACAGGTGTGATGAGAAATGTACGTCCAGAAAGGAGTGAGACACTATTAGAGGTATAGTCGCTTGTAACCGGGAGTGCAAGGAAATTGTTGCTTTGAGCCTTGAGGGACGGGTAGACAGATAGTAGGTAGAGAAGGAAGTGGGAAAGGACATCCTAGGCAGTAAAGAACTGCTAGCAAAGACACAGCCATCTGGAGTGGTCTGCTGAGTAACACGGGATCACTAAAACTTGAGTGTAAAGTGTTAAGAGGGGAGCCATAAATGAGGGGGGGGGGCAGGAAGGACCTCGAGGTTAGGGAGTTTAGAATCTAACCTGTGGTCTTTGAGTTGCTACCAAGAGTTTTTAGCAAGAAGGCGGTATGATCGGGTCTGCATTTTAGGAAAGTCACTCTGCGGGCTGGTGCAGAAGATGGTTCGGAAGCGGGCAAGGTAGGAGACAGGAAGACACATGAAAGGCTGCTCTTACAGCCAAAGCTAAGAAACGTATGAGGTGGTGGGAATGAAGAGCCTTGTCTTCCTTGGCCCCAACCCACTGGGCCACTAGGTATACAGCAACCCTGCTCAAATACCATAGCTATTTATTAAAAGAATCAAAATGTACACAACTATTGATTAAGTACTAAGTATGATGATGAATATAGTTTTCCAAATATTCCAAAACACAATTTAAAATGATCTCATGAAACAAGCTATGGCTCTTAGGCAAGTCAATCCGGTGCTTCTAAAAGGGCTCTGATGGTGCTAAGTGTCACTGACAAAAAGCCACGAGAGGAAAAGACTGACTCTTCTCAGAGCACACAATTTCTTTGATGTTGAAGGACATTATTTTTTATTACTTCAAATGCAAACATATTATGTTGTGGCAGACCAATTTGGACTCTGATGGTTCATTCTTCACAACTGTTGGCCTATCTGTAAAATGCAAGAGTCGGTTTCCATGACCTCCAAGGTCCTTTCATATTCCAATATGCGATGATTTTTTTTCCTAACTAGTTAACATCCTCATCTTTTCCCTCTAGATTTTAGAGAGAGGTCATTTTTTCTATTTCTGTAAGGTCACCTTCCTTAATTCATATTCGGGCGGCTGGCAGCCTCTCAGCTTCTTTTAAGCACAAAGTGGGGCCCCTCCCCCTCCGCCCCTGCAGCTCCTGCTCAGCCAGCAATTTCCTCTGCTCTCCCTCCACCTATATTCCCTACAGTTTGTCACCTTCCTCATCCCCAATTGAAAAAAGGAAAAGTGGAGGAGGCAACAAAGACAGAGTAGCCCTTTCTTCTGAGAAAGGAGACTTCCATCCTCCATTTGACTTTTCCCTCAATTACTGCTGGTTTGACGTTTTTTTTTCCACTTCATTGTGAGAAGTCCCTCCTGAACTCTCTTCTCATTTGGAGTTTGAATTATTTTGCATTCAATGACTTTTCAGCTTATGATTTAACATTTAACAACTTTGCCTGTCAGCCCCTCTTCCTTTTTCTCCAAAATGCTGTAAGAGAGCCGAAAGGAGTTTCCCCTACTTAAAGTCATATCATCACTTAGAGTGGAATTTGCTGAAATTTGAACAAAAATCTGACTGGTTTCAAGCAAGAGAAGCAGAGAGGTAAGCCTGATGTTGCTGAGTTTATAATCTGCATTTCCCCAAACTTTTGAGGTAATCACACACACACACACACACAGCACTCTTAAAAACTGCATTTTTAGGGGTTGGGTTGGAAATGGAAATTTTTATTATGAATAGAACACTGGTTTAAGACAGAAAACAAAGACAAGACATAACCTCCAGTTTTCATAGGGCTTTTCAGTCTATTAAATGATAATATGATCAGGGCACACCACAGAATGATCTCTCGAAGACAGGTAAAGGGGCAAGATCCTGAAAAAGGATCAGTGTAAAAAAGTACTCAGTTATACATTTAGGGAGAAAGAATTTAAGTAATACTTATAAATTAATAATATCTGAGTTTTCCATTATATTCCAGGAAGTGTACAACATCATTACTCATAAGAAAATGCACATATTAAAACCACAATGAGATACCCCAGTACAGCCTCTAGAATAGCCGAGATGGAATGGAACATAGGAGTGATGTACGTTTATTAAAGAAATTAACCTGGCTCAATTTTGGGGCACAAAACTAAAATGAATGGTTTTGTATATTTAGGAAGGATGTTGGAAACTAAAGTGTGTGTGCAATAATGGTAATAACAGTAGTAGCAATAGTGATAATGACAGGAGGGTGAAGGAAAGCTACTTTTATTGCACTTACTCAGGTGCCGTGTGTGTGTGTGTGTGTGTGTGTGTGTGTGTGTGTATGTGTGTGTGTGTCACAAAGAAAGCACGTTAGAAATGGAAGCAATGGGGTGGAGGGGGGGCCCGACTTCAGCTCAGGTCATGATCTCATGCTTGTGGGTTCAAGCCCCGCATTGGCTTTGAGCTGACAGCTCAGTGCCTGGAGCCTGCTTTGAATTCTACACCTCCCTCTCTCTCTGCCCCTCCCCTGTTGGTGCTCTCTCTCTGTCTCTCAAAAAAATAAAAACATAAATTAAAAAATTTAAAAACATTAAAAAACGTTAAAAAAAAGAAATGGAAGCAATGGGATAAAATTTCACTACAATAATTGTTATTGAGTTTTTGGATAGAGACAAATCAGAAAAATCAAGACTTCTCAGTTTAGAGAGACAAAAGCTATATGGGGATTTGATTAAAGTTTGTACAACTCTAAAAGATTTCGGTTGGCTTCATATTAAAAAAATAATTAGAGGAACTACCTTTAAAACATTATAAAGTAACTAAGTAAGATAGAAATACATATAAAGTAAAAGTAATTATGATAGTGTGATATTGGCATAAAGGCAGATGCAGATCAATGGAACAGAACAGAGAATTCACACATATATGATCCACTGATTAACAAAGATGCCAAGGCATCTCAATGAGGAAAGGTTAATTGTTTTAACAAATGGAGCCAAAACAACTGGTTAGTCTATGTAAAAACAACAACAAAAAAAATGAATCTTGATCCTTACCTTACACCATAAACATAAATTAACTCAGAATGAGTCATAGACTTAAATATAAGAACTAAAAGTATACGATTTCTAGAAGAAAACATAAAAAAATCTTAGTAACTTTGGGTAATTAAATGAAACACAAATAGGAACTATATAAAAAACCAACAAACTGGACTTCATCAAAATAAAATGTTTCCTTTTCAAAAGATATTGTTATAAAAGTGAAAAGGGCAAGCCACAGATTGAGAAAACAATATTTGAAAAAACATATGTTGGTCAAAAGACTTGTATTTGGAATATATTTTTTTTAATTTTTTTTTTTTAACGTTTATTTATTTTTGGGACAGAGAGAGACACAGCATGAACGGGGGAGGGGCAGAGAGAGAGGGAGACACAGAATCGGAAGCAGGCTCCAGGCTCTGAGCCATCAGCCCAGAGCCCGACGCGGGGCTCGAACTCACGGACGGTGAGATTGTGACCTGAGCTGAAGTCGGATGCTTAACCGACTGAGCCACCCAGGCGCCCCTGGAATATATTTTTAAAACCTGTTACAACTCACTGATGAAAAGTCAAACAAATCAATTTAAAAATAAATACCTCATCAAAAAATTGCGTACATATATTTTGTATACATTGTATATGTTTTTATATATACACACAAATAGCAAATAGCACTTGAAAAAAATAATCAACATCATTAACCATCAAGGAAATGCAAATTAAAACCACAATAAGATACCTCTACATATCTATTAAAATGGCTAAAATGAAAAAGACTGGCAAAACTAAATATGGGCTAGAAAGCAGAAAAATTGGGACTTGCATACACCATTAAGATTCCTTAAGGAATCTTAAATAGTTCCAACACTTCAGAAATTTTGTCAATTCCTTTAAAATTTTACACGTACATCACATGATCAAGACATTTCACTACTAGGTATTTGCCCAAGGGAAATGAAAGCATCTGCATGTACATGAGTTTTCACGTGAATATTCATAGCAGCAGTGCTTGTAATAGCCCCAAACTAGAAACAACATAAATTCCCATTAACAGATAAGTAAACAAATGGAGTATATCTATACAGTGAAATACTACTCAATAAGAAACAGGAATGAACTGGGATACCTGGGTGGCTCAATCAGTTGAGGGTCCGACTTTGGCTCAGGTCATGATCTTGTGGTTCATGGGTTTGAGCTCCGCATCGGGCTCTGTGCTGACATCTCAGAGCCTGGAGCCTGCTTCAAGTTCTCTGTCTGCCTCTCTCTCTCTCTTTCTCTCTCTCTCTCTCTCTCTGCCCCTCACCCACTCATACTCTCTGTCTCTCTCTCAAAAATGAATAAACATTAAAAAAAATTTTAAAAAAAGAAACAGGAATGAACCATTGATACATACAACAACATGAAGAATCTCAAAAAAACTTCAGCTAAATGAAAGAAGCTAGACCCCTCCCCTGCCAAAAAAAACAGTATATATGATATAATTCTATTTATACAACATTCTAGAAAATGTAAACCAACCTATAGTGATAGAAGGCAGATTAGTGATTGCTGAGGAATAGGGTCATGTAGGGAGTAGAGCACACTCTAAGACTTTGTAGTCTCTAGATTACAAAGGGGCACAAGGAAACTTTTAGGGTAATGGATATGTTCACTATATTAAGTGTGGTGATGGTTTTATGAATGTGAATATATGTCAAAACTCATCACACTGTACGTTTTGAGTATGTGCAGTTTATTTTATGTCAATTATACTGCAAAAAAAAAAAGTAATGGCAAACTTTAGAAGCTTTTACTAGATGGTCCTTTGGACAAAAGAAAGGATTACTGTATTTTACATAGTTGTTAGTAAACTAAGAGAATGCTTTACATCCAGGCAAAAACTATAAATTCTTCAGGGATGTAAATCCATGCAGTCTTTATTACTGAGGGGAGTTTAGGATTGTCACTTCTTCCATCCCAACCCCTCATCCCTGCTAATGCCTAAAGGAAGATCCCCTCTGTGACAGCAGCTGCTGCTAAAGGCAGACTATTGAGTGAGACAAAGATCTGCACACAACAGGCATTTATTGTGGTTTTCTGGATTTTTTAGTTCATCAGGACAGATGATATCTCTTGAATAAGGTCCATAGGCTAAAGACTTATTCTATGAATTATAACATAGGGATGTTACAAATCAAAAAATCTGCCACACCTGTCATATTGAATTGCTGCTGATCTCCCAGCAATCTGCTGTGTATTCTCAAAAGGCCATTTCCCTAAATCTTATTCTAGACATGAGGATCGATGGTGTGAATGTAATCACTCCTGTTTGTGGGGTCAGCATTTTCCAGGTCTACTCTAAGACTCAGTTAAGACAGAGACAACATAAGAGCAGAGCATTTGGAGGAGGTGAGGAAACCCAGTTTCCAGCCTCTTGACCTACTGAATCAGAAATTCTGGGCATAAAGAAGCCCTCCAGGTAATTCTGATATATTCAAGTGTGAGAATGACTGACGTCTAGAATCTTTAGCCTGGAAAAGTGTCTCTTTCCTCAGCTCTTAGTGCTGTGTAAGTATTAAAATAAAATTAAGTATTTTCCACAAGAGACCCCAGAAACCATCTGTCCACACAATCAGCCAATGACTCATTGTACAAGTTCTATCTACTAAGCCTTGCTCACATTTCTAAGCACCTGCTGGAAACCTTCTCCACGGATGTCTCCCTGGGATCCCAGACTCAGGATTTTTCCTCCCCCAGCTGTTACCAGCTTCTGAATAGGTAAGTGGCATTACCATTCACCAGTCCGGGAACGTTGGTACTCCTCCCATGTCTTTACTCTTCACATAAAATCACCAGATCCTATTGATTCTAAATCTTCATTGTCTCTGCTTTCCCACATGTAAGGGCTTTCTAGGTGTATTGGGTTTTGCTAACCACTTTACATACGTTACTTTACTTAGTTCCCACAGCAAACCATGGAAGGCAATACTATTATCATCTCCGTCTTACATGGAACAAACCAAGGTTTAGAGAGGTAGAGGAACTTCCCTGGAATCATGTGGCTGTGATATTTCAAAGGCAGATCTTGAACTTAAATCTGTCTGGAACTGAAGTCAAATTCACCATTATTCTCCTAGTGATGGTTTCTAACTAGTACCCAGCCTTCATTTCATCCTTTATAAATGTCTTTGGGGCTCTTGGCAGGAAGAGTGTGCATCCCAACACTCTGAAATCTTCAATGAAACTTCACTGCCTAAAGAATGATTCTAAACCCTTGGTGCCTAAGGCCCACCACACTCAAGCTCCTCTCTCTCCCCCCATCTTGCCTCCTACTCTATGCCTCCAACCTACAACACACACTACGCTTTGAATCTGTTATTTCTCAGCTCTTCACCCAAAATGAATGACCTTCACCAATCACCTGGAGATTGGTACTTACCACTCAGGTTTTCCCACCGTTTTAAAAGATGATAAATAAAAACCACACCAGTACCTGTCAGTTAAGGTAAATTTACGATGAAATTGAGGAATACCTCCCTTGGTGACCAAGTGTGGAATATTGTAGCATTTTTCACAAATATTCCATGCTGCTCCCGGGGGGTGGGGTGGGGGGTGGATTATCCCTTCCTTACCCCTTAAAGAAAATTTAGCCATATGATTGACTTTGGCCAATGGAACTGGGCAGAAGAGCCTTGGATCACTTCCCAGCAGAAGTTTTAAGGGCTAATGGATGGTTCACTGAGCTCCTCCCTGCCAGGAGATAAATAGCAATGTTTCAGTTAGAGCCCCCTGCTCCATCAGCATGGGTCCCTGAGTAAAGGTAAGATGGGATAGAGCCACATCCAACCCATAATGGACATATAGCAAAAATAAGAAATAAACTTTGAAGCCTCAGAGCTTTTCAGGGTTTTGTTGTTGAAACACAATCCTGACTAAATAAATAGGGACTTTTTTTTCAATCTACTTTGAATGGACTAATCAGCCCAAGTCTGCATCCCTGACATCAAAAGCAGTACAACTGGGCCGATGGGGTGGGTGTGTTCCGTGTAATGAGAAGAGGCTTTATCTGACTGAGCCTTGGCTCCTCCCTGGGGCAAGTTAGTAGATGGGACCTCAGTCCAGCCAGGCCACAACCTAGACAGGTAATCACTATCCCAACCACCAGTACCACAACTGGGAGATGAGCACCATCTATGAAAATGTTCTACCAGAGGCCAAGACACAAGAGGGGAGAGCTCTGTCTGTGTTTCTTACTTCCAACAGGATTCTGTTTGAGAAGCCTTGATGTCAAGCACTCAATGCAATTGGCTCAGCTGACTAAGGCAGCTGGAAGGAAGTTAGTATGTGCTGCTTCTTCGACCTGAGCCAGCACACCCCAGAATGCTGAGCAAGACTAAAGCCAGGGGATTGAGAGGAACCTGCCCCGTCATCCCTCCCCCCCACCACACATACACACCTGTCTTGGTTGATGAGGCTCTAAGCATGGAAAAGACTGAAAGACTCCTGACTTCTGGGGCAGCTTAGTTGCTGGCTTCCTCAGGGTTGCTCGCATGTTCTTTTCACCTCTGATCCAGTGATCTCCTCTGCACTTTCTGTAATAACTTCCTCAGGATTGCCTGCAGTAACACTGAACTTGCTCCTGAAGGTCAGCTCTAATGACACTTCCTCCACAAGGCCTTTCTTCATCCAACTGTCAGCTTTCTCTTCATTCTGCAAAGTAGAGGGCACTGTGCCAGATTGATTGAATTCCACATCCTATTGTCCACAGCAATACCCTTGAGTATCACAGCATTTATCATAATGGAGCAAGAACATCCCACACATTCTCTCTTAGTTTTTAAACCTAGCATTGATTGACCAAAGCCAATTTAACCTAACATTTCAAATGAAGCATGACATTAGCTTTAAGCTTAGTTGCTAAGGGATGACCTCATTATAATCTCAAAATCCAAAACCTCATATTAACCAGCTTGACTCATTGTAAATTTTGTTCCCTTAAGAGAGAGAATCATCACTAAGACTCAGGCATGTACTCAGTATTTAGGGAGTGAACAATAATAAGAATTGCATGACAATCACTTTGTAAAAGTATAGTGTCTTCCAATCCTAAAAAAACAAAAAAAAAAAAGTTCAGGTCCCACGATGATGTGAATATACTTGGCAAGGATATGAAGCAGCTGAAACTCTTAAGAGTGCTGGTTAGAATGGAAATTGGAACTTTTTTACTTTGGAAGTAACTTTATACTTTGGACTTGAGCACTATCTACTGAAGCTGAACATACATATGTCATGGCCTAGCAGTTCTTTTCCTAGCTATCTTCACTACAAAGTGTGTACATATTCACTAGAAGATATGTACAAGGATAGCAGTTCTTTTCCTAGCTATCTTCACTACAAAGTGTGTACATATTCACATGAAGATATGTACAAGGATACTCATAGCAGTATTATTTTTAACAGCCCAAATTGGAAACAACTCAAATGTCCATCAGTAGCAAAATGAATAAGCAAATTATGGTATATTTATAAATTATACTACTATACAATGAAGAGAATGAATAAATAATGCTACATACAACAGCATGAATAAACCTCACAAATATAATGTTGAACAGAAGAAGCTGGAAACAAAGAAAAAAAATACTGTGTGACTCCATTCATACAAAGTTCAAAACCAGGAAAAACTAATCTGTGGTTAACTTCAGATTCAGGTTACTTAAGGAAGTGAGAGTAACTGGGAGTCACTTACTATAATGCTTTTTTTCTTGGTATACATATATTACATGTCCACACTTATATTGGCTTTGAAAAAAATTCATTATGCTATAAACTTGTGATGCACTTTTCTGAACGCGTGTCATACTTCAAAATACAGCTAAAATTTTAATGGTTTCCAAGGATAGGGGTTTGTTTTACTCCAAAAAGATTAGAGGTAAGAAGTAGTGAACCAGAATGGTTTCTCACCAATGGCGTTGAGAAAGAATCCAAGCTTCTGTCATTATGCTCCTTCATGCTCAGCATGTGAATTTTATCCTCAAGGTTGCAAGTTGCCTGTGACACTTCTAGGCATTGTATCTGCATTAGGGGAAGGCAGGAGGCAGAAGTCCGGAAGCCAAAGAACATACCAACCAAGTGTAAGTCTGCAGAATTGTGGATACTTTTTTTTTTTTTAACTCATTTCTGCAGTTTTCAGAAGTTCCACAATCATATGGATTAATGTTATTTTTAAAAGAAAGCTTGGCTTATTGGATGAGAATAAAGTAAAATCATGTTCTGATTTTGACTTCAAGCCCTCTAAAGGTAATTCACAGGGTTTCCCATTGGGCAGAATGATTGTAGAATCCCTTCTATGTCCATAGGGGCAGAAAAGTAGCCTTGCACTTACTCTTGGGAGGGTGCAGAACAATGTATTGCTCCTTGATAGATATTATACGGTGCATACAAAGACCTTGTGTGGGGGCCCCTAAATGCTATTCTTTGGGAGCAGAGGTGTTTCTGACCTGAAATGACTTGGGGAAAATGGCAGCGTCCCACACAGCCAGGGATTGGTGTGTAGGAGTCTGCCGCTGCTGTTCAACACTCGATGCATATTTTATCCATTTTCTGGAGCTCTGCAGGGTAGAACTTAGCTCAGAATAATTAAGGAGAAATGCAAATCAAGAAATAAGCTTGGTTATAGTTTAATTCACTGAAAGAAGACAAAAGTAAAAAGCAGGATAAATTATTTTCAGCAGAGTTGATTTCCTGAAAGATATGATTGATCACCATTTTTTTTCCTAAGAAAACCACCTTTGAAATAGCTTGTGCTTTGGATGAGTCTAGCTTATTCGTCCACTCTGAATGATAATCCTTGACCCGGAGGCTTCAATCCTTCACTCACCTTCAGTCATTACTTCCTGAGACAACTTGCTTTACCAACAAACTCCATGGGAGCTTCTGCTTGAAGGATGCAAACTTTTCTCCCTCTGCCTTAAGGTCCAAAAATCATTTGGAGATAGTCTTCCAATTTTCCAGTGAGAAGAAGTGGGAAGTTGATGCATGGTGGTTCTGAATTGTGAGAAGGGAAATTGTGTTAAGGAACCAAAAACTTATATGATTTTCAGACTTTATTTTCAAAAATATTTATTTACTGTCCACTTTGTATGAATGAATGTAGGCTAAAACCTGGGGTATTCAGAGAAAATCTGTCCCACTATAAAAGCCCTCCACAGCACACCTCTCCTTCCCTCCCACATAACTATATTGATCTTTGAACTCCTCTAAGGCATCAGGCTATTTCTCACCTCCTCATCTTTACTCTACATCAGGAACACTCTTCTCTTCCCTCCTCCTGCCCCAGAGCCCACACCCCTCAATTTGGCCAACTTTTACTCAATCACCAGGTCTTAGTTTCCACATTTCTTCTAAGAAAGCCCACCTAAGGCCTCCCAAGTTCCTCTGCCTAAAATTTCACTTAGAACTTCCTTCTACTGAGTAAACTTAAAAGGGAGCAAGGAGACAAAAACAGTACATCATTTATGACTCTGTCTCAGGAGGCTTGCTTATTCAACACGCTAGTGACATAAGGCTAACATTTCTTATTATTTGGTCACAGCAAACAGATAGATATGTCCTCTCCCTAGTCTGTGATCTGATGATTCTTCTGGCCTATATGCTGATTACCAATATCTACGTTCCTGTCTTGGTCTCCTTGAAAGGAGGGATTACGTCTTACTCATCTTGGTTCCCAGCAGGAATCAGCATGGTGTCCTGACATGGAAGACGTTAAAAAATACATCTAAACTGAATACAGTTAAATGTAATTACACTGAATTGACTCTAAATTAAACTAGGTACCATGAAGGAGTTTCTATTCAATCTTCCCAGCTGGGTTTTTAAAAGGTGATAAGAGTTCATAGTAAATATGGAAATAATGCATACTTTCTCATGACAGATCCATGGAAAACTCTAGGCCAAATAGTGAAGTTGTGCCTTTAAAACCAAAGCATTTTTATAGAAACAAAAACTTGGAAGTCGATGAATATCTATCAATAACAAACTAGCTTAAGATTCATTTTTCCAGGGGCACCTGGGTGGCATAGTCAGTTAAGCGCCCAACTTCTGATTTTTGCTCAGGTCGTGATCTCATGGTCATGAAATGGAGCCCCAGGTCAGGCTCTGCGCTGAACTGTCTTTCTCTTTCACTCTCGTTCTGCCCCTTCCCTGCTCACTTGCTCTCTCTCTAAAAATAAAAAAATAAAAAGATTTCTCTTTCCAGTGGACTATAATTGGACATTAAAATACTGATGTGAATCTGTTGATGTCAGAGGATAGAGCTTTAAGTGACAAAAGCAGGTTATGTAACAGTAATTTTAGTTGCATTTAAAAAATGTGTGTGGGGAGCACTTGGGTGGCTCAGTCCGTTAAGCTTCCGACTTTGGCTCAGGTCATGACCTCTAGGTTCATGAGTTTGAGCCTCACGTCAGGGTCTGTGCTGACAGCTCAGAGCCTGGAGCCTGCTTCAGATTCTGTGTCTCCCTCTCTCTCTCTGCCCCTCCCCGCTTGCATTCTGTCTCTCTTTCTGTCTCAAAAATAAATAAAATGTTAAAAATTAAAAAAAAAAATGTGTGTGTGTGTGTGTGTGTGTGTGCGTCCAAAGAAAAAGAGAAAAGCCTACGAGGATGCATACCAAATGTTAAATTGCTTCTGAGTGGTGACATTAAGGATAATTTATCTTTTGTTCTAAATACTTTTCCTGAGTGTTTGCAACGAGTAAAAACAGGAAAATATTAAGCTTGCATTGGAGACACAGTGGTCATGGATAGCATAACTACATGCCAAGTTGTGTGTGAGGCCCATGTGCTATTCTGAGGGCCACACTTAGTTCTTTCACTGTAAGAGTCCCTGCGGTACAGCTCAATTGGTAACAGCTAAAGTTTTTGCTATTATTATAGGTCAGGCATTCTAAGGACTTTACATACATTCTTTCATTTACATGTCACAACAACCCTTCCCTGCTTTATTTTTCTGTATAGCACTGATCACTTTCTGAAACTAAACAGTGTACTTACTTATCTCTTGTACTGTGTGTCATTCCTCTCATTTGAATGCAAATTTCCAGAGGGCAGCAATGGTTGATCACTGCTGGCTCCCTGGTACCTAGAGCAGTGCTTGGTACTTAATTAGTCCTCAAATGAGTGTATAAGCAACCTTATGACATAATAACTGGTACTATTCCTGTCTTACTATGAGGACTCTGTAAGAGGTGGAACAGTTTGCCCAACTTGCTATGAAGGTACAGAGCTCCATCTCCATGATTCCCGGATGTGTGTTCTCAACCACTCTTTCTCATCAGTGACAACAAATCCTTGAATGAATGTCCTCCTCCCACATGCAGTCAACCCATGAGAGAGATAGTGAGATGCCACAGAAGAATTTGCAAGTGTGGTTTCCTTGTGTTAAATTAGTAAGATCTTTATGTAATAGATAATGTTCTATCATCTGCAACAGTCATCGTAACAGGCATGATATTCTTCAGATCAAAAGGAGGAGGAACAGGGCTTAAAAATCGAATCAATTATTTACCAAATGAAGAAAAAAATCTATAGCCTGGGAAATGGTCTTAAGGCAACATTTTTTCTTAATGGTAATGTAAGCAACTGGACTGAATAACCCTCGAAGGACAGGATTTAAGGAAGCCCAGTGCTAATGCAGAGAGAAAGTACTTAGAGCAGTAAACCCAAATGTTTGGGCCCATGGCTCGTCATGGCAGTTTAATAATGCTGGTCATTAAGATCATTCACATAATTTGCCTTGATCACCAAACAATCTTTTGAGTGTCATAGGGCTTCCCTGGGGGGGAAATATGTTAATTCTCCTCAGGGGCCTAGAGAGAGAATCCTGTGACCAGTAGAGATGTGGTCATCAGTCCCTTTGATAATTTGATTTCTCACTATAAATTAAGCAAATGGTGTTCTAAATTACTTAATAAGTCTTTTGTGGGCTCGATTAATGTGGGTGAGTCCCTCTGAACCTAACAACCCTTGGGAGCTCTGATAAATCCAGTTCCTGGATCTTCAATGGGAAAGCAAGCTCTGAATTGTAATGACACTTCTGGCCACACACACACCCCTGCTAAGACACACACATGCACACACACACACACACATACACACATATACACACAATTACACATATGAAATATTTACAACATGCAGATGCACACACAAACACACTCACATACACACCTATGAGGGCCTGTTTGGCAGGCAACCTCCCTAGATGACATCATTACTTCACCTTCTCTGTAACTGAAAAATCATGCCGTTGAAAAGATATGAAACATTTCCTTCAAATGTGCTTATATTTCTCCATCTTTGATGGTTGCCAACCTGTCATTAAGGGTGAGGAGACTCTGTTCAGCACAATGTCAGCCCGGCTATGATAGCAGTTCCGCCCCACCCTCCACAGTTCTGGGCTAGATGGTCCTAATGGCAACCAGTCAGCAGGGGCTGCTCCCCTGAAATAGAAAGTGAGTAGGGCCATAGGATTCCTGGAAAGAGCTGGGGAGGAGACAAAAAACAAAAACCACCTTTTCTTCTACCTACACCAAGCACTTTCTCTGCAGGAGCTGAGAGTTGGCAAAGGCCAGCTCAGGGGGCCTTCATGAAATCTTCCATTTAATGTTAAAAAACATAATACCCAAGCACATGAAAAGCCAATTCTTTGAGACTGCCGTTGTGTCTACTCTCCATACCTGTTACTTCTTGTAAACTCATCTAGAATAAAACAAAAAGTCCTTATTTGGCTGTTAAGGTCATTATGGACTTGCTCCCAGCTCCTCTCTGACTGTATTCATAGCATTCTCTCTCCCTTGCTATTCCACTCCGGCCTTCATGGCCTCAATGGTCTTCCAACACCCCCATACTCCTGCCTCAGGACTTCTACACTTGCTGTTCCTCTGTGTGGAATACTCTTCTCCCGAGGACATCCATGTGGCTCACCCCATCATTTCCTTCAGGTCTTTACTAAAATATCATCCTATCAGAGATATTTCCATCATACCTAAAATACATAGCAGCCTCTACCTCTTATTACTTTTTATTCTCTCTTATTTTTTCCTGGTTCTTATTCCCCATTGACAGGCTATATATCTATTTATTGTCTGTCTTCCTCCACTAGAATATAAGCTCCTTGAAAGCAGGGATTTTGTCTGATCTGATAACTATCATTTCCTTAGGGCCTAGAAAAGTGCCCAGCCCATTGTAAGTACTCAATAAACATGTGTTGAATGAATTAATTAATGAATTATGCTTCTCCTTCCCCATTTTCCTTTGTCCTAATTACCCACTGCCTCTGAAGTTATCAAATCCTCAAATAATATGTTGACTCTAGAAGGGTGTCATTCTTCCTGAAGTGCCTAACATGCAGTAAAGTCCTCCACAGTGCCAGGAAGTCCACCACAAAGTCTGGGCGCTCCAGTTAGGTTGAGAAAGAACTTTCAAACATTACCTAGTTCTACACAAATCTACTAAAGGGCAGACACTAAGGGAATTCTAAAACCATTCTGAGGGGTAATGGCCAAATGCACTCTGGGGAAATGAGTGTTCTTTGGTTTAGAGAATTGATTTAGTGGCCTTTTTAGTTCTGCAAAGAGAGAGGCCTAGAATCTGGGCAGAATGGAAGAGGCTGAGGTAGGAGGGAAAAATTTTCTCTCATTCTATTATACAAAATGTCTATATTGGTAAGAGAGGCTTTTGTATTTTGACATTTTCAGCTTCCTTGCAAGCTGATAGTAAAAAAAAAAACAAAACAAAACAAAACAAAACAAAAAAACAGTTTGAGCAGAATCTAGAAACTTAAAGAATAAAGTAGCATGGAGAGGTTAGTCTGTTCAGTGTGGCTGGAAGACCGAGCTGGAGAAGAGATCAAAAGGGGCTCCTAGCACTGTTAGATGCCTCACATTCAGCTTTACTTTGTTTCATGATCTATGAAGAAATTTCCCTCACTAAACCCAACTCTTGAGCAAAAGCTGTGTTAACCACTACCAGCTTTAGCCTTGTGTTAGCACTGCCTTAAGGAATCAATGGAGCACTGTGTCAATATTTCGGGATGATCAAATAGGACGAAGGAAGGATGAAGATGTAGTGGTGAGGTAGCTAGAGGTCATGGAGAAGAACGCAGAAGCAGGAGGTCAGCAATGTCACCCAGGAGAATGTAATCATCTATAGAAGTTCTTGGAAATTTGGGATAGGAAACAATTTCTTTAAGTCCATATGATATCAGTATTGGATAGTAAAGTAAAAGGTACTCTGAAAGAATGGAGGATTTAAGGACTTTTGGGTCATCCTGCATCACAGAATTCAGACTTGAACCTCAATGGTTATCTACTTTTCCAACTTTACTTACTCATGGAAATCTTTTCATCAAATGAATTATTATATGAAACCCAATGTGTAAAACAGATTAATATTGAGCTGCCGTGATGAAATAGGACAGGGGTCAGAATTTATGCCCACTCGGTTTTCCTGTTGGATCCCACAGTGGCCATCAGGCAAGTCTGTGGAATCCCAGCACTTCAGGAACACAGTTTCAAAACCACGAATCTAGAACCCAAATCTTTAATATTTCCGGCAATTGATCATTCATCCTGAGTGCTCATTACTGCTAAGCAGCATGTCCCTGAGCCAATCATCACTGATGGGCGTTCTTCCATCTTTTGAACCAAATTCATCAACCTTGGGACTCCCCACCAGTCCTAGTATAAAAATCAAAGTAAGCTTTATTCCTCTTAGAGATAACTCTTCAAACCTTTAAAGATATCTTACCTCCTTCCCTAATCATCTTTGCTCCAAGTTAGACATTCTTAATCCCCCATCTATTCTGAAACTGTAGTTCATATACTGTTTTGGGATTTGAAATTATTGATATCACTTGCAAAAAACAAACTCAGCATAGAAAAGGAGTTCATTTACAACCAAAACAGAAGCACTAAGAGGGACACAATCACAAACACTTTGAGGACACTAAGGAAAAAGGAAAGGTGTTGATCTCCTCTTCAGAAAGCAGCCCAGAAAGCGTGTTCCCTCCTGCACTTTATAAAGGGGACTGGAACTCAGCACCCGTGTCATTCAACTCAGGGATGTGCCTGGGATCACTCTGGCAATCACCATATCAGGGACATGAGCGGATGGACTCAGTTCTTACTATTATTACTCTTCAAACACTCCCCAGCAGTTGAGCTCAGGGGCACAGGACAGTAAGTGCCCAGCATGGGATTATTTTTGCTAGTCTTAATTGATCACATGCATATCCACAAAGCTACTGACCCTTGGACACGGTCATAAGATCTATTAACTAAAAATAAATGGAGTGCCTGGGTGGCTCAGTCGGTTAAGCATTCGGCTCAGGTCATGACCTCGCAATTCGTGAGTTCAAGCCCACGTCAGGCTCTGTGCTGACAGCTTAGAGCCTGGAGCCTGCTTCAGATTCTATGTCTCCCTCTCCCTCTGCCCCTCCCCAGCTTGTGCTCTCTCTCTCAAAAATAAACAAACATTAAAAAAAATAAGTGAGATTCTGGAACCATGATTCAACAACCACCAGTTGTTTTGCTGCAGAATGATAGTATCATTCAGTAACAATCAACAGATTGATGATTTGCATTGGTTTTGGTGGAGGCTGAAGGAGGCAGAGGAGTAAGGCTCAACAGTTAGACCTAGTTGTATATCTGGAAAGTGCCTATGTGACCAGTTCACTGGCCCAACACCACCAGAAACAAAACTTGGGCTTCCTGGTATCACAATGCCTCACATGCACACTGGTGGTGGTTTGAGGCCTGGAGACTTTGGACAGAATGTGTAACCCAATGGTGGGAGCACAAACAAGGCTGCACTTGAGATACCAGAACCCCTTGATGGCCTAACATTCCTCTGTGCAGCTGTACTATATCCTTTGCCTGTGACGAAGCTCTTCGTTGAATATGAACTGAGTCCTGTGAGTCCTTTCAGCAGTTGAACACTTGAGATCATTGGTGGGTAATTAACACAGTAAAGGTAAGAAGTGACTTCCAACACAGGCCACTCTGGAGCCTGAAGGATGCTTCTGACAGGAGAGTGTTAGTGTTTGGTGCTTAAGGCACACAATTTTGTAAGTGGGTATGATGAAGTAAGATACTTCAGTTCTGTTGCATGTTATGGAAGCATCTCCAGAAAAAACAGCAGGAATGCATTTTGATTTGCTTCAGTAGAAAAATCCTTCCATCTTTGACCAAGAACGTACCTGTCCAGGGTTGTGCAGGTGTGTATGCAAACAAAGAAGGACCACAGTGTTAACCCTCATTTCTTCTTCTTTTTCCCAAAACTCCTTTATTTTGGCCCTATACCTCTGAGAGGAAGCATTGTGGTTTCACGTATTAAAGTCTTTTCTTCACAAATAAGATGTTACCGACTCTTTGGAATCCTAATTAAGGTCATCGGTACTGAAGAAGGAATCAAAGGTAAACCCAAGACAGCATCAACAACAAAACTGACATTTGGGAAGGAAGTCAGTTCAGGAGGGAAGAAAATATTTATGTATGAATGTCTGCCTGCATATGTACGGGTGTATGGGGGAGAGTGTGTATGTATATACACACACATGTAATTTTCACAAATCACATATATATGGAAAACATGATCTCTGATACAAAATGAAACATCTTTTTATCCTCCTGGCTCAGGATTTGAGCTGTATCTAAATCCACACTCTGCCACCTGCCGGCTGTGAGTGTGAACTAGTTATTTAACTGCTCTGAGACTGGTTTCCTCATCTATGAAATGGCAGTGATTTTTACTGTGCAAGGTCCTGATGAAGATTAAAAGAGATGAGGTATGAGCTCTGCATGTTATTAAACTAATAAGTACCATTGACAGATTTGCAGAGGAGCAATTTTGACAAAATTTGCTGACTTCCTTTCTTTGCTCTGAGGGTTTGTGTTATGTGAGTGGGAAGGACAAAAAGAAGGAAAAATGAACTCAAAACAAGGGCCAGGAGGAAGGAATTGCTTGAGGATGTAAGGAAAAAGCGTTAACTTCACTTTGCTTGTCTCCACTGGAATAATTCCGTAGAAACCCACCCACTGGAAATCTATCAGTCAACAGATGGAGGCAGCTGAAACATGGACCTTCTGAGCCCAGAGTCCTATCTTCCACCACACACATGGAGTCAGATATGGGAGGACCACTCACGGGACGTGATGGAGGATTGGCTTTAAAGAGGATCTCCGAAGTCCCTTGTCTGGATGTTTTACAAACTACAAAATGCTGTGACATTTCACATGCTTGTTTAATCTGATGTTTACAATTATCCCAAGAGAAAGACATAACTAAAGAATTTGAGTTAAAACCTGGAAGGAGCTGAATCAAGCTTCAACCTTAGTTCTTCCCATTATTCTGACTCTCCCCTTCATACCAGAGCTGCCAACTTGATGGCAGATGCTGCTGGTGCCCTGTCCCATTTACCTCCAACTCACCCCCAGCGCACTTGAGTGTACCAACAGCTGCATTAGGGAGTTGTCTGGTGACAATTCTGCATGAGATGACTTTCTTTCTCATTTCCTTTGTCTGAGGGCTTTCTGGAGACTGCAGGAGTTTGCAAGGAACACACCTGGAAAAGCGGGGGTGGGGGGGGGCAGTGGATGGGAACCTAATGCCCCCTGGATCAACCGTCAACCAACAGGGATTGGACAGAGTGGTTAAATGCCAGCTTCTGGAATGTTCTGGGTGGTTTCCAGGGTGCCACCAGCACAAGTGAGCCCCAGTTGCTCAGAGTGGCAATACCCACTCATAAAACATGTCCTTTATTGGCTCTTCCCCCTTCCTGTCTTACTTTCCCCACTTCCTCCTGTGTGCTTCCCAGAATTCCTTCCTGTGTAAACAACCAGCCCTGCATCTTTATCTCCAGGTCTACTTTTGGAAGAACCCAAGCTGAGACAAATTCTAAAATTCATGTGGTTGCTACTACTGTTCCTGTTTTTAATTACATGACATTCTCACCAAAAAAGTAATAATGCCCATGGGTTGCTGATGAGTCAGAACCTGATGGTAACACTTTTAAGTCTTGACAAAAGTGAAGAGAACATTCTCAACAAAGCAGTACATTGTTCCTTCTATTTCACTAAGTATCCACTTTGCCCGTAGCTGCTCTCATTTTAAAGCAGAGTTGTGATGGCTTTGGAGGGGCTCTACCAATGCAGTTACAGATCCAGTTTGGATTTTCTAGCTGTGAATCAAGAGAATGTAGAACAGATCTCAAAAGTAGGATATGATTTCCTAATTACAAGAAAAGAAAGAAATGAATTCATAATTTAAAAAATCTATAAATAAGATCAAAGTATTTACATTATTGAAAACAAGAGCAATCATCTCAAAATGCCTTCTAGATTTATCAACTTGGCACACATATTTTAGGAAGAATTTGAGAGATTTCAATATAGTATCTAAAAATGACCAACTATTTCATTTTGGCAAAAAGAGATTCCCAGCTTCCTGTAGTTGACTGTAACTATGGGATAAAAGTGTTCAGATTTTAAAAGACGCATGTAAAATTCTTATGTGAAAGTTAGTCGTGACACAACCCACTGAAGCGTGATGGTCATTTACTCGGCCATCTGTCCCAGTCCAGAGATGCAGGGCTCATAAGTTATATATAATAAGTTCATATAACAGGTTTTGTTTTATAGACTCTAGCCATTTATTTAGCAAATGGAAATTTCTAATACCTAGCTCTTGTCTACATTTAAAATTTCAGGGAAAAGAGACTCATGTCCTACAGTACATATTATTACAAAAGAGTTCGTTATCAGCTGTGAACAATTAAAACTCCTTCTCTAATGATTAGAATCCAACATCCGTTAATGGAGTGAGGTGACATCTTTCTTATGGAAAAAGCCCATGTTTCTTGGCAGAGAAGGATATCCTGTCTGTCCATCACAGATAAAACAGGTGGAAGACCACTTCTCTATTCTGGTGCCCAAATCAGGTATAAATTCTTTTAGTTTAGGGGAGAACACAAACATACATAAAGCAAAGGGTAGAAGTTGTTTTTCCATCGTCTTTACTCAAACGCTACCTAGAAAGTCAAGGTTTCCTTGGTGGTTTTGCTCACGTGCTGATCACTGTGCATGTAGCTATCATTAGTGTGAATGTATGGGAGACGTTTTGAATATATAGCACCCAAGGGAAAGAACAATAGACCCCCAAAATTTGAATTATTCTTCTTGCAAACTCTGAAAGCCAACAATCACTTGTGCCTTGCAGAATCTGGGGGCTCAATCCCCAGGTGCAAAGTACATTTTCCAGGTTTCTCCAGGGCAAAGGCAGGGTGAACACCCTCATTAAACCTGTGCCTGATGATGAAGAGCAACTGTCCACTTTCAGCATTAATGAAGAGAAGCCTCTGGTTATTGTAGTCCAACAGAATGCCCACCCTGGCGGGATGCTCAGTCACATGCACATCGCTCACAATGCCACTGTAGAAGAATGTATATCTGAAATGAAACAGAATGGGGAATTAAAAACTAGAAATCTTGAAAGACCATGGTGAAGAAGATCACTTGGTGATAACTAATTTTTCAGTTATTAATTTCACTACACAGTGAGTTGCAACAATGTTATCCCAATTCCTTTAACCAGATCCCTCCTAGATGCTAAAATGCATAGCTCATCTCAACAGACAAACACTTTTAATAATTTTGCTCCTTCTACATTAGGAGGCGGTCCCAGAATAACCAGCATATGCCTCCCTTGTGATTTTTCTCAACATTCTAATTCTTTCCCAGCTGCCCACATGTTTTAACTACCGCATTCATGGTGTCATTCTTTTGAATAAAACTCCTTTGAGGCTGCCATGTATTTTTAAAAGTACTGCAGGCTTGCCTTCCATAAAATGTATTACTTTTACAGCTTAAAAATTTTTTAAGTAACTTACATAAGGGCCTTTATGAAGTTTAAGAAAAATTTCATTATTTTTGCCCAACTTCATCCTTTGTATATGCCCCCCCTGCCCCAGACCAACTTTCCTTTTTATCTTCTGAATGTTTTTTTTCCGGCCTTGCAGCTCAGGTGTGTTGCCTCTAATTTCTCTCTTCAATTCAAATAAATTCAAATAAATTCAACAAGTATTCACTGGGCATGTCTGTGAGTCCAGCACTTTACTAGGCCCTCTGGGGGCTACGAAGGACCACAGAGTACTGTCCTTGCCCTTGGGGAACCCAGACCCTCCTGACCAGGGAGGAAAACTCTGTTGATCACTTAAAAGTGGGCTATGGGTGAGGCTCCGTCTCAGGGCAGAGATTGGTAAAGTGTTTATACACACATTTAATGGACCTGTTTGGTTGTGAAAGGACAGGTTCAAGAGCAGGCTAGGAAGGGGAAATCGCTCAACAGAAGAGGCTAAATTGCTCTGGGCAAAAAGTAACCCAAGTTTGGTGTTTTCTCCTGGGAGTCTTAGAAGCAGAGGCTGGGGCCCTGAAAGTGGGAGAAGGGAAAAAATGAGATAGAAGCGATGAGGGACAGATTAGTGGGGATGGTCTGAGGAGTGGAAGCACAGTGGCACTGGTGTGGCAGAGAAAGCCAAGGACCCTTAAGGCCTATGACGTCAGTGTTAAGGACCCAGAAGCTTGAGTACAGGTATGTTTTGGGAATGGGAAGCTAGCAACTTCCCTGCAGAATAAACACCATGTGAGACGGCAGAGGTTCACGGGGATGTGAAAGTAAGCAAGGCGTACACAGTGATAAAGGACCTTTTCAATGTCTTGCCAGTGAGAGATCTGACAGAACAATAAGAATCTCAGGAAGCCCTGGAAGCCACAGAGAAGACCAAGGTTGCAAGTGGCAGTGACTGGGAACAGCAGCGTAGGCTGGGACTCTTACAGAAGGCTTTGGGAGCAGATGAGCTCATATTCAGCAAAAAGGAACAGTTGGAACCGGACATAGGTGGGAAAGAGGAAGGGGATCCAACCAGCAGGGACAGCAGAAGCAATGACGAGGTGGCAGAATAAGCCCATTGGTCATAGAGAACAGCACCATCTGTCCGACAGGTTCGGAGAGGACATGTGAGTGACTGTGAGGATATTACATGAATAAGTAAAGTCAGGGGCCAGACACTAGACCTGCCCTGTCCATCACAATTGCCACTAGCCACATGTGGCCACTTAAATTAAAATTAAAATGATATAAAATTCAATGTCCAATTCTGCAGTCCTTGTAGCCATATTACAAGTGTTCAAAAGCCATCTGTGACACCATTTTTCTATCTTCATAGAATTTTTGATTGCACACCACTGGTCTAGAGAGTTCTGAATGTCCTACTGAGCTATTTTCCCCAAGTCATGCTTAGAAGGCCCCTGGTGCTCAGAGGCCCAGCCCCAGTCAGTCCCTGAGCTAGTCCATAGAGGCCAAGGAGAGAGAGACATTCCTCAAAGCCTTGGCTCCACCAGTTCTGCAGGGCCTGGAATCTGCCCTGCCCTGCCCTGCTTCCACCTCCATTTCCTATCCAGCATATCAGTTCCTTCTCTAGCCTCCACTCTGGCCTGAAACCAAGCCTGTCTGCCTGGAGCCCTCTTCCCTGCCCAGCTTTTGCCTGCCCCTTCTTGGGACTGCTGGTGTCTTTCGAACAAAGATCGAAACTTGATTCTAGATACCCGTGTAACTCTGGAACTGCTCTACTGGGGCCCCCACGTCCCGGTGGGCCCACCTCTGTGAATCTCACTACTGGCCAAGACTGAGTCCAGCCCCTTTTGGTCGTGATGGTTTACTCCCCTTGGGTCTCCTCATCCTTCCCCCTTCCTGGTCATATTATTCCTGGATTCCTGTCTTGACTGTGGTCCCATCTACAAACTGTAGATGTTTGTAGATTTTTGAGCAAAAACACAAGGGACATGATGGAAATGATATTCTAGAAATATTTGCCAGTTGCAACACACAGGATAGTGTGGCATGGGTGCAGACCTCGCCCTGGAAGGTACAGGCATGGTAGCCGTGGTGGAGGAGGTGAAAAGGCTGTGAACTAGGGGAGAAAGTTTAGGAGTGGGCAGGAAGAAGTCCAGTTGATTCTATGTCCTCAGACCCTCTCCATTTCTCCTTTCCACCTATAATATCTTAAACCTTAGATTCTACCCAAGCAGTATCAACAGTAATACAGTTTGGTTTAAAATCATGAAGCCAGAAAAGTGAAACAGAGAGGGGTCTGCCACAGTGGTTATCACAGTGCCTTAAGGTGGGGTGCTCTATTTGAAACATGAAATGAAGGCACTCAAGGCTTGACCTCTCTGTGCTGTGACCACACAGACGGGCACACTCTTCCTCCCGGAACCCACAGAGCCTACCCTGGGCCTGAAAGAGCCGAAGACCAAACTTGTTGAACCTGTTGACAAGATACAATTCTGTTTTCTAGAGTCTAGAAATTTGTTACTGGAGGCTAATCTATGGTTTTGGGGTTTCAAAGATTCAAGTGTTGGGGCGCCTGGGTGGCTCAGTTAGTGAAGCATCTGACTCTTGATTTCAGCTCAGGTCATGATTTCACAATTAGTTAAGTTCAAGTCCTGCATCAGGCCCATGCTGACCCTGCAGAGCCTGCTTGAGGTCTCTCTCTCTCTCTCTCTCTCTCTCTCTCTCTGTGCCCCTCCCTAGCTCATGTTCTCTCTCTCTCTTTCAAAATAAATAAACTTTTTTCAAAATGTTAAAAAATAAATAAATAAATAAATAAAAAGATTCAAGTGCCTAAGGAAATTTTCACGAAATCAATATCTGGTTCATGAAATCAATATCTGGTTCCAGCTCTAAATCTACTCATTATAATTTCTGGGTTTGAGAGATTTTAAACTCCAGGCAGGGGCTAGGCCCTTAAGCATTGCACAGCAATGAACATCAATTATCATAATTGCTCTGACTTGATGAAATGTGACTTTAAATAGCTCTTGGAGATAGTGTCCTTATGAACCATGTCAGAAAATCAAACTCTGTCAAATAGGATACAGGGAGGAATGTGCAGCCAGAGATATGCAAAATCCCAATCTGTGGGCCTTTTTCTGGGAACTTGTGAGCTCTGAAGGCTTCCTTTTTAAAGCATTACATTTGAATAATGCCTCACATTTTCCTGATACTTTACAATTTCAAGACTCTCCCCTGTACCTGACTTCATGTGATCCTCACAACCCAAAAATGTAGCAGACCAGGCATCCCTGTCCCTTGACAAGATAGATGAGGTCTATTAGGTATGCTCAAAGGGTTCACTGACTCCTGGTGAGTAGCCAACAGGAGGCTAATCAAGGATGGGGCCAGGACTAAAGTCAGGTTTCTAATAAAGACCACCCTGTGAGCATATTCAGATCATTCCATGCTTGCCTCATCTCTCTGAGACTAACACAGGTTATGGTGTTTACATAGTAACCAGCCAAACAAAACTACAACTAATACAGTTAGCAAACTTTTTCTGTAAAGAGCCACATAGTAAATATTTTAGGCTTTGGGGGTCACTGGTTGCTGTTATGACTAGTCAGCTCTGCCATTGACATGCAAAAGTAGCCACAGACAATATGTAAACCAATGAGCATGACTGTATTCCAATAATACTATCAGTAAAATTTTACAAAAACAGGCAGTGGTCCTATTTGACCTATAGGCTATAGTTTGCCAATTCCTGATATGGACCAATGAGAGGGGTATCGGGGACTCACTTCTTTTCTCACTCCTGTTGATTTCTCTGGGGAGGAAGCTTTTTAGTACTACCCTTGTCACCTCCACCACCCTCAGGTGAGTTTAGAAGGAGAAATTGGCCATGCGTGGCATAGAGGTCTCTCCTCACTATCTTTGGAGAATGAGCTGACTGATGAAACATACTTCCTTTTTTGTTTCTCCAGGGACGAACTCTGCCATGCAGGGTGGGGAAGGTGGCATGGCTGGGTGAAATCTATTAATAGGGTTCAATGTAAGAAATCTCCTTTCCCTCAGGTATGAATCACATTCACTAAAGTTGGCTTCCTCAGTAATCAGACTAACAGTTTAGTCTTCATATGTTTGACTCTTTTGTTTTCTTTCTTTGTCGGCTCAGACTTGGACAGAGAAGTAGGATACTATTTGTTAGGTGCCTCAGAGACCTCTGCCTACACATTAACTCATGACACTTTGACCAAGAAGGGAAGCAAGGCTCCAGCTTACCTCTGTGGCTCAGAGCAGTGCATGTACCACGAAGTCTCCCCTTGTCCCAGGGTACCAGCCTGCACAGCTGAACGGGAGCAGATGCCAAGTCGGTAAGCTGGGCAGTCTGTGACTGTGGTTTCCCAGTAATGCTGGCCACAGGCAGGCAGCTCCTCACCCAGCACTGAGGGGATTCTGCAGACAAAGTGGATCACTTAAGCCTAGCACAGGTATCACCAGCTTTGATCTCCTAAACATCCACATTCACACAGTTGCACACAGTTTAGGCAGGATTCTATCCTTGGAAACTGCTGGAATTTGACTAGAGACATTTGTTGTCCATTGTGCCCCCAACTTTCAGCTCATTGCCACAGAACTGCACAAATTTTCAACATGCATTCAATATATTTCTGCTGCCACATACACCATGCGTGTATAGTATACTGCATCTCTTGAAGAAGCTAAGAGCCAGGAAATAATTAGAATAATGGCAGGGGAAAAAAAGACATGGCACCATCTCTGTTTTCAGGGAGAGTGAGGAAATACAAGGGAGGAAGGTGGGGAGGTCCAAGAGAACATAACTTGCAAAGTTTTTTTCCAAAACATCAAGAGAAGATGAAGAAAAGTAGGAGGAGGTAGGGGAGGAGTCTCCAAAATCTTCTTTAACAATGAGTTCTGGTGTTTGCTGACCTTACTGGGCACAGAGACCAAATGAGGTGCAGCTCTTAAACGGCAAGACAGCCGGTGAGGCCAGAGCAGAGTGTAGAACTGATCAGGAGTGATGAGTGTGCTTTGTAGAAGCTGTGGTCAACAGTCTTTGGGACTCTGGCCTCTTTGGATTGTAGTAGGGGCACCTGAGAGGTTGTTGAAAGGTCTTTTGTCTCACCTTAGCTATTTTTGTAACGGGCACCGTGAAATGAACCCAAGCACTTTCAACTGCTGATGGGTGACCTTGTTTGCATGAAGTACTCAATCCTGCTTTGAAATGGCTGAGACAGCAAGGAAGCATTTTTAATTTAAGCAGTGTTAATATTCAGTCACTTTTTAACAGATGAGAAAATGATTAATGCAAAGGAATGTATTTCACTTTCTCGTGTCTTTACCCAACAACCTCCTTTCAAAGAGGTGGATACTGACAGGCCCTTGCTCTCTAAGCAAAGCCTGGCTGCCTGATATTTATGAGCTAATTTTCAGGTTAATAATAAATAAAGGTCTATGAAATACATTACAGTTACCATCAGTTACCATCTATGAACTCTAACCAACTTCCAGTCTATTTCTTTTCTTTTTGATTTTTTGAAAAATCAGAAAAAGACAGAAAAGCCCAATCTATTTCTTAAATCTTTTTTTTCCTCTGAATTCACTTATTTGTGTATTTTTTAGCACCTACAACATTCCAGGCCCCATGCTAGATTCTGGGAATTCAAAGATGCAGAATACAGGGCTGCTCCTTGAGGATTATTCAAGACAGAGTGGCTAACAAACAATCCACCTGCGCTCAGACCTTTTCACAGGTAAGATCAAAGGGCTCTGGGGCCTAGAGAAGACTTCCAGGAGCAGCTAGCACTTGAGCTGGGCCATGCGCCATAGTGAATACGGTGAACAGCAACCAGAAGGGAAAACCACACAGGTCATTGCTGGCAGCCACAGTGAGGGACTGAGGGCTTGCCGGCAGCCATGTGGGAGGCACATCCACGCCAACAGCTGCCTGTGTCTCACATGTTTTACACTTTTCAAAAGCCTTCACATACTTTCTCCCATTTGACCATTTGCCCCTCACAATGACCGTGAGAGATCGCAAGCAAATTGCAGATCAGTCTCCCCATGGGGCCCTCGGCTTTTGGCTCTTTAGAACTCCTTTTTCTGGGAGCTCCTGGGTGGGGAGGGACAAGAAAGTCTGAAACTCTGAAAGTCCTCCCTGTGGCCAGAAGCAGAAACTCAACAAAATGTCATTCTCCTCTCTTCAAAACCTGGTCTGCTATTGAAAATAACAGAAGAATTTAGCCTAGACTCTTTTTTTCATTAAATCAGAAATGGTACCTGAAAACAGCCTATGTTTTAAGCAAAACCATCTGTGTTTGTGTTTGCAATACAAATACTGACACTCCAACTTAGGAACTACTGGCACTTTCTCCCTAGTGATGAGCCGTACCCGAACCGTATGGGTGTGCTCGTGATGATATTCGGTACTATACTCCCAGGTATGTCCATTAAACCAAGAACATGCGCAGGCAAGGCCACACCAGGGCGACACCCCTCTCAGAACACTCAACTTACTCTGTCAGCCGTCTCCTCTCAGCGAAGCTGATCACTGTCCCATTTGAGGAAATCTGCAGGGCAGGATGAGCCGTTTCTCGCAACAGAAGAAATCGGGTTCCTATTGCAGTTATGAACATAAGATTATAAGATGACCACAATAGTAAGTGCTGTCCCTGGGCCAAGCCCCACATTTCAGACTGCAGTCTCCCTCTCCCCTGACATCAAAATGCCCTGCTCAGTGTCTTCAGATCCACAAGCTGGAAATCTCATCCATGACAAACAAGGCCTGGGTGAGTGCTAATGACCACGTGCCTGCACCTGGTGCTGCGGTGCACCTCGCATAGTCGAGCTCCCTCTGCTATGCAAACTGTGCTCCTCTGGCCAACAACATCACCTGGAAACTGGCTAGAAATGCAGAAGCTCAGGCCCGTCCCGACCTCCTGAACCAAAATCTGAATTTTCTCAGGCTCCTCAGGAGATTCACGCGCACATAAAAGTCTGAAGATGCACTGGTGTCAGCCGAGGGAGTGGTACTAACAGTGGAAGATCCAGGCACCATATTAGGACTGGAGGGGAAATATTTCTGGGAAGGCAGCCCTCATGTCCTCTCCTGTAAACATCAGGCTGGCCCTGACCACATCACAAACAAGGCATGTGCACAAGTTTTTGCTGGTTAAGCAAATCACTTGATGTACCGCCCTCAATCTTCTGCCATCTTTGGGTCGAGGATAAGATAAGAAAATTATCACCTTTGCATCTCTCACTTTTCACAATAATTGAGAACAGCCAAGTATTTTTTTATGGGCATCATTTGGCTATTTTCTCCAAAATGTCATTGAACAGCTTTATCACTTCCTTGAGTTATTCACTCATTTATTCAACAAACATTAATTGGCACAAACTATGTGCTAGGCACCAGAAATAAACAGAAGAATGAGACTGGAAGCTTGCTCATAGAGTTTACAGTGTAATAAAATAAGAATATCCCCATCCCACTGTCCCTAACACACACTCAAAACATGCCCACTAATTATAGCACATTGAGAGTCAAACAAGAATCATCTGGGGGGATTAAAAACACATGTCAGAGCCCATATGCATCTCCAGATCAATCAGATCAGAGTCTCCATGAGTGGGGCCCCAACATCGGTCTTTTTTAAGTACCCTGACTGATGGCTAATGGGTAGCCAAGGTTGAGAACTTCTTAAACCAGAAATCTAAAAGAAATATCTTGGTCTTTAACCAATGTTGGGTCCTCATGCCAAGAACCTAGTCCAAGAGGTTGGAGCTTTAAGAAGTAGTCTTCTACAGTGTCTTCTCTAGGTGTTAGAAGGAAAGAAATGGAAATGCTTGGAAATAGTTCTCTGTGTGTGTATGAAAAAGAAGTACCTCTGGTGGAAATGAGGGCAGCTTCACTCTGCTCGCTTGCCCCAAATGCATTGATGGCTCTCACGTAGAAAAAGTAATTGTCATTGGGTTGGAGGTTAACTTTCAGCTGGAGTCCTTTAATTCCAGAGAAGGATCTAAACACAAAAGAAAAACTAATTTAAATACTGGGTCACACGCTAAACAAACTCATCATATTTCAATCCTGGAGTGAATGAACATTTTTTATTAACAACAAGTAACTTATTTTTCCCTTTTGGTGACCACCGAGTTAGCAAGCCCGATTCTACAAAATGTTTATGGTCCACTAAGATTACTTAATCAAATCACTTCTACCTTTGTCAACTTTGTCCAATATATGCCTTCCAGAATGCTCCTGAATTGAACCCAACTTTTTTTTTTTAATTCAGAAAACAGACTAATTTTGTGTTTAATGAGTCTGCAAGAATATATTACTTTATCAATTTCTGCCTAAGAGGGCATTTCTGGATTAAGATGATGTTAAGCCAATCTATAATACCACAGATCCTAATATCTAATTAGCAGATCCAGCATAGTGGAAAACTTAAAGTGAGTGATGATTTTGTACATGGCCATCATACAAAAGCCAGTCAAGTTATAGAAACAGAAGAGCCCTAAAGAATACAATATCTTTTAAAAAATATTTAAGTTTATTTATTTTGAGAGAGAGAGAGTAAGCAGGGAAGGGGCAGACAGAGAGAGAGAGACAGAGAGAGAGAGAGAGAGAGAGAGAGGGAGAATCCAAAGCAGGCTCCTCACTGTCAGCTTAGAGCCCGATGCGGGGCTTGATCCCACAACCCTGGGATCATGACCTGAGCTGGTATCAAGAGTCAGACACTTAACCGACTGAGTAGCCTAGGCGCCCCTAGAAGACAATATCTTGTAAAGCAAGTTTAGTCCAAGCAAGAAAAGCAAGTTCTAATTGCCAAATAAAATCCCCAAAGTTTCTGTTTCTAAATCTCCCATGTAGATTAAGATAAAAGGCTGGTAGTGGTATCTAAGTGGCAACAGGCTTACAACAGCCCAACCATTTAAACACATACAGACTTGCTGGATTTGAACAGAGAGCTCTCAGAACTTGCTGGGGAGCTGAAGTAGTTTGTGCCTCTTTTCTATTCTCTTGATCTGCTTGATAGCATGACCCAGAGCATGTATACAAGTAAATTACACAAGTGCTCTTTTTTTTCAGCCTCTATTTGGAGAGGCTTTGGAGAGAGTTACAAGTTAGGCTCCTTACTAAGGAATTCCTAATCTGAGTGCTAATGCCAGGCTCTGTTCCCTGGAGATCTTGCCTTTGGATAATTGTCAGTGAAAACAATAGTACAATACCCTTCCTGCTCATTCTCAGAAGAAGGTTTTTTTTTTTTTTTTTTTTTTTAATCCGTTTGCTTGTTTGTTTTTGTTTTTCTTTGTGTTTGTTATCAACAAATGTACTACAAAAGTGTTTGAATCAAAGATTTTTTCCAGGTCACTTCTACTTCTGTAGATTTATTTCACTTCTCAGTACCTGCCTTAGAGAACACCATGGAGAATCAGAAGAAGGAAAAAGCATCACTGATTCAAAAAACAAACTAATCAAAAAGTTTTCAAAAGCAGGAAATATGTACAAAGTAACAATGCCCTCCCCCACCACGTCTAAAAGTGAAAAAACACCCCATCTTCCTCAGAAAGAAGGGGACAGAGGAGGGGAGCAGACTGGGTCTATTTGTGTATATGCTATTTAGTGCCCTGTCTGGAAGAGACCGCTGGAGACTGCTCAGATGTTATTGGTCCTTATTTCAGAACCTACCACCTGACCCAGCCCTCCACAAGCACTATCTTTAGATGCACAGGGGATCAATGAGCCACATGTTCACAGACAACTAATTATGCTTCAGTTAGTTAATGAAAACCCACGTCCTATGATTAAGAATGTAATTCCTGACTAATATCTAGCATATTATTCTGGGGTGGATGTATTGCTTATCTTATTTGATTTGATGACTAAAGAGATGTTTTAAATGTATGCTAATTATAATAAGCTGTAAAATTATTGTCTCAGTAAGCATACTTGGGCCTGTACTGAATTAACTTCATTCACTCATGAAATAAATGTCTGTCAATCACTTGTGTGACCAGACCCCGTTACCCTGAAGCCTGAGGGGCATTTAGCAAGACTAGGTGAGGAAATTTTAGTTTCAGAGAAGGGATAAAACATGCTGGCTTCATTTCATAACAATGAGATTGTTAAATACCAAAAATACTGATTTGGGGGAAGTGTTTGCCTTGAAGTTTTAGGAAATTTGTCAAGGAAAGAATTCCATATATATAATCAACTGCATCCTATGTCTCACCACTGATTTAAAGAATAAAGGTCTACACGGTATTGAAGTCAGAATATGGGATCAGATCCTGCTTTCAGTATGTGAACAGGCCATGCAGAGTTGATAGATATGCACGATGCCCTCATTGCATCTGTGAAATAAAAGCACTAGGCATGAGCACGAAAATGATGTGAAATGTCATAGAGTTTTATTGGTGACAAGTTGTCATCTTATGCTCCAGCACCAAGAACAAAGCAAAAAATCTCACATACAAATGGTTTATCTCCATGTCTTTTTACTTGTCTGACCTCATCACTTGAATGCCATAAAATTCCTCATATTAGCTTTCCTTGCTTTGTAGCCAAATAAAAACTTTTTTTTAATGTTTGTTTTTTTTAGAGAGAGAGAGAGAGAGAGAAACACAGAATGTGAGCAGGGGAGCGGCAGAGAGAGGGAGACACAGAATCTGAAGCAGGCTCCCGGCTCCAAGCTGTCAGCACAGAGCCTGACACAGGGCTCAAACTCACGAACCACATGATCATGACCCAAGCAGAAGTAGGGCGCTTAACCGACTGAACCACCCAGGGCCCCACCCAATAAAGACTTTTAAAAATTTGGAATGTGAAATCTGAAGAGTGGCACTCTTCCACAGATGATAATTTTTTTAATTGCAGAAACAAAAACATCATCACTGCAACCGAACCCACATGACTTATCCAAAGTGTAGTTTGCAGTAGGACCCAGATTCACAGAATATCCAAACTGAGGTAAGTGATTACACAACACATGGAACCACAGCAAGTTGTTGGCGCTTAGGTAAGAGGGATGTTAGCCTCATCAGTACTATGACTGATCTATGTGAGAAGTCTAAAGCCAAGAGTAAAATTCAAAAGACAGTAAGAAATGGGAGTCAGATGGCCTCACTTTGGGTCATAAGTGTGGAATTCTCCCTACAAGAGCCATAATGCAGTGTAGGGGACAGCTCTCTATGTGCAGTTTTCAGGAATGTGAGGGCAAGGAAGCATCTAGAAACCCTGATGCATCAGCAATTAGCAGGTTGCTGGTGGAGCATAAGCATGCCGAGGAGTACAATCCCACCTTTCTGTGCTCAGCAGGTCTTTAAAAGACTTTCAGCTGTTCATCTCTCCACTGGTAGAACAAATGACATTTGTTAAACTCCAGTGCTGTAAAGCAGAGAGAAACTTTCAAGGAGACCCACAGAAGTCCAAAAGGCTACGGTAAATGAGACTGTTCCTCTCTTCTGTTGTTTCAGAAGGCAAATGAGTGGAAGCCACTGGGAGCCAATGTCCGCGCAATATAAGGAAGGCCTTTGTAGCTTGAGACCTTTCACAAGGCAGTCTAAAGTTTGACACAACCTACCATACAGACAATGGGGCAAGAATCATTTTACGTGGGAATTGAAAAGGGTCTTCATGAAGTAAAAAACCATTAGGTACCTAATGCTCAATGAGAAAATACTAAAAGCATTCCTATAAGTTGGAGACATGGACATGAGGTTAAAAAAAGAAGTCATACAGGGGCAACCTAACCTACCAAGAGTTCTAAATTACAAAGCTAAGGTAATGAAAACTGCATGGCACTGGGACATAAATAGATGGATCAATAGAACACGTGACAGATTATAAAGGTCAGGAATGGAGCCAAACACAGGCTCTTAAGTAGATAATAATGGAAGTATTTCAAATCAGAAGGTCAAATGATGGGTTTTCTTCCTCGGACAGCTGGATAGTCATACTGAAAAAATAAAGTTGGATTATTAATTTCACACTTGCTACTGAAATAAATTTCAGATGATAAAAGATCTAGTTTTTAAAAATGAAATCACTGGATACTAAAAAAAACATAAGAGAGGATTTTTAAATAGGAGACAAAAACTAAAAGCTATTTTAAAAGGAGATTGATAAATTCAACTAAAATAATATCAAAAGGTATACATGGCATATGCAACATGATTCATCACCACAGAGACATCAGTCAAAACCACAATAGGGGCGCCTGGGTGGCGCAGTCGGTTAAGCGTCCGACTTCAGCCAGGTCACGATCTCGCGGTCCGTGAGTTCAAGCCCCGCGTCGGGCTCTGGGCTGATGGCTCAGAGCCTGGAGCCTGTTTCCGATTCTGTGTCTCCCTCTCTCTCTGCCCCTCCCCTGTTCATGCTCTGTCTCTCTCTGTCCCAAAAATAAATAAACGTTGAAAAAAAAAATTTTTTTTTAAAAAAAACCACAATAGATGGCACCTCACACCTGTTAGAATAGCTATTATCAAAAAGATAAGAAGTAACAACCATTGGCAACAATGTGGAGAAAAGGGAACCCTTGTGTACTGTTGGTGGGAATGCAAAATGGTGCAGCCACTATGGAAGACAGTACGGAGGGTCCTCAAAAAATTAAAAACAGAGCAACCATATCATCTAGCAATTTCACTGCTGGGTATTTATCCAAAGAATATGAAAACACTAACTTAAAAAGACACCTGCATCCCCATGGTCACTGCAACGTTATTTACAATAGCCAAGAAATGGAAACAACCTAAGGGTCCATCAATGGATTAAAGAGGATGTGAGATATTTCTATATCTAGGCCTACAGACCTAGCTCACAATGGAATAATACTCAGCTATAAAAAAGAACAAAATCTTGCCATTTGTAATAACATGGATGGACCTAGAGTGTATAATGCTAAGTGAAACAATGCTAAGTCAGACAAAGACAAATACCATATGATTTCACTTATATGTAGAATCCAAAGAAAAATGAGCAAACAAAACAGATACAGACTCATAAATACAGAGAACCATCTGGTGGTTGCCAGAGGGGAGAGGGGTGGGGGGATGGGTGATATAGGAGAAGGGGATTAAAAGATACAAACTTCAGGAGCGCCTGGGTGGCGCAGTCGGTTAAGCGTCCGACTTCAGCTCAGGTCACGATCTCGCGGTCCGTGAGTTCGAGCCCCGCGTCAGGCTCTGGGCTGATGGCTCAGAGCCTGGAGCCTGTTTCCGATTCTGTGTCTCCCTCTCTCTCTGCCCCTCCCCCGTTCATGCTCTGTCTCTCTCTCTGTCCCAAAAATAAACAAACGTTGAAAAAAAAATTATAAAAAAAAAGATACAAACTTCTACTTATAAAATAAGATATGAGGATACAAGGTACAGTATTGGGAATACTGTATGTTAGTACAGTTAATAGTATGTTAATAGTATGTAATAACTTTGTATGCTAAAAGATGATAGCTACATTTATTGTGATCACTTCATAAGGTAGATACGTATTAAATCACTATGTCATATGCCTGAACCTAATATAATATTGAATATCAACTACAAATCAATTTAAAAATTATGCATGGCAAAAAACCTTCAAAAGAAATTAGCAACCCATGTTGTAGATGAGTACTAATGTTCTTTAAAAACCAAAGAACTTCTACAAATCAATAAGGAAAAAACTATAGTCCAACAGGAAAAAAAAAAAATAGGTAAAGGAAATGAATAGTTCACAGGAAAGAAAGTACGTGGCTCCGAAACATATGAAATGATGTTCAACCTATTAATAGTAATGCACACTGAAACTATAATAAGATTCTATCTTCTACCTATCAAGTTGTCAAAGATCAAAAGTTTCACCATACCCTATGCAGGCTAGGATATGAAGAACAAAGCACTCTTTTTGTATGCTTCTAGCCTGTGTATAACAGCCACAACCTCTACGTAAACAGTTTGGTAATATCTATCAAAATCCAAAATGTAAAACCTCTATCCAGTCATTCTATTTCTAAAGAATTTTTTCAATGTTTATTTATTTTGAGAGAAAGAGAGAGCGAGAGTGTGTGTACCCATGCAGGGGAGGGGCAGAGAGAGAAGGAAAGAGAGAATTCCAAGCAGACTCCATGCTGTCAGCACAGAGACCCATGTGGGGCTCAATCTCACAAACCATGAGATTATGACTTAAGTGAAATCAAGAGTTGGATGCTTAACCAACTGAGCCACCCAGGTACCCCAGTCATTGTATTTCTAGGAATTACAGATATTCTGGTACACGTGTGAAATGATATATGATAAGGTTTTTTCTGCAGCATTGTTTGTGATAGCAAGAAAATGGAAACAACTTAAGTACCTTTCAATTGGTTAAATAAATTAAATTATATTCTTAAACCAGAATATAATGGAATTGTTCTTAAAATTGAGACAGTTCCATATCTATTGGTACAGGATACTCACCAAGAAATATTTTTAAATAAGAAAAGCAAGGGTGGTAGAAATATCTATAGTATGCTACCATTGGTTGCAAAAATATAGAGATGTTTGTATACACACATCTGAAAGGATAAATATGAATCAGGTAAGAGTAGTTGCCTCCAGGGAGAAGAATTGAGTAGGTGACAGATAAATAGAAAGGAGACTTAATTTTCACTGTATCCCTTTGTATCTTTTGAATTTTGTACCATTTGGATATTATCCAAAATTAATTAAATAATTTACTTTTAGAGCTAGATTACAAGCTCAGGAGTTGGTTGAATGTGTTTGCAGAACACGTGTTAATTTGAATTTTGTATAGTAGCTTCTCTAGGAATTCGATAATTCAACAATTTGTGTGGGATGGAAGAAAGGAGTGTATGTGTGCTTTAGGGAACCTGAGGGGCTGGTAATACTGAGGAGTGACTGCCTCTGCGTTGCCGTGTCTAACACCTAGACTTAGCATGTTTTCTCCCCGGCAGAGGGGGGCGGCATGTGTACAAACAATATGGAGGAATCCAGTGCCATTACTCCTGGAAGCAGCCTACGGATGGTGCTGTCACTGCAGTGCACAACAGATGGCTAAGTACAAATTGTTTGTTAAAAACACAGTGGGTTCTTGCTAGCATTCCTGTTGGCCGCACCAACATTCAGCCAGTCAGTCAACACCATTTCATGTGAACTGTGAACAGAGCACACGGCTGGGCCCTAGGGGACCAGCTAGTAGTGTTTCCCAGACCTGCCCGGACACATTAGACCTTCTGAATTGGAATTTCTTAAGGAGGCCTGTGAATCTAAGCTTTTACAAGCAACCCAGTTGATTTTTATGATCAGTTAGGTTTGGAAAACACACTCATAAGATAGAGTGGGATGAGACGGGATGGGAGGGAGAAATAGGAAAAAGAAGAAAAATCCATGAGAACATAAGCAACATTAAATGCAAGAACTAACTTTTGCTGTTGGAAGCCATTTTAAAAACCTAAACTGTATAAACATGGAACTTTCTGTTTTAAGATGAAAAACTTTAGTTAAATCAGGATTAAGAAGAAAATTCTTTATATATGGATTTTTTTTTAACTTGGTAAAATAAAAATTTTTGAACAGGACCATTTTTCTTTTGATAAATGAGGACATTATGAGATTCAGTGTTAACTAAACATCACTATTCATAATAGCGTAGGAACACGAGGGCTGAACACTGCCAACCTTGGGACTCAGGCTCTCCTGTAATTAGATTTCTCACAAAAATCTAAGTGAGCCAAAGGATTCCAGCAGAAGGATCCTGGAGTTTTGTTTTCTCTGTAGTTCCCCTCCAAAGCCTGAATGATAGCATTTCTATTTCAGGCAGAGAAGCCCAGGAGTCTAGTAACATCCATTCCTCTGGATTCTCTAAATTTTCCTTAACCACTTTAAGCCCACATATGTAGACAATTACTTGAGGTCCCTATAGCACCACCCGCCTGGAATGGTGATTTAACATTACATTTTCAGACCTTGTTTAAAAAATGATTACATCGGCAATGTTTTTGCAATTTTTGTAAAACTGCTCTTAAAGACAATCACTATTACCTTGCTCAATAGCCCTTATATAAAGATCTACATGAAAAATTCATCTTAGAGCTGAATGTCAAGAAATATAATTGTCTCTTAGTGAAATGTTATGCTTCCTTTTTATAAAAAGACGAGTTATGTAATCTCTTTCTCCCTCTTACTGTCTCCCCCTCTCTTGTTTTCACCTTAGCTACCAGGAAGTTCAGATTGAAATTTTATGTTCCATTGAGCTACTGTTCTTAACCTGTACTTTCTGATACAATCTCCTCACCCCTGCATGATCTGGCTCTTGTTCTTACATGATTGTTTCTAGTCGTTCTATTATGTCTAGGTCTTTTATAGTGAACAACTTGAATCCTTTTGGAAATTGACAGAACATAAGGTAGAAGTGAAGGAACAGTCTGGGTTTTCATTGATTGAGGTTTTACTATACAACCAGGAGGTGTATAGGATTGTAAATGATCAAAGTTAATTAGATTCATTTGGGAAGAAAGATTTCTTTTAGGAAAAGCTAAATGCCAAGAATCCTGGGTAAGGGAGTGGGAATCATCCCATAACTCACTCTCCCAAGTGCTCCTTGCTGAGAGATATTACCTGGGTCAGGAAAACAATACCATGTAAACATTGGCTATTAGCTCTTAAATACTCAATAAATTTTGGTCCGTTCATGTCAGTGATCCTCCTATCACCCTGTGAAGCAAGCTTGGAGCAGGAATAACTGCCTCCTCCAGGAGGAGGAAGTCAATGATTTGAAGGTCAAATCATTTGCTGTTGACAATTGGTCATCACCTATCCAGCCGAAAATTTGGTACAAAGTTTTTTTAAAAAGAAAGAAATGCTGGGATTCTTCATATCCTATTCAGGTACTAAGTTCATTAGAAAACTCACCCCTAATTGTCCTTATTATACAGACAGAGTGGCAGCTGTCCCCAGCTAGAAAACCCAACCATGAGAGACAATTCTGTTCCTGCCCCACCATGTGTGGCCCTGAATGCTGGAAGCAGGAGGAACGTGAGTTTACAGGCCCAGCACCCAGACCCCAGCTCACCCTGGGGATGCTTCTGGGGAGGGGGACCCAGGGAGGGTTTCTCCACCCTACAGCCACAGCCAGGGTGGCAGGGGAAGGGGCAGGAAGTTCACTACCAACTACTTTTGTGGTGTATTGAGTCTCACAGATTTGTCATTCAGTACACAGCTTCTCTCTGCACAGCCCACACAGCTAATCCCTGTACTATATTTCTCTCAGTTTTCCCTCCTCCACCCACAGTTCTGCTGACTTCTCTCCACACAGGAGAGACAGAACAGCTGAGGAAACAGCCGAGCGGTGGAAAATTTTTGAAAGTGTTTTGAGCCCACCCAACCTGAGGAGAGCATTCAAAGAAAAACAGGAAAGGGTGAGTAGGAGCTCCCTCAGCCCCCACACACAAGCCGGGGATTGTCACTCCCGCCCACCGCCCAATCCCAACAGGGGCCGACTGCTGGGACCCAGCCATGATGCCCACACACAAAAATATGCAAATGTGTTTTCTGTGAGGATTACGGAATGGAGGCAATTGCTTGGCTATTTCAGATACCACGTCATGGAACTTGGGGGCTCAGTAGGCTCACTCCATTCAAACACTCACTGTAAGAGTTCGCCCAGCACCTTTGGTCTTAAATTGGAACATTTAGAGGCCATCATACTGGGAGAATGAATGCAGGTCTGAAGATGCAGGTCCTTCTGTTCTGGCAACAAAAATCAGATTCCCCAGTCTAAACGGTAATCAATGCCCTCCCTGTGTGTGTGTACGTTCATGTTACTCATCCTTTTCTCCATTCTTTTCATTTCCTTTCAACTTCTCTTCCTACTCCAGACCAGAGCCTTTAAGGCTATCTGTCTCTTCAGAAATTGAAGGTGAGAGAGACATGAACTCATTTAGTTCTCAATTCGCTTTAGTCTTCCCTCTCTACTGTACCAGAGACTCTAGCCAGCTAGATGACCTGGTGGTGGCAAGGCCAGAAGGAGGCTGGCTACTCCCCTCATTCATTCACTCATTCATTCATTTAACAGAACTTTATTGAATATCTACACAGATAAGTTGCCCATCCTCACCCAAACACACCACATCAAAAAGAAGGAACCTCTGATCCCATTTACTCCCCAACAGTGACCTCTGTATCAATTTTTGGATCTGGTTTAGCATAAGATTTTTGGATAGAACCCAGAACCAATGAAAAGGTTATGTGACCAATGGCTAAACAAGATTATAAGTGCCATAGAGTGATCCATTAAATAGTTTCTAGTCCATGAACTAGGCTGGTCTTATCTCCTAGCTAAGCACCCAAGCACTAAAATTAATTCATTCACCATTCTGTGCTACTTTTCAGCACAGGTTATTTTGTTCCCATTTTGAGTAAGAGATTATCCTCAAATCCGGCCTAACTTTTCTTGTTGGTATCAGTATTATGTGTTCAGTGCTAATTGATATTAACCCATTCAGGTAACACATATTTATTGAGTACTTACAATATGCCAGATAGTGTCCCAGACACTGAGGCTGCAAATTTACATAATGATCCCTTCATGGAGACAACAAGTGAGTGGGATCAGATAACTCTTGGCTTACTGTTCTTTCCAAGACAAAAATAACTCTAATTATGTACTGCTGTACAGAGAACCGAAGTGAAGAATGTGGTTCTAATAGAATGGAACAGTAGGGATTGTTTGCATTTTGACTAGAGGTGATCAAGTTTTAAGTTTGTTTATCAATTCTACTATCTGACTAGCTGTGTACAGTTGTTATCTTAGAGATGCAACAATATAGATCATAGTTAAATAGTTCATAATGTTTTATAGTTTTGATCCATCAGACCTTGTAAGGAATACTTTCAAGGTAGTTGTAAGCACCAGATAGTCAAAAGACTATGGCACATGGCCACTTTTCCTTTCCTCTCAACTTTTAAGTTGGAGAACCAAGAGAAATACAAATGAGTTTTGCAGCTCTGGGCGTCTGAAATTAAAAATGAGTTATTGCAGTCTCTTGATGCCAACCTGGGGTTTAAGACACTGAGGGTTCTTGTACTGATGAGGAATGTCTCTAATGTTGTACATCGGCAACAGACTTAGCAAATGAACAAGGTAGTGATTTGTGGCCAACAAATGTGTGCTTGCTTCAAGAAGTTATTTTTTTTGTCAGACTCAGCAGGGATCCAGAGGCTGGAGAGTCCTCCCCTGGGTTGTGGATTGGACATACCATTCTACCTCCTGGCACTGAGGAATCTTTTAGCACCTGGAAAACAGTTCCATCTCCAAAACAGCTCCAAGCTATCAACAAGACTCTGAATGTGGAATTTCCCTTCACTTTAAACTTGCTGGACTATATCCATTCAATAACAAAGGATCCCTGTACTGTTCTATAACTACTAGGAACATCTGCTTATCCAGCCTCTCAGAGGCTCTCCTTTAACAAGAAAAATTAGAATGAACCTACCAGCAAGTCCCAAACAGAATAAAATAATGACAAGCCTTATGTTTTAATTAGCACAACTTTTGTCTTAATAAAATTTGTGGGTGGCCATTTTCTTCTTACAAATGGAACTGTCTTTGGCTTCTTTGGCTTTGATAGAAGGATTTGTTTGGAATGTATTATTCATTGTTGATACTAAATGAATATTTTGGTTTTTTGTTTTTGTTTTGTTTTGTTTTGTTTTGTTTTGTTTTGTTTTGTTTTGAGGCCCCCAGGGTGATCAGGGAAAGGAAAAACATTGGTCAGGAAAGGTTTGAATAATGATACTGCATTCTCTCTTTACATCTATAATTTTCATATGTCAAAAGAAATTCTAGATACATAATAACTCCCTATTATCAGGCAGTTGAAGTATGCCAACTCAGTCTATATAATAATACAAGTTTTAGAACTAGTGGAGAGAATAAGACAGATCTGAGTCTGAATTCTGACTCCAAATTCTCACTCCATCATTTAATACCTTGGCCAAATTATTTAACTTTCTTGAATCTCATTTAATGGAGTTCATCACCTCACCTCCCTCCTAGGATTTTTGAGAGAGTTGAAAGAGATTTAGCATAGTTCCTGGCATGTTGAGGCCCTCAATGGATTGCCATTTCCCCACCCATCCCCCCGTTCCTTCTCCCTGTAGCCACATTTATGAGATGACATCACAGTTCCCTTAGTGCGATGGCCACTAGATCTCAGGGTTTCCAGATCCCTGCTGATTTAAGAATCCAACTGTGCTATTATTTATGCAAATATCAGCTGAGGCCAGATGCCATAACAAGGATGAGTCATTTCAGAGCACTCCTTAACAGTCTGATTTTGCCTCAGAGAGAACTGAGGTGATGGCGGAGAACAGTGGGAGGGGTTGCCAGGGACTTGGGCACTGCTGATACGGGGTTCTCATGACACCAAGGGTTTTTTGTGGAGAAGTTCCAGGAAGTTTCAGGATGCCCCTAGGTGACATTAAATGGGGATTAGCAGCTTGGACTTTGACAACTGACAAAATGGAGCTTGAATCCTGATTGTTACTCACTAACTGAGTACCCTCTCAAAGAGTCTGTTTTCTCTGAGTTCTTATGAGAATTAAATAAGGCAAAAACAGTGACTGGCACACAGTAAATGCTCAATAAAAGTCAGTTATAATCTCTCTGTCTCTGTCTCTTTCTCTCCCTACTCCCCCTGCCCCCATTTCTTCTTCTCCCACTCCATTGTGGTCAGAGTTCACCTCGCCTCTATTTGCTAATTATTGAGGTCTGCCATCCAGCAGTTGGCACATTAACAGCTATGTTGTTTTATGTATATTTACTATGTTCTCACATCTGCTGAAATGCCTACATCCCACCCATACATACCCCACTCAACATGAATTCATTGTTTGATCATTGTTTTGTGAGGCCTGTCTTCACATATTTGAAAGAAACTATGATTATTGCTCAGTCGTGTGAAACCTTACATAACTAAATAAATAGTTGTTGATTGATCATGTAGATAATCAAGAGCTTAAATAATATACTTTATTAAAAAGCTGCCTAATGTTTGTTGTACTATTATTTCAACGTTTTATATCCTACCAAAATAATTTATTTCAGTAAACTTTGTTTTAAAAACAAGCTATGGGTGCTTGGAGGCTCAGTTGGTTAAGCATCTGACTTCGGCTCAGGTCATGATCTCACAGTTTGTGGGTTCGAGTCCCACATCGGGCTCACTGCTGACAGTGCGGAGCCTACTTCTGATCCCCCCCTCTCTCTCTCTGCCCCTCCCCAACTCGTGCCCTCTCTCTCTCTGTCAAAAATAAACAAACATTTCAGGGGCGCCTGGGTGGCTCAGTCAGTTAAGCATCTGACATCGGCTCAGGTCATGATCTTGCAGTTTGTGAGTTCGAGCCCCACGTCGGGCTCTGTGCTGACAGCTCAGAGCCTGGAGCCTGTTTCTGATCCTGTGTCTCCCCCTCTCTCTGTCCCTCTCATGCTCATGCTCTGTCTCTCTCTGTCTCTCAATAATAAACATTAAAAATTTTTTTAAATAAACATTTCAAAAAGATAAATAAATGAAAACAAGCTAAAAGTGCCTCTATTAAAATATGAGCATTAATAATAATGATCTGAATACTCATCATGGAACGTGAACTTGCTCTATTGCCATGGATTAGAGTCTAAGAAATCACCACCTCAGTAAATAAATTAACATTTACCAAATGCCCCCAGGATGCATACCCCTTTATTAACAAATTTAAAGCTTTATAAGTTTAGTGAGAGAGCTTCCCATGTCTTTTTTTCCTGGAAAAATCTCTTTTTTTTAAATTTTTTTTTTCAACGTTTATTTATTTTTTTTTGGGACAGAGAGAGACAGGGCATGAACGGGGGAGGGGCAGAGAGAGAGGGAGACACAGAATCGGAAACAGGCTCCAGGCTCCGAGCCCTCAGCCCAGAGCCCGACGCGGGGCTCGAACTCACGGACCGCGAGATCGTGACCTGGCTGAAGTCGGACGCTTAACCGACTGCGCCACCCAGGCGCCCCTCCTGGAAAAATCTCTTTAGATCCTTCTTGCTCTTGGAGAGGCAGGTATGTCTCTGTAATTATATATACGTAATATATATAATATATATATACACCCACATATACATATGTATATATATTATGTATATAATATACATACACACACATATACATATGTATACATATACATATTATATATATATATACACATATACACACATATGTATATACACATATATATAATTAGCTCCTTTATATTACCAATACATCATGGAGACACAGATTTACATTATATATAAGCTCACTATTAGTTTCCTGAGTTAGGTGTATCTATTCTGATATAACTACTAAAAAATGCATGAAATATGCATAAATCCTGTCTAACAACTCAAGTTAAATATACCTCAAAGAATGTTCTATCTTATTAAAATTTGCATACATTTTTCTTACAAGGGAGTTATTATTCTACATTGTAGCATGTGTTTTATTACAAACTTGGAGTTCACTGACGAATATAGTGATGGAGTTGCAAATCAAGTCAACAGCTTAATGAGCTCAGCAGGATGTTAGGAAGCTCTTCTCCCTCTCTAGGCAGAAGCTCAGTTAGGTTAGGACCTTGAGCTGAGTTCCAGGCGCCCTGGGCTCTCCCTGTGGAAAAGATCCTTACCTCAGGCCCTCACCCTCGGGAGAGTGCTGTCTGCAGTACTCCAGAGTGTAGGTCTCAGTGGCCTCCAGGTTGGCAGGCCGCCATCGGATGGTGGCTGTGTTCCAACACACAGTACAGTCCTCAGCGCGGATTACAGGGGTGGAGGGTGCTGCGAGAGAGAACCAAAGCAATCACGGAACAATCAACATCAGCTCTGCTTCCCTCGTACCCTGGGAAGAGTGCTTGGGCATGGTTTCATTTTAATTTTTGATTAAAAAATACATTCTTGGTTGAAAGCCCAAAAGATAATGTATATAATGAAAAGTCCCCCTCCCACCTCTGCCTTCCAAACTGTACAGTTTTCACCCATCCCCAGAGAGCCTCTAATACTAGCTTCCTATAAATCTCAACAGTTTTCTTATACATCTACAAGCAAATTACAATACAGATTCTTGTCTGTCTCCCTTCACACAAGTTAGCCATAATCTTGCCTTCAGTAGGTACTCAATAAATACTTATTTTAGGAGGCAAGAAGAAAGAATAAAATGGTGGGAGTGAGTCATTTCTCCCCCTGATGTAGTTAGAATGATCTTAAAGGTGATGCAAACCTGGCTTATGCCATACCCACGGCAGCCTTCAGTGAAAAGATTCCATCATGGGATGCATTCCCAGTTGAATATCATTGCTGAAAAACCTTTTGGGGCTCCTAGTACCCATACGATGAAGCCCAATCTTACCTTAGCAAACATGGCCCCCATACACTAGCCTTTGTCACCTCACATCTTTCCTCTCCTCGTTTTTAAGTCAAAGAAATAATTCTAAACTTCTTGTAGTGCCCTGCACACTCCATACTTTTTCTTACCTTGATGCCTCTGCTCATATGTTTTCTATAAATGGAATATACTCCTTTAACTGATCCTTCAAAGGGTTCCATTTAGGCAGCAATTCTAAGGAGCCATTCCTAAACCTGCCCCTGTCCCAGGCTCTCTTGAGTACTCCTCTAGAGTGTTTTCACAATAACTTGTACATAAATAGATCATGACCCTTACCACAATTTTTATGATATTTTGTTTTGTTTTATCTCTTGCCCTTGACAGCAAGCTTCTTGAGAACAGGAGCCCAGTTTTACTCATCATTGTGTACTCACCACTGCACAACACCTAGCACACTATAGGTGCTTAATAAATGCTTATAGGTTGATCTTAGTAATCTATGAAGAATTGAAAATTGCCTCCCGACACCCCCTTAACATTTCTTTACCTGTTCTAAAAACTGCCCTTTCGCTCGGCAGACTACATCCAGTGAAGTTCACAGCCATTACCCACACTTGATAGCAACGGCCAGGTTCCAGATCTTCAAAAATGCAGTAGCTTTCTTTCACTGTCAATCTGTATTCTTCCACCAAGTCTAGCACAAAACACAATTATAAACTTTAGGGTGTCTTCTAAAGTTAATTGGAAATTAGCTACTAGAAGAATTGGTCTACTATTTTCAGTGGAAAATTCAAACTGATAAACTTACAGATATCATTTGGTGATAGCTAGTATTTTCAAATACCTAAGAAAACAAGAGCATGCTAAAAAGAGACATTTAGAATGATGCCATATTACATGTGAACACTTACAGAAAATAATAGGATATTAGTAAGATACGAACTTCATCTGCCACAATTAAAGTAATGTAGTTCAATAGCAAATACTAAAATTGCATCGTTTATGTTAGCTTAAATCTCAGTAATACATTCTCAAAAAATTCTTAAGAAGCAATGCCAATATTTCAGGAGAGCATGTAAAAAAATAAGGACAACCCCATGTTTTCCAAATTTATGATGTTATAAAGCAACTTCCCAAATTAGTCAACAATTTTAGTACTCAGTATAATTTTCAAAGTTTCAAATCCTGGTTCCTCTTCATGAATTCCAGAATCATTCCAACTAGAGAGTTCCACAACTTACAGAAATACTTAAATAACTTTGATAGGTCACAAACTATTCTAAAAAGTAATTTGGTCAATTAAGACATTTCCTAAGATTTCTAAGTCACTTTACTCTCAATATTTTAGTAGTATCATTACTCGATACCATTACGAACACCTGCCCCTTTGGGCCAATCTGATTATTCTTACTGAAATGTTTTCTCCTTTAAAAAGAATTATTTTCTTTTTTGAATTAGCCCTGATAATTTTAGTTATCCTCCCTGATTACTCTTGAAAATCACATCTTCAAAACTCCCCCAGTTAAGAAGCCCAGATCATTTACTTTTAAAGGAAATTTAGGAACTCTTCAACTCCATTTATTTAATTGCATCTTTCTGTCCCAATGAGCTCTTCTTTCTGGACAGAAAGTTTGGTTTAAAGAATCTTATAAGGACTTATACAGTGAAAAACATTTCCCCCACATCCTAGAAACTGTGGCTACAGTTTTCAGTGGAATCATCCTCTTGGGCTGAGTTCCGTTGCCCCAGTACTTCTTTTAACAACGCACATAACATACATTGCTGGAGACCCTACACAGAGCAGGGCATCACAGTATAGATCACCAGATTAGCTAACAGGCATCTGCAGATTTCAAGGCGGTGAATAGATGAGACACAGGACAGGTAAGTGTTTGGGGGCTGGGGCAGATGCAGAGGTGAAGTACTAAGAAAAAAACACACTTCAGGCAATCAATAAATCATTGTTAAGAGGAGTCTTGGAGAGTCACGAAGGTCCATGACATATGCAGCTAGATACAGAGGAAGAGGAAGTGTGGTGTAACAAGACAAACCCAGAGACAAGCAGACAAAAACATAAGCTTTGGAGTCTCAAAGGTTTGTGCTTGAGTCCTACCCCTGTCATGTATAAGTTGTGTGGCCTTTGGAAAATTACTTAACCTCACATCAGTTTTCTTATTTGCAAATGGGGATAACACTTATCTCATGTTGTATGTGGTCATAGGTCACCAGTAAAATAAAGAGTCCTTAACTGACAAACTTAGCCAACTTCACACTATGTCTATGGTTGCCTTTGTAAATTTTTTTTAACTTTTTTCTAATTTAAATATGTATCACATGACATCTCAAGAAATTTAAATCTTGGTAACAGTGAAATATAATAAAATTCATTCCTCATTACAAATTGGGCCCCTGAGTTTTGGAATAGCATGTCCATCCTGTCGTGTGCTCCTCTGTTTTCCAAAAAATGTGGGTCTGTCTTCAACAAGCAATATAGAATGCCAGCACACCCAGCTCTGATTCATCAGGAAGTACAACCTCAAAGTGTCTGGTTTCCAGGTCTTATTAGAACTCCTACTGAACAGGGGTGCCTGGATGGCTCAGTTGGCTAAGAGTCCAACTTCGGCTCAGGTCATGATCTCATGGTTCCTGAGTTTGAGCCCTGTGTCATGCCCTGTGCTGACCGCTCAGAGCCGGGAGTCTGCTTCAGATTCTGTGTCTCCCTCTCTCTCTGCCCCTCCCCTGCTCACATGTTCTCTCTCTCTCTCAAAAAAAAAAAAAAAAAAAAAAAGAAAGAAAAAAGAAGTCCTACTGAAAAGAGATATATTTTTTTTTTTTAATTTTTTTTCAACGTTTATTTATTTTTGGGACAGAGAGAGACAGAGATCAACAGGGGAGGGGCAGAGAGAGAGGGAGACACAGAATCGGAAACAGGCTCCAGGCTCTGAGCCATCAGGCTCTGAGCCATCAGCCCAGAGCCTGACGCGGGGCTCGAACTCACGGACCGCGAGATCGTGACCTGGCTGAAGTCGGACGCTTAACCGACTGCGCCACCCAGGCGCCCCTGAAAAGAGATATATTTACAGAGGCTCTAAAGATGTATCATACATTCACCCTACTAAGCACTTTCACTTCTCTCTGCATATTAATTGGGAACATGAGGAAAGCACATTTTTCAAAGCCCATGCCTCAAGAATTGTGAACTCTAAATTAACCTTTATGGTTTGTTTGCAGCTTTTATCAAGATGGATCTGAGAAACTGCCAACCATGACATCTAATCCTACATTTGTGCTACAATTATTATGGAGGACACTGTCCTATATATGGCTCATTTCTCCCCTGCAAAATGGTACGTGTTATACTTTCTTTTAGATTCAAGCACTGAAAGGGACTTGTTCTCCCTGAAAGGCTGGTATGTTACTTCCTTTCCGAAAATGAGAATATCTTAGTTGCTCCTGTTATCCCGCGAACTCAAAGCCAAATTTGAATCTCAATTATAATATTCATGTTGACCATTATGATACCTATGCATTTTCTTTTTCTTGATTCTGACTTCCAATATTTGCTTATATGTCTTATGTTTACTTATATGGTTGTTGGCTTATTGTTGTTTCTGTATGTGGCCACAAATGCATTGTGGAATGAGTCTTAATACGGATATCTGTAAGTACTTCACATAAAGATGCAGAAACGTACACACACATCTGTATCTGTGTTAGAGATCCTACCGTTCACTTCTTGGTCATCTTGTGGTTCCTCCATGCAGTAAACCTGGAATGAGTCAATGACGTCTTCCTTGTTCATGCTCCAATAAACTGCAATTGTTGTGCTAGTGGCAGAATTGGGTTCCTGAGGTTCTAATCTAGGAGGTTGTGGAACTGCAATATAAGCAAGATTTATTATCACTAATGCTGTTTTTATTTATTGATTTTTTTTCCTTTTACAAAAGTCCCTTAGGCCTGTTGAAAAAAATTCAAACAATATAGAAGTATGTGGAGTAAAAGTGGAAGGGCTCTCTCATTCTCAACACCCCCCACCCCAAAGACTCTCACTGGAGACAACCACTGTGACATTTGAGGGCATATCCCTCCAAAATGTTTTTTATCCATTTGTATATGTGTGCTTATATCCACGTAGAAATAAAAATAGACCCCAAAATATGATCACTTGAAAATACTCCTCTGTGGTCCTATATTCAGAGTAATAAATGTATACAGGTTAGAGGATGCACCAAATGATATGGTTTTCATTCAAAACAAAAACTTGAGTTGCTCTGCTACCTAACCAATGTTGTATCCTTCTACATAGAGTCTATGTTCACAAAAGAGATAAATAAAACCCTTTTGAGATTTAGTTGCTACATGATCAAAACAGAGAAAAGACTTGTATGAATAAAATATCAAAATACACTTTCTGAAATTATATTCCATTTTCTCTTTCCAATGTGACTATACCTACATATTTTTTAAAATATTAAACAAAATATTAAAATTACATAGAAGAAAAAGTACACTATTAACTGATTCAAAGATAAGCTTTAGATATCTGACATAACTCTGTTATTCTGAATTTTAAATTCAGACAATATTCTCAAGAGTTTTCACAGAGATTTAAAAAGTTAACATTATGCATATTGAACATTAACAGTGTATACAACACCATAAATCAAGCTCCAATGCAATTGTCTTCCAAAATTTTGAGATACAAAAGCACTGAACATATTTTACAAATTAGAGGAAAAGGTTATTCCTATAGTTGAAAAGATGTTATGCTTCTAAATTTGTTTTTGTGGTTATTTTTTCCAGTCAACATTTCCTGAGAGAGAAGCTTACTGAAATACTATGGGCCAAGTCTTATGAGATTACTTTATTAAAAGTCAACACCGAAGGAAAAGACAACAAAGGTTAGTTCAACAAGAAGGTAAAAACAAGAAAAAAAATAAATGGTCTAAGTGATGGAACAAAAAGAGGCAAATCGAAGATTCAATAAAAACATAAAGAGCTGAGGAAGTACAGAATTATGAAAAATTAGAAGCAGGATAAACGGGTGGTCAAGTTCATGGGCTTCAAAGAAGAGCCTGATGTTAAATGCCAGATCCCTCACTTACTAGCTGTGTTATCTTAGTGTCAGTTTCCCCATCTTTAAAATGGGAAAACAACAATAATAATAATAACATTTCGTCCCAGGTTAGTTGTAACCAGCATATATACATTAAGTGCTTAGTAGATTCTCTCACATATCAGCAGTGCTAAATTTTCAAAAGGCAAAAAGGCCTTGGCAGCAGCACAGACAATGGAGGGAAGAAGGCAGGAAGCCCGTGAAGATGAGAGTTGAACCGGGGATCCATCATCTGGTATATCACAGAGGGTCTACAGAGGTAAGACATGCTGAGTAAACTTAGGCTGAGCAGCCATGCTTAATAAACTCAGAAGCCTGCCTGGCAGAGCAACTCCCCAACAAATGATAATGGTTCAGAGACCCATACACTGTCTTTGACTTTCCTGTTTGTCTTCCCAGCAGGAAATCAGTGTCACATTCTAAAGGAGTTCATCCGGATAAATGGAGTTCAGTAAATTTTCATGTTACCTAGGTTTACTGAAAAGCCAGGCAGAATTCTTCAACCATTGTCAATTGCCTTTGAAACAGTGTAGGAGAACTCCTTGAGGCATGAACAATGAAAATCTCCCTTTCTTTTTTCCTATGAATTTTACACTGAGCTATATCTGCTTTTAAAAATGGCAACATGGGGGTGCCTGGGTGGCTCAGTCTGTTAAGCGTCCGACTTCGGTTCAGGTCATGATCTCATGGTTTGTGAGCTCGAGTCCCGTGTCAGGCTCTGTGCTGACAGCTCAGAGCCTGGAGCCTGCTTCTGATTCTGTGTATGTGTGTGTCTCTCTCTCTGCCCCTCCCCAACTCATGCTCTCTCTCTCTCTCTCTCTATAAAAAATAAATAAAACATTTAAAAAATAATTAAAAAATAATAAATAAAAATGACAACATGTTTACAAAAACATCTCTCTCAGGTAGCATAACAAACTTAAAAAGTGATATTTACTCCCCCCAAATCACCAAATTTTAAGGAAGAAGTAGTTGTAGAGAATTAAACAAAGAGTGTGGGCTAGGAATGATTTTGGACCTCAAGTGTTCCTTCCCCCCAAATTATTACATTTAAAACATTCTTTTTCAAAAACAGGAAATACTTTTACTTTTCAAAGTACTCTAAAAAAGAGAATAAGAATATTCCATAGATATAATCAAACGATTATGGCTGGATTTACAATTCCCATGTGGCAGAATATTAGAGACTGAGATTTCATATGTCAGCAACTCTGTTTACACTTCTATAGGAATAAACTTGCACAGGAGTAATGCCAAAAAAAAAAAAAAATACAAAATGAGATTTTAAGGCTTCTTTATTGGAGGCTAAGGAATTGGGCAGAGAAATCACCCCATGGATTCCCTCCTCCTGATGGAGTGTGCCCATAAAGAGCTGTCACACTCAGGAAGTTAAGCATCAGATCAACTTAGACTTCAGGACCTGTGTGGCCAGATGCAGATTCCCATTCCATCTAGTTCTTCCCAGGAGAGCAGCATTATTCACAACAGCCAAAAATTGGAAGCAACCCAAGTGGACATCAATAGGTGAATGGACAAGCAAAATGCGATATAAACATACAACACAATACAATACAATATGATACAATACAACACATAAAACGCAGTACAATACAATACAATGTAATACAATGCAATACAATATTATTCAGCCTTGAAAAGGAAGGACATTCTGACACATGGATGAACCTTAAGGACATGATGCTAAATAAGTGAATCACAAAAAGACAAATACTGTATGATTCCACTTATACATGGGATGTAGAGTAGTTAACCTCATAGAGACAGGGAGTGGGGTGGTGGTTGCCAGAGGCCGGGGAGCTGGGGGAATGGGGAGGTGTTGTTCAGTAGATACAGAGTTTCAGTTTTACCAGATGAAAAGAACCTGGGAGACGGATGATGGAGATAGTTATACAGGATGTGGATGTACACTTCAAAGTGGTTAAGATGGTAAATTTTATGTTATGTGTATTTTACCACAAATAATAATTTAAAAAAGTCCGCAGGAGCCAAAGTCAAGGAAGCCTTGGATGTCACTAATCTCTGGTTACCCTTCCTGCTACAGCAGTGTGCTTCACCTCTCTGGTGTGGAGGAGTGGTTCAAGTATGAAGACCTTGAAGCCTAAGTGCTCCCCACCACACACACCCCCTACCCTCAAGTAGCTGTGTATCTAGGGCAGTATGAGAGACATTTTTCTGTTCCTTCTGTGTCTTCACCCGTCAAATGGGAATAAGAACAAAACCTATTTCCTAGGGTTGTTGTGAGATTGGATGCTAGGATATGCTTAACAGTCTCCCTGGTACCCTTACATGGCATCATGTAAGTGTGGAATGAGTGTTAGGGACTGTTCCACTTCCCAGTAGAAAAGTCACATCCTTTCCTTAGGATTTCTGATTGGTTTAGGGTATGATCAGATTAACTTTTCAGGTACCAGGCAAAGATTTTACATCTGAGACGCATCACTGATCACAAATGAGCAAAAACTATTTAGCAGCAAGTCAACACCCTGGGCTCCAGTTCTGTGAAACAGACACACCATGCATTGCATTTTCCTCTCAGAAATCAGTCTCCCTATAAACAGCTCAGAACTGCTGGGACTGCCATGCGCCCTATTTCCGAATAAATCATTAACACTTTGTGACAATTTAACCCTGTGGCCTCTAAAATACATTAGATGTCTTGTCATTGCCTATCAGATATTCAAAAGAATCCTTTTACATGAAAAACAACATTTAATGAATCCCTTAAAAGCAAACAATCTACTTCATTAATCAGAATTTCTTACTTTCCAATCACCGCTCTAATTGCTGGGATTTTTAAAATTTAAATCCAAGTTAGTTAACATATAGGGTAGTAATGGTTTAAGGTGTAGAATTTAGTGATTCATAACTTACACATAACACCCAGTGCTCATCCCAACAAGTGCCTTCCTTAATGCCCATCACCCATTTAGCCCATCGCCCCACCCACCTCCCCACCAGCAACCCTAAGTTTGTTCTCTGTGTTTAAGAGATTCTTGTGGTTTGCCTTCCTCTCTGTTTTTATCTTATTTTTCCTTCCCTTCCCCTATGTTCACCTGTTTTATTTCTTAAGTTCCACATATGAGTTAAATCATATGAGATTTGTCTTTCTCTTACTGACTTATTTCGCTTAGCATAATATACTCTAGCTCCATCCAGGTTGTTGCAAATGGCAAGATTTCATTCTTTTTCATTGCTAAGTAATATTCCTTTTTTATATATACTGCATCTTCTTTATCCATTCATCAGTAAATGGACAGTTGGGCTCTTTCCGTAATTTGGCTATTGTTGATAGTGCTGCTATAAACATTGGGGTGCGTGTGCCCCTTCAAATCAGCATTTTTGTATCCTTTGGATAAATACCTAGTAGTGCAATTGCTGGGTCATAAGGTAGCTCTATTTTTAATTTTTTAAGGAACTTCCATACTGTTTTTCAGAGTGACTATACCAGTTTACATTCCCACCAATAGTTCACTGCTCTATTTCAATGCCTCTACCAAAGACACTACCAAAAAACACCCTTTTGTGTGACACATTTATGGATAAAATCTATTAGGATAAATGATCGAATTTTGCACTTTATATAAGGTTGATGGGTTTTTTGGGTCTTTCTAAAAGACACAGAAAAAGCCTTTTACTAGTTACTAAACTAAAATTGTTCCTACAGGAATGTAAATTAATTGTCAGTTTAAAAACATCAGCTGTCTTTAAGGTGGTCTAGAAGGAATATAGCATCTTTTAAGGAAGATAGGTGAGTACATTTTACAGTAAGTGAAACTTGGTAACTTCACTGAAACACAGCAGCTTTGGGAAATCTAAATAAGTTTCATTGTCTTGTTTGTTAAAATAGCACATTAAAAAATATTTTAAAGAGCCAGCAGGATGCTTCTGACAGCTGAGTAGGAGGCTCCTGGCCACAGAGCATGATGCTGAGCTGGTAGTTCTCTAACTAATCTGTTTCGTATGAAAAAAAGGGGGCAGTGGCTCAGTTGAAGAGAGAAAAACCACTCATAAGGAAAAATCTATTCAACACATATGAAAATATTTGATTTATTTTTCCTTCTATACCTAACTGCTGGAGTGAAGCAAATAATCTCTAGAAGACAGAGAGAGAAATCTTGTTTTACAAAGAGAAAAAAAAAAAAAAGATGAGACCTTTGGTTCCATCATTCCTTCTCCCTATCTCCTTGATATTCTAAGACAGTCACAAAGGTTCAAATGGAAATGCAGATTATAACTGTAATGGTACGCTAGTCTTATGCTTTGATTCAGAATCTAGCTGTAAATTTTTACAACTAAGAGGTTTTTTTCCAGTTATATTTCCTTACATACAAAAACTATAAAACAAATATAAACTATTCAGATTATACCAAAATGAAAAGCTTTTGCACTGTGAAGGAAATAATCAACAAAACTAAAAGGAAACCTGCTGAATGGGAGAAGATATGTTCAAATGATATATCTAAGGGGTTAATATTCAAAACATATAAAGAACTTACACAATTCAACATCAAAAAAACACCAATAATTCAATTAAAAAATGGGCAGAGGACTTGAATAGACATTCTTCCAAAGAAGACATACAGATGGCCAACAGGTACATGAAAAGATGCTGAACATCACTCATCATCAGGAAATGCAAATCAAAACCACAATGAGATATCACCTTATACTGGTAAGAATGGCTAGAATCAAAAAGACAAGAAAAAACAAGTCTTGGCAAGGATGTGGAGATTGTGGATTATTGGTGTACACTGTTGGTAGAAATGTAAGTGGGCTCAGCCACTGTGGAAAACAGTATGGAGATTCCTCAAAAAATTACAAACAGAAATACCATATGATGCAGGAATTCTACTGTTGAGTATTTACCCAAAGAAAACACAAACAGTAATATGAAAAGATACATGCACCCCTATGTTTATTGCAGCATTATTTACAATAGCCAAGATAGAAGCAATTTAAAGGCCCGTTGACAGATGAATGGATAAAGAGGATGTGATATATATATAGAATGTGATATACATATAATGGAATATTACTCAGCCATAAAAAAAGAACAGAATCTTTCCATTTGCAACAACATGGATGAACCTAAAAAGTATTAGGTGAAGTGAAGTAAGTCAAACAGAGAAAGACAATGATTTCATTTCATTTCATATGATTTCATTTATGTGTGGAATCTAAAAAACAGAATGAGTAAACAAACAAAAACAGAAACTGAAACATAAATATAGAGAGAACAAACTGGTGGTTGCCAAAAGGGAGGGGATTTGGGGGATGAGTGAAATATGTAAAGGAGATTAAGAGGTACAGACTTCTACTTATAAAATAAATAAATCACAGAGATGAAAAGTACAGCACAGGGAACATAGTCAATAACATTGTAATAACGTTGTGTGGTGATGGATGGTAATACACTTACCCGGGTGCACAATGCAAGCAATGTGCAGAATTTTTGAATCATTGTTGTACACCTGAAACTAACATAATATTGTCAACTGTATTTATATAAAAAAAAAACAACAAGGAAAAACTGCCAGATTTCAACAAGGTAATTAATATATTAAAATTCCTACCAGCCACTTGTTTTAACATCTGGTCACTTCTTGCTGAGCTGTCATCATAATGTTCAAACAATGAAAATGCAGCAGGCATTTTCTCTAAAGAAGCAGTGTTCTCCATTGCAGACAGCAACCTACCATAGGAGGAAAAACATTTCTACGTAAGTCAAGAAATTACTAACATACAAAATGAAAATAACTGTTTAAAATAAAGTTGGTGGTGGTGGTGGTGGGTTTTTTTTGATGCATTGTATCCAAAAAGGAGTTAAACTGTTTCAAAGTCTAGAAAATATATGTCTAAAATCTATTTATTCTAGGATTCTTTGGTTGTAACTGGTTAATATTAGAAATTGCATACCTATATTCCCAAATCAGATAGATTCCATCAAATTATACAGTCTCAATTTTGCATCTATAAGTTTAGTCCTAATAGAGAGTCCTATTATAATAGTTAGTCCTAACAGATAGTCCTAATATAATAGTCCTATTACTATATTCTAATGATTATTTCCGGAAGGATATAAAGGTGGACAGCCCTTCTGGAAATTCACATACTCTGTGATGTCCTTGCTTTTCTCAACTCTGACTATTATGCTTCTAGTTATTTAGTTTTTCAAAAATTATGTTCACCTACTATGTGGCAGGCACTGTTCTGGTACTGGGGATACAACAGTGAAGGAGGATAAAGTCTATAAATTCTTTAGAAAAATTTTTTTAATATTTATTATTTTGAGAGAGAGAGAGAGTGCACACACGAGTGGGGGAGGGGCAGGGAGAGACAGGGAGACACAGAATCTGAAGCAGGCTCCAGGCTCTGAGCTGTCAGCACAGAGCCCGACGCGGGGCTTGAATTCACCAACTGTGAGATCATGACCTGAGCCGGTCAGACGCTTAACCAACTGAGCCACCCAGGTGCTCCTATAAATCCTTAAAAGACTAAACAAACCACAGTTTATAAGTCAACAGCTTTTATATACTCAAGACCCTCTTAGCAGGGATGCTAACTCTTAGCATTTGTCTTCAGGTACAACCTGGGCTTTAAAAAAAAACCAAAACAACCAAAAATAAAACAGGTTGATTCCGAAGAGAGGAAAAGGGGGAAGGAGAGACTGTAAAACCGTTCCACTTTAGCATGAGGGGCCCTAAGTTTCGTTAGGAGCTCTTCTCTATGCATCTCGCTCAAAGGAGGCTAGAAATATATACCAGCAATTAAGCCAGGTTCGAGGAACTCCACTGGCTTCACTATCGTGGACTTTTTGGTTTGGGTAGCACAGATCCACTTCTGAGCCTTTACACTTGCTGTTGGAACTTTCTTCTCCTAGATATTATATAGCTCCTTCCTCACTGCATCTCTGTTCAAAGGTCAGCTCTTCAGAGAGTACACTACTCACACAGCACAACCTGTCCCTAATATCCTTTACTCTGTTGAATTTTACCTCCTCAAACTTATCACAACCTATTTGTTTTGTCCTTCTATTTCACCAGAATATAATCTACATGCAGGAAAGGACTTTGTTTTGTTCACCACCATACCGTACTGTGTTACTTGGCACACAATAAGCTTTTAACAAATAAATTTGGAATGAATAGAGGATACTTTCATTTGGGTGAGAATATCAGGATCTCAGGTCTGGTAAATGTTTTAATCAGTGTGAGGGGAAAAGATCATAAAATATAACTGAAATATTTAAAGAGTGCCCACTATGCTTACTAGTGCTAGGAATAATAAAATAATGAAATACACTATCATCTGATTTTAGGAGAGATGGTTCCAGGAGGGGCTTCAAAGAGGAGGTGAAATTTGGGCTGAGTCTCAAAGAATGAATAGGAGTTTCTGAGGCAGGAAAGGAAGGAAGGGTGTTGTAGACAGAAAAACAGCTTGAATAAAGGCTGAGAGCTGTGAAAGGTGCAGCAAGTCTGAGGAGCCAGAGGGACCCAGGGGCTACCTTGGGAACCAGGAAACTGAAGACAGAGAACAAATGGAAAGGTGGTTTGTGGCTTGACTGTGAAAAGACTTTCATATCTACCAAGAGTTTCCATTTTAACTCACAAGGCAAAGAGAACCACAGGAGTGTTTTCACAAGGGAAGTTTAGAAGAATATCCCTGAATGAGTCTAAGAAAGGACCAGAGCAACTACGCAGACCAGAGGCATTAGTGAAGTGGGTTGGGAGAAGCCCACAATGCTCTGGGTGAGGGAAGACACCACGGGCCTAAAAGAAGGCTTTGGGGAGGCAGAGGGTGGAGATGACGGATTCTGAATTAAGGAATAGTGCTGACTAGCACGTTCACCGAGCCTAATCAAGGCACGTAACTGACTACGTGGGGGAGTTTCTGTAACACAAAAGTTCTGGGTGTAGATACCACAAATGGAATGTTTGAGTTTTCCCTGACACACTTCCCTGCTCGATTTTAACATCTGTATATGAAAGGATGAGCAAGCATCTTTTTAAGGGCAGGTCCTACAATGGTTGGGCCTCTCCTTCTTTTTCATTATTGTAACACAAACAAGGGAACTGGAGAGAGAAAAAGTAAATGCATCTTCTTAACAGACCAGCATTTTCTAAGCAAATGTGTTTTCCAAAATATGCAAATATTGAGTCTAAATATGCTTGACAGCGTTCCTTAATTTAAGTGTTTTCAGTGTTGAGAAAAATAATTTAATATACAAGCACTGCCTTTAGAGATATCATATGAAGGCAGGGAGAAGAAACAAGTTAAAAAAAATAAAACCAGATAATAAACAGTTATTATGGCAAAGAACACCAATAATACTGAGGCTTTGAGGCAGAAGTTGTCTTGAGGACCTGAGAGTCTTCTTTCTGGTGAAATAATCAAGCGTTACCGCTTGCAGGTGTGTGCGCATGTCCACACACCCCTGTGCGTGTCTAAAAGGGCTTTCATTAATTGCTCGTGTTTCTTCACCAAATCCCAAGTTTTGTTGTCTTTTTTCTTCAAGAAAAATAACAGTTACCCACGTGTATTCTCCTTTAGGTGGCATGCGGCTGTAGCAAAGATTAATCCATTGTCAATTGGACAATGAAATAAAAATTAATTAAAAGGACACACAGATGAACAAGTTCAAGCACAAAACCAAAGAACTGGTGTTTAGAATTAAATGGATGCCAATTCATATTAGCAAGTTAACATCCTAACATTAAGAAAAATAAAAATGTACTATAGCATTTTTGAAGGTCAAAGTGTTTGCTATTTTGTATTTACCAAATTTTCATGCCAATCAGCATGTTCAGTGAGTAGATGAAATATCAGTAAGCAAATAATGCATCTACACTGTCCAGTGTATATGAAATGGCACTGTAATATAAAAATCCATCTACTCTTTAGACAAAATTCAATAATACTTAGAGAAATGTATACTTTTTTTAAAAAATAAAGAAAACTGGAAATAAGGTCTGGGTATGAGTTTCCAGACCTACCTGGTGTGCCTGAGACTCCTGTGTGAGGACTGGTAACCATGCAGACCCATCATCCCACCCTGGCTTCTCCTGCAGTGGATCTGGGGTGGGACTCCAGGCGCTTTCCTTTAACAAACCTCACAGGTAATTCAGGCATAACATGTTTACGGAACCAGTGCACTGGAGGATGGATTGTTATACGCCAGAGGTTCTCAACCCTGTCTGCCCATTACAATCACCTCAGAAGCTTTAAAAATGCCCAGGCCATATCCCAACCCAATTAAATCAGAATCACAAGAGGCACAATTCAAGCGTCAGCACTTTTTAAAGCTCCCTGGGTAATTTGATTTATGACAGAGCCATTGTAATAAAAACCCTTATTGAATAACACCAGTACTAACATACAAGTTATTTTCTTAAAACGTATTAGCAATATTCTGTTGCATAGATTGTTTTTAAAGGTAAGCAGGAATCATCTGTGCAGTTTTCATTATCTAAAAAAAAATCAGGTTTCTATGTTTTAATATAACACAAACGCAATTTTTTTTTATTTTGCTTTATGCTCTTTTGCAATTTGCCATTGAAGTAAACTGAACCAAATTTACAATTTTAAAAAATGTACATCAAAGGGATAGAAATAATAAGAACATTAGGCTCAACTAGTAGGAAAGTCCTCAGGTCTTGCTTTGTGGCGAAAGGGAAAATGTGTCAGATCAGTATGAGCAGTTCAACATCAGATGCTCCAAAAGATAAACACAGATCTGATGGTACGTGTTTTTATAGACATTTCCTAGTTTCTTGTTGAGTGTTTTGCCTTTTAAAATAATGACAAAAATCCCTTAGATTGAGTGTTAACGGCAGCAACAAAGACAAAACACAATCAAAAGAGGAAGATTCACTTAGATTAGCTGAGAAGAAAGAGAAGATACATGCATGCCTATCGTTTGAAGAGAAACTGAGAGAACATTCCATTAAGATTGCAGAAGTCAAAATTACTCAAAGCATAAATGAATGATTCTTTCAAATGCTCATATTTAACCAGTAAGTCTAAGTATCTACAAAATATTCTATATGCAATGACAAGAAAGATGGTCCAGATTAGGCTGAAAATACAGAATACATCTCAAGGAAGCAGTTAAAAATCTACATTATAATTGTTATTTAACTAAAGCACATGCAATATTCTCTCAAAGCTGTCATTTAGCTTTTAAAAGCACAGTGTCTAAAAGTGAAAATTCAGTAGCTCAGTCAATGTATGTATTTTTTAATTGGCAGCTCATTTTCTAGAAAGCATCAAAATATTAAAAATAAAGCATACAGTCATGCTATTCTCAGTCGCCACTACATTGTGCCATGTTTTATATACCTTTCATTGATTTCCTCAAATGACTTAGGAGGTAATAAGAAAGAGGGAGAGAGAAAAAGAGAGAGAGAGAAACTAATTAACAACAAAGTGTAAAACAACCTAGAGCCTTAAGATTATGCATGTTCTAAAGGCATTATTTTTTAGCTTTTTATCTTCCCTCCATCTGTTTCTTTTGGGGGCTATAACCCCCAGCAGCAAGGAAATGAGGGTCAGAAGGGGTAGGGGGATCTGGGCAGGGATGGAGGGGGCTTAATTTCCAGTTCTGCTCTACTCTCTATGATAAGCAAGGCCAGCAACGAATTCTTATGCTGCTCCTCTCTACTCATTAACAAATGGCTTAGCTTCCAGAATAGAATTCTCCAAAGCAAGAAAAAGGACTTCTAATTGTTCAATGTGGGATATATACCTAAAATGTAATCAGTAGTTATCTTTGGGTGATACCTTCTCTGTGCTTTTCTGTATTTTCCAAATTTTTAAAAATGGATATGTATTACTTTCATAAGCAGAAAAAAATGCTTTCTTTTTTCCAATTTGTTCTAGAGAGAAAATATTTTTATCAAACAAAGGTAAGGTTCTTAGGGAACACAAAGAACTTTATTAATGTTACACTTCACAAGAGGTGCCTAATTTTAAAAGATTAAAGCTTTGCCTTAAACATAAAGCAACTGAAGGATTTTCATTCTCCTTTGAGGATGCCATGTCTAACATACTCAAATTAGTCCTACCTGGAAGTATCTCCATATCAAAAGCTTAACATTATCCCATTTTTCCTTGTTCTATCTCCAGACTTCAATTGAGAGCTGGGAGGACTGGGGAACTTTGAAAGGGAGGTCCCAACTCTTCATAAGATGGTGCTTTCCTCCAATATGACAATTAGGTGTGAGACCATCCTCCAGGAAAACACTACTCCTGGTCAATCCTGGTTCCATGGAGAACCAGGAACTTACTGAATGTTCTAGGGAATTAGGAGAGCAAAGAGCTGCCTCTGTGGTGCAACTTGAGAATCACCCAGGGGAATCTCGGTCCATAAGATACTTGAATTAAGGAATCTGGTCCCCAGGAGGACCCTTGTAAAAACACTGATGTGTTACCTGAAAGAGGTATCACATTATGTCGTCCTTTTGCATGCTGCAAGTGTACTGACATGTTACTCTCAGCCACTGGGTGAGGCTCACGGGGAATGGTCCCTAGGAGATGTCACTTCAGATTAGGGAGTAGGAGTGGAGAGGACAGGCCCAGGGGCCAGCATGAGGATGCCAGGCACTGGGAGATCAGGCTGGCACCCAAAGGGAAGGCATAGCATGAGTAAAGCTTTCAGGCTATTTTCCTTCACTCTTAGAAGGTGACCAATCCATGTGACAGAGTGAATGGTTGATGCTGTGACCTGACTTTCATGTATCCTTCAGCTAGATTTGGATGTTAAGACTTTCAGGATTTTCTGGGCCTTTTCCATAAGCATCAGGCATACCTAATAATCTTTAAACGTCAGAATTACATAAACCCCACAGAGAAATATAAATGATACAAGTGATCTTGGGGAATATTGAAAGATGAATTCTAAAAACTAGACTTGGATGCATAGAGCAGGTGGAGGGTGTCTAGGCCTGTTTTAATTGGTGCTTACAGTCAGGAAAACAGTCTCGTCGAGCTCCTCTGCTTCTCTCACGATGCTCTCCAGGGTGTCCTTGGCCGTGTCCATGCTCTGCAGAAAGTGGACCATCTGGTCATGTAAGAACTCCATCTTCTTTTTCTTCACTTCCTCAAAGCTCTGGGCTTTCTCATCATACTGGGCTAAAACTTTCTTCATCATCTCCTCATTCTGTTCTTCTAGCTTTTTCTCATTTTTACTACAGTTTTCCTAAAAAACAAATAAAACAAACAAACAAAAAAAAAACCCCACTTTTTAATGAGTCACAAAGTGCACGTCTTGCTTCTTTTCTTTTAGGAGAAACACCAGTCTTTTAAAGAACTGAGCTCTGGTGTCTTCATAAGAGAATTTTAGATTATGGGCACAGTCTATGTTTTCAACACATCAAGCCTCTTGGCCGCGGTTAGCTTTGCAATAAAATTCACTGTAAGATTATTATCCAGAAGGATTTAGTTAACGAAACAAACAAACAAAAAGATATTTGTGTGGAAGGCTTGCCTACTTGCATTTCCACAGGATAAAACTTGAAGATGGCGTCACAGTGAATGAATGAAGATCCCTGACCTTCGTTTAGTGCCATTTTCACCATTCCATGAAAATCCTTGTGTGAGGAAGGGAGAAGCAAGATACTGGACAGGGCACTATATTCACAAGTGCTCTCCAGGGAGGGGGACAGCTTCCACCACAGTAAGAGAAAGTTTATTGCCCATCTGGCAAATCCAGATACCCACTGGATATAGTGGTTCTCACTACGGGGCTAGTGATAAGGTGATCATATAATTTATCATCTAAAATGGATACTTGGTGGCGGCATTTGAAATAATTAGCAGGTGTTAACTGATCTAAAACAGGAGTTAAGGAGACTCTTCTCAAGCAAACTAGGGTGAGAGTTGCCCTCATGATAGGGAACGTGGGCACCAGCCTTCTGCAGCAGCCCTCTGCCACGTCTGATTGACAAGTGAGGATATCTGGGCCATTTCTGCATATGGATGGAGATGGCCCCCCACCCCTGCCTCCATTGAGGAGGGAGCAGGGGCCAACAGCTAGGAGGGCATAAATTCATCCAGATAGTGGTACTATGAGAGACACGCATTTGTCCTGGGCATTGGACATCAAGCATTTCTGCAGAGCTAGCCAATGAAAGACAGGATAGTGGAGCAAGTTAAGAACTCAGATCTGAATTTAAATTTTGACTCTCAACTTACTATGAAATTACTATGACCTTGGGTAATATACTTAACTCTAAGTTTCAGTTCCTTACCTAGAAAATGGGAACAAATTAATAACACCTGTTTCATATGGTTATTGTAAGGATTACATTGGATAAAGCATGCAAAGCATTTGCCCTGTCATTGTAAGCACCTAATAAATGTGTATATGTTTTTAAGGACAAGTCGTTTATCCTTGGAAAGGAAGTAGTTTCACTGATTACACACAGATGGAAGACTTTGAGGACCTTCACTTTTAATGGAACAAAACCAACAATGGCAAACCACATATGCATACACAATCCCTAATTCAGATTGTTCTGGTTCGGAATTCTTTCCTTATAATGACATGAACAAACCAGGTCAAAGTAAAAGGGTTATGGTAACTTACCTCGATGGTATTAAAAAAAGATTCTATCTCACTAACAAAGGCTTCAATCCTCAGGGACTTTTCTTGTAAATTATCTAGAAATTCTGCTAATTGGACCTGAAGAAAAAAATTTAGATATGGTTGGTATATGACATTTGATAAAATAACTTCAACCAGTGAGCTCTAATTTCCTCATAAATTTAGTACATTTGGTAGAGATTTACTATATGACATTCACTAACAAATCAATCTTTAAATTTTCTTTGCTGCTTCATCTAAATTGACTGTAGATCATTCTGTATGCTAAACAATTAGGAGGTTTGTGAGTGAGCAATACAAAGTTTATTTTCTCATGCAAGAGGAAGGAGTTCTTGTTGAGTACATAAATTCAAAGCATACTTGCTTTAGTAAACCATGGATTTTAATTTTCTCCTTAGTAAAGCCTCAATTTTTTTCAAATTTGAGGCCGGGGTTGGGGGGATGGGCCGGAGAGAGAGAGAGAGAGAGAGAGAGAGAGAGAGAGAGAGAATCTTAAGCAGGCTTCACACTCAGTACCGAGTCTGACTTGGCGCTTATCCTACAACGCTAGGATCATGACCTGAGCTGAAATCAATGGTTGGATACTTAACTGACTGAGCCACCTGGGTGTCCCTAAAGCTTCAATTTTTATACATTGTCTTCTTCAAAGATTGCAGACTTTTTGTTGAACTTGTTCAACTTATCCAAGTAGTCTCCTCACATTTGTGCCAATGGCCTCAGTGTGCCTGGATCACTCTGAGAAGGTGCTCAGAGTGTCACTGGGCCAGGAGCCTAGCATACCAAATAATGGAAACTGTTTACAAAAGAGACCTAAAGGTTGTAATAACCCTTACAGGGTTAAAATACTCAAGAAGTGAAAGCCAACTAGAAAATGTATGGGTCATGGGGGAAGATGGTAGCTGCCTTAGCCATAGTTATAAACCCTGCTATAATCTATTCAGCTGCCTGGTTCACTATCCACAGAATGATGGAGAAATTGCAAGGATGGAAGCCCCTTCTGGATCTGGCTTCTGCTTCCCTCTATAGCTCTTGCCTCTTTTCCACAAGGTCCCAGGCTCCAACCACACAAGCCTCATCTTTCCTTGGACTTTTTCTCACCCATGTGCCTTTTCGTGTGGTATTTCCTGTGTCTAGAATGTCCTCCGTGCCTTGATTGCTGGAAAAACCTCTATCTTACTGAAGGTTCACTCGGTCTTCACCTTCCCTCACCCTCTCAGTCCTACTCTATCATTTGGCTCATTCCCAAAAGGGTCCTTTTTCAAAACACTGTGCTCCCATAATCCTGACTGATTTGGGGAGCCATTAGTCCATCTTCTTTTATTTCTGTTGTCATTCCCAATGATTAGACAGTTTCCAACATGTAATGGGAGGTCAATAAATACTGAGAAAGAAGGAGAGAGTGAATGAAGAAAATAAGTGGCAAAAGATAAGCCACCACAGTAGAGATGGCAGGAAAGGAGAAGCAAGGACCTCGATGATCTATAAAGGCAGTCACCAGTTTCTGACTCATTACAAATGGTCTGCTCACACAAGATGCTAGAGAATTCTCAAGGTATAACTTTAAATTGATTTCTAATTTTTAAAAGTTGTCAACCAACTCTTAATCTTCACAGTTGATTTAATGAAACAAAGCAGGTCTCTCTGGCTTTAGTGAACTAGCTTTCCACTTTTTTTGGTCATACTGTTTAGAGAACATCAGGGGGGAAGAACTTCAAAATGGTTTTAAAGCAGGAGACGTAACCCCTTGCTTTTGAACTTTGTTTTAAATTGACAATATTTAGACAGAATTATTTTTTAATTTCTAAAACTCATAGAGATAAATAAAACATAATTAAGAAAGCTAAAAAAAAATCTAGTCTTTCTGCTGACAGTGCCCAGTAGTTGTCAGTTACCGAAACCAAGTGTCATCACAGAATGGGGCACATTTCACCAGTGCTAATGCATCCAGAAGCCTGAGATTTCTTTTTTTTTAATTGCCCCATCTTCTACTCCCACATTTTACCAGGTAAAGTTTCAACAAAATTTCACTGTAGAGAAGCATAACCTATGTTAGACAATTGAGAAATTTTAATTTTCTGGGGGAAAAAATGTCAAGATTCTAACATCATTTTTTAAATCAAAATGAGCCTAACAATTATTTAACAGTGACCTGATTGAATAATCATATTGAAAATTGTTACCATTAGCAAGGCACTGGGCCAAGCAATACGGATATACAGCCAAGAGCATAGCTCTGGCATCAGACAGACCTGGGTACCAATCCTAGTCTGTCTTCCATGACCTTGAGCAAATCACTTAAAACAATTTGCACTCATTTCATTGTCTGAAAATTGATGATAATGACAGGGTTGTTGTGAGGAGTAGATGATATCTTGTATGCACAGAATTTAACACAGTGCCTGGCACGTAGCCAGTGCTCAATTCTTGTGATGGTCTGCATTTTAAGATCATTCTGGCTAATGTACTGGAGGATGGTTTGGAGAGACAAGGATAGGGATTCCAGTTAGAAGGCTACTGAAAGTATGTCACAATCTGTAAGACTAAATACTTGACTTCCAATAGTATCTCTGGGGAGAGTATTTATAATTACATGCATTGAGGGTACGTGTTGTGACTAGCTTTTTAACATTGGGAATCTACAGACATAGCCAGAAAGAATGCAAAGGTTTTCCATTTTTAATATCAATTTTACCATAAGGAGGAAATACAGAGAAAACCAAAATTTAAAACGACCATCTTGAGTTTTTTATAAAACTTGCAATAATATTGTTCAATGTAATATAAATGTGTATTTTTAAAGAATAATAGTGTAGATAATAGAAAATAAATTGTGTTTTATGCTCAAAAGTACATTTTTCAATTTAAAATCCTTTGGCCCTTTCAGATAATGTTAAGGGCTACTGCCACAAGAGAGGACCCCTCAAAGGCAGTGACCCTGTGTTATTTACACTGGTGTTGCAAGAACCTAGAAAAATGCCTGGCACATAGTGTATACCCAATAAATGTTTGTCAAACTGATCTTAACTAAATGCTTAGGGAAAGAATTCTTAGCTTTCTTTCAGACTATTATGCCTAAATATGAATATATTAAATATTGGTCATTTTTTAAATTGAGAAAATGTTAATTAAAACAAGTTAAGTGTATATGTATTGTCATGTACTTATAAGCTTTAACATCTCTTTACCTTTACAGCACTTATAGCTGTATCAAGTGTTGCAACCTCGTGGTCTTTGTGGGCACCAAACATCTTGTCAACAGCAGAAATCGGGCTTCTGCAAGTGTAACAGTACGTGTCGATCTGGGACTTTTTCAGTTCCTTTTGTTCCTTCTCAGTTGCTAACTCTGATGATAATTGTTCTTGTTCTGTCCTCTCCCTACCCAACTCCTTCTGTTCAGCAGACGTACTTTGTTCTACCTCACTCACAAATTCATTTTCACTGATGTGTTCGAAGGATTCCTTTCCTTGAGATAACACATCTTCAGGTGTGGATTCTGAATATAGTTCCTCTGATAAAGTGTCTTGAACAACCATTTCATAATTCAGGGATTCAGCAAATTCATACTCATCCTGAACAGGGCTATGGCGGAGCCTGTCTTCACTTGGCTCAGGTGGGACTATTACTTTAGATTCTTGCAGTGTTTCTTGAACACAAGTTACTCCAGACGCAAATTCTTCCTCTGGGAAGGACACCTGTACTGGGACATTCAGACTGACTTCTGGACTTGCATTTTCTGCTTCATTACTCTGACTGTTTGTTTCATCTACTCTCTCCAGGACATGATGGGTGTCTTCAAATGGAATCGCATAGCTTACCTTCTGGGTAACCACTGTGACTTCTTCAGTGATGGGAACTTTTCCATGCATAGCTTCATTGTCAAGAGGCCCCACATAGCCTACTGATTCTCCTTCCCTATACATAGCTTTCTGTTCCTCTTCCAGACTCTTCTCCCCCAAAATAGTTCCAAACCTCCCCCAAATTTCCCCTTCTGCAGCTACTGGTTGGTATGAATCATCCTTACCAACTGCTTTTTCTTCCAGACCTTGGCCTTGGTCCTTTTGAGTTACAGATGTGTCATGGAGAATGTCATCTTTTAGTATATACTTCTCAAAATATATTCCTGTTCCATCATCAGTGTCAGAGTTCCTGCTTGGAAATGATGCCTCAGAATTCACACTGTCACCTTCAGAAGCTGTCTCCCCTTCCTTCTTTTTCTCCCCAACTGCTTCTTCATACAGATCCTTGTATAAAAATGCGAGTGCAGGTGGCTCCTCCAGAAGTTCAGGATTAATGGCTTTAGTGGTGGTAGGAAATATCTGGGTTCGTGACAAAACTCCTTCTTCTGCACCAAATAATGGCATCCCAGGTGCCTTTAAGTCCACATCTCTATTTATGCTCTTTGGAACATCTCTGTCAGCTGATTGCTGGATATCCAAATGCTTCCGGGTCTCTGGGTGAGATAATTTGCTGTCGTCCTTTTCCATCCCATAGAAGCTTTCATCTAACTTCAGCAAGTCATATTCATGTTCCAGGGCACTTTCCTCTGAACCTTCTGGGAAAGAGACAGTATCTTCTGTAACCTGCTTTAAGAGTTCCACTTCAACATTTAATTTCCATGGAGCTTTCTGTTTTTCTGGGTCTGGGGAGATGTTATAATCAATCAATGTATATTTTTCAAAATAATCTTCTTCACTAGGAGCTGTGGGCTGATTAAAGGTGAAATCATCAGTTTCTGAATAGGTGGGCATCTCCCCTTCTGTGTTAAAAGATGCCTTTTGTTTATTTTCTTGCAATGATATAACTTGATCAGAATCTTCTAACTTACTCTTTAATGTTTTATGGCAAGAGACTGCCTCACTATTGTCATGAAGAGATATTGTTTTAAATGAAGTCTTCTCTTTCAAATATTCTAATTTATCTTCCATTTGTTCACTTTCTTCCTGATCAACAGAAGAAATAAATGCAGAAGCATGAATATTCAATATCTCGCAGCCTTCAGAAATAATACTGAAGGCACTCTTTTGATCTTCTGAAAGTCCAGCTGCCTTGCTAGTCATTGTAAATTCTTCATCTTTTACATACGTGTCTTCAGGTTCCTTGGATATTTCTCTAGAAGAAACCATTTTATCAGCATCAATTGATGATGCATCCTTTATAAATCGAGCATAGTTGCTGCTCACTGAAGAGCTTGGTTCATTTACACGGGCATCTTCCACAGCCTCCAAGTGGTGATTTGAAGCAACAACAGATTGTTTAGTCCTTTCAGATGTTAGATCTTTAGATATTTGAATAGTATGGACTGTATGCCTATCTGGAGTCAATTCTGACCATGGCATTTCTTGTTTCTTCACTGTATCAATTTCTGGATAAGTTCTAGAAACAAGTGTTTGTGATTTCGCAGATGACAACAAAGATGGTGGGGTTTCTAAGCTCATTGTTTCATCAAAAGGATGATCTAAAATCCTTTCAGATTCTTTAGATGGAGATCCTTGTTTCATACTTTCTTTTGTGATATCTATTGAAACACCTTCTGATGGCTCTGACACTATAACCTGTTCCTTTTCTTCACTGTGACTTGCCACCTCCCTGCTTGACTTTTCCAATATCAGATTTCCTTCCTTAGGTACAGACTGCTTATCTATTTCTTCATGATAAGAAAGATCCACTGGAAGGAAAGTCTTGGTTTTTTCCACCAAAACTTTACTTTCTTCTTTTGGATGTGGTTGAGTTCCTACTGCCCTTGTGTCTCTGATTTCTGGGTGAGCCTCCAAGAGCACAGTTTCTGATTTTTCAGTAACTGATAGAGTTTTAACTAATGAAAGTGGTTGAGTTTCACCTGAAGAATGACTTAAAGAGATATCTGATTCTTCAGGCATAGACCTGGCTACATTCAAGGAATAAGGTTGAATTTCCTGCCACTTTCTTCCTTCTAAAAATGCTTGTGACTGCTTTTGTTTTTCATCTTTCTCCTCCTCCATAATTGTGTATCTTTCTTTGTGGTCTTCATTTTGAGAGACTTGCTGAAGCACAGCTGTGGTTTTTGATTCTTCCAATTTAATAGGGCTAGATCCACGTGCAATTTGTGCCTTCCCCATTTCATTATCTCTAAATTCTAATGGGGCCATAGTTTCTTGCTTTTCTGCCAGCACCTTCTTTTCTGCCAAGGAATGTGATCTGGTTTCCAAGTTACCTTTCTCCTCAGTGGGGCTAACAGACCTGAGTTTCGTTTCCTCTTCATAAATTTTCAAGGAAGCAGGTTTTTGCGTATCTTTCTTCGGTCTGTCTTTACCCAGATCAATTAAACTGCGTTCAGATTCTTCTACTGGCAAAATTATTGTCTCTGGCTTCTCTGATTCCTTCATGATATTTTTACTTGTGAAGCTAGATGAAGCTGATTTTGGCTGTTGTGGCACGTTATCCACTGCATCAAATGAAAAGCATAATGTTTCTTTTTGATCACTTCTTGGCTCTTCCTTAAGAATAGAAATATTCCATTTAGATGGAGCAGAAATTTCTGGCTTCTGGGCTCTTTTACTATCAGCGACGTGAAGAGGAACAGCATTTTGTGCTTCTTCCACCATGGATTTCTCACCCATGGGAGAATAAGATTGAATTTCAAGACGTTCCTCACCATCAGCAGAAGTAACTACCGAGTTTAAATCCATTTCTTCTGAATACGCTAGGATTTCTTTTTTCCCATAATCTTCACTAGACACCTCAAGGTTGGATTGGGGCTGTTGTAAAACTTCTACATTTGATAAAAATGTAGTTTTTTCTTTAAAGTCTTGGCTTTCACCAGATTTAACTAAAGTACCTCTGGATTTTTCAGCAGGTTTAAGTTTTGTCTCTGGTAACAGATGATCAGTTGGCGTCTTGGTTGCATTAAAGTCAGCTGGAGCTGCTCCTTCAGACTTCAGTGTCGCAGGCACTGCTTTTTCTACAGATGGACTTGGCTGAGTTTCTAAATCTTTTTCAGCAACTCTGTCATCTGGAGTCCTTGATCCAAAAAACAAACTGGACATCCATGATAAGATTCCTTTCTTTCCCTTCTCCCCAGAAAGGCCTCGCTCAACTGCCTTTGGCTGCTTAGGCAATTTTTGTGTTGCCTCAGATGGCTCTGCAGATTGAGGTTCTTCATTTTCTTGGATCGAAGAGAGGAGTTTTACTGGTGTGGGTGTTTTAACTTCAGGTGCCGGTTTCCCTCTCTCATTAACATCTAAAACCTTTGACTGAATCGTTTTTTCTTTTTCTAATGACTTCTCTCCAGGTAAAGAAGATATACTCCTGTGCGCTTCTTTTTCACTGTCCAATGCAGATTCTGCATCTTCTGCCAGGAAAGGGGCTGCTTTGGAGGGAGAGGGAATGGTTTCTGATTTGATTAGTTCCACTGATGGGCCAGACACTCCTTTCTGGAGGATTCTTTCGGAAGGTAGGTTGATTTCTTCCTGGCTGCCTTCTTTGCAAGGCCTGGACCATTCTGCGTTTGCTTTTTCCACTGTCAAACTTTCACTCCCCATGAAAGAAAAGATCTGCTTCCTCTCTGCTTCGTTTCTCTCTACACTTCCAGTTGGAACTAAAGATTTTGGTTTGGGGGCCAGCTTTGTTTCTTCCGAAGAGTAAGTTTTAGTTGATAAGGTGTCTATGTCACCACTGAAGGTACTGAGAGTAGATACTGGCTCTTGTAATGATACAGGCGATACTTCAGCAGAATGTGGCAGAACCTGCTTTTTGGTTTCACATGTGTGGTCTTTATCTGGCACAACAGTCTTAAGCTGTCCTGGCATCAAATCATTACTGCCAGAGGAACCCTGCTGCACAGATCCTGATATTCTTTCTTCATGTTGACTTGCCAGATCCCTTTCTGGCTTTTCTAGTATCCAGCTTTTATCCTTTGGAAAAATAAGGGCCTCTTTCACTTGTGTTTCTTTAACGTCTTCAGGCTCATTTGTTGTAAGTGATTTTGATTCTTCCAAAGGCAAATTCTCTTTCAGAAATAAAAATTGTTTAACTCCCAGATCTTGTTTATCTGCAAAAGATGTGCTTATATCAGGTAATTTAACAGCTTGTTCTGAATGAAGTGCTTTTCCTGGCTTCTCTTTTTCTACAAGGAGGTCAGAAGAAACAATCTTAGATGGATCTGTTATACTCTGGGGCACACGGAATGAATTTGGTTGGTCTGTTTGTTCATTTAATTTTGTTTCAATATGTCCTATCACTTGTGTCTTCAAATTTCCTGTTGACAGTAATGGGTTTATTTCCTGTTTTTCTCCCTCTTTAATGTTGGCTGAACGGTTCAATTTCTCTGATGATGGTTTTAAAGAAAAAGAAAGTGGCTGAAGCTCTTTTGGGCTGTCTCCTTCAACTAGAGGGTCCAATGCTTCCTTTGATCCTAAGCTGACTACCTTGGGAGAGAAAGATTTAAGTTCTTGAATCTGTGGTTCCTCCCTAAGGTATGATGAAACCTCTGGAATTTCAGGGTCGACTGTAGCTGACACATGACGTTCCCTGTTCTCTTCTTTTCCTTCTCCTCTACTCCTAAGTTCAGTGAGGCTCTTTTCTAAGACAGAATCCCCTGTTTTGGTTATGGGAGATTTTATGTGTTTTGTATCTATGGATCCATCTTGCCCACCTAAACTATGAATGACTTCTGACCCAGTGCTCAGTAATTCTGATACTTGGTATGGCTTGTCTTTCTTTTCAGGTTCCAAAGAGAGCTCTGCCAGAACAAGATCTTGTCTTTCTGATGGGAAATTTCCCCGCGCTGTAGAAGATGGCTCTTCTGCCTCTTTGTTCTTATCATCTCCAAGGGTTGGAGTTAAGTCTTCTGATGCTAAATTTTCCAATGCAGGAGAACTTTTTATTTCCTCATTTTTGCATTCTGGGGCTGTCTGTTTGGGTGCAGATGACATGTTTTGTGAGGAAAAAAGTTTGGTTTCTTTTTCCTTTACCTCACTACCTTCGTTGAGCAAAAGCACATGTTCAGGCCCTGACACTTCTGAGGCAGACAGAGAATTCTTTTTCTCTGGTAAAACCAGTTGTTCAGAGTCCAGGACTGTAGAAAATGAAACACCTTGTTCATTTTCCACCCTCTCTTCTTTAGTTACATCTGAATGTTGACAAGACAATGCTTTTGTTATTGGCAACCCAGGTTTAACTTCTTCAGTTTCTACCTTGGACAAAGAATGCACTGGTACAGAGGATATTCCTGCAGGTGAATCAAGTCTAATTTCTTTCTCTGCTTCTGACCAAGCTGGACGTTCAGATGTAGCCGTTTCAGTAGAAGAACTAATTTTCAGTGCTACCTTTTCTTCTTTAAGAAGTGGATGTTCATCTGTCGACGTCACCCGTGGTGGCAAATCACTTCCTAATTCACTCTTTTCTACTTTCGTTAAGACTGGATGTTCTAGAGGGGTGGTAAAAGAGAAATCTGTTGGGGTTTCTTCTTTTGCTAACTTAGTTAAGCCTGAGTCATGCTTAGTTACAGATGTTGTGGTTAATGACCAACTAGGTTCAATTTCTTTCTTTATTTCTTCCGGAAATTCTGGTGCAGGTGGTTCATGTTCAGTTCCCTTTTGCACTCCTGGTGGAGCTGAATGCAGCACTCTAGATGTATCAGTTATTTTAGAGTCATGTTTCACTTGTGTTTTCACTGCTGATAAAATCTCAGGTCCAGATAAAGATGTGTCCTTTAGAGGTGAATATGGTTTTATTACTTCAGGTTCGTTCTCTGACAACATTCTCTGTTCTAGTTCAGATGTCACAGTTGGAGCTAAATTAGGTTTCACATCCTTCTTTGGCTCATCTACCAAGTCAGGAAGAACTGAATATTTCATCCCAGACCCTAGAACATTTGGAGGCTGAGGCTCCATTTCTTGATCCCGTGATACATGTGCTGTAGCTTCTTGAGAATCAGGCACAATTTCTTCCTTACTTTTAACTTTTAACAAAGCCATCTGTTCATTTGCAGCTTTTGGAGTGAGTGAAGTTTTGAGTTCTTGTTCCTCCTTAAGTGCATGAACTGAATCAGGTGAAGCTGAATATTGAGATGAACACACAACAGGTTTGGTGTCTTCCTTTACCGTAAATGATTGTTCAGGTAAAGAAACTGGTCTTGCAGCTACTGATGAAATAGTCTGAATTTCTCCCTTATCCATTTCACTGGTTAAATATGATGGAATCAAGTCCTCAGAGTCAGGTTCTAAAAATGCTCGAGTTATCTGCTCCTGTGCCAAAATGAGATATTCAGATACAGGTCTTGAGATTGTTTGAGCATCTGGCTGAACTTCTGTGATCTCTCTTTTATTTGCTGAAGGTGGCAAACTCAAGTCTTCAGGTGCAGACAGTGAAGGGGAAGGTTTGGCTTGTTGCTTCTGTGATGAACTGAGGTGCTCAGGTACAGGTGTAGCAGCTGTTGGTGCAATGTCTTCCTCACCCGCTTCTGAAAAGCAAGAGTATCCTGAGGCAGATATTGTAGTTACCAGTGAATCATGCTCAAATTCATTTTTCTTTGTTTCTGGGATTCTATATGGTGGAATTGAAACTTGTGATGCTGAGTCTGGAGAGAAAAGTTCAACCTCAGTGTCTTCATCTGACAAAATAGTGTGTTCAGATGGTGATGTTAAACATATTGGAGAATCACATTCAAATTCTCTTTTCTCTATTTCCTGAGTTGCATAGGGTGAAAATGAGAATTCTGACACAAATGCTGAGTCTGGAGAAAAGGGTCCAATGTCTTCTTGCTCTTCTTCTGAGAAATTCGTGGGTGAGGAGACCCCTTTTAGATTTAAAGAGGATATCTGGATAATTTCTTCCTCCTGTGATTCGGGTGTTGCATATGGTGGTACTGAAACTTCAGAAGTTGCGGTGGAAGAGGGTGTGTATCGCTCAATTTCTACTGTCTTTTCTGATAGGACAGCATGTTCAGATGGAGTGGCTGAAAGTGGTGGGGACTGGCATTCAGAAGTCTGCTCAGTTGTGGATGGTAGGAGAGAGTGTTCAGACACAGAGGCCACATCTGGGGAATACAATCCAGTGTCTTCCTTCTTTTCTTCTGACAAAATCATGTGCTCAGAAACACCTTTTGATTTTAATGGGGACACATCATCAATTATTTTCTTTGGGGATTCCTGCATTGCATTTGATGGAACTGCATATTGGGAAGTCAATGTTGAATCCGGTGTGAAACACTCACTTCCTAGGTCCTCTTCTGACAGGACCGCCTGTTCCAGTGTAGCAGTTGAAAACAGTGGGGACTGGCATTCAGAAGTTTGCTCGGTTATGGATGGTGGAAGAGAGTGTTCAGATACAGAGGCCACATCTGGGGAATATGGCCCAGTGTCTTCCTTTTCTTCTGACAAAATCATGTGCTCAGAAACACCTTTTGATTTTAATGGGGACACATCATCAATTATTTTCTTTGGGGATTCCTGCATTGCATTTGATGGAACTGCATATTGGGAAGTCAATGTTGAATCTGGTGTGAAACGCTTACTTCCTAGGTCCTCTTCAGATACAACCGCCTGTTCCAGTGTAGCAGTTGAAAACAGTGGGGACTGGCATTCAGAAGTTTGCTCGGTCATGGATGGTGGAAGAGAGTGTTCAGATACAGAGGCCACATCTGGGGAATATGGCCCAGTGACTTCCTTTTCTTCTGACAAAATCATGCGCTCAGAAACATGTCTTGATTTTAATGGGGACACAACATCAATTATTTTCTTTGGGGATTCCTGCATTGCATTTGATGGAACTGCATATTGGGAACTCAATGTTGAATCCAGTGTGAAACACTCACTTCCTAGGTCCTCTTCTGACAGGACTGCCTGTTCCAGTGTAGCAGTTGAAAACAGTGGGGACTGGCATTCAGAAGTCTGCTCAGTTGTGGATGGTGGGAGAGAGTGTTCATATTCAGAGGCCACATCTGGGGAATATGGTCCTGTATCTTCCTTCTCTTCTGATAGAATCACATGCTCAGAAACACCTGTTGATTCTAATGGGGGCTTATGGTCAATTGTTTTCTTCAGTGACTCTTTTGTTGCCTGTGATTGAGTTGAATATTCAGAAGCAGATGTGGAATCTGGTGTGTAATATCCACTTTCTGAAGCCTCTTCTCCAGACAGGACCACATGTTCTGAGATAGCTGCTGAAAACAGTGGGGACTGGCATTCAGAAGTCTTCTCAGTTGTGGATGGTGAGAGAGAGCGTTCAGACGCAGAGGCCAAAGGCTCAAATTCCTCATTCTCCTCTTCTGAAAAAACTGCATGTTCAGATATACCTTTCACAGTGGATGGAGTAACTGGCTCAACATCTTGCTTCTCTGGTTCATGGTTCAAATCCTGTGGGACTGAATATTCTGATACAAAGGCAGAATCAGTAGAAACAGACTCATTTTCCTCTCTTTCTTCCTCAGATGAAGCAACATATTCAGGTGTTGATGTTTTCAGTGATGGTAAAGTGATCTCCTCTTCTTTCCGTTCCACTTCAGGGGCCAAATATGATGGGAAGGGCTTCTCAGAAATAGATGGACTTTCTGGGTATTCAAGTTCTATGATCTCTTCTTCCACTAAATTAGAATCTTCAGACTCAGGGGTAGTAGCTATTGGTAGAGAAGTTTCTATTTCTTTCTTTGATTCCTCTAATACTGCAGGTTCAGAAAGAGAAATGGATGGCTCAGGCACATTTTCTTCCTCCACTCCTTTGACATCAAGATGAGGAGGGCTCCATTTTTCAGAGACTGGTTCTGCCCTTTCTGTTGAGGTCAGGTCCACCCCTTCTGTCTCTGGGCCAAAATCCTCCTGGACGGATGCTGCCAGACCTGGTAAACCTGTTACCCGCGAAACCTTTTCTGCCTCCAATGAAATGGAATGGTCAGTAGAATACACATCTTCCTTCTTTACCTCATCCACTGAAGGTGGTGAGACTGAAGAGTCATGCTCTGATGTCACAATTTCTTGTGAATCAGGCTCAAATTCTTCCTTTGCTCTTCCCAGGAACCCGGTTGTAGATGTATCAGGTGTAAGAGGGGAAGACTTCATTTCACGGAGTTTTGTTTCATCGCCTGGTTGTTGTGGCACTAACTGTGGAGGGCTGAGCTGTGTTTCTTGTTCTGCTGTGTCATTACTTGCATAAGAGGAAACTGTGTGCTTGGTGGCAGATGTGGCCTTTAGGGGAGAATCAACGTAAATTTTCTTTTCATCTTCATGACTGAATGAGGAGGTCGAGGACTCTGATCTTTTGGAGAGTACACCTCTCCAGGGTGAAGCAAGCCCTTTTACTTTATCATCTTCTATGCTTGGGGCTACTAATTTGCCTGTTTTGGAAACTAAGTTAGAATCACGATTGCTCAAATCTGGCTCTAGACTAATGGATGCATCTTTCCCCCTCCTATAATGTATTTCTTTAATTACATAACCCTTTGGCAATGTTCCATAAAATTGTAGAGGAATTAATTCTTCTTTAACAGAATTAAACATCTTAATTTTATATTGTACTGTTCCTATGTAAACTGGCCTTAACACTAAGGGCTTGTGTTCTTTGTATATTGCCCCAGTAATAGGAGGTGTGTTTGAGGTGGTCTTCTTTTTTCTTATTTTATCATGAACGCCACTAGATGACTTCTCTTTCTGATTGTTTAGTACCTGGCTTTCTGAAATTAAAAGATTATCTTTTGTATTTGCTGGAACATCCTGAGATTCAAAAGAATTTCTCTTTTTGTTGCCTTTCCGACGCAATGATGGTGAGCCACGCTTTGACCTAGGTGTTCTTTTCCGAACCTTTTTAACTTCATCCACAATAAAGGAAACATTCCCTGGAGAAGAATTCATAGTTGACCCTTCCAGACTACATACACCAGAAGTCTGACTTTCTTCCGAGGCCCAAGGAGTAGAAGACCTGCTTGAATTGGTCTCCCAGGTTATTCCACTATCTTCCCGTTGAACTGTCACCATGGAAAAGGAGGGGTCATTTATGATACACTTCTGCTTGGTCTTGCCCTCTTCATCCTGGTCTGATAATCTAAAGTAAGTAATAATACTATTAATAATCACATGTATATTAATAATAAATAATAATATTAATTACATATAGAAATAAGTAAATATCCTATTCTTACTAGGTGGATGGGCTAATGTGAAATTAAAGTATACAGATAAGTATTGCCATCTATATAAAAAATAAGGAGGTATACAAAATAAAATTTAAAACTCTAAGTCAGAATATGAAATATAATAACACATTTCAGGCTGGAATGATTCAGTTCACCACCTACCCTTATCAGGATTGCCCCCCTGACCTCCTGGGCTTACCCAGTCACTCAGGCTCACTCTTTGGGCGCAAGGACCTTCAAAATGGCACTTGCATCTGTGTCCTTTCTGTTACTACTACGACCACCCTGACCTTTATCATGTCATCCCTAGATTATTTCATTAGCTTCCTAACTGGTCAGCTGGTATAATGTTTACCTCTTACCCTCCCCATCCTCACCCTACCCTACTCCTCTTTCCACACCAACTTCACTAAAAATTTTCATCATCACACTGCTTGCTCAAAAGATATCAGTAGAGGGGGACCTGGGTGGCTCAGTCAATTAAGTGTCCAACTCTTGATTTCAGCTCAGGTCATGATCTCACAGTGTGTGGATTCAAGCCCCACGTTGGGCTCTGCAATGATCATGCGGAGCCTGCTTGGATTCTCTCTCTCTCTCTCTCTCTCTCTCCCTCTCTCTGCCTGTGCTTGCTCTCTCATGCCCTCTCTCTCTGTCTCTCAACTCTCTCTCTCTCTAAAAATAAATACATAAACTTTAAAAATATCAGTAAATTCCTCAGTAAATTTTTTTCTACCTGTAGAAAAAAAATTCAAAATACTTAACTCTTTGATCCCTAGCTGACATTATTTCCAAGTACCAACTGTTACCTTATTCATACCTGGTACATTTCTGTTTTAACTATATAATTTCCTGTCCAGTTAATATATTGTGTGGACACTGAGTATGAGCCATACAGGGAAAATATAGAGATACCCTAAAAAAACAGCCTGTGGGCGGCACTTTCCTCATCTGTGAGCCAGGGATCATAATAGAACCTACCTCTCGGGGCTGCTGTGAGGATTAAATTAGTTAATACACACGAAATGCTCAGGAAAAGTGCCTGGCATATAGTTAGTGCTCACTAAACACTATCTGTAATTAAGGCTTCTACACAATCATTGGACTAGAGACCTAGGGAGCCTTGGCAAGGTCATTTTCAACTGCTACAGGTGTTTGAAAAGGTGATCTCTTTGAACTGCTCTCATGTGTCTCAAGACACAACTGGCTTTGGCTGCCCCTTCAATTGCCATTGGGCCCCTATCTCAGAGTCTGCAGTACTTTTCTCTGAAATTTTCTTATACCTTTTCCTTTCTGGTGCTCATGTTGTTCCTCCACTTAAATTCTCACTCTACCTTTTCTGCACACCTAAATTCTATCTCTTCTTCAAGGCTTATTTTAAAAACCTCCAGTGTTACTATTCCTGATCAATTCAGTGATCCTGTTTGCCAATACTTCATAAACATTAAGTTCAAGATTAAAACTCCAAGGGTTATATCCTTCTAGGAATATGGCTATAATTTGAGATAAACACAAACTACTGACTGACATATGCCTTTCTACAACAATAAAAACAAAACCAAAAACCTTTCTATACAAAAAGCCACTAAGTACAAGTATTAAATTGCGTCACTTTTTGAAAACATACACAGTTAGAATTTAGGTCCCTTACTAATAATTTTTAATCATCAGTCACTGCTTATGCCAGTGGTTCTTAACTCTGGATATATTTGAGAGTCACCTGTAGGAAGTTTTTTAAAAATACTGATGCCATCCTATACCCCTCCCGGCAGAGACTCTGATTTGACTTTACTAGGGTAGGGTCTCAGTTTTTCTGTGTTTTTAGGTTTTAAAAGCTTCCAAGTGACACCAGTCTAAAGCAGAGTTAAAAATCACCAGCCTACACAATCCTAACTATGAAATTTAAATAGTACATGCCTTTCTCACTTACTTCGAACACTTCCTAATTTGTTAGGTGAGGCTGAGGGCCAAGACCATAAATTCTTGCTGTTGCATTCTACCCCCCTTTCTTAAACCTCAGAGTTTCCCCAACAGTCTGCAGCAAAGGGTGTATGGACCACTGAGATCCTGATTTCCCTAACTCTCATCACAGCTAGGCAGAACCCCTGCCCTGCTGGTCTTCAACAGCAAGAAGATTCATCCATTCATCCATTCATCCCAGTGCACTGTAAGTAATTTCACTCCCTATATATGCCATGAGTGCAAAGGGCTGGAAAGCAGTGGAAGAACTACTTTCTCCATTTCCTTGGCAACTCTTCTCTCACTTATTTGCTTTGGTATAAAACCACTGAACTTAATTAGGAATTAACACTCTATCTTGGTTTTGGATTGAATCTTATTTTAAAATTTTTTTTTCAGGCTATTTACATACCTAATTAAAGTTATTCCTCAGAATTTTCAATTCCTTCTACCCCTTCTCCCTTTAGCTTTAAGAGAAGCAGGATGAAATTAAAAATTAAGGTTATGACATGCATCTGAGAAGTCAGCATTTTGAGACCCCATGACTATAGTAGTATTATAAAACCAATTATAAATTCAATTTAGAGTTAATTATTGATTGTAAATTTAATGTACTCAACTGGAGAAATTTTCATTACTAGCGAGGATGAGTTCACGGGTGCTTAGCAGAATACCCAAATGGTGATCCTAAGAAGACAGAGCCCTACTGAGGTGAGTTCATTCATTCATTCATTTCTCACTTAACAAACTTTCGTTGGGTTTAAATACTAGGAATACAAATATAAAGACACAGAATCTTCTCTCAAGAAATTAAAAATCTAATAGGGAGACAGAACTAAACATGTTAACACAGTGTGATTAGTATTATTCTAGAAGACATGCAAGATATAATGACAATATAAAGAAGAGAAGACTTTACAAAGGAAAGATACTTGAGTTGGATTTTGAAGAATAAATAGGAGTTTGCCAAATGGATGAGGAGTGGAGGTGGTGTGAGGATGGAGAGGTTATTCCAGGAAAATGTCACAGAATATGCAAAATGTACATATGAATAAATCAGCCTGGCTCACTGAAAAACCCAAAGTATTTTGGGATGTCTGGATTTTTGGAGAGACGCAAAGGAATAGAAGAATGACAGAGCCAACAGGAATCAGAGAATGACTATATTAGCATGTGTAAAGCCAAAGCCCAAGTATTCACATTACACTCAGTCTAAAAAAATAATTTCCCTTAATAGAAGATAAATGGTCTGCATAGAGTTCAGAAATATATTTCTTGTTCAGGAACACAAGTGTTCTCATCTATGCAAAAATGTATACATCATCTTCTCATAGTTAATGGACATTGGCTATGAACATCATCTCATTCATTCTCCTCTGATTCTCACAACGTTCTCATTATTACCTGGCTTCCCATGTAGAAGACCGACACATCTCGATGACCTGTGTATGTAGCTCACTTACTTGTTACATTGAGCAAGGAGAAGGTTTACCAGGTCTGAGTTAGATCAAGAAAAATATACTTGAGGCCAGAGCTGAATGCCACAGTCTCCTCCTTCCTTTTGATAAGCTTTATCTGATTAAGGAAGTTTCCTTCTATTCCCATTTGTTAAGAGGTTTTTTTAAACAATGAATGAATGTTACATTTTATTAAGCAATTTTTTATACAGCTATGGAGATGACCATATCTTTTATTCTATTAATGTAAGGAATTATAATGATTGATTTCCAGATGTCAAGCCAACCTTGAATTCCTGAAATGATGACATGTGTTTGTGATGTATTATACTTTTTATATAATATTGGATTTTGTTTACTAATACTTCGTTTAGGAATTTTATTCCTGTGTTCATGAATAAGTGACCTGTAATCTCTTTTCTTACAGTGTGCTTGTCAGGTTTTCATATCAAGATTGTGCTGCCTCAAAAAACAAATTAGGAAATGTTCTCTCTTTCAGTATTCTCTGGAAAAATTTGTGGAAGATGGTATTATTTCTCCCTTGAGCATTTGGTAGAATTTATTGGTGAAGTCATCAGGGCCTGAAATCTTCTTTGTGGTAAGGTTTTTAATTAATAATTTATTTAATAGTTTGTATCTACCTGGAATTTCTGTTTATTTTTGTGTCCATTTTAGTAGGTTGTATTTTTCTAAGAATTGGCCTATGAACCTAAATTTTAAAAAGTCATTGGAGTTAAATTATTCATAACGGGGCACCTGGATGGCTGAGTCAGTTAAGTGTCTTGCCTTTGGGGCTCAGGTCATGATCTCACAGTTCGTGAGTTAGAGCACCACGTCGTGCTCTGTGCTGTCAGTGCAGAGCCTGCTTGGGATTCTCTCTTTCCTTCTCTCTGCACCCCTCTTCTCTCTCTCTCTCAAGAATAGATAAATAAACCTTAAAAAATAAAAAAATAAAATGTCATCCATTTTTTTTCATTACTGATATTGGTTATTTCTATCTTCTCTCTTTTTTTTTTCTTTATAAGAACAGCCAGAGGTTATTACTTAGTAATCTTTTTAAATAAAGTTTGGTTTTATTGATGTTTCCTATCTCATAAATGTCTGCTTTTTATTATTTCCTTTCTTTAACTTTTTTTTCTTTTTTTTTTTTTTTTTTTTTTTTTTTTTTTTTTTTTTTTTCAACGTTTATTTATTTTTCGGACAGAGAGAGACAGAGCATGAACGGGGGAGGGCCACAGAGAGAGGGAGACACAGAATCGGAAACAGGCTCCAGGCTCTGAGCCATCAGCCCAGAGCCCGACGCGGGGCTCGAACTCACGGACCGCGAGATCGTGACCTGGCTGAAGCCGGACGCTTAACCGACTTCGCCACCCAGGCGCCCCTTTAACTTTTTTTTTCTAATGTATTAACTGAAGGCTGTGTATTTCTCTTTCAAAAACGGTTTTGATGTATCACATAAAAGATTGTATATATATTTTCATTATTATTAATCTCAAAATATTTTTGAATTTCCACTGTGATTTCTAATCTGACACAGTGATTATTTTAAAACATATTTCTCAATTTCAAAATACAAGGGGATTTCCTAGTTATTTTCTTGTTAGTGCTTTCTTTGCATTGCAGCCAAAGAATTTATTTTATATTAAGTTACACTTTAAAATTTGTTAAGAATTGTTTTATGGATATTTGGCCAAATTTTTGGGGTGGTTTTGTTTTTAATATTTGTGTGTTCTTGAAAAATGCATGTGTCCTGCAGTCTTTCAGCAACATTTTATATTGGTCCAGTAAGTATGACTTATTCATTGTCTTATTCAAATTTTTTATCTTTAGTGATGTTTTGTCTGTTTTTTTTCTATTAGCTGAGAGAGATCTATTAAAATTTTATATTATAATTATGAATTTGTCTCTCTTTGTAGTTTATCAATATCTGATTTATATATTTAAAGCTATGTTATTAGATACAAATAAATTTAGAATAGTTATATCTTTCTGGAAATAGTAACTTTGAATCATAATGAAATGTTCCCTTTATCTGTAAATGATGATTTTTGCCTAGGGATGCTGTGATACTAATATAGTTGTACTTAGATATTAATAAAACTATACCAGCTTGGTTTTGATTAATTTTTACATGGTATATCTTTTTGCATTTTTACTTTTAGCCTTCCTATATCCTTATATTTTAGATGTGTCTCTTACCAGTAGCTCAAAGATTTTTTTTTAAATAAACTCTGACAATTTAAATGCAGCACTTAGTTCATTTAAACTTACTATAATTACCAACATAATTATCATATATTTGGGGTTAAGTCTTCTTTGTTTTCTATTTGCACTACCTATTCAATGTCCCTTTTTCTCTCCTTTCTTGCCTTATTTTCCTTTGAATATTTATTATTATTCCATTTTCCCTCTCTATCAGCTTGGCAGTTACATTTTACTATTCTTTTAGTGATTACCCTAGAGATTATAACATGCATCCTTGACTCATTAATGCCTAACACAAATTGGTATTTCTGTTTTGTCCAAAACAACACAAAGACTATAAACCAATTGAATTTCAATTTACATGCTATTGTAATTATATTTTAATTCTATAAATGTTTTTAAATCCTGTGTACATACTTTACTATTATTTTAATTTGTTTATTTATTTGAGTGAGAGAGAGCACAAGCAGGGAAGGGGCAGAGAGAAGGAGAGAAAGAATCCCAAGCAGGCTCTGTGCCATTAGCACAGAGCCAGATGCAGGCCTCAAACTCACAAACTGTGAGATCATGACCTGAGGTGAGATCAAGAATCAGATGTTCAACCAACTGTGCCACCCAGGAGCCCCTGCTTTATTATTATTTTAAAAGGTCGGTATTCATTTAGATTTACCTAGATACTGAATCTTTTTATTGTGTTTCATTCCTTTCTGCACCCCAAAATTCCATCTGGAATTACTTTCCTCCTCCCTGAAGAATTCCATTTAATATTTCCTTTAGTGTGAACCTGCTGGTGATAAATTCTCTTTATTCTTTTTTTTTTTTTTTTTTAAGTCTTTTACACTTCCATTCTTGAAGAATATTTTTTTAGGGCATAAAATTCTAGATTGGCAGGTATTTTCTCTCAATACTTTAAAAATAGCATTCCACTGTCTTCTATCTTCCATTGTTTCATTGATAAATCAACTGTTAATGTAACTGCTTTTCTGAAGGTATTCTAGAGTACTTCTCCCTATCATCACTCTGCTATTTTTAGGATCTTGTTGTTGTCTTTAGTTTTCAGAAGTTTTACTATCTTGTGCTTAGGAATCTTATCCTACTTGGAGTTTTTATGGCTTCTTGAATCTGTATATTGATGTCTTTCACCATTTTTGAGAAATTCTTAGCCATATTCTGTTCAAATATTACTTCTGTCCCTTGTCTCTCCTTTTTCTAATATTCCAATTTTTCATATATTACAATTTCTCATTGTGTCTTACCTGTGCTTCATTTGAATGTTTCTTTTACTCTATCATTCAGTACATTCATTCTGTCTTCAGCTATGTCTAAACTGCTACTAAAATCATCAAATATTTCGTTGTTATTGTATTTTTCACTTCTAGGGTTTCCATTCTTTTGTTTCCAGTCCTCTGACAAAGTTCTCAATCTTGTCTTTTATTTCCATGTCCACCTCTCCCTATAAATAAGTTAAGCATTACATAAGCATCACCCTCCCCCAGGAGCCCTTGTCTTCCTATAGCAGTCCAGCCAATGCCCTGAATAAGTAAGAATTTCTGTGGGATAAGTACTTGAAGGATTTGTGTATTCTGCTACTTCTCCATCTCTTTAAATTTTTCCCAATAAACCCTAATTTATATTTTCATTGTGTGACATACTAACCCCTTTGTATAGTGAGGAGGGGATATGATACCCCCTGAATTGTGTTTTGGTATGCTTGCTGGTAATATTCTCATATCTTGTTGTTAAATTGATGTATTTTCTAAATTTATTTTGTGTGTGTGAGTTGTATTAGTATAAATCAGTTCTCAAGAGATAAATTTTATTAAATGTGCTGGAAAAATCTAACTTCTAAAGTTCCAAAATGAAGGATAAAATTCTGGAATATGACCATATCAAAAAAATTCTTGTGTTCACAATTTAGCAGTGATCACCCTCCTTAGATATACCCTGTCTCTTCATTTCTACACTTTAGCTGAAAGAGAGACTAGTAACTTATTGAAAATTAAATTATTGGTCATGAATGGAAAGAGCCTTGTGGTTTTATAACATTTTTCATTTTACAAGTGAGAAAAACCAAAGAAAGGAAATACACATATATCCAAATTGAAAATTTTAAAGAGGAAAATGGCTAACCATTGAAGTAGAACTAACAAAATAATGATTTCCCTTATTCCATTATCATCTTTGTTTTAATTGGTGCTTTTATTTTTACTTAAAGACAAAAGAACTATACTTCTAAAGAAGTGAAACAGGTCCTCAAACTTTTTACCTGAAGGCTAAGATTTATAACTATTATATTTTGTTTTTATCAAGCTGAAGATTAATTTCTAGGAACTAGCAGTACCTTCTTCTGACCAACAACTAAAGTGACATTCCTTATGGGAATATAATTATGAGAAATACCTCAGATTTTCATAATGACTTATTCCACTCTCAAGGAATCACAGTGCACTAATAATGTTTCAAACAAAGAAAGGTAATGGATAGGATTTTTTCCCTACTATACTTGTTAGAGCACATTAAGTATCAACTGTTATAACATAGTAAAAAATTCACATGTGATCTTGCTTATATTGCAAACTCTGAAAAACATGTTTTTGAAGTATAAAATATCAAGCAGGCTTGTAATATTCTAATACAAATTGTTAGTATTTAAAAAAATTTTTTTTTCAACGTTTATTTATTTTTGGGACAGAGAGAGACAGAGCATGAACGGGGGAGGGGCAGAGAGAGAGGGAGACACAGAATCGGAAACAGGCTCCAGGCTCCGAGCCATCAGCCCAGAGCCCGACGCGGGGCTCGAACTCCCAGACCGCGAGATCGTGACCTGGCTGAAGTCGGACGCTTAACCGGCTGCGTCACCCAGGCGCCCCCCAAATTGTTAGTATTTTATATGGGCCTTAAAAAAAGACGCGTAGAACATATTCACTAATGCTACAATTAATATTTTCAACAAAAATTAATTGAATACCCATTTCCTTAGCAGAAAATTAATCACATGCATTGTTGAACGAAAGTAATATAAAATAGCTTAGGTTAAGAGGAGCTTATAAGCTATATGGCAGTTAAGAAAAAAAATGTATGAAACCATGAATGAAAAAATTATTATACAGGTTTATCATGCCCTAATATAAAGTCCTCAGTTTGTAGGTATCCTAAAGACCACTCAAGTTCATTGTGGATGAGAAGAATAAGTATCTTATTTTCACAATGACCAGACACTTCATAAGCATGGAAGTTTGGGCCCTCTACTACTTGAAACCCATTTATCTCTCTGCCTTTATCTTTCACTCTTCTTCACGAACCCTGTGCTCCAGCCAAACATTAACCTTAGCCCACAAGGCTTTGCTTATATCCTTGTCTTTACTTGGAGTGAATCATCTCTGTACATCCAAACTTTACACTTTTCAGAGACCAGCTCATGTATCAACTTCTCCACATAGCTGTCAATGATTCTGTGAGCCAAAAGTAATTTTCCTCCTCTGAACTTCTGGAATCTTCATATAATCTTCTATGGTATTTGCCACCCTACACCAGAATTATTTTTACATATTTCTTAGCTATTCTACAAGGCTGTGAACTACCTATGAACAGGAATGCTGTCTTTTATGACCTCTCCTCTTGTGAAGTCTTTCCAAAACATTCACTTTTGTTTTCAGAAGAATAGCTCTTTTACTCTTGCACTCGGTTTCATCAGCTTAAGTAATATTTAATTAAATCATGTTATAACAATAACAAGTACAACTAGTATTAAAAGGTTTGGGAATACTCAAAACTGACCCTTAGTAACAATGCTACTCAAAATGATGGGTATTATTAGACAGTAGCCTACTATAAAGAGTGGTTAGCTTGCCTTGGGCATCAGCCTGTTTTAAAGATTAACTAGGGGCCTTTGGTTACTCTAGTCAATTAAGTTTAGTGGAAAATAATTAAGAGAGCTTATATTACTCTTTCTGTACATTTCTAATATCCATTTATACCCATGGAATTTATGTTTCAGATGAATTTCCAAACTGTAAAATTTCTTCAATCATTGTTGACTTTTAACTGATTTCAGATTGAAGCCCAAAATCCAGATTCACTTATTCAACAAGTATTTACTGAGCTCCAACTATGTAGTAGGCACTGGGTTAGGCATGATTTTTTACAGCAAGATGATCATTTGGTGCAAATTTTCTAAAAGATCTTTACAGTTCACTTCAAATTAACCAATTTTGTCTGAGCTATAGATTTATGGTAGAACTGAAAATTAATTTTTCCTTATTGTAGTCTTCTGAAATCTAAGATGTATTTGGGTGTTGCTACTGGAGGCAGCTCCAGAGTAAAGTGAATCAGGTGCTTGCCTAAGCCCTCACCTCTACAAGAGCATTGCCAGACACAATCAACATTCTCCCAGCCTAGTTTCAGAACACTCGGTTGTGTGGGAACATTTTTCTGCTTCATCTATACAAGGGATTATGGATAAACTGTGCAGTATAAAGATTCACACCTTTTTAGATTTTTTAAAGGAGTTTTTTTTAATCTACAAAATCTCACAGAATACACCACAGCAATTTATTTAAATTATTAACCGAGACACTCATTGCTCATTCCAGGTATCTCTTTCCATGTGGAAGAACATCTATTATGTAACAGTCTTTCCTGGCTTAGCTTCCCTCTATCACTGTTTCCTATTTTACTTTGTTCCTTGTGCTGTTAAGTATATAGAACAGGCCCTCCTGTGGAGAGGCCTGTAGTCCTTCAGAATTCATGACTGAGTACATAAAACTGTTTATTTCTGAGATTTGGTATTAGAAAGCACATTGTTATCCTATATTTAAGCCACATTCTCTGATATTAGCAGCTTTATCAGTAATAAGGTTGACATTTTCATCTCTATTTGCCATTCCTTTGATTTATTTATCAGTTGTTTCAGAATTTAGGCAAAGGATAGAGGATATTGTGTAATAATCTACTTGTGAAAGCCCAATATACACAAATGGCCACAAGAATAGCAGTGGGCAAAGCCTAAAGGACATCACTTGACAGCAAGAACAGTTACGAAAGCTAACCTATGTGCTTGTGAGTATCCACCATAAACTGATATGTGAACCAATCAGACCAAGAGAAATCCGCCAGGCAGAACTCAGTAATGCCCTGTCCATGTGTAGGTTTCTTTCACACGCACACAGACCTGTGCACATCTTCATCTGCACTAGTTTTCAGAAGTCCAGAATTACAATGGTTGTTATGATGCATTGTAAGCAATGTAGACCAATTTTAAAAGTGCATTACCCATGGTCAGTGATAAATAATATTATATCCATGGCAAAAATGTTTGTGAGAATAAGGTTGACAATTTGAGTCAGATTGTGCAAAAAAGATAAAAGTTAGTATTCTTTAATGCCTCAGGCTACTTTAGCCTCAGGCCATGTCAATTCTTAGGCTGGTCCTCAAGTGATCTGCTGATGGATTCTAGTGCCTGCTCTGACACTCACCCAGTGTCTGATTTTTCGCATGTGAACAAAACAAAGTTCCTGCTCTCATGTTGCTTAAATTCTAGTAGAGGGGAAGACAGAAAACAAAGCAAACATACAAATGTTTGGTAATGGTAAGGGCTGTGAATAAAATAAAACAAAAAATTAGATTGAAGGAGATGGTTTGAGTTGGGGTGCTATATTAAATAGGGTAGTCAAAGAAGACGTCTCAATGTCAAGAGGCATTTGAGCAGATTTGGAAAGCGTGAGGGATGAAGCATGCAAATACTAGCAAACAATATTACTAACATCGCTAAGATGAGACTACTTAGCAAACACATGCAGCAAATATGGGAGTGTAATGGAGCTGGGAGGGGGAGAGAGAGAAAAACAGGAGATGAGGCAAGAAGGGTAGCTGGGAGCCAGTACACCTGGTCATCAAAGCCATGGGAAGTGTTTGAACTTCACTCTGAATTGGACAGTAAGCCATCAGACTGTCAGTCCTGCCGTCTTCTAGGTGCTCAGAGATGAGCAGCTACTAGGCTAATATACCCCCCATATACTATATGGTCCATATACTCCCCACCCCCTGCTCTATCCTAATGGGGAATTTGAATCTTAGAAGCATGATTGGAAGACTGAAAATCCATGGCAGGCTTTCTTGTTCCCTGGACCCCACCTAGCACTCCCCTAGTACTTGTCCAATCCCTCAGTCTACCATTTGTTCTGTGAGCTTTTCAAAGTTCTTCTAACAGATTCCATTTTCCATTTTGTATACAGAGAGACTCCCTTGAGTTAGGTCTGGCTAGATGGCAGCCAAGTGACGGAATTCTAGGCAATGGAAAGTGAACACTAGTAACATATGCCATTCCTAGGTAGGGCTCATTAAAACCTCCCACATGTGACCCTCTGTAGTTTTTCCCATGTGCAGCTTGAAGCACGGCAACCTTAAATGTCACATAATAAAAAGGGCAAAGCCACAACAAGTAAGATGCCTCAGTCCCTGAGTCACTACTTGGAGGAGAGCTGCCCAACCAGAAATACCTGCATTGGACTTTCAAGCAAGCTTAGGAGAAACTTTTATTATGACGAGTCACTGAGATTTGGTTTGTTACAGCAGCTAGTGTTATCTAATACAAACCTTAACTACATCTCTCAGTCACCATGGAGCACCAACATTGAACATTGGTACTACTTGGCATAGAAAACACTTCTTTTGTTATATATGTATACATATCTATGTATGTATGTGTGTGTGTGTGTATAAAATTTTAATTTTGATTATACAAGTAAATGAAAACATTCTTGTAAAAAATTACTCTAACATTGGTAAGCAAAGTCTCTCTTAACTACCACAACCCCGATTCAGTCTCATAATCAGAGATAACCGTTAATCAATAATATTCTACAAATGAAAAAAAAATTGAGCCTGGCAAAATAAATAATAGAAATTGTTTTAAATTCTAATAAGTACTCATAATGTGGAAAATCATGGGAATACTAAGAGGAATAACACAGTGCCTGCCTTCTAGGAACATCAACCCTAGCATGTTGATAAATCGACAGAGATCATTAAAATACAGTTGACACATGTGATAACAGAAAGACTGTGCAAAAGGCATCTGACATGGATGAATAGAGAAGGACATTTTTTTAACTTGGGAGCAGATTGGGGCAGGCTGTGTGAATATATGTGAGAGGCAGGGTCTGAAATATAATCACAGAATATGAAAAGCTGATATAAAGTTTTGCAAAATTAAAATGAGTTTCCCAGGAGGACCGGGTTAGAAACGATTGAGGGCAATTCAAGTAAAAGGAACAAGTACAAAAGGAGGAAGGTGTGAAACCATAGGGTCTGACTGGGTGTGCATAAGTCTAATTTTGAAAACTCAAAGATCCAGTGGCACATATTATTTCAATGCTTCCAAATGATATTGCAACCTCCAAGCAGGTTGGAAGATACTCATCACTCAGCGCTTAAACAGTCTTCATTATTAGTAAATGATGAACTACACATACACTTGAGATAACTTGGGTTACTCAGTGCCTGCAATATGTGCTTGACCTTTCACCAGGATTACATGAAGAACTGATTCATCTGAAAGTGCAAGGTTTCAAAATAGTGACTATCTTTCATCTTTCTGACTCCCACCCCTCCCCAACCAAAATATTACATGTGGGTTACATGCATAAACTTCTTCATTTACTTCAAGTAGGAAACGTCTACCCAGTAGTGGGTAAAGGTGTTACATGACCCTTCAGGATTCTGGAATTCTAGGAGCCATTTATCTCCCCAACATGAAAAGAGTACTTTAGGTTTTGGGATGAGCAATCAATTTATAAATACTTAGGGGGTAACTATCTATTCAGGGCCTGGCCATGAGTTAGGAGCTATGATTCAATTAAGTAAACTATAGGCAAATGTCTGAATCCACCAGAGAGAAGTATAAAAACTCAACCATTAAATTCTCCACTATTATAAAAAACTAAGGGCAGAAAGGTGCCAAGCCTAGAGAAGCAAAATAAATGAACTATGGTGTGATAGGGCTGGTTCATAGCTTAGTGACTACTTCAAACCAAAGTGTGGGCAAATCAGTTATTTGTGGCCTTGGGAGCTCCTCGGTGGTGGCACCATTGACATTTGGGGCTACGTAAATTTTTTGTCAAGGAGGGAGGAGCTGTCCTGCGTGCTAAGGGTGTTCAGTAGTATCCCTGGCCTCTTTCCACCAGATGCTAACAGTACCTGGCCCCCAAAACCAAAAATATCTTCAGAATTATATTAGTTGAGAACCACTGGTATAGGCAGACCCAAGACTGAGGGGAAAAAACAATCAACCATAGGCAACATTAACCTTGGCTGAGCATGCAAATGAAAAACCAAGGAGGATAAGAACATTTGTGCTCTGGGATTCCCAGCTGAGGAGTTACACACAGGCTTAGCTCTTTAGCACTGGAATTCCTCAACAGCTACTGAGTATTAGCGCAGAAGGAAAACTGTGCCCCACCAGCCACTGCTGTCAAATTCCTGTGAGGGTTGAGGGGTGGTTACCAAGAGACAGAGCACTTCATCTGAATAGAATGTGTCAGGCTGGGATCTTTTTAAAATAAATCAGTGAGTCAGGATAGACTTCTCCCCTGCTGTTCCACTTTTTTTTTTTTTCTTTTACTACAATTATAACTCCATAAAAGCATGGAGGATGAGGACTAATTGGTCCAAAAAGTAGGAAAAATTGGATTGGTTTTCCTCATTTCCTTAGTGTCCCTCCAGCGATTTTTCTTAGGTCTGCAATAAAGAAAGAGGCCTTATATTGTGGTCTCGAAAATTACAATAATACACTTAAAGATAAAACCCAGCTCCTCTATTAGATGAAATGAGGGTTTGTCCATATGCCTAGTATAGTATATGGCAACATTTTTCTTTTTTCTGTCATTTTTTTAAAGGGGGAAAAAAAATAAAACACACTGAGACCTCACTCCGGCAGATGCTGCCAAGCTGAACAGGGATGGGTGAAAAGCTTCCCAACCCTGGAGGTTCCAGAGCAGGGACCTTCCACCTGGACCAGCAGAGAGGCTTGGGGGACAGTGGGTTGGCTCTCCTGGGCCTGTTTGAATTAACCTCACGAGACACCACTGGCAGCACAATGAGGGCACCCTCAACCTAGCTGATGGTCCCCTCATCAAGTCCAAACACTGTTGCTGGAAAAAAACAAGAAGCATTTCACCTACAACATAATGCAGATAGTAAAAGCAACATCATCAAGGAAGTTTCTCAAATTCCAGAGAGAAAAAGAAACAAAAAGATGAAATAAAATTTCCATTAATATACTAGGAATAATTTGCCAGTAGCTTGCTCTAGTCTTTTTGTTTCTTTTTTTATTATCTTTTTTATTTTCTATTTAAAACTTTTGTTTTAAATGTTTATTTATTTTTGAGAGAGAGAGAGAGACAGAGCATGAGCGGGGGAGGGGCAGAGAGAGAGGGAGACACAGAATCTGAAGCAGGCTCCAGGCTCTGTGCTCTTAGCACAGAGCCTGATGCGGGGCTCAAACTCACAGACCATGAGATCATGACCTGAGCCCCAGTCAGATGCTCAACTGACTGAGCCACCCAGGCACCCCTCGTCTTTTTTTTCTGACTGTAGAATCTCAAAATTGGAAATCAGCAAAAATAGATTCAATCACTTAATTTGCTTTTATGGGAGATATATGGATATGTTGGGATAAATAGGATTAACGTAAAACTCTGCACCCCACAAATCATATATATAAGACTTTAAAGCACTTAAACATCTTTAGTAGTTCTAAAAATTAAAATGAATCTCCCATAACATTCTCTTATTCATCACCCACAAAGGAGAAAGAAAAATCCAGTGGAGAAAAAAAAAAGATCTTAGTAAAATGTTTTAAAAAGCATAATATAGGCAACATTTGCTAATACTTTTCTCCCTATTCTTCATTTGAATTCAGGTAAAAAGGCAAGGTTTTGATGCTCTGTCTTTAAAAATAAAAAATTTTCCTAATTGCCAAATATAATTCACTGTAGAAAATGTGGGAAAACAGAAAAGCACAAAAGAAAATGAAAATAATCAATAATCTCAACACTCAAAGACGACTACTTCTAATATACTGGTGTATTTCTTTTATTCTTCTTCTATCCTGAGATGTCTTTCTGTTTGTTTGTTTGTTTGTTTGTTTGTTTTACACAAATGGTAGGCTTTGTAATGTGCTTTTTAAGTTTAAAAATGTACTCTGAACATTCTCCCATGCTATATTCTATTCCAACAGCTATTCTCAATGTTTTTGGTCTCAAAACCACTTTATGCTTTTAAAAATTATCAAGAACTTCAAAAAGCTTTTGTTTATGTGGACTGTATTTTTGATAATTATAATATTAGCAATTAACAAAAATTATTTTTTTAATTCATTTTAAGATCAAATAACTCTGGGGTGCCTTGGTGGTTCAGTCAGTAGAGCATCCAACTCTTGATTTCTGCTCAGGTCATGATCCCAGGGTTGTGGGATCAAGCCCTGTGTCAGACTCTGTGCTGATCGTAGAGCCTGATTAAGATTCTCTCTCTCTCCCACTGCCCCTCTCCCCTGCTTGCACTCTCTCTCTCTCTCTAAAATTAAAATTAATTAATTAATTAAGGTAACTCTTACATGTCAACATCAGTAACATATTTTACAAAAAAAAATTCTATTTTTCAATGTAAACAAAAATATTTAGTGATAAAAGTGACATTATTTTAGATTTTTGCAAAACCTTTTTTTAAAGTTTATTTTTTTTATTAAATTTTTTTTTTAACGTTTATTTATTTTTGAGACAGAGAGAGACAGAGCATGAACGGGGGAGGGGCAGAGAGAGAGGGAGACACAGAATCTGAAGCAGGCTCCAGGCTCTGAGCCATCAGCCCAGAGCCCGACGCGGGGCTCAAACTCGCGGACCGCGAGATCGTGACCTGAGCTGAAGTCGGACACTTAACGACTGAGCCACCCAGGGGCCCCTAAAGTTTATTTATTTATTTTGAAAGAGAGAAAGAGGGAGAGAGACAGAGAATGAGTGGGGGAGGGGCAGAGAAAAAGGGAGGGAGGGAGAGAGAGAGAGAGACACAGAGAGAGAGAGAGAGAGAGAAAGGGAAATGCAAGCAGGCTCTGCGCTAGCAGCAGAAAGCCTAATTCAGGGTCTCGGGCTCAATCTCAGGAACCATGAGATCAAGAGTCAGAAGCTTAACCAACTGAGCCATCCAGGTGCCCCAGATTTTTGCAAATATTTTTAATGTTTGGCTTAACAGAAGACAGCTGAATTCTCTTATCTGCTTCTGCATGCAAAATGTAGATATGTTCTGTTAGCAGAAGTATATGAGAAGGAGAACCTAGTGGGTTCAGTAAGTAGAGAGTGCAACTCTTAATCTCAGAGTGTGAGTTCAAGCCCACATTGGGCATGAAGCCTACTTAAAAAAAAAAAAGAAAAAAAAAAAAGAAATATATGAAGAAAATCTAGCCTCACACAGATAAGTAGTGGAAAAAGGAGTAATTCTCAGATTATTGTGGGTATTTTTCTTTAAACCACACCCAAACTTGACAAGTGGTAGTGTTTTAAAGATTAGTTACAATGTGGATTCTAATAAAATTGCCAATGAACTTTTCATACTCTACACTTTAATGAGAGAATGGAAGTGAAAAATGCAAATGTCTTCGTATTATAATGAAAACAGTTTTGATCTTGAGAACACCCTGTGAGATCAAACTTTCAAAGCTACTACTGGTCTATAGCTTTAATGGTTAACATGGCATTCTATCACAGGATATAACACTTTACCCCATACCCTATTGTCAAACAGATTATTTCTAAGTTTTTGCTATTATAAAAAAAAAAAAAAAAATGATGGGCACCTGGGTGGCTCAGTCAGTTAAGCATCTGACTTCGGCTCAGGTCATGATCTTGCGGTTTGTAAGTTTGAGCCCCACATTGGGCTCTGTGCCGACAGCTCAGAGCCTGAGTCTGCTTCGGATTCTGTGTCTCCTCCTCTCTCTGCCCCTCCAGTGCCCATTCTCTGTCTCTCTCTGTCTCTCAATAATAAATAAACATTAAAAAAATTATAAAAATAAAATGTTGGGGTGCCTGGGTGGCTCAGTCAGTTAAGCATCCACTCTTGGTTTTGGCTCAGGTCATGATCTAACAGTTCATGGGTTCAAGCCCCACATTGGGCTCTGGGCTGATAGCACAGAGTCTGCTTGGGATTCTCTCTCTCCCTCTCTCTCTGCCTCTCCCCAGCTCATGCTCTGTCTCTCTCAAAATAAATAACTTTAAAATTTTTTTAAATGCTATGACAACATCCTCAAATATATCTCTTTCTGCACACTTGTTTTCTTAGAATAACACCTTAGGAAGTAGAATTTGAGGGTCAAACTTAGTTTTTCAGGATTTTTATACATATTGCCAATTTTCCCTCCAGAAAGGTTTATCCCTGCTGTGTTCCTATCAGCAGCCTGTACAAGAGCCTTGTGTCCTTACCCACACTTATCAACACAGTGTACCATGTGAGCCCTGTCTTGAGAGTTGTTTTTAGAAAATCAAAATGTGACTGAGCTAGTTGTTAGTGAGCTCACTCTCTCAGATGAAATACAGTACTTGAGATTTATTGGAATTCTCTGCTCACAGAGTACTTCTCTGATAATTCGACCACAGTGTTTACTTACTGCTATTTAGCATTATTACAATTAGTATTTACTATGCATCTTCTATTTGACATTAAGTTTCTTCAAACACAAACTAAGTCTCATTACCTTAGTATATACCACAGCGTTGAGTCAATGCGATACAGACAGATGGGGTAATGGTAGAAATAACATTTTTTTACCCCAGAGAGATCTGCATTTAAATCCTGGCTTCATCACTTACTAGCTGTATGAGTTTGGGCAAATTACTTCTTCTACCTTTCCTAAGCTTGAAGGTCATCATCAGTTAACATGGAAATTAATAATGTATTTCCTAAGGCAGCTGCATTGCACTATGTGTAAAATGCCTTGTACAATACTTAGCAATTAACAAGTGTTCCATATGTTCATTCTCTGCCTTTTCCTTTCTGATGTTGAATTAACCTGTAAAGTCCAGACTTTAAGGATCTACAAATCCACTTTGATTGATTCATAACACTACAAATAGTAAAGAGAGAAGGCATCTCTCTAACAATGATTATCTCTGTAAAGTGTAACGAAGCAAAATTGATGAGTTTTCTGGTTATTGTTCCCTGCATTGCTCAATCGTTACTTATGCTCTCAGTCAACATCTACGAGTGTGTGCTATGTGTTCCAAAGAAAAATTACACACAGACCCTAAACAAAACAGAAATGAAGAATGAAATCCTTTTTAGAATGCCATGATCGTGTTGAAACCTAAATTGAGAGAAAAGCCATTCACCAAACTGTGCTGACGGAGCTGTTCCAACTGTACATCCCAGTGGCTGCAGGGACATCATCCCTGGCTCTATTCTGACTTGGAGCTCACAATTATTGCAGGGAGCTTTAGGACTAGTATATTTTAATGAAACCCTGAGATGTATTCAAATACTTTTCTAACAAGAAAGCTTTTGACATTTTCTGACCCCCTGAGGAAATGAGAAGGACACTAATGAGATAGGTGTAGTCCAGACTGAAGTTCACTGTCAGTTTTAAGTCAAAAAACAAAGCACCAGTCAAGGAGAGTTATTTGTACAACTGGGAGTACACCCAATTAAGGTGTAGGTGAGGAGTGGGCACTGGAGAGCAGCATTGCTAGACGGCAGCATGGTCCCATAAAACTGCTCGAGTCAAGGGGTCCTGACAGATCATACTGAAGGGAGGCAGGGGGAAGAATGGACACCCCTTAACACTCTACTCTGTTCTAGGAGCATGTGATATCCTGGTGCATTCATATTTTCACTTACTCCTCCCCCTACCCACAACTTTCAGAGTGTGAGGCTCAAAGAGGTCATGCAGCTCTAACCAGTATATACTGGAGAACTTCTGCTAAGGCTTTAACAACTGTCCAGGAGAGACTCAAAGACAGTCTGGGACTCTGACTCTTGAGGTCAATCTGAGATTGATCATGAATGTTTTGCTACCAGTGCCTGGATGGTATGTGCTAGAGTTGGTGTTAGGTCCATAACCCTGTGTTCAACAGAGTTAACATATTTGCAATAGGGAGGCATGTGAATGGGAAGGATGAGTTTCTCCAGGTCTGAAGCAGGCTTTTAAAATTTTGCTGGAGTAAGTTGTACTGATGAAGGTTGAATGGACTTCATGGTCAAATGGGTTTCAATACTGTAGCCATTGATGTCCAAAAGATTCCTGATTGGGGGAAATAAGCATTTCTGGAAAAGTGGGGCATGACTCCACCTTAAGGGGTTCTTTTGGCTAGCTCTGAGGAAGGGCACATATCTGCAAGAGGTCTGCAAGAGAAAAAAAATAGCTGCTAGAAATGTTAAGAAGAGATTAAAACACTCTTGTGCAAGGAACAAATTCTCTCAAGCTAGCTTTGAAAAAGCACTTAAATAGGACTTATCTGAAGGAAACAGATTTCTCATGGAATCCAAGGGCAGATGTATCCAGGCCTCACAGGGAAGAGGAAAGAGGAAATCCATCATGAATCTTGTCCCTCTGTCTCTCTCTCCTTTAGCATGGCTTCCTCAGTTTCTCTTGCACATGGCCCAACATGGTTGCTACCAAACGGTACCTTCAATCCCAGAGTCTACACGATTGTCTTGGAGTTCTTATGTTTCCTAACAGTTATTTCCCAAGGAGATTAAGACATAAACCAAAAACAAAAGCAGAGGATCCTGGCTTTCTGAAAAGGTGTTTTATTGCTTCTCCCTCTTTCAACACCTCTATATTCCAGGGAACACACGGAAAAGGTGGGGAAAGCAATACAATCTCACCTCTGGCAGATGGCATGACCTGCCTTGATGAAGGATGGAGGCCTTCCTGAGTGACAGGATAGATTCAGAGGGCTTTCACCCTCTTACACCTAGGTAGACAATAGGTGTGCTTGCAGAATTCTGAGACTGAAACATTCCCTGTTTGGGCTCTATTTTGAGTGGACTGTTCCAAGGTTTTAGAAACCCACTTGGGTGATCCTACACTCAGAGTTCTACCCTTCCCATCTATATGGGATCTCCTCCCCACTCATCTTCTATACTCTGGGCTCCCTACCTTGACGGATAGGTTTTACTTAGTTCTAAATCGCATTTTTTTTTCTGGATACCAACTCAGACCCCAAGTTATGCTCAGCAATTTCAGCTAATTTCTTCTTGGGCAGTTTATAGAAATAAATTTAGAATTTTTTTGACTAATAGGAAAATTAGCTACCAATTTTTTAAAAACATAAAAGCCAAGATATTATTAAAAAGATCAAAATAAAGTGGAATAGATCTCCAAAAAGTTGAGACCTGAACCCCAACCTTTTGTTTCTAAAACTAGCTAAGTAGAATCAGTGTCTCCATTTCCAAGTAACCATTGGTCGGGGTCATAGTAGCCCACCTTGTGAGTTGAAGCATAATTCCCCAAAGGAGAACTGACCTAGGTATATAGACTAAAAGAATTAAAAGGCAATTAACTTTCTAATAATGGCAAACAGATAATTAATGGCAACAGATAGATTTCAATAGAGCTTTGAAACCCCAAAGCAGAGATACCAAGATGTGCAAGACAGGTTACAAGGCCTAAACTAAAGACTTGTTACTATCATAAAATGGAAAGTCAAAGCTAGAATAAACAGTGATAGAGTCAACTGATATTTAATGGGAAAGGGTACTTCATCCTCATATGGTTGTACTCGGTCATTGCTCTGTGTTGTATTTCCAAATAAATTCCTATTTATTATTATTTACTAATTATTATTTATTATTATTCCTATTATATTAACTATTTGATCTGTTTCACTGTTTAAATAAAGCATTGTCCATCCATAGAAAAAGTAAAATCTCACACATCATGTATTCAACATCCTGAGGATCAGGTAACAAAACCTGAAGAAATCTTAGTCCAGTGTCTCATGCTGTTCCAGTACACATCTGACTTCCTTTGGACTGTCTAGCATCTGACCTCTCTTCCCATTTGGTGAATTCACCTTGTGGGTCCTAAAGGTGACAATGCCAGATATTCTCCCCATGATGATCTTCACACCCATTCCAGACCGACTTGAGAGCCACTGATGAATGAAATAAATGGTAGAGATCGTCATTTTCTCTGGGGGTAGCAGTTGTTGCAATCCTGAGTTACTGGTATGAAAGTGGCAACAGTACAAATTGTGACATCTAGTGCCCAGTAATAATGGCAACCATTTCCTTACCCAAGAACTTTAAAAAAACAAACCAATTTATTGAGATATAATTCATATACAAGTCACCCACCTAAAGCGTACAATTCATTGGCTTTTAGTATATTCATAGGGTTGTGCAAACCTCGCCACAATCAATTTTAGAACATTCTCATCAGCCCAAAAATATATCCCACACTCTTAAGCATCATCCCCCAATCTTTTCCCCATCTCTCTCCCAGCTCTAGGCAACCATTAATATCCTTTTCATCTCCACAGATTTGTCTCTTCTTGACATTTCATAAACGTGGAAGTATACAGTATGCGGTCCTTTATGTCTGTCTTCTTTCCCTAAGCATACTGTTTTCAAGGTTCATCCATCTTGTAACACAAATCAATACTTCATTCCTTTTTATGGCCAAATAATATCCCATGTATGAATATATCATACTTTCTTTATCCATTCATTGTTGATGGACATTTCAGTCATTTCCACTTTTGGGCTCTTATGAATAGAGCTGCTATGAACACTTGTGAACAAGTTTTTATGTGGATGTATCTGTTCATTTCTCTTGGGTATATACCTAGGAGTGGAATTGCTGGGTCATATGGTAACTCTATGTTTAACAGAGTTAGAGGAACTACCAGATTGTCTTCCAAAGCAGTTGCATCATTTTACGCTGCCACCAGCAGTGTATGAGGATTCTGATTTTCCCATATCTTCACCAACACTTGTTATTGTCTTTTTGGTTAGAGTTACTTTAGTAGGTATGAAGTGGTATCTTGTGGTTTTCATTTGCACTTCCCTGATGGCTAATGATATTGAACACTTTTTTCATGGGCTCATTGGACATTTGAATATCTTCTTTGGAGAAGTGTCTATTCAGATCCTTTGCCCATTTTAAAATTAAGCTATTTGTCTTTTTATAATTGAGTTGCATAGTTCAGACCAGTTTTGAAGCATGGTTTTAAGGGTTGTTCCTGGCCATCTAAACTCTCTTTTCTGATTTTCTCAACTACCAATATCCAGCGAATAGGGTCACTTTCTGCTTCAATTGGTCACAGCTTGCTATGCAACTCCAAACCTAACTGACCCTGACTCTGGAACCCAAGGCAGTTCCCCTTACCTGGAGAAAATCACTTACATGAGAATTTCCTGGCAAATGGAAGGCTGTTCAGAGGGAATGTTGTTACTAAAGCCTGGGTTTCTGAATTTGTGATTCTTAACTCTTAAGGTATGCAAACTCAGTCCAAGGGAACTTGTGGGATTGACAGGTGGAAACTCTGGCAGTTTGAGCAGCAGGTAAGAACTGGAGCAGAGAGAAATGGAAAGAAAACTCTAAGAAATGGTTGCCACTTCTTGCCATTTTCTTCTAAGATTAAGTAGACCATTGATTCTCCTAAGTTATTCAGATCGTAAGGCCCCAGTTTTTGGTGCAGGCACACACCTCTCTGCCTTGGTCCTGCAGCCACAGAGGCTGTGTTACCCTGCATCTCCTGCCAACTAGGTCAGTATCTGGGGATTTTCTTCCAAAGTATGTAAATGGAGTAGGAATCCTATCAGTCAATTTAACTACACATTTTATTATCAGGTGATTTTGGTTCATATATCAGCACTGCCAACTTTGTGTATGTTGCCTTCCCACCCCTCTTTTTGTATCCTGGATTCTTGGAGTCAGGGAGTCAGAAGAATATCCCTCCCTCCCTGAGTAATGAGTGATCTGAGGCCGAGGTCTTGGAGAAAGTGGTTTTCTGCAGTGTCCTGGGTAATCTCCTTAACTCACTACTCTGAGCAGGACCGAGGAAGCATAATTGTCACTTCGGTGGGCCTTTGGTGCCCTCTTACTCCTAAGAACCCACCTTTCCCTTTCTGGTGCCCTCTTCTTCCCAGGAAAGTGTTGTAAGGTCCTGTATTTGAAGGGATTTGTTCAAAAGGGAATCCAATCTAAAACAGATGCTGAAAGGTTTCAACTTTTAACCTTCTCACAGGTGGTAGCATTTCTGTCCTTAATCTATCTCTGTTGACCTGCATTTTTGCCAAATTCAAAGACCACTTGTCACCTCTCATGTTCCATGCCCTTGTCTTGGCACCCAGGAACAAGATGATTTTTTTTTTTATTAAATGATTTTTTAAATTATTTTTTTAACGTTTATTTATTATTGAAAGACAGAGAGAGAGCGTGAGCAGGGGAGGGGCAGAGAGAGAGGGAGACACAGAATCTGAAGCAGGCTCCAGGCTCTGAGCTGTCAGCACAGAGCCCGATGCGGGACTCGAACTCACAAACCGCGCGATCATGACCTGAGCCCAAGTGGGACACTTAACTGACGGAGCCACCCAGGTGCCCCTCCAATACAAATTCTTTTAAACAAAGGTATTACAGTAATTATCTATTAAACATTTATCACATGATCCCATAGAGCATGTAGAGAAGTTATTTTGGTGTTGCTATGTTTGACCTTATGAAAATTCAATCACACTAGATTGCCTAATGTCTATTTTTAAACATAAGATCTACTTCCCCTATCACTAGGAAACTTAATATGCTAAGGGGCTGGTCAGGATTAGCTATTATGCAGATTTTCTGGGTCTTTTATGCTTTGCTTTTAAAGGTAGAAGTAAATTAAAATAGTTATTTTTAAAAAACTAATTTATACTCAAATAAAAAAGAAATTAGCTAATAAAGACCAGATATGTGTCCACTGTGTATACAGACATACATCTTGAGGTGAGCACTGAACTCATGAGAACCATTAGGCTAGGGTTAGAACCCTAGCACACTTACGAGCTGTCTGACATTAGATAAATTACTCAGTATTGCTAAGCCTCCATTTTCTCTTTCATAAACGGAGATGAAAACAATGCCTATATCACAGAGTTATTGAGAAAATAACTCAAAATAACACGTGACAGTGCAAGGGATAGACCAACTGTTCCTTGAGTCAATACTGGTTTCGCTTCCCTTCTCTGGGTCTCTGTTCACTCATCAGAAACATAAGTCAGGGAAATGAAGCTAAGGCCCCATCAAGGTTAAGTGCCATCAGCAGCCAGGCTTTCCTGCCAGCCTTGGGCCACAGGACACTGAAATCTTTTTCTGTAGGCAGAAAGAGAAGTGCTAGCAAGGTGGATCCAGAGACTGACACAAAGACTCTGAGACTTGATGGGCTGGCGTACTAGCAGAACCCCAGCTAGCAGCCGCAGCTCCCCAGGCCCAATTCATTTCACGAAAGCATTCGATTCAACTAATTACAGGTGAGGTTGCTTGTTTACTGGCTGCCCTCTCCAGAGACTAAACTCTAAAGATAAGGAATTGTGTTTTGTTCACTCATTCTAAGTAGGTCCTCAATAATTTTCTGTTGAATGAATGAGCCTCTTTTCTTATAGTACGGACATTCCTGAAAGTGAAGGTGTCATGAGCTTAGCTAAGCTACTCCATGGTATTGGGGCCTCGGCATCCATTTTGTTTGGTCAAGTGGCTGCCCTGCGGGAGCCTTAAGCTGACCAGCCTCCCTCATGCAAGCACATATCTTAGGTAACAGTCTGAAGAGTCACGTGCCATTGGAAGTTCCTGATATGACTTCCCCGACAGTTCTTGTGATCAACAGTCTCCCCCACCTTCAGTGCCTCCCCTAGATAAGACCGCAGTGGAACTTCCCAAAACCCCACTAATTTTAGTTCAAATTGACTGATCTAGTCATAGCCCAGGAAACCCAGAGCCCTCCACTCATCCTAATAAAGGCATGTGTCCTGGGTCTTGACTTTCTCTCTGCTTCACTCTGCCTTCACCTCCCCTGTGGCTATGAACTTCCTCCAGGGCTTGTCAGTAATAAAGATCCCTACTGCAATTTCTTTTGTGGTCTTTTGTCAAACTATGGCTCACCATCTGGCACCACCTATGGCGCCACTTGACAAATGTTAATTTAACAAAGTCATAACAGGACGAAATTAATCTTATTTACAAATCAACAATTTTAAGTGCCCTAGTGAATTCAGCCGTTAAGAGGAAATTTGTGGTGAATGTAAATGTGTTTAGCATGTGAATTTATTTTTAAAAAGAAGCATATGCAAACTAAGAAAACATAGTAATGGCTCAATGAGAAGGCTCTGAGCTGTTCAATTTGGAAGACAACAGTAGCATCATTTAATCTTCCCACATATCTTGGACTTTATCAGATTAGGATGTGGAATTTTGGAACTGAATACACTCCAGTTGCCTTAACAGAGGACTTTTCTCTGGGCAAAAAGCAAAGCCTATTCTTATCCTCCCATCTATGATCTGGCTGGAGGGTCAGCCTAGGGGAGGCTTTCCAACAAGTCACGGAAGGTGGGAATGATGACTGCAGACATCCTAATTGAACAATCCCTCATACTTATCACTGTCCCCTCCAAGCTACTGTGTTTCCAGAGTCACTGGATATTGTCAGTTCCTGGTAAATGAATGGTACCACAATTCTACCTAACCTAACAGGTTCAACATCCCAACTAAATTTGCTTCTCATGGGAGTCTGATGACTTGACATTCACTTGCTTATTCATTCATTCAGTTATTCATGCCACTCACTCATTCATTCAACAAATATCCTCAGTCTTGGAAATGCTGAGTGCTTCTGGGTGGGTGAGAAAAAGAAAGCTTAGGCAGAGGAGCAATTAGCAGCACGAGAGCTGGAACTAGGGTCTAAGGCAATATCTAACCGCATATTGTACTTGAAATATCTTTTTGCCCAGCTGTGGCGTTACCTCTGCAAAACCTTTTAAGTCTCATTTTAAGAAGAATATATGTCTTTTCTCTATTCCTTTGTTAATATCCTTAGTGTACTGCTTATGACATTATGACATTATGTTGGAGCTAACTGCTTCCCTGTGCCAGACTGTGAGCTCCTTGAGAGAAAGAACTGTGCCATGCAATCACCTTTATGTTCCTAGTGTCTAAGGTTGTATACACATATGCAACTTTAGTGGCAGTTCTGTGGATTCCAGGGAAGCTAATGGATGTCCAGGTATTATCAGGCCTGCACTAACAAGCAGCTACTAACCACATGTGGTTACTGAGTACTTGAAATGTAGCTGGGGGGGGGGGGGGGGGAAAAATTGAGACGCATTGTGAAAGTAAAATACACATCAAATCTAAAGGCTTATCATAAAAACATGTAAAATATACCAGTAATAATGTTATATTGATGACATGTTGAAATGATAATAACTTGTATATTGGGTTGAATAAAATAAATTAAAATTAATTTCACCTGTTTCTTTTGACTTTAAGGTGGCTATTAGAAAATTTTAAATTACATATGTGGCTCACATTATATGTCTACTGGAGAATGCTGGACTAAGCCAAATATTACTATTTCAGGTACAGACCACATCCCGTCTCTTATACCTGATTCTCTAAGTTTTCTTGGTTGGAAGGGGAATTTGGCTATATTGTCTGAACTGAGTCAAGGTTTTCACTAAGCCCAGGTTCAGAATACCCAGGAAATGGATACATTTCTTTTGTTTTTGTAAAATTCTACAGTCAATATGTCATACACATTAGTAGGTTTGCTGTTTAAAAAAAAACAACAACAACAACTCTTGCTGTATTCCTTATATTGAGTCAAAGTCTAACCAAGGGCATGTAATGCTCATGCAGCCAACACTTAAATAGCTCTTCAGTTTCTGGCTCCAAGCGCCTGTTTTATCCTCTCTCCTCCCTCCGTCTCTGGCATCCTGAGCAGTCACCCCTCCCCTCGCAGCTCTTTCCACTGACCTCAAAAGAGGGCTGGCTCAAATGACACACTTGTCAAAACACCTGGGTAAGCACAGCAGTGGGAGCCATCATATAAATAGATACATGGAAACAGAGTGCTCCGTACTGATAACAAAAACCACTTACAAACTCCCTTCACCTTCCAAAAGTTTTGTTTCTTACAATGATTACTTAAATGTAAATGTCACTAATAATTTTAATTCTATCAGCTTACACAGACCTATTTTTATACAGACACTGGCAAAACTGCAATTCAAGAGGATTTTTAGGTTTTGGGTACTGCTGGGGCAAAAATCCTTTGTGCTTAAACAGAGAAATTAAAACTGAACAACAGAAAATGATCCAAAGCAAAAATACTGAAAAATTTCTAAGTGATCTGTCAGAAAGACTAAAAGAGTCCAGCTTCACTGCTCTGCAGTCAGAAAAAATGCAGAAATAATGAGTGCACATTTACATATTTCCCACCATACAGGACACCGTGAATTTGAAACATTTAGCACAGTGTTTGGCATATAGTCGATGTCCAATAAATATCAATGAGTATATGAATGTCTGGGCCCTTACTATTTAATGGAATACCGTAACCACCATGTTTTTCTTGTTTGTTTGTTTTAAACCTTGAGTGATTTGGTAGACTGAATCCAGCTTCCTTTTTCACTCAGAATAAAATGTGAAGTCCTTACTATGGCCTGCAAAATGCTACCTGATCTGCAACCCAACTACCTCTCAGACTCCCTCTCTGCTCCAGCAACCCAACCTCCTTGTGTCCTCAAATAAGCCACACATATTCCTGCCTCAGAGCCCTGACACCAGCTCTTCCCTTTGCCTAGAACCCTCATTCCTTCAGTCTCCGCTCAAATGTCACCTTATCGGGAAAGCCTTCCTCACCACCTTCTCCAAAGCAGCGAAACCCTTATCCTGCTACACGTATTCTCATACCACTTGTTGCCACCTGACATATTTCATATTTGTTTATTTGTCTCCCCAGACTGGAAAGTCACTCTCAGGAAGACAGAAACTTTGTTCATTTTGTCCACTGCTATATCCTTTGTGCCTAGAAAGTGTCCGGCACATAATAATCAATCAATCAATCAATAAACATTTGTTGAAAGAATAAACTAATGAACATTAGATTGGAGCTCAGACACCTGGATTAAGTCCCAACTCTACCACTAAAAAGCTGTGTGACTTTGAACAAATGTTCCTGACACTCAGTTTCTGAATCTGCAAAAGGATTCTCTGGGAACAGAAATTTCTAAAGCTTCTCCCAGCTCTGAAATCCTGTAGGTTTTATAGAGATGCTTTTCACATATAACTTTGGTATGAAGTTTTAGCAACACAAAAATATTTTTTTGATATCCACAAATTATTAGCTTTCTAGGCACTTTTAGCATTGAATACCCTGCTCCAAAGCCCCTTATGAAGCCTTCTCCAATCCTTCCAGGCAGGATGGATTCCAGGACTTTCTCCCTACTTTGAGGTACTTCATAAGGACCTTTTTTCCCCCTTAAATCACTTATAAAGTTAGTGACATAATTATGTTTTTCTGTTTCTCCAAGTAGAATATGAATACCATGGGACAGTAATGGATTCTTAGTAATTTTTGTATCTCTAGCACCTTGCATGGTCCATGGCAATCAGTAGGCATTCCATGAATGTTTAGTGAATGAATACAGGAAAATGTCAAAGTGGAACAGGATCATTACTCATTGAAAACTGAGACCATTATGCTCCCCTCATTGATGAAGGTGGGCAGAAGAAATAGCTTTGCGGCCAATAGTGACTCATCTGATGGCCAATGATGATTCATCTGAAGGGAGATAAGAAACTAAAATTTATTGGGAACCTACTAAAGGCAAGTACTCTTACATTCACATAGTTTATGACAACCTTATACATTATACATTCCTTATACATTAGGAACTATTACTACCATTTTACAGATGAGAAAACTGAGGCTAAGACAAAATAGGGAATCTGCTCATGACAGAATGGCTAACAGGATTCACACTCAGGCTTTTTCATGCCATATATCATATTCGTATCACTAAATGATACATCAGGAGGGTAGTTCTCTGATCCGATATAAGCACTGGTATGTGTAATGGTGAGCTTGTCTGCACTAGAAAAGCATTTTTATAATTAAAAGGGATTTTTTTCCCTTGATTCAGAAAGGTGACTATACAGAAAACTCCATATACCATTCCTGAAATGTTCTTTATTAACCTTTTATTATGTTTATTATGGTAACCTTTATTAACTTTTTAGGAAACTTTACTAACCTTTTAGGCCTATTCCCAATACATATTTTATTTTACAGTGAGATCATTCTAAATTTTACAGTGAACATTTTTTTCCTATTCAATATATACACTTTCCATATTTTAAGAAACCTATAATAAATAGCATTTTAATAATGGCTTAATAATAACACATAAAGTAGATGTAATAGTCATTCTGTTACTATTAGGCTATTTCCATTTATTTACTATTATGTGCCTCTTAATTAAAAAAAAAATCAGTTTGTAATCTAACTTCTGAGAAAGGTTCTGACCTCCAAGAAAATGCAAACAACTTTTTCATTCACGAAGGGGGAAAATTTCCACTATTATGCAAAAAGATGAGGTCTTTCCTTTTGCTCTATGAATTTTTCAAGGCAGAAGCTAGTTGGAGCCATTCCAGCCTCACCTACATAAAGGTCTGTCCTGCAAAGGAAGGCAGGTGGTGAAAGTCCAGCAGTGGCTTGGAGGAAACACCCAGGATAACATCCTGGTTCTTATAATGACTTGCCTTATACCCTCAGGAAATTATACAAAGCCTCAGTTTCCTCATCTATAAAAGGACAGTCATCTCATCGCGTTGCTGGGAGGGTTTAAAATGAGAAAACATACGTAAACACTTAGCACTAAGCCTGGCACAGAGCGAGTAGACCCTCTCATAACTGTAAATCTTTGGCAGAAGAGGCAAGAGGAAGGGGTGAAGAACAATGAGACATCATTCTTACCTCCCATCCTTTACAGAATATTCCAAGTCCTCACCTCTAGCCTCAGAAGAAAAAGAACTTTAGGCCATATTTGTAAACGTACACACAACAAAATGGTTTGATTTCTAACAATACTTGAAGATAGTAAAAAGTCCAGGACTCTCAGTTCCCCCAGGAGGTCCTGCCCACTGACACTTCTCTACCTTTAGCCTCCCTGCCATCTCCTTTCCCTTGGCCCTCACCATGATTCAATCTCTACACACCTTTCTTCCTCTTTGCTACTATCTCTCTGATTGGAGCCCTCCCGAAAACCAACTTTCCAATCTGCCAATCTGCTGTCAGTAACCTTCCCCTAACTCCAATGTGTTTCCAATCTTAGCTAAATCTTGCTCAGAATTACTGATTTCTTGTTACTCACGTTATCAAATCCAAAATGTAAAAGTGTGGTGGTTTACAAAGCCTCAGCGCCCAGCCACCTGCCCATTTCCTCCTGTTTCCCTCACTCTACTAATCCCGACGCTGGCCTTGGTGTCCACCTGACCACCTGCAGTCAGAGCAGGCCGAAACTTACTGCAGATAAATCCTATCTTTACCCAAAAATCCTATCTTTACCCGAAAAAGGCAAAGGAATCCCAGCGTGGTGTTTGGAATCATTGTCAGCTGCTCACATTGGAGTTTTCAAATTCTCTAGGTGGTAAATTCTGGTTGGGCTAAGATATAAGGATCCCCAATGCCACTTAGGGGAAAAGGTTCTAAAGGCTGAGATTGACAGATTTCCCTTCTCAGTATTGCCCGGGAATCACCGGTGCCTACTCCCTCCTCCATTTCCCGCAGGTGCCTTCTCTTCTGCCTCTCCTTTCTGCATCTTTTGCTTACTCTCTAAGGCCCAGGTCATGCCCACTTCCTCTCAAGGCAGTCACACATCTACATACGCTCCTCTGAGCTTCCACAGTATGCACGGTCTGTCCCCCCGGCCCCTCTCATTTCTTTAGCACATAGACTCATATTCCCCATATTGCTCCCTAATTTCTTCCATAAAGTCCTTGAGGGCAGGGACTGTGCCTGCTTTCCACTCGGCAATTGCTTGGTCAATATGTAACCTACATTCCAGTCTTCTTATCTGACTGACCATTCAGCTTAATCAGTGCTACTCTGTGGGCTACTTCAACTTCAGCTCTGTGGGCTTTGGTTGGACAGAACTTCTAACTTTGAGAGGGGCATTCTGAAATGTTGCACATCCATCTGTCACCTACAGAGCCTTTCTACTGATATTAATAGATTTCGGAAAGGACATGACTGACTGACAAAACAAAAAACCAAAACAAGCAAACAAAACACGACTCTCTCCCTGGTGATTTCTACTGTTCTCATTTTAGGACGTACATGAAGAGAGGGAGGGAGATGGAAGTAGAAGGAGACCCATATTTTTATACAATATTACCTAATTGCAATCACATTCATTGAAACGGTATTTGGAACCATAGTGGGGGGAAAGCACGATTTTAAGAAGAGGGGTTATTGAAAGTCAGGCTTCTTTCGTCCAAAGAATTTGTAAGCCTTTGTACCAAATTAAAGCCCTCTCATAGCGATCTGGTCCAGGGCTGGCTTCCAAGAGACCTCCGGTTATCTGAAGGTTCCAGAGCAGCCTTCTCCTCCTCCAACCCCACTCCGTACCCCCTTCTCTTCTAGCTCGGGCTTTCACGATTGTTCCTAAGCCTTGGGCCAAACATGAGCGTTTCAGCACATTCTGTGGTCAGGCAGGACCCTAAGTACATCCCCGGGAATAAACAAGAGCAGCAAGTCACAAGTTGCTGGGAGGGAGGGGGGAGTGAAGGAGGGAAGGGGGGCGGTCGTGAACTTTGCCGCTGCAGGCGGGCCTGTCACTCCAGCTGACAGCAAGCACCTTCACCTTCAAGTTCCTTACCACGGCAGCACGCCCTGAGACAAAGTGCTGAGCTCGGAGGAAACGAACTCTAGCGCAGAGAAAGAAAAGGGAAGCGTGCGGAGTCGGCCTGCGAAGCACCTGCCCTCGCGGCCGCACCTCCAGGCCCTCGGCCGGGTCCGCGCTCGGGCTGCGGCCTCAGGAGAGGGGCGCACGCTACCTGGCGTCCGGCTCCTCCTCCGACTCGGCGGCCGTCTCGTCCTCCTCGTCCTCCTCTTCCTCGTCGCTCTCCGGCCTTCGGGTCGCCTCCTCGTCCCCGTCGGAGCCGAAGGGGCTCTCCGCGGCGTGGTTGCTGTCGCTGCTCGCCATCGTGCCTCTGCCGGGCCGGAGCCGGAGCTGGAGCCGGAGCCGCCCGCGCGCGCCTGGTGTTCTCCCTCTGACTGCGCCTCTGGCCCCGGCCCGGCCCGGCCCTGCCCCGGCGCGCGGCTCGGGTTCCCGGCCCGGGGGGCGGGCTGGCCCCGCGACTTTAAATAGAAGGCGTCAAAGTTTCGCCATCGAGCTCCTGGGGCCCGGGCTCAGCTTCTCCTCTTCCCCCGCGTCTGCCAACTTGCCCCCGCCCCCCAGCCCTCCCCACCCGTTTAGGCGGATCCCAGGCGGCCCTTTGGGCCAGCAGCGATCATCACTCCGAGGGGGACAGGCTTCAGCTGCACCAGGTTGCTGAAAGGAGAAAAGGCACCCAGCCCCGCCTCTCTTTCCCCCAGTGTGGGTTTGGTAGGCCGTGCGTTTGGCACAGAACTTCTTGGTAAACCTTTCATCCCAACCAAATAACTACTCCTTCCTGAGCAGAGCCGTTGCTAGTTCAGGCACACTGCGAAGGGTCTAGCTTTCATTATCCCCTCACGATTCTGCGGTGGTACGTTTAACTGCAATGCTGGTTTTCTAGATCAGAAACCTGAGGCTCAGAAGAGCTTGGGAAGCTGGCTTGCTCAAGGTCTCCTGCCCAGTGTAAGTGATCCAGGGGGAAACAGCTAAGTCTGCCCTTTTCATAAGCCCAGTTTGAACCGTTGTTCTTTCAGTATTGGCTCCTTTTATGTTTGCATATGAATTGTGTATTCTTTTACCCCATGGCCCCTAGCCTGTTCAGTCGGGGACATTATCTCCCCTAATAACTTTGAAGAGAAATAATTTTCCCCACTTTGGTCAACGTCTAAGTTTTGTCTGAAACTCAACCCAAACGCCCTAGACCTTTGGCTGGATCATGTCATGCCCATGCTTAAAACTCAATGGCGTCCCTGTGCTCAAGGACGAAACCTCAAGCTCCTCGAGAAGATGAATGCTGGATAACAACAGCCCATATCTGTCTGGTTTCTTCTTTAGAAGTCACGATTCTCAACATTTATTAAGCCACACCACTGTACCCTTATTTACACAGTTCCTTCTGCCTGAAAGGTTCTTCCCACCTTTATATACCTGGTGACTTACCATTCAAGATCACTATCTTTCTCTGAAATGCTCAGGTTAAATTCAATCCTATATCCAAATCATGTGTCTGTTTCCCTCTGTACATTTTGTAAATTTGTTACTCATTTTTCCCCCACCATCCCCATCTCTTATGGACCCAGAAGGAAGCAAAATACTTAGCACATAGATGCTTAATGAATATCCCCTGAAGAGAACAGGACCAGACCTGCTCAGTACATAGAACAGGTAGAGAGATCTTTATAATACATATTCTTCTTTTCATGAGGATGATTTTATGGCTAAAATAGACATTTATTTTTAATTACCACAAATTCTGTTCACAGAGTTGTTAAATATGATGAACATAAGTTAGGTTGTATTCACCAGTTACACTAGATTATAGGTGTACATTAAGTCTGTGAGCAAAGAACTGCAGATAGTTCAGAATTATCAGCTGGTATGTGTGAGAAGGGAAGAGACAAGAGTCCAGTCTTCCAGGGTTCACTAAACCAGGTTTAACATCAGCAATAATTATCCTAACATGAGCCAGGCTTTTCCAACTAGTAATCCCAAATGACTGCTCACCTAGGACAAAAAGCATTCAATCACAGTTGTGGGAATCTGTTAAACACGAATCAAAAGTATAGAAAGCCACTGTATATTCCTTGCATTTCACTCAACATTTCTTGGGAACACTAACTAAAGCCAACAAGATTTATTTGCAAAGATTCCAGTTCAAACCAACCCAAAACTTGGCTGCAGTACAGACTGCACATTTTTAACTTCCTAACACTATTTTCTTAATGATACATGCAACCATATAGAAATGGCCAGATCAATACAAACAGAAAATAAAAGAATGTATTATTCACCACACAAGTAAGTCAAACTGAAAATAATTTAAAAGTCTAAAAAATTTCCTCATATATTAACAGCCACTTATTTGACATATTTGGCTATCACAAGATACATAATTTTAGGTTTCAGTCTATTGACTTAGAAATGGGTACAAGTTTATTAACTTCTTTATGCGTTTGTTGTAGCAAGATAGTTAAAAAGTAGCAGCAGTAAGATGGGGTTGACGGGCTATGGCACTGAGAGCTGAGAAAACAGTGGCAGTGGAAGAGTCCATACCATGGTAAACACTAGGGCTTTCTTAGGAAATGTCCTAATACTATAAAGGCAGAACTCCCTACACACTTCCCCATCCCTGAGAGCTATACAGTATTACCACAGAGCATGAGGACTGTTTTTTACTGTTTTTAATGATGCCCAGTCATCACCAAAATATTATGTTCAATACATTCTAATAAAGAAGAGTTGCACAGTGTATATTTTAGGAAACTTTCCAAGAAAAAGAATTGATCTGTAAAGCTTAATTGCTTCAAAAGTGTGAAAACATCAGTAATCTAAAAAATTCACCTATGTGGAAAGCTTTATTCTAAATAATGTCACAGAAATAGGGTGCTGATGTGCTTAGCGGGCTTAACCAAATATGATCTCCGTTCTGAGATTTTCTGTATAACCTAAGTTATCAAGCACAAAAATTAGATTCAGCTCAGTTCTAGATGATAACTACAGCCTCACCTCATAAATAAAGCCTCACACAGAAAAAACCAACACATCAACAATTTCCATATATAAACTTTATTCCATTTGACATCATACAAAAATTTAAACTTAAAGAAGAAATGAAAATCTGCACCTTTACAAGTCAAAGAAAAGCAAAAGTCTTAGCATTTGAATTGGTCTGCAAAAAACTCAAATACATTAGAGGTACAAACTGTGCTACAGCAGGTCTCAAAGAAGTTGTACACAGTCCTTCTGAAAAAGTTAAAATTGTTTTCAAGATTACTCTTCATATTTAAATGTACAGGCACTGACCAATTTACAAATATTTACATAAACCATAATCAATCTTAATAAACACTGTAGGTTTTTTTTAGCAGCCACCACTACTTCTTCATATGGAAAAAAATACTAAAAAAGATATCTTTACAAACATTAAGCTTTTATTTATAATTTTGTCTTACCTAAAACATTTTATAGTGGCTTACTGCCTAAAAATTCCAGTTTAGATTACAATCCTACACTTGTACACAGACAAACTCTGATACTGTCAATAGGATATAATCTCAACTTTGATCTTTCAGTTTTTGTTGCTTCATGTTACAGGGAAAATAAAAGCAGGAAAACGTGAAATAAAGTAAAAGTGCACATTGCACTGAACTATCATAAAGCACAGGGGACTTCATCTTTTCAAAAATCTACAACGAACTAATTCTTTAAAACAACTTACTAACCTCTAAACAATACAGGGTGCTCATATTACTACAGTGCAAAATGTACTGTTTTCAACAAAAATTTAAAGCAATCTCAAGAGTACATCAAAAGCATGTGAGGTACTAATGAAATGCTAATATAGACACACCCAAAGCCTCAGTCTATCCCGGAGAGTCAAGTGAAGACTTAAGGCAATTGTCCAGTATTTCATGCCTCTGCAGTGATTTCAGTGAAATTACAGATTTCATTTTGTTTCAAGTAACCGAATAACTGGCTTGAATCTTCACTTTACCAGAACAGACGGGCAACAAACTATATACTGTACGTTATATGTTAAGTATGTGTGAATCAGTCCCTTTCCAAAATTCCACACATCCCTTCAGTATTAGCATGTGGTATAATTAATTGAAGTTATATCAAAAACCTTTTATTTGTTCAGATAATTCCCCCAAAAATATTTTATCTGATCTCTTGAAAATCCATGCCATAATATTACGAATCAATGTAAACATTTTCAAAAATACATCTTTAAATCAAAGGGTTTTATTAGGAAATGTCATAATAAAATATGCAATCTTTATATAAGTATGTCCTCTTAAAAATAAAACATGAAAACAAGAACAGTTAAAAAGAAACCATGATGGAGGTAAACAAAATGCATTATGGTGTTACTATTGTTCTTTATTTCTCAGAAGAATTTATTAAGATATAGAAGCCAGTTATCTTTTCAGGATAGCAGCTCTTAAAGGTAGTATACTGTTCAAATCTCTTTTGTTTTTCAATCTGTGCCATGACTGGGAGAAAAAGAAAAAAATAATTCTTAAAACATAAAATATAAGTGGAACAAAAGACTGAAAAGAGAGTTACTAGAATGTTAACAGTGGTTCTCTCTAGGAGGTAAAATTTGGGGTGATTGTGTGTGTGTGTGTGTGTGTGTGTGTGTGTATGTGTTTTTATCTCCCAAGTTTTTAATATAGTAAATGTCTTTTTTCTGCTGTCAGAAAAGAAAATGTTATTTAAAAACCCTATACCTGTGTGGTTCCAATTTATTAATAAAGAAAGGGACAGACACATAGGTGGTACAAAAAGATACAAATGACAATATTAACATTTACTCACAGACTTAAATAATTTCATCTAAAATAGCAAAGTAATTAAGACAAAACCTTTGGGGTTTGAGAGAGTGTGAGATTATTTCAATTATTTGGTTGACTAGTTTGCATCAATAAGCTTTTCCAATTAAAAATAGTACTACAAAGCAGAGAGTAAACCTCTAATAAACCACTTTCATGTGCTTCAGAAAAAGAAGAGCACACAGAACTTATCAAAAAGAAAAAAAACAAATTCTTATTCACAGGCTACAGATTTGGCTCACTACTCAGTGACTGCATATCTGGTTTATTCTTACTTCAGTTGTTCAACTGACTAAAAGTATTGGTTTTAGAGCTGAACAATCCTAAATGAAAGTTCAGGCATCAAGAAAAACCACAATGTAGCAATGCTGTTTTTGAATTCTCAGTTTAATCTGATAGACCTAAATATTTCCTCTTGGATATTTATTTTGCCCTGCAGAATTCTATTAATTTTAAATTTTCTATTCTGGTTGATAAAAAGAGGACCTAATGTGAAAGACAGCTTGTAATATGACATACTTACATTTTTAATTATCATCAAAATAAAGTCTACTTGTATGTCTAATGAAAAAGTATTCCCCTAAAATGACCTTCACAGTTTGCTGATCTTTTTTTCTTTAATGAGGCATTCTCTCCTATCTGTCTCATAGTATATATTTACATCAATGTGTTTTTACACAGTACTTCGAACTCCTTGAGGAAAGAAACCACACCGATGAATAAATTCATATTATGGACTAAAGAGTGAAGGAATAAACAATATTTTATATACATATCACTGAGGTTTATATATAATGTGTGTGTACACAAATATACACATTGATTTTTTTAATTTCTCAAAATATAAACAAAGATAAAATGGTGCTCGAATTCCGTGTTACAATGGGGTATACAGAAGAAAAATCATAGAACAAACATTAGCTTTCTTCTAAAGCTATAGTAGTTCCTTGATATTTCAAGGACAGAAAGGAGTCAGTTAGGTTTTATTCACTCATTTTGATGCTTACTTCCATGAAAATGAAAGCCATGTAAATGAACACAGAGTTCGATTTCTCTGTAGGAAAAGTGTATCTAGCAAGTCATGAATTCTCTATTGTGCTACATTAACAGCTTCATAACACAGGAACCACGGCTACTCTGTCCTATTAGATTTTTTTTTTTTCCATTTTCAAAGCATACTAGTCCACTAAGGTTTCTAGAGTTAATCTCATACACTGTTTACCTTTAAAAATTGATCCTTGATCATGTCAAATTTCTGCTTTTCATGCACAGCTCTGGCCGTATTTGTTCCATCAAAAGGTTCTAGAGTGTCAAATGCACATATAAACAAGAAATTATTAAAATGAGAATTTTGGTTTCTATATTAGGTTGAACTATATGAAAGAGCCAATATTTGACAGTTTTTAACCTATGAAATAGCAAGTGCACATTGTGAATCCTAATTAGATATCTGCATAAGAAAGTTTTATATACCTGTGAACCATCTAATAAGGTAGACAGAATTCAAGTGACAGGACAAGTAAAAACAAAGTCATCAGCATAGGTATGTTTTAAGTCTAAGTTATAAAAATAAGATTTCTGAAGAATGACAAAGGGTCAAAGACCTATCCCCTACCCTTAGAGAACTAAAAATAAAGAACAAAGTATTATCAAAAGGAATAAAACACTATACACAAGAAAGGTGGTCAATGTCAAATATCACAGAAAGGTAATTTTAAATTTAATTTTAAAAGACCACTGATTTATCCAGCAGAGGAAAGGTCAATACCTTTGAAACTAGAAGTTTAATACTCATAACGATGGAAAACAGTACAAAGTTATGGTGTGAGTGGACAGTTTAACGGTTTAGAAAAAGATACAGTGAGAACAGTAATTTGTAGGGGAAATTTAGCAGTGAAAGAAGAGAAACAGGAGAGCAAGTATAGAAGTATAGAAGACAGGAAGAACACAAAGGAAAGGTGTGTGTGTGTGTGTGTGTGTGTGTGTGTGTGTGTGTGTGTTACCTTCCACATATTCACGTCCACCCCACTAACCCTTCCCCCACAAGATAAGAGAGAAGAGTCCATATGTAGCGATAAGGAAACTGTCTATATGAGAGGACAAGGAAATTGAGGATACTAGTGAGAAAAGGAAGATAACTAAAGGCATTAGAAATGAGATGGGATAGCCGAAATAATGCCAGGAGTAGGTAAAAATTAGTAGTTTAAGAATTCTGGCACTGAAAAAGGAAAAAAAAAACACCACAAAAACTAATTACAAGAGCCAGTACCAATCAAGAGCATTTTTCAACGATGAGAAGACGTACGTATGCTCTAAAGCTGAAAGAAAATGACTAAAGAGAAAGAGAATCAAGTGGCTAGAAAGAAGAAATGGAACAGAGGGGAAAGACCTGGAAAAAGTGTGGAAGAATAGAAAATCTGATGAAGAGGTTAACTCTAGATTTGTCATATAATCTAAGCAGGCCCATAATTTTAAAACACTCCTTTTGTATGTACATTTTTTGATTGTTTAGAAAGGCTATTTTTAAAAGGAGTTTATTGTCACAGTACAAGCATACCTTGTTTTATTGCACTTCATTTTATTGTGCTTCACAGATACTGTGTTTTTTGTGGCAACCCTGTGAACAAGTCTACTGGTGGCATTTTTCCAACAGCATTTGCTCACTTTGTTGTCTCTGTCACATTTTGGCAATTCTCACAATATTTCAAACTTTTTATCATTATACTTGTTATAGTGATCTGTGACCAGTGCTCTTTGATGTTGCTATTGGAATTTTTAGGGGGCACCACGACCACACCCATATAGGAAGGCAAACTTTGTAAATGCTGTGTGTGTTCTGACTGCTCCACCCACTGGCCATTGCCCTGTCTCTCTCCCTTTCCTTGGGCCTTCCTATTTTCCCTGAGACACATCAATATTGAACTTAGGCCAAAAAATAACCCATGATGGCCTCAAAGTATTCAAGTGAAGTGAAAGGAAGAGTCACACAGTTTTCACTTTAAATCAAAAGCTAGAAATGATTGAGTTTGGTGAAGAAGGCATGCTGAACACCAAGACAGGCCAAAAGCTAAGCCTCTTGGAATGAACGCGAAGTTGCGAATGCAACGAAGTTCTTGAAGGAAATGAAAAGAGCTATTCCTGTGAGCATATGAACATGAAAGTCAAAGTCTTACTGCTGATACGGAAAAAATTTTAGTGGTCTGGACAGAAGACCAAATAGCCACAACATTCTCTTAAGCCAAAATCTAATTCAGAGCAAGGCCCTAACTCTCTCCAATTCTACGAAGCCTGAGAGAGGTGAGAAAGCTGCAGAAGAGAAGTCTGAAGCTAGCACAGGTTTGTTCATGAGGTTTAAGGAAAGAAGCCACCTCCATAACATAAAAGTGCAAGGTGAAGGAGCAAGCGCTGATGTGGAAGCCACAGAAATGTATTCAGAAGATGTAGCTAAGATAATTCGTGAAGATGCCTACCGTAAACAACAGATTTTCCAAGTAAATGAAACAGCCTTATACTGGAAGAAGATGCCATCTAGGATTTTCGTAACTAGAAAGAAGATGCCTGGCTTCAAAGCTTAAGGATAAGAGGACTCTCCTGTCGGGGGCTAATGTAGCTGATAACTTTAAGTTGAAACCAATGTTCATTTACCATTCTGAAAATCCTAGGGCCCTTAAGAATTACGTTAAATCGGGGCGCCTGGGTGGCGCAGTCGGTTAAGCGTCCGACTTCAGCCAGGTCACGATCTCGCGGTCCGTGAGTTCGAGCCCCGCGTCGGGCTCTGGGCTGATGGCTCAGAGCCTGGAGCCTGTTTCCAGTTCTGTGTCTCCCTCTCTCTCTGCCCCTCCCCCGTTCATGCTTTGTCTCTCTGTGTCCCAAAAATAAATAAAAATGTTGAAAAAAAAAATTAAAAAAAAAAAAAATTACGTTAAATCTACTATGCCTGTGTTCTATAAATGGAGCAACAAAGCCTAGATCGCAGCACATCTGTCTACAACAGTTTACTAAATTATTTTAAGCCACCTTTTAAGACATACTATTCAGAAAAAAAATTCCTTTCAAAATATGACTGCTTATTGACAATGTACCTGGTCACCCAAGAGTTCTGATGAAGATGTAAAAAAAATTGTTGTTTTCACGTCTGCTAACACAACATCCGTTCTGCAGCCCATGGATCAAGAAGTGATTTCGACTTTCAAGTTTCATTATTTAAGAAATATATTTTGTAAGGCTATAAGACAGTGATTCCTATATGGATCTTGGCAAAGTCCATTGAAAAACCTTCCGGAAAGGATTCACCATTCTACATGCCAGTAAGGACATTTGTGATTCATGGGAAGAGGTGAAAATATCAGCATTAATGGGAGTTTGGAAGAAGCTGATTCCAGCCCTCATGAATGACTTTGAGAGGTTCAAGACTTCAGTGGAAAAAGTAACTGCAGATGTGGAAAGAGTGAGAGAAGTAGAATTAAAAGTGGAGCCTGAACACTGTTGTCAGCGCAGAGCCTGCGTCAGATCCTCTGTCCCCCTTTCTCTGCTCTCTCCCACTTGCACTCTCAAAAATAAACAAACATTAAAAAAAGAAGAAGTGAAGCCTGAAGACGTGAATGACTTTTGCCACAATCTCATGATAAAACCTGAATGGATAAGGACTTCCTCTTACAGATGAGCAAAAAAAAATGGTTTCTTCAGATGGAATTTACTCCTGGTGAAGATGCTGAAATGTCATCAAAGGATTTAATGTTACATAAACTTAGTTGAAAAAATAGAGCAGGGTTTGAAAGGACTGACTCCAATTTTCAAAGAAATACTATGAGTATAATGCTCTCACATGCTATAGAGAAATCATTTGTGAAAAGAAGTCAATCAATGCAGCAAACTTCACTGTCTCATTTTAAGAAATTGCCACAGCCACCTCAATCTTCAGCAAACAGCATCCTGATTAGTCAGTAGCCATCAACATCAAGATCCTCCACCAGCAGAAAGATAATGACTTGCTGAAATCTCAGACAATGGTTAGCATTTTTTAGCAACGGTCTTTTTAAATTAAGGTATGTACATTTTTCTTTCTTTTTTTTTAATATCTTATTTATTTTGAGAGAGAGCATGAACGGGCAAGGGGCAGAGAGAGGGAGACAGAGAATCCCAGGCAGGCCTGTACTGTCAGCATAGAGCCTGATGTGGAGCTCAAACTTAAAATCCATGAGATCAGGACCTGAGCCGAAATCAAGAGTCGGACGCTTGACTGAGCCACCCCGTATACTGTTCTTTTAGACATAATACTATTCACACCTCATAGACTACAATATAGGGTAAACGTAACTTTCATATGACCAGGAAACCAAAAACTTCATTTGACTCACTTTATTGTGATATTTGCTTTATTGTGGTGGTCTGGAACTGAACCCACAATATATCCGAGGAACGCCTGTGCTTTTTTTTAAAAATAGAGTAATGCCTTATGCCAAGCTACCAGATCACATCACACACAGCACTTCACAACAGTTTTTAATATTCAAAAGAACACAAGTAACTAAAATAATACACACCCACTATGCAATTTAACCAACCACCAAAGCAGGAAATTAAATTTCATATTCAAAGACGCTTAAGATGTTGCATATAATCCAAGAATAAAATATTCTAAATTTGATGTTTTCCTACAAACACTGCACTTAACACTTAACACATTCTTTTTTACCTCAAGATTTACAAAAGTCTTCAACTTGGAATCTGTGAGAGTAATTTTGCCTCTTGAAGTCAATTTCCCACCAACTCAAAGAAATATTCAACAACATGTAAATTAATTTTAGAGAACAGATTATCTTCAGAGCATTCGATTTTTAAAGTAAAATAAATACTATTCATAAAAACCTAGCTTGCCTTAAGTATCGATATTTTAGCTATAAAAGAACTCATTTTATCTCAGTATAAGAATCATCACATGAAGATAATATTTTCTTCCACCTTCAAGTCATGAAATTAAATTTCAAGCACCAGAAGCAGGAGGGATGAATAAAGACTGCTCAAATATTACCAACTGGAATATTAAACGCCTAAATTCGTATTTACTATTTTTTACAGCTAAAGAATTAATTTTTTAAAATTCAATGAAAACACTCAGCCATAAAAAAGAATGAAATCTTGTCATTTGCAACAACGTGGATGGAGCTAGAGAGTATTAAGCTAAGTGAAGTAAGCCAGAGAAAGACAAATGCCATATGATTTCACTTATATGTGGAATTTAAGAAACAAAACAAACAAACAGAGGGGGAAAAAGGGAGGCAAACCAAAAAACACACTCTTAACTACAAAGAACAAACTGATGGCTACCATAGGGGAGGAGAGTGGGGGGATGGATTAAATAGGTGATGAGGATTAAGGAGGGCACTTGTGATGGGCACTGCATGGTGTATGTAAGTACTGAATCACCAAATTCTACACTTAAAGCTAATATTACACTGTATGTTAACTGGAATTTAAATAAAAAATTGGAAGAAAAAAAAGAAAATTTTATAACTAAAAGACTTGTAAGCCAGAATATGAATGTATTAATTTTAACTGAAATACAAACTGAAATTATTCAAGTAATTCTCTCAGTACCATGGTGATAACTGGGTGGTAAAGTAGTAGTTGTGGGAAAGCTACCTTCGACACAGATGTATTTATTTCTCCATTCAATACCATCAGGCCTGGGAATGGCTTTGGCTTCACGAACTGAAATCATTTGACTGTTCCAGCTAAAAGAAGAAAAATACCGAGTTAACTATTTGCTTAATTTTCATTTTATTAGGTTTATCATATTTAACAGCGAGTCCCATTCTGATTTTCTCACAGAATACTGAAACTTGCCTCCACCCTCAGCACGACAATCCCTATTTCCCCTTCTTTTTTCTCCATAGCACTTAAATTCTAACAATTTGCTTATTTATTATGTTACTGTTTGTGTGTCTCTCCCAAGCCGAATGAAAGCTCCAAGATAATTTATGTATTTTTTTCACTGTTCGAATATTGTTTAGTACAAAGTAAACATTCAATACATATTTACTGAATAAATGAATATGAAAAATAAGAAAATATAAGCAGAAAATATAAAAATTATGTTCATTGTTAGCACCTCAGGAAGGATTTCTTATTAAGACATGTAATCGCACATTGTTTTCTGATATCATTAAATAATCTTGTTTAGTGCATGTCCATTTATATGATTTGGGAGAAAATTTTGCAATTTTCCAATAGAAGCCAGTAGGTGCTGTTTTAGGAAAAATTAATACTCTATGAAAACATTGTTATTGCTGTATATCAGATGTAGCTATTAACAGTAAAGTTATATTCAAGTAAAACAATTTTATCAACATGTCGAAAGGTAAACTGACCAGTCTGTCTGTAGTAGGTACTAACCTTACATTCTGGTTTTGTTTGGTTTTTTTATTTCTTTATAATAGTTCTGCACAAGTATGATTTTCGTTTTCTCTAAAATGTATGACAATTCACCTTGTATACAAGATAAAAATAAGTTTGGAAAATAGGTGAAATCTTTTTTTTTTTTTCAGCCATATTTAGTTCTGTCCACCATTTCAGTAAGAACAGAAAGACCAAGTTTTGGGACCTTCCATCTCCAACATTTATCTACTCGTCATCTATTTATCAGACAAAGAATTTCTAAGAATATAATCATGGGTCCAATATGGCATTTGTTTCTGGAAAACTGATCCATCTCTATGTTAAATATGCAAGAAAACATTGCACCTTGTGAAGTTGGATAATTGAATAGGATCCTTGAAGTATGATTTTCTATTTTTTCTTATCAGGAATACTAGAAATACTTAGCAAAGACAGCTTTTAAATTAAGAATACGTATCAGAATTTATGCTTTTTAAAAACTAAGTAGGTTATCAAAGAGAAATACTTAGTATTAATTACAGTAACATGTTTTAGATCTGTCATGTACAGCAGCTCCATTAGTAGAAACTTCAAACAGAAAAGAACTACAATGCTCTGTTGGTCCAAGTTTGTTTCCAAAATTTTTGTAAAATAACAAGGAAGGGGCATCTAGCTGGTTTAGTCGTAAATAGAGCATGAGACTCTCGATTTTGGGGTCATGAGTTCAGGACCCACACTGGTTATAGCGATTACATACATACATAAATACAAAAGAAAAAAAAAATAACAATGTAAAGGAGAGAGTTATAGAACCATGTGCCAGAACCAAACAATGATACTTTGTGCTACACTTTACTTCATACCACTTGAGGTAAATTTCACTAATAAAATGAACTTTTTCCTGAGACTACTTGTTTCTCATTCAACTTAAAGGACAGTTGAATCTGAAATAAAATTAAAATTGGAATGTTAAAAAGGTGTAGACCGATTTTTTTTTTCTTTCAGACAAATTTAGAATGTTGAAATACTGTATCCTGCTGTTAAATTACAGTTGTTTTTTTTTTAATCAAAGGAACTCTTCTTACCACCATACTTCTATGAAATACAATCCTGAATTTATATTACATGCCAATACTTAGTTCTAAACTGGGTCACAGAAACATATGTTACATACCTACATTCACTTTATTATCCCTAACCAGGTATCATTTAAGCTGCAGCCTATAATCAACCTGAATAATGCAGCTATTTAAGTGACTATATCATTTGAAGTACTTCACAAAGGAAAAAAAAAAAAAAAAAGAATATTTTAAAACACTATAATTCAGACTGATTCAATCTATTGCATTTTCAAAGCGCTTTTAAATATTTCTAAATTGTTAAATATTTGAAATAATAAAATACGATATATAATTTATTTACTATTTTTATTTTTAGAGGTGAATTTAAATGTAGAATCCAAATGGAAATTTATAAACATTTTCCCTAAATATGTCATTCTTTAAAACAGGGCCCTAATTAACTCTTGTATCATACTATATTTTTCCTTATTTTATTTTTTTAAGCATATAGTGCAACAATGATTTCAGTAGATTCCTTAGTGACCTTTACCCATTTAGCCCATCCCACAACCCCTCCCACAACCCCTCCCGTAACCCTCAGTTTGTTCTCCATATTTATGAGTCTCTTCTGTTCTGTCCCCCTCCCTGTTTTTATATTATGTTTCCCTTCCCTTAGGTTCATTTGTTTTATCTCTTAAAGTCCTCATATGAGTGAAGTCATATGATTTTTGTCTTTCTCTGACTAATTTCACTCAGCATAATACCCTCCAGTTCTATCCATGTAGTGGCAAATGGCAAGATTTCATTATTTTTGATTGCCGAGCAATACTCCATTGTATATATATGCCACACCTTCTTTATCCATTCATCCATCGACGGACATGTGGGCTCTTTCCATACTTCAGCTATTGTCGATAGTGCTGCTGTAAACACTGGGGTGCATGCGACCCTTCTAAACAGCACCCCTGTATCCCTTGGATAAATACCTAGTAGTGCAATTGCTGGGTCATAGGGTAGTTCTATTTTTAGTTTTTTGAGGAACCTCCTCCATACTGTTTTCCAGAGTGGCTGCACCAGCTTGCATTCCCATCATACCATATTTTTCTATTGTAATTTGTTTGCCATATGAAAATCTATTATTTTTCACTCAATAATTAAGGTGTAAAATAAGATACAGCCTATAAAAGAGGAATGTGTCAGGAAAGCAGATAGAGGGCTTAATTTAATCTAAAATAGATTTGATAATATATGGTAATATTTTGAATATAAAACTTAGTTTACCAACTCTATATTGGTAAGATGCCTGCTTCTTTACTTAAGTAATGATAATGGACTGCTACTTATCCATTAACTCTCTCCTAGCCATTTTTTTAATGACAAAGTGTTTTGAAATGTTTTCTTAAATAGGAACATTAAAATTAAAATTTTAAGTCTAACAAAGCAAGTCAAAATTATGGGTCCGATACTATATGACCATGTATATATGTACACATATACATATACATACATACATACAAATACTAAGACTAGTCTAATTAAGTGAACAAATATGTATTTGGGGCTGGGAAGCAAACAAAAAGAAAACTTTGTCAGGGATTTCAAGCTTCTTATGCAGACAGAAAATTTTGGTCTAATGCTAGAGTTCTGGTTTTAAAAAAAATTTTTTAACATTTTTGAGACAGAGAGAGAGACAGAGCGTGAGCGGGGGAGGGTCAGAGAGAGAGGGAGGCACAGAATCCGAAGCAGGCTCCAGGCTCTGAGCTGTCAGCACAGAGCCTGACGTGGGGCTTGAACTCATGGACCGTGAGATCATGACCTGAGCCGAAGTCGGACGCTTAACCGACTGAGCCTCCCAGGCGTCCCTAGAGTTTTCTTTTGTTAGAGTTCTGTTTTGTTTTGCCTGGTTCTCCTTCTGCCTGACCCTTTCTTCCACCTGACTCCTTAAATTCTGGTGTCCATCAGGGTCTCACCTCTTTCAATCTTCTTCTAATGCTACAGCACCCCTCCTAAGCTTTAACAGTCTGATGTTTCTTTCCCAAATCCTCTCTCCAGCCCTGATCTTGATACTAAGCTCAAGGACAATCCTTGCAATTAACAACTGGAAACCACCACCTGGATGTCCTACATGCATCCCTGTGCCCACATTTTCGAGACTAATTTAATACATTCTGTCTATGGTCAGAATAAACCACTTCCGTGCACACCCCCTCAACTTTCTTACCCTTCCTGCTGCACTGATCTTATTTGGTAGAAAAACAACCATTATTAAATCTATGTCTACTCCAATTCACTCCCATGCAGCTCAACAGGCCTGGAGAGAAATATGCAACTATGCTGACCTTTAAATTCATGACAACTTTAAATGCACTTTAAATTTATGATGACTTAGCTCAAAAAGACCTTAGATGCTACTACCCACCAATTGTATTGTATTTCCATAGTTAATACACTCCTTTATTCTCCTACAGGATAATTCATACTTCCTCTCACTTTTCAAATTTCCTCACTCACAATCATTCCCAGTTGACGTCCATCCTTCATTTCACTAAAAAACTAAAGCAACCAAAAGATAATTTCTACTACCTCCCACTCTTATCAATTCCTCTATATCCACATACTCTGCTTTTTCTTTTTTTTTTAATAATTTTTTTTAATGTTTATTTATCTTTGGGAGACAGGGAGACAGAGTGGGGGAGGGGCACAGAGAGAGGGAGACACAGAATCCGAAGCAGGCTCCAGTCTCTGAGCTGTCAGCACAGAGCCTGATGCAGGACTTGAACCCACAAAGCGGGATCACGACCTGGGCCAAAGTCAGACACCCAACCAACTGAGCCACCCAGGTGGCCCTTCTTCTTATTATTATTAATGCATTGTCTGTGCTCCTATCCCACTTGTGCTCTAGATTCCAACCCTCCTTGATTCAAAAAAAGTATACTGTTCAACAATTTACTATGTATTTTCCTGCTATCATCAATTTTGACATCAAGATGGGTTATTTCTCCTGAAAAACTCAACCCCACTGAACTCTCCAATTCCTTTTTGTTATTATTATTTGAGAGAGAGAGAGAGAGAGAGCGCGCACGCGAGCAGGGCAGAGGGGCAGAGGGAGAGACTTAATTCCGATTTCTACTCCCCATTCTATATACTACACTATGTGTATTTAATTCTTCCCTGTTCTCTCTTGAGCCCACACCAGTGATGCTTTTTACCCCCATTATTCCACAGAAACTGCTCCTGGCAAGAGACCAGGGGCCTCCCATGTGGACCAATATTCCAACGGTCACCTTTTACTGCTCATCTTGTACTTGACCTATCAAAAACTGTGACACAGATAATCACTCCTTCCCCCTCGAAATACTTCTCCACCCTTGGATTCTAAGACAATACATTCTATTGGCTTTCCTCCTATCTCAATGATCCTCCCTTTTGGACTATAAATTAGTTCTTTCTTATCCCTCACCTCATTTTTATTTCATCTTTGTATTATGAAATTCTTCAGAGAGAAAAACTTGAAAAGCATAAAGCTCAAAAAGAATACAATAGTGTTAACATTTCCCACACATGCTTGTATATGTGTATATGTGCGTGTTTTGAACTGAACTACTTGCTAAGGTGTGGATACATGAAACTTCATTTCTTTATCTTTTGGCATATATCTCCTAAAGAACGTGGTTTCCTTTATAATACCAACAGCATCTAGAAATTAACAGTAAGTCAAATGCCTTTTATTTTTTTTTTTTTTTTTTTTTTTTTTTTTTTTTTTTTTTTTTTTCTCTTTTTTTTTTTTTTTTTTTTTTTTTTTTTTTTTTTTTTTTTTTTATATGAAGTTTATTGACAAATTGGTTTCCATATAACACCCAGTGCTCATCCCAAAAGGTGCCCTCCTCAATACCCATCACCCACCCGCCCCTCCCTCCCACCCCCCATCAACCCTCAGTTTGTTCTCAGTTTTTAACAGTCTCTTATGCTTTGGCTCTCTCCCACTCTAACGTCCTTTTTTTTTTTTTTTTTTTTTTTTTCCTTCCCCTCCCCCATGGGTTCCTGTTAAGTTTCTCAGGATCCACATAAGAGTGAAACCATATGGTATCTGTCTTTCTCTGTATGGCTTATTTCACTTAGCATTACACTCTCCAGTTCCATCCACGTTGCTACAAAAGGCCATATTTCATTTTTTCTCATTGCCACGTAGTATTCCATTGTGTATATAAACCACAATTTCTTTATCCATTCATCAAATGCCTTTTATAATTCCTCCACCCTAATCAGATTACAATCAAGGCTCGTGTATTGTATTTGTCCCATCTCCTTAACCTGGAAAAGTTCTCTCCACTTATTTTTTTAATGACATTGACATTTTAAGAGACTAGGCCAGTTGTTTCAAAAAACACCTATATTTTGAATTTGCCTCTCTTCTTTGTGTCATTTAACATATTCCTGTATCTTCTGTATTTCCTATAAACCTCTTAACAAGGGACTTTCTAAGGGTTGTCTTTGGGCCTTTTCTCTTTCCTATTGGTTTTTTCAAACCGTTTCATAGCTTTAAATACCATTTACCTGTTGACAACTCCCAAATATATAGCTCTAACCATGACCTCTCTCCTGAACTCTAGATTTGTATATCCAACTATATACTCAATATCTCCACGTGAATATTTTGCAGGTATCTCAACTTTTCAATGTTTAAAATCAATAATGCTCCTCCATTGCCTTCCCCATTACACCTAATGGCAACTCCATTGTTTCAGTTGCTTGCCAAAAACTTAGAAATCATTCTTGACTCCTTCTCATATGCTACATCTAATCTGTTGCAAATTAATATATACAAGTGGAATCTGACTACTTTTCATTCACTTCCACTATAATCATCCTTATCCAAGGCACTTCTCTTAAATTATTGTAATATCCTTCTAAGTAGGCTCCTTGCTTATGCCCTGGGCTCCCCTCAGTCTATTCTTACCCACCAGCAGCCAGTCTGTTCTTCCCTGTGATAAACCAAACCAGATTACATCATTTCTCTACTGGAACCCCTCCAGTGGTTTTCCATATCACCCAAATGAAAAGCCAAAGTCACCAAAATTAACTAGATAGCCCTATATGATGTAGATTTCCTTAACTCTTTGAAAGCATTTTCTTCAATTCTCTTCCGGGCACACTGGCCTCTTTGTTATTCCTTGAAGATGTCAGACAACCCCCATCTCAGGTTCTTTGTCTTTGCACTTGCTTTTCCTTCTGTTTGGAAACCTCTTCTCCACAGACACATAACTCACACATTCCTCTCCATCATTTCTTTATTAAAGGTCACTTTTCGGGGCACCTGGGTGGCTCAGTCGGTTAAGCATTAAGCATCTGACTTTGGCTCAGGTCATGATCTTGTAGTCCGTGAGTTCGAACCCCACGCTGGGCTCTGTGCTGACAGCTCAGAGCCTGGAGCCTGCTTCAGATTCTGTGTCTCCCTCTCCCTCTGCCCCTCCCCTGCTCATACTCTGTCACCCTCTCCCAAAAATAAACAAACATTTAAAAAAAAATTTTTAAAAAAAAAAGATCACTTTTTCTGTGGGACTTTTCCTTCACCATGCTAAGTAATAAACTGCAATGCAAGCATTAAAACTGTAAGAATTACATATCCCAGAAACTCCTTTTTTGCTTTTGCTTTATTTTTCTCCACTTACCACCATCTAACATGCTAGACATTTTGTTTGTTTATTGTCTATCTCTCTATAGTACAATACATATGCAACGTAAGCTCCATGAAGACACTTTTGCCTGTTTTGTTAACTGCCATATCCCTGATGCATAGAAAATAGCTTGATATGTAGTAGGCACTCAATGATTTATTAAATGAGATGAAAAAAAATCAGAATAAGAAAGGAGATGGCTGGAAAAATTAGGCCTTTGTCATTTCCTTCTTTAAAAATGTATTTAAGTATGTAGGCATGCATTTTTAACTTGAGATAGACTAGCAGTAATGGCATGTGATTAGGCAGCCAGAGAATAAAGAGGATTAAAAAATAGGTAACCTTTTAAGGTTCCTAGAATCTCTAGTACCTAGGAGTTTTTAAGATATTTAAAACTTAAATTTTTCCTTTGTTTTGCTAAAATACAAAATTATTATGTTCTGACTTTTTTTTCCCTTGGTTCTCTGAGCTACCTGATCCTTTTTTTTTATTTTGTCAGTTCCCTGCTCCCAGGTACAGTTCTAGAAGTATGGCTTCATTTTAAGAATTTTCAGCAGGAAGGTTTGGGAGAAAGCTGTGAGTGAAGCAGATAGGAAAATCTTAGTGATTTTTAAATGGTCATACCAAATTTCTGCAACATTTATGCCATGTACTCAAGCGTTGCTTAATAGACACTTAATTCTACCTTCAAGTAAAGAGAATTTTTTAAATGAGTATCTCCAAGTTCAGAAGAAATCCTTACAAACATTTCTAACAGCTGCCAGAATTCCTCTGAACAGCACCTAGTTCATTGCCATGACTACATTCTTGGCAGTGCTCTCTCCAGTCAAATTTCTGAAAATATCTGGTATGAAACAACAATATACTTGACAACTGCACTGTATGATGAAAGAATGGGTGAAGATGTCTCCTAAATCATGTATCATAGTGGTAACAAATGCATCCAAAAGTTCAAAACCTCTTTTGAAACCTCAGCATCCTAGCCAGTATCATTTGGTACAACCGGCTAGTTTCTGTTAATACTAAACTAACACACAAACCTGCACATCTACCATCTTGTTTCAGTCCAACAAAGCAGTTGATTTTCAAGGTACTGGTATCTAGATGTTCTAGTCCTAAACTATACGTGGTAGAAATATATCTTTTTTCTATGAATCCTTTCCCTCTCTTCAAACTTCCCTAATTTACAATAAAACAGACAATGCCAATATATTCTAAAAATTAAGAATATAGTTTTGGAGTCAGACCCCAGACCAAATCCCAGTTCTCTAACTATCTAGCTGTACTGCCACAGGCAAGTTTAAAGTATACAAAGTATACAAATTCCCTAGGCCTCACGGGGGATTACCATGAGGATTAAATGAAGTAATATATAGAAATCACTTGGCATACTGTAGGCATTAGGTACTCACTAAACATTAGCTACAGTTACTGCAACATCTCAAAAATCTTAACTCTAGAATAACCTTTACAGTCTCTTACATCCCATGTCTCATATTTCTTGTCTTTATAAATGAAGGCTCCTTCCTTTTTATCCTTATTGCCTGGACTTACACTCTGGTGCTGGTCATTTTTAACGGTGATTATTTTAACTTCATTCTTATTCAACTACTTTCTTCCAGCATTTTTCCTACTCCTTTTCTTAACCTAATTCAGTAATTTTTAAGTCACCTTTAGTATCTTTGCAACATGTCTGTAATCTTACCCTCTGCTTCAAAAGTATTTATTTATAGCAAGTATTTTTCAAGTAGCCACTATCTGGCACTAGGGTAGGTAATGGAGACACAACTGTAAACTAAACAGGCACAGTATGGTAAAAGCTCTGCTTTGAGGAATTTAAATAACATTACTTCTTTCATGCCCTGTTTCAAATCATCTCCTACGAGGCAGGTTTCTTTAGAGCTACTGCATCACAGCAAACAAAACAATACTGACACTGCAATAAAGCATCATAGTTAAGAGTATGGATTTTGCAGTCAAAACCAACAGAAATACTCCCCTGACTAGCTGTGTGATCTTAAGGAAAGTTTCTTCACCTCTCTAAATGCTTCACTGGTAAAATGGGCATAATATAATACCACATGATATGATTATTATGTAAACTGAATGAGATAATACATATCTGTTTAAAACAATTTTTCCCAACTAGTAACAGCAATTTATTACAAATGCTATTTTCCCTCTCTCCAAATCTCTTCCAAGTGGCACCCTCCTCCTCTAACTTTGTACAACTCCTAAGTCCTCTCTCTTCCTCCTTCAAGCTTTTCAAAGGAGCTGCAAACAATCCCTAATCCCACTCAATCTGGACTAAGAACTCCCTTAAGAACTTTCAGTTAAATCCAGTCTGATTATACACTTTAGTGTTCTATGTTTACCTATCACCCTCAGAAAAAGAAACAAAAAAAAAAAAAAAAAAAGGAAAAGGAGTATTCCTTGATTTTTATTCATACTAACACAACTATTCAGATATCAAGTATCCAGAAGATCTTTTCCCAAGTTTGTTTTAGCTGTGTTTGTGATAAATCTTAACTTCCTAAAAACAGATGTTTCAAACTATGCAGCACCTATACAGGGCCATCACAAACATTTATTCAGGCCCTGCTATGAAAAGAGGCAGGTAAACATAAAATGAAATCGCTATTGAAATCTACTAAAATCGGGCTTACTGAACTGTAATTTTTCATTAGCTAGGAATGTGAAATCTACTTAGTTTCTAACAATTAATCATTGGAATATTAAATTTTATAAACTGTGTATTTCTAGACAAGTCTGTAGCACTGAAACTAACAAATATAGCTTCCGACCAAAATTGTAGCATTCACAGAGATAAATGAATAAACACAATTTGAAATTTTCACTTACTCAAATTCTGTAGCATAATATTTAAGAAAGCCCAGTAAGAGGTCCCCAAGATTTGATTCATTCTTCGAGAGGTAAGGAGGAACATTACATGGAGCTTGATGTACAAGATGCAGCTGTATAGCAGGACTAAAAGATTCCTGTCAAAAAGAAAAAGGGGGAAATATAAAGCCATTTAAAACACACACTAAAAACTTTACAAATCCTGACGTAATGCTCTCTGAAAAAGAGAGAAGAAATCTTTGTGTTGGCAGTTTGGAAATCTGAAGTTTTTCTCCTACTAAGGATTTCACCAGTATTTGGAGTATGCCAGAAAATACTTAAAAAACTAAGAGATTCTAAACCTTGGCTGAGGTATATCACTCATTTAAGTGGATTCCTACAGTAGCAAAAAATTTTCTAACTCATAAACCCTTACTGTACATACTAAGATTTCATCAAATTACATATGGATTTCTTTATAAATGTATCTCCTTAACTGCTTCTACAAGGAGCAGTTGTACTTTATAAAGGGTTAAATCAAGCACAAGGTAAGAGCGTTTACTAACTGCCACTTAAAATTTCTCTTAGAGGCCATAAAAGTAATTAATATATGTATAGTACTTATACCAATTTTAAGATTCTTAAAATTTTATTTCATTTTTGTATTTTGTATCTTAATGGGAAGGAAAGACAGAAATTCAACATGAATTAAACTTCAAAAGACAAAGAAGGCAGGGAAAAGAAGAAAGATAGGAAACAAACAAGCAAGCAATATTCAGCAAACTTTTACCACAATATTCATAAAGGAGGGTATCATTCGCTTGTAATCCATGCTGAAACAACACACTTATTGGAAAGAATACTAATGGGTACTTATCTTTTTGCTGATAGTATGCCATTCATTTTCATGTATGATCTTTATTAGTAACAAATTCTGGCTCTAAAACATACTGAATGAGCTATGGAGGTTCTAACGTAACACATATCCACGTATTAGAAAAAAAACTTTAAGGTAATTTGAACACTGTCCTTAAGATGGGTTTTCTACATGCCTCTTTGCCATCAGAGTAATAGATTTTTTTTTTAAGCAACTTGTTCAGGCAAAACAGCTTATCCTTAAGGTTCCCAAATACCTAACAAATCAACCTTCGGTTTATGGATATCAATTCAATTAGTAATGTCTAAGTCACTCCATTAAATTAAAAAAAAAAGGCTCCCAAAAAACTAAGCTGATACAGAGAAACAGGGTAGTGCATCTATTTAAAGGCAGTCCTCGGGGTGCCCGGGTGGCTCAGTTAGTTAAGCATTGACTCAATTTCAGCTCACATCATGATCTTACAGTTCATGAGCTCAAGCCCCACATTGGGCTCTGTGCTGGCAATGCAAAGCCTGCTTGGGATTCTCTCTCTCCCTCTCTGTCTCTGCACCTCTCCTTTCACCTGCTTGCAAGCGTGAGTGCGCACTCTCTCTCTCAAAAATAAATAAACATTTTAAAAAATTTAAAAAATAAAGGTAATCCTCAAAACTCCCAGTAAAAATAAAGGAGCAAGAAAATAACAAATTCTCTCCCTGTCCTACAGTTCTATCAATAATTTTTAACTACCAAGAAGTAATAGATTATCTTTCTCTCAGAAGACCATTCTACCCCAACCACAGTTTGTAAAGCTGACACTCCTAAACCTGGAACTTCCCCTTACACTTCTCTCAGATTTAGTATTACATTATGAGACTAAGGTAGAAATCTACATTGTCTCTCCAACTAGCGGGAGTACAAGAGAAGCCTCAATTCCTAAGAAAGAGTGAAAGCGGAGGGGCAGCAGGAGTACTGTGTATACCACCCTCTGTCTTGTACTGGTAAGTATAAAACTGTACTTAGGACAGCATTTTAACTTGTAAAATTTAAATGTTATTTTCTGGCTAATTAAACAAAAAGATATAACATAAGTTCAAATGACAAGGAGAAGAAAAGTAGATCACTGTTAATACCTTCTGCTCAGAAAGCTTTTTACTAATTTTGATTTCTAGCGCATAGCACACTAAGAATTCAATTTATGAACTGATGCTGAAATAAAAGTCATTTTCTTATCTTAATTCTAAAACTGTTTGAACCTCTTTTAAAATTTTTATTTTTTTTTCAATAATTTAAAAAGATCAGTAACTGTAGATTAACAATGAAGAGTTGTGAGACCTACTCTACTCAAATGCTGAATGACTTGACTAACAGTTTGACCAGTCTCCTCTTAGCTCCGTTATTCTTTTCCATGGTCACATACAAAAAGGGCCATGGCATATATACTTGGGGAGAACCGAAGGAGAAATCCAAACTAAAAAAAAAAAAAAAGAAAGAAAGGGTCTAAAAGATGCCATAAGTAAACAGAAATTCCATTTAACCATCAGAAATCCCCATTGTTAGCAATCCTAAAATTCATATGGAACCACAAAAGGCCCCGGAATAGCCAAAGTAATTTTGAAGAAGAAGACCAAAGCAGGACCCATCACAATCCCAGACTTTAGCCTCTACTACAAAGCTGTCATCATCAAGACAGCATGGTATTGGCACAAAAACAGACACATAGACCAATGGAATAGAATAGAAACCCCAGAACTAGACCCACAAACGGATGGCCAGCTAATCTTTGACAAAGCAGGAAAGAACATCAATGGAAAAAAGACAGTCTCTTTAACAAATGGTGCTGGGAGAACTGGACAGCAACATGCAGAAGGTTGAAACTAGACCACTTTCTCACACCATTCACAAAAAGAAACTCAAAATGGATAAAGGACCTGAATGTGAGACAGGAAACCATCAAAACCCTAGAGGAGAAAGCAGGAAAAGACCTCTCTGACCTCAGCCGTAGCAATTTCTTACTTGACACATCCCCAAAGGCAAGGGAATTAAAAGCAAACATGAACTATTGGGACTTTATGAAGATAAAAAGCTTCTGCACAGCAAAGGAAACAACCAACAAAACTAAAAGGCAACCAACGGAATGGAAAAAGATATTTGCAAATGACATATCGGACAAAGGGCTAGTATCCAAAATCTATAAAGAACTCACCAAACTCCACACCTAAAAAACAAATAACCCAGTGAAGAAATGGGCAGAAAACATGAATAGACACTTCTCTAAAGAAGACATCCGGATGGCCAACAAGCACATGAAAAAGATGCTCAACCTCGCTCCTCATCAGGGAAATACAAATCAAAACCACACTCAGATATTACCTCACGCCAGTTAGAGTGACCAAAATGAACAAATCGGGAGACTATAGATGCTGGAGAGGATGTGGAGAAACGGGAACCCTCTTGCACTGCTGGTGGGAATGCAAACTGGTGCAGCCACTCTGGAAAACAGTGTGGAGGTTCCTCAAAAAATGAAAAAATAGACCTACCCTATGACCCAGCAATAGCACTGCTAGGAATTTACCCAAGGGATACAGGAGTACTGATGCATAGGGGCACTTGGACCCCAATGTTTATAGTAGCACTCTCAACAATAGCCAAATTATGGAAAGAGCCTAAATGTCCATCAACTGATGAACGGATAAAGAAATTGTGGTTTATATACACAATGGAGTACTACGTGGCAATGAGAAAGAATGAAATATGGCCCTTTGTAGCAACATGGATGGAACTGGAGAGTGTTACGCTCAGTGAAATAAGCCATACAGAGAAAGACAGATACCATATGTTTTCACTCTTATGTGGATCCTGAGAAACTTAACAGAAACCCATGGGGGAGAGGAAGGGAAAAAAAAAAAAAAAGAAAAAAAGGAGGTTAGAGAGGGAGAGAGCCAAAGCTAAGAGACTCTTAAAACTGAGAACAAACTGAGGGTCGATGGGGGGTGGGAGGGAGGGGAGGGTGGGTGATGGGTATTGAGGAGGGCACCTTTTGGGATGAGCACTGGGTGTTGTATGGAAACCAATTTGACAATAAACTTAATATATTGAAAAAAAAATTAAAAAAAAAAAAGAAATCCCCATTGTTGGCAATTATTCACATTACAGAAAGATTCTCTGCTTTAAGAAAAATTTCACCAAAGAATTTTTTTTAAAGGGAGCTGCCCCATTGCACATGTATTTAAAAATAATATATGCCACCTTGGATATGAGTAGGCAGAACTTTAACATATTAGAAAACACATAAAGAACAATTGAAAAGTCAAAGGAATTACATCCTAAATCCATGGAAAAACAATTTAACTGATAGAATGTAACATCTTTCTAAACGCATTTGGAGGTGAGGTGGGTTATCGATACCTGCTGTTTGTTTTTAATGTAGGGAAGACATCTTTATTCTGTAATGACTTAATTCCTGCAAACATCTGCCAATTGATATTTAAAGATTTTTGAAGATATGTACCTTCTGTACCTTTTTTTCCTTTTCAATCAATGCCAATTTAAGAAAAATTTAAATGGGCATCCTTTTGAAAAACATCTGAAAAGTCTCAACTTTTCTTTGCCCATAGAACTGCTTCCCCCCAAAATGGCAAAAACATCTTTTGCCAAATTCCATCATTTTCTGAGACTGTGCCATAATATCTTACCTTCAAAGTTTGAAATTTAGACAATTAAGCACTTTCTAGAATAAAATAGACTGGCTAAACTTTTACTTGCTAACTGTTCTTTAAAAAGATACATGCCTTAATTGAAAGAAGACTATTTTTTACCTCCAGGCAAACAGAGAAATTTAAGTTACATAGTATTCTAACAATATAAATTATTAGACCCTATATATAAATGTTGAGGAAGGTCTCAAAGAAAAAGATAACTGATACAGACTACTTAAACAGAGTTCTGCCTAAATAGAAAAAGAGCTAAATGATATATTAAAGTCTCACCAACCTTTCTTAATTATACGCAGATTACCACGAATTCGGTGATACATGTTAAAGACTGATCATGAAATTCCCTTTAAATTATATTTGCTTTTAGTAAAATGTTTAACATTTTGAAAGCAACATAAGCATCATAAAGTAGAAGCACTATAATGAAGTGGTTAAGAGCATGAGCTCTGGAGTCAGAATTAGCTTTGAAACCTTCTCTTAGCTCTATGAACTTAAATTGCTTAGCTTTCCAAAGGTTCAGCTTCTTCATCTATAACACAAGGAAAATAACAGTACTCATAGAACTGTAATAAGGATTAAATGATATAATATATGTAAAGCATAGCAGCAATAGTATTACCTATATAGTATTTAGTATATTTAGTATAGTATGTAGTATAGTATAGTATTGCCTATATAGCTTGGCATCATTATTATTATAACTGTACATTATCTTTTTTTTTTAAATTTTTTTTAACGTTTATTTATTTTTGAGACAGAGAGAGACACAGCATGAACGGGGGAGGGGCAGAGAGAGGGGGAGACACAGAATCGGAAGCAGGCTCCAGGCTGTGAGCCATCAGCCCAGAGCCCGACGTGGGGCTCGAACTCGCGGACCGCGAGATCATGATCTGAGCTGAAGTCGGATACTTAACTGACTGAGCCACCCAGGCGCCCCTGTACATTATCTTTTTTTAGAGCACAAGGTGGAGTGGGAGAGAGAGAGGAAGAGTGAGAATCTTAAGCAGACTCCATGCCCAGTGCTAAGCCTGACTCAGAGCTTGATCTCATGACCCTGAGATCATGACCTGAGCTGAAATGAAGAGTAAGACACTTAACCAACTGAGTGACCCAGGCACCCCATAACTGTCCAATTTATTCAATAATGCAGTATAGTTACCTCCTGAAATAATGTATTATTTCAAAATTAACTTCCTTATAACTCTTAAAATTTAAGTAATATCAACTTTAAAACAATGTTTTTATCACTAAAAAAAACTTCCCCCCAAACTTTTAAATATGTCTTTTCAAAGGTATTCATTTATAACCTGTTTTACATAACTAAAATCCTTCATCATACTGTACACACTTTAAAACTGAAAAAAAAGTTGCTATATGTATACATATGTATGCATATGTATATATGTAAAAATTTAATATATTTCAATACATAACTACACAGGGGAACTCTACTTCTCAGAATTCCTAACTTCATAACTATAACAATGGCTTCCTGGAATATGAAGATGCCACTAGGGAAAGAAACAAATGTAAGTCATCTTCATAAATCTCCACCTAGCATAAATCTAGGTAAATCTCACAATATACTTGCATTAAACTAAAGATCCCTTCATAAGCTTAACCCGAGTTTATACATTTAAACATTCTCAACTTCACTGCTTTAACTCAATAGTAAATATTCTGTCTTCTATTTGACTATTCATGTTGCCTTTTTTAAGTCAATAAGAATTAAGTAGTAATAATAATGTTATATAGCTTTTGAAGGTAAAGATATGGCCACAGTCTTTCATCCTTTTCTTTCATAATTTAGTATCCAAACCGAACTGAAACACCATACCAATTTTTAAAACAATTATCATAAATTTAATTTTTTTTTTCAACGTTTATTCATTTTTGGGACAGAGAGAGACAGAGCATGAACGGGAGAGGGGCAGAGAGAGAGGGAGACACAGAATCGGAAACAGGCTCCAGGCTCCGAGCCATCAGCCCAGAGCCTGACGCGGGGCTCGAACTCACGGACCGCGAGATCGTGACCTGGCTGAAGTCGGACGCTTAACCGACTGCGCCACCCAGGCGCCCCAAAACAATTATCATAAATTTGAGGAGAAAATACGAAAATAACTAAAAAAGCATAATATACTGAACAAATGTTATTCTATTTCAAAATTTATATCCTATTTTTAAATTCTACTTAACTATATTAGAGAAGCTCAAAATTTAAAAGAACCTTGTTCACTTGTAAAATAAAGTGTTTTTTTTGTTACTATAAAGTTTTAAGTCATTCTCAAACTTACTTATTCAACCCGAAATTTTGTCGTATATGTTTTTCTTAAAGAAAGGTATATCTGTATAGGGACAATCAGATATACACAAATAAAATGTAATAATCAACAGAAACTAGATGAAATAATATATTAGTGAACACTATCATATCATTTTGCCTTTCCTCATTCAGCACAGTATAATAGAAAAAATATCAGTTTCTGGGTCCATAATTTGTGACTGTAATGCAACTTGGATCAATAATATAATCTTCCTAAGACTTAGTTTCTTCACCTGTGAATCAAGGAAAATACTACATAAGTTTACCTGTCGAGGACTAAGGACACTGTATATAAAATTTATAGAGTGCTGACATAAAATAGATACTACATAAATAATAGTTATCAGTAGTAAGAAATAAGCTGATTTGCTTGTTCCATTGGATGGACCACCAAGAAAAGCACTCTACTGATCAATTAGCTTACAGGTTTCAGATAAAATTTAAAATCCTGTTAAGAGTGGATAGTATATCCTTACCCATGTAAGCATTAATCTTATAGTAAAGATAGTATTCTTCAAATATTTATGGTAATATAACCACACCTGAAAGCAAATTAAGACATTCTTAAATCTAGCAGGTCTTGCTACAAGTATTTTTTAAGGCTTTGGGACTGAACTAGTATTAAATCTATTTCCTTGTTACAGGTATAGAAATAGGATTATTAGCACAACAGGAGTGTAGAGTATAGGGTGAGAGACAGTGTAAGTGAAGAGAAGATGGGACTCTGTCATGGGGGGGAAGCTAGAAAATTAGAAAAATGAAACAGAAGTAAAAATAAGGTTCTTCAAACTAGAATATACTAGTAAGAACCTTGGTATCCTAAAATAAAAGCAATACCTCTGCTCTGTTCTCAAGCATAGAGCATTAAACTGAGACTTTATTAGTATTTTATTTTAGTAAAACAAATTCATGCAGCACAGAGTTTAAGTGAGATTTGTGTAGAAGCATCTGTTCCACACACAGTAAGAGATTCTTTAAAGGATAAGTTTTAACTATTAGATGCTTTGTATGCTGAAAAATATACACAGCTCTTTCTACATGGAAACCTAGGTCTTAACAATAAAGCTGGGACAATAAAATGAAACAGTAAACACCCAGTCATTATTTCTGACCTTTCAGCATAAGCTAAATAATCAATATTTTATGGAGGGAGAAAACCATTCAAGGATAAGACCCAAAAGTTCAAGTTACTTTTATTTCTATACTTTCTGATGCTTTCATTTTCACAATGTTTATGAAAGCATAGTGATCCCTAGCAATAATTGAAACACATTATAGTAGCTCTTTATAATACCAGAAATTAGTTTTCAAAATGAGGAAGATAAGATACCCAGATTCCAAACGATTCTTATAACGGTGTCTTTACCAGATGATCCACCACAACCTGGGAAGTCCTCACCACAGCAATCTCGATAACAGTGAACCTTTCATTATCCAGCACCTTGCATGTGTGCATTACGATAATAACATGTTCAAAAACAAGAACATCAGTTCTTCTCAATTATCAAAGGTTAAGTTATATTTAATTTAGATTCCATATCAAGGACTTATATTTTCTATGATACATATAAAATAAGCAAGTCCTTTGAAAAGTGATCACTCAAGCTAGACCTTTTTCAATTTGCCTATTTAGTAATTTTAGAAAACAGCTTTTTGTAACTTCATAAAACTAAACAGGTAAAAATTACATGGTTTCAGAAGGCTGATTAAACATTCTAAACAGATAGTTTAAATATTATTTCCAAATACAACCAGGAATAAGGATGATTATGGAGGAAAACAGAAATGGTAGGACTATAAAACAAGGAAACAGAATTCTGGAAAAAAGGAACACAAAAAACTGGAAAAGAAACAAAAGTATATAGATTGTGAGTTATGTACATTACCTAGGTTTCTCTAAATTCAAACTGAGTATATACCAAACTTTTTATAGTAGGCACCCTTCACCACTTTCATGTTTCCAATTAACGTCAGAAGGATTCTTAATATTATGCACTCAAGGAGTGTAAGTATCAGTGTTACTCCTTTTGGTGTATTAGTTGGTAAAATCAAGTGAAAGATACAATGATTATCCAATTGTTCAACTTAATTTTTCCCCTGCTTTCAAAGCATACGTAGATTGGGCTAAAAGACTTCTGAGTAAAGAAATACTATAAAACTATTTAAAATAGCACGAAGAAAACTGGAATGAGTCTAAATAGGCCTTGACCAACTGAATATATTTAATTCCTTTTAGTGATAATCATGAGCATCATGCAAATAATTCCACCATTAAGAAAAATGACCACACTGCCAATAACCAAATAAAATATGACAGTCTTCTGAAAAAGTATACGGAATATTTTTAATGTGCTAGTGGCCAATGCCTCAGCCTATATAGAAAATGTTATTATATACTTAGAAGGTAACTATCACACCTTTTACATTCACATTAATACTGCATATAATAGTTCCACATATATTTGTCATAATATGTATTAGAATAATTTATAAGAAACACTTACTGGGTAAATTTTTTGGATGGATGGAAGGATGGGTTCAGGTAGGGCTATAAAAAAAAAAGTTTAAAGCTTCTGTGATTCACATAATTCATTTCACAAAGCAATAATTTGTCAGCTACACCCCAGGTATGAGACTATAAGGGTTTCTGCTAGAATTCAACAGTTTCCATATATTTTGTGAATTAACTCTGATCCCTAGAAATTTAAATTCAAAATATATCTAAGTTGATAACTTCAGGTTAATAAACTATGTATATTTCTAGGTAAACAAATGTTCCTTGCATTTTTAGAAAAACAAGTCATCACTGGACACACATCATTTGGTCCAACATCAGACACACACACAAAATAAGCAAGACAAGGATTGTTCTACATATATTGAATGAACATTGTTAAGATGGATGTAGCTATCAAAAAAAATTTTTAAGTAAAGTCCAATGATACTGTATCATGAAAGAATAATAGCTATATCATAATTGTCCCTTTATGTTTAATTTCTTCTAATAAACAGTAATACCAAAACTGAGATAGTTTCAGGAGATCGATCTATTAAAAAAACTGAAAAAAAAAAATCTTCAACTTCACTAATTTTTAAAAAGGAGGCTTCAGCAAAGTTTAGAAATATAAATCAGAAATATAAAGTTTAGAAATATAAATATAAATATGCCACTTTGCCATAAAAAATTAAAATTTCATACAAAGGAATCATTATCTTTATATGTTACTTTATTTTTTGTCATTCTTCATTCTCCAATATCTTTACCAAAATCCAACCTCATTAAATGCATTAACAGCCATTTCACATCATCATAATATAAAGGAAATAACATGGAAAGCAAAGTACTTAATATTCACAATAAAAAAAACTGCAAAATACAATATCTTGAGTATAAGATACAAGTAATGTGTTTTCAAGATTTAATATTAAAGACCATATATAATACCATAAAACAAACTGTGTATTTAAGAATTAGAAATACATTATATATAATTAAGTAAACTCAGTAACAATCATTATTTTTAATTTGCAGTTTAGCAAAAACCTTTTTTATGACTTCTGGAATACATTAATATCTAAATAATCAACTATTATTACCAACTTACGTGATCTCCAACTATGATTATAAATGTATAAATTTCTATCACATAATATTTAAATATCTCTTCTGTATCATGCTCCATTCCCAAGTTGAAATCGTAATAAAATAAAATTCCATGATAGTCTGGAATGTTCACAGTGTGTGACTGAGGGGAAAAACTCATTACTTACTGGAATCACTCTTAGGAAGTAAAAATATTTTTTCCCAGAGGCATTCAAATGCTCAAAACTCTAGAAGATCCTACAAATAAACTCAAGCCCCAGTTACTTTAATTCTAAATGTCTTTATATTCATGTAATAGTTTTTAATGACTTTCTAACAATTTTGCTGTAATATAGAAGTCAAATTGGTAAATCTTACTAGAAATTAGTTTACTTAATTAAAAACCTGAATTCCCTTCTCACTGAATAGCCCTAGTAAATTAAAATTATTATTTAAAAAACAGTGAAGAAAGGTTATAAACATTTAGAAAAAAAAATTTTATTTCATTCTAGAATCATAACCAGAATGTTAGAAGAGAAAAACAAACAGTAATCACTGGTTAGGGTCTTTCAATAGACAAAGCACCCTGAGAACTAAGCAATTTGAAAGTTTTGGGGAGCAGGGATATCACTCAGTAAATCCGTTGTCTAACAACCTTAAAGCTAGTCATTTGTGAAAATAAATAAAAGAAAGTGGAGTCAGGAAGCCCTGAAAGGGGTGCTCTCACACACTGCCACCATTCTCCATAAGAAGTATACTTTGCATTCCCCAATAGGAAGAAGCTTCCTTTACATACTCTAGTAGAAGGAAGAAAGAATTTTTCCTTGCTCAGCAACAGCCCAGGCAATGAGAATTCAGCAAAACAGCCCCTTCCAGCTTCCTCCCCTTCCTCGATAAAGGCAAGCCCCTCAACCTCCATTCTCTGGACTTGCGAATGGTTGGTTCACTACAGTTTGCTTGTTCTGAATTGCGATTCCTCTATTCCAGAATAAACTCACTGTACTAGTAAAAAAACAAACAAACAAACAAAAACCTAGCTCTTTTGTTTTTTAAGGTCAACACATTGCAGAGCAATTGGCGTACCGTGGCAGTTAACACTATCCTGATAGTAACATCAAAGTCTTGAATAGTTTTTCAAATGTTTATTTTACTCAAAGCAACATATATTCAGGGGCACCTGGGTGGCTCAGTCGGTTAAGCATCTGACTTCGGCTCAGGTCGTGATCTCACAGTTCATCAGTTCAAGCCCCATATTGGGCTATCTGCTGTCAGCACAGAGCCTGCTTCACATCTCTGTCCCCTCTCTCTCTACCCCTTCCCCTCTCGCTCGCTCGCTCGTTCTCTCTCTCAAAACTAAACATTTGGGGGGAAAAAAGCAACATACATTCAGGAAGGATCTAGCTGTAACAACTATTTTTACTTCAAAATTTTGGACTTCAATCTTTTAAATTTCTCTCTCAAAAGCAAAAAAAAAAAAAAAAAACAAACAAAACACCTTACTATTACAGTACCTGATCAATAGATAACACCTTCAGAACAGCTACTCTGTAAGATTTTACTTTGCCTACATTTCAGATGAGAGCTTTCTGGTCAGGCCTCCACAAATTTAAACATGGAAACATTCCATTCTGATTCATCAAAAATTCAACTAAAAAAAAGAGATCTTCAACAATAAACAACAATTTTGAAAATTCAAGGACAATTTTGTTTTTGAGAGAGCGCGTGCAATCTAAGAAGAGGAACAGGGGAGGAGAGAGAGTCCCAAGTAGGCTCCATTCTCAGCGCACAGCTAGACATGCAGCTCAATCCCATGACCCCAGGATCATGACCTGAGCCAAAATCAAAAGTCAAACACTCACCTAACTGAGCCACCCAGGTGTCCCAAAAATTCAAGAGCAATTTTAGAATGCCTGAAATAGTTTTGTACCTGAAAACATGGTAAACATTCTATGAATATTCATTCAAATTATTATTTCTAACCAGGTAATACTTTTGCCTTTTTGTTAATTATTAATATTAATCTTAGATGGCCATTAAAATCTCTTCTCATCGGCTTTTTCCCTTCACACTTTCATCAGTCACCTTTTCAAGAATATGTAGTCAATTACTAACTATTGAAATTCATTCTAGGAAATACTTTAATCTTTTTCAACCTTTCCACATACAGAAGACAAATTTCCTTTCTGTACTCAAGGCAGAAAAGATATTAAAAAAGCCTTTAAGAAGTTAAATGAAACCTAAAAGTCCATCCAATCCAATTATCCCTGTTACAGATAAGAATATTAAGGCCAGAAAGGTAGAATAAACTGGCCAAAATTACAAACACTAGTTCACTGTGGCATGACTGGAACTGCTCAATACACTTTGCAGACTCCTGTTTGCCAAAAACGCAGCTATTTATTTCAATCTAATTTCAACACAGCTACTTATTTCAATCTAATTTCTTCTAGTGAGAAGTAGCCAAAATTTGCCAAATAACAGTTACGCTTTTACTTTTATTATTATTTTAGAGAGAGAGAGTGCGAGAGGGGAAGATGGGCAGAGGGAGAGAGAGCAAGTGAGAGTAAGAGAGTCAGAGAGTCAGAGAGTCAGAGAGAGAGAGAGAGAGAGAGAGAGGAGAGGAGAGGAGAGAATCTTAAGCAGGTTCCACACTTAGTGCGGAGCCCGATCCGGGGCTCAATCCCACGACCCTGGGATCATGACCTGAGCTGAAATCAAGAGTCACAGGCTCAACCAGCTGAGCCACCCAGGCACCTCAATACAGTTATACTTTAGCTGTGCATAGTGGATGTACTTTAACAAAGACCTAGAAACAGTGATGATAGTGCCATTAATTACAAATCATCTTAGTGAAGAGGACTTTGTCAAAAACAAAATAGGTTTAACAAAATGTAAACAGAATTTTAACATGATTTTTGAACAGTGGTAAAAAATTTCTGAACTTTCAACTTGCTTACCAAACTGCCTCAGTACATGTGTGATAAAAGTCCATTTTTCTAAAGAAGGCAATCAAAGTAAAGTATCTAATGTAACCCACAAAAATGGAGAGAAAGAGCACATATTATAGCTGTTCATACATGTTCAATACTGTAGTCAAATCTCATTTCTAAATCACAACTAGTGTCTATTCACTTTTTAGTTTTAGTTGTAATTTAAAATGTACACTTGACAAAATCTAAATAACCCCTGATATATTTCTGGCACATAACTTTTCAATATTTATATACATATGAATACATACACAAACTCAAATACAGATACAATTTTAAAATAAAATTGATACCATGTTGTATATGATACCATATCATGGATATTTTCTTTTACCATTAAATATCCTAAAAAACATATTCTTAGCAGCTGAAAATATTATAATTAATTCAATCATTCTTTTATTCTTAAAAACTTAGATTATTTCCAATCTTCTATTATTTCTTTCACACAAACTCCATGCCAACTCACAAGGAATAAAAACTTCTTTATCCAAAAAGAAAATCCTTTAATTCCTGTCTCAAGTGAAAAATAAAAAACATGATAATGGTGCTTGAGCTTATTTTTATAGGGCTTCTGAACATGCATGTGCCTCAAGATAATGGATCCACAATATAGCGGTAAAAGTTCTTTGAATACAAAAGAGTAATATGGAAAAACTGTCAAAAAACAAAACAAAACAAAACACAGCGAAACTTCCTTATAATGTTTTCTGGGGAATAACATTTCTAAAACATTTGTTCAAAGCAACAAATTAGAAAAATATGGCTATATGGGCCTTAGAAAGAACTTTTTAAAACAATACTGTTTGAAGACAGTGTCAACAGAAAAGACACCATAATGAAGTTTAACTGTGTTTCCATTTTAAAAATTGGGAAAAACCCATAATACTTACTTTGTAAATAGTGCAAAACCATCAATACAAGACTATAGCTGCTTAAAGTACCACGACTGGCATCATTTATCTCATGGTGACTTGCCCACTTCTTAATCACCAGTACTAACGGACGAACTCGATTTTCAACTGAAAGTAAAATGAAAACTTAAAAATGGTAAGAAAATATTACGGTTTCTCTGTAAGTTTGTATCATTTCCCAACTCCAAAAGAAAAAGCATTTTCTCCCTGTGTATTAAACATTGTGTTCACCATAAATGTGTCTTACTTTTAAAAGGTATCTTAGTCACCTTTTAAAAATTACCAATTACTAAAATTCATTTTATTGACCTGTAACTCTGGTAGCATATAATTTTAGTGTACAACATATTATACATATAATAAAATGAGACACTACACATTAAAATAATTAAAAGGACGTCAGTGTTTATTATAAACATATTTAAAAAGGAATAAAGGATAAAGAGAGAAGCTATAATTATTTGGAAATAAACAAAAAACTTACGGTATGCGTAAGTTCTGAGGAGGAATGTGTTTCTTATTCCAACAATATTGTTTACATTCAAGTCGAATTCCACACAACTATTAAAAACAGAGAAAAATACTTTACCTCAAGTGTTTTTGAACAAATTAAACTAACTCCCTAATAACTAAGTTAATATTCATCTACCCTATGATGTAAAAATAGCATGATCCCAAAGACCAAATACTTTAAAATGAGGCACTAACTTAGCAATAAGAATAAAGATATAGTCAGTATATTATTTTAATATGATTTACTGTATATTAAAAATATTAAACAGGATAACAGTTGTAAGATCCATAATGTACTTCTAAGGCTTTAATTATCCTTAATAAAACAAATTATAAAATTTTGCAATCCATTCCAGGTAAACAAAATTATATGACCAAAAACATTTCTGGTCAAGTTATTTCACTGAGTTATATATTCTCAACTAATTTGGAAGTAAAGCATTATTTGCTTTAAAACAATAGGAATAAAAAGCCAAATAAAGAACAGGTGAAAAAAAATAAAAGTAGTCTATACATTATATTCCCTCCAAAAAGGATAAGATATAAATAACATATAAATTATATTATACCAAAGTGAGCTACTGATAATCTGGAAGGACAATAGGGATACGTCTTTGAAAGCAAAGATATGGTGCAATTCACAATTTAAAAAATTGCGCAATAATGAAGGGATCTACAAAGAATGGCAAAACTCAAAATAAAAGAAAGGATTAATGTAAATATACTATTAGGTCCAAAAACTTCTGCACACTGAGTTTTTCTATGAAAAGACTGCCTAATACAAAAACTTAACAAAATTCCTTTTTATAAACTTTTAATTATAATATTTGAAATTTACCAATGCAGATTTCCTTTTTTAGGGAAAGGAAATCTTATAATCTTTCAATTAACCATGCATATTGACAAAAATGGATAGTAGTATCAACACTTAAGATATATATATATTTGCCTTTGGGAAACTTATGGCAGCAAGAAAGTTACATTCTTTAACTGCGTCTGTGCAAGGCTAACGCTAAAACCACTGTGCATTTCCTCTATATACCTCAACAGAGAGGAAGAAACAGGCAACAACCAGTTTGCAGTTAAAAACTTTTCCAAAAGTATGATTCAGCGCTTTAAAAATATCCACAGTATTTGCTTCAGATTTTACTTCTGGAAATATTAAACTAATCCTTTATATGGAAAAAATTTAATGTACACAATGCTTATTCTAACAGGGGAATAACTAAGTTAATCACAATATATTAATTGAATGAAAAACTACTGTAAAGCCATTAAAAATCAAGCCAGAAAAAATTCACTGATATAAGCAAATATCCATGATATACATGGTCAGGTAAAAAAGTATAATCTCAATTTTAATTTTAAAAACTCTTACGCATTCACATGCATAGAAGAGGGACTGAAAGTTTTACACCAAAATGTTAACATTGGTTATCTTTGGATATTAGAAGCCTTTTTTTTTAATGGTCTGTATAGAGAAGAAATATAAAATGGTGTTTATAAAGAACATTTAACAATGAAAAAAAGTTTGTATAATAATCTTAAATAGGAAAAAAAAATGCGCCCAACACAGGAGCACCCAAATATTTAAAGCAGTTAATAACAAACATAAAGGAAATAATCAATATTAATACAATAAAAGTAGAGGACTTTAACACCCCACTTACATCAATGGACAGATCATTCAAATAGAAAATCAACAAGGAAACAGTGGCTTTGACTGACACATTGGACCAGATGGATTTAACAGATATATTCAGAACATTCCATCCTAAAATACCAGAATACACATTCGTTTCAAGTACACATGGAACATTCTCCGGAAGAGATCACACAGTAGGCCACAAAACAAGTCTCGACAAATTTAAAAAGATGGAAGTCATTCCATGCATCATTTCTGACCATAATGCTATGAAGCTAGAAATTAACCACAAGAAAAAATCTGGAAATAGCACAAATACATGTAAGTTAAACAACATGCTACTAAAACAATGAATGGATCAACCAAGAAATCAAAGAGGAAATAAAAAAAATACAGAGACAAATGAAAATGAAAACACAATGACCAAAAATCTTTGGGAAGCAGCAAAAGTGGTTGCAAGGGCAAAGTTTAGAGCAACATGGGCCTACCTCAAGAAGAAAAATCTCAAACAACCTAACTTTATACATAAAAGAGTTACAAAAAGAAGAACAAACAAAACCCAAAACCAATAGAAGAAAGGAAATAATATAGATTAGAACAGTAATAAACGAAATAAAAACTAAAAAAAGTACAGAACAGATCAGTGAAACCAGGAGCTGGTTCTTTTAAAAGATCAACAAAAGTGATGAACCGTTAGCTAGTGTCATCCAAAGAAAGAAAAAAAAGAGGGAGAAACAGAGAGTATTCAAATAAACAAAATCACCAAATGAAAGAAGAGAAATAACCAACACCATAGAAATATCACAAAGGATTGTATGAGAATATTATGAAAAATTATATGCCAACAAATTGGAAAACCTAAAAGAAATGGATAAATTCCCAGAAACATATAACCTCCCAAAATTGAATCAAGAAGAAATAGAAAATTTGAACAGACCCATTACAAGCAATGAAATTGAATCAGTAATCAAAAAACTCCCAACAAGTAAAGTCCAGTACCAGAAGGCTTCACAGGCAAATTCTACCAAACACTCAAAGAAGAGTTAATAACTATTTTTCTCAAACTATTCCAAAAAATAGAAGAGAGGGAAGGATTCCAAATTCATTCTGAGACTTGCATTGTACCCTCATAGTAAAACCAGAAAAAGACACTACAAAAAAGAGAACTATAGGCCAGTATCTCTGATGAACATAGATGTAAAAATCCTCAACAAAATATTAGCAAGCTGAATCCAGTAATACATTAAAAAAAATCATTCACCACGATCAAGCGAGATTTATTCCTGGGATGCAAGGGTGGGGTCCAATATTTGCGTATCAATCAACATGATATATCACATCCGTAACATTAAGAATAAAAGCCATATGATCATTTCAATAGATGCAGAAAAGGGGGTGCCTAGTCACTCGGCTGAGCATCCGACTCTTGATTTCAGTTCAGTTCATGATCCCAGGATCATGGGATCAAGCCCCACACTGCACTCTGTGCTAAACCTGTAGCCTGTTTAAAATTCTCTCCCCTTCCCACTCCCCCTCTCTCCCCCTCTCCCTCCCTCTGCTCCTCTCCCCACCTTGTGCTCTCTCACTCTCTAAAATAAAATAAAATAAAATAAAATAAAATAAAAGTGCAGAAAAAGCATTTGACAAAGTACAACACGCATGATAAATCCCTCAACGAAGTAGGTTTGGAGTGAACATACCTCACCGTAATTAAGGTCATATATGAAATATCCACAGCTAATATCATACTCAAAGGTGAAAAACTGAGAGCCTTCCCCCTAAGATCAGGAACAAAACAAGGATGTCCACTCTCACCACCTTTTTTTTTTAATGTTTTATTATTTATTTTTGAGATTGAGAGAGACAGAGCACAAGCAGGGGAGGGGCAGAGAGAGAGAGAGAGACACAGAATCCAAAGGAGACTCCAGGCTCTGACGTGTCAGCACAGAGCCCAACACGAGGCTTGAACTCACGAGCCACAAGATCACGACCTGAGCCAAAGTCGAACGCTTAACCAACTGAGCCACCCAGGCGCCCCCACTCTCACCACTTTTATTCAACATAGTATAGGAAGCCAAAGCTACACCAGTCAGACAAGAAAAAGGAATAAGAGGCATCCAAATTGGTAAGGAAAAAGTAAAACTTTCATTATTTTTATGTAGATGACATGATACTATATAGAGAAAACCCTAAAGACTCCATCAAAAAACTACTGGAACTGATAAATGAATTCAGTAAGGTTGCAGGACACAAAATCAATATACAGAAATCCACTGTATTTCTATTCACTAATAATGAAGCAATAGGAAGAAATTTAAAAAGCAATCACATTTACAATGGCACTAAAAAGAAAAAATGTTTAGGAATAAACTTAACCAAAGAGTTCAAAAACTTGTACTCTAAAAACTATAAAGGGGCGCCTGGGTGGCGCAGTCGGTTAAGCGTCCGACTTCAGCCAGGTCACGATCTCGCGGTCTGTGAGTTCGAGCCCCGCGTCAGGCTCTGGGCTGATGGCTCAGAGCCTGGAGCCTGTTTCCGATTCTATGTCTCCCTCTCTCTCTGCCCCTCCCCCGTTCATGCTCTGTCTCTCTCTGTCCCAAAAATAAATAAACGTTGAAAAAAAAAAAAAAAATTTAAAAAAAAAAATAAAAACTATAAAACATGATGAAAGAAATTGAAGACAACACAGACAAATGTAAAGACATTCCATGCTCATGGACTAGAAGAACAAATATTTTTAAAATGTTCACACTACCCAAAACAATCTATCCACAGATTTAATGAAATCCCTATCAAAGTATAATCAGTGGGGTGCCTGGGTGGCTCAGTCGGCTGATTGTCCAACTCTTGATTTCAGCTCAGGTCATGATCTCACGGTTTGTGGAACTGAGTCAAGCTCTGCATTGGAAGCATGGAGGCTGCCTGGGATTCTCTCCCTCTCTCTCTCTCTCTCTGGCCCTCTCTCTCTCAAAATAAACTAAAAAACAAAACAAAACAAAAACAACAGCATTTTTCACAGAACTAGAACAAATAATCCTAAAATCTGTATAAAACTACAAAAGACCTCAAATACCCAAAACATTCTCAAAAAAGAAAAACAAAGCTGGAGGTATCATAATTCCAGATTGCAAGTTACACTACGAAGCTCTAGTTACCAATACAGTATGGTACCGGCACAAAATACACACATACATCAATGGAATAGGACAGAGTGCCCAGAAACAAACCCAGGATTATATGGTCAACTGAACTTCAACAAAAGAGGCAAGAATATGCAACGAAATAAAGACAGTCTCTTCAACAAATGGTAGTGGGAAAACTGAACAGCTACATGCAAAAGAATGAAACTGCACCTCTTTCTTACACCATATACAAAAATAAACTCAAAATGGATTAAAGACCTAAACGTGAGACCTGAAACCATAAAAATCCTAGAAGAGAGCACAGGCAGTAATTTCTCAGAAATCTGGCATAGCAACATTTTTCTACATGTGTATACAAAGATGCTCAGTATCACTCATCTTCAGGGAAATGCAAATCAAAACCACACCAGTCAGAACGGCTAAAATAAAAAACAAGAAATAATAAGTGTTGGCAAGGATGTGGAGGAAAAAAAAAACCTCTTGTGTCCTGCTAGTAGGAATGCAAACTAGTGTAGTCACTGTGGAAAACAGTATAAACATTCTTCAAAAAATAAAAATAGGATTAACATATAATCCAGTCATTGCACTACTGCATATTTACCCAAATCACACAAAAACACTAATTTGAAAGGAAATATGCACCTCTATGATAACTGCAGCATTATTTACAATAGGTAAGTTATGGAAGCAGCCCAAATATCCATCAAAGACAAAGATACACAAATAAATGTCCATCAGTGGAGAAAGATGTGATATATATAAACATATGCACACACGCACACAAGTGGAATATTATTCTTCCATAAAAATGAATGAAATCTTACCATTTGCAACAACATGGATAGCGCTAGAGTATAATGCTAAGTGAATTAAGTCAGTCAGAGAAAGACAAATACCGTATGATTTCACTAATGTGGAATTAAAAAATATATAAATAAACAAAGAGAAAAAAAAAGAGAGATAAACCAAAAAACAGACTCTTAACTATAGAGAACAAACAGATGGTTACCAGAGAGGAGACAGGTAGGGGGATGACTGAAATAGGTGATGGGGATTAAAGAAGGTGAAGGGGATTAAATAGGTGAAGGGGATTATTATGATGAGCACTGAGTAATGTATAGAATTGTTGAATCACTATATTGTATACCTGAAAGTAATATAACTGTATGTTAAAAACACTGTAATTAAAATTTAAACATAAAAAAAAAATACAACCGTGGGTTTTACTTTTTTTTTTAATTTATTTGTTTTGAGAGAGGGGGTAGGAGTACGAGTTGGGGAGGGACAGAGAGGGAGAGGGAAAGAATCCAAAGCAGGCTTCTCACTGTTAGCACAGAGCCCAATGCAGGGCTCAAACTCATGAACCATGAGATCATCCTGAGCTAAAATCAAGAGTCAGATGCTTAATGGACTGAGCCACCCAGGGGCCCCACAACCATGTATTTTAAAAAATAATTACAATAAGCTAATAATTTTATTTGTGTTTAGTTTATCTCCCATAAAGTGTTTTAGAAAACTCTACCATTGGGGCGCCTGGGTGGCTCAGTCGGTTAAGTATCTAACTTCAGCAGAAGTCATGATCTCGCGGTTTCTGAGTTTGAGCCACATGTCGTCGGGCTCAGTGTTGACAGCTGACCCTGGAGCCTCCTTCAGATTCTGTGTCTCCCTCTCTCTCTGCTCCTCCCTGACTCACACTCTGTCTCTCTCTCCTTCAAAAATAAATAAACATCAAAAAAAAATTTTTTTTAAAAAGAAAACTACCATTAGTTATTTGAAAAAAATTCAAATACTTATAGATTGGGCGGATATTTAAATGAATGGAGGAGAAGGTTTGAACCAGGCATATATCTAAGGATTTGTTTAAAATATATATATTCAGTCAATTCTAATCATTTGCAGTATTTATTTTCTATAAAGTCAATGAAAACAGCGGAAACAAAGGGTTAGGTTCCCACAAGCTTTCAGTCAAAACATTTTCATCAACTGATTAATACATAACTTTGTTTTGTTTTTTTAATATTTTTTTAATGTTTATTTATTTTTGACAGAGAGAGAGAGCACGAGCTGGGGAGGGACAGAGAGAGAGAGAGAGAGACAGAGAGAGAGAGAGAGAGAGAGAGAGAGAGAGAGACAGAATCCGAAGCAGGCTCCAGGCTCTGAGCTGTCAGCACAGAGCCCAACACAGGACTCAAATTCACAAACCACGAGATCATGGCCTGAGCTGAACTCAGACACTTAACCGACTGAGCCACCCAGGCGCCCCTACATAACTTTGTTTTATGTGTTTCCATTTAAAGACACCCCATTCACTGATAATGAACTCATGGCCAAGCACAATGTAACTCACGCATGAACAAAGCATATCAAATACAAGTTTTTTCTCCATGAGGCACATCACAGCTTTGTACACAGAAACAATACATAGTAACTCAGCACTATGCTTGGGGGCCATTTAAAAGAGCAAAGTCACCTATATAAAGCAACAAAATACAAAAAACATGGAAATGGACTCTGCAAAGAATAATTGTTTATACATAAGAGAAGAAACAGGAAGGCAGAATGTCACATTATTTAATCTCAGTTAGTGATTCAGAATTTTCTCCACTTTGCAAATGTCTACAAATGACTATGAAAGTGCTAGAAATATTAATTTGGGGTGTTACAAAATAAATATCATGTAGGCAAATTCATAAATAAAGAATCCATGAATAATGAGGATCACTTATGTATATATATTTAAACTTTACACTTACATTTATGTAAACCATTTCAGTATTTTATAAAACTGGGCTAGAAAACCTAATTTATCACAATCTTATCTATTTTTAGGGAACAACAAATTTTTTTTAACCAATAGAACAGTCAACACCTATTTACATTTTATATTCAGATATTGTATAAAAGATTCCAATCCCAATGCCCATAAGAAATTCAGAACCCAGGCTGGTAGAGTGTACAGACAGATATAATTATAACAACTCCCTTGATATAAACATACGTCAAATCTCCTCAATTAAGGTATGTTCTAAAGAGTATATTACATTTCCAAAAGGCAAGAGATAATTTAAAAATGTGAAATGTAAATATATATATTCTTTAAAATGGATAGTTTTAAACACTCGAAATACCAAGCAAAATAACTAAGCACAGTTAAGCATAAAGAATTGCTCAGACTATTCTAAAAAATCATCTCCAAGACAAATCAAGGAAGTTTTAAAAACTGATGAAGATAAGCTATTATGCTGTAGCATACACTTAACTATCTACATCAAAAGAATATGTAAAAATGATCTAAAATAACTGAAAAAAGAAAATTCAATAATTACTTACCTGACTTTATCCCTGAACTTCACAATTGGCACTTTTGCTCGAATCAACTGAGGTCTCTCTATGTAACCAGCTGAAGGACAAATATGAATATCTGTAAATATTTCTCAAATTCATAGTGTTCCAATGTATATTTTAAAAGTGGTTTCTTACTAAGCTAAAACAGTTTATGAAAACACAATCTTTTAAGATGCAAAGAAAGGACATTATCAAATTCTTATAAGACTGAAATTCCAATACCATTTAGAGGGCTTTATATTAAAATTCAGAAATGTGGTCTAATATCTAATAATACTTATAAAGAAATTCATCAGAGCATTATAAGCAGGAAAAATATCTAGGCTGGCAGGAGCATAGCTCATTTCTGTTATAGCATAAGGCAGAATCTTATAGCAGCCATAAATATCATATTACAAAGAGTCTCAAATGTGGAAATGCCTGCAACATGATACATGGGATAGTGATACATTTAAATAAATATGATCCCTAAAAGGAAGAATACATGTATACATATTTTTTACTCCATTAAGCACAAAAATATTTTTTGAAAATAATACATGTTCATTATAGAAAATTAGGAAAATACAGAAATATGTAAAAAAGAAACTGCCAACTCTTCCCAAAGGAGCAGTTTTCCTAATGTTATAAAGAAAAACATAATACCAGACTTAAAAAATTTTCCCGTTATAATGCTTTTACCACCAAAATCATAAAATATGTCAAGCTTCAAACAGAATTTGTAGGCAGGAATTCAATGAGGCTTAATGAAAAATAAGAGTTAAAAGTTTCAAGTTCCAGGTACAGGTTGTGACACCAAAAAACAAACTACACTCCTCAGGCAAATTACTGAATCCACTCATCACCATTCTCCTTAACTATGAAAAATAACAACCAAAAATACCTTTGAATTAAATGATCTCTAAGGTTCCCTCCATTTTTAGTATTTGATGTTAATAATAGCTATTAAAAATCTACTTAAGGTATGAATTACTCCTTTATTTTACAGATGTGAAAACTTAAGTCCACTAAAATAAATCACTTGATTTCTACCCAACAACAGATATAACTTGCTCATGGGCAGTAACAGGTCACTTGACTTTGAATTTGCCAGTTCAAAGCCTGACACATAAGTACTATCTGGCTGAATAAATGAACACATCTCTTTCCAACATCACGTGGCGAGTGTGACTTCAACAATCTACAATATTCTGTGGAAGTTTAAAATAAATTATGATGGCTTAACACATGTGGATTAAATCTGCTTAGGTTATTCAAAGAATAAATCTTATAATACAGTGGCCTAAGTCAATAATTTGCTTTCTGTTGGAATAATTCACTGGGCTCATGTTCAGTGATATTTTTAAAATGTGATGTCATAAATTGCATGTCACTGCAAAACAGATGAAATTCTCACTCCCTCACATGAATACCCATAAGACTTTATCTGTATCACTCTCTTGGCTTTTCACAGATACTATACACTACAGCTATTCATTTAATGCTGTAGCTTCCCTAACAGCCTATAATCTTTTGAGAAAAAGAAATGAAGCTTATATACATTTGAATTCCCCAGTGCATGTAGTGGGATTATCTCAATAAAGAATTGTTCTCTTTTTAATGAAGTTAAAAAAAATTCATTTGGGAAAAAAGGATCCACATTATGCCTATCCTGACCAGAAAATAAACAATTCTTATCAGAAAACAAAGTAAGAGACATATTAAGACATATTAAATAGTTATGTCAGATGACATATGAACTTGAGGCATATGAGACTACAAAGTCTGGTACAGAAGTGTTTATGGACTAGGTGAGTATATGCCGTGCTTCAGTCTTCTGATTGACCTGAAAAAAAACACTGAAAGTTAAAATAAAGTGTTTTTTCACTATCTTCTAAATTCAATGTTTTATTTTCTTAATGTTTCTCAACAAAGAGAAAAAGCATACTTTTCTTTCAAGTTATTTTCAATATACACTAAATTATGTTATAGAAAATGTCAACTTTTATGCTTTCACATCAACATTCCTAAATCAATTCCTAATTATAAACTTAAAGCAAAATTAAAAAAATATCAAAATTCTTATGTCATTTTCTTACTTTAGTAAAAATGCACATAAAGTAATCCTCTCCTAGAAAACAAACGAATTTTAACTTTCTGTAACATGTTTTAATTTCCCTATCTACATTGTGAAGCTGCTTTAAGGACAAGTTCTGACAACACAACACAAACATGTGAACAAGACGGAGGATGGTGTGATGTGGCTGAAAAGAGTCTAACTGCATGAGAGATTTAATTACAACTCTTAGTATTCTTCACTATGTTTATTATTCTGAGGGTTTTTTGTTTTTCCTTTATATGATTGCAAAGCATAGAAAAGTGTCAGAGTTTCTTTCCTGGAATAATCTCTTCTGAGTTGCAGTAATTATAAGCCAATTTTATTAGTGAAATAATAAAATAAAAATATATATTACCATTCAGTAGGTATTTTTGTATTTTTAAGAGGCAGAATATAATAAAGCACATTAAAATTATACTGAAATTAATCTTGGGCAATTCAGAAGAGACTTCAGCATATTAAAGAGATTGCCTCAAGTCAGCTTAGTGAACACCGACTTACTGTTGTATTAAGGACACACAAGAGTATCAGTTAACAGGAAACTCAAACAAACATAATACTAAATAACAAAATTTGGTTGCTAAACAAAATAAAAGAAACAAGCCAAATATTTAAAAAATATTTTAAATGTCAGTGAAATCCCTTTTTGTATTCACAAATAAGAACTCCAAACCCCGTAGCATTTTCAAGGGGGGAGAAAAGATTAAAAGAAGAATCGTTGATCATTCTAAATGGAAAGGAAGTACAGTAAAACTCTGGTTTGCAAACATAATTCATTCTAAAAACATGCTTGTATCCAAAGCACTTGCTATGTCAAAGCGAATTTCAAGAACCATTGGCTCATTTGTGATCACGTGACATTTGGTGTCACATACTACAAGTATTGCAAGACCTCACTAGTTAATCAAGTTAAAATTTATTAGAAAGGTTGTTCATCAGGGCACCTGGGTGGCTCAGTCAGTTAAGTGTCAACTTTGGCTCAGGTCACGATCTCACAGCTCGTGAGTTTGAGCCTCGCATCGGGCTCTGTACTGACAGCTCAGAGTCTGGAGCCCACTTTGGATTCTGCGTCTCCCTCTCTCTCTCTACCCTCATCCACTCATGCTGTGTCTCTATCTCAAAAATAATAACATTAAAAAAATTTTTTTTAAATAAATGTTTGTTCATCTTGCAGAACACTCGCAGAACAAGTTACCCACAATCCAAGGTTTTACTATATCAGGATAATACTAACACATTCTCTTCATGTCTGTTGCATCTTGGCAACATATCAATCCAAGCAAACAGAGGTAGAGCTCTTTAAAAACACAGTTGAAGCCATCTCACTTTAACAACTTAAAAATAAATTAATGCTAAAATCCTGTATGCTTATGTGTGCATGTGCATATGCCCTTAAAAGAGAAAGAAGCATTTCCTGGGTTTTTCCTGAATTACTATAAACAGCAATCCAAAGAACCAATTAAAACAAGTTTTTTCTTCAATGATTTTTATATTTATTTAACACTTGAACAAATGTTTTCATTACTTACTGGTTTCCTCTTTAACAACTAGGCATAAATCACCATCACTGCTCCGAGTACCAAATCCATTTAAGAGGACCCAACCAAAAAAAGTCTGCTTTCTAGAGAAATAGAACAGATTATAAAGTATTATTTAAAATTTTAAATAGGAAACATATATATGTAAAGGGCATGCAAAATAGGAAAACATACGTGGAATAAGAGCTGAATTTCTCTCTGCAGCTGTGTTCGACACAGTTCTTTCTTCTTTAAATCACTTACTTGCTGCTGACATGCTTCAAATAACTCCAGTATCTGCTGACTCAACTTGAATCCACCACAACAAAAAGTAAAATTTTGTTCAGAACATAAACGTAATTACCATACTAAGAAGTGTAAAACAACACTACCAAAGGTATCTTTAAATGAATACATACGATCTCCTTACACTTTCCAAACTACTGTCACTCAAGTAATGATAGTTACTTAGTAAATAAAATAGTTACAAACTTTTCCCAAGTAAAGTATCATTGGTTAATCACAAAAAAGTACAACTGGTCACAGATAATTCTTAAAGAATATAATCCACAGGACAGCAAACTATAATCTTTGGTTGCGGCCTGTTTTGGGAAGGCACATGAGCAAAGAATGGTTTTTACATTTTTAAAGGGTTATATAAACAAACATAAATAAAAATACGCAACAGAAACATGTGAGTGGCAAAGTATAAGACAATTACTGTCTGTCCCTTTAAAAAACAAGTTTTGCCTAACCCCTGATATTTATACCACCAATAACAAACACTAACAAACTTTAGAAGCCCCTGGTTGTCTTTTTTCATGCAAACCACCCTTATTCCCCATTCTTACAATATTGGCCTGAACCCTGTCTTTTTGTTGCCATCTACAGTTAGATCTTCTTGTTTATCTACCTATTTGATTCACACTTCCCCCTTCAACCCAACTCTTGCCATCATCACAGGTAATTTCCTCATCTACAATGCGCTATGTATCACAACATATTCCCACCATTTCTGAACTTTCTTACTCCAACATTTTTTCCCAGCTTTACAATCCCACAGCCATAACATGGTCTTTACAATAAAACAGAATTTCTCTAGCTCTGAAATTTAATAGACCTGGATTCCACTGAATCCTTTCTTTTCTCTGAGCTCATCAACACCTGAATGGTGTGATTTCCTTCCCTACCCAGTCTATACCCCAGAGTGCATCCCTTGAACCACTCTTTTATCATGCCTTAACATTATTCCCGTGTGAAGCTCTGACTCCTGTCCTGCAAAATGCTAATCTTAGGTCTAAACAAACAACCACCTTCTAAGCTCTTACATCTCAGTTGCTAACATGAAGCTGAAAAAAATATTTAAATCACAAAATTGGCATCTTTCAAATTTATATTTTAAGGTCTAGCCCAGGGTTGGTCCTTACCATCACTAAGACACCCATGCCTCTGGTTAGATTTTGCTCTCATTTTACACCATCACCATTTTAAATCTTTACTACTTTCCTCAAGTCCCCTATACTTACTTCATTTTCTTTAGCAAATAACTTTACATAAAGTTTACTACGCAAATTGAAAATACCAGATGTGACATTCCTCAGTTTCCTAACTGCAACCTTTTGCAAACTAACATATCTAAATAAAATAAAATCTCATCTCCTTCCCTCTTCTGTCAGACAAACTGTTCTCTTCCCCTATTCAAAGTTCATCCCTCTACCAATACTTTGGTATCCAAGCCTTCTGGTCACTCCAGAGCACAAATATTTCCATCTGTTTTTCATCTTTCTCTTGCATTTTCAGCCTCTCCTTCTCTAGGCCTTCCTCAGAGTCCAGGCACAAGTCCACCCATCATTTAAAATGTTTTCTTAAAATGAACAAAACAAAAAAAGGAAATAGATTCAAATATACAGAGAACAAAATGGTAGTTGTCAGAAGGAGAAGGTGAGGGAATAGGCAAAATAAGTGAAGGGGATTAAGAGGTACAAAGTTTCAGGGGTGCCTGGGTGGCTCAATCGGTTAAGCGTCCAACTTCGGCTCAGGTCATAATCTCACGGTTTGTGGGTTTCAGCCCTGCATCAGGCTCTGTGCTGACAGCTCAGAACCTGGAGCCTACTTTGGATTGTGTGGCTCCCTCTTTCTCTGCCCCTCCCCTGCTCACACACACACACACACACACACACACACACACACACACGCTCTCTCTCTCTCAAAAATAAACATTAAGATACAACATTTAATAAAAAAAAGAGGTACAAACTTTCAGTTACAAAATAAACAAGTTACAGAAATGAAAGGTACAGCACAGGAAATACTGTCAGTAGTATTACAATAATTGTGTATGGTGACAGTAATTATACTTAGTGGTGAGCATTTCCTATATATACAATTGTCAAATCACTATGTTGTACACCTAAAATTAATATAATATCAGCTATCCTTCAACTAGAAATAAGTTTTTTAATTAAAATAAAAGAAAAATTTTTAAGTAGACTGAGAAAAGAGTGAATAAACAAAACATTTCCTTTTATCATGTTTAGATTACACATTTTAAGAAGACAGGCAGTCTGGGCAACTTGGCGATGAAAGAGACATAATTTTTTAATATCACTTTGATAATATTAACATCCTTAACATTAATATTTTAATACTTTTTAATAACCTTCCCTCCAAAAAGATAAAGCAACTAGGAGAATTAAATAAACAGATCAAACCAAACCAAATCAAAATAAAACATAGTGAACAAATACAATACAATGACTATGTATTACTCATGGACCCTAAAATATGAGCAGAGGGGACCAAATACCAATAGTACCAAGACCTACATGGTATCAGAAATAAGAAGAAAAAAAGGAAAAAAAAATTTTTGGACAGTCCCAAAGCCAGACCATCCAGAAATCAAACTGCCCATAGGTACTACTTCCTGCTCCCTTCCTCAAATTAAGGAATCCAATTCAGAGTGGAACAGCAATCAAAACTGGGGGAGAGTTTCACAGGCTATATGCAAGAGTCCACAGATAAATGTAAGAGGATCACAGAAATATCAGAAATCTAAAAAAAAAAAAAAAAAAAGTGAAAGCTCCTTTCTAAAACAAAGCAAGAAACTGGAAGGAGGAGAAATCTAAAATAAACAGTAAAGAGTCATTAGAGGCAAAGAAAAGACAGTGTAGCATTACAATGATTCTGACTCCACGGGGACATTTGACAATGCCTAGCAACATTTTTAGTTACCATAACTGGGGGGAAGAGAGGTGCCATTGGTTCATCACTGGTATCTAATAGATAGAGGCCAGAATGCCACTAAACATCTTACCCTGAATAGGTTGATTCCTCACAGCAAAGGTCATCTAACTCAAAAATGCCAATATTGCAGAGGGTGAAAAATCCTACTCTATATAAAAGGAGAGAAAAGGTCTCAGAAAATATATTTCTTAAATACTACATAACAACAGAAGACAAGTCCTAAAGCCATAAACCCAGGAAAGCTAGCCTGACCAACCCTCATAAAAATGGTACAGGAAAAGATCCCTCAGTTGTATTTGTATTTGTTAAATACAAATTAACGGAAAACTGGAATCTCAGAAAGGGAGGAGGTGCAAATGAGAGGCAAGAAAAAAAATTTGAAGAAATGATGCCTAAAGAGGATTCTGGTCAATTCCCATACAAAGTTTTAATAAGAAAACAGAAGAGAGTAACACTCCTACAGATAATAAAGCACACCACAAAGACATGTCCACAAGATTAATGGAATTTTTAACATAATATATCAAGCCAAGGCATTTTTTCTCATGTTTTAAGTTTCTAAGGTTACTAGTATAGTACTATACTAGTGTATATATATTAGTACTAACAAAAAACAATCGGAAATCTGCATTTAAAAAACATCAATAACAGCAAAAAACAAGAAATATTTAGAAATATATTTGCCAAAAGATATATAAAACTTGTACATTTAAATTACCAAATATTGATGTAAGAAATTAAAAGCCTAAACAAATGGAGAGCTATACCATGCCCATGGATCAAGTAACTACTAGTAAGACGTTAATTCTCCTGAAATTAATCTATACAGTCAGTACAATCAAAAGAAAAGAAAAGATGGGAGGCCAGGTGACTCAGTTGGGTGAGTGTCTGACTTCAGCTCAGGTCATGATCTCATGGTTTGTGGGTTCAAGCCCTGCATCGGGGCCTGGAGCCTGCTTTGGGTGACTCTCTCTCTGTCCCTCCTCTGTTGACACCCTCTGTCTCTCTCTCTCTCTCAAAATAAGTAAATAAACATTTAAAAAGGGGGTGGGGGGTGGGGCACCTGGGTGGCTCAGTCGGTTAAGTGTCCAACTTCGGCTCAGGTCATGATCTCCCAGCCAGTGAGTTCCAGCCTCGCATCAGGCTCTGTGCTGACAGCTCAGACCCTGGAGCCTGCTTCAGAGTCTGTGTCCTTCTCTCTGCCCTTCCCCTGCTCATACTCTCTCTCTGTCACTCAAAAGTAAATAAACAGAAAGAAAGAAGAAAGAAAGAAAGAAAGAAAAAAGAAAGAAAGAAAGAAAAGGGAAGAGAGAAAAGGGACAAGACCAGACCTGGCAGGCTTGTTTCTAGAAACTAAGAAAATAACTTTAAATTTTATTTGAAAGGCAAAAAAACAAGCGCACACACACACACACACACACACACACACAAAGAAGAAGACAAAAGTTGGAGGATTTGCATTACCTGCCTTCAAGACTTACAAGATAGTATGGCATTGGCAAAATGATAAAAAAGATAACAAAAAATATTGAAAATATTTGTGAATATTTTGTCATTATATAATGACTCTAATGAGGGAGAGAGGTATAGATGAAATAAAACTGGCAGTATGTTGGTAGTTTTTAAAGTTTGGTGATATAAGGATCTGTGATACCATATTCTATTTTTGTATATATTTGATATTTTCCATAATAAAAAGCATCCAAGTTTATAAAAGATTTGAAGAAGGTTTCCAGTAAAGTGGTTAATATAAATATTTTTTAATTTTTTTTTTTAACATTTATTTATTTTTGAGAGACAGAGAGAGATAGAGCATGAGCAGGGGAAGGGGAGAGAGAGAGGCAGGCTCTGGGCTCCGAGCTCCAAGCTGTCAGCACGGGGCCCGATGCAGGGCTCGAACTCACAAACCGCGAGTTCATGTGAGTCCATGACCTGAGCCAAAGGTGGATGCTTAACCGACTGAGGCACCCCGGCGCCCCTAAAATTTTAAATGACACTTGAATGATTAAGTTTCATTCATCTGTAGGATTGGCAAACTATAACCTGTAAGCCAAAGAACCGTCTCTGAACTGTTTTACAAGCCAGTAACATAAAATAATTTTTACATTTTTTAAGGATTGCTTCAAAAAGAAAGAAAAAAAATTTAACAGAGGCCCCACATAGCCCACACGTCTAAAATATTTACTATTTGGCCCTTATAGAAAAGTTTTGCCAATCCCCTGATCTACAGAATCAGTTAGGCAGATCAACACAATCCTAGAACTGATAGCAGGTACTATCCTACATATAATTACATTTGTTGGATAACAAAAAGTTACAAATTTCTTTATAACAATGCTCAAATGAAATTTTATATATAAAAATTCTTTCATCTGAATGATCGTGTTCATATAGAAACATTCACATATGAAAAAATTTATGATTATATGAAAAATATAATACTATATACTAGCTCCCTTCCCTTTTTTACACTCATGGAAACATTTCTTCTCTTTCAAGTACTGTTATAATGGAGATCTAACAGGTTTCTATACAAAAGAATTTTCCTTACTATCTATTTACTTAGGGATTCTCACTATCAAATTATGTTTTTGTATCTTAGAACAAACACCATATAGAATATAGAGTAAAAATGCGACAAAACTCAAAATTAATACACATATATGCTAAAGTAAGACTTCTACTTAAATTTAGAGAATATTTCACAAGACGGTTCAATAATTCAGGGGCAGGGAAGGAGGTAGGATATGAACTCTCCTCAGCTGATGAATATCAAGCATCAAATATTCAGATCATATATGTAACACCAAGGTGACTATGAATAATGGCACTTCAGGAACTTTCTTTAATTGCTTTTGCTTCACTCAGGCACCTGGGTGGCTCAGTGAGTTAAGAGTCTGACTCTTGGTCTCGGCTCAGGTCATGATCTCGTGGTTTTATGAGTTCAAGCTCCACATCGGGCTTTGTGCGGGCAGTGTGGAGCCTGCTTAGGATTCTCTCTCTCCCTCTATCGCTGCCACTCCCCCCACTCACACTGTCTCTCTCTCTCTCTCAAAACAAATAAACTTCAAAAATATAATAATTGCTTTTGTTTCCATATCGTTAGTTTAAAAAAATAATTACGACAAAGTATCCGTAAAATAGATTATTCTTTAAAGTTATTTAAATTTTTTTAATGTTTATTTATTTTTGAGAGAGAGCGTGAGTGGGGTAGGGACACAGAGAGAGCAGGGAATCTGAAACAGGATCCAAGATCTGAGCTGTCAGCACAGAGCCCAACGCGGGGCTGGAACTCGGGAACAGCGAGATCATGACCTAGGCTTAAGTCGGCCGCTTAACCAACTGAGCCACCCAGGCCCCCCTATTCTTAAAGTTATTTAAATCTCTACAATACTACCTGTTTAGGCTGCCTGCCAAGATCTACTGCTTTAACTTCAAAGTAATAATAATAGTAAAAGACCTATTTTTTACTAGAAGTAAATGTTATATATGTTCAAAACTGTAAAAAGATTTATATACATACAGTTTAAAATATTATTGTTTCTTCCAAATATAAATGTTCATTTTTCCTAAAAAAATACTATAACCCGTCCTAAAAGTCAGGCTCAAACAAATTACAAGTTATCACTGTCTTAGGTCAACACAAGCCATCAAGGACAAGTATAGATTGGGATTCAGAAAAAATTTTAAGTGTGTCAATAAATAAAGCCTAATGTCATCCTCAGCAGCTTCTATATCTGCCCCTGTTCACTGGGTCCCCAGGTAAAAGAAAGCAAAAAAACCTATCAGCTGGGATTACCAAGACCTGACCACACACTATAATATATGAAAATGGTGACAGGCTTTTGACTAAACATAATTGCTATTTGAAACAACAAGCACAAGTCAGTAATGAGCTATCAAGGCAAGGGAAATAAAATTAAGTATGGTACAGAAAACATTAGTTATTAATTTATAAACATTTCAACAAAACAGGCAATTTCTCAAGCTCTCTCAGGCTCTCTCCCCTCAGACACAAAGACTGCCATAATCTTACAATACAGTACTGGGACAGCTGGGTGGCTCAGTCAGGTAAGTTTCCACCTCTTGGTTTTGGCTCTGGGCATGATCTCACAGTTCTTAAGACTGAGCCCCACACAGGGGGTCACCCTGCTTGAGATTTTCTCTCTCTCTCTGTTCCTCTCACACTCGTGCACACAGCATGTGCACACAAACGGGCTCTTTCCTTCTCTCTCAAAAATAAACTTTAAAAAAAAAAGAAAAAGTTGGTATTAATTACTAAATACAGTTAGATAAGTAATAAAAGTTTAAATTCATTACTGATGTTGAATTCCCTTTCTCTTAAAATTAACTAAAATAAAATAGAATCAGGAAAATGTCATGTCAAAAATAACACACTCCTTGTTAGCAGGTTAAATTACTATGTTTTTGTGTGTGGACAAAATGTAGTCTTCTTAATTTATCAACTGGCACAATGATTAGGCAGTCTGAATTACTGATTTCTTTCCCTTAAGTTTGACTGCTTTTAGGCATATATTATTACTGAACTTGGCCAAGAAATAAAGAATGGAAAAACAAAATAAAACAAGTTTTCACTTGAGGACCTCTTCTGCTGAGTCCTGGCCTAGATTTTCTACATAAATTTACATCTCAGTAGCTTTCAAAACTTTTCAGACACATACATTACAAAGATAGGGCCCTAGGAATAAGTTTAACCAAGGAGGCAAAAGATCTTCACAATGAAGACTATAAAACATTGACAAAAGAAACCGAAGACAACAAATAAATAGAAAGACATCCCATATTTGCAGATTGGAAGAATTAAAATTGCTAAGAAGTTCACAGGACCCAAAATGATCTATAGATTTAATGCAATCCCTATCAAAACTCAAATGGCATTTTTCACAGAAATAGAAAAGACATTGGTAAAATTCCTATGGAACCCAAATGATCCAGAATAGCTACAACAATCTTCAGCAAGAACAAAAAAGCTGGAAGCATCACACTTCCTGATTTCAAATTATATTACAAAGCTATAGTAATCAAAATACTACGGTACTGGCATAAAAAACAGACACATAGACCACACTAGAGAGCACAGAAATAAACCTATCTGGTACCTTGAACAAAGGTACCAAGACTTCACAATGGAAAAAGGGTAGTCTTCAACAATGTTGGGCAAACTGGATATCTACGTGCAAAAGAATGAAAATGGACCTCTATCTTACACCATACACAAAAGCCAAGTCAAAATGGATTAAAGATTTAACTGTAAGATCTGAAACAGTAAAACTCCTTAGCAAAGAAGAGCGTAAAAAAGCTCCCTGACAATGGTCTTGCAATGATTTTTTGGACTTGACACCAAAATCACAGGTAACTAAAGCTAAAATCAAGTGGGACTACATCAAACTAAGAAGTTTTTGCACAGCAAAAGAAACAGTCAACAAAATGAAAAAGCAATCTACAGAATGGGAGAAAATTATTTGCAAATGATATACCAAATAAGGGGTTAATATCCAAAATATAGAGAAACTCATATGACTCAATAGCAATCAATTAATCAATAATCCAATTTAAAAACGGGCAAAGAGGGGCGCCTGGGTGGCTCAGTCGGTTGAGCGTCCGACTTCAGCTCAGGTCACGATCTCACGGACCGTGAGTTCGAGCCCCGCGTCGGGCTCTGGGCTGACGGCTCAGAGCCTGGAGCCTGCTTCCGATTCTGTGTCTCCCTCTCTCTTTGCCCCTCCCCCGTTCATGCTCTGTCTCTCTCTGTCCCAAAAAAAATAAACGTTGAAAAAAAAAAAAAATTAAAAAAAAAAAAAAAAAAAAGATACTACTCATCTAAAAACGGGCAAAGGACCTGAACAAACATTTTCCAATGACACACAAATGTCAACAGATACATGAAAAGATGTTCAACATTACTAATCATCAGGGAGATGCAAATCAAAGCCACAATGAGATATCCTCTCACACTTGTTAAAAGACCATTATCAAAGTCATAGGTAACAAGTGTCAGCAAGGATGCAGAGGAAAGGAAACACATACTGTCTGTGAGAATGTAAATTGGTACAACCACACTGGAAAGCAGTATGGAGACTCCTCAAAAAAATAAAAATATGGGGCACCCGGGTGGCTCAGCTGGTTGGAAGTCTGGCTCTTGGTTTTGGCTCGGGTCATGACCTCACGATTTGTGGGTTCGTGGCCCTGTGTTAGGCTCTGCGCTGACAGCATGCAGAGCCTGCTTGGGATTCTCTCTCTCTGCTTCTCCCCCACTAGCACTCACTTTCTCTTAAAAATAAATAAATAAACTTTAAAAAATTAAAAAATGGAACTACCATATGATCCAGCAATTCCACTTCTGGGTATACATTCAAAGGAAATAAAACCAGTATCTCAAAGAGATATCTGCACTTCCATGTTCACTGTAGCATTAAACAGTAGCCAAGATAAGAAAACAACCTAAATGTCAACCGATGAATGGATAAATAAAATGTGGTATATAAACATACATACACACATACGTATACATACATATACATACACACACACATACATACACCATGGAATATCATTTGGCCTTAAAAAAGAAGGAAATTCTGCCATTTGCAACATGGATAAACCTGGAAGACAATATAGTAAATGAAATAAACTAAACATAAAAAGAAAACACTGCATGATCTCCACTTTTATGCGAAATCTAAAAAAGTCAAATTAATAAGCAGAGAGTAGAACAGTGATTATCAGGAGCTGGGGGTATGGAGGAAATGGGGTGATGTTGATAAAAGCATACACACTTCCAGTTATAAGATGATTAAGTTCTAGAGACATAATTTACAATATGGTGACTTTAATTAATAATAATGTATTGTGCGGGCGACTGGGTGGCTCAGTCAGTTAAGTATCTGACTTCGGCTCAGGTTATGATCTTACAGTTTGTGAGTTCGAGCCCCACGTTGGGCTCTGTGCTAACAGCACAGAACCTGGAGTTCACATCGAGTTCTGTGTCTCCCTCTCTCTCTGCCTCTTCCCCGCTCAAACTCAGTCTTTGTCTCTCTCTCTCAAAAGCAAACACTTAAAAAATTTTTTTTAATAATCATGTATTATATACTTGAAATTTGCTAATAGACTGTATCTTAGTTGTTCTCACCACAAAAAAAGTGTGGTAACTATGGGAGGCGATGGACATTAGGTTGATTATGGTAAATCACAATTTACAGACATTATAGTTACACCTTAAATATATACAATTTTTATTTGTCAATCATATCTCAAAAAAGCTGAAATAAAAGATTAGCAGGAGTTGTGGGCATACACGCATTTTAACTACAGTTGACCTTTGAATAACACAGGTTTGAACTGCACAGGTATCCTTATACTCAGATTTTTTTCAATAAATACAGTATAGTACTATAAATGGATTTTCTCTTCCCTACGATTTCAACATTTTTTCTCCATCCTATTTTAAGAATACAGTATATGATACATTCAACATACAAAATGTACGTTAACTGACTGTTTATGTTATTGGTAAGGCTTCCAGTCAACAGGCTATTAGCAGTGAAGTTTTGGTGGTGTCAAAAGTTATACAAGGATTTCGACAGTGTAGGAGGCTAGCACCCCTAACCACTGTGTTGTTCAGTGGCCAAGTGTATTTAAAATTCAGTGAGCCAACACTTTACAAATACTTTATCCCCTTTTTTAATGTTTCTAAATAAAGTGAAATACTGAAATTTAAAAAAAAATTTTTTTTTTAAACATGGAGCCTCTAAGAGATCTGTAAGATAACTGTCCCTAAACTGTTCCTCCAAGGGTGCCAAGAGGATCCACCATATTTTCTCCTTTCCAAAATTAAACATTATAAAAGATACCTTGAATAATTAATTCACAATCATCTTTTTTATTTTATAATCAGTACCAAGAAAACCTCAGCCTAACCTCATCTCAACTAAAAATTCAAAATCAATTACTTCAACTCACATAGTATCTTCAAACTAATCAGAATTTCCAAAGAACAGTTATAATAGAATTCAGGAGCTTGGTTAACTCTTGATTCCTCTACAGCCTCTTTTTTGTCCAGGCAACCATATATTCACCTAAAAGCTAGAGTGAAATAAATGTTAATTCAGAAAGGTAATTCAGATATTTTAAAGAATTCTGTTAATGTAGCAACTTGAAAAAAACTGACAAAAGATTTTAAAATGGAGGAAAAATGTAAACTCAAAGGGTATTCATTTTCAAAAACTTAAATCTTCAGGTTTCAAAACACAGAATATGAATTTTCAAAGTAATTAAAACTAACAAAACCTCTCCTTGGAGCTAACTGAACCAGTTGATGACTCATTATTATTACAATAAATTCATTATTACCAATCTTAAGTGAATCGTCTAACACCAGCCAGCAACTGGTCTTGCTCTATTTTATTTCTCTGGTCACAGCTTGATTTCCTGCCCTCAGTCAATTTTATTTCAAACCCTCTCCACTATTCTCAAACCCTGGACATCCCACTTCATTCTCCTCACTCTTAACAGATGCCCTTGCATAATAATTCATAAAGAAAACAGGAAGAAGCCACTCAACTATGGGAACTCCATATTAATGTCTCTATATCATATCTACAAACTTCCTTATTATCTATACCTATCCTCCCCTCCTTTCCTCCAGTTCCAGAAAGCTTTTCTCTTACCTAAAGCCACCCATAAGCAAGATCCATGCCCTTCCTATCTTCTGAGGAATCTTATTCATGATTGTTCTTTTCCTGGCAGAATAGTCAATTTCCCCTCTCTCCACTAAATCTTTCCCCTAAACATTTATATGTGGTTCAAATAAAAATTTAAAAATTTAAAAAATCCTTTGCTACAACTTCAAATCTTTAGCTCCTCCACTTCACAGCCAAACTCCCCAAAACAGTTGTATATATTTTTAATTTCCATTTCTGTTTTCCCATCCTTTCCTCAACCTATTTCAGTCTTGAATCCAGGATCTCTTCTCTCCCTGAACAATCACATCCACACTCTTGGCTTCAACTACCATCTATATGCCAATGATTACCAAATGTACATTTCAAGTCAATACCTTTCCTCTGAATTCCAGATCTATAATATTAAACTATCATCTTTAATATCTAATGTGATGTTTCAAATACACATTAAAGACAAATGTCCACAGAATCAATGAGGCTCCTGTTTCTCCTCCAATCCCTACTAAGCACACACACACACATAAATATTGCTACTCTTCCATTTTGTTCCATCTCAGTCAATGATACTACCATGAATCCATGTAGAAGCCTGAAATTCTCAGTATCTTCTTCTCTAATTCAGTGGTTCTCAACCAGGAGCAATTCTACCCCAAGGTAAGACGGCAATGTCTGTAGACTTTTTTGTTTCTCATAATGGGATTAGTGGTATCTAGTGAGCTGAAAGCCAGGAGTGTTAGACATTCTAAAATGAACAAGACACTCCTTGTGAAAGTAGGCCTGGATGACCTAATATAATCCATCACCAAATCCTATAAATTCGAATTCCCAAATAAAGCTTAAATCCATCAATTTCTCTTCCTAATGTGAAGTGCTCTACAAGCACTTCATAATTCAAGGTATAATTCCCTTTCACCTAGAACAGAACACTACAATAACTTCCCTACATCTGCCTTTACTCAAATTCATACAGTGAAGTCTCAGAATCATAACCTTCATGAGAAAGAAAAAGAATCCCTGAGTTTGGCTGTTGCACAGTAAGAGTCCTTATGGACCTAACACAACTAAAAATAAGCCCCCACCTGTTTGTTTGCGTTCCTACTATATTGAGGGTTCCCACTCAATAAAACATCTCCCCAGCCTCAAACAGCTCTCTGCTGGTATATTTCCTTCTGTGTCTACTTGTAGCAGCCTCACTGACTCAGGGCTCCACTTTTAACTGCCTTGTCTCAGTGCCCTCCACAAGCCAATATCTCAACTCTATTTTGTATATTTTTAATATCCCCTGCAGCAGCATCCAGTCATACTAAGCCGCCTATCTGGTATGACCAAGTTATTTCCCAAGGTATCAATTATTACTCTTGATAGCATTCTGGTTACAAAAATGTTTAGATTTCAAATAATATGCTCCAGTCCTATTTTTCCATAGACCTATATTCTTAGTGTGTAATCTGCAGAAGATGAAGTTTCCCAAAAATTACAGATATTCCCATACTTCCAAAAATTCTTGTGGAGCACCTGGGTGGATCAGTCCATTAAGTGTCCAAATTCAGCTCAGGTCATGATCTCACAGATCATGGGTTTAAGTCCCACATTGAGCTCTGTGCTGACAGCTCGGATCTTGGAGCCTGCTTCAGATTCTGTGTCCCCCCCCCTGCTCCTCCCCCACTTGTGCTCTGTCACCCTCTCTCAAAAAAAACATTAAAAAAAAATCAAACAAAACAAAACAAATGACTGGTTCCTCAACTAATTTATACGCCTCACATCTAGGTTTCTTATCTCTGTTAGTAGTCCAAAATCAAAGCAGTGGAGACATCAAAGCCTCCCTCTCTCTCCCCTATATTCAGTGATTCCACACATTCTACCAATTTTCCTTATGCGTGGTCTTTCACATCTTTCCCCCTACCATATGCCATAATCGAAAGCTTCCATGCCTCTCATCAAATGAATTTAATAGCTTTAAAGGTAATCACCCATCTTCCAGGCCCTCCTTATTCCAAGCTCAACTCCACTATACCACAAGAACCATCTTCCCCAAAATGTCAATCTGTGCTATTTCTCTACTCAAAAACCTTCAATGGCATTCCACTGGGCACTCAAGACCCCAAACCACTACTCCATTTTTTTCACACTGGACTTCCCATTCACTTCATACTGTAGCAGAGATAAACAGAGGTAAATGATAGAAACCATTGAGCACACTGCTGGCAAAGAAAGCCACTAAATATTAGCTATTACTTTCACAGATCACCTGGTGTTATAGTCAATTCTAAGAATGTCATCTCCCTACCTCTGATTTTAAACATCTTAAATTCCTCCTCTTTGTATTATTAGAGACAAAGGTCAAATCTTGGTTGTGTCAGTTACTAGCTGTGACCTTAAACAAGTTATTTAGCTTTCTGAGCCTCAGTAAAATTAGGATAATATCCATGTCATGGGGTTGTTGAAAAGACTAAACGATATAACATATGAATGCCTAGAAAAGGCATCAATAAGTGTTAGTTTTCTTTAAAAGTGTTCTCTTAAAGGATGAACACAAAACTAATTGCTTGCCTTCTTTCTCCCACAACTAGGCAGGTAGAGAGTAGCACTCAAAAAAATTTGCTTAACAAAATATATCTTTACCTTTCTGAAACAAATGCTTACTCCAAAAACATGAGATATAAGAGATCTTTTTCTATGCTACTACGCACAGAAAAAGTTACTGATATGGAACCATATTTCACTAAATGATATATACTGACTAATGTAAATTATGTTATTAAATTTACTGACACTCAACATATACCTCGTCCACATGCAGAACTAGCAGTTACTTAGTTAGTTCCAATAGTTACCTATTATGACTATATAAATACATACAAAAAGATAGAAAGCTTCAATATTTATAAATTCCATAGAAAATGAGTCTGTATACATAATTAAAAACTCATAGTAAAAGATTCTTATATATTCACTAAAAGAATTTGTCAGATTTGATTTATACCATAGGCTTTTACATTATAGCATTGTAAGAGTTTCTTTAAAATGAGAAAGCAAAGAAAAGACAAAGAATAGAGGGAGAGAAACAGTACCAAAACTTCTCAAGTTAGTCTTTTCCCATTTTACTTTGCTTCATCCTCCCTCCCACTCATTTTACCTAATTGCTTTTCTACTTCATATTAACAGAAGAATGATAGAATCTATTTAATAAATAGTGCTGGGACAACTGGACTAACAGCAAAAGAATGAAGTTGGACCCCTACTTCATATCATATTAAAACTCAAAATGGACCAAAGACCTAAATCTAAGAGCTAAAACTATAAAACTCTTAGAATAGCACATAGACATTAATCTTTGAGACCTTGGATCAGGCAATGGTTTCTTATATGACACCAAAAGCTCAAGCAACCAAAGAAAAAGATAAATTGGACTTGGTTAAAATGAAAAGCTTTTGTGGTTCAAAGGACACCATCAAGAAAGGAAAAATACAAATCAAGAATGGGAGAATATACTTGCAAATCATATATAATGGTCTAATATTCAAAATATACAAAGAACTCTTACAGCTCAACAATAAAAAATAAATACTCCAATTAAAAAATGGGCAAAAGATCTGAATACACAAATGAAAAGATGACCAACATCATTAGTTATTAGAGAAATGCAAATCAAAATCACAATGAGATACCATTTCTTACCAACTAGGATGCTATAATCAAAAAGTCAGACAATAACAAGTGTTGACAAGGATGTAGATAAATTGGAACACTCATACATTGGTGGTGAGAATGTAAAATGGTGCAGCCACTTTAGAAAACAGTGGCAGCTCTCAAAAAGGCATACATAGAATTAGCACCTAACCCACCAATTTCACTACTAGGCATACACCCAGAAGAAATAGAAACATGTCCATACAAACCTGTACACAGATTTTCATAGCAGCATTATTCAGAATAGCCAAAGAGAAGAAACAGCCCCAAAGCTGAGCAAATGATGAATGCATAAACAAAATACAATGGTGTATCTATACGGCAGAATATTATTCAGTTATAAAAAGAGACAAAGAACTGACACTTCTATGACATGGATGAACCTTGAAAATACACTAAGTTAAAAAAGCAAGACCACATAATGTATGATTCCACTTATATGAATGTCTAGAATAAGCAAATCCATAGAGATAAAAAAATCAACTGGTGGCAACCAAGGGGGGCAGGTGGTAAGGGAGAGGAAGGTCAGGGACGGGGAAGGGACTGGTACCGGGTACATGTTTCTTCTGGGGACGATGAAAGCATACTAGAATTAGAGAGTGGTGATCACTGTACAACTGTGTGAATATACTAAAAACTGAACTGTATACTTAAAAAGAGTGAATTTTATGATACAATGAAAGAATGATGACGGAATAAAAAGCAGCACAACTAAAGAATGAACCAAGTGCTCCTTTTTTGATCCACCATCTTCTATACATTTACAACATTCTAGACCTATGCTGGTTGCCAGGAACCCACAGATGAGTAAAACAAAGTCACTATACTCCCTTCAGGATCATTCTCCTTAGCCTACAGATGTCAGTATTTCTTAAAAGTGGAGCAGCTTTGAAAATGTAAAAACAGCAAAATGTAATCCACAGACAAGCCAAGAGAACACAGATAATTACACTGTAAACTCTTCTAAATTACCTAAAATTATTTGGGGGTAGGGGGTAAATATGCTTCTAATATTAGTGTTAAATAATTCATTGTTCCCCAATGCTGATAATGTCATTTTCCAAGAATTATTAAACAGCTTTATTTCATTTATTGGAAATGCTTTTTACAAATGTTTCTGATAGATCTTTCTGCATCGTATCACTCTGATTGTATCAATTTCTCCATGACTCCTGGATTCGCTATTTTTGACATTCAAAAACTTCATGACGAACACAAACCTCCCAAAAGGGAGGCATTTTGACATTTTTTGACATATTTTTTGACATTTATAACCATATGAAAATGTGTTTCTCTAAAATAAAATAAGTAACAGTAGAGTTCTCTAAACTAAGAAATCAAATGTTTTGAGTTCTAATCCAGATTTTTACGAATCAGAGAAAATCTGATTTCCTGATATGAAAGCTACACTTCCATAAAAGAAAGCTAACAAAAATCAAAAAATCAAATTTAGACAGAAAACTAGGTTGAATAGTTTAAACAGTGCAAAAAACATATTCTATTTAATCCAAAACATTAGATATTTCTGATGTTTTTAATACATTATTTATATCAACTTTCCAAAAGGTAAAACTAAAATCTATATTATTATTACCTTATCTTTGGCCTCAGGCAGTGTGATTTCTCTAGGTTCTAAAAATGGTATTTCTCGAAAAGGTGGAACACATCTGACTATATCTGGTACATAGTGTGTATGAAACAATGGCGGCATTGAGTATCTTCTTTCACCTGATAAAGGCACTATGTGGTTAACTAGAGTTGGCTCTTGGTGGGGTGAATGGAAACGCTGCCGTTTACCGTCAAGAGGAAGGTTTTTTTCATCGCTTAATCTCCTGAAAACAAGCAATATACCTTAGTAATTAAAGATATAACTTTCTAATGACAGAAAACAATTAAAACTATAAAAATAACAAATGCCAATATTGACTCTTTCAGCAGGGCCACATTATTAGTTCTATGTGAATCTTAAAATATTCATTTTGAGCACAAGAGAAGCCTTAGAAAAACACCTTAGGAAAAATGCATACTGATAATGTGTGTACGTATGTGGATGTGTGTATATATGTACACACATATGTATGTATATATATGCATATATATAATTTATAGAATATATATGTATATATTTTTAAACCTATACACTATAATATCAGGGTTAGTCTCCTGCAGAACTATCCCAATATTTTATCTCAGCAGTTAAAACTTTGGAGGAAAACTTCCATTCATAGAAACACTGACAATAAAACCCAAATTCTAAAGAATGAGAATAAAATTAAGTGAACTGAGTGTTACATAGTTAAAAAGGGTCTTTAAGTCCACCTATATTCCGGTTCATCAGTTGGAAAGATCATATTAAAAAGCTATAAAGACACTGAACAACTAAAGAATATGAAAACTAACTGCATTTCACATAACAGTATTGTATTAATGTTAAATTTCTTGGGCATGACTAATGTATTTTGGTTATATAGGAAAAGATCCCTGTTCTTAGCAGGAATGCACTGATGTACAGTGAAATGATGTCTACAATTTTTCGTCATGGTTCAGGAAAAAAAAAAAAAAAGTAGGAATAAAGAGAAAGAGGCAAAAAAATCAAATGAAGCAAAACTTTAATGGACCTAGGTAAACAGCATACAGATGTTCACTGTACTATTCTTTAAATTTTTCTGGAGGCATAAAATATTTCAAAATAAAAGCCAGAATGAAAATAATTATTTGTCTAAAAAAAGATATTTACTTCATTGATATATTAAGTTTGTTCATACAGACAATACTTTCGGCCATGGGAAATGGTCCAACTACTGGGTCACGGCCATCCGAAGGTTTTTTTTAATACCCCAGTAGGATTACACCAACTCCCTCTCCTTGACCCCCAAAATAAGTAAACTCCTACTCACAAGTAAAAGTGTACAGTACTAAAAACCTAAGAGTATATTTAATATTTGTTAACATAAAAGTGACTTAGCTTTATATGCTGCTTCTCCTGAGAATGTCAATTTTAGTTTTTAAAGTACAACTATGAGCCAATGGAATTTGTTTTCATTTGTGATTCACAAACTGGCTATCCAGGCAATTTCAAAAAAATTAAAATCTCAATTAAAGCCAATACTTTTGGCATCATTATAAAGCCTTCCACAATGATAACTTTGAAGAACAACTCACAGTGCTTTGAAGCACAAGATCTAGAGCCGGACTACCTGGGTCCAAATCCTAAGTGTGCCTCTACCTGAATAACTAGTTGCTTAACCTCTGTTTCATCTTTCTCAACAGAAGAGGGATAACAGTACTCATCTCATAAAGTTTTGTGAAACTTAAATCATTTGTAAACTCCACAGAACAACGCTACTACATGAATGATCAATAATTCTTAGCTAGTGTTATTTTTAATCGGACATAAATTTATGGAATGTTTATATAGGCATTCAGCAGCTATATCTTGCAAATACTGCCAAACCTTATTTTAATAATCATCTCTAAAATTCTATTATAATTACTTTGTGGTACATCAATTTCTTCTAATTGGTTAAAATTAGTTGACTCTGACTTCTCTATAGAAAGCTTTAAACATGCAGAAATTTTTACTATAATAATATATATTACAGAACCTTAGGTGTGTAAGATTTAGATAAATTGAATAGTGAATTTTACTAGAAAAGATACTATGGGCTGAACTGTGTCCCCTCAAAATTCTAATGGTTGAGCAGTACCTCAAAATTTGACTGTTTTGAACATCCAGCCTTTAAAGAACTTAAAATGGTGTCATTAAAAGTAGGCCCTAATCCAATATGACTAGTGTCCTTAGAAGTAGAGATGAGGGCACAGAAAACACAGAGATGCCCATGTAGGACACAGAGAAGGCAGCCATCTACAAGCCAAGGAGGTCTTTCTCAGAAGAAAACAAACCTGCCAACACCTTGATCTTGGACTTCTAGCCTCCAGGATTGTGAGAAAATAAATTTCTGTGCAAGCCACCCAATCAGTTGTACTTTGATATGGCAGCCCCAGCAAACTAATTCAGAAAACAATCTAATTTAGTTAAAATCTCAATTAAAAGTAGTCTTCTGAAAATGTGGCTTCATTCCATCTAAAATTTGCAATGGCAGTAATAAATCAACAAAAGTATCCCTAAAATTTTTTTAAATTTAATATAAAAGTTTCAAAATTTTGTCACAGGAATGACTTCACAGGTTCCAGAAAATAAAATTTAGGGCATAATGTCCACACAATCTGAATACAAGAAACACTCAGCTACAGTTCAGAGAAATGCAAACTTTTCTTTTAAAATAATTAAGAAGTACTTACTTCCTTCCTCGAAATAACGGAGAAGTTGAGGTCTGTATTGGACTGACATTTCCATATGTCAACTGCTGTAATGACACCGCTCTTGACAAACTACCAAAAACACATAAAGAACGATAGTAATAAACATTTTTCCCTTAAACAAAAAAGCAATTTCATAAAAAACTAAATATTTCACTGATCAGAAAAAACAATACAATGACCTTTTTTATTATTGTTTTAGAGACAGCGCAAGTGAGCACGAGTGGGGTAGGGGACGGAGAGAGAGAGAATCTTAAGCAGACTCCATGCTGAGCATGGAGCCCAACGTAGCAACTCAATCCCACGATAGGATCATGACCTGAGCCAATATCAAGAGCCGGTTACTCAACCAAATGAGCCACCCAAGCACCCCAACAATGACAGTTTTTTTAACTTCAAACATGTCATATAAAATGAAACATATAACATATAAAAATGCTCTCAATTAGAACACAAAATTTACAAATGATATGGGCCAAAATAACACCATACTTACTCTGTATTCTGAAAGTTGAACTGTGCATCTATAAGCTGCTGGTGTGAATAAAGAGTTGGTGACAGGGCGAAGAAATTATTATGTTGTTGATGGTTTGGGGTGAAAGGCGGGCGACCCAAAATTGAGTTTGGGAACATGCTCTTGTTCACTAAAAGTGAACATGTATTCTTCTACCTAGGATAGTTTTAAAAGACAAATTATATCTTGAAAATACTGAACTCAGTAATAACTAATATCTATTATTTAAAACAATTATTTACCAAGTTATGAATTTTACTTACAAAGTTATTTCAAAAGTTTTAACAGATCTCTTAAGTCCCACTACAGGTAACCAAAAACTTGTTAATAATGAATTTTAAATCTAGACTAAGAATATCATGCAAATGATTAAAAAAATGCAAGTTTCTAATTTGTGATGTATTTAACCTCATATCAACAGATCTTTCAGAAATCAAGTTATCACCACATACTCTGATAATAAAAAAGACACCACTCAGGACAGACATTTAATGAAGCCATACAGATTCTTACATTTATACCCAGTTGAATTTATTCAAAGGTATAAACCATAATATGACAACCTGATTCTTAGGATATAGGTCTTACACATCTTCTTACAGATCAACTCAAACAAAGGAAGGAATCCGTACTGCCTAATACCTATAAAATTCTGAGATTTCCTTCAAAGTCTAAATAATTTATATAAAGGACATCACATAAAAGAGAGCCTGTTCCACAGCAACGGGGAAAACATACATAACAGTCCCCCCTTACCCACAATTTCACTTTCTGTGGTTTCAGTTATCTGTGGTCAACCATGGCCCAGAAGCAGATGATCCTCCTTCTGACATATCGTCAGGTCAATAGTAGCCAGCCTAACACTATGTCATAATACACACACCATTCACCTCACTTCATATTATCATATGGGTATGTTATCATCTACATCATTACAGAATACAATATAATTAAGATATTCCAAGAGACAACATTTACAAAACTTTTACTGCAGTATAGTAATATAATTGTTCTATTTTATTATTAATTGTACTTTATAAACTTTATCGAAGGTACGTATATACAGGAAAAAATGTAGTATATATAGGGTTCGGTACTACCCACAGTTTTAGACATTCCCTGGGGGTCTTAGTATGTCTCCTGTGTGAATAAGCAGGGGAACTATTGTACAAAGCAATCAGAACCATTCACTGACCCAGGCAGGAGAGATTTATACTTTGCAATGACTGATCCCAAAGGCTATAAACTTACAAAGAGTAGGGCAAAGTAACAAACAAATCAAGTATTAAGTAAAATCAACAAAGTGAAAATAGGATCCCCAGCCCACCCTCCCAATGCAGGCAATCAGAAAACCCATTTATGGTACTGGGAAAGAAACCAAATGACATGGTAACCAGAGAACCTATAATATAGTAACAGTTTTCCACGAAAAAAGTTAAGCCTGCTAGCAAACTACAGTAAAGTCTACTACTAAACTGCCCACCCATGCACACAGAGCTTCCAATTTGATTTCTAGGAACTCTCACTTAAAATAAACATTCAAGGATCACCATAAGAGAAAAAAGATCCAGGAATAAACAAAAACAATTCCAAGAGCAAGATAAATACATTAATTAATTAATTAATTAAAGCAAAAAAACACCAGAAAACAATATCTGTTTAAAAAGCAGAAAAGGCTCTTCGAAATTATAAAATTAAAAGCAGAAACACTGAGTAGAAAGTTAAAAGAACACTGAGGAAATCTCTTAGAATAAAAAGGAAAAACTAGTAAAGGCAGAAAGGAGGCAGGACAATAAGAGAAAAAATATAAGAGAATCAAACTATATGGTCCATCATCCAAAATAACAGATGTTCCTGTAGAAGAGAGAAAACACACAGAAGGAAATTATCAAATAAACAAAACAATAAAATGTCCAGGACTGAAAAAAACCAATCCTGAGATTTAAAGGACCTAATGAGCACAAAGCGCACCTTAAAAAATGTATGTACCAAGGTATATTATGGTAAGATTTCAGAACATAAGGAAAAAGAAACTTATATTACAGAAGAGGAAAATGTTATAAATAAAGAGCTGACAATCAAAATGACTTTAAAATCCTCAATAGCAACAGAGGAAACTACAAGACAATGAAGTTAGCGCCTTCAAGTCTCTGCAGGAAATGCTCTCAAGCTACAATTCTATACCGAGCCATACTATCACTGCAAGGATAAAAAACATGTTCAGACATGTCAAGTATCAAAAAACAAAACAAAAAAAAACCTGGGATCTAGGAAAAGGGAGACCTGCTGTAGGGCAGAGACAAAGTAATTCCCCAGAACAGTGGTGAAGGAAAGCTACCAGCTTAAATTAGAGCAAGAGGATGAAGGGTTTCAAGAAGAGACCCAAGGAGAAAAAAACTTAGAACTTTACTGGCAGTTTACCTGACGTATTTGACCACAGAGAGGGGCAAAAATAATCACACAAACAAAAAAGTAGCAAGTTAAAAAGAAATTACCTAAACACACACACACACACTCAAAAAGTCATATAAAAAAGGATATATAATCATTATCTATTTGGTTCTCACAATAACACAAACATTAAAATATCAATCTAAACAAAATTGTAACATATTACATATCTATTTCATATATTTATTTAAAGATTACGTATATTATTAAAATATGCTATATATATTTACATGTTCATATACAGTACAATTTAATGATAAGGGAGGCTACATTAAGGTGCTGAATTCTAATTTTCAGTAGATGTCAATTTTAAAAACAAGCCATAGAAGTTTTTGAAGAATACAGAGGAAAATAACACTTAAGCATCTAAAAGAAATAATAGCTGCCTCTGGGTATTGAGACCAGATGGTTGGAAAAACTGGTGGAGAAAACAGGATAGAAAAAGAGAAAGATCTGTGAAGAAACTAATAAATCACTCATACACACTTTGTTCCTTGCTTTTTTTCAATTTTGCAAGACTAAAGTTCCAAGGATGTACACAGATAATGAATGAGATTCACTAGGCCAAGATTTATAATGGATTGTGAGTAAGAGTCGTGGGATCCCATCAGATCTCATCCAAGTGCCCGACTCTCTAATCTGAACCAGAGACAAGTGTTACCTCCAGAAAACAAGAGTTCATCAACTCCCTTCAGCAGGTCTGTATCTCATTACAGGATACTTTTTTTTTTTTTAATCATTCCTATCATAACTGCTAAACTGTACTCCCTGATTTTCACTGCTCAAAGGAAATGGAAAATATCTTGAACCAAGCAGGATTCTGGACAATCCTTTATTAAAAGTACATGTAATAATCACAGAATGCCAGATTCAAGACTAGCAACTAAAGCCATGTTCTAGCCTTTGTCTGGGTTCATGCTCTTTTCTTTCTTGACTTTCTTTATTCTGTTTCCCTAACCCAAACTCCCACAAAACATAACTCCTATTTCATAAGATTCATGAGAAAATAACATTAAATATAATTCATTAAATGAATTTTGCTTGATATTTCATTTTCTTGGAATACAGATACTACTGATCAAACAAGGGAAGGAATCTGTATTCAGAAAGCTAAAATTAAAATGTTCTATTTTCAGATTTATTTAAATCAATTAATAGTTAAAATTCTAGACACTTTGTTTACATCAATATGCTTATGTTTTTCCTCTGGACCCAAATAAAGCCCCATATACATGCATTAAGACTTGAAAACCCAAAATGACAAAACAGTCTAGACCTCACCTTATTTCTATGCCATGACATGATAAGATCCAAAACAAGAACAAGTCAAAAGATGTCTTGTGGCCCACAAATACTCTACAAAGCTAATGACCAAATTATCCAAGGTTTAAAAGCTTACAGTGATTCCAGAGCCAAAAGTTTACCTAAGGCAGGTATCTAGTTCAGCCTATCCCAAATTCCTAGATAAGCAACTGAAGCTTTTGGAGTTTCTCCAAAACAAAGTATCTGTCAGGTTCTCCTCAGTATGAATCTTGGCCCTGAAGTATGGCTTCAACAAGGCCAGCCCTCACAGTCAGATCATTCCTAGGGAATGTAACCAATGGCATTCACTGCTCCCCAACATGGGCATCCTGCATGACCATCTAGAAATCAGGAAGTAAACCAAAAGGCATGAATTTCAATTCCTCTTTCTAATATTATTCTAATACATTTCAACACTGATTTTGATGAAGATATAATAAAATAATCCAAAAATAATCATCCATCAAAAACAATATGAGGAATCATTTTTTAAACAGAATATAGAGCTTTAGAGTAGTATAAAATCCGACACACCTATTACCATAGAATTAAAGAGACCACCACAAAATTTGTATCTTTTTCTTATATTCTGAATGAAAGGCTCCTTCAGTAAGTCTATTTGATGATCTACATAAAACACGATTCCACATCAACTGTGATAGCAGGGATAAGAAATGCTATAATAAAGAAAGAAAATCCACATTATTGCTGGTATCTTATTTTCCTTTTAGCTTTAAGTTGGCTTCTCAATGCTCGTGACAATAAAACAGGATGATATAGGAACTTCTGAAGATGTGTTTTAAAACCGTTGCATGGTTCTTAAGGAAAGAATCTTAAAGTTGCTTCTTGACTAAGGTTGACACAATGGGAAATTATATACGTTTATTTGTAAATAATCATACAGGAGACAAGGGTGTACAGGAGTGGTTTACAAAGTAATTCCTAGTGATATGGTATTTGGTCCTGTAACTCACAACCTGGAATTTCTGTCCTAAATTTGACTCTTCTCCAACCAATTAGAGAACTTTCAAGGTTACATAATTCCTTCCATAATCAGGATTCCCTGGAAAGCAGAATCTCCCCAGTATAAAAACCAAAAGCCAGAACTATGGCAACTAAATCAAGTTATCTGTCCACTTCGTCCAAATGCCTTTGACCTCCTAAACTCGCTTTTCTCCACAACGCAAAAGTCCAAATCCTATATCCTCACCCACTGTCAAAACTACTTGCGAGTTTTGAAAAGGACATTCCTTTTGATTAGGAATTAGATACCAACCCAGAGCTAAAAAAAAAAAAATCTTGTCATGTGGTTTGAAATGGCCATTTCTTAAATGACTGATAAATGGCCTGTTCCACCTAAAGCCTGTATGAAAGAGCATTTCCAGACTAGACATAATTGGGGCCATCACACCAACAAAATAATGTTACTACCACTGGCTAAATATTGTGAGCCTCTTCGCTGTACATATTAAAAGCCTTGTGGTAATAAACCGTCCAAGACAGAATTTACAAGAAGAGTATGTTACCTGTAATACAAAACACAGATTTAGTGTTCAGTTATGATCTTCCCTCACAAAATCACACACCACATATCCGTCAACAAGTTCCCATTTCGCCTGAGTTTTAGTTTCTCTGTTTCTTTTCGGTTCACCCTATTGGTATCCGCAATCTAAGTACGTAACTCCTATTTTAAACAATGAGCTGAAGGAGAGAAAAGACGGTATTTGGATAATCAAGAAATTGTGAGACACATAAACCCCATCGTGCTCTGGCCTAGACAGATGACGAGTCTATCTACAAAGGCTGACCGGGAAATGAAGGGTACAACAATCTGACAGAGTCCTAGACTGAGCACTTCCCTGGAAAGTGAAGAACTGAGGCCCCTTTGATTAAAAGCCTTACATTTTAAATACTTAATCCAGATGTTTACCTTATTTTTTCACCACCCTCTGAAACTCCATGCAGGGGTCCCAACACGGTCTTCCTCTTTTGCTCCTAGACTGAGAACGGGGCGCCAGGAAAGGAAACGAGTGGAAAAAGTAAGCGGTCCTAAGATTCTTCAGAAAAGTGCAGCAGCCTTGGGGCCGCCCATATGTCTGGGACGTCTAAGAAAGATCGCCGGAACTTCCCACGCAAACATAACAGTGCGGTTTGAGGAAAAGTTCCCCGAGCCCCGCCCCCGACCTGGGCCTACACCATTGCGTCCCTTTCCGAAGCCCCCTAACTCACAGGTCTCCTCGGGGAAGGGCTAAGCAGGGCCTACTGGTACTGCCCGCCCAGGAGCTCCAAGGCCGGAGCAGCGAGAGCCCGGCGCGCTCGGTTGTCGCTTTCGCCGCAGCCAAAGCAGGTAGCGGCCCGCGTAAAAGCTAGGCCTGGCTCCGGATCCGGATCGCAACCTAAACCCCGGGCTCGGCGGCCGGGGAGGAGCGACACAAGAAAAGGCAGGGCCAGCAAGGGTGTGGGAGGTTCGGGGCGGTGGCAAGAAGCGGAAGACCAAAAAGTCACCGAAAAAGCGGCGTAGAAAGCCCTGTCAGAAACACCCCCGAAGACTGTCGCGACCCGGATGGGAACAGCGAGCAGGGAGCGAAAGGTCACACTTCCGGCAGCCTCCCCGCCCGCCCCAGCAAGTGCTTTGCTTGAGTGCGCAGGCGCACAAATGCTACGGTCTGGGTTAGGACGGGGGTGGCTGTTCAGCAGCTGCGAGCGCGAATGTGGAAGGGCTAGGCCTGTCCTGAGACAAGAGGGATCAGGCAGTCGGCGGTGGCCGGGCCGCGTTGTTCGGCTCTGGGCCGCGTCCGAGCTAATGCACAACGACTCCTGTGCACTTTTTAAAAAGTTAAGCACTTTTTACGGGTCCTTCGTGTCTCAGCTGGATGACTCCGCCCGAGAGGAGCTTTTCCTGACCCAGCTTTCCCTCACTCTTTTGCACTGATCTGTATTAAGTTTTGGTTATTTTCCTCCCTCCAGTGAAATGAAAGCAGCTTGGGGCTGAAATACCTTATTGATCTCTACAGCCCGGACTCGGCGCCCTGTCCTTAATAATAGCTAACATTCCCTTATTCAACAAATATTTAATATTTCTACTGGAGTGAACTTTGGTGGTGGTGAAAATATCAACGTTATTGGATTTGTTAATGTAAATCTGTTAACAATATACCTTTATTTTCTTTTTAATTCCTGTAGAATTTCTCATTTCTGAAGTTGGTAATTTGTATCCTCGTTCTTTTTTCCTGATCATTCTGGAGAGAGGCTTATCAACTTTACTGATCTCAAATCCCAAAGCCATCTTTGCTTTCAAAGATTATATTTTGTTTCCTATTTACTGATTTCTTCTCTTAGGTTTATTTCCTTTCTTTTGCTTTTTTTTTTTAATTTTTTAAGTTTTTTTTTTTAATTTACTAGTTTTTTAACTTGGAAACTGAGATCACTGATTACAGATGTTTCTTCTTTTGTAACTCAGTACTGCTTTAACTACATCTCACACGTTTTAATATATTTAATAGTTTAATATTAATGTTTAATATGTTTAATATATTATGTTTTCATTTTCCTTCATTTCAAAATACTTTCTAATTTCCCCATAGATTTTTTTCTTTGACTCGTGGTTTATATGTAAGTGTATTATGTTGTCTCCAAAAATTGAGGAATTTTCCAGACATCTTTCTGTTACTGATTTCTAATTCAATTCCATTATTTAATAATCCAGTTAAAATACTTTCCATAATTTGAATCATTTTCAACTTACTGAGACTTATTCTGTGACTCATAATATAGTCTGCTGCCTTGGTAAATATTCGATGTGCATTTAAGATGAATGTGTATGATACAATTGTTGGGTGAAATGTTCTACAAATATCAATCACATCAAATTGGTTGATACTATTGTTCAAATCTTCTAAATCCTGGAGGATTTAGAATATGTTTTTTGTCTACTTACCCAATTAATTATTGAGAGGAGTTATTGAACTCTCCAACTATAATTATGGAGTCTTCTAATTCTATTTGTTCTATCAGGTTTGCCCCATGTATTTTGAACTCTGCTGTTAGTTGCATAAACTATTTTTTGCATTTGTAATTGTTCTATTATTTTTTTAATATAATTTATTGTCAAGTTAACTAACAGTGTGTACAGTGTGCTCTTGGCTTTGGGATTTTGTTCTGTTATTTAGATTAATTTATCCTTAATGAAATTGATTGTGAAAAGTATTTTCTCATTATGAAATGATCTATTTTATAAATCATCCACTTTATAAAATCTCTTTTTCTCCTGGTAATATTTTTTTGCTCTAAAGTGTACTTTCTCTGATGGTAATGTAGCCACTCCAGCTTTCTTTTTTTGTAGAGTTAACAAGATGTATTTTTAAAAGAAAACTTCCAATTCTGCCAAAGTCCTCCTGGTACTCAAACCCAAGAGGTTACAAGAAAACTACAGACCAATATACTTATAAACAGATGCAAAAATTCTTAACAAAATTCCTGCTGTTTTTATTCTAATATATGTAAGAAAGATAACACATCATGACCAAAAGGGGAATTATCCCAGCAATTAGGTTGAATTAATAGAAAATCAAACACTATAATTCACTATATTAACTAAGAAAAATTGTATCATCATTTTAATAGATGCAGCAAAAGCACTGGACAAAACCCAATATCCATTCCTAGGAATTCAAGGAAACTTCTTCAACTTGATAGAAAGCATCTATAAAAAGCACCATACTTAATGGTAAAGAACTAAATGTTTTCAGCAAAGATGAGGAACAGGGCAAGGATTTCTGTACTCACCACTTCTTCAGCATTGTAGTAGGGGGTCTAGCCTGTGCAATGGGCAAGAAAAAGATATAAAAGGCATCCGACTTGAAAAGCAAAAAGTAAAACTGGTTTTATTTGCAGATAATATGATCTGTGGTGAAAATCCTACAGAATCTACAAAAGCTACTGGAACTGTTAATGAGATCATCAAGATCACAGGATATAAAATCAATATACTAAAGTCAATTGTATTTGTATTATACTAACAATACACAATCTGAAATTGGAATTTAAAATATCATTTAAACTAGCATCAAAAATGTGAAATATATCAGGGTAAGTTTGATAAAAGATATTCAAGTTGTACACTGAAAATACAAATATGCTGAGAGAAATGTAAGAAGACACAAGCAGAAAGATATACCATGTTCATGGTTTAGAAGAGCCAAAACTTTAAAAATGTCAGTTCTCCAAATTAATCTGTAAATTCAATACAATCCCGATCAAAATCCCAGCAGGCTTTTTTAGTAATTGACAAAAGGATTCTAAAATTTATATGGAGAGGCAAAGGACCTAGAACAACCAAAACAACTTTGAGAGTGAAGAGCAAAGTTGCAGAACTTACACTAAATTACCTGATTTCACTATTTACTATAAAGCTACATTAACCCAGAAGATATAGTATTGGTGTAAAGAAAGAGAAACAGATCAATAAAACTGACCAAATCCTATTCAATGAAACTGAATAGAGTTTTTAAAAAGTGCCAAAGTTGTTGATTTCAACAAAGGACAGAGGCAATTCAGTAATTGTGACTGTATTAGTGACTTCACTAATAATGCTGAAACATTTGGGTGTTCATAGGTGAAATGAATAAATTAATTAATTAGTTAAATATTGTGTTGGAAGTTAATATTGTGTGGGAAAACACAAAATAGGTCATACATCTAAACATAAAACTTAAAGCTTGTGGAAGAAAACAGGGAAAAATAACTGTGAACTTAGGCTAAACAAAGATTTCTTGGGTATAATACCTAAAGCACTATCCTTAAAAGACAAAAAGTAAAATTGAACTTCATCATTCAATAGTTAAAAGAAATTAAGTATTTCTTTAAAACACTAAGAAAATGAAAAAACTAGCCAAAAACCGAAGAAAATATCTAGAAATCACATATCTGATAAAGAATTTGTATCCAGAATGTATATTTTGAAAATCTCTCATACCTCAAAAAAAAAACAAAAAATTCTCATATCTTAATAAAAATGAGCAACCCAATAAACAATTGAGCATAAAGTTTGAATAGACACTTCACCAGAGAGGTCATATAAATGGCAATAAGTGCATGAAAAGATACTCAACATCATGAGTAATTAGAGAATATACAAAAAACCACAGTGAAATATCACCACCTACCTATTTCATGGTAAAATGAAAAAGACTAGCCATACCAACTATGGTTGCAATGTGGAGTGATTGGAACTCTCATAACCACTAGAGAATGTGAAATGTTACATCCTCTTAGGAAAATTCTTCGGCGATTTCTTAAAAAGTTAAACGTATATTTACATGTGACCTAGACATTACACCCCTAGATATATATCCAAAAGAATGAAAGCATTTGTTTACACAAAGACTTGTACACACGTCATAGCAATTGTGTTCATAATAGGCAAGAACTGGAAACAACACAATGTCTGCCAACAGGTAAACGAATAAACATTCATGATATATCCATACAATGGAATACTAAGAGTAAAAACAAATTTTTTTGATATACTTGCAACATGGTTAATCCAATTATCAGTGAAAGAAATTGAGCAAAAATAGTACACTGTATCCCATTCACATAAATTCCAGGACATGAAACTAATCCTTAGAGAGAAACAAGTCAGTGGAGCCTGAGAATGAGTTGGGGTGAAGGGTTGAATGTAGGGAGAATGTAGAAGGGAGAGAATATAAGATGAGATAGAAACTTTCATGAGTGATACTCACATTAATTATCTTGATTGTTGTATTTTCATGTGTATATACATGTGTAGAAATGTGTAGCTTATTATGAGTCAATTATACCTCCAACAGCTGTGATGTTTTTTTTTAAAGGGAAAATCTATTGGTCCATGTTGCACTTTCAGTGATCTCTTAACTGTAAACTCTTAAAATGTAATTTTAACATCCCACAGTGGTCAATTGGAAATATTCTTCACTGAGTTATGTAGATCTTCCAATGTTGACATATTTCATCTATGCTATCATCTAAATACCACATTGGTTACTATCACTTCCAATCTCATCGGAAGAATCTAAGTACCCTCCTTAAGAACACTGTTCAGTTAAATTGTAATTTATTTTTAAACAGCAAGAGAAGGATAGTGAAGAATATAAGGACTATTGATTTGTGCCAGTGGTGTTCAACTAGAGGTGATTTTGCTCCCAGAGGCTATTTAACAATATTCGGAGACATTTTGGGTTGACACAACTTGGGACTAGAGGTGGTTGCTACTGGCATCTGATGACTAGAAGCCAGAGATGCTACTAAAGTTTCCATAATCAATACACAGGACACCCCTTCAATAGTATTCCAACCCAATATTCCAGTGTGTCATATACCACATTTTGTTTATCCAATCACCAGCTGATGGACTTTGGGTGTCCCCTTTTGACTGTTACAAATAATGTTGCTATAACCATTCATGTGTAAGTTTCTGTTTAAACACATCTTGGGGCGCTTGAGCTCACTCAGTTAAGAGTCTGACTTTGTCATGATCTCATGGTTCATGGATTCAAGCCCTGCATTGAGCTCTGTGCTGACAGCTCAGACCCTGGAACCTGCTTCGATTCTGTGTCTCCCTCTCTCTCTTCTGCCCCCCCTGTTCACACTCTGTCTGTCTGTCTGTCTGTCTCTCTCAAAGAAATAAACATTAAAAATTTTTAAAAACCTATGTCTTCAATTATCTTAGGTATATACTTAAAAGTGAAATTGCTAGGCCATGTGATAACTCTGTGTTTAATTTTTTGAGGAACTGCTGACTCTTTTCCAAAATGGCTGCACCATTTGCATCCCCCTCAGCTGTGTATGAGTATTCCAATTTTTCCACATACTTGCCAACATTTATTACTGTCTCTCTTTTTTATTATAGCCATCTTAGTGGATGTGAGGTAGTATTTTGTGGTCTACAATGATTTGCTTTTGAACTATCAAAGCAAAAGTTAAAACAATAAAAAACAAATTCTTACTATTATTTTGAAAATAATTTTGACTACATGGCTCCTAAAACACACTTTGAAAATGGCTGGAGCAGGGTATGGCAGAAGTCCTAACAAGAATTGATAGCAAAGAGATTTATTGGGAGCTTACTATATGCCAGGCACCTTGCTAAGCAATTTACATAAATTATGTCTTATGCTCTGATTAACAGTCCTCTAAGATTGCTACTTTCATTATCTTCACTGTACATGTAAAAAAATTAAGTCTTAGTGAAGTCAAGCAACTTTGCTCAATATCCCACAAAAAGCCAAAGATAAGATTTGAATCTCAATAGCTAGACTCTGCACTCTATGCCTCCTCCTTTAGCATAGCATAGGCCCCTCTCTGACTCAAAGCTCTGCTTTGGGACGTAGTCAGGGAAGAAGGGCAGGACTAAGGGACTCAAGAGCTTTTGATGATGTGGTTTTGTAGTTGTTGATTTTATATTTGCCTGTTGAGCATCTTGAACTTTTCCATGATGTGGAGTCCACTCTAACTTCTAGGTTCCTTCATCTTTGTCTTACTCACTTACATTCCCGTTCTTATCTCCCTAACACTCTCTGTTGTATCTGATGAAATTTTGGTTTCCAGAAAGGAGATGGGGATGGAGAAATAGGTCATTTAGAGAGAAGTTGGCAATCACCAGTGTATAAATAGCTCTCTAGGCCCAGAAGAGACATTCTTTAGATTCTACCCCTGAAATAGTAGAAAGAATTTACAACCAGGTGCCAGAAGTTCTTCTTTCCTCATGCATGAGTGTATTTTAACACATTTCCAAAATCCGTCTTCAAAGCCTCACCACTTTGATTCGCTTTGATACATATTAAAAGGAAGATGCGGGACACCTGAGTGGTTCAGTTGCTTAAGCGTCTGACTCTCGCTTTTGGCTCAGGTCGTGATCTCATGGTTGGTGGGATCCAGCCCTGCACTGGGCTCTGCGCTGACATTGCGGAGCCTGCTTGGGATTCTCTCCCTGCCCCTCCCCTGCACACGCATGCTCTCGTGCTCTCTCTCAACATAAATGGATGAACATTTTTTAAAAAGTTAAAAACAAAAGTAAAGATGCAACATCTCCCTAAGACAAAATGAAATAAAGACGCTCCGAGAAAATAAGGTTAAGCTGAAATCTGCAAGTTATCCTGCAGTGTGAGGCTGCAGTGCTTTGATTTGGACGTGGTAAAGTGCAGAATAGAAGAGAATGGATAAATAATGACTACTCTTGTACTTTGTATTTATTATCTGCCATTTCACCCAAGGCATCTTGTGCCTCTTGGGGAAGCAATGGTAAAGAAGAGCCACCCAGTTTCTACCTTCGTGTAGATGACCGTTCAGAGACAATAACCTTTACAAATTTAGAAAACAGAAACTTAATTTTACGGTGGTAACAGAGAAAAGGAACATACGTGTCTCTATAAGCAAATAACTGGGGGATCCAACCTATTATGGAGGCTGTGCTGGCTATGGACATGCACTTCTAAGCTCTCCTATGTGAGGAGCATAGTTGACTGACAACCCCAGATACTGCCTCTCCAGACCTACCACATTTGGAGTGGAGGCTATGCCTCTCCTGAGCCTCAACCAGCCAATGACTGAGCACAGCAGAGATACTATTGCCAGTCCATCTCTACAGGACACAGAACTCCTCTAATGGGCAATTCTGGCTTCAGAACTCCCCACTGGCATAGCCAACACTTTCTTAGTACTGCAATCTTTTCCTACCCGATTCTCCTTTCTCCCTCTCCTTCAACAGATGTCAGACTTGCATTGGAATCCGAGTCTTTCTCTGCTTACTCTTGCTTTCTCTCCTTTATCTTCCTCAGGGATCTCCTCTAATAAATCTCTTGCACATCTATCCTAACCTGATATTAGTTTCTTGGAGGACCTGAGCTAACACAGAGGATTTCTGTGAGAAAAGTGCCATTTAAACTGAGATCTAAAGGAATAGAAGTTAGATTAAAAAAAAAAAAAAAAAACAAACAAAAAAAAAAAACTTGAGGGAAGAAAAAGAACAGTCCTGAGTTAGACCAGAGCTTGGCACAGTGCCTGGCACTTTCTTAGTGCTCAATGAGTATTACTTGATTAAATGGAATGCAAAGTGCTTAGTGTGTGGCATGTAATTATTCCTCATAAGCAATTTTACAAAAGGAGTTCTATTATTATCTCTATTTTACAAATGACAAAACTGAGGATCAGATCTGTAAAGTAACTTGTCCAAGGTCAGGCAGAAGTTCAAAGTACAGCTGGGATACGAACAGGTTTGTTTGTTTCCAAGCTTGTTATTTTAACTGTTTTCCTACCAAGATATGCTGGCTCTCTTCAGAAGAATTGAAAATGGACTTTCAAAAGAAAATACCTGTAGGGTCCTCTGGGTGGCTCAGTCGGTTAAGTATGCGGCTTCGGCTCAGGTTATGATCTTGCAGTTTGTGGGTTCAAGCCCCGCGTTGGGCTCTGTACTGACAGCTCAGAGCCTGGAGCCTGCTTCGGATTCTGTGTCTCCCTCTCTGTCTGCCCCTCCCCAGCTCACACTCTGTCTCTCTGTCTCTCTCTCTGCCTCTCAAAACTAAATAATCATTAAAAAAAGAAAAAAGAAAATACCTATATATATTTTTTAAATTCATAATCCATCCAAAGGCCACCACCTCTTCTAAAAACAGATCAGACACATCCTGAGTTACCCTGGGGATGTGTATGAAAGTCAGGAGGTAACTGAATAGAAGTTCATTAATGGAGTCTATGTTATAAGCAGGGTTCTACAGTTAGAGAAATAAAAGGTTCAAAAAGATTCAAAGAAATTATAGAAAGTTCCTCTTTATTAAGTAATGTCATATGGAAATCCATAGATGTCTTTCTATTTAGGAGGTAATGACAGAAACCAGAGGTACAGGATATGGTTAGATGATTATTACAGGATTAAAACTCTTCAAACTTACCAATTTTTTTCTATCCAGTGTGATTCTGTATAGGTCATGGGTACACTTTCAAAGTGCATTTTTCTGTATGCAATTTGAGAACATATCTGGTTCCTGAGATGAACAGTGTTCTTGAGAATTCAAAATACAATTCTCCATAATTTTCTCTCTAATGAATTTATTGTAGAACAATCTGAGTGATTAGAGAGTATCAGAACTAAAACAAAGTTTAGCAACTATTGCCCTATTTTACGTGTAAGAAACAATGGATGTCATAAAGATAGAAAAGGAAATAAATTCATATGTTCTAAATCATTTTAAGTATATCAGCGTGTAATTTCAACCTTGATATTGCCTGAGTATAGACAGTACAATCAAAGAAGGCAATTGCAAATTCTACATGAATACATTTTGAATGTAATTCTCTATTCACTCACTTGGAGAGAGCCCTCAGGAATTTCAAGGTGAAATTACTGTCATAGGTTCTCATGCCTTCAGAAATTACTATGATAAAATATAAATCTGAACAACAATTTGCTCAGAGGGATAAGTGGCTGATTTGGAGAGGTAGGGTACTAACGGGATCTATTGCTTTCTATGATTATAAAAGTAATGAAGGTTTATTGGATAAATTTTGGAAAATACAGAAATGTATTAAGGAAATAAAAAATTTAATTCATAATACAATATAAGTGAAATCTATGAGCCTGAAAGTTGCTGTTTAAAAGGCTAACTTTATGGGACACCTGGGTGGCTAAGTCGGTTAAACAACTGACTCTTGATATCAGCTTATGTCATGATCTCACAGTTGTGGGATCAAGCCTCAGCATGGAGCCCACTTGGGATTCTTTCTTTCCCTCTATCTCTGCCCCTCCTGTGCTCACACTCACTCTCTCTCTCTCTCTCTCTCTCTCTCTCAATACAAATAAATAAACTTAAAAAAATAAACAAAAGGTTAATTTTATGAAGACAAAAATAAGAATTATAATAAATGCCAATCAATGTCTCAGTTTTTATCATGAATGTTTTTTTAAACAGGTATGATTTAACATGGCCCAGATTAATGTCACCGTCTTTAACTTTTGTTACTTTGAAAACTAAAGAACCGTACAATATAAAATGGTATTCTAAGAGATTCAAAGTAAAAGATAAGAAAGAGTAACTTACTAGGCATTAAAGATCTAAAACATCTTGTTAGTTGTAGGTGCCAAATAACTGGACAAGATAACTGTAATTAAATGAATTAATTAGACCAAAAAACTAACTTTTTAAATTGATCCAATAGTCATTTTTAGAATAGCATTTGATTTTTCTAAACTGAGTCCTGAAATTATGGATATGTAGCCTTCTCAGGGTCAACAGATTTTAGGGAATGTAAAAGAATAAAGTCATTATCACCAAACCTTCTTTACAAAGTCCATCAGTTACAATTTGTTTCAAGTTTTCTCTCTTTGATCTTGTTTCTTTCCTCCCTGGAAAGGTCTTCACTCACTAGTTCATTTGTTCATTCCGTTTAAGCAGTCATTCAGTTAATCAACAAGTATTTACCGAGCACCTATTATTTGCCAGATTCTCTTCTAGGCAGAGAAGCAAGAACGACTATTAGGGAGGTGGAGGATGGTGGTAACAAAAACATGAATAGAAAAGACAGTTAATGGAAAAGGAGCCCAAAGTTCAAAATCAGTATGTGAACAAGATTAAACCTCAACAGAGCTACAAAAGTGTTATCAAGAAACAGTTTCATTCAAAAAAAAAAAAAAATTTCCTCAAAAGGAAAAGTGGAGAAAAGGGCTGGAAGAAAAGTGAATTTATTGTAGGGAAAGATACTTCTCATAAGTATCAGAATGCAATGCTTCAGTTTCTAAATGTTTCTATTTGTATTCTGCGTAGCTTTATACCACATTCTTCCCTTAAAATTTCTTCTTAGGAAGCTCCACTCAGAGAAGAATTTTTCAGGGTAATGTTAACCAGATGGCTTTTTCTAATCTTCCCCAGAAAAAAATGCAAAGTAGGGTTTGCAAGTAACACTGCCACCTACAAGTAAGTACTTTGGAAAAAAAATGACTGAAATTCCAATCATCTGGCTAGATGTCCAAGCTGCCAGAAATCTAAGAATAAGACTTTGCAGTGTGGCTTTTGGTTTACAGAAAATAGAAATGTGATGAAAATAAAATAAGAAAAGAAAAATAACTTCAAAGTCTTGGCATCCTTCAAAACAAAAAGTCTATTTGTCTCTGTATTTTGTCTTTATATTAGCTACATCTTTCCAGTCATATGAGATCCTTGGCCAAGTTACTTAAACACCTCTGCATCTAAATTTCCTTACCTGCATAGGGATATTACAATGGCAGCTGCTTCTTTTTATGAGGATTAAATTCTGACTATTTACTAAGAATGAATGGCTAAACTTCGAAGTGCCTAGATCCAACTCTTGATCTCGGTTCAGGTCATGATCTCACCGTTCCTGGGATCGAGCCCCATGTTGGGCTCTGCATTGGCAGCATGGAGCCTGCCTGGGATTCTCTCCTCCCTCTCTCTCTGCCTCTCCCCTGTGCTTGCTCTCTCTCTCTCTCTCTCTCTCTCTTTCTCAAAATAAATAAGCTTTAAAAAACCCACTTTAATATACTAATATATGTCAACTATACTTCAATAATTAAAAAAAACATTTGTTTAAAACCACTTTGAAAAACACTACGACATTTCAAATAAACTAGAATGTGCACATGTTTACAATCCAGCAATCCTTCTCCTAAATATACCCTAAAGAAATTCTTACCCAAGAGATATGTTTAATTATGCTAACACTGCCATTTTTTCAAATAGAAACTGGTAACTCAAATATCAAGCAACTGAATCAATAAATTGCAGTTTTTCATAAAATGGAATACAATATAGCAGTGAAAATAAATTAGTGTTACATATGTCAACATAGATGAACATCAAAACCTATATGTTGAAGAAAAAAGAACATGTTTCAGGAGAGAAGAATTATATGCTTCCACTCATACAAAGTTCAAAAACATGCAAAGCTAAACAATCTGTTACTTAAGATACATTCATATGTAGTAAAACTGTAAAGAAAAACAAGAAATGATAAATACAAAATTCAGGATAGAAGATAGTCATGGGGAAGAGGAGGAAAGAATGATAGATAGTGCAGGGACAGAAGGTAGGACATAGAGTGATATTCTATTTCTTAAGTGGGGTGGAGCATATCTGGGTGTTCACTTATTATGTTATGGTTGTTATTTATACTTTACATCTATGTTATGCCTAATAATAAAAATTTTTTAAACCAGAATTATACATCATAAGAAATGTTTGATTAATGTGAGATTTAAAAGTTTTACAAACATCAAAAATCTAGTTAAAGTGATCTGAACATAATCTCAGAGAGACCCTATTGAATTGAAATATTACTAATATAATCAATTGTTCAGTAGACACTTGGTCTTGAAACTATTTGTCATTCTTTTGTGGTAAGAATTTGAATTTTATTAAAAAAAAGAATTTGAATTTTATACACATAAATTCTAGTTTTACAGAATTGCTGGTGACTGAATGAGAGTACCAGATTTCTTTGAATACCCCTGAAGTTTTTATCTTATTGTTCTCCCCTTACCTTTATATACATGGGGACACTTGTGAATTAATTTTCTCTAATTATTATTTCTTTACGAAAACGGTCTCCACCAGAAAGTCAATTTTTAGTGCTGGTGTTGGAACTGTAGAAAAAGAGAAACATCCTAAATTAAAAGTGATTCCTAACTAGAAGTTTTTCAAGAAAAAAAAAAAAAGAAAAAGCTATCATGAAATTTGTAATTTGAAGGTTTCTGAAAGTGCCAAGATACATACCCCAAGAATGAAAGGAGAATGAATTATACAAAGGAAGTTATAGCATGACTGTGCTCAGAAGGAGTAATTCTGAGGGAAATCTGATAGAAGACAAGTTAAATTAATTCATTTATATAATGTAATGAATATTATAAAGTTTTTTTTTTTTTTGAGAAAGATTGAGAAGCTGGCCCATATGATCCACTGTCTATCACTATTTCTTGGCTTTCTTGTGCTTAAATTTTTTAAATTTAAATTAAGCAGTAATTCATGAACATATTCTTAATGTAAAAACTTTCAACAGTATGAACTGAAAAGTCCCCCTAATTTATCATCCTTAATAATTCTTGAATACTCCTCTCAGTTAACTATTAATTGTGGTCTTTATGTAAATGGTATCATGTAGTATAAAGTACTGCATCTTACTTTAATTCAATACACAAGCTCAAAGATTTTGTCTGTTTTTCTCCCTACTCTATCCCCAGCACTATTTATTCATTTAACAATATTTATTAAATATGAACTATGTACCAGGCTCAAGTTGGAAATATTTAGTTGAGTTTTCTGCTGAGTTCCATTTCCTCCAAATCTTTCAGCATAGCCCTTAGTTCTGATTCTACAGTTTTGCTAGGGTTTACAAGCCGGTATTATCCCAAGGATACGATCATTGCTGGCCCACAAGGTGCTTTTATGTTACTTGAAAAAGGCGTTCTTCTCCACGAACCTTATCACATACATGCCAGGGCCACATAGCCAGCACTGCACCATGTTTGGTGAGCAGAACTCAGCCTGATTTTCTCCCCCAGTGAACATTCCAATGCAGATACAACCTATTCAACTACATAAAGCAGCCCTACCCAAGAAAACTAGCTAAGAGATGCCGACTTCTCTTTCATTTTTTTGAACCTGGCTATCATCAAAGAGGCTTTTCCTTTACCTCTGCTATTTCACTGTTAACTTGTATACTACACAGCTGTAGGTGTCCATAATTTGCCATGAAGAAAAGCGGCACCAATCAGCTCTTTTAAATATAAGCTCTGTGGCTCAAAGAGCATGCTTTGTCAGTAAAATGAACCCAGATACCTTGGCCATTACAGTTTGGTTTGGCTTGGACTGAGAACTGCTTCACAAGCCAGAAATGACCTTCTCTGGGCTACGTATAAGGGACACTGGGTGCCTGAGGCGACGTCACCCAGTTTCAGCAGCCCAATTTCTGTTGATGCTGAAAAGCCAATCAAAGTCACTTTTGAGAACTGTACGTAATAGATGAATAAAGGACACATTACTCCAGTTTAGTTAACCCAAGTGATACTGAGCAACTGATTTTTAGTGATACTCAAAGCTGCAAATATCCCATTGCAGGGAAATTTGGGACACAAGACCACCTTCCTTGTACAAAAGCTCCAACAGAGAATGAAATCTGTATGACTCTTCCCGAAAGGTATCTGCCTGGCACACTAATTGGTCATTCCCCCAGCAGTGAAGTATAAAAACTGTCTGGTATCATTTTCCAAGTTCTGCTTTTCTCTCCAACCAGACGCAAACTTCCTCAAGAGAGCTTCCTTGTGAGTTCTTTAACGGCTGGCAGAGTGCTGAACACACATAACAAAATTCAATACTTAAGAGGCTGAATAACTTTTTTTTTTTTTTAATTTTTTTTTCAACGTTTATTATTTTTGGGACAGAGAGAGACAGAGCATGAACGGGGGAGGGGCAGAGAGAGAGGGAGACACAGAATTGGAAACAGCTCCAGGCTCTGAGCCATCAGCCCAGAGCCTGATGCGGGGCTCGAACTCACGGACCGCGAGATCGTGACCTGGCTGAAGTCGGACGCTTAACCGACTGCGCCACCCAGGCGCCCCAAGAGGCTGAATAACTTTTAAAAATTGTGAATAACTCAGCCTAAAACATTTAGGTATAAAGTAACATATAACCATTATAAAAATGTAAACAACCTAAGTTGGAATTCATGTGTGTTTTTTTTTTTCCTGCTCCCAACTGTCTGCAACCAAGGATTATCAGTGTTAACTGTGTTACATGATCTCCGACACCATTTTATATGCACAGACATAGTAATTTGTGAAGTTTATTCCTTATATTAAAGGAATCACATCTTGTTCTGTAACCTGATTTTTTTAATTAAATAATTTTTTTGGTCTGTTCTTCATGTCCCTGTGTGTGTGTGTGTCTGTGTATGTGTATGTTCACCTCATTGTTTTAGATGGCTGCTAAGTATCCCTCCCAGAGTATGAATATGTCTTTATTTATTTTTTTTTTAATAGATTTTTTAAAATTCATTTATTTTTGAGAGAGAGAGAGAGAGAGAGAGAGAGCGCGCGCGTGCGCACAAGTGGGGGAGGGGCAGAGAGAGTAGGGGGGAGAGAGAGAGAGAGCGCGCGCGTGCGCACAAGTGGGGGAGGGGCAGAGAGAGTAGGGAGAGAGAGAGAGAGAGACAAGAGAGACAGAGAGAGAATCCCAAGCAGGCTCTGCACTGTCAGTGGCAGAGCCAGATGCGGGGCTCAAACTCATGAACTGCAAGATCACGAACTGAGCTGACCCTGGACATTTGACCAACTGAGCCACCCAAGCACCCCTGTCATAATTTCTTTAAATAACCTTCTGTGGTTGAATCTTTAAGTAGTCTTCAAGTTTTCATTACTATGAATAATGCAAAGAACACCCTTGTACATATATTCTTGCACCCTTTGAGAGTCTTTCTGGAGGCTAAAGACCCAGATGTGGAATTACTGGGTACAGTTGTAAAGATGTTTTGAAAAGGACACTCAGAACTCTGCTACTTCTGATCTGTTACTCCGAGTACGCCAATTCAACTCCCCAAGATTCTATCTGATCTGTAAGACAAGGGAAAATCTCAGTAGGTTTCATAGGATTGTTGTGAAAATCAAATAACAAAACTAAAGCTTCATGGTTGATTAATAGTAGGTTTGAGGTTTTTAGTAGGTTGGGAGCATTTCCTGAGCTCTTCCTAATCTGCTAAGTCTCGTTAGATGACTTGCCAGTTCTTAGCAGTCAGCTGACATGTTCCTCTTTGGAATATAGAATAGGGAACCAAGTAGAAGAATTATGGAAATGAAATAGACCAAACAATGCATTCTGTAGAAATAGGTCTTGCTCTATAGAAAGATGAAGTCATGATTCCAGATTCGATCATCCTTCGAAAAATGTGAAAGTGACCCATAGTAACCCAAAAAAGAATACAAAGAAAACATCTGTTCTAGAGTCCTATAAGGTTGTAGCAGAGAGGCTACAAGACCTTTATAATCCAGACAGTCAATCTTGAAACACCTTAAAATGGTTTAAAAAGTACTTGTGCCACTAATCTTGTTATCAGAAGACCTGAGTTTGAATTCTGACTTTGCCACTAACTAGTCTGTGAGCAAATGATAGCTCTCAGAGTCTGAGTGTTTTTTCAAAACGGAGATAACAAAAATACCTACATTATTTTAAGGATTAGATGAGGTACTGTATGTAAAGGAGCCCAACAAAGTTCCTTGCAAATTGGGACATTCAGTAGGTATAATTAACATAAAGGGAGGAAAAAGAAAATTCCTGTGGAAATGACATCTCAAGGAAGAAATAGCTCTAAGCCCTAAATGAAGAATCTCCATTTTCCTCACTCACGAAATGAAAGGGTTGAATTAGATCATCTTTAAGGTCCCCTGCCTTAAACAATACTAAGAATTATAAGTTGCATGTATAAAGTGCTCATTGTATGTCAGGCACTGTTCTAATTGCCTTATATTTGTTGGTCCATTTAGCCTTTTTTTATTGAAATATAGTTGGCATACAATGTTATATTAGTTTCAGGTGCACAACAGAGTGATTCAACAATTCTATATATCACACAATGCTCACCATGACAAATGCAGTCACTGCCTGTCACCATACTAGATTATGCTAAATGAAATAAGTCAGAGAAAGACAATAACATATGATTTCACTTATATGTGGGAATCTAAAAACCAAAATAACACAAAAATAGAAACAAACTCATAAAACAGAGAACAAATAGATTCATTTAACCTTCACCACAAACCTACGAGGCAGGAACTACTATTATTCCCATTTACAGATAAGGAACTGATGGTCAGAGAGGTTAGGTAACTTTCCCAAGGTCACAAAGCTAGTGAGGCACAGAGGAAGGGCATTAAGTCTAGATTGTCTGGCTCTACAGTTCATGTTCTTAAGCTTCATTCTATGACTCTGATACCCTCAAACACTTGACTTCTTGGTTTGTGTTGATATTTTAAGGGAGTAGGTAAAGTTTCTTTCTGTTCCTTTCATTTTAAAGTTTTATTGACTTATAAATGTATTTAGAAGAGATTTTTCCTTTTTTGAGAAAAAATATAAATACAGAGAACTACAATAGCTATCTACTGCAATGTAACAATTGCCCCAACACTTAGCAGCTTTAAACAATAAACATTTATTATCTCACACAATTTCTGAGGGTCAGAAATTTGAGAGTGGCTTAGTTGTATGGTTCTCGGTCAATCTCTCACAAGACTGTAGTCATGTTGTCGGCCAGGACGGCAGTTATCTGAAGGGGCTAAGAATCACACGACCTCACTCCTCTGACTGTTGGTAGCAGATTCATTTCCTCACCATGCGGGCCTCTCCATAAGGCTGTTCGTTTAACTTAGCAGCTGGTCCCCCAGAATGAGAAATCTGAGAGGGGGTTGGGAGGAAGGAATAGAAGGAGAGAGAGAGAACCCAGGATACAAGCTAGAATCTTCTTTCCTAGCTACTGGTCTTATCTTAAAGGTGGCGTTCCATTTCTTCTGCCATATTCTATTTTCTAGAAGCCAGTCACCAAATCCAGCCCAAACTTAAGGAGAAGGAAAGGAAATTAAACTCCATCTCTTGAGGGGAGGAATATCAAAGAATGTGTAAACACATCTTTTTTTTTTTTTTTTTTTTTTTGTAAACACATCTTTAAAACTACAATGAGTGAGGGAGTGTGTGAGTGGTTCAGTCGGTTAACTAACCATCCAGCTCTTGATTTCATGATCTTGCAGTTCGTGAGTTCCAGCCCCACATTGGGCTCTGCACTGGCAACATGTGGAGCCTACATGGGATTCTCTCCTCTCCTCCTCTCTCTCTCTCTCTCTGCCCCTCCCCTCTCTCTCTCTTTCTTTCAAAATAAATAAATGAAACTTAAAAAAAAAACTACAGTGAATACAAAGAAAAATATAACAGACAGTGGTGTATTCATTGCCCCAAACTGGCAATTATTACCTTATTGCATTTTTCTCAAGAACATTTTCAATTAAAAACATGAGAAATAAAACCTTCTTTGTTCCCATGTGCAGTCCGAGTCCCTTTTCTACTCTCCAGAGGCAACAATTACCAAACCGTATGGCATATCTTTCCAGTATTTTTATTCTTTTATATAAATATAAATATAGTGAAAATATATATGGCGTTATTTTGTGGGTTTTTTTAATTTTTCACAATTGGTATCATACTTACATATTCTTCGGCTTGCTTTTTTCACTTTTCAGATTTATGAATGCTGATATAGTTGGACCTAGTTCAATACTGCATAATATAAACAGACCACTTTCAATTCATCTACTGACAGAGATGGTTTCCTAAATTATAAATCACTATGATAATCAATGCTTTGAGAAATGGCTCTAGTCATGTTTCCTTGTGTGCATGTGTGTGAGTTGCCCTAGAGAAGGGTTTCTACCTATTTGACCCCATCCCACAATGGAAAATTTCTTACTGTGACCAGCTCAGGTCTCCTTGTAACCAGTTGCATATATGTAGGTGAAATCAACATTTTTTGAGAAATGGTACTTATTCTTTCTATGAGTAATGACCTCTGATATGACCTACCTTTAATCTAAGTTCTTTTAACTTGTTAGCTGAGAGCCACTTGATTTCTGGACCCACTATTGGGTGTCCATCTGCTGTTGAAAAACTATCTTCAAGGTCTGTCTCTTGCTGTTATGTCATACATAGTTTTGGAAGTTTAAATTTTACAAAACATTGTAACCTGGCTCTTCATAGCTGTATGAGTCTACACCATAGCTGGATGAGTCCCATCCCCAGCAGTGTTCCTTTTTGCCCACATTGACACTCACACTCCATCTTCTCAGATTTCTCATTTTTGCCAATATCATTATTGGGTCTCACTGAAGGGTGGATGAAAGGAAGCCTGCATAAATGTACCATTTTTCTTTGTTGTTGTTTTTTAAGACATAGAGGTGTAATGGGAGAATTCTCCTATGCTTGTCCTCATGGGTGTTGTATGTCACTACTGAGTTCCTTGGAAAATATAATTAAAGGGAGAAAAGGGGTCTATGGGAGCATCCCTCAGAGGAAGGACAGGAGCCTCATCCCCCTGCCATGGCTCCCTCTGGTTTTCCAAGGAAGCCATTTCAATCCATTTTCACCAAGCCCTCCACTCTATAAGCTGTCCTCACCTTCAGCAACCACTTCTCCTACTGTGCAAAGAACACGAGACCATCCCAGAAAAACTCCGCCATATCCTATCTTTCATCTATAAACCTATCAATACATGTTTCCATTCCCTCTCCTTCTGTCCTATCCCGAAGCGAATGGTGACCTTCCTCCTGGCCAAGGCTAATTCTTCTACCCCAGCACGGAACATCCTCTGAGGACTCTTACTCCATAAATTATCCTGTCTTTTGCCTCTCTCCTAAACCCCCCTCGCACAACGTCATCATTCCCTTCAGCACATAAGCACGTTCAAGTTTCTCCTTCCTGAATAAGGTCTTTCCTTATTCTTCTCTGTCTGACTTCTTTATTTATCCTCAAGCCCAAGCATCACTTTCTCAGAGAAGCATTTCCTTTCATTCATAGAGTCTTTCCTTCCTTTTCCTTCATTACATTTACCCAAATATGTATTTACATTCTTATTTGAGGGTCTGCCTCCCCTACTATATAGTCAAATCCGAGTGGTCAGGGATGTTGTCTCCCTAGCACCTAACATAAAATAGGCACAGGGTGCATATTGTTGCGTAAATGATTTCTAGCTTACAGCCTCATTCTTCTCATCTCCCTTCATACATCAGGTGGATATTGCAAAATGAAAAGCCTGTTGGATGCCTTCTGAGCTTGAACAATGCTGCTGGCTCCTCAGCCTGAAGAGTACAGTCCACTCCCCTTAGCGCAGCGTAACAGGCTTCCGTGAAAACAACTCTCCCCTCCCCCCCCAAAGCAAAGCAAATAATGTTTCTTCTAATAGAGGAAGCAGAACAGGAAAAACTCAAATCAGCTAATATTATTATTAGCTGACAGCCCTGATAAAAGAAGTCATGGAAGAAGAAGAGTTTAGAATCCACAGATAAAGGCGTTTATGTCATTATTTATAGATTTCATCCTGTTGCCTTTGTTTTTGTTTTCCTCTTGCTCTTTTCCTTTCGTGATAAAACATTAACCTATTGGGTCAAAGGGAAGGGAATCTAACATTTCATTGGGCAATTACAATTACAATACACCAGGCAGTGGTCTAAATGCTTTGTTTATCTGATTTAACTTACTTCGCTTCAAAATCCAGTAACACGTATCACCTCCTGTTTCAAAAATTAAATGACCGAGGCCCAAACTATCAAATACACTAAGGAAAATGAAATGTTCTGGTGATTGCCACATTATAAGAAAGTGCAGAAGGCCTGTACATTATCTATGCTTTTTATTAGTTAATATCAGATCACAGGTCATCTCCCGCATGTGTGATACTCCCATCTCGCTCGTTCTTCTCTTCCTCTTGGCTTTCTCCTCTTTCTCCTTCTCTCAATTAATTCCATTACGTTCTATTTTTCCCATTTTTCTCTCTGCCTATCTCTTACACCCATCGCCAGCTGCATTGTTGCCTTTTAGGCCCACATGGTTATTGACTACTTAACTAAAATGAAAGCAAACAGAAAGAAAGCCTTTTTAAAACTTCTGGACTAGAATGGCAACAAGCAATAATGATGTCACAATACGTGACCCAAAGAGAGAAACTCATACATTCTAGCCAAGGCTTCTGATATGCCGGGGAAAGGTGCCCACTGAACTTTTTGTGAGGTTCTGAATCATTGCTGGTAATACCAAGGTTATCATCTTTCCGTTCTGAAAAACAGAATCTGCAACCACAAGACATGAGCATTTTATCAGCACGTGAGAAGTTACCAGAGACCTGGAAGGTAGAAATGGAAGCAAAAACAAACCGGGGCGGGGGAGGGTGGGGGGGGAGGGGGGAGGGTTGCCAGAGGGGAGGGGAGGTGGGGGATGGGTGAAATAATTGAAGGGGATCAAGAGGTGTAAACTTCCCATTATAAAATAAGTAAGCCGTGGAGGGGTACCTGGCTGGCTCAGCCAGTGGAGCATGTGATTCTTGATCTCGGGGATATGAGTTCAAGGCCCACATTGGGTGTAGAGATTACTTAAAAATAAAATCTTTAAAAAAATTAAATTAAATTAATAAACAAATAAACAAACCGTGGAAATGGAAAGTATAGCATAGGAGATACAGTCAATAATATTCTAATAATGTAGGGCGACTACATATATAGTGGTGAGCATTGCATAATGTGTAGAATTGTTGAATCACCATGTTGTACACCTGAAACTAATGTAACATTGTATGTCAACTATACTTAAAAAAAAAATCCTGAATGTAACACCTGTGTCCAAGGGCAGCAGAAGTCATGGAGCCATTGGCATGTCCAGTGTCCAGGGCCAGCAGTGCAAAGCTACAGGGTTTCTCACTCCGCAGGGGCACTAGTACCCTTCCCAGATGATGCTGGTGTGTGGCTTTGTCTGTGGTTTTATTCAACTGGCCTTTCCTAGTCTTCTTTGTTTGCAGACCCTTGTTCTCTGGTTTCTTGGAGATTCTGTGAGCTATCACTATTCCGTCAGATATATTCCTTTGAATATGTCAGACAAAACGAAGAAGAAGCAGAAGAAGAAGGGGAAGAAAGAAAAGAATAGAAGAAGACGAAAGAAACCTTCCTATAAAGGACAGAGACTTAGGATGTGGACATCTGAAAGTAGCATCATGTAGAAAATTCAAGATGAGACTGGTGGACTTAAATTCCGCCCATTAATTTGGTCCTGAGAATGCAGAGGCTGCTTTGGAAAACCAAAGCTCTATTACCACTCCAGGAGATTTTATGCTCTGTTTGACTGTTAAAGTTAAGGCTGGCACAACAGGTGCCTTCCATTTTGATGCTTTCTGAACCCCCACTTTCAGACAAACAAGAAGAAACCAAGGGAATTAATCATTTCCTCGGTTCAATTTCAAGAAAAGATATTCATTTATTTGCAAACTTTTCAAATGCCGTCTGAATACCAGACTCCATATTTAAACAAATCAAATCTTGGAGATCAAGCAGATGCTATAAATCATCATAATAGCTCCCTGTTCCCCCACCCCCCGGACAAACAAATAGGCATTAAAAGAAGATTAGTGTTGAAGAACAGAGCTAGTGGGTAGGTGGTTTATAGCTTGTGGGTTGATGATCTGACAACATTTTAGCAGAGAACTTTGCTGCCTGGCAAAAAGCAGCGAGTTGCTAAACACTCAGAGATTGTTATGAATACGTAAGGGCAAATGTATTGTTTCCTGGAAATAGGGGCAGTGTTTGAAAGCTATAGCCCTGAAACTGTCATGATCTGCATCTCATGAGGATGTGTCTTTCCTTGATGAAAAGCATTTAGATTCCTGGCAGGAACCACCCCCTCCTCTTCAACAGACTCCTACCTTCCTGAATTAATCACAGACCTCGTTGGCTCATTAAGTCTTGGTGTCATTTTATGCTTATGTTATTACAATGATACATACAAAGCTACAATATTCAATTTCTGTTTAAAGGATTTTAAGGCTATACTTTGGAGATGAGAAATTTTGAATCATCCAATTGATTCAGGAAATGAGTTTGCTGGCCTTTGGCAGAGTCATTGGAAGAAAGAAAAAGAGAAAGCAAATCTCCTGAGGCTTAAATCAAGGGCGCTCTTAGGTCTCCATTATACTTTTTGGAATAAAATAGTAACGGTAGTCATAAGAAGTTTTACAAATTCGCACACCAAAAATTTCTCTTTTGGCTAACTGAATATACCTGGTTAATTGAATAAGCTGGACCCAGTCAAGGGCAAAAGTTTTACTTTTACTCTTTCAGTTTTACTCATTCTTCACCATTCTTTCAAACTTCTGTCAAATTATTCTCCTCTATCCTTGCATGAAATCTTAGGCAGGGATCCTAGTTTTTCTGACCATATTTGGCTATTAAAAACCTCAATATTCGGGTGCCTGGGTGGCTCAGTTGGTTAAGCGTCCCACTTCAGCTCAGGTCATGATCTCATGGTTCATGAGTTGGAGCCCCACATCAGGCTCTGTGCTGACAGCTCAGAGTATGGAGTCTGCTTCGGATTCTGTGTCTCCTTCGCTCTCTGCCTTGACCCCACTCACAGTCTGTCTCTGTCTCTCAAAAATAAGTAAATGCTAAAAAAAATTTTTTTAATAAAAATAAAAAGCTCAGTATTATCTAATATTAACATAATACACCGTCATTTGATTCAGAGTTTCTCTTTATGACCCCATTCCCCCCGTCTTTTCATGCTCAGGCCTGAATCAAGAGCCCAAGTCTCAAATGGGAAAGGCCAGGGTGGGTTTGTGTGGCATAAGACGTATTCTTTCTTTCTAGATCTACCTGTGTGTGATGATGAAGAGGTATTCTTTCTTTCTAGATCTATATGCTTCTACACTTTGTAACTGCTCTTTGTGGCTCTTCTATGGTCCAATCAATGGAGGAGGTGGGTTAGAGGACAAAAGTAGTATTTCCTAGTTAATGCTGTGGACTTTCTGAGTTCCCACTCCTGAGGACCTCCAACCTCCCGTTTCCTTTCATAATGAGTGATGAGGGGCTGACTACTGCTTTCTCCACCACTTCCTATTCCACATACTGCATCTCACCTTGAAGCTTTTAGATGGTCCACCACCACTCCTTAGAAAGACTGTTTTGGGGGAGTCTCTTTTATTTATTTATTTTTTTAAGAGAGAGAGAGAGCACAACTCAGGGACAGGTGTAGAGGGAGAGAAAGAGAGAAATTAAAAAAGACTCCATGCTCAGCATGAAGCCCGACATGGGACTTGATCCCACGACCCTGGGGTCATGACCTGAGCCAAAATCAGGACTCCAAACCTCAACCGACTAAGCCACCCAGACACCCCTGATATCTCTTTTAGATGACCCAAACCCACCTCTTTTTAATGTAATCCACATGCAGACCATAGGAAACATGGACATTTGACCCCTCAGGCCCTTATCTCCAGCTGTATTAATCAGGGTTCTCCAGAGGAACAGAACCAATAGGATACAGAGATATCAAGACAGACAGATATAGAGACAGATATGAAATAAATATAGATATGGATATATAAAGAAACTTATTATGAGGAATCGGCTCATGTGATTATGGAGGCTGACAAATCCCAAGATTTGCAGTCAACAAGCTGAAGACCCAAGAGAGCTGGTAGTGTAGTTCTATTCAGAAGGTCAGTAGGCTGGAGACCCAGAAGAAGCAATGTTTCAATTCAATGTTTCAATTCAGAGTCTGAAGGCAGTAAAAATCTTCCCAGCTCAAAGGCAGTCAAGGAGATTCCCCTTACATGTGGGAGGGGCAACCTTTTTGCTCTTTTGAGGCCTTCAGCTGACTGGATTGAGCCCACCCACATTAGAGAGGGCAATCTGCTTTACTCAGTCCCCAGTCAGAAATGTTCACCTCAGGGGCACCTGAGTAGCTCAGTTGGTGGAGCATATGGCTCTTGATCTAGAATTCTAAACTTGAGCCCCATGTTGTGTATAGAGATTATTTTTTTAAAAAAACAACAAAAAGAGAAATGTTAATCTCACCCAGAAGCATCCTCATAAACAGCCTCAGAACCATGTTTGACCAAATGTCTGGGTACCTTGATGCCCAGGCAAGCTGACTCTTAATATCAAGCCTAACACCAATTCTCTTCGCCTGCCACCTAGTTCCCTTAATGACACCTTTTTCCACTTACTTGTTTTCAGAGGAAGGACAGGTACAAATTCCTGATTCCTCCATGCCAGGCTCTCCCCTCCCCAAAATATTCCCCTCCTATCCCACCTTACAGGGCACAGCTGTAAGATGACTCCATGGAGAACTTAGTTTAGCTCATACCAACATGAAACCCCAACTCCATGGCAGAGTAATAGAATGCTTGAAAAGCATCAGGTCAACCTAACCTCTTTAATTTTTTTATGTCCCAGTATGACCCTACGTTTCCCCACAACCTTTCCTGCTCCCCTCTCTACCTCTAGTTCTGCCATCAGAAATAGACTCTGTTGGGGCATCTGGGTGACTCAGTCAGTTAAGTGTCTGACTCGTGATTTCAGCTCAGGTCATGATCTCACGGTTTGTCAGATTGAGCCCTGTGTCAGTAAGGAAACTGCTTGGGATTCTCTCTCTCCTTCTCTCTCTCTGCCCCTCCCCTCCTTGTGCTCTCTCTCAAATAAACGTTAAGAAGAAAGAAGAAGAAGAAAGAAAGAAAGAAAGAAAGAAAGAAAGAAACAGACCCTCTTAAATGCAAATCTGAACCCATTGATCTGGCTAAATGAAAACAGCTCCACAGTCTATTTGAAATAAAGTCTAACTCTCCATATGTAGATTTTTAGTCATCAGTACTGTGGAAAGAAAATGGATGTTTATTCTTTATGAATCTCAAGCTCATTCATTCATTCATTCATTCAGCAATATTTACTAAGAGCTTAATGTATTCAATGTCAGAGAAACACAGGTTAAAAAAGTATGTTGTCTGCCTTTAAGGAGTCACATTCTGGTGAGTTACACAGATGATCATACAAGTGTTCATAGGGTAGGAACATAAGTTCCAAATGTCCAGGACAATTCTCTAAAAGCATTTGAATGAATAGCCAGATGAGTTAGGCCAATCCTAACCGATTAACTGTTTATTCCTATGAGACTTGGACAGCCAGAGATGGATGAGGTTTTGTGAGGCCCTAAGCTTGCACAATTTGGGAAAGCTACTTTAAGAAAATGAATACAAAAATCTTGCCTTCACATTTTACAAAATCAGGAGACTATGTGAGCATGTCCCAGGGGACGTGGAAGGGACCCATGCAAGAAAGGGGCTCTGAAGCTAAAGTTCCATTAGCTTCATGTAAAATCTGTCTCAGCCTCAGTCCATTTGATAAAGTCTTAGGTCTTTAAGGACTATTTTAGATTGGGTAGTGGTAAATCTAGGCTCTACAATCACACAGACAGACCTATGTTTGATTTAACCTCTACCAGATACTTCTGTATATTCTGGGAAAAGTTATTTAAATTTCCTAAGCTTCATTTTCCTCCATTAGTAGACCTACTTCATATGGTAATTGCAAAGATTAAAATGCATAAGCATAGGGGCTCCTGGGTGGTTCAGTTGGTTGAGTGTCCAACTTGAGCTCAGGTCATAATCCCATGGTTCGTGTGCTGGAGACCCGCTTTGGGCTCTGTGCTAACAGCTCAGAGCCTGGAGCCTGCTTTAGATTCCATTATCTGCCTCTCCCCTACTCTCTCTCTCTCTCTCTCTCTCTCTCAAAAATAAACATTAAAACAACTTAAAAAAATAAAAATAAAGTACATAATCATGTAAAACATTTTAGCATAGCTCATAATTAGTGCTTAACAAGTGTTACTATTATTAGCTATTATTAAAATCTGAAGTATCTGAACTCTGCCCCTCTACTTGTCTTCAAAACTCACAATTCTTGGTTCCTTGCAACATGAAATCCCATGGAGCATCTGTAAGGAAACAAAATCTAGAAATTCCAAATCTGGAACCATGGCGAATTTCCTGGTGAGGAATGGCAGCTGGATCCCTGCTCCCCCACCTGAGGTTCCACTCCGGGTTGATTACTTTGCCACCATTCTAGCTGGCTGAGAAGGAATTGTTCCTCTTTGCTGAGACCAAACTGGATTGTGGAAGAAAAAACAAAGAGTAAATTATAGAAGATATTTTTTTTAAAAAAAGGAATAAATCAAAACAAAGTGTATCCAAGGTAGAGTTGGCTTTCTCAAAGATATCTCCCTATACCACACGAAGCCTTAGGAAAAGAAATTTTGCTTAGATTCCTTCTAGCTTCCAACTGCCCTCATCATGGTATATCCCATAGACGAGTGCCCAATCCTAGGTGTACAATCCCAGACACAGAACTATGTGGGTTGGGCACTGCAGAAAGATATCACATATAAGGAGGTACCACTCACATTATGGACATCATATATTTTTATATTTATCAAAATTACTTTCTGGCAAACGGCAGCTAAGTGCCTTGTTACCTATTCAGTCAGTACATTATAGTTTTACAATCGTTGGAAGTAAAATGTCTTGAGGAAGACTTAGGGAGGTGGTGCCTTTCTCCACTTTGTGCACATGTATCATATAGCTGTGGAGACCCTGACTAGGTATCGAGAATATTCAAGTTCTACATCAAGAGGAACAGAGATCCAGCTCCCTTGTTTATCACCCCACATCTCCTTTGCCCTCTCAGTTCTGATTTCCCATGTAATCTACCTCTTCCCTTAAGAACTGACATAGAGAATTGCTCAGTCCATCAGTCAAGTCTTTACTTTTGCAGAGCTTATATATAAGCAGGCATTCATATAATACAATAATCTACAATAATAAATACACATGTGGTAGTAGGGAAGAATTTTCTTATAACATTTCTAAAATACATACACATATGGTTGTTTAAGGCCATGTTTATTTCAGCAAAAACAAATTTCAGTTACCCAAATGGCTGAAGATATATTAAAGTGGGTAATAGAATATGTCTCCTCTTCTTTCTGACAACTTAAGCTTTTATAATACCACACCTAAAACAAGGAAAAGGAAAATTTTACCAAGTTGATTTGGTGTTCAGTGTAAAGCTCACCAGATACGTCATATTTCTGGAAACATCAGTGAAAAGAGGATGTTTGGTTTTTCAAATGTGTTGGCCCAACATAAATATAGCTATATCCAACAACATCAGACCTAGCCATATTTAGCCTACCCATGCTTAGTGTAAGTGTATTTCTTAAAACATGGTCTTTATTGCAATATTTTGTACTATGTTTAATTCTCAATATGTTCTGAGATATAAGTTAAAACCAAGCTTTAATTCTAAATGAAAAAGAAAACAGTTTTATGATGTACCTTTGTAGGGGCACCTGGGTGGCTCAGTCGGTTAAACATCCGACTTTGACTCAGGTCATGGTCTCACGGTTTCTAAGTTTGAGATGCATGTCAGGCTCTGTGCTGACGGCTCAGTGCCTGGAGCCTGCTTCAGATTCCGTGTCTCCCTCTCTCTCTGCCCCTCCCCCGCTCATGCTCTGTCTCTCTCTCTCTCTCTCTCTCTCAAAAATACATAAACATTAAAAAAAAAGTGTACCTTTGTAACCATAGTTTAGAATTTCCAACTTAATTTAGAAAATATTAGCTTTCTTTCGTTTAAACTTTCTTACTGTGGAATATTTCATACCTTCACAAGAGTGTGTGTGTGTGTGTGTGTGTGTGTGTATGCAGTTTAAGAAGAATAATAAAAGAATAATTATGTACCTACCATTCATCTTAAGAAATAGAACATTACCAGTACCTTAGAAGTTTCCTTTGTACCTCTCCCCAATGATGTCCCCCTCCCTGTCTGCCCCATAGGTAACCATATGTTAAAACTTTGTTAATCATCCCTCACCTTTATTAATTGACTTATATGTATGTCTCTAAGCAATATATGGTTTAATTTTGCCTTCTTTCTCAATTTATATAAATGGTATACATATCTAGGCTTGTATGATTTGTTTTTTTGTTCAACATGTTTTTAAGATTTATCTAATCCATTGGTATGTAAAGTTGTAATTTATTCATTTTTGCTACCCTATAGTATTCCACTGTATGAACAGACCACAATTTTGTTATCCATTTTACTACTGATGGATATTTGGGCTGTTTCCCATTTTTCGTGTCTTCATGAACAGTGCTACTGTGAACATTTTTATTCACATCTCTGGGGGAATGTGCACAAATTTCTCTAGAATATAAATCTAAAAGTAGAAAGCTTTAGTATTTATCAAAATAGTTAGATTAAGAAATCAAAGCAATGCCAAACCACGGTATTCAGAGAACATATATTCAAGGATGTTGATGATGATGCTGATTTTCTTGCTGAATAATGGTACAGCAGGAGAGATCATGCTTTGCTCACTAGTTCTGGCTTCAAAATGTACTTCATATCACCAAACTCACTGGGAGAAGCTCCAAAAAACCTAACACAAGCCTCCAGGTTTCTCCTGATAGGGAACAACAGCTAAGAGGGTGGAAGAATCAATGAAATGGTTTACCAAGTGATGGTAAATGTTTGCCAAACGATGAAAAGAAGAATTGAAGTCTGAGTACTATTAAGGAGAACATGGCTGGACAGGGACAGGAAAGCTTGACTTCTAAGCTGCCTCTATTTACAGATGGGTATACGATCTTGGGGAAATCAGGTCATTTAACTTGGAATCCGTTTTCACATCCATAAAATGAAGTTTGGCTTTAATGACCTTTGGGTCATTTCCAGGTCTAAAACTCCAATCCAGTGATTTCAAAATACTTTTGGAAAATGACAGTTTTGGTCGCCCCCTAGTGGTTCTTTCTAGCTTTGCAACTAGAGAACCCAGCTTAAAATGGTTGTTAGGGCCTCTCAAAAACTTCCCTGTTTAATGTAATTTAGGCATTGAAATTAAAATGTATGAAAATTAAAGGAAACATTTTGTGAAGTTACTAAAATTTTTGAAAACATACACAAATAAAAAGTTATTTTTCTCACTGACAAGAACTGATATTTGGTTTTAATAATAATGTCCTTGAGCTGTACACTTATAATTTTTGCACTTACTTTCTGTGAATGCAACTCACTTTAAATACAAAGTGAGGAAAAAGTTCTTTGCCCAAGTTGGGAAAAAAAAATCAATTAATTCATCTCTCTTCTACTAGATTAATGTCATTAATCATTACCTAGGTAGGTAAAAGGCAGGAGAATTCCTAAGGATTAAAAAATAACTTACACGCGACCTTACCCATAGTAGGCAAATGAATGTATTGAAACGGGTTATGTGAGTGTGAACACGAATCTAAAAAGCAACAATACTTTTTTTTTTTTTTTCCAGCTGGAGCCTGATGTGTCCAGTGGTTTGAATATAAAAGACAATGGCATTGATCTACTTTGGACACTCGTGAACAGACTTAACCACTTTAACACCAAGTTTCTCTATTTGCAAGGAAGGAAAAAATTTCGTGATGCCTTTTAAAATGACAAGGACATCATAAAGATTAGTGAGTTGAATGTTGGTAAAAATATCGTGTACCTTAGAAGAGCAGTGTTACGTAAAGACTCAGTGCAGTATCATCAGAAACTGGCTACCAGGGCTCTGTGAAATACACCACATGCTATTTTTGAAATAGGGTATAAAATCGCGACAAGAAAATAACCCTGCTCACAAAACTATAAAATGTCATTTTTCTTCAAAGAGAGGAAAATAAGAAAAATGAAGACTCCTACCTTTGAATTTAAACACAAAATCAATAATGAAGGAAAAGAATCAAATCTGAGTCCTGAATGCTTTGGTTCTTTGGGCATTTTAATGAAATGAAAAATAAGTTTAATTCTATAAAAATACTTTGACAGAAGTTTAATATTTTGTCTTTTTGTTGTTGTTGTTGCCTTTTCAACAGTAGAGCTACCTTGAGAAAGCTATTTCTGTGCTCTCTTATCTGTTCGCCTGATTTTCATAGACACAGCCCAGTGAAGGGGGGAAAGAATGGCATTGGAGTCATTTTAGCTCTGGCTCCGCCTCTTGAAGTCTAACTGACCTTGACCAAGCCACTATAGTTCTCAGACACTTCTATAAAATGGGGTTTTGATCATAACAGTAACTCTCTCACAGTGCCGTTCTGATGTTTAAGTAAGAGTGTGTAAATTCTTTTTAGAGACTGCCAAAATTATTTCCAAATGTTAATGATTGCTTTTTCATCTTTTTTTTTTTTGCCTATACAAACCTATCGATCTTGTCTATATCCATTATTAAGTCTTGATAGTTTTACCCCCAATCTCTCATATCCAGATCTTCCTCTGCACCATTCAGGTTCACCACCTCACCACCCACTTAACCCCACCCCCGACTATCCTAGGGTTTCATTCAAACCACCTCACCACAGAGTGAAATTTCTCATGTGCAAATATAATCATGTTTTTTCTAGTGCTTGGTGTTCTTTATGGCTTCTAGTCATGTGTGGAATGAAATCTCAACTCTGTCACCATCTAGCGCTGCCTAACTGTTCAGCTTTATCTTCTGTTTCCCTTCGTGTACTTCACAATAATTCCATGGCTGTGTTTTTTCCTGTCTCCATGCATTTGCACATTTATTCTTCCTGCCTAAAATGACTTCCTCCTCCCACTGGGCAACTCTGGTACAATATTTCTGCAGAATCTTCTCATTTATTGCTGGCAAAATTCTACTGATGTTTCATGTCTTAGTTCAAAATGTCTCCCTTTTGCATGCTCCCTTTCGACTTTGTTTGGATCTTTTTTTTTTTTTTTTTTTCAAATTTGTTGCACTTTTTTAGGCTGTTGATTCCTAAAGAGAATTGAGCATGTCTTCTGTTGCTGTCTCCAGTGGCTAGCACAATGCCTTCACCTAATAAACACTTTGTAAGGGTAGGGCTAACCTGTAGCCTTAACACTATAGGTTAAGAGATAATAGCCTTATCCTATTAATCAAGGGATGGATTAGCGCTTGATTGGATTGGGGCAAGGGCCTGTTTGAACTGTTTCCACCTGGGAACTATTCCTTTGTTCTCTGTTCCCAGGTGATAATAAGACGATGTGGTCGGCTATAAAAACTCTGTACCCCGGCTGTTCCGGACCACACTCTGGTCAAGAGCGTCGGTCTGATCGATCGGTTTGCCTTGTCTCTCATTGTAATAAACTTTGTTGTGGCAGTCACTGGTGTCCGTAGCATTCTGTTTCAGGAGTCATGTGGATGCAACAACTTAATGTTTGTTGAATGAATGTATAGTTTCATATATTCTTAGGTCCTGGACTGATTTCATTTTATAAATCTTACTTTTCTATTTTTGCAAATTAAAAAAAAATTTTTTTTTGAGAGGTAGAGACAGACTGTGAGCAGGGGGAGGGGCAGAGAGAGAGGGAGACTCAGAATCTGAAGCAGGCTCTAGGCTCTGAGCTATCAACACAGAGCTTGATGGGTGGCTCCAATTCATGAACTGTGAGATCATGACCTGAGCTGGAAGCTTAATCGAAAGAGCCACCCAGGCACCCCGCCTATTTTTGCAAATTTTAATCCTTTCTGTATGCCAGTTTAGCATCCTTTTAGTATCAGGTAAGTAGTTCTTATAATCTTATTTTGGGACATCATTACTGTATCAAACACAACATTATGCTTAAGTTAGATCTTGTATAATTAGAAGGAACAGAGAATTACTCAAGCTAACTCAAGGGATGAGATGGGGGTGGGAGTGGTTTTTAAGACACTGAGGTGATATTTAGGGGCTCTAAGCACAGGAAGCCTCATGGGATGTGAATACACATGGGGCACAGAACATCTTCTTGGCCTCTTGTCACATCTTTGCATCCTTCTCTTCGTTCTCTCCCAACTCCATTTGCTTTTGATTTCCTGATAACTTGGGCTTGACTTTTGGCTACAATTCAAGTTTCCAACATTTTTTTACATTTTGCCCCCACAACTTCCTCTTTTTTTCTCAAATTTCAGATCCACAAGAGAGAACTTTAAGTGACACAGCTCATCAAGCCACATTCATTCATCAAATATTTAAGGAATATAATATATGCTAGACATTCTTCTACATTCTGGGGTAAAAGCGCTGGAAGGAACAGATAAATGTCTGCTGTCATAGAACTTACTTTATTAGCCACAGACAAATCATTGAACTGTCAATCCCTGGACCAGATACCACCTTTGGGCACCACCATCTGTGGCTGGGCAGTGGGGAGGAGGGTCATGTGGTACAAAACATGGCTGAACGTCAGTAAAAGTGAGCAGGGAAGATTCTCCAGATGGAGGTGTGGGTAGACGTAGAAAGACTTAGGTGCAATTTTAGTTTGAGTCCTCTCTTTATTACTTGTATTCCCTTACTTTATTCTCTTTCGTTTCCTATATATCTCATGGAGGGTTTAAAAAATTTTCTTGTAATCTTTTCTTCATTGGACATTCAAGGCCACCAAGACACTTGAACATATTCTTCTATCTTCTAAGTTATGTGTAATCTTGAAAGTCACTTGGAAATTTTTTACTTTAAAGACAATTTAGGGTTTGTAAGGTTTTTTAATACCTAAAGAGTATATTCCAAGACAGAAAGAATAAACGTTTACTCTTGATTTATGTGTATCACCTCCTTTTGTGGGTTTCAGATGTTGTTATTCCCATATATCTATAGTTGGAGGGAAAATATTTTAGAAGACTTTAGTAATAAGCCCTAAACTCCATTAAAGTCTGTCATTCAGTGTGCTTCTCCTTGTCTTTCTGGGATTTCTACGTGCATGAGCACAGGAGTCTATTCAGCATGGTGTTCTTGTCCATTGATAGTTCCATTTCAATTTCTTTACTGTTAATCTTTCTCCCTCTCCTACCTATCCATCTTGTTCTCCCACCTCTTCTCACAGCCCCTGAGTCTGTCTGTCTCCTTTAATTAACTAAGATACAGAACTGAAGTCAATGTTTTGTCTTCAAGATTTTATTTTTAAGTAATCTCTACATTCAACATGGGGCTCAAACTTAACAACCCCAAGATCAAGAATCGGGTGCTCTACCAACAGAGCCAGCCAAGTGCCCCCTGAAGTCAGTGTTTTATTACTGGTGCCACCATTTGGTTGTACTGGGATTGGATATGAGTACCTCATGACCGGATTACCATTTGGTAGAAAGCCTAAAATTTAGTTAGCTGTTAACAGTTGAGAAATAATGACTCAACCATGAGCTCAATTGGAGGGCTTCTCACCAGAGTGAATAACTACCACTCAGTGATACCTTTTCACGTAAAACCTAATTACTGAAATGCATAATGCATTATGTAAAATTTCTTAATGATGATGGATGTTTTCATTAGAAAGGCTATCACAATTTATAACAATGTAAGGAAATCTAATATCCTTCTACAATCAACAATCTTGCCCATTAGCCTTTGTTATAATTACAGTTAAGTAGCCTACTCGATAATCCTCTGGTTAAATTAACTCAGGTTTATTTTGGCCCATGCAGATTAAGTTTGCCATAAATCAGGGCACCTGGGTGGCTCAGTAAGTTAAGCGTCTGACTCTGGCGCAGGTCATGATCTCACGACTTGTGAGTTTGAGCCCCACGTCGGGCTGTGTGGACAGCTCAGAGCTTGGGGCCTGCTTCAGATTCTGTGTCTCTCTCTCTGCCCCTCATCTGCTCACACTCTATCTCTCTCAAAAATAAATAAATAAATGTTAAAAGATATATTTAAAGTGTCAGGATGACACTTAGAAATAAAAAATAAAATCTGTTTGATGTAATGTATTATTTAAAAAAAATAATAAATAAATAAACAAATTTGCCATAAATCTTCTCTTATAATCAGAAGTCTGTAGGCATGCCTTTGATCAAAAACCAAGGGATTTTAAAGCGACTTTTCATAAAGGAATTTTAGTGAGTAGTTTCTACTCTGTTTATAAACCACGAGTTATCTATAACTGCCTGCAACTTTTAGATAGAAAGCAATTGCTTCAACTCTCCCTGCTCCAGACTTCATCTTTTTGTCCTTAGAGCAAAAGAAGGGGGAAAAAAAGTGTTTCAGCATGACCTAGACCTGAATCAAAATCCTGAAATGATCCTCTTTTAGTCAACAGGCAATTCTACAACTGCTGACTAACTTGATCCAATTTCTCCCAGCCTTGTAACTGATTTTATACCTACACTTTCCATCTATGTACTATTGACTCATTTCAAACAGCTTTGGTAGAATTCCACTTCTTTTCAACGTTCTTCTTTAAGAAACTCACTCTTAAACTCATATCAGACGTCTCCTTCCTTGTTCTCAAACACCTTGGCAACATGTTAAAGTAACAAGGGTTTTTAAACAATTCATTCACCTTTTTAACAAACATTTATTGAGCCCCTACTAGGGCCAGCTACTGGGAATGTAGCTGAATAAAAGAGACAACAACACTTGCCCTCATGTATTTTCCATTCTAGTGGAAATAGATCTAGTTTGAATTGATCACTTGATAGCAATATTCCACTTTCCAAAGTGATTGGCAATTTGGAGCATCAGAAGACATGTTCCTAAGAGTTGATGACTCCACAAAAAAAAAAAGTACTCTAGAAAACCTGGGACCAAAAACCTCGGGTGAACCCATCTGATTTTAGTTATTTTAGATAAAGGCCGAGATTTCTTGCACGCTGCTACATTTCATACACAGTAAATAACAGTACTAACCAACTATAAATATTTGTGGATTAGTATAGCATGTAATTGCCATCGTTTTCCCACATATGAAAATGAGTTTAAAGTTTATTTATTTATTTTGATAGACTGGATGAGTGGATAGAGCATGAGTGGAGAAGGGGCACAGAGAGAAGGAGAGACAATCCCGAGCAGGTTCTATGCTGTCAGTGCAGACCCTGACGCGGCGCTTGATCTCACGAACCGTGAGATCGTGACCTGAGCCGAAATCAAGAGTCGGACGCTTAACACACTGAGCCACCCAGGTGCCCCAAGTTAGACTATTTTTAAATGTATTATTCCATGTAGCCATGGCCGCAATTCTAAGGACAGATATGAGTCTTTTTATAGGTGGGGAACTTAGCCTCATTTCAGCGCACCGAAAATGAGTTTAGATTCTTTGTTTTGCTCTGCCTGGCTTCCCTTGAGCGTCTGCTTACCAGCTGAATGGTCACAGGGCATCACTTCAACTTCCAATCAACCAGACCAGTAGTTCTCAACCCTGGCTATGCACTGGAATCATCTTTTTAAGTTGCTGATGGATAGGCCCCTGATTCCAATTAAATCAGAATCTTGGGGGAGTGGGGCCAGGGTATCAGTAATGTTTTTGTTTTAATTCCAGGGGTGCACATGTGGCTCAGTTGGTTAAGCACCCAACTCTTGATTGAGGCTTGGGTCATGATTTCACGGTTTGTGTAATCAAGTACCACGTCAAGAGTCTGCACTGACAGTGCAGTTGCTGTTTGAGATTCTCTCTCCCTCTCTCTCTGCACTTCCCTTGCATCTCTCTGTCTCTCTCAAAAATAAGTAAATAAACTTTTTTAAAAATCCCAGCTGGGCAAGAGATTCTAGTGCATAGCCTGGGCCAAGAATCTTTGGACGTAGCTTGTCAGGCCCAATTCAGCCTCTCCAAGGGTCTCTTAGGGCAATTAGTAATGTATTACCTCCTTAGAGACCTCAGCTTTCACCTCACTCTCCTTTTCTTTCAACTACTTTCCTCCCTTTCCTTTACTTCTTGTCCCCTTCTTGTGTGCTCCTGCCTGAGGCCTGCCAACAGTACCTGCTAAGGCTGTTTGGCCCTATTGTGGTACGGTGGGCTAGGTTTTCAGCCTCTAATGCAAAACACACTGATCTAGTTACCCAGAGGTTGTCTCATCATTTCTGCAGCTGCTTCTATGCTCCTCCAGGGTCTCTTCACCTCTGCCAGCCTGGCTGCCCTCCACAGGTGGTGCTGCACTCAGGGCCGGTCCCCAGGGTGGCCTGTTTGACCCTCAGAGTTCCCATCTAATATATCCTATCATAGCATCCACGTGTGCCCTCAATGTAGTATAAAAGGCATTTCATTATCTGACCCCTTTCCTCTTTCAACCTCCCCACTATCAGTACCGTAGGATTCCCGCACTCCCACACATCCCCTTATGCGTCTTATCAGATTTCCACAGACATATTTATATGGTTTAAATCTGGATACTTCCTGACTCATCCTTCAGGCCTCTTAACTCAACTGTGGCTCCCCTCTGCAAAGCCTTCTCTCACCCCCTTGATTATGGTGTTATTTACACTGTATCATGATGGCTTGTGTGTTCATGCTTCTGGCCCTTCCTCTAGACTGAAGGTAGAGGATGAGTCCTTATTTTACATATTTTATTTAAAAAAAAATTTTTTTTCAACGTTTATTTATTTTTGGGACAGAGAGAGACAGAGCATGTACGGGGGAGGGGCAGAGAGAGAGGGAGACGCAGAATCGGAAACAGGCTCCAGGCTCTGAGCCATCAGCCCAGAGCCTGACGCGGGGCTCGAACTCACGGACCGCGAGATCGTGACCTGGCTGAAGTCGGACGCTTAACCGACTGCGCCACCCAGGCGCCTTCATATTTTAAAACAATAACAACCTCTTAGTCAATGAAGAATGAGTAGACTCATACAATGTAGGCAGCAAACTACAGTTTGCTTGTAGACCACATCTGGCCCATTGCCTGTTTTGTAACTACAATTTTAACGAAACATAGCTACATCCATCTCTATGTATTATATAAATACATCCATTTGTATATATGTGTAAATTTGTATTGAAAACATAGCCACACTCATATGTATTGTTTGTGGTTGCTTTAATGCTGCAAGGGCAGAATTAAGTACTTGCAACAGAGACCATATGGTCCCCAAGGCCCAAAATATTTATGATATGGCCATTTGCAGAAGAAGTTTGCTGTCTTCTGACCTAAAAGGAAAATGAGAGATCTTCTATTGTAGTGTATCCAGCAGAAAGATAATGCAAATCACGTATGTAATTTAAAACTTGCTGTAGGGGCACCTGGGTGGCTCAGTTGGTTAAGCATCCAACTTTAACTCAGGTCATCTTATGGTTTGTGGGTTCAAGGCCCGCGTTGGGGTCTGTGCTGACAGCTCAGGGTCTGGAGCCTGCTTTGGATTCTGTGTCTCCCTCTCTCTCTGCCCCTCCCCCACTTGTACTCTGTCTCTCACTCTCTCTCTCAAAAATAAATAAACATTAAAAAAAAATAAAATGTAAAACTTGCTGTAGCCACATTAAAGAAAAAAGAAAAGAAACAGACAAAAATAATTTTAATAATGAGTTTTATTTAATTCAATATATGAAAATGTTATAATTTCAATGTGTAATTAACATTAAAATTACTATGTAATGAGATATTTTACATTCTTTTTTAGTACTAAGTCTTTGAAACTGTGTAAATATTTTATACTTACAGAACATCTTAATTTAGACTACCCCTGTTTCAAGGGATCACTAGCCATATGTGCAGCTCTTAGCTATATTATTGGACAATTCTAAGTCAAATCCATCAGTTTATAGTTGAAGAAATTGATCCAAAGAGGGTAAGAGTCTAATCTAAAGTCACATGGTTAATGGAAGAATTAGACATTGGGGTGCCTGGGTGGCTCAGTCGGTTAAGCCTCTGACTTTGGCTCAGGTCATGATCTCACAGTACGTGAGTTTGAGCCCTTGTCAGGCTCTATGCTGACAGCTCAGAGCCTGGAGCCTGCTTTGGATTCTGTGTCTCCCTCTCTCTCTGCCCCTCCCCTGCTGGTGTTCTGTCTCTCTCTCTCTGTCTCTCAAGAATAAATACACGTAAAAAACTATTTTAAATTAAAAAAAAAAGAATTTGAAATTGAATCTAGCTCTTTTTTTTTTCTTTCTGAGAGAAAGAGAGTGAGCATGCGCATGCAAACAGGGGAGGGGCAGAGAGAGAGGGAGACAGGATCTGAAGTAGGCTCTGTGCTGAGAGCAGAGGCCTGATGTAGAGCTCGAACTCACAAACCATGAGATCATGACACGAGCCAAAGTCAGACACTTAACTGACTGAGCCCCCTAGGCACCTTGAACCTCTTTCTCTTTATCTCTAACCAAGTGCTCCTTCCATCACATCATATTGCCCTTGGCCTTGTTGTTTGTTCACCAGAAGAGATATGATAAGAAGACCTGGATTCTAATTCCGCACAAGCATTAATCAATTGTGTAACTCTAGAATATTTCCTAGCTTCTTGGAATTTCCATTTCTTCACCTCTAGAGTAAAAGCATTGGATTAGCACTAATGTTACATGACAATCAAACATGTTGGTTTGCAAACCAGAATATACTGTAGTCATTTTGCTCCTGGAGTCTGTTTCTAAGAACCCATGTATAAATATGAACTTAAGACCATGTTGGTTGTCACCATAACTTCAAAAAAAGCTTTTAGAAACCAGAATTTTAGATAATTCATTCATTAAAATCTATATTTTAATAATAGGGCCAAGCCTAAAGCCTGATACATTTGGCACAGAACCTTTCAGGACATCTGGGTTATATTCTCGAGAGATTTTGAAGCTGATCTGAGAAGGCCATTGGTGAGCAATGAAAGAGCACAGAAAGAACTTGTGTTAGGGCTCATTCAGGGCAGCAGAACGGTCTCCTCTCTCTGCTAACTAGCTGCAGGGTCCGTGACGGGCAACCAGAGCATACTGCAGTGTGAGGAAATGGAACTGGCATAATACCCATGGAAAATTAGGGGTAGGGAACTGTGACGTGATTAGATAATCAAATTTTATTTTGTATTAGCAAATTTTATTCCAGAAATAACTTTATTAAATTTGTACTCCAGATCACAGGAGAAATATAACAGTGTAGGAGAAAGGTACAGAAATGGAAGTGGGCAGGTATGGAAAATGGATGCATTTTTTCAAAACATTTGCATAAGACTTGTGTTTACTTTCAGATACATTCGCATCTCTCCTGTCCCTTAGTACAGAGAAACACTTCCTTCCAGAGTCTGGAGATGACTGCAGTGCAGGGCAAAAGCTATGGGCCTTGGTATGAGCCCCAGATCCTTCTTTTAAAAATTATAAGGAGTTGGGGCACGTGGTGGCTCAGTCAGTTGAGTATCCAGCTCTTGACTTCGGCTCAGATCATGATCTCATGGTTTGTGAGTTCAAGCCCCACTTGGGTTTCTCCTCCTCTTTCTGCCCCTCCGCTACTCTCCCTCTCTCACTCTCTCTTTCTCTCTTTCTCAGAAGAAATACACATTTAAAAAAAATTATAAGGCCATGGCATAGTTGATACCTTAGTTTCCTCTTCTATAAAATGTGCACAATAATAGTACTTACCACATGGGATTAAAGATGAAATTAGACAATATATGAAAAGTTTTTAGTACAGTATCACATATTAAATTCTAAATTAATCTTAACTACTATTCTTATTCTGAAACTAGGAATCCTATTCTGAAAACAGGAATCAAGAAGAAGGAGAGGAACTACCAGAATGCTGTTCCCACAACTGGTGGTAGGTGACTCACCCAGTCCACCATGTTTATGGAAATATTTGCGGTATACATCCAATTGTGCACACATAAATCAGTGCGACTCTAAAGCATTTCACAGCAAATCCGACTCTGTCACCCAGTCCTCTATTATTAATGCCTCAAGATGGCAGAAGGGCAGCTGGACACAATGGTGAGGAGTCATCCCAGGAATCCTGCCAGACATTTTGCTTTTATTACTTGATAGGTAGGGTCTTCAGAAACGGAGTTTTGTTTCTTTATGGCTTTTGCTTTTTTTTTTTTTTTAGTGTTTATTTACTTTTGAGACAGAGAGAAAGAGAGCATCAGTGAGGGAGAGGTAGAGAGAGAGGGAGACACAGAATCTGAAGCAGGCTTCAGGCTCCGAGCTGTCAGCACAGAGCCTGACGCGGGGCTCAAACTCATGAACCGTGAGATCATGACCTGAGCCGAACTGACATACTTAACTGACTGAGCCACCCAGGCACCCATTGCTTTTGCTTCTTTATTTGATTTTGATAAGCTTATGCATTGCTAAATGACTTTACCATGGTTTTGTTAATCTTCCATCTTTCTAGAAAAAAAATGACATGAAAGTTTAAGTGGCTTGAAGGTTACATCCTGTGTTGGAAAACTTGCCCTCCAGTACCAAGCAACTATATGAAACAATATTTCTGTATTTGTTCAGCCAGCAGCAAACAGGTGGGTTACCTCCCAGCTGACTCATTCACCACATTTCCTGCAGGGTGGATTCAACTCAGCGTGTTTGGAATCATTGGCCAGAGACCAACGTGACAGTCCTGGGATTTCCATCCTGGGAAATTTCTCAATGAAAACTCAGCCCCATAAGACAGAAAATGAGGTTAGTTTTGAACCAACCATCAACTACAACGGAAAGTACCATTTGCTTTATAATTTAGGATTGAAAAGAAAGGTACTATAATAAAAACATCTAATGCCCATATGGCACTTACCAAGTGCCACGGTTCTGAATGTTTTACTTTTATTAACTCATTTACTTTTAACAGCAACCTTACGAAGGAAGTACTGCTATTGTTACCATCCCATTTTACAGAGAAGGAAACTGAAGGGCAGTTTCTCAACTAAGGCTGAGTAACACGCCCAAGATCGCACAGCAAGGAAGAAACAGAGCCTGAGATCAAACTTCGGCTGTCTGGCACCACAGTCTGTATGCCTTTATTTCCCTATTCCACCTGTTTACAAATTAAGAGGTGTTTTTAATTTTTGACAAATTTTTGCAAAGGAATTCTAAATATGTAGATTTAAAAGTCTATTTGTTTCATCAAAATTTTTTACATGGGGCACCTGGCTGACTTAGCCAGAAGAGTATGCAACTGTTGATCTCAGGGTCATGAGTTTGAGCCCCACATGGGCTGTAGAGATTTCTTAAATAAATGAAAAAAAAAAACAAACAAATCACTTTTTAAAAGTTAAAAGTTATTCACAATAATTATTTGGGTACTAAGTCAATTTTTACTCTTCAGAACTTTTAAGTTATCAGTTTCTTTAAAATAATTACGTTTATTTTGCACATAAAGAATAAGAAAGATGATAGAAGTTAGGGGCACCTGGGTGGCTCAGTCAGTTAAGCATCTGACTCTTGGTGTAGACTGAGGTCATGATCTCACCATTCATGAGTTTGAGCCCTGCCTCGAGCATCCATGATAACAGTGTGGAGCCTGCTTGGGATTCTCTCTCTCCCGATTTCTCTGCCTCTCTTCCATTCATGTTTATTCTCTCTTGTCTCTCAAAATAAATAAATTTTAAAAAATTCAAAAAAGGAAAGGTGATAGAAGTTAATCTTTTTGCATCAAAGTTTTTTAGAGTTATATGAAATCATTGTGATGTGATTTTTTTCTTACTATTTTACTATTTGTATCTTAAGGATTATTATTAGAAATAATCCTTTTTAATTTGTGTTCCACATACTGCAATTTCTCATTATGATTCTATGAAGAGAATGTCATTGTACATAGTATAAAATGTTAGCAAATGTGCAAACACCAGATTTTAGCTAAAGAAATAAAGAGCCCAGTGCTGCAGCTCAATTATACATTTAGAAGCAAATACATTTATGTAACAGCTTACATTTGAATCTGTTTTTTACAAGAATAAAAGCAAAGTAATTATGTTGCATAATCTTTGATTAAAATTAGTTGAAAACCAAGATAGCTCTAACGTGTTATGTTGTAACTCACCTAACAGTCAATATTATCAATATATCAAACTCCCAAATTTATGTAATTTGTTCTGTTGAACATGTTATTTGTTTAGCTTCAATTCAATCAAAATTTAAGCTTATGTTACCTCCTGACTAGTTTCTTAAGTTTATTATAAGAGCTCTTTTCACTGAAAATATTTTTGAATCCCGGTTTGGAGTTTATGCCATTCTACAATTATTATTAAATATGGCTTCATATATTTCTGTTATAAATATATTTAGTGTTTACAATGTTTTTACAATGTGTTACATAGTGTTTACAATGTTTTATTGTAAGTATTATGGATCCAGGACCTCAGATTCCCTAAGGAGTTTCTAGGAATTTGTGGTAGATTTTTTTAATTAAAAAAAAAAAATTTTTATGTTTATTTATTTCAGAGACAGAGAGAGACAGAGCATGAGTGGGGGAGGGGCAGAGAGAGAGGGAGACATAGAATCCAAAGCAGGCTGCAGACTCTGAGCTGTCAGCGCAGAGCCCGACGTGGGGCTTGAACTCACAAACCGTGAGATCATGACCTGAGCCGAAGTCGGTCACTCAACCGACTGAGCCACCCAGGCGTCCCGGTAGATATTTTTTTTAATTTTTAATTTTTATTTTTTTTAAATTTACATCCAAATTAGTTAGTATGTAGTGCAGCATTGATTTCAGGAGTAGATTCCTTAGTGCCCCTTACCCATTTAGCCCATCCACCCTCCTACAACCCCTCCCGTAACCCTCAGTTTGTTCTCCATAGTTATGAGTCTCTTCTGTTTTGTCCCCCTCCCTGTTTTTTATTTTTGTTTCCCTTCCCTTATGTTCATCTGTTTTGTCTCTTAAAATCTTCATATGAGTAAAGTCATATGATATTTGTCTTTCTCTGACTAATTTCACTTAGCATAATACCCTCCAGTTCCATCCACGTAGTTGCAAATGGCAAGACTTCATTCTTTTAATTGCTGAGTAATACTCCATTGTATATATACCACATCTTCTTTATCCATTCATCCATCGATGGACATTTGGGCTCTTTCCATACTTTGGCTATTGTTGCTGGTGCTGCTATAAACATTGGGGTGCATGTCCCTTTGAAACAGCACACCTGTATCCCTTGGATAAATGCCTAGTAGTGCAATTGCTGGGTCATAGGGTAGTTCTATTTTTAGTTTTTTGAGGAACCTCCGTACTGTTTTCCAGAGTGGCTGCACCAGTTTGCATTCCCACCAACAATGCAAAAGAGATCTCTCTCTCCGCATCCTCGCCAACGTCTGTTGTTGCCTGAGTTGTTAATGTTAGCCATTCTGACAGGTTTAAGGTGGTATCTCATTGTGGTTTTGATTTGTATTTTCCTGATGATGAGTGATGTTGAGCATTTTTCATGTGTCGATTGGCCATCTGGATGTCTTTTTTGGAGAAGTGTCTATTCATGTCTTTTGTCCATTTCTTCATCGGATTATTTGTTTTTTTGGTATTGAGTTTGATAAGTTCTTTATAGATTTGTGGCAGATATTTAATAGGATGTATGGGTTTTCTTTTTCTTTTCTTTTTTATCATTATTATTGTTTTTTGAGCCCAAAGTAGAGCTTGAACTCATGACCCTGAGATCAAGACCTGAGCTGAGATCCAGAGTTGAACACTTACCTGACTGAGCCACCCAGGAGCCCTGAGCTTTTCTTTTTTTTAATTTTAATCCCTACATTTCCAGAAGGGGATATAATTTAATATCAGAGTGAACTTATGGAAGCTCGCTTTCAGATTCCAAAAGGCTTTTTATTTTGTGAACATTCTCCTATAATAACAGTCTGTTGAACAAGCTGAAACTATTAGACAATCACAGGATACCTAAAGAACAATTTCCTTTCCTGTGCCACATTTACAACTAGTTTTGGAGAATCAGTCTGGAACCAAACTATTCTCAAATATAGTATTGCATGATTTTTTTCTTCACGTGCATCCTTTGAGAAGTAGGAAGCCATAATTTTTGTGAAATCATGTTTTTAAAAAATATTTTTAAGTTTATTTACTTTGAGAGAGAGAGAGAGAGAGGAGAGAGAGTGCACAGGAGGGTCAGAGAGAGAGAGAGAGAGAATCCCAAGAAGGTTCCGTGCTGGTGGCATGGAGCCTGACATGGAGTTCGAACTCCCGAACCGTGAGATCATGACCTGAGCTGACGTCAAGAGTTGGATGCTGACCTGACTGAGTCACCTAGGCGCCCCAAATATGTTTTGTTTTTCAATGTGTGGCTTACTCAAATTGAAAACAGTAACAGTAGGAACTTTTTTAAATCACCTACAACCTCACCATCCTCACAGATTGAGATTTTATTACTATTATGTGTTTGCCTAAAGTTTGGTTTTTTGCACTGCTAAAGAGCCTGTAGCATTATAATTTTAATAACATCACAGTTTTCTCTCTATTCAGCCATCAGGTAGGTATTTAACAGGCATGCAGATGGACAAATGAAGGAAAATAAGAAAAAGTAATCATTCATCTCTGAAATGGCTGAATCTTTGAAACATCTCCCTTCACAAACAGTCCACACTCTTCGTGCTTTGCTTCCGATGGAAAATAGCAAAGCTAACTTTGGCCATTACTATTACTTCTTTTAGTGTAAGTCCAAGTTGACCTTGTTCAACCTGTGTCAAACCATTTTAGTTGATTGCTCTCGGGGCTTACAATGCATTCAACAAACAGGTGGACATTTGATTTATTGGTCACAAACAAAAGCTAAAATCTTACAGGAGGATAAAACTCATCTTTGTTTCAGCTTATGTTAGCAGGAAGAGTTGTTTTAGCTCCATGGAGACTCTGAACCTTATTTTGAACTTATTGCATGGTTCCTTAGAGCAGCAGGATCAATATTTTGAGGCATTTCTTTCAAGTCTTGTAATTCCAGATGAGCCTCAGCAAGTTGCACTAAGTTCTATTTGGCTTAAGTAATTTCAAACCTTCAATATTTTTTTCAATATATGGTTGAAAGTCAATGCTAGGGGCGCCTGGGTGGCTCAGTCGGTTAAGCGTCCGACTTCGGCTCAGGTCGTGATCTCGCAGTCTGTGAGTTCAAGCCCCGCGTCGGGCTCTGTGCTGACAGTTCAGAGCCTGGAGCTTGCTTCAGATTCTGTGTCTCCCTCTCTCTCTCTGCCCCTTCCCTGCTCATGCTCTGTCTCTGTCTCAAAAATAAATAAAAACTTAAAAAACATTTAAAAAAAAAAAAAAAGAAAGTCAATGCTATCTACTCATTAACGTGTTTAGGTTTTGTTTGAAGCACAGACATTTTATCCATCTGTAAAAGCCTTGATTTTTATGCTCATGAGAGAAACATGCTTATTATAAAAAAAATTCTAACATTAAAAAATTATTGTAGATAAACTCTTCTGATATGGACAGCCATTGTTTAGAAGAATAGCAAATATTCCTCAATAATGTTTCCTGTTTACTTTATAGAAAGACTTTTTTCAATAATTCCTTGATAGAAGGGAGCCTGAGTGGCTCAGTTGCTTGAGCAATAATTCCTTGATAATTATATAGCTCTCATAAATCTACTAAATTATACCGTACATACTGTTTTGTACATTGTGTTTATCACTTAGTATCTCTTGGACATCTTTCCATGTTAGTATTTATAAAGTCTATTTCATTCTTTTCTTTATGTATATAGCATTCCATAATATAAATGTACCATAATTTGCTCAAATTAGATCCATAATGATGGACACACGAGTTGTTTCCAGGTTAGTTTTGTTTGTTTTGTTTTCTTTTACCATACCAATGTCTCAGTGAATATCCTTTTAAATGTATCTGTATATACTTGGAACATGGTACCATAGAGCATTAAAAAGAAATAATAGAATAATACTGTTTCAATGTATTCATTCTTGTTAGCACTTCAGATTATTATTAACATATCAAATGCAATAAATACTTCAAAATTCTTAATTCATTCCTTTTAGTTCTTAAGGATAAGTGCTTTTTCTAGAGTTTGAAAATACTGATCCACAAGTCACCTTCCAATATGTTCTTTCATGATTCGTCGAATGATAGTAATAATGATTCCTTGACCATTATCTAGCTCTCCAGTTTACAAAGTGTCTTCGCGTAATTATCTCATCTGACTTCACATCAATGTGATGTATGCAAGACAGGTTTATAGAGAAAAATGGTGCTGACTTAGAAATTTTTACTGCCTGAAATAGTTATGTAGAGTGTAAATTCTTTGTTCTGCTAACTCAAGGAGTCTAGGCACTGTCATGATAGAAGTGTTATATCATACTGGTACCTTAATGTGAAAAAAGACACTTACATATCACTTCAATAACCGGTGTTGCTAATTTACTATCCAGTTTTCTGGCGTTTTTATTTAATTTTCTGATATCCAGAGATGAAACTCACCAGGCATTTATTAGCTAAGTGCTCCAATAATTGCTACTCCAGAACCAAGTGCTAAAAGACATTTAAGCAGCAATTGTTAATGGTGGATGGGTTTCAGTGCCACTTTTCTTCATTTGCAATTGGGAGAACAGAGGGTGAAGACACAAAGGAAAAGCCCATAGAATGTAGCACTAACAAGACAGTGCTTGCTAAGACCTTAAAAATTCCTATGCCCACACAATATTATTCCTATTCCTATGACCTTTACTTTACCCAGTCCCCATCATGGAAGGACTGGCAAAAAAAGTGAAGCTTCTCTTATTACCTACCTGGCTGGTAGGAAGCAGGCTCCTGCGTAGAGAGAGGAAATCATTGTAATGTTGTCTCCTGCTTTCGGAAAGGAAGCAATCTTGAATGATAGTATTGTTGCCATAGCTGCACACTTATGTTGCCTCATTAGTAGATCTATTCCTACACTCTGTTTAGCTAAGAATGCACTTCTGAACTTCCTGTCTTCCTACATCTAGCACAGGACTTCAGAATCAGTTTCCATATCTAAAATCTTACGAGATCCTGTCCAATTCAAGCCCCGCTTATTGAATATGATAGCAATTTTTAACCAACCATGATTCTACAGAGTGGCTGCATCCATACTTAAAAGCAAATTACATTACTTAAAGACAAATCACATAGCTGATAAAACTTTGAAATTCTCATGCTTTGTTCTCTTTCATCAGCTCCATTACAGAAAGTTGATCTGTCCCTATCCTATCTGTCCAATATTATTTTGTACTGCTCAAAGTGTACTTTGTCAAATCAAGGAGGTTTCTTCACGATCCTGTGTGTAATACCTAGCTCATTTCCACATTTCTGCCTACCCTCATATTGTTTCTCTCTTGTAAGTCTGTCTACTCTCTTGCCTATCTGAATTCTAATCAAATTCGAAAACAAGACCCCAAAACCCACCTAAAGCCTTTTTCTGCTCTGATGGAGAACCCCACTGGGGTCTAACATAAATTTGTACTTTTGACATCCAGGTTCAAAAAGAGTAACCTGTTTACTGAATCGCAATAATCACATTAGGCACCAGAGTGTAGTATATGCTTTTCCCATTCTCCTGTCCCCAAGCCTCTCTAAACCAAATAGGGAAATATACTGATAAGCACGGTTGGGTTTTAGTACATGTCTCTGGGCCCATATGGAGCTCCCAGTGAAATTCGGAGTCAGAAGCAGTTGATCACGATCTTACTCATGTAGTATACGGGAATGATGGATGGTTCCAGACCGATCAATGACAAGTGGCCCACCATTCTTCTTGTTTGGCTAATGAACTCTTCTTACCCACAGAGCGATGACCTGTTGGCCCTCAAGATGTTTATACAGCAGGTACCTTTGGACACATTTCCCCTACTCAGGATATTTCCAGAATGAGTGTTCCACGGCTGGTTAACATTTCACAAATACTTTCTAGTACAGAATAACATGTTTTATAAGTCTAATGAATACAATTTTTTTCCAGTTCAGGAAATTAAAAACTACAAGGATATAAAACTACAGGATATAAAAACTATATCTGGAAGGTGAGTGTTTCCGATATAATTTTATCTTGTGTCACTTGAGTAGTCCTATGAGCTGCCTAATTTAAGATTTAAAGTCCTGTATTACATATCGTTTAGTATATTGATCAGAAACCTTCTAAGTAGAGTTTAAACTTGTCAAGGGCAAGAATCATGCCACAAATACCACTGGTACCTCTCATAGTACTCAGTATAATCCTATGTTTATTAAGATACCCAATATACATTCAGTGATTGAAATCGATACCATCTTTAGAAAGAGGTACTTAAATTCCATTTCAAAGTGTTTTAGGTAAGAGATGGTGTCCTCTGGAAGAAACAAAATTCACCCTAGATGGTTCAAATGAAGAGACTCTAATGAAAAGGCTATGCAAAGATATATAGACCAGGTTAAGAAAAAAGACAAAGTTGGGGCACCTGGGTGCTCAGTCGGTTAAGTGTCCAGCTCTGGATTTCAGCTCAACATGGGTTCAATCCAAGCATTCGAGTCCTGTCTGTGCTGACAGTGCAGAGCCTGCTTGGGATTCTCTCTCTCTCTCTCCACCTCTCACCCCTCCTCTCAAAGTAAATAAACATTAAAATGAAAAAGAAAAAAAAAGACAAAATATGATGAGGCACCCAGCAACCAGCTCCAGAGGGAGACCCATTTTTCCCCTGGGGCTGAAGAAACAAAGAAAGGCAACAGCAGAACCCATTGAGAGCTGAAGCTGGGGAAGAAGACCAACCTGGAAGAAAACGTGGTTGGAAGGGTGCAGCTACCAGAGAGCAGGGGTGTGAAAGCAGGAGGGTAAGGAAGAAACCTCCCACTTTCCAATTCCAGCTCACAGGAGTCATGGAGATGCAGCCTGCAACTCCAGTCTTCTGAGGCAAGCAGCAGGGTGGAACAGGTGGAGAGAGACAGAGAAACAAAATGGAAACAAACAAACAAAAGGCTGAAGTAGTATATATAGAACAATAAAAGCTTAGAAATACAAAAACTATCTGGAGAAATAAATCTGACTTAGCCAAATTCAGACCCTGACACTGGTAATTTTCTTCATGAGATCACTCTGAATACAATCTGAATGAAGAGATAAATGCTCTGTTATATTCACTTTCAACTATTGCATTTTCAAGTCAAGAAGTGAGCATGTATATCCATCACTCATGGCAATGAATAAACATTCATTTACAGACATAACTGCCAACTAATTCAAAAACGGGGGCTGTCCTGCTTAATGAGCACCTCAATTTTTTTTTGCTATAAAGTAAAAGAACAAACATTCCTCTTATGTAGAGAAATTGTTATGAATAATATAAAACTATTCTCTTTCAGTTTATAATAGAGGTATATTTAAACAATTTTTGCTTTTGTCCAGTGCCTAACCATGACCACATAGGCATTGGTGAATATTTACATAAACAGAATCACAGAACTGAAAGGCATTAAGGTCTGGTAATGTACACCGAATCTAACAGGTGAAGAAACAGACTCCCGTAAGTTAAGTCAACTGCCCTCAATCAAGTAGTCATTTGTGGCAGAACGAGTCCAGAATGCAGATAATCAACATCCTAACTTAGTCACCCATAGTTCTAGGAATGCTTGATTTAATTTCAGTTTAATGGCAAAAGAGCATAGGGCTTAAGGGCAAAGGTTCGGAATTATGCAGAGCTAAATTCCAATCTAGCTGGACCTTAGCAAACAACAAATTCCTGCTGAGCTCCCATTTCCTCCTCTACAAAGTTGGAATGAATACAAAATACCATCCCATTAGAGTTGTTTTGGATTGACTGAAAAATATACATATAACAAGTTTAGCACAGTGCTTGACATGCAATAGATAGCCAGTAAATAAAAGCTATTATACACTGTAGTAGTTATAAACATTTTTCAGCTTTCTTTGAAAATCAACTGATAATAGTCATACATGATGGTCAATAAGAATTTAAGAAGCATTATGTAGGGAACTACAAAGCAAGAAAAAGCAAGAAAAGAACCTTGAAATAAGCCAGACAGGTAAAGTAGAGGATAAGGGAAACTAAATTGGGTTGGAAAGGAAAACAGTCCTAATAAAGTAAATGAATTGTTTTGTTTTCCTCCATCTTTACTAAGGAAACAATACCAGGAGTCTCACTCATAAATTAGGGAATTTTTTAAAAGATTAATAGATTTTTGAATAGTTTTTCCTTTATTATTTTGAGAGAGAGAGAGAAAGAGAGGGGGGGAGAGGGGTGGACAGAGAGGGAGAAAGAGAATCCCAAGCAGGCTCCATGCTGTCACCACAGAGCCCACAGTGGGGCTCGATTGCATGAACCATGAGATCATGATCTGAGCCAAAATCAAGACTCAGACACTTAACGAACCGAGCCACCCAGGTGCCCCAGATTTTTGTGAGTAGTTTTAAGTTTACAGAAAAAATAAATTATTTTTTGATTCACAAAGATGAATACTACTGGACCCATTAAAAAGTTGAAAATTGTTGAAAAGCATAAAACTCTATACAGATGGAAGGTGGTATGAATATATAATGAGAAGTCTCCAGGACCTAGTTTACACGCCAGAAAGAGATAAATCAACAGACTTGATCTACCTAGGTTTTTAAAGAACACCAAGGGTAAAATTATGCAACTGCTGACCAAGTTGTGTATCCTGTTACTGCAAACTTTCCAGGGGACTGATGGATTACCTATCTAAATTCTATCTAAAGAAGAATTGCAGGCGTAGCTGTGGAAACTTGCTGATAGTGAGTATCACACTATACAGGACAAACCAGTTGAATCTGTGTTTAAAGGGTAGGACCATTGAAAAATGCATAAACAAAACCTATCAGGGAAAAGGCACCATACCTCATAAGGGAAACTACACGAAGAAATATCATGAGGTCTTTAAAGAAATAATGACTTATTGTGCTAAAGGGAAAACTAGTGGATAAAATTTCTAAATATAAAACTTCTCCATAATCATTATATGCCCAGCCGTTTCCTCCTATTTAATAAGAAATTTTGATTGAGTCATCATTAGATTGGCACTACTTAAAAAAAAAAAAAAAACAAGTATAGGTAGCTGGCTTAAAATGAAGAAACAGGGTACATGAATCAATAAACACGTCTTAATTTGGAGGAGCATAAACAGCATTTCACAGATTCTTGTGTGCTGGGAAAATATTTAAATTTTGTGAAAGTAATCTGAAAGATAGCCTACCAGCTTCGTAGGTAACAGTTATTCCAAGCAGAAAACGCCAGCAGTAGCAAATGGGGGTAATGGTAGGAAAAATCTGAAAGTTTGGGTAAGTAGCCAGAAAGGAAGCAGTTCTTATTCTTTAACACTTAATGCCCAGGATTACTGACCCTTTATTTGACCCTTTATTTGAGCAGGATTGCAGAGGGATGCTGGTAGCTAATAAAGTGCCTTGGACATGAGGAAGGCTCCATGCAACTGGAGTCCCACTGTTCACTCTAAAGTAGGTTCTAGGCAAAGCATAGAGCTGGCCCACTTTCTCTCTGGGTGCAAACTGGGATGTTCTGTCACTCCAGAGAAGCCTTCCTGTAGAGGTGGGATGGGCCAAAGAACTATGAAGAGAGGCTTTCCCCTGAAGGAAAAATGTTTTGTGGAGGTTTAACTAACCCTTGTAATCAGGTACCCTAATGTACTTGCAAGGGCTCAGTTAACTCACAGGCAAGAGTTGAAGCCAACTTTGAGATCTCCAAAGTCCTTTGAGGGGTGACATGAGCCTTTGTGCCAGGAAGGCATTCTTAAAACACCAGGAGTTTACTCCCGCTCCTATGGGATAAATCCAGAGTCAATGGTAATTTGCAGTCTAATTCATGGATGGAAGACACTAAAATGTAGTAATTCAGAAGGATTCAGAGATCACTGGGCTTGAACTAGAAAGGATTTTGTATTTGTGTACTAGGGTCTCTGTTTTTGCTTCCTTTTATACTTGATAAGATCAAAGTGTTGGTATGATATGCCTCTGTGTAAAACTCTCAAAGGTTTTGCATGCCTTAAAGGAGAATTCATTTTGGAAACAACTTTGGAGTCAATTCCTCTAATTCTTACATATTCTAATGTTTCATTTCCATTTATATAGTTCCTTTTAGACAGCCTATTATAGGAGTACCTGGGTGGTTCAGGGGGTTAACCATCCATCTTTGGCTCAGGCCATGATCTCAGCGCTCATGAGTGCAAGCCCCTAATCTCTGACATCTCTGCTGTCAGCACAGAGCCAGCTTTGACTCCTCTGCCCCCCCTTCTCTGCCCCTTACCCACGTGCATGTTCATGCTCTCTCTCCTCTAAAATAAATAAAATTAACAAAAAAGTAAATAAATAAACAACTGATTATAAGTGGAATAGAAAGAATGCAATTAATTTTCACATCAGTAAACGAAAAACTGACAGTTGCCTTTCCCATACAAAGAGCACATTTACTAAGCACTTGCAAAGTACTGGTATTTTATTCTTCATTTAATTATGTCAGCAAGGCCTTCAAGTACTATTATTATGGCCTTCAAGTACTATTATTATTCACATTTCAGAAACTGGGAAAATGAGACTCAGAGATATTAAATAATGTATCCACAGCTACCCGGCTGGGCCAAGAGAACTCACACTCAAAGTCGATCTTCAGAGTCAATGTTCTCAATATCCCTAAATATACAAGAACTTACTGATTTCTTTAAAGTTCATGTTTGTATTCAATTGTAATTTATATTAACATAACAAAAGGAAATTTCATTAAAATACTTTCTTATCCTTTATCTCTACCTTAAAACTCTTTCCATTTTATTCTACATGCAGCTTACTCTGTTAGTAGAACAACTGCCATTCCAGATTATAAAAACTATTTTCAACAGGGACGTATTCCTGAATGTCATGACTATTCATGTGCTGGTTCAAGTGCTTCCAAACAAATTTGTCTTATGGTGACCACTCTATTGCATTTTTGAGTAGGTGGTAAATCTTGTTAAAACCAATAAAAATATAATTTCAGAATATTTCAAAAGTGATCTCTCATGTCACTGGAGTCTCAAATGTTTTTCAGTTTTCCACGTTCTTCTTGTACAGTGCAAGAATTCTGGTCAGAATAATTTTATTTAGATGTAAAATTTCCTTCTAATTACAAAAAGTAATACATGATGACTTGGAAGAATTTAGGATATATATAAGGGTATAAAGAAAAAAATCCAAAATTCCATTATCCACAGATAAAAAAACATGAACGTTTTAATGTACTTCCCTTAAATATATATGAGATAAAAATTTAAGTGTGGCTTTTTTTGGAGAGTGGTTGAAGAATTTCAAGTAATTTAAAATTATATATATATATATTTAAATATATATGTTATACATGTATATATTCATCTAAGATATTCACTGAAGTTTTCAAATACTTTTCCTAAAGCTATCCCATTCCTTTATATGATGACTATAAGGTTACGATTATAAGCAAAAATGTGGCCAATTTGTCTAGTTGCGAATTAAAAAATAAATTAATGTGATTTGTATATAATAGAAATTCTGAATTTTTGCATGTTTTAATTTTATTTTTTCTGTTTACAAAGATTATATGTGGTCACTATAAATAAATCAGATAACAAATATAAGTATTAAAAGTAGGTAATATTTGTTGGGTGCTATCTGTGTGCCAGGCACCATTCTAAGGGTTTTATTAAGTCATTTAATCCTTACAAGAACTCTATACAGTAGGGATTATTATTTATTATTTGCATTTTACAAATGAGAAAGCTTAGTCTTCAAGAGGCTAATTTGCTTGAAGTCTTAGTTTACCAGGAAAACAGTTAAGCCAAACTAACATGGTTTTTGTTTATTCCCCGAGCTGTTTATTTTAATGAGAAAATAAAATGAAGTAGGGCCTGCCATGAATTCACAAAAGAAAATCTTCATTTCCTAAGAGGAAATGATAGCTCCATGTGATATTTTTGTAGGTAAAAAAGGTAAAGGTAGGGGTGTGAAAGCACACCTAGGAGGTCCTGGAGCCAGCTGAGCCCTTGGAGGAAAGGTTAATGGATCACTATCAAGGGCATGTAGTTACTAAATGACAGAAGTGAGATCCAAACCTAGGCAGGATGTCCCCATAGTTAATCACTCCCTAAATTGCCTCTATAAAGTATAAAGAAGAATGGGGTGCTTGGGTGGCTCAGACGGTTAAACATCTGACTTCAGCTCAGGTCATGATCTTGCTGTTTGTGAGTTCAAGCCCCACATCAGGCTCTGTGCTGACAGCTCAGAGCCTGGAGCCTGTTTCAGATTCTATGTCTCTCTCTCTCTCTCTCTCTCTCTCTCTCTCTCTCTCTTTCTCTGCCCCTCCCCTGCTCACATTCTGTCTCTCTCTCAAAAATAAATAAACATTAAAAAGAATTTTTTTTAAGTATAAAGAAGAAAGACGTCAAGAAAAAAGCCAAAATTTCTCTGATTCCATGAGTCAAGGATAACATTTGCTGTATTTCCAGACCCTTTTAGATGCAAAGCTTAACTGTAGCTGACTTGAATTTTCACAGAATGTCCTGTGAGCCTCTTGGAACATGAGCCCATGTGAAGCTTGTGAGAAACTTCTTCAAGGCCATTTCTCATTTGTCTCCATATCTTTCCAGGAGATTATCATGAGGCAGTTTCTCATCATCTCCTAGGTTCTAAGGAGGTAAGAGGTTTGCCAACTTCTCCCCTGCAATGCAATTACAATGCTAACTACCTGGAGTTAGGTCAAATTTCACCGGTAAGGGCACAGTCCCCCTTGCAAGACTACCCTCACTTCAAACACCAGCTGAGAGCTCAGAATTTCCCAGGCCACCCACATTTCTGACCACAAAAGTGGAAGTTCCCATGATCCCCTCAATTTTAATAATTCACTAGAACAACTCAACAGAACTCAGGAAAGCACTACACTGATGACTGTAGTTTTATTTTAAAGGATATAAAACAGAACCAGCCATCTGAAAAGACCCATGTAGGGCAAGCTCTGGGAGGGTCCTAAAAGCAGAACTTTCAAATCCTCAAGATGTGTAGCCATCCCACTGATTGGTGTATGATAACCAACCAGGGAAGCTCACTGAACTTCTGTGTTCAGAGTTTTTATAGATGTTTCTTTATGTAGGCATGATTGATTAAATCATGAGCCAAATGATTGAACTAAGTTTCTAGTCCTTCTCTCCTTTCCAGAGGTTGGGCTGACATCACCTGGTTCAAAGTCCCAAACTCTCTAAGGGCTCCTGGGTGGCTCAGTTGGTTAAGCGTCCGACCCTTGATTTCAGCTCAGGTCATAATTTCATGGTTTGTGATTTCGAGCCCCCCTTCAGTCTCTTTGCTGGCAGCATGGAGCCTGCTTGAGATTCTGAATCCCTCTCTCTGCCCCCCTCCCCCACTTTCTCTCTATCTCTCTCTCAAAATAAATAAAAATTAAACTTGAAAAAAGTGTCTCAACTCTCTAATCACATGATGGTCAAAGACATCCTATCTCTCAGGAAATTTCAAGAATTTAGAGGTTAGCTCCCAAATACCATCAGCCACATTCTTTCCTATACAACATCTCCACCTCCTTAGCATACAACTGCAGGCTATAAAACTACTTGGCTGCATGCAGCAGAGAATCAGCTCATCAGCAACAGCATCCCACCTCTCATGTTGCTTTGTCACCTAGCCCCTTTTGTTTCTGTCTTGTTCTGCGGGAAAAGGGACGTGAGGAGCGGGCCCCTTTGCTGTTCCTGCTTTTGTTATCTATGTAAGTAATAAGCTGTCTGGATTTTACGAAGCTTGTGGGGTTTTTTGTTTGTGTTTTTGATTTGCTTTCTTTTTGCCAGCCAAATCTGTTAGCCTTGGGTGACCTGTCATGTACAGAAATAAGAAAATCTCAAGAGGACAATTATGGGTGCTTCAGGTTTTAATTCGTTTTAGCCATTTTGATTTATGAGAACACTCAAGTGTGGGGCACCTGGGTGGCTCAGTCGGTTAAGCGTCTGACTCTTGATTTCTGCTCAGGTCATGATCTCACCGTTCCTGAGTTCCAGCCCAGCATCTCTTAGTGTGGAGCCTGCTTGGGATTCTCTTTCCCTCTCTCTCTGCCCATCTCCTGCTCACATGCACGCACTCTCTATCTTTCTCTCTCTCAAAACAAAACAAACAAACAAACAAACAAAGTGGGAGAAAAAAGAACATTCAAATGGGAGTTATTCAGTAAGCTAGGTGTGAGATTGAAGCCTGAAGGAAAGAGAGAAAGTAAGTTGTGCAGTGGTGATGAATGACATCAGAGGAGAGGATGTGTTCTCTGAAGAAGACAATGTAGAGAAGCTAATGGGTGAAGGACTATTTTGACATGAGCTCAGAGTTGAGCAGTCATAAAATCTTTGAATAAAAAATGGCTTTGGGGTGTTATATCCAACCTCTTACCTGATACAAACATCTTTTCTACATCATCCTGGCAAGATCGTATGGCTAGTTTCTGCTTCAATATACAGGGGAGGAAGAGCTGGGCCAATGATTATCAGGGCAAACAATTCTATTCATATAGATCTGAATGCTTTTGCAATCTTTCTCATATTGAGCTAAAAACCTGCCTTTTATTAATTTTTACTACCGATCCTTTACTGCCTTATAGAACATATTCACATAGCTATTACCCATTCTTTGTGATGGACATGCTATGAGATCAACCAGCAAATTAAACATTTGAGTTTTGTTATCAGCAAATTAAACATTCACCTTCACCCACAACTCACATGGCACTGTCTTGATTCTTTCTCACCATCTTGGTTTTCTTGCTATCTCATCAGCATCTTGCTTAAAATAGAATATCCACATATAATTGCATCAGTGGAGAGTATGATGGAATGACTACTTCCAATAAAATACGTTATTTTTATTTCTTTTTATAAATGTATTTTTAACCTTACATAGTTCTTCATAAAAGAATCTGAGGGAGATAGGAAAATGAAATGTATGTAATGCCTTATTCTCTCCTCCTGCAATTGAATTTTAAGTGTATTTGCATTTTAAATAATATTTTAAAATAATTTGATTTGCTTTTGTATTATGAAAATAATATACGTTTATGGTTAAAAATGCAAATAATCCAAATGGCAAAAAAAAAATCCCCATCTCTGTCAAATTTACAATCCTACTCCTTAAAGGCAACTGCAATTTAATTTACTATATCCATGCAGAATTCTTTTTCTACATTAGGCATCTTTCCATATCAGCACTATAGATCTACCTCATTCTTTGTAATCACTGCATATATTTTATTATATGGTAACACCGTGTAATAAAATGGCCAGTTATCTACCATTCCCCTATTGATCGATATAGAGGTTGTCTCATCTTTTTTTTTAAACTTCATAGCAATACAAAAAAACTTTGTGTTTTTTTTTTTAATATTTGAGAAAGCCCAACTGTAAAATAAATTCCTTAAAGTAGAACTGCTGTGTCAAAATGTAAGTATGTCCTCAAGGGTATACCAATTGACATGGTTAAGAGTGTGTGGTAGTGTTTGTTTTTCCATATGCCAAACTTTAAAATCATTGCTAATCTAACAGCTGATAAATGGAATATGATTCAGGCTGCATATTTTTTTGCCCCTTCAGATGCCCCTGCACCCTTCTTTTTCCCTGATTTCCCCTCCCCCCCAGGAAGACAATCTGTATGGACTACATCACTGGACTCCTGTGCCTTCTCTAGCTTTCTATATGTCAAGATTAGGAAGAGCGTCAACAGGAAATGGACGATTGGGTAGAGAGGAAAGTGAAGCGGAGATATTTATTTATTTATTTGGGCTCCCTTCTTGTGAAGTCTCTGTGGGTTGGCTGTGACCCTTCAGCAAAGGACACAGCTCCTGTCCACATAATTTTCTCTTGCCCCACCTTTGTAAAGAGTAGTATCACTATTAAGCACTCCTCGAAGTAACTCATTTAAATGTTCTGTTTCTGGCAAGTTCTTATTCCTGGGAGCTCAGTCTAGAGAGATTCCCAGCCCTCCCAGTGGTTCTGTTAGTTGCATATACCATTCTAGTAAATCTCTGTTCCAGTTAGAGCGAGTTCTGTGGTTCACTCCAGCTAACTAGTTAAGAACCCTGGTTAACTAGGTAATTTCTACCTAAGTATAACTGAAAATCTAGCAATTCATTCATTCAATAAATGTTTACTGAGTACCACCTATGTGCTGGACATTGTCTTGCTATTGCAGATGGAAAGTAGACAAGATTACAGATAAAGTTGCTCTTCGTGGGGTGTATAAGTGTATAAGAAAATTAATAAATCTATATATTTTAGATAGAGCTGAATACACTGACTGTGAAGAAAATAAAGTAAATCAAGTGGAAGGTGAGTGACTATGTATATTCTGGTATTTTATAAAGAATGCTCAGGAGGTGTCTCTCAAGAGATGTGATTTGAAATTAGAACTGAATGATGAGGAGTGTGATAATCTTGGGCATAGTGTTCCAGGTGGCAAAGGCAATGCATTTGAAACAGTCTTTTCGTATTTGAAGACTAGCAGGAATACCAGAGTGGCTTTGGGTCGTGTGTTGCATATGTGGTCTGCTTGCCTAATACCCACTGCCTTTTCTTCCTTGATGGGAGAGCTCTAATTTGGTTCAGATGCAATATGCAGGCTCAAGGGATAAACCACCATTGGTCTAAGAAAATCATGGAAATTCTGTTCCAAACTGTCAGTGATTGACTTAGACATAGGAATATAACTCAGTTCTGGCCAAGGAGACGTGAGAGGAAAATTTCTGGGGGCCTCTTGAGAGTTTTTCTCTCTCATAAGACATAGGCATAAAGGAAAAAAAAATCCTAAGTCTCTTCCTTTCTCTTTTGTTTTGAAATGCTCTTTGTGAGACTAATACCTAGAAATGTAATAATCTAACAACCATGAGATAACAAACCAGGTTTAAAAGACAACAGATTGAGATGTCAAAGTGAAAGGCTGGGAAGAGCCTGGACCATAACGACACTTTGGACTTTCCAAACCACCAAAGGACCACCTACCTTCAGACTTCTTCTTCCTCTTCTCCTTCTCCTTCTTTTTTTTTTTTTAATTTTTTTTCAACGTTTATTTATTTTTTTTGGGACAGAGAGAGACAGAGCATGAACGGGGGAGGGGCAGAGAGAGAGGGAGACACAGAATCGGAAACAGGCTCCAGGCTCTGAGCCATCAGCCCAGAGCCTGACGCGGGGCTCGAACTCACGGACCGCGAGATCGTGACCTGGCTGAAGTCGGACGCTTAACCGACTGCGCCACCCAGGCGCCCCTTCTTCTTCTTCTTCATTTTAATGTTTATTTATTTTTGAGAGAGAGAGCAGAGGAGGGGCAAAGGGGGGGGGAAGCAAAGGATCCTAAGGGGTCTCCACACTGACAGCAGAGAGCCCAATGTGGGGCTCGAATTCACGAGCTCATGACCCAAGCTGAAGTCAGACGCTTAACCATCTGAGCCGCCCCCGGAATTCTTAAGTAATTTGAACACTTTTATAGCTTAGGTCACCATCGGGTGGGGCTTTTGTTTCTTGCAATTAATATACTAACCCACACACTAGCAATGGAGGTATAGGGGGGTATGGTAACCAAGGTAAGAAAGATGGACAGGGGCCCCTCATGCAATACGTCTTAGGCCAAGGCATGGTGTTTGGATTTTATTTTAAGGATACGACATTTTAGCAGATGACCAAGTCAATGCAGGCATATGATAGAGATCTATCTATATTTATACATGTATTTGTATCTATATACATATTTATTATGTATAGATGAAATATAATTTGTTCTTAAAATAATAGAAAAGGTACATTGAATAAAAATATATTTGCCATTTCCTTTTTAATTTTTAGAGAAATTACTATTTAGAACCAGATTAAAAGAAATAAAAGGTCTTATAAATTCCTCATGAAATATCTTGGCTGAAAATCTCAAAGGTTAAGAATCTTCACTTATGTCTGACCTCTTATGCTTGGGAGAGACTTAATACAGTTTCTAGGTATTGCTTCTGCCCTTTTTAGTCATGTCAGAGTCTTTACCAATTATGTTCTGCTTCAGAGAGTTTCCAGTTGCCATCTTAAGCCCTTATCTCCCTTTGAAAGTCCCCAATTTTTGCCTCAGCCTTGTCTCTTTGGAAAGAAAGAGACTTCCTTTTATAAGCATGGCTATCCTAATACTTTGGGTGTTGTTTTTCTCTTAGCTAGCACCAGAAGCATCACAGAATAAGGTAGCTCATTTAAAGCATTTTCTTCATGGTTGTCCTGTTCTCCCATTCAGGAAAAAGATTATTGGTTACCATGGCAATCAGCTTCCACAGCATTCCATTCCAAGTAAACGCACAGGTATAGCACAAGCTTTTACTCAACATTCTTTACTGTAGCTCTCTGCAGATCTGCATATTTTTTCCAGCCTGTTCTCGGTAACTGCTGTTTAGAACAATCAACGTGAAATTAAGCCAGGTAATTTTCTCAAAGGCACCATATCCCCATCTATTCTAAATATTTTAAAAATTCACACATATAGTTGTGCAATAATTTTCTCATAGCACCAAACAAAAACTTTCTGGTGTGTTCTTTAATAAGTCTGGGATTATATTTACATCTCTTTAACCATTTTTAGAAAAAAAAATTAATGAATTTACAGTAAAAAATCAGAGCAAAAGATAGTTTTATGAGATTATCTCCCATGTGTTCTAAATCATATCTTTCCTGAAACTAATTCTCTAACTTCCCTCCCTCCACCACTCCCAAGCCCTCTGATAAAAAAATGCACAAACTCATAAGAATAAAAATTTTCCTTAACCCACCATTATATCCTGGGGATGCCAAACCATATATCCTTGAACCATTAACTACCCTGGTTTGGTTCAGAACATAATTAATAATAAAATAGGGTTTTGAATAGGCCAAACACATTTTACTGCCACCCAATGTCTGTTATATCGTGGAGGAGGTCGGATGACTTTGGACGATGAACTGGATAAGCTCTGTTTCCCTACAACTCTGTCATTCTTTTTATTATTACTTATTATTACTTCTAGTCTTTGCTAGTTATTTGGTTTCTTCATAACTATGTGGCATAAACCATGAATCTTGAGACTTCTTTTGTTTGCTGAACTATCTTTTCATTTATTATTTCTACTATGATTTTATTCAAAGTAATACTGGTATTTTGGTAATTAAAAAGAGAGAACTTAAAAGGGAGTTGCTATTACCTAATGTTAAGCAATTAAAAATAAAATCTGGCTTTAACCATCTTTCTTACAAAGTCTATCACCTAGGTGTCTTTTCATTGAAAAAGACATATCTCACACCCAATCTATGAACACCCCATTGAATATTGCCATCTCCTATTAAGGGCATGGAAGTAAATTCTGTAACTAAAACAGATGCCTTCGCCTACAGGTTCTAAAATCAGAGGGTATTCATAAACCTCTCCACAAATTTTCAGAGTGTAGTGGGAAACAGGAACTGTTAGAAATTTGAAACTCTACTAAAGTACTTTTTACCTCTTCCGGGAAAAGAAAATATATTACTTTCTAGGAAGCTCACTACTTTAAAAAACATACAAAGCAATCCGGGTTGGAAATTCACTGTTAGCATTTGGGTTACATCAGCTTGGTTTTAGATGATATTTATTTAAAAAAATTTTTTAATGTTTATACATTTTTGAAAGAGAGAGAGAGGGAGAGAGAGAGAGAGAACAAATGGGGGAGGGACAGAGAGAGAGAGGTAGACACAGAATTCGAAGCATGCTCCAGGCTGTCAGCTCAGTACCCAACTCAGGCCTCGAACCCACGAGCTGCCATATAATGACCTGAGCTGAACTCAGATGCTTAACTGACTGAGGCATGCCAGATGATTTATTTTACATGGAAAGCCATAGAATGGTTCTCTGACTCTTCTCAAAATTGTGTTGAAATTGTTTCAAGGGAGCAGAAAAGTACTTTTATTTATCTATTTTTAATTATTTTTTTAAATTTTATTTTTTAAATTTACATCCAAATTAGTGAGCATATAGTGCAACAATGATTTCAGGAGTAGATTCCTTAATGCCCCTTACCCACATCCCCTCCAGTAACTATCTGTTCTCCATATTTATAAGTCTCTTATACTTTGTCCCCCTCCCTGTTTTTATATTATTTTTGTTTCCCTTCCCTTATGTTCATCTGTTTTGTCTCTTAAAGTCCTCATATGAGTGAAGTCATATGATATTTGTCTTTCTCTGACTAATTTCACTTAGCATAATACCCTCCATTTCCACACGTTAGTTGCAAATGGCAAGATTTCATTCTTTTTGATTGCCAAGTACTACTCCATTGTATATATATATATATACCACATCTTCCTTATCCATTCATCCATCGATGGATTTGGGCTCTTTCCATACTTCAGCTATTGTTGATAGTACTGCTATAAACATGGGGGTGCATGTGTCCCTTCGAAACAGCACACCTGTATCCCTTGGATAAATGCCTACAGTGCAATTGCTGGGTTGTAGGGTAGTTCTATTTTTAGTTTTTTGAGGAACCTCCATACTGTGTTCCAGAGTGGCTGCACCAGCTTGCATTCCCAAGTACTTTTATTTTTTCCTGATCAGATACTTTTTCTGATACATAAAATGTTTTACTTATTCCTTTGAATACACAGACATATGTATTCCTCAATATACTAACCCCACACCAGCTAGAAATAAAAATTGACCAACCATTGGTAGATTTTTTTAGGTTGAGGACAGAGGCCACCATTAAATAATCACATAGAATCTGAGTAATTACATCACGATGCACAGATTATATAGAAAAAAAAGTTGCTCTGAATTTCAAGTCGACAAAAGAAGAAAGAGACCATGGCAGCTTTGAAAAGTAGAATCTCTAGTGAAGGGTCAGCACTCTAAAAGCAGGAAAGCAGCTGACATGCTGTTTTGACAGTTGGGTAAAGATGAGGGGGAATAAGATAGGAAACCGGAGGAAGTTCTGCTAAAAGGGTAGAATGAAGTGTTTGAAAATGGTAAAGTGAGAGCTCTAATCTACATGGACTAATGGAAAGAGCAGGAAAGAGAGAAAAGTGATTTAGTACAGATAGTAAATAGTTTGTGGAGAGATTTTATAGAATAATAACTTAATTTGTATTTTAATTTGCAAGTGCCAAGGGACGACATTATTTGAAGAATGACAGTTTTATTGTTTTAACATTTTACACATAAGAAGCTACCATTTATCTGAAATATAAGTCAGTACCAGTTTCCATTAATGTGATTATATATTAGACAAATTGGCAAGCAGGGGATTGTTCTTGATTAACCTTTGTTATAACCTTAACAAAACTACTTTCAATATTTCAAATTATAACATCATGATTTTTAATATGAAGATAAACAGAAAGCCTAATTTCGTTGCAAATTGGTCCTAACTTTTTTGGCTGGTGTCCTTTAATATCAAGCTTCTAAGTTGATCAAGAAAATGTAAAAGCAAAACCCTGGAAACCAATTTCCTTAACTAGGAATCATGTGAGTAGTTTAACATTGAAACATGTTTAAAACATACATGATAGAAATTGTGTAGAGTTTTATCTCCTTTTATTTAAAACAAATGCATGGATATCCATTTATAGCTCTCCCAATAATCACTGTAGGTTGGTAATCTTATGTTCTGGATTTTCCAGGTCACTTCAGATTTCAAATATTTTGTCTGTTGTCAAATGATGTGTATGGATTTTAGTTTGGAAAACATGGTCACTGAATTTTAGACCAACTCTGAAATAGCAATGGCCTTTGGCATTATGCGTAATTCCATATCCGGGTCATGATTATAAATTAAACCAAATCAAACTTCATTATTCGAGTTTACCCAATACTCGAATAATAAAAGGACATTTTAAAACTTTGTAGCAATTTGCAATTTGAAAAGCATTCATAATATGATTTATTATAGACACAAACATACATAATCAGTAAATCTATAAATGGCTACTCACCCTTGTCATATAGGAAATGAAAAACAACATACTTAAGTGATATTGTAATTAATACTCCATGGCCAAAACTAAAGAATAAAAATAATCTGAATGAACCTTTGTTAATATTAAAAAGAATTTGGTAGTCTTTCTTATTTTTAAAGTCCACAGACTGGAATTCATATTCTTGATAAACTGGAACTGGGAGGGTATACTGGCATTTGCTACAGATATGACAATAATTAGAGTGAGCTTTTAAAGATTGTCTCACTACTCTGTGCCAAAATGTTGCTGTTCTGCAAATGAAAACATTTAGATCATTTGACTGCCTTCCCTCCTCCAACCTTAATTACCATCCTTTATAACACTGTACCGCTTGTTCATAGTTCTGCTCTTTATTCTTTCGTGATGTGGGTAACCACTAATTGGGGGAAAAAGTTTTAAAGTCTACTATGTTCAGAATGGCATTTAATAACTCTTTCAAAATTAGATGCTTTTTCCCAAGTCTTGTTGGAAATACATCTACCACCAGTGATCAGGCTCTCCTCCCACATTTCCGTGCTAGTTGAAACTTGAGAAGCTTGGGGATGCTGCGAAAGGTGGGAGTGGGAGATAGGATATCACCCGCTTGACACTTCGGCACTATTGCTACGAATGATTCACTTGTGTTTGGCACATTTGTTGCAAGGAAATCTCCTCCCGCCGCTTCCTTCTCGGAGCTCCTCTAGGGCTGTCTCCTGTGCTTTGGCCTTTAAGGAGAAGCGAGAGCAGGTGGGCACAGAGCTGCTCACCGAGTCCTCCTCCCCCTGCTCCTTCCCTAATTTAGCAGTACTTCCGGCCGCGTGACATCATCCCCCGCACCGGGTGACGAGAGCGGCGGGTGACGTGTGTGCGGAGAGGAGCGCGCTGACGTTGCTATTTAAAGGTCCTCCTGCGGGGAGGATGGAGACACAGCGCGAGCACCTGGTGTGGGGCGCGGAGGAGGCTGTGGCGGCCGGGAGCGGGGCCAGGAGACAGCGGAGAGCAAGCGCACGGTCCGCCCGCCGCCCGCCACTAGGGGAGGGGGGAAAGGAAGGAAGGACGGACTGACGGACCTGCAGGCCGGACTAGCTCCCCACGAGGCCGTCTCGGCCCCTGACCACCAGCCTTCCCGCCGCCTTCGCGGCTGCTGCTTCCTCTCCCGCCGCCCGTAGGGCCCCGCTGGGCCCTAGGGACGGGTCAGCGCCCCGGCCCCCGACGCCTTCCCGCGGCTCAGAGGCGGTGGCCGCCTCCCGCTCCCTCCCACGAACGGGGGAGGGACCGCTCTCGCCCCCGGTTCTCCCCGCCTCCTCCCCCGCCCTCCGCAGCCCGCTCCGCCGCCGCGCTCTGCTCACGCGGCGGCGCTGACCCGGGAAACGCCTTCAGCTCCGCGAGCGGCCGGTGGAGGCGGAGGCAGCGGCGGGCTTCAGCCGCCCGGGCCGGCGCTGCTCTGCCGAGCGGGAGCTCGAGGCCGGCGGAGGTGGGCGGTGATGGAAGCGTGAGGAGGCGTGGCGGCCCGGGGACTGTGAGGCGGCGTTGTCGGCGGCGCGGAGCGTGAGAGGCTAGGCGCTGTTGGCTCTGGAGCAGCGGCTCTCCCGCCTTCGAGCCCGCTCTCCCCTCCCTCGACGCTTTATTTCCGCCCGCCCGTCGACCCTTCCTCATCTCCGCCGCTCCTCGCCCGCCCCTCGCTCGGGTGCCGGGGGCAGCGTGGGGCTTGGCTCTCTGATTCATTCATTCGCCGCCGCCGGCAGCCTCAGACCTGCGGTGCTCCGAAGAGAGGAGGGAAGACGGGCAGCCGCGAATGAAGGGCCGGGCGCCAGCAGGGCTCCATTGTGCTCGGCGGCGCGAGGCGGGAAGGGGCTGAGGGAGGTGGGATCGGGCCCCCCCCCCTGCTCCCCGGCGTGCGCTGCGCCCCCAGCCTGCTGCCAGCCTGGAAATGGCTCCGTTTATTCTCCTCGGGAGAATGAATCGATCCTGCCCAGTCTTCTCTTCCTCCTCCCCACCTCCTCTCTGCTCCGAGTCTTAGGAGGGGAAGCATTTAAAAGACAGATTCCAATGTGGAGTGCCGTGCACATCGCGAGCTGTTGGGTTTGCACTTCGAGGAGATTTGTCTATCTAGCTTTTTCTAACGTGAGCGCAGGGAAGCAGTGGCATGACTGCTTTTAGGATTTTTTTTTCTCGTAGGGATCTCTGTAAAGTGCACGTCGCATTGGGTTACATGCTCCACCCCCAAGGGAACTGGTGTGGTGGAGAAATTTGAACCCGCAGCCTTAGTAGCACCAAAAGGCCGAGTTACCTGGCTCTCCCCGAGTGTCTAGGAGGACATGAGCGAAATGACCACCGAACTCGTTTTTTATAGGACTCGGTGAAGCTGGATTCTGCGTTTCCGACAGACACGTAGACTCATTTTGTGGAATAGAGTTGACCGCTGTCTCCTCCGCGCAGCATTTTAACTCTAATAAGCAAATGCCACCTCTGCTTGAACGTTTTGGTATTTACGAGAGAGAAATCCTTTTACCTAAGGGAACTAATTGAATTGTCAAGCACCACTGAAATACCTCCAGAAAAGGATCTCGGGGGGTGGAAAAGCAACTGCGAAATAGCAGACGGAGAAATTCCTTTGGAAGTTATTCTGTAGCAGAAGAGCAGAAACTTCAGAGCAAGTTCTCATTGGGCAAAATGGGGTAAGGACTTTTGTGCCTAACATAGCTTTGAATCTGTTTATGTGTGTTGTTGAGCGATGGTGGTGATTGTGTTTTATGTTTCAGACAAATTTGCCACCTTGCTAAGCTGGTCGTACATTAAAAATACGGGTTTGTTAACCTGTTAATAAGATATTTTTATAGAGTGACCCCGGAGGCCATAAGGAGGGAACATATATACATAATTTTTTAAAATTTTTGATAATTTGTAACCAGAAGAGAGTTCGATTAGTAATATTTAAGAAGACAGCATCTTCTGCCCTTTTACTGGTCAGCCTGCTGCATCCGTTTGTAATTAAAATCATACTGTCTTAGGTTTTGTTGCCAGGGTCTTTGAGAGAAAAGTACTGCGTTCTCTCAGTACTTTGAGAATAATCAGTTGCACAAAGGAACATTTGTAAAGTAATGAGTGGTTGGACTTTAGTCCTTGAAAATGATCCAGGGTAAATGATTGCCTCCACTGTGCCCTCTGTTTTGCCCTTGAATATCCAAAGCTAACATGTAGAATTGATTTATTGGGGCATTAAAATGAAAATCTGAAGTTCTTACCCATGTGGTCTCCACAGTGCCGGTGCACTAGTAGATCAGAGCTTCAAAGGAAAAATCTTTTTGTTGAAAGAACTTGTTCGCTTTTCTGTTTTTTGCTCTAAAGCTCAGGTTTTCAGTTGATGTTAACAGTGTCAGATCCACACCTTCTTTCAGTACCAATGTCAACCAACAGTGTGTTTTCCAGCCTTTCATTAACTCTTCACACAGTAACTTGATAACATGACTCTTTGTAATGTAAGTCAGAAATATATTAATGGAGTAATGATGAAGTCATGTCATTGACAGATTGTCCATGCTTTTTGTCAAAGAGGAACTTCGAGAATTTTCCTTCTCTCTGTAGTTGAACAAACCCAGCTCAAGTGTAGTTAAGAGACAGGAATTGAAAGAATAGACCAAAATTTATTGTGACATTTGAGGGGTATGTACACCTAAACTTTATTTTTGGAAACTTTGAGAGGAAAGTTCTTAGATAGTACTACTTTTGTTGTTGTTGGGAGTTAGAATTTGAAGTTTATTAACTTGAACAAGTTTGAAAATGTAGAACATGTGTTGTAGGGAGTTCTTTCTTCATCAGGAATTAATGAGAGTGATAATTGTTTTTAAAACTTGAGTGACAAGTGATGAGAATATATATAACTTGGATGATTTGAGGTAGAGCTAAGCAATTAAAATACCTTATTCTATTTTAGTACTGCTATTCGTAACTTGGTAATCTGAGGCAAATTACTTAACCTCTGTGGACTCTTATTATCTGTAAAATGAAGGACTTAAATGATAAGTTTTAACGTTTTTTTCCAGTCTGTAAAAATGAATTATTTTCATTTTCTCCTGTGTATTTTAATTACTAGCTGGTTTCTTGAAGTAGATCTTTCAGATGGAGACATTATTCTCTCTAAGCAGGTTTTAAATATCAGCTAGAAAATATGGCATTTAAAACTGGGATGAAATGCACCACTTTGAATAAGAGAAAATGCAGAAAAATACTGCTATTTAAAACCTTTGAAATATGGCTTCCTTGAGAATCTGCAGCTCTTGTGTCTAAAACATGTCAGAGCAAAAAAAAAAAAAAATCAAGTGACAATTTTTCATGTTGAAGGCTGCATTCTCTAGACTGTAGAGTGGTAGCATCATGGAAGAAAATCGGGTTTTCCACAATCTTTAAGCTGCATGAATGCTTACCTTTTTACCAAGAGAAGTTTGGGATGAACTTCCTACCAAACGGGCTGGTATTTAAACTATTAAAATAAGCCCCCCCTCCCAACATGACACACATTTTTGGTAATTCAGTGTAATTACATTTGCTTATAAGCTGATTTATTTGTCCTTTTCCTAATAAAGTTTTAGAAGTAGACTGGAGAGGAAAAGGAGTGTTTCTGGCATTAGTTTTCCGAAAATCTGTGTAGGGCTATGATTATTTCCCATGGATAGTGATCTGTTCCATCTGAGTTGTCAAGAGAGGATGGACAGGTAGAAGAGAAGAGCATAGAAGAGGCATTTGTGGAAGTTTCCACACTTGGTAGGTGTCAATATCCGTTAAGTGTTTGTGGAATAGGTATAGTCTCCTGTATCTATTTAAACCAAAAGGAAATGGTGTTTTAAATGGCCTTTAAAGTTTTCTCTGGGGTAGTCCTAAATTACCTTACTTTGACAAGTATATAAAATTTAATACTGTGGTGAAGAGTTTCACCATCTTATGAACATATTTTTGAATGTTAGTTTTTAATAAGAATTTTTCTTTGCCTCAATTATGGCTATAATTGCAAGTCTAGGGGCAAAGTTTAAGCAGAAAGAATTATTTTTAGTTTTATTTTTTTAATGTTTATTTATTTCTGAGACAGAGACAGAGCATGAGTTGGGGAGGGACAGAGAGAAAGGGAGACACAGAGTCAGAAGCCGGCTCCAGGCTCTGAGCTGTCAGTACAGAGCCCAATGCGGGGCTCGAACCCACAAACCGTGAGATCCTGACCTGAGCCGAAGTCGGATGCTCAACTGACTGAGCCACCCAGGCGCCCCTGAATTATTTTTAGTTTTAAACAAAATGGGTGATTAGGCAGAAAACAAACTTGGCTCCTATAATAGTAGTTTGTGAACCACTGTGGAAATGGAAAAAGAACAGCTGAAAATGACAGTTGCCAGAGTCTGTCAAAATATCTTGGATGCTGCCCGAACTGTTTTTAATTACAGTGAAGGCAGTTGAAGAATTGGTTTGTGAAATAGGTGCATCAGACCCCTAAAAAGTAGAGCATTCATGTGTGTAAGATAAAGTCTGGAAAAAGCTTCAAAGCTCCAGTGAGGAGCGCCTGTTAGGTCCAGCCCCCAAGTCATCCTCCGAGTAGTATCTCCTAATGAGAGCAGTGAGTCAGTAGCTATTTCAGAACCATTAGAGGAAGCAATAGAAGTTAAGGAACTTCAACAAGTTATTTCATGCCACCTTTTGTTTTGCTTAGCTCATATTGACAACTTAGTGCCATCAACAAGGGAATAGAGAACCTCCCCGCCGCCCCATTTAAAGTTATTTATAAAAATGTGATTCTCCGTGCTAATAAGGTCCGATAGTGCTATTCTGATTTGTCTCACCTGCTTCTGGGAACTTCTGGAAACCATCTTCTCTGCCTTTCCCCAGATAACTTCCTGGAAGCATGAAAGTGGGTGCTGCTGATTGCAGCCCCAAGAGTCCTTTCATGGCTTAGAGAGGAAGCTGTCCCTCTTTCTCCCTCAGGCTACTGGGTGCTGCTCTCTGGGTGCTGAGGCAAAAACGTGGAAATTTTGATCCAGCAATGCAATATGAATGGGTTTGGTTGGAAAGGCAATCGCTCAATCATTACTAACATCTGAGAAGTTAGATGCACGTCCTTAATTGTATATTGGTTCATCTTACTAATTGTGAATCCCTAACATGTGGCGTGTTCGGCAGCCCAGTGTTGGTGATACAGAAACTAATAAAACGTGCTCCTTCCCTCAGAGAGTTTATAGTTGAGAAGTTAGGAAGACAGTCAAATTAGAAAGTACAGTGAAATGTCTAAGGGGCCCTGATGTAGGGCATCTTAGGGACACAAAATATGTGTGCGTGTAGCATTAGCTGCTGAGGGAAGGATAAAAAAGCTATTGTAGAGGTGTAAATGGCTATTAAATAATGAAAGAGAACAGGTGTGCCTTATAGACAATTGAGAAGGCATTCAAGGCAGAAGGAACAGTGTGATTGACAGTACTGAGACCAGGAACTGCAAAAAAGTTTGGCTTCACAAACTCAGCTCTGTGGAGTGTGGTAAGAGATAGGCCCAGAGTCTTATGCAGGGGCCAGGTTAGAAGGCCTTGTAGACCAAACAAAAGCCGGTGTATTTCAAGGTTTTTTGGGGCATTGACCCATTATAGTAAGATACACATTTTTACCTCACCACCTAGTGCACACATATTATAAATGACAAAATGTCACAAAATAATGCCCTTTGTGATGCACTGTCGTATTTTCTAGTTTTAAGAAAGAATGACATTTGAGATCCAGTAAGTTGATATAACAACCCAGTGATGATAACTGGTAATTCGAAAACACTGCTCTTGGCTATGGGAAGCACTAAAGGATTTAAAGCAGAGTAGTTACATGAAGGGTCGGGTAAGTAGGATGAAAAATTAGTTTTAAAAACCATTGAAATTTTGGTTTTGTTTGTTAGGTCCTGTGGAAACACCAAGCTGGAGCAATGAACCCTAGCTAGTAGGGGAAATGGATGGCTGAACAGGGCCTAGAAATTCCAGGGTGAGGGAGAGGAGGGATGATGATGAGTTGTATGCAGTTGTCTCAGTGGGACTTTTTCAGGATTAGGGCATTTCGTGTGCAGGGGTAAAAATATAGGAATTGGCATGATGTGTTTGTTCTTTGCTGAGCTGCTCATTCAGATGGGCCTTGAAATCTTGAGTGTAGAAGTTTAAAAAGGACTTTCTAGCTAACATACAAATTGCATGGAAGAGTGAGAACATGTTCCCCCACAAGTAATTAAAGAATATTTGGAATTGTCAGTGATATTTGCCTTATAAGCAAATAGATGTTTCTTCTCCCTCCAGTTTATTAAAACATAATTGACATACAGCATTGTATTACTTTAAGGCCCACAATGTAATGATTCAACACATATACACATGTATACTGTGCAATGATTACCATAGTAAGTTTAAGTTAATATCCTTCGTCTTATATACTTACAGATTTCTGATAAGAAATATCATCAGAATAGGTTTATTTTTTAATATATTAATGGCATAATCCCCCCCCCCCATTAAAATTTGAAAGAACTCATTTTTTGTTAGGTATTTTTCAAGGTAACATATACATAGACAAGATGACCCTGGCTCTTTCAGATGTCCTTTTCCCTCCATCTAAACCTATTGTTCCTTATAGTCAAGACTTCTGATTCTTTTTTGTTCTGATTTCATTTTATCCTTGTGACTTCATTCCTTTTTCTCTTGTCCAAGGGGCAGGTATAATCACATGGACTCTCAGGGTCTCTCCGTGGCCCCAGTGCATTTACCCTCTTGAAAGTGCTGGAAAAAATTTAAGGCCATTCCTACCCCCGTCTCCCTAAACTACTCCTGCAGTTTCCCCCCTACTTCCCAGCTTCAGTTTGCTTCAGTGTCCGATTGGCAGTGCTCATCTGAGTGCCCACCCTCCCCAACGCCCCTCCCCCCCACAACCAAAAAAAATTGGAGGAGGAGGACTTTGCTTTTCCGGATTTGGTGGTAATGGGATGGGAAGGCCATCCACTCTGAACTGAAAAGTAGCAACATCTCTATGTGGGATAACAGTGTGTGTTAGCATGCCAAAATGAATATTATTTTTTAGATTTACAAGTAAGATATTTTATAATGTCTTTTTAAAAATTAGATCCTATTCTACAGTTTTAAAAACGAAAAAAAAACCTTTTTGAATGGTTACGTATTTAGCACGGCAGAAATTGAGAAGAGGAGAATCAAGATTATGGTACTTGAGTATTTAGACAAAGCAATTAGTGGGAATGTATAAACTAGTGAGGGTTGGTTACTTTAAGTTTAATCTGCATAAATTAATTTTAGGGAGGAGCAAATACTAGAGGTGGGATTATTTGGGAAACAGAATGGATGTAGTATATGATGTTCTTGGCTCTGACCTGAGGTTTTTATAAGAACTAAAGTAGTGATTATGAGGGATGTCTGGGTGGCTCAGTAGGTTAAACGTCCAACATCAACTCAAGTCATGACCTCACAGTTGGTGGGTTTGAGCCCTGAGTCTGTCTCTGTGCTGACAGCTCAGAGCCTGGAGCCTGCTTTGGATTCTGTGTCTCCCTCCCTCTTTCTCTCTGCCCCTCTCCCCCTTGTGTGCTATCTCTCTTTCTCAAAAATAAATAAACATTAAAAAAAAAAATAAGTAGTGATTATGAGTAGCATGTAGATGTAATTATGTAATTCTCAAAAACAAGATGTGTTATGTCATTTTGATTAGTTATATTATGTAGACGTTAATCCTTTTTAAAAACATCCTTATTAATCCTATTTTTATTTAGTTCACTTGTAACTTTCTTTTCTTTTTTTTTTGATTTCCTGTCTCTAGAACAGAATTACTAAACTTTGACCACAAACTTACACATCTGTCATGAGCAAACAAGTGTACACAAAAACAATCCTTTTCAAAATATATATACATAAAGGAAGTGTTTAGGGGAGCTCTTAACTTTGGTTCAGCAAAGTTTATTAATTTAATAATTTTGAAATGAAGTCACAATGTACATCAGACTAGTGTGACTTTTCTTTTTTGGGATTAAAGGATTCTGAAAGTTGGTTTAGGCTAATTACCTGAAACATTATTCATGCAATTAAAGGATTGAACAAAGAAACTGTCTTTATAAATAATTTGTAAACTTAGTTTAGTTTTAAGTGATCAAATGTCTCAGTGAAAAGATGATTGAATCTCAAAGGTCTAACCTCCTTGCTGCCATATGATTTTTATTTTGTTCAGACCTCTGTTGTTTAGTTGAAATACTTATTTTACTTACTGGATTGTTATGTTATTTAGAATTCAACTCACTGGACAAAAGAGTAAGGGAAATGAGTTACAAATATTTAATTTTTCCTGATAGAAATTTTAAGTGACTTAAGACTTTTTGAAACGTGTGTGTGTGTGTGTATGTATATATTTGTAATGTTTATTTTGAGAGAGAGAGAGAGAGAGGGAATGGACGTGGGTGGGGAAGAGGCAGATTGAGAGAGAGAGTGACAGAATCCCAAGCAGGCTCCACTCTCAGTGCTGGAGCCTGACAACAGGGCTCAGTCCCATGACTGCGAGGTCATGACCTGATCCAAAATCAAGAGTCAGATGTTCAACCGACTGAGCTACCCAGGTGCCCCTGTATATAAGATGTTTTAAATAGATTTATATCTCAATTAGTAAAGATTACCTTTAGTTTAAGGAAATGTGCAAATTTTTGTTTGTGTTGCATCTTTGTAATGCCTTGTGATCTGTGGCTTATACAGTAAATTGACCCTGTTTTATAAGATTCATTATGTTCTTGTAATAAGTGAGATTTTCCTAGAGATTTTCCTCTGTTAAGTATTGAAAAATTGAGTGCTTTTGGGGCATTGTAAGATTTCGGACTCATTAAGTATCTTCATTTCAAAAGAATCTCCATGTAATAAGCAATGTTTATATAGATTTTAGCCTGTCTGCAAAGAATTGAGATAAAATTTCCAAATCTTACCAGGTATTGCAGGAGTAGGTAAACTTTGTAAAAGCTGATCATTCAGTGGTCTTCAACCTGTAAATAAAAGCATATAGTTAAAATCTTAGTTTTTATATACCTCCATATTCCATAAAATTAGGACATTTCACTATCACTCTCTGTTAAAGAAGCAGATTATCAGTGAACTTCTGCTCTTAATGTAGCCTGATTCTCCTTTCCCCATCCATCATAATAGTACACCTTTGGTCACTTCTGTGCTCCCTAATATTGAGGTAAAAGAGATGAGATCGATAAGAATCAATGCTGCTTGTATTAAGCAATATTTTTCAGAGGAGAAGTTGAAATTACGGACATGGGTATATATACTTGCTTTTTCATCCACTTGTATCAGTAGATCTCTCAACACTTGGGTTGAGCTGCGTGAGTCCACTTACAGATTTTTTTATATAAATACAGGTGCAGTATTATACATGTATTTTCTCTTAAGATTGTCTTTTTTTTAGGTTCATTTCTTTATTTTGAGAGAGAGTGCGAGCCGGGGGTGGGGGAGTGTCAGAGAGAGAGGGACAGAATGAGAATCCCAGGCAGGCTTCACACTGTCAGCGTGGGGAGCCCAATGTGGGCTCAAACTCATGCACTGTGAGAGGATGATCTGAGCTGAATCAAGAGTTGGATGCTTAACCGACTGAACCACCCAGCTGCCCCTTCCTTATGATTTTCTTAATAACGTTTTCTTTTTCCTCTCTTCACTGAAAGAAATAGTATATAATATACAAAGTGTGTTAATTGACTGTTGATGTTATCAGTAAGGCTTCCAGTCAACAGTAGGTTATTATAACGTGTTAGGGGAGTCAGAGTTATAATTGAATTTTTCACCGTTGAGGGAATCGGCGCTCCTAACCACATTGTCAAGGGTCACTAACTGTATTCATTATTTTCCCATCTTGTTTTAAAAAGTTTTTAAAGTGCGCACTGGTGGTTCAGTCGGTTAAGCGTCTGACTTTGGGTCGGTCATGATCTTTGCGGTTTGCGAGTTCAAAGCCCCGAGTCGGGCTCTGTGCTGACAGCTCGGAGCTTGGAGCCTGCTTCACATCTGTGTCTCCCTGTCTCTCTGCCCTCTTCCCTGCTCCATGCTCTCTCTCTGTCTCAAAAATAAATAACATTAAAAAAATAAAAAAAAAAGTTTTAAAATTCTCACTTCACTGTTAAGTACAGTTTAGAATTAATTTTACAGGGACATCTTTCTAGTGACCTTGCAAAGGAAAAAACAAAAACAATATTCTTTCTCATGAGGTTCCCCCTTCACGAATGGATTGTGAACCCAAATGGCTTTTGTGTAGCTAAAAGAATTTTAAATGGGTAGAACTAACATTTGACTTAGTTAAGCACTGAATTTCACTTATATATAACTGTCTTGTCTCTTTTAAGGTAGGCCACTGGAGGAAGGCAAAAGTTCCTCTTTTCTTTCTTGTATGAGAATAAAATTATTTATAAAATACAAAAATTTACCAATTGAGTCAATCTTTTCCCTTCATAATAAAATTACCTTTATACTTACGCTAGCTTTCAAAAAATCCACCTTAATCTCTTAATAGCTACTATTAGCTTAAAAAAACAAAAGGTTTGCTTTATAGATATTTTCTTTTAATGTTCTTCCATAAAACATGAAACATTTTCATGTTAGCTTTGAGGGTTTGGCGCTAGTTCCTCAAGGCAGAGAGCAGTTATAAGAATTGAGAACTTTGTATAAAATTACCAAATAAGAGTTAGACAGAAATTAAACACAAACAACTGCCCAAGGGACCACAGATTACCAAAGCAGCTTTCATTACTTTCTTTTTAAGTCATGTTATCATGTCATGTGTATTGGCACATCTGGATCCGTGTGTCAGAGTCCAGAGGGCTGTAGACAAGAGTCCATGACTTCCTCCCTCCCCTTAACCCATAGAAGGGAGGAAATTGTTCGTGTATATTTTGTTTTTGTTTTGAAAGAGAGCATGCACACATGCTCAGGGGAGGGACAGAGAAAGAATCTAAGTCAGTCACCGGCGGGCTCCATTTCCGACCCATGAGATCATGACTTGAGCTGAAATCAGGAGTCAGACATTTAACCAGCTGAGCTACCCAGGCACCCCATGTCCCTGTGTTTAATAGGAGAGCCTTACTAGAAATGTGCTGAGAGCCACAGCTCTGGTACATATGTCTTGTGAGTGCTATATATTGTGTTGCTAACCGTCTAGTTCATAGTATAGCATGCAAGGGCAATGTAAGTTGAAAGGATCTGGGGAAAATTAGAATCCTTTTTTCCATATACAGAAAATCCGGATTCCTAATAGCAATTAGGTATACAGTTGGATGTACCAGTTATTTTCTGATCATTTTTCAGTAAATTGTTGGTTCTTTTTACTTTACATTAAGCATGCCTCAATCTTACTTTATTGTCTTTCTCTTTTCATTTAAGCATTTATAAGAAGTTCAGGAGAGCTATTCTGAATAAGGCTTTTTTGGTTGAGTTACAATTTTCTGCCTAGTATTTTCAGTTTCCCCCATTAGGCTCTAATAAGTCTCTAAGAAATTATCTTAAGTGGATTTGATTATAAAAGAACTCCAAGTGCTCATGTTAGAAAATTTCTGTTCAGTCTTCACAGAAGGTAAGTCGGTACATTACTAAACATATAGGACAATTACTTTGAACCTCTCAAAATATTTGAGTGTGCTTAGCCTATCCCTTTATCTTTATATGCTTCCCTTTTGCAAAACTGCCATTTTCTCTCCTGGGTTGTTAGGAATCTCTGTCACGTGGATTTTAAACATTAAAATTCATGTGCTTTGCGTAATCACCCTGCCAGTTCCCAAGATGTTTACAGAATGAGGATTCTACCTACTCTTGTTTACTCAGTACTGCCAGGGATCTGCATACATTCAGCTGAATGGGAATACTCTCAAGCCATCCTTAAACCCATCTTTGTGTTGATTTAAACAAACTATTCTAGATCTCGCAGGCTGCCTTACTCAACTGATAATATATAGAATTTAGTTGTCTAATTTTCATTGTTGCTTTCATTGAATACTCTATGAATGCTGAATTGATACTTATATTAGTGTGGGGAAAAGAAAAAGGCATTAATGAGAATATTACTATTTGGTTTTCTTGGTAACATATTAGTATATTCTGAGTCATTAGTATATAATTGGTAGTTAAACTGTAGGCTATTTGTATGGTAGGAAGCCAGCCTGAAGAATGTTTTCAAGATGGTGCAGTGGTCAGTTAGAAACCAGGATGCCAAACTGTATATTCTCTGTGGCCTCGTCTATATAAAATACGTTCTGTATATACATAAAAATACTTGAAGAAAATTCCTTAAAGTGCTACCATGTTTATTTTGGGGAAGTATGATTGTGAATTTTTTAATTTTTTTTTTTTTAGTTTTCTGAATCTTTTAGCTTTTTCTGTGAAGAATTTGTTTTTTATATTTTTTTAAGTGTTCATTTATTTATTTTGAGAGACAGAGAGAGAGAAAAAGAGTCCCAAGCAGGCTCTGTGCTCACAGCAGTTGCGGGTCTTAATTCCACAAAATGTAAGATCATGACCCGAGCCAAAATCAAGAGTTTGGACGCTTAGCCAACTGAGCTACCCAAGCCCCCTGAATATATTAAGTTTTTAGAACTTCTCTGGGTATTAGGGTGAGGGCTGTTTAAAAAATGATAATATCTACAGTACAGATTATCAGAATCAGTCACTGTTCTTACATATACTTAGGTGTTTGACCCAGTTTTAGCTTACCCTTATTTCATTTGTCTTTAAACAATTGATTAAGGAACTAGTTACGCTAATAGCAACAATTGTTTCTTGTTTTTCAGTGTAAAGAGTTTTCAGAGTGTTAGTACTTATCTACACCTTGTGTGGGTAAGGAGAGAGAGCTCAAAGGGAGTTGTGACTTACAGGAGGTTATGCCGCCATGAAATGGCAGAGTGTGTCCCAGCTCCTCCAGATCCTCCAGCTCCTCAGGCTCCTATCATTACTTCGGAGCATCCTAAATCGTGCTCACCTACGTCGTGACTCATTTAGAGAGAGGTTTCTAACCCCTCATAGTTTAAAAGAAGCATTCTAATTTAGGTGGAAGCTTGGTATCTTAGTGATGAGTTCATTAAATGTATCTTGTTTTCCTTGTAGATGGTATGGAAAGAAACTGCATTCTAATTTTAGTGTAATTAAATCTCTGCTCATGCATTAAATTTTGAATTCATTGAAGTGTTTCTCAGAAATGATTTGATGTTATTACATGTCCATGGTTTATATAAAGTTCCAAAGTTCACATTAAATTATAAATTCCATCAGTCAAAGCCCTGTTAGCCACCTCTGTAGTTGCTGGGCAGATGAACCTTTGAAATACTTAGTCAGGGTCTACTTTTCTGAAGATTTCAGACCAGGAACAGAAATCTTGGATTGTATGTTGAAACACCTTTCCTAGGGCTTCATGCTGGACCAGGAAACCTGTAAATGGTTTGGGTAACATATTGTACATGTTTGAATCATCATGAGATAGCTATAAGTTACTCACTTGCCTGAATTTGTAAGAGAAGAGTGGACCATATTGTATCCAGATTTAAATTATTGATTATAAATTATTTTTTCTAGATGTCAAATTCAAATGCTGTCATTGGCTGGGCAGAAAAATATGTGAACGTATGAGGTAGAAGGCAGTAGGGATTGATGAAGATTGTGGGAAAGTGAATAGAACACATCCTGCCTAAAGTCGTTCATATCCAATTTCTTCTAAAAACCCTCTGGTGAGAGAAACACATCTGAAGCCTAATACATTAGTTATTTAGCAAACATTTTTTTAAGCTTCTGCCAGGTGCTAGTGACTAATCTAGGTTAGATATGGTAACTTTGGAAATGCTTTACGTCTTCACCTAAGAAGGAAGACCAGAACGTAGTAGGGGCACTGGCAAAAATTGACATTAGATGAGTGGTTCTCAATTTGAACCTGTATCAGGATCACCCAGAGGGCTTGTTAAAAACTGAGATTGCTGGGCTTCACCCCCAGTTTTTGATTCAGTGAGTCTGGGAGTGAGTTTCGCAAATTTGCTGTTCTAACAAACTCCCAGGTGATGCTGATGCTGCTGGTCCTAGGACCTTGCTTGAGAGTCGTTGTATTTGCTAAATGAAGCTGACACATGTGAGAAACTTTGTAGCCATATGAAAACTCAATTCTTGAAGCTTTTGGTTTTTTTCTTTGCAGTTGCAAAAATTAAAATTCTGAACTGAGGGGAAATCCTCGATTTTTTTTTTTTAAGCTAAAAGATCCAGGACAACTTGAAACTGCTCTCTATCTCTTTAAACCTGCTTACTTTCAGCAGTACTGACCAGTTACGTGTCTTTCTTATTCAGAGTTAATCCTGCTTTCTGGTATTACTAAATGTATTTATTTCTAAAATTACTTGAGCCTGCTTTGACTCCTGAAGTTTTTGCATTTGGAGTATGAGTTTCCTTTGAAGTTGTGTATTCTGCTTAGATACCCTTAAGTTTGTCAACATGCCATAGTTTTACATTTCTATTGCTGTGTGACAAATTACCACAATTTAGTGGCTTAAAACAATGTACATTTGTCTCACGGTTTCTGTGAGTCAGGAGAAATTGGATCTTCTCAGGGTGTCACAAGACAGCAGTCAAGGTGGCAGGAACTAGACACCTTATGGATCTACATTATCTTTAAAGCTCATGTGGTTTTGAGTGAATTTGTTGCCTTGCAGATGTAGAACTCAGAAGCTGTGTCTTTAAGGCCAGGAGGAAGAACCCCTTTCCAGTCCTTCACTTCTTTTAAAGGACTCACCCAAATAAGTGAGGGTCCTAAGATAACCTCCTTTTTGATTAACTGAAAGTCAACTGATGAATGACCCTATCACCTCTGTGATACCCCATCCTATTCAACCCTTTTACCACACTCAAGGTGAAAGTTTTAGGCAGAAAGCATCGGCCAGGGGGCAATAATCTTGGGGCCATCTTAGAGTTCTTCCAGCCACACCATATCATGTATGGATGGATGTTAACCAAATGGTCCAATGCCTCTATGTCCATTCCAAGTTTTTTTTATTTTTTATTTTTATTTTTAAAAATTTTTAAATGTTAATTTTTAGGGAGAAAGAGTGTGAATGGAGGGAGGGACAGAGAGAGAGAGGGAGACACAGAATCTGAAGCACGCTCTAGGCTCTGAGCTGTCAGTTCAGAGCCTGACATGGGCTCGAACCCATGAACCATGAGATCATGACCTGAGCCGAAGTCGGAGGCTTAACTGACTGAGCCACCCAGGGGCCCTGTTTCCAAGTTTTTTTTTTAAACTAAAAAAAAAAAAAAAAAAATCTATAGCCCTCTGTACTCCTGATGCAATATGGACTAGGTACTCTTTTTTTTTTTTTTTTTTTAAATTTTTTTTTTCAATGTTTATTTTATTTTTGGGACAGAGAGAGACAGAGCATGAACGGGGGAGGGGCAGAGAGAGGGAGACACAGAATCGGAAACAGGCTCCAGGCTCCGAGCCATCAGCCCAGAGCCTGACGCGGGGCTCGAACTCACGGACCGCGAGATCGTGACCTGGCTGAAGTCGGACGCTTAACCGACTGCGCCACCCAGGCGCCCCTTTTTTTTTTTTTTTTTTTTTTTTTTTTAATTTTTTTCAATGTTTATTTTGGTACTCTTTAGGCATACTATGTAGTTCTCATCCTAAACCTTCCTCTCTCTTTATGCCCATTTATTTACTTATTTGCACTGTATCTCCTGGACACTGTTTTCTTTCTTGGTTTTACTGAAGCTCGTTTTCCTGTGGTACCTGAAAATGGCTCATTGGGAGATGAATTTTGAGCCATAGTATATGTGAAAGTGTCTCCTCTGCCTCCTCCTTTTATAATTGAGTCTATATCTCTAGATACAGTGTGAGGGCTTTTTTTGTTTGTATGTTTTCTTTTTTTTTTTTTTTTTTTTTTTACCATTTTGCTGTTTAAGTCTCTGTTGGGCTGTTTCAATCTGGTTAGTTTCCCTAAATTTGGGAGATTTTCTTCTGTTAAAAAAATTTACCTGTACATTTTGTCTTCTCTTTATGAATTGTCCATTGGTTGGATGGTGGACTTCCTTTTTGTCTTTTCTACCATTTTTTTCCCCTTTTAATCTGCCTTCTGAGGAAGTTTCCTTGACTTCCAGCTTCTAACACTTCTTTTTTTTTTAAGTTTATTTTATTTATTTTGAGAAAGACCTAGAGAGCAAGCTAGAGAGGGGCAGAGGGAGAGAGAGAGAATTCCAAGCAGGCTCCACACTGTCAGTACAGAGCTGTACCCAGCGCTTGAACTCACGAACTCTGAGATCATGACCTGAGCTGAAATCATGACCTGGATTTTTAATTTCCATATACATTTTAATTTGCAAACCATCTTTTTCAGTATCTTATTTGAGGAATTTTATGGTGTTTTATAGTTTTGTTTTCTGTTTTCTAAATTACCTTTTTTTCTGTTCTTTTTTGTTGTGTTTTGTTTAGTTCCTATCATGTTGGAAAGTTTCCTGAAATACCTGGTGATCCTCATCTATGTATTGGAGATATTGAAAAGCTGATTCAAAGCTCTTTGTGACTTAGTGAGTCATGTCATTAGTGAACTTCATGTTAAGCATTTAGGTGGTGGTCTTCTTGGGTGGTCCCCAAGTGTCAGTAAATAGTCTCTGTTGGGCCCTTTCAATCCGGTTAGTTTCCCTAAATTTGGGAGATTTTCTCTTTAAAAATTCTGAGATTGTTGTCTGAGATTGTTCACTTTATCCAGAGAATGATCTTCCACTATATATAACTCGTGGCATTCCTAGAGCAAGGTAAGTATTTTCTTCTCTATGTACCTATATACTGTATGTACCTGTATAATCTGAATACCACATAGGGGAGAGTTTTTGGAGGGCCATGGTTTAGTTTTCCGGCTTTCTTAAGAGAAAGTGTTAAGACACTCCTGTTTTAGGCCCCATCTTTGTCTCCTGCTCTTGGGCAAGGTTGTTGCTGGACTGTGGAGGGAGAGGGGACTCTTATTGCTTCGTTATTTAAATTTTCAATCAATTCCCAATTTTCATTCTATGCCTTATGCTCTGTTCTGCATCCCATTGCCTGTAAATCCCACAAATTCATTTACTAGTTCCCTCTTTGCAGGCAATTTAGTTTCCTTGCCTTTGCCAAGTCAAGTACTATTCCTTCTTTTAAAATTACATCTTTCAAACCGTATTCGAATTACTTGTGCACTGGTGTCACTTCTGTTCTTTGGTGTTATGGGTTTATACCTTCTTTTCCCTTCACTTACATTTTAGTGGGATTTCAGAAAAGGAAGATAAATGTATGCAATTAATTTGCTATGTTTGACCAGAATCACTGAGCCTTAGCATTTTAATTTATATAAGTCGTTTTTTAGAATGTGTTGACACTATTGGTGGTTAATTGATTAGAACTTGGTAAATGATAAAGTGTTGGCTTTCTAAAAATCTCTCGCTGTTACCAACATCTGAAAACTCAATGCATGATGCAAACACATCTCAAAACAGGAAAAGTTAAAATTGATCATCAGCCCAAACCTCAGCAAAACAAAGCACTTACTCTTTCAACTGTTTCAGGTAACTAAGGTGTTGCTGTGGTTTTTTTTCGTACTACTGTGCCTCTTGAGCACTTGTAACAAACATAACACAATTTGTGTCATGAATCATGCTAGGCACTGTCAGTACAAAGATGACTAGACAGCCATGTAAACAAGAAATTACATTACTGCTGTAATGTAATGCACGTGTCTCTGACAGACTGAGAAGGAAGTGCCCACCTCTACCTGGGAAGGTCAAAAAAAAGCTTCATATAGCAAGTTAGGTTTGTTTTGAGAGATGAGTTGATGGGGAGGGTGGTCAATGGGAAGTCAGAACATATGTGAGTGGATATTAGGACATTTCAGGCAGAGGGGTGGCATACTAGAGCCTCACAGGTGACACATGCTAGTTAGAAAGTTATGGTAGGTGCACCTGGGTGGCTCAGTCCCTTAAGCGTCTGACTCTTGGTTTCAGCTCAGGTCATGATCTCACAGTTTTGTGGGTTCAAGCTCTGCGCTTACAGTGCAGAGCCTGGTTAGGATTCTCTGTCTCCCTCTCTCTGCCCCTCCCCCACTTGCGATGCCTATGGCTCTCTCAAAATCATAAACTTAAAAAAAAAAAGAAAATTAAGGTAGTTTGGCGTAATTCATATACAGTATAAAAGTAGATTTGATTAAAAATTAGTCCAGGGTCATATGATGACTATGTGCCATGAAGTACCCATATCAATAAAATATTTGAAGTATATTCCTTCATATGTATCTAATTCTGTTACATGTTCTACTGTCTGTATATATATATATATATATATATATATATTCATATAGATATATTCTAAAACATAAAAACAGAAATGAAAGGAGAAAACTTTTTGTACTCCACTTTAGAGCCCATCACTTTAAGTAATGGTGAGCAAAGGAACAGTTTTAAGCCAGTAGAGTTATTACTATGCTTGTGTTTTATATTAACTACTCATATTGCAAGTTTTGGATTTGGGGGCTTGGGGGAGGGAAGTGTGTGTGAAAAATGGTTGGGGGTCTTGTAGACCCTCAAGTTTAATTGTGTAATAGGTTAATTATAGCAGTTTAGTCAACAATAATGGCTGGCATTAAGATAGAGTAGAACTGGGGCTGAATTTAAAAGAGGTTTACCTACTAGTATTTATAGGAGTTAACGATGAACTGTATAGGTATAGAGGGATAAGGAGATTGGCTTAGTCAGCAATTAGTTGAGGTAGGAAACGAGGAGAAATTTGCAGTGAGGTGAAATGACAAATTAGGTAAAAGCTGATATATTTATGGTCATCCACATGGGAATGTCTTCCAGTTGGATATCCAGGTCTGGAGCTCAGGTAAAAAGGACTGGGCTGAGGATAGAGTTTTGGGAGTCAGTACAATACGTAAGTAATGGTTGAAAGTATGAATGTGGATGAGCTCATTCAGGATATTTATAGAAAAGAGCAGATGAAGCCTTTCTGAGGGAATAGTCATTTAAGGGACAGGCAAAGGAGTGGAGAAAACTGTCAGGCTAAAACAGTGAGAGAATAGTGCCAAAAAGCCAAGAAAAGGGAGTTTTAAGAAATGAATAGCCAGGATCAAATGTAGCAGAAACACCAAACGAAGCAACAGTAGCTCTTAGATGGGGTAGGCAGTGGTCCTTTAATGACCTTACCGTGAGAGGTTTGAGAAGCCTGAGATGGAAGCCAAAGTGCCACACGGTGATGATGCTAATGGAATGGATAAGGAAGCAGAGACCAGAAGTGTAGACTTCTTTAAGAGCAAGCTTCTTTGAAATAGTGTAACTTCAGCAAGCTGCAGGGTTAGGAAATTTTTTTGGTTTTGCTTCAAAATAGGATTAAGCATTCTTTGAGGCCCTGGGAAAGGAGTTCATAGCTGGGGGTATTTGAAAATTAGAGTAGAGAGGGATAATTACTGAGGAAAGAGATGGGCGAGATTGTGATCTGAAGCACAGGTAGAATAGTCAACCTCAGTAGGCTTATCTTCCACATGGACTGGAGGGGAGGCTGTAAGGAAGGAAATGACTAGATTAAGTTTGTAGGTTAAAGGGCAGGAGGCTGGGAAAGAGTTCCTTAGCTGGGGGACTTCATTTCCACAATTCATCAATTGATTCATTTAACAAACAAATATTTATTAAGTACTTGCTTTGTGTCTGGCACTGTTCTATGTGTATGAGATACATCTATGAACAAAGAGCCCTGCCCTCATGGTAAATTCTAGAAAATGGTGAAAGACAAGGCCATCTGCTGAAAATGTAGAAAGTGAGGGCTGGTCAGAGCCTTGGGAAAAGAGGTGAAGAATGGGAGAGATTACCAACCATCAATAGTCAGGAGCTTGGAGGGCCCAAACTGGGGTAAAGCCATGAGTTGTTGAAGGAGTCAAAATCTAGTTTGTTGCTTTACCTGAGAAACAGAAAGCTGTGTTAGAAGGGTTTTCCTGGTCTCCATTCTGCTAAAAATGAAGCATGAAAGAGGTATGTTCAATTTTTGTAGTGTTAAATTCAGAGTTACTTTAATATGCTACCTTTATCCCCCTCAGCTGCCCTTTACCTTCTTTAGAGAAGATTCCATTGTTTTAGGAAACCAACCTAGTATTAAGTTTGCCAGAGCACCACCAGTTTCTTAACAGTAGATGTCTTTTCTGTGGAAAACATCCTGAACCCTTGTGGTGTGGGAAGTTTTGAAACTCTTCTGAGGTCTGGGATTACATTTAATATTTATCTTCTCATTTCTCACTTGTCCTGTACACATACCACCCACAACACACAGACACTCCTGGGGAACCAGAGTGTAGAGGTGATCTTTAAGTTTTTTTCCTCCTCTTTCCCACCTGGGAAAGTCACAGAAGTCAGTTGATTGGCATAAGCACTTGAACATTCCTCAGCTTCCTACTAAGTCCTTAACTATTTTGGAAGCAGTTTTGCAGCTTTAACTTATCCTATCTCCCGTGATAAATATAAATATTTTTAGTTTTTTTGGGTAGGGTGGGCTTTTGTTCTCTTTCTAGTCCCTCAAAGTACCTGTACCCCTTTGCTGATTTTAATCTTATTATGACAGTTTTGGTAGAATTTTTTTTAAAGGGAATTTCCTGTTGAAGGGATTTGTCTCAACTAGTGAATTGAGCAGCATTTTTCTTTTTTATAGAATTAAGAGGCAGTTAAGAGAGGCTTGAAAATGAAATACATTTTTACTTTATACTTTGTTGTGTAAGATGTAATTTCATCATCAAACTCTGATGGCACTGGTAGCATTTTTTAAAGTGTTTTTGTTTTTGTTTGTTTGTTTTTTTCTTTAAAAACCTTAGGAGATTTAGGCCACAGACACTGTAGCTGTGGCAAAGCCTAGCTTGGCACAGTATGGCACAGTACAGGGTGGCTTAGTAGTCACATCAAGGTCTCTTGAGCCAGCTAGTGGCCTAATTTAAATTATTGATCTTCTTTAGCTCTGTGATCTTGGACAAGTTACTTAAGTTTTGTAGGTCTCCATTTCCTCATCTATAAAATGGGGATAGTATTGTGAACATTAGAGGACAAAATACAAGCAAGTTTGTTGAAACAGTGGAGCACTTAACTACTCACTACATCGTGGTTATTGTTATTGTGGCTTTTATACAGTTACATTTCTGGTACTCAGCTGAATTTTCTTCTAAATAGGCAACATGAAAAAAGTTAAGCTTTGGTACTACTAAAGGTGAAAAATAAGTTTATGGGATTTATCCATCTTCTTATCAAATACCCATTAAAATCATCCCTCCCTTTCTATTTTATGTCCAAAGAACTTAACTGTTTAATGTTCTTTTTTTTTTTTTTTTAAGTTTATTTATTTCGAGACAGAGAGAGTACAAGTTGGGGAGGAACAGAGAGAAAGGGAGAGAGAGAGAATCCCAAGCAGGCTCTGCACTGTCAGCACAGAGCTCAATGTGGGGCTCCAACTCACAAACTGAGATCATGACCTGAGCTGAAATCAAGAGTCAGCGGCTTACCTGACTGAGCCACCCAGACAGCCCTATCTGTTTAATGTTCTAATTTCATTGATTGTCTTGAAATATTCTGATTTTGGGGGATCTTGATGGAATCATGAAAATACTACTTCTCAGTAAGGAAGTTTGAAGTTTGAATATTGTATATGATAGAAATCACTCCACTGTAATAAATCTTATAAAATTAAAAAAGTCAAATTTAAATAATGCTGTTTTTATGATAACTATAGTTAGGCCATCTTACTGATCATCTTATTAAGTCTACAGAGAAGTATTTAAATATCTGATTTGGTCTTTTTTATTAAACATTGCTCACCAATTATGGGATTCTTAAAATCAGATATTGTTAAGTTACTCAGATTAAAATTTAATATATGAAATGTTAAGTAGAAAAACCATCAAAAATAACACATGATCTATTTGTGAAAGATGTATAACAATGTAGAGAAAGGCTCATGTTGAAAAGTTTGCAATATTTTGGTGTCATCAGATGGTAAATTCTGGTCTTTTTAGTTCACTACTTAGGATGTGTGATTTTTGGGCACTGTGGAGTGATTATCCCCTATGAAAATTCAAAAGAGACTGATACATAAACTAAGATGGCAACTTATTAGTTAATTATTTATTATAAGTCATTAAAAATACATCATCTGCCATAGAAAAAATGCCACAGTGGAAGCCAGATTGTAATCAGAAGTTTGCTTGATGAGTAAGGGTATTTTATTGGATATCCACTGCTACACCCCATGCATTGATCTCCATTTACCACTCAGATACATCAGGCCGCCTCTGGCCCAGAGAGTGCTAGAGGCACTGCCTGACCACCTCTCAGAAATCCTTGTTTCTAACTTACGCAGTTCTCTACTTTCCTCTTGTATCTTCTTGAAGACAAAGGTGAAGCACTTGGGGAGGTTTTGTGCTTAGTCATTAGTGTGATCATTCCTGCCTGAGTTTACAGCCTTATCTTGGTTGGATTTGAGAAGCTTAGATAGACTCCTAAATTTTTTAAATTTAAAGTCTGTATTATGGAAAGTTTTAAGTATATAAAAACATTAAGAGAATTGTGTAATAACCCCCTATCATCTTTCACTGTGGTTCAACAGTTAATATACATATGGCATATATTGTTTCATCTATACTGCCTGATCCTCTTAGTATTATTTAAAATTTTTTTTTTCAACGTTTTTTATTTATTTTTGGGACAGAGAGAGACAGAGCATGAACGGGGGAGGGGCAGAGAGAGAGGGAGACACAGAATTGGAAACAGGCTCCAGGCTCCGAGCCATCAGCCCAGAGCCTGACGCGGGGCTCGAACTCACGGACCGCGAGATCGTGACCTGGCTGAAGTCGGACGCTTAACCGACTGCGCCACCCAGGCGCCCCTCTTAGTATTATTTTAAAGCAAGTCTAGACATCATATGGTTTTACCTGTAAAATTACATTTGGTTGATAAATTTCTTGAGTCTTTGAATCTATAATAGCCACCTTTCCTGCTGGCTGTTTATCAAATATGTCATCTGGAAATCTTCCACATTCTGGATTTGGCAGGCTATGTTCTCATAGTGTCATTTAACATGTTCCTCTGTTCTCTTATTACTGGTAAATTTACAGTTAAATCTAGGTTTAACTGGACTCAGTTTTGAATTTTTTTTCCCCCACAAGAATATGTTATAGGTAGTGTGGTATACTTCCAGTGTATTGTATTACTCTATAAGGCACATTAAAATTTCTTGGCATTTCTTTTTTTGTATGTTAAAGTTGATCATGGGACTCCGTGTTAATCAATTTGATCCATCCATTATATTACAAAACCATGATATTTTAGTTCTTCCTAATTTTATTCTCAAACAGTACCTTGTTGTGAAACATTGCCTTTCTTCTAATCTGTTCTTCTCATGCAGCCAGGATGATCTTTTACATATAAATTGTATCATAGACCACTCTGCTTAAGTCATGTCGCATTATTCAACGATTAATACCTATACTTTCTACCATGGTCTAAAAAGTCTGCATAGCCTGGTCTTAATCTACCTGTCTCCACCTCATTTTATGCCATTCTGTCCTTTGAGAAACAGTATAGAATTTTGCCTAGGATAGGCTTTTGCACTAGATTGCCTGAGTGTGTGGACTTTGGCAAGTCATTAAACTATTTTGTGCCTTGATTTTCCCACATATAAAATCAGTGTTTTAAGAGTGCCTACCAACAGAATTGTAATGATTAAAGAATACATGAGTCACTTAGAACAATGCCTGTATAACACAAATACCAAGTGTTAGCTGTCAGTTGCTGCTGATATTGGTGCTGTCATTTTCTATATCTGCCTTTAAGCCTCACTGTACTTTTCAGTTTCTGGAACTGCCAAGTTCTTGCGAGCCTCGGGATCTTTGCACATTGTCTTGATTATCTCTTGCTATATAACAAACCACCCAAAATTTAGTGTCTTATAATAACAACAATCATTTAATTAGCTCATGAATTTGGAACTTGGGACAGGGCTTGGTGGGGATGGCTCATCTCTGCGGTATGTGGCATTAGCTGGGGTGGCTTAACTGGGGGCTGCAGTTTCTACTTTTAAATGAGTCATTCATATAGCTGGCAAGATCATGTTTGCTTTTGACTGAGAACTCGGCCAAGGCTAGGGGCCTTGGTTCCTCTCCATAGGCTGATTGGCTTTACTCACAGCATGGTGGCCAGGTTCTAAAAGTGAGTGTCCTTGTGGGGGGAGGGGAAAGTGGGTGATGGGCATTGAGGAGGGCACCTGTTGGGATGAGCTCTGGGTGTTGTATGGAAACCAATTTGACAATAAACTTTATATAAAAAATAAATAAAATAAAAGTGAGTGTCCTGAGAGAACCAGGCTGATGCTGAGTGGCCTATTACAGCCTGGCATCTAAAGTCACAGGGTCACTTTTGCCTTATTATTTTGGTCCAGTCTTATAGGGCCATTCAAGTTTAAGGGGAATGGACATAGACTCTACGTCCTGATAAGGGGATGGGAGGGTTCTTGAAGAAGGACAGAGATACTGTTGCAGCCATCTTTGGAAAACACATTTCGCCACACATGCATTTGAGTCTGAAATGCTGTTAACACTGATTCTCACTCTTTAGCTAAGTATCCAGTCTAAATTAGTTCCCTTTTCTTCCATTCCCATTGTGTACTTTCTTTCTCATAGCTCTTTATTTTCCTTGGCAACCACCGATCAATCACAGTCACAGTTGGTAATTTTCTCCTGAAGTCCATGAAGGCTATAGCGTGTTATATACCTAGTACCATGCATAAATCCTGTTGAAATGTTAAAATGTATTATATGAAGCTTACACATCTTAACACCATGTATTAATTCCCACTAAGAATAGCATATTCTAAACTTTGTAGAAGGAAGGGAACAGATACAGCAATATCTGGAGTCAGTCCTTTAACTCCTGATAGTTCACGTTCTACTGCCTAGCTTGGGGTGAGGATAGGGTGGAGAGGAGAAACATGTATGTATAAATTTTGTGGGGGAAAGGGGGTGGGTAGTGTAAGTTGGAAGAGCTGAATCCCTGCTTAATCTCTCTATACTTTTAAAAATCAAATTCACAAATACATTTTCTCGATTTCTCTAGTATCCATTTCATGGCAAAAGGCTTCTAGCTGGTCTCACAAAGAATGGTAGCCTAAGAAATATTCAGTACTGTGCTCTCAGAGCAGCCAGATAGATGTTCTTTACTCAAGGAAACCTAACCAGACCCTCACTCAGAACCACTACCCTTTCACTTTTGGCATAGATCTAACAAATCTAGTTACTGGGTTTCTCAGCCTCCTTGTGATTGGGTAGGACAAAGAGAATAGACAGTGGGGTACAGCTAATAGAACAGCTGCTAATACCTTGGATATTGTAAGCCTGGGAATAGTAATGTGGGATAGAAATTTCCACAAATTCTAAAGGCTTTCATTAGCTTAATAAATACTGCATGCCACGTTGTTGGGTGTTGGAGACATAAGAGCAGATAGAATCTACATGGCCCTTGCCCCCATGGAGCTTACAGTCTGGGGATGATGGGAGTACACTCATGTTTGCAAGGTATATATTTTTTCATCCTCTTACTTTTAATCTGTATGTGTGTTTGTGTTTTAAATGATTTTATTTATTTTTTATTTATTTAAAAAAAAAATTTTTTTTTAATGTTTATTTTTGAGACCGAGAGAGACAGAGCATGAACAGGGGAGGTCAGAGAGAGGGAGACACAGAATCTGAAACAGGCTTCAGGCTCTGAGCTGTCAGCACAGAGCCTGACGTGGGGCTCGAACTCACGGACCACGAGATCATGACCTGAGCCGAAGTCAGCCGCTTAACTGACTGAGCCACTCAGGCGCCCCAATGATTTTATTTTTTTAATGATTTAAAAATTTTAATAAGCATCTTATAGTTGAATATTACTTTGTATCCAATCTTAAAACCTCTGGCTTTTAATTGGGATGTTTAGATTGTGTCTATTTAATATGATTACTGATATGATCAGGTTTGTCTACTATTTTACTTGCTTTCTGTTTGCCCGTCTGTTTTTGTTGTTGTTGTTCTCCTCCCTGTCTCTCTTTTGACTTATTTTGGCAAACTTACTTGAGTATCTTTTATGGTTCCTTTTATTTATTTTATTGGTTTATTAACTACCTCTAGTTCCTTTTTTAAATGATTCTTTAGAGTTTATAGTATACAGCTGACCATTGAACAACACCAGTGTGAACTGCACAGATCCAGTTATCAGTTATATGTGGATTTTTTTCAATCAATACAGTACTTTGTTTTTGTTTGTTTTTTTGAGAGCATGCATGTGGGGGAGGGTCAGAAGGAGAGAGAATCTGAAGCAGGCTCCATGCCTCGTGCGGAGCTTGACTCAGGCTCGATCTCATGTCTGTGAGATCCTGACCTGACCTGAAATCAAGAGTCAGAAGCCCAACTGACTCAGCCACCAAGGTACCACAATATAGTACTTTTTTTTTTTTTAAGAGACAGAATGCGAGCAGGCGAGGGGCAGAGGGAAAAGGAGACACAGAGTCTGAAGCAGGCTCCAGGCTCTGAGCTGTCAGCACAGAGCCTGATGCTTGGCTTAAACCCATGAACACAAGATCATGACCTGAGCCAAAGTCAGATGCTCATCTGACTGAGCCACCCAGGCACCCCCCAATACAGTACTCTAAATGTATTTTTTCTTAGGATTTTAGTAACATTTCTTTTCTCTAGTTTTATTGTAAGGATACAGTGTATAATATGTAATAAAAACTACTTGTTAATCAACTGTTTATATTATTGGTAAGGCTTCTGGTCAAACAATAGGCTGTTAACTTTGGGAGAAGTGAAATTTATATATGGGTTTTTGACCACACAGGGGTTCAGCACCCTTAACCTCTGTATTGTTCAGGGGTCAACTCTATAATTTATCACAGACTACCTTTAGGTGATATTATATCACTTCACATATAATAAGAACCTTACAGTAGTATCGTTTTGTCTTCTACCTTTGTGCTACTGTTACACATTTTACCTTATTTTATTTTAGAGAAAGCATGTGCAAGTTGGGTAGAGGGGCAGGGCAGAGAGAGAGAGAGAGAGAGAGAGGGAGAGAGAGAGAAAGAAATAACTTAAGCAGGCTCCACATTCAACATAGAGCCTGATACAGGGCTTGATACCGTGACCCTAGGAGCATGACCTGAACTGAAATCAAGAGGTGAATGCTCAACTGACTAAGCCATGCAGGTGCCCCACTTACATTTTACTTCTAATATAAACCCTATAGTACATTGTGATTACTTTTTGCTAAAACAGTCATTTATTTTTAAAGATATTTTAAAAATTAAAACATGTTGTATTTACCATTTTTATGTTCCTCATTACTTTGAGTAGATCCAGATAGCTATATGGTATCAGTTTCTTCTACCTGAAGCTTCTTTTTAATATCCTTTTAGGTTTCCGATCAACTGATGATGAAGTCTCTCAATTTCTGTGTGTTTGAGAAAATCATTTCACCCTCATTTAAAAAGAATTTTTTTGAGATAAAATGTGAAAGTAACCACTAACCATTTAAAAGTATATAGCATTCATTGCATTCACAAGTTAGGTAAACATCATATTTGTCTAGTTCCAAGACATTTTCATTTCTTTCACTTTTATTAAATTCAATTTCATTTTTGAAAGAATTTTTTCTGGGTAGAGAATGTTTGATGATTTCTTTCCTTTCTGTACTTGTAGGATGTTGTTCTGCTGTCTCCTGGTTTGAGTTTCTGATGAGAAGTCTGCTGTCATTCTTATCGTTGTTCCTGTTTATGTAACGTGCCCCACCACCCTAAGACTGCTTAAGACTTTTTCTCCATTGTCGGTTTTAGGCAATTTAATTGTGGTATTCCTTGGTATAATTGTCTTCACGTTTCTCTTTGTGCTTCTGATTTATTGAGTTTTTTGGGTCTGTGGCTTTATGATATCAAATTTGGAAAATTTTCAGCCATATTTCTTCATGTATTTTTTTCGTCTCTCCCATCTTTAAGGACTTCAGTTAGATGTGTATTAGGCCTCTTTGAATTGTTTTTTGTTTTTTTAATTTTTTAATGTTTATTTCTGAGAGAGACAGAGACAGAGCATGAGCAGGGAAGGGGCTGCTGGAGACAGATGGAGACAAAGAATCTGAAACAGGCTCCAGGCTCTGAGCTGTCAGCACAAAGGCTGATGCAGGGCTAGAACTCACGAGCCATGAGATCATGACCTGAGCTGAAGTCGGCGGCTCAACCGACTGAGCCACCCAGGCTCCCCGGAATTGTTTTTAATAATCACATGAATACTTAATTTTTTTAGTGATTTTTTTTTTCCCTCTGTGCTTTATTTTGGGTAGTTTCTATTTCTTTATCTTCACATTAACTTGTTTTTTTCTTTCTCCTGCAATGTCTAGTTGACTGTTAATTACAACCAGCATATTAGTCATCACTAGAAAATTGATTTGAGGCTTTTATATATCTTTAAGACTCTCCTTAACATGCTTGTGCTTTCCTCTGCCTTCTTGAACCTGTGGACTGTAGTTACAATAAATGTTTTAATGTCCTTGTCTACTTATCCTATCAGTGTCATTTATGGGTCTGTTTCTGTTGATTTCTTTGTGCTGATTGTATTTTACTTCTTTAAATGTTATATATTTAGACTTTAGTTTGAGTGCTGAATATTTCTGTGTTTTAAAATACTCTTGTAGGGGCACCTGAGTGGCTCAGTCGGTTAAGCATCCGACTTTGGCTCAGGTCATGATCTCATGGTTTGTGGGCCCACGCCCTATGTCATGCTCTGCCTGGTGGTGCAGAGCCTGCTTGGAGTTCTTTCTCTCCCTCTCTCTCTGCCCCTCCCAACTTGTGCTTTCTCTCTCTCTCAAATAAACTTAAAAAAAATTTAAAATAAAATAAGATATTCTTGTAAAAGGATCTAATGAAAGAGGTAGGCTATTTTCTAATATTTATGTGTAGATAATAACTTGTATAGTTACAATGCTTGTCTTAAGGAAGTGAGGAAATAGAATGTGTTTTGTTAGCCTGACATAAAAATTTGTAAGCTAGGAAATTTTGAGTTGGTTACTGAGTTACTCAGAAGTAAAGAAAAAGGAAATTTAAGTCTAGTTTTCATTGACAGACACTATTCTCTTGTTTGGGAATAGTGAAAGTCATGGGCTTTGGATTTAGTCATGCTATTCAATGTCAGAAATACTGGGGTGCCTGGATTGCTCAGTCAGTTGAGTGTCAGACTTCAGCTCTGGATGTGATCTCGAAGTTGTAAGCTTGAGCCCCACTTCAGGCTCGCTGCTGTCAGCGTGGAGCCCATTCCATTTTGCATCCTATGTCCTTTTCTCCCTCTCTGCTCCCTCCTTTTCATGTCCCCCCCTTCTCTCTCTCAAAAATAAAATAAACATCAAAAGAAAACAACATTGATACTAGTTGTGACCTGTGGCCAATTAGTTAAATCCCTCCTCCTTTAGTAAGTCTTTTTTTTTAAATTCCTTTGTCTCTTAATGTTATTTTGATAAGGAAATGAGAATATATATATATATATATATATATATATATATATATATATGGCATTTACATGTAATAGAAATTTAACAAAATGTTGGTTTCTTCACCTTTCCCCATCCTTCAACTGTTTCATTTTTGCAACAGTGCTACTTCCGAATCACGTGTTGATTTGATGTTTAGTGAAATGGGGAGAAAAATAGAGTCACTACTCAACTACACTCGTTATTCTTGAAAAATTACTGTAACTCTTCCCATAGCAATCATTTTTTATTCCTGAGCTTTAATTTTTATCAAATTACACTGCAGTTGAGGATACCCAGTTGGTAAACAAATTGCCTAAAAGTGCTTTAAGATATTCAAAATTGCCTCTATTAAGATTTTATGCTGTTTTCAGGAATTCTTCCCCTACTGAGTAAACATATTACTTGAGAAATATGATTAGAAACTTACTTTTAATAGAATTTAGAATAAACTAATCCTATAAATGGTAGAAAATTAGTAGATTTTAACTGGATGAGGATTTGTGCCATAGTCCCCTCCTTTATCCATGGTTTCACTTTCAACGGTTTTAGTTACCTGCAGTTCTGAAGCAGATGATCTTCCTTCTGATCTCTTGTCAGAAGGTCAATAGTAGCCTACCACTGCATCACAGTACCTGCATCATTCTTCTCACTTGGCATTACATAGGCATTTTATCATCTCACGTCATCACAGAAAGGGTGAGTACAGTCTAATAAGATATTTTGAGGGGTGCCTGGGTGGCTCAGTTGGTTAAGCATCCAACTTCGGCTCAGTTTGTTATCTTACGGTTCGTGGGTTCAGGCCCCCATTGGGCTCTCTGCTGGCAGCTCAGAGCCTGGAGCCTGCTTCCAATTTTGTGTCTCTGTGTCTCTCTGCCCTTCTCCCCCTTGCATTCTGTCTCTGTGTTTTTCTCTCTCAAAAATAAATAAACATTTAAAAATTTTTAAAATAAAAATATTTTGAGATCGAGAGACCACATAACTTTTATTACAGTATATTCTATTATTAGTTACTGTTATTTTTACTGTGCCCAATTTATAAGTTTAACTCTATCATAAGTATAAATGTATAGGGAAAAACACAGAATAGGTAGGGCTTGGTACTACCTGTGGTTTCAGGCATCCACTGGAGGTCTTGAAACATGTCTTGGACATAAGGTGGGGACTACTATGTCATCTACTGTTGTATTAGTTTCTTAGGTTTGCTGTACCAAAAAAAGTTCTTGGCTTAAAACAACACATATTTATTCCCTTAAAGTTCTAGATGTCAGAAATCCAAAATCAGTTTCACTGGAGGTGAAATCAAGATGTGAGCAGGGCTGCAGTCCTTCAGGAGCCTCTGGAGAGAATGGCTTCCTTGCCTTTTCCAGCTTCTAGAGTTCTATTCCTTGCATTCACGGTTGATGGCCTCTTCCATCTCCAAAGCCAGCACTGTACACATCTTCCAACCTCTCCCTCTTTTCCCTTTGTGACATAACCTTCTTTTGTAGCTAAATCTCCCTCTGCCACTTTCTTACAAGGATTTGAGATTATGTTTAGGGTATACCCATCTAATCCAGAACAGTCTCTCCCATCTGAGGAGCTTTAACTTAATCATAGCCTCAAAGTACCTTTGCCAAATAAGGTAACATTTGCATGTTTAGGTTTTAGGACCTATGTGTCATGGGGGCATTCGTCCTTCCACAGTCATTTAAAGGGGATGTCAATAAATCTTACTTTTTGTATGTTAGAGTGTTTTTATGCAGTCTTACATTTCAAAGTCTGCCAGTTTACTGAGGTCTCCTGTTAACTTCCCCTTTTCTGTATACTGTTTACAATTTCACATGGTAAAGTATGTTTTTCCACCTATCTCCACAAATATTTAGTTGTGATGATTTATAAGAAAAACACAGTCTTAAGAGTCCCATTATTTTCAGAGAATTAATAAGTACTTTCAAAAGTAGTTCATGGAACCCATTTTACAAAACTTGTTTTTATGAAATTTAGCCTTTCTGATTGTGTGTAAATTCTCTCATGGTTCAGATAGCTTTTATAGAACATATACACAACTTCCCCACAAGTACAACTAGCTAGGGAGTTATATTTTAAAAACTTTTTTTTAATGTTTATTTTTATTTTTGAGAGAGAGAGAGTGGGGGGGAGGGGCAGAGGGAGAGGAAGACTCAGAATCTGAAGCAGGCTCCAGGCTCTGAGCTGTCAGCACAAAGCCCAATGCAGGGCTCCAACTCACAGACTGGGAGACCATGACCTGAGTCGAAGTTGGATGCTTAACTGACTGAGCTACCCACGCACCCCTAGCGAGTTACATTTAAAAAACCGAAAGGAAACATTTTCCTGGAAAAACTCTTATCAGAGGTGAAGTATTCAATGAAATAAATACTGGAAGTATTAAATTCTTAGATGGTTTTACTAAAAAGAAACTAAATGAAGATTGGGAAAAAAGGAGAAAGTAGAAAGTATATTTGCACATGTGCAGGTATGTTAACAGAATATACATATTCTTCCTATCATGTGATACTTTTCAGAAATGCTATGTATGATTAAATCTAGCCAGTGTGTGAAGCAGATGTGAAGTAATTTGAAATTAATAACATCTAGTCTCAAAGACCAATGCTTTCACTTCACACAGGCTAACATCCTCACCAGTATTCTTAGGGAATTCTGTTAAAGAGGTGGAATCATTGTATCAAAATACAGATCAGAGAGTTTTGTCTTCCTTGCAGAAGAACAGCTCAAGAACTATGACAATTGGCATGACTAAAAATAAGTTTTTGGATGCTGCCAAACCATACTATCCTTCCAATAAAGTGTTAGATTACAAATTGCTTTCAAAATACAAGTGAAAGGTAAGTAGTACCAGTGCATGTATATACATCCGATGAAAACACTGAAGTACTCTTAACGGTGCTTACCACGCACAGTAACCATAGTTGTGTAGCATACTATCACACTTCAGTCAGCAAAATTACAGGGGAGAGCCAGGCAAATGTTTGGTTATAGCATAAAGTCTGGTCTACATGATGAAAGAATTCTTTTCCCATCCTTGGACACAGCTTAGGATGAAGTTGTGCGCTCTAGAGCCAGGTTATGTTTGCGTGCCATCTCTACCGTGTGTCATCTTATGAGAAAATTATGTATGTACCCTCTCTGTGCCTTAGGATCCTCACCTTCAAAAGAGGGGTAATAGTAGCTACCTCATAAAGGCTGAGAGGATTAAGTAACACAGGGAAAGTGCTTTCAGCAGTGTCTGACCATAGGGTAAGTCTTCACAAATGTTAATTAACCAAGGAATTTACCACGCACCAATTTATAAGTTGAGGTTTTTGTTTTCAGGCCTAGGAGTGGCATATTTGAATTTCTCAGTTTGAATTATCCAATCTATGGCTTTCCGCCATTAGCATAAATGAGTGAAGTTGTTCATTTGTGTGCTCATTAATTTATAAAAGGGAAATGGTCGAGGTATCACATTCCAAGGGCAAAAGGTTAAAAACTGTCAACTTTTTTTTGGCACTGTGTTTTTTTTCAAATTCAAAAGTTACTGTTTAAGCTATTCAGTTTTTATTATGTTAGATGCGTAAGCTTTCGGTTTCTACATAGAATTTCCAATAATTTGTAAGATCAAGAACAAAGTAAAGCAGTACAGTTGAAAACAGTTGTTGAAAAGCAGATGAGTAGATACAGCAGACACCCGAGATTACATTACTGAGGGAAAAATAGCATAGCTGAGTTTCTTGGCAAATGAATGAGAGGTGTATTAGGTTATAGTCTTATTTGGATATAACAGCAAGCAGACGAGTTTTTCCCTAGCACTGTCACATGGGATACTGAGTAACATGGGGATTCAATGGAAGTTTCTTTTATCAATCTATTAAAAAATTCAACGGGGAGCCTGATACCTTAATTCAATGAAGGCTTTCTTCAAAGGAATTAAGATAAGCAGAAATTTGCCTTCTGAATGTATTACTAGTGGGGAGGTGGGTTTATTCTTAGTTTAGAATAGTTAACCGGTTCCTTAAGCAAATACTAGATATCTGCCAAAGTACCATAATAATATATGAGAGTGAATGATTTAGGATACTAAGGATAGGAAGGTGTCTATTTTGTGTTATGGCTTAGCTTATAAATTCATATAAACTTTTCATTCTTTTCCTTAGTCTCGCCGTATTTGTGATACGATTTTCATTACCGTGATACAGATTGTTGTAGGAGACATGCTGTGCTCAAGCTGCTGTTAGTAGTACTCTCCTTGTTAATTCCACTGCTCTCTTTTTTCTTGATAAGTAAGGCTAACTTGTTTTTCTGAAATGTCTCAAAAGAGAGTTTGATTGCGTCTCCTAAGCTTTTTCTCACATGGTGAGAGGCTGTTTTTGACTGGAAGAGATTTTAAAAGTAGGTATTAGTGCTTTGTCAGTACATCAGAATATGCCTTTTATAGAAGAACCGAAGAGAACTGGTATCTCAGTGGTCACCAAAAAGTTGTGTTAGGCAACCTTAATTAGATTCCTGATATTACCCATTTAAATATTGTGGAATGTCTGCCAAACACGAAGGCTTTAGTAGAATTGGTACTTTTTGTATTTATCACTTGGTTCAGCTAATATTTGTATTTTGTTAGTTAAACTGTCATGATCTTCTATGCTGTGTTAGCTGGAAGAACCAGCTAGGGAACTTTTCCGGTTGAGATGATTGGTTTTCTTAGAGTTGATGTATTGTGAGAGTTTGTAGGACAAGCTTCCTGATTCACACAGTGATACAGTTATATTTTTTACTTGCTGTGCAGGATAATTATAGGTATTTTTAAACATCATAATAGAACTTTAAGCGGACCTCATTGATGGAAAAACTTGGATCAATGGGGATTTGTGTCTGATTTATAGTGGTTGTCTATGGGGAAGAGATGAATCCATTATCAATAGGACTTATAATATTTTTAATTGTCATTTACCTTTTTTTAAAAATTTAAGACATATATTCTGTCAGGTGCGTAAATCTACAATTCGTTGAATTCTTACACATATATTTATCTGTGTAATCACCAAGGTAACATTCTAATTGTTTTTTATTTTTTATTTTTTAAATTAAATTTTTTTACTAGTTGTGTTTTTTAAAGCAAATATATTGCATGATGGTTGTTTGTTTAAAATTTTATTACAAATATAACATATGTTTACCCCCTGAAAAACTGAGTTAAAAAACCAGTCACTTATAAATTCTACCACCAAGAACTCTATATTTCTTAATATATATTCATTCATTCATTCATTCATTCATTATGTGACTAATGTGTGCCAGGTATTTGAGTTGCTTGGGGGCATAGCAATAATTTAAAAAGACTTAATTCTTGCCCTTGAGGAGATAACATTTTAGGAGAGGGACAGTAAATAAGAAAATACATTGTATGTCACATGGCGATAAACACCAGGGGGAGAAGTTAAAACAAGGGGATTGGGGAATCCTGGGAAAGAAGAGGAAGGAGTTGCAGTTTTTACAGAGAGCAATCAGGACCAGCCTCACTGAGAAGGTAACATTTGAGCTAACGGCCTGAGGAAGCAAAGGAAAATGCTAGACAGATCTGAGGGCAAAGAGTACTTCATGCAAAGGCCCTGTGGTAGGCAGTGCTTGGCATGTTTGAGAAACACCAGGAGGGCCAGTGTGGCTGGAGTAAAAGATACCACATGGCAGATGAGGTTGGAGGGTGGGTATCCTGGTGGTTCTTCCTCCTGGCTACACAGGATAATCGCCTTGCAGGCTGAAAGTTTCTAACACAGCCACGGTTGAGAAACACTGGTAGAAGGCCTTTAGACTTTTGTAAGGACTTTAGTTTTACTGTGACTAAGTTGGTAAACCACTGGAGGGTTTTGAGGAATGACCCACCTGATTTAGGTGTTAACTCTCCTGAACCACCATCATCACACCCACTTGAGTAGCCGTCCACATTTTGCCTTTCTTGCTTTATCCTCACCCTTCCACCCTTTTTCTTCCCCATAGTTTTTTAATGCTAGCTTGGGTTTTTAGAAGGACAACTCTGGTTTCTGTGTTGAGAGAAGGAGAGGCAGGACAAAGACTGAATATAAGTACTAAATGTCCTCCATATATTTTTTCTATGCATATAGGCATATTTTAAACAAAACATACTGTATTCACTATTTTATAAACTGTTTTCATTGACTATTTTGGACATCTTATGTCATTGAATATTCTACTACTTTGTTTTTAATAGCGACATAGGATTCCACTGTATGGCTTTACTGTAATTTGTTTGGTCTTACATTACTGAACATTTGAATTTACATCTTTTGGTTATTGTAGATTATGTGGTGATACAACCAGCTAAATAGATAATGTAGATTATGTGGTGATACAACACAGCTAAATCTCTGCATATTCCCCTGATTATTTCCTTAAGGTAAATTCCTAGAATGGAATCGATGTGTCAAAGGATACGTACAAAAATTTAAAGGCTTTTGATATACATTGTCAAAGTGTTTTTCAAAAAGACTTTAACTGATTTGTACTCCCACCTGCTGCTTTTGAAAGTGTCAGGTTTCCTTAAACTCTAACATTGAGTTTTTTCATTGAAAAAAAGGTTTCCTGTTTTGACAGGTGAAAAAATAACTTGTGGTTCTAATTTTCAGTTCTTTAATTTCTAGTGAGACTGAATTTTATTTTCATTTGCATTTTAAAAATGCTTATTCATATCATTTGCTAGCTGTGTGACTTTGGGTGAGTCACCTAGGACCTATGCTTCTGTACCATGAAGTGATATTGTGTGCCTGCTTCACATGGTTTTCATGAACATTAAATGAAAGCATTTTGTAATGCCTAGATTTTCAAACTTTTTGACTATGATTCACAGTAAGAAAAAAAAAGTAGCTTACATTGCAGCAAGCATAAATAAATATGTAGCCCAAAGTTTCATGGATAATAAATATGTATACTGCTAACAAGTAAGATGTCCTCTGATATTTTACATTGTCATTCACTTTTTGTAATGCCCATTGTTAACCATTAAGTTGACCATGACCCTCTGGGTTGCCACAATGTGTAAAGAAACAGTGCTATAAGCTGTAGAGTACTGTATCTGGTGCCCTTTTTATCAATAGTGATTACCTCATGTACCTCTCTACTAAAATTCACTTTCAGAAAGGCTAAAAAGGCCAAAGACACCCCCCCCCAACCTAGCTTATTGTATACATAAATTAAATTTATCATCAGTGAAAAATAATAAATACATTCACAGTCAGAAAGTTTGGGATTCACAGTCAGAATTTGTTTGGGACTCCATAATGCTGTAATGACTGAATTATTTTAACACCACTGTTTTGAAATAGATCTAATGCATTTGAGCAAAAACCCTATGTCATTATAGAGATTGTATTTGCAAAACCCCAAATTGGGACACAGCATCTGACAAAAATTTTTGTCTATAATCTTTGTTTCCTGAGAAGCTGACAACAGTGGGCATCATAAATCACATTTAATTGTAGTTAATGCAGCCCTTTTTCAATAGAAAAAATAAGTATACTAAAGTTGGATAATCTGAGAAACTGAGAATGTGTGGCTACCGTACATAAAATACCAGATGCTGTTCGTTGGTAGACTTACATATAGCTAACCTACTTGAAGACCACTCAGAAAGGAGTTAGCCAGATGTAGTTATTACCTGTGACTGAGAAAACTCCATTAGATAGAAGTGATTCTTTCAAGTCTAAGGAAAGTTGGAATGGAAATTGTGTAGAAGGGGTGATAGTGTTTAATATTTGGAAAACACCCATGAGTTTAACCTTTTTGACAGTAAAATCACATTATTACTTTTGACTTATAGTTTAGCATTAAAGGTTAGGTTTAAAATTTTTTTTTAAGTTTATTTCTTTATTTTTGTGATGGGGGGCAGAGAGAGAGGGAGAGAGAGCGAATCCCTACCAGCCTCTGACAGCACAGAGCTCCACTCGGGGCTTGAACTCATGCACTGTGAGAACTGTGATATGATGACCTAAGCCGGAATCAAGGGCCAGACCCTTAACTGAATTACTCAGGAGCTCCTGGGTTTGTTTGTTTGTTAGTTAGTTAGTTAGTTTGTTTGTTTTGATAAGAAGCCAGGAAAAGTTTAAAAAACTCTAAAAGTTTGACTAGTACACATTTATTACTCCTGTAGTCACCCCTCCACAAAGGAAAAATTTTGAAGAATGTCAGGAATAATTTGGTGTATAAAAACTAAAACTATAATTTGCCTTTGGAAAAGAGCAGAATTTATGTGCTGTATCTATGCTGTATTGATTTTCAAACATTAAATGTCCTTAGATTTAGGGGAAAAAAGCAACTTGGTTTTTCTGTACTTTAGTGGGTGTTGACCTCAATTAGGTTTATATATGTTAGAATTATGAAATGTTGCCCTGCATATGGTTTGAGTGCTGAATTTTGGATTCTGGTCTCTTTCACTCTCTGAAGCTAAAATAAGGTTTTAAACAAGCTCAGGAATAAGTATAGAAATCTACTGGACTCAAATGGGTCAGAAGTATACGAAGATCTCCTAAGCCTCACTAGTAATCAGTGTTATGCAGATTAAAGCAACGTTGAAATACCATTTCATGCCCATCAAGTTGGCACAAATTAAAGATGTTACTTGGACATTACCAAGTGTTGGGAGGAAATTATCTAAGACTATTAAGAATATAAACTCAGGGGCGTCTGGGTGGCTCAGTCGGTTAAGCATCTGACTCTGGATTTCAGCTCAGGTCCTGATCTCACTGTTCATGAGATCGAGCCCCGCGTCAGGCTCTGCACGGACAGCATGGAGCCTGCTTGGGATCCCCTCCCTTTCCCTTCCTCCCTCCTTCTCTCTCTCTCTTTCTCTCTCTCTCTCTCTCCCCCCCACCCCCCACCTCCCCTGCTTGATTCTCTCTCTCTTGTGTCTGAAAATAAATAATAAACCTTTTTTTTATAAAAGAATATAAATTGGTACATGTGCTGTGAAGAGCAAATTGGAAATATGCTTTGGTGCATACCCTATGATCAGGAATTTTTCTAGTATATCTTCTTGCATGTGTGCACAAGTAAACATACAGGGGCATTGTTTGTAATAGTGTAAAAAATGGAACTTCTATGTCTGTCAGTAAGGAAATGGCTACATAAAATAGTCCAGTATTTTCTACTTGAAGTACAGTGTGAGCATCTTGTATAATTTTAAATTTATTGTTAATGTTTTAAAAAGGTAAAATTGGTTTTAACACATTTTGGCACAATATATCCAAAATAATATCTTTTTAATATGTGATTAATATAAGAATCATTGGAATATTTTACATACTTTTACTTACTAAGTTTTTGCAATCCCTTATGTATTTTATACTTAGAGCACCTCTCATTTTGGAGGCTAAAATCAGAAATACTTGAACTGAATTTAAATTTCATCAAATGTACAGTTGAAATAGTAGATTCACATACCCAGGTTGTCCCGTATATGCTTAAATGTGTTTAAGTGACTTGGGTATCAAAATCTAAATGAATTCACTTTATCAATTGCATAAGCCGTATTTCAAATATTCAGTAGTCATGTGGCTAGTAGTACTATATTGGACAGTGAAGCTCTAATTATACCATAGACTTTTGCATCACAGTTAAAAATAAATGATCTACATATCTATAAAACATAGCTGATTATTCAGATTTCACAGTGTCAATAAAAATTCTAAGAGAAGTGGTGTGAAGTTTTATTGTTTGTTGTGAGCTATTTAAAGTATTCAGAATAATACAGGGAATAATGTAACATTCATGCAACTGCTATTCAAATGTAGCAAACATTAACATTTTGCCACAGTACCTTCAATTCTTTCTCTTCAGTCCTGGATTTATTTCTTAGAATAGTTACTTCTTCAGATACTATATGGATTAAGTATCCACTTGGTTAGTTTGTAGTAGGTGTACAGGAAAAGTACCTAAGAGTATTGTTGTTCCTTCAAATATTATTTGTATTAGAACTTATATAATCTTCTGGGCGCCTGGGTGGCTCAGTCAGTTAAGCATCTAACTTCAGGACATGATCTTGCAGTCATGGGTTTGAGCCCTGCTTTAGGCTCTGTGCTGACAGCTCAGAGCCTGGAGCCTGCTTCAAATTCTGTCCCCCCTTCTCTCTGTCCCTCCCCCGCTTGTGCTGTGTCTCTCTCTCAAAAATAAATAAACATTAAAAAAATTTTTTTAAATAATATTTTTACATTTTACTCTTAAAGGTTTTAGGAATTGGATGTCTACTAGAAAATTTTTTTAGATTTTTTGGAATGCACCACCTATTTTAACACGAATTAAATTTTCATTAATAAGAGGCTTTTTTCCTTCGATTTCCCTTTTGTATATTTTTATTTTTCACTATGTAGCTTTATTTAGTGGAAATCACCTGGGTAAAGGATATTTAAAGTCTAATAGAGTTGGAAATAACAATACTAATTTAAAATTTTATTTTATTTATTTTTGAGAGACAGAGTGCAAGTGGGGAGGGGCAGAGAGAGAAGGAGACAGAATCCAAAGGAGGCTCCAGGCTCTGAGCTGTCAGCACAGAGCCCGACCCAGGGCTCGAACTCACAAACTGTGAGATCATGACCTGAGCCGAATTTGGATGCTTAACCAACTGAGCGACCCAGGCACCCCGCCTTTTAAAAAATTTTTTTTTTCATTTATTTATTTTTGAGAGACAGAGATTTCTTTATTTTTGAGAGAGAGACAATACTAATTTTAAATATAATGAGTTATCAGGAATACCTCTTTATTTTTATACATCCAGGATTTTATCTGAAATGGATATGGTTTAAAATGGAGAAGAGGGGAGCGCGTGGGTGGCTCGGTTGAGCGTCCAACTTTGGCTCTGGTCATTATCTCGTGGTTTGTGAGTTCGAGCCCCGCATCGGGCTCTGTGCTGACAGCTCAGAACCTGGAGCCTGCTTCAGATTCTGTGTCTCCTCCTCCCTCTGCCCCTCCCATGCTCATGCTCTCTCTGTGTCAGTAATTAATAAATGTTAAGAAAAAAAAAATTTTTTTAATAAAAAATAATAAAATGGAGAAGAGGGGCAGGGATGATGTCACTTGGTGGTTATTTAATAAATAGCATGTCAAGGGGCACCTGGGTGGCTCAGTTGGTTAAGCATCTGACTCTGGATTTCGGCTCAGTTCATGATCTCATGGTTCGTGAGTTCTAGCCCGACATCGGGCTCCGTGCTGACAGACATCAGCTTGGGATCCTCTCTCTCTCCCTCTCTCTCTGACCTTCCTCTGCTCACTTGCTCGCTGTCTCTCAAAAATAAACTTTAACAAATTACTTAAAATTTTTTAAAAATAAAAATAATTAGCAAGTCAGGTTCTTTCAGCATTGAATCAATTGATAATTATCATTTGCTAAAAAGTATACATTGAGTGGGATTGCTTTTCTTTACTATGAATTTTGTTATACCTCTTGATGTTTTAAAAGTGGCTAATAATTAAAGTGCCCAAGGTAAATAAGTACTATAATCTCTTTTAATAACTAGTGCTGTGGCCTAATGAAAGGACTAAGATTGATGAAAACCGCTCTTAAAATGAGGGATGGTATATAAAGAAATAGTATTTTTACTAACTATAATTTTGTAATTTAATAATCTTAAATTCCAAATGGAAAATTTTAATTTATTTGATGTCATGAAAGTTTCTGACGCTCAATTGTGATGCAAACGATGATTTTCTAAAAAAATCTTTCATTCAAAGGGTCATTTAACCAATTACAAGACCAAGGAACTCTATTTTTAAACATCAAACAGTTCTAAGAAATTCTTCCAGAAAAAATGTTTTGTAGTTGTTGGCGTCACATTTTGAATCTGCATACTTGTGGTATAACAATGTCACTTTACAGTTTTGTGTTGGCTAAATAGTAACTTGGAAGTTTTAAAAAACATATGCCTGCTATGTTTTTGGTCCATCACTAGATGGAGTTCTTGTAGTACAACTATGTGTTGGGTAGCCATTAGAATAATCTCTGCTTCCCTCAAAAGAAGCTTGTATTTTTCAAAAGATAACATTCTAAATGTATATGCAGTCAGCTGTTAAACACATAACATGGCAATAGAAGTACATAATTGGCAATATGCAGTTACAATATTTGAGCAGCATCAAGACAGGTATTGTAGTCAAGATTTTTCTCGTGTGGATGTATGGGGAGACGGAGTTAAACCAGTTCCCCAATAATCCCAGTGGGATTACCATTTATATTATTACTTGTGCAAGATAATTCTTTGGAGGAAATTCAGGTGCTTGAGCTCTGACTTGTCTGAAGACATTCTGTGCCACCCCCAAGTGGCACTGAAGCTAAGTTCTTCAGGTATTACATCTAAGATATTCAGTGATCATTGGTGTCTGTTCACTCCCTGTCTGATCCTTGCTCATGTCGTTTTGGCCTTAACAAGTATTATCCAGCTTCTCAAATTCCAAAAACTGAGCTGACATAGAATGTTTTTATCTTAGTGTGTTTTTACTTCTAACGGAGGAGAGTATTTTCACCTCACAAAGAAGTAGACATACCTTCAGTCTTGGATTTAGGCATGTTTGGATTTCTGCTTCTCCCCACTTTCTCTCTATTCCTCTTAATGAATAATAGAAATACCTTCATAGCATGTACTGTTGAGTCCATTGAGTTCCAAGCTATTAAAATTTGTCACTTATTCTTTGGTTCTTTGGCAGTGTTTATAAGTGATCCCTAAAACATTCTTTTCTTGGTGTTAATTTTGATGTGTATCTAGATTCCTCCACAATGCCGCTTTAAAAAAGTCTTTTTGGTACCTATACAGAGTTAAAAAATTAAGTAACACTTGAAGTTTTGTAAAGACAATCACTAGTTTCCCCTTCATCTAGCTGCATCACTAGAGTCAACTGCTTTTAAAACATCCAGTTGTTATTTCTCTTGGTGGTTTTCTCCCTATCTCTAATATGTGTTAAACTGCTATTTCTTAAAAGCTTTGGGTATTAAATTCTTAAAGTAGAAAGTCAGTTGATAGTGAACTTTTGCCATTGTCACATTTCTTCCTCCCACCTGTCTGAGTGCAGTTAGTCTTAGGAATTTTTTTATTGATTACCTCTAGAATTTTAAATGACCCCCCCCCACCCCCCACCCAAATCTAATTGGATATGCTGTGGGGTTGTGTTATAAAGTTGATGAATGACCAGTGTATAGCTAGCCAGGAGTTCTGGAAGACCATCAGTCACATTTTATTGAGGGGCACTTCATTGTAGGGTTTATTTCATGTAAACCTCTTCAATTATCATTTATGTAATTTTTTTTTTTTTTTACATTTATTTATTTTTGAGACACAGAGAAAGAGCACAAGTTGTGAAGGGGGAGAGTTAGAAGAAGACACAGAATCCGAAGCAGGCTCCCTGGACGTGGGGCTTGATCCCATGAACCATGAGATCATGACCTGAGCCAAAGTTGGATGCTTAACCAACTAAGCCACCCAGGCGCCCCTCATTTGTGTAATTTTTAAAGTGAAAATGACTTGCTTGAAACAATTAGGAAACTTATTTTACCACATGAGCCTGGAGGCTAATTCACTGATTCAGTGACAACTCAAGGAAGCAGATTCTTTGTCTTTCCATCTGCTATTCTTAGCAAACAATGTTGGCTTTGTTCTCAGGTTAGTGGCCTCATAGCATTAAAATGACTCCTTTAGGTCCGATGTCACTGCATACACAGTGTTATTTAAGAGAACACCTCTTGTTATGTGTGAATCTCTTTGTGACTGTACCCAGAAGCTTCCAGCAAACATTCCTTGCTTATCTCATTAACCTGAATTGCTTCAGAGGTCCATTCCTAAATGGACTTCTGGTAAGAAGACTGGAATTGCCTTGATTATTCTAGTGAAGCTCACAGTCATGTGGAGGAAGGTTGGAGCACCAGAACAAAATGCAGGGAGATGTTAGGAGGGAGTGCTGAAGAATAGTTGGTGGATAGCCAGCCGACCGTGTTTATAACAGTGTCAAACTCTCAGTGGAAACTATGATTAACCTTGGGGTTTCTTAAACTTCTACCAGGCTGCTTTCTTCTGAAAACTTAATTAGAAAGTCGGGGAATTATTTGAAACCATAACCTTCTTTATATCCCCTTTGCTACAATATTTAACTATATTTACATATATGAAAAAGAGTATTTGTAAACCAAACCTTAAAAGAAGACTAGGGAAGGGTGCCTGGGTGGCTCAGTGGATTAAGCGTCTGACTTTGGCTCAGGTCATGATCTCACCGTCTGTGAGTTCCAGCCCCGTATTGGGCTCTGTGCTGATAGCTTGGAGCCTGGAGCCTGCTTCAGATTGTGTCTCCCTCTCTCTCTCTGCCCTCCCCTGCTCATGCTCTGTCTCTCTCTCAATAACAAATAAACATTAAAACAAAAATTTTAAAAGAAGACTAGGGAGTGTATAATTTCTTTTTCTTCCCTTGATCTTGGTTGTTAGTATTGGACCCATACCTTTGCACTTCCTTGAAACATAAATTTATTGCATAATCACATAATGTTTGCAAAAATACAGATTTCAGTAATAATTTTTAAAAAGCATTATCATTGAACTTTTCTAAATCAAAGCTATCCAGATGATGAAAGTTAACTTTTTCCTTTTTTTTCTAGATCTAGAGTTTATATATTTCTTGGCAAGTAGTCTTTTTTTTTGCTTCAGTTTTCGTTGTTTTTTTTCTTATTACAGAGATAAGAGTTAAATATACTCATTCTTTATGTCAATTCTAATGTGTTTAAGTAAACCTTGTTTTTAAAACAAAACTCTGATTTTACCACATTTTTCTCAGGTCATCTTGTACTTCCATTCTTCCGGTTTTTCACATCCGTATTAAGTTTGGAGTTGATCACTGCATGTAGTACTTTTACTGCATTTTAGCCCAAGATGAAGAACTTCCGAATTGTTCTTGTACCAGCTTCATAGAATTATTTTATGAACCAACTGGAAAATATTCCAGTAAGCTTTTCTTATAATAGGTCATTTGAACTACTCATTGTCCTGATAATTGATGGAAGAAATGCCAAAGTAGATGATTTTCTAGTTTTAAAGTGTGTATGGGTGTGGTGTGTGTATCTGGTTCAATTTTATTCCTCTAAGGCAGTTTAAAGCATTTCATGCCAAAATCTGTTTGCTTTAAAATTGACTGTTAGATTAATTCCTTAGAAGAGTTCCTTTCAATGTCGTTTAAGAAATAATACTCTAGTCGTTACTAAATAAAGCTTCGATTTTGTATTGTATTTTTTATATATGTTTTCTACTGACAGTAATGTCAGTAAAAATGGCAGAATATCCAGACCAGCTTACAGTGAGATACTTTTACCTCAAAATTTATCATTTGATTTTCATATTTTGGTTATAAATATAAGTCCTATGACATGTTAACGTGTTACATGGAAAAGAATTTTGGGGCCAGATAATTTTACCACATGCTGGGTTACTCAGGCCTAAATGGGTTTCTTTACTGCAGGATGTTTTAGAACCTTTAATACACTAATGTACATTATAAGTATTTCAGAATGGGACAGAACAGTGTTTGCAGAATTTATTTAAACACGGAACACTCATTTCTAAGACTGTTGTTCCATAGAACGTATTTTGGGAACTATTTGTATCTGATGCAGTTAGTATTTTTGTGAATTGCTGTAAAGGAAGTACTGTGTCTAACCTTTATTGATGAATGCCATCCAGTTTACTTAAAAAAGTATTAACTTTAACACTTGGACACTTGGGCCAGTTAGTTTCAAATGCTTTACGGATCCTTTTAAAAATTAAGAGCTTTAAGATTTCAGGTATGGCTTTTCTCTGCTGCTTCTAAAGAGCTTTTCTCTAGAATGAAATTCACATGTTTAGTGTTATTGAAATGTATCTTAAACAGACTAGTGTGATACGATCTCTTGATGACTCCCCCAACTTTTTTCTCCTCCGTGGTTTTCTCTACTGTGCTCCAAACTAATATTTTTAAGTTTTCATTCTGACAGTTTTATATGCAGACCCTTATACACATCTGAACTTGGTCAAAACTTCACTCATCCTCTTCCATTTCATTCTTCCTCAAACCCAGACTTCAGTTTCTGTTTCCCAACATGGCTAGTGGCACTATTGACATTTCGGTCTGGTTCTGTCTTGTAGGGGGCTGTTCCGTGCATTGTAGATGATTACCGATGCCCCTGGCTTTTACCACCTAGGTGCCAATAGCAGTCTCCCTCAGTTGTGACAACCAAAAATGTCTCCAGAAATTGTGAAAGGTCCCAATTGGGGCAAATCACCCCTGTTTGAGAAACATTGCCCTGCAACCAATCTGTTGCTTAATTTTACTGATTCTGTTTTCTAAATTTACCTTTAATCCCTCCTCAATCTTCATTCCATTCCCTAACTTCCATTCCCCTTCCTTCCTTCCTTCCTTCCTTCCTTCCTTCCTTCCTTCCTTCCTTCCTTCCTTTCAGGTTTTATTTATTTGTTTTTGAGAGAGAGAGAGCACAAATAGGGGAGGGGCATAGAGAGTGAGGGAGACACAGAATCTGAAGCAGGCTCCAGGCTCCAAGCTGTCAGTGCAGAGCCTGATACGGGGTTTGAACCCACGAACCATGACTTCATGACCTGAGCTGAAGTCGGATGCTCAACCGACTAAGCCACCCACTCACCCCATTCGTCTTTATTTCTAATACTTGAGTTTTTTTCATAAGAGTCTGACTAGCCTTCTTGTGTTCAGTCTTGTTTCCTTCCCATCCACCTCTTCAGTACTGCCAAATGTGTCTTTCTAAAATGTAGAGCTGCTCTCTATTTACAATCTCTGAGTAGTTTCCAGAGGGGACCCACATGAATTGGCTTCTCTCTTTAGCCTCATTCTTCAAAGGCACTCACACTCACTAAGGTTCTTGCTACACCTACCTGTGTACTATTGCCTCTTCCCACTGTTACCATACTTTGTTTCAAATTCTACTAAGACATCACATTCTCCATGGTAGCTCTTGGTCATTTATTTCCAAAGAATCTGTCATGGTGAAGAGCATTTTATTTTTTTTGACATCTGTCCTCCCTCATCATTTTCAGGGGCAGGGACCATCTTTATCTGTTTTTGGCTTGTAGATATTCAGTAAAGGTGTGAACTATTTATTAGTATGCCTTGATAGATGTAGTAACTTCCTTGTTACTTCTAGGAACTCTGTTCCCTGTGTCAGCAGTGAAATTATTTTCCTAATATTTTTAATCTAGAGTTTGACAAGATTTTGACCAGAAATCTTGAACTGTAATTTTAAGAAGTCACCTATTCAGAAGAGAATTGAAGAAAAGCAGTGTACTTGGTTGATACTCAAATTCATAAGGCACACTTGTAAAACAGCTAGTTTAAAGATTTTTATTCACAAGGGAATTGAATTTATGGATTAATTGTGCAGATTAATATAATTATGTGAATTAAAATGTGGAAAGTATTTATAAGACTCAAAACACTAGATTTCCGCTGATAGGGATTTGTTGATTGGTCATATAAGATGTGTAAAGGCAATATCATTGTCTTAACTATTTTTGTTTCTTATAAAATACATATATTGCAACACCCTGCACTATTTAGAAATTTACTGCTTGTCAAATGGGGGAGAAGTTGTTAGATAACCCTAGAGTTCCTACTTCCCTTCCCTCCATGCCCTAAATAAATACATTTGTGTGTTTGGGTTTTCCTCTGGATTGGAACTAGTTAGTTACAGTCAGGCTGACCAACTGCACTACACCTAGAACTTTAATTAAAAGGTGAAGAGAAAAAAAAGCCTCAAGGTTTGTAGGGCTTTTTGGAAGATAACCCAAGTGTAGCCTCACTGAAAAATTGAAGGATTAAAGATAGGGAAAGAGGGAATGAACTAGACCTTTCTCCAATTCAGAAGAGTTCTTCATCCAGGCACAATGCCTTGGGAGGTTGTGAATAATTATTTGTTGAATGAATCTATATGTAATATGAGTTAAGCCAGAAGTGATGACTCTCTGCTTCAGTTTTTAGGGAGTGGCATAAAATGTATCAGTTGCTTCACAACAGATTCTTAGAATAAGAAAAGTTGTTATGGAGGTTTCCAGAAATAAAGCTGGGAGGAGCCAGGTTACCTACAGGGAAGGGGCCTCCCTTTCATACCTGCTCTCCAAGGGCTGAAGAAGATCATAGACATATGTGACACCCAGCCTATTACTGTTACCTGAAGAGTCGTGTTGCCATGGGCCAGACTTGGCTTGCCTGTTTTCTAACTTCTTCTCTTCCATACTCTCCTTTCTTTACTGGTTAAAATTCTCTTTAGGACCTTATGTAGCTTTAGGAAAGGAAGATGTTGTGTAATTGAAAGAAATGAACTTTATTTGGGCTCAAAGCAAAAAAGCCTGGTAAAGGCTGTTTCCAGAAGAACTTCTACTCAGAACTTGGAAAATTTTGCATTCTCATGCTTCTGTTGCATATATACCATCACATACTTGTTTTCCAGACTGTAAAATAAGCTAATGATATTTTGGATACACATTTTTTAATAGTTTGGGTTCTTGAAATTATTTTTAAAATCTGTTTAAGGCCCTACTCAGTAAAAGATACTATGGTTGTGAGCTACCTTGTTTTCTGTATATTTTTTAATATAGTAGAGGTCAACTTTTCTCAGTAAGTTTATTACCTGTTACTGGATTAATCTAGTTTTAAATAGGTGAACATTTTTAACCTAGTGCTTTAATATAAAGTTCTTGTATTTTAATAGAATATAGTCGGTTCTCATTATTTAGAGTAGTTGTGTTCTATACAGGCATCACGAACACTGAATTATCAAATACTCAAAGGTTGCTTCTAGGGGATACAGAGAGTTAGGTTCCTACAAGCCTCCGATCACATTTTCATCAACCAGTCAATACATAAGCTTGTTTTATGTGTGTTTGTATTTAAAGACCCCTCATTTAATGTAGACAATTGATTCATTACCATTGAACTCATGGCCAACAGCACTATAATTCATGCCTGAGCATAGCTTATAACGTTCTCTCCGTAAGACACATCACAGCCTTCTTGCATCCAAGAATAGACCGTGCTTCAGCACTATGCTTGGGAGCTGTTTTACACAGTGAAAACACCAACAAAAAGCACAGTATTATGAAATGCATGGTGCCAAATAGATCACAAAAAGGACACTTGTTTATAGTATGGGAGCTGAAATAAGGCAGAGTGTTGCCTTGATCAACCTCAGATGGAAGCATGCATGTCAGGCGATTGCATCTTTCCACTGCAAAAGACTAAGAAGGTACCTCAAGTACTGATTTTGGAGTTACAAATACATTTTAGTGAGTAGACAGATTCGTCACATAATGAGAATGGACTATAATTGTTTTAAAGAAGCTTATGATTGAATACTTACAGTATTCAAATATGGAACAATGTTTCTATCGTCTTGGGGGATGTGGGAGTTTTGGGGTAAGTGGAGTCATCCTCACAGATTTCATGTTCTCTTATCCAGTGCAATAAAATGACTGCTTTCAATCTGTCATTTTATTTTCTGCCTGATAGGGAACAACCCATCTTCAGCACTCGAGCTCACGTCTTCCAGATTGACCCAAACACAAAGAAGAACTGGGTTCCCACCAGCAAGCATGCAGTTACTGTGTCTTATTTCTATGACAGCACAAGAAATGTGTATAGGATAATCAGTTTAGATGGCTCAAAGGTAAGTTATATTCTCTTTAAATGATCTTGCTCTTTTGCTTTTTATAGTAGAGCATCTTCTGTTTTATTTGGGGAATTTTCATCTTTATTAAGATACAATATTTCCTTTTGAGTTTTAAAAACTTCAAAAGGCCAAAATTGATCATTTTTAGCAACACTTTTTGTCTTTTTATCTTCTAAATTACTTGGATTGACCACCTTATTTATATTGAGTTACATTCCAAAATATTCTACAAATTTTAGGTTTAGTTTATTCGATATATATTCATTGCATATCTATTACATGTCAGGCACTATGCTAGTTGCTATGAATATAGTGGTAAACAGAATGGACAGTTTCTACACTGTTGGAGCTTACAGTCTAGTGAGGAGCTAGAATTCTTTTCAGATACACTTTTGTAGATTATTCAGTAATTCTAAGTCCCTAAATGGTATGAAGTCTGGTCAGTGTCAGCATTAAAGCTGACATCCCTTACTCTGAAGGGAAGCATGTGGACAAGACCTAAGTTTTTATTTTTAGGAGAGGCAAATAGTATAATGTTTAAGAGCACGGACTGCCTGGGTTCATATCTTAGCTCTGCCATCTACTAAGTTTTTGACTTCTGGCAAATTACTTCTCTGAGCCTCATTATTCTTAGTAAGGATTGAGTTAATATCTGCATAGCACTTTGATCATTGTCTTATAGATAGTATGCTTTTCAAAGGGGGGGAAATGCCATTTTTTATCAATGAATTTTGAATAAGTAATACCAAACATCAGATTCTGGATAAAATGTGTATAGAAGGACAAGGGTTTCATTCTTCTCCTTCACGTTTTTTTAAAGCCATGAGGCCTTTGAACTTGCAGAAATTTTAGCAGGTCAGCCCAGGGTCTAAGAGCACACACTCTAGACCTAGACTCTCTGGTTTGAATTTTTGCTCTCCTGCTTCCTAGCCATGTGACCTAGATGGAGCAAGATAGTTCATGTCTTCACACCTTAATTTTCTCATCTGTAAAAAGGAACTAATAAAAATACCTACATCATTACGCCATGGGATTCATGTGAAGATTAAGTAATTTATGCAAAAACACGTAAAGGGTGTATAGTAACCACTATAAAAACACTGCTCTTGTTATCATTGTTAATATTTTTAGGCTATTAGGTATTGCCTAGTGGTTTGGGGAAACAAAAGATAATTTAATGCTCAACTTTCAGTTCATTTTCTCTTGTGCTCACTGCTTATCTCCTTAACTAGATTACAGAACCCCAGGGGCTGTTTGCCCCTTATCTTCTACTTAAGTGACTAGTACGTATTTATTAGAATAATTGATTCTCTTTCATTTTTACTTGGAGGATTTAAAGGACTTGAGAAATACTAATAGTTAATTTCTATAAAACTTCTTTAATGAAGAATAAGTTTGTCATATTTTGTAACTGTTTAGTGACATCAACAGGTATTAGTTGTTGTGATCTCAGCCACTAGAATATTAATTTCTTTTTTTCCCTGACTGGAACTTTCAGTTCTCTATAATCTGTATTTCCCTCTTGGCCCAAACCACAGATAAGATGGAGTTTTATCAGATGGGAGACTTAAATAGAATAAAGTTCAACTGAAGTATTCCCATGTCCCATGTGATTAAATAACTCTCATGTGTCCTTCCTTCTGAGGCGATAGGAACTATTGCTTCTGGCCTCCATTCTTGAGTATACTTTGCAGCTTGTAAACATTACACTCTTAAACAGCTCTTGCGAACAAGTTTTTATTTATTTTAACAAAATCTACCCTCTGTAGCAGTTATGATTTCTATCACATGTTCCATTTTCTAGTTAACTTTTTAAAAACTGATGCTGGTAACTACTGCAGTACCCTGCAGGCAGAGTTGTTTTTTTGGTAAGCAATAGTGTAAGCAGAGTGGCTTACTTGTGGCTAAATGAGTGTTTTCTCCTCCCCGCCCCACTTCTATTTCTGCACTGCATGATGAGTTGGAAAGCCCTTAGGTGCCCCTGATTAGAAAATGTCCATTTGTTCTCATTTAATGCCCTTACTGTGCATGTAAAGTTTGCTTAAAGGCTTTCTAATCATGCTGCAGAGACATCAGCATGGCCGAGGGCCAAGATAAGGGCACTACATGATCTGTAATGACACAGCATTTCTACCTGTTTTCCTTGAAAGGATGGGAACTCTGGGATTGAGAGAAAATTTATTTTAAAGAATTAAGATTTTCCTTTTAAGTGGATTCATCTTCAAAAAATTCAAACCATTCTATTCAAAGAATTCTAATGAATAATTTTTTTAAGTTTTTTTGGGGGGCAGGATGGAGCAGAGAGAGAGAGTGGGGGGAGGGAGAAAATCCCAAGGAGGCTCCCTGCTGTCAGCACAGAGCCTGATGTAGGGGTCAAACCCATGAACCATGAGATCATGACCTGAGCCAAAACAGAGTTGGACACTTAACTGACTGACCCACCCAAGCATCCTATGAATAATGTTTTTTAAGTGTGGGATCGTCTTTCATTTTAAAGTTTTTCTTCAGTGATTAAAGAATCCCTAAACAAGTAATCCCCAAGACAAGTGGAGGCAAGGAAAGGTTCAAAATGGGGATTAAAATGGGACTCTTAACCTTAAAAGCATCAAGAAGTTCATTTGAAAGAGCTGAAAGTGAAGGTCTGTGACCTACAGCAAATGGGTCATTTTTCTTACATGTTTTCTTACAGGTTTTCTTACAGGTTTTCTTATAAAACCTATTGCTACCTCACTTTTTGAGAGTTACTGAGATCCCATGTAAAATGCCCTTCTCTCCTTGGAAACACTTAGATCTCAGCTCACAAGCACCCTCCTCTGGGAACACTCAAGGACCGCCAAATCTAACCTAGTACCTGCCAGTCCTTGCCTTCTAGACTCCCTCTCTCTATCAGATGCTGGTCGTACAGGCTTCGTAGCACATAACACTCTGAAATTACATTAGTCAGTTACTTACGTATATGTTAATTGACTGACTGTTCTTGGTTTAGAATGTAATCCACAGTTACATTACCGTTCAGTGTTACATTTCAACTCTCTAGAATTGTGCTTGGCATTTAATAGGTACTCAGCAAAAAAAAGTTGCATAACCAAATGATTCCATAACCAGATTCCTTACCTTTTGTTATATTTTGTTATTAACCATTTGTTAATATATCCTTTTCCATTGAGTCTTTTCATTTCATGACTACCTGCAATTTAGAGTACTTTGTTAGCCACATTTTACAGAATCTAAAATGACACGCTAGGAAAAGCAGCTTTTGAACTGAAGGGTAAGGAGGTTTGAGTATGAGTATTTAAATTTTGTCACAGGTAAAAATGCTTAATCAAGGGTAAGGGCTCTCATAGAACTACAGATAACACATCTGCTTTTGCGACAGAAAGCAAGGGGCCAGCTACTCTTACTATCTTCTTTAGTAGGACAGGTGTCATACATTTATTATAACTTCATCAATACATGCATACTCATAAGTATTTATATTTGTACTGTTCACGTGTTCAATAGATTTTGCTTTGTTCTGAAAATGCTTGATTTTCATTCTACATTTGGTAGTTCACCAAAAAACTGCTTATGAATTTGGTAACATGTTTATTTCTATTATTACTGGAATCACTTTGTAATCTGAATTTTGGAGGGCATTAACTCACTAACTTAACTGATTATATACTTTTATAGTACTGGCAGTGGGAAGGTACTTCTCTTAATATGATACACAGTAATAGTTGGAATTTATTATGGTGTTCACCAAAATCAATATTTAATAGCACCAAAATACTAATTTTGTAAGAAACTATGTGTTAAATAGAAATGATAGTGAATCTCAGTATCATGAATTTATACCACTTTGTGGGAAAAGAAGTAAAGTATATATTTAGGGGTTGTTTTTCCCTTGAGTAAACTCATTAGAAATCCTTTGTTTTTTTACAGAAGTAAATAGTCCTGTGTTTAAATGCCTGTTTGCTAACTTTTGGCTTGTAACTCATATTTATTTTATTTTTAGGCAATAATTAATAGCACCATCACCCCAAACATGACATTTACTAAAACATCTCAGAAGTTTGGCCAGTGGGCCGATAGCCGGGCAAACACTGTTTACGGACTGGGATTCTCCTCTGAGCATCATCTTTCAAAAGTAAGTCAACTCATTAGATTACGTGGAAATCTTCATCTTCAAATCATAGGTCTTAAATATATAATAGCAAATGAAAAGTGTAAAATATAGGAGAAATTTAATACACTAGAACAATTATAGTGATTTTAAAGCAAGAAGTGAGAGATCATTGGATTTCACTGTCAATTGGGAAATAATTTATACACATTAAAAACGGTCACCATTGATAGAGAAGTATTTGGGTGGTTAACTCTCTGTATGATAGTTCACATAACAGTTGGGGATTATCACTTCTGAATGGACTTTGCCCAGGGATTAGCACCCTTAGTGGAGATGGTCTGCAAGAAGGTAAACAGCAAGCTCTTCTGAATTGTGAAAACGTAAGCTGATAGTGATACAGATTTCAGCTTTTTGACATGACAGCAGACACTTAAGAATTACTTTGTTTAGGGAAAATGGTGCTTTCTCTGAGAATTACTTCAAACTCTGTAATATAGTACAGAGTGGTGAGATCTAACAAACACATGAAGAGTTCCTGCAAGATACTGACCAAGTGAATGACTGTGGCCAGAAAGGCCAACAAAATACAGAACATCACCAGGCTAATTACTGGAAATAACAGAGTTGTCCCGCGTACCAGCAGCAGCTTGCAGTGTTTATACCAGCAGTGCCTTGTGGGTGTCATCCACAAAGACTAAGGCAAAGGAAACTGTCTCAGGATAAGATACGGATGAAGGAGATGAGGAGTACTCATTTGGCTCGTCAGATTTTATGCTCACCAGACCCAAAGATTTATTCTTTGAACTTCTCTATTTGAAATGTTCAATTAAAAGGATAACCCTACCTTTCACAATAATTTGATGCCTTTTGGGAGTTACAAATGTTCAGCTTCAGGGTCATCAGACTCTTGTAGGTATACACTGTTTATGTTTACACTGTAAGCTATTCATTACAGAAATCATTCTGATGCTTAAAAATAAGTTCTTTTTAAAAATAATCTTACATTTTTGTGAATATTTATTGACTCGGTATAGTTAGATCAATAATTGAAGTAATCTTTGCTTCCATTTTTTTTGGTTGTAGACATTACTTAACATGGTTGTTTTCAAATATTTTTATTACCTTTAATATAAATTACAGTTTAGGGTCCAATTTTAAGGCTATTTTAACTTTCGCCTTCATGATTATAAGTCCATTCTCTGTAGTATGATGAAAATGAAAAAGTGTTACTGATTTGTTTTCTGTTACACCCATCTTACTCTCTAAATTCATTTCTTGGACTGTGGTAAAGGTATGAGTTCTAGATTCAAAGTATTTCAACATAGCAGGGACACAGGTATCCAGCTGAGCATTGCCTCTCCGGAAATAATCCCCTTAGGAAATTACACATTTGTTCTAATAATTTTGCCATTACTCAGTTGGAACCTTTTTGGAACTTCCTTTTGGAATTGTCTATTAAAGTGTAGAGCAAAAAAAGTTGATATATTACCCTTGCTAAATTTCTTGACAGGAACTAAATTGTGGATTAATTTCTCAAATAAACTTGTATGAAATGATTTTTGGGCATAAGTAATTTTGACTGCAAATTGAGTTTTTGTCACATCTTTGAGGTTACTGGGCAGCTAGCTAATGTGGCAAAGTAATAGCTTATTAAATGCTGTCAGTTATACTGTATCCTTTCATTTGATCTTTTTTTTCTGAGAATGGCTTTTATATTTCAAGAATTTTTCCTCTTTAAAGTTAACATATACTTTTGACCAACCTACTGATAGTGATTCCTAGTATTTTGAGGGAGAATCTACATTAAATAAACTAGACTTGGCTCCAGGAATTATTCACTGGACTTGGCTCCAAGAGTTGGTGATCGGTCTCTTCATAATGTTTTTGTCCAGAGATGACAAAATTATGATTCATTTTCCATGCTACCTTAAAGACCATTGTTGCTGCTTTATAGACTATAGGGGATCCCAAGGAGTTTATAATATTTTACATAAATGAAGCAAGCATGTAATTATTCTGGCTTATTTTATCATTAAAAACCGTAAGTGAATCAAAGCATTATAAGGGTTTTAGAAAGTCTGAAGGCAATTCTGGACAAGGATCTCTGAAAATAAGAGAGAGTAGCAGTATTGAGAGAAATGTTTGGTCTGTAGGGTTGATGTATGAGGAAAATTGGAACTGTGCTTGGATTGTTAGAGTGCTTACTAAGTTGTATTTTGTTACCATGGAAACGCAAACCTATAAAAATTAACAGTAGTGTGAGCCTTTATGAAGTTGAAAGAGTTTTAAACATTAACTATGTTGGAATGCTAGATGAGTGTAAGAAAAACTGTGTTCTGCTTCACATTACATTGAGATAAATTAATTATGGTTTCCTTTTTATTCCATTTACACAAGTGTGAATGAGACCCTTTTAGCTTTGTGTTCAGATTACTTGAACAGAATACCTCCTTACTTGAAAAAGGAGTAGTAATATACATTCAGTTCCCTGATCTACAAGTTACAGGTGACAACTTTAATGTAAGAAGGAAAGTTGTAATGAAAACTTAAATTTTAGCCTTCTTCCAAATGTCCAAGGCAGGTTAGAGTACAATGACCTTTCCTTCCCAAGTTTTCCTTCTCAATATCAAAATGAAATCAGGGTTGGCTTATGGGGTTTGAGTAGGGAACCATAATTTCATATTTTAATTACCAGCTCTAGCTGGTGCTTTAAGTTGCATAGAGATTTTTGACTTTTTAATTTGATTATTGTGTAGCCTTAACTTACTCTGAGAATAATGTAGACTAGTTTCCACTTCCAAAGCAGTAATAGATAATCTTTGTGGCTCTGACATTTCTAGATTACTATGGATTTGTAGGAATTAGCATTTTATGTACCATAGTTTGTTGTTGTTGTTACCAATTTTAAAGACCTTTGTGGAGTTTGTGTTATTCCTCTCTGCTGTTGTACATTAGCTGTTTAAGAATCTTTGGAAATGAAGTTTTAGTAATGCCATTTAGCGATAATAGTAAATGTTGCCATTTATATTGTTGAAAATAAAAAGCCTCACATAATATGAGAGTTATGTTCCAGTAAAATTTAAAAGCACACTCCAAATACCGAGATGTTTATGAGTAAATACCTAAAAGATTCATTTTTTTCCCTGTGATAAACAAAGTATGCTAATCTTTACTGATTCCACTCCCATCCTATACTCTGCACCTTGGTCTTAGTAAAGTGTATCTGAACACTGAGGAAGAGACGTAGATAAACTAGCTGACCTCAAGTTCTAAGTTAGTTATCATGATGTCTTTGACTGCAGTTTGTCCAAGGAGTTTGTAGTGTACAGATAAGTGTTTGGTATTAGATTTCTTTTTCCTTCATTTTCGTATTACACCTATAATTGATTTGATGGCTACGTCGCTTGTGTTAAGAGTCAGTTATTCAGCAATTGAAAGAAAACCAAGGTAAAAGTGGGCAGTGAGACCTGTTTTTATTTTATTTGGTTAATGTATATAGTCTTTATACATTCAGTTCGCAGAAAAGTTTCAGGAATTTAAAGAAGCTGCTCGACTAGCAAAGGAGAAATCACAAGAAAAGATGGAACTTACCAGTACACCTTCACAGGTGGGTATTTAATTTCTATTCCTATTTTTGAGCCTTACTCATTTCCGATGGTATCCTTTATGCCAGGGTTACATTTGGGAAAACAATGGCAAATTTAAGGTAATTTCCAAAGTGGACATAGAATATGCCCTTCACTTAATCTGTAATAGTGGAGAAAGGTGGTTTTTTCCTGTATGCCAATGCCTGCAAGAATCTGGGGAGGAAATGAGTTTAATAATTATAATTCAGATTTTTTGATGTGCATATAACTTTAAAACAATCATGTGTAAAAAGCATAGATTGGCCTAATGTTTTATTTTCTGTGATGGTCAATCACAAGAGGAGACACAGGAGAGGCTCAGGAAAATGAGTTTATTGTATTCACAGGTCTTAGAAAAAGGCGGCATAGCATACATCTGAGGGGCACATAGGGAAGCCTCAGGGTGGTCAGGAGGCAGAAAGAAGGAGCATGGGAAAAGCTGAGGCTAGAGCTATATTGGAGTTTCCTTGGGAATGGCAGGGCAGGGTAGACGGTTTATTTGGCTTGTTGAATAATTTCTGTAGGCTCTAAACTTATAGGGTATTCCCTTGTTGCCTGGTATCTGGCTCTGGGATGATTAAGGCAGAGGAATTTTGCATCCTGGGTGTGTGGGCCTGATGAAGGAGGTATAGCTCTGCGTTGGTTAGTTTGCATATCAAAGGCATGCCCCCATCTTACCTCCTTGCTCTAAGATTGGCTAGCCAGAAAGGTTTTTTTTTTAAGATGTCAAAATGTCAAATACATAGAAAATTAAAAAAAAAAATCTGTTTTATTTGATTTTAGTCTGTTTTCCTTGATTTTAAGTGTAATTAAATCTGACAGTTGGGACATCTTTATACTTAGTACTGAGACCCAAACAATTTTCCTTTAACAATTGATTTAATACTGTGACTTGCCCATCATAATCTTCCTTCATTTGGAAATTAATTAGATCTCCGAGTTAAGTTCCTTAAATACTCCTATTTCAGTACTTTTACAGAGGTTTTAATGTACATGGTATGATTCAACTTTTTTAATAGGCTTTTCTAAAATTAATTTTCAGGGATGCCTAGGTGGTTCAACCAGTTAATGTCCACCTCTTGATTTTAGATCAGGTTTTGATCTCACAGTTCGTGAGTGCCAGACCCATGTCCAGCTCTGTGCTGAAAGCATGGAGCCTGCTTGGGATTCACTCTCCCTCTCTCTATGTCCCTCCCCCCACCTCAAAAATAAATAAAATAAAATAAATTTTTATTTAAATTTGTGCCCTAAGTGTAGAGTTCAGGTTTGGGCTGGGTTCTTGTCTATAGCAGTTGTTTTTGAAGCATACTCAGGAGTTTACATGAAAAGGAAAAATCAGATGTTATAAATGTTTCTCTGGAATATTGTCAGTAGTAGCAGATTTACATAAAACTTGAGGAAGTAAATCGGAGTTGCCTGGGAATTTAGCGACTAGCCATTTTTGAAATTTTTTTGCTCTTCACCTTCCACCTCACACCTGGCACCCTACTGGGTTTTGATAAACCCTACTGGTATAAAGAGTTGGGTGGGTTTTTTTGTTTTTGTTTTGTTTTGTTTTGTTTTGTTTTTACAGAAAAAGAGAGCTCTGTTAACTGTGCTTAAAGTACATATTTCCTCATAGATTAAAGGTGTGCCAAGGCTCCATTGTACCTCCTCAACATTTGCATTGACCTGGAATAACATGAATGATCATTTTGAAACTTGCGTTGAATCTCTCTTCCCTAAGTGCTACAGGAGTTAGAGTATACTTTTCATAAAAACCTATTTAAAGTTTAGTACCAATACATGTTGGGAACTCCAGGTCCTTAGGTGAATGATTCTAGCATTGTAAGAGGATATTACAGCACATGCAGTTAGAGAATAAGCAAAGGACTCCAATAAAATTATAATTGATTACACTTGGCCGTTGTACTTAGTTCTTGTTTCTCTGATCATAACATGTCTTTATTTAATTGGCCATGAGCAAGTTGCTGGTAAGATATCTGCCCCTCTTTGGTGGTAGGAATGTCTTTAAGCCTTCAGTTTCATCAAAAGAGTATATCTAAGATGTTTATATATGGAATCATATATATTCATATATATTCATCATCATATATATTCATCAGTATTTGAGAGCCAGAATACACTGACCTTAAGTTGTCTTTTCAAAACATTTGAAGTCTGGTTGCTAATTTGATGTACAAAGCAGAGTAATATTTTAAAAAAATATACTTATTTTCATTTCCATTTCCTCCCCCTCCTTTTTGTGACATTCTCTTACATATGTCATTAATATCTCTGTTTTACTTTGAAATATATGACTGCTGGCCACTCTGATTATACTCATCTGGAGAGTAGAGTTTGATTCTCCCTGATTTAACCTAACCTGCTAAATTAACACTCTGCCTGAAGAATAGACTACTACTCAGGAATTAAGGGGATCAAGAAGTTAAATGGAATAATTGATAGTGGTAGTCACTCAGTTGGTCATAGCTCTTGAAAAGTATGGGTTTTCAAGTCAGACAAACTTGTACATAATTCTTTTTTTTTTGTCACTATATGATCTTGGGAAAATGGCTTCACCTAGGTCTGTTCATACATGTGTAACATGGCAATTACATACTTACACTACATACATACACTACAGGATTGTTGGAGAGGATAAATATGATAATGGCAATGTCTAATGATAATGGCACTAATGTAGGTTTTATAGCCTGTCTTTTTTTAATCTGGGCTCCAGCCCTTACTAGTTTTTGTTGTTTTTTTTTTTTAAATTTAGGCAAGTTATTTTTTTTAATAAATAAAATGAGAATAACAGTATCTCCTAAAACTAATATAATACTGTATGTTAATTATACTGGAATTAAAATTAAAAACTTGATGGAAAAAAAAGAAACAGTATCTCCTTGGAGGGTTGTTGTGAGAATTAAATGAGGATTACAAAGTGCTTGTTATATAGTAAGTGCTTAAGTGCTAACAGCTGTTATTGGTGATGTGGCCTGCATCAGAGTACCCTGGAAAACTTATCAGAACACAAAATGCTGAGTCCTACTCCTGGCATGTCTGATTTAGTACGGCTGAGATGGGGCCTGAGAATTTACGTTTCTGATGACAGCATTCCAGGAGATGTGATGTGGGGACCACACTTGGAGAAGCAGTGTTGTAGACAAACTATTCCTTATCCCTAAGGGCATGTGATGAAGAGAGTCGGGCATTTAGAGCCGAGTTAGCTGCTTCCCCATTCTTAAATTCTTGGGCTAAGTTTGTACACTTGATAGAATGTGTGGTCATGTCAGATAGTCTTTATGTTGTCTTTATCAGGAAAACATCTCCAGGAATAAGTTGAATCATGTATTTGTTGTTAGTCTGTTTCATGTCCTTCTTTAAATAACAGACATTAATTTAGAACTTCTCCTCTTGTGGAGATCTTCTCTTCTTGTGTTTCCATGGGAATCTTTTAATAATCTTGACATAAAATCAAGAGTGATGATTGGCTTTAAAAGGGGCTACATAATCAAAATAATGCAATTTTTTCTTCACTGGAGTTTAGAAAAAAATAAGTTTTAGCTGACAGTTCACTAAGACTTTTAAATGGAGTGAAGTATTAATGCATTAGTTGTTTGTAGTCAAACAAAAGTTAGGTTCCCCCCTCCCCATATAAATTGTCAGGTTGTATAGTATTAGATATGTTGTAGCCTCTTAATGTATATTTAGACTAGCTTTTTTCCTCAGATTTTTAAAAATTCACTTTATAGAAAAAGTAGAATATGTCTGTATGTGTATATTCAAAGAAGGAACAAAGTTTCTTTAGCTTTGTTATAAATACCATAATTTTTTAATGTTCATTTTAATGGTAAATTGTATTTACTCAAATGAGGCACTGTTTTTTTGTAACTGATTGTTAGTATCTCTGTGACTAGCTATTTGATCTTCTACAAGTCACTTGACCTGCCTGGGTAGTACTTAAATCTGTAAGGTCAGAGGTTTGAATTATATGATCTCTTTGGACATTTCAAGTATAATAAATCTCAAATACTTCAGATTTTCTTAAAAAAGGATGTTACTTGCTATACATGGATTTTTTTTGAAAGGTGGTCTGTATTAGCCAAGTGTTACTACTATGAACTGTATTAGTTACATATCTAGCATACAAATATGACATTGGAATTAGCGAGTGCCTATAAATTAATGCGATAATTTCTTACTGTCACATAACAAAAGTGGTTTTACTGAGCCAGATAGCTCAAAACAATCTCAGGAAAGGTTCACTAGAATTCTCTGGATATTATGGTTCGCTGTCCAAAGTAAGGACAGTGGACTTAAGAGTTTCTAATCCTGTTACTTGCCTCAGTGGAGTATTTATCCATTTCTCTATTGGGTTTACCTCCTAGGTGTTTGCAGTGAGAATAGAGAGGAGGAAATAGATATGACAATGGTGAAATTGACCGAACTTGGAGGAAATACAGCAGTTGAAGGAATGGTGAGGGAGGCTGATAAAACAGGAGCTGGATGTTTTTGAAACTTCTATTGTTGTTTTGTAGCATGAACTTCAGAAGATTTCCACTTCACATACTGAATTTGTATCCTAATTGAGCATCAGGGGATGTGTCCTGTATGTAGTTAGATATTTTGAATTGGAGCGAAGTCTCAAGAGTCATCAACAAGTGAGTATAGTTAAAGCTATAGGAGAGAATGACATCATCCAGAAAGAAAGTAGAATGCAAAGATAGGGGAAGACAGGGTCAAAAATTGTCATTTGAAGATTGTCACTTAAATTGAGGAAGATACAGGAAAAGACACTGAAAAGTGGTAGGAAATGAGCCAGCAGGAAATGTTAGCACAGAAGTCAAGAGAAGAGCATTTTCGGTTGGAGGCGATGATTTGGCAGTGTCAGAGGGGGGTTCCAGTAGGATGAAACTTAAGAGTACTTTACACCTAACTGGAGTTCATTGGTAATTACAGGTGGACTGTTGGTGAAGAAAGGACAATGCGAAGTAGTTTCTAGAATTAAAGGAAGTAGAATTGGTGACTTTAAGGTATTCTTGAGATGGAAATGTTTGATAGTGAGAATAAGGTCACAAATACTTGTTTCTTTTCTATGAGGAGAATTAGAGTCAACATGATAATCTCTGGAGGATGTGAAGCTAAGAATATTTCTTTTATGTATGTGTGGGAGTGATTTGAATATGTTTTTAAATGTAAGGAAGGAGTCAGTAAAGGACAAAGAGAAGAATAGAAAGAATGGATCATTGATGGAGCATTGTGCAGGGGAAGGTAATGTAAGCGAGGAGGTTAGAGACAAATGAGCCACTTCTTCATCTGAGACAGGAGGGAAGGATAAAAATGAATTCAGATACAGGTAGGAGGAAGACCGAGGAAACCCATGCCAGTTTATTTCTATTTTCTCTGGATGGAAGAGTTGGGTCATTCACTGAGAGGAAGGACAGCTTGAAGAGAGAGGAGGCTTGAACACAGATTTGGAACAGCTGTTAGGTAAAGTAAAAAAGAAGAGTCCAGTGGGAGTAGTAAGTAAAATTAAAGCTTATTCAGTATTTCAAGAGCATAACTGAAATCAGAGCTCAGGATTATTTTCATGACACTAATCAGCATACCTAACAGTATTTTCTCTCAGCACTTGATAGCTTGGGCACGTAAGAATAGAGAATGATGGTTCAGTTGATGGGAAATTGGAAATTGGCAAGATAGTTATTGTGGAAGGTAAAGGAATCCCCCAAATTGGGATGATGCTAGTGAGAATATCATTAAGGTGATTGGCCTTCTTGTTTAGGCTGAGTGTAGAGAGATTGCACTTCACAAAGTAGGATAATTGCAGAGGGCCAAAAGACACCAGGTTAAAGAGCAGGTTAGGTTGAGAGGATAGGAGGTTGTACAGCACCTATTACCTGTTGGAATCAACATTAGTAGTTGATAAGTTAGTGAAAAAAGTCAGCTTCGATGATGAAGTTTTAAAAAAATCCTTAAAAATTTGTAAAATAAAATTCAGTAATACTGTGTTTTATGTATTTGCCAATATTTTTATTTAAAGGTCAAGTGTTCTCTTTGAATATGAATCTTGATTGGAATTCCATGTTCTTTCTGACACAAACCATGTTCATTAATTGTCAGCAATTTCCTGTTTTCCTTTAAGTAGAGCTGACTCTTGTCACTTGCAAAGAAATCTGAGTATGATAGATTTTTATGTCATTTTTCTGATACTATATGGGTAGCATATAATGTATGTTATGTAATCGTTTATTATATACAGCGACTTCAATAGTGGATTTTATTTTCTAGTCATTTACCTTTTAGTCATTTCAAAGCATGTAGTTTGATTTTCATCAAAATAACCACTCTAGGTTTGCATTCAGATTTTATTAATTTGTATTATATGTAATTGAACTATATAATGATATGAATACAATTGGCATAAACATGTTTGGGACAGATACAGCTGATTCTTGGTTATCATTTAATGCAGCTGGTAGGTACAAGAATATGCAGAATAGAGATTAACCCAGTAGCACTGTGCATCAGTCTGTACACTTTACATAGGGAAGGAAGAACATGAGTTAATCTAGAGTCAGGGTACAAAGAGACTCTGTGGTTGTCAGAAAGTGGGATTTCAGAGATGGTGACCAGGTAAAGGGAATGCTTTGTGATAGTAGACATTTATCTTAACCTTATCTTCCTTTATATATCTTTTTGCCCTTCTGTGTCTCTTCCCTAGCATTTTTTTCCGTATCCACAGCCATGGGAACTCAAAATCCTAAGGTTGTCCCTCAGTTTTTCCTGTCTGAGCCTCTGCCCAGAAAAGAGTATTCTCATCTTCATTTAAATACAAGCGACAGGAAATAGAATAAGTCTTCTTTGAATATTTGTTAAATGATTAAGAGAAGAGGCTCTGTTTTACTGAAGTCAGAAAGGATGAAACTGTAACAGGAATTTTCATTTAGTCTTTATTGGAATTAAAGGGAAGATGTTAGTGGTATTTAGTCTAGTGGGGAAGGGCAGTGCCATCACATCCTTCCGGCCCACCCTCCTACTACAGCACAGACACCAGAGAGGATGTTGGTGATACTACCCTAAGGCCTGGAGAGAGGGCCCAGGTCATTTGTTTTTCATGTTTTACGTTTTCGTATTTTATGTTTTACATTTTTCATTTCTCTTATCACCTTTGGTGTATGTATATACATACATACATATATCAAAGAAGGTATTGTGTGATAATTTTTTCCTTAAAATGGCCATATTAGCTTAAGAATGTCTTTCTAGGGGCACCTGGGTGTCTCAGTCAGTTTTAAGCATCTGACTTCAGCTCAGGTCATGATCTCACTTCGTGGATTCAAGCCCCACATTAGGCTCTGTGCTGACAGTGCAGAGCTTGCTTGGGATTCTCTCTTTCCCTCTCTCTCTCTGCCCCCTCCCCACTTCGCTCACTCTCTCTCTCTCAAAATAAATAAACTAAAAAAAAAAAAAAAAAAAAAAAGAATTAACAGCACTGTAGAAACAAAAAATGGAATGTCTTTTTAAAGACAAATTACCCTTTTTTTCTTTGAAAAGTTTCTAGTCAAATAAATACATCTCCAAGTTTTTTATTTTAATATTTGAATTAAAGATAGAAAATGTTGACTTTATGGAAGGTACACCTTTAGGGACACCTGAGTGGCCCAGTGGGTTGAGCACCTGACTATTGATTTTGGCTCAGGTCGAGATCTCACAGGCGTGAGATTGAGCCTGCATTGGGCTCTGCACTGACAGCATGGAGCCTGCTTGGAATTCTCTTCCTTTCTCTCTCTCTCTGCCCCTTCCCTGATTTCTCTCTCTCTCTCTCTCTCTCTCTCTCTCTCTTTTTCTCTCAAAATAAGTAAACATTTTTAAAAATTACACAAAATTTAGATTAAAAAAGAACTGGATGTTTGGAATATGTTAAATAAAACAGCTGTGCTATTTTCAGCATATATGAAATTCCTGGAAAGTTTCACAGAATACTTTTCACTACCTGTGGGGCAGTTAAAAGTCAAAGGAATCTCGTTTTCCTTTAATGCTCCAATGCACTGTTGGAACTCTTTCTTAGGATTTTATGAATTTTTAACCTGCTTTAAAAAAAAAAACATGCTCTGGGCTTTTTGTTTTCACTTTAGATATAACGTCTAGGGTAACTAAATCTACCTTTCCTTAAATATAGCTAATATTCAAGTTTTCTAATGAAGAGCTTGTTGAATTGCGATACTGGAATTGTCGCAGGCTCGATCGCTTTCTTCCTCTCCTTCCTTCTTCCTTTTTCTCCTGCCTCTGAAATGGTTTTTCTACTTCAGTAACATCAGCTTTCCTAATCCCCCCAAGACCCATGCACCCAAACACTCATTTTCCCCCGAAGGCAATGAGAACCAGAAATCAAACAACTGTCCCTCTTTCTTCTCTCTCTTTTAATCCTGATCTACTTTTGTTCCTCACACTCATATCAGTCAATTCTGGCAAATCTCTAGGTGAATCCTTAGTTGCTAATGCTGGTTATGCCCTTTCAGGTTAACAACGTAACTTATTTTGTTCTCATTTCCACTGAATCAACTTACTGTTTAGCTGATTGGACAGTCCACCTTGATTATTTTAGTTTGGTTTGGTCTTTCTTGGAGAGAAATAGCTCTGATTAATTTCTTCTTGCTGCTTAAACTTTTTCTGGCTGATTCACGTGATCCATAACTGACCTAGAAGTAACCACCTTGGATATGGTTTTATGTTGTAACATTATACTGTAAACCTTATTCTTGGACTGACCATCAATTACTAGAAACAAAGAGGATTTAGGAGAATGAAATTAAAGGTCAATATGGAAATTCCATTAATAATTGAAAAATAGTGAAGTGATAAGGTGGAATCAAGAAAGTAGCCTTTTGACCTTTAATAAGCTTGTATAATTAATAGCATTATGGTATAATGAGTTAAAATACTTACATATGAAATAAAATACATGCAATTTAAAACCAGAAACCCACAGAAGAAAGTTACCCTCACCACAGTAATATTTTCTATATTCCTAACATTTCTCCATGTACAATATTTTTAGGTAAAGTATATAAACTATCATAATCTAGATATTTCCTTATATTTACATATTTTTCTAATTCTAAGCATTTTCCTGTATTACACATATTTTTCTTGTTGGTTGGTTTTTTTTTGTTTTGTTTTGTTTTTGTTTTTGTTTTTAAAGTAAACTCTAGAGTAGAGATTCCAGTCCAGTAGAGATCAGGAGTCATATGCTCTAGGAACTAAACCAGCTCAGGTGCCTGTCTTGTTTTTATTTGAAGAAAACCTGTATTCTTTCAAGTTGGCAGATGGTGACCATACCTACCCACTCTCCTCTTGGACACTGATGCTTTCATTTTCTTCACTAGCATAGCCTAATATTTCAGTTGTAAACTTTCAGTGCCCAGAGATCCCAAGGGGTCCACAAAGGTGCACTTTAATGATCCCATGCTAAGATTGCCCCTGGTTAACAGGTTTGTCCAATGAGCCCTCGTTCTGATCTCTACTAATACCAAATTTAGATAATCTTATGATGCAGTGACAATAATAAGTGTCAGTTTGAGCTGCATTTTAAAGTCCACTTGTTTTCCAGAAGAATAAATTAAGTTTGCCTTGATAGACAAATCTTAATTAAAAGTAGAAATAAGACAGAAAATTTTGTGAAGAAAAATAATTCCATTATGAGTAACAGGCAAGAAAAGCTGAAATAAACTCACTTTGTATATGTTACAGAGAGATTTCTGGCTGCTTTTGTAGATAACTCTGGAACTGAAAAGTAGGGCAGATAAAAAAATTAAAACTTGATTTCTTTCTTCCCTTTGCCTTGCTACTTCCCCAAGTAAAATCACATTTTCTTCCATTTTTGTGCTATCTTCTTCTTCTTCAGTAATTCTTTGAATATCTTTTCTTCTAACCAATTAATTGCTTATATAAACCCAAAAGCTTTTCAATTCTTTGAAACTACATTTCTAAATTGTGTTATCTTTACATTTCTAAATTGTATTGTTTCAGATAGTTTTATGAGTTGCTTTGCTTTAAAAAATTATTTCTCCTTTAAATTTCCTTTTTTAAATCTTTGACTCATATTTCAATGGAAATATGGTTTGTAAGTAAACATACATCAGAGTCACTCTTAACTTGAAGATAATCTTGTGTATTTTAACAAAAGCGTAACACTTTTATCCCCTACCTCCCTTTTTTTAAAGGAATCAGCAGGCGGGGATCTTCAGTCTCCTTTAACACCAGAAAGTATCAATGGAACAGATGATGAAAGAGCACCTGACGTGACACAGAACTCAGAACCAAGGGCTGAACCAACTCAGAATGCATTGCCATTTTCACATAGGTACAGATTCAATTCAACCATCATGATTAAGTAAAATGTGTAAATATGGAAACTTACTTGGTTTTAGATAAATCTTGCAAAGTTACTACCCTGAGTGAAAATTCCAGGTCAGTCTTTTTTTTTTTTTTTTTTTTTTTTTCTTTTTTACTTTTTCTGTTAACCTCAGAAAGGTTTTTATAATTTATAGTTTATGGATGGCTAGATGGACTGGAATGAACATTTCCTTTATGTAGAAAAAGGGCTACCTAGTTAATTGCAGCACAAATCACTTTTCAGTGAAACAATATCTTATTATAAATCTCTTCTACTCTTTTTTTTTTTTTTTTTTTAAACACAGCCGTAAAAGGCCTCTTTGTTAACCTGGTTTCCACTTTCATCTGTGTTCTTGAGGGTTATACATTTTTTTAAAAAAACAGGCTTCCTACTCTGAAATTAAGCTTTACTGTACTCTTAGAGGTGATCTCACCATAGGATTTCACAGAAGGAAACAAGTTATTGTCACTTCTATTAGTGTTAATGTCAGATTTAGATTTTGCATATCAACTAACAGAAGATAAATCTTCACATACTTCTGAATTTTAAAAGAATTTGGTACTTGAAAAAGATACAATGTATCTTAAATGTGTTCTAAAACAGTTACATTAATTATTTGCTATTCTGTGGTATTTTTAGGATGTAGGGAGGTCTGTGGAACTGTAGCCTTGCAAATGTAAACAAAAACCTATTAGTCACTGTCTTAAAATTAATTTTCATCCTTTGGAAACTTTTGACTAGGTAATTTTAAATAAAGTTAAGAGATGCACAACATAGGAAAACTACTTTCTTTTCAAGACCACTTCTTAAAAAATCAAATTCTTTAGCATATTCAGAAAAATTGTGAAGTGATATCATCCAAACTCTTCCATGAGAATTCTAATTTCGATTGAATTTGTTAACTGTTAGAGGCAGCATAGATTATACATATCAGAGACAAACATTGAGAGACCTCATGGTCAGATTGAGGAAGAAGAAATTAGTTACAGGATTTTTTTAAGAATGTGTGAGGAAAACTATTTGATTTTGAGGTATTCTAATTTTGTTCCTAAAAATGCAGTAATTTTGCATAAAACAGTAGACATATCAGAATTATCATGGAGATCATGCTTTAACTATTGCAGTGTAAGCATATTCTCTTTTCTGTTGTTACAAACATTACTGAACACATGAAAATTTTTGAGTTCCCTGAAGACTGCATTTTCACATTGATTTATAAAGTACACACTTTTTTTGAATATACAATTAGAATTAAAGAGCAATGTGATTAGTATGTAGATTTAAAAAAATGCCGAGGGAAGGAAAAATTTTATTCCTATTAAATTTAGCAGACCCATTTCAAAGACTTAAATGCACTGCATATAATTACAAACTTGATTTCTTTGGCTAACACTTAAATGAGCCATGTGCATTGAATACTGTAGCTTTGGAAATAACTTTTATATTTAACATTTGTAAAAACTGTTTCTGCTTTACTTTATACACCCCAAATTCTCAGAATGTTTGTTTTACTAATCCTTTGTACTTGAATTTACTAACTAGAATTAGTCATCTATTGATTTTCTCTGTTCCTGGGAGTCTAATAGGACTTGCTTTGATTTGAAGATACAGCTTCTTTGGTAGAATCTATAGATTAGCCATGGAGATATTTTGAGTTCTGAAAAGAATTTAACAGGTCATTTTAAGCTTTTAATTATGTTAAAGGTATTAACACAATCTTATAGTTCTCCTGTTAGAGTATTTTAAATATTCTTTAGTTTATAAGATTTTTGAAGATTATTTTCTGAACTGGTTTGATTTCCACCTGAAATAGAAGACTGAATGTTTTATAGCCAATGTTAGAATCCCAAAATAACAGAAGAGACCTTAAAGATGGTATAAACCAAGATCTTCCAAACTGGTAGTTTGAAATCAATTTAGGTTATTCATGGCATTCTGAGAAATGAAACATAATAAAATAGGACATCAGAGTAAAATTCACGTTAAAAGTAGAAACTTTATTTTAGTCATATACAGATTTATGTGTGTGCTCTGGATCATGGTGTAAAACGTCCAAGTTTGAAAATGTGTACCTTTGACACATGAGGAGACTAAATCACAGAGGTTAGGTGAGTTGTGCTAGGTCACATTGTTCAGTAGTAAAAACTTTAGTAGTAGTACAGATCACCTTTTGACCCCAGTAGGTACAGCCGGTTAATGTATTTTAGCTCCATTCCCATAACATGCACATTGTTGTCAGGAAGTTAATAACTTCCCGTCCTAGGAGAACTCTGTAGACATAGGATCAGTGTTTCATGAATTAGAAACACAAAGAATATTAAAGTAATCTTCACTTAAATCTGAAACTTGTGTTTACACTTGAAACACTTTTTTTTTTTCCCGTGGCAAAGGAAGACAAAGTCTATGTTCTTAAGGCTTATTTAGGCTATTTTGCCTTTTTTTCCTTATTTCAAGAGAAAAGAATGAACAAAAAATATTTTGCCAGCATTTCTCTGTTCTGCCATCTTATTGCTACATAAGGAGCAAAACACTCGAATGTCTATGTCTATGTGTTGTCCTTTGTAAAGGAAGGAGATGGGGAACAGTGATCTAGTTATTCAAGTTAATTAAGAGTTGATGGTGTAATAGCACGTAGCAAGACAATTTGTGCTCTTAAAATTCAAACTGTATGCCTAAATCTCATGAATTAATTAACATACCAAAAGAAAGCCCTGATTTTCATTTGGTCCTGAAAATTTTAGTAATGTTGCTACAGTTGGCTCTTTACTCTCTGTGAGTTTTATGTACTTTTTAAAAAGTACTAGCTTTAAAGATATAAGCAAGATTTTTTTTGCTCCTCTTTAAACTTACACAATTTTTCATATATATATGAAAGAATACTGTAATGAACTCCCATTAGTGCATCACCCAGCTTCAAGAATTATGAAAAAATGGCTAATCTCAATTCATTTATATCCCTGCACACTCTTCCACTTTTGTATTATTTTTAAAACAAATCTCAGACATAATTTCATCCACAAATACTTTTTAAACTACTTTTTAGCTTTTTAAAAACTTATTTATGAGGGTAGTACAGTTTTTTATATTCTCTAATTCAGTGGCATTATCAGGTTACCTTGAATTATTTACTCTTTGATTTGTAATTATACTGCTGAACTAAATTTTGAAATGTATGGGCTGTTAAATACTCCTTAGTCAAGTGCTAAAGTACTGTTTTATGCCCTTGCCATAAGCTATGCAAAAACATTCTCACTGAGTAAGTTTCAATAAATTAATAAATTTATAATGTATTTATTTAAACGCTTTTTTAAAGTTTAGGGTGTGTAAACAAGGGAGTTTGTGAGGATGAAAATGTTCACTAATTTCTTTGAGGAAATAGCATTACATTTTATCTAACTTGCTATATTTTCTTAAAATATTTTTTAACCTAAATGATAAAAATCATTTTGGGACTGAGCAGGTATACACTGACCAACTGAAGTGTTCAGGGCATCCTTTGAGACCTTAGTCTTGGAATAGCTATATACTAAATGAAGAGCTATATGCTAATAGACCAGCATATACAGTTGGGTGAAGGTTTTGTTTTCTCCTTCCAGGGAGTTATTGTTTCTTCATAACATTGACTGTATAGAATTCTGAAATTACTTGTTAGCACTTAAGAAGAAGAAAATATAGGATTTGTTTTTTTAAGATTTAAAGCTGTTTAAAATTCTCTTGGAAATAGTTAATTTTATTAGTGTCCTGGTGTTACAACGTAATACTGAAAACTAAAACTTTTTATTTTGTTCATTGTAAATTTATGCTCCCAAATATACATGAATATGTTGATAAATAAGTGCTGTTACCATATTTCTGAGAGTCCAGAACAGACATACACATGCATTAGTAGTTCGTGAAACTATTTTCGTAGTGACGAATTTTAATAACATTTTGGTTATCTTAATGGAAAAAAGGTTCTTTTAAGCACTGATTATATTTACATTCTTTTAATGTTTCAATAATATATTCTTATGGTGCTGCTAGAACTTCTACATTTTGGGGGTACTGCATGTATCTTCTGTTAAAGAGATTTTTCTGCCACTTTGTGTGTTTCCAACAGATACTCATTAAAGGATGTATGCAGAAATATCACTCTTTAGTACATTGATTTTGCTTTAAATCAGTATAACTATATTTTACTCAAATTTATGGAATCTGGGTGGGTTCATTTCATTCCTATTAATAGATTAATTCATCCATTATCAGAGTTTCAGAAAGCTATTTTAAAACTGATGAGGAATTTTTGTACAGTTTCAAAAACTAAATTTCATTGGAAATGTTACACACAGTTTTACTTATATGTTAGAATTTTTAGTAAGTGCTTTATCTTGAATCAAATACAGTTTGTACTTACTTGAAAGATGATAGAAACAAGAAAAAAGTTTTGAGTTCTGGGGTTCTATACTCTCCACAGCTGTGCCTTCTGTCTCCCCCTTTTATGGATAGTAGGCAAAATTTACAAGATTTTAGTTGGGAACTAAAATAGATATAATTTCTGTGGCTGACTCTTGTTTGGATAAGATTTTGTGTGTATGGGGCGCCTGGGTGGTTCAGTCAGTTAAGCATCTATCTGACTTCAGCTCAGGTCATGATCTCGCAGTTCCATGAGTTCGAGCCCCGCGTCGGGCTCTGTGCTGACAGCTCAGAGCCTAGAGCCTGCTTCAGATTCTGTCTCCCACTCTCTCTGCCCTTCCCCTGCTCATGCTCTGTCTCTGTCTCAAAAATAAATAAAAATATTAAAAAAAATTTTTTTAAGATTTTGTGTGTAAAACTGGGACTTGAGTTCACAAGAAGTGCTTTATCATGAACATAATTACAGATGAAAATTTAAGTTGTAGGATTTCCCTTATAGTAACAGTTAAAAATGACATAATTATTGTTATTTTTCCACCATGGAACTTCAAAATTTAGAGTAGGTTTTTTAAAAATTAACTAAGACAGATTATGAAAGATTGTAACTTAACAATTTAGAAATGTCAGAATTTCCTTTACCTTAATTGTGAACAGGTAGCATTTTATAAGAGGTGCTATAGTAATTCAGTAATACATACAATTTACATTCTCTGGGAAGTGAGAAACAATGTATGTATTTTTGAATAACAGGCAATAAAAAAATAGAGTTTAGTGACCCGAAGTGTTTACTTTATTAGCTTTCTAAATAAGTATACTTAAATTTTTACTTTGCGTTTTTCAAGAACTAATCCTTATTCTCTTCTAACGTCTTCTAAAATATTTTGAAGAAAATGTGGAAATTTGCTGAAGCATTTTTTCAGGTGTTAACACTTAATACAGGTTATTTGTAAGAAGAAAAATACTATTCATATGAGACAAAGACATTACTAATTCACCTCCATCAGGGATTAGTCCCTTCTCCTTCTTCCCCCTACCAATGTCATTAATGGGAAAGAATGTTTACCAGTCCATTCCAGTGATTGTGAGCTTCTATTTTCAAAATTACTAGCTGGAGTTAGAGGTGTGGTTATTCACAATGGGACAGATTGATCCTAGATTAACTATGATCTCTTCCCTGTAGAGGGCTTTTAAATTTCCTTTTATTGTTTCATCTCTGTTTTTAAAAGACCATAGTGGAGATTCTGTTGGAAGGGAGGTATGTGATATGGATAGTTCTGTTCTAGGACTTAGGGGAAAATGTTCTTTGAATTTGGCTTCTCATTTTCCCTCTTATTAGAGAAGTAAGGGACAAGATCAAGATGTGTACAGAGGCAGAGGTCAAACAGGCTATGTAAATGTGTGACACTTGTGGTGTGGAAGAAATGGTGAGGTCTGTAGTAAAGTGAAGTGTGCAAGGTTCATCTGAAGGTAATAAAGTTTTTAAAAAATAAGGTCACACAGAGGGGTGGGGACTAGATGACCCATCCGGTTTCTAGTCTACACTTTCCAGAGGAAACTTTGATTTACGAATGGTTTAACTCATGGGAAGAATTTTAAGCAATTTCTAGCTAGTAATATTTGTTGTTGTAATAACTTATAAACTCTTGGTGGAGGTATTTGGGAGGATATATGTGCAGATGAATCCTGGGTATGTCCTCTTTGGTGACATATTACTCTGACAGGTGTTCATTCACAAACAAAAATCACACAGTTTCAGTGGCATGGCATATATATAGACCACTCCATGGTCATCAGATGAGGCTTCCTCAGCCTCATCATCCTGTGCTGCTGTTGCTGTTGCCCCAAATTGCTTGTAGTTCTCCATATAGCAGCAACCATGCTGTTTCTCATCTGCAAGTCTTTGCTTCCTTGTTTTGGGAACGTCCTTCCTTCTCTTTGCAATGGCCGTGTACCCACACTCCATACTGCCTGTCACCCACCTCTGCCTTTAATTCAGCCACCGACTGTTTGACCCCTACATATCCTTCAAGCTTCAGCACCACTGCCTCCAGTAAACCTTACTCTGGTGCCCTCATGTTGAATTACATGTCCTCCTCTATTAAATCTCTATTACCTCCTAACTTAATATGTGGAGGTTAACATGAAATTATCAGTTTCTCCTGCGGCAGGGATTGTGTTTTATCCATTTGTATTCCTGGTGTTTAGCATGGTAGACAGCCAGTAAATATGAATGCAACAGTTTCCCTTACAAAAATTGAGTACATGCACTGAATACCCTTGGTAGGGCTTCAGTCAACTGAAGTTACACCTACAGGTTCATAAAACTTTGAAACTAAAATGTAAAACTAGCTATATTCTTTGAAATTCAGTCACTCTTAACAAATTTAAGTCTTGAGTTTAACTGACTTAGTCTAATTTTTTTTTAAATTTCCTAGTTTGTATAAAGAAATTTTAAAAATAGTGTGTTAATAAACAATGTTCTTAAGTACCTGAATAACGTGAAAGATGCTAAAATGCTTTATTGTAACAGAATAATTTTTTATCCTTTTGATAATAATTTTTCTTTTTATCTAAAAAGCACTGCAGAATGTTTCAGTGATGTATTTTTTTTTGTAAAATTAAGCAATACTTACATTCTTTGTTTTTAAAACCAGTTGTGACCAAAATGTGTTTTTTAAAAATTTCATCTCTTACCAAGGTCAATACAAGCACTTATTATTTGACTCAAAGAAGTGAATTTCAGGACTACTGATTTTTTTTTTTAAATTAAGAATTGTACTATGTACATTTCACAGAAGTAAAGATTGAGAGAACACATTTCATATGGCAATAAGCTCACAGTACACTGAAAAGTATTGAAGGTAGTCATGCCCTAGGGACTAAACCTTCCTTATAGGGTATATAAAATGTAAATATGACTAACCAGTTAAATAAATGTACATTTTACTTGTATTTATTTTCCATCATTTTGCTATTTTCCTCTGACAATTTAACTTGGCCGTGTATCCAGTGGAAACAAAAGAGTTAATTTTTATGACTGGACTAAACTGAAGTCTAAACGTCGATATTAGAACTTTGGAGATAGGGGCGCTGGGTGGCTCAGTCGGTCAAGCGTCCAGCTTTGGCTCAGGTCATGATCTCGCGGTTTGTAAGTTTGAGCCCAACGTCAGGCTCTGTGCTGACAGCTCAGAGCCTGGAGCCTGCTTTGGATTCTGTGTCTCCTTCTCTCTCTGCCCCTCTCCTCCTTGCGCTCTCTCTCTCAAAAATAAACAAACAAATAGAACTTTGGAGATAGAAGGAACTTTATATTACATAGTCTACCCACGTCATTTTACAGAAGTGGAAGCGAGTCCAGGGAAAGGGTATGCAGCATCAGTGTTTGCTAATGGCTAGATTAGAACAGAGAGGTCTCCAAAGACATTGATCATTAGGGTCCATCCTGGTTGAGGCAGCACTCCTGCTGCTAAACTCCAAGAGGGTTTGTTTTCTGTGTCACATTTCAAGATACTTTTCATCTGGATATTTGTCATTGTTCAACCCATATTTACCATTACTTGTTAAATTCATCTACTAGATTCTTAGCTTGTGGAGTAAGTCTTACTGGCTTGCATTTCTTGGTGTCTCATATAGTTTCAAGCCATTTAGATATGTAATAGATAAATTAGTGAATTTGTTGAGCAAATAAATGTGTGTTTTTACCATTACTGAGATGACAGAGAAGTTGGTACATCTTGATCATTACCAAGAAAAATACACCATATACTAGACAGGGCCGACAAAATATTAATATAAAGAATAATTAGTTTAACCTTTTAAATTCTAACAGGATCCACTTAGCTATTAATATTACCATCAGTAATTTTAGTAACTACTTTATTGAGGTGTAATTCACCCACTTAGCCATTTACCTGTATAAAGTGTCCAATTCAGGAGGTATTTAGTATATTTTGTAGAGTTGTGCAGCCAATACCACAGTCAATTTTAAAACATTTTCATCATCTCCCCCAAAGCCCTGTACCCATTAGCAGTTACTTTCTTTTTCCCTTTCACGCACTGTCCCTCCTTCCCCTAACCCAAGGCAATCACTGATTTTCTGTCTCTGTCGATTTGCCCATTCTAGATAGTCTGTATCAATAGAATTATATATCTGGTCTTTTGTGACTGAATTCTTTACTGAGAATGAGTTTTTCAAGGTTCATCCGCATTGTAGAGTGTATCCATACTTCATTTCCTTGTATTGCTGGATGATACTCCATTGTGCGGATATACTAGGCTTGATTAATCCACTCATTAGTTGGTAGACATTTGTGTTGTTTTCACTTTTTGAATGTTACACCATTGTTATGGATAATGCTGCTGCTGTGAATATTTGTGTACAGGTTTTTGTGTGGCTATATGTTTCCAGTTCTCCACATATATCGTACAACTAGAATTGTTGGGTCATATGGTAATTTGATGTTTAACCTTTAGAGGAGCTGCCAAACTGTTTTTGCAAAAGCAGCTGCGCCATTTACAGCAGCAGTGTGTAAAGGTTCCAGTTTCTTTACATTATCAGAAACACTTGGTATTAGATGTCTTTTTGATTATAGCTATCCTAGTAGGTGTTAAACGCTATCTCATTATGGTTTCGAATGGTACATATTTCCCTGATAGCTAATATTATTGGGTATCTTTTCATGTGCTTGTTGGCCACTTGTATATCTTCTTTGGAGAAATGGCTACTCAGATCCTTTGTCCATTTTCAGTTGGGTTGTTTGGTCTATCTTTGTTGTTGGGTTGTAATTCTTTATATATTCCGGATATAGAAACCCCTGATCAGATAATGATTTGCACATATTCCCTCCAATTCTGTAGGTTGCCTTTTCCCCTTCTTTTTTTTTTTTTTTTAATTTTTTAAAAAATTTATTTATTTTTGAAAGAGCATGAAAGGGAGGGGCAGAAAGAGAGGGAGACGGAGAATCTGAAGCAGGCTCCAGGCTCTGAGCTGTCAGCACAGAGCCTGCTGTGGAGCTCAGACCCACAAACTATGAGATCATCACTTGAGCCGAAGTCGGATGTTTAAGCATCTGAGCCACCCAGGTGCCCCTGTCTTTTCCCTTTCTTGATTGTGTCCTTTGCAACACAAAAGCTTTACATTTTAATTAAGTCTAATTTACCTACTTTGTTCCATTTCTTACACTTTCGTGTCACATCTAAGAAACCATGTTGTAATTCAAGGTAATGAAGGTTTACACGTGTTTTTTTCTGAGCGTTTTACAGTCTGAATTCTTACATTTAGGCTAATTTTTGAGTTATTTTTTTCTGTACATTGTGAGATAGAGGCTCCACTTCATTCTTTTGCCTGTGGATATCCACTTGTCCTGGCACTATTTGTTGAACAGATCATTCTTGTCTTATTGAATTGTCTTGGCATCCTTGTCAAAAATCAGTTGACTGTACATTTGAGGGTTTATTTTTGAACTCTGAATTCTAACACACTGATCTATCTATACTATGCTAGTACCACACTGTCTTCATGATTATAAGTTTGTAGTATGTTTTGAAATTCGGAATTTAGGTCCTCCAACTTTATTCTTCCTTTTCAAGATTGCTTCAACTATTCTGAGACCCTAGAATTTCTGCATAAGTTTTCAGATCAGCCTGTGAGTTTCTGTAAAGAAGCCCATTGGAATTTTGATAGGAATTGCCTTGAATCTGTAGAACAATTTCATGGGTCATCTTAATGTGAAGTCTATCAGTCAGTGAATATGGCATGTTTTCTTATTTATTTACCTCTGCAATTTCTTTCAATAGTGTTGTTTAGTTTTCAGAATGTAATTTTTACGTTTCTTTTGTTAGATGTATTCCTAAATATTGTTTTTTTGATGCTGTTATTGAAATTATTTTCTTAATTTCACTTTCTAATTGTTCATTCCTAGTATATAGAAATATAGATGGTTTTTATACAGTGATCTTGTGTCCCATAAACTTGGGAAACACATAGTTTTAATAGTTTCTAGTAACTTCCTTAGGATGTTTATATACAAAATCATGTCATCTGCAAATAGAGATAATAACATTTCTTCCTTTCCCATCTAGATTTTATTTCATTTTCTTGACCAATTGCCCTGTCTAGAACCTCCAGTATATGCTGAATAGAAGGGACAAGAGTGGACATCCTTGTCTTGTTCATTATCTTAGGGGGGGAAGCTTTAAGTTTTTTATCATTAAGTATGACAGTATCTACAGATTTTTCATAGATGCTCTTTATATTCCTAGTTTTTTGACGTTTTTTTCCATTGATACTCTAGTTGGTTAGTGATTTCCTCCCCTTAGTTGGTAGCTTTAGAAATCTGTGCTTTGACAAATACAGCAATATGCTTTCCTTGTGTTTATCTCTTAAACGGTAATTGATAGTTTCTTTAACTGATAAAAAGAACTTAATGGAGAGGAAGAATTCCTTTATAAAAATGTTAATATTATTTATTTTATTTTTTTAAGTTTCTTTATTTTGAGATTGAGAGTGAAAGAGAGAGTGCGTGCCTGAGTTGGGGAGGGGCAGAGAGAGAGATGGAGAGAGAGAGAATCCCAAGCAGCCCCACACTGCCAGTGCCACTGGAGCCCAATGTGGGGCTGAAACTCACGAGCCTCGAGATCATAACATGAGCTGAAATCAAGAGCTTAACTGACTGAGCCACCCAGGTTCCCCTATCGATATTTTTTAAAAGCACATCACTAGGCTTTAGTTTTTCTATCTAAAATTATGAAACCTTCCAGTTTTCTAGCTTTTTATCTTTCCAAAGTATGTGGAGCAGCTTTTATGAATGGTGGTAGTAGGGGTACATTTACTTCCTTATCTGATTTTTGAGTGACTTTTTTCTTCATTGATTTTTTATATTAAAATAATTAGTAAAGGGGCACCTGGGTGGCTCAGTCGGTTAAGCGTCCGACTTTGGCTCAGGTCATGATCTCGCGGTCCGTGAGTTCGAGCCCCACATCGGGCTCTGGGCTGACAGCTCAGAGCCTGGAGCCTGCTTCGGATTCTGTGTCTCCCTCTCTCTCTCCCCCTCCCCCGTTCATGGTCTGTCTCTCTCTGTCTCAAAAATAAATAAACGTTAAAAAAAATAATAAAAATAAATAAAATAATTAGTAAAAATATGCCCTATTCATTTATTTTTGTTTCATTGATTCTTTTATTTTTCTTTTCAAATTTTTATTTAGATTCCAGTTAGTTAACATACAGTGCAATATTGGTTTCAGGAATAGAATTCACTGATTCATCACTTACATACAACACCCAGTGCTCATCATACCAAGTGCCCTCCTTAATACCTATCACCCATCTAGCCCATGCCCCACACTCCTCCCTCCATCAACCCTCAGTTCTCTATCTTTAAGATTCTCTTATGGTTTGTTTTCCACTCTCTTTTTTCTTTTTTTCCCCTTCCCATATGTTCATCCGTTTTGTTTCTTAAATTCCACATGAATGAATGAAATAATTTGGTATTTGTCATTCTCTGACATACTTACTTCGTTTAGCATTATATACTCTGTCTCCATCCACATTGTTGCAAATGGCAAGATTTCATTCTCTTTGATGGCTGAGTAATAGTCCATTGTACATGTATACCATATCTTCTGTATCCATTCATCAATCAATGGACATTTGGGCTCTCTCCATAGTTTGGCTATTGTTGATAATGCTTCTATAAACATCAGGGTGTGTGTACCCGTTAGATTCTGTACTTTGTATCCTTTGGGTAAATATCTAGTAGTTCTATTTTTAACTTTTTGAGGAACCTCCATACTGTTTTCCAGAGTGGCTGTACCAGTTTGCATTCCCACCAACAGTGCAAGAATGTTCCCCTGTCTCCACATCCTCGCCAACACTTGTTACTTCTTGTGTTGTTAATTTTAACCATTCTGTCTGGTGTGAAGTGGTATCTCATTATGGTTTTGATTTGCATTTCACTGATGATTAGGTATGTTGAGCATCTTTTCTTTTAGCCATCTGGACATCTTTGGAAAAATATCTATTGGGGCATTTGGGTGGCTCAGTTGATTAAGCGACTGACTCTCGATTTCACCTCAGGTCATGATCTCATGGTTCATGAGATTGAGCCTTGCATCGGGCTTTGTGCTGACAGCCTGGAGCCTGCTTGGGATCCTCTCTCTTCCTCTCTCTCCCTTTCTCTCTGTCCCTCCCCCACTTGTGTGCACGTTCTGTTTCTCAAAATAAATAAACATTATCTTTAAAGAAAAGTGTCAGGGGTGCCTGGGTGGCTCAGTCGGTAAGCGTCCAACTTCAGTTCAGGTCATGACCTCACGGTTCATGGGTTCGAGCCCTGCATCAGGCTCTGTGCTGACAGCTCAGAGCCTGGAGCCTGCTTCAGATTCTGTGTCTCCCTCTCTCTCTCCTCCTCCCCCACTCACACTCTGTCTCTCAAAAATAAATAAACATTAAAAAAAAATTTTACAAAAGAAAAGTGTTGGAGCACCTGGGTGGCTCAGTTGGTTGAGCGTTCAACTTCAGCTCAGGTCATGATCTTATGGTTCGCGAGTTTGAGCCCCACATCAGGCTCTGTGCTGACAGCTCAGAGCCTGGAGCCTGCTTCAGATTCTGTGTCTCCCTCTCTTTCTGCCCTTCTCCCACTCATGCTGTGTCTCTCTCTCTCTCAAAAATAAATAAACATTAAAAAAAAACTGGAAGAAGAAGAAAAATGTCTGTTCATGTCTTCTCATTTTTTTTTAACTGGCTGATTTGTTTTTTGGGTGTTGAGTTTGATAAGTTCTTTATAGAGTTTGGTTATTAACCCTTTATCAGATATGTCATTTGCAGATACCTTCTCCCATTCTGCATGCTGCCTTTCAGTTTTGTTGATTGTTTCCTTCGCTATGCAGAAGATTTTTATCTTGATGAAGTCTCAATAATTCATCTTGGCTTTTGTTTCCCTTTTCTATGGCGAGGTGTCTGATAAGAAGTTGCTCCGGCTAAGGTCAAAGAGGTTTCTACTTGTGTTCTCCTCTAGGTTTTTGATGGTTTCCTGTCTCACATTTAGGTCTTTACCCACTTTGAACTTATTTTTGTGTATGGTGTAAGAAAGTGGCCCAGTTTCATTCTCCTGCATGTTGTCCAGTTTTCCCAACACCATTTGTTGAAGAGACTGCCTTTTTTCCATTGAATATTCTTTCCTGCTTTGTCAAAGATGAGTTGACCATATAGTTGTGAGTCCATTTATGGGTTTTCTATTCTGTTCCATTGATCTGTGTGTCTGTTTTTGTGGCAGTACCATACTGTCTTGATGATTAAAGCTTTGTAATATACCTTGAAGTCCACAATCATGATGCCTCCAGATTTGCTTTTCTTTTTCAGGATTATTTTGGACATTCGGGATTTTTTGTGGTTCCATACAAATTTTAGGATTGTTTATTCGAGCTCTGTGCAAAATGCTAGTGGTATTTTAATAAAGATTGCCTTAAATGTGTCAATTGCTTTGGGTAGCATAGATATTTTAACAATGTTTATTCTTCCAATCCATGAGCATGGAATGTTTTTCCCTTTCTTTGTGTCCTCTTCAGTTTCTTTCATAAATGTTCTTTAGTTTTCAGAGTTGAGATCTTTTACCTCTTTGGTTAGGTTTATTCCTAGGTATCGAATGGCTTTTGGTGCAATTGTAAATGGATCAATTCCTTGATTCTTTCTCTGCTGCTTCATTGTTGGTGTTTAGAAATGCAGCAGATTTCTGTACATTGATTTTATTTCCTGTGATTTTGCTGAATTCATGTATTAATTAGTTCTAGCAATTCTTTGGTGGAGTCTTTCAGGTTTTCTACATAGAGTATCTTGTCTGCAAATAGTGAAAGTTTGACTTCCTCCTTGCAGATTTTATTTTATTTCTTTTTGTTATTTGATTACTGAGGCTAAGACTTCCACTACTGTATTAAATAGTAATGGTGAGAGAGGACATCACTGTCTGTAGGGGAAAAGCTTTCTGTTTTCCTCCATTGAGGATGCTATTAGCTGTGAGTTTTTTGTATATGGCCTTCATGATGTTGAGGTATGTTCCTTCTATCCCTACTTTGTTGAGGGTTTTTATTAAGAATGGATGCTGTGTTTTGTCAAATGCTTTTTCTGCATCTTCTGAGAGGATCATATGGTTCTTATCCTTCTATTATTAATGTGGTGTATCACGTTGATTGATTTGTGAATATTGAACCAGCCCTGCAACCCAAGAATAAATCCCATTTGATCATGGTGAATAATTCTTTTAATGTACCATTGGATTCAGTTTGCTAGTATCTTCTTCAGAATTTTTGTATCCATGTTCATTGGGGATATTGTCCTGTAATTCTTTTTAGTGGGTTCTTTGGTTTTGGAATCAAGGTAATGTTGGCCTTGTAGAAGAGGTTTAGAATTTTTCCTTTCATTTCCATTTTTTTGAAACAATTTGAAAAGAATAGGTATTAACTCTTCTTTAAATGTCTGATAAAATTCCCCTGCAAAGCCATGTGGCCCTGGACTTTTGTTTGTTGGGAGATTTTTGATTACTGATTCAGTTTTTTAGCTGGTTATGGGTTTGTTGAAATCTGTTTCCTCTGTTTCAGTTTGGTAGTTTGTATGTTTTTAGGAATTTGTCCATTTCTTCAAGATTGCCCACTTTGTTGACATATAATTTTTCATAATATTCTCTTATAATTGTATTTCTGTGATGTTGATTGTGATCTCTCCTCTTTCATTCATGATTTTATCTGTTTGGGTCCTTTCTCTTTTCTTCTTGATAAGTCTGGCTAGAGGTTTATTAATTATTAATTGTTTCTAAGAACCAGCTCTTAGTTTCATTGATGTGTTCTACTGTTTTTTGTTTATTCATTTATTTCTATATCACTTATTTTTGTTCTAGTCTTTATTATTTCCATTCTTTCGCTGGCTTTAGGCTGTTTTATTGCTGTTCCTCTTCTCGCTCCTTTAGGTGTGAGGTTAGGTGGTGTATTTATTATTTCCCTTCTTCTGATGGTTTTAGGCTTTATTTCCTGTTCCTTTTCAAGTTTTATAGGGTTGTGGTTCGAAAATAATGTGTGGTATGGTCTCAGTCTTTTTGTACTTGTCGAGGGCTGATTTGTGACCCAGTATGTGATCTGTTCTGGAAAATGTTTCAAGTGCATTCAAAAAGAATGTGTATTCTGCTGCTTTAGGATGAAATGTTCTGAATATGCTGTGAAGTCCGTCCCACCCCATGTGTCATTCAAAGCCATTGTTTCCTTGTTGATTTTCTGCTTCACTGATGTGTCCATTGTTGTAAGTGGGGAGTTAAAGTCCCCTGCTACTATTGTATTATCAATGAGTTTCTTTATGTTTGTGATTAATTGATTTAAATATTTGGGTGCTGCCACATTGGGGACATAAATATTTACAATTGTTAGGTCTTCTGCATGGATAGACCCCTTAATTATGATGTAATGCCCTTTGACATCTCTTATTACAGTCTTTGTTTTAAAATCTCGTTTGTCTATAGCTACTCCAGCTTTTTTTTGACATGCATTAGCATGCTAGATGGTTCTCCATCCCTTCACTTTCTGCTGGTGTCTTTAGGTCTAAAATGAGTTATAGGCAGCATGTAGATGGATCTTGGGGTTTGTTTTTTTTTTTTTTTATCCATTCTGATACCCTATGTCTTTTGATTGGCGCTTTTAATCCATTTATATTCAGAGTGATTGTTGATAGATATGAATTTAGTGCCTTTGTGTTACCTGTAAAACTGGCATTTCTGGTGATGTTCTCTGTTCCTCTCTAGTCTTTGTTGGTTTTGGTCTTTTTTTCCCCCCACTCAGTCCCCTTTAGTATTTCTTGCAGGGCTGGTTTAGTGGTAACAAAGTCATTTGGTTTTTGTCTGGAAAACTCTTTATCTCTTCCTCTATTCTGAATGACAGCCTTGCTGAATAAAGTATTCTTGGCTGCATTTTTTCCCATTCAGCACGTTGAATATATCCTGCTATTCCCTTCTGGCCTGCCAAGTTTCTGTGGACAAATCTGCTTCAAATCTGATCTCTCTTCCCTTGTAGGTTAAAGACTTTTTTTCCTGGTTGCTTTTAGGATTCTTTCCTTTTTCTCTGTATTTTGTGAATTTGACTATATGTTTAGGTGATGGCCAGTTTTTTGTTTTTTTGTTTTTAATTAAATGGAAGTTCTCTCTACTCCTTGGATTTCAGTGTATGTGTCCTTTCCCGGAATAGGGAAGTTTTTAGCCACAATTTGCTCAAATAAGCCTTCTGCTCCTTTTCCTCTTCATCTTTTGGGACTCCTGTGATATGAATATTATGTTTTAAGAAGTTGCTGAATTCCCTAAGTCTACCTTTGTGGTCTAATACCTTTGTTTCCCTCTTCTTTTCAGCTTCATTATTTGTTCCTCTGCTTTATCCATCCTCATTGTTATGAGGGTTTGCATCTCAGTTTTCACATTTTTAATTTCAGCCTGACTAGATTTTCATTCTTTTACCTCTGCCCGAAGTGATTCTTTGGTGGCTTCTGTGTTTTTTTCAAGCCCAGCTTTAATTCTAGTTCAGACATCTTACTTATATCTATATTGATTAAATCCCTGGCCATAATTTCTACTTTCTGTTCTTTTTTTATTTTTTTTAAAGTTTATTCTTTGTTTTTGAGAGAGAAAGAGAGAGAGAGTGAGAGAGCGCGTGCTGGAAAGCAAGCAGGGGAGGGTCAGAGGGAAGGAGAGAATCCCAAGCAGGCTCTGCAGTGTCAGCACAGAGCCCAATATGGGGCTTCAACTCACAAACCATGAGATCATGACCTGAGGTGAAATCAAGAATCAGACACATAACCAACTGAGCCACCCAGGTGCCCCTCTACTTTCTGTTCTTTCTTTTGGGGTGAATTCCTCCATGTTGTCATTTTGTCCAGGGGTAAAACAAAAACAAAGACAAAAGCAACTAGCTCCTAAGTGTGTTTTGGTCTGCTTGGTAAAAGAAGCTAGATCCAGAAAATAACAGGAAAAAATATATAGTTTATACTTTAAATAGTAAAAATAAATAATAAAAAATAAAAAGGAAGCTGGATCCTATTTCCTTAGAGCTAAAGCCTTGTAGCACCCTATAATCAGTAGACTTGGTATCTGCCAGTGATTTTTGCTGGTCTTCTGGAAGAAGGGCTCTTGTGCTGTTTCTCAGGTGTTCTTGCCCTAGTGGAGATGCTGTCTGCAGGGCGTGTCCGGGCAGGGCTTGGTGTAACGGCTCCAGTCTCCACTTGGTGGCTCTGTTTAGCTCACTGAGGTGGGTCAGTGCTGGTGGGCAGAGGGTGAAAATGACTTTGCCATGCTCTCTTGCCTCCAGAGTGGGGAGCTCGTGCCCACCACTCCTCAGGAAGCCCTCACAGAAGAGCAGTCACCCCTCCTGTGTCCCTGGATTCTGTCAGATCCCCACCTTCATCCTGTATCCAAGCTGTCTGCCTGGCAGGCTGCATAGCCCTCCTGTGTTTTATCTCAGATGTGGCTGTGTTTCAAACTTCTGAACTTTAGAGACCCCCACAGTCTAACCCTGTGCTTATCCCCAGGGGGAGGGTCTCCCCCACACTGTGGCCGGTGCCAGTCTGTCCTAGAAAACGGTGGCACAGCGGTTTAGAGTTTATGGTAAATCACAGCACAAATCAGCACCTAGGTTTGCTGCCCTCAGCTGGTGTCTTTGTTCCTATGCTGGTGAGCAGGGCATCTCAATGGTGCCTGCTAGGTCTTTTGCCCCTGAGGAAACCATATCACCTCTGCCAAATGCACTTTCAAGCAGAGGAACTCTTCCTCCATGTGACCCAGGGGATCCTTAAAACCACACTGCCTGCTACCTGCCCTCCTTCCCCACCAGAGCACTGCCAGGCCTAACCCTGGCAGTAGCATGGACCTCCCAAACTTCAGACTCTGCATTCTGCTATGATAAAAAACTTGAAATATTTAAACCCTCTCCTGTTTCCCAGTCAGTAGTTTTAGGGAAGAATTTTTTTGTGTGTAATCCCCTGCACGTGTTTTCATAATTTTTCTCTTTCTCTCTTGCTCCTCTCTTGCTCCCTCCCCTCTGCAACTCCTGTGCCTCTTTTCTCCCTCAAATCAACTCCACAGTTGTTATCTTCCACAAGGTAGTCATTTTTTCTGCATGTAGATTTGCAGCTTTGTTCTCTGAGTCCTCAGATCAATTTCTTGGGTATTTAGAATGATTTGATATTTATGTTGCTGTGTTCTAGGGAAGAGGTAAGCTAAGGGTTGTCCTACTCTTCCACCATCTAAACCCTTCCTTTTTTATAAAAGATTAAGGATTTTCAAAAAGATAGTAGGTAGGGGCGCTTGGGTGGCCCAGTCAGTTAAGCGTCCAACTTTGTTTCAGGTCATGAGCTCAAAGTTTGTGAGTTTGAGCCCCCTGTTGGGCTGTGGTGCTGACAGCTCAGAGCCTGGAGCCTGCTTCAGATTCTATGTCTCCCTCTCTCTGCCCTTCCCCCACTTGTGCACTCTGTCTCTCTCTCTCTCTTTCTCTCTCAAAAATAAATTTAAAACATTAAAAAAACCTAAAAAGAGATACTGGGTAAATCACAACATTATTTTAGTGAATATAAAGCATGTTCTTTCTGTAAATAGAAATAGACATTAAAAATTATTCATTTCACATAACTCTGATTTCTAGTGTGATTATTACTCCATAAGAGTCATCAGATATATTTCCTTATTGCATCATAGAAATGTTAGTTTGTGATTATCTTAAATCATCTGTTATGTGATCAATACTTGTTTTGTGTCAGTAGTGTTCTTCCTGGTTTATAACATAGTGCAGGTATTTGTGGATGCGTGTAGTCTAAGTGAGTTTTGGGCTTATTTGTACATTAACCTTTAAGCAACATAGGGATGTTATAATCATATTATGGGACACTTTAAAGGCTGCCTATGCATATAAATTAGAAAATTAAGTCACAAGCTAAATTAAGCCAAATTTTTTCAGTCTTTGTTACCTTGGGCACCAAAGAGGGTCTTTATGTTTTGCTTCAATTTTTGATTTTCACCAGTAGAAATTCATCATGATAATTAATAAGAAACCTTAACATAAGCATAGAAAGAAATTTTCTTCCTAGTAGCCTTGGAATCTATAACATGAAATTAATCAAAAAGCATTTAATAAAAGAGTCTTTAGGAAGTATATTTAATCCTTTGGCTTAATAGTTTCTTGTGATTAGATCATTCTAGGGTATGCTTTACTCACAAACTAAGGTACTATTAAAGAGACCACCTAAGGCCTCTCTGGCTCTACGAAATAATAGATTTTTTTCTTTGGATATATAGAAAATGAATACTGATATTTATTAAATTATGTGAAGAACCATATCACTGGGTATTATCTGAGTCCAAGGAACACTGGGATTATATAATATGCCTGCTGGATAGTTTTTTTTTATAAAGTCAGAAAAGATCAGTTCTCCAAGTTGGATTTTTTCTTCTGAGAAGAAAGCCAATTTTCCTTGGCTGACTGATGATTTCTGTGGCCATCTTTAGTTTTGGAGCTTAGTGGAGTCACCATTTCCTGTGGAAGAAGTTCTGCAGTTTATCCAATAGAAACCACGCAAAGAGCCCCTGACTGAGAGAGCGTAACTAACATGGAAGAAACATGACAGTTTTAAGATACCTAATCTTCACAGTTTCAACTTTGAAGAGTCCAAAGAAGTGGAACCTTTAAAGAAGATACTTGACTCTTAGAATTCCTTTTTATTCTTAGATAGCATTTAAGATATTTCCATGTAGCAGAAGAAAGAAATGTTTTTTTCCTTTGGCAAAATCCTATTATATGGGCATACCTTGTTTTATTGGAGTTTGCTTTATTGCACTTACTAGATAACCCCCTTTTTTTTTTTTTTTTTTTTTTTTTTTTTACAAATTGAAGGTCTGTGGCAACCCTAATTGAACAAGTCCATTTGGCACTGTTTTTTTCAACAGCATTTGCTCACGTCATGCGTCTTTGTAATATTTTGGTAATTCTCTCAGTATTTCAAACTTTCATCATTATTTGAATTTCTGCAATCTCACAATCAAATTTTAACAGTTGAGGAGTTGCTTCTTATGGATGAGTAAAGAAAGTGGTTTCTTGAGATGGAATCTACTCCTGGAGAAGATGCTGTGAAGATTATTCAAGTGACACCAAAGGATTTAGAGTATGACATAAACTAAGTGATAAAGCAACAGCAGGGTTTGAGAGGACTGACTCCAATTTTGAAAGAAGTTCTATGCTTCAATGCTATCAAACAATATCACAAGCTACAGAGAATTTGTTGGTGAAAGGAAGAGTCAGTTACTACAGCCGACTTTGTTGTCTCATTTTAAGAAATTGCCACAGCCACCGCAACCTTCAGCACCCACCACCCTGATCAGTCAGCGGCCATCAACATTGAGGCAAGACCCTCTACTAGCAAAAAGATTGCAATTTTCTGGAAAGCTCAGATGATAGTTAGCATTTTTTAGCAATAAAGTATTTCTTAATTGAGATATGTACAATTTTTTAGACATACTGCTATGGTGCACTTAACAGACTACAGTATAGTGTAAACATAACTTTTATATGCCCTGAGACACACACACACAAAAACTCATTTGACTCACTTTATTGTGATAGTCACTTTATTGTGGTGGTCTGAAACTGAATCCTCAGTATCTCCAAGGTATGCCTGTCCTTTGCTCCACTTAATTTTTGGAAGACTTAAGAGCCCTTCATGAGGAAAAATTCCTGTTTCTTGAGAATCCCAAGAGCTACTATTCCTGATTCAAAAGAATGGAAAAGAAGTAACCTAACTTGTGAAATAGAACTGTTTATAGGTGTCATTTCCTTAAGACTTAACATAGCCATTTTCCTACGTGTAATCTGTTACTCCTATCTTGGTCCATTTCTTTTGTTGTCATATATGAAAACTTTACTCCCCACCTCACAGGGATGTTGTGAGGCAAATTTTAAATGTTCCTAAGAAAAGTGTAGAATTAATAACTCTTGACTGTTTCTTTGTTGGTAGTTTCTATAATTATAAAATTTTGTTTATTTTTCAATTTACAAGTGTTTTTTATAGTTATAAATGGATAGTAGGTATATTAAAATGGAAGTAAGATAATGAAATTGTAATTGATTTATCAATGAGCATCCTTGTATAATTTAAATGAAATGTTGCACTGATTTTATTTTTAAAAGAGCTTTTATATCATTTTAATTAAAGAAAAGCTAAAGTAAGTGTCTCGTTTCCCCTTTTATTTGAGATCTAGTTATTCATACCTCTTAGAAAAAAGGTAACCCAATTCATTAAATTCTAATGAAAAGAAAATGAAAACTACAATGAAATAGATACAAGTTTAAAAAAAAAGTGAAAACCTTGAAACAAAGTCGAAGCTTAAAGATGCCTAGAATTAGCTTTGTTAGAAGCTGAGTAAGCTCTGTGTTATTAGATAGAGGTGAAATTTTACTAACACTTTGATTAAAAATAAGATTATTATGATAATAGAAATTTGAGGGGCGCCTGGGTGGCTCAGTTGGTTAGGCGTCCAACTTTGGCTCAGGTCATGATCTCATAGTTCGTGAGTTCAAGCCCCTACCCGGGTTCTGTGCTGAGAGCTCAGAGCCTGGAGCCTGCTTCGGATTCTGTGTGTTTGTGTGTGTGTGTGTGTGTGTGTGTGTGTGTGTGTGTGTGTGTGTGTGTCTGCCCCTCCCCGCTCACAGTCTGTCTCTGTCTCTCAAAAATAAATAAACATAAAAAAAAGAAATTTGATAAGCACTTGCTTCATATGACAGCAAAAGAGTCAGAAAGAAAATTTGCATTAAGGAAAATGAGTTAAAATTCATGCATAGAAAATTCTTGATAGCCTGCAGAATTTGGTTTCATCTGTACAATTCTATTTCCGTGACATATTTTGGGAAGTAATTATATAATGTTTTCTCTTTCACATAAATCAACCCGAGTTTTGTAAGCCAAAGCTTAGTTACAGCACATGAATTATCAGTTAGTTAATGGCTTCCAGAATGAAGGTTTAAAATCATTATCAAATGTCTACTTCTGCTTTGTTCTTACTATCATAGAATCAAAAGACAAGTTAATTCAAAGTGAATTTAGTGATTCAAGTTTATAATCTTTATTTGTAAACAAATAACTTAGGAAATATTTTCTAAATTACCATATTATTTAAATGCTTGTTTTATAATTTATTCTATATGCTTTAAAAAGGAGAATGGATATATAGTCCTAGGTTAAAAATGCTGGGATTAAGAAAGCACTTGACATCACAGTGTTGTATTTTTGTATGCCTCACTTTTAAAACATGTAATAGCTTTAGATGAGCCTTTCACACTTGTCTCTGCCAGTCTGCTCCTAGTGTCATATGTACCACAGAATTCACTTATGTTGTGTAATTTATTTAACTTCTATAGGGGTGGGAACTATACAAGGGACTTTTTGTTGTTGTTGTTTATTTTTGAGAGAAAGAGAAAGACAGACAAAGGGTGAGTGGGGGAGGGACAGAGGGAGACGGAGACACAGAATCTGAAGCAGGCTCTAGACTCTGAGCTGTTAGTACAGAGCCCAATGCAGGGCTCGAACCCATAAAGAGTGAGATCATGACCTGAGCCGAAGTTGGATGCCCAACCGAGCCACCCAGGCGCCCCAGAACTTTTCTTTAGCTAATTCAGTTTGTCCCTGTAATTCTTCCCTCTTTTAATAGTTTCATAGTTTGCTCTCATTTAAGATTTATGTAGTAGATATGCATTCATATCTGATAGGAATGGTATAAATTGGTTCATTGTGTATTATTGAGCAGTGGTATAAAGTGTATCATTCTTTGTCTAGTTTAATGCTCATATGTTTGATTACTGCAGCAAGAATAATACTTTGAAAATTCTAACCTCAGAGTAATGAGAAAAATTCGATGTGAACAGTGAGCTAGTTTGAGGGTAATAATGAAATTATTGATAACATTTTATGGATAATAAGCACTTATAAAAATAGAGCCCCTTTCAAAATAATTCTGGGAGCGCCTGAGTGTCTCAGTCAGTTAAGCATCCCAACTTCAGCTCAGATCATGATCTCTTGGTTCGTGGCTTCGAGCTCCTCATTGGGCTCTGCACTGAAAGTGTGGAACCTTCTTGGGATTCTCTCTTCTTCTGTCTCTGCCCCTGTCCCATTCTCTCTCTCTCTTTCTCTCAAAATAAATAAATTAAACAAAAAAACAAGAAAACTAAAATTAAAAAATAATTACAATTCTGAACCTGACTTCCATTGCCCCTACATATTTTTTGACACCAAAAATGGAATCTAATACTGATATGATAGCATTTAATATGTCTACTCTTCTAGCCAATCTGTCATAGGAAGCACATATTAAAAGTTGGTGACCATGTGCCACAGAAATAATGGAGAAATACAACAGTATTAGTCATTATCTTAACAGTATTATTACTTATCTAATCCTTAAAATTTAGGTCTATGTTGTATCAGTGCCATTTTACTATGAAAACAGTTTGTAGAATGAATGCATGCTGAGCTTGATGTAGTTCGATAGAGAATAATTTCGTGGGAGGAACTATGAATAACATAATGGTTTTGAGATCATTGTATTGATTTCTAAAAATAAAATACATTCTTATCATCCTCTCCCTCTCAGAAATAAAGGGGTGAACTTGGATTTTCCTGGCTGTCCTGCCAGCAGTATTCATTTTAGGCGAATTACATCAACTCTCTAAGCTGCTTTCGTCATCTGTAAAGTAAAAGAGAGGAGTAAATAATGATTTCTAAGGCTCTTTCTCTTGATTATCTTAAATGATCTTGCCTTAGTCCAGGAAATAAGAAAGATGTCCTCTTGTGATCTCCTGTGGCTGGGCATCAATAAAAACATTGATAATGTTACTCTGCTACATAAAAGAATCTATTCTACACGTCAAATTAGCTATCTCTGTCTTAAGTAGAACATTAGGAAAAGCAGTATAGTATCCTATGCTTTTATGTTATGTGCACACATAACTGACATTATCTAACTTCCTTCCAGATGGCATTATAGATTCAAAATATGTGATCAGTCCATCAGTTATTACTTTTCAACAGTAGATTCATTTAAAATTAGAGCACTAGCATAGGAGACTACTGTCATAGAATGGATTGTTGTAATGGGATACATTTTTGAACTATAATGCCATCTAATAGCTAGACTTAGATTGAAACCCATAATGATAATTAAACCTTTTATACTTGGGAATGGAATTTAGCAGTATTAAATCATAAACACCAAACTGAAAGAAACTTGCTATATGTAGTCCCTCACTTTGAAACCTTCAGGTTTCAACCCCAGGAAAATGGTGTAGTCTGATATACTCTCTTGGGAAAGTAAAATGTAAGAATTTAATAAGTGATATATTGCTTTTGCTGTACCTGGAAATAATAGCACAGACATTGAGCACCTCAAATCTTGTTGTTGGATGTCCTACCTGTGAGTCATACCTCACAGTCTAATATAAGTTCTAAACTAATTTATAGAAAGAAAACATTATACTCCAAAAAGCCAGAGAAGACTACTCCTTGCTTTTAACTCACTGAAGTTCAGTGATACCAATTGAGAGAGAAAGATCATCTTTGTTCTTTTGTATTCATTTTTCTTCCTGAAGAGATCATCTTGTGATAGTCTGTTTATTTCAGTTCAGAACTCTGAATGCCAGGCTGCATGCACTATTCTTAGTACTTCTAAAGATTAGGTGATATAGTATATATGGAAATCTCTTCATTAAAGGGCCTAGGTGGCTTTATACTTAAAACTATGTTTTTATAATTTTTAATTTTTTAATCTATTTTCTTTTACACTTGTCTCATGAGAAGATGAACAGATATGATTTTGTTGTTTTCAGAAAACAAACTTGAGATGTAAGGAGGTTAGAGAATTTTTCTAAAACCTGCAGACACCAGAATTAGAATTTGACTCTAACCTTTGGCTTTTCTCCCCCAGTCTTCCCCTAATCTATCTTGAAGACATTTTAGTCTTCAGATGGAAACCAAACTTGGAAGAGAGGGTAATTGACAAAATTCAGTCATTATTTGCCACAAAAATAGCTTATGAATCTTTAAATGTGTGGTTGAAATTCACCAATAAGTAGTAACTCTGTAGGCATTTCATTTATTTGAGGACATGTTATGTATTGAGGTTAAGTTGATATGGTCATGTTGATATTAAAGTTACTTACATTGACAACCATCTTAACAAGGTTTGGTGTGTAAGTTTGTGTGTGTAGTCATAGAATTCTTGCTTGTAGAGCCTGCAGGAAGGGAAAATATTTAGGTAATCAGATTTGAATAATTTGTATTTGTAATTTGTACAGGAATTTGTATTGTATGTTTACTGTGTACTTATACATTATATGCTTTCTTTGCTCTTAAGTCTATTGATCTAGTAATGTAGTAAAGAATACAATCTGAGTGTTGACCAAGTAGCTGGCTAACGTGTTAATTCTCCTTAGAGCTAAGCTTTGTGTTTCCAGAACCATCATGGCATGAAGAAACATTTGAAACCCTTGTCCTGTGAGTTCTCAGACCTGCATGGAATGGTCCTGACAACTTAGCATCTAGAGAGTGCCCCTTAACAATAGTCATTTCTTGAGAACATCTAGATGAAACTTGTAAACAGCTGCAAAGATAATTTGCAAAATATGATCATAGTCTCTGAATAGTTAAAAAGTAGATTCTGAATTTTATTTGAAGGTGAAGAGGTTAAAAGTAGCTCTACTATAAACCTGTGATTCTAAAAACACAGCCGGAGGCTCAGAGCACTTGGAAGGCACAGTGACCTTTGTGAAGTGTTTATATGTATGTATATATACATGTATTATCACCTGGATTAGAAATCATTAAACTAAAAATTATATGTGTAAAATCACAAGAGCCACACACAAAAACAATGTGTGGTCAAGCTAAGCATGACCAGCTGTTTCTGACAGTTATCCACATACAGGTTCATTTTAATACTCACTTGTTCAAAATCAAGAATTTATTGAGCATGTCTGTGAGCGAGGACAAAGTGAGTAAGATTGCCCTTGAAGAGTTTTGTGAGGCAGAAATATAAGCAGTTATGGTAATGATCCCTGGGGTGCTCTGTAAGCCATGAAGAGCCCCATCTCTCTCCATTGCTACTAAAAACTCTCTCTAATCTCAGATCTCACACTTCACTTTCTTTTGACCTATTTGAGTGCCAGGCACTGTGGATGCATCATTGAACAGGAGAGCGTTTTACTTCTCATGGTATTTAAACTTAAGTAGTAGGGGAGTAAGAAAAATAACTACTTAAATAACATCATAATTACTGTTATGAAGAGTATCATGAAAGAAGAGATCAAACGGAAAAGGAGAGGGCAGGTAGTGGTATGGCTGGTTCAGAAGAGTAGGCCTCCTTGAAGACCACACATCACTCCTCCTTCCAGAGAGTAGAAGTTGGCCTAGGAGAGAAGGAGGAGCATCCAGGCAGAGGCAGGGGCATCTGCTTGGGCCTTAAAGCTCCTAGGTGTTTAGTGATTTCATCTGAGGTCATGGTAATGACAAAGGAAAGACATGCTAGAGAAGGGGGAGCCTGGGTGGCTCAGTCAGTTGAGCATCTGACTCTTGATTTCAGCTTAGGTCATGATCTCACAGTTCGTGGATTCGAGCCCCACGTTGGGCTCTCTGCTGACAACACAGAGCCTGCTTAGGTTTCTCTCTCTGTCCCTCTCTGTCCTTCTCCCGCCCTCTCTCTCAAAATAAATAAACTTAAAGGAAAAAAAAAAAAAAAAACTAGAGAAAGACTGGCCTGGAAGAAAGTAAGGAGAAAAGTTTTGCTTTGTAGCTTTGAGAGCAAAGGGATAGAAAGAAATCAAGATGTTTCTAGTCCACTAGCTTCTAAGCCTTTTGAGAATAAGAACCATGCTTATTCACCCTTGACATTGTCTGGTAGAGTGCTTGATACATAGATGTGCAATGAATATTGATGAATCAGGTGACTGGTTAATTGTTCCTTATATATTTGGTTTCTTTTTTCTTTTTCTTTTTTTGACAGTTAAGGTAGAAATTCCTTTGAGGATAAGAAAAATGTCATATAGGGGTTCTGGGTGGCTCAGTCAATTAAGCATCCAACTCGTGATTTCTGCTCAGGTCATGATCCCAGGGTCGTGGGATCAAGTCCCACATCAGGCTCTGTGTTGAGCTTGGAGCCTGCTTGGGATTCTGTTTCTCCCTCTTTCTCTGCCCCTCCCCTGCTTGCACATACTCTCTCTCAAAATAAGTACGCATTTGGAAAAAAGAAAATGCCATATACATTTATACATATCTCAAGAATATTAGACCCACAAAAGCAATAAATGCTGTTGACTTAGCACTGATTGCTTGAAATAAATTCAAAAATTGTACAAACTGATAGCCTCTTTAGTTATCCAATAACCATTAAGATGCTAGCATCACATGACTAAATAAATTAGAAATGAAAATCTTAATGTATTGATAGAAAATAGACTAGCACGTCTTTGATTATTTTATCTTTTTCTTCAAATAGAACCCAAGAGCCAGAATATATAATGCCCAAATTTATAAAAATTGTTATATGGTTCTCAGTTGCTAAAAATTTTAAGGAAGAAATACTTCTGATTGTTATAAATCCAGAATATCATTTAGCACTGTCTGCTAAGATCTTCTATGAGTATAGTGCTAAATGGTATCTGTAAATAGAGTTGAAAATAATCTAAAATATTTTTTTTTCCTTCTTGAATCTATTCACTTTTACAAAAAGGCATCTGAAAGAGTTAACTATACTCTGAAAATACCACCGTTTAAAAAAAATTTTTTTTTAAATCTTTATTTTTGAGAGAGACAGAGCGTGAGTGGGGGAGGAGCAAAGAGAGACAGGAAGACACAGAATCCAAATCAAGCTCCAAGCTCTGAGCTGTCAGCACAGAGCCTGATGCAAGGCTCAAACTCACAAGCTGTGAGATCATGACCTGAGCCGAAGTCGGTTGCCCAACCACCTGAGCCTCCCAGGAACCCCTGAAAAGATCACCATTTTTAAGTTGCATATGTAGTTGCCACAAGTCATGTCACTGTAATATAATTCTTGAAAAACTTAGCATAGAAGCTAGCTTTCCAGATCTGTATTACAGAGTCTCTCCAAAGTTTGTTGTTTTTTTTTTTTTGTAGTTTTGAGAGATGTTTGAAAACAGCATTGTATAAGTGTAAGGTATACAATGTGTTGACTTGATATACTTATATATTGAGACATGATTACCACCATAGCATTAGCTAAATTAACCTGTGTTTTGTCACATATTTACCATTTCCTTTTTTGTGGTGAGAACATTTAACATAATACTCTGTTAACAACTTTTAAGTATAGAATACAATATTATCAACTGTAATTACTATGCTATATATTAGATCCACAGAATTTATTCATTGAATAGCTGGAAGGTTGTACTCTTTAACCGACATCTCAATCCCTTTTCCCCCATCCCTAGTTAACCACTAGTCTATTTCTATGCTTTTTTTTTTAATTCCACATATAAGTGGTATCATACAGCATTTACATTTCTGTCTCTGACTTAATCCATTTATCAAAATGCCCTCAGGGCCCATCCATGTTGTTGCAGGCAGGATTTCTTTCTCGTAGCTTAATAGTATTCCATTGTGTGTGTGTGTGTGTGTGTGTGTGTGTGTGTGTGTACCATGTCTTTATCCATTCATCCACTGATAGACACTTAGGTTTTTTCCATATGCTGGCTTTTGTGAATAATCCTGAATTGGACATGTACTAAGTACTTAATTTCTTTGTATAAGTCAGTGACAACCACACATATAATTTAACTAGTTGAATGGTGGGAAAAAAAATCACCAGTCATTACAAGCTCATAAAAAAGGACAGTTATATAAGGAGTTCACTGATATGGGTGAACTTAATGTATCTGATAAAAACTCTCAAACTTGGCATATGTGATTGAGGTAGTTTTCTGAAAGCTGTTAGTAAACCCAGTAAACCTTAGAAACATATTCTAGTAACTAAGAGCCTAGTTTTAGTGGCATGTGCATTCATTTGTATAAAACAGCTTAGTAGGTATTAATAGAAGGGTGTGAAGTAGTTCCACAGATATTCACATTTATGTGTTATAAAATTATTTACTTTTCATGTAAATGTAAGCAAAACATGAGGTCATCCATCTCTGTAATATAAAGTTTTTGGTTTTGACTAGTGATGTGTATATCTAGTATTTCATATCCTCGAAAAGAGATGCAAAGATCCCACTTTATTTTGTTTTTGAAGGTTTTTTTTTTCGAGAGAGAAATAGAGCACAAGTGGGGGAGGAGCAGAGAGAGAGGGAGACACAGAATCTGAAGCAGGCTTCAGGCTCTGAGCTGTCAGCACAGAGCCCAACATAGGGTTCGAACTAACGGACTGTGAGATCATGACCTGAGCTGAAGTCAGACGTTTAACTGACTGAGTCACCTAGGCATCTACAGAGAGACATCCTTATTTGTAACCATTCTCCACTCTGAAATATGTTGTGCACATTTTGCTATAATGTTGAAGGCCTTTCAAGCAACAACTTAAATCTGTTCAATTCTATACTTCATAAGACTGTCGGAGTGACATTTTCATTTCTGATCAATTTAACCTGATTATCACTGGCTTCTATTCATATTCTAAACTAATGAAAAGTGATCAATTATTTTTCAGTGATCCTTGCATAGCATTGTCAACACCTTTATATATGACTACGTATAGTCAGTTGCAGATTATTTCTAAAGTAATAGAGCAGAGGAATAGCACATGTAAGAAATGACTGTGTAGTTGGAAAAATCTTTTTTTTAATGTTTATTTATTTTGAGAGAGAGAGAGCATGGGGGGAGAGGCAGAGAGAAGGGAGAGAGAGAATCCCTAGCAGGCTCCATGCTGTCAATGAAGAGCCTGACGCGGGACTCAGTCTCACAAACCATGTGATTGTGGTCTGAGCCTAAATCAAGAGTGTGATGCTTAACCAACTGAGCCACCCAGGAGCCCTTAGTTGGAAAACCCTTAAGGCAGGAATCTTAATTCAGGTCCTAGCTTTATTGTTGTTATATGGAAGACAGAAAGTTTCCATCTGTTAAAGCGTTTTGGATTGTTATCTAGGTTATTTAAAAAAATTTTTTTAATGTTTTATTTATTTTTGAAGGAGAGCGAGAGAGAGAGAGAGAGAGAGAGAGAGAGAGAGAGGAGAGAGAGCATGAGCGGGGGAGGAGCAGAGAGAGAGAGGGAGACACAGAATTCGAAGCAGGCTCAGGCTCTAAGCTGTCAGCACAGAACCCGATGCGGGGCTCGAACTCACAAACTGTGAGATCATGACCTGCGCCGAAGTCGGACGCTTAACTGACTGAGCCACCCAGGCGCCCCTCTCTGGGTTATTTAATTGGGTTAATTAATTTATTGCTTAAGCTTGATATAATGAAGCCCAAGTCAGTGGTCTTGAATCATATATGATAGCTTCACACCAAGAAGAACTTTTAAAGTCGCAGATTACAAAAGAGGATATTCGATCAAGGAGACCTAAATTGGGGTGGATATGCTCAAGTCTGTCACTGTTAGTAGGAAAACAACACGAAGGAAATATCCTGCTGACCAAGATGTCAGTTGTGTCATCATCTTAAAGCTAACGTGATGGCTTGCTGACATAATCTGGAGCTGAAGTAAAGCCAGTTTTCATTACTGTGGCCAGTAGAGTGGTTCCCAGAATTATAATAGACTTTTGCTTCCATGCAGGCTAATCAAGCAGACTTTGGGGCGGGGGGGGAAGCCTTTATTGAGAATGGTAGTGGATTAACATGTTATTAATTCTGAGCTATATTCGTATATACTTATATCTAGCCCTCCTTAAAGTTCATTTGCATAATGCATTTGATCAGGATCCTTGTACAAATTATTTATATAGTACATACATGCTTAAAGAAATGAAGTTTGGTATGATGAACTGCTTCACCTAACACAGTAATAGTTGCAATTAAATTGTGTTCATGCTGTTAGTCAAACATTTGAGTAATTTGAAGTTTTATCTTATGATCCTGGCCTTCTCTTTTAAAAAAAATTTAAACTGAAATCCAAAAGTTCTCTGATTCTGAATATCATATAGTGAGTGGTCAATTAGATTATTGATCACAACTGTTTTTTTTATTTATTTTTTATTTTTTTATTTTAAATTTTTTTTTCAACGTTTTTTATTTATTTTTGGGACAGAGAGAGACAGAGCATGAACGGGGGAGGGGCAGAGAGAGAGGGAGACACAGAATCGGAAACAGGCTCCAGGCTCTGAGCCATCAGCCCAGAGCCCGACGCGGGGCTCGAACTCACGGACCGCGAGATCGTGACCTGGCTGAAGTCGGACGCTTAACCGACTGCACCACCCAGGCGCCCCTCACAATTGTTTTTTTAAAGAATGAAGTTTTTATGCCAGGAAATGAGAAAATAGAGATTTTAACTGTAAAATTATTCATATATTTCTACCCAATTTTAGCTTTGGCAAAATATGTTAATAGCATCTTTTTCATTCTTCCAGTACTGAAAGTGATTTCTATTATTTTATTTATAATATTTCCCCCCAACAATACTAATATTGTGCTAAACAATTTTTGGGATGGATTTTCCATACATGACGTGCTTTGCAAGGAAACAGACATCTTAGAAATCAAATTATGGATGGACAGATAAAAATACTTATTTCTGTCTTGAATACAGTATAATGATTATAATTCTGTTACCCTGTAAATAAAAGGACAGGCTTAAAAATAGTTGTACCCTTTGCAGAATGCAAAAGATAGATGTGTATTCATAAGAGATGAGAGAAACATAATTCTTAACTTAGTATGTAAGGCTGTTTCCCTGAAGATATCTCCCCAATAGGATAGTCTAACCTCGTGCTCTGAATAAATTTTAAAGAAAGTTTTTAGTGACTGATCAGTTTATATAAAAGGGAAACCCGCACAAATATTAACTTGTATGAAAGTATCAGATACATAATTCACAGTATCTCCTTGAGTTAATTCTTTTCTCACAAACTAACAGTAGGCTCACTAAGTAGCTTTTTTCTTCCTACCCTTATATCCAGCACCCAACCCTCCAAATTCACACACGTAGAGAAAGTATCATTTACATTAGAATATTTAAAATGCCTGTAATGTAGTTTAAACCTTCCACAAATATCTTTGAGCGAGCAAGTAGTGTCCACATCTCCTACCACAATGAGAATGGGCTGCTTTAAATTTTCAAAGGGAATCTCTTCAGAGGTTTTAGAACATTGTGGGTAGGAACTTGCAGCAGGAGTAAAAAGTGGTCATAATATTGGGCCTCCCGTGATCCCTTCACCTTATATCTTCATTCCTTGGCCACAGGTTCCTTAAGGCACGGCAGAAACCACAGAAGTCACTATGTCAGGCAGGCAGTGCCATAAATGTTACAGAGCCTTCTTAGTGACTGCAATTCTAGCATGTAGATAGGCTTCTGTTATTGCTACGAGCACAATTATGGGAGCCAGGAGATTTCTAGAGGCCTCTTTTTAGTGGGTTTATGGGTTCCTTCATTTTGGTGAATACAAATGGGGTAGAGCTAGACTTTTCATGCCTGCCAAAATCAAGTGGGAAACTCTGTAGGATGTTTTACTAGGTAAACCTGACGTAGTTCAGATTCAGATTTCATCTTCCATTCTCTCCTCACACAATTAACCGTGCCACTTTATGAGAACCTTTGCTGTTTGTTTTCTCATTCCTCCATTATCTTGCAAAATATATTCAGAGGTTTAAGCTTACTATGAATAATGCATCTGTAATACCCAAGGATGATGACAAAACTCACTGAGTATATGCTTGAAATGGTTTGATTTAAATGACACCTGTTTAAGTTATTTACATCACTAGACAAAAACATCTCCCTTAAATATTTAATATTAAATCTTTTAGCTTTTTCATAGCTTACTGAAGATTCTTTCAAGATTCCTTATTGCATGTGCATATACAGAAGGTACTAATATTTGAATGTCTTTTATGTGCTTTCTTCAAGGGTACTTTTATGTGGGCTGTTTGTTCTCAAAATCACCCAGTAAGCATAGTTAGTATTAACCATAAATTTACAGATGAGGAACCCAAGGCCTAATGAAGTTAGATAATGTACCAAAAGTCCCATAACTAGCAAGTAGCTGGAGCCACAGTTTCAACGAAGTCAACTCCTCAGCTGGTGCTTTTTTTTCCTTTCCCCTTTTTTTTTTTTTTTGAGATAAAATTGACGTATAACATTTTATTAGTTTTAGGTGCACCCGAGCCTGTATTTTTAACCACTCTATCACACTGGTTCTTGTTTAATGTATACATTTAACAAAATTCTCTATTTCTATTTAAAGACTGATAAAGGCATGGGTTATATATTTTAAAGTAATTTGTTTCAGATTAATTTTACAACTTGCTCAGAAAAGTCCATGATGTTTCATTTTCTTTACCAGAGCTAAGTAAACTTCTGTATTTTACCTAGTTTCAGGTGCCTTTGATGATAAGACACATCATTATTTTATATACTACCAAGAAAAAACATTGTAGATTAAACTGAATATAACAGTTCTTTCAGACATCTGTTTAGACACAGATGTCACCACATCTATAACATTTTTGTACTTAGGTAATTAATATGTAGAATAAATGGCTTAAGATGTTCCTACGCTTTCATCATACTCAAAGTCCAGCTCTTCTGGTTCACTTTCTGACTACATGTCCACATTTTTCAACCCCTTTTGGGCTATCAGGAATGTTGGAGATAGAGTGTTTCTTTAAAAATTATGTCACTCTAACCTCTGAGAGTTTCTTCTAATCCACTATTCATTAAAAACTCTAATACATAATCGATTTCAGTTCTAAACACTATGTTTTCTGGAATGTGATTTCCAGTTCAGTACAGGGACTCTTTTTAGGAGTTTATTTATTTATTTTTTAAATGTTTATTTATCTTGAGAGAGAGAGAGTGGGGGAGGGAGAGAACTCCAAGCGGGCTCCGTGCTGTCAATGCAGAGCCCAACATGAGGCTTGAACTCATGAACTGTGAGACCATAACCTGAGCTGATATCAAGAGTCAGATGCCTGCGACAGAGCCACTGAGACTGTTTATAAAATTTTATCAGCAAACATATCTTCATCTCTACCAGTAGCCATCAGTTTCTATTTTGTATGTTATCCAGATGTGGTAGGGTATGTGCAAAGATAATGGATTGTGGGGCACCTGGAGGGCTCAGTTGGTTGAGCATCCAACTTCAGCTCAAGTCATGATCTCGTGGTTTGTGGGTTTGAGCCCCACATCAGGCTAGCTGCTGATGGCAGGGCTCGCTTCAGATCCTCTGTCCCCCTTTCTCTCTGCCCCTTCCCTGCTTGCACTCTCTCTCTCAAAAATAAATAGAACATTAAAAAATTTTTTTAAAAAGATGATGGATTGTAAGTTAGGAAGGAATCTGAGCTAGAAAGTAAGATTTGGGGGATTATCAAGGCATTAAATTGACAACAAGGGTCAGAAGAGGCCCCATTTAGAAGCAGGTGCCAATAGATGGATAAGGAACAGAACAATGGGAACATCTGATAAGAGGACCCCAAGGACAAGGAAACCAATTACAGTAAGCTTTGAGAGACACTTTGGTAAGCATTCAGGCACTTTGAGGTTTGCAGGTATATCTAGTAGAATAATACTTTAATTTACTAGATTATTTGCCTGGCAGAATCTGAAATCCTTACTCATAGAAGTCTTTTTCATAATAAATAATGTTTGTAAACAATGCAGAGTTACTCTATTTTCTTCAAAGGGATACTTCCTTTCTGTAACAGGGTAACTTAAATTGTATTAAGAAACACAAATTTAGACCCCAAACTGTTGAAGAAAGCATTAGTTTCTTTTTTTTTTTAATTTTTTTTTATGTTTACTTATTTTTGAAAGAGAAACAGAGCATGAGCCGGGGAAGGGCAGAGAGAGAGGGAGACACAGAATCTGAAGCAGGCTCCAGGCTTCTGAGCTGTCAGCACAGAGCTGATGGGGGGATCAAACCCACGTGCGGTGAGATCATGATCTGAGTCGAAGTCAGATGCTTAACCTACTGAGCCACCCAAGCAGCCCTAAAGCATTAGTTTCCAAGTGGGACTTGCTTGGGGCATTAGGCCAGCATGAGAGCACCTAGTTCATGAAAGTGGCACACATGTACATTGAAGTCCAGGTTGTTTGTTTCTGAGCACACGGGTGTGCAGGAAGAGTAAGGAGACAAACCAACAGGCTGTCCTTAGGGCAGTATTGGGGGTGCTTGAGTCGCTCTGTTACTTTCATAGTGAGGGAGTAACCTCAATATCGTTACTGACAATTGTGTCCAGATTTGCCTATTGCAACCTATTTTTAAATCCCATTCTAAAAATTTATCTGGGGGCGACCTGGTGGCTCAGTCACTTAAGCATCTGACTCTTGATTTCAGCTCAAGTCATAATCTCATGGTTCATGAGATTAAGCCCTGTGTTGGGCTTAGGGCTGACAGCCTGGAGCCTGCTTGGGATTCATATTCTCTCTCTCTCTCTCTCTCTCTCTCTGTCCCTCTCCCCCTCCCCAGCTCTCTGTCTCTCAAAATAAATAAGTACACATTAAAAAAAAAATCTTATCTGGATATTATTTATATTTCTACATAATTAGCATGCTTAAGTATATGCATAGGGCTACCATTCTAGAGACATGGTGAATCTGGGCCCTGGAGGCATGGGGGAGAAGCATCTTTCTTAAATTCTATAACTGACCATTCACTTACAGGATTTACTTCATAGATTAAATAAGTGCATTGCTCATGCATTAGACTCTCATTTGTTAAATAGTCTATTAATTAGATAGTACTTTTTCTTCTAGACTTTACGTAATTAATTTTAATGAAGTTTACCACTTTTTGTAGAATTTGACTTTAGTTCAAGGAAACTTGTAAAATTATACTTTAAAGAGCTATTTAAATGATGTCTTGGGTGTGTTTTGAGCTCCTTCATCTGACTTGTAGATCTGAAGCCAACAGGAAACCGGCTGGTCCTTTTTGAAGGGAATTCTTACCAGTCACAGGAATAAAGAATTATTTTGCCCTTATTCCAGCAAACAGACATGAGATCATAGTGGTATTTCAATATCTCTTCTGACTCACTGGTGTCTCCAGCTAAACAATTTAGTGGTTTCTTTGTGAACAATTTACTTAATATGGAACTATCAAAACTGTACCTGTAAAAAAGGACCAAATTAGCAGCCAAAGCTAGAGCCCTAACATTTTTTTAAATAAGTATTCCTAAAATGTAAGATGCTAAGCTTAAAGTTTTGCTATCAGCATTAATCCCAAGGTATTCATTACTGCTAAATCTGTCTAATGGGTTACTACTAAATCCGTCTAATAGGGGAGGAATGGGCTGGCTTAAAGTTCTAAGAAAATAAACGTTATTTTTTTCAAAATTTGAAAAGTATGCGAAGTATTTAAAATTATACATGAGGGCTGAGCACTTGTGAGGTAACTGAGATAGCTCATATGTAGGACTTCTTTCAGGATACTTTTTAGAATTTATTACACAAGTTGAAATTGTATAGGGTGTTCTAATATACTAGATGGTGAAGGGAATATATGAAAAAGCTATAAAGAGAAAACAGGGCAGATGGACAAAAATGAAAAACATATTTCCTAAATTGTGTTTCACACTGTGCTCTAGAAAGATAGATTACTGAAGAAGTGGCTCATAAAATGGAGGAAGCAAAAGCAAGAATGTTTGGAAAGATTCAGATTTACCAACAAAGTTGAAATTTTGGTTGATATTGCAAAATAGACTTAAAAACACATACTTACTTTGGAACCAAGTGTAAGACAATGCAGAAAGTATATTGAACTGCTCTCTCCTCTAGTAGTCACTTAGAGATTATTAGGTCTCATATTGTTATGGTTTAATGTATTCTCATGCAATATGCTTCAATGTATTTGGTATGACCATTCTCTTCAACATTTACCTTGTTATTTAAACAAAATCAGCAGAACTTTGGGGCTCTGCAAAGAAGAAAAAGGTAAATGGAAGTCCATTGGACAGCTTATCTGTGGCCAGATCTCACTACTTAATATACTAGAGGCACAAGACATATTTAGGGAAATGAAGTAGAAAAGTTTTATAGCATATTGAAACTTAGTACCTTCACCTTTTTCTATCCTGATCCAAAGGCTTTGTTTCGGTGTCTTACTGCCCAACACCAGTGTTTATTATGCCTCATCTATGTCCTATTCCTTTCCTATGTATATCCCTGCCTCTATAATCCTACTTCTATCTACTTCTTATCACCATCTACAGATGCCCACTCACCTCCTTCCTTTTATTTTTGATTCTTTTATTATGTGTTTCCTGCCCACCCAGTCTCTTCCCATGCCAACAAATACAGACGTGATTGGAGCTGCTTAGAGAACATTCTACCAGTTTCAGACCCTTCCAGCTCTTACTGTTTGTAATCCTACAGTCACAGAAAGTGTATTTAAGAGTGCTTAGAAAGCTTTTTACTTTTCTTTTGGTAATGTGATAATTTTTTAATGGAAGTATAATTTATATATAGTAAAATTTACCCTTTCTGCTCTGCAATTTTAATCACTTCTGACACATTTGTATAGTTGTGTAGGCACCAACACAAAGTCAAGTTCTATAACCCCCAGATTTCTCTCCTCCTCTTAGGTATAGTCAACTTCTATTCGTGCCCCCCAGCCACTGGCAACCAAGGATCTCTTTTCTGTCCCTATAGTGTCTTTTCCCTGATGTCATATAAATGGAAATCATACAATATGTTGCCTTTTTTTTCCCTTTTAAAAAATTACGGTAAAATATATATAGCATAAAATTTATCGTCATAACCATTTTTATGTGTACAGTTCAATAGTGTAAAGTATATTCACATTGTTGCAGAATCAATCTATAGATTTTTTTTTTCATCTTGCAAAACTAAAGCTCTGTACCAATTAAACAGCAACTATCCATTCCTTTCTTCCCTCCAGCACCTGGCAACCACCCTTCTACTTTCTGTCTCTGAATTTGACTACTCTAGGTAACTTTTTAAGTGGAAGTGTATAATATTTGTCTTTTTGTGACTGGCTTAGTTCACTTAGCATAATATCCTCAAGGTTCATCCATGTTGTAGCATGTGCCACAATTTTTTTCTGTTTTAAGGCTTAATAATACTCCATTGCATGTATATCACATTTTGTTTATCCATCTGCCACTGGACACTTGGGTTGCTTCTATCTTTGACTGTTGTGAATAATGCTACTGTGAGCATTGTTTTGCAAATATCTTTTAAATATTTGCTGAGAAGTAGAATTACTAGATCACATGGTAATTTCATCCCTAATTTTTTGAGGAACTGCCATACTGTTTTTCACAGCAGCTGCACCATTTTATATTCTCACCAACAGTGTACAAGGGTTCCAATTTCTCTGAATCCTCACCAACGTTTGTTTTTTTGGGTTTTTTTTTTTTGTTTTTTTTGAGAGTAGTCATCCTAATGGATATGAAATGATGTCTCATCATGGTTTTGATGTGCGTTTCTCTAATGACTAGTGATGTTGAGCATCTTTTCAAGCTCTTATTGGCCACTTGGATATCTTTGGAGAAACATCTCTTCAAGTCCTTTGCCCATTTTCTAATCAGATTATTTGGGTTTTGTTGTTGAATTGTACAAGTTCTTTATATATTCTACATATTAACTCTGTGATTTGGAAATATTTTTTCCTATTATGTAGGTTGTCTTTTCATTCTGCTAATTGTATCTTGATGCCCAAAAGGTTTTTTTGGTTTGTTTTTTTAATGTTTATTTTTGAGAGAGAGAGAGGGAGAAAGTGGGGGAGGAGCAGAGAGAGAGAGGGGGGACAGGGGATCTGAAGCTGGCTCTGTGCTGACAGCAGAGAACCCAATGTGGGATTCGAATTCACGAATCATGAGATCATGATCTGAGCCGAAGTCGAACCCTCAACCAACTGAGCCACCCAGGTGTTCCTGATGCACAAAAGTTTTAAATTTTGCCATGGTCCAATTTTATCTTTTTTTAATTGCCTGTGCTTTTTATGTTATATCCAAGAAATCATTGCAAGTCCTTTGTCCTGGAGCTTTTCCCCTATGTTTTCTTTTTAAGAGATTTATAGTTTAACTCTTACACTTAGGTCACTCATCCATTTTTAGTTAAGTTTCATATACGGCATAAGACAGAGACCTAGCTGCTTTTGCATGTGGGTATTCAGTTTTCCCAGTATCATTTGTTGGAAAGACCATCCTTTCCACATTGAATGATCATGGCAATCATATATGTGAAACCCAATTGACCATATATGTGAGGCTTTATTTCTGGCCTCTATGTTCTATTCCGTTGGTTTATATGTCTGTCTTTACGTCAGTACACACTGTTTTGATTATTGTAGTTTTGTATAAGTTTTGAAATCAGGAAATGTGAGCTCCAACTGTGTTCTTTTTTTTTTTTTTTTTAAGATTGTTTTGCAATTTGGAGTCCTCTGAAATGCCATATGAATTTTAGGATGAATTTTTCTATTTCTCAAATTACATTGTTGGGATTTTGATGGGATTACGTTGAATCTGTAGATCACTTGGGGTAGTATGGACATCTTCACAGTATTAAGTCTTCCAGTCTATGTACATGGAATGTTTTCCTGTTCATTTGTGTCTTCTTTGATTTCTTTCAGTGACCTTTTTAAAAAAAAATTGTTTTTTAATATTTATTTATTTTAGAGGGAGAGAGACACACACACAGAGTACAAGTGGGGTAGGGGCAAAGAGAGGGAGACACAGAATCTGAAGCAGGCTCCAGGCTCTGAGCTGTCACCACAGAGCCCGACACGAGGCTTGAACTCTCGGACCGCAAGGTTGTGACCTGAGCCAAAGTCGGACACTTAACCAACTGAACCACCCAGGCGTCCCACTTCCAGTGACTTTTTATAGTTTTAAGTGTACAAGTTTTTTATCCCCTTGTTTAAGTTCATTACTAAGTATTTTATAAGCATTTTATTCTATTGGATGCTATTATAAATGGAATTGTTTTATTAATTTCCTTTTCTGATTATTTGTTGTGTATTAGAATTACATCTGGTTTTGTGTATCGATGCAACTTTGCTGAACTCATTTATTAACAGCCTGTTTGTGAAATCTTTAGGGTTTTCAACATAGAAATTATGTCTCCCGCAAACAGATAATTCTACTTCTTTCTTTCCAATTTAGACACATGTCATTCATTTTTGTGCCTCCTTGTCCTAGCTAGGACTTCCAGTACCATGTTGAATTTAGAGTGGTGAAAGTGAGCATCCTTGTCTGGTTTCTGATCTCAGAGGAAAAGGTTTCAGCTTTCACTTTTGACTCTGATGTTAGCTGTGTGATTTTCCTACATGGCTTTTATTATATTGGGTAGTTTCCTTCTATTCCTCATTTATTGGCTATTTTTATAATAAAAGGGTATTGAATTTTGTCAAATGGTTTTTCTACATCATTTGAGATGATCATGTGTTTTTTTTATTCTATTAATGTGGTATATTACATTGATTTTTGTATGTTAAACTTTCCTTGCATCCCAGAGTCTCTTCATTTTTTTTTTTTTAAATTGGGTCTTTCAAAGAGAAGTTTGTAATTGTTATGAAATACCTTTTATCAATTTTTAATGGATCACACTTTTGGTGCTCTAAGAAACTTTTGCCTAACCCATGTTGACAAAATTTCTTTTGTAGTCTCTTCTTGAAGGTTTATATTTTATAACAATTTTATATTTTCAGTTCATTTTTATATAGGATAGGAGATAGGACTCAAGATTTTCTTGTGTGTGTGTGTGTGTGTGCGTGTGTGTGTGTGTGGTTATCTAGCTGTTTTGGCACTATTTGTTTAAAAGGCTATTGATTCTCCTTTGAATTGCCTTGGGATTTTTTATATAATCTTTGTTTAATATTTTAATATTTTTTAATATTTATTTTTGAGAGAGAGACCAAACGTGAGCAAGCGGAGGGGAAGAGAGAGAGAGAGAGAGAGGGGGCGGGGGCCAGAAAAAGACATAGAATCCAAAGCAAAGAAGGCTCCAGGCTCCAAGCTGTCAGCACAGAGCCTGATGTACGGTTTGAACTCACGAACCGTGAGATCATGACCTGAGCCGAAGTCAGGTGCTTAACTGACTAAGCCACCAGATGCCTCTATAATAATCTTCATTTTAATCATGTCCAGATATTTTCATTTTTTTTGTGAGGATCCAAGTTCCTGTCTAAAAAACTTCCTTTATATTTCCTGTAGTATGTTATCTGCTGGTAAGGAATTCCTTCAGCTTTTGTTATTTCACCTTCATTTAGAAAAGTATCATCCCTGTGTGTAGAATTCTGGGTTGACAATTGTTTTCTTTTGGCACTATCACACTGTTCTCTTATGGACTGCTTAGTTTGTGATGAGAAACTACTATAATTGTTACCTTTGTTCTGTATATATGTTTTTGAGTTTTTTGGGTTTGTAGTTAAATGCCCTTTATAGTTTTTTGAAAATTGTCAGCCTTTGTCTCTTAACATATTTTTTCTGCTTTCTTCTCTTTTCTTTCTGGGATGCCAGTTACACATTTGTTAGAAAGTTTGATATTGTCCCCATGTCTTAGATACTCTGGTGGGGTTTTTTGTTTATTTTTTTCTCTCTGTGTGCAGCTTGGCCAATTTTGATTGGTCAATTGATACTAACTTCTAGATTACAGGGGTGCCTGGGTGGCTCAGTCAGTTGAGCGACCAACTTCAGCTCAGGTCATGATCTCACAGTTGGTGGGTTCGGGCCCCACGGTGGGCTCTGTGCTAACAGCTCAGACCCTGGAGCCTTCTTTGGATTCTGTGTCTCCCTCTTTGTGCCCCTCCCCCGTGCACTTGCACACGGGCCCATTCTCTCTCTCTCTGTCAAAAATAAATAATTTTTTTTTTTTTAATTTCTAGATTACACAAAACAAGGCATTTGGTCAGGAATACTAACCTTTTCCTGAACAGGTCCTTTGTAAATACTCCAAGTCCCAGATCTGAATTTTATACATAAAATCTCCTATATTTTGTATGCTTGATCAATTGATTTAAAACAGAAATCAAGAAACTGTAGGTTCTACTAATTAAAGCTAGCGTGAAATCCCGTCCCTAATGTGAGATTCAAAATAATTATATTTAAGAATTTTCTTAGTATTGAAAACTTAATTATGATTTAATTGTTGTAACATTTACTATTCATTATATTCACCAACTTAATCCTAGGTGGGTTTTGTACTTAGCTCATAAATTCATACCTTTACTTTTTCATTTAGATAGTCAATGTGTTTACCTAAACACAAGCACCGAGCTGTGCTGGGAACTGGAAGGTTCGGTGGTGTAGCTAGAAAATACTTGTTGGAGAAGACCTGAATCCCTGAAAGAGAAGAATGCATTCTTATAGATTGATGCTGAATATGGAAAGTTTTGGGCAAAAATTCATAGAGAGGAAAATTAAAGTCTAATTGGGAGGAAGAAACTGTCACAGGAAAGCCAGCTGACTAGAACAGGAGCTATAACCCATGGCTTCGATCCAGGAAATAGATTGGTACCACCAAGCAATTAACTCTGATTGAGTGTCCCACAATTTTAACTCAATTCTTAGACTGCCTGGAGGGAGCATCAGATCCCACATATCAAGGGCTCAGTCCCATAAGACTGCTTCTTCTTCAGATGCCAGGTTGCAAGTCCAGGTTGTTACCTGTGTTTTTGATTCACTGGCTATAAATTAGAGATAGCTGCAACCCCCTCCCTAGTTCAGTTAATTTGCTAGAGTAGTTCACAGAACTCAAGAAACTGGCTTTGCTTACTCGATTACCAGTTTATTACAAAGGATATTAAAGGATGTGAATGAACAGCCAGATGAAATAATACATACAGCAAGATCCTAACAACTGGAGCTTTTTCTTTTTTTGGGGGGCCTAGCACTTGAATGCTTTCTGGGTCACCAACATGGCAGCTCTTCTGGGTTTTTATGGAGGCTTCATTCCATCGACATGATTGATAAACTCTTTGGCCGTTGGTGACTGTTTCACTTTCAGCCCCTCTCTCTCTCCCTGGAGGTCAGAGGGTGGGAGTGAAAGTTTTAATCCTGTAATCAAGGTGGGTTCTTCCTGCCACCAGCCCTCACATCTTTAGGAGGTTTCTAAAAGTCACCTCATTAACATAAACTTAATTGTGGTTGAAAGGGGCTTGTTGTGAATAACAAGACATCCATTTCACTTTTATGGCTCTAAAGTGATTTCTGGGGCTGCAGACAAAAGACCAAATATAACAAAAGATGCCCCAGGAGTTTTACATTTGCATATATCTAGTGTTTAAATTAGTTCAGTAAGATTTTAGTTAGCAGATTAAAAGGTCTGTTTAAATAAAACTTTATAGGGAAAAAATGGTAGGTGGTTTTGAAAAAATCTGTAATTAAGTTAGAACAGGTGCATGCTTTACTCAGAAAACCTGAATTTGGAAAATCATTTCACAAAAGACCGAATAGAAAAGAGTTTTCTTTTCAAGGCTACAAGTGGGCTGTTAAATTAATAGCTTAACTTATTGTTTGATTTTTATTCATTCATGTTTTGAGGAAATTTCAGTAAACTTTAGAAAATTTTAAAAACTTTTTATTTGAAATTAATTTTAGACTTACAGAAAACTTACAAAAACTATGTGGAGAATCTCCATGTACCCCTCACCCAACTTCTCTTAATGGTAGCATCTTACACAACCATAATAATTAACAAATTAATATAGACACGGTGCTACCAACTAAACTGCAGACCTCTTTTCACAATTGTCCTTTTCTGTTCTAGGAACCTATCCATGATCACACTTTGCATTTAATTATTTCTTCTTAATCTCCACCATTCTTTTTCTCAGTCTTTTGATACTTTTGGAGAATACCAACCAGTTATTTTGTAGACTGCCCCTCAGTTTGGGTTTATGATGTTTGCTCATGATTAGAATAAGGTTATGCATTTTTGACAAGAATACCACAGAAATTATCTTTCCTTATGCATCATATGAGAGGATTCATGATGCTGATACATTTTATTACTGGTGATGAGCTTTAGAAATTCTTTTTTTTTTTTTTTTTAATTTTTTTTTTTCAACATTTATTTATTTTTGGGACAGAGAGAGACAGAGCATGAACGGGCGAGGGGCAGAGAGAGAGGGAGACACAGAATCGGAAACAGGCTCCAGGCTCCGAGCCATCAGCCCAGAGCCTGACGCGGGGCTCGAACTCACGGACCGCGAGATCGTGACCTGGCTGAAGTCGGACGCTTAACCGACTGCGCCACCCAGGCGCCCCGAGCTTTAGAAATTCTTGATGATAGATGCTATGATTTCTTTTATATAATACATATTAAAATTATTATTAAGGGGGCGCCTGGGTGGCTCAGTTGGTTAAGCATCCAACTTTCAGTTCACGGCATGATCATGCAGTTTGTGAGTTCAAGCCCCGCATTGGGCTCTGTGCTGACAGCTCAGAGCCTGGAGCCTGCTTCAGATTCCTTGTCTCCCTCTCTCTCTGCCCCTTCCCCTCTCGTGCTGTGTCTCTCTTACTCTCAAAAATAAATAATAAGACGTTTAAATTTTTTAAAATTATTATTAAAAATACCAGTCTATCAAAGCATTTGCTTTGTAATGCAGATAATTTACCAAAAACCAAAATGCAGATTAGGGAAAGCTGTTATCATCACTAGTTAATTAATGGGATGAGGTCTGTAGAATTTCACTAAAAAAAGTAAATTGTTCAATGATAAGAAAAAAACACCTTTTTCTTTCAAATGAGGCAATTCTTTCTTCATTGGACAGTTAACAAAGGAATCATCAAAAGAAGAATCTTCCTGAGTAATAGAATTGTTTTTGTAGTAGAAAAATTGTCTTGGTTGAAGTAATTAACTTTGGATAACTTATCAAGTAGAACAATAAATGAGGAAATAGGTGATTGCTTTTAGGTTTTTTTGTTCTATGTGTAACACTGGAATTCTATCAAATTAAGTCATTAAGACCAGTTTCTGGGGTGTAGCCTATCATCATATCTGAAATAAATTTATTGCAACAAATTTTTTGTATTTTGGGCATTTCAAAATTATGAATAGCATGAAATAAATCAATAATAATTTCAGAGGAAATACTACATTACATGTCCCATACCTTATTGACATTGAATCATCCTCATATGTTTCAGAAAGGAATGAAATTGTGCTTCAGGCTTTGATGCACTTAAAAAAATACAGTGTATTTGGTATAGCCAGTGTGGAAAACAGTATGGAGGCTCCTTAAAAATTAAAAATGGAGATACCATATGATCCTTCTGGGTCTTTACCCAAAGAAAATTCTAATTCTAAAAGATATATGCACCCTTATGTTTATTGCACATTATTTACAATAGCCTAGATATGGAACACCCCAAGGTCCACCAAAAGATGAATGGATAATGGATGAAGAGAATATGGTGTATATATATATACAAAATGGAATCTTACTTACCATAAAAAAGAATGAAATCTTGCCACTTACCACAACATGTTTGGACCTAGAAAGTATTTTGCTATAAAATAAGCCAGAGAAAGAATACCATATAATTTAACTTATATGTGGAATTTAAAAAACAAAACAAACTTGGGACGCCTGGGTGGCTCAGTTAAGCATCCGACTCTTTGTTTCTGTTCAGGTCATCTCACATTTCATGAGTTCCAGCCCCACTCTGCACTGTCAGTGCAGAGCTTCGGATTCATTCTCCCCTCTTTCCACCCCTACCCCATTCATGCTCTCCCACTCTCTCAAAATAAATAAACTTAATTTAAGAAATCAAAAAACAAAACAAACAAAAATAGACTCATAAGTACAGACAACAAACTGGTGGCTGCCAGAGAAAAGGGGAGTGAGGGGAAGTAGGTGATCAAGGGGATTAAGAGGTACAAACTTGTAGTTATAAAGTAAATAACAGGGATGAAAAGTACAGATTAGGAAATATAGTAAATAATGTAATAATAGCTTTGTATAGTGACACACAGTAACTGTGTTTACCATGGTGAATATTTTGTGATATATATAATCATCAAATCGCTATGTTATACACCAGAAACTAATATTGTATGTCAAAACTGTGTTTTTATGAAATAAAATTTTTAATGATATCTCCCTCAAGTATACAGTAGATTATTAGGTTTTGCTGATAGGTATATCTATATATACCGATATAGATAGATATAGTGTTTATTCCTCAAAAGAGAATGAGTAGAAACTCTCCTGTAGATATCTGTTACCTGTTGTAATGAAAGTGGGAACTAGCTCACATTAAGCTTTCTTCACTTGCTAGGTTTTCTTCACTAGGAACATTTCATTGAAATAGTTGTTTTTATACTTTTTGGATTATCTTTGAAGCATCCATGAACTATAAAACTAATAGAACTGAGTCCTGCTGTCCCTTCAAAGTAACAATATTCAATGTAATTGATAGCATTTTCTTTTATTTTAGTTCAGCAATCAGCAAACATTGGGAGGCTGAACTGGCTACCCTCAAAGGAAATAATGCCAAACTCACTGCAGCCCTGTTGGAGTCCACTGCCAACGTGAAACAATGGAAACAGCAACTAGCTGCGTATCAAGAGGAAGCAGAACGTCTGCACAAGCGAGTAAGTTCAGAGCTGCTGACATCCATAGGGATTTATGGCTAACAGACTTCACTGCTCAGCAGAGACTTACATGTAGTAGACTCAGTTCAAGGACATCTTTTGGAGATAATCGTTGGTTGTCAGAACACATAGATAGATGGTAGTATAAGTGGGTTTATTTAGTTAAGAAAAATATTTTCTATTCTGTCATTATCTGTGAAAATCTTGGTAAGTTATGTCTTTCTGCTCAGTAATCTCATCTGTAAAATAGAAATAATAATTGATACTGTGTAGAATTCCTGTGAAAATTAATTGAGAAAGTGAATTGACATTTAGTTGCACTGAGTTAATGATAGATGCTTTTATTATTTTATTTTTATTTTTTAAAAAAGGAACAGGAGTGCCTGGGTGGCTCAGTTGGTTAAGCGTCCAACTTCAGCGCTGGTCATGCTCTCACAGTTTGTGAGTTTGAGCCGTGCGTGGGGCTCTGTGCTGACAGGCCTGAAGCCTGATTCAGATTTGTGCCTCCCTCTCTCTCTACCCCTTCCCCACTCACGCTCTGTCTCTCTCTCACTCTCTCAAAAATAAATAAAAACATTAAAAAAAGATTTTTTTTAAAGAGCAACTTAAAATATACAGGTAGGAAATGCTTTATAAAAGTTGGGAGGTGCCTGGTGACTCATTTGGTTAAGAGGCCAACTTTAGCTCAGGTTATGTTCTCATGGTTCGTGAGTTTGAGCCCCGCATCAGGTTGTCTACTGACAGCACAGAGCCCACTTCAGATCCTCTGTCCCCCTGTCCCCCACTCATGCTCACTCGATCTCTCTCTGTCTCTCTCTCTCTCTCTCTCTCTCTCTGTCTCTCTCGATCTGTCTCTCTCTCAAAAATAAACATGAAAAAAAATTTTAAGAAAAAATAGTCAGTTACACAGGTTTCCCCCACTATCCAAAAATAAAGCATTGCTGTGAAACCTTTCCTAAGCTCAAGTGGCATAAAGCAAAGAGTATCCCCTACTTTAAAGTTCACATCGTATCACTTCACTTTTACAAAAGATCTACATTAGTATCTGTTTTTGCTACTTGACAGAAATCTGAAGATGATTTTCAGTTTTACCAAAAAACACCATTACCATACTAATCTAGGTCTTTCATAAAAGTGAAGTGGCATAAATGCAAGCTCTCAGAAAGTGGGGGAGCACCTGCATTTGAAATTCATATAGGAAAAGAAAATCAGAAACCCCAGTATAACTAATATCAGAAGCCCAAACAATTACTTGTGAAGAATTTTTTTTGTGCTCAAAGCATTTACATTTACCCAACAGGAAGCAGATGCCACTAATTTCCTTTTTTAGAAAGGATGCAAAACAAGTGAACTTCATAGACAATAGGAAATTGTCTTACTACCAGAGCACAATTTAAGGAATGTAATAGGACCAGAATGACAAGGGAAATAATATAGAAATGGAATAGACACAGGGAGGGAGAGTAAGAAACCTGAATAAATATCATCCTATTATATGTATAAAGGTTAACTTAAGAGGAAGAAGAAGAAGGTTGTTTAATGAGTATAGAATTTCCATTTAGCAAGATGAAAAAGTTCTAGAGATCTTTTTCACAATGGTCTGAGTATACTTGTACACTTAAAAATGGTAAAGATGATAAATTTAATTATGTGTTCTTTACCACAATAAAAAAAATTAACTCACAACAGTTAACTCATGAGCCAATAAATATTCATTGAAAAACTATCATATCTCCTTATTGAGTAATCCTTGCCCTTAAGGAATTTTTGGTTTAAATAATTAATTGAATTTTAAAGATTTAAGAAATGAAATCTTTCTGTTCACGTGTTTATAATTTTCAGTGCTCTTCCTTCCTTTTTATAGATTTGATTTCCATCAAGGTATCCTTTCCCATTGGCCTGAATTAACTTTGCAATTTTGGCCAGGTATAAGGACAGCTTTTCGACTTAACTGCAGGTTGCGTTTTCCTATTTCTTCACATGTGTAGTCATTTTCAGTTGTGTGTTAGACATTAAAAATTAGATGCTATGCTGCCTATAGATGCTCTCATCTTATTCTGAATGATGTTTTTTATTTGAGGAAGCAGTTAAATGACTTACAGATTTCCTTGAATTTGTGGAGGTATGGACTTACGCTTCATTATTAGAGTTGTTTTATTTTAATTTTGCCCTTAACCCTCTGGAGAATCCCCTAGTCCTGAGAAATCTTTATTTCTAAGGCGTAACCCTTCGGATGCTTCAGTGGAAAGCTTGAGGTGATAACCAATGTCCTCTAATTTGGTGGGACTCAAACTTCAAACTGTTTTCTCTATGGTGAGCATGAGCACTACCACCTTAGCTCTTTCAGCCTTCCAGCTCCCCACACCCCACCATGCTGGACTCCTTGGATTCTTACCTGTGCATGTTTAGTTCAAGGGTTGACCAAAGACTTGGAAAAAGTCTCTATGCTTATTTGGGCCTTTCTTCATACAGTTCCCTCAATTTCTAGCTGTTTCAGCTGTTCTAAGGAGTCCCCAAATCATCAGGCTCCTCAGGCTATCTTTTAGTCTTTTGCTCTATTTGGTCACTAACCAGGGCATTCAAGCAGTTGAATTTTACATGCCGTTCATGATTTGCCATTGTTATCTATGGGAAAGTTTTTTTAATAAAAACAACTCCATCATTATGAGAACTGGAATTCCCCATAAGGTATTTATTATCTAATTGAACAAAGAAAACTAATAAACATTGAAGAATAAGGAAATAATTCCCAAGATTTTCAATACATTTCATTTTGTGGACCACAGGACAGGAGAGCCTTGACAGATTGAATAGATAGGAATGGCTTTCTGGTGAAAGTGCATGCTGAGCTGAGAGTAGAGGGTTTGATGAAGTCTGAATGGCCTCAGAGGTAAGAGAGGACATTCATATCTAGCAAGATGGGTATGAGAGTTGTTTATTCTTTCTTAAAGTTTTATTTATTTTGAGAGAGAGCATGCACAAGCCAGGGAGGGGCAGAGAGGGAGAGAGAAGGAATCCCAAGTAGGCTTCTTGTTGTTAGCACAGAGTCTGGCACAGAGCTTGATCTCATGAACCATGAGACCATGACCTGAGCTGAAATCAAGAGTAGGATACTTAACCGACTGAACCACCCAGGCACCCTGAGAGTGGTTTGTTCTTAGGACAAGGAGACTTGCCTGCTTTTAGTTGGAAAAGTGATATATCACATACTGTGAGTGTCTTGGGTGATGAGAATAGTTAAGTAGTTTATGACTGGTATATGCAAGACCTGAGGGTTAAGATTTGATGTAAAAAAAAAAAAAAGAGCCTTTGAAAGGCTTTGAATGGGGGAGTTAAAGATCACAGATGAATGTTAGTTTGCAGAAGAGGTAAAAATAGATTACAGTTAAGTCTTGTGGCAAGCCATTGCTGTTCTTTAGGCCTGGATGATAAGGGTCTGCACAAGGCTATTAGTACATGAATAGAAAGGACAAAAGTGTTAAGAAAGGTAGAGTGACATTTGTGGAGTGTAATTAGATACTTGGAAAATGTGAAAGAGAAGGATTTGCTATGTTTAACAGTCTAGAATTCACTGCAGTCTAGTCACCCAAAATGTATGAGCTCCCGATGTATGTAAAGAGCTGTGATTGGAGGTGTATGTATGTTTTTATGTTGACTTCTGTCTCTTTTGACTGTCAAATCCAACAGTGTTGTTGGACAGGATAACTTTTAGGGACTCTGCCCTTCTCTGTTCTCTCAGAAAATACCAAGTGCTTATTAAAAATTAGGTAGCTCTTTGGGCCCTCAGTACATTGTTATTGACTAAAAAATGTTATCTTTTGCCACAGAGACACTATTGATATGAAGTCGTTCTAGTAATAGAATGATTTAAGTTGTATTTTTTTTTTTTAATTTTTTTTTTTTTTTAAGTTGTATTTTTAAGCATATCTTTTCTTCCAGATTCTCTTAACATTTTGGAAATGTATTTGAAAAATTTCTCACTTCTGCAAGGCCAGTTTTCAGAAGCCATGTTTAATTTGAAAGCTACAGATGGAAGGCAGATGGCTATATCTGATTTTGAATATGTTTTCATAGGAAATTTTTATTTTTTTTTTTTTAATTTTTTTTTTAAATTTTTTTTTTTTTTCAACGTTTATTTATTTTTTGGGACAGAGAGAGACAGAGCATGAACGGGGGAGGGGCAGAGAGAGAGAGGGAGACACAGAATCGGAAGCAGGCTCCAGGCTCTGAGCCATCAGCCCAGAGCCTGACGCGGGGCTCGAACTCACGGAGCGTGAGATCGTGACCTGGCTGAAGTCGGACGCTTAACCGACTGCGCCACCCAGGCGCCCCTCATAGGAAATTTTTAAAGAAAACTTCATTATAGGGATTCTCTGCTATCATTAATCATTTAATTTTAAGTTTTCCTGATTTTGCCCATGACCAAGCCATATAAATAATTATTTCCCTAGTCTTTTTTTCCTTGTCCTAGATTCGTGTCTTTAAAGAATCTATTCATTCTACAATAAGTGTCTTAATATTTCTCAATTTATTTTCATATGTTGCTTCAGAATTCGTGTTTTAACTATCAGGAGTTACTATATTTTCAGCAAGAAATCCTTTGAAGTAGTCATATAACTTACCTGTGTTCTCCTTTCATTCTAGGTGACTGAGCTTGAATGTGTTAGTAGCCAAGCAAATGCAGTGCATACCCATAAGACAGAATTAAATCAGACAATACAAGAACTAGAAGAGACGCTGAAAGTGAAGGAAGAGGTATTTGCTACTTTTTACTCATCTGTAATCTGGCTAACATATGTATACAAAATATTTGAGCTTATGTCAGATTTGCAGGTACTTTATGGAGTAAAGTAAGGTTGTGGGATGCTGTTTAGGGGTGTGAAATGTTTTTTTTTTTTTTTTTTTTGATTAATATTAAGCTTGTTCATATTTTCTCCTTCCTTATTTCTGCTGTTATGAACAATGATGAGGCAGTCAGACTGAGATGCTGCCTGTTGCCTTCTGTATGAGAGTTGCATTCATAAAATCAACAGAAAACCAGGAGAGGTTAAATGAATTTTATATGCTGTTGCTTTCTCTGGTTTCTGGTCAGAAGATTTAACATCCCAGGAAAGAATTATATCCACAACCATAACATATTCCGATGGTTGTTTCTAAGCAGTGCTGTCTCAAAGCCCGCAAGTGTACTTGTTGTTTAAGATTATCATGTAGTAGACACCATACCCATAAAGACAAATCACCCCTCTAAAATTTAGTCAGTATAAAGGAATGTTTTTTTAATTATTTTTTTCCAGGGACTGGAACAATGATTTCAGGAAAAAATAAGACTTTCTCTTTCCTTGATTTAGTTTAAATATTGTTGCTAAAGACCTTGCTCTACTTTTTCTAGGAAATAGAAAGATTAAAACAAGAAATTGATAATGCCAGAGAATTACAAGAACAGAGAGACTCTTTGACTCAGAAACTCCAGGTGAGCTGTAATGACGTTTTGATTCATTTCTGCACAGCAAGGCATCACTCATTCTTTCACATAGTAATGACTTTTTTCTCTGAAATTTCATTTCGTAGGTTCTCAGTCCTTTTTCTTTTCCAGGACTTCTCATTCGGGCCTAATCTTTGATTTGTCAAAAATTACCTGATACCTTTATCTAGGTAGCATATGATCATCATAGATGGTCATTTATAAATTGTCTTCAGTAAATTATTTTAGAAATTTCTACTTTGTAACATAAAAAATACCCTGAATTTAAAGAGAATTTCTCAAATGGATTTCATTCACTTGAGGAGTCCTCATTTTTTTTTTACACTGAACTACTTAGCATGAATTACAAAAGTAGTTGTGCCCTAATGGAAATCAAGTTAGTACTGTTTTTCTTCCTTTATACGAATTAATTTTACTCACTTTTTTTGCATAAGTAATATGTTTCTTGGCTCTCATTTACATATGTATATCCTGTGTCAGTGGTTAGGGAAGAATTTTAGAATTCATTATCAAAGTGCCCTGGCACCTCAGGTACTTTTACACCCCAGTGGTTAGCTGCCTCTATAAAGAGACGTTAGGGCCACTTTAGAGTTGGGAGTAGAAATAAATGTATGTACAGAGTGAGGAATTTGGGCTGAGTGATGATGAGTAGGACCTGAAAGCCCAGTATTAAAAGGAGTACCATAATTATAATGAGAATGTCCAGCATTAATTGAGTGCTCACTTGCACCAGACACTGTGTTAAGCACTTTACTTATATTGTGCATTTATTCCATGCAACAGTCATAGGAAACTGAGGCTTGTATAGGTTAACTTGTCCAATCTCTCTTTAAGTAGGCAAAGTTCTTTGACAGTGGAAATGGGTTCTTTATAGAGCATCAACTATTTCCCTCTCTCTCTCCCGTCATTTGACTTTCAGCAGTCTGAGAAAAAGGAGGTGGTTTGTTTTGGTTAGCCCTATTAAATGTTGTTCCTACATTTTAATGATCTGTGTAAATTAGTGGTTGTCAACTGGGGGCAGTTTTGTGCTGCAGGGGACATTTAACAATGTATGGAGACAGTTTTGATTTTCACAACTAGGACTGTACTATTGACATCTAGTAGGTGGAAGTCAAGGATGCTGCTAAACATCCAATTATCTGGCCCAAAATGTCAATAGTGTCAAGGTTGAGAAAGCCTGGTGTAGAACTAAAAGATGAAGCATGTAATCAGGGCTAGAGGAGGTGGAAGAAATCAGTGTGGCTTTGCCATTTGTTCGTTTGTTTCAGGCTGTCATTGTCTGAGTACTTGCTATGCTTCAGGCATTTTGCTAAGCACTTGTATACCATCGCTCTAATTCTCAACTAATTCTCACACTAACAAATGTGGTAACCCCATTTTCAAAGAGAAGGCAGCAGTTCGGAGGTGTTAACAAGTTTACAAGACACTGAGCTAGAAAGTAGTAAGGCCTAAATTTGTTTTGATTCCAAAGTCTCTGTTCTTTCTGTATTAGCACCACACTGCTCCAGGCAGTCAAGTGGCCAAGACTTTCCTGACAGTTCTTTAAAAACATTTTTCCAGTTACATACACATTTACATTGTCCCAGAGAAACCAACAGGTGATTTTTCATATCAGACTTCTAAATGTATTTCATCATTGACTGAGCAGTAATTGAATTTTAAAGCTGGCTCCTGGAATAGTGAATATCAATGCTTACCTTTTCTTTCACCAAGTATCAAAAATGCTTATCAAAACAACCTACATGGAACAGGGCAGGGAAGCTTTCAGACCTTCAGATGTGCTGGTCCCTATTTGTTTTAGGTCTTGGCTCACGTGTTAATTTCTCCAACTTCTCAATTTAAGCACTGCTCTGCAAGGTCCTCCCAGCCCCCTACTCCCCCCACCCCAGGTACTCTTTGTAATATTACCATGTTTTATTTTCCTAGTAGCCATTGTCAGTATCTGAAATGATTTTATTTATTTTCAAAATTTATTTTGGAATGATTTCAGATCAGAAAAACTTGCAAGAATAATACAAAAATTTTTTTCATATACCTTTCACCCACATTTCCCAAATGTTAACATTTTTTGCCGTATTTGTTTTACCATTCTGGAACTCTATCTGTGTATGTATATATATACGTACACACATACATACATACATATGTGTATATACGTACATACATATATACACTTTTATGTGTATGTATGTATACATATATATATACATATATATTTTTCCTGAAATCTTTGAAAATACGTTTAAGATACAGTATCTCTCTTTTTTTTTTTTTTTTTAATGCTTTATTTATTTTTTGAGAGAGACAGAGACAGAATGTGAGTGGGTTAGGGGCAGAGAGAGAGGGAGACACAGAATCCAAAGCAGGCTCCAGGCTCCGACTGTCAGCACAGAGCCCGACGTGGGGCTCGAACTCACAGACTGTGGGATCATGACCTGAGCCGAAGTAGGACGCTGAACCGACTGTGCCACCCAGGCGCCCCAAGATACAGTATCTCTTTACCTCTAAACACTTCAGTGTGTATTTTATAGGAGTAAGGACATTTTCTTCTATAACCATCAAAAATTATCTATCTACAGACCTTACTCAAATTCCCATAATTGTCTTAATAATCTCCTTTATAGCAAAATTTAAAAATTGTTTTTCTGGTCCAGGATTTATTCCAGAATCACATACTGCATTTAGTTGTCATGTATATTTATTTTGATGTTTGAATTGTCCCGCATTTGGCCAGTTGAAACCCCTTCCAGCTTCTGGTTCCTTTTGATGTGACACTCTAATTCTTTAAAGAATTTCTTTATGTTTTAGTACAACATAATCCAGGCTTATCTTGTATTTTTTCAACTTTAGCCTTGGAATTAGCTATTTCTTCAAGGAGAAATTTCTTTGAGCAAAGATTGATATTTAGAAGCCAAAACCTGAGTACTAGATAAGCTTCTTGTTATTAAGGTGGCATTGTTTCTTTTCCATCTTAATAAACAGAGCTAGAAGTACACGCATACCACATTATGTCCATTTCAGGTACGTATATATGTCTTTTAAACTGAATTCTTACCCATACCTCCCACTGTAGTCTAATACTATGAAGTTCATTTTAGCCTTTTCCTTATTCATATCTGTAACTTGTTTACCCAACACCAAGAAACCTGGAGGCACCTGGGTGGCTCACTCAGTTAAGCACCTGGCTCTTGATTTTGGCTTAGGTCATGATCCCACAGTTCTTAAGTTCGAGCCCCGTGTTGGACTCCGCGTTGACATTGTGGAGCCTGCTTGGGATTCTCTCTCTCTCTCCCTTTCTTTCTGTCCCTCCCCCTGCTCACACTCTCTCTCTCTGTCTCTCAAAATAAATAAATTAATTTTAAAAAATACTGAGAAACCTGATTCTTATTACCCACAGTATATTTACTTACTTTTTTAATCTCAGAAAGCACAGAGTATGTGAAATAGTGTGGTTCCAAAAATCAGAACTATTCAGAAAGATGTCTTTGGAGAAGTATGAGCCCCTTCAGTCCAGACTACCCTAGTTTCTGTCCCATTCTTCCTACCCCCGTATCCATCTGCCACCCGTCGGTAACCAGTCACATTAGTTTCTGGTTGATCCTTTCTCTGTTTCTTTTTACACAAATGAACAGATCTATTTGTTTACCCTCTCCTCCCTTTTTTTAAATGATTACATCCACTAGATTATTCTTTTGCACTTTGCTTCTTTAACATGAAACATATTATAGAGATCACTCTGTCAGTTCATACAGATCTTGTTCATGTTTGTTACAGTTGTATAGTACTTCATTTCTATGTGTTGATAGTTTATTTAGCCACTCCTTTGTATGGGTATTTAGGCTATTTCCAGTGTTCTGCAACAATACTACAAGTAATATTGTGCATAGGTATTTTGTTATCATTGGAGGTGTGTATTCAGGATAGATTTTTTTTTTTTTTTTAGTAATCTGTACACTCAACATGGGGCTTGAGCTCATTTTGACCCCAAGATCAAGAGTCTCATGGTTGGGCACCTGAGTGGCTCAGTCAGTTAAGTGTCCAACTTCAGCTCAGGTCATGATCCTGTGGTTTGTGAGTTCGAGTCCCACATCAGGCTCTGTGCTGACAGCTCAGAGCCTGGAGCCTGCTTTGGATCCTGTGTCTGTCTGTCTCTCTCTCTCTCTCTCTCTCTCTCTCTGCCCCTCCCCCACACGCACGCACTCTCTCTCTCTCTCTCTCTGTCTCCCTCTCTCTCTCTCTCTCTCTCAAAAATAAGTAAACACTAAAAAAACAAAAAAGAATCTCATGGTCTTCTGACTGAGCCACCCACAGGAAAGATTCTTAGAAGCAAGATTTCTTAGTGAGAAGATAAACACATAAGTAGTTTTGTTAAATATTGTCCAGTTTCCCTCCATAATGAATTGTGGCAGTGCTCACTCATACCACCAGCATGAGTGCATGTGTCTCCATAGCCTCACCAACAAAATGTGTGGTTATACTTCTTAATTGTGTGATAGGTGAAAAATGGTATCTCTTGTGTATCTCATATTATTATGAGTCACATGAACTTCTTTCATAAGCTTAAAGATCTTTTCAGTATCTTTTTGTATATGTGTGGATTGGGTGTTCATGTCTTTTGCCTTTTCTCGATAGGTTTTTTGGTCCTTTTTCAAGAGTTCTTTGTATTCAGGAGTTCTTTATATATCTGATTACATGTTATAAATATTTTCTCCCAATTTGTTGTTTTTTTTACTTTTTCCAAGATAGTGTTGCTTTATGTAGTAGTCAGATTGATTCCTTTCTTTACTTGCTTGTGGCTTATGAATAATAGAGTTAGTTAACTCTTCTAAACTGAGATAATATAGGAATTTATCCATATTTCCCTCTAGCGCTTACAAGGTTTCATTTTTTACTTTTAGATCTTCGAGTACTTGGGGTTTATTTTTTTGTGTATGGTATGAGATGGGTATCCAATTCCATCTTTTTCTAAATGCCTGTCCAGTTATCTCATTACCATTTATTTAAAACATCATTCTTTTTTCCAGAGATTGGAGATACTTGATTTCTATGTGTATTTTGATCTATTGCTGGACTTCCTGTTCCACCCCATTGGTCACTCTATTCATGTGTCAGTACCACACTGCATTAATTGTAGAAGCTTTAATGTCTGGGAAGGCCAGTTAATCTTCACAGCATTTCTTCTTCATTGCTTTTCTAAATATTCTTACATATTTATTTTATCATATGAACTTCATTATTAACTTCAATACCAGTTTTTGTGTCAACTAAAAATGTAGCTCTATAAAAAACTTTTATTGGGATTGCTTAAAATTTATTTAGGAGTGTTTTAAGGTTTTTGTGTGTTTTTGCATATTTCTTGTTTATCCATATTTTGTCTTTTTTTGTTTCAAATGGGATTTTTTCTATCACTGTATTTGATTATTGTGTGTATATGTTGAATTCTGTATGCTTATTTTATATGCTGCTACCTGACTATTTTATTACTTGAGGCTGTTTTGTCATTTATTGCACTGATTCAGTAAGATTTTTTTGGTACGGTAACACATAATTTGCAAACAGAGGTAATTTTATTTATTTCTCCAATTCTTATGCCTCTGTTGATTTTTCTTGTCGAATTACACCTTAAAAACAGTAGTAAAGGGGCACCTCTGAGATTCAGTCGATTGAGTGTCCAACTCTTGATATGGGCTGGGGTCATGATCTCAGGGTCATGAGATTGAGCCCCACGTCTGTGCTGTCAGCACAGAGCCTGGTTACGATTCTCTCTGCCCCTTCCCCACTCACATGCTTGCACATGTGCTCTCTCTCTCAAAATAAATAAATAACCATTAAAAACAAAACAATGGTATAGTGTTAAACGGTAGTGGAGTTAAGGGCTAATTTTGTCCCTTATCTTAGTGAAAATGCCTCTATTATTTTTCCATTAATTAAAATGCTGGATTTAACACTAAAATATATTTTATCATATTATGAGACTGCCTTTCCTGTTTTTTGGGTGTTTTTACCAAAAATTTTGTTAATGCCTTTTTTTAAGTATCTTTGGAGATAGCCATAATTCCCTCCCTAGATCTATTAATATGTTTTGTTTTATTAATAGATTTTCTAATACCAAACCACCCTTGCATTACTGGAATAAGTACCGTTATCTATGATATATTATTCTCTTAATGTGGTTTTAGATTTTCATCTTTTATTATTTATAATTTTTACATGATACTCATTTGTAATATTGGTCTGTAATTTTCTTCCTTTGTGGGGAAGCTGTATTTATAAGATTTAGGTATCAAGGTTATACTTCATACAAAGTTATACTTCAGGAGTGCCTGGGTGGCTCGGTTGAGCATCTGATTCTTGATTTCAGCTCAGGTCACCAATCCCATGTTCAGATGCTCAACCGACTGAGCCACCCAGGTGCCCCTTAAAAAACAATTTTTTGGGGGGGATGCCTGGGAGGCTCAGTCTGCTGAGCGTCCTGACTTCAGCTCAGGTCATAATCTCACAGTTCGTGAGTTTGAACCCCGTGTCGGGCTCTGTGAGGACAGCTCGGAGCCTGGAACCTGCTTCGGATTCTGTGTCGCCCTCTCTCTCTCTGTCCCTCCCCAGCTTGCACTCTGTCTCTCCCTCTCTCAAAAATAAATAAAACATTAAAAAAAATTTTAAAGAAAATTTTTTTAAAGTTGTACTTCCGTTATACTTCATACACTTTCTTCATTTTCTGTGCTATGGCGTCATGGATGTCATATTGCAGCTATCTGATCTTTGAGCATTTAATAAAGCTCTTCTTTGACACCATCAGGGCCTGGTGCATTTTTTGTGTAGTTCCTGGATTATTCTGTCTTCTGTAGCTATTGGACTGTTTAAGTTTTCCATCTAGCTTTCATATATTCAGCAAGAACTCCTATTTTATATAGTTGTTCATTATCCTTTTCTTCTTGATTAAAGTTAAGCAGTGGTATGTCCATTTCGTTAAATTAAAAAAAAATTTTTTTTTAACGTTTATTTGCTTTTGAGAGAGACAGACAGAGTGTGAGCAGGGGAACGGCAGAAAGAGAGGGAGACACAGAATCTGAAGCAGGCTCCAGACTCCAAGCCGTCAGCACAGAGCCTGACGTGGGCTCGAATTCACAAACCGTGAGATCATGACCTGAGCCAAAGTCAGATGCTTAACCAACTGAGCCACCCAGGCATCCCTAAAAAAAAATGTTTTTTAATGTTTATTTTTGAGAGAGAGAGAGAGAGAGAGAGAGAGAGAGAGAGATAAAGTGCGAGTAAGGAAGGGTCAGAAAGAGGAGACACAGAATCTAAAGCAGGCTCCAGGCTCTGAGCTGTCAGCACAGAGCCCAGTGCGGGGCTTGAACTCACAAACTGTGAGATCATGACCTGAGCTGAAGTCAGATGCTTAACTGACTGAGCTAACCAGGCACCCCTATTTTGTTAAATTATTTTAGGGGCGCCTGGGTGGCGCAGTCGGTTAAGCGTCCGACTTCAGCCAGGTCACGATCTCGCGGTCCGTGAGTTCGAGCCCCGCGTCGGGCTCTGGGCTGATGGCTCGGAGCCTGGAGCCTGTTTCCGATTCTGTGTCTCCCTCTCTCTCTGCCCCTCCCCCGTTCATGCTCTGTCTCTCTCCTAAAAATAAAAAATAAACGTTGAAAAAAAAAAAAATTAAAAAAAAAATTATTTTAAAAATACTTGGTTTGGTTCATCAGTGTCACTGTCTTTCTATCCTCTACCTTATGAATTTCTCCTTTTATCTTTACTATTCCTGCTTCATGCTTTATTTTGGTTGACTTTTTTATTTTTCTAGCATTTTAAGAAGAGAATTTAATTCCTTTATTTTTATTCTTTCACTTTTATTTATACATGTGTAAGGCTATAGATTTTCCTCTGTTGCTCTAAAGTGTATTCCATAGATTCTGGTATTTAGTATTTTCATTATCATTATTTCCTGAAATTCTGTAATTTTGGTTTTATTTACCTTGCATGCAAGAGGTGTTTAAAAGAAGGTGCTTTAGGGGTGCCTGGGTGACTCAGTTAGTTAAGCATTCTGACTCTTGATTTTGGCTCAGGTCATGATCTCACAGTTTGTGAGTTCAAGCCCCACTTCAGGGATTGGGGATTCTCTCCCTCCTCACTCTGTACCTATCCCCAGCTCATGCTCGCTTGCTTGCTTTCTCTGTCTCTCTCTCAGGATAAATAAATGAGCATTACAAAAAATAAAGGGATGCCTGGGTGGTTCTTTCAGGTGACTGTCTGACTCTTGATTTCAGCTCAGATCAAGATCTCACAGTTTTTGAGTTCGAGCCCTGCATTAGGTTCTGCTCTGAAAGTGCAGAGCCTGCTTGGGATTCTCTCCCTCCTCTCTCTGCGCACCCATCCCACTGCCCACCATTCACTTGTGTGCTCAGTTGTGTGCTCTCTCTCTCTCTCTCGCTGTCTCTCTCTCAGAATAAATAAACATTACAAAAAATAAAGGGCAGGATAAATTCTGTCGGTTAAGTGTCCAACTCTTGATTTCAGCTCAGGTCATGATCTCATAGTTAATGAGTTTGAACCCCACGTTGGGCTTTGTGTAGAGCCTGCTTGGGATTCTCTCTGCCCCTCCCCTCCCCCCAAATAAATAAATAAACTTTAAAAAAATAAAAAATAAATAAAAGAAAGATCATGGCTTGAGCCTAAATCATGAGTTGGACACCCAACCAACTGGGCCACCCAGGCACCCCTAGTAACCATCATCCATCCTTGTTTTATTCTTTGAGATATATTATTTTATTATTTTTTATATTATTTTTTAACCATCATCCGTCCTTGTTTTATTCTTTGATATATATTACATATAGTACATGGTCCTTTCTTTGAAGTTTCCACAATAATCTGTTGGTTGGATGAAGCTTATCTTTAGTGGATGGTTCCCGAAGAGCTTATGGTTTTAAGCTGTTTTTTTAAAAGACTTAGTACTTGGGTGACAGGTAGATATAAAATCCTTGGTTTGTAATTTTCTTTCTTTGAGTTTCTTGAAAATGCCGCTCCATTATTACCTTGTTTTTATGTCTCTTTTGAGAAATCTATTCCAGTCTAGATGCCTGGCCTTGGAAGTTTAGAACCCATTCTGTTTGTATGCCCTGAGGATTTTTCCTTTATATTTAAAATCTAATAGTTTTACTAAGATAATTCTGAGAATTGATTGTTGAGGGTCAGTTTCTCAGGTACTTGGTGGGCCCTTTTAATTTGTAGATTCAGGTCTGCCTTTATTTCCAGGAAGTTTTCTTGTGTAAAAGTTTTAAATATTAACTTTGTCTTATTGGGGTGTTTTCTTCTTCAGGAGCTCCAGTGATACGTAACTGGATTGGATTTTTTTGTCTTCTGTTTCAACCACTTTCTCTCTGATTTTTTTTATATAAATGTTTATTTAATTGAGAGAGAGAGAGAGAATACGGGCCGGGGACAGACAGAGAGAGAGGGAGAGAGAGGATATGAAGCAGGCTCCAGGCTCCAAGCTGACAGTGGAAATCCCAATCTTGGAGCTTGAGCTCATGAACTGTGAGATCATGACCTGAGCTGAAGTCGGACACTTAACTGACTTGAGCCACCCAGCCACCCCACATTCCCTTGAGTGTTGAAAAATAATAATTGAATAAACTATTTTTTTTGCAAATGTATTTTTTATTTTATAATTCAGTCTTTATTTCTGATGTGATTTTGCCTTTTTCTTCTGTTTCTATCAAGCTTTAATCACTCCTCATTTTTTTTGTTTTTTGTTTTTTTGGCCCATTTCTGTTTTTCGTGTTTAATATCTGACTCAGGCTCTATTTTGAATGCTTGACAGTATTTAAAGTTTATTTTGGGTGTAATGTCTACACCCAACATGAAGCTCAAACTCATGACCCTAAGATCAAGAATTCCATGCTCTTTCCCTTTTAAAAAAAAATATTTTTTCAAGTTTATTTACTTATTTTGAGAGAGAGAGAGGAAGAGAACAAGCACAAGCCAGGAAGAGGCAGAGAGAGGGAGAGAGAATCCCAAAGAGGCTCAACGCTGTTGGTGCAGAGCCCAGCTTAGGCCTCAAACTCACAAAGCATGAGATCATGACCTGAGCCGAAATCAAGAGTTGGACACTTAACTGACTGAGCTACCTTTGTGCCCAAGAGTCCCATGCTCTTCTGACTGAGCCAGCCAGGTGCCCTGTTTGATGATATTTAATTTCCAGTGGAGTCTTCTGTTTTCTTGTGCTTCATAGTTGGTTTTTTGTGGGGACTTGTATTTTCATTCAGTGAAGTGTCTAGAGTTTCATTTTCTGTTTTCATCTTACTATAGTTTCCGTAGATGACGATATGTCACATCTTTGTATTTGGTGGAGTGAGTGGCAGTTTTGGGTAGTTTACCAGTTCTTAGTTAAAAACCACTCACTTTTTGGGAGACAGGTAAGAGAGAAAGCTTGGGAAATGTCTTTGCTGGAAATTGAAGTTTGTATTGTTCTATTTCTTCTAGTAACTTTAAAGTTGTGAAGTTTGTGTGGTTTTATTCTTGTCATTGATTTATTTAGTTAGGGAGGATGGTTAGGAGATTTCAGTGTATGCAGTCACCATTACCTCAGCTTCCCGGAAGTCTGTTTTGTTTGCTTTTTGTTGCGAGTATCCTCAATCTAGATTGCATGCTGCATTCAAACGAGAACCATCTTTGTTTATTCTCTGCTTTATCTCTATTTCTAGTACATAGAAGATGCTTAGTAAATAATTGTTAAATAGCTCTTCTTCAGAATTTGTGTCTGTGTGTGTGTGTCTGTTGCCCCTTTTTTTCTGTTGAAATACTAGTTCTTGTTTTGATGATTTATATATGTCTTGTTACATATGAAGGTTGATGATCTAATAGGGCAGTATATCTTACTTATATCAGCTTAAGATGTGAATCAGATATCCAAGACAATTTTCCTGTAACTTTTATTTAGATTAAAAATGCAGGATTTAAACTGTTAGAAAATGAACCTGATCTGGTCCCATTTATGATGGTAATAATTGTATAAATTTTTTTTAATGTTTATTTATTTTTGAGAGAGAGGGAGAGAAAGAGTGTGAGCAGGGGAGGGGCAGAGAGAGGGAGGGAGACACATAATCTGGAGCAGGCTCCAGGCTCTGAGCTGTCAGCACAGAGCCCAGCATGGGGCTTGAACCCATGAGCTGTGAGATCATGACCTAAGATGCAAGTCAGATGCCTAACCGACTGTGTCACCCAGGAGCCTCTGTAAAAAAATTTTTTTAATCACTCTAGTGTTTAGGCTCTATATCTAACACAGAGAGTAACCTTCTACCCATTAAGATTTTATACTTTTTTTTAAATATTTATTTATTGCTAAGGGAGAGAGAAAGAGGGAGAGAGAGAACCTCAAGCACTGTCAGCACCGAACCCAACATGGGGTTTGAACTCACCAACCATGAGATCATAACCTGAGCTGAAATCAAGGACCGGATGCTTAACCATCTGAGCCACCCAGACACCCCTTTATACTTTGAATTATTGCCCTTTAAAACATTCGAAGGGCCTCCATTGCTTTATCAGGACTGAACCAGGTCTGGATGCCCCTGGCACATGGTTACCTGTCAGGGAAGGAGAAGAGGAAATTAGTAGCACACAAGTGGTTATAAGTAGAAGAATAAGTTAGGACTGAGAATAAACGGCAAGAAGAGGCTTGGAAAACATGGACATAAGGTGAACTACTGGGAAGTGCCCACAAACCAGGGCTCCAATTGCCTTGTGTTGGCCCATGTGCACAGCGTTGGCCATTCTTGCTCTAGGATTATATTCTCTGCTTCAGAATAGACCAGCACTGTCAGCACTGTATTGGATCCCTTTTGTTACCTGCCTACTAAAATTCCTCCAATCAGAGAAATGGTTGAGAGTATGAAACTCTGTCTAGAGAGAACAATGCAATTTTAATAGCTGAGGAAATTTGGTGTTTTGCATGCTTCCATTGAAAATGTTTGGATGTTTCATTGATTGGCAAGGAGAACAAAGAAGGCTTTCATTTTAAGGAAGGCTTTAGAGGGCATAATGGGTGGTGCCTGGTGAAGTGGGTGTTTTCTAGTGAATGACATTTGGTCTATTTTTATAGTTGGACACATTCTACTCTTAAGCTTATTGTTTAAGCAAGCAAGAGAGCATACTGTGCAATCATGAGTGGAATTTTTACATTTGATCCCAGGCTCTTTTTTCTCCCTCATAGTTTGGAGCCTCCATGAATGTGCCTATGAATTTATAAGTATTTTATTGGTTTCAGATCCTGCTCTCAGTTTACTTATCTTCTCTTTGTGGATTATTCAAAGGAAAAAGATTAGAAACATACTGGGAAATATCTAACAGTAAATGCTTTTTTTTTTTTAACTTTTTTTTAACGTTTGTTTATTTTTGAGAGAGAGACAGAGCATGAGCAGGGGAGGGGCAGAGAGACAGGGAGACACAGAATCTGAAGCAGACTCAGGCTCTGAGCTGTCGGCACAGAGCCCAACGTCGGGCTCCAACCACAAACCGTGAGATCATGACCTGAGCCAAAGTCGGACGCTTAACCAACTGAGCCACCCAGGTGCCGCTCATCAGTAAATGCTTTAATATTAGATTGGGATTTCTTAAATTCTTCATTTATAACTCATTTGAGCTGCTGTATTACTTTATTATATTTTCCCAGGTTCTTGCAGCTCCTCTGTGACATTCTTGCTTAGGCCTTTCTCTTAGTTATTTCTGTCAGAGTAAGTGAACATTTATGTTCAGAATCCTAGATCAGGATTACTTTCTTCTGTGTATTCAAGCCAAATTCCCAGTTATTTTTCTCAAAGTTGAATTTTTACAGGTATTTTAAGAGAAGTAAATATAAAAAGTAAAAATACCCATAATCCTAACAACTGCAACCATTTCCTATTATGTACAGTAATTTCCAGTGGTTGTCCTCATGCATACCAATTTTTGTCTATTTGCACTCTGCTGCTTGGTATTGTTTTTTTCATTTAACATTTACCGGATTCTTTCAAAATTAAAAAAAAAGTGTTCTACCACCCCTTTAGACTTGCTGTAATTTTTTTAGAGATTTACACTTAATGATGCATTAACACTTGAAACATAATGTTTCTTGGGCTGATTCATATTGTATTATTAACACCAAAATTTTGTCTTTGTTCCATATAATTATATATGTAAATGTAATTTGTGTCAATCACTTAATTCCTCTCAGATGTAAAAGTGAGCTTTCCTGGGGGCGCCTGGGTGGCTCAGTTGGTTAAGCGTCAGACTTCAGCTCAGGTAGTGATCCCATAGTTTGTGGAATCGAGCCTTGTGTTGGTTGGGCTCTGTGCTGACAGCTCAGAGCCTGGAGCTTGCTTCAGATTCTGTATCTCCCTCTCTCTCTATCCCTCTCCTGCTTATGCTCTGTCTCTGTCTCTCAAAAATAAATAAACTTCTAAAAAATTTAAGGGGCGCCTGGGTGGCTCACTTGGTTAAGTGTTCGACTTTGGCTCAGGTCACGATCTCACAGTCCATGGATTCAAGCCCTGCTCTGTGCTGACAGCTCACAGACTGGAGCCTGCTTTGGATTTTGTGTCTTTCTCTCCCTCCCCCTCTTTCTGTCTGTCTCTCTCTCTCTCCCTCTCTCTCTCTCTCTCTCTCTCTCTCTCCCCTGCTTGTGTTCTCTTTCTCAAAAATAAATTACATTTGAAAAATTTAAAAAGTGAGGTTTCCTGGGGTACCTAGGTGGCTTAGTCAGTTAAGCTTTCCAACTCTTGATCTCTGGGTTGTGAATTGAAGTCCTGTGTTGGACATCATGCTGAGTGTGGAACCTACTTTAAAAAAAAAAAAAAATGAGCTTTCCAGAAAGAATATATAACTTTCTATGAATTGCTTATCTGAATAGCTTATTTAAAGTGTAATAGTCTGTTTTCTGCCGTTTTTTCTCATTTAGAATTTTTAACCAAATTTAAGTCTCTAGCTCACTATATCCTTTTGTTTTTTAGAGTCACTTATTATATTGTTATGCTTAGGAACATTTTTAGAGCAGTAATGACTTCTAATTTTTAAGCATGCTGGACTTCATTCTGTTTTTTAAAAAAAATCTTGTCATGTACCTTTACTTCCCTTTTGTCATTTTCTCTTCTTTCCATGATTTGCAGTATATTGGAATGTCAGCTTTCTAATTCCCTCATATGTATACTTAGTACACGTCTTGACTATAGTTTTTAGCCCCTTGAGCTGTTTGCTCTGCCACCTTGATCCATTTGATAGGCAAAACAAAGAATAATGAACATGCTCAGAGGTTCCTAACACCACATTTTAGAAAGTTGTTGTCTTCCCACAATCTTTCTCAGGAATTGCCAATGAGGAGAAAAAAATTTGTCTTTTTCTCTGTTTGCTTTCACCTGAGTGTGTTCGCAATTGTGCAATAAGAAGAATAGGCAGGCAGAAATTGACATGAGATGTAGCTAATCCACAAAATGGGTCTTTAATCCTATCTAAGTATTTGAAGTGCCTGAAGGGTTGCCTAGCACAAAGTAAGCAATCAGCAAGTTTTTGTCGGGTGGATGGATGGATGGATGGATGGATTCATGAACAAGCCTGTCCATAAAACGCATGGATTTCTCAGATGGCCAAAATTCTAAAAATCTCTTTAAATGGTACTACCTTGAGATTCAGAAACTCATCCTCCTACTCGTCCACGTGCATAACTACCAGAATATTAGTAATAACAAAGTTATATTGCTTTCTAAGTCATGAACTGACCTGTGTATATATATCACACTTTGTTTCTAAAGGAAGTAGAAATTCGGAACAAAGACCTGGAGGGACAGCTGTCTGACTTAGAGCAACGTCTGGAGAAAAGTCAGAATGAACAAGAAGCTTTTCGCAATAACCTGAAGACACTCTTAGAAATTCTTGATGGAAAAATATTTGAACTAACAGAGTTACGAGATAACTTGGCCAAGCTACTAGAATGCAGCTAAGAAAAGTTAAATTTCAGTGCCAATTGATTAAAAAATACACTGTCTCTCTTCATAGGACTGTTTGGGCTCTGCATCAAGATCGCACAAAAAAATTGAATATCATTCCTCCTCCAGGAGGATGATCTTTTTGAAAATTGGAATTGTATATTTCAGTGTAAATTTTAGAATTCAGCTTGTAGCTAGTTGGGGAAAAAAAAAGATGAAACACTTGAACTACAAATTACCTCCATGTATATTATGGCCATAGTTAACTAGAAAGTTATAAATAGACACTTAATGCAATCTTTTTTTTTCTGATATTAGCCAATGGGAGAATTAACAATGTCTGGGTCACATCCCCTTTTTGTGTTCAACACAGTGAAGGTTATCTGCTCTTAAATTAATTTATTTATGATATCTAAAGCTGTGTTTTGTTGCAAAACTTATGATGAAAGCCCTGTCTTCTGTTGTAATCTGAATAATTTCTCAGGATATTTTTGCACTGCTAAGAAGCAGTGCCATTACCAATTAATTCTTGCCCAGGAGTGAGAGAGAGCTGTATCTTTAATTGAAACATACTTAACTAGAACTGGGTGTATAGAGTTCTTCCCTTTTTTTATACTGGAAGATATTTCACTCGGTGACCACTCTGGTACACTCTGGTGTTCTTTAATCTTGTCTGCTGTATAGTTTACTTTTCCACATGATTCCATGTATTTATGAGAAGATATTGTCTCCCATTTATTACACATTTTAAAGCCAACTAACGAAGGCAGCTGAGTCCCTCAGAAATTTTTCTTTTTAAATTTCTAATAAATTTGACACACAGTACTGAATACAGCAGCCCGTCATTGACGGTCTGGTCTAGCAATGTTAAGTATATTTACAGAATATGCAGTTACATTTATTTATATATTTTGCAAGAAATCTTTTCTGAATGATCAATGCATTTCAATTTACAAATAATAATGGTTACTGGGGAACTGTTTATTATAGATCATTTTAAGGTGTATAGCAATTTTAAAGGGGATCCATTTCCATCAAACAGCCAATCAGAGGACTGTGGGGGTTGGAGCCGTGTACTCTGTCTGGGTCTTCACATCAACCACATCTCTAGTCAAACCTCACAAGGCAATATTCTGAACTGTTAACTAGGCATTTCAAAACAAGAATTCAACAGGCTCTTCTCAATGAACAAGTTTTAATGTTGTTTTGATGTAATTTTAAAAGACTTTTAGCAAACATGCATTTCTTTCTATATTTCTTTGAAGAAGCTATTTTAAAAGTGAGCCAAGTGCTGTCTAGTCTGCTTATGGAGTTAGGAATGCATCAGAGTCCATATATCTTTGCTGTACAATGCCTGTGATGTTGAGGAGGGTTCTTTTTTAAAGTGTATGCTTGAGTATCTGACTCTGTGGAGTCTACGAATGCACTGACTTTGTTTGTACCCCAAAACAATTGAATTGTTAAGTACAAAATTAAGCTAATGAATCGATTTGTAACCATTTTTTCACTCACAAGCAGCAACGCAACACTAGACAATTTTGTTTTATATATGTATGTGTATGTATGTAAATACATACATATTAATTTATATTAGAGTGAAAAATAAATGGTTTGTTTCTAAAGTTAGTTTCTAAAGTGAGTTTTCAGGTGTCTCTGAACAGTTTATATCAGACACTTAATCATCATGTATTATATGTGCTATAACATCATGTAAGTTACCTCCATCTATTTTAGGATATTTTCCTCACCTGTTTATTATAGGGAGGATGATTTAGGTACACAAGCTCAGAGCTGAGATATTTCTCTGATAAATCAGGTAATAAAATTATTTGATTGATGGAATTTTGAAGTAGATGTGATTTTATCCATCAGTTTCTGAGTAATAAAGAGCACCAGATTTTAATTTAAATAGGGGATTTAACACTAGGGATCAGGGAATTTAGTTATGAAGAGTTAAAAATTAAAAAAAAAACAGTATAAGCTATTGAAATGGTAAGTGAATTATTTTAATGATGTAATAAGATATTTTTAAATTTTGACATAGTTGTCATTTAATGGGAAAATAACTCACCAAAATGTCTCCACTTGAATTGTACTGATATGTGAGACATGTGTGTAATTCAATATATACATATACCCATATGTATATACAGAAAATTATTTTTAATATTTTCCTACTGATAAGAAATTTAAAATTGGAAATTTTTGTGAGTTTTTTCCTTGTCCAATAAGGCCTAATTTTTTTTTCTTTTTTTAGGGATTTAACAACTTGAGGGCTGCACCTTTAAATTCCCAGATTGTCTTTAGACGTGTACAGTATAGGGATAAGGTGGACACAAGTGCACATATAAATAAAATCTTCTTAGTAAGACGTTTTCAGTATTCATTTCCAGTAGGAGAGTATCTAGAAATCATCATCTACAAGTCATAATTAGGTTGTGTGCCTACTGTAGTTTTCTCATTTCTGTATTATAGAAATAAAAGTTTGCATATTAAATTTGATTTTTCCCAGAGACAAGTATTATATGATGTATCTATATTTAGATCAAACTGTGGTAATATATTTATCAGAAAATGATGCTGGGGACTGTAGCCTGAACATGGACTTGAAGTGACACAGAAAAGGAGAGCAGAGATCGATCCCATTGTGTATAAGTTACTATATGATAATTATGAATTCTTGTACAAAAAACAACTGAAAAAAAGGAAAAACAAAAATACAGTTTTATTTTGAAATACATTTGTTGTTCTCTGGAGAATGTACTTTATCTTCTTTTTCCTTCAGTCTTTTACAGATACTTTTTAAAAGGCATTTAAGTGATGGCAGCATTGCTCAACTCCTACAGGTGCTACTGGATTTCACATTTAGTGTGTATGTTGTGAAATCCTAACTTTGACATAAAACAGTTTTATGAGTATCTCCCCTGCCTGGAAAATTAGTTTTTGTTTCTCCTCTCTCTCCTTCTCTCCCTCTTTGTCTCTCGCTCCTTCTCTCGCGCTCTTTTCTCCCTTTCTTTCTGCAGATTAAAAAAAGTTCATGAAGTTACATCCGTCCTTGTCCTCACAGAAGAGCTTCAGCCCTGTCATGGATTTCATGTTTGCTCTCATTTAACTGCTGGGAAGCAATTAGAGGAAAAGCTTGCAGGTTTTTTTCAAGTGGAAATAAAGGGACACTCGAAATTAAACTACCACCTTTTAAAGCTCATTTTCTGCCCTGTTAAAATTAAATGTATTCTCTCACATGTGTGCTCTGGCCTTCCATGTTTGTGTTTAACTGTGGAGTGAGCATCTCAGCTGCTCTCTCCCTGCAGACCTGGTTTTCTGTCTGTTCTGCAAGGGACACTGGCAGAGGCAAAACTGTTTGGTGGCAGTGTTTTGTTTTTAAGAAATTGTGTCGTTTATTGGGTATCAAATGATTTTACCATTCCCGATAAGCTGTGCGTGAGGTCCTGGATAGTCTTCATTGAATTTTTTGTCTTCTTCATGTTTAGCTCTGTTTCCTTATCATGTCATAAGGTAAACTAATTATATAAAATCTTGAGGAAGCTTTCAGGTAAGAAGTAGTTCAGAATGACATGTTTAAAAAAAATTTTTTTTCTCAAGTAGGATGCTTGTACTATAGTAAGTATTGGTTGAGAAGATAATTTTCAAATGAGAGAATATTTTTTAAACTACTAGAAAAGGATAATTTTAGAATGGAAGCAGGTGAATCATTCACCCTACTTTAGATTGTGAATGCATTTTTTCCAACCTAAAATTGGACCTTACATTTTGACAACAGTTTTTCTTATGGGAAATTGATATGTACATGTCACAGAAATGTAAGCATCATTATTGAATTAAAGAAATGGTTTGTTGTTCATATATTACCTAGTAAAATAGCTAACAATTTTATCCAAGAAAAAAACCTCAAAACTCAAATCAGCACTGCACTGCCTAGTGATTTCTGCTTCACTAGATAGAAAAGAAACATTGAAGTTATTTTTACCCAAAACAAGTGACCCAGGTAGAGAAATTGCATCTGTACTAGAATAGGGAAAAGGCCACGAGCTCCCAGTTTATTTCTGGTCAATTCTCTGATCTCATTAAGGTCCCTTCTATCCTTTGGATGAAAGAACACTTCCAGCAGGTGGCAGGAGCTTATCTGGAGGAGGAGAGGATATTTTTTGAGAAAGCAGGGCCAGCAAAGAGTGGGAGCGTGCTGCCCTCAGTCTTTATCTATCTCAGGCAGGTCAGGCTAGCCAGAGACATTGTCGTTTTTCACTAAACAAGTTGGGGTTGCCTTAATGAATTTTAAGGGCTTTCAGAAGATCCTGTCATTTGTATTGTCAGCATTTTATAACCTAACAGAAGACACCTCTCATTCAGAACTCACCATTCTGTGAATTCTGACCAACTTTTGCCAATTCTTTTCACATTCAGGGGCGCCCGGGTGGCTCAGTCGGTTGAGTGTCCGGCTTCGGCCCAGGTCACGATCTCACAGTTTGTGAGTTCGAGCCCCGCGTCGGGCTCTGTGCTGACAGCTCAGAGCCTGGAGCCTGCTTCAGATTCTGTGTCTCCCTCTCTCTCTGCCCCATCCCCACTCATGCTTTGTCTCTCTCTGTCTTAAAAATAAATAAAACATTAAAAAAAATTTTTTTTTTAATTCTTTTCGCATCAGATCTACCCAGGGATAGAAATAGTACTCTGCTTTCTCCTAGTAACACCAAATTAAGATGATAATGAGTACCTAATAGATGCAAAATTAAGCCCATTTCTGTACCACAGGAAAATGTCTTTTGTGAGTATTTTTTTCCACCAAAAGTTCAAGGTTTTATCTTGTTATCTATGTTTTATAACTATGCTACTATATATGCATGTATAGTAAGTTCTATCTACATGACTTGTGTGTAGGACTTATTTGATTGTTACACCTTAAATGGAATGACTGTTTCATAAAACATGGCCAGAAAGCAGGTGCTCTTGAAGTAAATGATTTCTCAACAACCTCAGTGTGACGTGGAGCAGAAAGGAGTGTTTGTTGAATCTGTGCCATGTGATGGACACTGTACTAACTGTTGACATTTCATTTCTATGTATAGGGGCCCTGCAGGGGTGTTCCTTTGCGAGGGGGATGAGGGAAAGAAAGGGAAGAGGCTCAGATGATTTCACCTGCTGGGTTGCTACAGAGATCAGTCTGGTCGTCCAGTACGCCAGTCAGAAGGTGGAGATCTTGTTCATGTTTCTGGTACAGTTTTTCCCTCTAGCTTGACTGCCTTGTTTCTAGAATATCTGCTAGGGTACTTCTTAACTGTATATTTTATATTTCCTCCTTTTGAACTTTGTCCTTCAGCCTCCGTTGGTATTTACAGTGCTTGCTATCACTTGGTTGCAAATGGTACTTGTTTGCAGATCATATTTATGCAGTGTGTTTTAGTTCCAATTTTTTTTTAACTTAAAAACTTCAGATAATCCAAGGACAGTGCCACTTGTTATGCAGAGTTCCAGTCAATAAAATTTAAGTAGGAACTATTTATAACTATAAAGACCTTGGGAGGACCATTCGTCTCTTAAATTCCTTAGTGAAATAAGCTGTAAGCCTGTAAAACTCATCCCCCAAGACTAAACACTAGTTCAGCAGGATGTGGGTTTTTGCAGTCAGTGTTAGTTAGGTGACTTGTGGTCAATTCTGGTTGCACAGAAGTCAAGCCGCTCCAGGTTGATCACATCATTAGATCAGCTGCAGAAGTATCTCATGGCCTAGATTTTAGGTGATACTGATGGAATCATACGATTATTTGTCTTTTTTGTGTCTGGCTTATTTATTTCACTTAGCATAAACTTTTCAAGGTTATCCATATTGTGGCATATATCAGAATTTCACCCCATTGTATGGATATACACATTTGTTTCCATCATCTGTTGATAGACTCTTGGGTCATTTCTACCTTTGGCTATTGTGAATGATTCTTTCAGTGAACCTTCATTTACAAATTGTTTGGGTCCCTGCTTTCATTTATTTGGGTATATGTGTAGGAATGGAATTGCTGGACATATGGTAATTTTACGTTTAACTCTTTGAGTAGGATGGGTTTCAGTTGTGTTAATTTCAAAGACTCAGTAAAATGCCATCTCACTGGAAATCAAGCTGTGGGGTCAATGTTTGTTAACCGACCTATAAGTGATCCCTCGATATCGCACTTAGGCCTTTACTCTCTACCTAGAATATTTATTGAGTACAGACTAGTCCTATGCCCCATTTTGGAATAGAGACCAGAGAGAGAGTCTTCTAATCCAATGTAGGATACAGACAGTTACTTCACAGTATGCAAGTGCTGTCATAAAGGAGAGCACAATTGGGGCGCCTGAGTGGCTCAGTCGGTTGAGCATCCGACTTCAGCTCAGGTCATGATCTCACGGCTTGTGAGTTCAAGCCCCGCATCGGGGTCTGTGCTGACAGCTCAGAGCCTGGAGCCTGCTTCAGATTATGTCTCTGTCTCCCCTCCCCCACTCATGCTCTGTGTCTCTCTCAAGAATAAATAAACATTAAAAAACAAACAAAAAGGAGAGCGCTATTATGAGGGAGCCCAGAGAGAAGAGGAGTTGTGGAGTCTTTCCCAAAAGTCTGAAGATTCCCGACTGAATCTTGAAGAAGGAGTAGGAGCTAGCTGGTTGAAGAAGGGGTAAAATTTCAGAGAATTTCAGAGTATGTCATGTGCAAAGGCCCAGAGAGATGAAAGCATTGAGACATTGAGAAAATTAGAATGGGTTAGTGAACTGAAACACAGGATGTTAGGGAAGGAGATATAGCAAGATGGTGGTAGAGGAGGCGGCAAAGGGTAGATCAGTAAAGTCTTTGTAAGTCATATGGAAGATTCGGGTTTTATTCTGAAAGTCATACAGAGATAGTGAAGGATTTTTTTGTAAAGAAGTGATGTAATAAAAAATATGTTCTGAGGGTACCTGGGTGGTTCACTCAGTTAAGCGTCCAACTCTTGATTTTGGCTCAGGTCATGATCTCACCATTGGTGAGATCGAGCCTCACATCAGGCTCTCTGCTGAGAGCTTGGGGACTGCTTGAGATTCTCTCTCCCTCTCTATCCCTTCCCCCACTCGTGTGTGTGTTCTCTCTCTCAAATAATAAACATTAAGTGGTGTGTGTGTGTGTGTGTGTGTGTGTGTGTGTGTATATATATATATATACATACACATATACACATACACACATATTTAACAATTTATATATGTTCTATAAGTCTAGGCAGTTAGGCAAATCCCAGCATTCTCTCTTGAAAGGCTGCAGTATGGCAGTGACAATGGAAATGGAGAAGATGGAATGGATTCAGAGGGCATTTAGGAGGTAGAATCAGTAGGACTTCTTGCCTAATGTAGATGGCAAGGAAAAAGCAAAGAATGCAGGATGATTGCTGATCTCTTGAGTTGACCAGCCTCATTACTGAGAGTAATTCAAGATGTGGAGGGGTTTAGTTTGGGAGAGAGGCAAGGAGGCAAGACAAAGCAAGATGAATGATGAGTTAATTTTGTTTTGAGTTTAAGGTGCCAGTGGACTAGCCAGATGGAGATGTGAGTCTGGATGGAGCTTAGAAGAAATATATGAACTGGAGATCGATGCTGGGAGCTGTCAGCATACGTAATGGTAACTGAGGGCGTGAGAAATGAGAACACAAGATAGAAGTGTCACTTCGGGGCAGGTGCAGCACAAAAGCTTGGGAAAGAGACAAGCAATGGCCAGGAGGGGTGAGTGGATACACAAAGAGTAGGGACTCATGGAAGCCTAGAGGAGAGTTTCAAAAGTCAGATTTCACACAAAAACAAAGCGACCTCATTTCTTAAGGCATTGATATTCAAACTGTGTTGAAACCCTTTGTTAACATTTAACCTTTAAATATATTTTAACTGAAAAAAAGTAAAAACCGACCAACTCAAATATGTCTCTTGTAACATGTTAAAACATGGAAATCCAGCAGACATCAGTACCAGGTTAACTGTTTTTGTGCAGAGGCCACAGTAAGGCCATCTCGATACATTGAAGAGCATCTTTGTATTTCAAGGTGAGTTATTAAATAACTCCATTTCCTCGTGTGAATTAGGGCTTTTTTGATACTTTGCAACTGAAACAAATACAGAAATAGGGTCTACTAAGCTCACGTCACTGTTCCATAAACCCAGTGTCAAATGCTTGTTGTTTATGAAAATAACTTCACTTTTCTTACTGACTTATTGATTAAATTGTCGTGCACCACCTTTTCTGTTACTGTGTTGGTTTTCCATGTAGCTGTCATTTCCAAAAGGTGGTTGCGATAGAGGGCCACAGATGAAAGGAGGTGGACACTTTCCTAGTAGAACTTGGCTTATTTTTCTGTGACTCCCTTGCCTCTCCTCAAAGTCAAGTTCTAGGGGCTGAAATGTATTTCCTGCATCTTGTTTAACGTATTATTTGGATGCTTAACTCATTACTAGGAACAGGTGATTTTGTGTTTGCATTGCTTTGGGAAGTTTAGAGAGTTAAAACTTATGTTATCTTAAATGACCTTTATTCTTTTTTTCATACTGATTCGTAAGTAACTGTATACAAATTATCTCTGGTAGACACGATCTTAAACAATGACAACAACAACACTCTGTGTATTTGGTTTCAGACTGTAGTATGGTGTTTGACTTTTATTTCTGGCTTAAGTTAAAATTAGCTTGAATTCTTGAGTAGACACAGCTTGCACTACCTGGGCAACAAATGAGCATGTTAGACATTCCAGGAAGAAAAGAGGAGCTCCTGTTTTTCACATAAGGCTCCAAGTGATCCATAAGATTTGAAAATCATTTGTGCATTGTGAAATAAATTCTAACTTTTAAACCATTTTTGTTCATATTTTTCTATTTACTGATTAATCTTGGTCTCCTTAGCAGAACCCTTATTTTAGAGTATACTCTGCATTGAAATCCCATGGTATATTTCAAAGTATAAACCATAGAACTTCATGATCTGTGGCACATGGCCATCTCACAACAGTCAACGACAAATTTTCACAACAATGTCATGACCTAAATGTTACTGTTCTCCCCGCTTTGTAGATTTTACAGAGCCTGAGATTCCGCAACATTAAGTGATTGGCCAAGTCCAGAGGCCACCAAGGAGTAGAATACAGGCCCTGTACCTGCTAACCCTGTACCCATCCCACTCCATCACGCCCAAACTATGAACTGCAGACCTTGTTTAAAATGACAGGTACAAAAGTTTATCAATTCCTGGTATTTAACAACCTGTCACTTAATGAGAAAAATCGTTCATTTTCTGTTTAACAATGGTATAATGTCTCTGAATATTTATGTCTCTGCTTTCTCCTTTTGTAGAAAAAAACTTTAATTATTCTACTCATTCATATATGCTTTCTTTTTGCAAACATTTTTAATAGTACAGTAGAAAAAGAAAAAGAATGGATGTAACATTCTTAATAAGAGTAAAACAAAAAGCACCCTTGATCTGTCAATTCCTCCCCTAGAATTATGTCCTTTTAGCATATTTATATGCATTTATATATAATATTTATGTGCTTATAGAAATATCTAATTGGGGGGTAGGGGGCACATAAATTCTATTACAGTGCATCTTGCTCTATAATTTGCTGGGGTTTTTTTAATCTCTTTGGAAGCTCCATCCAAGTACATATGGTTTTTTTTTTGTTGTTTTTTTTAAATTTTTTTTTTTCAACGTTTATTTATTTTTGGGACAGAGAGAGACAGAGCATGAACGGGGGAGGGGCAGAGAGAGAGGGAGACACAGAATCGGAAACAGGCTCCAGGCTCTGAGCCATCAGCCCAGAGCCTGACGCGGGGCTCGAACTCACGGACTGTGAGATCGTGACCTGGCTGAAGTCGGACGCTTAACCGACTGCGCCACCCAGGCGCCCCAGCAAGTACATATGGTTTTTAACTTCTTCAGAGTGTTCCATTTTATGGATATATTACAGTTTAAGCATTTCCATCTTTTTTCTTTCCTTTTTCATGCTACCCTCTTGTTCTTGACCTGGAGGCTACTTTATTAAGCACAGTATTAGGGGTATTAAAGATTGGTTAGTGCTCAGTTACCAAATGTCCCATAATGCCTTCTATAGCACCAGTCAAAATGAACTTTAAGTGGATAAATTTTCCTAAAAACAAAAACTCAAAAAAAAAAGACTTAACTGGTCTTGATAAAATTATTTCTAAATTACACTATAAGCAACACCTAGCAACGTGCTTAGAACACAGCAGTCACTCGATAAATGTGTGGAATGACTAAACATGCTTACTGTCTTAGAAAAGAGGGGACACCTAACAGAAACTAACCTTTGCTTAGTGACTTGGTCCACCAGCTCTTGTACACAGTGTCCCCATCTGGGGTTCCTGGAGGACCATCAGGGGTGTATAGGGCAGTTTAAAATGCAAGGTGCTGTGCTCTGTAGTCTTCAAAGTAGAGAAGAAGGGGACAGGACTAAAAAGGAAAGGAGAAATACAGAGATACTTAAACTGGTATTTCCACGGGGCTCCTGGGTGGCTCAGTCGGTTGAGCGTCTGACTTCGGCTCAGGTCATGATCTCACAGCTCTTGAGTTCGAGCCCCGCGTCAGGCTCTGTGCTGACAGCTCGGAAGAGCCTTGAGCCTGCTTCAGATTCTGTGCCTCCCTCTCGTCTGCCCAACCCACTGGCATCCTGTCTCTGTCTCTCTCAAAAATAAGTAAACATTAAAAAAAAATTATTAAAAAAAAAACTGGTTATTTCCAGGCAATGCCTCCCTCTTAGGCCAAGAGCCTTTTGTCACCTTGATGGTGGCTTTGCAGAAGATGCTGCCTGTTGGCTGTTGATTCAAACTTTTTGTGAGTACCTACAGTGCCACAGTGCACTGTACTAAGCACAAGGAACAGAAAGGTGATAATTCACAGTCCTTACCCTCAAGACGGAGGAAGCAGACGTGTTAATTGATAGGTACAATGAGCTAGTAAGACTGAACGGAGTCATAGCTTCTGGTGAATAGACAGGAGAAGTTGGACGTTGTCACTGAGGGGGTGGCATTTGAGCTGAGATAAAGATGAATACATGTCCACTTTGACAAAGATTCGGATGGATCTTTGGATGTATGAGAAGCCTAGGGGAAAGGGCACATCACAAAGAGCCACACACACCAATTTAGCCTAACACCCTGGCGGACCCATCAGTGGCTTAGCTAGGAATCCAGAGCGGATGAGGTGGGCACATTCCAGACCGCAACCTTGTCTTGGGTTCTCAGCAGTTCTGACTTCTCCTAAAGGGAGTGGATGGCACTGAAACCTTGGATGAGGAAAGTAACATGATGACTAGATTCACATTTTAGAGAAAGTAAATCACTCTGGCCACAGTATCAAGAATAAATTTAAGACTACGTGAGATGAAGGAGGTGTTAACTTTATTGTGGTAATCATTTCACAATAAATACGTATATCAAATCATCACATTGCACACCTTAAACTTACACAATGTTATATGTAAAAGATATTTCAATAAAGCTGGGGAAAATGGATTAAAGGTTCTGCAAGACCAGATTGAGAATTCAGGATGACTGTTTTTTTTTTTTTTTAATTGTGGCAATCCAGGTAAGAGCAAACAAAAACTGGAAATGATGCCAGAAGAGGAACTGAATATGAGAGAGACTCAAGAGGTATCTAATGGGAACATATTTTGAAATTCTAAATTTCTGTTTTTGTGGCATTTATTGCTTCGTTTCCCTTCCTCCCACCCCCCAATTCAGGCAAACAAATGCCTTCTATTCCCTGGCCCTCAGGATTGGGTTGTTACTGCAGTAATGACAATCATTTCTTTCTTATTTAAAAAAATTTTTTTTAATGTTTATTTATTTTTGAGAGAGACAGAGCACGAGCAGGGGAGGGCAGAGAGAGAGAGGGAGACACAGAATCCAAAGCGGGCTCCAGGTTCCGAGCTCAAAGCTGTCAGCACAGAGCCCAACGCGGGGCTCAAACTCAGGAACCATGAGATCATGACCTGAGCCAAAGTCGGACACTTAACTCAGCCACCCCGGTGCCCCAATGACAGTCATTTCGCTTCTTTTGAATTTCTGCACTCACATGAGGTTCTTATGGGACAGGGAAGTGGAATTGAAGGGAACAAGATAATGAGAAGGTAGCAAGTACCCCTAAGAAGGGGCCCTGGACACTGCTCCTTCCCTTCAAGACACCAGCCTTAGATCAGAGGTTGGAGGGTAAACAAATGACCCCCCAACAGGATGGAGGATTGGAGACCCATGCCTCAGTTTCCAGGTTTGCCTACAGAAGAATTCCCCTGGGCCAGGATGATGGAGCAGCTGCTGAGGAGAAATGATGTGGTGTGTCCACTAAGAGAGTCCCCAACAAGTTTGTTGGAGCTCAAAGAAAGTGCCTGAAAAGCCTCCCTGCCCCAACTTCAGCACGTGAAGAAGCAACTGAGGAAGAAGCCGGTGAACTGGGAGAAAGGGTCACCTGTGTGGATCTGGCACCAAAGATCAGATGGACATCTCCGTGGATTCTGGTGCAGAAGGCTCTCAAAACAAATGCCAGCATCGATAGAAGTGGATCGAGAACCAGAACCTGCCACTTTCCTAGCCCCTTGAGCACTTTGACACTTTATGGAACTCACTTGGATCCCTAGGAAGGAAGTGGTAGGAAGGGAAACCTTAACTGGCTGACTTTATCTTGAGTTGACAAAAGCAATGTTTCTGCTGCCGGGCAGAATACCATTTAGAATAAAATTGAGAACAAAATTATTTGCATACCCTGCTCATGGCCTGTGAACATGTACTCATTACCAGTAGACTTTGCAGGACGTGGTAACTGTTGGGAGGATTTCTATGTTTCCAGATTTGGTGTGAAGAAAGATACGTTCTGTTTTGGACATGTTGAGTTGGAGGTACTTCTCCAGCATGGAGGCTAGAGAAATAAATTTGGAAGTTACCAGAAAACAGGCTGATGATGAAGCCGTAGGCAGATGAACTCAAATAGAGGGTGAAAAAGACAGGCCCAGAGGGGCGCCTGGGTGGCTCAGTAGGTGGAACATCTGACTCTTGATTTCAGCTCAGGTCATGATCTCAGGATTCGTGAGTTCAAGCCCCGCGTAGGGCTCTGAGCTGGCAGCATGGAACCTACTTGGGTTCTGTCTCTCTTGTCTTAAAAAAAAAAAAAAAAAAAAAAAGGCCCAGAGCCATAGGAAGCCCTGTCATTTACAGGGGCATGGAGAGAAAATGGAATTAGGAAAACCCTGTGAATAAAGGTCCAAGTAACCTAGAGAAGAACGAGCAGGTGACACCAGGTAATCAAATTGATAGCTATCTAATTTTATAGTGAATGGGATCCAGCCCAAAAAGAGTTCATGGTTATAAACTAAAATTTTATGTGTTTGCTTTTTTTGTAAAGGCTACTATTTAAAAAAAGTTTTTTTAATTCTTTTTTTTTTAACGTTTATTTATTTTTGAGACAGAGACAGAGCATGAATGGGGGAGGGTCAGAGAAAGGGAGACAGAATCTGAAACAGGCTCCAGGCTCTGAGCTGTCAGCACAGAGCCTGACGCGGGGCTTGTACTCACGGGCTGCGAGATCATGTCCTGAGCCAAAGTCGGCCACTTAACCGACTGAGCCACCCAGGCGACCCTAAAAAAAATTTTTTAACGTTTATTTTTGAGGGAGAGACAGAGCATGAGCGGGGGAGGGGCAGAGTGAGAGAGGGAGACACCTGAAAGTAGGCTCCAGGCTCCAAGCTGTCAGCACAGAGCCTGACATGGAGCTCGAGTCCATGAACCACGAGATCATAACCTGAGCTAAAGTCGAACACTTAACTGACTGAGCCACCCCAGTGCCCCTAAACTAAAATTCTTTGTGACATCTCTCCTTATTGACCAGGAAATTATCTGCCTCATTTTCCAACTTGAGACCATGTTCTGGTTGCTTGAGGATTCTGGGATTCTGACTACTGGAGCCTAATTTGTGTTGATACAGTGCAATCTTACCTCCCTAGTGTTCCTGCAGGATAGATTGAAGTTCATGTACGTTACGTCAATATGCTGCCAGGATTTTTTTTTTTTTTTTTTTTTTTTTTTTATGTTTGGCTGTATAACCCAGTTACCCTTTCAAGAAAAAAATCTCCATCACAACTTGTTTTCTGAGAATAAGACGAAGCAAATTTGGGGGAAGCCTATGTTTCTTATTTCTGGGTAATGAAAACTACATAAATCCATCATTTCCGTATCACCCTGGCTACTAGGAAGCTGAAAACCAGGTTTTAGGCTTAATTGCTGTCATATTCCTCAGCTAGGAGTTCTCTTAGAATTTGGGGCTTTTTTTTCTTCTTTTTGGACCTTCTTTATTTTTTCCTGTTCCTAATTTTTGATCAGTTGTTTGGTCTTGTACTATCTGGTAGTACCTATATTTTTATAATCTACCTCAAATCTTTTATGAGTTTGGCAAGAAACAGAATAGCTAATTTAAAAATAAAGGACATGTCCTAATTTTGCAGTTTCTTTTTTAACCTGTATCTCTAAGGCTGACCTTTGAGACCTTTGGTCTATGGTAGTAACCACGGTCTTCATTTTAGTTAGAAAGTTCATTCTAATGAATAATTCAGAGAAGCTTCCCCCACTGCACACCCCATAGTCAACCTGTTTATCAACGGCAGTAGCAAAAATGAAACATTTGATTGCTTGATGATAGAGGTCATTTAGGGAAACAAGGTAACCCCAGTGAAGTGACACCAGACATCTTTCCTCTTTCATCTCTTAACCCGGCTTACCTATCTTGGCCGTGTTATTTAGAAATGTGGCCAATCATCTTATAAGTCATTTGTATAAAATTTGCCTTCTCCAAATCCCATGTGAGAGCTGATAACAAACTTCTTGCTCTGTTGAAGTATCATGGGCAAGAACTCAAAAATAAATAATAATGTGTTTCCCTCTACTGTGCTTGGTTTATAACCTTGGACATGGTTTCACTTGCCACATCTTTGGGACTATCAGATCTTTTTAAGGTGCCAGGATCTACATTTACCATCACCAGCCAGGAAGATACAATGCATCCCTCCTAAGTGAAGAGTGAACTATTGAATGGCACTTGGTTAAGACCAAATATTTCCCCCAAGACTCTGCCAGAGATTGCCCCCTGGGCCAGATACAGCCTCCTTCAGAGAGTGAAGCACATACCATGTGATCTTTCTTTTCCTCAACTGGTGTCAAAATTAATCATAGAGCCACGTTTACCAGGCTAGAATGGAGTTACCAATCACTATTGCTTTAATTCTCCCACTTTAGATGGCCCTGAGCCACCTGATTTGAAAGTTGGAGGAAACTGTCCTTTAAATAAAACTCATTGCAAGACTTAATGTAGCCTTGGTCTTCAGCCAATGTCTGCTAAATTCTAGCTCAGGTTCCAACAAAAAGAAAAGGTCCAAACTGTCCTTTTGTCTGATGATTTTTTCGCCAAACCAAAATGTCTCAAACCTATAATTCTAGTCTTAATTGATTTCTAGGTTGAGTTCATTCTACTTGAAAGAGCAAGAGCTACAGAGGAGGAGAACAGGAACTTTTATTAACCACAGAGCATGTATTGGGCACAGCATGTACAAGATCCAGAGTGGGTCCTTACAACAACCCTAGAAAAATGAGTGGATGAGCACCGGGAGACTCCAGGAAACCAGGGGTCACCCGGTACCATATAACTGACAAAGGATGGAATCCAGTTTGAACTCTCCAGTGGGCTCCTATTTTTCTCCAAGAGGCATATTTTTCTGGGCCAACCTCAGCAATGAAACACAGAAAGATAATGGAAATCACGGAGTTGACTGCTCCCTGAGGAGGCTGTAACAAGATTGGAGCCAGGGGCCTGTTGGAGTCATAGGGCAGTGTCCTTGGAAAAATTCCTGAATTGCTGACCATGATTCATTCATTCCTTTCTTCTGCCTGGCTTATTTTTGCCTGGTCCCGAGACTGTGCTATAATTTTGGGGGTGAATAAAAAAAAAGGCTAAGAATCTCTGTCATATGCAAAGCTCCCATCTAATGTCTTGATTCCCAAGATGCCTACTTCATGCATAATGGGGAAAACACCTACAAGAAAGTTGTGTGCAATGACCGAACTACATTCAAAGTACAATCTGCCATTGTGCCAAGGTAGGCTAATTCATGTGCACTCAAGAACCTCGGGGATAAGGTTTAGAAAACCAAGACCTGGGGTTCAGGAAGTTCAAAGTGCTGACAGTAATGATAGTACTTGGTGCTCCCCATATGGAGTCCTCCTGTGCCTGTCTGTCTGGAAAGAGACCCAAGGTTTGTTGGAATTGGATCAAACAAAGAAGGGGTCAGTAAAGATGAAGCTGATGACATACCCCCATTCCTCTACCTACAGACCCTTCTTAGCTTTCCCCATATACATTCTCCAGTAAAGAACTCCCCTCCACCTCGGCCTTGCTAGAATCCACAGATTTCAAAATGGAGATTTTGGTTCCATCCCTACCTCAATACTGAGATAGTTTTTGTTGCAGGCCGAAAGCAGGCAGTGTAATTTTGGGGCCACAAGATGTTGGGTTCCTTAAAGACAAGCAGCATGGAACAAATAGGGAAGCCACAGAACACTTCTGAAATTCAATTTAATCTTCAAGCCGTAAAACCCACTGCAATAATGATGAGGGCTTTTGTCTTCTCTGAGTAGCCCGGGATTCCTTTGAGAAAACTGACAAATTTGTAAATGTGGTAAAGATAACATTTTCAATAAGCTTTTATTTCTTCCTCTTCATTATGTGGTACAAAGGATCCTAAAATTCCATTCCAATTCTTTTCACTTTGTGAAAAATGGTCACACCAAGAAACACTTGACCAGTATATTCTTTTTGTATAACAAATTCTCTTCTCGAAGTTTTTTTTCTGAGAGGAATAAAAATAATTTTATTTGCCCTTGGGTTATTTGAGTTCTTTCTAATGACATTTTTCCTTTAAGTATGCCTTTTCTGACTTACCTGATTGCAGTGTTGATTGCAACACTTAGTGTCAGTAGTGTCCCATCTAAAATAAGCTTTGCTGTTACTGCTAAAGAAGATCTGATAAATATCCTTCTAAGAGTCCTGCATATGGGAATGCAAGCTGGTGCAGCCACTCTGGAAAGCAGTATGGAGGTTCCTCAAAAAATTAAAAATAGAACTACCCTACGACCCAGCAACTGCACTACTAGGCATTTATCCAAGGGATACAAGTGTGCTGTTTCAAAGGGACACATGCACCCCCATGTTTATAGCAGCATTATCAACAATAGCCAAAGTATGGAAAGAGCCCAAATGTCCATCGATGGATGAATGGAGAAAGAAAATGTGGTGTATGTATGCATATATATATATATATATATATATATATATATATATATATATATAAAATGGAGTATTATTTGGCAATCAAAAAGAATGAAATCTTGCCATTTGCAACTACGTGGATGGAACTGGAGGGTATTATGCTAAGTGAAATTAGAGAAAGACAAATATCATATGACTTCACTCATATGAGGACTTTAAGAGACAAAACAGCTGAACATAAGGGAAGGGAAACAAAAATAATATAAAAACGGGGACAGAACAGAAGAGACTCATAAATATGGAGAACAAACTGAGGGTTATGGGAGGGGTTGTGGGGGGGGTGGGCTAAATGGGTAAGAGGCACTAAGGAATCTATTCCTGAAATCATTGTTGCACTATATGCTAACTAATTTTGATGTAAATTTAAAAACATAAAATTAAAAATTTTAAAAAGAGTACTATAGATAAAAAGTCATGCATAATAATATTGACAATGGAAAGCAAACATGAATTGATTTTTTTTAATTTTATTGATTTAAGTAACCTCTACATCCAGTGTGGACCTTGAGTTCATAACCGCAAGATTGGGAGTTGCATTCTCCCTGAACTGAGCCTCCCAAGTGCCCCCATGAATTGATATTTTAATTAGAATTTTGTTTTGCTTATGTTTTGGATTAAGAAAGAGATGTGGTCAGCTAATGATTCTATTCTATTGTTTTATTGCAAACAAGACTGAGAAAGGGAACAAATATTTCCACACTGGATTCTTCTTGAATGAATTCAAGCAAAGTTTCATCAAAATGAAAAACTGCCAAGTAGCTTTGCATTTGGTAAAGGTGTGAGATTGTACCCAAAGAGGTGCTGATTTGCTCCTCCTCCAGAAGGACCAGCCCTTTGAATGTGCAGTGCTGGCCTCAGGGGGAGTGTCTGCACATGTCTGTTAAGTCCCAGGGACTTGAGGGGTTTTGTCAGAAGCTTATGCTAAACACTATTTTTTCCCACCAGATTCTAGGTAGAGAAACTATGTCATCCAGTGTAGATGACTAGATCATTTCTGAAAATTTTTTTAAAATATTTATTTATTTTTGAAAGAGAGAGAACATGAGTTGTAGAGGAGCAGAGAGAGGGAGACACAGAATATGAAGCAGGCTCCAAGCTCCGAGCTGTTGGCACAGAGCCTGACACAGGGCTCGAACCCACGAACCATAAGGTCATGATCTGAGCCAAAGTCAGATACTTAAACCGACTGAGCCACTCAGGCACCCCATAGATCATTTCTAACTGACAGTCCACAAGCCTAACATTGTGAGCCAGCTCCCAGCTGTGCAGCTCTTCTCGACATTTCCTTCCGTGAAGAACCCTGTGTTCTCGTGTTTGCCCTATAGTGTTCTTGACACTTGTGACTTGCCAGAATCTTTACCCTACCTTGCAGCTCTGTTTTTGGTGGGCACCTTTATCTCCTCAGGCCTCGAGGTCCTCCTCTGCAAATGAGGGATAGGATCTATGACCTGTTCCAACCTCTTCTTCCATCTCTAGAATATTCAATACATTAAGAGAAGGACTGAGTTAAGAACCAATGCCTTTAAAGAAACTGGGAAGTTTCTCTCATCTGAGGGCTAAGGGGCACTTGGCAATCACTTATTGTTGTCTCAAAAGTTTGTGAACTTTCCTTAAACATACACTTATATTCTAGCCTTTCTTCTAGCTATTGACTCCAGAGAAATAAAAACATATCCAAAGACTTGCACATGAATCTTTATGTTAATATTATCTATTCACTTTTTTGAAGTACAGTTAACACAACTACATTACTTTCAGTTGTACAACATAGTAATTCAACAAGTCTGTACGTCAATGCTGTGCTCACCCCAAGTGTATCCAGCATCTGTTACCACGCCATTACAGTATCATCGACTATATTCCCTATGCTGCGCCATTTGCTCTCATGACTTATTTCATAGCTGGAAGCCTGTATCTCCCACTTGCCTTCATCCATTTTCTTCATCCCTCACCCTCACCTTCTGGCTACCATTCAGTTTATTCTCTGTTTTTATGGGTTTGTTTCTGCTTTTTGTTCATTTGTGTTTTAGAGTCCATATATAAGTGAAATCATACGGTATTTTTCTTTGACTTATTTCATTTAGTATAATACCCCCGAGGTCCGTCCATGTTGTCTCAAATGGCAAGATCTCATCCTTTGTTATGGTTGCATAATATTCTATTGCGTGTATGTGAATGAGTGTGTGTGTGTGCGCGCCATATCTTTATCGATTCATCTATTGGTGGACACTTGGGGTGCTTCCATGTGGGTTGGATATAGTAAATGTTGCAATAATAGGGTGCATATATCTTTTCAGATTAGTGTTATTGTAGTCTTTGGGTAAATACCTCAGTGGAATTACTGGATCATGGGTATTTCCATTTTTAATTTCTTTAGGAACCTCCATACCGTCTTCCACAGAGGCTGCACCAACTTACATTCCCACCAACAGTGCACAGGGGTTCCTTTTCCTCCTCTTTCTTGCCAACACTTGTTTCTTGTGTTTTTGATTTTAGCCATTCTGAAAGTGTGAAGTGATAACATATTAGAGTTTTCGTTTGTATTTCCTTGATAAGTACTGATGTTGGATATGTTTTTCATGTGTCTGTTGGCCATCTATATATCTTCTTTAGAAAAATGTGTATTCAGGTCCTTTGCCCATTTTAAATTGAATTATTTGGGGCAGGGGGGTTAGTGTTGAGTTGTGTAAGTTCTTTATATATTTTGGATGTTAATTCTTTATCAGATATGTCATTTGCAAATATTTTCTCCCATTCAGTATGTTATCTTTTCATTTTGTTGATGGTTTCCTTCGCTGAACTTGCGCATGAATATTTACTCACAATAGCCCCAAACTGGAAACAACCTAAATGCCCATTAACAGATGAATGAGGGGCGCCTGGGTGGCGCAGTCGGTTAAGCGTCCGACTTCAGCCAGGTCACGATCTCGCGGTCCGTGAGTTCGAGCCCCGCGTCAGGCTCTGGGCTGATGGCTCGGAGCCTGGAGCCTGTTTCTGATTCTGTGTCTCCCTTTCTCTCAGCCCCTCCCCCGTTCATGCTCTGTCTCTCTCTGTCCCAAAAATAAATAAACGTTGAAAAAAAAAATTTTAACAGATGAATGAATAAACAAAATGTAGTGTATCCATACAATATACTACTATTTCGCAATAAAAAGGAACAAACTACTAATACATGCAACATGAATGAATCTCATTCTACTGAATGAAAGAAGCCAGACACAAGGATACAGGCTGTATGAGTCCATTTATGTAGAATTCTAGAGAATGCAAACTATTATAGTGACAAAAAGCATTTCACTTGCTGCCTGTGGACTGCAGAAGACAAGGGCTCTTTTGGTGGTGAACGAAATGTTCTGTGCTGTGACTAGGATGGTAGTTTCATGGGTATCCACAACTGCCAACATTCATCAAATTGCACACTTTAAACGGACAGAACTTATATGTAAACCATTTCTCGAGGGTACTGAGGAAAAATTTTTGTAAGCTCTCGACTGTTCAATCTGAGGCTTGAAGAGAATACTTACTGGGCAACGGAGAAGTTTTGCGGGGCTATGACATCACAAAAGGGTTAATAATCTTAAACATTCCGGAAAGCCCTTTAATTTCTGGGCAGCGCATATGAATTTGTCGTGCAAAAATTTTACCTTCTGGTTTCCGGTAAGCCTCAGACAAAGGACTGCCTTGAGGACTTAGCAGGGCCCTGGGCTGGATGAGCCAGCCTGCTCTTTCTCCAGCCTCGTGCAGATTCCTGAGAGCCAGCTGGCTCAGCAAACAAAGGCCAGGTCTCCTGTCTTTTTAGCATGTCAGGCTTCTTAATACCGATTTTCCTTCCCTCCGCCTGAGGTGGTATGTGTCCACCTGGGGAGATTCCGTTCCACTTTTTTGAAACTAGAAAGCTGTAGGCCACATTCTTCCTTTATAGGCCACCTGGAGCGACCTATTTTAGTTGGCTCCACTTACAGAATCACAGGATGTGAGAAATCACAGGATGTTAGAAAGAACTTGAGAGATCGTCCTGGCCAACATCCCAAAGGAGGAAACGGAAGTCCAGAGAAGGTTAGTGACTGGCATAGGCTCACACAGCCAGGGCAGGACTATCAATTACTGTCTTCCCAGGTCTCTCTGCTTCCTTATGTTGGCTCTGACTTGCTGAGAAACTGCAGCCCAAGATCCCTAGCTGTCAAAAACTAGGGCCGAAACCCAAGATCGACTTCAGTGTGCGGTACTTTTTTTAAGAACGAAAGTTGCAAAATGGTTGGATTCTAGCTGGAAGAAAGGCAGCAGAGAGTCAGTTCTGACCTCCTATGAGGAAACATAAGGATCAGACCTCAGCTTGGGAATGAATGAGAGGCATTTATGATTATCGTAGAACTTGGCAGCAATTACAAAAGCCTGTTCCATGGTGGAAGCGACCGTGTTAAATTTCCGTTCTCATTTGCATTTATAAAAGTAAAATAAAAGTATTTCTGGGATAGGAACAATCTTTGTGATTGGGAAATGCCTCTTGGTCATTATTGCTCTTTTCACTCTTCATATATTTTTCCTTGATGGCTATTGAAATAGCAGATATTTTAAACAGAGGGAACATTCATCATGGCGGATTCTTGAAGTTGAATCTGATTCTTCCAGTGAAGTAGCCACTGCCAGAAAGTAAATGAGACCTTTCTGGAAGCTCCACTAACAGTCCCACACGGCTCTAGTTTTAAACTAGAGTTTGGCAGGCCCAGGTCTCGGTGTCCTCAACCCTCTCCTCTCGCATCTGGCCCATCGGTGCCTGGGCAGGAGCTGGGGTACAGGCAGCTGAGGGTTCCTTGGGGATCGTGCCGCTCTTTCCCAGCAGTATCCCAGCAGCACCCTCAATGCTGGTGTTGGCTTGGGGGGGGGGGGCGCGCAGAGATGACAGCCGTGTAGTTACCAGTGGTCTTGGACCTTTGCATTGCTTGCTGTACTGGTGACATGTTTTGTTCTTCATGCAGATTCCCCAGAATAGAAGTTGCAGAATTTGGCAGAATGATTAGGGTGGAAACTTCAGGAAGAAGACTTCGGGTTGTTAGAGAGAAGCTCCCCCACCCCCTAAGCTGAAGAAGAAGCATCCGCACGCCCTGCTTCCACCTGGGGACTCCCAGATTGCCACACAATAGCACCTCCCAGAGGTGTCGGCAGTGGTGAGACCCGCCCTTCCCAGAGATACTGTTTTCTGTGCCACTTTGTCTTGCCCTGGTGGTCACGCTGTGTTGTGGCTGCAGCGAAAACCTTTTGTGTGTCAGACATGATGGGCAGCGTGGACAAGTCACACTGGTGCCCAACACCTCCCACCACTGAGCACTGTGAGGGCAGAGACTTGGTCTTCTTTGCAACCTATCTCTACCCCCTCACGTTGAGGATACCTGTATACCCACAAGGACATACCATCAGCGTGTAGTAAATCTTGCTGAATGACAGACAAAGTGACGTGTTGAGCAAGCGGATGATGAAAGTTTCTGACCTTAAATGTGGACTAATCAAATAAGTGTACTAGTGATACAAGAAATCACGGAAGACACTGTGGGAGAAGAACTGAAACTTCTTCTAGAAAATCCATTAATGACCAGAATAGATCTCTGGCTTTTTTCATGTGCGTTAGATAACAACCATGGAGAATTGAGGTGGGTACTTTTCACTTCACCTCCTCTAATCCTGTGATTTGAAATCATTACCGTCATTGGGGCCACAGGTATTTGGGGCACCCGAACTGGATAATTTATTTTCTCCTCCATTTTCTCTTTATTAATTATAAATATGGTCTTTTACTTACCTAAGAACCAGGGATAGGACAGCTATTTCAAATCATCTTAATTTTTATTTACTATTTTTTTAACTTTATTAATTTTGAGTGCGAGAGAGAGGCAGAGAGGCAGAGAGAGAATCCCAAGCAGGCTCCATGTTGTCAGCACAGAGCCCGATGTGGGGCTTGATCCTACTAACTGTGAGATCACGACCCGAGCCGAAATCACGAGTCTGATGCTCAACCGAATGAGCCACCCATGTGCCCCTCTCGTACTGTTTTTTTTTTTTAATTAGCATACAAGTACACTGTCGTGTCTCTTACTTTAAAGTTTACCTTTAATCCTCAGACCTATCAGTTGATTTCTTCTTTTTCACTGAAAAACTCTGAAAAAAACGGTGTCTTCGTGAATTAGCTCCACTTCCTAACTCTGCACTTGCTCTTCAGATTCCTCCATTGTGGCTTCTGCCTTGCCTGCTCCACCAAAATCGCTCTCTCCAAGCCAACCAGGAACCTCCAGCTTGCCACACCGGGGGGCATTTCTGCCTCTTCTTACTGGCACGCTCCTCACGGGACCAGCGAAGCATCCTTCTCTTGTACATGAAAGAAAATCCAACTGATTGTAGCGAGAAGAGTAAGTTTCTTGTACTGTTTTTCATTTTTGAAAGACTATTTTTTTTTCATGGTTATTTATTTTGAGACAGAGAGAAAGCATGAGCAGGAGAGAGAGAGAGAGGGAGAGAGAGAATCCCAAGCAGGCTCCAGGCTCCAAGCTGCCAGCGCAGAGCCCGACGCGGAGCTCAAACGTGAGATCATGACCTGAGCTAAAATCAAGAGTCGGATGTTTAACCACCTGAGCCGCCCAGCCTCCCCTCTTGTACTGTTTTTTAAATAATTTTCTCCTCTCTGCTTTTTTCTACTCCCCAACGTCAGTCAGATATTGGATTAGCTGAATTAACCCTAACTATGTTTTCTGTTGTTCGTCTCTTTAGCTGTTTATTTGGCTCAATGAGTTCCTGGCCTCTAGCTTTTAAACCTTGCATTGAATTTGTCATATCACCTGTCACGGTTTTTGTTTGTGTCGTTCGTTGTTCTCAGAATATTCCTTTTTATTGCAACACATTCTTATTTCATGGGTGTAGTATTTCACCTTTTCCCGATAGAAGTAACTTTTTCCCCCTAGTCTCTGAATTGTCTATTTTCCAAGAGTTACTTTCCTTAGTTTGTTTTGGTCTCTCTCCATTGTGTGGAGATGTTCTGAAACTGTGTCTCCAATTCTAAGCAGTGTGTTCACATTCTACAGTGAAACCCTGGGGCGCTGGGGTGAGGGATGTGGGGTGGAGCAGGCTGGCTGGTGGCTTTGGGGGGACATTGACCGGTCGGAGGCCAGCTTTGTCATCTGGTGACCCTCCTCCCATCCCCACATACAGATATCAACATGGGGTGGTCTTTTCTCTGCAGCCTTTTAGTTCCTCCAGAGAGGGATCTTCCAGATGCCTCTGGGGGCTATAGATGGCCAGCTGAGGCCCTTCTCCGAACCAGGCAGCAGAAAGCAGCCAGGGGCCGCCTGGTTCTGAAGGTAGATTGTAACTTAATCCTCCAGCGTTCGGCGTCACCCTTGCCCTCCTCTTGTACTTGCGCTTAGATTCCAGACCCTCTCTGACTTGTTTATTCCAGACAATGAACCTCTAGGTTCTTGGCTGGACAGGGGGCGGGAGAAATGGGGGGTGGGGGGGGAATCTGTCGCGCCTGTTTGAGACGTTTCGCGGCTCTCCTTTGCAGCCTCCTCCTTCATCCCCACCTTGCAGGGGAGGTGGTATCTCCACACGCCAGGCCCCTCAGCTCTCGGAACACTTGCTAGTACTCCCCGCAGACTCTCCGGCAGCTCCCTCCCCGGCTGAGTCATTACTCACCCTGCTCCTTGCAGACACTGACCTTCCTTGTCCCTGATTTTCTCTTTTGCTCTTCTTGATTGCTTCACTGTCATGGTAGGAATTTAGGAAGGAGGGTCAGTAAAAGCATGTTTCAGTCCATCATATTTAACCAGAAGTTCTTTGTCATTCTTTATATTTTTGGATGTTTTGATTCTTTAGGATTGTATTCCCACAGAACATCAGAAAATAGAAATTCTGCATTTTTCAGTGACACCCAATTTGCTCTACAAAAAGTAAAGCATGAAGGTAAGGGTTTGTTTTTGTTTTTGTTTTACTGTTAATATAAAATGTTGCCTCTTGCGTAATACTCCTTTTGTGACATGTGAATGAAATTACGTTCCCTTAAAGAAGGAAACATACAGGATTATTGCTGCCTTTTAGATTGTCCAGGAGCAATCTACTTCTAATCTCAGATGTTCTTGCTTCTAGATTCCTCACCTCTTTGAGGTTCTTTGTGGGAAATTTTGGTATCCTATTTTCAGGAGTATATAGCTAACATTTACGTATGTGCAAGGCACTCTTCTATTTAATCCATGTAGCCACCGAATGAAGTAGATATTACGGTCTCCATTTTACAGATGAACAGATTGAAGCATGGAGAAGTAATCTGCCCAAATTCACACAGCTCAACTAGGTGTCCTGAGTCGCAGCTGTTGACCACTGTGCCATATGCCAAGTTGCAACATCTTTGTATGTCACGAACTTGTTAAAGACCTGTCCACCTACTTCAAAGGAAACTCATGATATTAAAACACAGAGGAGTTCCTGTCTCTCCCTCTCTCTCTCTCCACACACACACACACACACACACACACACACACACACACACACATCCACATACACACACAGCGAATTAAAAGGAACAGAGAACTGTGTAGACCAGAAGTTTGAGATGAGTTTTTTTCCCCCCATTGGAGCACAAAATTTGCTCTGATTTCCTGGCAACTAATGAAAAAAAAAAGTGAAATGTTAGATTATATGGTTTTCATTGTTTTGTAGAGCAAGCATGCAAATTATTTTGCAGAGAAAAGGTTTTGGCAATTTCTAGAATTCTAATTCTAATTCTAATATTAGAATTCTAATAAATTCTAATTCTAATTCTAAATATTAGAATTCTAATTCTAATTCTAATATTAGAATTCTAATAAAAGAATTCTATATTAAGGTTTTCTTAAAATTTTTTTTATTGTGAAATGTAATACTCAGAAAAATACCTTAACATAAATGTACAGCTGACTGAATTGTTGGAAAGAGAGACACCACCTCCCCCCACCCTAGTCAAGAAATAGAAGCTTCACAGCCCCAAAGAAGCTCTCCTTGCCCACAAACATGACCATTATCATAATTTTTATGACAATCATCTCTTTGCTTATTTTTTTTTTACAGTTATACTACCTAAATAGCACACACACTGTATTTTTGCCTGTTTTTTTTTTTTTATCTTGATATGATTAGCATCACACATTATTCTTTTTGGCTTCTGTTCAACTTTATGTCCGTGAGATTCATCCAAACTGGTCTGTGTAGCTACATTCATTTTTATCGCACTATGGTACTTGACTGTACTTGGCTGGACGACATTTAGGACTCTCCCACAGTTTGGCTACTCCTTAGCTGGTGGACATTTGGGTTATTTGGGTTGTTGGCTACTATGGAGAATGGTGCTGTGAGCACTCTCATGTGTGTCTCCTGACTGAAGTGTGTGCATATATCAGCCGGGTCACAGGGCGAACATAGAGGATGTTTTTGTAGAGGATGCCTAGTGGTCTTCCCAAATGGTTGTACCATTTAAACCACTGCTAGTAATGTATGAAAGTTTTCTAAATTCTTTTTTTTTTAATTTTATTTAATGTTTATTTATTTTTGAGAGAGACAGAGACAGGATGTGAGTAGGTTAGGGGCAGAGAGAGAGAGGGAGACAAAGAATCCGAAGCAGGCTCCAGGCTCTGAGCTATCAGCACAGAGCCCGATGTGGGGTTTGAACTCACAAGCTATGAGATCGTGACTTGAGCCGAAGTCGAATGCTTAACCAACTGAGCCACCCAGGTGCCCCCTGAAAGTTTTCTAAATTCTTGAGAACACTTGAAATTCAGTCTTTTGCATTTTAACCATTCTTGAGGGTGTAATGGTATCTTAGTGTTCTCCTTATTACTTGTGACATAGCCTTTTTTGTGTGCTCACCTTTTGAATCTCTTCTATGAATTCACTGCCCACTCAAGCTTCATGCCCAGGTTTCTACCACATTGTCTTCTTTTCCTTATCAGTTTTTAAACAGTGATAGCTGTTACAAGTTTAATTTTTACCTGATACCAGTATATAGAAATTGTTGATACCCAAATACTAAATCTTATCAAGTAATTCTTACTAAAACTCTTAATAGATATTGTTTTGATTTTCTACATACATAACCATAAATGTGCCCAACACTGTCATTTTCTTTCTGATCCTTCACCTTTTCTTTTTCTTGCCCGACTGCAATGTTAGTTCCCCTGATAGGGTGGTGAAAGGAAGCAGTGACAGAGGCCACCCTCGTCTTCTTCACAATCCAAAAAGGAGGCTCCATTGTCTGGTAGTGCATGAGGCCTGTTTGTCACTAGAAAAGAGAAATATTAGAGCAATGTTTATGGACTCTTCACTGCTTCAGGCTGAAAGTGATGCTTATTACTGCTTCTTTCATTTCATTGGACAGACAGGACCAGTTATGTAGCTCTTCTAACTGCACAGGTGCTAGCAAATGTAGGGAGAATCTGTAGATTACCTGGTTAGCAGAACTGTGACAGAGGATAAGGGGGGGACCTACTCAAGGATGGGTGGGACATCCTCATGAGATGATATCTACATGGAAACCAGAAGGATGATGTATTCATTTCCTAGGACTGCTGTATTAAAGTACCACAGACAAGGTGTCTTAAACAAGAGAAATTTATTGTCTCACCTGTGGTCTTTAGATGTTAGAAGTCCAAAATCAAGGTGTCAGCAGGGGTAGTTCATTCTGAGGACTGTGAGGGAAGGATCTGTCCAGGCCTCTCTCCTCGCCTTGTACATGGCCATCTTTCCTGTGATGTCTCTCCATATCATCGTCCCCCTATGCATGTTCGTATCTAAATTTCCCCACTTACACAGATACCCTAGTGGACTGGGGCCCACTTTAACTTGACTACTGCTGTAAATACCCTATCTCCACCTTCTGAGGGTTAGGCCTTCAACATATACTCTGAGGAGACAGATAAGTTGGTCATACTAAAAAAGAGGGGGAACAATTCTAGGAAGAGGACAGTTTGCCTAGGGCCTAAGATAAGAAACAGATTATTCATGTGGCTAGAACTCAGCAAGCCATGGGGCTGGTAGGAAGGGTCAAATCACAGCCAGCTTCGTTGGCAGTCCATAGGAAGACTTGCAATTTTATTCTAAGTGCAGTAGAAAGTAATTGGAGGTCTCTGTGGAGAGAGATGTGATCTAACCACTTTATGGGTGGAGAACATTGGAAGGTGACAAGAGTGGCAATGGAAGGATCAGCTAGGAGGCCAGTGGAGTAGTTTAGTTGAGAGATGAAGGTGGTCTGGACAGAGAGTGATGACAGATGAGGGTGGTAAGGGACAGAGAAAGCAATGGAGGGAGGCCAGATATAATTTGGAGCTAGGCTTCATAGGTCTTGTTGGAGAATTGGATGTGGAGGGTGAGGGTAAGAAAGACAGCAAGGAGAACTTGCAGTTTCCTAATTGCAGAACTGGATGAAGTGTGGAAGATGGGCAACCTGGGAAGGGTTGGGCTCAAGTTTCGACAAGATGGGGGTCAAGGGCACCATTCTGGACATGTTATATTTGAGATATGCATGGGGCATCCAAATGAACAGACCATTAGGCAGCTGAATACATACAGATCTGGTGTTCTGAGAAGAGGTATAGATCAGAAAAAAGAAAAAACAAAAACAAAACTGGGAATCATCAAGACACGTCATTTAGAGCCATGGGAAAGAGCACGGCTAACTAGGAAGAGAAAACAGTTATGAAGAACGTCTACGAACATTTAGAAATAGGTCTGTCTTCTTATCAACCATCCATGAAAGCCAAGGTATAAAGTCATTGTACTTGTATCTAATGCAGTGACTCACTGAACCCCTAATGCTGGGGTTGGTGAGGTAATAGGTCTAGTAACCCGCCTCCTGAGGACTCAACATAATGTGATACCACAGCTGAGATAACACGAGAGATTTATAGTTGACATTAGAAAACCTTCCAGCAAGTGCTGGGTCACAGTAAACTTACAGTTGCACTTAATGATGGTTGTCGGGCAATAGAGTTAACATTTCAAATAGTGTGGAACTGACCCATATATCTGCCCAGAGGTGGGTCACAGAGATAGTTTTAAAAAGTAATTTTATTTTTTTTTTTAAATTTTTTTTTCAACGTTTATTTATTTTTGGGACAAAGAGAGACAGAGCATGAACAGGGGAGGGGCAGAGAGAGAGGGAGACACAGAATCTGAAACAGGCTCCAGGCTCCGAGCCATCAGCCCAGAGCCTGATGCGGGGCTCGAACTCACGGACCGTGAGATCGTGACCTGGCTGAAGTCGGACGCTTAACCGACTGCGCCACCCAGGCGCCCCTAAAAAGTAATTTTAAAAAGTAATTTTTAAAGGTGGATCTGAACCACTGAAACACTTGAACATTTACTCAGAGAAGATCCCACAGGTTTTGGTTTTTCTTTAAGCAAGAAAACGATCATTTTGGCCTACAACATGGCTGGGATGTTGGTGCCAACGGGACTACTTCAACCATAGAACCATAGTATGGCTTTTGCACAATGGAATTTTGTGTGTGTGTGAGGTTTATCTTTGAGAGACAGCACACGCATGCATGTGTGCATGCTCACGTGGGAGAGGAGCAGAGTGAGGGGGAGAGAGAATCCCAAGCAAGTTCTATGTCAGCACGGAGCCCAATGAGGGGGGCAGCTTCATGAACCGTGAGATCATGACCTGAGCCGAAATCCAGAGTTGGAAGCTTAACTTACCCACCAGGCGCCCCGCATAATGTAATTTTGAAAAAGATGATGTCACGATATGCTCTTGACGGCTACGTGTGGTGAGTTTCTTCCCATCTTGTTATTCTTCTCCCAAGTCACTTAATGGTGTTAATTTATTCTTCTAGCTTAAGTATATATTTACACACTGTACCACATACACGAAAATTTAAAAATTCAGAGTAGGGCTTATTCTAAATCTTTCATAAGAAGTTTTAAGAATATAGGATTGATTCCTGCCAGACTTCGTTTTCTTTCCATTAAAAAAAAATGGTCACAAACAACATAAAGGTTTCTTGCACTTTTCCAATTTCTCATCATCATTGGTTACAGAAAACCTCTGTTGATGGAGTTCAGTGCCCTTAGGGATAAATAACTAATTGTTCGTGGTAGTAAACTATTCCAACAGAAATCAACTAGCAGGTTTAACTGATGTAAGGCTTTTCTTCAAAAACCATCATATCCCTAGTCTTGCAATGACTTGATTAAAGCATTAAGATTATTTCAACATAAAGGGTCTCCAGATCAGAGAGAGAGAGAATATGCAAGGCATTTAGTGAGAGTTGAAAGAGCTCAAGTTGGCCCCAGTCAGTGGGGATGTTGTAGCTCTAGAATCATGTGGATAGAAAGAAATTGCTGAGACTAAAAGTGTCAGCATCTGCAGTTTAGACACCTAACTGGATGGAAGTGAGACAGAGAACTGTGTAGGCATATATGTATGTGGGGATACAGATGGTCCTGTGACTCCCCTTGTAGAAACTGTGTTGTGGGGAACAAGTTTCCTGCATCTACACTATTAGCCCTATGACTAACCATAATTATAGTCTGTGACTGACTTTATTTGAAGTCACATTTTGATGCCTTTGACTTTTTCCTGCCTCTTGAAAATTTTCATTGGTTTTCTCTAGCACATCTCAAAACAGGAGACTCAAGTCTAGTATTAGCTTAGAATGAGCTCTTTTCATGACAGTCTAAAACTAAAGCTGAACACTAGAACCTTATAGGGTTAAGAGTGAAATTGGAAGTTGGGCATAATGGAGGGGTTAAATCAAAGCTGCCACTTAGTAGCCGTCACCGTGGAGAACATCTAAACCTTTTTATTCCTTTTCTGTGCCTCAAATGAGGAGTAACATTTGTAGAATTGTAAGGATTATATTGGCTTCTCTAATTCTTCCTCTTACACCTTTTTAAACAATATATTTTTAAGAGAGTGTACAGGTGAGCGGGGGAGGGGTAGAGAGAGACAGAGAATATGAAGCGATTCTACACGGACAGCAGGGAGCGCAGGGGCTCAAACACCAACTGTGAGACTGACCTGAGCCAAAGTTGCATGCTTAACCGATTGAGCCACCCAGGCGCTCCACATCTTAACTTTCTTATTCCCCTACTTCCAATGTTCTAAGAATGTTGACACATAGGGATGGTCATAGTTGCCTACATGCTTTCCAAATTAACAACGGATGGAATTTAGATGGTGTCGATGTAAGAGAAACATTTTAGGTAGACACGTACAGGTAGAAAGGCAGGAGATGAGCATCTAAAATAGAAACAGTAGGGCTAAAGGCTTGGAAAGGAGACCAAAGTCTGCCCACTGAAAGCCTTGTATATTGGCGCATGTTTTACTGGCCAGAGGCAGGAAGTGTAGGACTGTACTGACTGCCCTGCAAACCTGGCCATTGGAATTAGTGACAGGGATGAATGTGAGATCAGAAAGATGCTTAATGCCCTGAGTATATGGAGTCATTCATAGCAACTGCCAAGAGCAGATGGAGGAGGCAAGAGGAAGAGAGGTAGCTGTGATTTGGAGAGACCCACGTGAACTCACACTGATTTTTGAGAGTGTGCGCCCAAGCGAGGGGCCGAGAGAGAGGGAGAGAGGGAGCGCAGAGCCTGGAGTGGGGCCTGAGCTCATGCAAGAGGATCTTGTTTTCTGGTTAGCAACAGAGTTGTGGTATCTTTGTGCAAAGGGTATCCATGTAGTAACGTGACAGAGGGACAGCTTGGGAAATATGATCAAACTTTATTATCCATCAGTAACTGTTAGCATGTGATGGAATGTTGCTATTTTTGCACCAAAGAATCTCAAACCTCTCCCAAACAGCTTACTTGAGCAAAGAATTGACAAGGTTTTCAACCGGCTTATGGAATTCAGCAAGGTCAGGATGTGGGACAGTTGCAAAGGACTGAGGAATTCTATCGGGCCGAGATTTCCACGTTTTGTGTTTTTTTACCTGTCGTAGTAAAGGTGGCTAGTCCAACAGAGGGGTCACCCACTGAGGCTACCCTTAAGCCACCACACCATGACTTTCCTAAGGATGAACTAGATACTAGGATTCTTCTGAAGTGTTAAGAGTTTAATTCAAGAGGCAGAGGTGATAACTTGTCAGTTTGGCTAGACATCCTCTAGTAATCAAACCCTTCGGGCTAGTTTCTGATGTATGTGCAGACAGAACACATGGAATTAAGGCCCCTTCCTTCAGAGAAATTTCTCACTTAATACAAAATTCTGAAGCTGGAAGAAGTACCAAATTCTACTGTGTTCAGCCTGTCATTTTAAAAATAGTAGTTTGGGGAAGGAACAAATAAATCACTTAATACCAGCCTGTGAACCTTTTCACATAGATAGCCCTAGTAATAAAAAATCAGCAATAAAAATCCTCTAAGGGGGCAAAACTGATTTCAACTGCACAGGGAGAGATGGAACTGGAGCCCTTATTCAGGGACCAGGGTACCATCTGGGATCTAAGTCCCTTTAAGGACACCTGCCCTGAAATGTGTGCCTTGTGTATGTCAGGGGCCACATCAGGTCAGCACTGGATAAGGGTATCTGCTGGGTTCCATTTAGGTCAGTCCCATGTTTAAGTGTAAAACCAATAATCTCAATTTAAATGGTCACAAATTGCTTGCTAAAATGAAAGGTATTTAAAGACCTTCCAACGTTGAAAGCCAACATTGCCCAACGATGTGGACAGCTTTCTAGATCACATAAATAAGGCGGTTATTACCACAAATTCAGCTACCGTTAAAATGCTTCATTACAAATAGGAAGAGGCACTGGTACAGGGGTACACCATCTCTGAAGCCTGTTTATCATCTTATAGCAAAAGCACACCACCAACGCATTTTTTTCTTTTTAAGTTTATTTATTTTGAGAGAGGGAGAGAGAATCCCAAGTCGCTTCCACACTGGGGAGGAGGGCTCGAACCCACAGATGGTAAGATTATGACCTGCACCAAAATCAAGAGTCAGGTGCTCAACTGACAGAGCCACCCAGGCGCCCCACCAATGTTGTTTTAAACAAACAAAATGAAGTTAACTCAATAAATATCTTTTATTAAAGAAAAAGAGGAATATTGTTAAGCACCAAAACTGTATGTTGTTACATTGCATGTACAAGAGAAGGTGACTGCAATACTTGCTGTACAAGTACTTAACTCTGAAGTCGTAAGTGTAAAAAACAGGAAATACAAAGCAGTAATTACAATGCAGAAAAGTTGCACTAAAGAGCAAAAGGCAACAGTCAAAACAATTATTGGAGATTTCAGAGTATTGCTATAAATGCCTGCTTAGTTTTTTCTTTGTACTTTTAATACTTTAAAATATTATTAATGGAGCATATAAGTATTGTAAATTTGCAAGAGTGGCATTTACAATACACTGTGCATACTTCCATCTAATGTACGGTGTTAAAGCCATCTTTAAAAGCCAAGCACAATGTGCTAGTGTTTTGCTTCTACCATTGTAATATTGCACAAAGCTAGTAAATAGTGAATTGGTCTGCCATTGTAATTTTCATTGAACCAGAAAGGCTAAAAAACATGTCAGTTTCATTAGCCCTTATGGGCTTTCATCATGCAAAATGATCTGTAGCCTTCGAATTTTCACAAACAATATATATATTATGGTTTCACACTTGGCAAGACATACAGTACAGTAAGAAACTCAGTGAGACAGTGTTGATTCTGTCCTAGTCGAAGAAGTCAGAAGTCACTGTCTGGGTTGTATCGTCTACCCCTCTTGGTTCACAATTGAAGGGAAAATGCCATCTTGTGATCATGAAGACTTCTTAAAACCAATGTAATTAGTATTGGGAAAAGCTATAACTTGTTACACTCTTTGATAGTTAACCATAGAACATGCAAGTTAAAAAAAAAAACAAAAACCCAAACTTCCCTTGTTAAAATTCAGCTCTATAACCAACACCCATACCTTTCTGTATACATCTAAAAATCACTTTGCACAGCCTTTCCTATCCACCCTTAATTCCCCCAAATTGAGGCACTCTTATAACCGACTTTAAAAACACAAAACAAAAAAAAACAGAAAAACTTTCCCTTACCTCTCAAAACAAATGACTGCTTTGAGATTCAGTGTGAAAGAGCATTGATACAATATTTAACATGTCAACCTCAGAGGTATTTTCTGTACATGCACCTTAGTGGCATAATTATAGAGGGAAGGGGAGAAACATTTAGAAATTTGGATTCTCAATTAAATTCCTCAAATACCAAGCTGTACATTTACTGTGGGCAAAACATTTTAGAATGAACACATCTTCAAAATAACCCAATGGGCAAACATTTCTCTCTCTCTCTCTCTCTCTCTCTCTCTCTCTCTCTCACACACACACACACACACACACACACACAGTCTCCAAATTCCCTCTCACCGTAAAAAAACCCTCTGTTTACATACATGATAGTTTAGGCAGCAATATAAACTCATTTTTTAAGAAAAGCTTTTAAATTAGATTATTTATAGGATAAAAAATACCATTGCTTTATTTTACAAAGCAATTTAAGCAGAGGTTCCTCCTCATGTGCTTTAACTAAAGAGCACTTTGTAGCAAAGTTCAGAAGTAACTACTGAATTGTTCAGCAGCACTAAATCAATGCAACACGCTCCAACAGTAAGTAAGGTGCTTCTACTTTTTTTACCTCTTCCCTCTGAAATCAATCGTGCTGGCCCATCCTCTAGCACTAAGCATAGCTCTTCTAAGCAATAAAGGTGAAATAAAATCTGTTTATAATGCACATTTAACTTTACATTATCATTTAAATTCAGTGCAAGAGTTAGGGACAACTTATTAGGGTTTCTGTTCTCCTTATCAAATGGTTGCATGTTAACAATGCATCTGCCACGATTTTTAAATGTTTTACAGCTGTTCAAGAAGATTTCTTAAAATAAACCTGGTAAAGCATATGAAATTTCAACTCCCTGATAAGGCCGTCATGGACCCATTAGTACTTTACAGATTGCTATCTCATGATACGTATAAGTTTTTTTTTTTTTTTTAAACCTGTATTTAGTGAAAGAAAAACTTTCCTTAGGCTAAAAGCACGGATTCACATTTATACACAAACTCAATGAATGCAATTAAAAAATGGCATCTTAGGGAATGTATAAAATTGTGTTAATTGTATCCTGGTCCCATTCCAAACAGAGGATGCTGCCCGTTCATTTTTGTTCCACTGATATATGAGTTTTAATTCTTGGTGCCTGCTATGATCTAAGTATGCTTTACAATTTAACACTCTTTTATCGCAAAGTGGTCGTGCCATGTTACCTAATATTGGTACACAGTTCAGCTTCGTAGAAACAAGGATTTCCACCTCCCCCCCCCCCCCCCCATTATACAGAGTAAATGAAAGTGCTGAAGATTTTCTATGGTTTCACATAATGAGAAAAAACCCAGATTCCCGCTGTGGAAATCCTACACCTGATCCACTCTTAGAGCTGTGCCTAGTTGTTTTAAAAATACACATTAAGAAATCTTTCAGTTCTGCAATGAAGAACTAGGGAATGATTGTTTTCAATACTACTCACCAACTCAAAACCTATAAAACATACAGCAAACAAGACAACTGCTCATCTTTTAAAAATCCTCTTTAGCCAGGCCTTTTGTCATACTGCTACCCCACGGTACCCCCCATATTGGAGATGGGTAGGAATACGTTTTCTGTGTGCCACATTGGCTATATACACAACAGTTTGAGTATTAAGTGGCACTCAAGTGGGCAGTAACATTAGCCTTACAATACCCCCAAGTTATCTGTTTCCCCACTTAAAATATACTGCAGTCGAGACTAGACTGATAAATCAACTCCTAAACTGATTCGGCATAAGCAAGCAGCTGTTTGTGTATTCTTATGACAAATGATACACTGAGATAAAACTATCAAATATTTTAAACCATATAAATAGTACAGGCAAGTCCAGTACTTGAAACATGATCACCTGTAAATGTCATCCTAACTAAATATATAAAACCTTAATGTAAAGCGCAAAAATGCTCATTTTTTTTTTAAGGGCAGGTGGAGAAAAGGGGAATTTAACCATGCTTACATAATTTTGTTGGGTTCCAAAACCTCTTTAAAATTAACAGGTTGGGGGGAGAAAATAAAATTAACACGAGGATTCAACTGGTAATGTCATCTTGGACAAATGGACTGGAGTTATTTGAAATTTTAGCATTATTTATGAGCTCCAAAGGATGGTGATCTGCACTAACTTGTACTTCTGTGGAAGGAGGAATCGGAATCTTAAGGACAGAAGATACGTGTACTGGAAAAGTTACTCAGCAGAGAATAAGCACAGCTGGTTGCTAACAAGACCGCACTTTAACCTGCTCATCATCAAGTGAGATGCCCTTCATGGAGTGCCACAGTGGGATGCTCTCAGAGGTATGGATGCACCTCCAAAGGATTCACAGGGGTCTGTACCCCTCCAGTATTTGCCAGAGACTTACTAGAACATGGCTGTGAAAGACAAGTCACAAGACCCATTTCTAAGAGAACCTGTCTTTTGATGGAATCCCAGCTCTAACACTAAATGGGGAGCAATTCCTGGCATAGAAAAATCCCAGTGCTTTTGCTGTACGTTTAATATTAGGTTCTCCTGTATTTTTCAGAATGTCAATGGATGAAAAAACGAACTGATCCATAAGCATCCAGAGGTTTGAAACTGATACGTGATTTTTTAAAGGTTTGCAAACTTGCTTAAAAAAAAAAAAAAATCAAACCAATCAGTCTTTGGTTGAAAAGAATGCTTCAGTTCTGTACTGAAGGAAACGGGAGGAGGGGAGGGTCCACACACACCTCCCCACTGTGAGATGAACATTAAAATATATATCTGGCGTACAGATGTAATCTTCCAAGATAAGAAGTGGGAATAAAACATGAATAAAATATGAAACATGTGAAAATGCTGTGCAAAAGCTCCTACTCATCAGTAAGCAGGAAGTTTTCTCCTTAATTATTTTAAAGGAAGTAACATCTTAAAGGGACAAATCTGTGAGCATTTTTTTTTCTCCCCATGAAAACCACTTTATACACATTCAAGGACTTTTACTCTAGGACTGCTTTTCTGGGTCTAGGCCAGAGAAATGCCTCAGACAAAATAAAAGTTCTTTTTGGTTCCTCAGTCCTTAACTCCCTTCATATAAAGGCCAACATGTGTCTTATACAGAATTACACTCTACAGAATACTATAGACTGGGTCCAACAGATCTACCTTCGGTCAAGCCCCCAGCAGTCCTGCTGAGAATTCATAATGGCTCCTTTCACAAAAATGCATCTTTCAGGACTCCAATACAGCAAAATCAGCACCTAGAACTTTATGCCTATATTTTAAAAAGTCTCCTGACAGTAACAAAGGCTGTCTCCCAAAATCCCACTCAAAACATGTGAGGATAGTAAAATGCCAGCCCAGAAGGCTTTTCTGCCTGTCTAGTTTCTAAATTATTTGTAGAGCACATTTCACTGTGGAGCATAACAAAGAGAAACTTAAATGTGCCCGTTACAAAGATTTAAGATCAGCATCCCTATTACTGAATCCTCTTTTTTGATTCTCAATAGGAAAGTCATGTTGCGTTACACTAATCAAGCAATCGTTCAAACAAAAAGACTAAAAATAATTTGAAATATTATCAAGTTACAAAGTATTGCTTTTCATACACAAAGTTGCACATGAAATTCAAACTATTATAAATTCACAATTATGAAGAGCTATTTAAAAGCATGGAAATTTTTACTTCAAAACCTTACAAAGTGTAAGAGTGTGTGGTCTTTTAAAAATATGCCATGGTAAATCTATCATGTTGTGGTAAACACATTAAATGCATCTCTGTGGTTATGTTATCTTTTCAGATGTTGAACATCTTTAAAATGTGAACATTTTCAGTGCATTTCCACCTGATTGTTTCCAATTCCTGTCCTATAGCTATCATGATACACTTCTTTTTCAGAGTGCTGCACTATTTATATAAGCTGGTATGGAAGAGGTGCTGTCTTTTCAAGCAGAGGACTATTCAGTGCACTTAAAGATGGATTTCAAAGCAGACTCAATACAGCTCACAGTAGATCTCTGTCAACCCAGTGTTCTTCCAACTCAGAGCAACCCCTAGCTTTACTGGCCACTACAAGGATGTAACTGGGTGGACAGGAGGGGAAGGTGCTTAAAAAAACCAGGCATGTCCAGAAGGCCTTTTCTTCACTGCATCAGGAGCACTGCACATCTAAAACTCATGTTAACCACCAACTACTGGAATGACTGGAAAAGCGATAACTTGCCAACTGTGCCTCCGTTTTTTCACACCACTGTGCCAATACACTTTGCATCTAATGGAATCCAATTGGGAAATCGCATGTTTAAAATTTTGTTTTCCAAAACAGTAAGAACTGATCTTCAACTGTATTTTTTCTTTCTGTTGAGTCACCTGTTTAGAAAAAAAATAATACAATGTATTAAAAAATGATGGCTTATTAAGGTCAGTGTGTATATATATGTTACCACACAACTTCTGTAACACCCAGATGAACACTGATAAATAGCTTAGAAATACCCATTTGTAGAAACAGCATACAGGAGACACTTTAAAAAAAAAAAAAGGATACATTTCTATTCATAAAACAGTAAAAATGAAAACAAAATAATCTGAATATGGATTTTGATCACATAAGGTTGTAGGGTAGATTCACTTTTATTTCTTCTACTAACATTTTATGTCAAAAATATATGGTAAAAAGGAAAAAACAGTCTAAAATATTGGCGTCAAACTGCCAGTGTAGTAAGAATTGTTAAATGATATTTTAAAAATTCACTAGACTGTGAGTTTTTGTTATACTGCTATTTAGAGGATAGGATTAGTACTGGTCTTTAAAGGGATCCTTGTGGTAGGGCTTTTTAAGTTTCAGAATAGTTGTGTTTGAGATCCATGGCTTACATATGGCATAGGAATAATTCTTTGAAAGACCTACTTGGCAGATAAAAACAGACATGCATTATTAGTTCTACATTATTTAATGCTATAGCTACATGTGGCTTTTGAGCACTTGAAATGTGGCTAGTCTGAGAAAATGGATTTTTAATGTGATTTAAATTGAAATCTGAAGCAGCATAAAATATTTGTTCATTAAATATAATTTTATTGTTTTGGTAAGACATTTCACATTTAACCACTGAATACTTAGCATCAACACTGAGATGTGCTACTAGTTAAAATACACACTGGATTTTGAAGACCCAGGTACAAAACAAATGTGAAATACCTCGTGAATTTTTGATAGTGATAACATGTTGAAACATACGATTTTGGATACATCATATAAAATAAGTATTAATGAAATCAATTTCACATGTTTCTTTTTACCTTTTTAATGTGACTTGAACTGTTTAAATTCCATCCATCCCTCAAACTGTATTTCTAACAGACAGTATTGTCATAGTTACTTCATAACTTTATGAAGGAACCCACAGAAAACAAAATAGAAAATAAAAAGCTTATATATGTATTTCATTCCATTTAGAAATTTCCTTCAAGGACACTATTACCTATGGCTATCCCAAGAAGAGTTTTCAAGAAAGACAAAGCAGAACAGGATATCTTCACTTTCTACTTCATGAAGTTTTGAGTTAGTTAGTTAGTTAGTTAGTTAGTTAGTTATTTAACAAGAGACAGAGTGTGAGCAGGGGAGAGAGAGAGACACAGAATCTGAAGCAGGCTCCAGGCTCCAAGCTGTCAGCACAGAGTCCGACGCGGGGCTTGAACCCATGTATGTGAGATCATGACCTGTGCTGAAGTTGGGACACTCAAGCAACTGAGCTACCCAGGGACCTCGAGAAATTATCTTCTTTGAAGAGCTAATGGTTTAAAATCTTAAACTAGGGGTGCCTGGGTGACTTGACCAGTTAAGTGTGCAACTCTTGATTTCAGCTCAGATCATAATCTTACAGTTCATGAGTTCTAGCCCTGCCGTTGGGCTCTGCGTTGGCAGTGTGGAGCCTGCTCAGGATTGATTCTCAATCTCCCTCTCCCTCTGCCCCTCCCCCCTGCTCTCTCTCTCTCTGAAAAAGAAACAAAAAAATATTTAAAATCTACAAAAAACTGACTAATAGGAAATACAAATTATAGCCTGTTTAGCCATCTGTAGAGAAGCCATCTAAAAGTTCAGTCTTTAAAAATGATTTCCCAAGGGGCACCTGAGTGGCTCAGTTGGTTAAGTGTCTGACTCCGGCTTAGGCCATGATCTCACAGTTCGTGGGTTCAAGCCCCACATTGGGCTCTGTGCTGACAGCTCAGATCCTGGAGCCTGCTTCGGATTCGGTGTCTCCTCCTCTCTCTGCCCCTCTCTTGCTTGGCCTCTGTCTGTCTCCCTCTCAAAAATAAACATTAAAAAAAAAATTTTTTTTTTTTTAATGATTTCCCAAGACCACAAGACAAGGCAGTGAGAATAGCTCCTTTATCACTGCCTGCTCAAATTGGTGGGGATCACAACTAGTCTATGGTTTGCTTCTGGTGTAGGATGCATTGTTTTTTGTTTTGTTTTGTTTTTAAGTGACTTTGCAGATATCTGAGCTCATACATTTTCTGGGACCATTTCATTGTTTCTCTCAACATTCTAACACATACAACAGTCATAAATAATCGGCCAAAAAAAGAGAGTTTTTAGGCAACTTTCAAAGTGATATTCATCCTGGGCATATTCTTAACATCTGCTGTAAGGGTAAATTAGCAGCCCAAAGCTATAAATAACCATGGAGGCACTTGAACATACAAAATGCTGCTGTAATGTCTATGTCTTGGGTAGGATCCGGTGAGATGGCAGAAAACAGAAATGATGGGCTGGCCTGAACAACAGCAGGTGGGTCACATACCCCAACTGGGCTACTGTGGGCAGCTGTATCAAAAGGACTAGACACTCGCTTATATGAAGGCCCAATCTGTGCTAAGATGGTAGTTTTAGGCATAGGCTTAGCAGCTCACTGAGAAGCTTCAAGCAGGAGACAAGACGACAGGTAACAAGCACTGTAAAGTGGGAGACAATCTACAAGATTGAAAAAGATTCCCAGTCAGACACCCTGAGTCTCTAGCACTGAGTATACACAATAATATATTTGCTATCTTCTATAAAGCATAGTGTACATATGTTAAGCACAAATGGTTTGAAATTATTTTGGGATTCAAAAACACTGAATCATACAACATGATCATTAGGGCCTCTATAAATAACAGGGGGAAAAAGATACCAACAGCCCAATACCCATGGCATAACACTGGTGCTATCAAATGTTGTCTGGAGCATAACCACTTATTGAGATTTTTCACCCCCATTTTGTTAAAGCTACTGACAGGAGATGCTGAAGGGAAGTGGTACAGATGAGAGTATAATACAGGAACATCTAAATTTTCCTGATGGCCCCATGCCCAAAAGGAACAAGTTAAACTGCTTTTAGTAGTATTTTATTTGATATATCCAAAACTATCTTTTAGCATGTAATCAGTATAAAAAAATTAATGACATACTTTACCTTTTCTGTATGGAGTTTTCAAAAGCCACATGTATGCCTGCATATACCTCAGATCTACTCAGAATTCACAGGAGTGAAAGCCAGGAATCTGCATTTTTAATAATCTCTCAGGGAATTCTTACCATCAGGCATGCTTAAAAAGCACTGGCTAATAAGTAAGTTTATTATTCCTTTATCTATTCCCCTTCCAGAACTATGAGTCTACCAGTTTGGTGAATATTGTGAAGCCCACAGAAACAGTCCATCAAGAGAGCAATTAAGATGCTTAATAGAATATATCTGCATAGTTGCATTACAGTTTGCACAAATTATATAATTTCAGTTATGACTAATATCAGTTCTCTATATACTATATATAGCATGTTATCTTTACTGACTCTATATTTAGCAGAATTTGTGCCATAGTACTATGTAATTAGCTTCCTAAAATGTGGTAGAGTAACAACTCTATTACTTTAGGAAAATGTCCAATGTGTAACCAATACCATGGGCATACCCAATAAGGTATGCATATGCTTATTACATGTTTGTTATTTTAGCTGCAATTTTATCTGGATTATGCAGTAACTATGATAAACCTTAAAATGATAATTTTAACCTTAATTTTAAAGGCTTAGAAAGCTAAATAACCAAACAATGCAGTAATTTTTCTGGATTGATCTCAGACAATTCCTTTCTGGGCAGCTGAGCAGATATCACAATTCAAGGGAGCAAGCACCTGAGTGGATCAGTTGGTTGAGGTCCTACTTCGACTCAGATCATGATCTCACAGTTCCTGAGTCTGAGCCCCACATAGGGCTCCTTGATGACAGCTCAGAGCCTAGAGCCTCCTTCAGATTCTGTGTCTCTTCCTCTCTCTGCCCCTCCCCCACTCATTCCCTCTTCCTCCCTCTCTCAAAATGAACGTTAAAAAAAAAAAAATCAAAATTCAATATATATAACAGTTTGTACCTGAAATACTTTGGTGAGGAAAGAGCTTTTGGGTTTTAAAGTAAGAATAAGACTGCCACCTTACTGGAATCAGTCTATCCTCTTTATTTGGGCTATACTGTAGAAATTTTTAATGAGCAGGTATAAACCTGGCATTTATATAACAATATCTTTGAAAAGTGCTTTACTGTTTGTTAGGTTTCTAGAAACTACACAAAACCTGAAGTTTACAGATCTATGGTCGATTCTATAGCTGAGCTATATAACAATAAACCTCATCAATAAAATATAACAGACCTCATCATCCACTATTAGTGAATGCTACTAAAGAAATTAAGACCATTTACTTGTTAGTTTTCCCAATCTGTGCAGGGTAAAGCCTCCTCTTCATCCTCTGACTCAGGGGACGCTTCTTTGATTCTTCTAAGAGCTTCATGGATGCTCCGTGTTAGAGGATCTGTGTCAGGCAAAAGTGTGAAGGATTCTCTCAAAACTTCCTTCTGTACCTTCTTCAATTTCACCCCTTTCCGTATTTGTGCCAAGATGTTATTACTATCATCTTCATCAGGAAAAGGAGGCAGAGTTCGCTGTTCAACCTTTTTCAGATGAAAACTACCACGCTTCAAGGAAGCTAGCACCTCATCCATGGGTGAGCTCACTTTATAAAATGAAAGAGAAGAATTACAGTTAGGATCACAATTAGAGTCAAAGTGATAACCTCTAGACTTTAGGACTGTGATAGCCAAGGACACTGAAAACAAAATGAACCATGAACCATGGACAGGTGTGCCAAAAACACATGAAATACCAATTGTACTTGTTTAAAAAAAAAAAAAAAAAAAAAAAAAAAAAAAAAAAAAAAAAAAAGCCGGGCACTCCTGGATGGCTCAGTCGGTGAAGCCTCCATCTTCGATTCAGGTCATGATGTCACAGTTCCTGAGTCCGAGTCCCAAGTCGGGCTCTGTGCTGACAGTTCAGAACATGGAGCCTGCTTCGGATTCTGTGTCTTCCTCTCTCTCTGCCCCTCCCCCGCTCTCTCTCTTTCTCTCTCTCAAAAATAAAACCTAAAGGAAAAAAGCCAGACTCAACTTCGAAATGAGTATTTTCATAATTTCCCCTTAAGACACCAAAGCAGACTGGGAGCTGGGAGGTAGTCTTTAGGAATTTCATAGCTGAGACTCCTAAAGGCACCAGCACAATCTAAATTCAGAGAGCAATTTGAGTTACAAATGTAATTTTAAAGAACTAAGTTTTGATCCAGTATGTTTTTTTTTTTTAAGAGATTTTATTTTGTTTTTGTTTGTCTGTTTTTTAAGTAAACTCTACCCCTGATGTTGGGCTCAAATGCACAACACTGAGATCAAGAGTCACATGCTCTACCGACTGAGCCAGCCAGGTGCCCCTACTACGATGATTGTTCTGTTTTACCATTTAGTTGTTTTACATATGAAATTCTCCAGTTATGGTAAGAAATATTTTACTAAACGGTCTCTCAGATTAAAATGTCATATGCAAATTGTTTTATATAATGTTCTCCCAATGAAAGCTACAGACAGGGATTATTCTCTGTTCTTTTCAAAAAGAGCTTTATTAAGGCATATCAGACACACAATAAATTGTCTATATTACTCCCTATCTTTCCTTGTTTTTTTTTTTTTTTTATACAAAGAGTGTATCAAGGCCCTCAATAAATATGTGACCAAATGTTGCATGGTCCTGCCAAAGCCATCTTAGTGTTGACGGCCCTTCCCAACTGTCTTACTTTTTCTGTGAATACTGTGCTTGTATTTCCTAGGTTTAAAATCAGATTTTTGGGGTGCCTGGGTGATTCAGTTGGTTAAGCATCCAACTCTTGGGGTGCCTGGGTGGCTCAGTCGGTTGAGCGTCCGACTTCAGCTGAGGTCATGATCTCACGGTTCGTGAGTTCGAGCCCCGTGTCAGGCTCTGTGCTGATGGCTCAGAGCCTGGAGCCTGCTTCGGATTCTGTGTCTCCTTCTCTTTCTGCCCCTCCCCCGCTCATATTCTGTCAATCTCTCTCTCAAAAATAAATAAGCATTAAAAAATTTAAAAAAAAAAAAAAAAAAAAGCATCCAAGTCTTGATTTTGACTCAAGTCATGATCTTATGGTTGGTGACACTGAGCCCTGCATTAGGCTCTATGTTCACAGCAAAGAGCCCGCTTGGGATTTTCTCTTTCCCTTTCTCTCTGCCCCTCCCCTGCTTGTGCACATGTGCACTCTCTCAAAAATACATTTAAAAAATGATAAAAGGAAGTCAGATTTTCTTCTTAACACAAAAGGAGCCACTTACTATTATTACCAGTTAGATTAAGTACTACCTCAGAATATATAATTTTTAAAACATCCCTAAGAACTCAAGAAGGTACACATTTGTGTCTAGGCTCATTTGTTGATGTGGGTTGGTAGAATTCTGCCAGGCTGTGACTTTGAAACCTATTTGCAATCAAATAATGCCCAAAATAAAATAATGTTTTAAGCTTTGTTGGGTCCTATGAAATACAAGGGCCTTTATGACTCACTTTACTCAACAGATTAAAAGTGTGTTTCTAACTTACCTCTCCTCCTCTGCAAACCTTCAGCAGTCTTTTTGAGCTTCTTCCTGGCACTGACCAGCTGACTACTGTCAAAGAGATGTGCTGAGGGGGCACTCGCAGACTTGGGGATCCTCTTCTCATTCGCCTCTGTTCTAGGCAGACCTTTCTCCAGTGTCTCTGGGGAGGTGTCTTTAGCAACAGGCAGAGGTGGTGGTGGGGGAGGGGGAGGAGGCGGTGGCGGGGGAGGTGGTGTTGGAGGAAGAGGTGGGGGGAGTGGATCTATGGTAACGGAACCTGGTTCGAGGTCAGTATTATTCAAAAGTGGAAGAGAAACAGTGGGCGGCAGTTCAGAGGTAACACCACTGAGAGGTAATGAAGCGGCTTCAAGTTGTGCTAGCGAAGTATCTTCAAGGTGTGCGAGGCTTTGGGCTTCTGTTTTGTGTGACGACCCAAGCTCGCCTATTCCTTCCTCTGCCTTTGCACTTTTCTCTTCTACCTGTAGTGCTCCTGGCAGAGAGTCACACTGGTCCTCACAGGGCACAGGACTGGCTGTGCTTCTTCTTCTTGCATGAGCCAGTCGCAATCTGGTTGATTTAAGTATGACTTGGCCAGGGTACCTCTAAAAAAGTAGAAGTGATTGTAACTGGTCAAATTAGTTTACAACAATCAATGAACTGATGGCTATTTTCTCCTTCAGGTCCAAGATGTTGTTTCGGAGCTGTTGTGATTTCAGGGGGAAATTCTTTGATACAGTTATACAGAAGACCAGAATACCAAAGCATAATCCCTTTCAACAGCCGTCATCCAACTCTATTTGCTTATCAAATCTTTTATCAAGGCCCTATTCCCTCTTATCCACTTAAGAAGTCAACTATTCAAAATTACCACAGGATTTAAAAAAGATCTTTAATTAGTGAAATTACTAGCTTAAGTGGAAAAATAATAGCAGTATAAAATATCAAACATCAATGCTATTGGGGCGCCTGGGTGGCCCAGTTGGTTAAGCGTCCAACTTTGGCTCAGGCCATGATCTCGTGGTCTGTGAGTTTCAGCCCCATGCCAGGCTCTGTGCTGACAGCTGAGGGCCTGAAGCCTGCTTTGATTGCGTGTCTCCCTCTCTCTCTCTCTTTCCCTCCCCCATCTGCACTCTCACTCAACATTAAACATTAAAAAAATGGTTTTAATACATGCCATTGGTATATACTAAGCTATGGAACTATTAGTTTCTTACATGTATTTTCAAATGCTTACAGATTAAAACATTAATCTTTTTAAAAAGTTTCTTGGCATTTAAAAAAACTCTAAAAACAGTATGTACATTTTATGATGGAAGGAGAGGGAATAAAATTTTTCAAGTACTGACATACATAACTCTCATTCTTTTATTATAATAAAACCTAGCATTAATGGATTTGGTGAACAACATTTACTCAACACAGGGTGGTCCACAACCACCATATACTCTCTTCACTATAATACTAAGAGGATTTCATCAAAAGCTTCCTGCACCTATAAGGTGATCCCTCGGCACACAGACAATGGAAGTAGATTCCTGAGCACTTATGACAACTGCCAAACCATTTCTGACGTAAGCTGATCCATTCTCTAATTCTGCCACTGGTCCCTCCCACAGATTACCACCGTAAGGTTACTGAATGTGTTCTGGTGACAAGTTCATGCCTAAAATGGACAGTCACTTGTGAGCCTATTAATTTTATAAAACTCAAGAAGAATTCAGGTTTGCCAGAGGCCCTGACCACTCCTCCTACACTACTAAAGTGGAAGGCCAACGGCACAAGAATATTAATTCCAGATACAACTGGAAGAAGGGCAGCCCTGTAATCAAACGTTAATTTAAAATTTTATTTTCTAAATAATAAAAGGGAAAACCAAGTTTTTATCATAATCTTGTAACACGAGTGTGTATGCAGCTCTGCTTGAAAAGCAATGAAAAACAACAGATGGGCCATACTTTTATTACCTGTTTAAAAGTTCGAAGTCTGTCCAAAGTTCTTTGTCTCTCTTGGCTAACCCAGGCACTTTTTCTTTCTTCTTCATCATGTAATTTTTCTCTCTTCTGATAAAAAATTAATAATAATTCCATTATGATGTGTCCCATTCATTTTTATTATTAATAGGGAAAAAAAGAGAGCTCTCCCAGTTAAGTAAAATGGATAACTCCAATGAATGATTCATTAAACAGTGTTTATGGCATGAAACTACCAGTTTTAAATAGAAATCATGATTTTAAAATCCAGAATGATACGCTGACAAAAACAATACTGTTTCATTTTTGCATTTACCCACAATTAAAGATGTTTGCGCTGAAATAAAGTCAAATTTTCTCTGAACTAAAAAATGTTCCTGTAGGGTTGTGGCTTCAACAGCTTAAGTGTAAAATACCTGTAGCTGCTATATTCTGCTAAATTAAATAGTTGACCTTAAAAACAAAATCAGCAACCACCTGGCCAGTAATTTAGACACTGCACCTTAGTTCAACCAACATAACCAGCAGCTAGAAAAAGTATTTCTTGCATTTTACATGAATCATTTGGCTCAATATCACCCCTTAAAGTTGGGAGTTATCAGCACAGAAATTTAAAATTTTTTCCCATGTTAATGCTAACCAGTGCAGCAACTGTGGAAAACAGTATGGAGGCACCTCAAAAAATTAAAAGCAGAGACTCCTGAGTGGCTCAGTCCAGGGAGCCACCCGACTCAGTTTCAGTTCAGATCATGATCCCAGAGTCGTGGGATCAAGCCCTGCATTGAGTTCCACACTGAGAGTGGAGCCTGCTTAAGATTCTGTGTCCCTCCCTCTGCTCCTCTACACCACTTGTGCATTTTCTCTTTCTAAAAAAAAAAAAAAAAAAAAAATTAATAAAAATAGAACTACTGTATTGTCTAGTAAGTAATTCCACTGCTGGGTATTTAACCAAAGAATACAAAAACACTAACTCAAAAAGAGATACACACCCCTATATTTATTGCACCATTATATACAATGGCCACATTATGGAAGCAGCCCAAGTGTCCATTAATGGATAAAGAAGGTGTGGTATATATACATGGAATGGAATGTTACTCAGCCACAAAAATAATGAAAATTTGCCATCTGCAGCGACATGGATGAAGCTACGGAGTATAATACAAAGTGAAAAAAAATCAGAAAAAGACAAGTATCATATGATTTCACTCATCTGTGGAGTTGAAGAAATTTAAAAAATGAGCAAAGGAAAAAACACAAATCAAGAAACAGACTCTTAACTACAGAGAACAAACAGATGGTTATCAGAGCAGGTCGGGGGGCAGATGAAATAGGTGAAGGGGATTAGGAGTACGTTTCATTTATCACGACGAGCAGTGAGTAACGTAAAGAATTGGTGAATCACTATACTGTACACCGGAAACAAATAGAACGGTGTATATTAACTATACTGGAATAAAAAAAATTCTCTATACTGTTCAAACAATGAAAAGATATCTAATTACATCTCATTTTGCAGAATATTAAAAGGCTATCGAGCTATGCAGATAGGTTATGGCTTTCATTCCTACTTTGTTTTAAAAACTTGGAGATACCTCCTACAAGACCAGTTAATGTTGTGTGCACAGGACAGTGGTCTCCAGTGTGTCATTAACTTGTCTCTCTTCCACTCATCCTGTTCAAATTCAATCTTCCATTATTCCCTTACATTACTACCTCTCTTCTTCCCCACCAGCTCCTCTCGTCAGAGTTACTGCTTCATTTGTCGTGGATGACCACATCGGAATCTACAGGGTGACTTGAATCTTCAGGCACAAAGTGAACATCCTGTTTCAGAAAACTCTGTTGCACACTCATCACCTGGTAAAGTCACTGGACTTTCACAATAAACAAAGACTGAATATTCAGGCAGAAGATGGGTTGAGGGAAGGGAGACCTCACGCCTCTCGACAGCAACAACATTCAATGTCTCCAGAAGTTTGACAGAGAGAAAATATGGCACTGTGACCTAGACAAACTGTTTCTGACTTAGAAAGGAAATGGACAAGCATTCCCAAAATATGCCAAAACACAGTATGAGGACCATGAAACGTTCCGGAAGTAGTACCTTCATGAACGTTAACTAATGCCAAGAAAAATCAAAATAAAGTCAGGAATAGAAAAGTTGTGATAATCTATTTTGGTATTGATTTTTTTTCACATTTTCCTGTATTGCTTTAATCTTTTATAATGATGATGCATATCTCTTTATATAAACACAATGAGGTTTCTTTTTAAAAACGTATAGGAATGGTAGAGAAGCACTTTTGCAAGCCAGTAATTAAAACTACTCATAATAGAAGGATTTTTAAAGTAAGAGTCAAGAAATTTAGAATGTTTATATATATATATATATGGATGTATATATATGTACATATACATACATATATATATATGTATGTATATAGAATGTTTATATATATATAAATGTATGTATGTATATACACATACACACACACACATATATATACACATACACACAGCAAGATAATTACTCAGAAAAAAATTCACCTTGCTTAGATAATAGGACAGTATTACAAAATATTAACTAAAAAGCAAGAAAACTTTTATCAATTCACAGAGTAAAAAAGACAGCATGTAAAATACCATCTAAGAGAGGGGCACCTGGGTCCCTCCGTCAGTTAAGTGTACAACTCTTGATTTTGGCTTAGGCCATGAACTCATGGTTCGTGGGATCAAGCCCTGTACCCGGGCTCTGTGTTAACAGTGCAAACTTCCTTGGGATTCTCTCTCCCTCTCTCTCAGCCCCTCCCCTACTTACACTCTCTCTCTCAAAATAAATATTTAAAAATATACCACCCAAGAGAGTAAAATGGTAGGGGAAAAGCTGCTTAAGATAAGGAAATACCATTCTTCCATGAAATGCTTACCAATTACGTGTCAGCCAGGCCCTATATTAAGCCCTAGGAGAGAAGCAGGAATGAGTAAGTGGTGGTGAGGTAAGTGGCAGGCATGTTAAGCAGAGAGGGTTAGCTGTCAAGCACCAAGGAAGAAACTGACCCTACTGGAGGAGGAGGTGGTGAAAAGGAGGATAGTTCCTAGAAGAAAGCACAAGCAGTAATCTCTTAAACATTGGTCTTAGCAACATTTTCTAGATAGGTCTCCTAAGGCAAAGGAAACAAAAGCAAAAATCAACTATTGGGGCTACACCAATATAAAAAGTTCTGGCAAAACCATCAACAGAACAAAGAGGCATCCTATTGAATCGAAGAATATATTTGCAAATGATATGTCCAATAAGGAGTTAATGTCCAAACTATATAAAGAATAGCAAGGAAAATAATAATCTGCTTTAAAAATGGGCAGAGGACATGCAAACGGCCAACAGACACATGAAAACATGCTCAATGTCAGTAATTATCACTAATCATCAAGGAAATACAAATGAGTACCAAAATGACATATCACCTCACACCTGTCAGAATGGCTAGAATCAAAAAGAAGTAACAAGTGGTGGCAAGGATGTGGATAAAAGGAACCCTCATACACTGTTAGTGGGAATGTAAAATGGTACAGCCACTATGGAAAATAATATGGAGATTCCTCAAAAAACTAAAAATAGAAATACCCTGGGGCGCCTTGGTGGCTCAGTCAGTTGAGCATCCAACTTTGGTTCAGGTCATGATCTGATGGTTCGTGAGTTCAAGACCCACATCGGGCTCTACGCCGTCGTTCAGAGCCTGCTTGGGATTCCTACCCCCCCCCCGCCCCCCGCCATACAAAAGTCAGCTGCTTTCTAATATACTAGGCAAGGAACATCTACTAGAGTTTGATATTAAAAACTATTTATATTACCATAAAAAAAAAGACTTAGGCATAAATCTAATAGTTTAGGTATAAATCTAGTAAAATATAATAAATGGGGAGCTATTCCTTGTTTACACAAAGGAAGACTCAATATTGTTAAGGTGTCAATTATTCCCAAACTTGACCTACAGACCTCACATAATCCTAATCAAAATCTCAGTCGCTTATTTTGTGGAGACTGACAAGCTGATTGTAAGGTTTCTTTGGAGAGGCAAAAGACTTAGATGAGAGAACACAGAGCACAAGAGATCCAAACACATTCAATCAACTGATCTTTAACAAAGGAGCAAAGGCAATCCAATGAAGAGAAGTAACAGCTTTTTAAACAAATGGTGTTGGAACTACTAGACATCCACCAAAAAAAAATTAGCCACAGACCTTACACTCTTCATGTACATCAACTCAAAACAGATCACAGACCTGAATGTAAAATGCAGAACTATAAAGCTCCAGCAACATAACCCAGGAGAAAATATAGATGACCTTGGTTTTGGTGAGGAGTTTTTAGATACAGCACCAAAAGTACAACTCATGAAAGAAATAACTGACAAGTTGGACTTCATTAACATTAAAATTAAAAAGTTCTATTCTGCAAGATAGGTTTTTAAGGGAATGAAAACACAAGCCAGAAATAGGGGAAAAAATACTTGCAAAGTCCAGAATACACAAAGAATTCTTAAAACTCAGTAATAAGAAAACAACCTAATTAAAAATTGAGCAAAAGATCTGGACATAACCTCAGCAAAGCAGATGGATGACAAAAAAAGCATTATGAAAAGATACTCATTATCACATGCCACTAGGAAATTGCAAACTAAAATAACCATCACGTACCACATGCCTATTAAGGGCTAAAGTACAAAACACTGACAACACCAAATGCTGGTAGGGATGTGGAGCAACAGGAACCCTCTTGTCCACTGCTGGTGGCAATGCAAAACAGTACAGCCACTCTGCAAGACAGTTCGGCAGTTTTCCACAAAATTAAATAAACTCTTACATTATGATCCAGCAAATACTGCTCCTCAGGATTTACCCAAGAGATGAAAACTTATGTGCACACAAAAACCTGTATCAATGTTTACAGCAACTTTATTCATCACTGCCAAACCTTGGGAACAACCAACATGTCTCAGTAGGTCAATCGATAAACTATGGTACCGGGGCACCTGGTTGGTTCAGTTAATACAGCCTGCGCCTCTTCATCTCGAGGTTTTGAGTTCAAGCTCCACACTGAGTGTGGAGCCTACATAAGACAAATTTTAAAAATAAAGTGTGGTTATCCAGACAATGGGTTACTATTCGGTGCTAAGAAGAAATGAGCTATCAAGCTATGAAAATGCATGGAGGAATCTTAAAAGCACAGTACTAAGGTAAACAAATCTAAAAAGGCTACATATTGTAGGATTCCAATTAAACATTCTGGAGAAGGCAAAACTGTGGAAACAGTAAAAGAGATCGGCGGTTGCCAGGGGTTTGAAGAGAAAGAGAGATGAATAGATGGAACACAGGACATTTTGAGGGCAGTAAAAAACATTTTGTATGATATTATGATGGTGGATTCATATCGTTATACGTTGGTCAAAAACAACAATAGCACCAAGAATGAACTCTAATGTAAACTATGGACGTTAGGTGATAATGATGTATCAGTGTTGGTCCACTGACTGTAACAAATGTACTACTCTTTGCTTGGTAGGGGAAGCTGTGAGTGTGTGGAGGTATATGGGAACTGTCTATTATCTTCTGCTCAGTATGTCTCAAACTGCTCTTAATGTGTGTGTATATGCATACGTATTGAACTGCAAACATACATATATATGGAATTAATGCTAATATCTAGTTGTTTACATTTTCTTATTCTCTATAAATTTTATCCACTTTGAGACAGGTAAAAAACCAGTTTTGTTCTAATTCTCCGAGTCCAAACTTACTAGTTGTACTGTGTGATGGGCTCTGTATTCATCTTCACTCCGAAGGCGTTGTTGGAACTTTTCATTGTGTTTTGCAATACAAATTTCCTGTAAATACATAAAATGTGTTTTAATATAACTGAAACCTGAAAGACTCAAAACACCACACCAGGGCCTATTTTATTGGGTTTAATTTTAATCTTAACATGTCCCTACAGGAAAACACCAAACAATAAGCCACCTCTGATTGCTCAACTGGAGTACTGAAGCAGCATGAGCCAAATCATCAAGATCTTAAAAAAAAAAAAAAAAATTATATATATCAACTTCCCTAGAACTCATTTCTCGCTCTCTTTGATGGGGAGGGATGGGACAAGACAGAGTTGAAGAGGGTGTCCTTAGATAATCTCACAGGTCTCTTTTAGTTCTGAAGTCTGTGGCCAAAAGATTCTAAGTCTTATTGTAGTCTTTATCTTTTTTAGGTAATCTCTACACCCAATGTGGGGCTCAAACTCACAACCCCAATATCAAGAGTCACACGCTCTACCCACCGAGCCAGCGAGGCCCCTTATTGTAGTCTTTAAACTATGCTGGGCAAAAAAAAAAAGGATTTACAACTTTTGGCTTAAAATCTGTGTTCTTTAACTTTGATGGGTTAAAAAACATGACGTTGCCTGGAGGGCTTTAAATAATAACATGAAATCTGTATCTTATGGTTAGAGAATTCAGAAGGAAAAGAGACTGTCCAGAGGCACCTGGGCGGCTCAGTCAGTTAAGCATCTGAATCATCATTTTGGCTTAGGTCATGATCTCATGGTAGGTGGGATCAAGCCCTGCATCAGGCTCTGTGCTGACGGAATAGAGCCTGCTTGGGATTCTCTCTCCCTCTCAACGCCTCCCCTGCACATGCTCTCTCTCAAAGTAAATGAAGATTTGAAAAAAAGAAAGAGGGGAGCCTGGTAGTTCAGTCAGTTAAGCGTCCGACTCCTGATTTCGGCTCAGGACATGATCTCTCACGGTTCTTGAGATTGAGCCTCACATATTTGGATTCTCTCTCCTTCTCTCTCCATTCTTCCCCTGTTAGCACTCTCTCTCTCTCTCAAAATAAATAAAAACATGATAATGAACTAGGAACTATGTGCCTCTTTACAAAATAATGCACTATTATCTGGAAACTTCATAGTAGCACCATGCTAAGTCTTCATTTTCCCTGGGTCTTCCTGGAGAAGTATTCCAGGTAAAAAGGTGGCCATTAGTTTACAACACTCTCAAAACTATACAAACTTTTAACCAGAGAAAGTGATATGATAAATGATCTTTTAAGCTAGGGAACCAGAGTTTAAAGCATTTGTATCATATTTTTCACCCACATTGGGTTGACTCTAAGGCCTAACCAGTATGAATGAAGAAATTAACCTGTTTGGGGCAATCTCCAGGGGATAACAAAAGTAGTATTGTATATAAGTAACAGGATATAGTGATACAATGACTCAGGCTTCTATGTCACTCAGACCTAAGATAGAATTCTACCTTTGCCCCATATTAGCTGTTTTTCCTTGGGTGATCTGTTTAACTACCAGTCGCCTTGATTCCCTTGATTATAAAATGAGGATATAGGTCTATAATCCCTTATTTTCAGACTTTAGAAAGATGGTACATTACATATACAGTATCTAGTAACTCCAGCAAGATCTGAAGTAGCACCCTATAAGACTAAAACTAACATTGTTGCAGTGAAACATATGAATAGTCAAAGTAAGAGAGACTCTCAAATGGACAGCTTCCTCTCAGCTCTGGGTTTGTCACCACATCAAGTATGAGAATGTTTTTTGTGGAGCTTTCTCAACTTTAGGCAAAAGAATATTATCTCATTTGACCATCGATATCATTAAAGAAAATAAAAATGCATAAAGAATATTCATCTTTACAAGTGTATTCACAGTGGCACCTGGGTGGCTCAGTCAGTTAAACATCCAACTCTTGATTTGGCTCAGGTCATGATCTCACAGTTTTGAGACTGAGCCCCGAGTCTGGCTCTGCACTGGGCATGGAGCCTTCTTAAGATTCTCTCTCTCCCTCTGCAACTCCCCTGCTCACTCTCTCTCTCTTTAAAAAAAAAAAAGAAAAAGAAAAATCTAATCACAAAGTACAGACTTCAAGTCGTCATGGCATAGCCAGAGACCATCATTTTTTCAAGAGGAAAGGCAGGGCATGACTTAAAGTCACAAATACTCCCCTGGGTATGAAATCCTACCAAGGATGCTGGATAGACCAAACACCCTGTGACAGTGAACATGTTGACATGTAGACAAGGAATATAGGACGATGTTACACAGAAAGGCATACTTTCATTTTTTGTATCATAGAGGTGGATCTTCTTATTATCTTTCTTTTTAGGACTTAGTGTTTCTAGTTTCCTCTCTTCTCAGCCATCTTTTATCACTCCTTTTACCCCCTGTAGTTCTCCCACCTCAGGTGTTGGGTGAGGGCTGGGGGTAGGTATGGCGGAGGGCAAGACCATTTAGAGCCCCTGACTCTGTGTGATGTGATGGGTTGCAGGAGGTCTGAGGCTGCTGGTCTAAACGGGCAGATTCTCCAGGAGTGAACTTCCCTACCTCAGATTTAGATTAATAAGAGTGAAGAGTAAAGAATATGGATTAATTTTTTTATATATAGAATTCCTTAAAGGTTGAGATCAGAATCAAGACATAATTATACAACAGGACTGGCCTCCTTAAATAATCAGGAGCAGAGAACTGCATTACATGGCATCCTGCAACCCTGTCCTTTACCAGAGTCACTTACGGGGTGTCAGGGGTAAATAGCACATCATCACTGGCTGTTCTAATGTGTTTAACAAGGCAGTTCTCAGAAAACTCTATAATGTTAACATAATGGCTTGAGTATTGAGAAGAGGTAACTCTCACTTAGTTTTAAAACATGTAACTGCTAGTGACAAATCAGGTTACAATTATTAGATATGGGTCAAGGATTAAGTAATGACTAACAAAAAGTCTTAAAACTAAGGCTATATATTTGATAAATAACCTAAGCTATTATACCTTTTTATTTCTGAGGTAGGCTTTCTTGGCTGAAACTCGTCCACGCCTTGCTTCCAGCTGGCGTGCTTTCTGCTGAAGTTTCTGTAGCTCTTCTCTCTGTAAGTGCACAGACACTGCCATCTCTTCCTTCTCCAGCATGGCCTCCATGCTTTCGTAAGTGTCGTAATATACCACCTCATCTCTCTTTTCTGTAACAAAACAGCAACAAGGGGTAGTGGTTAAGAGCAGGAGCTCATGGAGCCAGAAAGAACAGAGTTCTAAGCTACTTATTAACTCTGTAACCTCAGGCAAAGCCGTTACCTCTTGAGCTTCTTTGTAAAATAGCAATTGTTAGGAAATATACCTTCTAGGGTGAGTGTGTATACAAAATGCTCAGCAGTGTGTGGCACAGTTAAATGCTCGATAAATGTTAAGTATCAACATCCCTCAAATTCAAAATTTTTCTGGCTGAAACAACCTTACAAAGTGAGTATTTTACAAAGGTAATAGCATAGTTGCATTGCTGAGTCTACTAAATAACTTGATTTTCAGAGCTCCTTTAAAAGGTTTTACGTTGGAGCGCCTGGATGGCTCAGTCGGTTCAGTGTCTGACTTCAGCTCAGGTCATGATCGCACAGCTCTTGAGTTCCAGCCCTGCATCAGGCTCTGTGCAGACAGCTCACAGCCTGGAGCCTGATTCGGATTCTGTGTCTCCCGCTCTCTCTGCCCCCCTCCCCTCCCCCCCCCCCCCCCCCCCGCTCCTCCCTCTTCTCCCTCTCCCAAAAATAAACATTAAAAAAATTAAAAAATAAAATTAAAAAATAAAAGGCTTTATGTTAAGACATTCTTAGTCTCAACAGAAGAACCAGCTGACGACTATGTGTATTTCCCCTATGTATTAATTTTTTTCCTGGATTTATGTGGTTGAATGCACACCATACCTGATATAAGTCTTTTGATACTTTCCAGTTGTGCGGTCAATAGTAACTCTTCACACTTCAGGATTTCAAACTGTACTTCATACAACTGAAGTTGTAGGTCATAATAATCAGCTTCTAACTGATCCAGCCGGGCTATGGCCTCTGTACCACCCTGCAAACTCTGCATCTGCATTGAAAATAAAAATAAGAACATTTCTAATTGGTTGGGACAAGGAAAACAAATCAGGTTAGGATTAGAAATGAAAACTAATCATACAGCATAAATCCATGAAGCAACTGTTCCAAGAAAGAACCTTATAAACAAGAAGTAAAGATTTTTTTTAAAAGACAGAAAAACAGCAATAATCCAAACATATAGTTTTGGAAATAACTAAACATACATGGTAAAAATAACGTTTTTAAGTTTACTCATATCACAGGTCATATTTAGGATACTATATTATTCTAATTATTCTGACATAAATATTAATAGTGTTCTTTCCGCTCAAAAGTGGATGTACTAACCTATGCAGTTATTCCTTCCATATATGAATGAGATTATGTATGAATGAGTAAGATATGTAAATAAGATTCATCCATACTCAGATAGTTATAACCAGGGGGTAGAAGTCTGGTCACCCTACACATCCAGAGCTGTGAGCTGTGTTTTGCTCCATGGTCACAGCCTCATTAGCTTCTAGGAGCTGGTCACTGGGGGAGCAAGGTGAATAGCAGGACAGAAATGACTGCAGGAAAACCCCTGCAATCTACTAACAATGATAACTATTAGTATCTTTACATAAATGCAGTTAGGATCCTACATCCAACCTAAGGTGAGACTGAATGGTTTCTAGACAGGTCTCATGAAGTGGTGGGTGTTCTCGTATGAAGTTTGCTTGGTTGGTCGGTTGATTAGTTTTTGGTCCAGAAAGGAGAGGGAGAAGAGATTTTGCCAAGCAACCGAAGGAAATTACTATGAACAAAGTATGCTTCAGATACTAGTCCCCAACCCCACTATTTCCATGGATTCCTACTTGGATCTGTGAAGAAAGATGGCTCTAAGGAGGAGCTGACAGGATGGCTTTTCAGGAGTCATTGAAGGACAGGCATGTGAGAGAGTAAAGCATTCCTCTCAAAACATCTAAGAATATAGTACTACCACTTTAGCATATTAAATGTTCATGCTTAGAAACTGCAGGACACGGTCATAGGTATCAGTGTGCCCTGGAAGAACAAGCAACACTGGTGAGGAGGCCCTGGCCTCAAGTGGCATCCCAGGGGATGACTACCAAAGGGGGTGGAGGAGAAACAGAGGAAAAGGAGGGAAATGTTTGTGAGCTCCTCTGAGGGATCACCTGGGGCTCCCAGAATACCAAGGAGATACTTGGCTGGTACCCTCAGGACAGGCTTGGCAGCAAAGACAGTGAATTCTTATGGCTGCAAAATGATCCCTTCTGTCTGATGAGGTTGGTGAATCATGTTAGCACATAAAGAGAGTATGTTTAAACAAGAGTCCAGCCTGGGGCACCTGGGTGGCTCAGTCAAGTGTCTGCCTTTGGCTCAGGTCATGATCTCATGGTTCATGAGTTCAAGCCCTGTGTCGGGCTCTCTGCTGTCAGTGTGGAGCCCCTGTTCCCTCTCTGACCCTCCCCCGCTCTCTCTCTCTCAAAATAATAAACTTAAAAAAAAAAAAAAAGACTAAACAAGAGTCCAGCCTTTCCTTTAAATTCTAGATATCCAACACAGTCTTACCTGAAGACTAGAATAGTTTTTAGCATATAATTTCAAGGTCCTTTATTTTTTTTAAGGTTCATTTATTTTGAGAGAGAGAAAGAGAGAGAGGGAGGGAGGAAGAGAGAGAGAGAGGGAGGGAGGGAGGGAGAGAGAGGGATGGAGAGGGAGGGAGGGAGGGAGGGAGGGAAGGAATCCCAAGCAGGCTCCGTGTTGTCAGCGCACAGCCTGGCACAGGGCTCAATCCCACAAACCGATCCTACGAACTGTGAGATCATGACCAGAGTTGAAATCAAGAGTTGGATGCTTAACCAACTAAGCTACCCAGATGCCCCTCAAGTTCCTTGTAAACTGCAAAGCAACACTTAGCCTGTAATCTAAATGTGCAATGGTATACACTTAACGGTATACATTTAGTAATCAGGTTAATTAAGTACAGTGCTCTTTCATAAATGTTATAAAATTTTTACAATGAATATTTAATGAATTGTAGGCCAATGATCCTGCTGCATTAGGAAATATTTTATGAGTGACAAACAGTAAATATGGAACAAACCACAAGATTCCATTACAGTGTCTCATGGAGGAGAATACTGACAAAATGAAATCCTGGTGTTTTGGTCCTAAGTCATAAAATATGAACGTGTCATTTCTTCTCTGAGACTTTCAGTCTCACTATAAATTACAAACATCCCTTTGCATACAACCTTGGGCTTCTTATCTAGCTCTGGAGACCACAGCTCCAGAATGCATATTCATTCCTCTGTTATTAGCACTCATACTTTCTGTGAGCACAGCATACAAACATGTGAAATACATAATGTTGGGGTGCCTGGGTGGCTCAGTTGGTTAAGCATCCAACTCTTGGGTTTTGACTCAGCTCATGATCTCACGGTTTGTGAGATCAAGTCCCACACATCAGGCTATGCACTGACAGCGCGGAGCCTGCTTGGGATTCTGTCTCTTCTTCTCTCTCTGTCCTTCCTCTGCTCACACACTCAGTCTGAAAAATAAATAAATTAAAAAAAAAAAAAAAACAACTAGTGAGAAGATTAAGCTTTAAAAAATAAATAAAATACATAATGTTAAAGGCTTTATTCTCTGGAAAATTATAATCAGTTAAGATAAAACCTTAGTGTGTATCAGTCTAAAACCTTCATGAACAGTGACACTGTTCAGATCAAGGTCTGGAACTATTAGTTCCACCTTCACTATCTCTAGTTCTCTCCAGCTGAAAGCAACCATTTGTCTGCCGTGTTCATATCACTGTGCTAGGGCTTCCCCTATACTCTATAAGTTTGACTCTGGTCCAATACTTTGCTTAAGGAAAAGAAAGCTGAAAGCCCCTTGTTGGCATACTTTTACACTGTCAGCCAATATCAAATATCAAACTGAGAAAGGAAGGGGTGTATTCTTACAAGAAGTGACCTCATCGCCAACTTTCTGGTTTACTGAGTTCCATTCAAAGCAAGGAAGTCAAGAGGTAGATCTGCTATCGCAAGGTACAAAAATGAAAAAACCTCAGACGCAGAAGTGCAGGCAGAGGATCTATTGAATCCCAACCTCTGAAAGAACAAACAATAAAGCAGGGGTGGGCATCATGACAAGTAAAAGGGTTGTAGGGACTGCAGTAGAGAGGATTTTTTATGGGATAAACTAAGGAGAGAGAGATAAGAGACAAGGGAAATTTGGGAGGATAAAATTGTGCTCTAAGGTTTATTTAAACTTTGACATGGAAGCAGTGAAAGACATGCAGAGTTATATGAAGTGTATGCTGCTCCAAATCCCTTCCCTAAAATATCTTAATTTCCAAACTGATTTTTCTCCTGGTATCTAATTCAGGGGACAGGCACAGAACTAAGGGAATGGGAATCAAGAGTACAAGCAACACTAATTCTGGACAATGAAACAATGCAGAGAAGGTAGGTGCCATAGTTGGGCACCTTTGTTACGCCTAGGGTCACTGCTTCCCTGGGCAATAAAGAGCCTAGAAAGTAAGGTAAGTGCTCAAAGGAGACAATCAAATTGCCAAGTTTTCACACTTTGCTATCTTGAAATTTTATTCAGCTCAACTTTTACCTTCTGAACAAACTTCTGGTATCAGGATATCAAGACCCCCAAAACAAACTGCCTTCCCAGTGTAATGCAGGTAATACCAGCAACATTGTGCCTGACCCAATCCTCCCAATTCCTATAAGCATGGCCTTTCCACTAGACATAAGTAGGGAGCACCATTCTAATAAATATGGAAAAGAAAAAAAAGAAAAATGTTTTTACAGTAAATCTAGCAAGGAAATGAAGTACCAATCAACATCCAACATCCACATAAGGACATCGTTCATTACTAACCCCACTGATAATCATTCCCACTATGCACAATAACAGTGGTGTTCTTGTTTCCTATTTTGACTATACTATACCATGAAACAAGACATGAAGCAATTTATACCAACTAATGATGCCCATATCTTGCCTTTCACTCTACTATGCTCGAAAAACTCTATGACATGTGAGGAGCTACAAAAATTAGAACTTTCAGAGTATCTGTGGGTGGAGTCATGCATTCAATAAATTCTCACTGGGCACCTGCTGGCTGTCTGAGTTATGGAAAGTATAGCAGTTAGCAATAAATGAAATGAGGGTTCAGTCATCATGAAAACCACGTACCGCACAAGAGACATAACATTAAAGGCAAGCTCAGCAAGCTGTCAGTCAAGACTAGCCCTTTTACTATGTGGCAAGGATGGAAAGTACATGAGGATTGGTACAAACAAACCTGAGTATATGAGGTTCTACCAATAACAGCTTCACAAATATGGAGAATACATATAAACACAAGGAATTATGTAGAATTCCACATTTCAGAACTCTTTGAAAACTAAACACAGCCATAATTTCTTTGATGTCAAAACCTAATCTCGTAATCCATTTGTAGTAAGCTATCCAGAAATGATGTGAATCCCTATTTATTCCATTTAATGAAAGTATGTTTCATTAATGGAATAACAACACTTGTCTGAAGTTATATGTCGTAATCTGTCTAAAATTTGGAAAACTTAGAACTCTAATAAAACATATCTGGCCTCAGAGATTTGAGACAATGGCTTATAGGCTTGTAGTATAAAGGGTTATGTTTTAGATTTAAGAGATAATATACATAAAACACTAAAGATAGGGCCAGAAACATTTTTAAACTTTTCTATTTATTTTTTTGTAATCAATATCAAAATATATTAAGATGACTAAAAGAGAATTTCATAAGTAATATAAAAACTTTTACAGTATTACCTAGGTTTTTCTACTTAAAGACTTTGAAATTTCTAATGTATAGATACAGAACAGACTATCTACATGTTTGTTAATAAATTAAAAACAAAAAAAGAGAGTCACTACCTGGACTAGCACCCTAGCTGCCCTACCTCTGTTCAGACTGTGTCCATCACACCAAAGCTCCCTGCTGTTGAAACTTCTTGGCAAGGTCCATTTGAAATACAACTGTCTGAAGAATGGGAATTGTATTTTTCCCATCTTTCTATTCCCTTCCTTGATACTTGCATAATATGTAACACAGATTAGAGTAATCGTGTCTAAGATTTATGGAGTTCTTACTCTATGTGCCAGGCATTATGCTAAATACTTTATATACATTAACCAATGAAATCATCACTTTCCTAAAAGGTATCTATTGATCTTATTTTATAGAGAGGTTAAGTAATTTACCCAAGGTTATGTAAGTAATAAGTTTGCAGAAGCAGGATCTACATTATTCTGTCCAAATATGGTAGCCTAAAGTTACATGTGGCTATTTAAATAGAAATTAAATTAAAATTCCGTTCCTCTGTCACATAAATCACTTTTCAAGAGCTCAATAGATATCTGAGTAGTAGGTACACTACCGAAAAGTGCAAATATAAAACACATCCATTGTTGTAGGAAGTTCTACTGAATAGCACTGTCTAGACCCTAAGCTTAGGTCCCCTAGGGTATACTGTAAATGCTCCATAAATGCTTAATGATTTAAAGAGAAATGACATGGGGGAATATAACCTTAAAAACACTTTAGCTGTATGATTTTAGAAGAATAACAAAATTATGGATAGTGAGGATGTAGCCTCAGGATTGGTATGTATTTAGCTCAATATTCTAGCAGTAGATATATGTTCATAGAGAGGAACTCAAGGAATCAAAGTTTCTAAAAAATGTATGGTGAATGGTTGGCATTCTCTGCCGAGAAAAGAAAGCACATTGGTATCTTTCTTAGAACGTTCAACAAGGAAGGACTGTCATCCAAAAAGTTTTCTGGTTAATTCTCTGTTAAGCAGAGAACATGCTAAATGAGATGTGATTGTATTTTCTGATGTTTCATCCTAGCATCTCAATCTTGGCATCTCCTATTTCAATTAATAACTACAAACAGAATCCCCTTATTTCATTAATAATCCTTATTTTACTAATACTTTTTACACATATACTATTCCTAACCCTTTGTCATTTTATGTATTTTCATTTTGTTCTGTGGCTGTGACTAATTAAACTCACCCTGGGTTCTTTCAAAGGTATTGAGCCAAAGAGACATCAATGTTTTCAGGAGTTTTTGATGGGAAAATTTGAACACCAGTGGCAATCTGGGATCAAAGGTTCAGGTACAGATGATTTGCAAACCTGTTAAATTTGTCTGCAGAACTGTGAGTATATGCATATTTCTCTCAGTAGAGAATTCCTAGGTTTCAAATTCTTTTTTATAGAGAGCGAGCGAGCAAGAGAGCACAGACATATGCAAGTGGGAGGGTGGGGAAAAGGGACACAGAGAGAGAATTGCAAGCTGGCTCCATGCTCAGAGCAGAGCCCAACAAGGGGCTCGATCCCATTACCCTGTGATCATGACCCGAGCCGAGGTCAACAGTGAGATGCTCAACCAACTGAGCCACCCGGGCATGCTCGCCCCACCCCTACCCACCCCCCCCCCCCACACACACCGTGCCAGCTTTCAAATTCTTAATAGTGCAGGAGTCTGGACCTCAAAAGGGTAAGAATGACTACAATCAAGATCCAGAAACATTTATAAAGGAGACAGATTAAAAGAAATGGTATGTACTCCTAAAGCATATTTAAAGGAGTTAAAGAATTTAAATGTCAAATATAGTTTTGCTTATGGAGGTATAATTTGGTACTTAAGAATTTACAAGTTTAGCACTACACTCATATCGATTATTACTAAATATTTTTTAATTTGATTTTTTTTAACTTTCTGATTTTAACTAAAAAAAATTTTCTTAATGTTTATTTTTGAGACAGAGGGAGAGCGTGAGTGGGGGAGGGGCAGAGAGAGAGGGAGACACGGAATCTGAAACAGGCTCCAGGCTCTGAGCTGTCAGCACAAAGCCTGACGCAGGGCTCAAACTCATGAACTGTGAGATCATGACCTGAGCCAAAGTCGTACACTTAACCGACTGAGCCACCCAGGCACTCCTCTGATTTTAATTTTTAAAGTATTTTATGTTGTCACATCAGGAAGAAGTTTTCTCTTTAAAAACAAAAACAAAAAAAACCAGACACAATATAATGTATTTTTTTTTAAAGAACAAAAGTCTCCCCATAATTTAAATAACAGAGCAGTACTGTATTATCAAGTGTTCAATGGAAAATCATCTGTTTGGGATGGACTTAATTCATATTTGCTCTGCTTCTCATGAGTAATGTGGTCACCTTAAATTAATGCTAATAAAACTGGTGTAATACATCATAGATATACATAAAAAACACAATATGTACATTATATACACTCAAGCATAAACCTGGCAAGAATGACTGGTATGTTTACCAAACCCTTTGAAGAATTTAAACACAATCCAGAACATTAAGAAGGAGACCATTAAGGTAATGGGGTGGCCCCAGGGAAAATGACCCCACAGGTAATCATCCTAGACTCCTGGGGCCCATTGTAGCCCAGCCCTTCCTCTACAACCCTAGACCAACTCCAGTAAGAACAATGTTCTTACAATAGCAAACAGTCAGAAATCTTACCCTAAGCAGTTCTTTTAGGCACTCTATAATTCACTGTCAGCCTGGTTAGAACAACAAAGCTAGCACATGTGATAAAGACAAAGAATGGTACTCAACTTCCCAGGCAATAAAATGCTAGGATTAAAACACACACACACACACACACACACACACACACACACACACACACACACCAAAAACCAAAACCTAGGATTTTACGTTTTAAAAGTTCTGGAACTTAGTATTTCAGACAGCTTGTGACATAAATGAGAAAGCTTACTAGGAAAAGGAGATTGCAACAGAAATGCTTCAGGAGAACATGAGTAGGACTGAAATCCTTGCGAAGAGATTCTGAATACGGGGTGAAAAAGTTCCAGGACAAGACAAGTTACAATTTTGCCTTTAACACTAGTAGCAAATAAAATATAAGGGGAAAAAAATCACAATTTAAAGTCATTAACAAAAAGATTTCTTTCTAGATCATAGTCATTATACATTATAAGCTATCTCACTACTTTTTAACAAGAGTAGATAAGCATATGCACTTTTAAAATGTCAACAGGGACCAACTAAGCCAAAAAAATTTCATACAGCTGTACTAATAAAAGCGGAGACATTTTGTTTTTCCTTAGAGATTAAAATATACTACTGCTACATATAGCCAGTGTTCTAACAACCAATACAGTCAATCCATAGAATGGGAGCAAATATTTTCAAATTATGTATCTTATAAAAAACTTGTATGTAGAATATATAAAGAAGTCTTTCAACTTAGTAATAAAGAAAACCACAATTTTAAAATGTAAAAGGTATGAACAGATGTTTCTCCAAAGAAGATAAATAAGTAGGGAATAAGCAAATGAAGAGATACTCAATATAAATACCATGAGGGAAATGCATCTAAAAACACAATGAGGGGCGCCTGGGTGGCTCAGTCGGTTAAGCGTCCGACTTCGGCTCAGGTCACGATCTCACTGTCCGTGGGTTTGAGCCCCGCGTCGGGCTCTGTGCTGACTACTCAGAGCCTGGAGCCTGTTTCAGATTCTGTGTCTCCCTCTCTCTCTGACCCTCCCCCGTTCATGCTCTGTCTCTCTCTGTCTCAAAAATAAATAAATGTTAAAAAAAAAATTTTTTTTTTAAATAAAAACACAATGAAATACCACTTCACATTCAACCAAGATGCCATAATAAAAAAGACACATTTTAAGTGTTAATGATTGTGTAGAACAAGATGTGTAGAAATTCTAACTGTTGTACACTGCTGTTGGGAACAGCTGCTTAGGAAAACAGTCTGACAGTTCCTTAAAAAGTTAAACAGTTTTCTCCTAGGGACATACCAAGATAAATGAAAACCCCATACATGACAGGGTTCACAGCAGCATGGTTCATAATAGCTCCAAAAGCAGAAAGAGCCCAAATGTTTATCAACTGATGAATGCACAAAATGTGGTATTAACCATATAAAGATCATTCTATCAAAAAACTAAATTAAGCATGCATGGTTTCCCAAACAAAAACTAAAGCAGTTGTTGACCACACTAAGCCAACCCTGAAAGAAATATTAATAGGGGACTGTGGGTGTGTTGGGGGAGAGGGGCAACAAAGACTAGAAAGGAACAGAAACACCAACTTTACACATAACACAAAGACTCTGAATTCGTATCTATCAATAGTCACTCCAAATGTAAATGGACTACATGCTTCAATCAAAAGACACAGGGTATCAGAATGGATAAATAAAAACAAGACACATCTATATGCTGCCTGTAAGAGACTCATTTTAGACCTAAAGACACCAGAAGATTGAAAGTGAAGGGATAGAGAACTATCTAGCATACTAATGCACATAAAAGCCAGAGTAGCCATACTTATTATCAGACAAACTAGATTTTAAACCAAACCCTGTTAAAAGAGATGAAAAAGAGGCAGTACATCCTAATTAAGGGGTCTATCCAAGAAGAAGATCTAACGATTGTAACTATTTATGCCCCCAATGTGAAACACCTAAATACATAAATAAATTAATAATAAACAAAGAAATTCATTGATAATAATACAAAAGCAGTATGGGACTTTAACACACCATGTACAACAATGGATAGTTCACCTAAGCAGAAAATCAACATGAAAGTAATTGCCTTTTTTTTTTTAGTTGATTTATTTATTTATTTGGGGGGGTGGGGGGAGAGGGAGGGAGGGAGAGAGGGGGGGAGAATGAATGAATATGAATGAGTGGGGGAGGGACAGAGAAACAGGAAAGAGGATCCAAAATGGGCTCAGTGCTGACAGCAGACAGACCGATGGGGGGCTCAAACTCACAAACCAAGAGATCATGACCTGAGCCAAAGGTGGATGCTTAACTGAGTGAGCCACCCAGGGGCCCTGAAACCATGGCTTTGAGTAACACACTGGACCAGATGGAGTTAACATATATTCAGAACATTTCATTCTAAAGCAGCAGAATACATGCTCTTTTTGAGGGCACAAAGAACATCCTTTAAGATCTCCTACTGGGTAACAAGCCCTCAACAAGTACAAAAAGACTGAGACAATACCACACATATTTTCAGACCACAATGATATGAACTTGAAGTCAACCAGAAGAAAAAATTTGGAAAGACCACAAATAACGTGGAGGTTAAAGAACATACTACTAAAGAATTACTAAAGAATGAATGCAGTGGCTCAATCAGTTGAGTGTCGGACTTTGATTCAGGTCACAATCTCACAGTTCGTAAGTTTGAGCCCTGCATGGGGGCTCTCTGCTGTCAATGCAGAGCCCGCCTGGGATCTTCTGTTCCCTCCCACCCCTCTCTCTCTGCTGCTCACCCACTCGCGTACTCTTTCTCTCAAAAGTAAATTAAAAAATTAAAAAAAATATATATATATATGTATATATATATATATTTTACATACGGCCTACTGGTGAAAAGAAACTGACTTCATGTTTTTCCAAAAATGACTTAATGACATAATGTATGATACAATACATTGCTGACAGTGCAGAGCCTACGTGGGATTCTCTCTCTCCTTCTCTCTCTGCCCCTCCCCTGCTTGAGCTCTCTCTCAAAATAAACATTAAGAAAAAGAGCACCAACTGAACAGTTGTGCCTAAACCATGAAATGTCATTATATACCATATAGGACACCATCTTAGGTTTATCCCTAATACAAGCTTTAATCTTCATTCATTTTTAAAACTACAGGTGACCCATTAACAACAAGGAGATTTGCTTCTTCTAATAGTTAGGAAAACTATCAGCAAATGACCATGGTGAATACCCTTTCATAAGAAGCCATCTGTCCCTGATGAACACAGATGCAAAAATCCTCAACAAGATATTAGCCAACCAGATCCAACAATACATTAAAAAAAAATATTAAGCGCAACCAAGTGGGATTTATACCTGGGCAGCAGGGCTGGTTTAGTATCAGCAAAACAATCAATGTGATTAATTCACATCAATAAAAGAAAGAACAAGAACCACATGATCCTCTCAATAGATGCAGAGAAACCATTTAACAAAATACAGTATCCTTGATAAGAACCCTCAAGAAAGAAGGGATAGAAGGAGCATACCTCGAGACCATAAAAACCGTATATGAATAATAAGACCCACCACTAATATCGTCTATAATGGGGAAAAACTGAGTTTTCCCCCTAAGACCAGGAACAAGACAGGGATCTTCACTCTCACCACTGTTATTCAACATAGTATTGAGTGTATTAGCCTCAGCAATCAGACAACACAAAGAAATAAAAGGCATCCAAATCCGCCAGGAGGAGGTCACACTTCACTCTTCGCAGATGACCTAATACTCTATATGGAAAACCCAAAATATTCCACCAAAAAACTGCTAGAACTGATCCATGAATTTAGCAAAGTGACAGGACATAAAATCAACGCACAGAAATTGGCTGCATTCCTATACACCAACAATGAAGCAACAGAAAGAGAAATCAAGGCATTAATCCCATTTAAAATTGTACCAAAACCCATAAAATACCTAGGAATAAATCTAAGCAAAGAGGTAAAAAGTCTTTACACTGAAAACTTATGAAAGAAAGCTTATGAAAGAAATTGAAGAAGACACACACAAAAAAATGCAAAAATATTCCATGCTCCTATCCAGAACAAACACTGTTAAAATGTCAATACTACCCAAAGCAATCTACATATTCAATGCCAATACCTATCAAAATAAGACCAGCATTCTTCACAGAGCTAGAACAAATAATCCTAAAATTTGTACAAATAATCCTAAAATTTGTAAGGAACCAGAAAAGACCCCGAATAGCCAAAGCAATCTTGAAAAAGAAAACCAAAGCAGGAGGCATCACAATCTCTGACTTCAAGCTATACTACAAAGCTGTAATCATCAAGACAGTATGGTACTGGCAAAGAACAAACGCTCAGATCAGTGGAACAGAATAGAGAACCCAGAAAGGGACCCACAAACATATGGCAAACTAATCTTTGACCAAGCAGGAAAGAACATCCAATGGAATAAAGACAGTCTCTTCAGCAAGTGGTCCTGGGAAAACTGGACAGCGACATTCAGAAGAATGAACCTGGACTTTCTTACACTGTACACAAAAATAAACTCAACATGGATGAAAAACCTAAATGTAAGACAGGAAGCCATCAAAATCCTTGAGGAGAGAGCAGGTAAAAACCTCTGACCTTGGCTGCAGCAACTTCTTACTCAACATGTCTCCAGAGGCAAGGGAAATGAAAGCAAAAATGAACTACTGGGACCTCATCAAAATAAAAAAGATTCTCAACAGCAAAGGAAACAAACAGCAAAACTAAAAGGCAACCGACAGAATGGGAGAAGATATTTGCAAATGACATATCACATAAAGGGTTAGTATCCAAAACCTATAAAGAACTTATCAAACTCAACACCCAAAAAACAAATAATCCATGAGGAAATGAGCAAAAGACATGAATAGACACTTCTCCAAAGAAGACATCCAGATGGCCAACCAACACATGAAAAAACGCTCAACATCACTCATCATCAGGGAAATACAAATCAAAACCACAATGAGATACTTTCTCACACCTGTCAGAATGGCTAACATTAACAACTCAAGCAACAACAGATGTTGGTGAGGATGCGGACTAAGAGGATCTCTTTTTGCACTGCTGGTGGGAATGCAAGCTGGTGCAGCCACTCTGGAAAAGAGTATGCAGGTTCCCCCAAAAGACTAAAAATAGAACTACCCTACAACCCAGCAATTGCACTAAGTATTTATCCAAGGGATACAGGTATGCTGTTTCGAAGGGACACATGCACCCCAATGTTTTATAGCAGCACTATCGACAAGAGCCAAAGTATGGAAAGAGCCCAAATGTCCATCCATGGATGAATGGATAAAGATGTGGTATACATATACAGTGGAGTATTACTCGGCGATCATAAAGAATGAAATCTTGCCATTTGCAACTACATGGATGGAACTGGAGGGTATTATGCTAAGTGAAATTAGTCAGAGAAAGACAAATATCATATGACTACACTCATATGAGGACTTTAAGAGACAAAACAGATGAACATAAGGGAAGGGAAACAAAAATAATATAAAAACAGGGAGGGGGGGCGCCTGGGTGGCGCAGTCGGTTAAGCGTCCGACTTCAGCCGGGTCACGATCTCGCGGTCCGTGAGTTCGAGCCCCGCGTCAGGCTCTGGGCTGATGGCTCAGAGCCTGGAGCCTGTTTCCGATTCTGTGTCTCCCTCTCTCTCTGCCCCTCCCCCGTTCATGCTCTGTCTCTCTCTGTCCCACAAATAAATAAACGTTGAAAAAAAAAAAAACAGGGAGGGGGACAAAACATAAGAGACTCTTAAATATGGAGAACAGAAGGTTGTTGGGAGGATTGTGGGAGGGGGTATGGGCTAAATGGGTAAGGGGCATTAAGGAATCTGTTCTGGAAATCATTATTGCACTATATGCTAACTAACTTGGATGTAAATTAAAAAATAAATTTTTAAAAAGGCCATCTGTTCTGGTCAAATTTAATAATGAAGTGTTTAACAGTGTTTAAAGATAATGGCCTCAGAGGTAATAAAAAATAGTATAATTAATGGTTTCAATATTGTCAAGCAAGACTGGGGGGGTGGTTATTCCACATTGCACTGGACAGTATGAGGATACTAAAACCACTGATGAACAGGACAATGATGAAAAAGTAAATTTTAAAAGATCATTTAGATAAATTTTAAATATGTCTATCAGCAACCTTTTCAAGGATTTGTAAAACTAGTCTTTTTTGGGGGGGTGGGGAGGGTTCATGAAGAGGTCTTAAATTAAGTACAGTCAAGAAAACGGACCTCTGTTGAACCTGTTTTGTGTTCAGTAATAAAATGGGAAACTCCAAAAGGTAATGGTTCTGAATTAGGATTTTTCTTTATTGCTCTGGGCAGTGCAACTTTTTAAATAATTGTCAGAGCTTTAAAGGGTGTCTGGTGGCGGTTAAGCATCCGACTCTTGGTTTTACCTCAGGTCACAATCTCACGGTTTCACGAGTTCAACCCCCCATGTCAGGCTGTGTGTTGGCAGCACCAAGCCTGCTTGGGTTCGTCTCCATCTCTCTCCTACCCCAGTTGCAAGGTCTCTGTCTCTCTAAACAAACAAACCTTTTTAGAAGATTTTAAAAAATAACTGTCAGACCTTTGAACCTTACAGTACAAAACATTTAAAAGACAACAATGAAATTCTAATGTCAACTTTTTAAATAGTGTACTGCTGCCTACAGTCACATTGCGATGCTTATGAGAATACCTTATACGTCTCTTACTAGTGGCCAACTCAAATCAGAGGCCCCCATCTTGAGTACCATCTCATGGAAACACTGCAAAATTAACTGCCTACAGAGTCAGAAAATGCCAGTCCTGTACAAATACAAAAATGAAATAGCAAATCTTATCTTCAAATATTATATATTTTTCTGATGGTTTTTCTTACCTCTTCTTTTAGTGCATGTTTCCTCTGTTCCAAACAGATCTCTTTTGCTCTCATCATCTGCAAAGTCTCCTTAGAAACAGCATACTGGAGCTTTTCCATTCGTTCTGCAGCTGCTGCCCACGATGCTTTACCAAATTTCTTCTGATCTGCTCGCATTCGATCGTACACAGCTATTAATAATAATTTTTTAAAGAGACATTAAGACATAAGACAACTTGATACTAAACAATTTGAAAGTTTCAGATTTCACTAACCACACACTTAAACATACAAATCCTACTCCCTTAGGTTTCCTATATAGCGGCTCTAAAACACAACTCAACTGTATCTTAGATTCTAAAATCATCACTAAGAAATCTAAATAATCATCCTCAGAAATTTCTGAAGATAAAACTGATTTGTCAGATTTTAAGACTTTTGTTGAAAATATGTATTTTGAGAGAGAGTAAGCACACAAAAGCAGGGGAAAGTGGGGGGGGGGGGGAGAGAAGAGGAGAGAATATTAATCCCAAGCAGGTGCTGCACTGTCAGCAGGGAGCTGGGTATGGGGCTCAATCCCATGAACTGTTGAGATAATGACCTGAGCAGAAATCAAGAGTCGGACGCTTAACCCAATGTGCCACTCGGGGACCCTGATTTTCAAACTTTTAAGAATATTCTTCCATATGCTTAGTGTCATTAAATTCTAAGTTTTTATACTTTATTCTACAAAGGTTTATACTTTTTCCTGGGTATGCTAATTGAAATCAGTCATAACTATTTAAGATTATTTATTTAAATCCATGTGTTAAATTTGATCATTCTGAGTCCTCCAAAAATACAATGATCTGATGGAGCAAAAAACAAATCCTAGATGTTATCAGGGAGCTTACTCAGAGGTTAGAGCTGGAACGGCACAATCAAGACTCAAAGAAAACATCTAGTTTCATCTTCCACCTCCCCCAAAAAGAAAAAAGAACTTTTTATTTACAACAACAGAGCCCTATGTCAAGAGATACTTCTTGACATCAAACAGCTAGTATCTTCTAGTTAAAGAAGTTTACCACTAATAATATAGTACAGTAGTGGCTTATCCTGGGTCCTTACGCAATAAAACCATCCTTATGCCCACCCACTTTAACAGGTCAGAGATACACTCGTTATAAAAGAGGTAGGCAATGTCATTAGTACTGAACATCATCTTTAAGTCAGTACACACTGATTAGTAGTATCTTTTATATGTCCAGAGGTAAATGATAATTAATTTTGTACTACCACTGTGTTCTAACCATCTTGTGCAAGGAAGTATATCTCAGTTATCTTTGCCTCAGAGTTTTATGAAATCTTAAAAAAATGTTTTTTCCAGTAACACAAGTACATACGTAAAACTTAAAACTTTACAGGCAGGGTTATAACTAACAAGAGCAGTTTCTCAGGCTCAGCTCTTCCCTACCCCCTAGTCTCAATGCCCAATGCTTTTAATTGTTTCTGGTGGTTATTTCAATAAAAAAAAAAAAAAAATACTGCTCTTTATCAATTTACAATTAAAAACTATCTTTTGAGTTCCTATTAGATAAGAAATTTTGCTGACTTATAATCTCCTCTGAATATAGTTAAATCAATTATTTTGATTTCTGTTTTCCTGTGGCCTTCGAGCGCTAACACAAAAGGGTTAATTTTTTAGTGCATAACTTTGCTCTGAATCTCAGTTTTAGGCGAACAAGTAAAATCTATTCATGTTGGCTGAACAAATGATTCTGCAATTTTAAATTTCTGCCCATCTTTTAAAACTGTATTTTAATATTTCTGCAACTATAAGATCAATACAGTAGTACAATGTAGGGAGGAAAAAGGATTTGAAGTGAAGTAATTTTTTTTTTTTAAACATTTTTTTTTTCCAACGTTTATTTTTTTGGGGACAGAGAGAGACAGAGCATGAACGGGGGAGGGGCAGAGAGAGAGGGAGACACAGAATCGGAAACAGGCTCCAGGCTCTGAGCCATCAGCCCAGAGCCTGACGCGGGGCTCGAACTCACAGACCGCGAGATCGTGACCTGGCTGAAGTCGGACGCTTAACCGACTGCGCCACCCAGGCGCCCCTGAAGTGAAGTAATTTTGAGTTAAATTCCCAATTCTACCTATAACTGACACATAACTTTTGGCAAGAAACTTAATTGTTCTTGGGTTCAATTCCATTGAGTTAGAAAAGGAAATATCGTACCTAAGTCTAAAAGCCTTTGTGGGAATTGAGAGAATGACAGTTACTTAAATGTCTCTTCCACTTCACATGGCACCATCACTTCCTCCCTACTTTAGTCTGAGGGGTAGCTCCCTGTCCTAATTCAGTCTCATGTTTTACCTACCACAACAGCTAGTCAATAACTTAGTCTTCTAATACCTTGACTAGAACATAGTCTTACATCTCACTGTTAACTCACTTCATTTAGAATTATTCTCCAACAGCTCAGAAATATGACAGTAATAAAGAAAATTGTGAATGTACGATGTTTGCAATACCCCTAGAACAGTATAGGATATCTCTACAACAGATTCTTCTCTCCCTATGATGACAAGAATAAAGATTCTTGCTAAGGAGACCATTTACATTATCAGAATAACAACTCTATTATAATGGTCTACGAAGATCAGTCAATGTAAAAAAAAAAAAAAGGCTCTGAAGGCAATGCAGTTCTGGTATTCACAAAGTATCATGTTAAATCTGTAAGAAAAAAAAAGTTTAATGTGCTAACATGTATACTTGTCAGGAATGAGCCAATTTAAGATGTTTTTAAAAGCTGAGCAGAAATTGGAGTGCCTGGGTGGCTCAGTCAGTTAAGCATCCGACTTTGGCTCAGGTCATGATCTCACCGTTCATGAGTTCAATCCCCACCATCAGGCTCTGTGCAGACAGCTCAGAGCCTGGAGCCTGTTTCGGATTCTGTGTCTCCCTCTCCCTCTGCCCCTCCCCTACTTCTGCACTATCTCTCTCTCAGAAAAATAAACATTAAACAAAAAGCTTGGGGCGCCTGGATGGCTCAGTCAATTGAACGTCCGACTTCAGCTCAGGTCATGATCTCTCAGTTCATAGGTTTGAGCCCCACGTCGGACTCCGTGATGACAGCACAGAGCCTGGAACCTGCTTCGGATTCGGTCTCCTTCTCTCTCTACCCCTCCCCCAGTCGTGCACTGTCTCACTCTCTCAAAAATAAACAAACGTAAAAAAAAAAAAACTAAAAAAAAAGCTAAGCAAGAATATATCAAAATTAGGTTACATGTGGCTCTGTATAAGAAAGAAAAGAAGGGGCTGTTTTACTCTTCCTCCAAAAAGAGAAATTAGAAAGTTAACCTTCTTTTTGGAAACAAAGGAGGACTTTTACTCTCAGCAGCATAAAGCCAAAGAGAGATCTTCACTTCGTTTCTCTAACAGGGGAAAGGAAACACACTCATGAAAGGAAAATTAAAAGTCCAAGCAAATATGTGTTTAGGTTCAAGGGCTTCCTGCTAGGATAAAGTCACCAGAATTGAGGTGTAAAGAAGGCTACAGTGACTCTGATGAATTATTTGAAATCCTAGAATGATGTTAATCATATGTAAAAAATGTTCTGATTAAAACTGGAGAAGCACAGTATAAAGAACAATCATCAAAACTGTAAAGAACCAGAACCCACAAACTATAGGCCATATATGAGAACATATAATCATTGCAATTATGTAACAAACCATATATTAAAAAACTGATAGGCACACAAAGTGGCTGCAGAGGCAGTAGGATTACAGATGTGTGTGTGGGGGGGGGGTTCCCCTCTCATATTCTAAATTTTCTGTAATGATTATATATTTTTAGCATAATGCAAACTTTTTTTAAATATTAAAAAGTGCATCTAGAAAGCAGACTCCAAGCCAAATAGTATACATACAACTATTTCATATAGTTTACAGTAGGAAATGACATCTTTAAACATTTAAAGGAGCTACCATTAACGTTTTAATGTACTGTTCTCTTAATTTTGTAAAATTAAAATTTTAGTTTTTATAATTATCTTAATGCTCTAAGTTAAATACTCAGGAGTGGGACTGCTGGGTTATATGGTAAGCATATCTTTAACTTATATAAGAAACTGCATTCACTTTGCAGATTGCCTGTACAATTTTGCATTACCACCAGCAATAAAGGAAGGGTTCTTGTTACTCTGCATCCTTTTCTGCTTTTGGTATTGTCAGTATTTTTTATTTTAGACATTCTTTTTTTTTTTTTGAAGCTTTTTTTTTTTCAACGTTTATTTATTTTTTGGGGGGACAGAGAGAGACAGAGCATGAACGGGGGAGGGGCAGAGAGACAGGGAGACACAGAATCGGAAACAGGCTCCAGGCTCTGAGCCATCAGCCCAGAGCCTGACACGGGGCTTGAACTCACGGACCGCGAGATCGTGACCTGGCTGAAGTCGGACGCTCAACCGACTGTGCCACCCAGGCGCCCCTTATTTTAGACATTCTAATAGGTGTGTATTGGTATCTCACTGTGGTTTTAATTTGCATTATACTAATGACAAATAGCCTTGGACATATTTTAAGTGCTTCTTTGCCATCTTTATCCTCTGTTCAAGTCCTTTCCACAGTTATTAACTGAACTGTTTTCTTATTGTTTAGTTTTAAGAGTTCTTTATATAGTCTGGATACAAGTTCTTTGTCAAATGTTATTTGCAAATATTTTCTCTCGAATACTATCTTTTCATTCTCTTGGTAGTACCTGCCAGAGTAAAAGTTTCTAACTTTGGTGAAATTCATTTTATCAATTTTTTCTTTTATGGTTCATACTCCTCAATTACTTTAACAGTTTGTATTTGTAGTGCCACTGCTACAAACTCTGCCTAACTCTCTAGGTTACTAAGTTTTTTTCTTAGTTTTCTTCTGGAAGTTTCACAGTTTTCATTTAGATCTATTTTGAGTTCATTTTTGTACAAGGTGTGAGGTTTTGGTCAAGGTTCATGTTTCTACAAGTGGACGGCCAAGTGTTCCAATACCACTTATTGTTTCCCACTGAATTGTTTTATCAAAGAGTAAATGTCCACGTATTGTGCATTTATTTCTTATTCTCCATTCTATTCCATTGATATACATGTCTATCTCTTCCATTAATACCATACCACAGTAGCTCTATAATTTGTAAAGTCAGGTAATGTGATTTTGCTTGTGGTTTTCTTTTTTCCTAAACTGCTTTATGTATTTCAGCTCCTCTATTCCCTTTCATGTACATTACAATTAGCTGGTTTATGTTTATAAGAAAAAGTCCCGTTGGTATTTCCATAGGTACTATAGGTGTCTATACATCACTTTGGGGAGAACGGAGATCATTACTATGTTGGATATTCCAATATGTGAACACAACATGTCTATCCATTTACTTATGATAAAGAAATCAAAGACCTGTTATGTAATTGTAAGCATTCAAATTCTGTACATGTTTTGGTAGAAAGTCACTTGTTTAAAGAGTTTTAAAAAATAGATTCCATACAGTTTTCGACATAAACAATATTAACTAAAATGGGGACAATTTTATTTTTCTTGCCATATTACAACTAATATTATATTATGTTGAACAGGGGTGGTGTTAAGAGTAAACATCCTTGACTTTGTACCTATTTTAAAATGGGGGAAACAATTCGGCCCTTCATTAAATGTGATGTTGGCTACACGGTTTTTGCAGATGCCTTTTATCGAGTTATGGAAGTTCCTTTTCTATTCCTAGCTTGCTGAGTGTTTTCAACATACAGGATGTTCTATTTTGTCAAATGCTTTTTCGGCATCTATTGATATGACTGACCATGCAAGTTTTTTGAAAAGACTAAAGCTTCTCAACCTCAACACTTGTGACATTGTGTGCCACAAAATTCTTTGTGGTAGGTTGGGCCGTCCTGTATAACATAGGATGTTTAACATAATCTATGGCCTCTGCTAGATACTAGTTAACACCCTGTGTAGCTATGACAACCAAAAAGGTCTCCAGAGACTGCCAAATGTCCTTTTGTGATACATTTATCTCTAGTTAAAAACCACAGCTTTAACCTTCAATTTGGTGGATTACATTGATTGATGTTCAAATACTGAATCAAGAAAAATCCTACTTGGTCACAAAGGTTAATTTCTTTAAAAATTTGTACAATACTTTAAGTTTGCCAATATGTATGCAGGATGCTGATCTGTAGGGTTTTTTAATACTGTCTTTATGTAGTTTAGGATTTAGGATATTGCTGATCTCAGTCATATAAATTCGAAGTATTCCTTCCTCTTCTGTATTTTTGGAAGATCTTGTGTGAAGCTGGTCCTACTATTCAAATGTGGTAAAAATTTGCCAGTGTACCTCTTTAGGCCTAGAGAATTCTTTTTCTAAAAGTTTTAACTACAAATCCGATTTCTTTAATAGTTATAGGGATATTCAGGTTATTGATTTCATCTTGAATTGATAATTTTATCTTCCTACAAAAAATTGTTGCATTGGACGGTGGGGGCGGGTCCTGTGTGGTTCAGTCAGTTAAGCATCTCACTTTGGCCCAGGTCATGATCTCACAGTTGGTGGGTTCAAGCCCTGTGTTGGGCTCTGTGCTGACAGCTCAGAGTCTGGAGCCTGCTTCGGATTCTGTGTCTCCCTCTCTTTCTGTCCCTCCCCTGCTGGCACTCTGTCTCTCAAAAATAAATGAACATTAAAAAAAAAAGAAGAAGAAATTGTGGCACTGAATCAGGTTTGCTGGATTTGAATGCACAGAGTTGTTGGCAATATTCCCTTATTATCTTTTTGGGCAAGGAGCACCTGCCTGGGTGGCTTAGTTGGTTGAACACCCGACTTGCGCTCAGGTCATGATCTTGCAGTTTTTGAGTTTGAGCCCTGTGTCTCACTCAGAGCCTGGAGTCTGCTTCAAATTCTGTGCCCTTCTCTCTCTCCCTGCCCTTCTCCCTTTTGCTCTCTCAAAAATTAAAATTAAAAAAAAATTTTCAATAAAACACCCAGAAGTGAACTGAGAATTGTGTAGAATCTAAATTAAAAAAAATATATATATATATGAAACTCTCCCGAAGAAAACAAAAGATGTAAATAAAATGGCAAGATATACAAACTATATGATTTTTTTCAATCATATTAACATAAAAATAAAGCATTTACTCTTCTCATTAATATTAAAATCCTCTTGTCAAATTCTACAATATTACAGTTCTTATCAGAATTACATTAATTTTGGGGTGCCTGGTTGGCTCAGTCAGTTAAGCATCCAAGCCTTGATTTCGGTTCAGGCCATGATCTCATGGTTTGTGAGATGGAGCCCTGCGCAGAGCCAGCTGGGAATTCTCTCTCCCTCTCTCTCTGACTCTCCTCTACTCATGTGTACTCTCTCAATCTCTCTCTCAAAATAAATTTAAAAAACATTAAAAAAATAAAATAGGGGCACCTGGGTGGCTCAGTCAGTTAAACATCCTACTTTGGCTCAGGTCATGATCTCACAGTTCGTGGTTTCCAGCCCTGCATCAAGCTCTGTGCTGACGGTTCAGAGCCTGGAGCCTGCTTCAGATTACGTGTCTCCCTCTCTTTCTGCCCATCCCCCACTCATGCCCTGTCTCTCAAAAATAAATGAATGTTAAAAATAATTATAAATAAAATAAATAAAAGCTGGTGGTGTTTACAAATATAATTTGTATACAAAAAGTTAAAATTTAGGAATACTTATAACAGATGTCTTTTGAGTTAACATATAACATAAATGAAAATATCAATGAATATAAGAACCTCTTATTCATCAATAGAAAAAACAGCATATAAAAATAAGCAAATGTATGACTAATTGGAAATAAAGGATATGAAAATACCATTTATTACATGAAAACAAAAAAGATCAACTTAGTAATAATCAAGGAAATGCAAAATTTAAAAACACAATACTATTTTTCACCTAGCAAACTATTTTGTGTATGTGTGTTAGTGACAATGTCAAATGATTCTGAAAAACCAAGGAAAGCATTCTCCTTTGGCACAGTGGCATTCTGAAGGAATAAGCTGCTTCAAATAAACCTTTTAAGCAAGTGTGGATTTGCTGAAGGAATAACCTAAAAGCTAAACTGTGTTAACGTCAGGTAAAAAATTAAAACAGCAAATAGCAGTGGTTTTAAACAGCTATTGAAGGATTTCTGTGGCCCCGTGGAAGGAAGCGGGAAGAAATGGACCTTGACAGACCTTGCCCTATGTATCTCTTCATTTGGCTTGTCTTGATTTGTATCCTTTAAAAATAGTAATTTTTTGTGCTTTCCTGAGTTCTGTGAGTCATTGTAACAAATTATCAAACCTAAAAAGGCTGTATGAACCCCCAAATTTGTAGCAGTTGGTGAGAAGTGCAGATGACCTGGGAATCCTCTAAAATTCCAAGTTGTATCTTCAATGGGGGCAGTCTTGTTGGGAACTCTGCCTTTAAGCTGTGGGGTCTGTAATTTGTTAGTCAGAATTGAATTATGCTATAATAATACCCCATTACTATTTTTTCAGGTGGAGTATATGTAAACACATGCCCCAAAAAGAATGAAAACACATACCTTAATTTCTTGATAGTAATCTTTTTCAATGGCAAGACTATGAATGGTCTTTATACACTTTTCTACAAACCTGCTGCAAACATAAAATATTTAAACCACTCCTTTCCAAAAATATCTAACAAGGATAACTTTACTAGGAAACTCACCTTTTTGTGCTTTAGCTGTTATTTCAAAATATTTGACAGTAAGATCCTGAATAGACAAAACAGCCATATGAGCTTTTCGCTGCCAATCAGCATCTTCTTTTTGTAGACTTTCAATTCTTCGGGGACCCAGATAGTCATTCTCCATAGAAATCTTTAGAGGAAAAAAAGAAAAATTACGAAGTCTATTTCTTTATTCACTCCTTAAACATTTACTGAATATTTAGACATCAGGCATTGTGCCTGGTGCCAAAACAAAGAATGCTTGTATTTTCTTGCTCTAGAGTATAAGCTATTAATTTACAAAACAATTAACCCATTATGTTAAAGACATATTTTTTTAAATGTTTATTTATTTTGAGAGAGAGTGAGAGCAGGGGAGGAACAGAGAAAGAATCCCAAGCAGGCTCTGCACTGTCACCACAGAGCCTGGTGCAGAGCTTAACCCACAAACCACGAGATCATGACCTGAGCTGAAACCAAGAGTCGGATGCTTAACAGACTGACCCACCCAGGTGCCCCTAAAGATATTTAATACAGAAATTTGTTTCCCATTCCTCTTTATCTTCTTTTTCATCCTTCCCCTCCTCCAAATATAAGCAAAGGACATACAGCAAATGTTAAGATGTTATTTTTGGGTGCTGAGATAACAAGAAATGTATTACCTCCTTTATGATAGTTGCATTTTCAGGTTAAGAATTATTTGTGCCTCTAGGGGTGCCTGGGTGGCTCAGTCCGTTAAGCGGCCAACTTCGGCTCAGGTCATGATCTCACAGTTCATGGGTTCAAGCCCTGTGTTGGGCTCTGTGATGACAGCTCAGAGACTGGAGCCTGCTTCGGATTCTGTGTGTGTGTGTGTGTGTGTGTCTGTCTGTCTCTCTCTCTCTCTCTCTCTCTCTCTCTCTCTCCCCCTGCCCCATTCATAGTCTCTCTCTCTCTCTCTCTCTCAAAGGTGAATAAATGCTAAAAAAATTTTAAAGAATTATTTGTGCCACCAAAATACTTATAACTGATATAAAGAAATAAAATAATTGAAAACTCAACTTGTTAAGACTGATAATAAATAAAAAATCAGTCCATCTATCTACTAACAATCTCTGGTCAGAAGCAATAGACAAAAATTCACTACTGCTTGCAAGAGTTACAACTAAAACAAAAAGACAAAGAAGAGTTGAAAATCGAATTATGGACAGGGAGGTACCAGATGAGCACTAAAGTAAAATCACACAAGTGACAGTGCTCTCCATCCTGCTTTATCATACAGTGAAAAAAGACCGTTTAAAAAATTAAATTGGGGGGGGGGGCGGTGAGGGTCATCTCGGTAGCTCCGTTGGTTAAGCGTCCAACTTTGGCTCAGGTCCTATCTTACAGTTTGTGGGTTCGAGCCCCACAGTGGGCTCTGCGCTGACCGAGCGGATTCTGCTTGGGACTCTCTTTCTCTCCCTGCACCACCCCCTTTCAAAATAAACTTAAAAAAATTAAATGAGAAATTAACACCTTACTAGGATGATGAAAAAAACAGACAAAGATATAAACTCATCCCTGGCACAATTCTGAAAAACTAATCAACTATCATGAGCCACCAAAAAATTTGTTTAAAAAATTCAGAAGTAGCATAATACAAGCCATATTCTCTAAATGGTGCAATAAACAAATTAAAATAATAGCCTAAAGCCAAAATAAAATTTTAATCACCAGGAAATTTAACCTACAGGAAGGTTAACATTTGGTTTTACTCTTGAATAGAGGCGGAAATATATGAAAGAGCACATAATATAGAGCCCAGCACACACTGAGTAATGTATTAGCAGTGTTATGAATGGACAATGGCAAGCCACAAGGAGGGATCAAGAATGACTAGGGAAAAAAATTTTCATGTGGAACTGCCACTTCCTCAAAAAGTGAACAATGGAGGACTGGCTGGTTTCAAAGGAGAGCAGATCAAGCATTTGATTTTACATATGTTAAGTTTGATTTTGCAAAGGTCATGGCTAGAAATATAAATTTGACAGATGATATTTATAGCCATGAGAGTGAATGAGGTTATCTAATGAAGTCAGGAGAAAAAGGCTCATGATGGAGCCCTAAGGAATTCCAACATTGTGAAACTGGGGGAACAACATACAGAAACCAAGCCAGAGGAAGTGGGGACACCAGGAAAAGTATGGACTCACATAACAGAAATTAACCTTGTGCAGCACCACTTGGGGGTCAAGTAGGGTGACAACTAGTATCCCAGATCTAACAGCATTAAGATCACTGAACTTAGCAACATCGGTTCTGAAGTATAGACAAACATCCTTTGCCTATTAACTCCCATCACATCCTCAGATCTCAGTTCTGGACATAAAGCTACTAGTTCATGAACTCTTCCCTGACTCCCCCCATCATAACCTTTTCAGTGCAACACATTTAACTTTCTTTCTTTCATAGCATTTACCATAATCATACTTTATATGATTTCATGAGCTTTAAATATTGTTTTTTATTATTTTTTAAATGTTTATTTACCTTTGAGAGAAAGAGGGACACAGCGCAAGGCGGGGAGGGTTGGAGAGAGAGGGAGACACAGAATCTAAAGAAAGCTCCAGCCTCTGAGCTGTCAGCACAGAGCCCAATGTGAGGCTCGAACTCACATCTGCGAGATCATGACCTGAGCTGAAGTCGGGCGCTTGACTGACTGAGCCACCCAGGCACCTCCTGTGAACTTTAAATATTAACTGCTTCCCCCTTTCAAAGTTCCATGAGGGCAGAGAATACATTTTGTGTGTGGGGGGGGGGGTAATTAGGTTTTTTAATTTTTTTGCTTTTCACTAGCACAATGCCAGGCACAATCCAGGCAATCAAATGGATGAGTAAATTAAAAATTCACTCTACACCTGTTTTTGATGAGGAGAGAGATGTAGAAGTGTGTATAAATAAATACTCCTTTGACTGATTTGTCTGAGTAAACGGAAAAAAGGGTGGTGCTAGAAGAAGTAAAAGCTTAAGGGTAGACCCTTTGCTTTTTGTTTTCTCTAATGAGAGATCACGGATGAGTAGTGACAACAAATATCCAGCAGAGGAAAAACAAAGATACCAGGGGGGAAATGGGGCTAATTATAGAACATGGGAAAGGACAGGATTCCGAGTACTGGTGTAGTGATTTGCTCTTGGTAAATGTAGGGGTAGTTCCTCCATGGACATAAAGGAAGGCGGGTTTCGGATTTGGTAGAAGGATGAGGAGGAACTCCTGTTTGATTACCTCAATTTTCCCCTGTGAAGAAAGAATCCAGAAAATAGGTTGGTACAGGAGAGGGGAGGAGAAAAGATACAACTTGGCTGCTTTTAGATAGTAGGATTTAGAAAGACTCAGTAAGTAAATATTTTTTAAAAAGTAGCCAGGGTTAGTGTGGTCATGGTGAAACAGGCAGAAACTCACATACTGCTGGTAGAACTATAAGCTCATGAAAAACTTTTCTGGGAAGTGTTTTATGATACCATACTCATGGACAGTATTTTTTAAAATACCATTTTCTTACCTATTTAAGAAAATGTCTTCAAAGAATAATAACCAAAAATGTTAATTGCAGTGCTGTTCAAAATAAAAAAATGTGTTCCAAATATCTAATAATAGAGAATGTTACTTATGATACACCTATAAAACACAATTATGTACAAAAATGCTTATGAAGTTTTTAATAAAGGAAAATGAATGTTTTAATATTAAGTCAAATCAAATCAGACATAATTTCAACTACATAAAATAATGTCCAGAAAAAAAAGAGAAAATATGTAGAATGTATTACTGATATCTTTTGTCTGATTATGGGTGACTATTTTTCTTCCTGTTTAGAATTTGTACTTTCCAAATCTTTATTGTATCTGTGTTGCTTTTACAATCATAAACTAAAAAAAAATGCTTTATCTCTTCTTGGGTTCAAAACCATACCAACTAGACAAGCTGAAGATTTGTATCCCAGAGGTTTCCTACTTCTGGCCAAGCAAACAATGAGCTCCTGTTTTCATATATGAGGACCAGCAAGAGGCAAAATTCTAAGACTTACCTCTTTTTTCCAGTGTGTGTAGGAGGGAGGGGAAGTGGAGATATGATCAGAACCTAAATGTCTTCCTTAATAGTTGGAAAACAGAATTTTGTGAGCTCCATTTCTGGAACTACAAAAACAGTGCCAAGTAAAGACAATTAACTCAGTAGCAAAAGTTTAGATTCTTGATACTGGATTCCCTACTCACCTGGACTCGATTTTTTAAACTCGCAGAAAATGATTACTCTATCTCCAATCACATACTGCTAAAGTTAAACATATATGATACTACTGGATATGGTTTTTTTTTTTTTTTTTTTAGACTTTACTATGGCTAATATTTGGATTCATTCAATTATCTAACTTGAATAAAGAACCCACTGTACTGGGTGCTTCAGGGGAAATACTGTGAGGCACACAATCTCCTCCTAAGAAACTGAACAATCTAATTGGAGGGTGGGGTAAGCAAAGATATCTGTGATGTAGAGATCTGTCTTCAAATTAGCAGACCTAGGTCTGCTATTTATTAAGTGGGAGACCTTTGACAAAATCACTTAACATTCAATTATTCCTTCAAAATGATGACATGCTGTTTTCCCAGTGCCAGCATCGTACCAGACACTAGGGACAGCAATATGTATTCAGCCTAGTTGAAGACAGAGGAACCGCAATAAAGAATTACAACAGAGTATGAAAAAATATCATGATCAAGTATACCTAAGATACCATGGCAAGCACCAGCTGTGCAGGGTGCAGTACTGAGTCTGGGAACAAAATTTCTAAAGGGAATGATAAGTAAATTCTTAACAAATAAGTAGAATTTTATCCAAGTATCAAAAATGGTGAAGGATGTCTCTGAAAAAGAATAAAGGTATTTAAGACCTTTAAGAAAAATCAAAGGTTTGGAGGAAGAGAACTCATTTAGCTGTTTAGATCAGGATATACTTTACTGAGGTTCAAAACTACAGAGGGCTTTTTGAAAGAGGGGTATGATTTTGAGAGATACATATGGAATATATATACAGAAAGAGAACCACCCAAAAGGCCTACTGGAGGCAAGAATTAATCTCAGCAGAAGCCTAGAGGCAGTTTAAGTTCAGTGTATGGTCACAGACAGTCCAGCATGGTTGCAGTTTAGGTAAAATAGATAAAAATAATGGGAGATATGAATAGTGAAGGAGGCTGTGATCACTATTAGGGGGTCTTTAAATTTAAATGTCAGGCAAAGGAGTTTATAGGTGGTTTGACAGGCTAAAGGAAACCACTGTGGGATTCTTAGCAGTAAGTGGTATATTTAGACATTAGCTCACGTAAAAGGCCCCCAAAAGGGGCACCTGGGTAGCTCAGTAGGTTAAGCACCCAACTCTGGATTTTGGCTCAGGTCATGATCTCACAGTTCATGGGATCAAGCCCTACATCGGGCTCTCAGCTGACAGCACAGAGTCTGTCTGAGATTCTCTCTGCCCTCCCTGCCCCCCCCCTCGTTGGCATGGGGGCACACACTCTCCCTCAAAAATAATTTAAATAATTAACTTAAGGGGGGAACCAGAAGACTTGTTATATATCCAACAAAAACATCAAGGTTTGTGCTTTGTTACAATTACCTCTGATTTTTAAACACTCAAAAGGCTTAAGATTTACATTCACAAGATTGGAATAGAGATTTAATATGTTGAATACTGCAGCCAAATTTTTAACGTTTACTCAGTACAATACGTTGGAAGTCCTTTTCTCTCTCTTTTTTTTTTTTTTTTTTAGTTTATTTTAATGTTTATTTTTGAAGGAGAGAGAGCAAGCACAATCAGGGGAGGGTAGAGAGAGAGGGAAACACAGAATCCGAAAGGCTCCAGGATTTGAGCTGTCAGCACAGAGCCTGACATGGGGCTCAAACTCACAAACCTGTGAGATCATGGCCTGAGCTGAAGTTGGATGATTAACCAACTGAGCCACCCAGGCTCCCCTAGAAATTCTCTTCAAAGACATGATTAAACTTTGTGCCCTTTAAAGGACTTGGTTTATTGTACCCAAGGCCATGCTAGGTTACTAGGTTTTTTTTTTTTCTAACTTTAAAAGTTTGAAGATGTATGTAAATTCTTGTCTATCAGTTCCCAAGTTCATCCTTATGCCTTTTGATGCTGGGGTTAGGGCTCTGTAAACCACATTTAAGCCTTGTCAATACAAAGGGTTTAAGGAGGGAGAAGACATATGCTTCTTCCTACATGTATCACTTGACTTTCTTGTTTGCTACTCCCCTGAGTATCACCACTGACTCACATCTTCATTCCAGCATCTGCAATTACTTCCTGAAGCAGTTAACAGAATCCAGTTTATAGTTTCTCACCCTTAGTAGAACTAGCCTCACTTTGTGGCCCCTAAGGCCATCCAGCACCAGCCTACCCTGTTCTTAGAAATATGGGTCTCTCCACTGAGCTCAGACACATGAGCACTTGACAAACAATGCTGCCTACCCCAGACTTCAACTCCACACAGTCCATTTTCCGTGCTAAAGTTAAAACTACCATCTCTTTCCTGTGTGCCGAAGCCACGAGTAGTGGCTGTTTTTGCAACTGTTAGCTCTCATATTTTAGAGTTATATTCTTAACTATCTGGGTAACAACTTTATACCAAGTTAACAATTATTCATATTAAGTTCCCTCTGCTGAAATAACTGGCATACTTTTCCAATCAAACCCCTAAAGACACAGCTATGGGATAGAAATTTAATAAATAGAACAGTGTTCAAATTTTAAAAATCTCAGATTAAACAGAAATCCTTTTCACTTGCATTGCTAAATACCATACAGAAGTGAGGAAACTTGCATTACAGCTTTTTAAAGAGAAAAAAAATTTAAAAATCTGGTGGTAATTATTTGAAGACAACTTGTGCTTTGTTGAATTATCTTTACCTTCACTGTACAGGTATATTCAAATATACACAACACAAACACGTTCACTATGCTTCTTTAATGCTGTTTAAAGGACTTCTGAAACTCAGTAGTTAATGCTGCAGACTTTTTAAAAGTATTATTATAGTTTATTGTACTGAAGACATTAAGCCAGGATACTAAGTTCTTTTCCTAACTTGGCAAGTTTGAAAATGTACGGCATTGGTCAGCTGAATCATGCGTTAAAAACAATGACATCTCTATTTTCAATTTCAGAGCTAGAAAGAAAACAGTGCCTGTTTTTAAAATGGAAAAAAAGTATGCGTCAGTTTAGGTAGCTATAGTGAGACTAATTTATAAATACAAATTTCTTGGTATCAATTACTTATTATGAAGTGCATCACTTCCTTGGATACTGGGTTTTATATGAGAAACTTAAGTGGTATTCTTGTCCACTGCTGGATTAGTGACTCAAGAAGAGGGGGAAAAGAAAAAAAAAATCTCCAATTCTCAGATGAAACAGATGCCAAGATCAACCTGTATAAATACTGATGTAGTAGTACCTTTAACACAAATTTTCCAGGCCCAGGAATCATGTGAATGTGACTAAGATTAACAAAATGAGGGGAACCTGGGTGGCTCAGTCGGTTAAGGGTCCGACCTCAGCTCAGAGCATGATCTCATGGTTCAAGCCCCACATCAGGCTCTGAGCTGACAGCTCGGAGCCTGCTTCAGATTCTATGGTTCCATTTCTCTCTGCCCCTCCCCTGCTCTTGCTTTCTCTCTCAAAGATAAAAAAGCACTAAAAAAAATTTTTTTTAATTAAAAAAAAAAAACTTTTCAAATGAGATTAGATTTGGAAGCATCTGCTCATGTATTTTTATATACAAAGTAAATACTAAATGTAACATTCTCAGGGACAAGCATGAAATGATAGTTTTAAGGTGAGAAAATTAAAAGCAAAGAAGAGAAAGAGAAAGTAGCTCAGGTAAGAGATAAGTACCCTAATGCACATTGATGGCACTATATAGTTCACAGTTGGCATGCTTACAGTATATAGTTGTCCAATAGTGTAAAAACTGAACCCTGCGCAAAGCACCCAGTCAAGGGGGCACAGAGTGGTGACTCAAATTTAGTGCATCTTTTTGCCAAGCCATATACTGCTGCATATGCCCAGAAGAGGGCCCTTTTCTAACTTGTCTGCTAGAATATGGGCTGGGGAATGTGTATCTATTTTACATGAAGACACCTACAGATTTGCTTGGTCCTGGGGGAAAGGAAAGGGAGGAAGAGCACATTTAAGATACACGTAGGAGACAATTGGCAAAACAAAGTGCCTGGCTACAAAGGGGAGAGAAGCATGCAGGATGCCTTCAAGATCCTAGTTTATTTACTTTCAGCAAGTATTAAAAGTAAGCTGGCCAAGGGGCGCCTGGGTGGCTCAGTTGGTTGAGGATTTGACTTTAGCTCAAGTCATGATCTTACTACTCATGAGTTCAAGCCCTGCCGTCAGGCTCTGTGCTGACAGCTCACAGCTAGGAGCCTAGAGCCTGCTTCAGAGTCTGTGTCTCTCTGCCCCTCCCCCACCCCTGCTCATGTGCACTGGTGCTGTCAAATATAAACATTAAAAAATATATAAAAATAAAAGTTGGCCAATGTGTTTGAAGTGCTTTTAGCTAACTCACAAAGACAATAGGCCAATCAGTAACTGACCCTGACTCATTATTATGCATGGTTTAAACATCTATATAGAATCATCTAGATTGAATCTCACTCTGCAGATGCAGAAAAACTAAGGCCCAGAGAGATTTTAACTTTGAGTTCAGTGTGTTCCTTCCCTTAGCTGTTTAAAGTTCTTTTAAACTTATGGTTCCCAAACTTCAGTACGTATCATAAACACCTGGAAGGCTTGTTAAAGATTGCTGAGCCCCTCAGTGGAGTTTCAGTAGAGATCTGACCTAAGGACCGAAAACTGTATTTGTAACAAGGTTCCAGGTGATACTGATGCAACTAGTCTGGGGTTGTAGTTTTCAGAACCAATGTTTTTAACTTTATCCATTTTGAAAGAGAAAGAGGGTGAGAGCTAGGAAAGGGCAGAAAGGAGGAGACAGAATGGCAATTCCAAGCAGGCACTGCACTTTCAGCACAGAGCGCGATGTGGGGCTCAAACTCTTGAACTGTGAGATTATGACCGGAACCAAAGTCGGACGCTTAACTGAGCCACACTGGCACCCCAAATCCTATTTATAGAGTATGTTTCATGAATATGTTCTAGATGCTTTGTGGCATAAGAGAATTACTGAAAAATCTATATTAATTGCCATTTATGTAAATACAACTAAAACTATATTACAGTATATTTAATATAATACATAACTATTATAATTTTAAACATAAAAACATATAAACGCATTATACACTCAGGGTGCCAAGTTAACTTTTCTATCACACTTTAATATGTAAGTCAATGAAAGCAGTGGAAATTACCTTCTTTCTAAAGAATCTAGGGGGGCACCTGGGTGTGTCAGTCAGGTTAAGCAAGTGACTTCAGCTCAGGTGGTGATCTCACGGTTTTTGAGTTCAAGCCTCACACCGAGATCTCTGCTGTCAGCACAGAGCCCACTTTGGATCCTGTGTCCTCTTCTCTCTGCCCTTCTCCTGTTTGTGCACGCTCTCAGAAATATTTATTTAAAAAATATTAATAAACAATCTAGAGAGCAAAGGTCAAACTCCACAGGATCCTTTAGTGTTCTAGCCCCTGACCAACTTTCCTCTAACTTCCTGCAAACCCTTAGACCCACGACATAGCAAACAATTTACACCCTGTGGTGTAACTAAAACAGCAAGCTTTGCAGTCAAACACACACGTGTTTCAGTCTCAGCCACGCTATTTACTGGCATCCACCAATGATGCTAGGTGGTAGTGAAGCCTTGGTAATTTGCTCAATAATTCATTTCGACTAAAACCATAAACACATGCCTATTCACTGTACCATTTCTGTTTTTATCTTTATCTGGAATAATCTCTATTCCAATCTCCACTGCATACATATATACCCCCTTCCTGCTGAATTCTTATTTAATCTTCAGGGGTTAAGTTCTCTATATAATCTTTCATTATATCTTTAGGTAGTTTTGATCACTCCAGTTTGTGTGCCTCTACGTCAACTTTTACACGGTGCTCATTTTCCTATTTAAAAGAAAAAATCACCTTAAGTTATGATTTACGTATAACAAAATGTTCCTGATTTTTAAGTATAAATTTTGATGAATTTTCACAAGTTTAAATATCCATGGAACCACTACAATTAAAATTTAGACCTATCAATCACCCTAAGGATGCTGTTATACCTGTTCCCTCTCCGTCAATCTCCACCGCTCCACTCCCAGGCAACAAATGTTAAGCTTTCTGTTGATGTAGATCAGAACTATCATCTCCAGAATTTCATGTAAATAGATTCACACAGTTCACACTGTGTCTTTTGTTCAGTATCATTTTGTCAACTATTTTATGCATTCTCTGTACACCCAAGAAACAACCACCACAATTGAGATAAAGAACATTTCTATCACCTCCAAAAGATTGCCCATGCCCCTTTGCCATCCATCCCTTCACACAAGTATATACTCCTTTGTATTTGGCTTCTTTGACTTAGCAAGATGTGAGGTTCATCCATGTTGTTGTGCCTATCGATAGTTAATTCCTTTGCGTTGCTGAGTATTATTCTCTCATATGGAAATACCACATTTTGCTTATCCATTCACCTGTTGATGGTTATCTGGACTTGTTCCTTAGAGGCTGTGAAGGTGGCATGAGTATTAGTGTATAGGCCTTTTTTGTGAACAGAGGTTTTCATTTCTCTTGTATAAATAACTAGGATTTGAACAGCTGAGTCGTAAGGTATGTATACATTTAATTTTTGAAGAAACAGCCAAACTGTTTTCCAAAGTAATTTTACCAATATAAAATGTGCTAGCAATCTAAGAATTCCAGTTACTCTACATCCTCATCAGCCCTTTCAAGTGCCAGAGCTTATTAAAATGTTTATTGAGAGAGAGAGAGAGAGAGAGAGAGAGAGAGAGCGCGCGCGAGAGCGCCCCCTCTCCCCCTGCAGGGGGTAGGGCACATAGAGCCAAGAGAAAATTCCAAGCCGGCTCTGTACTGACAGCAGAGCCCAACACAGGGCTCAATATCATGAACTGTGAAACCATGAACTGAGCCAAAATCACTCAGCCATCCAGACACCCCAGAATTTTTAACTGTATTTATTCTAATAGGTGTGTACCTCATTATGGCTTTCAATAAGTAACTAGATAAGTAAATCAAGTCTTTAAGTCTATTTATTTTGAGAGAGAAACACAGCACAAGTGAAGGAGGGATAGGAGGGTGGGGAGAGAGACACTCCCAAGCAGGCCCTGCACTGACAGTAGAGAGCCTGATGAGGAGATGCAACTCAGGAACCTGGGAGATCATGACCCTGAGCCAAAATCAGAGAGTCAGACACTTAACTGACTGAGCCATGCAGGTGCTGTCTTTAAGTGTTCTTTAAATATTTCTCCCAGTCTGTGGCTTGTCTTTTCATCTTCTTAACAATCTTTCAAAAAGTAGAAGTCTTTAATTTTGGTGAATTCCAACCTATCAATTTTTAGTTTACTGTTCAAGGTTTCTACATCCTGTCTACATTAACTTTTACCTTTCCTTCCTCCAAATTGTGAAAACTTTCTTCTGTTTTCTTATATAAGTTTTAGAACATGAGATTTTATGCTTAGGTCTAAGATGGCTTTCAAATTAATTTTTGCATAGGATATAAAGATTGAGATCGATTTTTATATATGGGTATACAGTTCTTCTAGTAACCATTTGTTGGAAATGGTTACTCCCAAATTGCTTTCTTAACCTGATGGAAAACTAACTTACTATATAACCATGCATCTATTTCTGGGTTCTAGTCTATTCATTTGATTTACATTTCTATCCTAAGCCAATACTACAATGTCTGGAATTCTCTAGCTTTTTAATTTTTAAAAACAATTTTTTTTTTAAATTTGGAATTCTCTAGCTTTTTACTAAGCTTTGAAATCAGGTAACAGAGGTTCCTAGGTGGCTCGGTGGGTTAAGCATCCAATTCTTGGTTTTGGCTCAGGTCATGATCTCGCAGTTCGTGAGTTCAAACCCTACCATCGGGCTGCATGCTGGCAGTGCAGAGCCTGCTTGGATTCTCTCTCTCCCTCTCGCCCACTCATTCTGTCTCTCTCAAAATAAATACATATTTAAAAAAAATTTTTCTTAAAGAAATTAGGGGCACTGAGTGGTGCAGTTGGTTAAGCGACTGACTTTGGCTCAGGTCATGATCTCATGGCTCGTGAGTTTGAGCATCTTCTCTCTCTCTCAAAATAAATAAAAAGTAACCAAGTAACTAACTAACTAAACTAACTAACATCTTCCCAGAAAAACTGTTCTCAAAACTTCTGATAAGGAAGTTTAAGGTTACACAGTTCCCAAAGCATTAAACAGGAGGAATAGAGGAAGAAGAAAAGTACAAGAAAATGGGAGGAAGATGGGGATTTCTCAATGTATCTACAACTTAACTTTCTAGACTCTTCTCATCCCCGGGTACTTAACAGAATTGCTTCTGAGATTCTTTAAAATGAGGTGCTCAGGCTGTATAGAACCTCGATCTAGCAAAACAGAATCTCTGGGGAGAAAGGACCACCTATCAGCACTTTTAAAAAGCTCCTCTTTGGAGCTGAAAAACGCTTTAAATGAAATGCAAAACAAAATGGAAATGACGACGGCTCAGATTGAAGAGGCAGAGGAGAGAATAGGTGAACTAGAAGATAAAGTTATGGAAAAAGAGGAAGCTGAGAAAAAGAGATAAAAAAATCCAGGAGTATGAGGGGAAAATTAGAGAACTAAGTGATACACTAAAAAGAAATAATATACGCATAATTGGTATCCCAGAGGAGGAAGAGAGAGGGAAAGGTGCTGAAGGGGTACTTGAAGAAATAATAGCTGAGAACTTCCCTGAACTGGGGAAGGAAAAAAGCACTGAAATCCAAGAGGCACAGAGAACTCCCTTCAGACGCAACTTGAATCGATCTTCTGCACGACATATCATAGTGAAACTGGCAAAATACAAGGATAAAGAGAAAATTCTGAAAGCAGCAAGGGATAAACGTGCCCTCACATATAAAGGGAGACCTATAAGACTCGTGACTGATCTCTCTTTTGAAACTTGGCAGGCCAGAAAGGATTGGCACGAGATCTTCAGTGTGCTAAACAGAAAAAATATGCAGCTGAGAATCCTTTATCCAGCAAGTCTGTCATTTAGAATAGAAGGAGAGATAAAGGTCTTCCCAAACAAACAAAAACTGAAGGAATTTGTCACCACTAAACCAGCCCTACAAGAGATCCTAAGGGGGGATCCTGTGAGACAAAATACCAGAGACATCGCTACAAGCATAAAACATACAGACATCACAATGACTCTAAACCCATATCCTTCTATAATAACACTGAATGTAAATGGATTAAATGCACCAACCAAAAGACACAGGGTATCAGAATGGATAAAAAAACAAGACCCATCTATTTGCTATCTACAAGAGACTCATTTTAGATCTGAGGACACCTTTAGATTGAGAGTGAGGGGATGGAGAACTATTTATCATGCTACTGGAAGCCAAAAGAAAGCTGGAGTAGCCATACTTAGACAAACTAGACTTTAAATTAAAGGCTGTAACAAGAGATGAAGAAGGGCATTATATAATAATTACAGGGTCTATCCATCAGGAAGAGCTAACAATTATAAACGTCTATGCGCCAAATACCGGAGCCCCCAAATATATAAAACAATTACTCATAAACATAAGCAACCTTATTGATGAGAATGTGGTAATAGCAGGGGACTTTAACACTCCACTTACAGAAATGGATAGATCATCTAGACACATGGTCAATAAAGAAACAAGGGCCCTGAATGAGACATTGGATCAGATGGACTTGACAGATATATTTAGAACTCTGCATCCCAAAGCAACAGAATATACTTTCTTCTCGAGTGCACATGGAACATTCTCCAAGATAGATCATATACTGGGTCACAAAACAGCCCTTCATAAGTTTACAAGAATTGAAATTATACCATGCATACTTTCAGACCACAATGCTATGAAGCTTGAAATCAACCACAGGAAAACGTCTGGAAAACCTCCAAAAGCATGGAGGTTAAAGAACACCCTTCTAAAGAATGAGTGGGTCAACCAGGCAATTAGAGAAGAAATTAAAAAATATATGGAAACAAACGAAAATGAAAATACAACAATCCAAACGCTTTGGGACGCAGCGAAGGCAGTCCTGAGAGGAAAATACATCGCAATCCAGGCCTATCTCAAGAAACAAGAAAAATCCCAAATACAAAATCTAACAGCACACCTAAAGGAACTAGAAGCAGAACAGCAAAGGCAGCCTCAACCCAGCAGAAGAAGAGAAATAATAAAGATCAGAGAAGAAATAAACAATATAGAATCTAAAAAAAACGGTAGAGCAGATCAACGAAACCAAGAGTTGGTTTTTTGAAAAAATAAACAAAATTGACAAACCTCTAGCCAGGCTTCTCAAAAAGAAAAGGGAGATGACCCAAATAGATAAAATCATGAATGAAAATGGAATTATTACAACCAATCCCTCAGACATACAAACAATTATCAGGGAATACTATGAAAAATTATATGCCAACAAATTGGACAACCTGGAAGAAATGGACAAATTCCTAAACACCCACACACTTCCAAAACTCAATCAGGAGGAAATAGAAAGCTTGAACAGACCCATAACCAGCGAAGAAATTGAATCGGTTATCAAAAATCTCCCAACAAATAAGAGTCCAGGACCAGATGGCTTCCCAGGGGAGTTCTACCAGATGTTTAAAGCAGAGATAATACCTATCCTTCTCAAGCTATTCCAAGAAATAGAAAGGGAAGGAAAACTTCCAGACTCATTCTATGAAGCCAGTATTACTTTGATTCCTAAACCAGACAGAGACCCAGTAAAAAAAGAGAACTACAGGCCAATATCCCTGATGAATATGGATGCAAAAATTCTCAATAAGATACTAGCAAATTGAATTCAACAGCATATAAAAAGAATTATTCACCATGATCAAGTGGGATTCATTCCTGGGATGCAGGGCTGGTTCAACATTCGCAAATCAATCAACGTGATACATCACATTAATAAAAAAAAAAAAAGAGAAGAGGGGCACCTGGGTGGCTCAGTCCGTTAAGCGGCCGACTTCGGCTCAGGTCATGATCTCACGGTCCGTGAGTTCGAGCCCCACGTCGGGCTCTGTGCTGACAGCTCGGAGCTTGGAGCCTGTTTCGGATTCTGTGTCTCCTTCTCTCTGACCCTCCCCCACTCATGCTCTGTCTCTCTCTGTCTCAAAAATAAATAAACGTTAAAAAAAAAAAAATTAAAAAAAAAAAAGAGAAGAACCATATGATCCTGTCAATCGATGCAGAAAAGGCCTTTGACAAAATCCAGCACCCTTTCTTAATAAAAACCCTTGAGAAAGTCGGGATAGAAGGAACATACTTACACATCATAAAAGCCATTTATGAAAAGCCCACAGCTAACATCATCCTCAATGGGGAAAAACTGAGAGCTTTTTCCCTGAGATCAGGAACACGACAGGGATGCCCACTCTCACCGCTGTTGTTTAACATAGTGTTGGAAGTTCTAGCATCAGCAATCAGACAACAAAAGGAAATCAAAGGCATCAAAATTGGCAAAGATGAAGTCAAGCTTTTGCTTTTTGCGGATGACATGATATTATACATGGAAAATCCGATAGACTCCACCAGAAGTCTGCTAGAACTGATACATGAATTCAGCAAAGTTGCAGGATACAAAATCAATGTACAGAAATCAGTTGCATTCTTATACACTAACAATGAAGCAACAGAAAGACAAATAAAGAAACTGATCCCATTCACATTTGCACCAAGAAGCATAAAATACCTAGGAATAAATCTAACCAAAGATGTAAAAGATCTGTATGCTGAAAACTATAGAAAGCTTATGAAGGTAGTTGAAGAAGATATAAAGAAATGGAAAGACATTCCCTGCTCATGGATTGGAAGAATAAATATTGTCAAAATGTCAATACTACCCAAAGCTATCTACACATTCAATGCAATCCCAATCAAAACTGCACCAGCATTCTTCTCGAAACTAGAACAAGCAATCCTAAAATTCATATGGAACCACAAAAGGCCCCGAATAGCCAAAGGAATTTTGAAGAAGAAGACCAAAGCAGGAGGCATCACAATCCCAGACTTTAGCCTCTACTACAAAGCTGTCATCATCAAGACAGCATGGTATTGGCACAAAAACAGACACCTAGACCAATGGAAGAGAATAGAAACCCCAGAACTAGACCCACAAACGGATGGCCAACTCATCTTTGACAAAGCAGGAAAGAACATCCAATGGAAAAAAGACAGTCTCTTTAACAAATGGTGCTGGGAGAACTGGACAGCAACATGCAGAAGGTTGAAACTAGACCACTTTCTCACACCATTCACAAAAATAAATTCAAAATGGATAAAGGACCTGAATGTGAGACAGGAAACCATCAAAACCCTAGAGGAGAAAGCAGGAAAAGACCTCTCTGACCTCAGCCGTAGCAATCTCTTACTCGACACATCCCCAAAGGCAAGGGAATTAAAAGCAAACATGAACTACTGGGACCTCATGAAGATAAAAAGCTTCTGCACAGCAAAGGAAACAACCAATGAAACTAAAAGGCAACCAACGGAATGGGAAAAGATATTTGCAAATGACATATCGGACAAAGGGCTAGTATCCAAAATCTATAAAGAGCTCACCAAACTCCACACCCGAAAAACAAATAACCCAGTGAAGAAATGGGCAGAAAACATGAATAGACACTTCTCTAAAGAAGACATCCGGATGGCCAACAGGCACATGAAAAGATGCTCAACGTCGCTCCTCATCAGGGAAATACAAATCAAAACCACACTCAGATACCATGTCACGCCAGTCAGAGTGGCCAAAATGAACAAATCAGGAGACTATAGATGCTGGAGAGGATGTGGAGAAATGGGAACCCTCTTGCACTGCTGGTGGGAATACAAACTGGGGCAGCCACTCTGGAAAACAGTGTGGAGGTTCCTCAAAAATCTAAAAATAGACCTACCCTATGACCCACCAATAGCACTGCTAGGAATTTACCCAAGGGATACAGGAGTGCTGATGCATAGGGGCACTTGCACCCCAATGTTTATAGCAGCACTCTCAACAATAGCCAAATTGTGGAAAAAGCCTAAATGTCCATCAACTGATGAATGGATAAAGAAACTGTGGTTTATACACACAATGGAATACTACGTGGCAATGAGAAAGAATGAAATATGGCCTTTTGTAGCAACGTGGATGGAACTGGAGAATGTGATGCTTAGTGAAATAAGCCATACAGAGAAAGACAGATACCATATGGTTTCACTCTTATGTGGATCTTGAGAAACTTAACAGAAACCCATGGGGGAGGGGAAGGAAAAAAAAAAAAAAAGAGGTTAGAGTGGGAGAGAGCCAAAGCACAAGAGACTGTTAAAAAGTGAGAACAAACTGAGGGTTGATGGGGGGTGGGAGGGAGGGGAGGGTGGGTGACGGGTATTGAGGAGGGCACCTTTTGGGATGAGCACTGGGTGTTGTATGGAAACCAATTTGACAATAAATTTCATATATTGAAGGGAAAAAAAAAAAAAAAAAGCTCCTCTTATAATTAAGATGGATGGCCAGCCAGGCTGAGACTATAAAACAGGCAGGCTACTGTATAGGTTAAAAAAAAAAAAATACCTTTATCTGCTGTCTCCGTAGCATGGCAAGTTCTCTCATGTCTCGGAACGGCTGTAGTAAATACTGATATAGTTCAGTTGTGGCTTCTGCAAGGCTGCTATACGCTTCATCCTCCATTTGATACAAGTCCAGAAGCTCAACCATGCTTTCTGTATTCTTGTGCTTATCCAACAGCTGTGGAACAAGAAAGTTTTATTATAAAGAAATCTGATTATAATAGCCTATAAACATTTGCTTTTAACTCTCTCTCTTATCTTACGACCCTGGAATATTGAAACACAGATGGAACGAAAGGGACTAAATGCTTTTCATAACTCATCTCCATGCCCCAAGATGTGTTACTACTCAAGACCATGGCCTCAATCAGCTTTTCAAACTGCTCTCAGTTTTTCATAACTGAAAAAAACTCTCTGAAAAAAGCTCTCAGCTTTTCATAACTCATCTCCATGCCCCTAAGATGTATTACTACTCAAGACCATGGTCTCAATCAGCTTTTCAATACTGCTCTCAGTATTATTCCTGTTGTATTTCCTGGGACTCCATACTATCTATCCACCTAGGCTTATATCCTTACAAAATTTTCCCCCACCTATGTCATAGCTTTCTCTGTTTTTATATGAAGAAAAAAAAAAAATGGGAGTTGGGGGAGTCACATGGATGGCTCAGTCAGTTAAGCATCCAATTTTGGCTCAGGTCCTTCCTGATTTTGCAGTTAGTGAGTTTGAGCCCTGAATCACACTCTGCGGTCAGCAAAGAGCCTGCTTGGAATCTTCTGCCTCATGCTCTTTCTGTCCATCTCCCACTTGCTCGCTCTCTCTCGCTCAAAAATAAATTAAAAAAATGTTTTTCATTGCTAATATACACAGTAGTTAGTTATCAACCCCTGGCAATATTATTTACTAATTTCCCCAAATCTCCTTGCCACTCTGCTCCTCCTCCCAGTTTGGAACATTCCCAAATTAACTTTTGATAGCACAATGTAAGAATTAGAGAACTCAGTGACTCATTAAAAAGGAGTAACATCTGAACCATAGGGGTCCCAGAAGATGAAGAGAGACAAAAAGGGGCAGAAGGTTTATGTGAGCAAATTATACCGGAAAACTTTCCTAATCTGGAGAAGGACACAGATGTCAAAATCCAAGAAGTACATAGAACTCCCACTAGATTCAACAAAAAATGACAATCAACAAGGCATATCATAGTCAAATTTCCAAAATACACAAAGAAAGAATTATGAAAGCAGCAAGGGAAAAAAAAGTCCTTAAACTATAAAGAAGACAGATCAGGTTCACAGCAGACCTATCCACAGAAACTTGGCAGGACAAAAACAGGAGTGGCAGGATGTATTCAACGTGCTGAATCGGAAAAATACACAGCCAAGAATTCTTAATCCAGCAAGACTGTCATTCAAAACAGAGAGAGCAAAAGTTTCCCAAATGAAAACTAAAGGAGTTTGTGACCACTAAACCAGCTCTAGAAGAAATTTTAAGGGGGACGCTTTGAATCGAAAAAAGACAAAACAAAAAAGACCAAAAGCAACAAAGACTAGAAAGCACCAGAGAACATCATCAGAAACACCAACTCAACAGGCAACACAATGGTGCTAAATTCGTATCTTTCAGTACTCACCCTAAATGTCAATGGACTAAATGCTCCACTGAAAAGACACAGGGTATCAAAATGGATAACAAAACAAGCTGTTTAAAAGAGACTCATTTTAGACCTGTAGATTAAAAGTGCATAGAGACCCAGCTATCACGCTAATGGTTGTCAAAAGAAAGCTGGTATAGGCATATTTACATCAGACAAACTAGATTTTTAAATAAAGACTGTAACAAGAGATTAAGAAGGGCATTATATCACAAGGGGCCTATCCACCAAAAATATCTAAGAATTGTAAATATTTATGCCCCCAACGCCAAAGCACCCAAATATATAAATCAATTAATCACAAACATAAAGAAACTCATTGTGGGGCACCTGGGTGGCTCAGCTCGTTGGGCAACTGACTTCAGCTCAGGTCATAATGTTACAGATCACGAGTTCGAGCCCTCCGTCGGGCTCTGTGCTGACAGCTGAGAACCTGGAGCCTGCTTCGGATTCTGTGTCTCCCCCTCTCTCTCCTCCTTCCCTGCTCACGCTCTGTGTCTCTTTGTCTCTCAATAACAAACATTAAAAAAAAAATGTTTTTAATAAAATAAAAATAAAGAAACTCATTGATAATAATACAATAACAATAGGGGACTTCAACACTCCACTTACAACAATGGACATATCATCTAAGCAAAAAATCAACAACGAAACAATGGCTTTGAATGACACATGGGACCAGATGGACTTAAGAGATAGATTCAGAGCATTTCATCCTAAAGCAGAATACACATTTTTTGAGTACACATGGAACATTCTCCAGAATAGATCACATACTGGTACACAAATCAGCCTCAACAAGTACAAAAAAATCGAGATCATACCTTACATATTTTCAGACCACAACGCTGTGAAACTCGAAATTAACCACTAGAAAAAATTTGGAAAAACCATGAATACTTGAAGATTAAAGAACATCCTACTAAAGAATGAATGGGTTACCCAATAAATTAAAGTGCAAATTAAAAAGTACATGGAAGCCAATGAAAATGAAAACATGACAGCCCAAAACCTCTTGGATGCAGCAAAGGTGGGCATTAAGAGGGAAGTATATAGCAATCCAGGCCTTCCTAAAGAAGAAATAAAGGTCTCAAATACACAAACTAACCTTACACGTAAAAAAAAAACTGGAAAAAGAAGAGCAAATAAAGCCAAAAAATGAGCAGAGAAAGAGAAGTAATAAAGATTAGAGCAGAAATCAACAATATCAAAAACAAAAACAAAAACCAGTAGAACACATCAATGAAACCAGGAGCTGATTCTTTGAAAGAATTAACAAAATTGATAAAACCCTACCCAGTTTGATTCAACAGAAAAAGGAAAGGACCTCAATAAATAAAATCATGAATGAAAGAGGAGAGATCACAAACAACACTGCAGAAATACAAATGATAGTAAGAGAATATCATGAGCAATTATATGCCAAAAAATTAGGCAATCTAGAAGAAATGGACAAATTCCTAGAAACATATGAACTACCAAAACTGAAACAGGAAGAAACAAAATTTGAACAGACCCATAACCAGTAAAGAAACTGAATCAGTAAATCTCCAAACAAGAGTTCAGGGCCAGATGGCTTCCCAGGGGAATTCTACCAAAAATTTAAAGAGGAATTAACACCTATTCTTTTGAGGCTGTTCCAAAAAACAGAAATGGAAGGAAAGCTTCCAAACTCATTTCTAGGAGGCCAGCATTACCTTGATTTCAAATGCAGACCAAGACCTCACTAAAAAGGGGAAATACAGACTAACTTCACTGATGAACATGGATGCAAAAATTCTCAACAAGATACTAGCAAAACAGATCCAATAATACACTAAAAGAATTATTCACCACAATCAAGTGGGATCTATTCCTGGAATGCAGGGATGGTTCGGTATCTGCACATCAATGTGATACACCACATTAATTTTAAAAAAGGTTAAGAACCATATGATTCTCTCAATAGAGAGTGAGCATTTGATAAAACCCAGCAAGCTTTCTTGACAAAAACTGCTGATAAAGTAGGGATAGAAGGATCATACCTCCAGATCATAAAAGCCATATACAAAAGACCCACCACTAGTATCATCCTCAATGGGGGAAAAACAGAACTTTCCCCTAAGGTCAGCTACACCACAGGGATGTCCACACTCGCCACTGTTATTCAACATAGTATTGGAAGTCTTAGTCTCAGCAATCAGGCAACACAAAGAAATAAAAGGCATCCAAATCATCAAGGAGGAAGTCAAACTTTCACACTTCGCAGAAGACATGATACTCTATGTGGAAAACCCAGAAGAGTCCACCCAAAACCTGCTAGAACCAATACATGAATTCAGCAAAGTCGCAGGATATAAAATCAATGTACAGAAACTGGTTGTATATCTAAACAATGATGAAGGAGAAAGAGCAATCAAGGAATTGATCCCATTTACAATTGCAGAGCCTCAGGCTACACAGCTTTCTAGACTACTCACTCCACAAAGACTGACTACTGTGCAGAGTTACACCAGTAGTGGACAGCAGAAGAAAATCCTAACTTCAATTTCCAGGACTAGCACAGGCCCTCTCTCATTCTCCATTGTGCCTGTTTTGCCCTTCCACTTCTTCATTCCCTTTATCTGCCTGGGCCTTCTTGGCATCACTTAGCACAGTAACTAAAGTTACTACAAGAACTAAAATTAGGCTTGGAGGCATCTGGCTGACTCATTGGAGGAGCGTGTGACTCCTGATCTCAGGGTTATGGATTTGAGCCCCATGTTAGGTGTAGAGATTACTTTAAAAAAAAACAAAAACAAAAACATAAACTTTAATTTTTTAAAATGTTTATTTTAATTTTGAGAGAGACAGAGACAGAGCGTGAGCAGGGGAGGGGCACAGACAGACGGAGACACAGAACCCGAAGCAGACTCAGATGGTTGGGGGGGGGGGGGGGAGAAGGGGGCTGAACTTGGGAATGAGGAGATCATGACCTGAGCTGAAGCTGGATACTTAACTGACTGAACCACCCAGGTGCCCCTACACTTTCTTTGTTTTACCTCCCTGAGTTCTACCAGATTCTAAATGAAGACTGGCCAAAACCCTTGTGTTTCTGGCAGAGAATGAGTAGTGTGGCCATTCTGCAATATGCTCAGGGATCATTCCATCTTAACAAGGCCTGTCCTCAAGAAAAACTATTTTACCATAGCCTTATGTACTAGGGTTTCACCAGACCCTAAATGACCTAGGGAAGAGAAATGCTCAACTCCTGTCTCACTAAGGAGTGGGGGTTGAGAAGTGGGATACTGAGGAGCACTTGTGAGAGTAATAGTCCCAGGGTACAGACAGGTTAAAAAGTATTCATAAGTCTGTGATTAGCACTTCCCCTAATTCCTTACCGTTGCATCAGCAGACCTCCCATGTAAAAGGAGAATAAAACCAAAAAAATTTCATACCTTAGGTTTTTATTTAAGAACTAACTAGGGAAGGAACACCTGGGTGACTCAGTCAATTAAGTGTCTGACTTTGGCTCAGATCACAATCTCACGGTTTGTGGGTTCAAGCCCCAAGTCGGGCTCTGTGCAAACAGCTCAGAATGTGGAGCCTGCTTCAGATTCTGTCTCTCCCCATCTCTCTGCTCCTCACCTGACTCTCTCTCTCAAAAATTAACAAACATTTAAAAAATTTAGAAAAACAAAATTACAGGGCATATTAGAAGTACAGTTTGAAGAGATAAAGCAAGCATCAAGACCATATGCAGGTATAGCAGGGATATGGGAACTATCAGACTGGGAATTGAAACTATAACTGATATGCTAAGGGAACTAATGGAAAGCCAGACAATATGCAAGAATGAACATATGAAATGTAAGCGGAGAGTTGGAAATACTAAGAATCAAAAGGAAATAAAATGAAAAAATACCTTTGGGGTACCTAGGTAGCTCAGTTGGTTAAGCATCCAACTCTCTTTTTTTTTTTTTTTTTTATTTATTTTGAGAGAGTGTGAGCAGAAGGACAGAGACACACACACAGAATCCAAAGCAGGCTCCAGGCAACTAACAGATAATAGTTTGCTCAAAATAGTAGCCATAATATATCCAGCAATTACATCTTATGCATTAATAAGATAAATTAAAAAAAAAAAAAAACCCCGACAGAAATGTTAAAAGGGACAGGAGGGAAGAACTGGGAACACCTTGTTACCAGGAACCTGCGCTACAATATGAAGTGCAACAGCACTATTTGAAAGAAAGCTTGGTTAGTATTGCAAATGTATATCCCAAAATTGAATGCAAGCACTAAAAAAAGTTTAAAAAAGTATCACAGATATGCTAAATTGAGGATATACTAATTGATAAAAAACCAGAATATATGATGCTTAATTAATACCAGAATGCTCAAAGAGTGGAAGATGGATAAAAGAAAAAAACAACATGGCAATAAACAGAAAATAGTAACAGGATAGATATTACTCCAACTGTATCAATAATAATTTTAAACATTGATGTTTAAAATACACCAATTAAAAGACACTGTCAGGTGAATATAAAAACAAGATCCAACTATATGTTGTATAGAAGAAACTCACTTTAAATACACACACAGATAGGTTAAGGTGATAAAAACATACCATGCTAACACTAATCAAAAGAAAGTTGCAGTAGTTATATTACTTTCGACAAAGCAGACCTTGGAGTAAGGAAAATTATCAGAAAAAGGAGATTGGATAGAACTACAAGGCTATGATACTTGGGAGACTTCAAGACCCCTTTATCAATAATGGACAGAGCCAACAGTCAGAAAATCAGTAAGGATATAGGTGAACTCAACAGCACCATGAATCAACTGGACATAATTGACATCTATTAACTACTTCATCCAACATATTCTTCTTGAGCTCACATGGAACATTTACCAAGACAGATCACATTCTGGGCCTAAAACACACCGTAACAAATTTGAAAGAAGTCACATGAAGTATGCTGTCAGACTAAAATGAAATTAAGCTAGAAATCACTAACAGAAATATTGCTGGAAATCCCTAAAACACCTGGAAATTAAAGAACATATATTTTTTTAATGTTTATTTATTTTTGAGGCAGAGAGACAGAGCATAAACGGGGGAGGGTCAGAGAGAGAGGGAGACACAGAATCCGAAGCAGGCTCCAGGCTCTGAGCTGCCAGCACAGAGCCCTAGCGGGGCTCGAACTCATGGACCGTGAGATCATGACCTGAGCCGAAGTCGGACGCTTAACCAACTGAGCCACCCAGGTGCCCCAAAGAACATAATTTTAAACAGTAGCTGGATCAAAGAAAGTCAAGAGAAATTTTAAAATATTTTTAACTAAATGAAAACAATTTATCAAAAATTCTGGGATGCATTAAAGGTGCTTAGACGAAAGTTTATAGCACCGAATGCATATATTACAAAAGTCTAAATCCAATAATCTAAGCCTTCACCTTAGAAAACCAAAAAAGCAAATTATAATTTTAAGAGTACATAAGAATAAAATTTAGAGTTTAAATCAGTGAAATTAAAACGGGGAAATCAATAGAGAACAATGAACAAAAAAACTCTGGTTCTTTGAAAACATCAATAAAGTTGATAAACCTTTATCAAGGTTAGCAAAGAAAAAGAAAACAGTTACTAGAAAAATGGACATAACTACTGCTGCCATGAACTTTAAAAGGAATATTAAGAAGATCTCTATGCCCACAAATTCAACAACCTAGGTGAAATGGATGAATTCCTTATAAGATACACTCTAATAAAACTCACACCCAACAATAGATAATCAGCATAGGCCTATTATGTACTCAAGAAGTTGAATTTATAATCAGTAACCTTCCAAATTAGAAAATACCAAGCAAGTCCAGACAGGTTCACTGGTAAATTCTCCCAACCAAAACAATACGAGAAAACTATAGATCAACATTGCTTATGAATGTAGATGCAAAAATCCTCAACAAAGTATTAGGGAGGTATATCCAACACTCTATAAGAAGATTATATATTACAACCAAATGTAATTTATTACAGGTATGCAAGACGGTTCAACATTTTAAAAAAACAAATCAGGGGCACCTGGGTGGCGCAGTCGGTTAAGCGTCCGACTTCAGCCAGGTCACGATCTCGCGGTCCGTGAGTTCGAGCCCCGAGTCAGGCTCTGGGCTGATGGCTCAGAGCCTGGAGCCTGTTTCCGATTCTGTGTCTCCCTCTCTCTCTCTGCCCCTCCCCCGTTCATGCTCTGTCTCTCTCTGTCCCAAAAATAAACAAACATTGAAAAACAAAAACAAAAACAAAAACAAATCAATGTAACCCATCACATTACAGTCTAAAGAAAAAAAAATCATATGACATCAATAGATGCAGGAAAAGTAGTGGAAAAAACCCAACACCATTCATGAAAAACACCACTAGCATACTAGGAATATAGGGAAACTTCCTTTACTTGATAAAGAACAACAAAAAACCTAGAGCTAACATTTTTAACTGTGATAAACTAGATGCTTTCCCTTAAGGGACAAGGCAAGGATGTCCCCGCGCATCATTCCTATTTAACATTGTACTGGCAGTCCTAGCTAATGCAATTAAGGAAAGAAATAAAAGGCATACAGATTGGGAAGAAACAACTGTCTTTATGTGGATGACATTGCTGTGTAGAAAATCCAAAGGATGAGACAAAACAAAAACAAAAAATCCCACAAAACACAAAACCTTCCACATATCATTTACATTAGAAATAAAAAAAATGAAATACATATCAATCAATGCACAAGATCTGTATGAGCAAAGTTACACAACTTTGATTAAGGAAATCAAAGATCAAGACAAATGGAAAAATATTCCACATATATGGATTGGAAGATTACTGTTGTCAAGATGTCAGTTCTTTCCATCTTGATCTATAGACTAAATGCAATGCCAATGAAAGTATCATCAAGTTATTTTGCAGACATTAATACGCCAATTCTGCAGTTTATACAGAAAGGCAAAAGACCCAGAACAGCCAACCCAATATTAAAAAACAAAGTCAGAGAACTGACACTATACAACTTCATTAGTCACTAGAAAGCTACAGTAATCAAGACAGTGTGGTAATGAAAACACATCAACAGAGGAGAGTCCAAAACAAACCCACAGTCCAGTAAACTTTTGACAAAGGAGCAAAGGCAATTCAATGAAGAAGAGTCTTTTCAACAAATGGTACAGAAACAAATGGGCATGCACATGCAAAAAAGGGGGTGGACCTTATACCTTGCACAAAAATTAATGCAAAATGGACCATGCAAAACTATAAAACTCCTAGAAAATAGGAGAAAATCTTGGTGACCTTGGGTTTGACCGATGTTTTAGACATAACACTAAAAGCACAATCCATGAAGAAAAAAATTATTAAGCTAGACTTTGCTAAAACTAGTAACTTCTACAAAAGACATACAAAAGAATGAAAACACAAGCTACAGACTGGGAGAAAACGCTTGCAGAATACATTTCTGATAAAACACTGTTATGCAAAATATACAAAAAAAACCTCCCAAACTCAACATTATGAAAGCAACCCAGCAGTTTGAATAGTGGTGCGATGAAGTAGGAGGTGGGATCTCCCTGGCTATCTGACTAATCTTTTCTCTGCCTTGTTTGAGCTTGAGCAGAATTTGAGATGGTAAGGCTGGGAAGGATTCCGGAAAGGCGAAGACAAAGGTGGTACCTGAATTGGCAGGAAATCCATCAAAAGACTTGAAGGTAAAGTGTATTACCCCTCATCACTTGCAACTTGTTATTCGTGGAGATGAGGAATTCTCTCATCAAAGCTACAATTGCTGGTGGTGGTGTCATTCCACACATCCACATATCTCTGATTGGGAAGAAAGGACAACAGAAGACTGTTTCAAGGATGCCTGGATTCCTTATTATCTCAGGACTCTAAATATTCTTATCTCAGGACTCTAAATACTCTTAATAGCTGTCCAGTGTTGGTGATTCCAGTGGACTGTATCTCTGTGAAAACACAATTTTGCCTTTTTGTATTGAGCAAGTTGGAAGTTTAATTCGCTTTCCAACCAACCAAATTTCTGCATTCGAGTCTTAACCATCCATATTTAAGTGTCACTGGGGTTTCAAAGAAGCTACTGATTCTGAAGTAGTGGGTTTTGATTGAGTTGATTGTTTTTAAAAAACTGTTTGGATTTTAATTGTGATGCAGAAGTTATAGTAACAAACATTGGTTTCGTACAGACATTATTTCCACTCCAGTGGATAAGCTCAATAAAGGTCATATCCCAAACTAAAAAAAAAAAAAAAAAAAAAAGGCAACCCAATTTAAAAATGAGCAAAAGATCTGAAAACATCTCAGGGCACCTGGGCGGCTGAGGTGGTTAAGTGTCTGACTCTTGGTTTCAGCTCAGGTCATGATCTCACAGTTTGTGGGTTCAAGACCCATTTTGGGCTCTGTGCTGACACTACAGAGCCTGCTTGGGATTCTCTGTCTCCCTCTCTCTGCCCTCCTCTACTCACATTGCCTCTGTCTCTCTCAAAATAAATAAACTAAAAAAGAACTTCCAAATTAAAAAATAAAAAAATCTTAAAAAAAAAAAAAGATCTGAAGATATCTCATCAAATAAGATATACAGATGTCAGGTAAGCAGAGGAGATGTTCAATATCATACTATCATTTGGGATCTACAAATTAGACCAGTGAGATGCCACTACAGATCTGACAACACCAAATATTGGCAAGGAGGTAGAGCAATCAGAATTCCCACTCACTGCTGGTGGTAATGTATTCTTATCATCTGTTTTTAGGCATGTGCACATCAAGGATTATTAGATCTTCTTAGAGAATTAACCCTTTCATTATTATGTAATTCTCTTGATCCTTCATAATTTTCCTTGCTCCAAAGTCTGCTTTGTCTCAAATTAATATACCTACTTCACATTAATATAGCTACTTTAGCTTTCCTTTGTTAAGTGGTAGCATGGTATTTCTTTCTTAGAAAACTAAATATATTCTCACCATATAATCCAGCAATCCTGCTCCTTGATATTTACCAAAATGAGATGAAAACCTAAATCCAAACAAAACCTGCACATAAGTATTATAGGAGCTTTATTCATAAATGGAAACTTGGAAGCAAGAGGTATCTTCCAATAAGTAAATGGATAAACAAACTGCGATACATCCATATACTGGAATACTCATTCAACAATTTAAAAAAATGAGCTGTCAAACTACAAAGACAGGGAGGAACCTTAGATACATACTGGTAAGTGACAAGAAGTCAATCTGAAAAGGCTACATATTGTCTGATTCCAATTACATGACATTCTGGAAAAAGCAAAACATGGAGACAGTAAAAAAAAAATAATAATAATAATAATCACTAGTTGCCAGGAGTTGGAGATGTAGCACACCCCAATGAATGAATAAGGGAAACATGGTATTTTCAGAGCAGCGAAACTGTTCTTTCAGTATAATATTGTAATGGTAGATACAGACATTCTGCACTTATCAGAATTGCATAACACAAAGAATGAACTCTAATGTAAACTATGCACTTTAATAACAGGGGAGACTGTGGACAGGAGGGGAATAAATGAGAACTCTATTTTCTGCTCAATTTTTCAGTAAACTTAAAGTTGATATAAAGCAAAGCCTATTAATTTTTAACTGATACAAACCTTTTTTTTTTAAGAGACAGAAAGCCAAAATCAAGTTGGATACTCAACCAACTGAGCCACGAAAATACCCCTAAAGATAATTTTGTATTTCACCGTATGTGTGCTTATTTTTAAAGTAAAACAACAAAAAAAAGATTTAAAAATAAATTCATAATAACGTATTAACACTGATTTTCATCTCTAAGTCCTATTATTTCATAAGGTGATCAGATCAATGTCTTTTTCTGCTTTGTTAACAAGTAGTTTTTACTTGTTTGGTTTTGTTAGTTTGTTTTAATATAAGTCAACTAGAACAAAAAGAATCAACTCAGATATCAGTGACTAAACCGGTAACATATATGGGGCACCTAGGTGGCTGAGTAACTGAAGCATTCAATTTTGGCTCAGGTCATAATCTGTGGTTCCCAAGTTTGAGCCCCGCGTCGGGCTTTGTGCTGACAGTAAGCCTGGAACTTGTTTCAGATTCTGTATCTCCCTCTCTCTCTGCCCCTCCCCACCTCAAAAGTAAACAAACATTAAAAAAATTAAACTGATAATATATAAATGATTTAAAGATGTGGAAAGAAGCCAGGCCAAGTGGGATCTTGCTTTATGCTGAAAGCGAAGAGCTATCATTAAAGGTTTTTTGTATTATTTTTCCCTCTCAAGACCTCTCTGGTTACAAGAAAATATCAGGGAATACTTTCCCAGGTAAAAGAACCTTATCTGTGCTCTGAATGATGAAAAGACAAACTAGACAAAGTGGGAAGGGAAGACTGAGTCAGAAAGACAGAGAGGAACGTCCACACATACCATAACACATGGTTAACAAACTGGAGAATAGAAGGGGAGAACACAATGGAAGAATTCTGGAGACACTAACAGACCCGGCTAGCCTTGAGTTATACAACGACAATGAGAAAATATTGGAAGGGGGCACCAGTGTGCATGCAGAGGGATCAGTTCACAGGCTCCTAGATGAGTCCATGAAAGTTGGTGGAAGCTTACGTTTTGGGGTAGAGAAAAACAAGATTCAAGAAATGCTTTGGAAATAAAAATCAACAGTACTTGGGCAAAGACTACTAGGCTTCTGACACTAATTGAGACAAACAAAGGAAGAGAGACAAGTTTTTAGAGACAATGATTAACAGATTCAGAGACACTATATCCAAATTGTTTTAGATATGCAAGAGGAGAGGTCATATAGGGGATGTACAACATCCAAGATAAACTATCTTTAAGAGGTCTAAAATCTAGGAGCGCCTGAATGGCTCAGTCGGTTGAGTGTCCGTCCGACTTTGGCTCAGGTCATCATCTCACAGTTCATGGGTTCAAGCCCGGCATTGGACTCTGTGCTGACAGCTCAGAGCCTGAAGGCTGCCAGGGATTGTGTCTCTCTTTGTGCCCCTCCCCTGCTCGTGCTGTCTCTCTCAAAAATAAACATTAAAAAAAAATTTTTTTTAAGTCTAAAATCTAAATAGGGAAGCAAAGCAACAGATATAAAAGTAAAATACTGATTATTAAAGACAGTAAAATTTTAGAGAAAAGATGGATTAGATAGAGGAGGCTAGAGCAGCTGGAAAAGGTGTTCTAAAGCTAGGATTTGAACTGGGTCTTGAAGGATGGGAAGTGCTGGGTAGGTGAAGGAGAGCAGCCCAGACTTGAGAAATCATGTGAATAAAAGCATTTCAGATGAGAATTCTGGGTAGGATGAATGAGGTAACCAAGTGTTATGTTCCCTGAAGTCTACCTACAAGGTACACACTAGGGAAAAGAGCATCACACTGAGTCTGTAAATGCAGCACATTCCAATGAGCAGTGAAACCATCTATGGAATAGGAATAAAGAATGTTGTCTGTGGTCAATTCGCCCTCTTTAATTTTTAGTTGGCAGAGTCAACTTAGCTAAATAATCATATTTAAATGATGGTCATTTAGTACCTTGGTACTCAAAATATGCTCTGTGACTAGCAACACCAGCATCATGTGCAAACTTTTTAGGAATACAGAACCCCAGGGGCTACTCCAGATCCACAGAATCAGAATCTGCATTTTAGTTAAGACTGTCATGTGTTGAGCTGCACACCAAAGTTTGAGAAACTCTGCTTCTGTAACACCTTAATATACATACCCATATTAACAACATGAGGCAGAAGCATAAGTGAGCGGCAGGGCCGGCTGATGGTAACAAGGCTGAGAGGCTGTTCACAGAGCAAGTTGAAGGTGAATGCCAGAGGAATTTAGATCTCAGCTAAAGAGTATTCCAGTAACTCAACTTTCCACAAGTGGACCTTCTCAAAGTCATGATCTTCTTCAAAAAGATCTTCCTTGTGAGAAAAACAAACTTTTGCCCAGTTATCCTCTTGAATTACCAGAATAAAATCTCCAGTTCAACCAAGATAAAACGAATTTCCCAAACTCAGAAACATGCAGGATCTATTTACTCCACCATAATTACAAATGGAATTCAAGGCAGGATAGTGGATTCAGCCTCTTCCATTTAAGATCAAACCTTTCACTGACGATTTTGAGGGGTAATGATGAGACTACTGGATTTGAAGATATTAATGACCCATCAAAAAGCTAACTAATGGCTAACATTAACAACTCAGGCAACAACAGATGTTGGCAAGGATGTGGAGAAAGAGGATCTCTTTTGCATTGTTGGCGGCAATGCAAACTGGTGTAGCCACTCTGGAAAACAGTATGGAAGTTCCTCAAAAAACTAAAAAGAGAACTACCCTATGACCCAGCAATTGCACTACTAGGCATTTATCCAAGGGATACAGGTGTGCTGTTTCGAAGGGACACATGCACCCCCATTTTTATAGCAGCACTATCAACAATAACCGAAGTATGGAAAAAGCCCAAATGTCCATCGATGGATGAATGGATAAAAAAAAGATGTGGTGTGTATACATACACACACACACACACACACACACACACACACACACACACACAAATGGAGTAGTACTCGGCAATCAAAAAGAATGAATCTTGCCATTTGCAACTACGTGGATGGAACTGGAGGACATTATGCTAAGTGAAATTAGTCAGAGAAAGACAAATAACATATGACTTCACTCATATGAGGACTTTAAGAGACAAAACAGATGAACCTAAGGGAAGGGAAGCAAAAGTAATATAAAAACAGGGAGGGGGACAAAGTATAAGAGACTCATAAATATGGAGAACACAGGGTTACTGGAGAGGGTATGGGAGGGAGCATGGGCTAAATGGGTAAGGGGCATTAAGGAATCTACTCCTGAAACCATTGTTGCACTATATGCTAACTAATTTGGATGTAAAATTTTAAAAATAATATAAATAAATAAATAAATAAATAAATAGTGAACTAATGGGAGAATCACACTTGACGATGGAATGTAAACTTGGTTAACTGTCGTCTATTGTGCCATTCATGAAAACAGAGGGGCAGCATCTTGCTTGTGTTCACGTACACAACATTAAAACAGAGACACAAGAAAAAATGAACAATAACATGAGGTTAAAAGTCTCTGTAGTTATACAGACAATGGCAGATCTATTTTTTTTTTAAGGTTTTATTTTATTTTTTGAGAGACAGATCATGAGCAGGGGAGGGACAGAGAGAGAAGGAGACACAGAATCTGAAGCAGGCTCCAGACTCTGAGCTGTCACCACATGGCCTGACATGGGGCTCAAACCCACGAACAGGGTATCATGACCAAAGCCGAAATCGGACACTCAACCAAGTGAGCCACCCCCACGCCCCTAAATTTTCTTTAATCAAAAATTTTCCCTCTCATTTACTATTAGATCAATTAGCACTATAGGCATACCTCTTTTATTTATTGTGCTTCCCTTCACTATACTTCAGGTATTTTTGCTTTTAACAAATTCAAGGTTTGTGGCACTCCCGTATCATTCAAGTCTATCAGTGCCATTTTTACAACAGCATGTACTTCATGTCGGTCATATTTTGGTAATTTTCACATTTCAAGGTTTTTCATTATTATTATCTTTGTTAGGTGATCTGTGATCAGCACTTTTGGATGTTACTGTAATTGTTTTGGGGCACCATGAACCACACCCACACAAGATGGTGAACAGAACTGATAAATGTTGTATGTTCTGAGTGCTCTCCCAACTGGCCAATCCCCCAACTTTCTGCCTCTCCTCAGGCCTCCCTATTCCGAGACACATCAATACAGAAATTACCCTAATTAATAGCCCTACAATGGCTTCAGGGTGTTCAAATGAACACAGTCACATGTCTCTCACTTTAAATCAAATGCAAGAAATGATTAAGCTTAATCAAGAAGGCATGATGAACACCAAGAGTGACCTCTCAGTTAGCCAACTTGTGAATGTAAAGAAAGACTTAATAAAGGAAATTAAAAGCACTATTCCAGTGAACACACCAATGATAAGCAAAATAGCCTTACTGATATACAGAAAACTTTTAGTGGCCTGAGTAGATCAAACCAGTCACAACATTCACTTAAGCCAAAGCCTAAATCCAGACAAAGCCCTAACTCTTTTTAATTCTTTGAAGGCTGAGAGACATAAGGAAGCTGCATAAGAGCAGTCTGAAGCTACCAGAGGTTGACTTTCATAAGGTTTAAGGAGAGAAGCAGTCTCCCTCATAATATAAAGGTTCAAGGTGAAGCAGAAAGTATGCACATAGAAGTTACAGTAAGTTGTCCAGAAGATCCAGCTAAATAAAGTAAATCATGAAGATGGCTACATTAAACAACAGAGTCCCAATACAGACAAACAGTCTTAGATTGTTACATTAGAAGAAGATGCCTTCTGGGACTTTCATAGCTAGGGAAGAGAACTTAGTTAGTGCCTGGCTTCAAAGTTTCAAAGGATAGACAGACTAACTTTCTTGTTAACAGTTAATGCAGCTGGTTGAAGCCAATGCTCACTTCACTTACCATTCCCAAAATACTAGGGCCCTTAAGAATTATGGTAGATCTACTCTGTGCAAATGCCAAAGTGTAGCCTGGATGACAACACATCTATTGACAATATGGTTTACTGAGTACTTTAATCTCACTGCTTAAAATATCTTCTGCTCAGGGGCGCCTGGGTGGCGCAGTCGGTTAAGCGTCCGACTTCAGCCAGGTCACGATCTCGCGGTCCGTGAGTTCGAGCCCCGCATCGGGCTCTGGGCTGATGGCTCAGAGCCTGGAGCCTGTTTCCGATTCTGTGTCTCCCTCTCTCTCTGCCCCTCCCCCGTTCATGCTCTGTCTCTCTCTGTCCCCAAAAATAAATAAACGTTGAAAAAAAAAAAAAAGAAAAAGAAAAAAAAATATCTTCTGCTCAGAAAAAACAATTCCTTTCACAACATTGCACATGGACAATGCACCTGTCACCTATGAGTTCTCATGGAGATGAACAGTGAGATTAATATACTTTTCATGCCTGCTAACACTACATCCATTCTGCAGCCCATGAATTAAGGAGTAATTTTGACTTTGAAGTCTTATTCTTTAAGAACTACGTTTCACAAGACTATAGTGGCAAAAGATAGTGATTCCTCTATGGATCTGGGCAAAGTCAAGTGAAAACCTCTGGAAAGGATTCACCATCCCAGACACCGTGAAGAACATTCACAATTCATGGAAAGAGGTCAAAATATCAACATGCACAGGAGTTTGGAAGAAGTTGATTCCAATCTCATGAATAATTTTGAGAGGTTCAAGACTTTGGTGGAGGAAGTAACCGCAGATGTGATGGAAACAGTAAGAGAACTAGAATTACAAGTGCAGCCTGGGGCACCTGGGTGGCTCAGTGGGTTGAACGTCCGACTTCAGCTCAGGTCATGATCTCCCAGTCTGTGAGTTCGAGCCCCGATTCAGGCTCTGTGCTGACAGCTCGGAGCCTGGAGCCTGCTTCCCATTCTGTGTCTCCCTCTCTCTCTGCCCCTCCCCTGTTCATGCTCTGTCTCTGTCAAAAATAAATAAACATTTTTTTAAAAATTAAAAAAAAAAAAAGTGCAGCCTAAAGACGTGATTGAATTGCTACAATTTCATTATAAAACAGATTAGGAGCTGCTTCTTATGCATTAGCAAAGAAAGTGGTTCCTTGAGACAGAAGATGCTATAATGACTGCTGAAACGACAACACAACATTTAGTATATTACTTACTCTTAGGTAATGAAGCAAGAGCAGTGTTTGAGAGAATTGACTCCAATTATGCAAGAAGTTCTAATATGGGTAAAATGTTACCAGTCAGTAACAGAAACTACAGAGAAATTGTTCACAAAAGGAAGAGTCAATTGATGCAGAACACTTCCCTTGTTGTCTCATTTTAAGAAATAGCCACACGGGGCGCCTGGGTGGCTCAGTCGGTTGAGCGTCCGACTTCAGCTCAGGTCACGATCTCGCGGTCCATGGATTCGAGCCCTGCGTCGGGCTCTGGGCTGATGGCTCAGAGCCCAGAGCCTGCTTCCGATTCTGTGTCTCCCTCTCTGTCTACCCCTCCCCTGTTCATGCTCTGTCTCTCCCTGTCTCAAAAATAAATAAACGTTAAAAAAAAAAAAAAAGAAATAGCCATAGCCACCCTAACCTTCAGCAACCACCACCCTCATCAGTCAACAATCACAATACTAAGGCAAGACCCAAGGTGCCTGGGTGGCCCAGACCATTAAGCATCTGACCCTTGATTTCAGTTTAGGTCATGATCTCATGGTTCATGAGTTCGATACCTATGTTGGGTTCAGTACGGTTAGTGCGGAGCCTGCTTGAGATTCTGTCTCTCCCTCTCCCTTTCTCTCCGACCCAACTGGGCACACTCACGTGCTCTCGCCCCCCTTCAAAATAAACTTAAAAAAATATATACTAAAGCAAGACCCTCTATCAGCAAAAAGACTACAACTCGCTTCTGAAAGCTCAGAAAATGATTACCATTTTTCAGCAATGAAGTATTTTCAAATTAAGGTACATACATTGTTTTTGTTTTTGTTTTAGATGTAATGCTACTAAACACTCAACAGACTACAGTACAGTGGAAATGTTTATATGCACTGGACAACCAAAATATTCATTTAACTTGTTTTATTGTGGTGGTCTAGAACCAAAACCACAGTATCTCTAAGGTATGCTCAGGTTTAAACTAAAATTTAGCCCCAACTCCCATTTCTCAAGGCTCAGTTCTCTACTGATGCATTTTTACATGGGAGGGGGGAAAAAAAGCATTTTTTAGGTATTCTTTAAAAAATAAAGTTATGGGGCGCCTGGGTGGCGCAGTCGGTTAAGCGTCCGACTTCAGCCAGGTCACGATCTCACGGTCCGTGAGTTCGAGCCCCGAGTCAGGCTCTGGGCTGATGGCTCGGAGCCTGGAGCCTGTTTCCGATTCTGTGTCTCCCTCTCTCTCTGCCCCTCCCCCGTTCATGCTCTGTCTCTCTCTGTCCCAAAAATAAATAAAAAACATTGAAAAAAAAAATTTAAAAAAAAAAAATAAAAAATAAAGTTATGACTGAAGCTAATCACAGAAAAATCATTAAGACAGGTAAAGGGTGGGGCACCTGGGTGGCGCAGTCGGTTAAGCGTCCGACTTCAGCTCAGGTCACGATCTTGCGGTCCGTGAGTTCGAGCCCCGCGTCAGGCTCTGGGCTGATGGCTCAGAGCCTGGAGCCTGCTTCCGATTCTGTGTCTCCTTCTCTCTCTGCCCCTCCCCCCTTCATGCTCTGTCTCTGTCTCAAAAATAAATAAACGTTAAAAAAAAAAAAATTAAAAAAAAAAAAAGACAGGTAAAGGGTGACAAATAAGTCTGGTCTTTTCTTTAGCACTGGCCAGGATCTTATCTCCAGTACGTAAGCCTTCATGTATTCAGTGAAGGTGGAAGTTTAAAGGCAATGGCCACTGATTTGAGACCATCAAATTAACTCTCTTCATTCTGATGACATGCTTGCTTTTTTTTATTATTATTAGCTTTTTACTCCTACAAACAAACAATAAAATGATCATAAAGATATTCTAGTTCTGGGGCACGTGGGAGACTCAATCAGTTAAGCAACCTACCCACTCTTGATTTCAGCTCAGGTCATGATCTCACGGTTTGAGAGTTTGAGCCCTGCATCACACTCTGTTCTGACAGCAGGAGGCCTGCTTCGTGGTATTCTTGCTCTCTGCCCCTCCTCCACTCTCTCTTCTCAATAAACTTCTAAAAATATTAAAAAATAAAAACTGGCAATTTAAGAATGCAATTTAGAATAAACTGAAAAATTACAACAGAAAAAGCATTCAATAAGCTTAGTTATAATTTGTATGCAGAAACCAACAACCCTATTATAGTAAAAACAGCTAGCAAGGATTCCATTTACAACAAAACAGCAAAAAAAACCAGAAAAATAGTAATAAACTTAAACCCCTTAAGAGGTTTATATAAACACATAAAATGTTTAAAGGTACCAAAAGATGATATAAATTTAAGACTAATAACAAAACTATCAATTCTTACTAAATTAATCTATAAATTCCACATGGTAAAAAAATAACTTGACTTTTTTATTGCATAAGAAAAGGGCAATTTTAAAGTTAAAAAAAAATCTGGGGCGCCTGGGTGGCTCAGTCGGTTGAGCTTCCAACTTGGGCTCAGGTCATGATCTCACGGGTGCTGAGTTCAAGCCCCGCATTGGGCTCTGTGCTGACGGCTCAGAGACTCGAGCCTGCTTTCAGTTCTGAATCTCCCTCTCTCTCTGCCCCTTCCCCGTTCACATGCTGTCTCTCTCTCAAAAATAAGCATTCAAAAAAATTAAAAAAAATTTTTTTTTAATTATGAAGAGTAACTATGGAGGGGGCAATGGCCTTATTATTTGTATTATTACTATTGATATTATTTGATAAAAGCATCAAATACAAATACAATGAAGTATTAAAGAGTTCAGCTATATCAAAGTTTAGTGCACAATAAATATGATCATTCAAGAAATTGTGTGGTAACTCTCATTTATCAGGAAATACAGTAAGATGGATCTGTATCTTTTTCCCTACACCAAAATAAATCTCAGCTAGATCAAGAATGTAAATGCAAATAACAAAATCATAAAACTAGGAGAAGACATGTAGGGTTTTGTTTATTTGTTCTTGCTTTAAATAATCTCATCATGAGAGGCTTTAAAGCATGACTCAAAATCCAGAAACTATCAAAACAGACTAATAAATTTTGCTGCAAAAATTTTCATCTGGCTACAAAGGCATACAAAATAAAATCAAGAGGCAAATTATTTTTTTAAATTTTTTTAACATTTATTTATTTTTGAGAGAGAGCGAGACAGAGCATGAGCAGAGGGAAAGGGAGACACAGAATCCAAAGCAGGATCCAGGCTCCGAGCTGTCAGCACAGAGTCTGATGCAGGGCTTGAACTCACAAACGGGGAGATCACAACCTGAGCCAAAGTTGGATGCTTAACCAACAGCCACCCAGGCACCCCAAGAGGCAAATTATTAAAGGAAAAATACTTTCAACACATAGACAATTTCCACAAACAATACAAATATAGGTAAAGAATGTAATGGATTCAAAGAAATGACTCCTAAACAAATGAAAACTTACTCGTAAGAGAATTGCAAAATAAATTACAAACTAAAACCTGTCACCAGTAAGACCAAAAAGTTTTTGAAAACATACTCTTGGTGTGACTGGGTGGCTCAGTAGGTTAAGCATTTGACTCAATTTTTGGTTAAGGTCATGATCTCACAGTTCAAGAGTTTGAGCCCCACATTGGGCTCTGTGCTGACAGTGCTCAGCCTGCTTGGGATTCTGTCTCCCTCTCTCCCCGCCCCCCCACCCCCACCCTCCCACCTCCCCACCTCCCCACCTTCAGTGCACGTGCACACATGCTTTCTCTCATAAACATTTAAAAATATTTTTAACAAATGAAAATACACTTTAGTCTTGAAAAGGATGTAGAAACAAAAGGCAACCTTTTGTTTGAGAGGGAGTAAACTGGTGTACCTCTACAGAAAACAATTTTAATCAAAATGCATTCTTTGACCCAGAAATTCCCCTTATAGAAATCTACCTTAGCTCACAAATATACTAGTACATGTGGGAAAAGATACGCTATTTTAACAGCAACAGCAAAAAAAAAAAAAAAAAAAAACAAAAAACAAAAAACTATCAAAAAAATATACATTCAGCAGAATACTATTTAGCCATTAAAAAAAAAATGCAGCCTGGGGCAGCTGGGTGGCTCAGTCGGTTAAGTGTCTGACTTCCGCTCAGGTCATGATCTAACGGTTCGTGGGTTCGAGCCCCGTATTGGGCTCAGTGCTAACAGCTCAGAGCCCAGAGCCTGTTTCAGATTCTGTGTCTCCCTCTCTCTATGTCCCTCCCACACTCATGCTCTGTCTCCCTCTGTCTCAAAAATAAAAAACATTAAAAAAAATTAAACAAAATAAAATGCAGCCTGTTAAGAGAAAAAAAAAATATATATATATATAACAGTATGTAGAATGCTACCATTTGAATGTTAAAAAGATGGGAAGTTATGTATCTCCTATGTATCTCTGTATATAGGACTAAATCTGAAAGACACACTAGAAATTTGATTGCCTCTGAGAATAGGAACCACAGACAGGGAAATGGAGGTGACTGGGGAGGAGATTTACATTTATACTTTTTCCAGTCATGATCAAGTAAATACATACTTTTTTTTTTTTTTTTAAGGTTTTTTGTTGTTTTGTTTTTTTGAGAGAAACAGAGAGAGAGAGCACACGCGCACATGGTCAGGGAGGGGCAGAGAGAGAGAGACAGAATTCCAAGCAGGCTCCGCAGGAACTCATAAACCCTGAGATTGTGACCTGAACCAAAATCAAGAGCCAGATGTTTAATGGGCCACCCAGGTACCCCCGTACTTTTTTTTTTAAGCAGGTGTTTGTACTCTATTCCTTCTCTATGTCCCTAACTCTAAGGTATTCTGGCTTACACATCAAAAATAGGAAAATTAAATTTTCTCCTTTGCCACAACATCCAAAACTACTTAACTTTTCCAAAGGATAAGGTATGAGAAATATGAAAATGATACATGTTTCTCTTCCTGTGCCCACCCACCTACTATTCAAAAAGTAGCTAAGTCATGTGTTGAATCATCTGTTTTTAGCTACAATTAAAAAGTAGAGTTATGAAAGTAACAGCAGCTGATCAATTTTTTTTTTAATTTTATAAATGTTTATTTTTGAGAGAGAGACAGAGTATGAGGGGGGAGGGGCAGAGAGAGACGGAGACACAGAATCTGAAGCAGACTCCAAGCTACCAGCAAAGCCTGATGCAGGGCTTGAACCCACCAACCATGAGATCATGACCTTAGTCAAAGTTGGTCGCTTAACCGACTGAGCCACCCAGGCGCTCTGCAGCTGATCAATTTCTAATCACAGCACAGTCCCAGAAAATCAGTTCTAACTGGTGGCAAAGGTGCTCACCTCCACCATGGCTTACCATCTCAAGGCTGTGGCATATCAAAAATGTAACTAGATTAAGGAAGAGTAAGAAAACTAGGGGGAAAAGTAAATGTGTAATAGCAACCAAAGAATGGATTAAAATGAATTTTTACAATAAATTAGAAACTATCCTTTTATAGTAAAGGTAGTAATTTCCTTCTTGCCAGAAAACGTATATTCACAGCCCTCTTTTATTCCACTTAAAAGTGGATGACTTTCTTTGAGATAATGATTTTCTACCAAGTTTTAGAAAAGTTAAACTATTAAAAGAACGAGAAAACAAAACTATAGAACATCTCTCAATAATAAAGTTTCTGGAGTCATTTACCAGGGATCAAATGCTACCATTTAACAGTAAGACAATCCTCAGACACTAGGCTTCTTTGAGCTCTTCTTACAGAGACACTAAAGTAAATGTAATACACTAAACAGACACTATTTTCTGCCAACACAAAACGTTAAGTCACTATACACTTATTAATTAAATCACATTACCACTCTACATGGATGTGTAGTTGACAAGACAAAAATCAGTTACTGCATCCAAATGTTAATATATTTACGTATTATTTGCAACATGGTTTTATTCTGAAACAGAAAAGTACTTTAGAAGGCTATTATGCAGCAACTAAACTTAATACTCTTGCAGAGAAGCCCAAGGCATCTCACCTAACACTGCTAATTTATTAATTTGTTCTCTCTGCTATAAAGTTTCATGTTATTCCAACATTAGATTACCTTAAAACCAATTATAGCTCCAATTAGCAATCTATTTTAATCTAAATAGATTAAATATAGAGAAAAAATAGAGAAAATACTCAAAGTCTATGCATTTTAGAACTTCAAAAGATGCGAGGTGCCTGGTTGGCTCAGTCAGTTAAGCATCCAACTTCAGCTCAGGTCATGATCTCACAGTTGGTAGGTTCGAGCCCCGCAACCGGCTGTGTGCTGACAGCTCAGAGCCTGGAGCCTGTTTTAGAGCCTGTCTCCCTCTCTCCCTGCCCCTCCCCCACTCACCCTCTGTCTCCCCCTGTCTCAAAAATAAACATTGAAAAAAAAATTTTTTTTAAAGAACTTCAAAAGATGCAATTTAGTAAGCATTAGACTTTAGCCTAAACCATTTCCTATAACCTATGATAAAAGAATTTAACTGATCAAAGAATATAATCACTAACCTATTATAATAACAATTTATTTTTTTATTTTGATAACCAAAACTCACAAAACCCTGGGAATAAATAAACTGTGCTGCAGACATTAGCAGGTTACAAACTGAGAAATGTGCAAGATACTATAAATAAAAAAAAAGTACAAAGAAATTGGATAGAGTTGGATTGTTTAGGATTAAGGATGTTTGCCATGTATAGGAAAGGCCTGAAGTTAAAATACAGAAAATGCAGGTTTGCTAAATTTGGAAATATTCACTGACGGACACAAACTGAGTCAGCATGTAGACTGATCTGAATGAGAATCATAACATGCCTGACACAAGAATGAATGGGCTCAAGGGCAGCCAACACAATACGGAGATGCTCATAGTAGTAGGATGCAGAGGAAAGAAGAGACAGCAGGGAACAGGGGCACAGAAATACCAACTTGAGTTAATTTCTGCTTCAAGACCTGGCACATTTCATGCAATTCTAGAAAGTTATTTTGCTCTATTGATACACTTAAAAGAAATGAAGCACAATTGCATAAAGCATTAATTAAACAAACATATTAGCCTCGTAAGAACATTTTTATCTTTCCCTTCTTTCTCGTTTCCCTAATGGATACTTTATTTTTGCCTCCTCTGATCTAATCCTGATAAGAACTAGGCTCTTAACCTATGAGGTCTCAATTACCCAGTATTTGAAATAAAACTCTGCTCTCCGCAAAATTTTTCTAGGGCAAAGGTTCTTAAAGGAGTCCGTGACAACAGTTAAAAAAACTTAGAGCCTCCCTATAATCACTGCAAATAACCGTGCACCACTCCTCTCCCCAGTCCTATTCAACTTGGTTTCTTTGCCAATGATCAATACCAGTAGAGGAGGAGAGACGGAGAAGACACCTCCTGTTTGTCTAACTATGTATGGAGTCCCCATTCTGTACCTTCCCAAACTGAGTTCATTCAAGCATTATTTCTCTAACTTCAGGATTAGAGGACTGCTACTATCCTTGAAGAACATGAAATAATTACTGAAGTTCTAGACATAAAATTTAGAAGCTAAACTCTCCTGTGTAGTTTCATAACTTTGCTTCCTACTCTGTGTCAAACCCCAAGGCTGAGTGTCTTCTTATATTTTTTTAATTAGATGTTTAAGAAGCAACATAATGAAATCTACAAATATCTTCACTTTTATATTATTGCTAAGACATGCAAATAATTACCTGCTGGTAAAAAGGAGTGACTCTGGACTAGCACTAGGGTCCTCAGATAGGAGAGTCCTAACCCAGTAATGAAACTTGATGTGTGGCCCTTGAACTCCCCTTAGGTCTATTAAATCTGTTTCTTCAAGTGAAAAGTAAGGACTAAAGCCAAACATTTTCCACATTCACAAAGCACACTGCTCAATTCTGTTCTTGTTCTGTAAAACTGCTGAATCATTTTCATGTTATTTTGTATGTTAATCACTGATTATCTATTAATAACTATTAAAGCTGAAACCCAGTTTTATCAAGTATAAGGGCTGCTGACAGTAATTACTCATTCTGGTATTTCAAACATTGATTTATAGCCTCTTTATTCCACAGAAGCGGTAAATTTGATTTTACTCCTGGAGAAACACATACCTTTAATCAAAATGTTAGCTACATACACATGTCATGTAGAACAGCCAATTTTTTGAAGATTAAAGAACATTAACTGAGTACCTCCTGTATACAGAGACATTGGGGAATCTGAGGCATTAGAAAGCAGTAACAAGAAAATCCATCTTTGTCTCTTAGGGGCATATAATGCACTTTAAAGGGCAGGAATGGCTCAAATAGAGAAAAACACAGGGCAGCAATTATCATATGTAACATAAGGCCTCTATGATCTCTGAATTTCTGACAGAAATTCCTGACAGTGGTCAGAAATGACTTGCTACGAGGGGCACTTCATTTGGCCCTGGAAAGAAGGGTAGAATTTAGACCAAAAAAGGAAGACATTAGGGGGTAACAGGCTAACCAAAACATGGATGGCTCAGAATGTCAGGAATCTGGGCTCTGTCTACAAGGCCAGAGGTAAGCAATGGGAAGAGTGCAGTTTGTTCTCTGTGTGGTTTTGTTTTTAGAGAGAGCGCGAGCAGGGGAGGGGCAGAGAAACAAGGAGAGAGAGAGAATCTCAGATGGACTCCATGCTCAGCAGAGACAGAGGAGGCTCAATCCCACGACAAGATCATGACCTGAGCAGGAATCAAGAGCCCAACGCTCAACCGAGCCGCCCAGGCACCCCTGTGTATTTTATTCTTTACTACTAAAATTCATATTTAGTATTTCTGAATCAAATGTATTTACAAATCAATGTGTACATAAAAGTGTTTTTTTCCCTCACACTGAAGAAAATCTGTCATAAAATCAAACATATGTCATAATCGATAGCTTCTTAAAACCAACACCAGATTTGGAAGAACTGAGTAATAGTTCTAGGAATTGAGGGAAGTAAGGCATTTCCACAGAAATAGCAAAGACTCAGATTAAAGGTGCTGCTCCACAGAGATCCACAGACCAACTCAGGGATGGCAGGTGGAGGATGTGCTCTGGATAAATGGAATGAAAAGAAGCTCAATAGAGCACCCAGATCAAGGGAAAGTTGGAAATGTTAGACTTAGAACTCTAGGATGAGAGAGGTACCTCGGTGGTTGAATAAATTGAACATCAGACTCTTGAACTCAGCTTAGGTTATGGGATTATGGGGTTATCCCAGGGCTATGGGATCAAGCCCTGTACTGGGTTCTGCACTGGACATGGAGCCTGCTTAAGATATTCATTCTCTCTCTCTCTCTCTCTCTCTCTCTCTCTCTCTCTCTCTGTCTCTGTCTCTGTCTCTCTCTCCCTCTGCCCCTCACGCCCCCCTCTTGCCCTCTCCCTAGAATAAATAAATAAATACATGCATGCATACATACATACATACATACTACTCTAGGATGAGATGACCACAGGGTAGAAGGAGAATAAAACTCGACTTATCTTAAGACTCCAGGAGCACACATGCACACATAGACATCAAACACCAGTTTTAAAAACAACCTATTCACACACTACATGAGAAAATGACAAAATTTTAAAAATTATGAAAACTCAAAAACTTTATCTCCAAAAACCTTGACCTGTAGCACAAGTGATGTGCTGTAATCCTCCCTCTACCGATTTATTCCATTGCACTTTCCAAAATGGCTACTTGATTCTAAAGGTATTATTGCAGTATACCAGCCCTGCTACACTTTTCATGTCATTAAGCTAGAAAAGAGGTTTAAGACTATCTCCAGAAAAAAAAAAAAAAAAAAATTGCACTAATAGTACTGTTCTTGTGTAATGACTGGAGTTAGGCTTGGCACATTATTTTCTATAATGGCTTCACATTTCAAAAAGTGAACATTATGAGACTAGTACAATTAGGTAGCTTACGTATACAGAATTCAAGGGTGAGATGAAGCAAAATTTGTATTACCATCTAGACTCTGTATCCCAAATGCTTTACCTTCCCTGTAATAACAATTACAAATTCTATTTCATCTGTAGAAGAAAATATGTTATTTATAGTAAAGGAAAAAACCAAAGGTATACCCAATTGTCCTAGAGCACATTAATTATCCACTCCTCTTCAACCAAAAAAAAATGGAAATTCTCAAATTTGACTTGTTTAAAAAAAAAAAAAAAAGTCAGGGCACCTGAGTGGGTCAGTCACTTAAGCATCCAACTTCAGCCATGTCATGACCTCACAGTTCGTAGGTTCTGACCCTGCATTGGGCTCTGCACTGACAGCTCAGAGCTTGGAGCCTAATTCAGATTCTTTGTCTCCTTCTATCTCTCTGTCCCACCCCCAACTGTGCTCTCTCTCAAAAATAAATATATAAACATTTTTAAAAATAAAAAATAGGGGCGCCTGGGTGGCTCAGTGGGTTAAGCATCCAACTTCATCTCCAGTCATAATCTCGCAGTTTATGGGTTCAAGCCCCATGCCAGGCTCTGTGCTGACAACTCAGAGCCTGACACCTGCTTCTGATTCTGTGTCTCCCTCTCTCTCCATTCCTCCCCTGCTCATATTGTCTCTCTCTCAAAAATAAAGATTAAAACAAACAAAAACATAAATTAAGTTCAATTAGAATGACAGTATTTGGGTGGCTCAATCAGTTAAGAGGCCACTCTTGAATTTGGCTCAGGTCATGATCTCTAGGTTCGTGCAATCAAGCCCTGTGTGGGGCTCTGCAATGACAGCACAGAGCTGCTTGGGATTCTCTTCCTCCCTCTGCTCATCACCAACTCTCTCTCTTCTCTCAAAATAAATAAACTTAAAAAAAAAATTGTAGTGAAGCTTAAAGAAAAGGGTTGTGTCTTTGTTTTCTATGGCACACCTAGCACCTGGCACAAAAGGATATGCTAAATAGATGACCAATGAGGAGATTTAAGGGCTATAAGGACTTCCAGAAGTTAATCCTTACTATCCTCTTTTAAAAATATTACTTATTTATTTTTGAGAAACAGAGCATGAATGAGAGAGGGGCAGAGAGAAGGGGGGAGAGAGAATCCCACCCAGTTCCCGTACTGTCACCACAGATCTGGAAGCAGGCCTCAAGCTTACCTGAAGTGGGACTGGAGCTCGAGAACCATAAGATCACGACCTGAGCTGAAGTCGGAGGCTTCACCAACTGAGCCACCCAGGCACCCCAACCCTTACTATTTTCTTAAATAATTATTTCAGTTAGAGTATCTACAAATCAATTGTGATCAGGGTTGTCTGGGATACTTACAAACAAAAGGAATAGGGAATATTTAAAAAAAAAAAAAAAAAGGAAGAGCTATAGAAAAGGCTGGCTTTTAAAAAGACCATCCTATCCTGCAAAGTCGACCAAAATATTAATATTCACATGAGCCAGCAACAAGGGGTTTGGGAACCAGGGATTAGGAGTTTCTACTGGGGATACAGTAAGAGTTAAAAACAAACTGTCACACTTTTATTACCATTTTGACATTCATTTATATAATCTCCACCAAGATACATAAAATAGTCTTATTTGAAATTTGAAAGGTGCAATGTGTAATATAAAACCAATTCAAAAGCCAACTTCAAGGGGCACCAGAGTGGCTCAGTCGGTTAAGTGACCAACTTCAGCTCAGGTCCTGATCTCGCGGTTTGTGAGTTCGGGCCCTGTGTCGGGCTCTATGCTGACAGCTCAGAGCCTGGAGCTGCTTTGGATTGTGTCTCTGTCTCTCTCTCTGCCCGTCCCCTGCTCACACTCTGCCTCTATCTCTCAATAACAAATAAATGTTAAAAAATAAATAAAAATAAAAAGCCAACTTCAAGGCCCTCCAACAAGCACCCACAAAGGCTTCAAACTGTGGGCTGGCATGTAATTTCCTAAAACAAAGATATCCATTCCCACTAATTTTTCAAGTTTAAATACTGAAGTTAATTCTTGACCCCTTTCTCTCTTAATTCTTCATTTCTTTAACCCTACCTTTCATAACCTTTTCATTTAGCAACCCCACTACCAAAATTCACATCACCTAATACAAGAGAAAAAAGGGGTAGGATTTCCAACTAAAAAGATAAAGAGAAGTTAACACACTTAACTGCCCTCTTCCCCTGTCTAGCCAGAAAAAAATTAGCCAATAAGATAATTATTTAAGAGGAATAAGTAATTAAAGAAAAGGGAGTAAAATATTCACTATTAGATGTTATGGACTAATTCTTTAAATGAGAATAAACAGCAGAATAGGTAGGTAGATTTCAGGTCTTAACTCAGACTATATCAAATTCTCTAGCTCTACCATGGGGAGAAAAAAGCATTAGAAAATAAATCATCTTTAAAGTAAAATACACTTGTGAAAAGGAAAATCATCACACTGTCTAAACCAACTCACCCTTAGCAACCTTATATACGCAGAAGAATTTACAACAGAATATTTAAATATCAGTACATTTTTTCTTCCTGTGGTTATAAAAAATTGTATTTAATGTTTATTTTTGAGAGAAAGCACGAGTGTGAGGGGGCAGTGAGAGAGGGAGGGAGAGCATCTGAAGTGAGCTCTGTGTTGACAGCAGAGTCCAATGCAAGGCTTGAACCCACAAATAGAACCCTGAGATCATGACCTGAGCGTATGTCAGACATTTTAGCTGAATGAACAACCCAGGCTCCACCCAAAATTATTATTTTTATAAATGATTCTTTTAAGACGGACATATGCATCCTATCTCACAAATGAGCTTCATGTACCATAAATGCAGGCACAAACTTAAATTAGCCTCCTATATAATCAAGGTTTTCCAAAAACACTCAGCAGCCAAACACTGTTAATGTTTTCACCCAGGGATGAGACATTGACCGTGTGTTTCAATTTGACAATGTTTATCAGTTAGCCTCACTCTGTTTCTACAGGAAAGAGGATGGGCCTATGGTTAAGAAAGCAGTATAGAATCAATCAGGCTTGAATTTGAATCTGGTCCACTTATATGCCAGATGTTACCTTGGACAAATTTATCTACTCTCTTTGAATCTGTTTCCTCTACTGTAAAATCCCTACATCTTAGTATGATATGAAGATTAATATTAAGGGTTAACATTTACCAAGTGTTTTGCTGGGCATACAGCACTGTTCTAAGTACTTGAATAATTTTTTTTTAATGTACACTTTTTATTTTTTTATGTTCATTTTTTTTAATGTTTTTTTAATATTTATTTTTGAGACAGAGAGAGACAGAGCATGAACGGGGGAGGGTCAGAGAGAAAGGGAGACACAGAATCCAAAACAGGCTCCAGGCTCTGAGCTGTCAGCACAGAGCCCGACGCGGGGCTTGAACTCACGGACCGCGAGATCGTGACCTGAGTTGATGTTGGACGCTTAACCGACTGAGCCACCCAGGCGCCCCTATGTTCATTTATTTTTGAGAAAGAGAGAGCACGCGCGCACAGGGCAAGGGGGGGCGGGGAGCGAAAGACAGAGACAGAGACAGACAGGGGATCAGAAGCAGGTTCTGTGCTAACAGCACAGCCCCAATGCAGGGCTGGAACTCACTAACTGTGAGATCATGACCTGAGCCAAAGTCGGATGCTTACTGAGCCTAGGTGGGATGCTTAACCATTTGGGTCACGCAGGTGTCCCTACATTAGATCTATTTTTAAAGGCAGCAGTATTCTCCTCACTTTACAGATGAGGAGAGCCATATTCGGTTTACAAAAGCAGTACTCCCTGACTTTACAGAAGCAGCAACCAAGGAAGAATTAGTAAGGCCCATATTCACAAAGCTATTAAGTAGAGCAAAGACTCAAAAAAACTCAAATCCTACCTCTCAACTCCTATCTACATGCTAATTTAGATAATGTATTTAAATACTTCAGCACAGTGCTTGAGCAACAGAAAGCGGGGAGCATTCAATAAAGGTTACTTTGATGACTGAAATTAAAATCTCACATACATCACTTTAAACAGGTCACTCCAGTCATGGCCCCACTGGTGTCAGTAAAGAGGAAAGAGACTCACCTAGATAGGAAGGTGAAGAGGAAGAAAAGCTTAAAGAAATAGCTTTAGTTATTAAATGTTTAGTAACTAAACATTTGTTTCATTTTTTTAACATTTATTTATTTGAGAGAGACAGAGCGTTAATGGGGGACGACGGGCAGAAAGAGAGGGAGACACAGAATCTGAAGCAGGCTCCCGGCTCTGAGCTGTCAGCACAGAGCCCCACGCAGGGCTCGAACTCACGGACCGTGATATCATGACCTGAGCTGAGGTCAGATGCCCAACAGACTGAGCCACTCAGGCGCCCCTAGACATTTATTTTATAAATGTAACTTCAAGTTATCTAAAACTGGGAAAAGCAGTTTTAATACTAGAAACCACAGGGAAATGCACCAAAGGAAAGGAAAACAAAACAAAACACCTTCAACAACAAGTAATGAACAAAGGGAGCCCAAGAACAGGAAGAAACACTTCTGCCCTCTTCTAACGCTCTCTGCACCCAAAAATGCATCAGGGCTTTTTTCGGAGCCTAAAAAGATGTAGTAAAATGAAAAATGCTGTGACTTAAACAGTTACCTTACAGCAGGGAGACCTACACCTGGATACAAGCACATAAAACAAATGGATCAGGTCCCAACACTTGCTACACAGGGACTGTAAATCACCCAGATCCTTTATCTCTAACCTCAGTCTTACCTCAGACATTAAGACAGAGGGTAAGTGACAGCCCTAAGGTCAAGCCACTAGTATCAGAATTAGGAGAAAAATACACATTTTCCTGAGCCATGTTCAGTAAGTTTTCTTTCCCCTAAACACTAATTAAAGGCAGTGTAGTGAGAGCCTCTGTAAAAAATACCCTGCCTTAAAAAATAAGATGAAAATAAAAACAATGGGGTGCCTGCGTGGCTCAGTCAGTTGGGCATCCAACTCTTGATTTCTGCTCAGATCATGATCTCACAGTTCATTAGTTCAAGCCCCCACATCAGGCTCTGCGCTTATAGTGTTGAGCTTGCTTGGGATGTCTCGGTCTCCCCCACCCGCCAAAAATAAACATTCTAAAAACCAAGTCGATAAACATTTAAAAAAAAAAACCTGCCTCAACTAATTCCTAGCAGCAGGCCAATTTGGTGATGAACCATATTCAAAATTTCTTCTGAAGAAAATGACATTTTTATCACTGTATTCTCCCTATGTTTATGTTACCTAAATGCATTAATATTCATTATATAAACTAAGCCTCTAGCCATCACCTTCAAATATTAAAGTTACAAATAAAACCCCATGTTAATGAAGTAACTTCAGGGACGTTTGGGTGGCTCAGTTAGCCATCCAGCTCTTGGTTTTAGATGAGACCTTATGGTTCGTGAGATCAAGCGAAGCCTGCCTGGGATTCCCCCTCCCCGGGATTCCCCCCCCCACCCCCCCCACCTCCTCTGCTCGCTTTCTTTCTCTGTCTCCAAATAAACATTTAAAAACAATTTTTTTAAACAAAGGAACTTCATATATTTATCCTTAAGACCATTCTCCTCTAGCCCATCAGGCCTATTTTCATTTCACAGCCTATAGTATAAAACCTTCAACACAGAGTGAAAAGAGTCTATCATATGTAATTATAACCATATAAAATTTAACATTCAAGGACAAACATAAAAAGGCGATTTTCTACACTTAAGAAAACTCACGAAATTTTCTAGGTTTTTGCTGAATGAATCCTTCTCTGCCCTTGTGGAGCTTTAACAACTTACTGCATTAAGGCTACTGAGAAATAAGTCCTCTACAGGAAGCCTGAAAGGCCAAATGTACTTCACCACCTCTACCAAAAACTAAACAGCATCAAGAACTATAGTTTAGTCTTCATTGTCTTTTCTTACCCTTGCAACTTAAATTTTCTCCCATCAATCACTGAGGGAACTGGACAGAGTTAAAGGGAGCGGATCGTGGCCTATTAAAGAGTGAAAAGAGCCATGAGAAACTTTACATTACAAAAAAAGTAAGCACACAGACTTTTAAGCATCAATGGAAGACCACCTTTTGCTTTCAATTCCCACTTCTCACAATATTCCACAAAGTTCAAATAAAGCAGCAATGGAGAACACTGAGAGACTGATTAAAGTTACATGTGAAGATTTCAGGAGTGAAGATTGCTAATTCAAACCTAACAATTGTGTTTAACAAACCAAACCTCCCACTCACCTTCTCCCTTCTATCTCCCTGCCCCCCCCCCCCAAAAAAAAACCCCTTGAACTCACATTGCTCAAGTGTTTGTCAAAGTTGGCCTTGTTTTATCAAGGAGGAAACATGCCTGATTTCATGCCTGTGAAATATGTGGTGGACTGGGCATCATGTGATGTTAAACAGCAAGTAGAGAAATGAAGTGAACATGAACCGGTTATCATGAAGGGTGCTGCTATCCTGCCACCAGCCTCCATGCTTCTGCATTACAGATACACTAACCTAAAAGCATATATTCATCTCTTTTCTATACTTTTTCTTCAGTGATGTGAAAAATGGCCAAGTTTATTTCGGCACATGATTGAAGAAAATGATTAGTATCTAAGTCATTGTTTTCATAGCCTCTACCGTTCAAGTCTTTCGTCAACTTTCAAGAATCGCACAAAATTCACTTGGCTTCATTATTCAACTGTGTTTACACTGTTTTTATGGGAATATACAAGCAGAACAGCTCTCCCCACTGCAACTATATTATGTCCTTTCTGAGCCTGCTTCTATTATTTATACCTAATCATGGGTCAAGGCACACCGGCCCAATGAAAGGCCAGCACCCTAAGGCTCTAAAAATACTGTGACTTATCTACTCTATATATAGTTGAGATTTCAATGTGGCTCTAGAGTTTTGTAATCTTAGTTGTTCACAAAAATTAAGTCATAATTGGGAGAAGGGATGGTAAGCATTCTTCCTAGAGCTCCTGGCCCTTTACATTAAATAACCTCTCAAGTCAGGAGTCATCTATAGCTGAGTCATTTTAAGATAGAAAGGAAAACAGCAATTAGGCACTCTTATCTAACATAAACCCACCCTTACACCACTAGGGAACCTCTTTCTTCTGTAACACAACATGGAGACTCTGCCCCACACATACCTATCAAAAAGAACCTGAAATTAAACAAATGAGTTATTTAATTTAAAACACATTATTGAACTAATATGTTTAAATAGTACCATTCTCTCATTCTCAGGAGACTGACATCCCTTTTATTGTCTTCAATAAGGCATTGCAGAAAAAATACGTTTGGATTAAGAAAAATCTAAATTTGAATTTGAGTTTGATCACAACTTAGCTGTTTAAGGTTGGCCAAATCCAACATCTTCAAGTCTCAACTTCAGCCCCAGTAAAATGGGTATAAAATACCACTTATCAAAAAAGAGAGTCGGAATGATGAAGAGAGAGTAAATAAGAAACTCCAATACCTAAGTAGTTCCAATAAATACTAGTTACATTCCCTGCAATAAATGTTGAGGTGAAAACTCTGCAGAATCCTTATTACAAAACAAACAAACAAAAAAAACCAAAATAAACCCAAAAATGAACATTTCCTGAAGCCTCCTTTATACGTGCCAGACACAATGTTAAGTACTTTTTCATAGTATCTTACTTAAATCTCAAGATATCCTTTAAATATCTTTCCCTTTTCCCTGTTTTAAAAAGGTTAAATAACTAAGCAGGTCAGAGAAGTGGTGAGTCCTATTTGGAAGCCAGGTCTTTCTGACTCCAAACACTAGGTAGGCTCTGTCTACAGCATTCCTTACATGGCTACTTATGAAAACACATGCAGCTCTCAGTGTTTTGTTTTCTTACTGGAAATAAATTAAAATCACTGGGAAGAAGTTACCTGAGCAATTTTATAAACATAATAAATTTCAAAGAGAACAATGATTACTAGATCTTAATCAAGCCTACTATCATAAAGTTTACTATCTAAAGGACCACAACCATTTCAACAATAGTTGTCCTTACACAGAAATTATTTACAAAATTCAGGTCATCACAGGTAAGTAAGCCATAGTATGGGCCACCCAAGCACATACACTATAATATGATCCTCAGCTCTGACCTACAACCAACACTACTGCTGCAACCATTCCAAGAGGCCCTGGTGGCACTGGGTTCAGGGATTGAGTGCCTGCTATATAAATAGCAGTACTTCACTAAACCCTTCTAAAGTCCAAGACAAATCTAATCTACCCTGTAATAAATTTCAAGATTAAAGCTCTACTTACAATTCTTATGTCATCTAAAATTTTTTCATTAATATTGTGTCAACTGCAGCTCCTCAGATTATTTCTAGTCGACCCACCTTGTGAATCACTAATAAAACTTTTAGCAGAAAACCTAAGATTTTCATTCTTCACTATTTCACAAAACAAAGCTATAGGAGTATTTCTTATAACCCATATTAAATCATAAGTGTATTCCAATACTTAAACTCCAAGAGTTATGCCCAAAGTTTACAAAGCAAATGAATTACCAGTACAGATTTAAAGCCCTTTCTGAGGAACACCTTGAAGAATCTGATAGTCTTTCTCTCCAAAAATCCAAATATGTCTGTGCATATAAAACTTGGCTCACTACCTTAAAGGACCCCATTAAAGTCCATCTATAGCTCCCCTCAATTTATAGGGAATTCATCAATGCCAGATAACAACCTCTTATTTAGAAAGTTCTTTACAGTTTTAAAACATTTTACTCCTACTTCTCAAATTGTACAGTCCCTTAAGGAATTTACATTTATCAATTTTTAAAATTTTATTTACCTACAACTATAAATCAAAAAGATTCTTCCAAATCCTTTAAATTCTCATAATACTAAAAAAACAAAAACAAAAACAAACAAAAAAAACAACCACCTCTCATGTTCTTGGTCCACAAATATTGAGTGCTCACAAGATGTGTGGCCCTGAACCAGGGATGGCAAAGAGAATTCCAAGATACTGTCAAGGCCAGTGACCTTGAAAAGTTTACAATCTAGCAGTACAGTCTGTTCTACTTAAAAAACAAAAATTAAAAAAAAATAAAAAAACAAAAAAAAACAACTCCTTTCAACAATTTACTGAGTATTTTGAACAAAAACAGGTGTGGTTTTTAAGCTGAAGCCTTTAAATAGATAGGAAAAGGAATATTATGGAGGAAAAAAAAGCAGAATAGACCCAGAGAAATTAAAAAGAGGGAAAACCATAACCAAAGACTAAATTTTCTAGTAACATGTATCTAAAAATGTGTTTAATTTACCAGGTACACCTGGCTTGAACACCTATAGCCACTGCCACAAATTAAGTCAACTTCAAAACTGGGAACAAAAAAACCATTCAATGAGAGGTAATAACTAAACTTAACAGAATCATTAGTACTAAACTGACAAAATTTCCATAAATATTTTACTTTAAAAAAGTTATGGCAAACTATTAAAATAGTAAAAAACTTAAGCAGTTAGGGAACAACAACAAAAACAAGGCTGGTGTGCTCTTAAACTCCCATTATCAAGCCCAGAGCAGACGTCACTAATTAAATCACACCACCCTTTTTTCCCCACTAAGCCTCATTTCTTTCAAAATAAAGTTCCAGTAGCTATCAGGGTGAGCACTATAAGTGAATTTGTTGTTATTGTTATTTTTCAAATACTGTTCAAGCCAACTAAATGAAGCACCAAAAATGTATGTACGTATTTAATGTCCAACGAATTTACAATAAACTTCATCTGAGTTGTTTTCCAGAACACAAAATACTCTTTAAAACTTTAAACCTCTCTCCGTTAAGGAGAATTTATTATGGTCAATATAACCTTAATTAGGAAAAGATATTCTTTTAAAAAAATGTAACACTCCACCCCCATGGAAGAGTTCCAGATAACTGTAATTAATTAACTACATTTTTTGGCAATCCTCATTTTTGACCCTATTTGAATTAAACCAGACAAAATTACTTTTTCTGAATATCAACAAAACTAAAACTAAACCTGCCTACATCTTCAGAAATGTAAGAATTGCAAAATGTAACAAAAAAGTGTAAGAGAAAGAAGCACTAATTTGTCCTTCCAGTTTAAAAAAAAAAATACAGGTCAGTTTTAACAAAACTCTAAAGAAAATATATGTGACCATTTAAAATTTGTCACTTCCTTCCAAAAAGAATTTAAGGGAGAACACAGATGCCAGAAGATGATAAGGTGGAAAATAAAAACAGATCACTGGAACTCTAGGATCACATTACCAGGTGGGTGATGCTTAGCACTAAATAAACTAACAGGAAGGAATGAAAACCTGAATTCAGTAAGTTTTAAGAGAGCACTGTGGGATTAGGGAAACAAAAAGTTATTTCCTAAGTCTCCAAGTCTAGCAATGAAAAATACCATACTATTCTATGAAGAAACCAGGAGATGAGCATCCTAGCCTTAATAGCAGGATTCAAGTATTACATAAACACAGGCATGGTTAACAGATGACAACACAATGTCAGGAATATAAACACCATAAAAAGGAGCATTTCCCCACCCCACCTCTAACCTCAATTAGTAGTAATACTAAAAATAGTAGCTTTGAGGAATTATCTGTTAGTGTCCATTGGTAAAAACTAAAGTGTATCTTTTTTTCCCAAGATGTTTTATTTTTAAGTAATCTCTACACTCAACTTGGGGCTCCAACTCAACCAGGAGATCAGTAGTTGCACACTCTATACAGACTGAACCATACAGACTACCTGAAAACTAAAATATATTTTGGAATACTCTTTTAGTAAAGTTCCTTCAGCAGAAGCTGTTCTGTAGGCAGGACCTCAAATTATGCATATCTTATCTTGCTTGTAGAGCTCCGCATGCATACCCATGCAGACTTTTTCCATTATTTCATGTAATTTTAAGCCTAAGAAAGTTTGAAAAGGCTTGGTACTACTTTTACTCTTAGAAGGACACAAAGTATAATAAACATTCCTGCCCAGGACCTTGTTTTCCCTCCCTAAAACAGGAATGAAACATGAGCCAGTTATCAAGACTTGAGAGATTCTGAGAGTAGTTATAAACCTTTAAAAATACATTTGCATCCAATGGAGAGTGGTGCCTTTTCATTTAGACAGGCCACTCATTTGGAGGAAAACGAATTTAAAATTTGCCTAAGTGCCAAACTATGTATGAAGATAAAAAAAAGACCAAGTGTATTCCCAAAGACAAACTATTATGAGTAAATGAACAGGACCAGAAAAGTAGGGTTAACATCTGGGCAGTTATTGCTGGAAAGAGAGGCAAGAGAGAAATGAACACACGGTGTCCATTTACCTGACGCCTTTGGCCTCAGTGGCTCTAATTTTATTTCCAGCACGGAGGAGTAAACCGAACTTTTATTATATAGAATCTATTTGATAAATGGAAGAAGAAAATCTAAAGACTTGTATCAAAGTTCCTTCAGAGGGCCAATAAAGGTAAAGCACGGGTTTCCTACCACTGAAAGGAATTAAGGGGGAGAATGGTAAGGAACCCATCTTCTTCCCCTTCTCTTGTCCAGAAAAACAAGTTTCCCACGTGCGCACAGTCCAGACTGAGGTTTCAACCCCCGGCAGTGAGTAACCAAAAGCAAGGACTGCTACAGCCCAGACTAGGTTCTTACCTCCTGGATGCGCTTCCTGGCCCGCTGAAGCACTTCTTCGTAGCCCTTCTGCCGCAGCTCGCTAAGGCTTTCGTAATACTCCTCAGGGTCGTCGGTCTCAGTGAAAAGTACCTGGGACAGGATCTTCCAGCCGCAGGTGTCCAAGCCATGGCCCAGGTAGACCTGGAGCTGGTAACATAAAGTGTCGATCTCCTGCTCGGTCATCTCTGGGGCCCCCCCAAACAGCACGGTCCACATGCCAGAGGGCTCCTCGGGGAACACGGGTAGGCACTGCTCCAGCTGCGAGTTCACAGAACACAGCTGCTGGTGCACAGCACGCAGATCCTGGAAGGAGAAGAGCCCAGCCCAGCTACACTCCTCTGCCGGAGACTCCAGCTCGGCGGTAGGCGGCGGCTGCTCCGCGTCCGAGAGCGCCAGGGCTCCCGGGGCCACCTCGTCCTCCCTCACCATTTCCAGCACCTCGATCTCCTCGGAGACCGCCCCGCAGGCGCTCACTACTCGCACCGAGGACACCGGGGCCTCCGGAGGCGCCGAAGGGGCGGCCCCCGCCACATCTCTGCCTTCAGATCCCCTTCGAACCGGGCTAGTCTGGGCCCGCACTGGGCTTCTGAGAGGGCTCTTCGCCCCTTTGCCGGCCGGACTCCGCAGCAGCGGGTCCCCTCGAAGGCTGCGCGCACTCCGCGGAGAGCCGCCCTCCGCCCAGGCCGGACTCCTCCGGGGTCCCGGGCTCCTGCCCAGAATCGCAGAGGCCGTGGCCTCGGGCCGGCCCTTGCCAGCTGGACTGCCCGGCCCGCGGGTCCCGTCCGACATGGATGCTCCGGGCTCCGCGCCCCCTCGCGCCCCCGCCTGCTCCCGGGAGCCGCTCCTCTGCCTCTGGGCCGTCCGGTTGTGGCAGGTTATGGCAAACTTGCCCTCAATCTCGTTCCAGGCCACAATGAAGACAAACTTGTGCTTCTCGCGCTCGTCGAACACATGGGGCCGCACGGCCACCCAGTCCGACTCGAGCGTCTCCTCCAGCGCGAAAGACATGGTGGCTCCGGAGCCAGGCCGCGGGGGAGGCGCCGAGGGCCCTGCCCGCCCGAAGACTCACCGGCTGGCTGCACCGCGCCCCCTGCTCACCCTCGCTGGGCGCCTTCGGCCATCTTAGCGCGCCAGCCGGCTCTCCCCGCTTGCTCGCCCGGCCCTCAGCACTCGAACCCGCCGCGCTTCTTTGTGGCGGGGCTCGCGGGAAAGACAATACGCGTCCCCGGAGCAGGTAGTTCACATGGTCACGTGCGGCTGGATCTGTTTACAAGCCCCGCGCTGCGGCGGCGCCTCGCGTCCGACCCGGCCGCCCCCAGCGCGAGGCCGCGGTGCTGCGTCTTCGGCTCTCTGAAGGTGAGGCGCGGGTCCCGCGGGGCCAGGCAGGCCGGTAGGCGGTCAAGACCGGCCGCTCGTCCAAGCGGATCTCCCCGCCCCTCCTCCTTCTTCTCTTCTTCCCGACCGCCCGGAGCCGGCCTGACGGAGAGACGCGTCTCCTAAACTCTGAGCTTCAGAATCGCCACAATGTTGCCATTTGGCTGCTGACGTAGGCTGCTCCACGAGGGACGTAAACACGGGCACGTGCCGCACGCTGGTGACGCGGCGGCGGCGCGCACACCCCGTGCGCGCGCGCCGGCTCCGCCCCTCGGCGTCCCCCGCCCTCGCCTGCAAGCGGCCGCGCGCAGGACTCTGTCCATCTTTCCGCGCAGACTCCATCTCCCAAGACTGGAGCCCGCAGTTGGCAGCAGTCAGTCTGCTGGCTCTGGAGACGGTCAGAGTGCCAGGTGTGCCTTGCGGTACAGGTGGCCTCTGAGTCTCGAGAAGGAAGGAACAAAGGTGGAGGAACTGAGATTTTTCGAAGCCCCGTCATTCAAAGGGACCTTGAAATGTAAATGTGTTTCTTTTCGCTCTGGTGGAAGTCGGTATCGATAACTCCTATATTCAGAAAATACTCGGTAACATCACAGGAGCTATGTGCTAAACTTTACTAGGATACCCCAGATTGTTGGATTCTCCCTAACACTCTTGAGACACCGTTTAAGATATGAAAGAGAATTGTCTGAAGACAACCCAAGAGAACTCCAAAACTAAATTAAATTAAATGAAAATTCAGTCTTGTTCTAATAGTATGAATGTTTACGTTCCAGTTCAGCCGTGTTTTATTGCTTCTGATTTCATCATTGTGTACTGTTCTGTGAACCTCGTTTTGAAGTCACTGGCTTAAACCCTTTTGAAGTTGAATTCAATTATCAGAGATCACAGAATGCACATACAAAAAAAAATCATGTAAATCTGAAGAATTCTACTTATGCTGAACGATGACGAAACACATTTTTAAAATTGCCTGGTGGATCTATCTAGTTTATATTATTGGCATTCTCTTTCGCATTAGCACTCCATTCATAGTGCAGGTATTCTGCATCCACAGTAAAGTACCATGGGAATTATTCTTTTACTTTTGTCCATATTTCATTTTTTTAAGTTTATTTGTTTTGAGAGAGAGAGGGAGACAGAGGATCCAAACAGGCTCTGTGCTGTCAGCTCAGAACCCGACTCCAAGCTCCAGCTCCTGTACTGTGAGATCATGACCTGAGCCCAAACCAAGAGTTGGAGGCTTAACGGACTAAGCCACCCAGGCGCCCCATTTATGCAAAACCATTTGGATTAAAACCATTATCTAGGTTTACTTCAGTATACTGACATCTGAATAAACAGCCAAAAGTTTTAACCCTATCACTCAGGAGGATATTGTAGAACTGTAGATCTACTTGTACCGAAAAAAAAAAAAAAAAATTGGGGCAGGATGAGCAAAAAGGGGAAAGGACAGATTTTTTAACTCTTTTTTTACTATTGTTTATGTGGAACCACAAATTTTCAAGTCTTGTAACCGAACTTGTGCCAACTGTCTAGTGCAAATAAATCAGAGATCTAACTTTCAAAAGGCAGGAAGAAAGAGAGACAGAAAACCCATTGCAAATCTGTATCACCAGGTAAGCAAACATTATTTTCCTGTCTTCTGCTAAAAATGTACCACTAAAAGTTTTTCTGATAAAAAGTGATGACATGATCACTAGCTGTCATAGTACATTACAGATAACTATGAATACCAAGAATGAGCATTAAAAGGATATGTTCATAGGAAATATTTTTATTATGTTTATTAAAATTGCAATATTTATCCACAGATATTAAATTGTGTCTGATCACAATAGTGCAGGAGAACATTGTTTGGTGGTCACACAGGTATTAAGCATTTTCCCCAAATACTCTGGTCACTGTGTTTGATCAAAAGGGTTGTTTCGATGTTTCTCATTTCCTCTAAGTAATTGTTATCCTAGAAATGAAAAGAAAGAAACCAAAATTCCCATGGCAGCTTACTGTATACTACTCAACAATTCTTTATTTAGGTATGCATCTGATTGTCAGTCAAGCAAGATCTTTGAGTATATAAATTACTCCCTAGGAGTTAGTAACGCCATAGAAAACCACATCACCTTACCAGCTTTGAAAGGCCTTGAAAACAATTATCTGTGTGAATTTTTTTTTAACTATTGAGGACTGTTAGGTAATCTGCAAAATGATTTAACTCTGTAGGCCTTTTAATAAACACTGTAATCATTTACATAGCAATATTCAAATTACATAGCATTTTCCTGCACATTTTCATTTTATCCTCACATCAATCATGTAATGTACTTTTGAAAGGAACAAGTCTTTAGTTTAACATGTGAGAAAACAGCAGTTCTATTACTTGGGTCACACATCCCAGAACTGGGAACAGGGAATGACTTGAGTTCAGAGGCCTAATGGATGCATCTGTCTCTATTAGATTCTCTCAGAAGCAGATGCAAAAGTTTATGGGGGGCGGGGGAGGGGGCGGGCGGTAACACCTGTAAAAGAAAAGGGGCAGAAGCAGGACTGGGCAGGCTACTCCAACAGGGAGCTCCAGAACAAAGGTTATTCTTTAAACTTCCCCCATTGAGTAGAAATGATTAGGCCTTGCTCAGTCATTAACTGGGGACAACCCTGAGAAAAGCATAGGATGGTAACCAGAAATTGAAGACACAAACAGCTGGAGAGACTGTCAGCCAGCTAACCACATTCCTTGCAGCTACAGAGTGAGTCCTTTCTTAAAAGACGATCTGATTGACACATCCCCACATCTGCCAGTTTACCTTGTGTGTCCGTGGATCTACTTCATAACATATGTGGGGAGCGGCCCCGTCAGGGCTCTGGTTGGCTCCTCATCCTGAGGGGAAAGTTAGAAGAAGGAAGTAAAGAGACTATAGTCTCCACAGCTGTGGTTGGTCTCACAGCCAAAACTGGTACTCATTAAGTCCCCTCTCCACTACCTGCTCTAAAATCCCTCTCTTGGCTTCAGTGGTTTACATGGTGGTGTTTCCCAAACGCTCATTCTTGAGGGGTCTGAGCTCCTGGTGACCTTACCTGTGTTTACCTGACCTTACCTCCATTACCACATCATTACATTTGTCACAATTAGGCAAGTACGTACCAAGAGGCACCCAGTCGCCACCTGAGTTCCAAGCATGTTCCTCCCCTCTCCCATCAAGTAACACAAGCCCTGCCTCCTTCTGCTGTGTTAATTACCCCTAACAAGATGGTGATTCCTATTCTTGCCTGCTAGTTTCTGGCCACACAGAGCCCAAAGTGTTCAAGTGGCAGCGGTAGCTTATCGTTCAATAAGGTCTTGGCTATCTTGTGACAAGAGCATATGTATTTTGAACATCAGGATCTCTAACCTTGCAGAATTCAGAGCTGTGGGGCCTTCATTTGGTCACTCAAAGTGACGGGGAGGCCACTCTTGCTTCCGTCCTTTGGTTCATGGACCCATGTATTCTTCCTCTTGGGGACATAGTGCTATATAAAGTTCTGTGATTCAATGTTTATATATGTCTTGGAGGATGGTACCCCCATCCTTTTGGGGTGTTGCTGCTGAGCTGATGCTACAGCTGTACCTTCAACATGCCACGCCAATACTCTATTTAGCCAGTAGCTTCTAGATGACACAGTATATGACATGATCACTGGACCTGTAAAATGAGTTCCCTGATTGGATCTTACGTTGTTTCATGTCTGTAGATCAGGCATTCTATAAGTGGCTTGCTAGTGCACAGGAAAGGCAAACCCGTACCCAGATTAAGTTTCTAGTCCTGTGAGAAAAACCACTGCCTCTTCCAGGATGAAAATGGTCCCCCGTAGACCATTTGCTACCAAGTGGCCAGTGAGTCTCCACATTGGTGTCTATTGCTGGCAGATTGATTCAAAGCAGACAATCACTAGATTGACCTTCATAAGTGGAAGTCATGTTTTTTGACCCATGCAAAGTGTCTATCTCTTTCACTGTGATCATGTCATCTGTTTGCCTATCATGCCAGTGAATGTCAGCTAGTCAAGTTACTTTGTCTGCTTGGTCATTTGGGTCTCAGACCATGTGGGTGCTTTCTGATGGGTATTAAAATACAATATAAAAATCTTCACACCTTGTTCCCACTCTCAAATGTCTGTCTACATGTCTCTTTTTCAGACCTCCTTATCTCTGATATTTGTATTTTTCTCCTTCCAGGCTTCTGACCATTCCCCATTGGCCAGAGCCCATCTATGTTTTGACTCTAGGCCAGTTTCCCTTTCACACAAAGTGGATGACTAGGTACATCTGAAGTTCTGCCCATTGGGAAGATTTTTCTTTCACAAAGAGTCTCATCACCATTTTTCACAGCCACCTTGAATAAGTTATATAATGCAGGCAGCATCCACTTTGGGTGTTTGCCTAATGCTGAATCACCCATCCATAAACCAAATGGGGAAGGGGGACTCCTCCTTCTTCAGTTGATTGAATAGGAGATCCATGTGGCCACTGGTGTGAACTCAGAAGGGACACTCCTACATAGTGGATGCCATGAGGTTCTGGATCCACTGTTCATGCCCCTGGCAGCGTCATTTTTTCCTGCTCATACTCAGTCTCAAATGTACCATATCCATCTTATGATGGATTGCTTACTTTATGACTTGTTCCTAACTGATGATGGGCAGTTCCAGACTGTGGTTGCTTGGCATACCAAAGTCCAGCATTTCAGCTCTATCAGGGCCCGTTAGCATGCTAGGAGCTATTTTACAAAAGGGGCATAACTCTCTGCTGCAGATGCGGTGACCTTGTTCCATAACCCCACGAGCCTGAGTTGTGGTTGTTCCTTTGGAACTTGTCATTAACTTCTTGTCATATCTTTTTGTACTACTGACATCTCAAATGCCATAGAGTGTGCTGAAATCATTGTTCTAAACAGCAGGGCTACTTGCTCTACAGTTAGGACCGTTACCTCTAAAGTCCAAGAAGGCTTCACAGTCATTGTATTTCCTTCTTGTAACAGTGGATGCATGATGCAGCAATTTTCCCTTTACTTTGAAGGGAATGTCTTGGCATGTTCCTGACTGTGGGATGTGCAGAAACTTTACTGAGTTGCCAAGTACCTGAATTTTTGTAGAGTGTGTCTCTCTCCGTCTGGAGTACATGTGTCTTACCAATTCAATAGCACTCTAGTACCCTCTTACTTACTCATCTGCCAGACTGTCATCATGTCATCAGTGTAATGAATCAGTATGATGTTCTGTGATATGTCCAGATGGTCCAGATGTCTTCAGGCTACACGATGACAAATGGTGGGAGAGTTAACACAGCCCTGGAGCAAACCATTTCTGATCATCTTTCCTGACTGGTATAGAAGAATATACACTCACCAAACCAGTGGCTGCATACTACATACCATATTATCTGTCCTCGCAAAGAAACTACATCTGGCTGGATGACTGCGATCAGGGCTCTTTCTTGGTTGAGCTAGCAGGAGTCTGCAAGATACATTTGGTTTCTGCAAGGACCAAACCGGCAAATTAAACAGAGATATGCGGGGGACCAGCATGCCTGCATCTTTAAGGGTGGCACTAATCTCTGCCATCCCTCTCCAGGGTTACACTGTTTCTGATGTAACACTATCTTGCTGGGAGTTAGGCAGTCTCAGAGGGTTCTGCTTGGCCTTCCCCACTATCAGAGCTCTCACCAACAGGTCCAATGTGTGGGTGACTCCGATCACCACATATATCAATCCCAATTATATATCGGAGGGCTTGGGAAATGAGTACCAGGTGAGTTCAGAGACCGAGTGGACCCAGACTTTGGGTAAAACTCTATTTATCACCTGGCCCTTGTGTGTGTGTCCTCACTATAATACAGAGCCTGGGACAAAGTTTTGGGTCTTTGAATATCAGTACCAACTTGGACCCTGTGTCCAACAGTACTTGAAATGTCTGAAAGTTTCCCTTTCTGCAGTGAACACTCACGCCATACGTGGCCTAGATCCCTTTGGAGAAGCACTGGGGAAATCTTTATGTATTACAGAGTCCTTCCCCCTGAGACCCAATCATCTCTTCAGTCATTGGGCACCAGGTCTGAAAACTGAAAAATTGTTCGGGTCCAGAGACTGGGCAAAGGACTCTTTTGGGGTAACTTCGTTCAACCTCCTACTCATCCACTCTTGCTCTGTTTTGACTATGTATATGAAGCAGTGCATTTTGGCTGTACAATTATTTTATCCTTCAAGACGCTGTGTTCTCTTAACCCTCCCATAACTGTGGACACTGTGACCCTCTGGCTTCTGGTGGTGAAATACTACCACCAGCCTTTCTTACTCCAGGGCCTTTTCATCCTCACTGCTATCAGTGAGTTAAGTTCTGTAACTGCTTCTGCCATTAGCCCTGGCCTCAGAAGAGAGCCACACTACACTTCATAGTGATGCTGGGACACCATGTACTAGCTCATTTCTAACACTCTTGATGAATGGCAAATCCTTTGGACCTTCCTGGGAAACATAATCCTTCTCCTGGCCTCATGTAACCTTTAAGTTGTCATCACTTACATCCTTGAGCTAAATCCTAATCCTAAATATTTGTATCCTAAATCTTTGAGCACATAATTATTTCTTTTTATTCTTAATGACCTATCTAGAGAATCCTTTGAAACCCATACATTTAACCACTGTGTTACTGAAGATCCTCCAAGCAGATTCCAAGATTAGATGTGGGAAAGATTTTGGAGGGAAACACCTGTGAGGGAAAATAGATAGGCAGCCAGAGCCAGGTGGAGAGCTGGTAGATTATGATGGAGAGAGGGAAGAAAGGAAGTCTCCACAGAAAGCATCTTAGAGTACAAAGTAGTTGAAGAAAGTTTTTACGAGGCCAATGGGGAGTCCTCAAGCCAAGGTCATCGGTCAGGGGAGTTTCCTCTCTCCCTGCCTCACTCAGTCCTTAGCTGGGAGCAGCCTATGAGAAGTGTAGTAGATTCATAACATAGCAGCCCAGGCCATCAGTATTATGCTTGGAGATCCGAGAGACGCATTCTTATGGCTGCCACAAACACCATCTGTGCTTTAAAAAAACTTGGAACTATTTATTCACTGATTCATGACGCATCTAGGGCACAAATATGTGTATGATGTAGTGCTCACATTCTAGCAATTGGCTTCAGTTTGAGTGGATTATCATGAATAATTTTCAGAAATTAGGAATAGAAATAGACATATTTTGAGAATCTCCTGAGGCAGATCTTCAGGGTATGGCTTCATTATTTTATTTGAAATGATTTGACATTCTAAAGTAAGTTCTAAGCTAAATACTAAATGGGGTTTGGGTTCTTCCTCACTTCACCCAGGAAGCTATACAACTGTACCTAAAAATGTTCTTCCTTTAAAAAAGGTCTGAATTAGTATGGCATTTTGGCACAATGCTAATATATGATGAAATTGGGTCTTAAGTACATGACTGTTTATTACTTTATTTTTTCTGTATTTTAAAAATAATTCATAATAAAATTAATAATTAAAAAATACCAGTCATTAAAACAAAATTAATTACAGCTACACATATTAACATGGATATATTTCAAAAGCAACGTTAAATGAAAAAAAAGAAATTGCAGTCAGCTCTATATGTCCTGATGCCATTTCAATTTTTTAAATAAGCAAAGTGACATTCTATATTATTTACAGATCTATAGTTAGGTGGTAAAAATATTTTAAAATGCAAGGGCAGGACACACACCAAGATTCAAATAGTTTTTCCTTAGAGGAGAGAGGAGATGAATAAGATTGGGGAGGGATACAAAGAGGATTTCCAGATATTCACATTGGCTAAATCTGGGTATGGAGTACATGGGTGTTTATTATATTACACTCGGTACTTCTTGATATGTTTGAGATACTTCATATTTTGAAAGAATGTAAACATTCCATTCCAACGGGTCTTTCCTTTGGTTCTTTTTTTTTTTTTTTTTTAACGTCTGTTTATTATTGAGAGACAGAGAGAGACCGAGAGCATGAGCATGGGAGGGGCAGAGAGAGGGGGGAGACACGGAATCCAAAGCAGGCTCCAGTCTCTGTGCTGTCAGCACAGAGCCTGACGTGGGGCTCAAACTCACAAACTGGAAGATCATGACCTGAGCCGAAGTCACATGCTTACCCGTCTAAGCCACCCAGGCGCCCCTTTCCTTTGGTTCTGATGAAAGTGACCACATAAGAATATACCATTGCTTGGTTGGTATGAAAAGCAAAGTAAAAGAATGTCTTTTATAAATCTATACTTGCCATTTCTTCTCCAATATATCCTTTGCTGCACCCATTTTTCAAAACACTGGCGTGATATCACTAATTAAAAATACTCCCCAATGCTTATATGCCCAGTGATTTTTGTGGGTGCTAACTCACATTGCTTCAGTGGGAGAGAAACACTGGAGTAGTCAGCCACAGAAAATTAAAGAATAAACATGGTGGTAGTTAATTCTGCTATAGATTGTGCCCCCCTCCCCCACTAAAAATGCATATTTTTAAAAGATTTTATGGAAAAGGAATATTAAGTCATAGCTCTTTACTTCCCTTCCTATTACTTACTCTCTGATCTTTATTAATTCACAGATCTCTGTTTTGCATAGGTATCAATCCCTCCATAGGGATTTTGTTGTTGTCTTTTTATCTTTTTATTTAATTTCAGTTAGCATTTCTGTGCATTCACCTAGTCAGTCTTCTGTAGTTTTCCAGCTTGATAATGTACTTCAATTTATTTAACCTTAACACTATTGTTGAATTTTTGAGAGTTTTCCAACTTCCCAGTCTTATAAGTATTGTTTCTGTGACCATCTTTGTACTTTTTTTCCTTTCTGGCCATTTCCTTGAGGTATAATTTTAAAGTGGAGTTAGGCCAAAGGGTGTGAATAGTTTTACAACCCTGAGTTCATATGCCATTATTATATCAACTTACTGTAGGCCCAACAATATTGGATTTATACATTTTAATATATTTTTTAAAATTTAGTTATAACAATATAATGATTGTTAAAAGTTACCTAATTAAAAATTCCTTCAGATGCTTTAAAAAAAAATTTTTTTGGCCTAATTATTAAGAGTAATACTCTCTCAGGGCAACGGGGTGGCTCATTCGGTTGAGAGTCTGACTCCAGCTCAGGTCATGATCTTGCAGTTGATGAGTTCCAGCCCCATGTCGGGCTCTGTGCTGAGAGCTTCCCATTCTGTGCTTCCCATTCTGTGACTCCCTTGCTCTCTGCCCCTCCCCTGTTCATGCTCTGTCTCTCTCTGTCTCAAAAATAAACATTAAAAAATTTTTTTTAAAAATTAAGAGTAAAAAAAAAAATTAAGAGTAATACTCTCTCATTATGGAAAAAGTAAAATGAAGCAAGTGAAAGTGCCCTCTAAACCTCCACCCCTGGGCACCTGGGTGGCTCAGTCGGTTAAGCATCCAACTTCGACTCAGGTCATGATCTCACAGTTTGTGGGTTTGAGCGTTTGTGGGTTTGTCGGTTTCTGTGTCTCCCTCTCTCTCTGCTCTTCCCCTCCTCATGTTCTGTCTCTGTCTCTCAAAAATACATAAATGTTAAAAAAATTAAAAACAATTTTTTTTATGTTTATTTATTTTTGAGAGACAGAGTGAGACAGAGTGTGAGGGGGGACAGAATCTGAAGTAGGCTCCAGGCTCCGAGCGGTCAGCAGAAGAGCCTGACTCAGGGCTCAAACCCACGAACTGAGAGATGATGACCTAAGCCAAAGCCGGACTGAGCCACCCAGATGCCCCCCCAAATTTTTTTAAAATAAATAAATAAACAAACCTACACCTCTAAAAGACTCCATGCTCCTATTTGGTTTACATTCTTTCATGTTATTTTAAATGCACGCAATACTTTCATTCTTGGGACTTCGGGCAACATTTATAAATTCTTTAGAAACCCACCCAACCAATCCATCCTATGTGTTTGGTTCTTTTCCCTCTTGACTTTGCTGTTCTTTCAATTACTTTCTTTCTCTTCAAATTTACAGCACTATTCTGTTGACCAACTCTTTTCCCTCAAACTTCCAATATAAGCCAATCTCCCCAAACTTTTATTTCCTGCTATTGGACCTTTCAGTTACAGGCTTGTTTTTATACTTCACAGTCTCTGGTTCTAATCCTTACCAGTATCTCAAAGCACTATTCTCTGACCTCACCCCCAGATTATTTATATTAATATCTTAAAGGGTAGGACCCAGGAATATGCATTGTCAAAAGTGCCCCTCGGTGGCTCAATGATGACTCAGTAGAGATCTCAGGTGATGATCTCTCAGTTTGTGAGTTTGAGCCCCACATCACATCAGGCTCTCTGCTGTCAGTGTGGTACCGGCTTTGGATCCTCTGTCTCCCTTTCTCTCTCTCCCCCTCCCCCGCTCATGTTCTCTCTCTCTCTCTCTCTCTCCCTCTCTTTCTCTCTCTGTCTGTCTCTCTCAAAAATAAGCATTTAAAAAATAAATAAAACATATGGGGTGTTGAAAACTATGTTGCTTTAATTTCTAGAACGATTATTCTATACTTGCATGTTTTTACTATTCACTGATCACTTTCTCCTTAACTCTCTATAAACTGAGTCTTCTGTTTTACTGAAACTAGTAACTTCCTTTTGATCAAATTCAACACCATTCAGTCACGAGAATAGGTGTTAGGTCTAGAAATTGGGTCTTCTGCCCCCAGTATATCTTTCCTGTTACTTTAGGAATTTCGTATTTGTTTATTTTGAAGTTTCATGCTTGTTAATACACATTATCTATCGCTGCATTGAAAATTGCCCCAAAGTTTAGTGGGTTACAACAACAAAAATCGTGTCTTTGTTCTGATTCTTCAATGTGGGCAAGGCTAGGTGGGGATTGCTGGTCTCTGTTCTATGTGGCATTGGCTAGGACAGCTTAACTGGGGCTTGAGGATCCAAGATTCTGGATTCGCCATGTCTGGTGCCTCAGCTGTCTCGTTTTCTCCAACAAAGAGGCGGCACTTATTTTCTACAGTGGCTCAGGGCCCCCGGGAGAGCAAAAGCTGAAGTTGCCAGGTTTCTGACGCCCCTGGCCTGTGACCAGAAGGGTGCCACTTGTGCCATGTTCTGTTGGTCAGAGCAAGCCACAGGCCAGCCAGATTCAAGGAGAGAGGAAACAGACTCGACTCTGGATGGAGAGGAGCAGCATGTGTGAAACCATGGGAGGTTTCAAGCAGGGGAAATATGCCAGGCATGTGATAGACAAATAATATCAGTTGGAATCATTGAGTGAACAAACAAAAAAAGGATTAAATGAATAGAATAATAAAAAACATATGACAAATACTTTAAAATACATAGGCAGTACATAAATAATTTTATATAAAGGGAAATGTCTTCAGTGGTAGAAACTGATTGCTTTCAATTTTGCATCCAAAGAGAGGCTGAGAGAAGTGATGGGTATTCTACATCAAGACAGATTGTGCTGGGTCAGGCCAGGGTACATTAAGCAAGAATGACAGACACAAAAGGAGCCCAGGCCAACAGGAGACAAGATACTGGGCATAAGCCTCAAGCACGGTGCTTGACCTAGCCAGTCTGGAGTATGGGTCCGTAGGGGCCAGCCTGGCACTGGGTTGGTCATGTTCTTTTTTCTGTTTCCTTACTGGATCATCTGTTCTCCCTACCCGAATTCGCACAAGAAGCAGCTCTTAGTATGAGCTGATATTCATCATTTTTGCCAGAAGTACTCAAAATGTGGTGTGGTAGCCAGCCCCCAAGATGGCCCCCCATGATCCCCACTTCCTGGTATCACACCCTTGTCTAGTCACCTCCCATATTGTATGAGGATTGGTCTGTGTGACCCATGGAGTATGATAAAAGTAATGGTATGCCACGTCCAAGATTAGGTTATTAAAGAGTGAGGGTTCCATCTTGGGCTTTCTTTCTCTCTCATCTCTCTCTCTGTGTCTGGTCACTCACTCTGGGGAAAGCGTGTTGTCATGATGTGAGGAGCCCTGTGGAGAGGCTCATGTGCTGAGGAACTGAAGCCTCAGGCCAATAACCACAAGAGTGAACTTGAAAGACACATTCTCCCACCTAGTTGAGCGTTGAAATTACCTCAGCCTCTGCTAACAGCTGAACTACAACCTCATGAGAGGCACTTGCAGCCACCTAAGTCACTCCACATTTCCTTACCCTTAGAAACTGTGTGAGATAGTCAATAGGTACAATTTTAAATTGCTAAGTTTGGATGATTTGTTATGCAGCAATAATTCCTTAATACATGTGGTCTGTATTAGAATTCTCTGGAGAGATTTTTTTTTTTAATGTTTATTTATTTTTGAGAGAGAGAGATACAGAGTGTGAGTGGGGAAGGGGTAGAGAAAGAGGAAGACACAGAATCCAAAGCAGGCTCCAGGCTCTGAGCTCTCAGCACAGAGCCCGACCTGGGGCTCAAACCCACGAACCGCGAGATCATGACCCGAGCCAAAGTCGGATGCTTAATGACTGAGCCACCCAGGCGCCCCTATTATTTTTTTTATAAATTTTTTTTTTTACTGTTTATTTATATTTGAGAGAGTGTGCGAGCAGGGGAGGGGCAAAGAGACAGAAGCAGAATCCAAAGCTGCGAGGTCATGACCTGAGCCAAAGTCAGAGGCTTAACTGACTGAGCCACCCAGGTGCCCCTGGAGAGATTACTTAACATGCAATTCCTAGGTCACACCTGAATGAAAAATTCTTTGGAATAGGGGCCAGAAATCTATATTTTTAACAAGCTTCTGGATGATTCTTATGTACTCTTAAATTTGAGAAGTACTGACTTATGCATTTAATCCATCAGTATTACTTCTTTCAAATGACTTTGCATTTTAACCTAATTTCTAAGGCTTGAAGCAAGAGGTATTATTCAAGGCTTAAACACTAAGCCTAGAGATTCTTGATGTTTTGAGTTCAAGACACTATTTTACAACTATACTTTTGGTTTAATGTGTGAAGCAGTTAAAACACAGAATGAACACAAAGCAAGCCAGCAATAGTTATAACCAATTGCTACAGTATAGCCTTGTCCATGAAAGTGTCCACACAAAATGTACTACTCTGCTGGTCATCCTTAAACCCTGGGCTGCTGTTTGAGTTACATAACTTATTACTCTGACTGTGCTCACTCATAAACTCAAGAGGTCAACATTTTCCACATTCCAGCAAAAGCATGTTAAGTTTTGTGCTAGACTTGTGTTGGGCCTCATCATTATTTTTGCATTATCTTATGCCCTAATATCCAACTCAACTCAATGTCCGTTAAAGATTCAAACCGGTTCAGAACCATGGCCCAAACTCTTGATGATAGTCAGCAATAGAAAGACTGAACATTCATACTGCAGTAATTTGAGGAGTAGGAGCAAAGGTGTGAAATGTGTGTAGGGAACCCACAAGGCATAGCACCTAGAGGCAAATAGCTGAACCATCCCTGAGGGCCAGGGAAGGGATTGGTTCCTGGAACTGGAGACACAGAGAGGGTAGTGTGGATCATATAACTACCTTAGAAGAGCTGAGCTGAGATCTTTGGTAGAGGGAGGAATTTAGCCCCTATTGAATTCCTTGTGGAGGGTGCAGAATAAAGCTCTGACCACATCTCCCTTTTTGTTCTCTTTTGCTCCCCATTGGCCAGTATTCACTTTGGTGAACACTGCTCCAGATATATTTTTCTTCATTAGTATTGTTTTTTGGAAAATGTAGCATAACAGACTGAGCAGGATATCTTTCAGGTAACTAACCAGTTTTTAAAAATCCTATTGTAAGATATAATTTCAGCTTTATTAAAACAAAATCTTTCAACACCCTGAGAACAGAGCTAATTCTTGACCTTTTTTTCTTCTTCTTTTTTTTTTTTTTTTTTTTTAGCAGGAACCTCTATCAGTAAGTAGCTAGCCTCTATTCTGAGTTGCAGGGGGAAAACCACACATGATATAATGATATACTGGACTCTAACATCTTTTAAGCACCCACATTTTTAGGAAAATACCCTGGATTAAAAAAAAATTTTTCCTTTTTAAAATGCACACTTTATAGTTGATAGAAATAATAGGGATGTAGGGATTAATTTTAAAAATGCTGAATCAAGTGATTGTATCATAATGCCAGGAAATTCTCTCTCCCTTTGTTTTAACTCTGAATAAAGTTGCAAGATTTTATCACTTACTTCCCGCTGATTTAAGCTCAATTTGTTTAGGTTTCATATAGGCCTGTCTTTGTGGTTCGATGTAACATAAATACTGAACCAAGACCCAAAGGATAGACTGTAGCTCTCAACTTCCTGAAAACTATGTTCCTTTATTTACAGGTGTTATTTTTTTCTTGCCCATTCCGTGCCTTGTTATTTGAATCTTTAAATGGTCAGAAAACTCCAGTTTAAGACATTTTTTAAGTTAATAGTACAAAATGGAATCTTAGGAGTTCAACATTGTTTAGCTTTAAATTTGTTTGAGGGGTGCCTGGGTGGCTCAGTCGGTTAAGCATCCGACTTCGGCTCAGGTCTTGATCTCGCGGTGCGTGAGTTCGAGCCCCGCGTCGGGCTCTGTGCTGACAGCTCAGAGCCTGGAGCCTGTTTCAGATTCTGTGTCTCCCTCTCTCTCTGACCCTCCCCCGTTCATGCTGTCTCTCCCTGTCTCAAAAATAAATAAACGTTAAAAAAAAATTGAAATTTGTTTGAAGGAAGAACAATGAATTTTGATTTCCAAATCTGTCATGTTACAGAAGTTAGCTTAAACCTGTAAGACACCTAATAATCACACACCCCTTTCAAAATACCAAGGACTCAGTTCTTAGCAGAAAGAATATGTCTTAATACTTCACATGCTTGTATCTTCTTGATTCCTCCTTTCCCATTTAGAAACTACATTGAAGTTGCTTGCTATGAGATAATAGAAAATATGTGTGTTGCTCTCTGCCCTCAGTTCCTAGCACAAGGCACCTGAAACTCCTATAATTTCCTAAGTAAAAAGAGTGCTATGAGCATCTCTTGTTCTAATACTTGTCTTTTGCCCCATCTGTGAGACAGGGCTCCTAAAACTCTTATAGATTTCTAAGTGATAAGAGCACCAGGATCATCTTTTGTTCTATTGAGGTGACTCTGGGTAGGCTTCTGGATGGGGGCTGGTCACAAGAAGGACCAAACCATGATAAAAGCTTGGAATTTTCAGCCCCATCCCTCATTCTCCATCCTGGGGAGAGGGCTGAAAATGGAGTTGGTAATTGATCATGCTTATGTAATGAAGCCTCCAGGGTTCAGAGAGCTTCCGGTGGGTGAATATATCCACCAGGAGGGTGATATACCCTAACTCCATGGGAACAGAAGCTCTGCACTTGGGACTTTCCCCGTCCTCACCCTATTTTTCTCTCCATCTGGCTGTTCATCTGTATCCTTTACCATATCCTTTACTAAACTAGTAAACATAACTGTTTTCTGGAGTTCTGTGAGCCACTCTAGCAAATTAGTGGCACCTGAGAAAATTGGACAGCAGTTGTGGGTAACCTGAGGACCTACCACTCTTTTTTTTTTTTTTAAAGAGAGAGAGCTAGTGGGGAAAGGGGAAGAGGGAGAGACCAAATCTCAAGCAGGCTTTGCACTCAACACAGAACCTAACGCAGTGCTGGATCCCATGACCCTGGGATCATAACCTGAGCTGAAATCAAGAGTCTGTTGCTCAACTGACTGAGCCACCCAGACACTCTGGGACCTACTACTTTTTTTTTTTTTTTTTTTAACTTTCATAAACTTTTATTTATTTATTTTTTATTTTTTTTTATATATATGAAATTTATTGACAAATTGGTTTCCATACAACACCCAGTGCTCATCCCAAAAGGTGCCCTCCTCAATACCCATCACCCACCCTCCCCTCCCTCCCACCCCCCATCAACCCTCAGTTTGTTCTCAGTTTTCAACAGTCTCTTATGCTTTGGCTCTCTCCCACTCTAACCTCTTTTTTTTTTTTTTTTCCTTCCCCTCCCCCATGGGTTCCTGCTAAGTTTCTCAGGATCCACATAAGAGTGAAACCATATGGTATCTGTCTTTCTCTGTATGGTTTATTTCACTTAGCATTACACTCTCCAGTTCCATCCACGTTGCTACAAAAGGCCATATTTCATTTTTTCTCATTGCCACGTAGTATTCCATTGTGTATATATACCACAATTTCTTTATCCATTCATCAGTTGATGGACATTTAGGCTCTTTCCATAATTTGGCTATTGTTGAGAGTGCTGCTATGAACATTGGGGTACAAGTGCCCCTATGCATCAGTACTCCTGTATCCCTTGGATAAATTCCTAGCAGTGCTATTGCTGGGTCATAGGGTAGGTCTATTTTTAATTTTCTGAGGAACCTCCACACTGCTTTCCAGAGCGGCTGCACCAATTTGCATTCCCACCAACAGTGCAAGAGGGTTCCCGTTTCTCCACATCCTCTCCAGCATCTATAGTCTCCTGATTTGTTCATTTTGGCCACTCTGACTGGCGTGAGGTGATACCTGAGTGTGGTTTTGATTTGTATTTCCCTGATAAGGAGCGACGCTGAACATCTTTTCATGTGCCTGTTGGCCATCTGGATGTCTTCTTTAGAGAAGTGTCTATTCATGTTTTCTGCCCATTTCTTCACTGGGTTATTTGTTTTTCGGGTGTGGAGTTTGGTGAGCTCTTTATAGATTTTAGATACTAGCCCTTTGTCCGATATGTCATTTGCAAATATCTTTTCCCATTCCGTTGGTTGCCTTTTAGTTTTGTTGGTTGTTTCCTTTGCTGTGCAGAAGCTTTTTATCTTCATAAGGTCCCAGTAATTCACTTTTGCTTTTAATTCCCTTGCCTTTGGGGATGTGTCGAGTAAGAGATTGCTACGGCTGAGGTCAGAGAGGTCCTTTCCTGCTTTCTCCTCTAAGGTTCTGATGGTTTCCTGTCTCACATTTAGGTCCTTTATCCATTTTGAGTTTATTTTTGTAAATGGTGTGAGAAAGTGGTCTAGTTTCAACCTTCTGCATGTTGCTGTCCAGTTCTCCCAGCACCATTTGTTAAAGAGGCTGTCTTTTTTCCATTGGATGTTCTTTCCTGCTTTGTCAAAGATGAGTTGGCCATATGTTTATGGGTCTACTTCTGGGGTTTCTATTCTATTCCATTGGTCTATGTGTCTGTTTTTGTGCCAATACCATGCTGTCTTGATGATGACAGCTTTGTAGTAGAGGCTAAAGTCTGGGATTGTGATGCCTCCTGCTTTGGTCTTCTTCTTCAAAATTCCTTTGGCTATTCGGGGCCTTTTGTGGTTCCATATGAATTTTAGGATTGCTTGTTCTAATTTCGAGAAGAATTCTGGTGCAATTTTGATTGGGATTGCATTGAATGTGTAGATAGCTTTGGGTAGTATTGACATTTTGACAATATTTATTTTTCCAATCCATGAGCAGGGAATGTCTTTCCATTTCTTTAAATCTTCAATTACCTTCATAAGCTTTCTATAGTTTTCAGCATACAGATCCTTTACATCTTTGTTTAGATTTATTCCTAGGTATTTTATGCTTCTTGGTGCAATTGTGAATGGGATCATTTTCTTTATTTGTCTTTCTGTTGCTTCATTGTTAGTGTATAAGAATGCAACTGATTTCTGTACATTGATTTTGTATCCTGCAACTTTGCTGAATTCATGTATCAGTTCTAGCAGACTTTTGGTGGAGTCTATCAGATTTTCCATGTATAATATCATGTCATCTGCAAAAAGCGAAAGCTTGACTTCATCTTTGCCAATTTTGATGCCTTTGATTTCCTTTTGTTGTCTGATTGCTGATGCTAGAACTTCCAGCACTATGTTAAACAACAGCGGTGAGAGTGGGCATCCCTGTCGTGTTCCTGATCTCAGGGAAAAAGCTCTCAGTTTTTCCCCGTTGAGGATGATGTTAGCTGTGGGCTTTTCATAAATGGCTTTTATGATCTTTAAGTATGTTCCTTCTATCCCGACTTTCTCAAGGGTTTTTATTAAGAAAGGGTGCTGGATTTTGTCAAAGGCCTTTTCTGCATCGATTGACAGGATCATATGGTTCTTCTCTTTTTTTTTGTTAATGTAATGTATCACGTTGATTGATTTGCGAATGTTGAACCAGCCCTGCATCCCAGGAATGAATCCCACTTGATCATGGTGAATAATTCTTTTTATATGCTGTTGAATTCGATTTGCTAGTATCTTATTGAGAATTTTTGCATCCATATTCATCAGGGATATTGGCCTGTAGTTCTCTTTTTTTACTGGGTCTCTGTCTGGTTTAGGAATCAAAGTAATACTGGCTTCATAGAATGAGTCTGGAAGTTTTCCTTCCCTTTCTATTTCTTGGAATAGCTTGAGAAGGATAGGTATTATCTCTGCTTTAAACGTCTGGTAGAACTCCCCTGGGAAGCCATCTGGTCCTGGACTCTTCTTTGTTGGGAGATTTTTGATAACCGATTCAATTTCTTCGCTGGTTATGGGTCTGTTCAAGCTTTCTATTTTCTCCTGATTGAGTTTTGGAAGAGTGTGGGTGTTCAGGAATTTGTCCATTTCTTCCAGGTTGTCCAATTTGTTGGCATATAATTTTTCATAGTATTCCCTGATAATTGTTTGTATCTCTGAGGGATTGGTTGTAACAATTCCATTTTCATTCATGATTTTATCTATTTGGGTCATCTCCCTTTTCTTTTTGAGAAGCCTGGCTAGCGGTTTGTCAATTTTGTTTATTTTTTCAAAAAACCAACTCTTGGTTTCGTTGATCTGCTCTACAGTTTTTTTAGATTCTATATTGTTTATTTCTGCTCTGATCTTTATTATTTCTCTTCTTCTGCTGGGTTTAGGCTGCCTTTGCTGTTCTGCTTCTATTTCCTTTAGGTGTGCTGTTAGATTTTGTATTTGGGATTTTTCTTGTTTCTTGAGATAGGCCTGGATTGCAATGTATTTTCCTCTCAGGACTGCCTTCGCGGCGTCCCAAAGCGTTTGGATTGTTGTATTTTCATTTTCGTTTGTTTCCATATATTTTTTGATTTCTTCTCTAATTGCCTGGTTGACCCACTCATTCGTTAGTAGGGTGTTCTTTAACCTCCATGCTTTTGGAGGCTTTCCAGACTTTTTCCTGTGGTTGATTTCAAGCTTCATAGCATTGTGGTCTGAAAGTATGCATGGTATAATTTCAATTCTTGTAAACTTATGAAGGGCTGTTTTGTGACCCAGTATATGATCTATCTTGGAGAATGATCCATGTGCACTCGAGAAGAAAGTATATTCTGTTGCTTTGGGATGCAGAGTTCTAAATATATCTGTCAAGTCCATCTGATCCAATGTCTCATTCAGGGCCCTTGTTTCTTTATTGACCGTGTGTCTAGATGATCTATCCATTTCTGTAAGTGGGGTGTTAAAGTCCCCAGCAATTACCACATTCTTATCAATAAGGTTGCTTCTGTTTATGAGTAATTGTTTTATATATTTGGGGGCTCCGGTATTCGGCGCATAGACATTTATAATTGTTAGCTCTTCCTGATGGATAGACCCTGTAACTATTTTATAATGTCCTTCTTCATCTCTTGTTACAGCCTTTAACTTAAAGTCTAGTTTGTCTGATATAAGTATGGCTACTCCAGCTTTCTTTTGGCTTCCAGTAGCATGATAAATAGTTCTCCATCCCCTCACTCTGAATCTAAAGGTGTCCTCAGGTCTAAAATGAGTCTCTTGTAGACAGCAAATAGATGGGTCTTGTTTTTTTATCCATTCTGATACCCTATGTCTTTTGGTTGGCGCATTTAATCCATTTACATTCAGTGTTATTATAGAAAGATACGGGTTTAGAGTCATTGTGATGTCTGTATGTTTTTTGCTTGTAGTGATGTCTCTGGTACTTTGTCTCACAGGGTCCCCCTTAGGATCTCTTGTAGGGCTGGTTTAGTGGTGACAAATTCCTTCAGTTTTTGTTTGTTTGGGAAGACCTTTATCTCTCCTTCTATTCTAAATGACAGATTTGCTGGATAAAGGATTCTCGGCTGCATATTTTTGCTGTCTAGCACCCTGAAAATCTCGTGCCAATTCTTTCTGGCCTGCCAAGTTTCAAAAGAGAGATCAGTCACGAGTCTTATAGGTCTCCCTTTATATGTGAGGGCACGTTTACCCCTTGCTGCTTTCAGAATTTTCTCTTTATCCTTGTATTTTGCCAGTTTCACTATGATATGTCGTGCAGAAGATCGATTCAAGTTACGTCTGAAGGGAGTTCTCTGTGCCTCTTGGATTTCAATGCCTTTTTCCTTCCCCAGTTCAGGGAAGTTCTCAGCTATGATTTCTTCAAGTACCCCTTCAGCACCTTTCCCTCTCTCTTCCTCCTCTGGGATACCAATTATGCGTATATTATTTCTTTTTAGTGTATCACTTAGTTCTCTAATTTTCCCCTCATACTCCTGGATTTTTTTATCTCTCTTTTTCCCCTCATACTCCTGGATTTTTTTATCTCTCTTTTTCTCAGCTTCCTCTTTTTCCATAACTTTATCTTCTAGTTCACCTATTCTCTCCTCTGCCTCTTCCATCCGAGCCGTGGTGGTTTGCATTTTGTTTTGCATTTCCTTTAAAGCGTTTTTCAGCTCCTCGTGACTGTTCCTTAGTCCCTTGATCTCTGTAGCAAGAGATTCTCTGCTGTCCTGTATACTGTTTTCCAGCCCAGCGATTAATTTTATGACTATTATTCTAAATTCACTTTCTGTTATATTATTTAAATCTTTTTTGATCAACTCATTAGCTGTTGTTATTTCCTGGAGATTCTTCTGAGGGGAATTCTTCCGCTTGGTCATTTTGGATAGTCCCTGGTGTGGTGAGGACCTGCAGGGCACTTCCCCTGTGCTGTGGTGTATAACTGGAGTTGGTGGGCGGGGCCGCAGTCAGTCCTGATGTCTGCCCCCAGCCCACTGCTGGGGCCACAGTCAGACTGGTGTGTGCCTTCTCTTCCCCTCTCCTAGGGGCGGGATTCCCTGTGGGGTGGTGTGGCCCATCTGGGCTACTTGCACACTGCCAGGCTTGTGATGCTGGGGATCTGGCGTATTAGCTGGGGTGGGAAGGCAAGGTGCACGGCGGCGGGGGGGGGGGCAGGCTTAGCTCGCTTCTCCTTAGGTGATCCACTTCAGGAGGGGCCCTGTGGCAGCCGGAGGGAGTCAGATCCGCTGCCGGAGGTTTGGCTCCGCAGAAGCACAGAGTTGGGTGTTTGCGCGGAGCGAGCAATTTCCCTGGCCGGAAACGGTTCCCTTTGGGATTTTGGCTGGGGGATGGGCGGGGGAGATGGCGCTGGCGAGCGCCTTTGTTCCCCGCCAAACTGAGCTCTGTCGTCCGGGGGCTCCGCAGCTCACCCTCCCTTTGTCCTCCAGCCTTCCCGCTTTCCGAGCAGAGCTGTTAACTTATGACCTCCCAGACGCTAAGTCGCGCTTGCTGTCGGAACACAGTCCGTCAGGCCCCTCCGCTTTTGCAAGCCGGACTCGGGGGCTCTGCTTGGCTGGCGAGCCGCCCCTCCGCCCCGGCTCCCTCCCGCCAGTCCGTGGAGCGCGCACCGCCTCGCCGCCCTTCCTACCCTCTTCCGTGGGCCTCTCGTCTGCACTTGGGTCCGGTGACTCCGTTCTGCTAATCCTCTGGCGGTTTTCTGGGTTATTTAGGCAGGTGTAGGTGGAATCTAAGTGATCAGCAGGAAGCGCAGTGAGCCCAGCGTCCTCCTACGCCGCCATCTTGGAACTTCCCTGGGACCTACTAGTTTTGATTGGCAACTGAAGTGGGGTCAGCCTTTGGGACTGAGCTCTTAACCTGTGGTATTTGGCATTATCTCCAAGCAGACAGTGTTAAAATTGAATTAAATTATAGAATGCCTCACTGGATTCCCCACAAATAATTCTCTGTGTTGCAGAGATTTGGTGTGGGGAAAACTACAATGCACATTTGGTTATGTCAGAAATATCAGGGGTACCTGGGTGGCTCAGTTGGTTAAGCGCCTGCCTTCGGCTCAGGTCATGATCTAGCTATTTGTGGGTTCAAGCCCTGTGTCCTGCTGTCTCTGTGCTGACGACTCAGAGCCTGGAGGCTGCTTCAGAATCTGTGTCTCCCTCTCTTTCTGCCCCTCCCCTGTTCACATTCTGTCTCTCTCTCAAAAATGAATAAACATTTAAAAAAATGTCAGAAGTGGAACATTCTGAGTCAGTAGTACAAGAGATACAAAGGAGAGAAAGATAGAAAGGAAAAGTGAGGTTTTTCCAAAAACTCTTCCCAACAATCTTTGATTTATTATTATTATTATTATTATTTTTAACCTTTATTTATTTTTGAGACAGAGAGAGACAGAGCATGAGCAGGGGAGGGGCAGAGAGAGAGGGAGACACAGAATCCAAAGCAGGCTCCAGCCTCTGAGCTGTCAGCACAGAGCCTGATGCAGGGCTCAAACCCACAAACTGTGAGATGATGAGCTGAGCCGAAATTGGTTGCTTAGCCAACTGAGCCACCCAGGCGCTCCTGACAACAATATTTTATTGGGAGCATAGAAAAAAGTGTCAAATTAAAGGTGAAAAATGAGAGAAAATTCATAGGAGTACCCACTCATCTTTATCAAAAAGGAACACTCAAGGAGAACCATGGAAAAGATGATTCCAGGTACTCTGGGATACAGGCCCCTGATCACATTGCTTAAATAACTTTGAGACCATACTACTGGACTGAGTCAGGATTTCTAGAATTCTAGTCTGTACTAGCCGATGGGTTCATGAGATTGCTAACCGAAGATTGAGCAAAATAGAATTAATTACATAAGACTGAATGAACTAAGGAACGGTGATTATGGGTTTTCTTTGTAATATTGTGGATCCTGTTCTGTTTTTTGCATATAATGAACCCATTTTTCTTTTCTCTTTCTCTACCTATAACTCATAAGAAATTAATAAATGTGCTTTTGTAAACAGAAATAAAACAGTTGGTTTTTTCCCTCTTGCCTGAACCCTCCAGAATTTGGAAATCCTTATTGAGTATTCTTATTTTCATGGCAACATAATTATTTGCATAGGTTAAATAAGAATCTTCCCCCTTTGTTAACAGTGCATGATTGGAAATATTGGTTACATAGCCAAGGCTTTGACTGAAATAGCATATTTGAGAATGACAGTCACAGAATTAGATATGACCTAGCATTTATAGGAGCTAAGGTTAGTTTTATGGAACTAATGCCTACAAAGCTTTCTTGGGAAAACCCAGCCAGGTATCTGGCTTAAAGAGTTCCTAGCCTTACATGAGAGTAAGAAGGTCACATCCTGGCAGGCCCAGGAAACTGATGATATTTTCGGGACCTTGAAAAGAGAATAATTCATCTGACTCTAAAGGCATTACAGTAAAATCTGATGGTGAGTTCTTGGCCTCCCAGTCTTGCAAGACATTTAAAAGTTCTATCTGAGGGGAACCTGGATGGCTCAGTTGGCTAAGGGACGGACTCTTGGTTTTGGCTCAGATCATGATCTTAGGGTTTGTGAGTTTGAGTCCTGCATCAGGCTCCACCACAGGCAGTGAGGAGTCTGCTTGAGATTCTCTCTCTCCCTTTCTCTCTGCCCCTCCCCTACTCATGCTATCTCTGTCTCTCTCAGAATAAATAAACTTAAAAACAACAAAAGTTCAATCTGAGATTCCTTATGAGAACTTCCAGCGAAGAAAACTTAAAAAGATCTATCATGGTGGGGCGCCTGGGCAGCTCAGTTGATTAAGCATCCAACTTCGACTCAAGTCATGATCTCAAGGTTTGTGGGTTTGAGCCCCACGTCTGGCTCTGTGCTGACAGCTTAGAGCCTGGAACCTGCTTCGGATTCTGTGTCTCCCTCTGTCTCTCTCTTTCAAAAATTAATAAACATTAAAAAATTTTTTTCCTGGGGCGCCTGGGTGGCTCAGTAGGTTAAGCATCCCACTTCAGCTCAGGTCCGACTTAGGCTTGCGGTTTGTGATTTCAAGCCCCGAGTCGGGCTCTGTGCTGACAGCTCAGACCCTGGAACCTGTTTCAGATTGTGTCTCTCCATCTCTCGGCCCCTCCCCTGCTCATGCTCTGTGTCTCTCTGTCTCTCAATAATAAACATTAAAAATTTTTTTTTTGATTTTTTTTTAAATAAAGGTCTATCATGGTAAATTACCATTCTTGCTATACCTATGCATATAATCAAGCCAAATCTAGTGAGACTAGCCTTATTTTATCATCACAAATAATCTTTGTTTAGTATTGTCTTTGATCAAAGGGTGGTGTGGTAAACTGTTATGAAAAATTTTGTTTCATTAGAAAACTATACCACTTTTGTGGGTTATCAGATTCTAGTTCTATGTATTGTCTTTGATTTTTATTGTACCTTTTTATTAATTGGAGGTAACTGGTGGGTAAGAAAAAATATATCTAAAACATGTTACCTACCTGTAAATTGGACTACATCTTGTCATCTTTCATTCATTGCCACATTTTACCAAATTTCATTTCTTCCATTTTTCTTCATTGGCCACAATTCTCTAAACTAATGTTTCAGATTTTTCTCCCTCCTTTCTTGACGTAGCATTGAGAATTAAAACCTAACTACTCAGGAGGCTCCTGGATGGCTTAGTCAGTAGAGCATGTGACTCTTGGTCTTGGGACTGAGTTGAAGCCCCACATTGAGCCTAGAGCTCACTTAAAAAAAAAAAAGAAAAAAGAAAAAAGAAAAAGACCTGACTACTCAGGTCCCTATTGGGACTCTAGGTTGCCTTCCTTTTTTATTTATTTTTTTTAATTTTTTTTTTATTTATTTATTTTTGAGACAGAGAGAGACAGTGCATGAACGGGGGAGGGTCAGAGAGAGGGAGACACAGACTCGAAGCAGGCTCCAGGCTCCAAGCTGTCAGCACAGAGCCCAGCACAGAGCCCAACATGGGGCTCGAACTCACGGACCGTGAGATCATGACCTGAGCCGAAGTCAGACGCTCAACCAACTGAGTCACCCAGGCGCCCCAGGTTGCCTTCCTTTTTTAAAAAAAGATTTTGTTTTTGGTGCACCTGGGTGGCTCAATCAGTTAAGCATCCAACTTCAGCTCAGGTCATGACCTCAGAGCTTGTGAGTTTGACAGCAGAGAACCTAATTCACACCCTCTGTTCCCCTTTGTCTGTCTCCCTCTCTCTCTCTCTCTCTCAAAAGTAATATATATATATATATATATATATATATATATATATATATACACACACACACCCAATATGGGGCTGGAATTAATAACCCTGAGATCAAGAGTTGCATGCTCTACTAACTGAGCCAGCCAGGTGGCCCAACTCTAGGTTCCTTACAGCTGGCCTTTTTCTTGAAGGTCTGTAGGAGCATTGAGAATTAAAGCCTCACTGTTTCATATGTACTTGAAAGAACATCACTGTAGCAGTCTATACATGGACTAGTTTTCTCTCTGGACAAGTCACTGTTATGCCCAGAATTCGTGATCCCCAAAGACCACCAGGGAGCTGAGTCCGATGCAAAAGCAAAGAGCCTTTATTTGAGCTAGCTCGAGCTCAATCCCCTACCTGCACCGACACAGCAGTGAGATACCGGAGAGAGAGAGAGCAAATTTCATAAGCACAAAGGTTTTATAGGGATCTAGGGGCAGTTGGTGGGGAAATGGTCATGGCCTCAGCCGATTGGCTGGGGAAGGGTCAGAGTCCCTTCTCGCAGGTTGCCGGGCATGGTTTGATCGGGAAGTTTGAATGGGTGAGCGGGAAGTTACTCAAGGGGAGGAGGTGTGGTCTGAGGTTTGAGCGGGAACTTCTTTCTGCGGCCATGTCAGGGACATAGTCACTCAAGATGGAGGATACAGAACAAGATGGAGGACACAGAACAAAATGGAGTCGGCCGGCCTAGGTCTGCTCTTTCACTGTCTAGGCCACTAAGGAAGTGTAGCAAAATGCTCAAGTCATGTATGGCCTTACATGAAAAGTAATTCTGTGGTTCGTGGGTTTGAGCCCTGTGTCAGGCTCTGTGCTGACAGCTCAGAGCCTGGAGCCAGCTTCAGATTCTGTGTCTCCCTCTCTCTCTGCCCCTCCTCCAGTCAGGCTCTGTCTCTCTCAAAAATAAACATTAAAAAAAAAAAAGTAAGTCTGAATGGGAACAGCATTGCCAAGATCGTCTATATGTTAGCTTCAAGGAACTCAATGAACACTGCTGCATGATAGAAAGATTTTCATCTTCCAATCTTAGATTGTAATATAATATTTTATATTAATGTTTCTCTTTTTCACTTTAGGCATCCCTCTTTTAAGATGAGTGACCCCAGAACAACTGACCTTTGCCACCACCTCTTAAAAGATGGTTCAACTGATTTTGCCAGTGTTCAGGAGACATATCTTAGACACTGCTTTACCCAGTCAGGAGATTTATGATCCTCTGAGTGGTTTAGGTGCAAATGGTATGATTGTCCTGAACAAAATGGTGGACTGACAATGTTTAATGTTACCTGATAAGGGAGCGTGGGGCAAGCTGAGGGCAAAGTTCAGGCTAACAGTGCCCACCCCCCCTGCCCAGGTGGGACTTGTATGGTATTCCTTGGACACTCCTGGCTACACAAAAACCAGAAAGGACAAAAATCTAATGGTTAAACTGGTAAGATTTGCCACCAGTTTACTAGAGAAAGACAATCCCATCAGCAGCCTAAAAGTCTGGGAACTCCCTACTATCTTAATGTTAATGCTTTGCTGGAGGGAAAAACAACCTTAGTTTGACAATAGGTAGGCCCTCCAATAATCTGTGAGCCTTTGGCATATGAAAACCCCTTTAGGAAGTCCCTCTTGACTTTATCTCCCTTGACTCCTGAAGACTGTCACTCCCCACACTTACAGTACAGCTCTTACTGCCCACAAGTCCTGTCCCTGTGCTTTAATAAAATCCCCTTTTTGCACCAAAGACGTCTTCAAGAATTCTTTCTTGGCCGTCAGCTCCAAACCCCACGAACCCTCCCATCGCCCCAAAACTTCATCATTACCTACACCCAATATTAAAAAGAAAACTGCAGGCACAAGATGGAGTCACTTATGCTAGTCCAAGTCACCAGACTGGGGCTTAATACCTAACCTAATTGCAATTTCAACCTTCCGCAGAAATGTAGTCTTAACCGGTCAGTCAGGAATTTTCTGGCCAGCACCAATACGGTAATCTGTCGCTCGCTCCTGTCCTCCCAACCCCCAAAGGAAGATGAAGCAATCTGCCTATGGTAAACCCCCCTGCTCTCCCACCCTCCCCCTCCACAGGAAAGTGACCCAGCCTGAAACAATCATTCCTTTTCTTTTGCTAATACGTTCCTGGCCCCACCCTCGTTCCTATAAATACTTTTCAGTTTTATACAATTCCTGTTCCTGGGAGCTCCCCTCTACTTGCTGTGTGGGATGCTGCCCAGTTCAGGAACAGGTTAATAAAGCAAATCAGATCTTTAAATTTACTCAGTTGAATTTTTGTTCTTTAACACTACTGATTCTGGAAAATAGGTCAAAGTTAAGAAATCCTGTATTCTTTGTGTTGTGGAACTCTGCTTGTTGCAAAGAACCAAAGTTCCCCACATAACTTAGGTAAAACTCACTCGTGACCCCTTATTTACCTATAATGAGGCCAGACACAGACCCTTTAAATTTCCATAAATGACTAGCTGAACTGCTTGTCCCATGGAATTAGAAAGTGCTTGTTAATCAAATTTAGGTTGTTTCCCTTTTTCTGCAGACCTCTAAACTTTGACCCACCCTCAGGCTGAGCCAGCCGAACCCTGCCTAAGGACCCAGCTGAAAATAGGCTGACCTCAGGGCATAACATTCTGCATCTACTGTCCAATCACACCAGCCCACCCTTTCATCCTATTCTTGTTTACTCCTCCCTCTCTAACCTTTGAGACACTTGCAGATCTATTGTCACAGAGTTCTCCCTATTGCATTGGTCCCTCCCCTCCTACCCACTCTGCCTAATCCTTTCCAATAAAATCTCTATTTACCTAAATCTGGATTGGCTTTCTTATTTGATACCATAGAACTATTATGTTCACTTGAAAGCAAGAACTTAGGTGGAAGTAGAGAACACTTTAGTGAAAACTTCTATGTGTACACAAATGAACAGTTCAAAGTACCTGTTTATGGTAGTGATATTAATAGTTCCACAAATTTAAAAAAAAAAATTTTTTTTTTAAATATTTGGGGGCGCCTGGGTGGCTCAGTTGGTTAAGCGGCCGACTTCAGCTCAGGATGAGCTGGCCGTCTGTGAGTTCGAGCCCCGCGTCGGGCTCTGTGCTGACAGCTCAGAGCCTGGAGCCTGTTTCAGATTCTGTGTCTCCCTCTCTCTGACCCTCCCCCATTCATGCTCTGTCTCTCTCTGTCTCAAAAATGAATAAATGTTAAAAAAAATTTTTTTAAATAGTTCCACAAAAATAAGCAATATAACAGAAGTCTATTATAATAGATTTACTGACAGAACTGGTAGTTCTAGTAATAATATAAATACTGATTTTTTAAAAGTTTATTTATTTTTGAGGGAGAGCAAGAGGGAGGGGCAGAGAAAGGGATAGAGAGAATCCCAAGCAGGCTCTGTGCTGTTAGTGCAAAGCCCACAGAGGGGGCTCAAACTCAGGAACTGAACTCAGGAACCGTGAGACCTTGAGCTGAAATCAAGAGTCAGACATTTAACCAACTGAGCCACCCAGGCGCCCCAATTAAATTCTAGAATTTAACTCTTTTTCTAAAACAATATCCTGGAAATATTTTAATTAAAAAAATTAAGCTGAAAACAATTTTGCATGGTATTAAATTGCATGGTATTAATACAAATGGAGACACATTTGTCAAAACCCATAAAATGGGGACACCCGGGTGACTCACTTGGTTAAGTCCCGACTCTTGATTTCCACTCAGGTCATGATCTCATGAACTGTGAGATTGTGCCCCCGTTTGGGTTCCATGCTGACAGCGCCAAGCTTGTTTGGAATTCTCTCCCTCTCTCTCTGCCCCATGCACACGCACATGCATGCGTTCTCTCTCAAAATAAATAAACATTAAAACAACAACAACAACATAAGGGGCACCTGGGTGGCTCAGTTGATTGAACATCCAACCTTGACTCAGGTCATGATCTTGAGGTTCATGAGTTCGAGATCTGTGTCAGGCTCTGTGCTGACAGTTCAGAGACTGGAGCCTGCTTCCAATTCTGTGTCTCCCTCTCTCTCTTCCCCTCCCCCACTCTCACACACACACACACACACACACACACACACACACACTCTCTCTCTCTCTCTCTCTGTCTTTCTCTCTCTCTCAATAAATAAAAATATTAAGAAATTTTAAAAATAAATGTAACATTTAAAAAATTTAAAAAAACATAAAATATTTACCCCCAAAAGTGAATTCTAGTGTAGGCAATGGGTTTTGGTTGATAATGTTGGCTCATGGATTGTGTATAACAAATGTACCATACTGGTTCAGGATATTGATCGTCGAGAAGGCTTTGGTGTCCAGTGGAGGGTGTACATGGGAACTCTCTACTTTCACCTTAATTTTGCTGTAAACCTAAAATTGGCCTAAAAAATGAAGTCTATTTGTTAAAAAAAAAAAAAGAACATGAAAAAAATCAAAAACAAAATTTCAATTGATTTTCAAATTAATATAACAAGCTAATTTTATACTATCATATAAAAATGATATCATGAAATGGAGAATTTATTAACTGTTTTGTTTTGTTTTGTTTTGTTTTAAGAAAGAGAGAGCACAAGAGGCTGCAAGGTGAGGAGAGGCAGAGAGAAAGAGAAAGAGAGAGAGGGAGGGAGAGAGAATCTCTGACAGCACAGAGCCCAACCTGGGATTTGGGGCTCAATCCCATGATCCTGGGATCATTACCTATGCCAAAATTGAGTCAGATGCTTAACTGGCTGAGCCACCCAGGCCCCCCATGAACTGAGTCTTAAAAAATTGTTACCTAGGCACAATAGATATACAAAGAAAGTCCCTTTTAAGGTTTGAAACTATAGACAATACTCCACTTAATCAACTGGGACCCTATTCAAACTGAGAAAATTACATTGCTATAATTTTAAGCACAATATTGTTTTAATACAATCAGTCATTATATCAAAAACTATAGATGATCTCTACATTTACCAGCTAAATTTTCTGAAAAATGACAATTCTTTGTTTAAGAATTCAAATTTTTCAGGGCGCCTGGGTGGCTTAGTCAGTTAAGTGTCTGACTTTGGCTCAGGTCATGATCTTGCTGTTCGTGAGTTCAAGCCCTGCATCAGGCTCTCTGCTGTCAGTGCTGAGCCCCCTTCACACCCAGTGCCCTCACCCCCCCACTCTTTCTCCCTCTCAAATAAATAAATAAATAAATAAATAAAATAAAAAATTAAAAGAATTCAAACTTCTTGAATCATATGATTTTTAAAAACTTATGTTAGGGGCGCCTGGGTGGTGCAGTCGGTTGGGCGTCCGACTTCGGCCAGGTCACGATCTCGCGGTCCGGGAGTTCGAGCCCCGCGTCGGGCTCTGGGCTGATGGCTCGGAGCCTGGAGCCTGTTTCCGATTCTGTGTCTCCCTCTCTCTCTGCCCCTCCCCCGTTCATGCTCTGTCTCTCTCTGTCCCCAAAGTAAATAAGCGTTGAAAAAAAAAAAATTAAAAAAAAAAAAAAAACAAAAAACTTATGTTAGAAAATTGGTGAGGAGGGGCACCTGTATGGCTCAGTTGGTTAAGTGTCTGGCTCTTGATTTTGGCTCAGGTCATGATCTCTCAGTTCCCTGGGACTGAGCCCTTAGTTGGGCTCTGTGCTGACAGCATGGAGCCTGCTTGGGGTTCTTTCTCTCCCTCTCTCTCTGCCCCTTCCTACTTGTGCTCTCTCTCCTTCTCTCTCTCTCTCTCTAAATAAATAAATATTTTCAAAAATTTAATTAAAAAAAAAAAAGAAAACTGGTGAGGAAAACCTGACATCAGATGTAACTGAAAAATACAATATGTACATGTGTATATATACATATATATTTTTTCCTCTCACTGAATTTACCAATGAATTTACCAATGGATAAAGTACTTTTTACAATTTTTCATTTTGAATAATTTCAAAAAAATTTCAAAATTTTCAAAAAATTATACTAAAGAATAGTACAATGGTTACTATATTTACTAAATAATTGTTACCATTTCACCATATTTTCATTATCACTGTGTTTACATGTGATGTGGGGGGAATCTTTGTATCTTACTCATTTGCAAGTAAGTTGTAAACACTGTGAAACTTCACCTAAATACTTGAGTCTGTAGTACCCAAGAAACTTGGGGGGAGGGGCAGCGGGAGAGAGAAAGAGAGAGAGAGAGAGAGAGAGGGAGAATCTTAAGCAGGATCCACACTGAGCATGGAGCCCAATGAGGGACTCCATCACACGACCCTGGGATCATGACCTGAGTCACAATCAAGAGTCAGAGGATCAACCAACTGAGTCACCTAGGCACTCCCAGTATCTCATTTATATGTATTTAATCATACACCAGTATTGATGCAGACAGGCCAGGTCTGAGGACCTGGATGGGGTTCCACAGGACCAGCCAAGAGACTTCTTGGCTTTGCACAGAACGGAAATCAAACTCAAACCAGCAGGAAATGAGAGCAGTGCTTATTGAAGAGAAAGAGCAGATATAGAGAGTATCTGGGAGACTTGGAAAGAAAAGGAACACAAGTGGAGTCTTTGCTTGGGGGTCTGCAGTTTTGACTGAGGATAGGGGTCTGGGATATGTGTCCTCTCAGGCATCCAGTAACTGGTTGAACAAGGATGAGTGCTTAGGTGTCCTCCATAGGTCACTTACACCCTGAAGACAGGGTCTTGCTGTCAAGATGTCTGGAGTCAATGTCTTAGAGAATGTGCATGATGGCCTCACCTGGTCACTCCTTAGATGTTATCTATTCTGCTAGAAGACTCCAAAGAAATTATTAACTCTGTGACCTTTGTAAGGAGGACATACATTAAGGCTCTTGTAAAGCAGGGGTGTAGGTCCTAGCGAAAATAGAAGCAGGAAAAGGAGCAAAGAAAAGAACCAGCTTTATTTGGTGGGGTCCCTTCAATTTCACTGTCTCACTATTGCAACTAACAATGAGGCTTCAGGGTGGTCTGCCCTGGGCGCAGGCAGTGGTGCATTGTCTAGAAGGATCAAAAACCCATAATAAAAACCTATCATGCACTGGTAATTCTAAACAATGTCAATGATAAAATACTTTTCCCTAAAAATGTTTGTTTAGTTGTAAATAATTGCCAGATACAATTGAATAATATATATAAGATTCAAATTAGCACTATTTACTACCTATGTTTAAATAAATATTGTATTCTAATGGCAGTTAGAAAATCCCCAGTTACAAAACTGGCCCCTGGCATTCCTCATAGTTTAGAATTATTGAGCTAGGTTGGGAAGGTTGGAGGTAAGAGATAGTTTGTGTTTGAAAATCCTGTCGGTACTAATATTCATGCATCTAAACAGAAGATTTGCAATGAACGTTGGCATAGTCATTGTGAAGATAAAGAAAGAGAACATGACTTGCTTCAATTCTGCTATTCTATGTAACTGCTTGGAATCATTATTTGGGTTTAAAATTTAAAACAGCAGTGTGCCTGGGTGGCTCAGTTGACTAAGCATTCGACTCCTGATCTTAGCTCAGGCCTTGATCTCAGGGTCATGAGTGCAAGCAAGCCCCATGTTGGGCTCTGTGCTGAGCGTGAAGCCTACTTAAAACAAAAAGGCAAGACAGAGTTAAAACCGCAAGGTGAAATATTTTTGTTTGGTAATTTTACAACATTTTCTAATATCTAAACAGCTTTAGTTTTGTGGACAGAAATCAGATATAGACCACTCCTGGTTTCACAAAGACTTGATCTCATAAATAGTTTAGGGCAAACACTGAAGTGCATGGCTTAGAACAGGCTGGAACTCCTGAGCAGAAGGCTAAAAAGTTTTTGTTCACACATAAGATATCTCAGTTAAGTTAAATAATATTTTTATTTTGGTTGGAGTTCTTCTTATTTAATTGCAATTAAACTCTTATTATTCAAATAATGTTATTATTTGAAAGGCCACAATGTACAGGTATAATTTTTTCCCTTAGAGATTAAATTAATGTAATTCATAGAATTAATCCATTACATTTTTATTTTATTTATTTATTTAAATGTATTTATTTTTGAGAGAGAGAGAGACAGAGTATGAATGAGGGAGGGGCAGAGAGAGAGAGAGAGAGAGAGAGACAGAATCCCAAGCAGCAGGCTCTAGGTTCTGAGCTGTCAGCACACAGTCCAATGCAGGGCTCAAACTCGTGAACTGGGAGATCATGACCTGAGCCGAAGTCGGACGCTCAACCGACTGAGCCACCCAGGCGCCCCACATTTTTTATTTTTTAATGTAATCTTGGTTTCTTTATTATTATTATTTTTTTTTAGTGTTTATTTATTTCTTTTTGAGAAAGAGACTGAGAATCCCAAGCAGGCTGTCAGTGCTGAGCCTGACAGGGGGCTTGAGCTCACAAGTTGTGAGGTCATTACCTGAACTGAAACCAAGAGTTGGACCCTCAACCAACTAAGCCATGCAGGCGCACCTGTTTCATTCTTCCTCTTCTTCCTCTTCCTCTTCTTCTTCTTAATTTGAGAGAGAGAGGGACCATGAGCAGGGGAGAGGGGCAGAGGAAGAGAGAGAATATCAAGCAGGTTACGTGCCATCTCGAGGCTTGATCCCACAACCCTGGGATCATGACCTGAGCCAAAATCAAGACTTGGATGCTCAACCAACCAACTGAGCTACCCAGGAACCTCTCATTACTTTCTTTCTTTTTTTTAATCTTACTGTCATGTTTTCTATACTCAAGGATTAATAAAATAAAAATTCACTATTTTTCTGGACATTATTATCATTTTGAAGTCATGATTATTACCAGAAATAATTGTGTTGTGTAGAGATTTAGGGGTTTAAAAATGATCAGCTTCAGGGGCGACTAGATGGCTCAGTCAGTAAAGCAGCAGACTCTTGGTTTTGGCTTGGGTCGTGATCTCACAGTTTTATGAGTTCAAGCCCCACGTCGGGCTCTGCACTCACAGTAGTGTGGAGCCTGCTTGGGATTCTTTCTCTCATTCTCTCCCTGCCCCTTCCCCACTCATACTGTCTGTCTCTCTCAAAACAAATACACAAATATAAATAAATAAAAATGATCAGCTTCAGGTATCAAATGAAATAGGTAGGCCATTGGTCACGTCTGAAAAATTAGCAATCATTCCCAATCATTATCAGTATGTAACGAAGCAGCACTTTTTAGGCCCTAGATTTTGCAGAAGTTGATCAGATTCAGGGGAAGGGTATTGAATATTTCTACTTTCTTATTCCCCCTAGAAAATAAGGTTGAGTGAGCAAGGGAGCGAGAGAGAAGAAACAAATTTGCCAAAGGTTAGTAAGGTGACAATAATAATAGAAACACTGACCACAATAATAATTTATCTAGAAAGCTCTTGCTAATGGGTCTAGCAGAAAGTAAATCACAACAGTTTTACAGAATTTTACAGCCTTGCTCCATCTAGAAATAAAGGACTGCCCAGAATAGAATGGGAACACTCTGGGGGTTCCCATAAATTGGGAGTGAGGTAGGGGCTCTGGGCTGCTGCTCCAGTACCAGGGTGGGGTGGCCCCACACTCTACTGGCAGCAAGAAGATAATTCTAGGAGGCAAGACTGTTTTTCTGCTACCGCCTCAAAAATCCCTCAAATTAGTGAAAAATAAGACACTGATTCAGTTCCTTCCTTGCTTTCTTGAACTGGAGGCGGTAACTCTGCGAAATCTATCTCAGCTTTGTTTAATATTTCTTCCACTTTGTCCATTTTCTTCCCCTCCTTGGCGAGGGCAATAGAGAGAATTCTGGGTGGGTTTGAATCTTTACTTACTGCGTAAATTGTAGAGGCTGCTTTTAGGCAACAGGTTTGTGCAATGGTAAGTTGAGCAAGGCAAAAAGACCTACAGTGACCACCAGGCTGAATACAAACAGGCTCATTCAGTGACCTACCTCAAAATAGCCAGAGGTCCTAGCTAATCAATGGGCTACTTACAACCAGGCACAGGTCCTAGGATTACCAAAAAAGTGAAAAGTTCAAACGTTACCATACTCCCTCACTCCACCCTATAACTATAGCCCCTCACCACCCCCTTGGGGCAGACAGTCTCTCCTTCACTGTCCTGCCTGCTGCTCCTTTGCAGCACATTCAGTAAAATATCTCTTTGGTGTGGCCTTGGGTACATTCTTTCACCATCTGCACTGTGGTCCCCATCCGTTCCGAATGCTTGACATAAATTACTTATCCCTCCTTCATTTGAAAAGCAAAAATAATAAAAGTGGTAATAGTTAACATGTATTGAACAGCTCACTGTATACAGGAGCTGCAGAACCATTATTATTCCCCTTTTCCAGAGAAGAAACTGAAGGTAAGTAACTTACTTGCCCGAGTTTGTCCTATAGGCACCTTCTTAAACACTCCATATACTTATGCAAACAGAGATGGTGAGAGGATTAAATAGGATAATGCCTGTAAACCCCTTAGATTAGTGCTAACAATGTTGAATTTTACCTGAGCCCGGTGATCCTGGAAAACAGCAATGGTTAAAGAAATCCCCCCACCCAGAGTGTTCTGGAAAATGGTTTACTATCCTTAACTATAGGACTTACCTAAGTAAGGCTCATGAGTTCTCCCTTGTTTACTTATGATAAAGTCCAGACACAGACACTCCAAATTCCCATTCTTGGCCTCGTAAATAATTAGCTGAACTGTTTTGTCCCCACTAATCAATCAGAACAAAATACTTGTGACACAAACTTTGATTAGCATTGTCTCTTTCCCCCATGCTCCTGGACTTTGACACATCCTTGGCCTGAGCTAACATAATGCAGCCCTTAACAGCCTCTCCTGAAAATAGGTTGACCTCAGGGTAAGACGTTCTTTCATCTACTATCAGATCAGTCACTCCACCCCTTCATCCCACTTGCCCACTTCAGATTCCTTCTAGCCTGTTTACTGCCTCCATAAAAGAAAAACCCATTTTGCCTCACCCTTGAGAAACTTGCAAATCTTATTGCCAGAGAGTTCTCTCTCCTATTGCAAGAGTCCCTTCCTCCCCTACTTCCTGTCTTTCAAATGAAGTCTTTCCTTTTCTAAGTCTGGATTTGTTTTTTTATTTGACATTACTGGCACATAATAAGCACTCAGTAAACATTAGCTATTATTAAGCCCTTGCATCTTCTTTTTTCTTCCTGTGTTAAAACTTTGTCACTATAGGCAGGAAGCAATGGGAGAATTCAGCTTGCTCCTTACATCTGATGGGTGTATATTAATCTTGGTCCCTAAAGGAAATAAATGGTATAATCAAATCTGAATAATTTAAGGAGAATTTATTTACAAGGGAGACTAGTTTAATAGGTGTGGGTGGGGCACCTGGCTGGCTCGGTCAGTTGGGTGTCTGACTTTTCCTCTCAAGACATGATCTCATGGCTTGTGGGTTCGAGCCCTGAGCCCCACATCTGACTTTGTGCTGACCTCTTGGAGCCTGGAGCCTGCTTTGATTGTCTTCTTCTCTGCCTCTCCCCAGCTCACACTGTCTCTCTCAAAAATAAATAAACCAAAAAAAAAAAAAAAAAAAAAAAGGTGTGGAGGGGACCACAAGTGATAGTGGCAATGGAGTTTTCAACATCTCTAGGTTTGAGGGGACAAAGAAGGCAGATGTTGCCAGAACATAAAAGGATGGAATCCTGTGGAACAGGCCAATTTGACAGCAGCATTGACCCTCCATTAATGAAATTGATGGGGTTTTGGAGTGATGGGGGTCTGGAGCCAATGGCCAGGAAAGAATACTTGAGACGTCTTTGGTACAAAAAAGGTGATTTTATTTGTTTGTTTATATGTTTATTTTTGAGAGAAAGACAGAGCATGAGCTGGGGAGGAGCAGAGAGAGAGGGAGACACAGAATTCAAAGCAGGCTCCAGGCTCTGAGCTGTCAGCACAGAGCCCGACGCGGGACTCAAACTCACAAACCGTGAGATCATGACCTGAGCCGAAGTCGGACACTTAACTAAGCCACCCAGGCACCCTGAAAAAAGGTGACTTTATTAAAGTGCAGGAATAGCGTCCCTGGGCAGAAAAGAGTTGTACCCGGGGTTGTAAAGAGTGACTGGTTATATACTTATGGAGTTGGGGGAGATAAAGTCAAGAGGAAGTTTTTTTAAGGGATTTCCACATGCTAAAGAAGATTTACAGATTACTGGAGGCCTAGCTGTTGTCAAGCTAAGGTTGTTCTTCCCTCTAGCAAAACATTATGTTAAGACAGTAGGGAGTTCCTGGAGATTAGGAACTGATAAGATTCCTATTGATAAGACTGCCCTTTTCTTGTAATTTTACTAAGATATTTGTAAGTTGATGGAGACTCTATCAGTTTAACCATTTGTTTTCTGTCCTTTGCTTGTTCTTAGGAGGCAGGAGTGCCTGAAGAATATCACACATACCCCCTTTGGGGAGTCAGCTTGCCTTATGCTCCCTCACCAAAATGACCCATCCAGCTTGGATCAGCGAATAAGTCTCCAACCTTACTCTTCTCCCTCCCTTGAATCTTCTGTGGCACTCCATTGGCGAAATCCAGTAGAAAGCCAGAGTGCACAGGAGCCCTGTTAATATAACCCACAGAAATGAGCCTTCTGGAGAAGAAAGCTGGGTGGGAAAGAGTGGAGATATATAAGGACAAGCGGAAAATATCTATCACAAAGGGGTTCACAGGCTTCTATGTGTCATAGATGGGGATCCCTGGGAACAGACTCTGAGACAGAGTCTCATGCAGAAGATTTATTAAGGAGTACTCTTGGGAGATACACCTGTAAGAAATGGGGGAGGAGGGCTGGGACACAGAGAGAAACCGACTCACTATGCAGTTGCAACGTTAAGGCCTTAGCCTATTCTGTGAGGTGCTGTGGAATTGGGATGGGTCTGCAGAGGAGTCCCCGAACTGAGGCCTTGGGGACACCCCTCTGTACCCATGCATCAGCCAGTCAGAGTACAACCTTGGGCTAGGGCTGGCCAGTGCCTGTGACCTAGAAAAATTCCCAGGGAGGGTTGTAGGTATGAACCTACATGTGGAAGGTGGGTGGATCTGAGTGGAGCACTGCCTCATCCACTACACTGTGTGTGGGGGTGAAGGCAATTGCTGATTAGATGGCCAAGGACAAGTAAAGCGCCGAATACAGAAATGATAAGATACGATATACTGAGTTGGTGAGAAAGGTTAAAAAGAGTGAAATCAGATGCTAAAAGGCATTGAAAAAATTCAAGCTCTATCCCTTGTAAATATATAAATAAAAATAACTCTCTTAATAACATAACAATGCTGCGGATAGATACCTCCTAAACACAGCAAATACCCCTATGTATCAACCCAAGAACTAAAATCATGTTTAATGGGGGCACCTGGGTGGCTCAGTCGGTTACTCATCTGACTCTTGATTTCAGTTCAGGTCACAATCTCACGGTTCCTGAGTTCGAGTCCCGCATCAGGTTCCATGCTGATAGTGTGGAGCCTGCTTGAGATTCTCCCTCTGCCGCTCTCTCTCTGTCAAAAATAAATGAATAAACTTAAAAAAAATTTTTTTTCACCTATCAAATTAGCAAAGACCAAAAAATTTGATCACGTACTTAATTGGTTATAGTGTGAAGAAACAGGCATTCAGACACAGTGTTAGTGGGATAGTGAATGTCCCCTTTCTGGGACAATCTGGCAACAGTCATTAAAATTAAATACATGCATAGGGGCACCTGGCTGGCTCAGTTGGTTGAGTGTCAGATTCTTGATTTTGGCTCAGGTCATGATCTATCATGGGATCGTGGGGTCGTGGGATCTATCCCCACATGGGGCTTCATACCGAGCATGGAGCCTGATTTAGATTCTCTCTCTCTCTGTCTCTCCCTCTGCCCCTCTATCTCTGTCTCTCCCTCTGCCCCTCTATCCTGCTCGTACTCACTTTATCTCTAAAAAAAAAAAAAAAAAAAAAAAAATAGGGGCACCTGCGTGGCTCAGCCGATTAAGTGTCCAACTTTGTCTCAGGTCATGATCTCATGGTTTGTGGGTTTGAGCCCTGTGTCAAGTTCTGTGCTGACAGCTCAGAGCCTGGAGCCTGCATTGGATTCTGTGTCTTCCTCTCTCTCTCTGCCCCTCCCTCTATCTCTCTCTCTCTCAAAAATATATAAATAAACATTAAAAAACATTTTTTTAAATAAAAATAAAATTAAACACAGGCATATCCTTTTACTAGTGATTCCACTTGTAGAAATTTATCTCATGGATATATTCACACATGTAAGAAAGAAATGTAAGGATATTAACTTCAGCTTGGTTTATAATAACAAAGGAAAGTAATTTCTGCACTCAATGTGGGACTTGAACTCACAACCCCTAGATCAAGAGTCACATGCTCCACCAACTGAACCAGCCAGTCACCCCAGTATGTAACTTTTAAAATGAATGAAGCAGATTTCTTTGTCCTGATGTGAAGTGATTGTCAAGGCATGCTGCAGAGTAAAAAGAATCAAGAAGCAGAAAAATATGTATGCTCTGCTATTTTTTTAATATGCATAGAAAATCTTAAGAAGGATATATAAGAAAATTGGAGGCAGTGGATACTTCTGGAGATGGAAACTGGATATTTGGTAGGATATATAAGAATATATAAGAAGGGGGTCGCCTGGGTGGGTCAGTCGGTTAAGTGTCCTATTTAGACTTGAGTCATGATTTCACTTCGTGGTTCAAGCCCCACATCAGGCTCTGTGCTGATAGTGTGGAGACTCTTGAGATTCTTTCCCTCTCCCTCCCTCTCTCTCTGCCCCTCCCCTACTAACTCTCTCTCTCAAAACATAAACAAATAAACTTACATATATATATTGCATATATTTATATAATATATAAATACATATTAATATATTATTATAATATATAATAGTATTATGCATAACATATATAATAATATTATATTCTATAAATATAATATATATATAATCTTATATATATAAGAAGGACACATTTTGTACCTTTTGGATTTTATACCTATCCAAACATTAATGTAAAAAAATAGACCAAAGAGGGGCGCCTGGGTGGCGTAGTTGGTTAAGCGTCCGACTTCAGCCAGGTCACGATCTCGCGGTCCGTGAGTTCGAGCCCCGTGTCGGGCTCTGGGCTGATGGCTCAGAGCCTGGAGCCTGTTTCCGATTCTGTGTCTCCCTCTCTCTCTGCCCCTCCCCCGTTCATGCTCTGTCTCTCTCTGTCCCAAAAATAAATAAAAACTTTGAAAAAAAAAATTAAAAAAAAAAAATAGACCAAAGAGATGAACCCAAATCAAGCAAATACTTAAAAGAATACAACTGACAACAACCTTTTTTTTTAATTTTAATTTGTTTTTGAGAGAGAGATAGAGCGAGTGGGAGAGGAGCAGAGGGAGAGAGGGAGACACAGAATCTGATGCAGGCTCCAAGCTATGAGCTGTCAGCACAGAGCCCAACGTGGGGCTCGAACTCACAAGCCATGAGATCATGACCTGAGCTAAAGTCAAACGCTCAACTGACTGAGCCACCCAGGTGCCTCCAAAACCGTTTTATGAACAGAATCTCTATAACAATATGTCAGAGATGAATATAGAGATTCGTCACCTTCCAGCCCAGAGCTGTGGGGGAGGGAGGAGATTCCTTTTATGTTTTGTCCAAGAAAATGACTGTTAAAACATCCTCAGATCTACTCAATTTTTTATTTTATGGCTTTTAAGGCCTTGTCTCCCAATGAACTTGGGGTAAACAGCAGGATACACTATTTTTGAGCAGGTTGGCAGGTTTACCCGTCTCTCAGCGTTTGCAAAAAGGCACACTTGGGCTGGGGTGTGTCTGAGCCCAGAATGGGACTATAGAACAGCAGAAGGACAATGAACTCCATTGTGCTCCTGTTCTATGCAGCAAGCATAACAGTGTCTCCTATGGCTCAGGGACAAATGTGCCTAGGCATAAGCGGACTGAACATAGGCAATAGATATCCAGCACCTGGAGACCTTAGGGGGTCTTCACTCCCACCACAAGTTGGGAATTGAGTTTGAGGGTAGCCCCTCTCACTGCAAAAAAAGCCCCTCTCACTGCCCTACAAACCAGTTCAAACCTGTTCTCTCACTAGGCAATCCTTACTGTAGGTCTTCACACGGCTTAATATAGATCCCTAACTATTAGGTTTTAAATACCTTTCTTTTGATGCCCTTTCAAAATTTAAGGGAGCCGAAAAAAGGTTGTGAGATCAAACAACAAAGTCAAGGAGGTCTCTTTTTGATTACTGGAACAGAAGTCTTTTTACCATAGCAAATCATACAGACATGGCTCGGTATGATTATGATATAGTTTTAACAGCACGTATTAGGGGCGGGGGGGTGGGGGAGAGGATCTCTATCAACAATTGTTTCCACTATCTAACTTCTGCCAGAAAGAAGGGCTTGAGTTTCAGCTGCTGCCTTCTGTGGTCTTTTGACCAGAATTCCAATTGTGCCATGCGGCAGGTCAAGTTGTGCAGGTGCCTGGCTGTATATTTTGCAGCTAATTCGCCCTGGCAGGCACGTCAGGAAATGATGCTGTTCACAATCAGATGTTCCACAGGAACATTACTGGACTTTGTCTATGGCTGAGTGGCAAAATTGATGATACCTGCTCGGAAAAATTTCCGGGTCAAGCTTATGTACACCAGGCTCTACCCAGGCACTGTTTCTAGCAAGATGAGTCCCACGCAATTCTGCGGATTTGTATGTTTCTTCGGGGACCTCACCCAGGTCCTAGAATGGAGGCAAAGGTGTTTCTTGAAGAATTCTGGCTTTGGCTCAGGTATTCTGCAGCCCACCTTCCCTTCTGCCAGAGGGTTTGTGGCGGGGTTTTGACTTGTTGAACAGAATGTCAGTCTTGCTACCTGCTGCTTGATATACAAGATTTTTGTATCTTCCACCTGTCAGCAACATAAAATCCTAACACTACATTTTAGTTGGAGAATAACCTTGAACTTTAAATTATCTCACTCTTTTCAAAACCTAGACAGAGAAAAGATTATTAAAGGGACTTACTATCCATCTACTTTTTGCTGACCTAAGATCTGTCCTTGTATCACATTAGATTATTGTAAACCTATTTTGCAACATTAACTTAGTCCTCTCTGGTGCCCCCATTACTGAGTTTGTCTTGTAGAGAGTGCAAGGACCAGATTTTCTATAAAACTATTGAAGTTATTGACCAATGTAGCCTAAAATATCTCCTTACATAAGGTGTTACAAGATGGGCTTATTTTATTTATTTGTTTATTTATTTATTTATTTATTTATTTACTTAATACTTTGCCAGCTTAAAAAATGTTTATTTTTTTGTTTTGAGACAGAGAGAGAGAGAGAGAGAGAGAGAGAGAGAGAGAAAGCTTGCATGTGCACAGGGGAGGGCCAGAAAGCGAGGGAGAGAGAATCACAAGCAGCCTTCGTGCTGTCGGTGTGGAGCCAATGTGGGGCTCAATCCCAAGAACCATGAGATCATGACTTGAGCCAAAATCAAGATTTGGATGCTTAACCAACTGAATCACCCAGGCACTCCATGATGGGATTATTTTATCATAGGGTTTAGTATTAGGGGGGAAAAAAATCCCTTCTGAAAAACTGGTTTCCTCATTTCCCATTCTAAGGGCAAAACAGTGTATTACTCTTCTTTTTCTGGTTGACATAAATATAATTAGTAACCATGCACAGTTACCATGCTAACCTTTGGGGCTACAGTATATGCTTCCTCCCTGTTTTTATGGTTTTGGTATTATATTTCTATACCAATAAATGTGTATATGTTTATGTCATATTGGAAGCTACTGTATGGCCTAAACTTATTTTTAGAAAAAGTAGGGCTATGAATTTATATCACTGTAGAATACTCGCAAAGAAATTACACTATGCTCATTAAAAACAAAAACAACAGCAACAACCAAAAACCTCTCAACAACAGACTATACCCAGGCAAGGAACAAGATTTTAAAACTAAAGTCTGATAAAGAAAGAGGGAAAGTACTCATTATTTGTTTTGTTTTTTCATTCATTAATCCTTTAAAAAATTTTTTAATGTTTATTTATTTTTAAAAGAGAGAGACAGCATGAGTGGGGAAGGGGCAGAGAGAGAGAGAGGGAAATACAGAATCTGAAGCAAGCTGCAGGCTGTGATCTGTCAGCACACAGCCTGACTCGGGGCTCGAAGTCATGAGCAGTGATGTCATGACCCAAGCTGAAGTGGGATGCCTAACCCACTGAGCCACCCAGGCGCTCCTTCATTCATTAATTCTTGAATTCATTTATAATAGTTAAGTATTAGATAAAGTTGTTGATTCTCTAAATGTAGTAATAAATACTGCGTTTGCCAAATTCCATGTTGGAGGTTGGCATCTGCACCCTTTTGGGAGATTGCAGGCAAGGAAAAGAGTGGGGGAATCGAATGGGAGGGGGAGGGTCACAGGTGTTCTACATTCACTAAGCATACGTGCTTATCCATGTCAGCTGCCCTGGTGGGTCAGTCCTGACTCTTCCTGGCCTGGTTAAGCAATGATGTAAACTCTGTGAGGGTAAGGATTTTTGCCAGACACAAATGAGCTCAGGTTTTCTATTGAATGAATGAATGAATGAATGAATGAATGAATGAATGAACGAACGAACGAACAGACGAACCTCACTTTGGTGATGGTGATCCAAGTGTCCCGGAGCCTGAGCTCTTGCCCTTATCCCAATCTTCTCTTGCTGGGAGATGGTAGCCTCACCTCTGGAAACTCTGGGAAGCTGCTTCCCAGAAAGAATGCCTCAGTGGGTTATAGATCTTAGAAAAGGGATTCTGGTCTTTTCTCCATCCAAACTCCATGCGTATAACTACAAATCTGGCTGTGTTTTAAAATATTATGCTCTTTAAAATACCCGTAAGTGCCCAAATACATTTCCCCTAATTTTTCATAGCTATATGTAGGACAGTGTAATATGAACATTATGTTGGGTCCTTTGAAGTTTTGTGATAAAATCAACACATCTTCCATTTAGAAAACATCATGACATTAGAGAATCAGTCTAATTCAATGCCTTTTGAATTTCAGTGTGTATCAAAATCACCTGGAGTGCTTTCTAAAACTCAGGTTGCTAGGGGCGTCTGGGTGGCTTGGTCGGTTAAGCGTCCGACTTTGGGACTTCTGCTCAGGTCATGATCTCACGGCCCGTGAGTTCGAGCCCCCGCGTGGGCTCTATGCTGACCGCTCAGAGCCTGCAGCCTGTTTCAGATTCTGTGTCTCCCTCTGTCTCTGCCCCTCCCCTGTTCATGCTCTCTCTCTGTCTCAAAAATAAATAAACGTTGAAAAAAAATTAAAAAAAAAAAAACTCAGGTTGCTAGACTCTGCTTCCAGGGTTTCTGATTAGGTCTGGGGTGGGGCTCAAGAATTTGCATTTCCAACAAGTTCCCAAGTGATGCTGATGCTGGTAGTTCAGGGATCACACTTTGAGAACCATGGCTTTAAACCAGCTTTTCTTACCTAATCATCTGCCTATTGTGACCTTTTGGTGGCTTCTGTCCTGAACGCTGTTGGCAAATGTACAGAATGGTCTCAGGAGTGTGAGGCTGACTAATCTGGTGACTGTGACCTGCATTATCTGCAGCTGGTGGCTGATTGCAAAATGGAACAATTAAGGATTAAGACATAAATCACAGGAAATTAATATGAAGCACCACTGAGTATAAAACCCATAACATCGCTGGTATTCCTCTGTTTTGCTTATACACGTGCATCCTGCTTTGCTCTGCTGTGCTCCCCAGCATGGATGTGACCACACCCAGAACAAATAAAAGACTGTCTGTCTCTGCTATCACAGAATGATAAGGTCATGGGCAGGCAAGAGAATGGAAGTAAATTCAATGAAATAAGATTCTGGGGCTGATGATAAAGAAAAATGCCATTATATTCATTTAATTTTATAAATATCTGTACTTCATCTGTAACTGTGGCAGAGTGGAAATCAGAAAATTTTTTGCCTTTAAAAAGTGGCTTCTTTATGTCCAAATGATTTCTCTCTGAGTCAGACCTTCATATAACTATTTCATATTGACGAAGTTTTGGGGTAATGGGTGGGGTTCGTGGGGTCCGGGGTCAAGGGCCAAGAAAGAATTCTTGAAGACATCTTTGGTGCAAAAAGGTGATTTTATTAAAGCATGGGGACAGGTCCCATGTGCGGGAAGAGCTGTACTGGGATCTTGACTGGTAACTCATTATATACCCTCAGGTTGGGAGGGGGTCAAGAATAGAGTAAGTCTCTAAGGAATTTTGGAAGCAAGGTTTCCAGGACCTTGAGGGGCTAGCTGTTGCTAGGGAAACTCTATTTATTACCATTTAATAAACCGCAATCATGAGACCCTTCAGATGTATATCGGGGAGCCATAGGCTTGGAGTACGCCCCAGCATATACCTTGGGGCAGTTGAGCTAGAAGAAGTAAACTTACTGGATCCTGGAGGTTGGGATAATGTTAAGCTAAGGTTCTCTTTTGCCCCTAGCAAAGTGTCATCATCAAGGTAGCTGAGGTCCTAGAGGGAGGTCACTCTGTGGGTTTCAAGGACTCGTCAGTGGACTGTAGGCAGCAAGGGACTTTAATTTTTCATTTGCCCTAGTTTCCCACATCACCATGGCAAGCACTTAAACCACTTTCCTTTGTTCTTTCATAGCCAGGAGTGTCTGAGGTACATATTCTACTGGTGTGTGTGTGTGTGTGTGTGTGTGTGTGCGCGCGCGCACGTGCGCGTGTGTGTGCCAGCCTGTATTTTGCCCTCAGCTTGCCCCACACTCCCTCATCAATATGGATTACTTATTGATTTTGATGATATGGCTTCTTAGAATAAAAACCAGAAGCATACTATAAAATAAGTATAAATTTGAAATGTAGGCTGATGAGATGGAAACAAGCTGAAATTTCATATTGCTGATTAATTATTCATTTAACTTTTTGGAAATTTACATTTGTATTTCTTCTTATACACCCTTAACATCAGTTGATTAACACCAAGAAAAATGAATTGATATAATGTCTAGAAAATCTGGTAGGATTGATTTAACAAAATTAGTTTGAAAACTTTCCTCCTGTTCTATCCCTTCTGAGGTCACAAAGTCACTTTTCACATTATAGAAATCTCCAAATGGTTGCTTATTCTCTGATGTTTTCTTTGACTAATCAGAACAAGATGACAGGTTTGTTTTTTTTTTTTATTCATCCTACTAATCTCTGAGTGCTATTTACCTAAATCTGCTCCATCTACAATTCATAATGATTGCATTGATCACATACTTTAGGATGGAATTGATTTAAATAAAATTTATTTAAATTTAAATTACTACCCAGGAAGATGGAATGTAATAAGTTTGACTGCAGCTTCCTATCTCTTATTTGATTTAACTATAATACGGTTCTCAACTCATAAATAGGTATAGTTTCATTTTTAGAAGCCTACACCATACATTCCAAGTGGTGATTGATTCTGATGATTTCTCAAACTGTTGTTGCTGTCTAATCAGGAAAATGAAGCATTTGAAACAAATAGATGTAAATTAATTGAGAGGGTTAAACACCTCTAAGTTAACACGTTTATCATGATTTTGTTTGGCATATTTTAAAATATGTTAGCATTATCAACCAAAACAAAAAACAATGTATACTTATATAAATGTTTTATTTGATTAAAAGAGGGCATGCTGACAGTTTTTGAAAGACACACAAAAATGTTGAAATTGATATGACTTGGAGAACAAATCCTTCACCCTCACCCCCTGACTTTGTGGGCACTGGTACAGTACAGGGAGTTATGCAAACCCATATTTGCGATCACTACTTTACAGATATTAACATAGGGGATGAGGGATATTTTGTGGCAGAATCTAATCTTGCTTAAGGAAAAAAGAAGAAGAAAAGGCTGCAATTTCAGAGTTCGGGCTTGTTATGCATATAGGATAATGAGCTTGGTAAGTTTAGAAGCTTGGGTCTAGCTCAACAAACAGATGCCAGTGTGGCCAAACAGTAATGTTCCATGCTATCTCCACCGTGCATCTGGGTCTCTGTACTCATCATCTCATATATATATATAGGGCTATTTTGTTCTCTTAATATACTTCACTCTAAATATACTACCTTTGAACATTATTGTTTTTCCTTAGAAGGTAGTATGTGTTTTATTTTATTTTACTTTATTTTATTTTATTTTATTTTATTTTATTTTATTTTATTTTATTTTATTGTGTGTTTCATTTTAATACTCACCCTCAGGATGCTCAAGAAGAAGGAGGGATATATCTTCAGGTTATACTGAGAGAAAGACTGAAAAGGGCAGACCTTGGAATACTAAAGCCCATGCTGGGCTTGGACTATTTCAGACATATAATTCCCCTGCATTCATTGGACTTGAGAGATTTTTTAAGTTTTCTGAACAAGACATTTTTAAGTCATCTCTCAGCGTGGGTTAATTTTATAGATCCGATGTTGTCTATAATGACAGCTTACATTAAATGCTTGGTAAGTATTAACTCACAATAGGTCCTTAAAACTACCCTGTGAGGCTGATTTTCATTTTTTAGAGGAAGAAGCCGAGGCTCAGAAAGGCTAAGTAAGTTCTTTCCTCTCTCCCCTCAGTACTAAGTACTACGTGGTAGACCTGGGGTTAGGCCTTTCTCAGTCTGGTTCAAGAGCCTGCACTCTGTGGTGTGTGTGTGTGTGTGTGTGTGTGTGTGTGTGTGTGTGTTTGATAAAAGAAAAGTTCATCTCACAGTTGGGGCAGGTTCTGTTCTGGGGGCAGATGACTTTATCCTTGAGGATGAATGGTTTTTCGGTTCTTTTAAAAAGTAGGTAAACTGTCTTAGGAAGGACAGTAGGTCTTTTCCTGGGCCCTGCTGAGGGAGATATTCAGGCAGATTATGATTTGGGTGCCACATCTTAGGAAGCCAGCACCTCCCAGAGCAGGGCAACAAAACCAGCAAGGACATGGAACAGCTTCTATGGAAAGCAAGAATTGGAAACTAAAGACACTTCCACTTCACGTCCTCAACGCCCATATCTGTCAGAGTCAGGAAAAGATAGGAGAAGAATTACTGTTCTAGAAGTTGGGAGTTTTAGGGTTTTCCCAACAATTCCTTTAAAAGCTGTACGGATATAGACAGGCCTCTTAGCATTGCTGGGCTCAATTTCCTTATCTATAAGATGGATTCTGGGTTTCCAGGGAAGAGGTTCTGCACCAAGGCTGCACAGGGTAGCAGTTAGGAGTAATGACTCTGGAACCAGACCACCTGGCCTTATAACTATTTAACTTCTTCATACCTAGATTCTTCACCTAAGAAACAGGGATATTAGTTTCTATTTCACAGGGTTGATAGGGGTAGCAATGGGTTAGTACATATAAGTACAGTGCTTGACCCTTAGTAAGCTCCGAATAAATGTTAGCTATTAACACTATGAGTATCTAGTATAGTGTCAGGATCCAACTTCATACAATGGAGAATATTTAGAGATGTCATCATCTTGGATCCATTTTCTTGGTCTTTCCTAGCTTAAGAGGCTCAAAAAATCAGAATCCTTTTGGCGACCCCATTTTGTCCCCACTCCTGTCCAAGCAAGGATCCTCCCCCAACGCTAAGCTATTGTCTAGGCATCAGTTCAAGTATAGGGAGGCAAGAATTGGAGCAAAAAAAGAAGGAAGAAGTGGCATTGAGGCCAGATGAAGGGTGTTCATACAAGTTGTGTATAAGTTGGGAACCACTTGTATACTAATATGTGTGAAGCTTGATTCTCTCATGCAAATACTGTGCATGGGCAGCTGGAGGTGTCACTCTATCAGGTGGGTCCCACTCTCTCCTCTGTTACCAGCTGGGTCACTCCCACCTGCCTGCACGCTGCTATTCTCCATTTCCCATCCACACTGGCCATCACCACTACCTACATGTCATAATGGCAAGGGAGGTAAACACATATCATGGCAGACAGTGCCTATCTCTGCTCAGCCTCAGGAGAGGAGCTTCATGAGTCCAAGCATTGCCAGAGCTGGACTCATCCTCTTGAAAAGGGTGAATGAAATGAGATCATTTTAAAGTTGAGGCTTTATTTATTTATTTATTTATTTATTTAATGTTTATTTATTTTTGAGAGAGAGAGAGAGACAGAGTGGGAGCTTGGGAGGGGCAGAGAGAGAAGGAGACACAGAATCTGAAGTAGGCTCCAGGCTCTCAGCTGTCAGCACAGAGTCTGACGTGGGGCTCGAACCCACAAACCATGAGATCATGACCTGAGCCGAAGTTGGACACTTAACTGACTGAGCCATCCAGGCACCCTAAAATTGAGGTTTTATAAAAATCCGATGTTTTAAGGCTATGAAAGACAAACACAAATCCTATGAGGTTTTCTTTAAGGTATAGTCAAGTTCAAACATGTCATTATAGACTAAGACTTATAATTTAAACTATGACATACTTCTTAATTTAAAATATATACTTGGAATATATATTTTTTCGTTCAAAAACTTTGAATTTTAGGAATAAAGGGGACAGCGGAGACCATTCATTTCCATGTCAGAATTTTTAGATGCAGGAACTGAGAGGTAATGAGGTGAAGACACGTGTCCTTGTTCACAGGGCTAATTAACAGAGCTGGGAAAAGAACAGAATACTCAGTCAAGAATTATTTTCCTATGTCACAGAGGACTCCCCCTCCAAAGTAGTTGTTGTTCTTGCATTGCAAAGGGTTCTAGAAGGGGAGGACAAGTGAAACTAGGAGCACCAGCAGCTCGTGCAGAATGGTGGCAAAGACCACAGGACCTGGGGCCATACCTACATGGCTGGAATCCTGTCTTCTCAACTTCCCAGCGGTGTGATCCTTGGCAAGTTCTCTGTGAAGTAGCAATTAGATATTGTGAAGTCACAGTTAACCTCTCTGCATAGTTACAATGAATCGATTGCAAATGTTTTGGTGTATTTGTCAAGTGTTTTGCTCTGTATTAGGAACAGAATTAATATTAGATGCATGTAAATCCGGAACCATGTCTGTGTTTAAGTGCTTAATTATTGTTTCTGAAAGGCCCACTGTGAGTATCTAGAAGAGTTATAGTTAATGGCTTTGCTAAATTGAGAATGTTTAGGGATGTCTACATCCTGGATCCTGTTCTAGGTCTTTCTCAATTTTTTTAAGTTTGTTTGTTTATTTGTTTATTTAGAGAGAGTATGCACGTGCACGCATATGAGCAGGGGAGGGGCAGAGAGAGAGGGGAGAAGAGAGAATATCAGGCAGGCTCCCTGCTGTCAGTGTGGAACCCAGTGTGTGGCTTGATCTCATGAAGCGTGAGATCATGTAGGTCTTTCTCAATTTAAGAATCTTAAGAAGTCAAAAAAAAAAAAAAAAAGAATCTTAAGAAATCAGAATTGTCTTCCTAACCTCATCCTGTGCCCACCTTACCCCCAGCAGACACTCTCTCGACTCTATAATCCTGAGGACAGAGACCTGGGTAGAACTTGATCTAAGCCATATCCCAGTGTCCAGCCCAGGGCCTCAAAAAGAAATGTGTATTAAAGATTAATGCAGTGGTATCTCTAGAATTTTGATATGAAAATGACTCAGAGGTGATCATCTGGTTGGGACTGAAGATGAGAGTTTGGATTGAAATTGCATTTGCTTAGGAAATAATGGTGATCAAAGAGATGTAGCTAATGTTCCCTCAGCCAGCCCTTGAAATTACCAATGAATGAATATGTGAATGAATGAATAATATATGAATACATGAGTGAATGAGGATAGCAGCGCTACAGCTCTCTGTCTCAGTAGACACCACCACTGGGATAGAATCTCCAACCAATGGAGGAGGAATTTCAAAATGAGATCTGAGATGGACTAATCTGATGTAAACTGAGTATTAATATATCTTCTTTACCTGCTGACACCCCTCACGTGGAGAATTCTGCGTTATAATAATTATACAAGAGATGCATGCAATGCCCTTGTAGGAAGCCAAACAAATTGAATACAGCCTTTTCCTGTTAAAAACAAAATTCAACTATGTAAATTTGAAGATCTAATTGGCTTTATTAAAAGATTCATGAGGGGCGCCTGGGTGGCTCAGTCGGTTAAGCGTCCGACTTCGGCTCAAGTCACGATCTCGCAGTCCGCGAGTTCGAGCCCCGCGTCGGGCTCTGGGCTGATGGCTCAGAGCCTGGAGCCTGCTTCCGATTCTGTTTCCCTCTCTCTCTGCCCCTCCCCCGTTCATGCTGTGTCTCTGTCTCAAAAATAAATAAACGTTAAAAAAAAAATAAAAAAAAAAAGATTCATGAATTGGGGACATCCCAGCTAATAAGTAGAGGGGAGCTCCAAGGAACTGTAGAAGGTGGAAAGTTTGTGGGGCACCTGGGTGGCTAAGTCAGTTAAGGGTCTGACCTCTGATTTCAGTTCAGGTCATGATCTCATGGTTTGTGGGATCAATCCCCACATCAGGCTCTGTGCTGTCAGAACCTGGGATTCTTTCTTTCCCTCTTTCTCTTCACCTTTCACAATAAATAAACATTAAAAAAAGTTTCTTTAAAAAAAATAGGAAGGTTTGGGGGCAAGAAAGTTATTAGCACAAGAAAAGGATTGTTCCAGGCAAGGTGGATTTTCCTTTGTGGGAAAAGCAGGGGTCTTATCATACAGATTACTTCATCCACCCCACTTCATCTATCGTTGGGGGATGGAAAGGGCTCCTGTGGCCAACTCTTGTGTGATCAGTAAATTCCTGAGTGACTGATTAAGACTGTATTTCTGGAGGAGGTTGAAACTGCAATTAGATTGGGTATTAAGCCCTGGTTTGTGGAGTTGGCCTAAGTGACACCATTTTGGGCTGTGGTTTTCTTTTTAACACTCCTAAGACCTGTAGCCTGGTTTATTTTACTTTTATCTGATTTTATTTTATTGTTGAAGTCTAGTTGGCTCACAATGTTACATTAGTTTCAGGTGTACAATATAGTGATTCAACAAGTCTACATAAGCTGTGCCCTCCACAAGTGTAGCTACCAGCTGGTGGAATACCATTGGCTACATTCCCCATGCTGTACCTTTGATCACCACAACGTATTCATTCAATAACTAGAAGCCCGTATCTCCCACTCCCCTTCACCTACTTTGCCCATCCCCTCCCCTCCTTTGGTAACCATCAGTTTGTTCTCCGTATTTGTGCCTATGACCCAGTTTAGAGAACAATGTTCTAGATTATGTATACCTACTGATGAGACTCATCAGTTTTTCAATTTTCCTCACAGAGGTATGAGATTAATGAGATAACCATTTTACGTCTTGTTGTGAAAGAAACTCCTATATAAAAGCTATTATTGTCATGTTTACAATCCACAATGGTCCGATGAAGTAGTATATTTAGATATCTAAATGGTAATGGAGAGTTTGTGTTAAGTTTTGAATGTATTTGATTGATTTGTTGAATTTTAAATTAATCTGAGTTTTTTAATTGGACTAATTTTTTAATTCACGTGGGACCAAGACTCATATGTCTTCTCTTTGTTGACAGGCTGTATCTTTTCCATGTAATCCTGGTCTCTACTTTTTATTTGCATTTATTTTTATTTCTATCTGGAAACTTGTCTGACTGGTCTTTGCTTCTGAAGACGTCAGGTTATGCAAAACTCTTGGCATTCTTTGCTTGATGACTGCACAAAGGATTAATTAAGTGTGAGGCAAATTCTTGTTAGATAACTCAGTCACATAATTCCCGAGAAATCTCTTGTACATATTACTCATTAAAGTGTTTTCTTTTTTTTTCATTTTAAAATGACCACAAAAATTACTGAAATAGCAAAAGCTTTGTCCTTTTTCCTTTCTAGAGCTCTTAGTTTTTCTGCTTTCGTCTTCATGGTAAACTTCTAGAAACTTGAAAACAGTTTCTCTCCTTTCACTGGGGACTTTTGGGCAAACACTGAAACTGAAATATGGCTTGATATATTTTTGTTGTTTCTGAGTTTGTTTATCAACATGATTAATATTATCAAAACTGTCCTTGGGACATAGCTTAATCCCCCAGCTTCTGTTCCTGAGGAGGATTCGCTCTGGAGAAATAAATTTTTAAAAGTTGCATGCCAGGCAGGATAGCAGCAGGAGCATTCCTTAACCTTCCTGCTTCTGCTCGCATTTGTTTCTATGCACACCTGTCTGCAATGTCTCTGGATTCATCACGGTGCCTCCAGTCTAGAGAAAACTGTGAATACTCTTTTCTGAGCCTCTACAATGACTTCTTCCTGTGAAGAACCACAAGAACCACTCACTGACACAGAATCCCTTTCCTAAGAAAAGGAAGTTGCTGTTTTTAACATGGCACTCCTTAGGAAATCTTAGCCAGGATATTTTATTGAAATACCGAATTTAAAAATTTTGGGTTCTTGGGGCGCCTGGGTGGCTCAGTCAGTTGAATGTCCGACTTCGGATAAGGTCATGATCTCTTGGTTCCATGAGTTCGAGTCCTGCGTTGGGCTCTGTGCTGTCGGCATGGAGCTTGCTTGGGATCCTCTGACTCCCTCTCTCTGTCCTTCCCCTGTTCATGCATGTGTGCACGTGCTCTTGCTCTCTCTCAAAAATAAATATTTAGGGGCGCCTGGGTGGCGCAGTCGGTTGGGCGTCTGACTTCAGCCAGGTCACGATCTCGCGGTCCGTGAGTTCGAGCCCCGCGTCAGGCTCTGGGCTGATGGCTCAGAGCCTGGAGCCTGTTTCCGATTCTGTGTCTCCCTCTCTCTCTGCCCCTCCCCCGTTCATGCTCTGTCTCTCTCTGTCCCAAAAATAAATAAACGTTGAAAAAAAAATTAAAAAAAAATTTAATAATTTAAAAAAAGACCTCAAGTTCTTTAATAGAAATGAATTTCAGCAATGCTGTTTTCATTCCATGTGCCTCTTCTCTCTTTTCCTTTTCTTTTTTTTCAAGTTCCTTCAGTAAGAATACTTGCGCTCTCTGGTGTGCTGAGATCCTGGACCAACAGGATCTCAAGTGTCGAATGTCCTGTCAGAATTTAGGTTCCATTGACGACAGATTGATGACAGTCAATAGTGCAATAGTGACTTGTTGTTGTTTTACCAAAAGAGGCCATTTCTTTTGTTTTTAAGAGCACCTAAGTTGCTAAGAGACCATAGTTCAGTTCATAATGTTTATTGTATTAATTTGGCTCTTTCCTTAATCCTCCTACATTTCATTTATTTCATTGTCTGCCCTGGTACAAAAAATACCGCTTTATCTCTGCCTAACACCCTCTCCTTCGCACTCCCTACTCTGGTTTCTAAAGAAAACCTGGAAGAATAAGGACAGAAGTCCATGCAAAGAGACTGCAGGCAAGGAAGAAAGAAAAGGAAGATTCTGAGGAGGGCGAACAGCTGGCGAGTGGGGTGGTTAGACTTGTCAGTGCTCCTGGGCTCCTTTTTCCTCAGCTAGCTAACCTGCGGCCAGGACTTGGCCACTGCAGCTTCCTTTGGCTTCCTTCCATTTCTGACTTCAAGACCATGCTCAGGGCAGACTGCCTTAGAAGGCAATTGGTTTCCTCCTGTTGGCCCACGGGGTGCTTCTGCCACTGTACCCGCTGGCCTGGCATCCTGGAAATCTGACAAGCCTGCCTTGCTGAGACAGAACAGATCGGCTTCTGTCCTTTTTTTCCTTTATTACAGTGGAGAGAGAGAGAGGCCCAGAGGAGGAGGAAGCTGCTGGTGCAGAAGTCGCTCTCTGGAAGGGAGCTCTTGTGAAATTCATTCTGCGGGGAAAACAATCGTGTGGGGGTGTCATTTTCAGTTGTGCTGTTGCTGGCAGGATGATTCAAACAGTACTGTTTCCCTGATCTGCTTGGGCTTGGTTTCCACTCCTGCATAATACACACGCAGGGTTCTCTGTACTGTGGGTAGCAGAGAGCCCACAGATACCTGTGGTTGGAAAGCTGCAGGGGTCTTAATTTTAGGAGTCATGCAAAAGCTAAGATACTTCAAAAATTTTTTTCTAATTATTATTTATTTTTAATTTTTTAAACTGCTGATTAATTTTGAGGGAGAAAGAGAGAGAGAGGCAAAGAGAGGGAAAGAGACAGAATCCCAAGCAGGCTCCATGCTGTCAGCACAGAGCCTGATTTGGGGTTCAGTCTCATTGACTGTGAGATCATGACCTGAGCCAAAAACGAGAGTTGGATGCTTAAACGACCGAGCCACCCAGGTACCCCTAAGATACATATTTTATAAATCTTGTGTTTTTATTGCTAAGACAAGATGGCAATATTAAAGATCAGTTTTAATGATTATTCTATATTTTAGCTATACAAAAAAAAAAAAAAAAAAAAACACATCACTGCTCAACTCTCACTGAGTGGGTGAGAACTGGGTGCTCATTAGAATCATCTGGGAGTTTTTCAAATTACAGAGGCCCAGGCCTTACTTTAAACCAACTGACTCTGAATCTATGATGGTGGGGCCCAAGCATCTGTATTTATTTTTAATAAATAAAAAAATTAATATTTATTTATTTTGAGAGATAGAGACAGAGTGTGAGCAGGGGAGGGCAGAGGGAGAGAGACATACACAGAATCCAAAGCAGCCTCCAGGCTCTGAGCTGTCCTCACAGAGCCCAATGCAGGGCTTGAACCCACAAACCATGAGATCGTGAACTGACCTGCGCTGAAGTTTGATGCTCAGCGGACTGAGCCACCCGGGTACCCCGAAGCATCTGTTTTTGTTTTTTCAGGCATCTGTATTTTTAATAAAATTCTCAGAGGAGTTGGGAACCACTGGTAGAAGATAATATTGATGAATATCCTGTTTACTCTCTAATCAGATTAAGAAGTAATCTCTCTCTGGTCACATTTCCCTCCCTAATCAGAAGTAATCACTGGCCTAAATTTGCTGTTTATTGTTGTTATCCAAATATTTAAACTTTTACCACATGGGTATGTGTGTTTGCAACTCCAAATGATACATAGTAGGGCATATACGTGTTTTAAAAACTTTGCAGACATGGAATTATGTCATATATCTTTCTGAAACTTTTTTTTGCTCAAGATGTATTCATGTTGATACATGTAGTTTTAGTTCATTTTTGTTGCTATATAGTATTCTATTGTATAAATTAAAAAAAATTTTTTTGAAGTGAGCCAGTGAGTGTAGCATTTTAACAGAATTATTTCCATTTTGGGGGGTATTTTCTCTCAGTTTTGTCTTCAAGCACACTTTTTTTTTTTTTTAAGTTTTAGTGAAAGAGAGAGAGAGTGTGTGATTGGGAGAGAAGGGCAGAGGGAGAAAGAGAGAGAGAATCTCAAGCAGGCTCCACGCTCAGCATGGAGCTCAACTCGAGGCTCGATCCCATGACCCTGGGATCATGACCTGAGCCCAAATCAAGATTCAGAACCTCAATCAACTGAGCCACCCAGACACCCCAAACATATGTGGTTTTTAAAAATATTTATTTATTTTTGACAGAGAGAGATCATGTGCATGCGTACATGCATGAGCAGGTGAGGGGCAGAAAGAGAGGACACAGAGTATCTCAGCACTAACAGCACAGAGCTTGAACCCATGAACCGTAAGATCATGACCTGAGCCCAAGTTGGACACTTAACCAACTGAACCACCAAGGTGCCCCTAGCATACATGTTTTAATAGTGATAATTTCCATTATAACTCAATTTTGGGTTTTCTTTTTCCATTTAGTATCATATAATAAACTTCTTTCCATGTTTCCATAGGTCATGATTATTTAATTAACTACATAATTTTCCTTCATGTCTATTCATCATAATTAATCTAACTATACCCGTAATTTTTACCCCTAATATATTCTTGTAGGATGGAGCTGGTAAAGTTACAAGAAAGATTTGCAGGTATGTGTGCAGCTTACTTGATTTGTTGAATTATTTCTCTAGAATGGTTTTCCAAGAGTCGGATTATTGAATCAAAGCCTTTGAAAAGGCTTGATACATTTTATAATACTGTTTTCTAAACCCACTTGTATTTTTGTTATAACCCATCTCTGGGTTAATGCTGAATTATTTTGTTTCATGGGGGAATATAATATTAGGAGTGCTTCTTTTGGAGAAGCCATACTCTTGGTTCTAAACTCTTAGGACAAATTGAACACTGAGAAGAGTACCCAGAATTGAATATATTTAAGTAGACTAATACACAAAGCTAAATGGAATAGCAAATACATAAGAAATTGCAAATTCACTGGATAAGAAATTAATTCTAGATGTGATTTACTAATAATTATTGAAAATCCCATACTTATGTTGCCTAATCTCTTTAGTAAACCTCAGTTTCCTCAGCTGTAAAATGAGGTTATGATAGAAATAATAATAATAGCCGTGAGTAGCACAACAACATTTTTGCAGTGTTCATCACATGCTAGGCATTGTTCTAAACACTTTACATATACTAGCATTTAATTGGCTTAACAACCCTATCATGTAGGCATAATCATTATTATCCCTATTTCATATTTGAGGAACCAAGGCACAGAGAGGTTAAATGACTTTTCTAATGTCATACAGCTAGTACATGGCAGAGCCAGAATTCTAACTCAGAAAGTCTGGCTCCGGAGTTAATGCTTATAACCACTAAATAAATAAGATAGTTTATATAAAATACCTACTTGAGTGCTAGGTGTATAGTAAGTACTCAATAAATGCTTGATATTATAATTATAACGCGTTTTGAAAAATCATTCGAATGAGTACAAGGAGTGAGTGAATTGATTTAATAGCCCTAGAAAACAATCAATAAGTGGAAATTTCAGCAAGGCAAATTTTCACTCAACAGCAGTAGTACATTCTTAGACCCTGGACATGAACAAGGAGAGGCTGAATGTCCACTTGCCAAGAATGCTGTAGAAGAAATTTCCGTAGCAGGTAAGTGGCTGCCCTGGATGAGCTCTAAGGCAATTTCTAGCTACAGGATTCTATGATACTAGGCCAGAATCTTATGTTCTTTTCCCATATACTAAAGCTCACTTGTTTTCTTTAATATCAGTTTCAGTTTATGAACCTTATTGATGTTATTTTCATTGTAATTATCTGAATCATTCACCAACAAGAGCGTAGCTTTGTAGTTTGTGTAAGCCTTTGGCAGTCTCTTGTGTTGTAAGGTCTGATGTGTTACAATACCTGAACTCATAATGATGGGTGCTGGGGAAACCAACATATAAACATGTCAGTTTCCTTGGTGGTCAGCCTTCCTAAGCAGGCATCTACAGAGCCACTGTCACTTGGCTAAATATCATTTGGAGTCTGTCATCTTTATCAAGAGAACAGACAGGCCCATGAAATGGGGCTTTAAATGTTTACATTGAAAAATTATGGGACTATGATTGTGGATGTGAGTTGATGTTGCGTTTATAATAACACAGTTTGCAAGTGACTCAGGAGAGTGCCAATGATTTCCTGCTGGGCAGGGGGATCGCTCCCTTGATGGAAGTAATAATTTTGCTCAAGCCACAGGGAAGCCACACCTGACCTTAGGATTTGTTCTCCTTTTGGATTTCAGCCCATGCGATTATTTTGTCTATACCATTACATCTGAAGCAATCCTTCAGGGTAATGCACAATTTTGTTTATCAGATTCATGTCATTTCTCCAAAAAGAGTCATTTAAAGGGAACAGTTAATTCCATTACAAAGATGATGATGGAATCCATAGCAAATATACTGGATTGGCCCAGAGATCCAGGCTTTAGAAAACGATTTTTTATTGGCTATATATTATTGTCTTTTGTCTAATGTTTTAGATTGTGCTGAATGTATAGTTACTATGGAGATAGATCAAAATAGGCATAGAGTTTTGAGTATCAAATTGTCAACAAATTTACCGTATAAAAATAAGATGTAGAGTGAGAAGGAAGGCAAAGACTTTCAAAAACAGTTATGAGATTTAATCTGTGATATAGGAAGGAACGAGAAAGCAGAGAGCAGACAGGACTTTAGACAATAGATTCTTCAAAATCTTAAGGTAAACCATTTGAAATGATCACTTTTGAATCATCGTCATTGAAACACACAATTTGCCTTATAAAGAAAACAATCTCTTTATTTAGTGGGATTTGACTATGTTCAACATTTGTAATAATTCTAAAATAAAAAGTTACAGGTTAACTTCATAAAAACAACTCATGTATTTATACATGAGCACCGTTGACCTTAGAACAATGCAAGGATTAAAGGTGCTGATCCCCATCAACCAAGAACCTGAAAATCCATGTATAATTTTTGACTCTTCAAAAATTTTACTAATAGCCCAGTGCTGACTGGAAGCCTTACTGATAACATAAATAGTCAATTGACACATATTCTGTATGTTATATGTACTATATACTGTATTCTTACCATAAAGTAAGCTAAAGAAGATGTTATTAAGAAAAATCACATGAAAGAGGAACTACATTTACTGCACTGTATTTATAGAAAAAAAATTCACATGTAAGTGGACCTGTACAGTTCAAACCTGTGTTGTTCAAGGATCACCTATATTTATATTCTGTGTTTAATTTAGAGACATTGTAACTCAAATGAAAACAATTTTAAAATGCAATTTTATTTTGAGTAAGCGAAGGTTTGCTTTGTAATCTGACCACCTAATAAGCAATTATGAGCATACATTTGGGGCATCTTGCTTTAGGGAACTCTAAAGACAGTAGCAAGCTGTCTGGTAGTAATTATAAGTGTCATTATTTTTGTGTTATTCATTCTGGCTCCAATAGGATGAGGGTGGTGTGTCTAGTCATCCTGAAACCTGAATTAGAACCTTCAAGACTTGAATGACAGCAGTGGGCAGTCAGAGTCACTGCTGTTGTGGAATGTAAGCAGAATTTCTAAAAGGGAAAAGAACATGTGTTACTTACATACATAAAATAAATATTGAAAGATTGGCTTAGGCTAAAAGTACTCCAGGTAAGTTGTAGGACTGGATAGTAAAAGGATGAGTTCATATTGTGGACTTTCAAAACATAAAAATCTTTTGATCATATCTATTTAAGATGAAAGTCAATTTTTAAAAAAATGTTTTATTTATTTTTGAGAGAGAGAGAGGGAGAGCACAAGCAGGGAAGGGCAGAGAGAGTGGGAGACAGAGGATCCCAAGCAGGCTGTGTGCTGAGAGGCTGACAGCAGCAAGTCGGATGTGGGGCTTGAACTCACAAGCTGGGAGATCATGACCTGAGCCGAAGTCAGATGCTCCACTGACTGAGCACCCAGGGGCCCCCAATTTTTGATTCAAATAAAACAGTAGGGAGTTGACAAGAAAGTTTGTCCAAGAAATGACAAATGTATATTATAGCCAAGCACAAATCTCAATTTAGAAATTGCTCTTAAGCAAATTATACTTTGACAGCATCTTGCTACATTTAGAGAGTACATGTTATATATATGAAATTTGAAAATAATTTTGACATATTTATTTTTGTGTAACATTTTGAAAAAGTATCCTGAGCCAGGCGATCTATTATCATTTATAAAACAAGGCAAAGACATTGAATTTAGAAACTTCTTGTAGGTTAGTTGAACAAATAGAACTTTCCTATAGATATAGAAGATGACCTTGGTGTTCCTGTCCATGGTAAAGCCTCGTAGAGGGGCGCCTGGGTGGCGCAGTCGGTTAAGCGTCCGACTTCAGCCAGGTCACGATCTCACGGTCTGGGAGTTCGAGCCCCGCGTCAGGCTCTGGGCTGATGGCTCAGAGCCTGGAGCCTGCTTCCGATTCTGTGTCTCCCTCTCTCTCTGCCCCTCCCCCGTTCATGCTCTGTCTCTCTCTGTCCCAAAATAATAAACGTTGAAAAAAAAAAATTAAAAAAAAAAAAATAAAGCCTCGTAGAGGGACAAGGCAGACAATTGGAAAAATAAAAATCATCCCTCCTCTCTGAAAGAAGAGCACAGGAAGCACAAAGTGATTGGAGCAGCTTGAATTTATGCTTCCTATTTGAAGAAGTCCTTGTAGAGGTATTTCTCTGCCCCTGACACCTTCTGTTGTGGGATAACTCTGCCAGAGGGTTACTCAACTCAAGAGAATACTTTTTTTTTTTTTTTTTTGTAGGTAGGCTTCATGCCTAGTGTGGAGCCCAATTCAGGGCCTAAACTCACAATCCTGAGTCAAATGCCCCACTGACTGAGCTGCCCAGGTGCCCTGAGAATACTTTTTTTTTTTTGTTTTTTTTTTTACTGCAGAGAAGGCTGCTGAATAACATGTTGAGTATGGCATGGAAAACTTGATATTCTTCTGTTGAGTCCTGTGAGTCATGGCTGCAGATGAGGCATATGAGATCAATGGCCTGCCTGCTGAGATGGAGTGAGGGGAAATCGGCCAGAGCCATTTGGGGACAAAACTGCCTCCTTGTCAGTATGGTGGCCTTGCCCAGACTGCTTTTTTTCTCCTGCTCATTTATTTTGAAAGAGAGAGAAAGAGTGCATGAGGGAGGGAGGGGCAGGGAGAGGGAGAGAGAGAGAATCCCAAGCAGACTCTGTGCTGTTAGGGCAGAGCCTGACACGGGGTTCAATCCCACGACCCTGGGCCAAAATCAAGAGTCAGACACTCAACCAACTGAGCCACTTAGGCACCCCAACGTGGAAGCTGCTTATATGCTTGTGTAGAAAGGACAGGTTTCTCCTCTGCTCACTTTGTTAAGGCAGCATAAATTCCTCTTATGAGTCGGTCCTTCCAAAGAGCCGGCAGCCTCTGCTTCAAATGCTCCTGTGATTGCAGACCTAGTTGGTATCTAAATAGTCTAATTCACAGGCAATGATTCTGGCACAAATCAAAGGATTTAGAACTAGAAGGAACTTTAAAGACTTAAAAAATCCAATCGTATCATTTTACGTGTGAAGAACCAAGACCACGTGAGAGCCACAGAGCTAATTAGTGCTAGAGAAATGGGACAAGAACTCAGTGTCTTGAGCCGGATTCTTGTAAATGGAAGAGCATGTCGTTAATTCAGGAGATCTGTGAGTACTGCCTCCAGGCCCGTGCTCATTCCTGCGTGTAGTTACTTAGCGATGTTGGTAAGAAACGTAATTTTAGAAGAGGTGATTTGGGGCTTCATATTTAAAGAAACGAATTGTCATGAATCTGTCATGTGCAAATGAGTGCCAAACAATTATCTTAACACTGTTTTTATAAAACAATTGGAAGCCCCACAGCTTTTCCTTATTGGGATGTGTCCTTAACTGAACTCTTGGAGATTAATACTTCATCTTCTAACCCTCTGAGTGTCTTATGCACACATTGAGAAGGCTAAACTTGAAATCCTGAATTTTCTGGCTCATATTTAGAGATGGCTCCTTTTCTAGTAGATACTTTATCTGAGCCTTAAGACTAGACAACTGGGTATTCACTTAATGGGAAGACCTTAATTTTGTCCCTTCCAGGCATCCCGCCCAATTTGCAAAGTGGAAATCCTTCCAACTTTTTCTTCCACTTGGCCTAATATATCGTGTGTAGTTACGTAAATTTACACAAAGCAAAAAATGTTCAGGAAGCAGAAACAGAAAGACAAAAACACTTCATTTATTAGCATCCTGGAAGCAAAGTGCATTGCTTTAGTCCTGCTCTCCATAAGTACAGTAGTTGCCTTTTATCTGCAGTTTTGCCTTCTGTGTTTTAGTTTCCCTCAGTTAAGTGTGGTCTGGAAGCAGACAGTACTCCTGATGAATCATCAGGAGGTCAAGAGCAGACTAACGCTCCATCATAATGCCTACAACATTCACCTCACTGTCATCTTATCACATGGGCATTTTACCATCTCATATCATCACAAGAAGAAAAGGTAAGTGCAGTCAGACAAGATGTTTTGAGAGAAACAGAGAGACCACATTCAAATAACGTTCATAATAGAATATCGTTATAATTGTTCTATTTTATTATTAATTATTGTTAATCTCTAAGTTTATAAATTAAACTTTTTTTATTTAAAAAAAATTTTTTTAACGTTTATTTATTTTTGGGACAGAGAGAGACAGAGCATGAACGGGGGAGGGGCAGAGAGAGAGGGAGACACAGAATCGGAAGCAGGCTCCAGGCTCCAAGCCATTAGCCCAGAGCCCGACGCGGGGCTCGAACTCATGGACCTCGAGATCGTGACCTGAGCTGAAGTCGGACGCTTAACCGACTGAGCCACCCAGGCGCCCCTATAAATTAAACTTTATCATAGGTATGTATATATAAGAAAAAAAACAGTATAGGGGTGCCTGGGTGGCTCAGTCGGTTAAGTGTCCGATTTTGGCTCAGGTCATGATCTCATGGTTTGGTTCGAGAATTGGAGCCCCCCTTCTGGCTCTGTGCTGACAGCACGGAGCCTGGACCCTGCTCAGATTCTGTGTCTCCCTCTCTCTGCCTGTCCTCCACTTGCACTCTGTCTCTCACAAAAATAAATAAACATTAGAAAAAAAGAAAAAAAAACAGGATATATATAAGGTTTGATACCAGCTGCAGTTTTAGCCATCCACTGGAAGGTCTTGGAATATATACCTGTGGATGATGGGGGCCTATGGTACATAGAAGAACAGAATGCAGATATTGGCTCTATGAAAGCTTTAAAGCAGGTGAATTTTTTACAAAATTGTAAACCTACTATGTGCCAGGTTGTTTTCTTTTTTCTTTTTTTGGCAGCCCTGAAAAGGGCCTTATTTGGAGAAAAGGGGTGATGAGGTTTTAGCCCCCCAAAGCCATAGAGGGTGCGGCCCTGGTGCTTGAGCAGGTAGACCACCTCCATGGCCGTGACTGTTTTGCGCTTGGCGTGCTCTGTGTAGGTGACAGCGTCGGGGATTACCTTCTCCGGGAAGACCTTGAGTACCCCCCAGGTCTCCTCCTAGATGAGGCCAGAGATGCGCTTGACGCCGCCAAACTGGGCCAGCCGCCAGATGGCGGGCTTAGTGATGCCCTGGATGTTGACGGGCAGCAGCTTGCGGTGGCGCTTGGCGCTCCCCATGCCCAGGCCCTTCCCGCCCCTGCCGCGATCAGACATAGCTGCCTAATAAACATTAATTTTTTTTTTAGAAAGAAAGAAAGAAAGAGAGAAAGAAAAGAAAACCCTAATCGCTGTGACGTGCTGTGTGAGTAGGTCACAGCGATTGGGGTTTTCTTTTCTTTCTTTTTTTTTTTTAATTAAAATTTTTTTAATGTTTGTTTATTTTTGACAGAGAGAGAGAGAGAGATGAGAGAGAGAGAGAGAGCGCGCGCGCTGCGCGCGAGCATGAGTGGGGGAGGGGCAGAGAGAATCCAAAGCAGGCTCCAGCCTCTGAGCTGTCAGCACAGAGCCGGACTTGGGGCTCGAACTCGTGGACAGTGAGATCATGACCTGACACGAAGTCAGAAGCTCAACCGACTGAGCATCCCCCCCCACCCAGAGTGTCCCAGTTTTTTAAATTTTTAAATGTTTATTTATTTTTGAGAAAGACAGAGAGACAGAGTGCAAGCTGGGGAGGGGTAGAGAGAAGGAGACACAGAATCCGAAGCAGGCTCCAGGCTCCGAGCTGTCAGCACAGAGCCAGATGCGGGCTTGAATTCACAACCTTGAGATCATGACCTGAGCCAAAGTGGATGCCCAATCGACTGAGCTGCCCAGGTGTCCCGGGGTTTTCTTTTTTTAATATGTTCTTTCATTCAAGAAGATGCTTTATTCTCCTTCTGGTTGTTGTCTGTCATAAAGACTTATTAGGGGAGAGGATTTGATGTTGGTTATATTTTAGTTTATGAATTCATTTACCCAGTAAATATTTTTTGAGCAACTGCTATGTAGCAGACACTAAGCTAGGTGATAGGATACAATAGGGAGAAGAAATTAGACAAATCCATGCCTTTTGGCTTAGTCTAGTGAGGGGCAGAATATAATAACACGAATAAATGTAAGATAAGTTGATGAGCACTGGGAAGGAGATGTACAAAGTATTAGGAGATGGGGAGGATTTCACCTGGTCATAAGCACAATGAAAGTTTCCTATAAAATGATGCTTTCAGCAGAAATGTGAAGGAGTTGGAGTTATCAAAGAGTGAAGAATGATTCAAGTCAAGGAAACAGTATATGCAAAGACTCTGTAATCATAGAGGGTCAAGGGTATAATATGTATTAAAGTTTTCTTTTGGGGCATCTGGGTGGCTCAGTTGGTTGAGGGTCCAACTCTTGATTTTGGCTCATATCATAATCCCAGGGTTGTGGGATCAAGCCCCACATCGGGCTCTGTGCTGAGTGTGAAGCCTGCTTAGATTCTCTTTCCCTCCCTCTGTCCTTCTCCCCTGCTTGTGCACTCTCACTCTCTCTCTCTCAAATAAAAAAAAACACAAATATATATATATATATACATACATATATATATACACACACATATATATATATATATATATATATATATATATATATATATGTAAATTTTTTTTTTTTTTTGCTTTTGCTGTAATGTTGAATAGGTTTGACTGGGGTTAAAAGGGATACAGGTAGACTGCTTAGGAGGTTATTAAAATGGATAAAACTTGGGGCACATGGGTGGCTCCATCAGTTGAGCATCTGACTTTAGCTCAGGTCATGATCTCACATCTCCTGAGTTCGAGCCCTGCATCAGGCTCTCTGCTGTCAGCACAGAGCCTGCTATGTAGCCTCTGTCCCTCTCTCTCTACCCCTCCCCCACATGTGCTCTCTCTATTTTTATAAAATAAACATTAAAAAAATAGACAAAGCTTGGTTAAGAAGGTGGAGAAGATGGAGGAAAACATAATTTTGACGGCTTGGGGGCTGGTTTGAGCATGGAGGTGAGACAGAGGGAGGTATCATGGATGACTTCTGGCTTTCAGGCTCCTTCAACTGAATGACTAGTTCACTGAAGTGGGGGCTACGGAAGGAAACCAGGTTAGGGGAATTGGTGGGTGTGGGAAGTGGTGAAAGCATGACTTCATTAGACTTGAACATCTTGAGAATCCCAAGAGGCCAAGGTAAGCTGCCAGTTGTATAATCAACTTTGATGCCTGAGGAGACAGAGGCTTGGGCTGGAGATATAAATTTGTGAGTCATCTTTGTGTGGACATTGAGTAGAGAGGGGAGCACCAGGAGAAAGGACTATTTTAGAGTGGATTTAAGTAATGCTCTACTTTCCTCTGGGGATAGGTCTTTTTTTTTTCTTTTCAAAGTTTATTTATTTTGAGAGAAAGAGAGAAAGTGCACTCGCATGCAAGCAGGAGAGTGGCAGAGAGACAGAATTCCAAGAAGGCTTGATCCTGGGGGCTCAACATGGGGCTGGGTTCTATGAACCAAGAGATCATGACCTGGGCTGAAATCAAGAGTTGGAAGCTTAACTGACTGAGCCACCCAGGTGCACCAAATGGCTTTGATTCTGATCAAAGTCTTTCAGGTTTTAGAGCAAATGGACAAACTTAGAAATTGGGCAGAAATATCCCTAAAATTATGACACACAGGTGGACCTTGCTGGGCTTGTTGAAAAGTTAACTGAAAGACATGAAAGACATTTTTTTAAAATGTTTTTTTTAACGTTTATTCATTTTTGAGAGACAGAGAGAGACACAGTGCAAGTGGGGGAGGAGCAGAGAGAGAGAGAGAGAGAGAGAGAGACAGAGAATCCCAAGCAGGCTCCAGGCCCCGAGCTGTTAGCACAGAGCCTGATGTGGGGTTTGAACTCACTGACTGCAAGATCATGACCTGAGCTGAAGTCAGACGCTTAACTGACTGAGCCACCCAGGCGCCCCTGAAAGACCTGTTTTAAATCTTTAAGGAAAACAAACTTTTAGCTATCTGCTTGATGGGCAGATGGTGCATATGGAGAAAGGTCAGGTAAAGTGCCTAGGTCTATAAAGCAAATTGAATTCTGTGTTGGCAAATGAAGTGATTAAAATTATCAAAGATATCCTTTCAATCTAAAAGTAGTTTGAAGGTGTTGTGTGTGTGTGTGTGTGTGTGTGTGTGAAGAATGAATTAATCTCAAAACTAAATTTTAAAACATCTTAACTGGTTTTTAGTACATGCACCCAAGAAAATATTACGAAACTTTTAAAAAGATGAAAGATAATGTGGATAATCTAGCTGTATACATTCATAGAAGGAATCCTGTTATATGTTATCAGGTGAAAAAAGATGTTGCAAAACATTATTGAGGTATAATCTATTTATTGGCATTTAAAAATTTTTCAACAACACAGCAGAAAAACCAATAAAGACATTCCTATTTTAAAATCATAGGTTGAACATTTTTCCATTTTTAAATATTCTTCAAAAACATAGTTTTTATTCACTACATAATGCCATTATATGAACTTATTGAGCCATTCCTTTGTTTTTACAAAATTTCATCTTTATAAAATCACACACACACACACACACACACGGTATAGATTCCTAGAAGTACTCAGTCAAGCTGTTTGAGATTCTTGTCAAACTGCTTTTCAGAGAAGCTGTCATGATTTTTCATTTCCACCAACAGTGTACAAAAATGCAGTTCCATTGTACTTAAAATACTTTAAAATGCCTTTTTTTAATTTAAATTTTAATTTTTTAAAAGTTGCTTATTTATTTTGAAAGAGAGAGAGGACAGGGGGAGGGGCAGAGAGAGAGAGAGAGAGGGAGAGAGAGAGAGAGAAAGAGAGAATTCCAAGCAGGTTCCATGCTGTCAGCGTGAGCCTGATGTTGGGCTTGATCCCACAACTGTGAAATCATGACCTGAGCAAAATCAAGAGTCATATGCTTAACTGACTAAGCCATCCAGGTGTCTCTAATTTTAATTTTTATTTTTTTTATTAAAAAAAATTTTTTTTTCCAACGTTTTATTTTTTTTTTATTTTTGGGACAGAGAGAGACAGAGCATGAACAGGGGAGGGCAGAGAGAGAGGGAGACCACAGAATTGGAAACAGGCTCCAGGCTCTGAGCCATCAGCCCAGAGCCTGACGCGGGGCTCGAACAAGATCGTGACCTGGCTGAAGTCGGACGCTTAACTGACTGCGCCACCCAGGCGCCCCTAATTTTTAATTTTTTTAAATAAAGTTTATTTATTTATTTGAGAAAGAGAGAGAGAGAGAGAGAAAGCAAGCAGGGGAGGGGAAGGGAAAGAGGGAGAGAGAGAATCCCAGGCAGGCTCTGCACCATTGGCACAGACCCCGGGTTGGGGCTTGAACTTGTGAACCATGAAATAACGACCTGGGCTGAAGTCTTCAGCTCAACCAAATGAGTCACCCAGGCGCCCCAACTTTTTTTAATTTTAGAGAGAGAGAGTGCATGTGTGCGAGTCGAGGACAGGGGCAGAAGCAGAGGGAGAGGGAATCTTAAGTAGACTGCAGGCTCCATGCTCAGCACGGAGTCTAATGCGGGGCTCGATTCCACAACCCTGGGATCATGACCTGAGCTGAAATCAAGAGTCAGACACTCAACTGATTGAGCCACCCAGGGGCCCCTAAAATACCTTTTCAAAGTTAATAGGAGAAATAGTATTTCAATATCATTTGTAGTTGTGTCATTTGTGTTACCAGTAACATTCAAGATTTTTGTTGTGTATCAGCCACTTACATTTTTATTTGAATAATTTAAAGTTCTTTTTTTAAATAATTCTTAAGCTTTACCTATTTTCTATTGTTATAGTTATTTTAAAATTAATAGACTTTTTTTAAAGCAGTTTTACATTTATAGAAAAATTGAGCAAAAAGTATGAGATTTCCCATGTACCACTTCTATCTACTCTCTGCTCAGTTGTGTTAGTATGGTATATTTGTTAAAATTGATGAGCCAGTATTGATATATTATTATCAACTAAAGTTTATAGTGGGTTCACTCTTTTTGTTTTACATTCGATGGGTTTTTGACAAATGTATGACATATATCTACCACTATGGTAATCATACAGAATAGTTTTACTGCCCTATAAAAATCTGCATTCATCTATTCAGCCCTCCCTCCCCATAGTTTTTGGCAACCAGTCATTGTTTAATGGTCACAACAGTTTTGTCTTTTCCATGATATCACATAGTTGGAATCATACAACATGTAGTCTTTTAAGACTGGCTTCTTTGACTTAGCAATATGCATTTACGTTTCCTCTGTGTCGTTTCATGGCTTGAGAGCTCTTTTCTTTTTAAAGCTAGCTAATGTTTAGTCAATGAATGGATATTCCATGGCTTATTTACTCACCTATTGAAGAACATCTTGGTTGTTTCCAAGTTTTGGCAATTCTGAATAAACCTGCTATAAACAATCGAGTGTTGGGCATAATTTTCAACTAATTTGGGTAAATACCAAGGACTGTCATTGCTGGATCATATGGTTACGAGTATGCTTAGCTTTCTAGAAACTGCCAAACTGTCTTCCAAAGTGGGAGTTTTGCATTCCCATCAGCAATAAATGAGAATTGTTGCTTATAGTACCTTTGAAACCTGTTAATAGTAATAACAATAAAAAATCTACACATAAACTAATTGTCTATGAAGGAGAACCATTTGTTTGTTGTACATGGAGCAGAGCATCCCTGCTCCCCACCAGCTTATTGACAATATTTTCACACTCATTTTCAGTAGATAGTTTACTTCACTGTGAGGATCTGCCTGTAGTTAAATTCCTCCAGAATTCTATTTTTGATATTGGATGCTTGAATTTTTTTAGTAATAGTAATTAAGAATTATTTTCTGGGCTGCCTGTGTGGCTCAGTCAGTTAAGCGACCGAGTCTTGATATCTGCTCAGGTCATGCTTTCGAGGTCATGAGTTCAAGTTGGGCTCCCCACTGAGTGTGGAGCCTGTTTGGGATTCTCTCTGTCTCCTCTGTCTCTGCCCCCACCCCTGCTTATGCTTTCTCTCTCTCTCAAAATAAATAAACATCTTTAAGAAAAGGAATTTATTGGGACGCCTGGGTGGCGCAGTTGGTTGAGTGTCTTTCTTCAGCTCAGGTTATGATCTTGTGGCTTGTGAGTTCGAGCCTTGCATGGGGCTCTCTGCTGTCAGCACAGATCCTGCTTCAGATCCTCGATCTCCTCTCTCTCTCTCTGCCTCTCCCCTGCTCTCCGTCTCTTTCAAAAATACACATTAAAAAAAGAATTATTGGGGCGCCTGGGTGGCGCAGTCGGTTGAGCGTCCGACTTCAGCCAGGTCACGATCTCGCGGTCCGTGAGTTCGAGCCCCGCGTCGGGCTCTGGGTTGATGGCTCAGAGCCTGGAGCCTGTTTCCGATTCTGTGTCTCCCTCTCTCTCTGCCCCTCCCCCGTTCATGCTCTGTCTCTCTCTGTCCCAAAAATAAATAAAAAAACGTTGAAAAAAAAATTAAAAAAAAAAAAAGAATTATTTTCTAAATTTTAATAAATTCATATGCTGCACTCAACAATACCACACAGAACACATGTCAACATTTTGCTACTTTGTTACACAATAGTAAAATCTCTCACCTGTCAATTTTATAAATAGGTAGGCACAATTAACTTCAGTGTGTAAAACAATCACAAAGACTTTGTGCCCAGCTGGGTCATTTTTAGGTTCATACAAGATATTTTGTGAATGTAATTTTCCTATTTCTTATCTAAACATTCAAAAGAAACAGAATGAGACCTTTAATATTATCAGAGCAGGGCTCATCTGTCCCCTCCTCGCCCCTGTATCTAGGAACTCCCAGGACTCTCCTGCAGAAATGAATTCATTTAGTCATAGACTCCTGAGCCGCAAACACTCTCAAGGGGCTTTTTAGTTCAGTCATAAGTCTGACCCAATTTAAGTCATACCTGACACAGGATGCTTGTCCTAATCTTCCACAATTTCAGATGTTCTAGTCTTCCAAAACAGATGGGTTCACGAGTTTTTCCTTCTTCAATACATTCTTCATTAGGTCAAACAATCTTCTTACCTGTAGTTAAAAATCATTTCTCTGTGTGTGTGTGTGTGTGTGTGTGTGTGTGTGTCTGTGTTTTTCTAAAACATCCATGAGCATTTTTCTTAAAAGTTGCCAAGAGAATAGAGCTTAAATATTCTCACCATAACAAGGAAAAATGATAATTATGTGAAGTAAGTTTGTGTTAGTTAACTTTATTGTGGGAAACCATTTTTTCAATATATATGTGTATCAAATGATCACAGTGTACACCTTGAACTTACACAGTGTTACATGTCGCTTATATCTCAATAAAGCTGGAAAAAATGTAAATCCCTTAGTACCTAAAGACAGGTTCCCTCCACCCCCTACCTCGGCTTTTATGTCATTATTCCTATATATGCCTTCCTTTTTATTTCTGGCATTTGCTCTTGTTCTTAAACATACATACAATACACCAGAAGGAATGATTCATTTTTACTGGGGCTACTGAACAAGTTTTTATTTAGGAGGTGATTTTTTAGGATTTAAAGGATTTTAGGAGGAAGAAAGGGGTTGCAAAAAGAGGAATTCCAACTAGTATGAGACAAGGATGTGAGCATGACAGAAACACGTCATGTTTGGGAAGTTTCAAGGTTCCTTTTGTGGCTAAAACACAGTGTATTATAAGAAGATGTGGGGGAAAGTTATGCTGGAACCAGACAGTGAAAGGCCTTGGGCTACTCTTGGGGAGTGGATTAGCTATGGGAAAAGACTGGGAAACAACTATGTTTAAAAGTGAATTCTGGAGGTCTATACCATGTGGAGGGCATTTTGGAGCAGGAGAGCACGCAGGCAGGGAAAAAGTTATAAGCCCATTTTCTGTTATCCAAGTGGAATAGCTAAGAGCTGGAAATGAGGCAGTGGCTTTGGGATTGAGAAGGGAGACCTTTTGAAGGATGAACTGACAGGTGATAATGCCTAAATAATTGTTTCCAGAATTCTGGTATGGGCAAGTGGTTGGTGGTATGCCTTTCTTTCTTTCTTCTTCTTTCTTTCTTTCCTTTCTTTCGTTACTTTCTTGCTGTCTTTCCTCCTTCCGATTCGTCTTTCTTTCTTCTTTCTTTATTTCTTCTTTCTTTCTTTCTTTTCTTTCTCTCCATTCCTTTCTCTTTCTTCTTCTTTCTTTCTTTCTTTCTTTCTTTCTTAATGTTTATTTTTGAGAGGGGGAAGGGAAAGAGGGGGGCAGTGGACATAGGACCCAAAGCAGGCTCTGTGCTGACAGCACTCTGATGTAGTACTCAAAGTCAGGAACCATGAGATTATGACCTGACCCAAATCAAGAGTCGGACACTTAACTGAATAATCAGGTGCCCCTATTTATATTATTTACTTTCATGCTTTCTCTTTCTGAAATGTCCTCTCCCATTCAGTCTTCACTATTCATCTTTCAAAATGGTTGGAATCGTTTCCTGTTTAAAACTTTCCCTCCCTATTTCACACAGAGAATTGACTTCTCCCTCCTTTGGGTTCCACTATATCCCAGCAAGATCGACATTTTATTGCACTTATTTATATTTGTCTCCTTTTCCTAGATACTATCTCACAGAAAGGAGAAATCATGAATTTTACCTCTATAGCCTCAGTACCTAGAGTAGTGCCTGACACATAGTTGCAATGGGAAAACATTTGTTGAAAAATAAATGAAATGGCAGATAAGGGAGATTTTCCAGTCATGTCTTTACTGGCTTCCATACACTGTAGATCACCAGGAAAGGAAAGTGGTTCTGTGTCTATACAATGGGATGATAGACACTCACACTATCTGTGGAGAAGGGTGAGATAGTGGAATGAAAGCTCTTAGGGAATTATAATACAAATAAAACTCTTTATTCCTATATTATGGGGAAATTGCTTCTTCCACTGATAAGGGTGCATTCCAGATGGGAATACTCGTTTTACCTGCAACTTGTCTACAAGAAATCTAGAATGTTCAGGATGATTTGGGAAGAAGTTATCTTGAGGGAAGTAGGGGTTAAGACAGACTTCACAGAAAAAGAGCAAAATTTCCTTAGGAGCACGTGCTTGGCTTTTTGGAGGTTGGTTAATCCTGGGAGGAAGACCTCATACCGTAAATTCTATGGGATGAATCTGCAAAGTCCGTAGGTGGGAGAAGTACCTGTTCACAGAGGCTCTGCCCACAGCTAGACTTCGGTGCTGGTCCAAGATGCGGAGTCATGGCTTGCATCTGTGTGAACCCAAGTCCCCAGCCTGGACTGTGAAGGACCTGGACTGGACCTAAGCACTGGGGTGTTGGGGCCTGACAGATACCCTCTTGCTCTGGCCATTTCAACTCCTCAGCTCATCCTATGTGTAACTGAAGTGAAAATGTGTGGCCACGCTTCGCGCCAAACACCTATCCTCTGCTATTCTGCCATGCCATTTGGAAGCAAGAGGCTGTTTTGTCTCCACTTCCATTTTGCACTGAGTATCACTGAGTACTTATTTACTATTAGGCAAGACCCGACAGAAGGGAGAAACAGATTTCAAAACATTTAAAAGTATGTAAGTGCCAAAGTGCTTTTTAGGGATTAAAACTAATAGCATAAAGTTGGTTTTCACCCAAGAGTTTCTGGAAGACAAAGCCATTCATTAGAATACATCTTGATTGAACCTGGGGGGTATGGTGGGTGGGGACATGGCGTTGAAGTTGGGGGGCACGGAGGGGAGTGGGCTCTGTGTAAAATTGAATGCGGCCTCAGAATTTAAAATGATATCATGTGTGTCGAGGTAACTTCCCCCACTGTGTCAACCACACTACACTTTTACGAAGAGTAGTTCTAGATCTTAACTATAATTTCAGGCACATTTTTAGTTCAAACATTTAAAAAAAATCCCCGTTCTATTAAGCCGTTATGGATGTTTTTGCTAATGCACAGATCCAAGTTTTAAAAAACCCAAGGAGGCCCTACAAAAATTAGAAAGAATTAATTACCTGCTTCCCCCAATTCCCTGCCTTTTAAAAATTAAGCATTCTAAGAAGACATATGTGAGTGGCTATCATATAAACATTAGTTGTTCTTTTCTGGGCTCTCATATTTCTGCCTTCCATCCTCCTTTTTTTTTTTTTTTTAATAGCATATTGCATTTAATTGCATGTTTCCACATCCATCTCCCTCATTAAACTTGAGCTCATCTGGACAGGACTGAGTCTCACCCATCTTAGGTCATCAGTGCCTATGTTATGAGTGTGGCTATGAAGAGTTGTTTTTCAAAAACTATTTGTTGAATGAATGAAACATCATTTTTAGCTCTAGGCCTTTGTTTTGCTCTCGGCCTAATTAGGTAATTTTTAATTCATAACAAGCGCAGGCTCTTAATCAGATCAAAGGAGGCTCAAGTTCATTTTTAATGAAAGAGGTACAAATTAAAACTCTGCTGAGGTACAACGTTGTCATCTGTCATACCCTTGTATATGTAGTACATGCAGTATTAACCCTTTGTTAGTTGAATACACTAATAGTATTTCTAGGAAGGCCTTTGGCCATATCTATCAAAATTACAATATGAACATGCTTTTTGACCCAGAAATTCCACTTCTAGGAACTTGTCTGGCAGATATGATTCATAGGAGGCAATGACACTTGTGAGAACACTGACTGTGGCATTGCTTGCAGTAGCAAAAACCCAGAAATGAACTCAATGTTCAGAATAGGGGACTAGTTAAATAAATAATGGTACATGCATACAACAGACAATCTAGTCCAGAGGAAAAAAAGAATGAGGCAGTCTGTATATACTGATAGGGATAATTGGTAAGATCTATTATTAAGTTAAAAAATAAAAAATAAGATTCAAGGGGCGCCTCTGGGTAGCTCAGTCGGTTAAGTGTCCCACTTCCACTCAGGTCACGATCTCAGAGGTCATGAATTTGAGCCCCACGTCGGGCTCCATGCTGACAGCTCAGAGCCTGGAGCCTGCTTCGGATTCTGTGTCTCCCTCTCTCCCTGCCCCCTCCCCCCACGCACACTCTGTCTCTCTCTCTCACTTTCAAAATAAACATTAAAAAAATAAATAAAAACAAGATTCTAGACAGCATGTACCATGTGCTACCATATATTACATGATGATAAGATGCCTAGGTATATTTGCCTGTGTATGCATAGCTATCTCTGAATGGACTCACAACCCCAGCAATACGGCTACCTGTGGCTTAGGGAGCCAGTTGGATCAATGACAGGGAGCTATGGTTTCTGTCACCTGCAACACAAAAAGTCCTATTTTGCCCACTTTTTAAACCCTTTACCCATTTTCCTATCACTGTTAGGATTAAGCCCAAAATCCTTGTCAAGGCCTACAAGGTGCTTCAAGACAGAACTCCCACCTACCTCCCCTGTCTCATTTTTAGCCCCTCTCCCTCCTTGCTTGGTTTTCTTTCACTGTCTCAAACACCGTTTGCTTTCCCGTCTCGTGGTCTTTGCAGATGCTGTTCCTTTGCTTGGAAAGCTCCTCCCCTCACCCTCCCCTGCCTAATTCCTAGTGTCCTTGAGGTAACAATGTTGAGGCCTAAGGCTGTTTCATCAAAGAGACTTTTGCTATCTCCCCAGGCTAGTGTAGTCTACTGATAGATGCTCCCATGACCCCCAAAGTTCTCTCTCTTACCAAACATGACAATTAGAAATGATTATTTGCTTGAAGTCTGCTTTCCTCACTAAGTCACAAGCTGATGTGTATTGTGGTTACCTTTTTACATGTACCTAGCACAAAGCAGGTGCTTATAAACCCTTGTGAAGGGAAGAAAAATGAAGGGTGAAAGCAAGGGAAGAATGAAGGAGGCAGGGCAGGAGGAAGTAGGAAAGGCAGCCAGGTTAGGGAGAGGGGAGGGAAAAAAGGAAGGAACTACGAACACATTAAAGGCCATTTGTAGAGAGCTGTCCCCATGTGCGTTCTTCATTAGTAAGTAGCTAGCAGGCTCAGTATTCTCAGATTAATTTGAAAATTATAATGTTAACTCCATGACCTTAAAATTAATATTTTATAAAATGATTATTTTGGTTTATTGTTTAATAAAAAGGAATTTATCACCACTGATGGATGCTTGTTTTATGTAGCCTGGATATCATGTTATCTGAATATTTCCTTTTTACCACTGAGGGGCAGTAGTAACCTTTTCTCGCACAAAAGGTTAAGATTTCTATTTTTATGAGTGGGAAGATGTTTCAGTGTATACATGTTAGGACTTTAGGCTATTTTAAATATTCAACATATTTTTATACTGATGCTGCTGCTTACATATGAATCACACGGGGTTTTGATTGTATTTAGAATGAGATCAAGCCTCTTCCCCAGCCTCCAAGGCCCTGAATGAGCTCTAGTCACACTGGTCCTCTCACAAGACCATCCTCTTTCAAAGCCTTATCACTACTCCTTTCTCCCTGGAACTCTGTCCTTATTCAGATCCCTGCAATTCATCAGGGCTTTCCAGATCTCTCCATGGAAAGTAGCTTTCCCAGGGGCCAGACAGGTTTTATGAGTCCTGAGGCTTATACAATTTGAGAAAAAGAATACAAAATTATGAGTATAGAAATTCACACAAAAGTGAATATTTATTTAGAATAAGAAAAGGGGGCACCTGGGTGGCCAGTCAGTTGAATGTCCAACTCTTGATTTTGGCTCAGGTTAAGATCCCAGGGTCATGGGATTGAGCCTCACATTGGGCTCTGTGCTGAGCTTAGAGCTGCTTAAGATTCTCTCTCTCTCTCTCTCTCTCTCTTCTTTCTCTCTCTCTCCTCTATCCCCCTCTCTCTCTCCTCTCTCTCTCCCACTGCCCCTCCCTCGCTCACACACATGCTCTGTCTCTTCAAAAATAAAATAACACGATGAAGTAATTTTTAAAAAAGACTAAGAAAAGAAGTCACAACAAAGGACAAAATGAAAAAGCTGACACATACCCCAAATGTTAGGAAAGCCAGAAAAAGAACATATGTTTTTATTAATGAACTGCCTGACATAATATTTTTTACTATAAAATTTTGGCTCCATACTTCAATCACCTTTTCCTATGACATTGATGGTGTCACACATCTCTCTATGCAGTGCATACAATGGAATAGTATCATTGATTGAAATGTGTATTTATGATTGAGAGTTTAGAAAAGTTTCTTGGGTTTCACTACTCATTATCGGTAATGGCATGTAAATTTTTAAGATTGTTGTCAAAATCTCTATTGGGTTTTTTTCATATATGGGCCCTAAGACTTTAGGACATTCTAAGTGTTTTGTTTGGGGATGTGTGGGGGTGTGGCATGTGTGTGCACATGGGACCCTCCACACCAGTGGCTACCATTCCCCCAGGGCTCGGAAGAAGCCTGTGTAGATGAGAAACTCCATTAGTTTCATGGTCAGCCCTGCGCCCCCCCACACCTCTGTCCAACTTCCCAATTAATTGTTATCACTTCACTTGGTTTTCTTTGTTTAAAAATTTTTTTTAAATGTTTATTTTTGAGAGAGAGAGAGAGAGAGAGACAGAGTGTGGGTGGGGGAGGGGGCAGAGAGAGAGGGAGACACAGACCCGAAGCAGGCTCCAGGCTCTGCGCGGTCAGCACAGAGCCTGACACGGGGCTCGAACTCACGAACTGTGAGATCATGACCTGAGCCGAAGTCATTCGCTCAACCCATTTGCTTAACCGACTGAGCCACCCAGGAGCCCCTTGATTTGGTTTTCATTGTCCTCAGCACTTCACACAATCCAAAATTATCTTAATTGGGCATTTGCCTGTTTACAGATGGCCTTCCTCCACTGCAGTGTAAGTTGGCAAGGAAGAGAGACCTGAACAGTTTTGTTCCGGCTGTGCTCCCAGAGCCTCCCATAGGCTTGGACTAAGGAGAGGGGTTCAACCATTTGTTGAATGAATGAGTGAATGAATTAACGTGGGATTTAATATCAATCTCTAAAATTTGTTCTTAGAATTTATGAATGTTGATTTTTCACAAGAGCCATTTAAAAAAACGTAATTGCATATCAAGTGTATGAGCAATAATTATGCTAATTGGATAATTTTCTGAAATGGCACATTTTACGTGATATCATCACAATGTGTTCATTTCTTTGACTAGAAGTTTTGAAACAGAAAAGCCACAGATTCTTTAGTGTTTGTCTGGACCTCAGATATTTGATAGAGCAGCATTCAAACGTTCTTGCTCCATTAGCCCACCAAATAATTTGAAAACAAAACAATTGACACCTGCACACATTTTAAAGTTATTATTTTTTAAAATCATAAATTTAAATATTTGGCAAAGGATGTAATTTCTGACAGTGTAAATTGACACTTCAATTGTATTAATTAGAAGCAAAATGCCAAATCGATTTGATTCCTGCATTCATTTATTTTAAAAATACATTGATGAGCTCTTCTTTAACAGCAGAAAATATAGTTTTCATTTTTCTCCCTTAAATCTGTATTTTCATCCCACTCCTCCTTTCAATGTCAAATATATATTTTTTAATTTTTAAAAATGTTTATCTATTGTTGAAAGAGAGAGAGACAGAGTGTGAGTGGGGAGGGGCAGAGAGAGAGAAGGAGGCACAGAATCCAAAGTAGGCTCCAGGCTCTGGGCTGTCGGCACAGAGCCTGACAAGGGGCTCGAACCCATGAACCATGAGATCATGACCTGAGCCAAAGTCTGTCGCTTAACTGACTGAGCCACCCAGGTGCCCCAATGTCAAATATTTTTATGCCTGAAAGTCTTCTATGGATAGACCCATCAAACTTTTTTACTACAAAATATGTATATACATTTAAATCTAAATTTTTAAGGTTTTTGTGATCATAAGCTCAAAGTATTAAAAATTTTTTGGATTCAGTATTATAAGTATTATTGATACATAGATTGAAATATAAATATATGACAAATTATGATATTAATTATGAAAAGTAAAATTTTATTAGCAATGCATTTCTTTTTTTTTTAAGGTTTATTTATTTATTTTTAGAGAGACAGAGACAGTACGAGTGGAGGAAGGGGGAGAGAGAAGGAGAGAGAGAATCCCAAGCAGGCGCCATCAGCCCAGAGCCCAGTGTGGGACTTGAACCTATGAAGCCCCGATATCATGACCTGAGCTGAAATCAAGAACCAGATGCTTAACCTGCTGAGCCACCCAGGAGCTCCACAATGCACTTCTTAATCAGATGGGTAGAACTAATTTTTCTGTAAGTTTATGTATCCACATTTGAATATTATTTATTGCAAGAATTACACAGACTTTAGCATAGAGTCTATGCTTATTTGTTGTTTTATAGTTGTAAGTTCTGAGAAACATACTGACATAAATAAGCAGATGGGAAAGAATGTTTTGTTATAGCACTACTACTTAGTTCTTCAAACTTGCTGGTTTTACAGTAACATATCATCAATAGTTATTGTTAATGCACTCTCAGCTAACATGTCCTGCTTTTATATTGATAGCAAAGAATAAGGAACTTACCTGACAAGCAAAAAGATTATTTAATCAGCCATTAAAGTCATTCACTTTGTCAACACCAGCATTTAAGAATCTGTCTCTGTGTTTGGTGCCTCAGGGATTTTCCCATCTTTGGACAATCTTGGGGTTTACAATGAAACGCCACAGGTAGATTTGGGATGAGTGAAACGTGTGCTTTTTAAAAATTTTGATGGTGGGGAGTAATTATTAAAGGAGAGATGGTAAGGAGAGATGGGTCCACAAATACTGGACCACATGTATGTTTCCAGGTGGATTAATGGCAGGAAACAGTCCTTTCAGATGCAGGTTGAGAATCTGAAATTATGTCCTTCAAATGACCTCTGTTTGTGTACCCAAGTGGAAAAATGTCAGAGTCACATGGCAGTTGGAAACCCATGTGTTCTGAACCTATTTCAGAACGAGGTGTCCCTCTACCACACACCTTCCCTAGTCCTTCATTCTTGTAGCAATTACTGTTTTCTTTAAAAAAAAAAAATGCTTGAGGTGCTGGGTGGCTCAGTAAGCCTTTGACTTTGGCTCAGATCATGATCTCATGGCTTGTGGGTTCAAACCCCGCATCGGGCTGTGTGCTGACTGCCCCGAGCCTGAAGCCTGCTTCAGAGTCTTTGTCTCCCTCTCTCTCTCTGCCCCTCCCCCACTCTCTCTCTTTCTCTGTTCTCAAAATAAATAAACATTAACAAAATTTAAAAAGTGCTCAATTATAATTCGCTTGTAAAGTTCCAGCAACTGCGGTCAAGACTAAAATATGAATAAGCTGCAGAAGGAAAAGAGCGTTAGGCTCTGGAGGTATACCGTGTCAACTTCTAGAATCTGCAACTTATTCTCAGGATCTATGGTTTATCTAGGAGTGTCACACTTGACAACTGTAGTAAGAGCATCAAGGGTGACCAACAATACTTAAAGGCAATTAATAAGATGATGATTACTTCCAATCGCATCCACCAATGTAACATACTCTTTTAGAAAAATAAGCTGAAATTAAAGTACAAATCCAGTATTCAGTGATTCAGTTTCAATTCACCGAGCAAATATTTATTAAGAGTCTACCATGTGCCAAGAATGTACTGGTTGTTAGAGATTTTGAAATTATTCTTAGACTAATAGCTTCTTGCAGAAGGCATGTACAGGGTGATTAAGAGCAGCCGATTCTGGGGCACCTCTGGCTTAACTCAGCTCCATTTTTGTGGGTGAGGGGGCTTTAGGCAAGCCGCAGTTTCCTTTTCTGAAAAATGGAAATAATAATATGTAGTTTATAGTATTACTGTAGGACTCAAGGAGATAGTCATGCAATAAACACTCAGAAAGTGGTAGTTATTATTATCAGCACTGTTTTTATTGCTCCCTCCACCCCAGCCCCTGGCCTGGTATCTGCACCTAGGGCTAGACAGTCAATAAATGCTACTGACTCAACAAATAAATGGACAAATAATAAATAACAAACATTTTAATATGCCACTCTATTTGTAAACAAAGGCATTACATTGTGGGCAAAACAGGTTATTAACAAATGTACAGTTTTATTTACAATATTCAGTTTCACTCTAATGCCAAATAACATATTTATTTCTCCCTTCTATTCAATGAAGTCATAGATTTACTTTCAGTAAGACTTCTGTGGGGTTTTTTTTGTTTTGTTTTTTTTTTTATTTTTTTTTCTAACGTTTTTTATTTATTTTTGGGACAGAGAGAGACAGAGCATGAACGGGGGAGGGGCAGACAGAGAGGGAGACACAGAATCGGAAACAGGCTCCAGGCTCTGAGCCATCAGCCCAGAGCCCGACACGGGGCTCGAACTCACGGACCGCGAGATCGTGACCTGGCTGAAGTCGGACGCTTAACCAACTGCGCCACCCAGGCGCCCCAAGACTTCTGTGTTTTAAAACATTCTCCCGTCATTTTTTTTTTTTTTTAACAGAATCTGTGGGCATGAAAATTATTGCAGGCTCTTTTTTTTTTTTTTTTTAATTAATTTACTTATTTTGAGAGAGAGCAAGAGCGAGCAGGAGCGAGTGTGAGTGGGGGAGGGGCAGAGAGAGAGAGAGAGAGAAAGGATCCCAAGCAGGCTGATGCGGGGCTCAGGACTCACAACCCTGAGATACGACCTGAGCAGAAATCAAGAGTCGGATGCTAACTGACTGAGCCACGCAGGCATTCCTCTTTTAAAATGGTACATAATAGTTCCAGGAAATCCAAAAGTTTCCTAGAGCTATATGGACCTGTTGGGAAAAACATTTCACATTTTTTTAGGATTCACAGGTGGAAAGGGAGAACCCATGCCATAGTGCCCCGTTGAGGTGAGAGTTTAAAGGACCGCTGAGGACATTATTGTAGAGTGTTTTTCTTGCGCCAATTTGGGGGCTGGTCTGGTGGTACTAAGGGGCAATTCTTCCCCTTTCTGAGGTGAAGAGCCCAAGCTCCAGGGCTCCAGGGTCTTTCCCAGGGATCCCTTTCTGTTTGTTCCCCTGTCCCTGCCTCTACTTTCACTGCTCTGTTATCCCATCCAGGGACAACCCCTGCAGTAGGTGGAGGAAAGGATGGGACTGTGTGCCTTGCAAACAACATATAGGGCTCCCACATCCTACATACAACTATTACTTCAATTTTGGTTATGTGAACATGCTCTTTACATTGACCTGGATCCTACTACTTGCTTTTAATCATTAAAAAGGGTATTGGGTGGGATGCCTGGGTGGCTCAGTCGGTTGAGTGTCTGACTTCCACTCAGGTCATGATCTCACAGTTTGTGAGTTCAAGCCCTACATTGGGCTCTGTGTTGACAGCTCAGGGCCTGGAGCCTGCTTCAGAGTCTGTGCCTCCCTCTCTGTTTGTGCCTCTCCTCACTTGTGCTCTCTCTCTCTCTCTCAAAAATAATACATTAAAAAATGGGTATTGGGTTATTAAAATTCAGAAACATAAATAAAGCCTGGGAACTAGAGAGCAGGCTTTTAATTGATCACTCTACCAGGTCCATTAATCTAGTCCTGAGCATGCTTGAGGAAATACATTTTAAAGTTTCCCTTAAGGGGTGCCTGGGTGGCTCAGTCGGTAAGCGTCCGACTTTAGCTCAGGTCATGATCTCATGGTTTGTGAGTTCAAGCCCCGCATTGGGCTCTGTGCTGACAACTCAGAGCCTGCAGCCTGCTTCGGATTCTGTGTCTCCCTCTCTCTCTGCTCCTCCCCTACTCGCACTCTGTCTCTCTCTCAAAAATAAATAAATATTTTCAAAAATTTAAAAAATAAAGTTTCCCTTAAAATAAATGTCATTATTTCTAACTATCCTTCCTTTCATATAAAAAAAATTCAAAGTATTCTTTAGCTTATATTAGTACTTTAGGTGATGTTGGTACTCCCCATCTCTTGTCCTGTTTGAAACTGAACTGTGCAAACAGTTGAAGAGAATTAGGAATTTGTTTGTTCTCTTTACTAGCTCTGTTTTTCATTCTCTGCACGCCTACTCCTGCCCACGAATCCAAGTCTGCAGTCTTTCTCTCTAAAACATATTTGTGCTTGCAATGTACCCACTGGTTAATTTACACAGCTCTGATTCATCCTGACAGTCATATGCTTCCGACAGGTGAATACCTCCGGGCAGTCACCTGGAGACACTTTTCTGTAATGATACGTATGTTTCATGACGGTGCTATGTATCACCCTCATTTTCCAGGTATAAGATGTGACAGAGTTCTGGTTTCTTGTCCGATACCCTTAAGATATTTGTATTTTTTTTTCGTGTTTCTTTTTATGCGTGTCTTAGCAATCATTTTTAGTTTTTCTAATCTTCTCAATGATCCTCCAGATATTTCATTGTCCCTGTGGTTTTTTTCCCTTCTAGTTTGTAACACAATACTTTGTTGTTCTGGTAATATATTAGTCGAAGATGATTTCTGCAGGGCCACATAAATAAGTAAATAGTGAACCATGAAACCCTCAGGGAAAAATGGGGACATTACAGGAAGAAAACTTTAGCCAACAAGGAATAAGCTGGCTGAAGGCTGGGTTTAGGGCTGGCTGTATTTAGGCAGGTGGAGTGTATCTTTCAGCTTCTCTTTCTCTGTTGCTTCCTCATTCTTTCTTCCCTACCTGCAGCGTCCATAGACCTCTCAGAAGCTCAGAATTCTCATGTTTCCCAGTTTCCAGGCAGGACGAGAAGCCATCTGTGGAGGACAACCTTTGGTGCATCTGCTATGCATTCCATATCTCCACCTGTTTTTAAACGACTCCCTCATTCACAGGGAGGCTACCTGGTAGTCATTCCTATATTAGACGACTCTCCCCAGCCATTGTTGATTGGGTCAAGACAGAACATCTTATCCAGACTGCAATTCGATTTTTGTCTCCACAAATCCTGATTCATTCTGAAACTTCGAGTTTGATCCAAAGCTCTCCCCTTCTTTTCAGCACACGTGAGGCTCACGGCCCCAATGGCTTACGTGTGATCTTGTGTGTTTGTGTGTCTGAGTGATGGGGGTGGTGCACTCTTCTCTCACAAAAGCCTTTCTTCCGTGATACACCCCCTCCAGCATGGGGAGAGGGAAGAGGGAGCAAGAAAAGATGTCTTCTGCGGCGAAATACTCTCCACTTCTACGGGAGTTCATTGTCTCTGAGAGGTATTCCTCAGCTGGCTGCTTGAGGTAGGTTGGCAAGACCAGGGCTCACCAGCCACACAGTCCGAGCCTGAGAGGTAAGGCTTCTCTTTCTTTCAGATTCCAACCAACTTGGAGTGGTTCCCTGCAGTTCCCCTCTCTCAGCTTTGGAGAGGAGGCCAATCCACAGACCAGAGTCTCTTATCCAACCTTGTCTTTCTCCCCAAGGGGATAAATCTTCTTTTTAGGCCTTTTCGTTATAGAACCTGGCAAACTAGTGTCTCTGGTTCCTGAGAGTATGGGAGTCTCTAGTTAGTAACCTCTCCTTTATTTCAGCTCCGAGGGTTTCTTAACTTTTTTTAATACAGCAGTGATTCCTGCATCCTTCTGCTAACTAGAGGGGCAGGACCAGCCCTCCAGCAGAAGCTCACATCCATGCTGCTGCCATAGCTCAAGGGGGCTTTTGTTACTTGAAACCAGAGTCTCAGCTATTATGCCATCAAATAAATTAATTCTTTTATTTTTGAACTTTTAAAAAAATATTTATTTTCAAGAGAGAGAGAGAGAGAGAGAGAGAGAGAGAGCAAGCATGAGCAGGGGAGGAGCATAGAGAGATGGAGACACAGACTCCAAAGCAGGCTCCAGGCTCTGAGCTGTCATCACAGAGGCTGTCGTGGGTCTCGAACCCACCAGTCGTGAGATCATGACCTGAGCCAAAGGCAGAAGCTTAAGCCACCCAGGCACCCCATGAAATAAATTAATTCTATGCATGACATACATTTGGTAAGATTATTGCCTACAGAAGTCAATGTGTGTCCCAGAGGAACGAATCTTTCTTGAAACTTCAAATCCCACCATGTTAGTGCCTTATGTGAGACTCGCTCTCCAGAGAAAGCTGACAGCTTCCTGATTTTTCCTCCAGGAGAAGTCAGCAGCTTCTGTGTAGGAATAAAGAAAGTGTGCAGTGGGGTTGCTCCAAGGCTGGACTTTTCAGGGAGCACAGTGGTAAAGAAGAGAATGAGGAGGTGAAGGTGGACGGTGGGGGAGCCGTTAAAGTGATGGCCCGTGAGGCCCAGGGTGTAGAGCATTAAGAGGTTCTCTCCACTTGGCTGTCATTGGAATCAGCTGCGGAGCTTTCAAAGCTTTGCGAGTTGAGTCTCTTCCCCAGTGCTTCTGAGGTCATTAAGGCAACTTACTCGTCCCGAGCGATCCCAATATTTAACGAAGGTTGCAGAACAGCAGTGTATGTAAGAAAAAGAAATGAAGGTAAGTAGGCACTGGCAGATTGAAAAGGGAAGGAAAGGTCACGGTATTGGAGATTCCCAGATGTGGGACTGAGACCTGGATTCAGAAGGGAGGCGGTTCTGAGGATGGGATGTCAGATTGATGGTAATAACGAGTGTCTGGTGTGGCTCAGAGTGGCGGTCTCCTTGAAGCATGAGGAGGTGAGGCTGCGGGCTGGGTCACATTGGTGGGTGCTTATCACTTTCTGGGGTACTGACCTGAGGCTGTGGGTGCAGAGACAGCGTGTAAGAAGGGGTTCACGCTCTTGCTGACCGGGGGTGGAAGATTGAAAAGGATAGGGATGGGAGGAAGATGGGTGTTTGGATGACACGAGCCGCAAAGAAGAGGCTTTTTGGGTGGCGAAGTGACGGTTGGGGGTCGGTTAAGCATTCAGAGCAGGTCATGATCTCACGGTTTAGGGGTTTGAGTCCCGCATCAACTCTCTGCTGTCAGCACAGAGCCTGTTTAGGATCCTCTGTCTCCCTTTCTCTCTGCCCCTCCGCCCCCCTTGTGCCCACTTCATCTCTCTCAAAAATGAACATTAAAAAAAAAAAAGAAAGTGATGGTTGGAAGTTGCCAGGGGGAGTTTCGAGGAGCTGTAGCTAACCCCTTCCCTGCAGGCAGTTTAGGAGAAGGTTGGTGTATAGGAAAACTGTTTTCCACCTGTGAGTCTCCCTTTTCTCTGTGTCTCCACTACTCACACAAGACACTTCATTTCTGGCCAACAGATTGGGGGGGGGGTGCACTCCCCCACACCAAGCAGTTCTCTGTGACACCAGTTGGGTGTCCTACAACGTAACGCACTCCGCAGGTAGGTAGTGTCAGGTCACACAGGGTAAGGGGCTCAGTCCTACAAGACTGCCCACCCCCCCCCCCACTTCTTTCAGATGCCAATAGCAAATCCAAGTTGTCACCTGTGCTTCTGACCCATGGGTTATAAATCAGAGGTAGCCATCACCCCCTCCTCAAGTTCAATTAATTTGCGTGAGTGGCTCACAGAACTCAGGGAAACACTCACTCATGTTTACCACTTTGCTAAAGGATATGATAAAGGATACAGATGAACAGTCAGATGAAGCAAAATAGAGGGCTAGGTCTGGGAGGGTCTCAAGAGTAGGAGTTTCTGTTCCCGTGGAGTTGGGGTCTGTCACCCTCCTGGTGGATGTGTTCTTCCACCTCTAAGCTCTTTGAACCCTGTGCCATGGGGATTTTATGGAGGCTTCATCATGTAGGCATAGATCAATCATGAACTCCATTTCCAGCCCCTTTTTCTAGGGTGGAGGATGGGTGATGGGGTTGAAAATGTCCAGATTCTAATTAAGACTTTGTCTTTCTGGTGATCAGCCCCCCATCCAGAAGCCCACATCAATAGAACAAAAGAGGGGTGCCTGGGTGACTCGGTTGGTTAAGTAGCCAACTTGATTTCGGCTCAGGTTATGATCTCACAATTTGTGGGTTCGAGCCCCACATTGGGGCTCTGTCAGTGCAGAGCCTGCTTGGGACTTTCTCCCTCTCTCTCTGTCTGTCCCCTGCTCTCTCTCTCTCTCAAAAAAAAAATGCTCCTAGTGCTCTTATCATTTAGGAAATTCCAAAGGTTTCAGGAGTTCTGCACCGCCAGAAGCTGGGGGCAGAGACCAATATATATTTTCCATGATCTCACAGTAGGGAAATGAACAGTTGTCATAAGACAGAGCTGAAGTAGAAGTGAGGTCCTGGAAAAGAGCCTGATTCTTCAATACTATTGAGGGTATTACTGTTTTCCAGATGACTGAGGATTTCTGTGTAAGATTATACAGAATTGTGACTGAATAGATTGTTTAGGATGTGTGACTCAGCCTGGGCCACACAAGGGTCACAAACTGGCTGAATTCAGGCTCATTTTGTTTAGACCACACTAAGGTTTGGGAAAAAATTTGAATTTGAACGTCTTTATGTAGAGTCTATGGTCTCCAGTTTACCCCAGATCCCACCATTAAGTTTTATATGAGCTCCTTCATACATATATATTGCGTTCTTGGCCCCGAGATTTTTTGCTTCCTTAATTTTTAAAATTGTGTCATTTATTTTATTTATTTTTATTTTTCATTTCATTTTATTTTTTTTTTTAAAGTAGGCTTCTCGCCCAGCATGGGGCTCAATGCGGGGCTTGAACTCATGACCATGAGATCAAGACCTGAGCTGAGATCCAGAGTTGGATGCTTAATCGACTGAGCCACCCAGGCACCCCCTTAATTTTTTTTTTATTATGAAAAATTCCAGAATACTCAAGAAAAGAGAATGGTATAATGAATCCCCCAATACCATCCTTCAGACCTGGAGACTGCTGTCAGGACCTTTGAGGAGGTAAAAAGAGCTGCATGATCTTTTTTTGACAAAAACTTTTCCTTGGTGCACCATGCTTCACTCTCACCCGTCCCTGGCTTTCCAGTCGTCCTTTGTGTCTCTATGGAAGCAGTGTCTTTTTATATACTTTCCCACACAGTCATTCAATACATATTTGTTGAACCCCTTAGGTGTGCCACACCCTCTCATAGGCCTTGCAGCTAGGGCAGGGAGCAACACAAGTAACTCAGTGTCTAAGCAACGGGAAGGTTTTGAATTGAGGAGGGACATGATCTGCTTAGTTTTTATTTTATTTATTTTTTATTTTTTAAATGTTTATTTTTGAGAGAGAGAGAGAGAGAGACAGAGACAGAGACAGTGTGAGCAGGGGAGGGGCAGAGAGAAAGGGAGACACAGAATCCAAAGCAGGCTCCAGGCTGACAGCACAGAGCTGGATGCGGGGCTCGAACCCACGAACTGTGACATCATGACCTGAGCCAAAGTCAGACGCTTAACCAACTGAGCCACCCAGGTGCCCCATCTGCTTAGTTTTTAAAAGCATCACCAAGGATACTCCACGAAGAATAGATCTGAGGAAGCAGAGTGACTTCTGGAGACACTTGTGTGATGGTTGCTTGGTCCAGGGAGTAATGGAAGGAAGGAAGGAAGGAAGGAAGGAAGGAAGGAAGGAAGGAAGGAAGGAAGGAAGGGAGGGAGGAAGGGAGGGAGAGAGGGAGAGAGGGAGGAGGAAGGAAGGAAGGAAGGAAGGAAGGAAGGAAGGAAGGAAGGAAGGAAGGAAGGAAGGAAGGGGTCAGATTTTGGATATACAGTATTTTGAGTAGATCTGACAGATTTTGTTGATGGATTGAAAATGAATGTGAGAGAGAGAGAGAGAGAAGTGAAGGATGACTCCAAGATCTTGGCTTGGGCAACTGGAAGACTGGAGCCACCATGTTTTAAGATGGAAGATACTGTGGCAGGGGCAAGTTTAGGTGAACAAGGGAAGAACAGGACCTTGTCCCCACCATCAAGCTGGGCTCCCCTAGGGTGTAGAGGGCTCTGGAAATCTTTTTATGGAACACCTGTCTATATAAGTAATTTGATTTAAACAATGTATTTGATTTAAAAATGTATTTAAAAATTCATGAGCTTGGGGCACCTTGGTGGTTCAGTCAGTTAAGAGTCTGACCCTTGATTTTGGCTCAGGTCATACATCCCACGGTTTATGAAATTGAGCCCCATGTGGACGGCGTGGAGCCTGCTTGGGATTCTTTCTCTCCCACTCTCTCTCTCTCTCTGCCTCTCCCCCACTTGCACATGTGCTCTCTCTCTCTCTCTCAAAATAACTTAAAAGTTTAAAAAAATAAAATAAAAATTCATGAGCCTATGTGAGGTGTGGTGATCCGCCATGTGATTTAGAATAGTGGGTTGACAGTGAAGAAATGGGCAGAAAACATGAATAGACACTTCTCTAAAGAAGACATCCAGATGGCCAACAGGCACATGAAAAGATGTTCAGCGTCGCTCCTTATCAGGGAAATACAAATCAAAACCACACTCAGGTATCACCTCACGCCAGTCAGAGTGGCCAAAATGAACAAATCAGGAGACTATAGATGCTGGAGAGGATGTGGAGAAACGGGAACCCTCTTGCACTGTTGGTGGGAATGCAAATTGGTGCAGCCGCTCTGGAAAGCAGTGTGGAGGTTCCTCAGAAAATTAAAAATAGACCTACCCTATGACCCAGCAATAGCACTGCTAGGAATTTATCCAAGGGATACAGGAGTACTGATGCATAGGGGCACTTGTACCCCAATGTTCATAGCAGCACTCTCAACAATAGCCAAATTATGGAAAGAGCCTAAATGTCCATCAACTGATGAATGGATAAAGAAATTGTGGTTTATATACACAATGGAATACTACGTGGCAATGAGAAAAATGAAATATGGCCTTTTGTAGCAACGTGGATGGAACTGGAGAGTGTGATGCTAAGTGAAATAAGCCATACAGAGAAAGACAGATACCATATGGTTTCACTCTTATGTGGATCCTGAGAAACTTAACAGGAACCCATGGGGGAGGGGAAGGAAAAAAAAAAAAAAAAAAAAAAAAAAAGGACGTTAGAGTGGGAGAGAGCCAAAGCATAAGAGACTGTTAAAAACTGAGAACAAACTGAGGGTTGATGGGGGGTGGGAGGGAGGGGCGGGTGGGTGATGGGTATTGAGGAGGGCACCTTTTGGGATGAGCACTGGGTGTTGTATGGAAACCAATTTGTCAATAAACTTCATATAAAAAAAAAAAAAAAAAAAATAGAATAGTGGGTTGAAAAGAGGCACGTCTGTATTTGCTCCTTGTCCGACTAGTGTATGCAAAGAGTACCACCATCTCTTACTGTTGAGGAACAGGGACCGTCTCTTCTAGTTCATTATTGTCAAATGTGCTACCTTTCGTATTTTCCATCAGGAGAAAGAGATAGCCTGGTAGTATTACTCTCAATGCCACGGTTCTTTGGAAACTCTTTGTATTGAAACAATATAGATCTTGTGTCTGCAGTTCCCTAATACCATTTGGTTAATGCCGATCTCATTAGTCTTCTTGATGCCACGTCACCCACAGTGCAGCCTAGGGATACTGGCTTCCGTGACCCTCAGAGATGACTCTTGTGCTTTGCAGATGACCACAAGTGCATGTCTTCCCCAGAATATGGGGAAACATGTGAATGATAATTCATTTTACGATAAATTTGCTGGTGGGAATTTTAAAGCGTAAATGTAAAGGAGTACATCTTGCAAACATGTTATTAGGGTGTAAACTTCCTTCCCAGAATGTAATTGCTTTCCATCTTGACTGTGTTCCTGCCTTCAATACACATGCACCAGTAGCCAGAGCTGGAAGAAAGGTTCCATTCACTGAAGGGATGTCCATCCCTTGTCTGGCATGACTTAATACCAAGTTGGGAGACTAGGACAGCACCATATTCATAAAGATGCCACAGAACATTGATGGAAATAGCCTGTTGACATTGCGAAACAATTTCTGGAAAACCCTCAGAAGATGAGGCATGGCCACCCCTCTTGGAGGTCTGACCTTTGTGGCAGAGCCTGTGGAGAGCTGAGTTGGGCTGGGGGAAGTGGCAATGTCTGCGGAAGGATGCACAGGGTGATGAACAGCCATTGCCACCTCTGATGTTCTTGGCTTCTGTGCAGTGTGGCTAGTGCTGAGGTGGGAACCCCAACAAGTGAGAGCCAACATGGGGCCCCTGTAGGCTGCTCAAATCAAGGGTTGGGAGAGATCTTTGATGGCCCAGAGCCCTGAACTTGTCCTGTGTCTGATATGAGTCATACAAAATCAGTGTTAGCACTATACTGGCCAGCCCATCTCACTTGATTCTGAGACATTAACACTGCATCTGCCAGTGGGAGCATCCTGTCCCCAGGTGCCACTGCTGGAACTAGGGCCAAAAAAGAGTCCCAGACCTCTTGAGGGACTTGGGTGCTCCAGGAGTGGGGTGGAAGTATGAAGAGGGGTACAGAGGATCACTGGGCACCCAACAGGGAAGAAACAAGGACCAGGTCCCATGTTGACCTGTCCAGGCTTGGGGCACCCCCCTCCTGGATGGCTCAGCTGGCCCTGACCAGTCTTAGCCACTACAGACGGACTTAAAAATTTAGGGGGAGGGCATCTCTGGTCACCAGGTCCAGTTTTGGGGCATCTTCCTGCACAACCATGGGTAGGGACCCAGGGTTCAAGGCCCAGGGCCCAGGTGAGGGACTGGCCTGGGTCTAACTGTCAGGCTGATGTCAAATACATGTTCTTGGGAATGGTTCCATCTGGATATCTAAATCTAGGAGCCATCAAGCTTCTGAAAATGGTTTTATGGAAGGAAAAAGTTCTGAGGCTTCTAGCTCCCAAACTCCACCACTTGATTATAACATGTGAGAAGGCAGTTCTCTTCCTTTTTAGGTAGAGGAAAAACTCTAAACAAGAATTATTGACTTAACAGTTTCTAGAACTTCCCTAGCTTATGGAAACCTACAAAGAACTCTGAGTCCTGAAAACAGAAGCAGTTCATAATATGAAAAACCACAGACCCGAATCTCCCTAGGATGCAGTACCTGTGGGAAGGAATGACATTTTTCATTTCCCAGTGCCAGACCGAGTCTAGGCTAATAACATTTTCCCTGCCCTCTCAACAGTGTTATTTGTTTTAGTCTGCTGTCTGCGTAGCCAGGGGAATAATTAATTAACAGTTAAGTCTGCTGGAAGCACACGACCAAGTGGCACTCAGTAAATATTTGTTCACAATGATGAGGCTGTTGCTTATCTATACCATCAAGTTACAAAAATAAAATTGTGGGGTTTTTCTTCGTGAGGTGGTAGAGATTTGTCATCTTATTGATGAGAAAATTGAAGGTCAGAGGAGTGAGGTGATTTCTCCAATGGTGTACAGTGTGACAGGGGCCAAGCAAGCCTTGTACCCCAAGCTCCTGATTCCAAATTTATTCATTGCTTTTTCTGCTACATTGCACTAGTGTTTTGGGGGAGATGGCTGAATTCCACTAAGCAAATTCACATGTTGAGACATTAACCTTTCCAAAGAACAGTAAAATCTCATTAAGTCAGAATAATTGGAAGAATGGCCAGGATGAATTGGGGGAAAAGTCTGAACTATTTTCAGAGATTTTCAGCTTTTTCCTTTCAAGGCTGTGTAGTAAATTGGAGCAAATAACCACAAAAAGGGGCCAAATAGAGGTCACACTGAACCTGTGTGAAGGAACAAACACGAATAATTTATAAATTGCATGTAAGTGATGACTACTAAAAATATTATAGGCATTTGGGGAAATAAATTTTGGTTAAAAATAAGCTAAATGTTTCCCATGAAATCTCCTTGCAAAAATTTACATAGGGACTTTCACAAATATGTCAAACCACGTGTTAAAATTATTGTGCCTCTGATTTAGTGGCCTGTAAATCAACCGGTTTGATTTTGCTGTGCTCAAAGCGGCATTATTTCTATAGCTCACAGCCGCACGAATGATGACATCTGTCTCTCGCTTTCCATCCCCTTGATTTCCTCCTCTATCCAAGGCCCACAGAATGCCTCCAGCTGCCCTAAAACTGAAGCGTTTTGTCTATTCCTTTCCCTGACCACACTCCCACCAATTTTCAGCAAATGACCCTGCCCTTCCTGCCACCGTCTGTGAGAAGTCCTCATATGTGGCCGCGTTTCAGGTTTTCTGTTCAAACACAAACATGAAGTTGTTCCTGAAGGTGTTCAGAAGTGCTGGGCCTTGGCTTTCTCTAATTCTGTTGTTTATCAGAACTGTCAGGCATACTACTCCCTGACTAACGGGCGGCCGTTTGGGAAAACAGTCTGTAATGATTTCAGCCAAGCTATGTGCGAGTCGGGAAAAAGAACGATCTTGGGGGGAAATGGACACATGTAAGGCTTTCTTTGCTGGGTGAGTTGTGCTGGATGGGATTCAAAGATCCATGCATCTTAGGAAAAAAACTGACCAAAACAAAAAACAGGGCTCAAGATACCTCTGCCATGTCGTGCTCGTTTATTCTGATGCAATAACTTCACTTCAAAGCAAACTGGGGCTCCTCAGGCCTTCCCTGCTGGTGACCTGCTGCCCCCCTCTGGAGAAGTTGGAAACGGAAGCTTTTGATTCCCGTCCATTTCTGTCTCCATTATGGGTCCGTTTTCCCAGGGCTTCCTTATCCAAAGTCACTTTGCTGCAGTGTAAAGTGTAGGGCCATAAACTGCAAACCATATATTCAGTGAGTTTACATTGACTCTGAGTAATGCAAGGATCTTTATTTCTGGGTTGGAGGATGGACTGCCTAATTTTGTGAGCTGTATGTCCTGGTTCCACCCTCCTCCGACCACCGATCCACGCTAAAACCGTCTTTCTCAGCAGTCTGGGACTAGCAAAAAGTCCTTTCTGACTTGGCATCCTACCTTAGGTATCTTATCCTTAAAAGGGAGAGTTTGGACTCCTGATCTTTAGGGTCCCTCTGGCTGATTCCATAAAAATACGTTTACCAGTGAGAAATGTCTTTAAATTTAACTTGAAGAAACTCCTAGGTATTAAACAAGCCTTCCTTTTAATGAGCAAGATTGTAGGAAATAAAACTAATACACTTGGTGCAAGGGTTGAATTTCAAAAAAATTTTTCAGTATAGGAAATATGCCGCTAGGAGGCAGTGTTGGCATATAGTTTTATTCAAGCACATCCAGTATAGTTCCTTTTGAGGAAAATATTTTTTAAATCAAAGGATATAAGAATGATTAGAAATTATAATGTTTTGTGTGGCAATAAAGTTCTGAAAAGAGTACTAAAGGGTCATCTATCTTATACTATAATAGAACAGTAAGTTGAATAGAAGTTTCTATCATCTATGAATGAAGTATGAGATACCGAACGTGATTTGTGAGAAATGGTAGATAGCAACTTTTTTTTTTTTTTACATGACATTCATTCTCCTTTTATTTCACCTCAACCACATGCAGCCTCTGAAAGCCATATTCCTTTGGCTTTATTTCTATGCACTGGAAGATAAGGATGGATTACTAATTATCTTAGCAAGAAAATTCCGGAAATTTCTTTCCCCTTAAATACTGCTGCCTTCTCCTTTAAAACTCAAATACTTGTGAAGTAGGAAGGTTGTTATTTTTTAAAATAGATGAATAAACTGATGCATAGAAATTTCATGTAAAACTTAAGCAAATTAGAGAATGAAAATAAGAATCAAGGTAGTCTCACTGCTCTTCTTTTTTAATAGCTGAAGAAATTACATTTCAAAACACCTAACCCAAGAATGTGTAGAAAGCAGCATGAACTTTTCATACATTGAGAATAGCCATGTTTATGCTAATGTCTTGCATCTTCAGGGGTGAGGTCTCATGGGAGAGTAGATGTTATCATGTAAAAATATCATAGTTCTCAATCTAGGCAACTTGGATAAGAGTTTGGAGAATCCCTATTTTTTTCTTCATTATACTTACAAAAATTTTTTTAATATTCATTTATTTTTGGGAGAGAGAGAGAGAGAGAGACAGAGCACCAGCAAGGGAGGGACAGAGAGAGAGGGAGACATAGAATCTGAAGCAGGCTCCAGGCTCTGAGCTGTCAGCATACAGCCGGTTGAGTGGCTTGAACCCACGAACCGTGAGATCATGACTTGAGCTGAAGTCTGATGCTCAACTGACTGAACCACCCAGGTGCCCCTATTATACTCTTTTTAAAGCAACCGATGTAATACAAGCTCACTGTTCCTCAGCCTTACTGACTAAAGGCATTTAGGTGGATCCATTTTTGAGCAGGATGGAGAAAATCTAGATACTGATGCCTCCTTTCCCCTCCCCATTGGTCTATACATTTTTTAGCAGTAGAAATGGGTCAGGAAAGAGAGAGAACAACTCTGGAACTCTGAGAGCAGGATTCCGGTCTTTTGATACTTATTGATCAGGTCCCACATGAGTGATTTGCTAAGAACAAACTTAAAGAACTAGCAAAGTCCCCATATCTCAAGTGTTCCGTAACAGTTGTTTTTCAAACCGTGGGTCAAAACCCACTAATGGGTCATAAAGTCAATTTGTAGTGTCGCAACTAGCATGTTTTATCAGTGAGATAGGATGGAAAGGAATAGAATAGAAAATGCCAAAATGGATCTCACATTTTATTTCATTGGTTGTATAGTATGTGCTTTACTGGGTTATTCGAAAACTTTTGTTTCTTACTAAGGGTCATGTTCAAAAGGACTTGGAAGTCACTTCCCTATAGCACTTTATCTGTCATGACAGCTCCTGTCTCATTCTCCTTACTAGGCTGCAAACTTCTTGAAGTAGGAATGAATATCTGAATAACTTTTCCTTGGCCACAGTGATTTCCCTAATACCTTATACATGGTATAAGGGAAACTGTTTAAGATGTACTTCTTATTTATTTTGCTTGTAAGTAAATTTCTAAACGATACTTTTAAAATCGTCAAGTGCTATTTATAGTTCTGTGTTGTTCAGCTCCTACCAGTTTTATGTGTAGCCTAGCATTAACATAAGCATTGCTTTTAAGCCGTCTTTTCCTGATTTGGGGGAACTGTGGCCCAAACATAAAAGTCACTAAAGATGGTTTCCACTGAAGTTACTGTGCAGATTTGAATTTCTGTTTTTCAAAGAGCTCTCTGAGCTGCTGCTCACTGGTGGCTTCTTTCTGCTGCATCAGCTCAGCTGTTCCTTTGGTCACCCCCCAGGCATCAGGCTTTGACATTGAAGGGTTGTATGGCCTGCCCGAGGCTATCCGAAGATTCTCCCAGTATTCCTTCCTGGCCCTGGGTGAACAAACACACATTAGACTCCTTCCTGAGCATCTGTATCTATGTCACTGAGCTAGAATATACCTCCACAGAGCTGTCTTTGGACTCTTGAGAGTATGTCCATTAAAACACATTTATTAATTTGAACTACAATTTTTTTAAGGCTCTATAGGCTAAAATTACTCTGAAATTATTTTTTTAAATATATGCATACAAATGGGATGCCTGGGTGGCTCAGTTGGTTAAGCATCCTACTCTTGATTTCTGCTCAGGTCATGATCTCACAGCTGTGAGATCAAGCCCCATGTGGGGCTCCACCCTCTGGCATGGAGCCTGCTTGGGATCCTCTCTTTCCTCTCTCTCTCTCTCTCTCCCTCTCTCTCTCCCCCCGCCCCCCGACCCCTGCCCTCCTTCACTACCTCCCTACCCTGTTTGTCTTCTCTCTCAAAATAAATCAATAGACATTTAAAAAATAAAAAAGAAATTCTTCATTCAGCCTCCTCTGCCTTTTGCCCTCCTGGGCCATTAGCTCAGACCCCATAGCACCTGTGCATATCTTCATACTTGAACTTGCTAAGCCAACTTGAACTTGCTAAGCCAACTTGAACTCGCCTGTTTGTCTCTCTACTTACTAGTCTGTTAACTCCTTGGGGACAGGCTTGTGCCTTGTTCTTGCTACTTCAGTGTCCACACCCGTGTCTTGACATAGTTGTATACAGTCAATATCAGCTGAATGGAGTGGAACTGCCCCTCAGCTTGGTACTCGTCCCCCACCCTCTTCTTTATCTTGTGGCTACTTAGCCCTTCAAAATACAGCGCCCCAAAATCCCTTCCTCTGAAACATCTTTCTATTTGGCAGAAATGGCCATTCCTTTCTCTTGTCACTTTCTAAATCTGTGCCTCTACCAAAGCAGTTACTGCAGTATAATACATTGGCTTTCTTACCCATTTTCCCTAGTAGACTGAGATTCTCTAGCCAGCTTTTCATGTGTATTTTCCCAGTGCCTTGCACATTGCCCAATGTAAAATATTTGTTTATTGTTCATCTCCCCCACTGGGGTGTAAGCTCTGAGGGCAAAGACCTATTTTATTCTCCACTGTATTCCCAGCTCCAAGATTGTGGTTGGCACAGAACAAGCACTTAATTAATATTTTTTACATTTAATTTATACTTAAATCTTTTTACTAAAACACTTTTTAAGTTTATTTATTTATTTTGAGAGAGAGAGAGAGCATGAGTGAGCAGGGGAAGGGCAGAGAGAGAGGCAGAGGAGAATCCCAAGCAGACTCCATGCTTTTAGCATGGAGCCCTATGTGGGGCTTAATGCGAGGCTCAGCACAGGGCTTGAACTCACAAACCATGAGATGAGCTAAAACCAAGAGTCAGATGTCCAATGGACTGAGTCACCCAGGTGTCCTAACTTATACTTAAATCTTAACAACCAATCGGTTAAATGTTGTTCAGTGTCTACCACATGGTTCTAGCCCAGAACATGAAATCACACTTCATTGCAATTTATATTATTTATATTCTAAAGCCAGAGATCACTACATAGGCTATTTTATAAACATGTCTATGAAAGAATTGAAGGAGGATAACATTATTTATCATCATGCAGCAAATTATCTATACTCTTTGTTGTGACCTCACTTGGACATACTCATAATCCAAATGAGTTTGGTTTGGCAAATACAGTTTAAAGGTTCTTACCTGGCTCTAATCCATGGTTTGGTGTGCATATCCAAACCACTTCCCCAGCTGCCATGCTTTTCTGAAGCTGGCGGCAAAAATCCCCTTTCTGGGGCCAGCTCTTCTGCAATCGCCCGGATGTGGTAGGGCTCAAATCCACAGCACCCGCCAATGTATCTGACCCCCAGCTTGTAGGCCTCTCTGGCATATTTCTGAATGTCCCATCTTGTTGCAACTCTGGGCTCCAGTCCTGTAGTAATGGAGTGAATTCTTTTTTTAAAAAAATATTCAAAATAAACAGCTATAATAAGTATGTAATTTTCAAGAACTGAATTAAGTAAGTTGTTAACATTCGCTTCTTTATTTTTTAAAATTATTAGCTAATTGGCGTTTACATGCCCATTTTTAAATGCTGTGATAGCCAACCTTCAAGATGGTTCCCAATGATTCCTGCCCTCTTATGTTTTTACCCTGTGTAGTCCCCTCTCATATCAGGTTGGTCTGAGAGACCAATAGGTCGGAAGGCATGGTTGGTGACTTGTGAGGTTAGGTTATACAAGGCATTACGGTTTCTGCCTCAATCTCTCTTGTTCTCTTTGAACAACTGCATGTTGTGAGAACACTCAAGCATCACAGTGGAAAGGCCAATAATTTAAGGAACTGAGGCCTCTAGTTCTGTTTAATAGAACAGCAAGACACTAACACCTATTCCCAACAGCCAACAAAGGGAGCTTGGAAGTAGATTCCCTAGTTCTCATCAGGTCTTCAGAGGACTACAAACCTGACCAGTATCTGGACTGCAGCCTCATAAGGGATGCTGAGCAAAAACTATCCAGCTAGGCTGCTCCCAAATTCATGACCCACAGAAACTCTGAGATATAATAACTGTTTGTTGTTTAAAGGCACTAAATTTTGCGATAATTTGTTCTATGCCAATAACACAGACGCTTTGCCATTCTTTATCCATGGTTCTTCTAGATGGATTATGTTATAATACCTTATTTCTCTGAGGGTCCCTATAAAATATAGTATCTAAGGACCTTAGAATGGAGTAGAAGCTGGCCAAACTCTGGCCCTGGTGATCTCTCTGCCTGGATTTTCAGGTGGACACACCTGACTTCCCACACATGCTTGACCCCTTTTCCTAGACTGCCAAGTATTCCCTCCCTGCATCTGCTCAGCCTCTTCATTCAAAGTTGTTATACAGTAACCTAGTGATGGTATCTTCTCCTTGCCCTCAAGAACAGGGGAAAAGTAACTTGGACATAAACCGGTCTATCCTTTTAATTCTTCTGATGAGGAAATTAAGGTTTAGAACTAAGCGGTTTTGCTAAGGTTACATAACTCGGCGACAGAGCTGGAACCAGAACCAAAGTCTTTGCTGATCGCACCCGGAAGGGCATCCTTTTTACCAGCCTACAGCTAAAAGGTTCAGAGATCTTTTTTGCTTGTCGGTTCCATCTTTTCCTTCTACTGTGGTCAAATATCAAAGGGCTTTTGGCTGCAGGGAGAGACACTGAGGGCAAGAGATGAGATATGCTGCCATTTCTTTGCTGTGACAAAGCTCTATGGCTATAGATTTGGAATTTGTCAAACATCAAGACACTGAGATAATTTATAAAATGTCTGTCTTACCAAAGGGGAATTCTGGTAGATCAATAAATCCCTGCTTGTTGCAGTCAGGAGTGTGGTAGGCCAAGGGCTGACTCATCAGGTGGGCTTTCAGTCGGGCAGCCTCCAAGCCTTCTTTCATGAGCTTCACTGTTTGTAAACTAATTGTGGGGTCAAAATGGCAGTTCACGCCAACGATGGAAGCTCCTGCAAGTGGGAAGAACAACTGAGCTTTAGGGATTTATCAGATAACCTGTGGCCCCAACTCTCCTCTCTTAATCAAGGAGCTTTTATTTGAAACAGTGAATTACAAATACAGCCTTTGATTCTTGCTTCCTTGCGAACCTAGCTTACCTCTGCGTGGGAATGATTACTAACAGGCAGCAAGGGCTTTCTGGGAAAAGTGTTGTGAAGAATCTGTTACAACTGAAGTGTCATTTATGTACACTTGGCTGTCCATCTTTTTTCCAAAAAATCATTACTAAAGGTTGTTTTTTTTTTTAACTACAAATTTTAGAAGTCAACTTTTCAATCTTGACCCAATAATTTTTTAACACTCCCAGCTCGTGGTTACCATACCACTCACTTGAGGATCAGTGTTCCCTTTCATCAAGCCAATTTAAAAATATCACTAATCCAGATTCTGGGAGCAGCTAAGCTGATGCCACAAGCCATGGCATCCAGCGTTCAGGGGCAAGCATCTTAGTGTTTTTCACTGGGCTGGGTCTGCAGTTTGCTCCTTCATTCTTGTTCCAATCCTCCCTCCTGTTATTTCTCTGAATCAGTTTTTTGTTCAAGAGCACCAGTGACCTTGATCTTGCCAAATACAGTTGTTGTCCCTCTGTTCTCATCTGATGCAATGTCTGGGCAGCATCATCCTAGTGGGCCATCCCCTCCTTCATCAACACTCCCCTTCTCTTGGCTTCTCATGCTTTCTCAGTGGTGCTCACTGGCTGCTTTCTTTGGGCGTTAGGTGCCGACCCCCTCAAGGTTGAACCTTTCAATCTTGCAATGTCCTAGGATCCCAGTGGTCCATCTTTTCTTCTCCTACATTTCCTTTCCAGTCCCAGGGCTTTCAGTATGATCTATATCCAGAACTCTCCAAATTTCGCTCTCTAACCGTGACCTCTCCTTTGGGTCCCAGACTTAAATATTCAACAGCTTACTTAATATCTTCACTTGGATCTTGACTACCTTTACTTTCTTCTTTCTTTCTTTCTTTCTTTCTTTCTTTCTTTCTTTCTTTCTTTCTTTCTGCTGCTTCTTTTCCTTCTCCTTCTCCTCTTTCTCCTCCTCCTCCTCCTCCTCCTCCTCCCTCCTCCTCCCCCTCCCCTTCTTCTTCTTCTTCTTCTTCTTCTTCTTCTTCTTCTTTTTTTTTTTTTTTTGGATGTTCTGCTGCCAGAGTTTCTCTTTCCTTGTTTGACTTCATTACACTAATGAATTAATCCTATGTTGGTTACCTCTTGGATATCTATGAGGTATAAGGGTTCTTTTAAGGGATTATAGAGAAATATAAATATAGGACATGGTCCCTGACACCAAGGGTTTCATAAGGTTTGACACAAAGGGCTTCCTTAGGTTTGCTCCCTGAAAACAAAGCTCTATGATCACTTGTGAGGAAGTAGCTGTTTACTATATCCCCTTCTTGGAGACTGCTGCTATACACAAACATATCAAAGGCTCTGAGAAATTCTGTGTATTTTTCCAATTTTAGTATATGCACCGCCTAAGCGAGCACTAAGGCTCTGAGAAATTCTGTAGTGAAGGGACCTGTGTGACTTGGTTTAACACAGCACTTTCTAAATATATTTCACTACAGAACCCTAATAATGTTCTCACAGATTAGAAGATGCTGACTGAGGATATTCTAAATGAGTGGTGTAAGTAGAAAGTGTTCTAGTTGCTGAGAGGAGGGAGTGTTTACTTGGGGTATGTGTGGTGATGTATGGGGATGTGGAGGTAGAATTTGAGCTAACATTGGAAGATGGACTGGAGTTATTAGGCTGATATTAATTAAGGACCTATTTTGTGCCAGGTGCTGTCCTAGGCACAGGGCACTCAGTGCTGAGCCAGACAGACACAGTCTCTGCCTTCTTTGACCTTACAGTCTAGTGAGTCAGACATTAAAGTGATACACAAACGAGATAAGTGGCACAGTGATGTCAAGCACCGTGGCCACCTACCTTGAATGGAATGGTGGGGGAAGAATTAGACGCAGGCCACGAATCTCTGCCAATTAACAACAGGGGTCATGAAAGCCTCTTCTGATCTTTTTGAAACAAGTTAACATGCTTCTCCTCCCCCCCATTGTTACATTTCCCCCCCAAAATTTAGGATTATATAGCCTCATTCCTAAATCTAAATAATTGTTATTGTTAATGACAAGTATGAAGTGACTTTTATGAAATATCAGGAGTTGGATAAAAATCAGAAATGAAACATGGCCAAACATAGTGTCTTTGTTCCTCAGAGTGAGTTGGACTCTTCCACTGACCCTGAGCTATGCCTTGCATTTAAAATGAGGCAGCTTTGAGGGGCTCATGGGTGGCTCAGTGGGTTGGGTGTCCGACTTTGGCCTGGGTCATGGTCTCGCGGTTCGTGGCTTCAAGCCCCACATCGGGCCCTGTGCTGACAGCTCAGAGCCTGGAGCCTGCTTTGGATTCTCTCTGCCCCTCCCCAGGTCGCCTGCCTTCTCTCTCTCTCTCTCAAAGATAAACATTAAAAAAAATAATAAAGTGAGGCAGCTTTGAAAACATTTTGTGAGTTTTCCCTAATTGAAATGAAACCCAATGTTAGGAATGGAAATTATTGAAAAAGATAAGTTAGTCAGTATTTCATACCAAATTATTTTAAGTTCATTATACCGATTACAAAAAGCGAAGCATATCAGTAATTTATGAAAATGGAAAAACTCTGGCAAAGAAGGCAACTGAACTTTTAAGTCCGATATGCTTTGCTTTTTATATATGTTTAAAGGCCTCAATTTAGGTTTAAAATAAAACATGTTTTTCTAATGCTCCTTTTGATTTACTGAAACTCTTCTCATTTCTAGGTATTAAACCTTCAGTGTAGGTCTAGTGGCCCCTTTGAAAAGGCAGGTGTGTGTACTTCTTACTTTATTTTACTTTTTTCTCTTTTGGACTCAATATTATTATCAATACTCCTAGAAGAGCAAATTTTTAGTTTTCCTTTAAGCAAAAGTAGTATATAGGACTAACAGGTGGACCTACATTTGTATGTAATTTTATTATTTGTTTATTTTATTTTTTGAGAGCAAGAAAGAATGTGCGTGTGAAAGCCAGTTTGGGGGAGGGGCAGGGAGAGAGGGAGGTGGGGGATCCGAAGCAGGCTTTGCGGGCTCAAAGCCCAGAGGCTCATGCGGGCTCCAACCCAGGAACCGCACAGTGAGATCACGACCTGAGCGGAAGTAGAACTCATAACCAACTGAGCCACCCAGGTGTCCCTTACGTAATTTTAAAAGACTCACTAATTGCAAACTGGTCAAAACGCGTCATCACCTGCTTTAACAAGGCGCACTGCACACTCGCCGGGGCTGACACCATGCAAATCTCCCTCTGGGCCGATGCACATGGTAGCTGCCACAGGTTTCCCGGATGCTTTCAAGGCTTCGACTGCCCACACAGCCTCTTCCACATGTTCAAAATACTGAAATAAGATCAGGTTGATGTACTTTTAATCTTGTTTCTCCCCAGTTAGAAAACGTATTTTACTGCTTAATAATTATCACTAGTTGAATCGTCTTCACATTTTGAGTGTGATCCATTAGCATTTTTTAAATGCCACAGACGGTTGATGACTGTGAATTGCAGTCAAAAGGTTTGAAGAACACTTTATTAGATTAAGTGAATCAAATTCACTAGAAAGCTTAAATTGGAAAAAAGATTTTAATACTGAATATTGCTAGCCATGATTGGCACCTAATCTCACCTGCTCCCCACGAAAGCAAAAGGTAGAGAAAATGTACTAAGCGTCTATGTCTCATCTTTGGTGATATCTTCGTTTACCTCTGCAATCAAGAAATCCACGTTCTTCTTCAAAAAGACCTCTAACTGTTGCTGAAATACTTTCTTAACTTCAGCTTCACTCTTGCAACTAAGGTACGAAGGTGTCTGGCTCACACCTCCTGCCACCAGAGCGTCTCCCTCATCAGCCACTTGCCGGGCAATGTCACAAGCAGCTTCATTGACTTTCTGCCCCTAAAATGGATGATTATATGATATATCAACATTTTCATGTGAAGTTAAAACCAAATTATTATTCAAATATCCACATCTCAGTTGTATGTTACAATAGAGATTTTATTCTAGAAAATAACAGGGACAGAATAGTTCATATTACCAAGTTGAGCAATTTGCAGTAACAACACCAATAGTAGTAATGAAAACAATAAATCCAATGATAGCATATAGGATATTACATACCAATGATCTGGGAGAGGGTAAAAATCTTAAATAAAAGGATCTGGTATCTTCTAATGCCTAAGCTGCACTTAGAGAAATACCCAGCAAATAGTGGTGATGACGATGTTGATGATGCCATCATTAAAATGATGACAGAATTCATGACTTTTTGTCATTATGTATTTTCTTAATTAACAGATAATCACAAGGTATTTTCTAATTACGTAGGCATTAAAAATTAACACTTGTCTTCACTAAACCCCGGTGCTGTAAGTCACACAGACTCATGGAATGTTGGAACTTCTTTTTCATTTTAGGGATCAAGAAGTTGTCGCTTTGATGGCATAGTTGAATGGTTTGCCCAACACAACAAGGTTGATTATAGCTGAGCCAGGAAGATTCCAGGGTCACTGCCCCCTTGTGCCTTTGACCCTTCCCCTACACTGTGCCACATTAAAAACCTTTAAGGGTGTAAGAATTGGTTAGGTTACCCTCTCAGCAACTTAGGAGACTGAGAGAATCGCTCATCATTAACCACCCCCTTCTTTGACCTGCTTCATTAAATGCTTTTCTGTCAATTTTGAGGACTCCAGCTAAAACCTAGAAGAGTTGTTCACACATATCTCATTTCTGTATTATCTAAAAACCCTGAAGCGGCGCAACATTTTTCTCTACAAGAACTTCTGTGATGACACATGTGTCTACTAGGCCCTTCTAAGAATGCCATGTATGGTTTTACTCACGGATATTTTCTCTGCAACATAGTTTCCCCTGTTCTCCAGCTTGTCTTCACTTGCATAAAAGGTGAAGGTTTGCATGACATTGGATCCAGCTCTGAGGAACTCTCGATGAAGCTGGCGAACTGGGAGATTAAATGAGGAGAGGTATTAATTACTATCAGTTTATCACCCGTGATGTTCTCAAAAGGCTATCACATAAACAGATGTGAAAACATCTGCTCACATTCCTGGTTGCTGGGCATTGGTGCATGCTGGGGGCTAATGAGAGGTAGGTCTGTGGTCTCTCGTTAAGAAGAAGAGATTATTTCTACCATGCACGTGGGGTGAAGGGAAGAGGGAGATCCCACAAGGGAGGAATCATCATTTGAACATTTTTGCTGGGCAGAGAAGGTGGGGAAAGGCATTCCCTACAGAGGTAAGGGCTTGAACAAAAAGGAGGCAGGAGTAGGCTTGACATTTGGGGGTGCAGCACGTAGTCTGAGAAGCTGGAGTTGAGGATGTATAAGAGAAGTAGTAGGAGAGGCAGGTGGAGAGGTGGGCTGGCTGACAGAGTACCAAGGGCCTAGAACATCATCCTAAGGAGTCTGGGCTGCAGACCACAGGTTCGGGGAAACACCAGCAGTTTGTAAGCAATTGAGTGATGTTATTAGTTCACTGTTTTTGAAAGATAATTTTGGTAGTAAGGTGGACTAAGAATTGGAGCAAGGTTCCCAAGCATACGTCTGTGGATGAATAGTTTTTACAGGCTAAAGAAAATATGGGGCTCCCCCCCCATTTGATCAAATAAACTCATTTTAAGGAACTACCTTTGCTTTAAATAGTAGTCCTAAATTCTGGTTCCCCATTAGACACTCTGCAAGCTTTTTAAAAACAATAGATGCTAGGGCCAAATTCGCAAATATTCTAATTTAATCGGTGTGGGGGCAGGGCATAGATTTTGTGTGTGTTTCTCCAACTGATTCTTATCTGCAGTTTTGGTGAAAACCACCAAATGCTCTACTTTATTTTGGGAAATAAAGACTAGGACTGGGAAAATGCTCTATTTTATTTATTTATTTATTTGTTTGTTTGTTTATTTATTTATTTATTTATTAAGCTGATATTTTATTTTTGAGATAGAGAGTGCACAGGGGGGTGAGGGCAGACAGAGGGGAGAGGGTGGAGGGTCTGAAGCGGGCTCCAGTGACAGCAATAAGCCGGACGTGGTACCCGAACTCAAGAACCATGAACCACGAGATCATGACCTGAGCCAAAGTTGGACACTCAACTGACACCCACCCAGGCAACCCTATTTGTTTATCTTAGAGAGAGTGTGAGCCAGGGAGAGGGGCAGAGAGAATCTTAAGCAGGCTCCACACTCAGCATGGAGCCCCAATGTGGCGCTCCCCACCTGTGGGGATCCCATGGCCCAGGGATTGCGACCTGAGCCAAAATCAAGAGTTGGATGCTCAACTGACTGAGCCATCCAGGTGCCCCAAAATGCTGTTTTTGTAAAATGATAGTGAGACTTCACAGGTGTTCGTTTTTGTCAGGAGAATCAACTGGGCAAAGTAAGAAGTCGGCAATCCTGGGTCAGCCCCTGAAATCTATTTTGACATTTCAGAGGCCTTTAAAAGTAAGAAGGTTAAAAGTCAAAAGGTCTGGGAGGGACTACATTAGAGGCTAGGAAATTATTAGGACACTGGAGCCCTTAGCCCTTTAGGGAAGAGGAGTCTGGTGTCTTTGCATCCTAGCTACCTAGTAGAGGGCAGAGAACATAGGAAGCTCAGTTTTGTTTTTCAGTGAGCAAGTAAGTGAAGCAAAAAAGCTTTTGAATTTCAGAAAATGGGTTTCTAAGCCTGGAAACTCTAGTCCTGAGTGGGAACTTAGAAGCTTGCCTAAATGAGGAAACTTCAAACTTGTTTTGTTTTTCTTTTTTGTTTTTTGAAGTTTATTTATTCTGAGAGCGAGAGAATCCCAAGCAGGCTCCGTGCTGTCAGTGTGGAGCCGGACGGGCAGGGCTCCATGTGCAGATTGAACCCACCAACTGTGAGATCACGAACTGAACTGAAACCAAGAGTTGGAGACTTAAGCGACTTAGCCACCCAGGCGCCACTAAAAATTGTTTTAATTAGCAAAAGGCACCAATTAACAACACTTCATACACAGTCCCCGTTTATCAATCAAACACAGAGCTGCTGTGGTTGGAGCAGGGTGAAGGGCCTATAGGTGGGGTTTCCCATACACTAGGATGAGACTGCTTATAATTGGGAAATCTACCCAGGGGGTCCTTGGGTGGATTTTTAAAAACTCTGTTTAAAAACCCTGGAATAGGGGTGCCTGGGTGGCTCAGTCGGTTGAGCGTCCGACTTCGACTCAGGTCATGATCTCACAGCTCGTGAGTTCAAGCCCCACATCAGGCTCTGTGCTGACATCTCGGAGCCTGGAGCCTGCTTCGGATTCTGTGTCTCCCTCTCTCTCTGCCCCTAACCCACTCACATTCTGTCTCTGTCTCTGTCAAAAATAAACAAACATTACAAAAAAAATTAAAAAAAATAATTAAAAAAAAAAAAACCCTGGAATAGCAGGCAAATTGTGTATGTATATTTTACACTGCGTTTTATACCCTTTTGTTAGATTTTACCAGAAGGCAGTGACCCAACTCCTTGCTCTTAATCAATTTGATATTCTTCTATGCTTCTTAAAGCTGCAGAGCTTCTCAAAAGCGTAACCCCACTTAGCCTCACATGGGGGCAGTTAATACGGATTCAGATTCCCTACGCCACTCCAGATCCAGCAAACCTTAATTCTTTGCTGAATTCTTTGCTAATTCCACTGGGTACAAGAACCACAATTTTTGGCATAGACTTTAGTAGGAGAATTAGTCCACTTAAAATAAGACAAAAAAACTCAAGAAACAGAGGGCCAAGTGATAAACATGTTGTTTCTGCACTAATAAAAGTAAAATCAATATCAGAACAGTTTCTCTCGAACTCCTCTAATGCATAACTTAAAAAAAAAATGTGACTTATAAAATTGAAGCTTGTGGTTTAAAAAAAATTTTTTAATGTTCATTTATTTTTGAGAGAGACAGAATGTGAGCAGAGAAGGGGAAGAGAGAGAGGGAGACACAGAATCCGAAGCAGGCTCCAGGCTCCGAGCTGTCAGCACAGAGCCGGACATGCAGCTCAAACTCACAAACCGTAAGATCATGACCTGAGCCAAAGTCGACATTTAACCAACTGAGCCATCTAGGCGCCCCTCAAAGCTTGTGGTTTAAATAAAAGCCTTATTTTATTTACATGGCAGAGTTTGCACAAAGGTAGCTTATCATTAATATCAGCTTGGCTCAAGAAATATTTCATTGAGTTTAACCCAGCAAGCTGACCTTAAGAAACAAACCATAGAGGGGTGCCTGGGTGGTTCACTCGTTTAAGCGTCTGACTTCTTCAGCTCAGGTCACGATCTCATGGTTTGTGGGCTCGAGCCCTGCTGACAGCTCAGAGTGTGGAGCCTGCTTCAGATTCTGTGTCTCCCTCTCTCTCTGCCCTGCCCCTGCTCGCACTCCCTCTCTCTCTCTCTCTCTTAAAAATAAATAAACATTAAAAAAAAAAAAAGAAACAGACCATAGATATATTTTAAAACCTCATTCTTGTATCTTAATTATTCCATTGTGTTCCTTAAAACCCTTTAATGGCAATGCTTCCCAAAGCATGGTTCACCTTGCTATCACCTGGGGACAATTATAAATATGCAGGTTCCTGGACCCACTCACAGACCTAATAGATCCAAATGTCTAAGTGGAGGCTGGGAACCTATAATTTTTAACCGACTGCTGGTACAATAAAAATTTGAGGACTACTGCTGTTTTAGCTTCCCGAGCCTACTGAATTCCTCCCTCCCTTCCTTCTTCCTTCCTTTCTTTCTTCCTTCCTTCCGGGGTAGAACACAGCATTATTTCTACATTTATTTGGAAATATGAAAGTTGTGTATATTTGCTGGGTTTAACAGTGTGACTATAGCTCTCTTCCTTTGAATACTATTTCAGGATAGTGTGATTTGAACACAAAATTTCTATACTTCTCTAGCAGAAATAGAGAAGTTATTATCTAGATATTATGTAAGATATTATCAAGAGAAGAAACAATGAATTTAATAATAGTTAATACTTGTAGTGTTTGACATGCATCAGGCACTATTTTAAAGACTTTATATACAACTTATTTAATTCTTATAACCTTTGAAGTAGATGTCAATATTATCTCAGTTTTATAGAAGAGGAATCTGAGTCCCAGAGAAGCTAAGTGATTTCCCCAAGGTCACACAGCCTAGTGGCTGTCAAAATTTGATTCAATTAGCCTGAATCCAAAATCGGTATGCTTAATTGTAAAGCTGTACTGTCTCTCAGTTTATATGCTTTGTTAGTTTCTATCCCTTATCACTGAGTTCACTGAAATATGCTCTTTAATAAACATTGAAGACAACTGTTCAATCTGTATAATATTCACAAGAAATTTTCCTCCAGTTTCCTCTGAAAGAGTCCACTTCTTTCACAGTGTTGACTACTGATAGCTGTCCTCTGAGACCTTCTCTAGGAAGTGCCCTAAGCCAAAGGGTGCTTCTTTGCCCAGGGGCTAAGCTCTCTCCTAGAAGAGGAGAGGGTTGATAATTTGCATGCAAAGCTTGGTCTATTGGTAAGGAGAGAACAAAGATCCAGCTCCCCGGTCTCAATTTGGGAGTACTCTGAAGCACCTGTCCAACTCCAGAGCTTCCTGAGGAATTGGCCAAAGCCTCTGTTACAACTGCATTATAGTGTAATTCCTCCCTCTGCCCATTCCTGCTTCCCTCACTCCCTTAGAAGTGTTATTTCATAAATGCACTCCTCATTAAAACTCCTGAGCACAAATCTCCACTTCTGGCCAGCTGGTAACGAGTACCTAGCTCATCATGGGTGGCAGAGTTCCCAGCATGCTCTAGGGGTACAATTGTTTAAAAACTTTCACCTGTGGTGAACTAGAATGAGATGCCCTTAGAAGGGAATGTACTAGCAGGTGCACTATCTCAAATGTTTGAGAGCTCAGAGGAAGTAGTAATTATAAAGACTTTAGAATCGGATGGCTGTTGTTGGGTACCACCAACATACTGGAGAAAGGCAATGAAAGGTTAAGGGTGATTCATCACCAGTTTAAGACAACATCTGAAAGTCTGAGGATCTCCTGGGTGGTATATAAAGAAACACCTCTTGTAGCTATAGCAAGCAGAAAAGCTGAGGATCTGGCCCAGGACTAAATTATACAGGGAGCAGAGTCAGAGAGGTTGAATCATCAACCACAGAAGGCTTCTACTGCCAAAGTCAGGGTCTGATCAGGAAGACATAGGACCCTGAGATTGGGGTGAAGACATATGGGTGGATTCACTCATAACCTTAAAAATGCAGATTCCTCCCTGAACTCTCTAGGACTGCAGAAGTGGCCCATTTCTCTCTTTTAAAGATTAATGTTTGGGGCACCTGAGTGGCTCAGTTGGTTAAGTGTTTGACTCTTGATTTTGGCTCAGGTCATGATTTCACGGTTCTGAGGATGGAGCCTCGCATTGGGCTCTGTGCTGACAGTGTGGAGCCTGCTTGGGATTCCTTCTCCCTCTCTCTCTTTCTCTCTGTCTCTCTGACCCTCCTCTGCTCTCTCTCTCAAAATAAATAAATACACATTAAAAAAAATAAATGAATGCTTCCTCCTTGCTTTAGGTTGATGCAGAAGCCTTGTAAGACAGCATTATCTCCCTCATGTTCCATTTCACCTCCCCTCTTTGTATGTCCCCGTAAGAGATCTGTGGTCAAAAGAGTAAAGTGAGAATAAGGTACATGGGTATGGGTGCAGGGCAGGTAGATAGTTGAACTTAAATAGGATGGGGCTGGTATATAATGCATTTAACTAGTTGGCAAACGTACAATGGAGGAGGGCTTATCTACCAGTGAGTGATGTTGTGCCATGGAACTTAAAGTGGGTAAGGAGGGGGGATGAACACGTGGGGACAGAATAGATAATAAATGCTAACATGGAAGGGATGAAGGACTGAGAATCCTGGTGAGGCTGAGGAGTGGGAGAATTAGAGTCGGCAGGAAAGATAGAAAGAAGGTGGTGGTTAGAAAATGGGGCCCTCGTAATTGAGATTTCCAAAGTAGACAGCTAGGGGAGATGGCAAGGTCTAGGAGTGCATTGCTGAGGTGGAGGGTGGAGGAAACGTTCAACTGGAGATGAGATCAAGGCACTAACAGGAAGAGTTCTGGACAGATCATCGGCATGGACACTGAAGTCACCCCAAGTGGTGAGGGAGGGAAGGGCAGAGAGGAAAGCAGTGAGCCAGGTTCTACACTCACCTAGAGTGAGGGGCAGGAACCAAGAGGCAAACACAGGTGACAGCCACAGGAAGGGCCATTTCGATCATCCAACCTGTGAATCTATACTTACATGCCTAGCACAGTGCCCAGCAGGCAATAATGAATGTTGGACAATGTGCCATGAATGTCTGTGTTTGATGGCATGCTCCTACACTGGTCGATGTCGCATTCTTTTATGAGAACTTAGAAGAGAGCTATAACACCAACCTGCCTCTGGGTGTTCCACTGCGGCTTCTGGGGTCCAGGGGCCTGCCTTCACATAGCCCCTCTTCTCCAGTGCAAAGACAAACCCTCCATCTCCAATCACAACTTCTCCAGCATTTAAACGTTCTAGGATGCCCTAAAATTACAGATGGGGGTGGGGGGCGAAGGAAGGGAGTTACTTGAGTTTGAGACAATTTTCTATTTTTACTACTTTTGCTATGGTATGTTTGAGAAGTATGATTTCTTTAGAATTCACAGAAAGTACATGTATTTATAAATCCAGAATGCTCGTATAATGAAAATATGAAAATATGTGTATACATGTGCTAGGGGTGAGGGTCTTTCAGAACACAATAAGAGTTTTGAAGAATGTGGTGGGAGGATGTTACCTTTGAAGAAATAGCTACAGAAGGATTAAGTGAAAATATTTTATTGTAAAGCCTCAAATGAATACTTAAGCACACATTCTTAAAATGGTGAAAGCTAGTTTTATTCTAACAGCCCCTACAGTTGGCCTGGCCCCATCTGTCTGTCAGTCCCTGGGGCCCTCTGTCAGCCAGGCGGGGGCAGGGTACTTTGACACCCAAGGGTCAAGTATATTGCTTCGTCCCTCCAGCCCCAACCATAGTCCCACAGTCCGTCTGTTCCTCCATCCATCTATCCATCCACCCCTCCCCCCCCACTCCCCAAACTAGCCCAAGGCAGACAGTCTGGACTGGAACGCTCACCCCAACTAGGAAAGAGATAGGCTTGTCATTAATCAGGCGGTGGAGTTGCTGGGTTTTGGTTTTTCAATCTTTTTAACAGCCCTTACTCAATATCTTACAGCCCCTGTGCCCATTTTTTTCCCCCGAGGCTTGAATGGTTCATTTTATTGTGATCGCTGAAATCAAACTGCGGGTGCAAACTTACCATGGCCCACCCAACGCGTGAGCCTTGGGGCTGCGGCGGGACCCGGACGGCTGCGTGCCCCAAAACGCGGCAGGTAGGCGGCCCCGGGGCCCCGCTGCACCCGTCGAGGCGCGGGCACGAAACGGTCTGGCAGCCGCGGCCGCGCGCCTCCCTGGCCTGCCCACGCAGGGCGCAGAGGGGCGCGCCCGGCGGCGGCGCGGGCAGTGACGCGGGGTGGCCAGGGGAGCCGGAAGCCACCAGGAGCTCCCTAGTCCCACCGCTGTCGGGAAGAAAAGTCGTGCCTGTGGGTCTAGGAGCCACACCTCTGAGGTAGTGCTCTGGTGCGGGACTCAGAAAACGTTGGGAGTCTTGGAGCTCTGGGGGTGTCCCCCCGGGTCACGTAGATCTAGGGCGCGCTCTGGATATGGGCAGGGGTGTTGGGGGGAGCTCAGAGGCACCTTGGGGTCCCGCCCGAGAGATTCTGAGAGCACCTTCTGGTCACAGCCGGGCTCTGGGGACCCCTCTGCACTTCCTGGCCGGTGGGTCGAGCCTCAGAGCCACCGCTGGGATGGAGAGCGCCCTCGGGTCCCCTGTAGACTCACCCTCTTGGCCTTTTTGCCCCCAACGGGTGCCATTTTCGAGGTGTCCGGTGGATAGTAGGCACGGATGCGGACAGACGAGGGGAGCTTTACCCCGCGCGAAACCGGGAGCTGCCCCACCGCCGCAGCCAGGCTCTTTATATCCTGTTCTGGGCGCGGGGTGGGTTTCCCCAGCCTTGGCGCGTCCAACGCGGGCCTTGCGCATGGGAACACGCCCTCCCCAGCTTTTTTATTGAGTCCCGCGGCTCGCTGGGAACTTGCCCTGTGGAGGAGAGGATCGAGATTGTTCTCTCAAATAGGTGAGCAAACAGACAAGTAAAATAAAATAACGAGGTTGCCACTTGCTCAGGTTTCTAACCTACCAATGCACGGTACCCCCCCCCCACCTCACCCCCCTCGCTCGCATCGAGGGGTTCCGACCCTGATTTATCTCTCTCTTGTCTGGGATCATGCACCGTTACCCACTTAAGTCACCAGAGTTGGCCCCTAAGAATTCCATTCATGCACAAATATTTGTCAAAGGCCAGGATACAAGGTTATTGAATGAGGAGGCGATGCCCTGGGAAGAAGTTCAGTCTGAGGTGTGATCTGGGCGAAATGCATCCGGGAGTTATGTAACGGAATACAAATATAGCATTTACAGAACGTCTAATACTAACTGAATTAGTGGATATGTTCAAAATGACCTTCTGCCATTATATCCAAACATGCCGTGCAGTTCCTAATAACACAGTAGTTTTCTAGTAAGAATATCTTTGCAATATATAACCAGGACAGACTTTTAACATCTATATATGACAGTGGAAATATACCTTGGACATTTCAAAATTCAGTTCGAAAATTGTGTGTAAAGACATACAGGTATTAGAAGAACTGGGAGGAAATAGAAATGTTAATAGTAGTTATCTGATGATGGTGGAATTAGGGCTTGCTTTTATTTTATTATGCTTTGTTGTATTTCCCAAAATATCTCTACACTGAGAACACATAGATTTTAAAATAATAAAAGCATTAGTTTAACAAATGTACACCACCACAGTAAATATCCTAGAGCACAGAGTTAAAAATCCTGAAACAGAGTTCAGAACCTTTTACCCAAATAAAAGCACATAAGGAAATTTTGTATGTGGAACAGTAACTTCCATTTCAACACATGCAAAGAAGGAAATTATTGTAGCAAATGATGAGTTAATAGAAATTTAATTTTTAAAATGATGTGCACTTGAGATACAATTGAGAAAGTAGAAAAGTCCTTTTTCTTGTGTTAATTGTCGAGTTTAAAATGGGAAAAAAATGTAAGGATGATGGATGCGTATATTGTGATTTAAATAATTGAATGTTTCAGTTGCCCAGCAAGAATGAGGAATGAGGTAAAGTCATCCTTCCCAGTGTTTAGATTTTCGACCATTAAAGCATTGGAGTGTCTGAGAAGCTAATAGTTTAGTTAATGAATTAACTACTTATGGTTGGACCCTGATGAGTATTGGAGAAATACAGGTTCAGGGTGAGCCCGGCCGTGGCTGCAGGGAGTAGCTGTAGTGGCGGGTACCAGGCGCTAGGGGGCGGTATCAGGGCTCTGACAGTAAAAGCTGAAAGCCGCCTTCCGCAATTTCACACGGTTTCAAATTTAGCAAAATTTAGGAGAGATCTTAAACTATTAGCACTTAATTTAAAAATGAATTGCGAATTTTTAGTAGATAATGGAGATACAATGCAAAATTTTAGTCTTTCCCCAGCTACTATTCCCAGTACAAGCCCTTCCTGGAGGTAACCACTTTCCCTATTGTTCCAGAGGAACTCTATGGATATATTTAAGTATATACACATATACCTAAGGATTTGCATTTAAATGTAGGACATTTTAGTTATTTATACATTTGTCCACCTCTACCTTTTCCAAAATGATTTATGGGCAGTTGTTGAAATTTTTTTTTTTTTTTTTTTTTTTTTTTCCCACAGCTTCACAATTTGCTATCCTACTTCTCCACCCCCATCCCATTTAGGGCTGTTAATAAGAATGCATTCGCAAAAAAAAAAAAAAAAAAAAAAAGAATGCCTTTGTCTACTGTTTCCACAATAGATAAATAATAGCCACAGTTCACTGGGTGTTTACTATGTACCCGGTGCTACATTACATCTTTTACATACGCAATATTATTTACTCCTTACAACTCTGTGAGGTGGGCACCCCCACTTTGCACTCAAGAACCATGAAGTTAGGAAGTACAGCAGTTATCTGCATGACGTCTAAAGTTCCTTTGCCCCATTCCCAAAGGACTAAGTCCGCTTGGATACCACCTGGGGAGTGAGTTCTGTAATAACTGTTCTTGGGAGACTGCCCATGTCCTCTGTTGCCTCCTAGAGCCATGAGATGACGAAGGTCATAATACTGAAGTCTTTGGCCTTTTACAAGCTCATTTGGGGTTAAAAATAAATCCTGAAGGGAAGAAGGAGGGTTAGAGCTGAAGATCCACCCTCCTGAGTTTTATGACTTCCAAAGAGAGGCTGTCTGTCTTCTGCTGGTGCTTTGCTTTACTTGTAACCCCATTTGTTCATTTGATAAACCTTTAAATGTTTCATTCATACAATGTTTCAAACACTGTGCTTGCCGCTGGAGGTACAGGATATCTCCTCCTTTTTTTCCAAGTGGGAGATAGAAACCATCTCATGTAAGAGTTAAACTGTCCCCTTTATCGATATGTAGATGGGAAAATGTGAGGACTTTTCATTTTCCGTTCACTTGGTATCGTCTTCACAACGAAACTGTCTTTTCTCACGTGGCTTTAGAGTAAAAATGTTGCATTTAGCCTTTAAGCCTTTGAAGATGTGTCATGTTTTAACACCATGTAGAGAACAGTGTTTACAAACTGGTGACATGGAAATGTAGCCAACCTCTGTGTTTCCTTTGGCAAGGCCAGTGTTTTTAGAAAATGGAAGTTCCTTTATGTAGAACCTTCCTGTCTGCCAGTCCGCCCCACATTCCTATTCTCTTCTTGTTCACATAGTTACCTTATCTTGAAGGCATTTGAATTTTCAACTCCTGCTGTCAATAGAAGGTATAGTTGGGGTTATTAAAGATTTATGAGATGTCCTTCAGTTTGAACTCTCCCAAATGGCCCCCAAATTGAAGATTTTACTTTCATTCCTATTTTTCCATGGCTATAACCCCCAGCTATTTTCTGTTGCCACTGCCCAGGATCAAAATAAAGGGATGGTGGTGGTGGGTTTTTCATCTACAACCCTCTCCCCCCGGTGCACAGACTTGCCTCACTTTACGTTTTCTGGTACGACTTCATTCCCTCTGGCCTGGGAAATGGCCACACACAACACACCAGGCATACCAAATCACCTCACACAATTATCCCATTTTTAAGAGCCTTGGTTTATTCATATGCAAAATTCAAGTTGAAACTAGGTGACTTTTCACTTTGTTTTTGTTTTCGTTTTGCAGTTGGCTTGGCATAAACTTAGCTTTGCATATACTAGAGCACAAAACAGCCTCTTCCCACGGTGCTCCCTCTGCCTTCCCCCTTGTGGTCATCAAGCATTCCCTTAGGTTGGCTCAGAAAGTTCATCTGGCTCCTTTGCGTACCCTCCAACTTTAGCCCCTTCCTACTTTCTGGAGATACAGCAGAGTATCTCTATTTTGTTTTTTTCCTAGACTATTCAGGGCTTCCTTCCACCACAAGTAAAAATGTTTGTCTCAGCGCTGGTGGACGGGCCAGCTTGTACAGAGTCTTCTGGTTTCCACAGAAGAGTCCTCCAGCCAATGTTCCTGTGAACTCTGGACACACCCAGTTTCCCACACTATCCTTCCAGCATGGTAATCCCACCCCAAGTTTTCTTTCTAGCTCTGAAATTTTCTCTCTTCTCTCTTTCTCTCTTTTTAATGTTTACTTATTTTTGAGAGAGAGAGAGAGAGTAGGGATGCAGTGGGGATCAGTTGGGGGAGGGGCAGAGAGAGAGGGGACAGAGGATCTGAAGTAGGGATGCCTGATGTGGGGCTCCAACTCACAGACCCTGAGATCAAGATCTGAGCTGAAGTCAAATGCTTAACCTACTAAGCCACCAGGCACCCCTCTCTCTTCTCTTAAGCTTTTCCTTTAACACTCTCTTCTGCAGTCATGTGCCTTTAAAAAACAAACAAACCAGCACCTAGATAACTGTAACTTTTTGGGCACCTATTATATGGAGTTAGCTGTGATAAGTGCTTCAGAGGCATTATGTAACTAACCTTCATAATAACCCTAGGGGATGGGGACTTTGCCATCCCCATTTTACTGATGACAATATTAAGACGCGTAGACTAAATGGTGACTTTCCCAAGATCACGTCAATAGTTAGCATGGAGCTGGGAGGAGGGTTTTAGCCTATGCAGGATGAAGCCAAAGGTCACACTCTCCAGAGCTACTCTATATTTCATTTTCAGTAAACTGATTTTCTAAACATCTTCCCAACTCTTTATAACCTCATCCAGTTCATGCCTGCCCTCTCCCCACCCCCTACCAGCACACACTCACTTGACCCAACACAGAGGTCCCTTCTCTTGTCAGGAGAAGTTCAGATTCACTGGATGTGTAATTTGTCATCAACAGCAAATGGTCTGCCCTGCGCAGATCATCTCCCACAAATACACCATGACTTTAGGATTGTGTCCAGCCCTTGGGTTGTCCAGTCACTCGGAAACTTTATTATTTTCAACGGGTTTCAGAGAAGAGAAGCCATGATTTCCTGAGATGATCCATCAAACCTTGGTTTCTGTCATCTTTGTGACCTACTGAAAGATGAACTACCTCTTTGAATGGGAAAAGGTGGAGTAAAGGCTACAGATCCCCTTTTTCTCATGGGGCCGCCACAGGATGTCTTTGTAGTACGTCAACTCGAGTATGTAGCTCCCGATTTCAATCCCATGTCCTGGTTTAGAACCTGTGGGGGATATCACACCACATTGCTGGTTGTGGTGGTATGAGATAAGGGGTCCAGCCCAGGGAAGGGTTAGACAATCACAACATATTTCTTTTTTCTTTCAAGATTTTAAAATTTATATATTTTAAATCTACTTTTATTTTTTTATTATTACCATTTTTTAAAATGCTTATTTTTGAGAGAGAGAGAGCGAGGGAGAAAGAGAGAGAGAGAGAGTGAGCAGGGGAGGGTCAGAGAGAGAGGGAGGCACAGAATCTGAAATAGGCTTCAGGCTCTGAGCTGCCAGCACAGAGCCCGACACGGGGCTCAAGCTCACAAACCGTGAAATCATGACTGAACCGGTCAGAGGCTCAACCGACTGAGCCACCCAGGTGCCCCCAAAGTTTATTTATTTCATTTGGAATAGAGAGAGAGAGAAAGGCAAAGAGACAGAGAGGGAGAGAGAATCCCAAGCAGGCTCCACACTGTCAGCGCAGGGCCTGATGCAAACCCATGACCGTGAGATCATGCATGACCTGAGCCAAAATCAAGAGCTGGATGTTCAATTGACTAAGCCACCCAGGTGCTCCAATAACATATTTCTAGGTAGCAAAATTGGCATCACCCACTAGCTTCTGAACCTCAAGAATATAGTAATATGCTGTATTTTTCAACTTAACATACACGTACAATAAGAACGCCAAAGAGTAAAAAAGGGCATATATAAAAAACAAGTTTCTAACTTCCACTTCTCTAGTTTCAACTTTTTTGGTACTTATAACTTAGCTTAAAGAATTAGAAAAAATATATATGGTACACTTTCCAATGATACCAGTACACATGTACCAGAAAAGCTGAAATAAAAAATATGAGCTGCTAGGGCAGATGAAGAGCCCCTGGGTACTCTCACCACTGTTGGTGGGAGTATAACTTGGTACAACTGTTTAGAAAAAATTGTTTGGTAGTATCTTTTAGATCTGCACATATCTACATCAAGCACTTCCACTCCTGGTTGGTATGTAAGTTTTCCTCAAAAAGTGCTTACACGATTGCTCATAGCAACCCATTCATAAATGGCCCAAACTGAAAACTACCCAAACACTTATCAGTGATGGAATCGATCAGTGAATTGTGATGTAGTTACACAGTGGAATGCTACGTGCAATGTGAACAAATTCACTTATAACTACATGCGGAGATATGCATGAATCTTACCAACGGTGTCGAGTAAGAGAAACCAGACATGAAAAGGCAATACTATAAGATTAAATTTATATAATGTACAAAAACAGGAGAAACTAAGCTATCCTCTTAGAAGTCACAGTATTGATTACTCTCTGGGGAGGGAAGAGTGACAAGAAGGGAATGAGGTTGGGATGCTTTTGGGATGCTGGTAATGGTCTTTTTTTTTTTTTTTTTTTATCTTAGTGTTGTGTACCTAAGTGTGTTTAGCTTATGACTATTCACTAAGTTGTACCTTTATGAATACACACTGTTATTTGTATGTATCTTACACTCTAATAAAAATTAAAAACAGAGAAAATTGACATAAAACAGCTTCTTGGACTTTTGTATATCCTACAAAAAGCCCAATAAACTAAATAAACTAAAAAGTCTAAAATAAGCCAGTCTAGAGGTGTCTGGGTGGTTCAGTTGGTTAAACATCTGACTTGATTTCAGCTTAGGTCATGATCTCATGGATTGTGAGATTGAGCCCTGAGTCCCTAGCCCAAGCCAGTCTCTGTGCTGACAGTGTGGAGCCTGCTTGGGATTCTCTCTCTCTCTCTCTCTCTCTCTCTCAATAAACAAACAGACAAACAAACTTTAAAATAAGCCAGTCTGAATTTTGAATACAGTCATTTTACTGGTTGTAGGGAATGATTCAGGCAGACAAAATTAACTCTGATTGTTTTCTTATTATAAGTAATCCATTTTGAAAAATAAATTCAGTACTTAATATATACATACGGTACCCAAAATTCAAAAGGTCATTAATTGTTAATGAGATTAAGTCTACCAGCATGATCTAGAATAAACAAAAAGAAAAAATTAAAACGCTATTTCAGGGTGTCGGTTTCATTTTATTTTTAAATGACTGTTACATCAGTATTGCATAATGTGTAAAAATCCATTTTTCAAAAGTTAATTTCGTTTTAATTAATGAGTTAATTAAAATAGATAAGACATTCACTTGGTCCAAAATTCAAAAATTAAAAAAGGGCATCCTGTCCTTCAGGTACCTGATTCCTCCAGTCAACCAATGTTCCAGTTTTTGGGGTCTATTCAGAAATATTTTATGCACATACAACAAATATGTATAACCATTTTTGCCCCCCCCCCATTTAACCAACCAGTAGAGCACTGTTGCTACCTTGCTTTTTTTTTTTATTAACCTAAAAACCTATCTTCTCAATCATTTCACATTAATAGACAAGGAGCTTCCTCTTTTCTTAATGGCCTAATATTTTATTGTACAATAAGGCAGGATTTATTTCACCTATCCCTATTGATCGGTAATAACATTATTTCCATGCTTTGCCACTTCAAACTGAAATGAACAGCTTCCACCTATGTTATTTCATATATTTGAATAAATATCTACCTAGTAAATCTAGAAGACAAGTTAACTCTGCATCATCAATATTCATTTGCTTTCTCCACTTAATCATTTTACTTTTGAACTTAATCAAAAGTGAGTTCTAGAGTTATAATGTTTTTCAGGTAGAGATTGATTGACCCATGCACTCCTTAATTTCTTCAGCAAATAATTATTGAGTCCTACTTTATTCTCCCTGATGAACAAAAGATGCCACATTTCCTGCTGTCCTGGTGTTTACATTCTGGTGTGTGTGTGTGTGGAGGGGTGTGAGTAGAGATAGGAGACAGATGACACCCGAAATGAATATGTTATATACAGGTCAGGAAAGATTAAATAATACTCTGTAGAAAAATAAACCGGTGATGGGGAGTAGGTCATGTCAAGAAGGATGTCGAAAGAAAGAAGAGAAAAGGAAAGAAAGAAAAAGAAAGAAAGGAAGGAAGAAAGAAAAGGAAAAAAAGGGGCGCCTGGTGGCTCAGTCGGTTAAGCACTTGACTCTTGATTTGGGCTCAGGTCATGACCTCACCATCCTGGCATTGAGCTGTGCATCAGGCTCTGTGCTGGGCATGGAACCTGCTTGAGATTCTCTCTTTCGCTCTGCCCCCTTCCCCGCTTGTACTCTCTGTCTCTCTCTCTCTGTCTCTCTCTCAAAAAAGGAAGAAGGGTGTTGCAACTTTAAATAGGGCCAAGGGGGCCCCTGTAGGGACTTGGCATTTGCCCTGCATAAGCTGGAGGCCGTTGCAAGATTTTCCCCACCGTTGTGTTTTTTTTTCTTTTGTTTTAAAAAATATGGTTTTTATTTTGAAATAGTTTTAGGTTTATAGAAAAGTTGCAGGAGCAGCTGGGTGGCTCGGTTGGTTGAGTGTCTGACTCTTGACTTCACCTCAGGTCATGATCCCAAGGTCATGAGATTGAGCCCCATGATAGCTCCACACTGAGCATGGAGACTGCTTAAAATTCTCTCCCTCCCTCGGGGTGCCTGGGCAGCTCAGTCGACTGGGCGTCTGACTTTGGCTCAGGTCATGATCTCACAATTTGTGAGTTCAAGCCCCACGTCATGCTCTATGCTGACAGCTCAGAGCCTGGAGTCTGCCTTGGATTTTGTGTCTCCCTCTCTCTCTGCCCCTCCCCTGGTTTCTCTCTCTCTCTCTCTCTCTCTCTCTCTCTCTCAAATATAAGGAAACATTAAAATAAAAAAAAAATTTTAAAGATTCTCTCCCTCCCTCCCCGCCCCACTCTCTGTCTCTCTCTCCCTCTGCCCCTCTCCCTCACTTGTGCTCTCTCTCTCAAAAATAAGAGACAGAGCACAAGCCAGGGAGGGACAGAGAGAGAGGAAGACAGAAACTGAAGCAGGCTCCAGGCTCTGAATTGTCAGCACAGAGCCCAACACAGGGCTCAAACTCACAAACCGTGAGATGATGACCTGAGCCAAAGTCAGAACTTAACCGATTGAGCCACCAAGGTGCCCCTCTAAAATAAAATTTTTAAAAATTAGTTTTAAAAAGTTGTAAAGATAGTAAAGGTAATTCATCTTTTCATCCTAATCATCTAGGTCCTAATAAGAGCACAGAGCTCTTTATAACTTAGCTATGAGGATTTCTAAAAGCAGGCTGACTTACCCATTTTCAGTTTCTCCTGATATTATTATCTTACATTACTGTGGTGCTTTTCTTGAAACTGAGAAACCAACATTGGTATACTCCTATTAACTAAACTCCAGACTTCAAAAAGTTTTCACCAGTTTTTCCATTAATGTCCTTTTCCTGTTCCAGAATCCAATCCAGGATACCTCATGGCATTTAGTTCTTAATGCCTACTTCATGTCCTCTTATCTGTGACAATTTCTCAATATATCCTCGTTTTTAGTGACCTTGACAATTTTGGGGAGTACTGATCAGGTATTTTGTAGACCGTCTCTCGGTCTAGATTTGTCTGATGTTTCCCTTATGATTAGAGGGAAAGAATACTAAAGAAGTGAAGTGCTCTTTTCCTTACAACCTATCAGGGCCACCCGATATCCAGCTGGGGAAGTGATGCTAGCCTGGTCACTTGGTTCATGTGGATTTGGGTGGGTTTCTCCACTATTACTTAATATTTTCCCCTTTCTATTCCTTATTCTTTGGAAGCTAGTCACTAAGTCCAGCCCACACTCAACTGATGTACATTTGAGAAGCCTTACTCTGGTTGCTTGTTGAGACTAGATTGTAGAAAGACAAGGGCAAAAGCAATATACCAGGTTGAGCTGGTGCACTGGAACCAGTGCAGCCACATGAGAAATGCCTGGCTTTCATTTCTTAATTTCTGAGCTGGGGGATTCTGAGCCAGTTATGTAAGGACGTGAGGATACATAGGAATGTAACAACAGACTACCTGAAATCATTTCATTCTTGCCCCACAGGGCTGGGCTTGGGGCTTTATTTCGTTCCCTTTGCATGTTACTTGAAGAAGGTTTTAACTGTAGATGAGAGTTACTCTCCAAATTTCATAATTTATATAAAGTGCAGGGATACAGAAGTTCTTTTTTTTTAAATATAATTTATTGTTACTGAGAACAAACTGAGGGTTGATGGGGGGTGGGAGGGAGGGGAAAGTGGGTGATGGGCATTGAGGAGGGCACCTGTTGGGATGAACACTGGGTGTTGTATGGAAACCAATTTGACAATAAATTATACATATAAAAATAATATAATTTATTGTCAAATTGGCTAACATACAGTGTGTAAAGTGTGCTCTTGGTTTTTGGGGTAGATTCCTGTGGTTCATCGCTTACATACGACACCCAGTGCTCATCCCAACAGGTGCCCTCATCAATGCCCATCACCCATTTTCCCCTCTCCCCTACCCCCTCATCCACCCTCAGTTTGTTCTCTGTATTTAAGAGTCTCTTGTGGTTTGCCTTCTTCCCTCTCTGTGTTTTTTTCCCCCCTTCCCTTCCCCCATGGTCTTCTGTTAAGTTTCTCAAGATCCACATATGAGTGAAAACATATGATATCTGTCCTTCTCTGGCTGACTTATTTCATTCAGCATAATACTGTCCAGTTCCATCCACATTGCTGCAAATGGCATGATTTCATTCTTTCTTATTGCCAAGTAGTATTCCATCGTATATATAAACCACATCTTCTTTATCCAGTCATCAGTTGATGGACATTTAGGATTTTTCCATAATTTGGCTATTGTTGAAAGCACTGCTATAAACATTGGGGTACATGTGCCCCTGTGAATCAGCACTCTAGGGATACAGAAGTTCTAAATAAATGATACTTTTGTACTTGCTATTATTTTTCACTTGTTCAACAATTATTAATGGAAAGTCAATTGTCTATTTCAGGTGAAAGTAAGTAATAATTATTGGATGAAAACATAGCACAGTGCCTGGCTCTCAGTAAATACTTGTTAAATCAGCCAGAAGAAATTAGGCAGCAACTGACTGACAAAAGAATGGCCGCTCTTGGGGCGCCTGGGTGGCTTGGTCGTTTGGGTGTCCGACTTCGGCTCAGGTCATGATCTCACGGCCCGTGAGTTCGAGCCCCGCATCGGGCTCTGTGCTGACCGCTCAGAGCCTGCAGCCTGTTTCAGATTCTGTGTCTCCCTCTCTCTCTGCCCCTCCCCTGTTCATGCTCTGACTCTCTCTGTCTCAAAAATAAATAAACGTTGAAAAAAAATTTTTTTTTTTAAATAAAAAAAAAAGAATGGCCACTCTTGCCCAATGACCTTGGCAGGAGCTCCAGAACTCCTCTACTCCTCTCAAGGTCATCACTTGGAATTTCTACTCTTCCTCTCCTTTTCCTTCTAATAGCTGCTTTTTAAGGCAATCCCTTCACTTTCATCCCATGTTGGGTCAGATGGCTCTGGAGTTGGTTTGTTATGCTATAGAAAGCAAAAAGCCCTAAAGAAGTTAAATCTTGAAACAGCATCACTCATCCAGTCTTATTTTCTTCTGAAATAAAGTGAATCTTAGTTTGCTTCTTCACTTTGAGTCTCTAATAATCTTCCTCTGGGGGTGACAGAAGAGTTATTCTTTTTTATCCTAGAGAATGAGAATGAGCTGGGGAGGGGCAGAGAGAGGGAGACAGAGGATCTGAAGCGGGCTCTGGTCTGACAGCACAGAGCCCGATGTAGGACTCGAACCCACAAACCGTGAGATCATGACCGGAGCCGAAGTCAGACACTTAACTGACAAAACCACCCAGGCGCCCCCACCCCCATGGTTAAGTTTTAAAGAGCTGGGTGCTTGTATTAGCCCCTGTATAGTTGGGATGAAAGCTGAAACTGTTCTCTGTTCTGTTGTTCTCCTACCTACAGTGGGCTTCTTGTCCTTATATTGCTGGGAACCCAATCACATTCTGAAGTAGGAGAATGTATTTCAAGTCTCAAAGTATTCATAAGTTTGTAAACATACTTTAGAACACAACTACCAACTGCTTATATTTTAAAAAATGGTAAGCTATAAAATATTAAAGAAATTAATATAAAGCACAGATCATAATGATTTTTGTTTAAGGTTTATTTTTATTTTTATTTTTATTTTTATTTTAAGAGAGAGATAGAGAGCAAGCAGGGGAGGGGCAGAGAGAGAGGGAGAGAGACTACCCTAAGCAGGCTCCTCACTGTCAGCTCAGAGCCTGGTGCAGGGCTTGAACTCATGAACTGTGAGATCATGACCTGAGCTGAAATCAAGAGTTGGATGTTTAACTGACTGAGATATGGTTTTGGTTTCAGGCAGTTTATCTGGGATGTGACTTAAGGCAGCTGAGTAAAGAAGTAGGAAGAATAAGACAGGGAAGGGGTAGGGTTCCTGTGCGGTGTCCTAGTAAGGTTGCTAGCTTTAGGCAGTGGGGTTGCATTGCCTCTTCTGTAGCACCTCCTGATAATCATTCAGAATATCTATTGGACTTCTCTGCTTGGAAGGACAGGATTCTGGAGCATGAATCCACTGGACCTGTTTGGCACCGATTGACGGTTGCTTTGCAGATGTTAACTCCCTTACACTTTTGGTCGTTTGCCTGTGGGAAGAGAGGAGGCATCGGTACAGGTGGGGGGTCCTGGGCCATAAGCAGGATGATTGGGGCAGCACTAGAGGAGGGTGCTATTGGTGGCAGGTGAGTCTGAGGTGCAGGTGAATTTCAGTCAGAGGTGTGGAGGGAATGGGACACAGGGTGCTGGAGCTGCCTGCAATAGTTCTATGAGGAATTGAGTACACAGAATGGTAGGCACTGCTGTGACTTGAAATTCCGGTCTGGGGCTCCTTACCGTATCAAATGGGGGAACTAGTTCTGGGTCCTCATTATTATTAACTTCTTGTACAAGGCCTCAGGTCTGATTGCTTAACAACTCTGTGAGATATTCCAGGCAGATATTGTTCTCCTGACTCTTTTTTAAAAAAAAATTGTGGTTAGATATCCATAGCACAAAATTTGCCATTTTAACCATTTCCATGTGTGCAATTCAGTGGCATTAAGTACATTCACATTACTGGGTAGCCATTACCACCCTTCATTTCTAGATCTTTTTTAATTTTCCCAAACTGAAACTCCACACCCATTAAACAGTAACTCCCTGTTCTGCCCTTCCCCTATTTCCTGGCTGCCACCATTCTGTTTTCTTTCTCTATGAATTTGACAACTCTGAGCCCCCCATACAAGTGGAATTGTAAGTATTTGTCCTTTTATGGCTGGCTTATTTCATGTAGCATAATGTCTTCAAGGTTCATTGATGTTATATAGCATGCATCAGAATTTCCTTCCTTTTTAAGGCTGAATAATATTCCACTGCATGTATATACCAGATTTTGTTTATCTATCCATCTGTTGATTTCTACTTGGATTAGTTTTACTTTTTGGATATTGTGAATAATGCCGCTATGAACATGAGCATACAAATATCTGTTCGAGTCCCTGCTTTCACTTTTCTTGGGTATACACCCAGAAGTGGAATCATATGATAATTCTATTTTTAATTTTGTAAGGAACCACTATACTGTTTTCCACAGAGCTCTACCATTTGCATTCCCACCAAGAGTTCCAAGTGTTCCAATTTTACCACATCCTTGTTAACACTTGTTATTTCTAGTGGGTGTGGTTTTGATATGCATTTCCCTAATGATTAGTGATGTTGAGCATCTTTTCATATGCTTGTTGGCCATTTGTATATCTTCTTTGGAGAAATGTCTAATGAAGTCCTTTGACAATTTTAAAATCTGGTTTGTTGTTATTTGAGTTCTTTAAACTCTGTAGGAGTGTGTGTGTGTGTGTGTGTGTGTGTGTGTGTATTCTGGATATTAACCCTTAATCAGATATACAATTTGCAAATATTTTCCCCCATTCCAGTTTGCCTCTTCCCCTGACTTTTTGTTAAAAAAATTATTTTTAATGTTTATTCATTTTTGAGAGACAGAGAGGGACAGAGCGTGAGTGGGGGAGGGGTAGAGAGAGAGGGAGACACAGAATCTGAAGCAGACTCCAGGCTCTGGGCTGTCAGCACAGAGCCCGACATGGGGCTTGATCTCATGAACCATGAGATCATGACCTGACCAGAAGTCAGACACTCAATCGACTGAGCCACCCAGGCACCCCTGTTTATTTGTTTTTTAAGTGTTTATTTATTTATTTTGAGAGAGAGAGAAAGTATGTGAGCGGGGGAGGGACAGAGAGAGAGAGGAGAGAGGAGAGAGGAGTGAAAGAATCCCAAGGAAGCTCTGTGTCCTCAGTGCAGAGCCCTACTCAGGGCTCAATCTCATGAACCATGAGATCGTGACCTGAGCCAAAATCAAGAGTCAGATGCTTAACCCACTGAGCCACCCAGGCCCTGTTTGTTTTTAAGATATTGGGGCTTAGAGTGATTTAGTGACTTGTAAAGTTCGCAAATATCTTATTGGAGCCACTGGGACTTGAACCCCAGTGTCCTACCCTTTACCTAGTCTCCTTTTTTTACTGTCTCACACCACTCCCTAACATTTGGTCACATCAACATAGGGAGTAGTTTGTCTTGTATAGGCAAAGTACCAAGTAATGCAATTCAATTGGTCCTTTGTATGACCCAGGCTCTTGCTGCTCTCCCCAAGTAGTCCTCCTCTCCCACCATCCGGTGCTGATGCTTACAGAGATACAGAACACACCTGGGTGCCTTTAGTTATGTTAATTAGCCAATTAATTAAATTTATTTTCTTCATTGCTTCCACCTTAAAATGCTCTATTCTGTTCCTTAAAATGTTTTTAGGAATCAGAACATGTTTTCCAGAGGCCATTTTATTTACTTGAACAACTGCTTGCTATTTTACAATGAAGGCAGCTGATGGGTTTTTCTACCACATTTAAAGAAGAGACTTTTATTAGATGGAGCAAGTTTCCATCCATTCCAAATTAATCCTAAAGCATTGATGCTAATAAATGCAGGCCACTGCTGAGTAGAGTGCCTGACACAAAGTAGGTCTCCAATAAACATTTGTCAGATGAATGCCGCGATGCCACAAGGGGGGAGGATTTATAGGGGAAGCAGGCTCAATTGTTTGATTTGGCAGGGGAAAAGAAGCAGTATTTTCTACATTATGGCTTCTGTGGAAATTGGTTTTATTTGTCTCATTCTTCATGTCTGAGGCTGCGGGACACAGCATCCTCAGGAGGGGGCAGGAATAAATCTCTGCAGAAGAACACAGCAAGCTGAAGTAGCCTTTCTGGATGGATGTTTCAGGGATCCTAATCGTGGGCCCTTTAGATCAAAGCGTCCTGCTTCCCCACTGTATTGTGGGAAGCTCTGAAAAAGGATTCTTGAAAAAACAAGGCAACTGTTTGGACTTTCAACATGATTTCTTTTCAACAAAGACCCTTTGAGTAAATCGCTAAACTTTCCTGGGTCTCAGTTTCCTTTCAGCAGCAATAATGGAGTTGGACCAGAGGAGCTACTTTCCTGGGGCTCTAAGATGCCATGTTTCTAGTTTAGTATTCACTGTGCAGGAAAGTCTAGAAAAACATCTTGAGCAGGTCTGAGAGTTAAATGTACATATTTTAATTTTTTTAATGTTTGTTTATTTTTGACAAAGAGACAGAGTGTGAGTGGGGGAGGGGCAGAGAGCTGGAGACATAGAATCTGAAGGAGGCTCTAGGCTCTGAGCTGTCAGCACAGAGCCCGATGCGGGGCTCGGACCCAAGAACTGTGAGATCATGTGCTGAGCTGAAAATGGACGCTTAACCAACTGACCCACCCGGGCACCCCTAAATGTACATATTTTAAATCAGATCCAAACTGTCATGGAAGTTTCTGGAAAACTTAAACAGATCATTTTGCCTGCTTTTTAGTTTTTATTTCAACAATTATCTCCAACTATAATCTCAGCTTATAACTTCAGTTATGCGTTAAATATGATTAATATCTTATGCATATGATTATATTTGAGTGTGATAGCATCGTAGTTAGTCCATGTGAATACTTGATTTCTGTTTGTTAATGTGGTAATGTTGTCTGGCTGCCTACCTGTCTTCAAGTATCCTTCCTATGTTTTGGGGTAACTTCCCATTTTAAGAGGCTTGTCCCTCCAAGGCAGAAGCCCCAACACTTGCTTCCCCAGCTTTCCAAATGGCAGCTAGGATGTGGCAGCTTTGTGACTTAGCTGCTCGGACACAGGAACTTGAGAGTCTGAGAAGCAAGCAATGTGATGGGATATGCCTCAACATTTTTTGTCAGTAAAAGAATATGACTGATGCTTTAGTAACAGTTATTTATTCATTCAACAAATCTTATACTCAGAGCTGAAAAGGATATGGTGATTAGTTAAGATACAAGCCCTGTCTCTGAAAGCTCACCTGTTTTAGTATGTATGTATGTATGTATGTTTTTATAATGTTAATTTATTTATTTTTGAGAGTAAGAGAGAGAGAGAGAGAGAGAGCAGGTGAGGGGCAGAGAGACAGGGAAAGAGAGAATCCCAAGCAGGCTCTGCACTGTCAGCACACAGCCCCAGATGGGGCTCAAATTCACAAACTGTGAGATCATGACTTGAGCCAAAATCAAGAGTTAGAGGCTTAACCGACTGAGCCACCCAGGCACCTGTTACCTCTGTTTTAGAGCTAAGCATCTATCTTTGGGTGACAATAATTATAAAAATACTTAACCTTAACGAATATTTGCCCTGCCCCAGGCACATGCGTTAACTCATTGAATTGTCCCAACAACTCCGAGAGTAGGTACCCTTACTGTTCCCAAGTTAAGTGACTTGTTCAAGGCCACATAGCTACTGAGCAGCATAGCTGAGACTCAGAGTCAGGAGTCGGAGCCCAGACATCACTCTATGGCAGTATGTTCATGTCATGCAAGAATTTTTATTTAGATGACACCATTTATATTCTTCATGTTTGAAACTACTCTTTCATTATAAAATTGAGAAGGAACAGTCATAATTGAACCAAGAAAGAGTAGAGATTCCTCCCCTTTTTAAAAACATAAAACTGAGCCCCCAAAAGAATTGTAATCTTTCTGTCAATTTCCTTGGGCAAAGCTGAGAGGGACTAGAACTTTAAAAAGACAACTTTAAGGGGCTCCTGGCTGGCTCAATTGGAAGAGCATGCGACTCTTGATCTTGAGGCTGTGAGTTCAAACCCCAAGATGGGTGTAGAGATTACTAAAGAAATAATCATCATCATCATCATCATCATCATCATCATCATCATGAGACTATTTAAATGCTACACCTCCCTGTCCCATTGTTTCCTCTTTGTGGCTTATTCTTAACACAGCAACCAAAATGATCCTGTCCCTTCCTAGGTCAAAAACCTCCTGTGCCTTCTCATATCACTGAGGGAAAGTTGGAAATCCTTGCTAAAACTGACATGTCCTCACATAATCCGACTCCTTGTTTCTCAGGTCTCATCTCCTGTGATTCTCTTCTCTCTCACTGTGTTCTCAGCAACTCTGGCTTCTTGGCTGTTCCTTGTGCACATCTGATAGGATAGCTGCCTGCCTCAGGCTTTGACCTTTCTGGATTGCTCTTCTTCAAGAAATGTATGTGGCTATTGTTGTTATCTAATCCAGGTCTTTTCTTGAAAATAACCTTTCTAGCAAAGGCTTCCGAGGTCCCTCTCTGTCTAAAATCTCAACTCTGTAGGCTCTGGCATGGCCAACATTGGCCCAGGAGAGAGGGCTCTCCCAGCACACAGGACTTTCAGTGCTAAAACTGGGTTTGTCCTGGGTAAACCAGTCCAGTTGGTCACCCTGTAGCATCTCAGCACTTACAACAGTGCCTGGCTTATAACAGCCTTAATAAATATTTGTTGAATAGAAGGAGTAAATGAATAAATGAATGAGCAAGTAGGTAAAAGAAAGACATATTTTTAGTGGGAGTATGTGGGGGGTATGTATTGCCCCTAAAATCAGAGTGTATATATATATATATATATATATATATATATATATATATATTCATCATAGCAACTTGTAAGGCTTCAGCATGGAAAGAAGCCCAGCTTTCATGAATGGGGGATCAGTCTTTCTTTCTTTCTTTCTTTCTTTCTTTCTTTCTTTCTTTCTTTCTTTCTTTCTTTCTTTCTTTCCTTTCTTTTTTTGGAGCGGGGGTGGGGGGAGAGACTAGTGTTTCTTAATCTCCTAATGAGAAACATAATTTACCAATTTTGCTGCTACTGAAAGTGGTTTGGAATACAGTGTTCCACACTCATCTTTTAGAAAAAGTTAAAATGGCTGTATTGGCTTTATTGTTTTTATGTTAAAATGGTTTCTATATTTTAAATGGCAGTGATGTATTTTTAAATGTGCACTTTTTCCATTGCTAATGATCCCGGGTCCTAACTCCCTCCTCTATCCTAATGCTTCCTTCAGCTCTTGCAACCTGGACCTTCCTGGGGTTGCTCCCTGAGCTATTCTGTTCACACAGCCTGCCATTCCATTTACTGATGCCCCCTATTTCCTCCCACCAGTCTCCCTAACTTCAGCTCCTTTGAATCAGCACAATCTAATAGTGGTCTGTCATACATCATGTTCTTGTTCTTCAAAATGTTTTTGGCAAGAGGGTGCCTGGGTGGCTCAGTCATTAAGCATCTGAAGTTAGCTCAGGTCATGATCTCACAGTTTGTGAGTTCTAGTCCCACATTGGATGAGCTCGAGCCCTGCTTCGGGTAAACACAAGCCCTGGGTGAGTCCCGCTTCTCCCTCTGTCTCTCTCTCTCTTCCTGTCTCTCTCTGCCCCTCACTCACTTGCACCCTCTCTCTCTCAAAAAAAAAATTTTTTTTGTGGCAAGAGAATTCAACAAGGCAGCATAAGACAGTGATGTATTCCTCTTTGCATCCCTTGACCCTACTATGGTTTATACATTCATTTATTCATTCAACACATCTTTTTTGAGTCCTACAATGTGCTAGGTACTGGGAGTACAACAGTCAACAAAATATTTTCTCTGGCCCCTCAAGTAGGATACAAGCAAGGAATGATCAAGAGAATATTGACATTACATTGTGCTTATTTATGATAAATATTGGGTACTATCAAGCATATAGGAAGGGTGCAGTGACTATCATAGGTCAAACACTAAGTAAATGTTATTTGAATCATGAATGGGTGAGTGAGTGTCTGAGTGAATCAATGAATGACTGAGTGGATATAATTGTTATGAGAGCACAGAACCCTAAATGTAAGTCAACTGCAAAGATGCTTCTCCAATTTTTCTGTTTGGAAGAGGCCAGTTCATCTGTATCTGTATCATGGAAATTACAACTTTTCTTTCCCCTTCTCTCCTCTTCTCTCCTGTCTGCTCTGACCAAATAACAGTGTGAAATGAAAGGCGCCAACAGAGCACCAACAATGCCAGTCAGCACACCCCATCTACTTTGCTCAGGACTCGTTAATAAAAGAACTCTGATGTCAGGCAAAATTGTACCCTTCTGAAATTCTTTTCAGCATTTTCATTATTGACTAAACAAAGTATGTGCTGGTCTTCAAGGCAGCTGATTGTACAGCCAAAATGGGTTGCTTAACTTTGCTTACGATTTTGCATAGGGGGATCAAATCCTGTCTGTGCTCATCGTGAGGTGGGAATTGTTTTTCCAGTGAACTTCGCCCCTTAGTTTCCGCACATCTCTTCCGTCCCTTACAGCTATTTGCTGGTTCGCATTGTTGATTCTACATTCAGCACAGCAGGGTTTATCAGAGGGCCATCTACTCTTCTCAGTAACTCCCTAGTACAGTAAACATCTGCTGTGGAACTGGAAAGAGCTGGTTCAAGCCAGTTTTTCTTCGTTTCACAGAGCAGTCTTAACTTTTGACAATTACCTCTTTCTTAATATCCCCCTACCACATCAGAACCTGTAGAAACTTTGCTTTTTAAGGAAACCCTCATTTTTATATATTAAAATATTTAAATTATAAATAGGAATTATAACATTTTAGAATGCATTCAAAAAATTAATAAGTATCTCTAGTAAGTGAGGACATTTTCCTACATAGCCATAATTAATTCTGATTCCTTAATACCCAGTCTATATGCAGATTTTCCCAGTTTGTACACAAAAGGTCTTTTATGGTAGGTTTGTTAACACTAGGATTCAATTGAGGACTATGTATTGCATTGGTTTGTTATATATAGATGAGTTGTCCCAAGGTACTTGATGTGGGAAACAAAGGCAGAAGGAAATGGCAGATAAAATTAAATTTCCTTATAACCTGCAGCCCATTGACAAATACTTGAGGCTGGTAGAATAAAACTTTTCTCCAGGAACTCCCTATTGTCTTAATGCTTTGCAGGAGGGAAAAACAACTTTAGTTTGACATTAGCCAGGCCTCCAGTATCCAGCAGTCTTCTTTAGCACATGAAAGTCACTTTGGAATCTTCCCCTTCACTTTACCTCCTCCAAACTCCCAAGTGTATAATCAGTCTCTCTTCATGGTCTGGGGCAGCTCTTCCTGCCCACAGGTCCTGTCCCTAGGCTTTAATAAAATCACCTTTTTTGCACCAAAGATGTCTAAAGAATTATTGGGCATTGGCTGTGGACCCCACCATCACTCCAGAACCCCCTCAGTACTGACCGGTGGAATAGACCAGACCAGCTCTCCTGTAGCATATATGATTCACCTGATTGCTTCCTTCTGGTGTTATTTACCTTATTCCTATATCACTTGTGTTCCCTCTGAACTGAAAGTGAAATCTAAAGACTTGTTTAGATTCTACTCAGGGACTTTTGGCTGCTATACCATCACTGATGATGCAGTGTTTCTAATTCTGTGTCACAAGAGGAAACTCCTGATGTCTGATGATCTTGTTGCAGGACTCTTTACCTCAATACCCGGAGTTTGTTGTCCCACCACTTTGAAGAATGAAGAGGTAAACACAGAATAAAATGAGCAGCAGGCAAAAGTTTATTGGAGTATAAGATTAGAAAGTAGGAGTAGCATGACAGCTCTCTTTACTGATAGGGGGTGTTTGAAAGTTAATGCCCAGGACAAAAGGCAAGGGATTTTCTTTTTTAAGGTTTTGGTTGGCACCTCCCTTCCCTTCCCCCTTATTCCTTCTCCCCTGTTTCTTCTCAGGTTCTCTCCTTATTGTCTAGGTAACTCTAAATGCCTAGTCATTTCTTTTTGATTGGCTCATTTCCGTTGTATGAGGCATGGTTTATGGCCAAATCGGTCCTTGTGGGTCATATGTTTTATGGTCTAACTAAAGATAGGTCTTTTGTCAAATTCCTGAGGGAAACCTGAGGGGGAGTCGGTGGTGTCTGTTAAATTCTTAAGAGGAAACTTACTCCCTAGGGGTTTTGCTGTGGTCAGATGCTCCCAGCATTGTTCTAAAATATGTTTTTCCCCACCCAGGAACCTCAGGTCGTAACTTTTCCCTCTCTGCCTACTTTATCCTGTATTTTTCTTATCATAATTTATCCTCTTACAATTAGAAATCTTGATATAAATTTTGTTAGTTTTTCTCTTTTTAAGTTTATTTTTTTTATTTATTTTTGAGAGAAAGGGAGAGCATGGCAGAGAGAGGGAGAGATAGAGAATCCCAAGCTGGCTGTGCACTGGCAGCATGGAGCCCTACACGGGGCTCAAACTCACAAACCTTGAGATCATGACCTGAGCTGAAACTGAGTTGGACAGTTGGACTGACTGAGGCACCCAGGCATCTCAATACAAAGTTTAAATTTAATTAATTTTTTTGAAAATAACTACCTTTATTAACACATTAAGATACTAAAAAAAGTATCAGAGAAAGGGAAGTCTTCCTACTACACCATAGTTTTGTTAGGGTAGGCAGTAGGTTAGGTTCTAAAAGGTTACCCAGGGGCTACCAAAGAGGAAGTCATGGGCAGCTATTGGGAAAGTCAGAGCTCTGTCCTGGCAGCACTCCACAAGAAGCCAGATCAAGCCAGACAGGCCCAAGATGGTGGGTGCCACGACAGGAAAGAAAGGAAAGTAAGGAAAGAAAGGACACCCCTGCTTCCAAGAAATCCCTGCCCCAGGTAATGAATATTTCATCCCTTAGTTAAAGACTGTCAGTGAAAGATAGAAACCCAAACCCCAAGGCAGGAGTTCTCTCTTTCTTGAGTTCTCCACTCACATCTTAAGAGTGTACTTTTGCTTTCACAGAGTTTGTGTTGCGTGTCTGTCCTTGAATTCTTTCTTGTGATGACACCTGGCATCTCCCCAGTTCACCTGGCAACAGTTTCAGTCCCTAGTCTCCTTTTCATAGGAGGGAAGCATTCCTCCCGGAAATATGCTCCACAAACACAATAGGAGCACACTTTCATTTAATAGTATATATAGGAGATCTTTCCATTTCAGTACATGTTGACTTAGCGCATTCTTTTAATGGCTCCATGGTTTATTGTCCTGTAGATGTTCCTTAATTCACTCAACTAATGTTTCATTATGGACATTTTGGTAATCTCCAGATATGCACTTTTGCACAAATAAGAAAATAAATATAGGTTACATTCCTAGAAATGACATTGCTTGTTTAAGAGTGCATGAATTCTTTGCCTTTTTTTTTTTAATGTTTATTTTACTTTTGAGAGAAACAGCATGAGCTGGGGAGGGGCAGAGAGAGAGAGAGAGAGAGAGAGAGAGAGAGAGAGAATCCCAAGCAGGTTCTATGGTAGAGCCCTGCCTTAGGGAATGTGGTGAAAACCTCAAGACAGGGGAGGGCAATCTGGCTATATGTGCATATGTGACATTCCTCATAACTCTGTAACATAAGTTGCCCAATCAGACTGTATGTCTCTATGTTACCATGTACAGGGGACAAAGAGGTAGAAATTGTATAAAAGGTTACATATACCGCCCCCCCCCCCCCCCCCCGCTCCAAGCTTGGGGCTCAGTTTTTTGAGTACAAACCCACTGAGCCTGTGCTGGTACAAATAATGTTGCTTTCTGGAAAGAAAAGCCTCGGTGTCACGACTCTCTGTATGAACCTCAGTCCCATTACAGTTCCACACTGACAGCAGCAAGCCTGATGTGAGGCTTAAACCCATGAACCATGAGATCATGACCTGAGCCCAAGTCAGACACTCAATCAACTGAGACACCCAGGTGCCCCAAGAGTATGTGAATTCTAAATTTTAATAGATGTGGTCAATCTTTTCAAACAGTTTGTTTCAGTTTACACTTCTACAAAAAGCATATGTGTGGTAGTGTCTTTTTCACTATGCCCTCATAACCAGAAGGTATTATCAATTTTTTGTTTTTTACCAATGGTAAGTAGACAAAGATATTTCATTGTTTTAATATGCATTTATCTAATTTTGAATGTGTTGTATATCTTCGTCAACATTTCATAGGTGAAGGAAATGTATTTCCTAATCTACAGGGTAAGGAAATTCTCGCCTAGTTTATCTAATGTATGCAATATTTGTGGCAGGATATTAGCATTCAGATTGCTTTAATCTGTAAATTTATTACCCCCTTCCCTTTTCCTGCACTGCAAAGATATAAGGCAAATATTTTCCTACCTTCAATAAAGATGTCTTTTAGGAAAATGAACCTAATTTTTCTCTTGATTTTGGTCTACAGTCCTATTATAACCCATAGAGCAAGAGGAAAAAAGGGTTTCTCTGAAAACCTTATAATGTGTGGGCATTGAGGGAAATGGGGAGGAGGCCATATGATGAGCAAGTGAGCAGGGCAGGAGCTGAGAATTGATCCCCAGAAGTTTCCCAGCAAGGGAGAGGGTCTGCTGCCTGGGGAAGGAAGAGTCAAGTTGGTCCTGCCAGGTACCACGTTATGAGGTAATGTGTCAACGTTCAGAGCTGTCTGAACTCTTGGCCAGTGCCTGCAGACCCACTGCCTGGAACCTCACCTCTACCAGGTGCACTGTGCTTCCTGGGGCAGCTGATTCACATATCCTATCCTACACTGGAATAGTGATTGTCAAGCAATGGTGATGATGCTAGTGCTGACCCCAAGGCTTTGCTTGGCCCCCAGCTGCATACATCTCCCTCTCATAATTCTTGCAAGTGCAAGAAAATGCGGTGAAATGGAGTTCTGGATGCCAGTCTCATAGGTGAGCCCCACCTTCATGTTATCTGCATGCATGGGGAGAGGGTTGAACTAAGACAGTTCAAGACCCAGTCCTGGAATAGCAGTTATTAATCCTTGTTACACATTATTCCCATTTGACTTCATCTTTGTTTATAAAGTATTTTGGGTTTTGTGCATACATTTAAATTTTTTGTTTGGTAAAATTTATGTTTTTCTTCTTTTATGGATTTATGTTTAAAATGTAGATCAAGCATGAACTTGTTTTAAGAGTCCCAACTTTTTCTTTCCATATGATTGACCAAATATCCATCATTACTAAACAATCCAGCTTTTCCTCACTGACCTGAAATGCCCTCTTTATCATACATTAACTTCCATTGATCTTTTTTTTTTAAAAAAAATTATTTATTTTTGAGAGAGAGAGTGAGCGTGAGCAGAGGGGAGCAGAGAGAGGGAGAGACAGAATCCCATGCTGTCAGCACAGAGCCTGATGCAGAGCTTGAACTCACAAACCATGAGATCATGACCTGAGCTGAAATCAGGAGTCAGGTGCTTAACCAAATGAGCCACTCAGGCACCCCAGATCTTTATTTTTTTTAATGCACATATCCAGCTATGTTACATATAGCGATTATTTGGCGAGGCTACACCTTCCTCACTACCTTTTTCTAATTTTCCCATAACCCCTATTTTTTCCCCCTAATATGAACTTGAGAGTTTGCATGTCTATTTTCCCTCAATCCTGATGATATTTTTCACTGGGATTATACGGCATTTATTAATCAATTTAGAACAACTATGCCTTTTACAATATTGTGTCTTTCTCTTTATAAGCACGTGTAGATTTATTCGTATTTATGTATATTTGGTCTACAGACCACAGTTATTAATCTGCAAAGTAGATGAATGACATTCCTCTTCCTAAAAGCCTAAATGGACTGCTCTTAGCATATATGGTCCTTAAGTGATTTTTAGTTGTTACAGACTGAGGGACCCAGGTTTAATGTCACCTCTTTACCACCTACCATATATAATTCATGTTTATTTGTTACATTGCTTCTAAACCATATGGCCTGAAACAAAACGAAGGTTTTAATTGTATGGGTGTAGACCCAAGGAAGGGGCTTACAGTGAAAGATAGCTCCCCTTCCAGATGTAGCCTCTCAGTTCTTGCTTTTTGCCCGATGCCATCCACTTTCCTTTTCACATAATCTTCATCTGTCAAACAAGCTGTTGTCCAAGCATCCACTCCTGGAGTGTGGTGTTCAGGACCAGGCACTAAATTTGTGCAGAGGTTTTGATGCTGGAGTGTGGCCAGAAGAGAGTCACAATGAGGATGAAGGGATTGGAAACAAAGTCACGTAATTATATCACACTACACAATGTACACTGAGTGCTTACTATATTCCAGACACTGTTCCTAACTATCTCAATCCTAACTGTTCACTCAATCCTCATAGTACTCCAATGAGGATGGTTCTATTGTTATCCTCATTTAACAGAGGAGGAAATTAAGACAGAAAAGTTAACTGTCCACTATCACAGTGCTAGTATGGCAAGGCACATCTTACAAGTCTATGCCTTTGGTTGGAGGAAATGAGGAGGAGTACGTATAGGGAAGCATGACACTTACCTTTAAATTTTTGAAGAGCTATCACATGGAAGAAACCACCAATTTGTTTATGGGTGCCCAGAGACTAACATGTGGACAAACAGACAAAAGTTGTTGATAAGTAGGTTTCTGGTTAATGAATACAATAATTTCCAAAGAATGAAATATATCTTAAGAAAGAATATGTGATCTTGCATGGTAGTGAGTTACTACTGGAAAAGTCCAAACAGAGACTGACTGGCTGGTCCTGGTTGGGGATGCCAGCAAAATATTCAGGCACATATTTAGTGATTTTAATTAGTCATCCTCAAGGAACCCCAAGGCCTTGAGATGATGGTAAGTGGTTCACCTTTTAATTTTCAGCATGCTGGGGTTATGTATTATGGGTAGAGTGGCAACATTTTATTTATTTATTTATAGAAGGAGAGAGTGGGAGCAGGGGAGGCACAGAGAGAGAGGGGGGACAGAAGGTCCCAAGCAGGCTCCAGACTGACAGCAGAGAGCCTGATGTGGGGCTCGAACTCACCAACTATGAGATCATGATCTGAGCTGAAGTTGGATGCTAACTCACTGAGCCATCCAGGTGCCCTAGAATGGCAACATTTTAATGAGTTCCAGGTTATCTACTTTACAGAAATAGGATTGAAAGGCTGATTCATATTAAGCAAAGCTGATAAAAAATACATGAAACTTCACAACAGAAAAATTTGGATAGAAATCTGATAAAAGCAGCCACTGTGCACGTGATAGAGGTTGTGAAGTATAGTAGTTGTGAACATGGATTCCAGAGCCACACATGTAGGTTCAAATCCTAGTTCTGTCGTTTACTAACTGTGTGACCTCACGCAAGTTAACTTAGCTCTAGTTTCCTCCTACATAAATTACTGTGTTAAAACCACGATCTCATTATTTAATCCCTGTAAAGGACAAATGAATGTGGATGAATGGATAGACAGACAGATAGATAGATAGATAGATAGATAAAGTGTGAGAACAAGAGTGAAGCAATAGCCTGGAACATAATAAGGAATAAATGTTTGCTATTATTTTCCAAAGAATGTCCATGATGTTTTAAATATTCAAACACTATCACAGGTACATTATTTTTAATTTTACTAATTGTCACAAATTGATACATTGTTTTGGAAAAAGCAGAGACATATTGGCACATGGCAACTAACACAAACATAAGTCAAGAAAATATTAGACCAAGATAGATTAGAACAGACTTTCTCAAAAGTCTTCTAAAACCGTTGATTTATTTTTACTCATTTTAACAATCAAAAATAAGAATTTCATTGAGCATCTATTATTATGCCTAGCACAGTGCTAAATACTTTAAGGAAAAATATATGAAGCACAGCAAATTGTCCTTGTCTTTAAGTAATTTATAATTTAGCTGTTTGTGATCATAAAGACACATTTAAGAACATTCTAGATCCTAACACCTTTTTTGTTTTTAAGGACCTAACACCTTTAAGTAAAATCATTTTTGAAAGTAATCACTTACTTCAATAACCCTGCCATTGCTCAAAACATTTTTTGCTTCTCTTCCTCGGGATTGCCCTTGGAGTCATCATACAAATCATGTAAGAGAAGCAGACTCATTGTTCCATCTTCCTCAAGCACCTAGCTTGGTTGCCTGAATGAATCACTAGGTTTGGTGTTCAGTGACTTCTGGTTATTTTAAAATCTCAAATTCACCCTAAAAACAAGTTTCGCTATTATTCTTTTTTTAACGTTTATTTTTGAAATAGAAAGAACCCAAGTGGAGTAGGGACAGACACTTGAGAGGGGCAGAAGATCTGAAGCGGGCTCTGCACTGACAGCAGAGAGCCCGATGTGGCGCTCGAACTCAAGAACCATGAGAGCCAAAACCAGATGCTTAACTGACTGAACGACTCAGGTGCACCACGTGTTGCTATTCTTGATGACCTCCCAAAGAATGTAGCACAGCATTACTGGACAGTAAGGAGCTGGAGGACCTCTATGCAGAGGCCCTTTCCCATCACCTCTGCATCTGCTGCAGCATGCAGATGGGTGTTTGTCCACAGTGGGAGCATGAGATGTGTATGTTGGACGGAACCGAAGGGCCAGCAGCACATTAGCTGTTCAGCAACTGGAGGCAGCAAGGTGGGCTGGGGGTAAAGGCGGGGAAGAGTTCCAGACGGGGGTGGAGGGGGACGTCCTTCCGTTCTGTTATTCTGAAACAGCACTACTCCTTAGACGTCCGGCTGTGACAGTGAAGGACAGAAAGGTCTGCCCGAAGCTGGCAGCAGATTTTCCCAATACTCCCTTCTGGCCCTGTGTTAAAAAAAAATAATTAAAAAATGCATACCTGTTTCATAAGTCTAATATATATATATATATGTGAATATAAAATAAATTAGTACGTATGCATGTATGTATTTGCCAAATACACATAGGTTTGGTAGATGATCAGGCAGAACTTCAGTTTCAACACAGACTGAAAAACTATGTCCATCAATGCTTTTCTCACATTTCTATCAAAAACAATCACTGGGTTTCACACCACCTCTCAGAAAAAGAATATGTGTTTAAATTTTACATGTTTTGGTGAACTACATGTATTCTGAAATTTCTAGCAGGGTCCTTCTAGCTCTACTCAATATTTTTATATAATGACAAATATATGAAGATGGGGTTTTAAAAAAATGGTTATTTTGTGTGTGTGTGTGTGTGTGTGTGAGAGAGAGAGAGAGAGAGAGAGAGAGAGAGAGAGAGCACAAGCAGGAGAGGGGCAGGGAGAGAGAGGGAGAGAGTCGTAAGCAGGCTTCACATGGTCAGCGCAGAGCCTGACGCAGGGCTCTAACCCATGAAGTGTGAGCTGAGCTGAAATTAAGAGCTCCAACCCATGACCTGAGCTGAAGTTAAGAGTCGGCCGCTTAATTGGCTGAGCCACCCAGGCGCCCCAAAGCTGGTTTTTAATGTAAAAACACAGTGTAAGTCTTCAAAAGTAACCAGAAACCGAATACAAATTATTTTGTTAATATTTGTTCTTGTTTTTAGACAAAGAAAGAAGCGTACAAAGGTTCCTGGTCACAGACCTTTGTAGTAAATATATTTATACAGTTTTTTCCACTTTATTTACGAAGCAATGAATATATTGACATTTTTTGGATGATGAAAATGTCAGAAATCTGGGATGTCTATGGGTTTTGGTGTAATCACAAATTGTTGTGAACATCAGTATGTTTGGGAGTTCAAGGTACAAGGAATCTCTGGCTTTGTTCTACAGAAAAATGTTTTCTCTTTACCTGGTAATGAATTTTAAGGATCCCTAGATAATAATTAAAGTAAGCCATATCTCACTTATTTGAACTATTTTAATCATCACCAAAGTTTGCTCTCCTCATCTTTTAATTATATTTGTATTACTTTGCTCTAAGTATGATACCTATAAAATCAATTTTCTCTGATAAGCATCCATATCTCTCAGAAGAAATGTTTGGCTAAATGATTTCTTGCCTGCTTTTACAATCTAAATAAATTTACGTTAGGGATGTTGTTTCAGGTAAAAAATGAAGAGTGTTCTAAATCCCACTGAAGGGGCGCCTGGGTGGCTCAGTCAGTTAAGTGGCCAGCTCTGGATTTCGGCTCAGGTCATGATCTCATGGTTTGTGAGATCGAGCCCTGCATTGGGCTCTGCACTGACAGTGTGGAGCCTTCTTGGGATTCTCTCTCTCCCTTGCTCTCTGCCCCTCCCCTGCTAGCGCGTGCACACACACTCTCTTTCTCTCAAATAAATAAATAAATAAACATTAAAAAAAAATCCCGCTGAAATGCATAAAGAAATAAAAAATGGGTTAAATACATAACAGCACTGAAGAAAGACGAGGAGACAGCAGAGAGTTTGGTTTCTAAAAGAGGGAAACGGGATGGCAATGTATAGAGATAGACAAGAGAGAATCAGAGATGCAGTGATTCATAACACAACAGTCATTCAACAGGTCCTCAGAAAAATGTCTTCAATAACAAAGTGCATTGACAAAAAGCATGATTTGTAACAATTTATAACAAATAGTATAATTTAGAAGTTGGAAGACCTTAGAGAAAGTAAAGGCCTGTTATTCATCTTTCAACAATGACAAAGGAAGTTAATTAGAAGTTCCTAGAAAACCAAATGTTGTACAAAGAAAGTCACAGTCTAAGTATGAAACAAATTAAGATATGGCATACATGTGGACTACAGATGAAATGAAATATGACAGAAGGGAATTGATTTGAGCTTGATGCTTGGAACATTCTCCCACAAGAGGCTCAAGTGTCTTTAAAAAAAAATTTTTTTTTATGTTTATTTATTTTTGAGACAGAAAGAGACAGAACATGAACGGGGAAGGGGCAGAGAGAGGGAGACACAGAGTCTGAAACAGGCTCCAGGCTCTGAGCTGTCAGCCAAGAGCCCGACACGGGGCTCGAACTCACGGACCGTGAGATCATGACCTGAGCCGAAGTTGGCCGCCCAACCGACTGAGCCACCCAGGCGCCCCTCAAGTGTCTTAAAACAGAATTATTTCTCTTTCTCCATAGTTCCATGCTTATGTCTTGGTTCTAAGAGAACATTTAGAAAATCATTAATGTATCAGGATATTAGACTGGAAATCTTATTGGCAGCACCAAGATACGGCAGACATGAGGTATCAAGGTCATAAGACAGACACTCTGCAGAAGTTTCAAAGGAGATGGCCAAGAGCCAGTCCCATGGCTCACCTGACTCTACCCTGGACAATCTAGCTCACAGACCAAAGGGCCAGCTTCTCTGATTGAGAGCAAAGAGGGTGCCATTAAATTGGGATCAGACCACACTCTCATAGTTTGTTTACATGAGGGAAGAGTGAAAGGTCCTCTAGTCAGTTTTGGCCCCCAAGTGAAAGAGAGCCAGCCTGGAGGTGTTCAAAATCCGGAGGTATTTAGAATCACCAGGAAGGACGATGAGACCTCTGAAACAGGGTGTTATTTGGAGTGACCTGCTGAAAAAGCCAGGATCTGAAGGGGGAAGTGGCAGTGAGAGAAAGCGATGCCTGTGGCATCCCAGGGGAAGGCTGTGAGGAACCATGGCAGTGCTCAGGAAGACCTGCCAGGCCCAGAAAATGCAGTCTTCCTGTTAGGCTGCTGGGCAAGGAGGAACAGTTAAGTCCCCTTTCCATCCTCTCTCTTCTCCCTTTCAATCTGAAGAGGTCAGGAATCATGGTTAGCAAGACGGGAAGGGAGGATTGAAAGCCTAAGAGAGAAAGAGAAGGACCAGCCTGACTGTCCCTAGTTTCCTGCCTAATGAAGGCAACCGATGGAAAACAGGAGGAGATGTAAGCTTCATGTGTTCCAAGTTTTGATTTTACATGGAACTGTACACTTTAATTACTGAATTAAGACTGTGTTTGCTAAATAAAGTGGTTGCAGGGCTTTCTATTGCCTAAGACTACCCAACAAAGTCCTGGGGCATGTCCGTATTTTTAAATAGACAGAGGAAAGAATTCACCCAATGAGCAGGTTTAAACAGACAGAGGGAGACAAAAATAAAGTTGCACTCTGATTATTACATTTCATGAATCCTGTTTGTTTAGTATGACAATTACAATAATAGTGTAAATGTTATTTACTAGATTTACATTTTTTTAAAGTTTATTTATTTTGAGATATAGAGAGAGTGCAAGTGGGGAAGGGGCAGAGAGAGAGAGCAAGAGAGACAGAATCCCAAGCAGGCTCCGCATCGCCAGTGCAGAGCTTGACACAGGCCTCAAACTCATGAACCATGAGATCATGACCTGAGCGACATCGGACACTTAACCGACAGAGCCACCCAGGCACCCAGCTTTACAGCATCGAGCAGAACTCAATGATGTAACTGTCATGGAACACCTTAAAGAAGCCAAGCGGTAGATGAGGGAGAGAGAGTAGAGGGGAGCAGAAAGAGTTAATTGTTTAAAAAAAATTTTTTTTAATGTTTATTTATTTTTGAGAGAGGGAGAGATGGAGCATGAGCTGGGGAGGGGCAAAGAGCAAGAGAGACACAGAATCTGAAGCAGGCTCCAGGCTCTGAGCTGTCAGCACAGAGCCCAATGCGGGGCTCAAAGTCACAAACCATGAGATCATGACCTGAGCCTAAGTTGGATGCTCAACCAACTGAGCCACCCAGGTGCCCCGAGTTAATTCTTGTTTTACAAAGTGGAATTAAGAGATACTGCTTTATAGCAATGGATTAAGAAATAGATGGCTAAATAGAAAATTCAAACTTATAAAGGTAACCAAAAGAAGAAATAAAAATGTAATACATCAAAATTGGGAAAAGTAGATCAGGGAGAAAAGGGGAATATTTTGTGATTTAAATGCCTCAGTTTTTTAAAGGGTTAGCAGTAATTACAGCTTAAAATTGCTAAACCAGAAATAAGGTATAAGATTTCAAAACACAAGGGAGGGAGACAGAGGATCTGAAGCAGACTCCATGCTGACAGCAGAGAGCCCAACATGGGGCACAAAGTCACAAACCTGTGAGATCATGACCTGAGCCGAAGTCAGATGTTCAACTGACTGAGCCACCCAGGAGCCTCTAGTTTTAATTGTATATACTTGTATATTTTTTCATTTTTTACTGCATGCATAGTGTTTCTAACAATAAATAAAATGAGATTCGAGCAAAATAGTAATGTCAATTAGAAAATTCCTACCTGGCTCTAATCCAGGGCTTGGTGTGCATATTGAGACTGCTTCCCCAACTCCCATGTTTGTCAGAAGCAGGAGGCCAAAAGCCCCTTTCTGGGGCCAGCTCCTCTGCAATCGCCCTGATGTGGTAGGGTTCAAATCCACAGCACCCGCCAATGTACCTGACCCCGAGTTTGTAGGCCTCTCTGGCATATTTCTGAATATCCCATCTGGTTGCAGCTCTGGGCTCCAGTCCTGCAACACAACCATCACAGCATTGCTGTTACTGTCCTTGTATTCAAATCACAGGTGCTCTGATGGGCATTTTTTACAGTTAGAAAATCACGAACTTTAGATTCTGCTCATTTTTAATTAACATTAAACGTTTTTGTCTTATGCGGTCTCTATTTGTAAGACCGTACCATAGCTATTTATTATGGCCGTTTCCATGTTGTCAGCACAAGAAAACACAAGGACCTCTAATATGTGGCTGGGCTTACCAAAGGGATATTCTGGGAGATCCACAAACCCTCCTTTGCCACAGTCCGGTGTATGGAAGCCTAGGGACTGCACCATCAGATGTGCCTTCGACCCTGCAGCCTGTAGGCCCGCCTTCATGAGTTTCATCGTCTTCAAGCTGGTGCTGGGTCCAAATCGGCAGTTCACGCCCACAATCGCAGCCCCTAGACAAAGAAATTTAGGACTTATATATTTTATTTATTTTATTTTTCAGTTGTTGTAAATTGCCTTAGAAATTAGCTATCCTTCTCCACCGCCCAAGTTTTACAAATAAGGAAACCAATTCCAGTTAATTCTGTTAGCAATGAACTGCTCTCACAATATTAAGCAACCTTTGTTAAATTTTATAAACAATAGCTGAACTGCTAATCACACGATGCATCCAGATTACCTGCCTTCACCAGCTTAACGGCACATTCTCCGGGTGATACACCATGCATGTCTCCGTCTGGGCCTATGCACATGGTAGCTGCCACAGGTTTACCCAGCGCTTTTAAGACTTCCACAGCCCACATGGCTTCTTCGGCATGCTCAAAATACTAAGAGAAATTTCACCATTTCTATTGGTCCAAATATAAAGCAGATTTTGAAAGGTGGAATGCAAATGTTGCCAAATAGTTATAAAAATAAATAAATATATGTGGTAAAACTTGCTAGGAACAGGTATTTAGCAGACTAAAGAATACGTTTTTTTTTAAGTTTATTTATTTATTTTGAGGGAGAGAGAGAGAGAGAGCTCGTGCAAGCAGGGGAGAAACAGAGAGAGAGAGAGAGAGAGAGAGAGAGAGAGAGGAAAGAGGGAGGGAGAGAGAATCCTAAGCAGGCTCTGCGCTCAACACAGAGTCCAACACGTCGCTCGATCCCATGACCCTGGGATCGTGACCTGAGCCAAAATCAAGAGTTGGACACTCAACCAACTGAGCCACCCAGGCACCCCTAAAGAATGCTTTTCTAAAGTACACATTTTAATTCCTTTAACAATAATATATAGATTTTCATTCGGGGATCATTGATTCAGCAAGATGATGACTGTTAGGAAAAAAACAGAAGCAAAAACCACAAAGGTTTTTAAAGTAATTGAGTATTTAAATTCATAATTTTGAAGGAATTTTATTAATAAACTCTTTTATGGAACTGGGGTAATCTCCAAAAAAAATTATGAGTAGTGTATTATGCTTAATACTTCAAAGTGATTTTATATTCACTTCTAGTTAGACGTTCATAAGTGCTCCATGAAGTAGGGAGAAATATGATGATTTCTGCCCGGCGAGAATGCTGAGGCACAGGGCAGGGAGGAATAGTTACTGAGTTTCTTTGCCGAGGGTGGACAAGATACCTTGTCTGGTAAACCCAGGCCATTTGCAGGGGTGCTTCCCAGGAATGTCTTTAAGGGCCATCACTGAAAAGCTGACCTTAAGTAAGTGAAGAAAAGTCAGCAAAAATCTCCCTGTCTTCTTCCTTCTTGACTTAGATTCTGCAGAATCAGTGTGTGGGGAATGGCAGAGGGAGTCCACAGAGAGGTTCTTGCAAAACAAACTGGTGTCCTCATCCATCTGGAGAACCTATCAGGTGGGGTTTGTGACCGTCTCTGCAGATGATTCTTGCCAGGTGTGTCTGTCAGGCTTGGCTGGCCCTGAGCCTTAGGAAGGTTGACCAAGCAAGGTCTTCAATAGGTTCAGAGAGTGGTTAGGGAAATAGCAGTTGGGAGGCTATTGTCCTTGTTGAGGGTAGAGATTTGGGTTGAGAGCTTGACCTTACATGGTAACAAATGTGGGAAATGGGGAATGAGGGCTTTTTTTTTTTTTTTAACGTTTATTTATTTTTGAAAGAGAGAGAATGCAAGCCTGGCAGGGGCAGAGAGAGGGGATCCAAAGTGGGCTCTGTGCGGACAGCAGTGAGCCCAATGTGGGGCTCGAACTCATGAACTTTGAGATCATGACCTGAGCCAAAGTCAGACGCTCAACCAACTGAGCCATCCAGGTGCCCCGGGAATGAGGGCTTTTTAATTTTTGGAAGTGGAAGGAAGAGAATGTTCTGGGCCTTCATGTCCAATCAATGATCAATTCTTATTCATTTTTTTCTTCAAAATATCACTCACATATCATAGCTTGAGGAAAGCCGAGGGATTGGGGTAAGCACAGCATGAACAGAGGAGGGCAACGAAACTACTTGGTACTGAGTATTGTTAGTGGGGCCTGCATGAGCCCGAGCAACCATCTACCTCCTAAGCTTTGCTCTCACAGCCTCTAGCTCACGCACACAGCCCCTTCCTGCCCTGCCCCTCCCGCAGGAGACACTGCTTCCTGAATCACCGTCCCCTTCTCACCCAACATTGCACGGTCCCCTGTGAGTCAGCTGCTACAACCACCCAAAAGAACACGAAGGCTACAGGTAGGCCTGTCCTGGGTCTGCCCTTTGGCTTCACACAGAACCTAGCACACAATTGAGAGGATGTTTGCCTTGATTACAGTGCATTTAAACAAACCTTTGACCCTGTACCCCGAGGAAACGAGGGCACAAAGCAATCCAATACCCTCCTGAAAGCTGAAGACTATGCAGTTGTATTTGTCAAAATAGTGTTTCCCTAAAACACGAGCCTTACCTCGGCAATCAAGAAGTCCACATTTTTCCTGGCAAAAACATCTAGCTGACGTTGAAAGAGTTGTTTAACTCTAGCTTCATCCTTGTGGTGTGTGTACGCCGATGTCTGGCAGATCCCCCCTGCCACCAAAGCATCACCTTTTCCAGCCACTTCCCTGGCAAGGTCACAGGCAGCGGCGTTCACATCTTCCCACTGAAGTTGGAGAGCAAGAGTTCAGATGGTGAGCCTGGCGTTTTAGAGGTAAAATATTACAAATAACCAAAGGGGCAATGAGCAAGTAAGACGAGTTCAAGGTATGGGGTAAACTGCAAGTTGGGAAGACCAGCAGAGTTGGGTACCTTCTCCTCTACTACCAGTGAGCTTATAGTTCCATGACTGGACTTGCCACACTGGATGTTAGTAAATGTTTGTTTGCCTTCCTCACTTGACTGTGAGCCACTTAGGAATCGGGTCTGTGGCTTTCTTTCATCTTTGTTTCAAGCATAGAGATTGGACTATAGCAAGTACTCAAGAAATGCTGGTTGGTTGAATACATGGGCATGAACATTTGCAAGTATTAACACTTTTCACGTATGGAATATCTCACAATACTTCCACATTCTTCTCCTTATCTACTTTTCTCAACAACCCCATGCATTTAAGCATAAATTATCTCTATTTGCAGAGAGAAAACCAATGCTCCCTGCAGTCAAGTGTCTTGCACAAAGTCACACACCCAATAGATGGCAAAGTTGAGTATCAAACCCAATTCTTCTCATTCCTAGGCCAGTGCCATATTCCCAAGGACCACCCTGTCTCCAGATGGACAAGTCAGAAGAGAAGACAGTGAAATAAGGGAAAAAGGCATCTATAAAATAATAGCACAGAAGGATGACCATGTCCTTCCAATGGCCAATTCCTTCCCAGTCCTATCCTCCCCACATACCCCAGCTAAAGAGGCAGAAAAAAAGCTCATTTATTTAGCATATATTCATTTACATAATAATTAATTCTTTAATAGACATTTTGTGTGGAGTTTGTAGCAAAGTATAGTAACACATCAGGTCAATTCCATAGCTTCCCGTCAAGAGGTTACTTTTTTTTTTTTTAACGTTTATTTATTTTTGAGACAGAGAGAGAGAGAGAGCATGAACAGGGGAGGGTCAGAGAAAGAGGGAGACACAGAATCTGAAACAGGCTCCAGGCTCCGAACCATCAGCACAGAGCCCGATGCGGGGCACGAACCCACGGACTGCGAGATCATGACCTGAGCTGAAGTCCGACACCCAACCGACTGAGCCACCCAGGCTCCCCAAGAGGTTACTTTTATTACAGATGATCCCTGACACTTTCCTCCTCCCTCCCTTCACACCTGCCCCCACACCAAAATTACCTTGCTCTCCATATTGTCCTCATTGGCAGAAAAGGTGAAAGTCTGCATGACATTTGATCCTGCTCTCAAGAATTCCATGTGAAGTTGACGAACTACAAGGTAGATTTTGAATTAAAATTAAGAAGATAAAAACCATAGGAGCTTTCATTTATAGCAAAAGTAGCTTACCCACTCACATCTCTTTTAATCAGACACATTTCAAACCTTGTACTTATAAAAAATTGCAGATTACGGTCAGTAGAATTCAAGGACAGAACAAGGCAGAGTCAATACCAAACTGGGGCTATTTGGAGTAGCCTCATGTTGCCCTGTCGATGGGCCTCAACAGCCTGGTGCAGTCGCAGGCAGAGATTAAGGCCTGGTTGGCCAACTGCCCCCTCAATCTTTTGGTCTAGAGAGGGTTTATTCATTCGCCTGTGTTGTGAGGGATGTGGCTGGTCTACTTATAGTCAGCACTGGGAGCCCTCAAAAAAGGATGAGGAAATTCTCAAATTGGACAGAGTGTATGTGGGTTGTGCCCCCATCAAACTGATTCAACAGCAAGCGACTGCTAAGGTGCCATCAGAGAGTTTTTGTTGGCCTATCAGAACACCCTTTCCTTCTCTCTCTTCATCCTTGTTATTTCAACACTTTCTGGTTTAGCCGAAGAATCTTCTAAAATGAAGAACAGGGGCACCTGGGTGGCTCATTTGGTTGTGTTTGACTCTTGATTTTGACTCAGGTCATAACCCCAGGTTCGTGAGTTCAAGCCCTTTGTCAGGCTCTGCGCTGACAGCATGAAGCCCACTTGGGACTCTGTTTCTCCCTCTCTCTTTGCCCCTCCCCTGCTTGCATGTGCTTGCACCACGTGCTCTTTCTTTCTCAAAATAAATAAACTTAAAAAAATAAATAAAATGAAGAACAAGTTTTCCTTGGGCCAGATGAAAACTTCATGCTAAGCACCAGAGAAATAAAACCTGGTCCCACCACATAACTCTGGGTGTTGGATGAAACAATGCAAATGCCATCAGGGACTTAGGACACGTGGGACCCTTCACACCGGTTAACTCACAAGTCCTGACAACTAGCCCATCTCACACCCTCATGTGGCATGGATCAAGAAACTGACCCTTGGGAAAGTCAAATGACTTGTCCAAGGTCACACGGCTGGTCGGCAGAAGAACCAGGACAGGATCCCAGGCTTCTCAGCTACACCGTGCATATATGAATAAAATCAGAGCAAACTGAAAGTTCCATTCCCAGCTTCTATCCATTTCATTCTTTCACTTTATCTTCCCCTTTAATTTAGGACCTTGCTCTCGATAAAGAGTAAAAGCAGAATTAAAGCTCCAGTGGATGTTACTCACCAATCCCATCCCAGTTTCTACCTCCAACTCTCATTGTTTTTCGGGGTTTTTTTCTAGCTAAGGGGATGAGGTGAAACTGTTTATTTCTTCACACCCTTCTCCCCCAGCAAACCCCAAATGTCTACTCTCTATGCTCTGTTAATCTGGTAGTTACCATTAATCATCTTTACCAAACACAGTTCTAGTATAATAAGCAAATTAGCCAGAAGGATTAACGTGAAGCCATAACACATTAGGTTCAGGAAACTCTTCACTATCCACAAGGTGAATATTCATGGAACAAATATTAAGGTGTATAATTTAACACCTCCTATATATGAAGATGCAAGCGTGTGGTGGTGGGCGGTGGGGGGGGGAGGGAGAGGACATTTTATTCTATGTGCTTCAGCCATGTACTGTCACCATCTACATCTTGGTGATTCTGGCAAGGGAAACAGTCCTTAGAAAACACTGAGAATTATTCCTTTATATTCTCTCAGTCAGATTTAAGCAAACTGTCACCCAGATAAACGCTGTCGGGGCTGCTGGCACTGACCTGCATTGGGATATTCCACCACGGCTTCTGGAGTCCAGAGCCCTGCCTTCACGTAGCCCCTCTTCTCCAGAGTTAGGAGAAAGCTGCCGTCTCCAACCACAACCTCCCCATTCTCCAGACGTTCCAAAATACCCTGGAGAAAAGAAAGAAAAATCACCCAAGATGCCTCTTTTTTTTTTTTTTTTTTCCCTTAAAGCAGTTTCCAATTTTAGGAAAGGTGGTCCTATGTTCTTATAGATCCAGTTCTGTCAAAATCCTCAATGTCTGACAATATTCTAGAAAGACTGAGTATACTATATTTCCTGGATATTCCAGGTACTTGTGTTGTGCAAAGTGCTGTGACTGTTTTTTCTCAAATAATGTTTACACTGAGTCAAATTATAGTGAAAGTGCTGATTCTGCGATATACTGTTTTCTCAACATGTTTGTGGCAGACACTGATAGTTGCCTAATTAGTATGTATTTCCTCTTCTCTTCTTTGTTAATGTATTTCATTTGGGGAGACAATGTCCTCAACTTAAAAAAAATTCACTGGCGGAGGGGCAGTGCACGCCTGAGTGGCTCAGTCGGTTAAGTGTTTGACTTCAGCTCAGGTCATGATCTCGCAGTTTGTGGGTTTGAGTCCTACATTGAGCTCTGTGCTGACAGCTTAGAGCCTGGAGCCTGCTGCGGATTCTGTGTCTCCCTTTCTCTCTGCCCCCTCCTACTCTCTCTCTTTCTCTCTCTCTCAAACATAAACAAACATTAAAAGAAAATTTATTAAAAAAATTCTCAGGATGCCTGGGTGGCTCAGTTGGTTAGGCGTCTGACTCTCGGTTCCTGCTCAGATCATGATCTCACAGTTTGTGGGATTGATCCCTGCATTGGGCTCTGCAATGACAGCATGGAACCTGTTTGGGATTCTCTCTCTCCATCTCTCTCTGCCCCTCCCTGGCTCACACTCTATCTTGCTCTCTCTCAAAATAAATAAATGCACTTAAAAAAAAATTCTCGGGCTCCCTTCCGCTGGGGGGAGGTGGGTATATTACATAGAGCTGGCCAATGAGACATGGGCAGAAGCCAGTTAAAGATTTCTGGCAAAGTTTTGCTTTCCTGATATGGATGGGCACTCTCTTCCATTGTGGCACTTTTTCTCCTTCCTGACTAGAATGTCAATATAAGCCCTAGAGGTATACCAGTCATCCTGCAGCCATGCCATTGAAAATCACACACTAAGGCAGGTGGAGCCGACTAATAGTTGCTGTCACTCACAGCCACAGGGTTTTAATGGCATCTTTGCGTAGCTGCAGCAGCCATGGATTGTTAGGCCTCACGTTAGGGGAGAAAACTAGCCTCTTTTTTTTGCATAAACCACTAAACATAATTCTAGGGGACAGAAAGTTTCATAACTATGCCCCTACATTTTCCAATATGTTCATATATGTTTTCATTTGGTACTCCCGACAACTCTGTGAGCTAGGCAGGGCAGATGGTTTTTATTCCCATTTTATAAATGAGGAAACTGAGGTTCAACGAGACTAAGTGACTTGTCCAAGATCACAGAGCTAAGAAAGATTACAAAGCTAAAGTGGACTTCAGATCTTCTAAATTCCTAATCTACTCTCTTTCTAATCCCACTTTTCTGTTTGGCCCACCCATACTTGAATAAAAGGCTGTATCCAGAGCAGTTCTCCAAGGGCTTACAGTTTCCATTGTCTAAAACGTGCCTCCCCAAATACCTGCCTCCCCCAAATACCTGCATGGCTCACCGTCACATTCCTTCAGGGCTTTGGTCAAGGGTCATCTTTTCAGGGAGGCATTCCCTGACCATCCTATAGGAAAACTGCAAACACTCCCATAGTGACCCCTACTCCTCTTGTAAAGATTGCATTAGCTGAAGATACAATCTTTTATTGAAAATACAAGGCCAGTTCACTTCAGCCCTGTCTACAGCTAGACACACAGCAATGCATGAGTGGGAGAGAAATGCCTTCAGTTGCCCCTTCTAACCAGCCATATCTGCAGCCCAGGAAGGTACATTAGAAAGAGTTGCAGTGGAGGCCGCCATATCTAGAGCATCTCCATTTTTGTGTGAAGGGAAGTGAAATGGAATACAAACTGTGTTAGCTATATTAACCATAAACACTACTTTGACTCTGGTTATTTTTTCCATATTTTATATCTAAAGATGAATTTTAGTTGAATGTGGAAGAACTTAATATTTATTATGATTCTTACCTAGTTCTCTATTCCTTCCAAAATATGCAATTTGCTCTTTTAATGTTGTACTTTTGAAACATAAAAAAAGACTTCAGCTTTAAATTTTCATGTGAACTTTCCACATGCCAGGTACAGTTCCAGGCAAGAGGGATAAACATTGGACTAAGACAAGGCCCCTGCCCTCAAGAAACTCAAAGTCTGCCCACCCGGAGGAAGGCTGATGGGTCAAAAAATCATCACAATATATGTAATAAAGAAATGCTGCAGAGGAATACAGAACAGAAAATCAGAGGTATAGTCATCTGTATAAAATCTCATCTTGGAAATCTAACACTTCAATTATAAGCTAAGATTCAAATTTAATAGTACACACCAAACAATTCTAGAGGGGAAAAACACTGGCATACAGTTTAGGTGTTATAGGTTAGTATCTCACCTACCACATTCAACCTGTCTCGGGGTTATGCCAAGTGTATCTATTTAACACTTCTTAGATACGTACCCACATCCTTACTGTCCCTGGATTATTGAAATGGCCTCCAATTCGCTCCCACAGCCCACTCTGTTGTATCTTCCACTGCTGCAGACCAAAGCCTTGCCTGTCTGACTCTTACTTGTGATTACTTCCTCCTTTGTGTTCTGCTTCAGGTCAAACACCCTCCATTCCTGCATCTGTCACCTGTAGCTATAGTATCTGGTTACTTACCTGTCCCCTCTGTTTGGCTTTAAAATGCTTGAGGCTCAGGTGACAAATCTCATTTGTCTGTATCCCTACCACCTCATACAGCACCTAACAAAGAGTAGGCTCTTAACAAACCATGCCAAGAGTCAGCAGACAGATAAGATTTTTGAAACTGTCACTTGTGTCTTATGTGCTACAAGTTTAGTCCCGAGGAGAGAGAGAGAGAAAAAAAAAATGACACTCTTTAACAGAAAATTAGCTAGCTAGGGTTTTAAGAAAATTGTAGTGCCTATTTTGATTGTGATCTTCACGATAACAAGTTAAGCCATTTTGATCTGTTATCTAGATGTTTGTCCAAAATTTTAAATTTTGCCAGTTTTCTTAAAAAGCCATTAGCAAAATAGCTATATTATCAAGACTTGAATTCAGAGCACCTTTAAGCCTCTCCTTCACTGCTCTATCTACCACCCTCATTAATTACTACACCAGCTGATATAAAGACAGCTCCAGAATGACAGGGGACTCTGTAAAATAAAGAGCAATGTAAATTAATTTGCAGTACATTTATATTTTCATTCCATCCTCCCTTTCAGTTTGGCAGTGAATCTGCCTTGGATCTGGTAGTGAGCTCTGAGAGGCATTTATGGTTCCTTGTTGCAGATGTCAGTATCTAGACTTCTGGATTTAAGGTATGGCTTCAGGGCACCTCTGATCAGACAGATGAGTAGACCAACTTCATTTACCGTCGGCCAGAAGCTGCCAGAGATCCAATATGCCTGAAGTTGCCACTAGGACTGCTCTTGGGGATTAATGAAGTGATTGGAAGTGTCCCCTGTGGCAACTAAATGAATTCTTAAAATGTACCTGTTGGCTGACAGGAGAGGTGAGATTAGCTGCTTCCCACTAACATTTTAACTCCCAGGTACACATTAACATGGTTATCATACGATAATCTTGGCGTTGCAAGAGCAGAGGCTGGGAAGAAATTGAACAGGGACAGCATATTTTAAAAACCTTTTACAAAGTGAGCCAAAGGTGAACACAGTAATACAGAAAATTTAGAGAAAGAAATCAGCACAATGTCTTTATCTTTTATTAAGCTCATTTACTTCAATGCCCATATTTTACTTTTATAAAACATATCCAAAGATTTTTTTTAATTGTTAAAGTCATATTCCACATCTTATGCAACTATTACCATTATTATTTCTTTCCTTTCACTGCATATATAAATATTTACATAGTTGGGGTCGGTCTGTATAGTATAACTCCTTTTGTAACTTAACTATTGTCAAAGCAGTTTGCTTGTTCTCATACTTAGCTTCTTAATTGGCTGCCTAATAACTTATTAAGTGGATGCACCTTTATTTAGGGAGCGCACCATCATTGGGCATCTTGATTGTTGCTAACATTTTAGGAGAAAAAGATCAGTGGTGCATACTTACATGCCTATATAGCTTCTCCCTTCCCCCCTCTGAGTTTCAGGGCACAGCTGGGTTGCTTTGAGGGATCCTGGAGATGTTCTGCGTCCAAGTTCATGCCTTTCCTAATTTTGTTTTGTCACCCCTTCTCCTCACCAAGAAACGTTGGGGGGTGGGAGGGTGGGGGTGGGGGGACAAAGCTGACACTTGGTGAACAGAGAGGGAAAGAGGCCTAGAGAAGGAACCAGAAAGCCGGTCCTACTGAAAAAGCTAGGCAGAGCGCCGCTACCCCACTAACCTGCGCACTTCCCTACCCGCCCCCACTCAGCGGTGGGGGTCTGGGAGCATCGTGCACCCCTGGTTTCAGGCCGGCCCATCAGTTGCAGGGCCAGGCTGCTACCCTTCCCAAAACGCCAGAGAACCAAGCTCTGGGGCTAGTTGAGCCCAAGACCTGAGGTAGGCTGAGGGCAGAAAATGTGAGCGCGGCGCCTGAGTCCGGAGCTAGACTTCAAATCCCCGCTCCGCCCTGGACTAGATGGGCGACCTTGAGCTAGTGGCCTTTCTGGGCCTCAGTTTCCTCACCTGAAAAATGGGAATAATTGTGCGCAGTCCGCGAAGTGTGGGGCACCGAGTCCGGGCTCAGTAAATTATCTAATCCTCACGCCAAGGCGGTATTGTCGCCCCGGGCAAGTGGCGATCGCGTATACTGAGACACAGAGCCCTCCAGGTGCCCGGCCAAGGCCGCAGAGCTCATTCAAGGGTTGAAGTGGGGTCTCAACTCAGGCGCCGGGAGCCCCGCGGCCGGGAGCGCTGAGTACCTCGCCGCCTCCCGGAAACTCACCTTTTTGGCCCCGGGGCCTCCGGCCGGTGCCATCTCGCCGCAGCTGTGCGGCCGCCGAGTCCGCGAGAGCACGCCAAGCTCTGGAACCCGCCCCTCGCCCGGGGGAGGGTCCCCCAGCAGAGCCGCCGGCCCCGCTGCCCCAGGGTGTCCGGTGGCCTCGGAGCAGGCTCCCGCGCCCGCGCCCTCGGCCTCCTCGGCCTCGCCATGCTCCGCCCGGGCGCGCAGCGGGGCCTCCTGCTGTCGAGTCTCCGGCTGCAGGTCTCCCCCGGCCGCCCGCGCTCAGCCTGCGGCCGCCAAGGGTGAGTGGGGGCCCGGCCGGCGCCGAGGCCCGCGGATGGGCTGCTGCCTGGGTGGGAGCCAGGGCCTGAGGCAGTCTGCCGGGTCGGGGGAGCCTGGGCCTCTGAGAAATGGGCGTTCGGATTTCTTCTAGATGTACGTGTTTTCTTTTACACGCGCTGGTGGACAAAGTGAAACAGTATCAAAGGGTTCCCAGTGCGAAGTTACTCCTACCCCCATCTCCCAGTCAACTTGTTAACAGTGTCTTCTGTATTTTTCCAGAGATCGTCTATGTGTAAGCAAACATAGGAAGATATACACCATATATATATGTGTATATATATATATATAGGTGTATATATATATATATACACATATACATATATATAGGTACACCTATACATATATACACCTATATATATACGGTGTGTGTGTGTGTGTATATATATATATATATATATATATATGGTGTATATCTTCCTATGGTATATAGAGATATATATTCCTCTTTGCCTTACTTACACCTTGCTTTTTACAACGTGTCCTGGAGAGGCCCTAGATCCTGCTAGGTAGAAAGTCACGCAAATAAATATATGAGACCACTGAGAAGTAACTATAAAATTAGAGGAGGCTGTACGTGGTGAGGAAGTTAAACGAAGAAGAACATTTTACTCCGTCTGGCTCTCCGCAGCCTGGAAAGCATTAGATGGAAGAGATGATCCAAGACTTATAGGAGCTAAAGTTCATAATAATGGTTTTTCATGGAATAGAATGATTATGTGTGTTCTCCAAGTAGACTGAAAAAAAAAAAAAACTACTCTTTAACTCTTTTGGGAAAAAAAATAGAAGTCATGTTCAATTCTTTAGCTATATTTGTTATCTACAATGGACCAGAATTATATGGAACGGGTTTCAAAGTCCTCCTCTTTCCTCCTTTAACCAGGTTGCTTCAATCAGGGTTTAGATGCCCCAATGACTAAATCAGCTCTATGCAACCCTCACGGGCACTGTTGAGATACTAGAGAAACAAGGAGAAGAAACAGGAAACAAGTCAGAAAAGCTACAGCTGCCATAGCCTAACAAAACTACCATTTACAAAAATTGTCTTCCAGAGAGGAAAACCCACCTTTGTCTGCGGAAGCAAGATGGAAAGACAGAGCAGAAACTGTGATAATTGGAGGCGGCTGCATTGGTGTGAGTCTGGCTTATCACCTGGCCAAAGCAGGGATGAAGGATGTGGTCCTCCTGGAAAAATCAGAGCTCACTGCTGGATCTACCTGGCATGCAGTAAGAAAAGCCCCTCCACACCTTTTGGGATGAGCACTGGGTGTTGTATGGAAACCAATTTGACAATAAATTTCAAAAAAGAAAAAAAAAAAAGAAAAAAAAGAAAGAAAAGCCCGTCCACACCTTTTGGGATGAGCACTGGGTGTTGTATGGAAACCAATTTGACAATAAATTTCAAAAAGAAAGAAAGAAAAGCCCCTCCAAACCGTCACCTGCCCTGAAGTGTGTGAACCAGTGCAATCAACTTTCTTCCCATCACAACTCCCCACTTTGAGCTCTTTAGAGTGAGCGTCCCTTCAATAGTGTTGGAAAGTGCAATTGCAGTCTAGTGATCAAAATAGATAATATTTTTATCTTGAGCATATAGCTTCTGGATTCACTCCTGGCTCTGCCATTTTCTACCCATATGACTTTTGGTCAGTTTCCATTTCCTGATGTGCAGAAAGGAAATATTAACAGTACCTCGCTGACAGGGTTGTGATGAAGATTGAGTTAATATGTGTAAAGGTATTAAACACATGGTAAATGTTTAGCAAATGTTGGCTTTTGCCTGGAAGGATGTAGCTGGATGATGGCACATATAGCCAGAGACCTGCACTAAATTCCCCTCACCTGGGTTTTGTGGTCTTTTTAGTTTCATTTATGATTTTAATGCAGCACTGTGAGACAACAGCTTGGTGTCATGAGGCTGAGAACTGTGAGGGCCGAGAACATGTGATGTTGCTTTTGTGTTGTAGTAAATTAACACGCAGCCTCTTCCGTTGGGCAGACTTAATAATACAAATAATTGTTCCAGCACTACACAATAATTGGGCTTAAATGGAAAGTTACTCAGGTGAATGAAGTGACTGACACTGCTCTCATAGCATTATGCCATATCAATGATTTCTGAAGTCAGTTAAGGAAGAGAGAGGAAGTTTTTGTGACTGTCGGTACAGATTTCTTTTGGAGAAAGAATTGGGCAGTGTTAGCCACTGCTCACCATCCCTTTCTGTTGTGAGTTTTCCTCTGCTAAGTCAGGAGGAAACCCTGCTTTTCAGGGACTTTAGAATCTAGAGCCTGCTCAAGGTTTGGGGGGTGTTAAGCACTGAAAGGGCTGCCTGTGTCCTGTGGAGATCAGGGGACACCGCAGCCCAGACTTAAGCCCCCCTGGCCACTGGGTCCTGGTGGTCTCAGAGTGAGACTACACTTATGGTTGGATGGAAGCTCCTAGAAAAGTCACACCAAGCCCAGTTCCTCTTCCCTGTCTCCTTTCCCTCCAGTCCCCTCATTTCTGGGTCTGAGAGGGAGGTCCAGGCACCTGGTCCTCCCTGAATGTAATTTCAGAGCCTTTACAGCCATACTGTCTCTTGTTTCACCCTGTCCCTCAACTCACTTCCTCCTACCTGGAGAGAGGGGTCTGGGAAGCCACCAAAACTCCGGGCCCTTCTACCCTCCCCGAACTAGACTTTCTATTCAGGCTTCACATTATCACGCAAAAGGAAGCCTGAATTTCTCCTGTAGTTCTCCTGGCACTTCTCCTTCGTGGACAGTCACTCAGCCTTTCAACAAATATTCACTGAGAGCCTATATTGTGTCAGGCCAGCCCTGGTCTGAGAGGTGGGGACACAGCAGTGAATAAAGCTAAGTCCTGCCCTCATGGAGCCACATTCTGGTGTGCTAAACAGAAAACAATGCCTGAGAGTAATCGGTGCCTCGAAGAAGAGTAAACTGGGGTAGAGGGGTGAAGAATGATGGGGTGCAGGAGTCAGGAGGCTACCTTGAGGAGGTGACATCTCAGCAGAGACCAGCAAGAAAGGAATGAGGTGCTGGTAAGGCTGTCCAGCAAAGAGCATGTAGGCAGAGGGAAATTTAGGCAAGTGGAGATATCCTGAGAGGGAGGCTTATACCCTTTTAATACTTCTGGGTTGTTAAACAGGGCATACACCTTAATATTTTAATTACTTATTTGCTCATTTAGATTTCATTGATTTGATGTGACCTACATTTTAGAATAGATTGCTGGATTCCCTGCATTATTACTTCTTAGACATTTCATGAACGAAAAAAAAAAAGCAACATACTCTTAAGTTTTTTGGAGAAAAGCGGGCAAAGTTTTTAAGATGATAGCTTCTGGTTAAATGTTAACTGTGCCAAATATGTCTTCTTCAACCAGAGAGATATCAGAGTGAGTGGAAAAGGCATTCTCCTACTTTGTGCACAAGGTTTACGCTATGGTTTACAAAATGAGATTCATGCAGTGCGAGCTCAAGATGGACTTGGGCATCAGAAGCCAGGTTATTTGGCCCACTAGGAATAAAGGAAAAGGAAAGAGGGTTGCCTTGGGAAGTCGGTCCCAGGACCTTTTGCAAGTCAGGGAGGCCTACCTCTGAGGAACAACATGAAGAAATTCTACATGTTGGGAATTTTTAACATAGAAATATTTGGAGCAGATATGAGAATGTAGAAGTTTGGGGAGCCAGCTAAAGGAGCAGACTACAAAAATCAAGGCAGCCTCACTGAAGTATAACATGTACTTAAGGTTTATATCTGCAAAGTGCAGGAATCAAGTGCTTAGTGAGGAAGGCACAGCTTGCAAAGTGAATATTAAAAATGGAGTCACACTGGGGCGCCTGGGTGGGTCAGTGGGTTATGCGTCTGACTCTTGATTTAGTGTCGGGTCATGATCTCACAGTTCGTGGGATCGAGCCCCAAGTTGGGCTCTGTGCTGACAGTGCAGAGCCTGCTTGGTATTCTTTCTCCCTCTCTCTCTGTCCCTCCCTGTCTTGTGCTCATGCTCTCTCTCTTTCCCTCTCTCTCTCAAGATAAATAAACACTTTAAAATAAAATTGGGGCACCTGGGTGGCTCAGTTGGTTAAGCGTTCTACTTCTGTTCAAGTCAGGATCTCACAGCTCATGAGTTCGAACCCTGCATAGGGCTATGTGCTGACAGCTCAGAGCCTGGAACCTGCTTCGGATTCTGTGTCTCCCTCTCTCTCTGCCCCTCCCCTGCTCATGCTCTGTCTCCCTGTCTCTCTGCCCCTCCCCTGCTCATGCTCTCTCTCTCTCTCTCTTAAAAATAAATAAACATTAAAAATAAAATAAAAATGGGGTCACAAATCTAAAAACCCTGAGGTTTTGCCATATTTTAACAACACTGCTTTGTCAGCAGGTAACACTACTACCAATGTAGAGCATTTCATGTAGGATGGACAGAAAGGGGAGAAGATGGAGTGAGAGGCAGCTTTGGAGCATGGGGTCCCCAGGAGAGGCAGCCCTTGGGGATGGTGCCAACATGAATGTTTTGGAGAACTGAGGACTGAAGATCTAAAGATGCAGGATGATCTTTTTGGGGTGTGGGAAGACAATATTAGAACTTTCTGTTTATTTTTATCTACAAATGTAAGAAAGGGATGAAGCTTTACTCGTCTTTATAAATAGCCTTTACCTTTGATGCAGGTGACATACTGGGTATGATTTCAAGGCTGACTAAAAGAAAGGTTGGCACACCACGACAGAGGCAGCCTCGTACTTTCTTTTGTCTTTCGTCTACCATGACATACTGCAGATCACGTGCTATAGGACATCATCGTTGCAATGCATTTTATAGAGACAGGGCTTTAAATAATAGAATTCGTGATGAAAGGAAGAGGGAATGAACTGGAAGGTGTTGTGCTCCATGGAGGTTTGTTGTTTATCTCATGCAGTAATTAAAAGGGTTAGTGAGACAAAGTTTTTCTTTTACAAAAAGGCCAGTGTTTTAAATTTGGTGACCTTTATAGTGATTCAGATGGCTACCAGTCATTAGGAGAGACATATAAAAAATACCACATAGCAGATACATACAAGAAAATAAATGCAATCTATGCTTTCAAAGTAAAGCTGATGGTATAGGTGAGAAATGACTGCTTTTTGCAAAATAGTCCTGTTGGAAAGGGTACATTTTGAAAAGGAATATTTGGAAATGTTGGTATCATCAATAGATATTCTGGTCAAAATGATATGCATCATGTAGAAAAACTCTCATATATACAAGAGATAAATTTTTTAATGTATCTAAAATTTTCCCAAATGGTGAGTTTAAGTGGGGTTTGTACCCATTTATTTAAAATATAAAAACGTGGGGCACCTGGGTGGCTCAGTCTGTTGAGCGGTTCCTGGTTTCTGCTCAGTATGATCCCAGGGCTGTGGGATTGAGGGCACGTGCTGAGCGTGGAACCTGCGTGAGATTCTCTCTCTCTTCCTCTGCCTCTCTCCCCTGCTTGTGTGCTCTCTCTCTTTCTCAACAAAACAAAACAAAACAAAACAAACAAAAAAACCCAATACCTTCCAATTTGCTTATAACAACTGACAGACAAGAGAACATGAAATGTTAATAGTCAAGTTTCAAAAGAAACCTTTGTGTGAGTGGTGATTGGGGTGGAGGAAGTGGTGTCAGGATGCACAGAGTACAGCCCAGAGAGTCTCCTTTTCCCAGGAGACTCTACAAAGTAGACCTTTGTATCATTGACAGGTAGCGTCTTCAGCCATCAGAGCCATTCAAACCAGTCTCAAAATAAAACAAACCTAGGATTAGGCATTCAAGTTGCTGTTTTACCAAGGTTCATCCTGTATATATTTTAGTAACAAAGCATGTTAGTCACCTAGATTTACTAAAATATTAATAAGTAAGTTGACTCTTCAAAAGCTTTTCCATATAATAAATTTTAAAAACTCAAAACCTTTCTTAAATAAGCGAATTTTTAAAATTTGAAAGCTTTTCTACACAATAAATAAAATAAAAATCATTTACAATATTTAATTCATTTCAAGTTGTCTTTGTATGTTTTATGATCTCTATTAATATAGTAATACATATTTATATATCACGTGAGAACAAAGAGATACACGTATTTTAGTGGGTATGCTTAAACTTAAAAAAAATTTTTTTTAATGGTTATTTATTTTTGAGAGGGAGAGAGTGCGAGCAGGGGAGGGATAGAGAGAGAGGGAGACACAGAATTCGAAGCAGGCTCCAGGCTCTGAGCTGTCAGCACAGAGCCCAACGTGGAGCTGGAACTCATGAACCGGGAGATCGTGACCTGAGCCAAAGCTGGATGCTTAACCGACTGAGCCACCCAGATGCCCCTGCTTAAACATTTTTTTATTTTACGTGGGTGCTTGGAGATGGCTTGAGGTCAGTCACTGGGCTTTTTGAGGTTGTAGAGGTTCACGAAAGAGCAGAAAGAATTATTAAATACATAGAGCATCATTGGCTTTAGTGACAGTTGATGGTTTTCTAATGCCATGTTTCCTTTCATATTCATTCACTGTTAGCCTACTATAAGGAAGAGATTTTTCTTCTCCCTATTTATTTGCGTATGTATTTATTTAATCAACAAGGATTCATAATTCTTATTTTATTCAAAGAGTTATAGTTCCTAATGATTATTCATGTCTCTGTTTCATCTTTCCTCTTTTATTTTCTCTTCCAATAATAATCATTTTCTTTCCTCAAATAAAAGGTAGGCCCCTTCCTGTCCTCCTTATAGACTTGTGGCTATTCTAGCACCTTCTCTTCTCTCAGTTCTTAGGTCTTTCTCTAAATGCTCTGGCACTTAATCATGTGCTCTTGATTTCATTGTTTGGTACATGAAAGTTTCAAGACTTCAGTCAGGCCATAACATCTTGAAGGATAAGAACAATGTTTTCTTCTTCAAAATTCCCATTTAATATATCCTTGCTGAAGCCCAGAACACAAACACATTGTACCCTTCTTACATTTCCATGTCATAGGATTGGCGCATAAATTAACAATAAATACCACGTATGATACTACATTCAGATATCTTACATTAGGGCACCTGGGTGGCTCAATTAGTTGAGCATCCCAGCTCTTGGTTTCAGCTCATGTCATGATCCCAGGGTTGTGGGATCAAGCCCCATGTCAGACCCTGTTTTGGGCTTGAAATTCTCTCCCCCTCCAACTAGAATGCTCGTTCTCTGTCTCTAAGAAAAAAAAAAATCTTACAATAAAAAGCACAGATATATTTGACCCCAGATTTTATTACTAATTAATTAATTAATTTTGGAGTTTTATTAAAAAAGTTTTTTTATTCTCAAGTTAGTTAATGTATGGTGTAGTCTTGGCTTCAGGAGAAGAACCCAGCGATTCACCACTTACATATATCACCCAGTGCTCATCCCAACAAGTACCCTCCTTAATGCCCATCACCCATTTACCCCACCTCACACCCTCGCACCCCCATCAACCCTCAGTTTGTTCTCTGTATTTAAGAGTTTCTTATGGTTTGCCTCCCTCTCTGTTTTTATCTTATTTTTCCTTTCCTTTTTGATCATCTGTTAAGTTTCCCAAATTCTACATATGAGGGAAATCATGATATCTGTCTTTCTCTGACTGATTTGTTTCACTTAGCATAATACCCTCCAGTTCCATCCACATTGTTGCAAATGGCAAGATTTCATTCTTTTTCATTGCTGAGTAGTATTGCATTGTATATATATATATACCACATCATCTTAATCCATTCATCAATTGATGGACATTTGGGCTCTTTCCATAACTTGGCTTTTGTTGGTAGCACTACTATAAACATTGGGGTGCATGTGCCCCTTCAGATCAGCATTTTTGTATCCTTTGGATAAGTTCCTAGCAATTGCTGTGACCCCAGATTTTAAACACAGATTAAAAGAGAAAAGCTAGCTGATAAAAAATACAGGGTACAAAAACATTAGTAAAGGGACTCCTAGCTGGCTCAGTCAGTGGAGCATGCGATCCTTGATCTCAGGGTTATGAGTTCGAGCCCCACGTTGGGTGTAGAGATTACTTTAAAAAATAAAATCTTTAAAAAAATAAGTACAATTTTTATACCTGAGAAACAAACTAAGCCCAGCACTTACTTCTGACTGTCCTAAGACAGCAAGGAAGTGAAGGGAGTAGGAATTGTTCGGTAGAAATAAGTATACCATTTTAGTAAGAGTGACTAACTTTTCCTTAACTAGGAATTCTAGAAGAATTTGTTCCCTAAATAAAGTTCATTGGGCTAAATGTCTTGAATAACAGTTTTGCAAAAATTAACCCACGTGACTCTTTCCAATGCAAGATTATTAATTTATGATTCTATGAAGATAACCTTCTGGGGTGGGGAAGAAGAGGACTGATGTAGTGTAGATATACAATTTTTTGGTGGTCTGGTTTACCCCAGGTTAAGCTCAGAGGATCTTGAGTATATGGTGAATGGAACCCTACACCACTGCTTATGAATATCATTGTTTTCAACTGACAGGAGATACACGGAAGACATATCTAGTAGACACCCGAAGGTTAGGGATTCTCCATTAATGATCTGGAAAGTCTCGTATTCAAATGAGATAGCTGAGCATGTAACGGAGAGTGGAATATTTGAGAGTGAAAGAGCCTGACTTGCACTTCCGTTAGAATGGCACTTGGCTGTGAGAGAACCTTGAAGCTCAGCCAGGATCTTAAGAAAACAAAAGCAAACAAACAAACAAACAAACAAAAAGCTGTGCATATGTTCAGATGTATGAACAAGTATTTAATAGAAGCCTTAGGGTTCTGGCCCATAAAGGACGATTAATGAACTATCAATGGGGTGCTTTTGAGTTCAGGAGAACCAAATAACCTACCACTATCATAGAAAAACCTTATAAATCCTTCCTAAACAGATTTTATTTTGAACAGACTGTGTTCTGATGAGCTTTCCAGGATAAATTAGCTGCAAAATGGGGCCGCAGATACTTAACTGAGAGAACCTGCTTCATATAATTGCTTAGAATTCTTTTTTTGGATACTACATTGCATTTGCCAGAATTAATAAAAGGGGTTTGGCATGCTACTATTTAGATATTTTTTGTGACTGTAATTCATAAGGATTTTTTCAGCAAATATTTGTGGGGTATAATCAATGTTTATCACACAGGTTAAGCTTCAACAAAAGTCTGTTCACCAATTATCCAGGCTCTAATTCTCAGGAATTTTCCAATTCTTTTGAATTTTCTTTTCCAGTTTTCTTGAATTTGGGAAATTTCGGGAAAGGGAACAGGAGGGCTGTTCCATTTAAGGGAATGGCGGGGATTGGGTCAAGGAAAACTTTGCCAGTCCATGTTCCTTCTCCTCATGGGAACACACGTGATTTGCTGGTGTGGGTCCATGTTATATACCCCCCTCCCCATATTCTTCTTAACAGCATATATTACTAAGCCTCTCCTCCAAATCATCCCATATCTGAATCTGCAAACACTCTTTCCTTAGTAAGTTTTAGGGACTTAAAATATATGTTCATTGGCTGACTCTCACATTACTTACATGGTTCAGATTGGTTCTCATAACTCTGCCATGAGTTTTATGCCCCGGTGTGCTCAAACTGGAGCTGATGTGTTCTCACGTCAAAGAGCTGGCTCGTGCTTCTCAGTTTCTTGCCAGCAGTAAATTACTGCTTAACAGATAAAGTACTAAAACTTAAAGAATGTTGTTGGCAAGGATATGGACAAAAACGAACCCTTGTGCACTATTGGTGGGAATGTAAATTTGTATAGCCACTGTAGAAAACAGTATGGAGGTTCCTCAAAAAATTAAAAATGGAAATATCATATGATCCAATAATTCCACTACTAGGTATTTACCCCAAGAAAACAAAAACACTGATTTGAAAAGATATATGCACTCTTATATTTATTGCAGCATAATTTGCAATAGCCAAGATACAGAAGGGTGCTGTATATATATATATATATATATATATATATATATATATACACACACACACACATATGTATATATATATACACACACATATGTATATATATATATATACACACATATGCATACAGTGGAATATTAAGCAGCCATAAAAAAGGATGAGATCTTGCCATTTGTGACAACATGGATCGACCTAGAGGGTATTATACTAAGTGAAATAAGTCAAATGGAGAGAGACAAATACCACGTGGTTTCACTTATGTGTGGAATTTAAAAAAGAAAACAAATGAGTAAAAAAACAAAAAGCAGAAACAGATCCACAAATGCACAAACTAATGGTTGCCAGAGAGGGTGGGAGTAGGGGGAGGGCAAAAGGGGTGAAAGGGGTGAAAGGGAGTGAGAGATACAAGCTTCCAGATTATGGAATAAGATGTGGGGATAAAAGGTACAGTGTGAGGAATATAGTAAACGGTACTGTAATAGTGTTACATCGTGACAGATGGTGGCTACACTTGTGATGAGCAGAGCAGAATGTATAGAGTTGTGGAATCTCGATGTACACCTGAAACTAATGTAACACTGTGTGTCAACTATACCCAAATAAAAAAATTAGAGAATGACAGTTTTTTTTTTAAGTATTTTCTCTCCTTCTCGTTTTAAGGCAGGTTTAACAACTTACTTTCATCCTGGAATAAACTTGAAGAAGATACATTATGCTAGCATCAAACTTTATGAGAAATTGGAAGAGGAAACTGGACAGGTAAATGTATTTAACTTGAAATTTCTTTTAGGTCGATTTCTCAGAAATGTGTAAGATTTCTGAAGAATTTGGACATATTATCATGTGTGTAGTGACATTAATGGCATGTGAAATGTTTAATGTGGTAGAGAAATCTAATGAATGTGTAAGATAAGAACCCCTCGAGTTTGCTCTGTTTTGGGTTTAATTTCTTGAAGTACATTTCCCATGCAGTTCACCACTCTTCTTGATTTTTTAAATAAGGAAAGGATAAAAAGCAGCTTTCAAAAATATCTTTCATCAGCTACTATATCTAGAAACTCAGAAATCAGAGTATTTCAGCAACTGGATTACAAAGGATCTGATGGCCATGCCTGAAGATTGTCACACAGCTTTGAAAAGTACTTCACTAAAAGCCCCTTACTTTTATTTTTATCTCTTCTCATGCTTACATTAGTATTCTCAAAATAAAGTCACAGGCAAACACTACCCATAGGCTAAGATGGAAGTTTACTTAAATTTTTCATGCTATTTTTCCTTGCCTAAAACTATCAGAGGGCCCACAGCCAAAGGCCAGAGGGGGAGAGTCTTCATCAAGTGAACCCTGCTTGCCTTTCCAACGTTTTCCCTTGCCACTCTTTGCTATGCTCATACGCTTCAGTTAATCTTAATTACATATAGCTCTGGAATGTGCTGGGCTCTCTGCCTGAAACAACATTTTCTCTGGCCCCATCTCAACACTCACCCTTTACCCTTCCCTGAGGTCACCCCCTTTGAGAAGCTGTCTTTGACTTCCCCCACCCACCAGTCAGGACAGCTAAGGGCACTTCTCTTGGTTCTAACAACATATGTATGTTCTTATAACGTTCCTTTAACACGAACCTCTCCCCCCTGCCCCCCGCCCCTCCCTGTTGTGGCATTTGCTTTACTGTTTGATCTTCCCTCGGGACTATGAGAAACTTGAGGGCAAGGAGATCTTTTATTTCTGTAACCTAGGGCCTAGCCGAGTCCTTGGCCAACTGAAGGACATCAAGAACTGTCGCATGAACGTTGTTTTCACTTCACATGAAATCTCATCACTGCAACATTCTGATTGTTTACATTCCTTCCTCAAATCCTTTGTCTTTCTCTTTGTCACACAGTTTTCTTTTACTCTGTACATGAACCCTATCCCGTGTTATTGTAATTGTGCTTCCAGCTGTCTGCCTTCCCCTGTAGACCATAAACTCCGTGCAGAAGGGTCTTTGCTTCTTGTTTGTAACCGCATCTCTGCGGCTTAGCATGGTGTCTGACACAGAGGAGACAATTAGTAAATAGTTGCTGAATGGGCGTCTTTTTGTAAGAGGCAACTGTTTGATACAGTTATCTCTTGCACGGCATAGACCATCTCTTTTCTTACACACTTGCATTTTCATCGTGCTGAAGGAGAACCATGTTTGAATGCCAAATAATGATTTATGTATGTGTTTGTCTTGGCATTATTGTCACAGGTGGTGGGGTTCCATCAGCCAGGGAGTATCAGAATCGCTACCACTCCTGTAAGGGTAGATGAATTTAAATATCAGATGACTCGGACTGGCTGGCATGCAACAGAGCAGTATATTATTGAGCCTGAAAAAATTCAAGAGATGTTTCCGCTACTCAACATGAATAAGGTATTTATCTTAAGGGTGTTTTCGCCATCCATTAACTTGAATTAAGAGTAGAAAAAGTTACTTTAAGAAGTTTATTAAAGGTAGAAAAACTTTGTGCGCACGTCTTGAATGGTGAAATCAGATGGTTAATGCTAGAATTTGGGTACATAACAAGGTGGGCTATTACGTATGCCAAATTAAATAAAAAAGTAATGAAAAAAGGTTTCTACCTGGGACAACTAACGAGACATTTTCAATACCTTCTTATTACTATGTCCCCCAGACCTAGGGGTTTCCATACATAAGCTACTGTTGAGAACTTCAGAGAAAACAATGACCTGGTATGATAAATATATATAGAGAAAGGTTGTCTTATTGAAACTTTTTACAAAATCAAATTTAGAGGTGCCATGCTATGTTGCTCTATAAATATCTTCTAGCTCATAACTGTACTGCCAATAGGCTCCATACCAGATATTTATCTGGTTTTAACCATTTGCTTTTGTTTTGCTAGTCAATACTCCCATTCGAATAGTAAGAATGGCTAACACTGTATTACATAACACTATGGCACAGATTTATGTACCAGGTACTACTATGCTAAGCTTTTCATAGGCATAACTTTATTAATATTCACAATAATATTATACAGTATCTATTATTACTAAACAGGAAACTACAGTGTAGATAGTTTACATAATGGAACCAAGCTCATCCAGCTAGAAAGAGCTGGAGCAGAGACTTGAAGCCAGGCTCTCAGACTCCCTTGTACTCACTACTCAAGTATACCACCAGGTGAGGCTGTCAAGGAACATAGAGGCTTAAAGTTTCTCCCTAGTGACTGCCTGTAACATCTTTGAACTGTAGCAGCACCTTGTATCACTGAGGGGGTGCTGGGGCTGTTTGCCCTCGTGAGTCTTTATAGGCTGCTGGCACTCTCTTGTCTATAGTTTTGTGTGATGACAGTGTGGTGGCAGAGTGATGTCGCATTGCATCGTCTGCATTGAAATTCCACCGATGTAAGAATATGTTATATGTGTTTATATGTCACCCTCGGAGTGCTTTGCTGGAAGACCTCACCATCACAGTGTTTTCTCAAAGGTATTGGACAATGGAAATACGTGGGAAGAGTATTCTCTGGGTCTGGGGCAGGGTGCCAAATCAAATAAATACAGGATTACTTCAATGAGGACATATCCATTATAAAATATCAACATGACATTTGGAAGTCTACAGTAATATGAATTCCATTAAAATCAAAACAAGTCTCTTGCACTAAAACTATAACAAGAGATTGGATTAGTATAATCAAAAGCTACCCACAAAGAAAAGATTAGGCCCAGATGGCTTCACTAGTAAATTCCACTAGACATTTAAAGAAGAATTAGTACTAATCCTTCACAAATGTTTCCAAAAATAGAAGAGAAAACTTCCCAACTCCTTCCATGAGGCCAGTATTACCCTGATACCAAAACCAGACAAAGACATGACAAGAAAAGAAAGACATATTGTGAATATTGGTGCAAAAATCCTTAAGAAAATACTAGCAAACAATTCAGCAACATTTAGAAAGGATGATGCAGCACAACCAAGTGGAATTTATGCCACGGTTGCAGGGTTGATTTAACATCTGAAAATCGATCAATGTAATATGCTACATTAATAGAATAAAGGACAAACACGCACGATCATTTCAACAGATGCAGAAAAGACACTTGACAAAAGCTCCTTGTTTGGTGCTCAGTAGATTTCTGTTGAATGGATGAGACCTGAGTATAATACTGCACAGTGTTCCTTCTATCAATTCGGTTCATCAGACTGTCATTCTTCTTTGTTTCCACGTGGTACCCAGACTGAAGTCCTAGCATAGCATAGGTATTCAGGTATTAAGCTGTTGAATGACTAAATCAAGTATACATTTTCCTGACACTTACATATATTTAACAAGTGAATTTATTAACAGTATTAAACAATTCAATATAAATAATTGATCGGTTAGTATTAGATTAACTGAAAATGTTAGAAACCAAAATGATAATGCTTAGACAAGATAGAAGATAATTTCTCTTTCAGTAAGGCAGTGCAGGATTTGAATGATGGCTATTTTCCACAAAGACTTCAGGAACCCAGTCACCTTCTAGATCATTGCTGTTATTCCTAGGGTGTGACTCTTGTGTTCTTATTCCAAGATGGCAGCTAGAGTTCCAGCTGTCATATCTGCATTCCAGACAATGGGATTGAGGAAGGGTAAAGAAGAAAGGACAAACGGCATATGCCAGTGGCTTTTAAAAAAAATAATTCATTAAAGCTGCCACATGATGCTTTCATTTATATTTCATTGACCAAAACTTAGTAATACTTTTAGCTACCAGTTGGAACTAATAACAGCCAACTATTGGAAACTGTTCTTAGTGGCCATGTGTCTACATAAACATTCAGTTTACATTGCCATGAGGGTCTGGGGCGAGAATGGATGTTGGAGACAATTGCAAACCTCTATTAAGTAGCCTGTCTACTTAACATTCAGTGTGAATCCTGCCCTAGTTTGAGATTTGATAAAGGGAAAAGAAGTACAGATTGATCAATCCGATGCCATGATACACTTTTACAGTCCAGTTTTACACAGAATAATGGATATGTATTTGTTTAAATATTGACTCTTTTATGATCGATTTAGATTTTAGCTGGACTGTATAATCCTGGAGATGGTCACATCGATCCTTACTCTCTAACTATGGCCCTAGCTGCTGGGGCTAGGAAATATGGTGCCCTTTTAAAGTATCCTGCCCCGGTGACTTCTCTGATACCCAGGTCAGATGGAACATGGGATGTTGAAACACCACAGGGATCTATGAGAGCGAATAGAATTGTGAATGCTGCAGGTAAGCATTATATATATAATTCAATATATGTGTAATTAGTAGGTTTTTTTCAAGTGGCAAAGAAATAAGATATTTGGCCATAGAGTAATATCTAATATTTTACATTATGTACATTGTTAGGGAACACTGTAACATTCCGAAGGTGAACATTTTGTCTGTTTCTAAGCTACAAAGCCCTCCCTCCATCACTTTGCTTTTGGTGTGTGAGATGCCACCCTGTCCTTGGTTACCCATAGAAAGTTGGTGTTCTTCTCCATTCTCTGTTTTCTTCTGCTCCAGATCATCTTTTGCTAATGATGCTGCTTTTTCTATGTTCACTCATTCTTTATTCTAATAGCCAAAGTCTAGTATTCAAATTCGTGAGCATCCTTTTGTTCTCAGTTTACTTTTGGGAGCAGATCTGATCATTTGTGTGCTCTCTCATCCTTTTCTGATTCACTGACTTCAGTCAAAAAACGTTTAACTCTTTTCCTTTCAGAAAATTTATTAAATCTATTTCATAACCTTGATTTTTTACATTGTTCTGTTACAATTTAGACTCAGATTAGTGAAGTCAAAAGGGATTATTTGAGTTAATCTCACAACCCACCCATTTTTCCACTGTGGAGACCAAGTTCCAGAAATGTCATGTTACTTGGCAAAGCAGCAGAGTTATGTTGGGGCCAGGTTTTGGACCTGAGTCTTTTGATTCCTGAGTTAATACACTTTCCAACAGGTCATTTACCTGTGAAATCATTTTCAATTATCAGACATACAAAAGTAAGCTCTTGTGCAAAGGAAAATGCTTATGCAGTCTGAACTGGACTAATAATTTGTATTTACCTGTAGTTCATAGTGGTTAATTTAAAACCCAAAGTAATCAAGAGCCAGTAACTGATTTTCTTGTGGTCTGTTCTTGGAGTCATTACTTAAATTATAAAATGAAACCAATCTTTATTATTTATTAGATCAAATTATATTTAAGAGTTTAAGTTACTATTTTTGAATTTTTCTAATCCATGCCCTCCATTTGAAAAGCATAAAAATCTTATGCTTTCTTTAATATTATTTGAAATTCAAAATAATGTAAAAGGACTTGCCTACACAGTAAAAGCAAAGGAACAAAACATTGCTTTGTTTTTGAGCTTTGCCTCCCACCCCACCCCACCCCAATCCCTATCTGGTAACCCATCACCATCCTTGGGCACCACTGATCTAAATTTTGTGAGAAGATCTAAGGCAATGAAATCATTCATATTTTCTTCTGCATGTAGCAAGGATTGCTTGTAATCTTGTAACTTTATGGTCTCACAAAATTATTGTCTAAATCCATCAGACTGTTTTTATAGTGATAGCAAATGAAACAGATGAAATACACTCTGACCTCCATACCAGACATCACTAATTGATCACTGCACTTATTTCAGATGGGCTTGGGCGTGTTCTCCCATGTCTCTCAACACAGTGCTTCAGGCAGCCACACACTCCCAACTGATATTTTGAGAAATAATGTGGAAGAACTTAATTTAACATATTTTTTGATGTTTTCCTAAGATGGTAAGCTTTTATTTACATAATTCATTGCCACTGTAATACATTTTTCTTTTTTTTTTAAATGTTTATTTATTTATTTTTGGGGGAGAGAGAGAGAATGCGGGCTGGGGAGGGGCAGAGAGAGAAGGAGACACAGAATCTGAAGCAGGCTCCAGGCTCTGAGCTGTCAGCACAGCCTGATGTGGGGCTCGAACTCACAGACCACGAGATCATGACCTGAGCCGAAGTCAGATGCTTAACAGACTGAGCCACCCAGGCACTCCTGTAATAAATTTTTTCTAAACCATAAACTGTGAGGAATAAGGAAACACTGAAGATAAAGATAGAATAATTCTCAAAGACATCTGACCTAAACCCAGGGCAGTGGTTACCAGGTGAAGTTTTCTATGCAACTGTGAAATCTTGTGTGGTTGGGTGGGGGAGGGCTCTGGCAGGAGGTCCTGGAGTACAGCTTTTCTGGTGCCGGCCTGGGAAAGAAATCCCTGGAATTAGGTTGACAGTGTGGCCCTGCATTTACCGCTTCATGGGACCTAATTTTCTCCAGCCTGGATTGTTCTCCAGGACGCCCTTCTTTGTTCTTTCTTCCGGAGGTGTTTTACCCGGCCACATCTACTCCCTCTCGCATCCTCAGTTTTTGGTAAGCCAAGCAGCTCCTTCTTGAAAATTGTGTGAAGAACTGTGCTGTCTCAATGTTCAATTCTTTATCTCATGCAGATTGTATCTCTGGCCCATAATCTTGTTTTTTTTTTTTTTTTTCTTTTTTCTTTTCTTCCTCTATCTCTTCTCTTCCACTGGGTAAAAGTTACTGGAGAAAATCTAACTGATTGCATATTTGTAGTCCATGGAAGGTGTGGAGAAGTATGTGTTTAATTATTTGTAAGTCTGCTTAAAAAAAAAAAAACCTTATTTGCAGTATAGAAGGTAAGACTCAGTAACTGAGGGCAAAGGTTTGGGTATGCTCGCTTCTAGAACTGAAATTAACAGAGATCATTTTTATGAATAAAGCATCTGCAGAAAGCATTGTGTTAACGTGATTTGAGAATGCGTGGCTGACAGATGTATCCCAGAGTTACTTAGCGAGACAAGGATGCCTCACAAATTCAGGCAAGGCCTTCAGGCTAGCTCTGAAATCTAATTAAAGCAACCAGGATATAGACTTGGAAATGTGACCGAAATATAAAAGACGTAAACACCACCATTATGGTACTCAACTGTACCATAACCTGCTAGAAGTTTCTTTATGTGAAGTCGTAACAGAAGGCAGCTGAGTCTTTAGTATATTCATGAAAAGGAAAGTCTAAAAGTAAAAATGTGTCCGTTTGGGGTGCCTGAGTGGCTTAGTTGGTTAAGCATCGGACTTTGGCTCGGGTCATGATCTCGCAGTTGACAAGTTCGAGCCCCGCATCAGGCTCTTTGCTGATGGCTCGGAGCCTGCTTCGGATTCTGTGTGTCCCTCTCTCCCTGCCCCTCTCTCGCTTGTGCTCTGTCTCTCTATCAAAAATAAATAAACATTAAAAATTTTTTTTTAAAAATTAAAAAAAAAAATGTGTCCGTTTGCTGATGTGTTTCCAGCATTGTCCAGGTGTATGGGGCTCTCTGGCCCAGAGACACATGTATTGCCAGCCATGTGACCTGGGCAAATTACTCATTTGTAAAACGGAGAGAATAGTTCTCATCTCAGAAAGCTGTTATGACTGGTAAGTAGCTAATAATGTAAAGTACCCTGAACAGAACCAGTACCACACAGTAAGCACTAGAAAAAATAAGTCTAATAATTATGATTATAATTGTTTCCTTGAAAGCCTATCTGCCCCTCCCACCACCCCATCCCGGGAACACTAGCATCAGTTTGCTATAACTTCTGGGCACAGGCTTTTAACCTTACCCACCTCCTTTCACTTGTTCCATTGTCACACAGCACCCATTCTGCTGGTACATTTGGTTCTCAAACTGATGTATATATGAATTGCTGTGGAAAGTTTCCCAGATTTCAAAAGATTCTAATTTAAGTGATCTGGGTGGGGACTCAGAAGCTCTATTTTAAGCAAGTACTCCAGGTACTGTAGTGTCTGTTCCAGATGGTCTGCAAAACATCTTTAGAGAAACACTATTACATAGATGTTCCTAGAGGAGAGAGAACGTAGTAACTTTATTCTTTTACATTTTTTTTAATGTTTATTTATTTATTTATTATTTTATTTATTTTATTTTTATTTATTTTTTTTCAACGTTTATTTATTTTTGGGACAGAGAGAGACAGAGCATGAACGGGGGAGGGTCACAGAGAGAGGGAGACACAGAATCTGAAACAGGCTCCAGGCTCTGAGCTGTCAGCACAGAGCCCGACGCGGGGCTCGAACCCACGGACCGTGAGATCATGACCTGAGCCGAAGTCGGACGCTTAACCGACCGAGCCACCCAGGCGCCCCTCTTTTACATTTTTTTTAACTTTGTTTTTTAATGTCTATTTATTTTTGAGAGAGAGAGAGAGAGAGAGAGAGAGAGAGAGAGAGACAGAGCACAAGCAGGGGAGGGCCGAGAGAGAGGGGAGACACAGAATCTGAAGCAGGCTCCAGGCTCTGAGCTGTCAAATCTGTCAGGCACAGAGCCTGACGCTCAGAGCCCAACGTGCGGCTTGAACCCAGGAACCACGAGATTATGATCAGAGCCAAGTCGGAAGCCTAACTGGCTGAGCCACCCAGGCACCCTGTAGTAACCTTATCCTTGAGCAAGCAGAGCTGAAAACTAGTTTTGGACACTTGTGACCTCTTGGGATAAAAGAGTCTAACTTGCCTTTGGTACCTGAAACTGCTCAGGGGCATGAGAAGATATTTTATTATCATGTAAGTTTTTTCTCTGCCTGGTGAAGAATGTTTCTCTTGACTCCTTTTCTACTTGACTCATTAAGCCTGAGATAACTTTATAAACTTTACTTAAGACTTTTCTTAATATGGTAAATCAGAAATATGATTGGATCATGCCAACGTGAAGCCCAGTGTTAGGCCAAAAGAGAATTGTTTAATTTTGCCGGACACTCTGCATCAGAGAATGCCACTGTATAAACAAACCATCACTGTCACCGTATAAACCACCTTGTACAAGTAAACTTGTCTATGAACCTTCACTCTTCATTTTAACTCTATTTCTATTAATCATTGCATTAAAAAAAAAAACAGAAGCCTTTTCCAATAACTATTTTTATTGACCCTTCTGTTGTTTCTCAGGTCATAATGGTAGATTTTAGTGATTCTTCCATATTTGTCTCTCTTACCTTTGAACTTGGTGGGTGGGTGATGTAGCGAGAGTTTAATTACAACCACACCAGATTTAGGTTAACTTGCTTGACAGAAAGAGGAAGAAAATGCCAACAAACACCACCACCATAGGGCAAAACAGCATTGGGCTTGTTTTGGAGTGTAAAATCATATAGTTCTATAGTACTTACGCATATGTTCCCACTGTATTTTAATGATCAAGTGCATTAATAAGCAAGCAATTAGACTCAGAAATTCATAAATATGTTTGAATAGGAAAGAATTTATTTTCTTCAATTTATGCTTTTAATTGAAATAAGTGTATCGAGGATACTGGAGTGGTTTGAATTGCTAGGCTAAATATTTTGGCTTTTTATATTTTAAATCTGCTATGGTGCATATAACTAGCATTTATGGCTTTCCTATATTTTCTTACAAAGTTCTTCCATTGAAAATTCACTTCTTCCTACTAACAAAAATAAATTAAATCTGTAAATTATTAAAAGACCAACAAGAGGCTCTAATGCCCACAAGTAAGATTTTTGGTTTGCAAATAGACATCCAGTTAGGGGGCTATTAAACAAGTATGGCCAGGGGACCTGGGTGGTTCAGTTAGTTAGGCATCTGACTTTAGCTCAGGTCATGATCTCACAGTTCGTGAGCTTGAGCCCCACGTCAGGCCCTGTGCTGACAGCTCAGAGCCTGGAGCCTGCTTCAGATTCTATGTCTCCCTCCCTCTCTGCCCCTCTCCCCCACCTTGTTCTCTCTCTCTCTCTCTCTCTCTCTCTCTCTCTCTCTCCCCCTATCTCTCTCTCTGTCTCTCAAAAATAAATAAATATTAAACAAACAAACAAACACTTATGGCCAGTTTAGCCATTAGGCCAAAGCAAAACAACAAAGCCCAAGGATGACGTTTAGATAGTAAAATAGAAATAATTAAAAAAAATTTTTTTAATGTTTATTTTTGAGAGAGAGAGAGACAGAGTGCAAGTTGGGGACGGGCGGAGAGAGAGGGAGACAGAGAACCTGAAGCAGCTCCAGGCTCTGAGCTGTCAGCACAGAGCCTGACGCGGAGCTCAAACCCACAAACTGTGAGATCATGACCTGAGCTGAAGTCCAGTGCTTAACCGACTGAGCCACCCACGCACCCCAGTAGAAATAAATTTTGACACATAGGGTACATAGTCTGGGTTCCCAGACTGATTCATAATCGATGATCCTGTATTTAGCTCTGAACCTCATAATGACATAGGCTTCAGAACTCTTTATTAGATTCCTAAAAAAAGCAGAAACAGAAATGGTTAAAAAATTGAGTGCAACCTCTAAAGAAATAACTTGAATAAGATTCTCTAATCATTTGAACGATTACTCAAAATTATTCTGAAGCAAACAAGCAAATAGAACCTCCTTCCCCCAAATAATCTGCTGATGGGTCAGGCAACACCATGTCCCTGCCAAATAATCATTCTAGATTCTAAAATACCTTTATGCAAGTGAAGGTGTCTTGGATTTTTAAAACAAAATCTTCCCATAGGAAGAAAACCAATAAGGTATGATGATTCCAAGGTCTCCCAGTGTGACATTGGGCATGTCTCTTTCCTTCTCTGGACTTTAGCTCCACGTCTGTGTACTGAAGAGTCAGCTGGGGGAGAATCAAGGGTCCTTTCAGCCACAATCTGGTTTTTTCTTTTGCAAAGGTAAAAATAACATTCATCCCCACCGGTAAGACAGTCTCAGTACACACTGTGAACTGAGATACATTCTCATAGAGGTACTCCCACTTACTGGACTCATGGTTCCTTCATGCCCGTTGCAAGAAAGGATCTTACAGATGTATTCTAGCCAAGCGTTTACAATAACAGATAAAACTTACTGTGCTATCTCTCCCAAAGTATATACATTTTCAAAATTTGAGTTAACACAACAATTCTGTATTTGCAGAATCTTAGGCATCAGTAATGTGGGGAGAGGAGGGTCTGGGGGATAGAGGGATTGCCTTGGAAGGCTTTCTTGTGCACAATTATTATACTGATCAACACAGGCCCCTTTATTGTTTGATCGTTTGTGTTTCAGGAGTAGGGTCAGTCCATTACTGTCTTTCTTATCAACATTTGTACATTTTATATATTTGGGTTGTTTGGTTTGTCCTTCAAATAAATGTGTTGTTGTTTTCCTGCCTGCCTCTGCTTATAGACAAAATATTTTTTCAGGAATTACAGACTCCTGAAAAACAAGTATGTGTCTGTTAGATTATAGGTGTCTTCAAAACGCTGGGGCAGGTAAAATACTCTCTTCCCCCAGGTTCAGTTTTGTAATGACAAAAAATTTAAAGTTGTTATCACATTCTTTAGACTTTCCATGAGTACTGAAGTCTTCTTGATATTTTATCTGAAAATAAATTGCCATATCCGTGTCAGGTGTAGTATGTTTACGTATGTGGTAACGTTTTAAAATGACTCTTTTTTCTTTAAGGATTTTGGGCTCGTGAAGTAGGTAAGATGGTGGGACTAGAACACCCTCTCATTCCGGTCCAGCATCAATATGTTGTGACATCAACTATACCTGAAGTGAAAGCTTTGAAACGAGAACTCCCTGTGCTCCGTGACCTGGAAGGATCCTATTATCTGCGACAAGAAAGGGATGGGCTTTTGTTTGGTCCCTATGAAAGTCAGGAGAAAATGAAAGTGCAGGACTCGTGGGTCACCAATGGAGTCCCTCCAGGTGGGTTCCACAAATGCCAGTGTGTGCAGGTCGGGCACATATGTTTTGTCTTCTCTGTGGCGGGGGCTAGCTGTAGACTAAGATGACACCGTAACATTAGACTACTGGATACCTGGGACGCTGGAGGTGAGGGGTTTGAGGCCAGCTCTGTTCTCATGTCCCTTTCACCGATCACAGCAGGAAGTAAGGAAAGAGAGAAGAGGCAGTTGGTGATGGAGAAGCTGAAGAAACATATCTTCCGCTTCCCGGTAATTTTTCACCTGCCCGCAACAACCTCCTTCCTCCCCACTTTTTCCTTGCTCTCTCACCTGCCTGGTCTAGTTTCCAGATTTGGATATAGCTGATATTGTGCTTTGACGGTTGGAAACATGGCAGGTAGCAGAGACAGGATATCCGGCCTACTAAGAATGAAAGCGTCAGAGTCTGTCACAGAGCAGGATAGGTTGCTCCTGCAAACTGATGTCCTCCCCTACTCCATAAATAAATGTAGAAAAGCCCTATGTGAAAGCGGGAGGAACCATAGTTTCTGTAAGGGAGGTGGACCCGTTTTGTTTTTCATGAAACATTTCTACAGAGCTAAATTAAAGGTGGAGGTTACCTAAGGAGGTAAACAAAACAATCTATAGAAAGTACTAAAATGTCATTGGGGCACTGAAATATTATAGGGGATATAAAGAAATGGAGGAAATTGTACTTCCTAGAATTATACTTTGATAAGCTACTTGGGATAGGGACTGAAGTTCTCCCCTACTCCTCAATACACATATGCCCATGTGACCACAAATGATCACTAAACTGCCTTCCAGAGAAGTTGGGCCAGCTAGCTGAGGGCTTTTGTTTTGTTGAGTTGGCTCTGCACATTTGGGCTTGCATGGAAGAGCTCCTGATCTCAGGAGGGCTGATGGCCACCTGAGAACCTTCCTTTCTGTTCTTCCCTCATGCTGGCAGCCTGTCTTCCAAATAAATGTTTTGTTTTTAAAAATTTTTTTTAATGTTTATTCATTTTTGAAAGACAGAGAGACAGAGCACAAGCAGGGGGTGGGGCGGAGAGAGAGGGAAACACAGAATCCGAAGCAGGCTCCAGTCTCTGAGCTGTCAGCACAGAGCCCGATGCGGGGCTTGAACTCACAAACCGTGAGATCATGCCCTGAGCCGAAGTCGGATGCTCAACCGACCGAGCCACCCAGGCGCCCCATCTTCCAAATAAATGTTGAACAAATATTTAAATTTCCAAATTCCAAGTTGGAGGGAGAGCCAGATTGTTAGCTGGCCCTGGGCACGTACATGTCCTGGTCCAACCCTCGTGGTCTGCAGGCCTCTGTGCAACTGACCCAACATGCTTTTCACAGGAGGAACAAGAAGCTGGCTGACTGCTGTGTGGGAAAGTCACCGGTATTGGCAGAGAAGTTCTTTTAGAGGCTCATTTGTGGCTTCAATCACAGTACCTTTTACGAATGAGGAAATTAATGTGTTTCAAGACCCTGACTCTTTTCTAAGAATCTAGCTCTCAATTACGTATGGGAGCGGGCGTGAGGGAGGAGGCCTCCATGCCATTCTTTCTGTGCTGAGAGCTAAAAGGCATCTAGCATCCATTATTCTAGATCCTGGAGTAGTTTTCTGTTTATGCCCTGTGTCCTTACATGACTTTGCAAGCTCCCATTTGCCCTTAACTGGGAGGATAGATCAGACTTTTAGGGTTAATTAAAAGATAAAAGTTCTCTCTTGACAAACCAGTTATTGTTTGTTTTTTAAAATTATGATTGGTTTACATGTTGAAAACTGTTGATATACCTAGATTTATATTTATTATTAAGAGGATTAACTTTCATGCTTTTATTATTTCAACAAAAATAAATTATTATTCTCAGAAATGTGATGGGTACTTATCTGTTGATAGTGAATATTAAGTTTAGACTTAAAAAAAAAAAAAAGAAGTACCTTCCATAAGACCATCTTTAAATGTAAACTGATTCAGACTTAAGTCACTTTGGAATACCTGTCAGGGCAATTGTGGCATCCTGACCACAATGGTATGTCTCTTCAGGGTTTGGAAAGGAGCTCTTTGAGTCTGATCTTGACCGAATTATGGAACATGTGGAAGCTGCCATGGAAATGGTTCCAGTCTTGAAAAAGGCTGATATCATCAATATCGTCAATGGTCCTATCACCTATTCTCCTGACATTCTGCCTATGGTGGGGCCCCATCAGGGAGTCAGAAACTACTGGGTGGCTATAGGCTTTGGGTAAGTATCTCTTTCATTATTTTATTTTATTTTATTTTATTTTATTTTATTTTATTTTATTTTATTTTATTTTATTTTATTTTAATTTTCAAGAAAGTGAGCACAAGTGAGGGAGAGGGACAGAGGGAGAGAGAAAGAGAATCCCAAGCAGGCTTCATGCCGAGCATGGAGCCTGATGCGAGGTTGTATCCCATGATCTGAGCTGAAATCAAGAGTCAGGTGTTCAACTGACTGAGCCACCCAAGCACCCTGAGTATCTCCATTTAATTCAACATTTATTATAGAGTCAAGTATCTTTTTTAATAGAGTCAAGTATTATAGATAAGTCTTGTCTCGTAATCTCAGTCCAAAATGGAAAATGAGAGAAGGGCAGAGAGTTTTCTTCCTTAAATGACCATTGAGATATGAGGAATAAGATATTTCAATCTTCGGGTGCCTGGGTGGCTCAGTCAATTAAGCATCTGACTTCAGCTCAGGTCACAATCTCTCAGTTGGTGGGTTTGAGCCCCATGTTGGGCTCTGTGCTGACAGCTCAGATCCTGGAGCCTGCTTCAGATTCTGTGTCTCCCTCTCTCTCTGCCCTAACCCGGCTTGCTCTCTGTCTCTCTCTGTGTCTCTTAAAAATAATAAATAAACATTAAAAATTTTTTTTTAAAAATTCACTTTTAAAATCCTGACTGTATAATGGTTTAATCACTTGTATAGATTTTATTTTATTTTATTTATTTTTTTTTTTTAATTTTTTTTTTTCAACGTTTATTTATTTTTGGGACAGAGAGAGACAGAGCATGAACGGGGGAGGGGCAGAGAGAGAGCGAGACACAGAATCGGAACCAGGCTCCAGGCTCCGAGCCATCGGCCCAGAGCCCGACGCGGGGCTCGAACTCACGGACAGCGAGATCGTGACCTGGCTGAAGTCGGACGCTTAACCGACTGCGCCACCCAGGCGCCCCACTTGTATAGATTTTAAAGATGATCACATAGAAGGGCAGTGATTTCCTGGAAACCTCTCTTCGCATATTTCCTGCCATTTCCATTATTCCTATCTCTTTTCATGCTGTGTATGTTCATATTGGTCAATTTGCCCCAATTTTACAAGGCTGTTTTCATAACACAGTGTGACAAACATAATACCGAGTATCAAATGAATAACGTATATGATGCCTTTTTCACCATAATTCAGGTTTATCCAACATAATTTGTTTCTTTAAGATTCCTCAGGTTGCTTACTATTTACGATTCTGTTACCCATATGATGCTTCATCCTTAATATTTGTCCCATTAATTTGTTGAATATTAATGTCAATCCCACTTTACTATCATATCACAGCTTCTAATATTCTATTTTTCTTCTCCATTTTATTTGGCCATGTATTCAACTAATATCTCATGTTTGCCAGCTCTGTACAAGGTCTCTTTGCTAGACACTGGGCTACAGCTAAAAACAAGGCATTGAGGTCCGGCCAGAGGTGTGTGACTGCTTGGGGTGCTGTTCTGCCAGTACAGTAGAGGGGCTGTGGTCTGAACTGAGGGAGGAGCAGCAGGGACTGAGAGATAGGAGATAAAATTATTTAGACTTGATGATTGATTGCATTAGGTCTTGAGGAAGAGAAAAAAAGCAAACGATGGCTAACTTTCTAACTTGACCCCTGGTTGGATGCTGGGGCCATGGGGACAGAGAATCAGGAAAACAATGAGTTTCATTTTTGAAAGGTTGGGTTTGAAGTGTTAAGTTGATATCTTTGGGACATCTAGAGGGAGAAAACCAGATGGAGACAGAGGACCTGGAAGGTATAAAGTAACTGAGGGTTTAGGTAATCACCAATAGCATCCGTATGCAGGCATGTGTATGTAGGAGTGTTTCTTGTGTACATTACTTGAATATCTTCTTTAGAGGAATGCTTATTCATATACTTTGCCCATTAAAAAAATTGATTATTTGTCTTTCTACTGTTGAGTTGTAGGAGTTCTTTATATGTTCTAGGCATAAGACCTTTATCAGATACATGATTTGCAATTTTTTTCTTCCATTCTGTGGGCTGTCTTTTCACTTTTTTAATGGTGTCCATTGAAGCATGAAGGTTTTTAATTTTGATGAAGTCCAGAATGCGTATTTTTTCTTTTTTTTAGCATGTAGTTCATATATAAGAAACCATTTTCCAGTCCAAATTCATAAAGATTCATACCTATGTTTTCTTCTAAGAGTTTATAGTTTTAATTCTTTCATTTAAATCTTTGATCAATTTTGAGTTAATTTTTGTATATGATGTGAGGTAGGGGTCCAACTTCATTCTTTTGTGCATAACCAGTTGTCCCAGCACTGTTTGTTGAAAAGACTGTTCTTTGCTCATTGAATTATCTTGGCTTCTGAGATATCTTCTTTCTGACACCACTTCTGATACCCACATTCAATTTTTCAATTTTCTAATTCTCTGACACCAACTGGGTGTCCAACAATTCAATTCAATTCTGATCTTAACTTCCAGAGTTAGTGGTTAAGGACTCAGTCCCACAAAACTGCCTCCACTTCAGATACCAGTTGCAAGTCCAGGGATCACCTGTACATCTGACTGGCTGTAACTTTGCGAGTTCCTACAACCCCCTTTTCAGGCTTGACAGTTCACTAGGGTGGCTCACGGAAATCAGGAAAACACTTCCTTTTACCCATTTATTATAAAGTATACAACTGAGGAACAGCCAAATGGAAGAGATGCACAGGGTGAGGTGTGAGGGGGAGGAGTGTGGCACAGAGTTTTCATGCCCTCTTTGACACACCACCTTCCTAGCACATCAGTGCGTTCAGAACCTGAAAGCTCTTTGAAGTCTGTCATTTAGGGGTTTTTATGGAGGTTTAATTACATAGGCATAATTGATGAAATCATCGACTATTGATGATTCAACTTCTTGAACCAGCCCCTATTTAAGCCCCCAGGTATCACTCACTCCACCTTGAGTCATCTCATTAGCATACAAAGACTATAAATTCCAGAGGTTTTAGGAGCTCTGTGCCAAGAATTGGGGACAAAGACCAAATATTTATTTTTTATTATACCACAACATCCTTGACAAAAGTCATTTCACCATATGTGTATGGGTTTATTTCTGGACTCCCAATTCTGCCATTACCACATTTTTTTTTTTTAGCGTTTATTTTGAGAGAGAGAGAGAGAGAGTATTTGCATGCATGTGAGTGGGGGAGGGGCAGAGAGAGAGAGAGCGAGCGAGAGAGAGAGCGAGCGAGAGAGAGAGAGAGGGAGGGAGGGACAGAATCCCAAGCAGGCTCTGCACTGTCAGCACAGAGCCCCACACAGGGCTCTATCTCACGAACCATGAGATCACCACCTGAGCTGAAATCAAGAGTCCGATGCTTAACTGACTAAGCCACCAGGCACCCCCACACTGTTTAGATTACTATAGGTTTGTAGTAAGTTCTGAAATTGGGAAGTGTGAATTTTTGCTCTTTTTCAAGATTGTTTTGGCTACTTTGGGTCCCTTAAATTTTCATGCAATTTTTAGGACCAGTTTGTCAATTTCTGCAAAGAAGCCACCTAGGGTTTTGATAGGTATTGCATTAAATCTGTAGATCAATTTGGAGAGTATTGTTATAACAATATTAAGTCCAATTCATGGACATGGGATGTCTTTCCATTTATTTAGATCTTTTATTTATTTATTTATTTTTAAATTTTTTAAAGTTTTTGTTTATTTTGAGAGACAGAGCAGGAGCAGGGGAGGAATAGAGAGAGTGAGACACAATCTGAAGCAGGCTCCAGGCTCTGAGCTGTCAGCACAGAGCCCAGTGCGGCGCTCAAACTCACTAACCATGAAATCATGACCTGAGCTGAAGTCGACGCTCAACTGACTGAGCCACCCAGGCGCCCCTGTTTAGGTCTTTTAAAATTTCTTTCAGCAATGATTTGTAATTTTAGAGTACAAGTTTGCACTTCTTTTGCTAAATGCATTCCTAGGTCTTTATTATTTTTGATTCTGCAGTTGGCTGAATCATAGAATTATTGATTTAGTCAATGAATATATGTGGATCATTGACCACGAGCCATGCTCTGAACAAGCAGACAGTATCCCTGACCTTATTATATTTATATTTTAATGGAGCATCTGTTACTACTTGCCAAGGAAATTAGGAAGTTGATTTCTTTAGAACACCAGTTACTTATTACCTAGAAATTGTATGTACTTGCATGGGGCTAATGTTGCATTCCTGCTCTGATTGTTCTGGGTAATTTTCCCAGGTTGTAGACGTTGGGAGATGGATAGGGAAGATGACAGGTGGGGGGCAGGCAAAGTGCCTCACACTCTGACAGATTTGGTCTGAACAAAGGACTTGTTGCTATCTTGCTAAGATATTTCTTATGTAAAATGGAATGCTTACATTGGCTGCCCCTGCTGGCTTGCATCAGTGATCCATTCCCTGGTTCTGGAGGCTAGTGGTTTCCATACCTGGCTGAGCAGGAGAATCACATGCCCATGTTAAAAAAGAATCTCAACCTTGTGATTAGTCACTTATGCATGCTTCGTCCTCCTTTACATCGTATCTGTGTAATTCCTATTTGTCAGGAGAACCCATGAAGCTGTGTTGAATTGGAAAACTATAAGCAAATGGATTCCCAGACACTACTCCTATAGGTTCTGAATCAGTGGTCTGGGGAGAGGCCCAGGGATCTGCATTTCAATGTGTCTGTTATTCTGATACAACCGTCCAGAGAAATTGGGGAACTTGCAAACTGTGTACATATATGCCAGTGCTCATTTACCTTACTCACAGATCACCCTCAGTCAAAACTCTTTTACTTTTGTTTTGTCACAATTCTAACAAAAGGTTTTTTGCTTCTAGGTGACACCATGTCAACCAACATGTTTAATGGATTGTATTGAATTGAATCTAGTTTTCTTGGCTTAGAGCACATTATAAACAGGAAACTTAAGGAGGGGAGAGTGCTGTAAGATATAACATCTGACAGTTTAACGGAGTTATCCTGAAAAGCAGACACAAACACTCAAAAAGCATAGTCACTGGGCCATTTAGAAGCGGGTTCTACAGATTAATGTTAGCGACAGAAGAACCTAACTCTCCTTTCCTTATTAAGTTCCCTTCCACTTCCATGCCACACAAATTACTTGGTATGAAAGTCTTATCAATTGGGCATAGGCATACTCTGTTACTGGTTGTATAGGGGCCTAACAGCAAGCATGCATTGCTGGCCTACTATGTGCTTTCAATGTCATGCCAATGTTCTCCACCAGAACCATAAAGGAAGTGTGCATGAAAGAAGACTAAAGCTCAGGGTGGTCACACAACTTGCCCATGGTTACACAGCTAGTACTGGCAGAAGTGAAATCATACCCAGAGCTCTCTTACTTTATGCTTGCTTTTAACTGCTAAGCCAGGGGCTCTCAATACATGTTTCATAACACTCAGTAGTGTGGCATTTGACACATAGTTTGTTAATGGTTAGAGAGCTGAAGTTTGTAAACACTTTTTGAAAACAAATTATCCTTGATTCAGGATTCTCCCCAATTGACAGCACTCAGCCCCATTTGTTAGCTCATATACACTACTGAAAGGGAAAGAACATGATGGCATAGCAGTGAGGCCACAGGAAACCAAGCACAGTCCTGGCTACTCCCAAGAGCCTGTCAAGGATGTGAACGCTGTCTGTCATGTGTGCCTTGGCTGAAAATTGGGAACTGTTGAAAAGGTAAAGTTCAGTAAGAGAGAGTGTATGCTGAAGTCAGTTGATGGAGTCTGTATCCTGACCTTTATTGCAGTGTGACCTTATTTAATTGCTAAGTGGGGACTGGCTTTCCCAGTGGTAAAATAAAATTGCTAAAGAATAAATCATCTGGTACATGTTAGGTGGAAACAATGCCTGGCAAATAGCAAGCACTCAATAAATGTCAATAAAACTTTACACAATTTCAAGTCTTATCAACAGTATCTCTAGATCTCAAAAATGACAGCTTTTGTATATCATACATTGGGCCTGGTTAAGTGAATTTTAAGCATACATTCAATAATTTTTCTTGCTTTCTTGAAACTTAGTGAGATTGTTTGTGGGTGATTTGGATGACCAATGTCTTTTTTTCTTTTTTAACTATTTGGAGAAGTATGTAAATTGTCGCCTTTTTATTCTACTTGAGAAATATCCTCGTAACAAATTTAGTTACTCATTTTTGTAAAACAGCAAAACTGGTATCTTGTGGGAAAATAGTTAACATTTAAAGTCTTTGCTCAGGTGCTCCCAAGCTCTCAGAACCCGTGAGTCTAGCTGTTAAGTTGTGGTCGTTCAGGATACTGGAATTTCTTGCATTTTGAGGTCTGCTCATGTAGCTCCGTTTCTTGGTCATCCCCCACATGACTTTCTGCTCATCTCATTCCTCAGAAGCTTGTCTTGACTTAAACCACAGATAAACCTATAGGAAAGTTCTTCACTAGGCAAGAGGGAGTGGTTAGTACTGCACATGGCCAATGTTAAACTGTGAATCCTTCATCTGATAGCAACTGATTTGCCACAGTGATGTTCTTGGTTTTAAAGCATCATCATATAGAAATGGACAACAAGACTACCCTCATCACCAAGTGACCCATTAGTTGCAAAATACAGGGGACAGTGTTCCTTTTCTCTCCTCCCCACAAGCCCCTGGGTGAGTGCCTCTTCCTCTGAATGCTTCTAAGATAAAGATTCAAGGTCCTTGCACAGAGGTCATCGCCTAAGGGGACCTGAACTAAGTTGAGTCTGAGAAGAGATGTGTCACTGGGCAGTGTACGGTTTCTCCTGCAAGGTTCCCATCAGTCAGGATAATTCTAGATCAGAAGGGCTGCTAAGATAACCACATCTTCCTCTTTTCTTCCTTTCCTCCATGTTCCTAAAGTGAGCATCTTTTCTAGCTAAGAGTTGTAGGCTATTTTGCAGGTATGCATCTCTTGAAACTGTGGAAACAAACTAGCTATCAAGTCAGTACATTTAATTTGGATGCCCAAACATGTATTTTTCCCAAGGAAAAAAACTATAGTATAAGCATTAGGTTGACTGTCTGCTCTGAAGATCACAGAACACTCCAACTTGGAGGCCCTGTAGAAGAGTTGGACATGTTTCATTATTGGAAAACAACATGTGTTCATAACAGGGTGTTTATCTCTGTATTTGAAAGATATGGCATAATCCACGCCGGTGGGGTAGGGAAATATCTCAGTGACTGGATCCTGCATGGAGAACCTCCTTTTGATCTGATAGAATTGGATCCTAATCGCTATGGCAAATGGACAACAACTCAGTACACTGAGGCCAAAGCAAGAGAGTCATATGGATTCAACAATATAGGTAAAGTGCAAATTTACTATTGTCTGTGAAGTGTGTACAGAATTGACTTGCAGTGCCTCTGATTTTAGATCTTTGTTATTCTGTGCTTTGTGGTGGGAGTACTTAGGGATTCTATTAAGTATTATGCCTCTAAGACACAAGAAGGAATCTTATATGAGTTTGTATATTTAATGTGTGGAGTGCTTCCGTGATTTTAAGTTTTTAAATTTTTTTTAATGTTTGTTTATTTTTGAGAGAGAGAGAGAGAGACAGACAGACAGACAGACGGACAGACAGACAGAGCATGAGCTGGGGAAGGGCAGAGAAAGAGGGAGACCCAGAATCTGAACAAGGCTCCGGGCTCTGAGCTGTCAGCACAGGGCTCGAACTCACAGACTACGAAATCATGACCTGAGCCGAAGTCGGATCCTTAACTGACTGAGCCGCACAGGAGCCCCAAGTGATTTTAAGTTGCTTTTTTTTTTTTCCCAAGTGATTTTAAGTTTTAAATTTACTTTTACTTTATCCTTGGATAGCTATATGAATGACAGTCTGGCTTTTTTTACATAATTTAAAAAAATTGCAATATAGTTGATTACATATGTACACATATATGATATTATGTTAGTTTTAGGTGTACAACATAGTGATTTGACTTTTTTTTAAATTAATTTATTTATTTTGAGAGAGAGAGAAAGAGAGAAAGAGCACACGTGGTTGCCTGTGGGAGCAGGGGAAGAAGAGACAGAGGAGAGAGAGAATCCCAAGCAGGTTCCCTGATGCCAGCTCAGAGCCTCACGAGGGCAGCTGGATCCCATGAACCCTGAGATCATGACTGAGCCAAGATCAAGAGTCTGACACTTAACTGACTGAGCCACCCAGGCACCCTGTGATTTGACATTTGGGAACATTGTGAAATGTTCACCCCAAGAAAGCTAGTTACCATCTTTTACATAAATTTCATACATATATGTGCTTCTGGATGTTAAGAACTATGTTTTCTACTTTCTGAATCCCTTTGAAGTTTTTTACAGTTTTGGTTATACGGTACTTAGATACTAGTTTTCCTTTTTCAGTTGGTTATCCTAAAGAAGAGCGATTTGCCGGGAGACCAACTCAGCGAGTCAGTGGGCTTTATAAAATCCTGGAGTCTAAGTGTTCCATGGGGTTCCATGCAGGCTGGGAGCAGCCACACTGGTTCTACAAACCAGGCCAGGATACTCGGTATAGGTAAGTGAATGGCATGACCTGCCTGTGGCTCTGAATGTAGAACGCGATTTTGGAAGTTGAATGGAGGGACATCGGAGAAGCGCTGCCCCTGCGCCCCCAAAGAAGTCACTCCACCCTTTCCAAAGAGCATTGAGCCTTTTCCTACAAAAATGATTTTCTGGCAATGGAAGCATTATTCTATCCCACGTGACATTGGCTCACATCTCTAGGACCCATGTGGCCTCCAGAGTCCTACAGCCAGCTCAGGTGAAGCCTCCACTTGGCATTTTCCAGGAGCTCAGGGGAACCTTCCCCATCCCCTCTTGATCCCCACATGGCTTCAGGTGGCTCCTAAAGATGTGTCCTGCTTTAGGATGCCTGGTCGAATCACGTTGTATGGAAATAGTCTAGAAATATGGATTTTCTATTTATCAAAGATAGTTCACAGCAACTGCTTTCTAGTGTGTGTGCACTGAGTCATGCAAAATATATGTACCATTGATAAATTAGGGGAAAGGATCATTTACTTAGCATTTTAGGTTAAGCTAAAGCATAAAGCATGTCACTGAAACAATCCTCTGAATTCTTCTAGTGTTGTTACCATTGTTATACTTGGATTTTGAGCCATTGTTGTCATTTGGGGTTAATAATGCTTATATATTTTTTCTCATGAGAATCCATAAACCAAGAGAAAACAAATAGCAAATCCAGAAATTGTTACCTCTTTTTTTTTTTTTTGGACTTGTCATTTTGCTTACTAAACAGGTATTGATGTCTACTTTAAGACCAGATCTAAATGGTACAAAGTATAGTAGAGGCCCAGTTGTTGATTAATGAATTTGGGCTCAGTAGAAAGTCTAGATTATCTGGGGGCAAAATACTGGTTTGGTTTTTCCTAAACGACTTGGATAAATGCCAAATCTGTTCTTCACCTTTGCTCTTTGGATCTGACCTGTTCCTTCCATTATTTGAATAATTAAACAACTGAAAACTCATTTATCAGACAGAATTCTGCTCTGCAGTTAAAATACCACATTAGAAGTTGACTTTGCCGAGTGGGAAGAACTGTGAATGAGTCAGTAGACTTTTGTTCCAGGCCAAGCTCTGGCATTTATTAAGACAAAGGCCCTGGAAGTCACCTTGTACCTTTTCTCTAAAAAAATGCAGATGTTGGACCAGGTTCTTGCTTGTAACAACATGAACATCACTTGGGAGACTGTTAGAATGCAGGATATAGGTCTCCACCCCAGACCTGCTGCATTAGAATCTGCATTTTAACATTTGTAAGTGATGTACAGTTGCATGAGTGTTTGAGAAGCACTGGACAAGATAGCTCTACCCCGTTATATTCTGATTTAACTAGGTCCAGAAAAGGGGTATTTTTTTTAAATGCTCCCCAGGTGATTCTAATATTCAACCAAGATTGAAAACCTCAGGGCTGGTAGACTTCTATGCTTTCCTCCAGATCTGAAAGCCCACATGTCCTATCTTAATTTCTAGTTAATTAATACTTTGTTCACTACAAAATGGTCAAAGGAATAGAAGAGTAATTTTAAAAAATCAGCTTCTACCATATATGTATCATTCAGAGAACAGAATTTTAGTTGTTACTTCTTTTCCCAAATAGGATTTTCTAGATCAATAGGGTTTATTAAAATACTCTGTAATTTTCTGAAAATGAATGACAGTTGTTTTACCACAAACATTGTGTTTTAGGCCAAGTTTTCGCCGCACAAACTGGTTTGAGCCTGTGGGATCTGAGTATAAACAGGTTATGCAAAGCGTAGGGGTTATTGACCTGTCACCATTTGGCAAGTTTAACATCAAAGGCCAAGACTCTGTTAGATTGTTGGACCATCTCTTTGCAAATGTCATTCCAAAGGTAAATAACCTTATATGGGTACAAGGTTCAGGATTCCTGCCTGCTTAATTCTCCATCCTCTCATTTTTAAATTTCTTTTTTTTTTTTAATTTTTTTTTAACGTTTATTTATTTTGAGACAGAGAGAGACAGAGCATGAACGAGGGAGGGGCAGAGAGAGAGGGAGACACAGAACCAGAAGCAGGCTCCAGGCTCTGAGCCATCAGCCCAGAGCCCGACGCGGGGCTCGAACTCATGGACGGCGAGATCGTGACCTAAGTCGAAGTCGACGCTTAACCGACTGAGCCACCCAGGCGCCCCAAAATTTCTTAAAATGTTTCTATTGTTTATTTTTGAGTGGGGGGAGCAGAGAGAGAGGGGACAAAGTTTCTGAAGTGGGCTCTGCACTGATAGCAGAGAGCCCAATGCAGGGCTTGAACTCACAAACTGTGAGATCATGACCTGAGTGGAAGTTGAGTGCTTAACTGAGCCACCCAGGGAACCCTCATTCTTAAATTTTATTTTTATTTATTTATTTATTTATTTATTTATTTATTTATTTTAAAGTTTATTTTATTTTGAGAGTTTGTGTGTGCGAGTGCGTGAGGGAGGGGCAGAGAGAGGGACAGAGAATCCCAAGCAGGTTCCATGCCGTCAGCCCGGAGCCCGATGTGGAGCTCAAACTCACCAACCCTGAGATCGTGACCTGAATTGAAATCAGGAGTTGGGTGCTTATCTGACTGAGCCATCTAGGCACCCCATCTATCCTCTCATTTAAAACAAAAACAAAAAAACAAAAACAAAAAAACCCAGTATGTTATTTTAGTCCACCTAATGGTTTCTGTATGAATGCTATAGCTCTTCAACAGACCATGAATAAATATTCTAGCTGATTTTCTAATTACAATTTTTGTTGAATGAATTGTCATCCAAGGACTCTATGACTTTGCTAAATCCTGTCAATAGAGAACTGCAAAATTGACTGAAGTGTAATTTTGATGACAAATAATTATAATTACCCAAAATTAATCTTGGGTTTAGGTTTAAAGATAGTTCACACGATTGATATAAATGATAAGATTCAGATACGTTTCACTGACACTGGTTTATTTCCATGTTGTGCTAAAAGGATATGTAAGATTTTAATTTTATATTGAGGTAATTTTAAATTCTTTTGTGTAGGTGGGTTTTACAAATATAAGTCACATGTTGACGCCAAAAGGTCGAGTGTATGCTGAATTGACTGTTTCTCACCAAACTCCTGGGGAATTTCTACTAATAACTGGTTCTGGATCTGAACTTCATGATCTTAGGTATGTGCACAGCTAATAAGAAAATTTTATATGAATTATATATAGATCTAAACTTTCACTGAGCTTTTCTTTTGCCAATAGTTGAAAGTATAACTTAAATTCTCAAACCTTATTCTTTCCAATAAACTTCGTGTCTTTTATAGGAAATTGTTTGAAGTGAGGGACCCTGTCCCCACTCCTCCAAAAGGTAATTCATCCATAGGGTTTACTGGTTCTAATTTTAACTCCTGATTATTAGGCATTATCAATGTGTCAGAACTCTTTTTAGACATTATCTCAGTTAATGACATATTCATGTCATATTCATGTGAGGAAACTGAAGTTTGGGTTAAAGTAACTTGCTTAAGCCAGTCCTTTTGATTCTGATGCCCACATTCAGTGCACTTCAGTGAGCTGCCTCCCTGGGTTATCTGCCTCCTTTGCCGTGCCTTGTGCCCTCTGGCCCACAGCTAGATCTAAGTCTTTGAGCTGCCAAGTCAATCCTTCACATGAATCTTTAGTCTGTGATTTAGTCTACTATAAAATCTGTAGTTTTTAGTATTCCAAAAATATTTGGAACATTACTGTTTAATAAATGTCTTGCTCTGAGATCCTCACTCTGGCTGTAAAACGATGCCAATGATATCCACCAATCCAAGATGTATCTTAGTAGCTAGCTTTGTGTAAATCCAGATGATCATTTCATGTAGCTCCAGGGACTACTCAATAGATTATAAACAAACCCCAAGACTGGGTTCCAATAACTCATCAAGACTTAGAAATTGAAACCAGTCTTTAGAGTTTCTGTTGTTTCCTTGTGATTGCCAAAGCAGTTAGGTGTCTGGTGGCAGGCACATTATTAACCTTTAGCAGCACAAATGTGCCTCCATGTATAGGTATTAGAGAAAATTTGGGTTTAAATTAATTTTTGAAGATTGAATCATTAGTTTAAATGCAATAGGGCTGTCACTCTTTAAAAGAATTATATGGCAGAGCTTATTTAAATTGAAGGATCCTTCTGTACTGTGAAAAATTACCCCCAAAATTTATGAGTGGGTGGTTTAAAGAGAATCACTTGACATCTCTGGGACTCAGTTTCCTCAGCTTAATAAATTAGGTTATTATATGAAATGACACTCTGGGGACTTTCTGGTAATTCTAGACACAGAGCATGTCTTCAGAGAAATAATATGTTACCAACATGTGTTATTCAAGCAAGACTTAACACAATGTTTATGACTCAAATGCAGATGGATTGAAGAAGAGGCGGTCAATGGTGGATATGATGTTGAAATTAAAAACATAACCGATGAGCTTGGAGTTCTTGGGATTGCAGGGCCGCATGCAAGAAAGGTTCTTCAGAAACTGACCTCTGAAGATCTTAGTGATGATGTTTTCAAGTTTCTTCAGACCAAGTCTTTAAAGGTTTCAAACATTCCTGTCACTGCTATTAGGATATCTTATACTGGTAAGAATTGGAAAACGATTCTCTAAAATTTAAGAGAAAGTCTCTGAAATTCAAAAGAAGCTGCCAGAAATGAACCTGTGCACATGCATGTGCATGCACATGCTCACATACACACTGACTTTTGTCAGTATAACTTTGGAGGAAGATTTCTCCTGTTCAACTCTTACAGTCTATTCACTCCTATGCTGGGAGAGTCATTTCCCAGATTTCCAGTTGTTGTTCCAATCTCATAGCTACCTACTACTGGGAAGGATGGATAAAAAAGTTGGAGGAGGATAGCTGTTAGAATAGTTGGAAGGGTTGACAGAGTATTCAGGTCAGCTGACTCTATCTAGGAACATTCAAGGTGGTCTCCCATAGATAGAATCTCTCCTAGAGACCATCTTAAATGTATCAGGCACCTGTCTTAAGGCATTACCACTAAGACTCTTTAAGTGCATTAGCTTCATGTAGCAGCTTCTAGACTTTCATTCTAGACTCTAAGTGCACTAGGGAATTCTTCATGTAACACCTAATCTTGTACATAGTAGGTATTTGAAATAGAGATGAATTAATGTTCTTCAGTTCCCCATTGGTGCTGTAGGCTCACTTCCAACCTCCTCTAGACCTCCGTGCTCTTTCATAGAAAGGGTATTGGGTGCCCAGGCGTTCATTCAATTACATGTTACTCATGTCCTGGTGGTGTCCTTGAAAAACACATCACCATCAGCCCTCAACATTGGGGAACAAGGAGAACGCATAAAGTATGAAGGCTATTGCTCTTCTCTGGGCTTCTGCTGTATACTTTCTCCCTCCTTCTTTCACCTGACCTTGGCAAAATGGTGACCAGAATAAAGCATAAGCAGAATAAAAAATAAACAAGACTATTTGGGTTGGGTTTCATTTCATTTGGTTTTAGCCCACAGCTCTAACAATGAATAATATGACCAAGTGGGGAAGAAGAGGGATATGGGGGAGCATTAGAGATAATGGTTATCCCACAAAAAAGACCATATGAGTAATTGTCAGTTGCCTATGTTTTTAAGACTTGTGATTTGGAAGAAAGGAGTTGGGGGTTGAGATTTCTAAACGTTGAACCCTTTGTAATGATAAACTAAGCCATACTAATATGTAATTACTCACATAACATTATGAAGCTGAGGCAGGAGTCCAGATAAATTCCTATATTAACATCTTTCTGTGTCATGAGAAAAGGTGTCCCAGTTACCACTCTCTGGGAGATAGGATGGGGCATGAGTGCATCTGTGATATGGCAGGCTCCTTTGTGGGGAAAGGGGTGGGTATGGTAGTTGCAGCTTTTTTGTGAACTGGTCTTTTAAAACTCAGCAATGTCTGTATTGCATACGTGGAATCTCCATTTATTTTTGTTTCAGCTGACGCGCATTAGACCTGGTGATCACTGTTCTTACCCTAGTGTGGTACTTGTGGGTTTGTTTCAGGTGAGCTGGGTTGGGAGCTGTACCACAGACGAGAAGATTCTGTAGCCCTTTATGACATTATCATGAATGCAGGCCAGGAGGAGGGAATTGACAATTTCGGAACATACGCCATGAATGCCTTAAGACTGGAGAAAGCTTTCAGAGCCTGGGGGTCAGAGGTTTGAAATGCCAGCAACTTCATTAAAATTTCATTTACTGTATCTGATTTTTGTATGAGGGCTAATTTTAATTGCATTAACGTTGGCTCTGACTATACGAGAAACTATGTGTTATTAGATAACCCTATTTAATTAAGTGAAGATGTTTTTCTCCTCCATTTCTCAGTTGAAAGTTCAGTGGAATTATGGCACACTGTTTATTCTGCTTTAATTCCTCCTGCGTTTCAGAGAGCCCTGGACATCCATCTCTGTGTGGAGCTGTGTCTGCTTTAGTGGAGCCTGCTGACCCTACAGTATTTGAGGAGCACTTTTCAGATTCTTCCTCTTACTCTGTCATGCTGCCCATCCCCATTTTCTTCTTATCATGTAGCTTTTGGGGGAAATAGCAAGAAAAAGTCTCTTTCTGAGGAGCAGCGTCGGTGGTCTAGGATGTGTTGGTCCAGCCTACTTGCACCATTGATAACAGGAACTAAAGGTTTCTGACCAAGTTACACACCATTTTCATATGCATGATTTATTTTACCTTCTCAACTCTTCCTGAAGACGGTATTATTGGTGGGTGCCTGGGTGGCTCAGTCGGTTAAGCGTCCGACTTCAGCTCAGGTCATGATCTCCCAGTTGGTGGGTTTGAGCCCCAAGTCAGGCTCTGAGCTGACAGCTCAGAGCCTGGAGCCTGCTTCGGATTCTGTATCTCCTTCTCTCTCTGTTCCTCCCCTGCTCATGCTCTGTCTCTCTCTCTCTCTCTCTCTCTCTCTCTCTCAAAAATAAATAAAGATTAAAAAAAAAACTAAAAAAAAAAAAGATGGTATTATTGGTGATTTTTGGGCAAGGAGTTCGGAGTTGGAGGCTATGTAAATCATCCCAATTCTATATATAATCACACTAAGAAACAGTAAATAACTTGGTCCAGATAACATGAACATGGCCAAACTATAGTTTAAACTGTGTTCTGTTTTATCTCCAGTGACAGGCTATCTGTGGATACCTAAATTTTTTCATATTCCTACTTGTTTCCTTGGAAGTTGGTTCCTTGAGGTTTGAGGCCTGAGCAGTGACATAAAGGATAGTAGTAACAGATATACTTCAGGGTGGGGTTTCTTGGGTTTGAATTTATCCTCCATCACATATTAGCTATATGGACTTAACCTTCCAGAGCCTCTGTTTACTATTCTAAAAAATGAAGATAATCTTTATCCTACGGAGTTACTGTAGATATTAGATAAAGTGCCTAGCATGTGATAGGATGAATTTAATTGGAGGGAAAAGCGGGTTTGAAAGCGGGGTCCCTTGGGACATTTAGACTGTGAGCAGAAACGTGGGAGAAACAAGGTGGAGAGGCAGTGCCCTGGAGTCACTGAAAGAACAAGGGCTCTGGGGCAAGTTACCCGGGTTTTATTTTGCAGGGGAGGCGCTCTCCAGGGGGATTCTCAGCCTTAACCTGGGGCCTTCGATGAGGCCGCTGCAGGGAGAGAAATAGAGGACAGCTCTGTCCCCAAACTCCTCAGGGAATGAACCGCTGATGCAGCCTTTGGGAGTTAGCCATTTCTCCACTCTCCTGCGTTTCATTTTCTCGAGCTTGCTCCCCTGAGCCCTCCCCTCCCTTAGCGTTTCTTCCTCCCACATCCCTCTGATTTCCCAGCAGTGCCAGCACGCCCTCTAGTGGCGTTACAGCAATCTTCTGTGCTGTGTTTTATTTTCTTCCTGGAGAAAATCTGAAAATACAGTAGATAAAAAAATCAGTTTACAGTTGCTCAGATTGATTAGGAAATGTGAGACCAAATTTTAGAGAATATAAAACAAGTTTATATTACTCATATAATTTATATGAGTTCTGTGTTGTCTTTTAAAAAGTTTGGCTACTTTTTATGGAGTTTAGACCAGTTCTCTTAGCACAAAAGGGAACAATAATAACAAAACAAAAACTATCAACTGCAGGTCTAGTCTCAAATAGAGGCTTTAGCTTAAAGTATATTGTAATTACTCAACCTTATATGAAAAGATTTGAGATGCGATCTCCGGTTTCCTTTTCTCTTTCCTGAACTCTGTCGAAGCCAATTTCCTACCATCTGCTTTCTCGTCTACTTGTCCTGATTTCTGGCCAATTGTAAGATAAGTAAATTACTTAATAATTTTTCAAACCTAACTATGTAAAATTATTATATAAAAACACAGTAAAGTCTTATTTCAGGGAGGAATAGCATGTTATTTTATCCCTCCAATATTTATTATCAGTAAAAGAGGGGCGCCTGGGTGGCTCAGTCGGTTAACCAGCCGACTTCGGCTCAGGTCATGATCTCGCGGTCCGTGAGTTCAAGCCCCGTGTTGGGCTCTGTGCTGACCGCTCAGAGCCTGGAGCCTGTTTCAGATTCTGTGTCTTCCTCTCTCTGTGACCCTCCCCCATTCATGCTCTGTCTCTCTCTGTCTCAAAAATAAATAAACGTTAAAAAAAATTATTATCAGTAAAAGAGCCATGGAAACAAACTGAATTTTAGTGTCTAATATGCTATTCAAATAGTATTTGCTGACAGGCTACATTTAAATTTCAGAGTAAAAAAATTACTTTTGGGGACCAGTCTGTAATTTTCCTATCAGAATCTATTTTCACAATCCAAAAGTGTTCTCTTCCCTAAGAAAATAATATATGAAGATGATGTTACTGAAATGATTTTCACTCGTCTAAGATTTAAAATGTGTGTTTCCAGGGGCACCTAGGTGGCTCAGTCAGTAGATCATGTGACTCTGGATCTTGGGGTTGTGAGTTCAAGCCCTGTGTTGGGGATAGAGATTACTTGAAAATAAAATCTTTAGGGGCACCTGGATGGTCCCGTTGGTTATGTGTCCAACTCTTGATCTCAGCTCAGGTCTTGATCTCAGGGTTGTGAATTAAAGCCCTGTGTTGGGCTCCATTCTGGGTGTGGAGCCTGCTTAAAAAAAAAAAAAAAAAAAAAGCTTTTTAAAAAACTGTGTGCTTCCCTTTTAGATGAACTGTGATACAAATCCCTTGGAAGCTGGACTGGACTATTTTATAAAGCTAAATAAGGTATGTTTATACTCCGAAGGGTACTTGAAGTACATCTTAAAATTATGATGCTGTTTCGTGACAGAGCTATGCTTTAAAATTTAACCAAGTGTGATTATAGGACAAATGAGTTGAACATAAATACTAAGCATTGCTCATATGCTTTGTATTAAGCTTTTGTCAAAATTAGGTATCAGTTCAAGCCATTGCAGTATGCTCATAGATGTAAGATAGCAGAATCCAGCAACTTCAAAGACTGAAGCTAAATTCCGGGATAAAAATTAGTAAGGATAAGATGTCAGTAGACATTCTTGCAAATCCTGGTGATTTGTGAAGTCACATGTTAGCTAATCACACATAGAGCATTAATTGACTCTCCCTGGGTGCTCACAGCATAAAGCAGCCGTGCCAGCAGATCTTCCCATCTGCTTATTAAGCACTTTCATGTGTAACTGCGACATCTGAGTGTAAGCAAATGACACATTTCAAGTGTTTAGCATAAAATGAGTATTTACTGAGAAGCCAATACAGGTATGATAATTGAAATTCACATTCCAAAGGGAACCCCTGCATTAGGAGCTCTCACCTCAGACAGATAGCATCAGCATCATTTGGGAGCTTGTTAGAAATGCAAATTCTCCGATCCCACCCCAGATCTGCTAAGACAGAGTCTCTGGGGCTCAGGCCAAGAAACCTGTGTTTCAACAAGCTGCAGGGGAGTCTGATGCATCTAAATTTGAGAAGCACCAACCTACATAATTATTGTGGAAACGTGTATTACGAAGCCAATTTCTTACAGCCTCTTTCGTCTATACAAGTCCTGCAACTATACGTGAAGTGATCCCTTTGTTATGGACTGAATGATTGTGTTTCTCTAAAATGTACATGTGTTAGCCCTAACCCCCATGTGATGATATTTGGAGGTGGGGCCTCTGGGGAGTAATCAGATGATGAGGGTGGGGTCTCCACGATGGAATCAGTGTTCTTTTGAGAAACAGGAAGACACCAGAGCTCGCTTTCTGGCCTCATCTTGAGGCTATGGTGAGAAGGCGGCTGTCTTGTGAGCCAGGAAGAGGACACTCACAGGGGAGCTTAATAGGCCAGCACCTTGATCTTGGACTTACCGGCCTCCACAACTGTGAGAAATAATTTCTTGTTGTTAAAGTAAAGTCACCTAGTTTGTGATAGTTTGTTCCAGCAGCCCAAGCTGACTCAAATACCCACCGGGTAGTGTTTTAGTTACCGTAAAAGAACCTAACGGAGATGCAGTCAGTGGTAATATTGAAGGATAGGACAGCAGCTGCTGCTGTGTAGGATACTTGTTAGAATTTCAAAAATAAATTGTCCTGTTTAGGTGCTAGTCAGCTAAAGTAAAGGCCGTTTTCCCATTCTATGGAAATATGTGAACATATGCATATGAATCAGGCTAAGAAAACTTTTTAAATGCCCCTGCATCAAGTTCCCAAATTCTAAGCTGAGATATTAACATAAACATGTATATTTATAGTATTAGATTTTAGGAAAAAGAGCCTCCTTAAGGGTTTTAAAGGGAATATCTTTCTGTGCGTTCTCCCTATGACTTTTATTTTTATGATGTACCATCTGCCTCCAGACCAGAGAAAGCAGGTGCTTAGAATCTGGGCAGACCCTTACAGCAGATTGCTCCTTCTGATAACAGAAGTCTTCGTTTAGTTGTTTAAAATAAGGATAAAAATGGCCTGACTCTTCAAAGCACTAAAGTTCTGTTGTTGGTCACCAATAGATAAATAGGTAACTGACTCTCTTGCTTCACAGTGTTTGGGTATTATTGTTTGGGGATAAGGCAGAGATAAATGAGCTCTTCGTGCTGAAATTGGGTTTTTGGAACTCTCTTTATGATTATAAGCAGGTGTGGATTGTGTATTTATTAGTTCCTTTAAATTAGTCCAATAACCCAAGCTGGGCTCAGAATTAAGTTGTTTAACAGATGATGATTTTGATTTATGGTACGTTTTTTATGATTTCTGAATTACTGGTTTTCATTCTGGTGTCACAGAGTTAATTTCTAGTGATTACGTTGGTTGACGTGCGGTGTAGCACCAGGACCTGGACCTAACTGAGCTAGTCTTTTTCAATTATGTTGACTTGGGTGGTTCATGGGTGTCACTGTGATGCCAGCTAATCTCCAAGACTGGGGAATAGGTTGGATCAACTTTGTTCAGATTCTGTATGGTGGTTTCATAACTTTATCTTTGTTTTGTAGCAGTCTATAAAATGAAACAGGTTTCTGAAAAACTAATTAACATTATAAACTAAATGATGTAATTTGATACTTTACGTTCTATGCCTAAAAATAAAAATGTTGCCCAATCTGGTTTCATACTACATTTTAAAGAATATGTAATGCCAGTTCACATTGTGTTGGAAAGTTGACAGTCTATGAGAACTGAAGCAGCAGTTAAGACAGAGGAATATTTTTTTATTCCATAAATACACCAATGAAAACAAAATTAAAAAAAATCCTGGGCATTTCACAATTGTTTAAAATCCTTTTCTTTTTTATGGCACCTGGGTGGCTCAGTCAGTTAAGTGTCCAACGTTGGCTCAGGTCATGATCTCATGGTTCATGAGTTCAAGCCCCATGTCGGGCTCTGTGCTGACACCTCAGAGCCTGGAGCCTGCTTTGGATTCTGTGTCTCCCTGTCTCTCTGCCCCTGGCCCCACTCACATTCTGTCTCTCTCTTTCAAAAAAGAAATAAACATTTAAAAAAATTGTTTTTTAATAAAAATAAAATCCTTTTCTTCCTTTCTCTTTGAAGCAAGCATGTAGAATTCTCCGCTTGGCCCTTGAGTGTTTACACAACAATTGTATAAGCCACAATATTAAAAAATTGTATAGGACATAGGCTGTGTTGGACCTAGGAGACCCCTGAAGGTGGCTCAGTACCCCTTCCTCATTTATGGGTGAGGAAACTGAAGCAAGGAAAGGTGTCGTGACCTCTGACCTCACCACAGTGCTCTCTCACCCACCACTTTCCCCAACAAAGTCCTTTCTCCTCATGGGCTTTTCAACCTTGAATAACTGCCCAGGAATGTTTTTCTGGCAACATATCCTAAAATATGCATGGACTATGTTTTATTAATTGATGCCTCCCACAGTCATGTTTTTGTTGTAACTGATTTTGCGTTTATGTTAGGATCAGAATAGCTGATTTAACCACATTAAGGAGGAAAACGGGTGTCTGAGGAGATGGGCCATCAGGCCTCTTTGGAGAGAACTGCGTTGTCGTCAAAACCAGTGTAAAAGTAGGGAAAAGAAAAATGGAGTATTGAAGAAATCTTAGATGGCAAAGATGCTTCTGAGAGTTGTTTGAGCTGCAGCCTTCCCATGGCATTGGCTGATGTTGATGAGGTTTTGGGGTGATGGTGGCGGGGGTCCGGAGCCGACAACCAAGAAAGAATTCTTGAAGACGTCTTTGGTGCAAAAAGGTGATTTTATTAAAGCATGGGGACAGGACCCATGGGCAGGAAGAGCTATGCTGGGGTTGTGAAGAATACCTGGTTTTATACTATGGAGTTGGGGAGGTAAAGTCAAAAGGGAGGCCTCCCAAGGGACTTTGATCTGTTAAAGCGGGCTCCTAAGATACCTGAGGCCTTGCTATTGTCAAGCGAAGGTTGTTTTCCCTCTAGTAAGGCATTTACATTAGGACATTAGGGGGTTCCTGGAGAAATGTTATATTCTGTATTTGCCTCAAGTATTTGTCAATGGCCTGCAGGTTATAAGGAAATTTAATTTTACCTTCTTGCCTTTGTTCCCCATATCACTATGGAGGGGTGGTATTGGGGCTCCAGGAAACAGTCTACAGGCTTCTGGAGGTTGGCCTATTGATACAATTGCCTTTTTCTTGTAATTTACTAAGATATTTGTGCATTGATGGAGACCCATGTTCTGCATGACTTTGATCTCTATCAATCGGCCATTTGTTTTCTTTCCTTTGTCCTTGGGCAGCCAGAAGTGCCTGAGGAATATCACACACATCCCATTTGGTGGTGGTGGTGGTGATGTGTGTGTGTGTGTGTGTGTGTGTGCGTGTGTGCATGCGCACACTAGCTTGCACTTTGTCGTCAGCCCGCCCCACGCTCCCGCATCAATGTGAAGTAGTTGTGCACAGGCTCAGTCTCCTTCTGAGTCAACATTGAGTAAGTACCATTCATTAAATACCTTGCTAGGACACAGGTCTAACAGTTAACGACATAACTCCTGATGGCTCTCCTATCTCATGACGTTTGAAGCAAATGGCATTTCAGGAACTGAAACTGTAGGAAACATTCTTAATACTCTGAAAATATCGATCCAGGAGGATCGTCTTAGCAGTACACAACAGTGCCATCTTGTGGACAGTGAGCATAGAGCCTGGAAAGGAAGCATTAACCAGAAGCGTAATACAAGTAGAAATAATTAAATTATTTCTTTAAAATCTCAACTAAAATCCCTTCCCCCCCCCCCCGAAGTTATATCATTGCTATTAGTGGTATTATAATTTCCATAGAAGCTACTTTTTGGGAAAAATTAGTGGTTCTGGCTTTTGGTTTTTTGTTTTAGAAATAAAATGCATTAGTCAAGAGCAAAAGGAAAATCAGCTGCCTTAGAATGGAATCCTAAGTATTGGAATTTTCCTCCTGGAAATACGGAGTCTATGTCCATTTAGAGACAACTTCTGCCAAGATTCAGAGACTGAAGTAACAATGTAACATGTTGAAGCAGCTTAGGAGATTTTTTTTCTTTTTGATGTTTATTTTTGAAAGAGACAGAGTTCGAGTGGGGGAGGGGCAGAGAGAGAGGGAGACACAGAATCCGAAGCAGGCTCCAGGCTCTGAGCTGTCAGCACAGAGCCCGACATGGGGCTTGAACTCATGAACCATGAGATCATGACCTGAGCCGAAGTCGAATGATTAACCGACTGAGCCACCCAGGTGCCCCAATAATTTTTTAAAGATTCTTCCCACTCCCAATTTCTTCCTTGGCTTCTCTTTTCCTGTCATGGACTTCTAACCAGTAGAGACAGAATAAGGTGATAATAACCACAAGTGAGAAGACAATGTTGATAGAAAATACAGTCTGTCTTTGCAGAAAAATTATTTAAGGCGTAACTAGTAAGTAAAACAACACAAAAACAAAGAGGCAAAGCACCACCAGGCTTACTACATTCTAAGTATTCAATAAATGTTAGCATTATTAAAATACCAGAATGGAAATAAATAATTACTCACAGACAAGTCAGAAAGGAGTTTCTAATATGTTATAGTGGTATTAGTACCCAACTCTGGGGAAATTTTAGGTAAATGGTAATAGGCATTGAGGCAGACAATTTTCAGTGACTCTCAGTCTTGGCGTACATTAGAATCATCTGGAGTATAATTCTTTTAAATCATGAAATGATTAAAAAATTTCTGAGGTTCATGCTGCAACCCACGTCAATTTAAAAAGAACCTCTGGGGGCGCCTGGGTGGCTCAGTCGGTGGGGCGTCCGGCTTCGGCTCAGGTCATGATCTCTCAGTCCGTGAGTTCGAGTCCCGCATCGGGCTCTGTGCTGACAGCTCAGAGCCTGGAGCCTGTTTCAGATTCTGTGTCTCCCTCTCTCTCTGTCCCTCCCCTGCTCATGCTCTGCCTCTCTCTGTCTCAAAAATAAATAAAAACATTAAAAAAAATAAAATAAAAAGAACCTCTGAGGGTAGGAACTCAGGCATCAGTTTTGTTTTGTTTTAATTCTCCAGGTGATTCCAAAACAGATGGAGAGGGATAGTCCTAGACCAACGCTTTTCAACTGGCTGTACATCACTAACTTGGAGAACTTTTTAAAGATTGCCCTACCCTCAGTGGTTCTCAGCTGTGGTTCACAGACTGGTAGCATCAGTGTTAGCTAGGGATTGGTTAGAATTGCCAGGTGTTGAGTACTATCCCCGAATCGGAAACTCTGGGGATGGGCTCAGTGATCTGCTTTAACAAGCCCTCCAGGTGATTCTGATGCTCCCTCAAGTTTAAGAATACTGCCCGGAAACCAGTTGGATTAGCTCTGCAGGGAGGTTTGGGTTTCTTGGTTTTGTTATGCAATGAAGATTGAGACCCACTCTCTGAGTTCTTTACCTTTATGCCTGTGTGGTCCTGTAAATAAACAGAACTTAAAACAAGTGGTTTGGTTAAAGGAGGGTGCTATGGAATTGGTAGTGAATTGCAAGTAAGTAAATCTGTCACCTACTCTGGCTAGGCTACAGTTAATACATTCTGCCCCAAATTTCTCTCTCTGTCTCTCTCTCTGTCTCTCTCTCTCTGTCTCTTTGGAATTGGACAGTAAGTGAATGTTTTTTTTTTTAAAGTCACCAAATTTTAGCTGTGTGTCCTTGGGAAAGCCACTTAGTTTCACTTTGCACCCGAGACTGCTAGTCTATAAAATGAGGGCTCCTTACATGTCTAAAACCCTAAGAAATACCACCTAGCGGAGTAATTGAGGACGTTGTTACGGTTATCCATATGAGCCACATAATTGTAACACTTTAATTAAGCCATCCTTATTCCCTTACCCATTTCCATTGCTAAATGATAAAGGAAAAATGAAAGAAAAGAAGTAAAACCTAGGCTGAGATAGAGTTTATCATGCCTAAAACATTTATCAGAGCATATTAAGCTACCAGCTATTGAATCAGTATCCTCATATGTATCCAATTTCTGTTAGGAAACAATGTTCTATTTCCACCCTAAAAGTGTAAGTGTGCTGTTTAGATGCCTGCTTTAAAATTTGGAAGTCTCTGGAAACTCAGGACTAGGAATAAGTTGAAGTAATTCTTTAGATTGCTTTTATTATATTTTTATTTTAACAGCTTAACTAAACATGCAATAAATGGACATATTGAAAGTGCACCATCGGCTAAAGTTTTAAAAAATATTTATTAATGTTTATTAAAAAAATTTTTTTTAACCTTTATTTATTTTTGAGACAGAGAGAGACAGAGCATTAACGGGGGAGGGGCAGAGAGAGAGGGAGACACAGAATCGGAACAGGCTCCAGGCTCTGAGCCATCAGCCCAGAGCCCGACGCGGGGCTCAAACTCACGGACTGCGAGATCGTGACCTGAGCTGAAGTCGGACGCTTAACCAACTGAGCCACCCAGGCGCCCCAATGTTTATTTATTTTTTGAGACACACACACACACACACACACACACACACACACAGGGGCAAGTGGGGGAGGGACTGAGACAGAGGGAGACACAGAATCCAAAGCAGGCTCAGGCTCTGAGCTGTCAGCACAGAGCCTGACGTGGGGCTTGAACCCACAAACCACAAGATCATGACCTGAGCCAAAGTCGGATGCTTAACCTACTGAGCCACCTAAGCGCCCCGGGTTTTTTTTTTTTTTTTTAATGTTTATTTATTTTGAGAGAGAGGGAGGGCATGAACACATGCACCTGGGGCAGGGGCAGAGAGGGGTGGGGGGAGAGAGAGAATCCCAAGCAGGCTGTGCACTGTCATTGTGAAGCTGGACACTGGGCTTGAACCCACAAACTGTGAGATCATGCCCTGAGCCAAAATCAAGACCAATCAAGTGGGTCCCTTAACCCACTGAGCCACCCAAGCGCCCCACCATTTGCTAAGTATTAATGCACGTATACACTTGTGACACTACGACCACAATTGAGGATGGTAAGCCTATCCCTCTTCCCAGAAATTTGTTCAGGCCTTTTTGTAGTCCCTACTTCCCAACCCTCCCTATACCTTCACCTACTTCCCAAGGAACTTTTTGTCACTATAGACAATTTTGCATTTTCTAGGGTCTTATATAAATGGAATCCTATAATATATTCATAATATATTTTGTTTTGGTTTTGTTTCTTTCACTAAGCATAATTATTTTGAGACTCATCTGTGGTATTACATGTATTAATAAGTCATTCCTTTTAATTCTAAGTAAAGGATTCCATTGTATGTATATAGCACAGTTTGTTTATATACTCAGTGAACTTTGGGGTTGTTTCTAGTTTAGGACATTTCTCTTGGGTAAATAGGAGTGGAATGGCTGCATAAAATGACACGTATATGTCAACTTTGTAAGGAATTGTTTTACACAGTGGTGAACCATTTTATATTTTACATTCCCACCACTAGTTAATGAGAGTTTCTGTTCCTCCAAATCCTCACCCAACACCTGTCATGGTCAGTCTTGTTAAGTTACTCTATGACGTAAGTAGTAGGGTCTCATACTTTTGATTTCCTCAGTGACTTGATATTGAAAATCTGTTTATTTGTATGTCCACCATTCCTATCTCTTCATTTATGAAGGAAGAGCGAGTATGCACAAGTGAGTCAGGGAGAGTGTCAGAGGGAGAGAGAGAATCTTAAGCAGACTCCACACTGAGCATGACTCTGGGGTGACTCTGGGCTCGATCCCACAACCCTGGGATCATGACCTGAGCCAAAATCAAGAGGGGGATGCTTAACCGACTAAGCCACCCAGGCACCCCTCTTTTACTCCTTTTTTTTTTCAAGTTTATTTATAGTGAGAGTGAGAAGGGGAGGGGCAGAGAGAGAGGGAGAGAGAATGAATCCCAAACAGGCTCTGCACTGCCACCAAGGGCCTGATGTGGGGCTTGAACTTAAAAACTGTGAGATCATAATCTGAGCTGAAATGAAGAGTTGGGTGCTGAGTAACCCAGGTGCCCCTCTGTTACTAATTAAAAAAAATTTTTTTTAATGTTTATTTATTTTTGAGAGAGAGAGAACAAAGGAACAAACAAGTGGGAGAGGGACAGAAAGCAGGTTCCAGGCTCTGAACTGTCAGTACAGAGCCTGATGCGGGGCTCGACCTCACAAACCACGAGATCATGACCTGAGCTGAAGCTGGACGCTTAACTGACTGAGCCACCCAGGCGCCCCTTCTACTCATTTTTAATGGGGTTGTTTTTGTTTTTTTGTTTTTGAAAGTTCCTAATGTATCCTAAGTACAAGTCCTTTATTAGATACATGCTCTGCAAATATTTTTTCCCACTCTGTCTTCTTTTCTTTTTTTTTTTAAATTTTTTTTTTTTTCAACGTTTATTTATTTGTGGGACAGAGAGAGACAGAGCATGAACGGGGGAGGGGCAGAGAGAGAGGGAGACACAGAATCGGAAACAGGCTCCAGGCTCCGAGCCATCAGCCCAGAGCCCGACGCGGGGCCCGAACTCACGGACCGCGAGATCGTGACCTGGCTGAAGTCGGACGCTCAACCGACTGCGCCACCCAGGCGCCCCATGTCTTCTTTTCATCTAATACATCTGATAGTGTCTTTCAAAGAGAAGTTTTATTTATTTTATTTTTTTAAAGTGCCATTAGTTAAGGTTTATTTATTTTGAGAGAGAGAGAGTGAGTATGAGCGGTGTAGGGGCAGAGAGAAAGAGAGGGAGAGAGAATCTCAAACAGGCCCCATGCTATCAGCACTGAACCCAATGTAGGGCTTCAACCCATGAACTGTGAGATCATCACCTGCGCTGAAACCAAGAATCAAATGCTGAACTGCCTGAGCCACCCAGGCACCCCAAGGGCAGAAGTTTTAAATTTGTTAATATTTTTTTTTAATTTTTTTTTCAACGTTTTTTATTTATTTTGGGGACAGAGAGAGACAGAGCATGAACGGGGGAGGGGCAGAGAGAGAGGGAGACACAGAATCAGAAACAGGCTCCAGGCTCTGAGCCATCAGCCCAGAGCCTGACGCGGGGCTCGAACTCATGGACCGCGAGATCGTGACCTGGCTGAAGTCGGACGCTCAACCGACTGCGCCACCCAGGCGCCCCAAATTTGTTAATATTTAAAGTCCTTATCAACTTGTTCTTACCGATTATGCTTTTGGTGTCATAAAGTCGTAAAGATTTTTTTGCTGTTTCCTCCTAGAGGTCTTACCAACTTTTTACATTTAGGCCTATTATTTATTTTTAGTTAATATTTATATCTAGTGCCAGATATGAATTAAAGTTTATGTTTGTGCATATACCCACAGATTTGTTTTCATTACCATTCATTGGAAAGACTGTACATTCTGGACTGTATCACCTGTGTACCCTTGTCAAGAATAAGTTGTCTATAAATGTTGAAGTCTCTTTCTGGACTCTTTTTTTTGGACTCTATTGACTCATATGTCTTTCTCGATTCCTGTGTTGTATTGATAACTGTGGCTTAAATCAGGTTGTGGTAGCCTTGCAACTGTGCTTTTTTTCAGTCATTTTAGCTATTATAGGTCCTTTGAATTTCCATGAATGTTAGAATTTATAAAAACATGGGAATTGTGTTGCATCTATAGGTCAATTCAAGTCTTGCCCTCATGAAAAACACATATCCCTCCATTTACTTAGGTCACCTTTAATTTCAAAAATATCTTGTAGTTTGCAGATTTTGCATATGTTTTTGTAGATTTATCCTTAAGTATTTCATATTGATAATGTTTAAATGGTATTTTTGATTTTCATTTTACTGCTAGTATATAGAAAACAGTTGGTTTTTATGTATTGATCTTGTAATTTGCAACTTTGCCAAACTCAGTAGTTCTAGTACTTTTTTGAACTTTTTGTAGATTCCATGGACAATCATGTTGTATGCAAATAGTTTGTCTTTTCTAATTTAGATGCCTTTTATTATTTATTTATTTATTTATTTATTTATTTATTTATTTATCTTGCATTACCACAATGACTAGTTCCTCCACTGGCTGAACTTTCAACAGAGTTAAATAGAATTGTTGCTTGTTCCTGATCTTAGGTGGAAAGCATCGAGTATTAAGTGTGATGTTAGTTGTTTTTCATGGATGCTCTTTATCAAGTTAAGGACATTCCTATCTATTCTGGGTGCTAAAAGTTTTGTTTTTAATCAGGATATCAGATTTTGGCAAATGCCTTTGCTACATCTACTGAGATAAACATATGGTTTTTCTTTTTTGCTTTGTCATATAATGAAGGACATTTACTAATATTAAAATGTTAACTCAACTTTTCATTTTAGTGGCAAAATCCACTTAGTAATGACGGGTTATCTTTTTCTATATTGTTGGATTTCACTTGATATTGTTATTTTTTTAATATTTATTTTATTTTTGAGATAGAGCATGAGCTGGGGAGGAGCAGAGAGAGAGAGAGGGAGACACAGAATCTGAAGCAGGTTTCAGGCTCCGAGCTTTCAGCACAGAGCCTGATGTAGGACTCGAACTCACGAACTGTGAGACCATGACCTGAGCTGAAGTTGGCTGCTTAACCAACTGAGCCGCTCAGGCGTCCCTCATTTGGTAATTTTTAAATTAAAAAAATATTTTTAACGTTAATTTTTGAGAGACAGAGAGACAGAATGCAAGTGGGGGAGGGGCAGAGAGAGAGGGACACAGAATCCAAATCAGGTTCCAGGCTCCGAGCTGTCAGCACAGAGCCCAACCCGGGGCTTGAACCCACAGACTGTGTGATCACAACCTGAGCCAAAGTCAGTTGCTTAACCAACTGAGCCACCAGATGCCCCTATTGATCATTTTTAAAATACATTTTGCACCTGCAGTATCTTTCTAGGTTGTATCACAGCTTACAATTATTTTTTTTTCCTTTTTCTTTTGAATGGAATGTAAGCTTCTTGAGTACAAGTTCTGACAGGACAAAATACATTTTGTTTACTTTTTTATTCCTAACACCCAGCTCAGGGGTGGCATATAGCAGTTGCCCAGCAAGTAATTTGCTGTTGAAAGTAGTGTCAAGAGCTGATGCTGGAGAAGTACTGAGACCTCGTCATGAAAGGTCTCATCTGCCAGGCTAAGGAATTTGGAGTGAATCCTGGAGACACTGTGGAGCCACTGAACAATTTTGTGTAAGGAATGACCCACAGATGACGGAAAATAGACTAAAAAGGAACTAGCCTGGTGACTGGGAGAGCATTTCCCAATTACTGAAGAAATGCAGTGGAGTGATGTTGAGGGCTTCAACTAAGGCATTGGACATAGGATGGAGAAGAAAGAGGTGTGAGTGATATGAAGAAGGTAGGATGGAGACCACGTGAGGGACTCTATGTGAAGGGAGTGGAGAAGAGGATTTAGGATACTGATCACGAATGGGGAAACACAAAGGGTGTAATTGGGAGGCTGGAAGGACTGGTGGGGTTGAGGGGCTGTGGGACAGCCAACCGACAGCTGCACATGTGTTTGGGGACCTTTGCTCTGAAAGTATGGATTTGGATTGTTCACATATAGGTGGTAATGAAAGCCAGGGGAGTGTTGTGAATCCCCTCTTCTTCTTCTTCTTTTTTTAAATGTTTATTTATTTTGAGAGAGAGAGAGAGACAGTGTGTGAGTCGGGGGGGGGGGGTGCAGAGCGAGAGGGAGACACAGAATCTGAAACAGGCTCCAGGCTCTGAGCTGTCAGCGCAGAGCCTGATGCGGGGCTCGAACTCAAGAGCTGGGAGATCATGACCTAAGCTGAAGTCAGACACTTAACGGACTGAGCCACCCAGGCACCCCTGGGAACCCGTGCTCTATAGCATGCTGTACTTAGCTCTGTAGTGATACTTGGCATATCCCATAATGTCAGCTGCTTCAGCTAGTCTGTGAGCTTCTCCAGGACAGCTGGAGAATCCTTAGGCTAGTGCTGTGTCTGGTCATTAGTAGGACCTGAGTATTTGTTGAAGGGTTTGAGTTATGGCTCTGCCACTTGCTCTGAAAGTAAACAAGTTGCTTAACCTAACAACACTTCAGTTTTCGTATCTGTAAAATGAAGAAAATAGCGACCTCATTTGTTTATGAGAGGAGTAAAAAACATGTGGTATCTCAATAAATGTTAGTTTGTTCCATCTTAGTGAAGTGAATATAAAAGTATCTAGGGAAAAACAGCTGTAGAGAAAAGCCTTTCCATTTTTTTAAAGACCCCAGCAAGAAAGATCTTGTGTCCCTATTAGGACTCATTTATTCATGTGTTTCTTGTTATATTTAATATCTAATTACTTTTCATGTAGGCTCGAGTGCTAAATGTGAAAACCAGATGGGTAATTGTTCTTCGCTTGAGTCTAAAGATGAAAACTATCATGAAAAGTCTATATCGTGATTAGTAGTAACACAGTTAAACATAAAAGTACATCTGCCAAAGTCACAGGTCTGTTGCATTCCATGGCTGTCCTTTCGATTATTGGACTCCAAAACTGAAAAGTAAATATTGGGGGCACCTAGGTGTCTCAGTTGCCTAAGTGGCCGACTCTTGATTTTGGGTCAGGTCATGATCTATGGTTTGTGGAATCGAGCCCTGCATTGGGCTCTGTACTGACAGTGTAGAATCTGCTTGGGATTCTCTCTCTTCTGCTCTCTCTCTTTGCCTCCCCCCCCCCAACTTGAGTGCGTTTTTTTCTCTCTCTCTCTCAAAATAAATAAACTTAAAAAAATAGAAACGTAAATATTCTTGTTAAAATGGAATCTAGTAAAAGTCCTAACATACATGTAATGGGGGCTATTTCAGTTTTGAAAAATTTAGTTTGGTTTGAATGCTAACTGTAACTTAATTCTTGGCCTGGCTTAATATTATAAATAATATTTTAAATATTTTCTCTAGGTTTCTGTTTATCCCCAGCTTTCTTTTAGTTAAGAGAGTTGCTTTTCTAGTTATAGTAAATACTTTTTTGAGAAAGAATACTTAACTGATTAGTACTTTTGTTGAGAAAATGCTAGATGAGGGGGGCCTGGGTGGTTCAGTCAGCTGAGCATTGGACTCTTGATTTCAGCTCAGGTCATGATCCCAGGGTGGTGTGTGTGGGATAGAGTCCCATATCGAACTCTGAACTGACAGCTCAGAGCCTGCTTGGGGTTCTGTCTCTCTTTTTCCCTCGGTCTCTCCCCAGCTCACTCATGTGTGCGTGCTCTCTGTCTCAGAAAAAAAAACAGAAAGAGAGAGAGAGAGAGAGAAGGAAGGAAGGAAGGAAGGAAGGAAGGAAGGAAAGAAGGAAGGAAGGAAAGAAAGAAAGAAAGAAAGAAAGAAAGAAAGAAAGAAACAGAAAGAAAGAGCTACTTTGTTTTACGTTGCCAAGGGCAAAGAATGAAAACTGTGTAGGTAGGAGCCAATAATAACAGATGTAAGTTTCTAAACTAATAACCTAACATTTTGCTAATAAAGAGATAGTGAAATTGTAGTCATTATAAACATACACGGAATGTTACCAAGCTCTGCATAGTGGAAAAAGAGTCAAGAGTTGAGAAGCTTGGGTTCAAGGTTTGGTACATTTATCACCCCAGGAAAGACCCTTATGTTTTCTGTCTGCTTAAAAACTGTGATTCTAATGATGAGAAGGTGAAAGGAATGATAGTCTACTCTGTCTTGATGGGGTGGTGGGTCAGCTGATTCATCCCCTAGATAAATGCACCTGTATACAGTTTTATCAGTTGGACTGTGAGACAAGCACAGATGTACCTGATATTCACCACCAGATGGAAGAAAGTTAAGATTTACATAAACGGTCAGTTAGTGATGGCCACATGCCCTGAGAGGGAGTCCTATCGGGACTGTGTTTAAATGATGGTCCCTGAGCCCCATTTAAAATAAGAAACATTTCTAGAAAGTACTGGGGGACAAGTAGCAGAAATCTGTCACCTGGATTTCCATCTCACTCTGCCACTTACATTGACAGTTGACTAACTGTTCTCTCTGCAACCCTCTCCATCCCTGTCAAAGCAAGAACATGATTTTCCCACTAGTGCTGCCCCTGGTTTCTAAGGGGAGCTTTCTTGGGACCCAGGATGTTACCCCAATTATTGTATTTAGTCTTTGGAGACTTTAGATATGTAGGTTTAAAGGATTTGGGACAGTTAAATGAAAACGATGACTTCCTTGAATTTTCTACCCTGACTCTCCATATCAGAGCCTTCTTAGCACTGCTTGTGTTAAATTCAGATTTAGCTACATCTCGGCTAACTGTGCATTAACCTAAGAATCACAACCAAAACTATACTAGTTTAATTTATTTCATTTCCATATGCTTTGAGGTAATACAAGTGCTTTTAGTAGAGCTAATAAGATGAGTAATTTTATTTCACTTAAAATCTTAATGTTATCATCTTTGTGGATGTTATATTTAGTATATATTACAAATAGCTATTTTAATTGCTTTTACTCTTTCGTAAAATTAGTAGATTAAGAAACATGGGGCGCCTGGGTGGCACAGTCGGTTAAGCGGCCGACTTCAGCCAGGTCACTATCTCGCGGTCCGTGAGTTCGAGCCCTGCATCGGGGTCTGGGCTGATGGCTCGGAGCCTGGAGCTTGTTTCCGATTCTGTGTCTCCCTCTCTCTCTGCCCCTCCCCCGTTCATGCTCTGTCTCTCTCTGTCCCAAAAATAAATAAACGTTGAAAAAAAAAATTAAAAAAAAAAAAAGAAACATAAGTGAAGACTCCTTTTGAGCTATATTCTCAGTGCCCCCAGAAATTTGTGTTTCTCAAGATATTAACAGCTGTTTACATAATTAAGTTGGCAGTGATTCATTAAATATATTTTGTTCTCAGGTCATCCTGATAGCACCAATTTTAATCATAGCATTTATCTTCAGACATATTTTCTTCTCTCATGTATAAAATCTACAATCTTGGAAGAAAAGCCAAGTAAAGGAGAATGAAATGCCACTGCCCTATTTTAAATCTTTCTGTGTCAGGCACAAGGTTAGCTTGGGAAAAGAGAATTGTCTCCAGGGAGAGGTGTTACCTTTTACCTGTGTTTTAACTGTGTGTGCCTTACTTTTAATTAGGTTTTTGTTGTTGTTAGAGTATTTTCTTTTTTTTTTTAATTTTTAAAAAATGTTTGCTTATTTATTTATTTTTAGAAAAACAGCATGTGTGCATGGGGGGAGAGGCCGAGAGAGAGGGAGAGAGACAATCCCAAGCAGGCTCTGTTGCTGTCAGTACAGAGCCTGACGTGGGGCTCCATCCCACAAACTGTGAGGTCATGACCTGAGCGGAAATCAAGAGCTGGATGCTTAACTGACTGAGCCACCCAGACGCCTCATCATTACAGTATTTTCATTCATATCTGAGGACAATATTGCTGACCAGATCAGTTCCTGATTTAAGGATGTACAGATACAGATGTCAGATTTCATTAATAGTAACCTTGAGAGTGTTTTCAAATCCTCCTTGGTAGTTCAAAAATACTGTGTAGTGAACATCCTTCAAAACAGGTTCAGAGTACCCAGAAATAATTTAAAAGAAACATTCTTTTTTTTTTTTTTTTTTTAACGTTTATTCATTTTTGGGACAGAGAGAGACAGAGCATGAACGGGGGAGGGGCAGAGAGAGAAGGAGACACAGAATTGGAAACAGGCTCCAGGCTCTGAGCCATCAGCCCAGAGCCTGACACGGGGCTCGAACTCACGGACCGCGAGATCGTGACCTGGCTGAAGTCGGACGCTTAACCGACTGCGCCACCCAGGCGCCCCTAAAAGAAACATTCTTTAGAGGATTTACATATCCTAGACCTTCCAATGATAGACTCTAGGTATAGTCACTTTAAAAAATACATGGATAAAATGTAAAAGTGAAGTCTTGTGTGGCCATGTAACTGAGCCTCAGGAAAGACCCTTAACTTTGTTGGGCCTTTCTCTCTCATAAACGGGGGATAAAATTCTTTATCTCATAGGAATGTCATGAGGATTAAATGAGGTCATTCAGCATAGTGTCTGGCACATAGCAAGTGCCTAATAAATTGTAAATAGTATTTAATATTTATTTTCACTGAATTTATTTTTCTCTTTTAAAGAAAGTTTTCTGAGGCCCCTTCCCCACTTTTCCTATTTCTTGTGATGAGCTGATACCTTATGTTCCCTCTTAGACTTTGGTTAAATTGTGATTTTGGCAAAGGTGGAGTTAGGCCCCTTCTAGCACACCTTTTTCCTCCCACCCCTCAGCACATGCCTCAGGAGCTCTTGTCTAGCATCACAAAGGGACCCTTTTTAAATTTTTATGGTTTAAAAAAAAATTTTTTTTTTTACATTTATTTATTTTTTGAGAGACATAGAGACACAGCGCACAAGTTGGGGAGGGGAAGAGAGAGAAGGAGACACAGAATCTGAAGCAGGCTCCAGACTCTGAGCTGTCAGCACAGAGCCCAATGTGGGGCTTGAACTCACAAACCGTGAGATCATGACCTGAGCCGAAGTCAGACGCCCAACTGACTGAGCCACCCAGGCGCCCCATGGGACCCTTTTTTTATAATGTGAAAAAAAATTTATTTATATTTAGGCAGCTGGACACAGTTTAGATGATCCCAATTTTGTTTGCAACATCCAAAACATCCTAGTCAGGAGCCATTCGAACATATGCCTTCTTCTCTCCATCAGCCCTGATCAAGGTGTTGATCTTGGCCATGTCAGTGTCATAGAGCTTCTTCACAGCCTGTTTGATCTGGTGCTTATTGGCCTTGAATCCACAATGAACACAAGTGTGTTGTTGCCTTCTGTTTTCTTCATGGCTGACTTGGTATCAGGAGGAACTTGACTGCATCATGGTCAAGCTTGTTTGTCCTGGGGGGGGGACCCATTTCTGAAAGCTTTGGTCATGGCCATCTTTCACCACAGCCACTCCAAAGGTGTAGCAGATACTGGCTTAAGTGGTTCAGGACTGGGCATGTTGTGATGTGGAGAGAAGGAATGACATCTCAGGGACCTCCTAGAAACTACAAGAACATATCTATTTATCTCTGTATGCCTTCTGCCTGACGCAGTGTCTGAACACAGCAGGGGGATAACAACAGTTGAGTAAATAATTGAAGGAAAATTCTCTTACTATGGATGCAGGAAGACCCCAAACCTTCAAGATCTAAATGAATCTCTAATGGGAAAGATCCAGATTCCATTATAGGAAACTATGATCTCATGGCCCTCCACAAATCATACAAAATAGCCCATTTGCCTCTCAGTGTTGTTGTAAAATGCTTCTCTACACAAAGTGTGAGACTTTTTTTTCCCATTTTATATTGATTGCTATATAGACAAGAACTCTAAATAGCACCCCTTGTTGGGGCACCTGGGTGGCTCAGTCAGTTAAATGTCTGACTCTTGGTTTTGGCTCAGGTCATGATCTCATGGTTCATGGGTTTGAGCCCTACATTGGGCTCCATGCTGACAGCGTGGAGCCGGCTTTGGAGTCTCTCTCTCCCTTTCTCTGCCCCTCCCCGACTCATTGTCTTTCCCTCTCTTTAAATAAACAAACAAACAAACTTTAAAAAATAAAAGTAAGGGGCGCCTGGGTGGCGCAGTCGGTTAAGCGTCTGACTTCAGCCAGGTCACGATCTCACGGTCCGTGAGTTCGAGCCCCGCGTCGGGCTCTGGGCTGATGGCTCAGAGCCTGGAGCCTGTTTCCGATTCTGTGTCTCCCTCTCTCTCTGCCCCTCCCCCGTTCATGCTCTGTCTCTCTCTGTCCCAAAAATAAATAAACGTGGAAAAAAAAATTAAAAAATAAAAGTAAGAGTGTCACCTCAGTGGCTCAGTTGTTTAAGCATCCTACTTGGGCTCAGGTCATGATCTCATAGCTCGTGCGTTCAAGCCCCATGTTAGGCTTGCTTTGGATTATGTTTCTCCCTCTCTTTTTCTGCCCCTCCCCTGCTCACCCTCTGGCTCTCTTTCTCTTTCAAAAATAAACACTAAAAAAGTAAATGCAAATAAAAATAGGAAAAATTAAAAGCACCCTTGTCACTATTTTTCCATGATAGCAAGTTGTCTTTGAAAACGATCATAAAAATTTGTTGAAGTTCTTTCTCTATTTAGATAGACATGTTTTAAGTATAATGAACTATGGTTTTGTTACCGGACAGAACCAGTTCTGAATTCAGCACCCCTGAGTGGCTGCTTGCCACTCAAAAATCAATAATGGAGAGACAGGGATGGTGGGGAAGGAAAAGTTGCTTTATTCAGGAAGCTGGGAACCTGGGAAGACGGTGAACCGAAGTCCCAAAGACCACCTTCCCTGTCTTGGCAAAAGCAGAGGGTCTTAGAGGGGAAGGTGAGGGACATGGACGGGGGTGAGTGGGCTCCCTGCAGTGGAAGTGGGTGCCCAGGTGGTTAGTTGTGTGTGGACATGACCTCAAATAGATGTGCTAGCATGAGCAGTGGCTTTTTGCAAATGTGGTTAGTCCTTCTCTTCCGGGAAAGTCTGGTTCTTCACTCCTCAAGGCCTATGGTCTGCAGATCTCAAGGGAAGCAGATTAGTCTGGCTACAGACTACGGGACTTAAATCAGCAAGCATGGGGTGCATAAACTTGAAGCCACTTAACCCTTAAGATGGATTGGAGGGCTGTTACAGTTTTTTATGACTTGTTACCAGGAATTTCTCTTACATATGAATTCAAATGAATCAGGCTTTTTCTGTGGGTTGGTGGTTTTGTTTTTTTCCCCACCAGTCTGGACTTAAATAACATCGGGTCCAGCTGTCTTTGAATTTTTATCTGGCTTCATAATAAAGCTTTATAGTTGGTTCTCACCATCTGGATCACACTGGGGAAGGTAATCGGACTTTCATTTTGCAATTATTTTAACCTTGGCCAATGGAAACTGACAATGGAAACTTTCAGTTTCCTGTGAAGGTCAGCAATTTAAACTTGCAATATCTATAGAAAGCATACTTCATTGTGGGCTTATCCTAAAAGATCTGAACCAGTAAAGGAGTAAACTGGGGGGTGGTCATCAGGCAGAGGGTATGTGAGAACCCCTCCCACTGTTTCACTGAGCAGTTAAGGGGATTCATTGCACCCAATCCTAAATGTTTTGTGTGCAGAAAGAGCTGTGTAAATCCTAAATGTTGATGGCAGAGGACATTTTTGGCATGACATATTATTTCCTTTCTTCTTTGGCCAATGAGGAAATTAAAATTGTTTGCTTTCTTCTTTCAGAGAATGGTTAGTCTGTATATGGGAACTCTTTTGAGAATTTCCCCTCTCACATTATAATCTCTAATTAAATCTCCTTCATAGAGATGTGATTTGTGTATCACAGATACCCCCTTCCCCTCGTAAGATAAGAGATGCTTTTTGGGCTCCCTTAAGTAGAAACCTTAATCCACACCCCTCCTGGGTCAGCCTTCCCTCCTTCCACTGACACTGCTCTTGGCCTCTGGCTAGTTTTTCAGTCTTACCTAGTATCCCTGGCATTCTGGGTAGGTAGAATTGTGCCTCCTTTATTAGCTAAGTGTCTCCACTGAAGAGTCATCACTAACCTGTTTGTTGTGAGGTGTGTGAATGGACTGGAAGTTATCCCTATAGCCATGTCACTGTCACTTGCGTTGCATTAGGAATAACTCTGAGTGTGACCAGGGGAACATATTAGGAATAGGAATGTCATCTGTCATGTGTTGCATCGAAGGAGGAAAAACAAGTTTGAAAAGCATTGTGTTAGACTTTTGATCAAAGAGCTTATTCTCTATCTACTTTTACAACTCACACAGGGGTAAGCATGTCTCACACATAGTATGGGCTCAATACATTCCTGAATGAACTGAGTACAACTCAACAGTTGGTAAATTTCTTGGACCATTATTCTGAGAAGGAAAGAAATGTGCAGCGTTTTGGGGTTGTTCTGACATCACACATCAAAAACATGAATTTCCTTCTTGTAAGTGTCCTACTGTAGGTGGAAATTGAGTAGTGCTTTGCTCACCACCAGCCAGTACTGCTGTCCAGAACCATTAGATACAAGGGTCGCTTTCATAATCCACCATCGCAATATCATGCCTTATGTTTTTCTGCCTAGGTGGTTCTGGTAAAATTGTTATCACAAGTTATTACCCTTCAGTCTAACCTATCTGAAGGAAAAGCTGGCTGATACTGTCATTTGAGGACTAAGAAATATTTGTCTAGACGTTTGATCCAATCTGTATTTTTATTTGATGTGTAATTGGCGAGAAAATCGCAAAGACAAATTTAAATGCTTGCATCTCTAACCTTGTCACAGTGTCTGAGCATTCATTCATCATCATTATCTTGGATTCCTGCAGCCAGCAGACTTCATAGGAAAGCAAGCACTGAAACAGATTAAAGCCAAGGGGCTGAAACGGAGACTGGTCTGCCTCACCTTGGCAACGGACGATGTTGATCCGGAGGGAAATGAAAGCATCTGGTATGATGGCAAGGTGAGTGCTGAGGACCTTGTGGCTAGGGGCCACTGCAGCTTTTCTGTACCAGAAACTCTCCTTGTCTCTATTTCCTTTTAGGGTTTTGTTTTTTGGTTTTTGTTTGCTATTTACCTATCTTTTGGTTGGGTCATACACTTTGATTTTTGAGCTGTCATTCAAGAAGCAGAAATCATTTAACTGAAAGGAAAATGAAATGCTACTCATTTTAAAAAACAAAATTCTCTATGCTTTGATTAAAGAAAATAAAACCAAGGGCTTAAAATTCAATGGGCAATGAGGAAGGTACGAGTTAGAGGTTAAAATGATCTACGTGCTCACTCCACATCCATATCTGTGAATGCAAGAGATGAATTTTGTAAAGAATTTGGCATGATGGTTTAGCTTCTAAGACATCTTTGAGAAAGAGGTAATTCTAACCTGAGCACATCAGAAGAAAAAAAAAATCCAAATGAAAATATCCATGACAACAGAGAGTAGAGCCTTGGAAAGTAAAGCGAGCGGTAGAAACCATTTAGTTCTTCAGAAAGAGTAAATGTGCCTTCTTCCCATTTGGGTATGTTAGGTTTTATTCTATCAGTATCCAGTAAAACCAGATAACTTACCAATTGAACTTCATTTCTTTGACTTTTTACAACTATTTGTAAAACCCAGTTTGGTTTAAGATTTTGCTGTGTTCTGGCCAGTGTTAGCAGACAGATGTGGGACTCTGCTTAGACCACGGGGTAAGCACAGGGCCTTCAGAGCTCATCCAAACAGCTGCTCCATATTGAACAAGATCTGCTTGGTCCATACCCAAAGATTCAGAGATTTGGTAACTGGGTTTTTTCTCAAGCACTGCAGCCTACTTGATACTTGTTTCCATTTTCTTCTTCTCTTCAGTGACAAAAAGAGCCCTGGAAGTGAGGAAAGCCAGTGGCATAAAATCTCAGCCTTTGGGATCAATTGGCTCTCAGCCAATGGCCATTTGGACTGAGGCATGGGTTCATTTGATGTAGAACTAACATCTGCAGAGTTTCTACTATGTGCTGGATATTTTTTGTGTACTACTCTAATTTTATAACACCCCTCCCAGATGGGTATGATCATCTCAATTTAGAGATTAGACTTTGGGGTTCAGATCCCAGCTAACTTGCTTGAGGTTGCACAGTGACTGACAGAGCTGATTTCTGATCTGTGTATAGGCGGACTTTGAATTGCTTACCCTTTCTCCTAAGCCATGCTGAGTAGGCCAATTTGCTCTTGTCTCTGTCTCTGCTGTCCCACAGTATTCTCTTCAGCACTTAATCATAGATCCACAGTTCTTGTACATCCCAAAGCGGGTGGATGTTATTAGACACTATGAAGCCAAAGATTTTTTTTTTCAGATTTCAAGTTCTTTCTTAAGAACCTCTTCACCTTTAATTGTGCTAAGGTTGTTTACCTGTTTGAACCATTCTTACCTCACTGTCTCCCCCCTTCTTTTGGTTCTAAATATCTGGTTCAGACTTCTTTTTTTTTTTTTTTTTTTTTAAGTTTATTTATTTTGAGAGAGCGGAGGGAGGGGCAGAGAGGGAGGGAGAGAGAGAATCCCAAGCAGGCTCTGTGTTGTTAGTGCAGAGCCCCACACGGGGCTCAATCACACAAACCACGAGACCATGAACTGAGCCGAAAACAAGAGTCAGATGCTTAACCTATTGAGCCACTCAGGTGCCCTGAGACTTCTTTTCTTTTTTTAATTTTTTTTTTAACGTTTATTTATTTATTTATTTATTTATTTATTTATTTATAATTTTTTTTTTCAACGTTTTTTATTTATTTTTGGGACAGAGAGAGACAGAGCATGAATGGGGGAGGGGCAGAGAGAGAGGGAGACACAGAATCGGAAGCAGGCTCCAGGCTCTGGGCCATCAGCCCAGAGCCCTACGCAGGGCTCGAACCCACGGACTGTGAGATCGTGACCTGAGCCGAAGTCAGACGCCCAACCGACTGAGCCACCCAGGCGCCCCAGACCTCTTTTCTTAATAAGCATTTCCTCCAACTTCACATTCACCTGCAACTTTCAACTGATACACACCTCTGCCATTAACTAGCTGCTTGACCTGATCTTAGCCTCTCTGGACCTCCATTTTCTCATCCTAGAAAATGAGCTGTGTCAAGTTTCCCGCGCCCCATCTTCCGTTTTTCCTGTTTTCACTCTATTTTCATCCAGCTTTCTAATATGGTCCACGCCCATCCTTGCGCTGGCTTTCCCGTTTTGGCGTAGGTTGCAGATTATGCCGTCGTGTTCTGTATGCAACCCCAAACCAACCCTGATAAACATGGTGTGAGTCTTGACATGCAAATTCAAGTTAAAAAGCCTGGAAACTTGTACCTTAAACTTACACAACATTACATGCCAACTATATCTCAAAGCTGGGAAGGGGGGACCTGGAAACCCCAGTTCCTTTTTGAATTTTACTTCCTTTGCTGTTTCTGTGCACTGAGTTTACATGCTATATTTTTCATCTTTCTTCCCATATGCCATCTGCTTACAGAGCTGTTAATCCGGTTGTAGTTGGCTTTATAAATCAAATATCCCTTGAATTTCCTGATATCCACTTGTCTGCTCTTTGTTGCTCAGTAGGGTGATCGTCTCATCCTGCAGATGAATCTCCTGGATCCTCTTTATACTCTGGAGTGAGATGACATACTTTTTGTTCTTACTTCCTGACTTTGTTGAGACTTGTACTGCCTTTGGTATTTGGTATTCTATTCTTGCAAATATTTTCTAGGCAATGGGGATGCGGCAGTGCATAAAACAGACAAGCATCTCTGCCTCCATGGGTCTTACGTCCCAGGGGAGAGAGAGTAGACAATGAACATACTAAATGAAATAAAATGGCACATCTGAGAGTGATGAGTGCCCTGGGGAAAAGTAAAGTCCAATTGAGAGATGGGCAGTGATGGAAGGAGAGATTAGGATTTTAAATAAGATTTAATTTTTGAAAAAGAGTGGGCATGCAAAGGGCTTCTGTTAGTTATAAAAGCAGCTTTGCTGGGAAGTTTTAAAGATGTGTGGTAGAAATGAAGTTTGGAGAGTTGAGAAAGCTGTCTTTTTTAATTATTTATAAACAAAAACACACAGAGACAGCCAAAGAAACACCATGTATCATCCAATTTAAATTATGTTCTCTCTTTCAAACGCCATCTACCATGTTACCTCCCCTAAGCCAGAGGTGCCTTTAATTCTCACAAAGGGAGGAATGAGACAAGGCTAAACGTAAATGAGGATTGCTTATATTGGTAAAAGGAGAGCCTGTGATTAACAAAGAATATGAAAATCTACTAGGCAGAAGGTGGGCACAGGTTGTTCTTGTGATTCACTGAGCAAAGAGAAGAAATAGATTTAATTGAATCTGGAATATTTTAAGGTAGAAGGATATAAAACTGTTGCTAGGGAAAGCCTTTCCTTAGAGATTTTGTAATGAGACAAAAGGAAAGGCCAGACTTGGGAAATACTCGGGTTACTCAGCATTGAATTAGAGAGAAATTAAAGGGGAAATGAAAGTAATCTAGCAGAAAGCAATGCATTCAATAAATATTTAAAAAAATGGCACTCTTGCAATAAATACACTATTTCTTTACGTTACTCATGCAGGCGTAACTGCAAGATGAATCACTGCTGGGATTTTAAGAGATGGGAAGGCCTGGGGAATCTCTGAAGAGGGATGTGGGGTTTTGACCCATTGAGTTAGGGGCTTTGGCCAAGAGACTTGGTCTGACCTCTTCTTATATTCTTAAGATGCCCAAGCAAATCAGGTCACCTCTCCAGGGCTCCAAACACAGACCTCAGGTTTACAGACTAGGAAGTGAAACCAAGATTACCCAGAAAGTCTTTCAAGGAGCTGTGATTAAAACTCCAATCTTCCTGACCCAAAGCCCTGCCTTACATTACTTAACTATGATCTAAAAGAGAAAAACCGTTTTAAAGCATATGTGTTCTCTCAGCAATACCTTGGCAGTTAATAACCTGCCAGAGAAACAGCTTTTACTAATGAATGCATTCATGTTTGTTTGTTTTTTAATCAACCAGTTCTCCCCATAATAAGCTCAGAAATGATATGGAGAGGTTTCTGATTTGGGGATTCAGTGAGATAATTACAAACTGGGACCACAGAGCTAGGAGTCTGTACTTACTGTCATAAATGTGTCAGCATCTCAAAGACTAGAAATGCTATAATAAGACTGTTGATTGTAGTGGACTCTTTGCTGAGGCAGCTGAAAGATCACTGGCCGATTCATGTCCATGAATATTTTTCAGCACCAGCTACAAGCAGCCCACTGTGTGAAACAGGGAGGCTGTAAGGATTAGTGCAACGCTGTGTAGCCAGGAAAAGCCATTTTGAGTAGGGCTATTTATCATATTTTGCTTTTGTTGTCTTCCTTTTACATTTTTTCAAACGTGGTGTTTTAACCTGATGTTGTTGTATTGCTTTTTTTTTTTTTGCATTGTTTTTTTGCATTTTTTTTGCATGTTTCTCTTTCATCTTTTCCTTCAGATCTAGTTTCCACTCATTCTCTTATCTTTGTAAGAAGCCTGATGAGATTTTTTTTTTTTTTTTTTTTCTGCATAAAGGCTTTGTTTTCATCTCCTAGGTTTTGTTTGTTTGCTCAGTGCTTTTCTCTGGTTTACCATCCCAGTTTATTCCATTTCAACCTCCCTAATTTTGATTGCTCATGCCTAATTCCATGTCTCCACTTGTTCTGCAAAGTTTCGTCCCCCTTATATACCTACTAATTCCACCCACCTTCAAAATGTAGAACAAATCCTGGCTTAATTATGTTGACTTTCTTGGCTCCCTGGTTATATTTTCCTGCATCTCTGTGTTAATTTCTCAGCTAGGCTAGAAGCTCGTGAGGGTAGGAACCAGACCTCAGTCATTTTCTAGAATGCCCAGCAAAATGTTTTGTACCTGGTAGATCTAGAGAGGGCAAAGTTGACATTAATTTAAGGGCCTCGCCATTTCCAGGAATCGCTAAATGCTATATATTCATAGAGAAAGTTCGCTTCACATTGACTACTGATGTATCAATAGTTTATTTCACCACTATTTTGGCAGGCCATATCCTAAACCACAAGAGGAACACTTGAGTAAATTTACATTTGGATTATTAGGAATTTTCCCTTGTATCTATTATTGCCAAGCTGGTTGGAAGATAATGCTTTTCAAATTTAAAGCAAAAATATTTGAGTCTTCCTCCCATCAGATCTCTTGCCACCAAACTGAGCAAAATAGTGCCAGCTACTCAAAAAAACCAGGTGTTCTTACCTAAAAGTGAGAAGTGTGAGAGTACTGTTGATGATTTATTTTGAGAACTATTTTTCCTAATTTGTAAGCCTAAATTCACTTACGAGAATATTTTCTGCCCGCTGTTAGCCCCATAAACAGTATTCCCTAAAACTTTCAGATTGTAAGGCAAACCTATTTTTTCAGAGTTCAGTCTGGAGAGGAGGAGCACAAGGCTGTGGCCAAGCTGTTGAGGATGGCTGGGTCTTGTTTTTCAGGTGGTTGGCAACACGACGTCTGGAAGCTACAGTTACAGCGTCCAGAAGAGTCTGGCGTTTGCCTATGTGCCTGTTGAGCTAAGTAAAGTAGGACAACAGGTGGAAGTTGAACTGTTAGGCACAAATTATCCGGCAACCGTCATACAGGAACCCTTGGTGTTGACAGAACCAGCCAGAAACCGGCTTCGGAAGAAAAATGGAAAGGACAAAATTTGAAAAAGACCCTCAGCAGGCAATTGAATTATGTTTGCTCTATGACTACCAAAAATCATAACTGAGTTTTGGGGGGGAATACAAGAAACCAATAATTCATTGGTTCATTCAAATGAATAATTTGAATAATTCATTCAAAATCATCAAAATCTAGATTTCTCATCTTAATAAAATAACAATTCTTTTTTTTTTTTTTAACAATTCTTTTCTAAACAAGGAAGAAAAATGGATTAGTGCTGTACTTTGTTCTTTCAAATGAAGGTATTTGAAATGAATGTTTTTATTACCCTATATTGTTTATGAAATTCAGCAAAACATTTAGGTGTTTGCGAATATACAATCACTATTATAACTGAATTAGAGGAAATTATATAATTGTTAGGGCATCTGCATATGGTTCTTGTTACCTGACAACAAACTAATTGTTCTACATAAAAACAAATGCAATACTATTCATTGATGTGTTTCATTAGGAAACAGTAGTTGAATAAGGGATAGTTTTAATTTTTATAATGTATTACAATGAAAACAGTAAAATTTAATATTGATACATAAATTGTTATTCAACTCTCTGAAACACTTATTTTCCTAATGAATTCCCTGTAAGCAGTATTATGGGACATCATTATTGTCCTTCCAAAGGTTGTTTTAAAAGAGTGGTTGCAAACAGAACAGGCTTCCAAAGGAAGCATTGCTTGAAGACCTTTTGAAATGAAGCTGAAACATAGATTGTGCCAGTAAAAACACAGTTTGAATACTGAACACCTCTCTTTGGGAAAGAATTAATGCAAGTTGACATCACATGTGCTGTTCTGAATATCATTTCACAAAGCATCTGACAAAGCAGGTCAAACAAGAGCTAAAGAGATGACAGGATGGCCCTTAGCACCATGTACAGCAAGAAAAAAATCCATTTAGAAATAATTCCCTCATAAATTTTTTGAAATTAAATTCAGTGGACTGAACAAATCAACCTTTTTTTTTTGTAAAAGGTAACTTATCACTTAAAATTTGTTATACACACATTTGTTAAACATTTATTGAGCTTTTCCTGGGTATTAAAGTTGGATGTGAGATGTAAAATTCTGTAATTAGAACAGATTATAAAATAATTTCTTAACTTGTAAGTGTTGCAAAGATGCCAAGCATACATACGTTTAAAATGTTTCATTAAAGCAATCACATATTAGAATTCCGGCAGACCATTAATTACCCTTCCATGTGTCTTTATTTTATATGAGAAAAGAGGGAAATTTTCTTGGTAACAAAATTTGATAATCTTGATAACTTCCTAATTATCAAGAATATTATCTTGGTGCAGTCACCATGGAAAACAGTATGGAGGTTCCTCAAGGAAGTAAAAATAGAACTACCGTACCATATAATTTCACTTCTATGCAGAATCTAAGAAACAAAATGAACAAACATTACAAAACTCAGATACAGAGAACAAATTGGTGGTTGCCACAGTGAAGAGGTGTTGGTGGGGGGCAAAATGGATGAAGGGGGTCAAGAGGTACAAACTTCCAGCTATAAATAAGCCTTGGGGATGTAATGGAGATCATGGTGAATAGTGTTAATATAGCATGGCATATCTTAAAGTGGCTCAGAGAGTACATCTTAAGGGTTCTTATCGCAAGAAAAAAATGTGACTTTGTGATGATGTGATGGATGGTAGCTCACCTGGTGGGGATATTTCACAGTGTATATAAATATCGAATCATTATTTGCACACCTGAAACTAACTGTATGAACCAATTATACCTCAATTTAAAAAAACCCTCCAGATCCACTCTCTCAGTTTGGATATTAGGTGCTGGCTAAACCCTTTACCTGGGAGATCCCACTTCTCATTCTCTGTCTGTAGCCCTGTAACCATTAAGGTACTTATTTTCCATCTCTGAATTTCTTCTCTGCAAAATACACAATTCCAGGAGGGTTTTTTTTATGCATTAATTAATGATGAAAGCACAACATTGAATTCATGTCCTATTAATATAGCACTAAAGCAGATCAATAAAAAGCATAGAAAATTTAGATGAATATTAAATGTTTAAAGAAATCTTGCCCAGGAGCACTTGGGTGGCTCAATCAGTTAAGCATCTGACTTTAGCGCAGGTCATGATCTCATGATTCATGGGTTTGAGCCCCACTTCGGGCTCTTTGCTGTGCTGTGCGTCTGAGCCTGAAGCTTGCTTTGGATTCTGTGTATCCCTCTCTCTCTGCCCATCCCATGCTCGTGACCTGTCTCTCTCTCTCTCTCTCTCTCAAAAATAAATAAACATTGGGGCGCCTGATGCTCTGTTGGTTAAGCGTCCGATTTTGGCTCAGGTCATGATCTCACAGTTTGTTGAGTTCGAACCTGCATCAGGCTCTGTGCTGACAGCTCAGAGCCTGGATCCTGCTTTGTATTCTGTGTCTCCCTCTCTCTGTCCCTCCCCTGCTCATGCTCTGTCTCTCTTTCTCTCAAAAATTAATAAAAGCATAAAAAGAAAATAAAAAATAAACATTAAAAAAGAAAGGAAATCCTACTCATGGTATAAAAGAAATGTATTTCCTGATTTCCTTAGGAAGTTGTGCTCATTCTTTTGTGGTATGTTGGGTGCTATTAAGTCACCCTGGCACACCCACACCAACCCAGCCAGTGGGCCTGGCCTAGGTGCCAGGTTTGGCCTCAGCCAATGCACAGGCTGACCTGTGTTAATGACCGATTAACACAATGTGGCCATGAAAAGATGGACCAAATTAACCAGACTTCATCCCATGGGAGTTTCAAGTGTGAAACATCCAAATAAAATGATTAGGACTGAAATCTGAAGCTGAAAAGATGAAGAAAAGAAGATGAAAGAGAAGCTTTGGGGTAACCAGAGCTCCTGAGAAGAGGAGTGGCCCTGAGAGAAAGACCAGATTCTGAAGCTTTCAGTTCCCAATGGCCGGCCCATCAGCCAGTTGGTAGGTGAACACCTTGACTCAAAAGAGCCACACTAAAACCACCAGCTAGCTGCTGGAGACGGGACCATATACTGAGAGAGGCCTCAGAGGAATTGTTCCAGGATTGGTGTCAGCCATGAAGAGCAAACAACCAGCATGCTTCAAAGTATGCTACTGATGTGTAAAAGTCCGTTGTCTACAGCTTAGGAAAGAATGTTCAAGAATGTGATGGTGAATGATGGGCACTTTCTTCCCTTAAGCCAGGAGAGCTTCTTAGAACTGCAAAAACACTTTCTAGTCAACACATTATCAAAACATTTACGGACGTTGTTATGTTGCTAATGTTTACATCTAACTAATCTATGTCTCACTCCTTTTCTATTGATGGGAAAGGTGACAGATAAACCCATTTTTAAGTATGCCGTATGGCACATTAAATAGCAAACAGATTTTGGAACATGACTAAGAGGACTTTATGCATGTTTGAATTGAACAAAAAGATTGACATTATTAGGAAGCAAAGCACCTGCGAGAGGAAGAAAGTTTCATTTATACAAATAGCATCTTTTAGTCAAAGTCTCATAAAAACAACCCTAAATCAAACTCTTCTTCTGATGAACCGTCATGTAAAAATAAAAATTATCTTGCTTTTGCTTATCTGTCTGGCATTAACGAATCTCCAGAGTACTTCAGTAGTTTATAGAAGCTATTTTAGGAATTATAAAGGGGTAACACATTACTTAATTACATATTCTCTAGGTATAGATTTTACAAGTGTTAGCATGCCCTGGAGCATAGGAGTGGTTACTCCTGGGCACCTGAGTGGCTCAGTCAGTTAAGCGTCTGACTTCAGCTCAGGTCATGATCTCATGGTCTGCGAATTCAAGCCCCACATCAGGCTCTGTGCCCACAGCTGAGAGCCTGGAGACTGCTTCGGATTCTGTGTCTCCCTCTCTCTCTGCCCCTCCCCCACTTGCACTCTGTCTCCCTCTCTCTCAAAAATAAAATAAAAACATTTAAAAAATTAAAAAAAAAAAAAGGAGGGGTTACTCCTACACATGTTCATCGAGTACTTTCGACAGGCCAGGCACTGGGAAAGCAGTGAACAGACATGGTCCCTGCCTTCATGGAGTTTATAGATCAGAGAGGTCAAGCATTTAACTAACAAAACCAGATGTATATTTACTTACATACTGAGGTGTCATGAAAGCCAAGTGAGAGAACATTTTGAGAAGGAGAGGAGGGCAAACAGTGTCCAAAGATACCAGATGTCACATAAAATTAAGGGCCAAAAAGTGCCCGTAAGGTTAAGCAACAGAACATGGTTGGTGCCATTGGCCTGAGCTATTTCAGGGGACTGGTGAGGGCAAATGGCTGACTGTATTGAAAAAGGACTAGGAAGGGAGCACCTGGTTGGCTCAGTTAGAAGAGCAAGTGACTCTTAATCTCAGGGTTGTGAGTTTGAGCCCCATGTTGGGTATAGAGATTACTGAAATAAACAAACAAACAAACAAACAAAATACCGGGGCACCTGGATGGTTCAGTCGATTGAGCATCTTGATTTCGGCTCAGGTCATGATCCCAGGGTCATGGTATTGAGCCCCGCATCAGGCTCCATGCTGAGCGTGGATCGTGCTTTAGATTCTCTCTCTCTCTACCCACCCCTCATCCCTCTCCCAAGTGCTCTCTCTCTCTCAAAAAAAAAAAAAAAAAAGAGAGAGAGAAAGAGAGAAAGAAGAAAGAAGTGAAAGAGAAAGAGAGAGAGAAAGAAAGAAATAGAAAAAGAAAGAAAGAAAAGAAAGAGAAAAAGAAAACCAAAAAGGACTAGGAAGTAAGGAGTTGAAGATATGGAACACAGACTCTTATTATCTAGGAGCAGTTTCCTACTCAGGTACAGAAGGTATCAGTTTGGAAGCTTTCAGCTGCAAGTATGAAAATAGCCCACGAACAGCAGTTTAAGCAATCAATTGTTTTAATAAATCGCATAGTGAGAAGTTTTTTTTTGCACAGTAAGAAGATGAGAGGCAGGCTCAATGACACCATTAGATATCTCAGTTCTCTTTATTTCATTATGTCAAATCCTCTTCCCCCTAAAAATACTGTTTTAGGCTAAATCATTTGTTGTTGCAGTTATCGGTGTTTTGATCATCTATCTACTTCAAATTGGTGCAATTTTATTACTTATCTTTTTAAACATTGTGTTCCACATGGAAACTAATTTAGAGAAGCTCCAGTTACACCACTGGCCCTTACCACTAACAGACTTAGCTGTGTGTGCTCATTCCAAGAGTAAGTTCTTTACTGCTGGAATTGTTCAAGCTTACTTCACGCACAGGTTGGGTCTTCATTCCCTGTGGACCTGGTTATCCCACGCTGAAACAGTTGAGTGCTTGTAAATACAAAGCAGCAGAAGTTGAGTTTTTTCAATTCTGTTATTCCATGTGATCACTGAGGGTTTCCATTGATGTTTATTATGAAACAGAGGGCAAATTGTGAGGCACAATATCGTGTTGAGTGAGTGCAGATTTTAGTTCACACATGAAATACTTTAGTGGTTTTGAATACTATCTTTAAAATTCAAATTTCTTCTTTTTAAACTGTTAATCGTTAAAGTTAAAGACAGAACTAACAAAATATAGGGGCGCCTGGGGGGCTCAGTCCATTACGCGTCCGACTTCAGCTCAGGTCATGATCTCGCAGTCTGTGAGTTTGAGCCCTGCATTGGACTTTGTGCTGACAGCTCAGAGCCTGGAGCCTGCTTCAGATTCTGTGTCTTCCTCTTTCTCTGCCCCTCTCCTGCTCCTGCTCTGTCTCTCTCTGTCAAAAATAAATAAACATTAAAAAACTAAAAAAAAAAAGAAAATATAATCATCAGTGGCACAGTTTATTAGTTACCTATGTTGTGACTTCTCAGTAACTTATTAGTTACTGGACAAATTATTTACATAAAATATTATTGTGTCAGACTCTAATCAAAGCAGCAATACATAAAAGTTGTGGATAAGGTAATTAACCATACAGTAACAAAATCTCAGGAAATGGTCATTTATTCAGAATAAACAATCCAATTTCAAAGAACGTCAGGAGAAACAACAAAAGGTATTGGTCATACATTGCTGGAAGAAATCAGCCAAGCAGTATTTGAGTGCCTTGATCTTTTTCACCAATGATTGGGCTCTTGTTTTAAAGCTGCAGATCAAATAATGTCAAACTTTATTATCGTTCATCTGTTTGCTCTGATTTTAGCAGATGAAGAAAAACCATGTATAATACTTATATATATAATAGAATAGAAATATAATAATATATAATATATATAAAAGAAATGTGTGATGAATTTTCTGAAGATAGTTTAGTGGAAAATGTATAATATATATAATATATATAATAGAAATGTATGACGAATTTTCTGCTGAAAATATTTTAGTAGAAAATTTTCAATTGCAGGGATATTTGAAAACCAGTATAGTTGTCCCCAAAGAAACAGAGATAGTCCTGCCATTTCTGGAGTTTGCTGTGAAAGGGGATTTTTATGAATCTCTGTCAAACTTATTACGTTAAAGTCTTTTCCTAATTATTTGTACGTCTGTTGCTCATGTAAAACAAATGTTTGAAATTTAAAACCTTAAAATATGTCCTTCAATCAACTATGTGCAGAGTTAACTGGACAAATCTGGTTATACTGTCGATTAAACATTAATATATGAAGAAGATTAATTTCAGTGAAGTCACTGCAAAGTGTAAGGCTTAAAAACAGAAAAGGTGACTTTATTATTCATAGATAGCAACCAGTTTATTATAACAGACCAATATGTTGGTGTAAATATTTTCTTTTTTCAGGGGCATCTGGGTGGCTCAGTCGTTTAGGCATTTGACCCTTGACTTCGGCTCATGTCGTGATCTCACAGTTCGGTTCTTGAGTTTGTGCCCCTCACCCGGCTCTGTGCTGACAGCGTGGAGCTTGCTTGGCATTCTGTCTCTCTCTCTCTCTGCCCCTCCCCTGCTGGCTCTCTATCTCTCTCTCAAAATAAATAAAACTAAACTTGAAAAAAATACTTCCCATGGGGGCACCTGGGTGGCTCAGTTGGTTGGGTATCCAACTTCGGTTCAGGCCATGATCTCATGGCTCGTGAGTTTGAGCTCCGTGTTGGATTCTGTGCTGACAGCTCAGAGCCTGGAGCCTACTTCACACTCTGTGTCTCTCTCTCTCTCTGCCCCTGCCCCGCTCGTTGCTCTTTTTCTGTCTCTCAAAAATAAATAAACATTAAAAAAGGAAGAAAAAAACAACTTTCCTTTTCCAAAAATACATTAATATAATTTAAAAATATTAACTCCTTGCTTTACTATAATATTTACTTAACTTCTATTTTTCCTATTACTTTTATTGGCATGATGCAAAGTTTAATAGAAAATTCTCACTCTGCGTTTCTTTTCTGGTTAGTTTTTGTCTTATTTCATGATTATTACTAAAAAATAATTGTGTCATATAAAAAGAGGCAGGGTTTTTAAATTATTATTATTATTATTTTAATTTTTTAATGTTTATTTTTGAGAGAGAGTGCAAGCAGGCGAGGGTCAGAGAAAAAGACACAGAATTCAAAGCAGGGTCCAGGCTCTGGGGTGTCAGCACAGAGCCCGACGCGGGGCTCGAACTCACAAACTGTGTGAGATCATGACCTGAGCCAAAGTTGGACGCCTAACCGGTTGAGCCACCCAGGCGCCCCTTTTATTATTTTTTTAATGTTTATTTACTTTTGAGAGAGAGAGAGAGAGTGAGTAAGAGAGATGCCAGAGAGAGAGGGAGAGGGCTGCCAGTGCAGAGCCCCACACATGGCTTGAACTCATGAAACTGCACAGTCATGACCTGAACCCAAACTAAGAGTCGGACGCTCAACCAACTGAGCCACCCAGGTGCCCCAGAAAAACTTTTAATATTTAAATTGTATTTATGTATGTATAAACTATCTCTGGAAGGGTAACACTAATATTCCTGGAGAGGGATTGAAACCTACTTCTCACTATATGCCCTTTTAATTTAACGTATTAAAAATGATACGTGTTTCACTTAAAAAATTAATATAGGCCTATAAATTAGCTCCATTTTCTAATCTAGTAAGAGTAGGTTCTTATTTTTTTGTTGTTGTTGTCACACAACATGACTTTTTAATTTTTGAAGTGTTCACATTGGTTTGAAGTATTTAAGCATGGTTAGAAAGTACTGGTTTAGAACTACTTAATAAATTGATATGCAGTGTTCAGTACAGAAAAAGTGAATGCAATTCACTTGTTGTATACAGTAAATATTGTGCAAACATTAAGTCCCAGGCTGTATGAAAGGTAGAGGGAAGGAAAGAAGAAATGAGATAAAATGCAATACCAACATCCTGTGTAGTGGTTACATGGGTGTTCACTTTGTGAGAATTCACTGACCTGTATACACTTTAGTGTGCTGTCTTGGTATTTTTTTTAAAGATTTAAAAAAAAATAATCTCTACACCCAACGTGGGGCTCCAACACACAACCCCAAAGTCAAAAGTTGCATGCTTTACTGACTGAACCAGCCAGGCACCCCTTAGTGTTATGCACAAAAAAATGCTATGCCAAAATCTTTTTTTAGGAGTGGCACTATTTTCCACTGTCTACTTTCATCTAGTTGGTTTTGAGGAGATAAGAAGTGATAAGCAATGGTAAAGATGAAGGAATCAAGAGAGTTTCAATGTGAGTTGGCTATAGCTGTTCTTATCTAGACTATCAATTTCAGAAATCTGGAGCCATATATATATATATATACATATATAATTTATAAAATTTATAAAATATATAATTATATATATATGTATATATATATATATATACACACATATATATATATAAAATTATACTAGACCTAAGAGAAATCTTTCTTCTTTTTAAAATCTGACCCTTTTTCTTTCAATACATGTACATATATTAACACACCAAACAAAACCAACAATGAACAGAGGAGGCTTCTTATATGTAATTAGCTTCCTACATGCTTGATGATTCTTATTACAGTGATAGTAGTTAGCACTGATAATAATTAATATAACTTATAAATGTAAGTACTGGTGACTAGAAGAAGGGTGAAGACATATTAAAAACAGTCATCTGCTGGGTGCCTGGGTGGTTCAGTCGGTTGGGCATCTGACTTCGGCTCGGGTAATGATCTCCTGGTTCGTGGGTTCGGCCCTGTGTCGGGCTCTGTGCTGACATCTTGGAGCCTGGAGCCTGCTTTGGATTCTGTATCTCCCTCTCTCTCTGCCCCTAACCCACTTACACTCTGTCTCTCTCAAAAATAAATTAAAAATTAAAAAAATTTAAAAAAAAAAGAAAAAACAGGGGCGCCTGGGTGGCGCAGTCGGTTAAGCGTCCGACTTCAGCCAGGTCACGATCTCGCGGTCCATGAGTTCGAGCCCCGCGTCAGGCTCTGGGCTGATGGCTCAGAGCCTGGAGCCTGTTTCCCATTCTGTGTCTCCCTCTCTCTCTGCCCCTCCCCCGTTCATGCTCTGTCTCTCTCTGTCCCAAAAATAAATAAACGTTGAAAAAAAAAAAATTAAAAAAAAAAAAAAAAAAAAAAGAAAAAACAGCCATCTGTAAGTCTGGTATATGACCTTACAGGCCTTCAAGAAGACCATCTCCCCCTCAATTAGATATGGTAGAAACAAAGTCATTCTAGATCAGTTTCCAAAACTAAATGTATTGCGAACATTATTTTTTATTTGAGACAGAGAGAGAGAGAGAGAGAGAGAGAGAGAGAGCGCACATGAGTGGGGAAGAGGGACAGAGGGAGGGAGAGAGAGAGAGAGAGAAAGAGAGAAAGAGAGAATCCTAAGCAGGCTCCATGCCTATGACCCTGGGATCATGACCCGAGCCAAAAGCAAGAGTCAGACACTCAAATGACTGAGCCACCCAGGCACTCCAAAGAGCTGACATCTAAAATAACAAAGTTTGGATATTCTTTCTGTTGTTCAAGTCTATCTCCTTCTGGACTATGTGGGGTATAAGGCGGCATTGAGTAATACCAGCCACGGTTTACCACATTTAGTTAGTGAATTTCAGGTTTTCTATCTGAAGAAAGACTTCTTGGCATTCTTATCTCTACCTCAACCATTACACATTTAGAGATAAAGTGTTTAGAAATGTTTAACCTTTGTATACAATGTTTATCATATTCAAAGATACTAAAATGAAACGGTTGAAAGAAGCATCAAAACACAGGTATCCTGACTTCTCAGCATACCTTGTAGCCAGTTAGTACCATGCCAAGAACCTGGGGTCTGTAAACTGGAGAAATCAAGAGGCATGGCAAGAGCTTCTGTGTGACTTTCTTACTTCATGACCTTGGAGCTTTACAAACATGTTCATTGGGGAACACTTGTGCTTAGCACTCTGTTCTCAAAATGGATTTTACTTTTTGTTTAAATGTAAATTATGTTATTACCATTAATAATATTATTAGAAATAGATAATATATGTATAGAGTTAAAAATTTATAAGGCATAAAGGATATGTGGTGAAAAGTTAGTGTTTCTCCTTTTCTGCAACCTGTGTACCCAAGGACAATCAAAATTATTATTTCTTCTGTTTCCTTGAGATACTCTATCAATGCATAAGCATCTCTCTCTCAATATATGAAAATACATGAATTTAGATACATATGCGCATCTATACATATATTTTTAAATGAAGGTGTACAAAGCATATGTTTTTTTGCCTTTTAAAAATTAATGATATATCTTAGAGATTATTCCATATCATCCTTTTGAATGACTGCTTGGTATCCCATAATTAATTTGACCAAGCCGTCTTATTTGCCTTTTTTTTTTTAATTTTTTTAACGTTTATTTATTTTTGAGACAGAGAGAGACAGAGCATGAACGGGGGAGGGTCAGAGAGAGGGAGACACAGAATCTGAAACAGGCTCCGGCTCTGAAATGTCAGCACAGAGCCCGAAGCGGGTCTCGAACTCACGGACCAGGAGATCATGACCTGAGCTGAAGTCGGCCGCTTAACCGACTGAGCCACCCAGGCGCCTCCTTATTTGCCTTTTTCTAATAAAAGTAAAATTAAAATCACTATCTTCATGCATATGATATTTCTCACATTGGGTGTATCTGAAGGATAAATCCCTATAACTGGAATTGCTGAATTAAAGTGTATGTGCATTTTGAGAGATATGCAAGTAGATATTGTCCTCTTAGAGGTTATGCCAAATTTCACTTTTGTGATGAATGCATTAGAGGGTTTGTTTCTTTTTTTATTAAATTTTTTTTTTAATATTTATTTATTTTTGAGACAGAGAGAGACAGAGCATGAACGGGGGAGGAGCAGAGAGAGAGGGAGACACAGAATCGGAAGCAGGCTCCAGGCTCTGAGCCATCAGCCCAGAGCCCGAAGCGGGGCTCGAACTCACGGACCGCGAGATGGTGACCTGAGCTGAAGTCGGACGCTCAACCGACTGAGCCACCCACGCGCCCCAAGGGTTTGTTTCTTTATACTACACCCAAAGCAGTGAGTTACCACTAGTACCAGTGCCTTATTATTGAAGTTCCAATTTGTATTTTTCCTCTTGAGCGAGGTTGAACATCTATTCATTTATTTAATGACCGCTTTTATTTCCTTTTCTATAAGCTATTGTTATGTTTCTATATTTTGCCCATTTAAAAATTGATTGTTGGTCTTTTTCTTATTGACTTGAGGAGTTAAGAGATTTAACTATGGGTTAAATAGGTTTTGTGTGGGATGGAATGCAAACCAGGTATTATGTATACTATCTTTTCTATGTAAAAAACATAGCCCAAGTTCCAAGTTCTCCACCTACCCCCAAATTAACTTTTATACCCATTGCTGAGTTGGGAGCTGCCTTTATTTCAGTCCTAATTTTTGCTTCTTCTAACTGATTGGAATGGCTTTTATCAATATGATTATATACTGGAAACACTCTTAAAAATCAATAATTAAACTCACACAAACAGTAAAATAATTCAGTATTTGGCAGAATATAAATTACCTTGCAGTAACCTTCATGTCCACAAATAATAACCAGTTAAAGGAGATAATGGTACAGAAAGCACCATTTCAATAGCAACAGAGAAGATAAAATACTTAGGAATAAATTTAACAAGCAAAGCACAAAACTGGTATGTGGACAATTTTTAAGACTTCTACAAGACACAAAAATAGACTTAATAAATGGAAGATAACCTTTATTTTTAGATATGGCAACTTAATATTATAAATATTTCAGTTGTTCCTAATTTAACTTATAAATTTAATGCACTTCCAATAAAAATACCAACAAATTAAAAACATTTAAAAAAACTATTTATTTATTTTTGAGAGAGAGAGAGAGACAGAGTGCAAGTGGGGGAGGAGCAGAGAGAGAGGGAGACAAAGAATCCGAAGCAGGCCCCAGGCTCTGAGCTGTCAGCACAGAACCCAACACAGGGCTCAGACTCACGAATTACAAGATCATGATCTGAGCCGAAGTCAGATGCTCAACTGACTGAGCCACCCAGGTGCCCCCCAGCAAAATTTTTTTTAATGGAACTGGACATGTTGATGTTAAAGTTCATATGACAAAATAAGCATACAGGAATAACAAGGAAAACAGTAAAAATTAAGTTATGAGTCACTATTCCTATCATACATTAAAACATATTGAAAAGCCTCTGTAACTGAAACAGTGTGGTACTGTTATCTGGACAGGAAACCAAGAAATAGACTCAAGTATATGAGAAAATTAAGCTTATAATAAATGTGGCATCTCATAGCAGTGGGGCAAAGATGGACTGCCTTTTTAAAAATATTTTTTCAATGTTTATTTTGAGAGAGAGCAAGAGACAGATTGCAAGCAGGGGAGGAACAGAAAGAGAGAGGGAGACACAGAATCTGAAGCAGTCTCCAGTCTCTGAGCTGTCAGCACAGAGACTGATGTGGGGCTCAAACCCATGGACTGGGAGATCATGACCTGACCCGAAGGCAGCTTAACCAACTGAGCCACCCAGCTGCCCCAAGATGGACTTCTTTATTTTCTTTATGAACGGTGCTAGGATAACTGGGTAAGCATTTGGAAAAAGATAAAATAGATCCATATTTCACACCATACACAGAAATAAATCCTAATGGATGAGGGATCTAAATGTGAAAAGTGAAGCCATACAAAAACTAGAAGAAAACATGGGTGAATTTAACTTTGGTATAAGGAAAGTCTAACCATGACTCAAAATCCAGATGCAATACAAAAAGAATTGATAAATTTGACTACATTAAAAAAAATGACGTTGGCATATCAAAAAACACCATAACAAAATATTTGACAGTTGGCAAACTGGGAGAAAATATTTGTGATACATATCATAGTATCATACTCTCTCAAAATGCACATACACTTTAATTCAGCAATTCCAGTTATAGGGATTTATCCTTCAGATAGACCCAATGTGAGAAATATCATATGCATGAAGATAGTTAAAGAGGTAACATCTCTAATATATAAAGAACTCTTAAAATTGAGGGGAAAAGGGGTGCTTGGGTGGCTCAGTTGGTTAAGCATGTGACTGGATTTGGCTCAGGTCATGGTCTCATGGTTTGTGAGTTTGAGCCCTTTGTCAGGCTCTGTGCTCGCAGCACCGAACCTGCTTGGGATTCTCTCTCTCTCTGCCCCTCCCCCTCTCGAGTTCTCTCCCTCTCTCTCTCAAAAGAAACAAGTAAACTTAAATGAAAATTGAGAAAAAGACTGAACCTAGTCAAAAATGACACAATTCACAAAAATGATGTAAAAATGGCTCTTCAACATCTCAAAAGATGTTTAAACTTACTCATAAATATGAAACCAAAAACTATCCTAAGATACCATTTCTCATATCAGATGGCAAAAAATTTAAAGTATAGCACTTTAATGGCTGCTAACAATGAAAACTGGTACTATCCATATATATATATATATGTGTATATATATATATATATATATATATACACACACATATGGGGGAAAGCAGAATTGGAGGTATTGACTATAAACTCATGGTTTTATATCTGTACGTATGTGTCAATATGGTGTATATATACACTTATGTATGTGTGTGTGTGTGAATACATACATCTAGTTCCTATCTTTGTCTGATGAGAGAACCTAGAACTAATGACAGCCCAGAGGCAACCAGCATACCTATAACACAGACACTGGTTTCTAGATGTCATCCTCCACTAAAAGGAATCACAGTTCCTAGGAGAAATGTTAATTCCACAGTTAGGGAAGGAAAAATACAAGATGAATCTAGAATATCTCTTTGCACCAAAAAGTAAGAGAGTGCTCAGAGGTTAAAGAGGATATGCCAAAAGGACACAAGAGCTAGAATGAAGGGGCTCCCATTGGCTAAATCAGAGGAAATCAGAGGATTGAAATAATTATAGTAAAGTATTATAGCACAGTGATTAAAACAAGAAGCCATGATTTCGTAGTAATTTAAATAAGCAAATTAATGAGGGAGAAGGCAAACTTGGCAACTACTAAATATAGAAGGATGATGGAATTAGAAAATCACCGTTCAGCAACCATCCTAATAATAATAGATCAAAGCAAGAAGTATCACTGGGCACTAAAACTAATAAGCAAAACTTTTAGAAATAACAAAATATAAACATATTCTCAAAGTATCTCCCCATAAAATAATGATCAGTGAAATATTAACTTTACAGCAGAGAAATGGCTACCTTAACAAAGTGATCGGGGCGCCTGGGTGGCTCAGTCGGTTAAGCAGCCGACTTCGGCTCAGGTCATGATCTCGCGGTCCGTGAGTTCGAGCCCCGCGTCAGGCTCTGTGCTGACAGCACAGAGCCTGGAGCCTGTTTCAGATTCTGTGTCTCCCTCTCTCTGACCCTCCCCCGTTCATGTTTTGTCTCTCTCTGTCTCAAAAATAAACGTTAAAAAAAATTTTTTTTTAAAAAAAACAAAGTGATCAAATAAGACATCAACATCATGTCCTTCTTAATATGAAGCAACAAGAAGATATATCACTGTTAGGATATTTTTGCACAAACCCATCACCTGAGTCTAATCATCAGGAAACATCAGACAAACTCCAACTGAGAGACTTCATAATCACCAACCTTTACTGCATATCATGTGTTCAATACATAGACAGAAAATCGAATTAGCTCTTTTTGATTAACTCATTTGCACATTTCCAGAGCATGATTAGCATAGGTTTTTATTTGAAAATGCAGGCTATAAGAAATCTCAGTGCAAGTTTAGCTAGTTTCTGGAGCAGGTGGTCAATGGAGGGACTGTTTCTGCAGATTAGCAGCCATGTTTGGTCAATTTGATTTCTATCAGGAAGGGTAGAGAGAAACAGTTATGGGGAAGACATGCAAGGGTCATAGTGGAGAATTCTCAAGCCTTTAACATCTTGCAGGGTCTTTAAAGGATTTTCAAGTCTTCACATAAGAGTCAAACAGCAATTAAAAATATTCTTTTGAATTTAATGCTAAATTTAAATTTTTTCCTAAATTTCATTGACTCCACTAGAGATGAAAGTGGATGTGACAAACTAATCCACTTCATGCAAAGTAAAATAATTACATGCAAGAGGAACACAATCCATGTGTTAAAGGATAATTTAAAAATTTTTTTTAATTTTTTTAATGTTTATTTATTACAGAGAGAAGAGAGACACAGAGCGTGAGCAGGGGAGGGGTAGAGAGAGGGGGAGACACAGAATCTGAAGCAGGCTCCAGCCTGAGCTGTCAGTACAGAGCCCAAGGCTGGGCTCCAACTTATCAGCCTTGAGATCATGACCTGAGCGGAAGTCAGACGCTCAACCGACTGAGCCACCCAGGCACCCCTAAAGGATAATTTTTAAAAAAGATAAAATCATGACTCTTGTACAAATATAAAAAAGAATACATGTTGAAGATTTTATTTCGTTCACTAATGAGGAAACTGGTAAGGTGTTAAAACGAATTCAAAGGACAATCTCAAGGATCAGATCAGGACTATTACAATAAATGCGCAAGTGGAGGCTGAACTGCTTTCATCCATGGTGGTTGGTGAGGATTGCCACTCCGCTGGACAGAATTCATCTGCATATGTATAAAGAATTAGTTTCCATTGCTATCAGTTATCCACAACTTAAAAAGCTGTGAAATAATTCCCATGGAATCAGACTCAGATAACCTGAAGGGGTAGAGTGCATAATTTCCCCCATATAACTATAAATAGTTATAGTCTATCTCCAGACATGGAACAGGCAGAAAGTTTTGGATGGCAATGTACTAATCATAAGGCTAACTTCCCAATTCAATGAGCATGTGATTAAGGGTATTTTTTCCTTCCATCCACAGATGATTTCGGGCAAATAAGATACTTTACTTCTTTGGTTCACTAGTTGAGTGTCAGGGAGCCAGCCATGAAGGGGCTTCTACCTAGACAAACTAATGAGCTACTCAATGGTCACAGGACACTCCAAACAATCCTCAGGCAGCCTCAGTAAAACTGCACCTTCAAAAGGGCACCTTGCAATCGGAGTGTGTATTTGGCTGCTTTCTGGGTAGTGAGGAGGAAGTGGCTTCACAGGCGTATACTATTCAAAATGAATCTGAAACATCACCTAGAGCTCTACCTCTCCAACGACTTCTCACTTGCACAAGGCTGAGGTCTTTTGCCGGAAATGATTCCCCTACGACCTTTAAAACATCACACAGCTCAGGATCTGAGTTCGGGTTAGGCTCAACCAACTAAAAGCTTCTTTATTGGGGGGAGTGAGAGAAGAAAGGTGCGTTAACTAAATTTCCAGTTGCCGAGGTTGTTGCGAAATTTAACGAAAGACTTTGTAAACTGCGAAGAGTTACTAAAAAGAACAAATCTGCTCCTCTTTGAGGATGCTACGATGCAATCGTGGCTCCTATCAAGTGAGTTTCCACGGAGCTGAGCTGCGGGAGCCCCGAGTGCTTCTCCGCTGGCTCCTCCCCCGTCACACCGGCCCGGGATCGGCGGGGGCTCGGGCGCCGGGTCTCTCTAGCCCGCAGTCGGCCGCGGGTGAAATCCCTTGCGGAGGCGGGGCAGGCCCCGGCCGCCCAGTTCCTGATTCTATAACCGGTGTCTGAGGCTGGCGGCGCCACAGGCTCGGGGACCGTGGGCCGCGAAGGATGGGCCGGCGCGGCGCTGCGAGCCTGCCCCGAGGCCCCAGCCCGCGGCGGCCGCTCCTCCCCGGCGTCCTCCCCTTGCTGCTGCGGCTGTTACTGCTGCCGTCCCGGCCGGGCGCAGGAGCCGGGGCCGACCGGCCGCCGCATCTCGTCTTCGTGTTGGCGGACGACCTGGGCTGGAACGATGTGAGCTTCCACGGCTCGAATATCCGCACGCCGCACCTGGACGAGCTGGCAGCCGGCGGGGTGCTCCTGGACAACTACTACACGCAACCGCTGTGCACGCCATCGCGGAGCCAGCTGCTCACCGGCCGCTACCAGGTACGCAGCGCCCCCGGCGGCCCGCCAACCCTGCGCCGGCGCGGGGCTCCGCCCCTCCGGGAGCCGCCGCTATGCCTTCCTGCCCCAGCGCGCCAGACGGCCCCCGCAGCCTCTTGGAAGTGGGCCGGGAGGCCGGGGTGGGCGCTGGCTAGCCGGGGTCAGCTCCCCGAGCAGCGTCCAAGCGAGGGGACTGCTCACCCTGGCGGCGCCTTCTCCGCTTCTCCCAGGCCCGCAGGCCGCCGCGGCCTCTGCGCATGCCCGCTCCAAGGCCACCCGCAGCCCCGGCACCCCACCTCCTCCGGGGCTTTTTCTGTCTTCCGTTTTCTAAAGGTCGAGGTGAAAGGGTGTCTGGCGTCTGGCGGAATGCTAGTTGCTGGGCCTGCGAGCCGGGAGCCGGTAGGCCGAAGGGTCAGAGTAGACTCTGCGGAGAGGTCCTGAAGAGGGCCGATGGAGAGGGAGCGGGCTGGGCTCCCCCTAGGGGAGCAGTGAGAGGAGGGGAGCGGGAAAGCAGTGGCTGGGTGATGGGTTAAAGGAAAAGTGCCTGCAGTGGATGCGATTCTGCTCCTTGTGAACGCTGCGGTCCTAGGTTAGGCCTGTCACCAGCGATTCATTTTTCCAAGTTCTCAGCACGATGAACCTACGCAGATTGATTTTTCTTGGGCTGCTGATAATTCCTTTCTAATTTAACTTGTGTTCAATGCCTCTGAGCATCTTTCTCTATTTATCATTAAAGTATAATTGACATATACTATCCTGTTAGTTTCAGGTGTACATGATAGTAATTCGATATTTTTATACATTATGAAATAATCCTCACAGTCTAGCTACCATTTGTCACCATACAAAATTAGGACAGTGTTATATTGGCTGTATTCCCAATGCTGTGCATTATATCTCCGTGACTTACTTATTTTATATCTAGAAGTTTGTACCTCTGAATCCTCTTCACCTTTTTTGCCTTCCTTCCAGCCCTTCTCCCTTTGGTAACCAACTGTTTCCTGTATCTATGAATCTGTTCCTGTTTTATTTTGTTTGTTCATTGTTTGGTTTTTTAGTATTCCACATATAAGTGAAATCGTATGGTATTTGTCTCTCTCTGACTTATTTCACTTAGCATTATACCTTCTAGGTCCATCCATGTGACAATGGTAAGATTTCATTCTTTTTTATGGCTAAGTAGTATTCCATTGTATATATACTACATCTAATTTATCATTTCATCCATGAATGGACACTTAAGTTGCTTCCGTATGTTGGCTATTGTGAAGAATTCTGCAAAGATCATAGGGGTGCACAGATCGCCTCAGATTGGCTTACCATTTTCCTTAAAAATTTTGAAGTTTATTTTTTTTGAGAGAGAGAGCAAGCAAGCAAGTGCATATGAGCACACAAGCGGGGGAGGGGCAGAGAGAGCATTCCAAGCAGGCTCTGTCCTGTTCGTGCAGAGCCTGAGGCAGGGCTTGAGCCCACAAACCATGAGATCATGACCTGAGCCAAAATCAAGAGTCTGATACTTAACTGACTGAGCCACCCAGGCACCCCTGGCTGGCCATTTTCTTTGGGTAACTACCCAGAAGTGGAATTTCTGGGTTGTGTGATACCTCTATTTTTAATTTTTTGAGGAGCTTTTGTACTATTTTCCATAGTGGCTGCATCAATGTACCTGATTACCAAAAGTGCAGGAGGGTTCCCTTTTCTCTGCATCCTTACCAACACTTGTTATTTCTTGTTCTCTTCATACTAGCCAGTCTGAAGGTGTAAAGTGATATCTGACATTATCTCTTTAAAAGCTTTTCTTTAAAAACTTCTATGTAGTTAACAGAGATATTATACTTATAGAGTGTGCACATATGTTAAATAACTAAGAATATCAAGAAGATTTGCCTGGTGCTTTACTGTTTTTAAAGTTAATTCTTGAAATAGCCCATGAGGTAGCTATAACTTCCAATCCCCCTTTACAGATGAGGAAGTAAACTTGTAGAAGTTTGATAGTGTGTTAAGAATCACACAGCTAGAGGGACTCCTGGATGGCTCAGTTGGTTAAGGTCTGACTTTGGCTCTGGTCATGATCTCATGATTCGGGAGTTCGAGCCCCACATTGCTGAGCCTGCTTGGGATTCTCTCTCTCCTCTCTCTCTGCCCTGCCCCACTCTTTCATTCTCTCTCTCTCTCTCTTTCTCCCTCTCAAAATAAATAACCTTAAAAAAAAAAAAAGAAATACACAGCTAGAAAGTATTTAAATTGGGTCTGTGCCTCTCCTGTATCCATTAGTCCTCTCAGGCCTATACAATTATATCCTATTTGCTTAATCTGAATAAGATTGGTGATTTTATAAGATCCTGATGTGATTATGACTATATTAAATACAATAAATGGTTACCATTTGAGAACACCAGCATACCTCCTTATATACGGACTGTTTATTCAACAAGCATATTTTGAGTCCTTACCATGCAAGTCATGGGATATGCTTGAAACTTCCCCTCTTAAGTCTATGTGCATGTAGCCTTTCAGATCAACTCTAGCCTCATGTTGTCCTGAGATCAAGAGAAGGGAGGGTTTATTTGCAATAACGATTTCCACAGTGATCTGAAGACTTGTAGAAACAGAAAAGATATAGTTAGACTACAGGCCCGAGAAGTAGCTGTAGCCAGGGTTTGCAATGGAGATAAAGGATGGTTGCCTTCACCATCAACCGTAAGTCCTTTCCACAGGTCTGGCTTGGGCTGCAAGGTATAATCAGGAAGCTCTGCTCTAAGGCAGATCTTATCCTAGACAGTTTGTAGTAAAGGAATGTTTGTGTAAAGAAGAAAGGAGAGAAGGCAAGGTCTGCCCAGAATAGTTCTGCATTTGCTGTGAAATAAGAGAACTGAACTCAAATTGCAGAAGAATGGGAGGGCCATTCATTTCTCTAACTTCCTCTCTTCCAACAGTCTTGAACAGGAAAGCAAATACCATACTTCAAAAAACTTGTTCATATAGGGGCACCTGGGTGGCTCAGTCGGCTAAGCGTCAGACTTTAGCTCAGGTCGTGTTCTCGTGGTCTGTGGGTTTGAGCCCCGAGTTGGGCTCTGTGCTGACAGCGTGGAGTCTGGAGCCCGCTTCTGATTCTGTGTCTCCTGCTCTCTCTGCCCCTCCTCTGCTCATGCTCTGCCTCTCTCACTGTCAAAAATGAATAAATGTTAAAAAATGAAAATAAAAACAAAACTTGTTCATATAATTGACTGCTTTTGTCCCCTAACATCCTCCTCCACCAGTCACCACTGTCTGTCTTGGAGGAAAAAAAGTGCATAGAGTACCCTGTGGTTACGATGTGAAGGAAGGGTAGAAGCTGTGTACTCCAAAATAGTTTAGAGCCCACTCAGTGTAGCAAGCTAGCTTCCCCAGTGGACTTTTTTGCTTGACTTTTCTCCCGTTTTATTCTGGGTTCAGGAGACCCAATGACAAATTGCTTCAGATTAGCAAGCATCCTTTTTTAAAGGAGCCAACATTGGGGCACCTGGGTGGCTCAGTCAGTTGGACTCTTGATTTTGGTGCAGGTCATGATCTCTCAGTGGGTGAGTTCAAGTCCCCATATTGGGTTCTGTGCTTACAGTGTGTAGCCCCTTGGGATTCTCTCTCTCTCTACCTCTCTTTCTGCACCTCTCCTGCTTGCACGCGCGTGCTCTCTCTCTCTCTTTCTCTGTTTCAAAATAAATAAATAAACTTAAAAAAATAAATAAAGGAGCCAACCTTTTGGGAACTAAGGAGCCTTATTGCTCTTAGACACAATATACTGATACCATTCTGAGCACTTTACATTAATTCATTTAATTGTCTCACAGTCCGATGAGGTGGCTACTACTTTTATCCCTATTTGATAACAAGGAAGACAAGGCTGTTTATTTATTTTTGAGAGAGAGAGAGAGAGAGAGAGAGAGAGAGAGAGAGAGGACAGAGCCGGAGCAGGGGAGGGGCAGAGAGAGAGGGAGACACAGAATCCAAAGCAGGCTCCAGGCTCTGAGCTGTCAGCACAGAGCCCGACATAGGACTCGAACCCACGAACTGTGAGATCATGACCTGAACTGAAGTCGGATGCTTAACCGACTCAGCCACCCAGGCGCTCCTTTAACTTCTTTCAATAATGTTTTATAGTTTTCAGCTTACAAGTGTTGGAGTTGTTTGGTTATACCTATTCTTAAGTTTTTATTCATTTTGATATCATTATAAATAGAGTTGTTTTCTTAATTTCATTTTCAGCTGTTCATTTCTAGTGTTTGGAATACAACTGATGTTTGGTCTGTAGCCTGCAACCTTGCTGAACTTAACTAGTTCTGAAAGCGTGCGTGTGTGATATTTAGGATTTTTATATACACGATGCTGTCATTTGCAAATAGAAATAGTTTTGCTTTTTCCTTTCCAATCTGAATGCTTTTCATTTCGTTTTCTTGCCTAATTGCCCCGACTAGAAACTCCAGTGCAATGTTGACTAGAAGTGGCAAGAGTGGACATCCTTTTCTTATTTGCGATCTGAGAGGAAAGCTTTCAGTCTGTCACCATTTAGTATGATGCATTCGTTCATTCTTTCATCCAACAAATATCTGTTGAGCAGCTATTTATGCCAGGCATTGTGCTATACTCTGGGGATCTCCTGGTGCTTATAGTCTGTTGGAGGTGAGATGAGGAGATGAAATAAATATATAAACAAATGAGTAAGCGAGGTGAATTTATTTTATTTCTTTATTTTTAAAGTTTATTTTGAAAGAGGGAGTGCGAGCAGGGGAGGGGCAGAGACTGAGGGAGAGAGAGAAAATCCCAAGCAGGCTCCACACTGTCAGCGCAGAGTCCAATGCAGGGCTTGAATCACGAACCGGGAGATCATGACCTGAGCAGAGATCAGGAGTCAGGCGCTTAACTGACTGAGCCATCCAGGTGCCCCACTGGGTGACTTGAAATGGCCTGGTAATAAATGTAGAGAAGAAAATAAAGTAGGTCAAGTGTAAGTTGCTCAGGAGATTATCTCCACGCAGGTGTTGGGGACAGAGGCCAGAATGGAGAGGAATGAACCATTCAAAGATCCTGGGAAAGAGAATTTAACACAGTGGGAGGGACAGCCAGTTAAGGCTCAAGGCTGCAGTGAGTTCTTTTTAAGGGGACGAGGCCTTTGTGATCGGAACTCAGTGTAGGTGGGTATGAAAAGCGCGGTAGGAGCTCACAGAGGGAGGCAGGGTCTCCCTGTGCTAATGCTGCCTGCTCAGGATAAAATATTAAATTTCAACTTACTCAGGTTTTCCTAACGATGTTACATTGAAGGCTACTGTATATTAAAGCATATTTCTTTTTGTTTTAATTAAAAAATGTTTGTTTATTTTTGAGAGAGAGAGCACTCCAAAGTCAGGGGGCAGGCAGAGAGATAGGGGGACAGAGGATCCAAAGGGGATTCTGCACTGACAACAGTGAGCCTGACACGGGGCTCGAACTCATGAACCATGAAATCATGACCTGAGCTGAAGTCGGATGCTCAACTGACTGAGCCACTCAGGTGCCCCTATTAAAGCATATTTCTAATCTAACAGTGTTATAAGTAAATATATTTTAAGGACCCACAATAAAGTGCTATGTGGCATTCTTTGTATACATGTTAGTCCAGTTAGAATTAAATTTTTTATCCTACTCCGCCTTTTTAAAGTAAGCTTATTTTTCATACAGAGAAAGACAGATACCATATGTTTTCACTCTTATGTGGATCCTGAGAAATTTAACAGAAACCCATGGGGGAGGGGAAGGAAAAAAAAAAAAAGAGGTTAGAGTGGGAGAGAGCCAAAGCATTACAGACTCTTAAAAACTGAGAACAAACTGAGGGTTGATGGGGGGTGGGAGGGAGGGGAGGGTGGGTGATGGGTATTGAGGAGGGCACCTTTTGGGATGAGCGCTGGGTGTTGTATGGAAACCAATTTGACAATAAACTTCATATATTGAAAAAAAAATAAAGTAAGCTTATTTTAAAAATTGTCTTTGGGAAATATATTCCAGGTTTCAAATATAAGACATTTAAATAGAGCTACGTGTAAAAAAAAAAACCAAAAAACAAAAAAAAACTTTCTGTCTTGTACTCTCAGCCTTCCTTTCTGTAGGGAGCCCCTATTTGTTATTTATTATTTATTAGTTTCTTAGTATCCTTCAGAGGCACGTTGTGCATATAATGAAATAGATTTTATATTCATTTTCCCCTTGGTTGAAATCTCAAGACTGAAATATTAATTTAAAAATCCTAGGGCGCCTGGATGGCTCAGTTGGTTAAGTGTCCAACTTCGGCTCAGGTCATGATCTCACAGTTCATGGGCTTGAACTGTCAGCACAGAGCCTGGAGCCTGCTTCAGATTCTGTGTCTCCTTCTCTCTCTGCCCCTACCCCCCTCAAAAATAAACATTAAAATTTTTTTAAAATATATTTAAAAATCCTTTAGAGGGTGGGAGGATAGGACATATTGTTTAAGGGTACAAACTTGCAACAAGAGGTAAATAAGACCTAGAAATCTAATTGTACAGTATCGTCAACCTAGTCAACAATACTGTATTAAAATAATCAAATTTGCAGGGCGCCTGGGTAGCTCAGTCGGTAAGCGTCTGACTTCAGCTTAGGTCATGATCTCACAGTTCTTGAGGTCAAGCCCCGCATCGGGCTCTGTGCTGACAGCTCAGAGCCTGGAGCCTGCTTCGGATTCTGTGTCTCCCTCTCTCTCTGCTCCTACCCCACTCACACTCTGTCTCTCTCTCAAAAATAAATAGTTAATAAAAATTAAAAAAATAATAATAAAAAAATAAAAATAAATAAAATCATCAAATTTGCTAAGAGACTAGAACTTCATGATTCCAACCACTAAAAAGAACATGGTAGACGTGTTAATTATTGCTACAATGGCAATGATATCACAGTGTATAAATGCGGCACACCTTAAAATTACAGTGTTATATGTCAGATATATTTCAATACAAATACGTAATCAAGGTATTTGTAAAAGTGACCAGATAAATAAAAATGCATCAGCTTTTCTAATAGAATTTGTATAGTGCTTTTTAGTTCAAAAGAAGACTTGAAAATGCTGAGTTTCTGGGGCGCCTGGGTGGCTCAGTTGGTTGGGTGTCCGACTTCAGCTCAGGTCATGATCTCACAGTCCATGAGTTCAAGTCCCCCGTCTGGCTCTGTGCTGACAGCTCGGAGTCTGGATGGAGCCTGCTTCGGATCTGTGTCTTCCTCTGTCTCTCTGCCCCCCACCCCCGCTTGCACTCTGTCTCTCTCTCTCAGAAATAAATAAACATTAAAAAAAAAATAAAAAAAAGAAAATGCTGAATTTCTTTATTCTTACACACTGACTCTATTCAATATGAAATATTCGTTTTACCTTTGCACTCTTAGTACACATTTTAAATGTGGTGGTTTGTTCTCTGTTGTGACTTCTCGGTAGGATTGTCCTCCTTGGTCCTGGCCTAGAGAAGCAGTCAGTGTTGAATGTGAATGTGAAATGAACGAATGTGCTAAGAACTTAAACACCTGAGCATTTCCTGTGAGCGTTCACGATCTTCCCTGCTTCTGGTATGGTTGGTCTGCCATTTCTAGTGCCCCCGCTTCCTTTTTAAGAATCTAAAAAGATTAAAGGGTAACTAAAGTCGTAGGCCTTAGTAGGAGCACTTCCTTCTAGGAAAAAATAAATAAATAAGAAAAGTAACTTTGGTCCTCAATTGGGAACATACTTACCTTGGGAACTGAGGGGGCCACTCCATTAAAACTCTGTAACCTTGGCAGAGAATAGAAGCAATGAAAGATGACTTCAAGGTTTTACTCTTAAGGGACCCAAGTCACATTTTTCTTAATCATGCTGATAAACGGACAGGACATCTCAGGGCTTTTCACTCACCCCTGAAGCAGAGCCTTGGACAGGAAATGTAGGACGGAGGCTGTGCAGGAGCATTGTGGTGATTGTTGACTTTTGCTTTGAGTTTGCTTTAAGTTGCTGAGACCCATGGCTGCAGGTAGAATAGGGCACTGCATACTGGCATGGGAAGAGGAAGGGGTTCTGCCTGAGGATGCCCTCTCCTCCCTGCCTCTTTTCCTGCCTACCATTCTTTATCATCTTGCCTACCCAGCATCCTGCCTACCCATTCTTTATCATCCCCCACCTGCTTGCCTCTCAGTGGACTCTTGTCCCTGTTTGCCTCTCCCTGGGCTCTAAGACTAGAAGTAGGGCAAAGAGGAGTGAAGAGCTAGAAGTAGGTGGAGTGACTGGGGAAGGAAGGAGGTCACAACTTGGGAGGGTTAACAGGACCCTCTGGAAATGGCCTCCAAGGAGCGAGAGGTAAGAGGAGCATACGGTACGAGGGCCATAGGTGCCTCTGAAGAGAAAGCACTTATGAGCCTGTATTCTTGTGCTTCCTTAGGGGGAGAAACATAGGATGCTTTAGCTCCATAGTGACAAATAAGATGGCCCCCTACTAAAGCACATCATGGCTATAATGCAGGGAGCCACGGATGACCTGATCTCATGGATCTTTTGTTTTTGCTAAAGCCAGGTGTCTCTCCTAAGCCTAGCCAGAGCCAAGAGGCGTTTTCCCAGGAGGGTAGAGGCACCTGGAGGCCATATTCTGGACGTTTGAAGATGTTTTAAAGAAACAGTTCCGTATTTTACATGTTTTACTTCCCACGTAATTGGAAATGAGGCAATAAGGAAATAAGTTTGGGGCTCAGTGGAGTATGACCCATTGACTTACGGGATGTTTTTGCTGATTGATTTTTGAGGTTTGTTATTTCAAGAATCACCTTAAGTGTAAGTTATTACTGTCTGGTGATTCTCTTTGTTTTTGTTTCTTTAATCTTATCATTTTGCTAAAAATTTCTTTTCCTCCATATTTTCCTACCTTCTCATTGTGAGCTTTTGGTTGGCTTTATAATTTAAACAGAGGAAGGCACTGAAACAGTTTTTGCCTTGTTTATTTTTACAAACAACATCCCTTTGTGGGTTTAGTCAGAGATTTGCACTCTTTGCTAATCACCACCAAAATAAATAGACCCTTAAAACTGTCAGTGACACCAGCCAGTTCTGCAGCCCGAGTTCTGGAGGACCAGGCCAGATGGCAAAGTCAGGCCCCTAACACACATAATGTGTGTTCTGTAGCTCTTGGCTTCAACAGCATGGGCAGCTGACTGCATTTTAGAAAGCTTAAGGGGGGAGGGAGCCGATTCTCCAGGATCCATTTGTTCTGTGGGGCAGCTCCAGGAATAAACCCTAAGGCGGCATGAGTGGTACTTGACCGTGGTTAAAACCTGTGGTGTACTGACTCAGACACAGGCTGGAAATTCTGAACTCCTGGCTGGCCACCAGCATGTTCTGTGATTGTGTTCCTGTCAGGAAGCGTCCCTCTTAGCTCTCTGGTGCATAAAGGGGAGGGTGGAGTTGCTCGTTTTTCTGAATTTTCAAGTACTGTAGCAGTACTTGAAATTCTGTAGCAGAATTTTCAAGTACTGTGTACAAATACTTGGGTACAGTGAGAGTATGAGTTCATCTTGCACAGGTCAGATAGGACAGAATCTTCCTTCCATTCAACAGGATGTTATCTCAACACTAATTACGTTAGGGGAGAAACAGCATTCAGTGCCATACTGGTAGCAGTGGCTCACATAGCCTCTGGGAGAGTTTATTATCAGTTTGGTGGAAATATTGTGCTCTGAGCTTCCAGATCAGAGATAATAGAGTTCCTGGACCTCTTAAAGGGGGGGATAAGTGAGAGGTTCTGATGTGGGAGCCGCCCTCCTCCCTCCCCCTTTACGTTCATGACATTCCACTGATAGTTCCTTCCATGTCTACACAGGACAGAATAACTCACTGGATCAAATACCTTTTTATATGCAACAAAATACACACACAAGGATTTTCATCACTTACCTTATGGAAGGAATCTAGAGACAAGCCAGGTCCTTTACTGATTATATAGACCCTTTGCCTTTGTGCAGGGAATCCTTGATGGTCCAGCAAAATCTTAGGAGAAGCTGTTTTTGGAGAGAGGATTTGGTTTAATGAAGAACGGATAGCCACACATGGTAGGTGTAGGGTAACTCCTTTGGATTCTCATGTATTATCCGTATAACCCTCTCCATCTGTAAGGCTCTCTGAACACTGAAGATGGGTGCTAGGATGGAATTGTTTTACGTACTGTTGTGTTTACAAGGGGACACTTCTTTTTCTCTTGATTCCTATTGGTGCCCTGTTATCAGCCTGCCCCATGTTGCATGGTGTGGATCTGTAGTCCTGTGCTCTGTTGGAACCAGCTCCGCATTGGCCTGTTTACTGCTTCTCTACACATTACAGCTTCCTTACTTCCAATAGTGTTTGAACAGACTAAAAACATGTTTTTGGCTGTCATCCAGAGTTTGGCTTCCACTTCCCCAGTAATGCCATAAAAATGCTCTGTCAAATAAATTCTCGGGAATTGAAGAGAACCAATTCTCTGCTCCATATGATTGTAGATAATAGAAACAGGCTTCAGCTGACCACCTGACTTGATGCCCATGGGCTAGGAAAACCGAATCACACAGCATCCCTTGGCAGTGCTTTATAGCTATCAGAGTTAATTCTCTGCATGCGATGGATGAGCTTTCCACTTAAAGAAATCTGCACATAGCATTTATCTCCAATGAGTCTTTTGAATCCCATAAAATAATTACCTTTACTTTTCCTGCACCAGTGCCAATTCGTGTATATTATAAAATTTTTGAACCTAGGGTTTATTTTCTGTCGAGTAAATTTCAAGTGTTAACCATGGACAGTCTTTCTATGATTTAGGGTGTGTGTGTGTGTGTGTGTGTGTGTGTGTGTGTGTGTTTTGAGAGCAGTGTTTCTTGTTTCCTGCCTGGATATTGTAACATCCTTATTATTCAGGATCCCAGCTGGAAGGAGCTGGCATAGCCAAATTAGGATATTTAGGGAAGTTTACTTATAAGGGGACTGTTTTCAAGAGTATGAATTGGGGGAAGGGGACCCCAAGTAAAAGTGTATAACCCAGTGGAAATGTTACTAGCCCTGGACCGGAGGGGAAGGAAGGAAAGAACCTAGAGACAGAGAGTGTCATGTAGAGAAGGCTGCCTTCAGGATGGCCTGCACAGAACTGGCCTGGTCTGGCAGTAAAGAACCACTTATCTCTTCTCTCCCTGTAATTTCGTGTCAGGGCTCCCCCTTGGCTGAACCCATTTAGAAGCCAGAAGGTGCAGAGTTCTTTGATTTGGTTCCCATAGGTCAGCTTCCCCAGGGCAGAGAGCAGGACAGAAGGCAGAATGTGGATTCAGAAAGCAAGTGGAAGGCATCTGGCACATATCCCAGTGGAGGTGTCCAGTGATTTCTAGGAAAGGCATAGAAATCTTAATAGAAAACTTAAACTCACTTTTATTTTTAAATAGTTTTAGCGATGTGTGATTGACATACAATAAACCACATATTTAAAGTATAGAATTTGATTAAGTTTTGATATGTATCTACTTATCACCACAATCAAGAGAGTGAATGTATCCATCACCTTAAAAAAGCAATCCGTTTTAATTTCACCTTAAAGATATTTTATATGGTTCTTTTAAAAGTGTATGGAAAGAGGGGCACCTGGGTGGCTTAGTCGGTTAAGCGTCTGACTTTGGCTCGGGTCACGATCTCACGGTCCGTGAGTTCGAGCCCCGCATTGGGTTCTGTGCTGACAGCTCAGAGCCTGGAGCCTGCTCATGCTCTGTCTCCCTCTCAAAAACAGATAAAAATATTTTTAAAAAAGGGTATGGAAAGATAGCAGGAAATGAAGCAATGGCAGGTGCAACTCAAAAAACATCAGTTCTGGAAAGAGACCCAAAAATGAAATGCAAAACAGTGTCAAAGCTTGCGAGAAAGCTTTTTTCAATAGTAGCTTATAATAAATGAGAAAAAAAAGATTGTGAGTGTGAATTTTTTTTTTTGGCTTCTACTTTGTATCCGTTTATTGCCATGTATTTAAAATAAGATAAAAATAATATGAGATAAAAATCTTTCTGGTCTGTGTAGTCAGTATTTGAATCTGAGAAAATCAGTGATTAATCAATGTTCAGTAGTGCCAATAAAACTGCGGATGTGAAGTTTCAGTGTACATTTTATCTGTTATTCACATGACCACAACATGCTTCTGGGGCAGGTCCAGGCTCAGGTGCGTATTCTCTATTATGCCACCCCATCTCTCAAGAAAGCGAATTGAAATGTAGTGGAGAAGGCATGAAATGTTATTGATAACAGGGGCACCTGTGTGGCTCAGTCGGTTAAGCATCTGACTTCGGCTCAGGTCATGATCTCACGGTTCATCAGTTCGAGCCCCACATCGGACTCTGTGCTGACAGCTCAGAGCCTGGAGGCTGCTTCAGATTCTGTGTCTTCTTCTCTCTGCTCCTCACCCATTTGTGCTCTTTCTCTCTCTGTCTCTCAAAAGTAAATAAAAGTTAAAAAAAATTTTTAAAAGAAATGTTATTGATAACAAAGCTTACGGTTATTACTGTGGCAGTTGAATGCTTAATATGCCCTTGGTGATAGAGCTGAGATGGGATTTAATTCCCTGAGCTTTATGCATTCTGCTTTAAATTATAAAAGCCAGTAAATCATTTGCAAACACATTTTTGCCATTTATTAATAGTTGCTTGCTACCCACCTGACAGCTGATGGAGCCCAGAGAGTTATGGGCTCCATCATTTATGCTAGGGAAATCAGGAGTGGCTCACCTTTTCTAGGGAAAGCTTGTGTCCAGTGCAGAGTTGAATGGGAGACCCCAGCCCCATTTCATATAAAGGAAAGTACCTCCCTGGCTAAGCTAGGAGCAGGAGAAGGGGTGTGAGGTTTGGTGGAAGGGAGGAGCCGGGCAGGGCAGAGCCCCCAGGGACTCCAGTCATGCCCCAGCAGGGGGCGCAGTGGCACTTATCAGCATAGGAACTGTGACGGGCCACAATGCTTCCATGCTGGCCTTCGGATTCTTCTAGCAAGTTCAGGGCTCAGGGTCTTTGCACTTTTTATCTCTTATGCCTAGATGATTCTTGCCTCAGCTTTTTCTAAGGCTCTGTCACTCTCGCCCTTGATTCAGATTACTGCTCAAATGTCTCCTTTTGAAGTTTCTTTTGCCACCCTCTCTAAAGAATCATCTCTGTCACCAGTGACCACTATTGGACATTATACATCACTTCTCAACCTTTTTGGTCTTAGGACCTCTGCATCTGCTTAAAAATTATTATGGAACCTAAAGAGCTTATGTTAGGTGGCTTACACCTTTCAAAATTCACCGTATCAGAAATTAAAATGGAAGTTTAAAACTATTTTTGTTCACTGAAAAACAGCAATAATAATTCCATTATATGTTAACATAAATAACTGATGAAAAGTATCTATATTATCCCAAACAAGATAATAGCAAGAAGAGTGATATCGTTATATATTTTTGTAAGTGTCTTTTATTAATAGAAGATAGCTTATTACAATCTGTCATTGTTTTGGCAAAAGTTTATGAAGAAGATCTAGCCTTACAAAGGTGGTTGGAAAAGGAAGGGTAATTTTAATAGCCTTTTCATGTAATTGTGGATATTCTGTTTTAATATCACACTAAGACTCAATACGTGATCATTTCTTAACAGCTGATTATTGTGTGGTCCTTGAACCCTGGGCGTAATAGTGTGAGCTGCTCTTAACTTATAGGTCAGATGGCTGCTTTTTTTTTCCCTTTCTTTTTTAAATTTTTTGAATGTTTATTCATTTTTGAGAGAAAGGGAGAGACAGAGAGGGAGAGATAAAGTGTGAGCAGGGGAGGGGCAGAGAGTGAGCAAGATACAGAATCTGAAGCAGGCTCCAGACTGCAAGCTGTCAGCACAGAGCCTGATGTGGGGCTCAAACTCATGAACTATGAGATGACCTGAGCCAAAGTTGGATGCTTAACCAACTGAGCCACCCAGGTGCCCTGGCTACTTTCTTTTTTTTTCTTAAGAAAAGGTTGGTCACTGACATTTGAAATTATCGTTTCCATAAAAGTAGAATAAGACATGCAAGTCATTATTTTCATTATATTTTCAAATAACCCTTAAAAAAGCAATCACCTGGGGCGCCTGGGTGGCGCAGTCGGTTAAGCGTCCGACTTCAGCCAGGTCACGATCTCGCGGTCCGTGAGTTCGAGCCCCGCGTCAGGCTCTGGGCTGATGGCTCAGAGCCTGGAGCCTGTTTCCGATTCTGTGTCTCCCTCTCTCTCTGCCCCTCCCCCGTTCATGCTCTGTCTCTCTCTGTCCCAAAAATAAATAAACGTTGAAAAAAAAATTAAAAAAAAAAAAAAAAAGCAATCACCTAATCTCGAAAGATTACAGAAGCTCCTTCTAAACCAAACACCAATTCTCATGTGCCCAAAAATTGGAACACTTTTTCCTTGGTAGGTTCACACTTCATATTATGGTTACTTTTTTTGAGGTAGGAAGTGAAATGTTAGGTTAATGACTTCTAACATAATTCCTTGATAAATATTTATTGAAATATCTAATGTTTGTTATAGTGCTTTTATTCATTTTTTCCAATCCTGTTTATATGTTCACTACCTTATTTGAATAAGTGAGTAAAGAACCATGCAGAAATATCCTTGAGCTGGTACAGGAATTGAGTTAAACATTCAGGTCTACAGATATGTGCAGTACGTTAGGCATCCACTTTATCTACTTGTTCAGAATGTTTCAACATCATCGATCTATAATTTCGTGTTTATCTCTTTAAGATCCACACAGGTTTACAACACCAAATAATCTGGCCCTGTCAGCCCAGCTGCGTCCCTCTGGATGAAAAACTCCTGCCCCAGCTTCTAAAAGAAGCAGGCTACACTACCCATATGGTCGGAAAATGGCACCTGGGAATGTACCGGAAAGAATGTCTTCCAACCCGCCGAGGATTTGATACTTACTTTGGTAATGGAAATGCACATGTTTCTTTTACAACCTAGACTAGCTGCAGCCATCTCATAAAACACACCCAAGTGTAATCACATAGCTGGAAACTTGAACACAGAATGAATCATTCAGCATTGCCGTGGGGCAACTTTCTAATGCCACCTCCAGAAACCTGGCTCTCTGCTCAGCTCGTTGTGGGCAGCAGTCCACAGGGAGGCACTTACCTTTGCCAGAGTATTAAATGCCATGTTGGGGCCTTGAAAGAGTTTGCTACGTCCACATCTGAGACCACTGTACTCTAGAGAACCTTATTACCAAAAGGGGATACACTTGCTTTTTAAAAAAATTCCAGGGGTGCTTGGGTGCCTCAGTTAAGCATCCGACTTCGGCTCTGCTTATGATCTCACGGTTTGTGAGTTCTAGCTCCACATCAGGCTCAGTGCTGACAGCTCAGAGCCTGGAGCCTGCTTCGGATTATATGTCTCCCTCTCTTTCTGCCCATCTCCCACTCACGCTCTGTTTCACTCTCTCAAAAATAAATAAGCATTAAAAATAATTAAGAATAAAACAATTCCGGGCAAAACCCAACACAAGAATATTTCCTTCACAAAGTTTCACACTACCTTTTTCTCTCCATGGGCTGTCCCAAAGATTTTTTTTGTGGAGACTGTGGAGGAGACTTCATTGGCATCCTTCTACCCTTCTGTGAGGTCTGTTTTTGAAATCACTAGATTGGGGAAGACCAATCAAAAAAATAAATAACAAATGGTAATAGGAAGGTTAATAAGAAATCAGAAGTATTTTATGGACTGGATAGCTGTATAAAAATGTGAAACCCAAAGTTAGTTTTTTTTTTTTTTTTTTTTTTTAATTTTTTTTTTTTTTTCAACGTTTATTTATTTTTGGGACAGAGCGAGACAGAGCATGAACGGGGGAGGGGCAGAGAGAGAGGGAGACACAGAATCGGAAACAGGCTCCAGGCTCTGAGCCATCAGCCCAGAGCCCTACGCGGGGCTCGAACTCACGGACCGCGAGATCGTGACCTGGCTGAAGTCGGACGCTTAACCGACTGCGCCACCCAGGCGCCCCCCAAAGTTAGTTTTAAAACTCACCCTCTTTTAACCTGTTACAAGCTGTGTCTTAATTAACAGCCTATTAATCTTACCAGTGGCTATGTATCTTTCTGACGAGTTCTTTTCATCTCGTGCTGTCTGGCGGTTTAGCTACGTACTTCTCTCATTTGTCTCTTCGTTTATTTACAATCTATCACATCCAAAAAGGAACACACTGAACACAAAAAGTTTAAAAATAAATAGAATAGGGGTGCTTGGGTGCCTCAGTAAGTTGAGTGTCTGACTCTTGATTTCGGCTCAGGTCATGATCTCACTGTCTTGGGATCGAGCCCCGTGTCAGGCTCCATGCTGAGTGTGAACTTGCTTGGGATTTTCCTTCTCTCCTTCTGCCCCTCTCCCCTGCTCATGTTCTCTCTCTCTCTCTCTTTCTAAAATAAGTTTAAAAATAAAATAAAATAAAATAAAATAAAATAAAATAAAATAAAATAAAAATGAGGGTGAGTAGAAAAAGATGGAATCGCAGCATGTCACCAACTCACAAAAAACCTTCCTGGCTGTAGGTGAACTTCACACTGAACTCTGCAACTTTAGATTTCTTATGTCTAAAAAAAAAAGGAGATGGTTGTAAGAGTCGCATTATTTATAAGATAAATGGAAGCCAGATGTTCAGGAAGAGTAAAGCATTTTCTGGCTCTTAGACCTGAGAAATTTCTCCTTTGGGAAAAGGTGAGGTGGACAACATCGTCAAAAACAGCATTTTAGTAATATAGTGGTGGTTTTCTTGTACGTGTGTCTTGAAACATTCCTTTTTATTCAAGATAGGGCAAGAGTGCCAACCGTGCATTTCGGTGATTATACAGAGCCCAAACAATGCAGTCGAAGCACACAGCTCTGTTGTGCCGTGTTGGATCTGGGGTTAAAGTTGCGATGCAGGGATATCAGGCATGAGGCCATATGCACCTTGCTCCCATACAGGTTCTCTAGACATTGCTAATTAGTCATGGCATTCTTCCTTGATGAAGCTGGATATATCCTCAGCATCCTGAAATAACGGTTAAAGTCAGACTTGGGTGTCAGACCTCTGTCATTTTGGAAATTCTAGAGGAAGAAACAGCCTGTATATCCTTTGACAATTTTTACTCAGGCCTTTGCTGAAAGATGGGTTAATACCTATACTCTGGCAAGAGAAAGGACTACAGGTTTTTAATTTTTTTTTTACTAAAAGCCAAGTCATGTATTTAAAAATTCAATTGGACAGAAGAAAATCATATCCTTTTATGAGAATTGAGAAGCCTGAGGATTCAGATGAACAAATAGCCCACATTCATATGGATTTGTAGATAGGAGGGTTTAATGACTATACAGTTGTTATCACTGTTATGACTTCGATGTTAAGTTAAAAAACTAGTCAGATAATTGTGGGGCTGGTTGCACAACTCTGAATACCTTAAAAACCATTGAATTGTAAACTTTAAATGCATGACTTAGATGATATATGAATCATATCTCAATAAAACTGTTAAATAAAAAAGTCAGAGGGTTAGTTGTTCAAAATATATTTTCTGGGGCACCTGGGTGGCTACATCAGTTAAGTGTCGGACTCTTGATTTTGGCTCAGGTCATGATTTCGTAGTTTGTAGGTTTGAGCCCCATATTGGGTTCTGCGCTGACAGCGTGGAGCCTGCTTGGGATTCTCTGTCTCCTTCTCTCTCTGCCCCTCCCTGCTCACATTCTCTCTTCTCTCTCAAAAATAAATAAATATAAAGAAAAGTATTTTCTGATTTTTCCCAAAAAAGCATAGGTTGCCATCTTCTTTAGGCTCAGCATGTAAGTTTAAATCTGTGAATCACTGTTGTGATAAAAGCTGTATATGATTGTCACATGGTTGTTGGGTATCAGTCTGGCCAAGTATGTAAATAAATAGTTCTATTCCTGGAAACATCCTATTTGTAATATCTTTTTAATATTTATAGTTCATACATCTTTTAATCAAATATATGCTATGCTTATATTCTCCCAAGTAATAGAAAACATTTAACGTTTACACAGAAATAACCTGAAGTGATTTCCTCAAGCTCTAATACCCAGGAGTTATTAAAAATCTCAGCTAGAACCCCAGTTTCCTGACCTCTCTAATCATCCATATAAGGGCTAAAATTTCTTCTGTGGATACATTTCTTTCTCTACTATATATTAATTAACAAACACATTGGATTTCCCTTTCTCTTACATACATCAGGAGAAAAGATTACTATTTAAAAGGTGTTCTTAACACCAAAGGTATTCATTGTATTCAGGACTTTGAATTTATTGAATCATGGAAAAGGAGGAAATTAATTAAAAATGAATTCATTTTTAAATGTAAACTGTGTAAGGCTTTTGATTGTGATTATAGAGAATGTTCAGGACTGGGGAAAGGGCTAGACCAATTTTATCAACCTCATTTTAAGGTTAATAAGCATTGTTTGTTAGGAGATGGCTCAGAGCTTATTTCTTTTTAATGGTTGTATTGAAGTGTATTTCACACACCATATAATTCACCCAACTAAAACGTGTGCAATTTATTGATTTTTAATAAATTCACAGGTGGTGCCACTGTCATCCAATCCAATTGCAGAATATTTTCATCACCCCAAACAGAAACCCCATCCCTATTAGCAGTCACTCCCCATTTTCCCCCACCAGCCCTAGGCAACTGCCGACACATTTTTTGCGTCTATAGATTTGCCTATTCTGGACATTTCATGTAAATGGAATCATACCATAGGCATGATTTTAATATTTTAGGAAAATAGAGAACATTTTCAGAAACAGCGATTCATTGAGAAAACCCATTTCTTTTCATGTTTAAATCCAAATTGTGAGATAGGCAGTTGGTACCATTCAAGTTTGGGGCAAAACTGAGATTGCCGTAGGTAGAAAAATCTACTTTCTTGCACCACATTAATTTGATCTTTTGGCTCTGTTAAATTATGTCTAGAGCTTCTGTTTGGAAAGGTTTGTATCATTCACCAGTGGGTGTCAGCATCTGACTAAAGATGATTCTGCCTAGAGCTGCTTCTATAAATAACCTTGAAGCCAGTCTCCCAAGGTCAATATCAACATTATTTGAATCCTGTGTTCATTTATGTGATCACCTCAGAGTACAAATTTGTAAGAAATCACATTAACCGTATGCTATTTTTGCCGTTAGATGGCTTTAAAAGATTAAGATTTTGTCACCTTTACTGAATTTGAGAGTTACATGACAGAGCCTTATGTTCTGAAGACTTGGCCTAAAGAATGGTTTTGATTTTTTTTTTTTATAACATTTTAATGCCTCCTGCTAACACATATAGAGATGTTAAGAAGTGGTGCTCTGATTAGCCTTGTCATTTGATTAGCCTTGTCATGGGTAATCAGTTGCACTAGGCAATTAAAGGCTGAAACATTAGTTTGTTTAACAAGTTTTATGCTATGCTGACTACTTTCATCTCCCATTCTTGTTGTAGGATATCTCTTAGGTAGTGAAGATTACTATTCCCATGAGCGCTGTGCATTAATTGACAGTCTGAATGTCACACGATGTGCTCTTGATTTTCGAGATGGCGAAGAGGTTGCAACAGGATATAAAAATATGTATTCGACAAACATATTTACTGAAAGAGCTACAGCCCTCATAACTAGCCATCCACCCGAGAAGGTAAGTCTTGCTTCTTTGTTAATATCAAAATTGTGTTTAAGGTAGCATCTCTTCAGGTGAATATAGGAAAAGGCTGCTTGTTTAGGAAAAAAATCCGTTCTAGGGATTTTTCAAATTTTGGAGTATATTGGAATCATCCCGGGAAAGCTTGATAAAAATAGAAATTCCTAGAGCCCATCTCTAAGAGACTCATTCTTTGGGTCTGGGGAAAATCTGTACATCAGCATTTTAAAGAAACTCATCAAGGGTAATTCTGATGCCAAATGGGTCCCCAGATCACACTTTGAGGAATACTGTGTCTACAGTGTTTTAGTAGAAATATAGTTTTATTATTTTGGTGTATTTTGTGCATGTGCTATAAGCAATTAGTACATTGACTTTTTTTTTAATTTTTTTTTAATGTTTATTTATTTTTGAGACAGAGAGAGACAGAGCATGAACAGGGGAGGGGCAGAGAGAGAGGGAGACACAGAATCTGAAACAGGCTCCAGGCTCTGAGCTGTCAGCACGGAGCCCGACGTGGGGCTCGAACTCACGGACCATGAGATCATGACCTGAGCCGAAGTCGGACGCTTAACCAACCAAGCCACCCAGGCGCCCCGACATTGACTTTTTTTAAGTGATAGGCTTGTGTACAAAGATGAGGCTATATTGTGGCAAATTTTCTGTTACGAGATCAACAAGCTTTAGGTTCAGGGCAAGTCCTCTTAACTTTGTATTTTAGGTATTCTAGATATTTTGCATTCCTATGTTAATTTTAGAATGAGCTGGTCAATTTCTACCAAAAAGTTCCTGCTTGGATTTGGATTTCATTGAATCTGTAGACCAACTTCACGAGAATGAGTATCTTAACAACATTAAATCTTTCATTCCCTAAATATGGTATACTGATGAGCCTGGTTTTTACATTTAATACACTGAAGTCACTGTGTATGTCACATAATAGAATCTTTTGATTTATTTAAAGGTAAAAATAGAAGAGAGTCAGAATTGCCTTAAAAACAATTTTTGTTGTTGTTGTTGTTGTTGTTGTTGTTGTTGTTAATCTAGAGTTAGCTTCAGAAGCTAAATTCTCTGAATATACCTTTAAAATTGGGTCACATATTCGTGTTGTCAGATACTGGGCCCAAAATGTGGCTTCATTAAGAACTGCATTAGGACACTGATGAAATTAGTCCTTCAATAAGACCCTGACGTAGCAAATTCCAGAATGTGCAGTATTATCTGGTGCTTCCAATTTTCTCCAGTTTTCCTCTTTGGCAACTGAATGTCCTCAGGGTAGATCACAATTTGGATTTCATTTTATATACCTGTTCAGATGTGGTACTTGGCCACTGACTCCCTTTTTGACATAGTTTCTTCTTGGCTATACCTTTACCTATTCTAAGTGTTGGGGGTCTTACCTGGTATCTCTCCTCAGTTTTGCCCTGCTTGGGCTTTTTATCACTCTTACATGCTGACCAGCTTGGAGTGGCTGTGCTAGCTATGGAACATGTAGGATCAGAATATTTGCTCCAATATGTGGACATATGTGAGTCCTAAATCTAGATCTGAACCAATATTCAGAGATGTGGAAAGATAACTGCTAGGTAATTGGCTTAGGTTCTCAGTTTTCCTCTGTATGCTTGGTGTTTTATTTTTTTTATTTATTTATTAAAAAAAATTTTTTTTAACATTTATTTATTATTGAGAGACAGAGACAGAGTATGAGCATGGAAAGGACAGAGGGAGAGGAAGAGACACAGAATCTGAAGCAGGCTCCAGGCTCCAAGCTGCCAGCACAGAGCCCGACCCGGGGCTCAAACTCACAGACCGCGAGATCATTACCTGAGCCGAAGTCTGACGCTTAACCGACTGAGCCACACAGGCACCCCTGCTTGGTGTTTTATAGATAGTGCTAAAAACCCAAACAATAAGATAAAGTCTTAAGGGAATTATGGTTCTTACCTTGCCCTTTGAGGTAGGCACTGTTTTACAGATATAAGCAAACAAGTTAAGTTAACTTGTTCAAGGTCACAGAGCTACTGAGAGTCAGAATCAGAATTGAAACCCGCACTGACTCCAGAGCTAAATGCATTCAACAGTCTTCCCTAGTTCACAGCTAATATCCAAGATCAAAGAATATTAACTCAACTGTGTGATTCAGCTTGGTGATTCCAGTCTTGACAGTATATTGGGCTCATCTGGAAAGGTTGTAATAAACCCCACTAACAAATATTGTGATTTATTGGCGGTGGGGGGGGGGTGTACCACTGGCATTTAATTACCCTCTGCTCCCACCTCCCACGAGTGATTCTGATGTGCAGTCACAATAATTGATTCCCTTCAAACACAGAGGGGCAAGCTCAAGCCAGCTGCCTTTTACAGGCTTACAATATAACAGTGCCTTAAGAATGCAACCACTATAATATGCCTACAGCAAAAATTAGTTCCCATTAGGCAACAATAGAGTATTCTCTCACAGTGCCCCTAACATTAAGCAGATAAGAGGAAGCAGCTGGGTGAAATAGTTCCTTGTGGGTGGCCTGCCTTATCTGGTGTGGTGTGGAAAGCACAGGAACTGAGGGAAATGAGGCCCGAAGAGCTCACAAGCTATCCAAACTTGTGTTATTAATATAGTGCTGCTCAGAGGTAGCATTACGGAAATTACCAGATGAGAGAATGCTCATTTTCCTACAGTGTCTGAAATATTCTGAAGCAGTGTCCAGCATTCCCAACATCCTCAAGATGAAGTTTCAAGCATGGACATAAATGAATGAAATAGTCAATACTGAGTGACAGTCCCAGAATGTTTGTTCGAGACAGCTAATGTGGATGTTTACATTTTCAATTCTCAGTAAAATGATGAATCACATAGTTCCAGGAGCTGTGCTTTTCATCATTTTATCCCAATGGTGAATCTAATTCTGTGCCAGTTTCTTAGGTGTTATATATAGACTGCAACATAGGCCACTTGTCCTAAGGTGGAAATCATTAAAGAAATACGCATGAAGTATCCACAAGCCATCTTAAAAATGTGCCTATTTTAAAGAGCACTTGAGGGGAAAAGAGCATATGGAGCTGCTTTGTCACAGAAACACAGTTGGTGCTGGTTTCAGGGAGAGACTGCTAATAACCACTGCACATGTGTTGGGAAGGAATGTCTTTTTTTCTACAGGGTCATTCCTTTAGTACTAACACTGCAGTGTAAAAGTAACATGTCTATAAACTATCTTTCAGTTAAAAATAGCCCCCCCTCAACACTTTGCAGAATAAAAATAAAAGTTTTCTCATAAATCTAACCTACTAGAAGCTTCTTAAAGCAAATGTGAATTTCTAGTGGTAGACACTTTTCCATGACACAAGTTGGACAGAAGTGTCTTAATTTGAAAGTCAACAATAGAATAACAATTGAAAAAAATTTTTTAACCTTTATTTATTTTTGAGAGAGAGAGAAACAGAACCTGAGAACGGGAGGGCGGAGAGAGAGACACACACACAGGATCGGGAGCAGGCTCCAGGCTCCGAGCTGTCAGAACAGAGCCCGATGTGGGGCTCGAACTCATGAGCTGTAAGATCATGACCTGAGCCAAAGTCTGATGCTCAACTGACTGAACCACCCAGGAGCCCCAATAGAATAACAATTTACAAGTGCATCATATTTTTTAAAATTTGTACTTTAGATTAGGAAAATCTAAAGAAATGAAAGTGAGGCTTTCTTCTTCACTGAAATCAGGTTTCTTAGCATGGTGAGGATATTTGGAGTATATATCTTAGGAGTCGTATGGCATAATAAGAAAGGGAAAAGAACCCTCAGCATCTTATCAACATGCTAATAACTTTAGGTAATAATGTCATACTTTTATGTAATACTTAAACATTTGGTCATGATTCACATCTAGGATTTCGTTTTATATTCTTTTTTTTTTATTAAAAAAAATTTTTTTTAACGTTTTATTTGTTTTTGAGACAGAGAGAGACAGAGCATGAATGGGGAAGGGGCAGAGAGAGAGGGAGACACAGAATCAGAAGCAGGCTCCAGGCTCTGAGCCATCAGCCCAGAGCCTGACGCGGGGCTCAAACTCACAGACCGCGAAATCGTGACCTGAAACTCACAGACCGCGAGATCGTGACCTGAGCCGAAGTCGGACGCTTAACCGACTGAGCCACCCAGGCGCCCCTTGTTTTATATTCTTAAGAAGCCTGAAAGGGTTATAGTTAGGGTTGGTGTAAAGGTGACAGCTGTAACTGGCTTGGTCGGAGCAGAGATCAGGACCCAAGAAAGAGCAAGGGAGAGATCAAAACTCAGCTACAGGACTACAGTGCTTTGAATCATGTCTTTAAGGTCAGAATGGGCCCATGGGTCTCCAAAGGCCCAGGCATGATGAGAACTCAAGTCAGTAGATGGCACAGTAAAACTGAGGCCATCCCCAGGATGGCAACTGCTTGCTTTAGGCTATCAGTGAGCTCAGCCCACATAGGCAGGTATGGGGAAATTGACTATGTCTGTTCACTGCCAGGGGTCTTCGAACAAGCGGCTGCAGGCAGGGTCCTGATTGTGATTGGACAGCCCTAGAGCCCTAGTTAATTATCTTTTCCACTAGGCTATTGTGTAGTACAAAGAAGAGTACTCTATGAATTTTTTTTTTTTCATTTAAAAATAGTATTGAAATGTTACGCACCTAGCCTTTTGGGGGAATGAGTTGTTTCATGGATAAAGTTCACCTTGTGAGCACTGAAACTTTTTTTTTTGAATGTTTACAACATTGGCTGGCACTACTCTCAATTGTGTTGCATCTGGCCTCACCTTATTAAAGGAGTGGCCCTCTACACCATTTTGCCTCCTCCTGGTGAACCAGAGACATGTTGATGTGTGTGTATGTCTGCCCATACACTGTATGGCCCTAGATTACTGCTGGTGAAATGGGGGAAAAAAAAAGAGAACTTACTTTGTTCGAGGAACACTTTTATCTATACTTGTAAGTGATTAGGATGTGGTTGGCAGGTAGTGTGAGGTCTTTGCCTGGCCTGTGACAGTCACAGGCCTCATCCTCAGAGGAGGTTTTTTACTCCCTCTTCTTAGCTTATGCTCCTTCTGTTTGAACTAACAGAAGCCTGACCACTGGAAAAATGGGGGAATTGCTGCCGTTTTATGACTTTGAGCCCTCAACGGTGATGGTCATATCTTTAGCCCCCTAAGGAATAATTGTGGGAAAGATTTTCAGGTAATGTTTTGCTGTGAGTAGAATGTGAGTAGAATGATTTCCATACTGAATATTTATAAGACTAATGATGGTCCAAGAATCATTACTTCCGCCCCCTGATGTGTTCTTAAGAACTCTTCCCTACCACCCTCCCTGGCTGTCACTTCTAGAGGTCACTTGCTGGCTGGGGATAACCTGCCCCCTGTCCTTTTTCCTTCCCAATGTGGATGGGTTGCCATGTTGCTGGTAACGACCTGATCGAGAGCATGGTCTCCTTGAGCAGTGAGCCCCTTCTCTCATTTCTCCAGCCCTGCCCAGAGAATCTAGACCAGGGTCACAAACTCTGGTGTTTACAGGGGCCAGGCTGCTAACCTGAATAAGTGAAGCCACTCAGAACAGTGGGGAGGCTGTAGAAATTGGAGCGCACTTGGGAGTAGGGCCTCTATTTCACGCTCCAGCCATTTGTTACCAGATGGAGCGTGGGCATGGAGTTGTTGGAGTTCTGATTTTTCAAGGAAATTTTTTTAAAAACCACAGAGTTTTATGTGATATTTCCTGATTTAAAAAACTTTATGTGGGCTACAAATTGTTGTAGTCTTCCAATTTTAATCCTGTTCTCATCCAGACCATGGCTGATGGCTGGGGTTGGTCTGATCTAATGCTAAAGACCCAGACAGCTTTTCCAACAGCAGACCCTCATACCACACTGTGAGGTCATCGATGTCCCTGCACATCTGTTCTCCTCCAGACGTCTCAGCCCAGGCTCCTTCCTCACCACCTGGGCAGGGCATGTCCCGGGGTTCCCTTCACTGTGGTCTGGGAGAACTCAGAAGTTTCGGTGTATGTGTGGCTGGAGTAGAAAGTGTGCGTATTGAGGGGGAGTGGAGGCAGAGCTCAAGCAGTGTCAAAGATTTGAACGTTGGCCTTTGGAGTTGCAATTTGGAATGTTTTTCCATAGAAGTAATGTACAAATGAAGCGTAGGTTGTACATTATCATAGGCATCCTTTCACTACCTCACTTCCTTCGTTAAATAGGTCTTAATGTGATGATTTCAGTATTTAACAGCTGTTTTTAACATTTTGACTTCGGGGAAAAGGTGTTTCTAAGTTCCAAGGATCTGAACTAAAAAATTTGGGTGTCTTTTTGAGTTCCATATGTGTATATTTCTTAGGCTATCCAGTAAGTTGTATAATATAGAATTTTTTAAAATTTATCAACAGTAATGAAGAATGAAATATGAGCCCCCCTCCCAGTCTGCTTTGTAACTTTTCCCCATTCATTTATGAGATTGAAATGCCTCAAATACTTTAACAGAATTGTATTATTATTCTTGGGTTGAACAGTTGTTGTCTCTTTGAGTGTTTTCAACTCATTAAGGAATTCTGTAGGAGCACAAAGAAGAGAGTGCTTTCAGAAAGGTTTATTAAAAAAGGAGAGGCTGACCTAGAATACTGCTAATGTCAAATGCTATAAATTGGTGTAAAAGGTAAACTAGAATGAGTGTATCACACTCCTTAGTTTCCAGGAATTAAATTGGCTGTATGTTTGCTCTTAGATCAAAGACTAGCCAGGAATGGTGTTCACTTGTTTTCTCCTATGAAAAATCCTGAGCTCTCTCTTAAAAGGTGGGAACTTGTTTACTGGCTAAAGCAAAAAGCTAACGCATCTATTGATACATCTCTGCACCATAATAGTGGAGATTCCAATAGGAAATTGCTCTGCAATTAATATGAACATGGACAAATCATATAACCTTTCTGAGCCTCAGTTAACGTATCTGTGAAATGGGTGTAACATAGGCTGGATTTGAGTATTACATGAGACAGAATATGTAAATCAGTATCATAATGTCTAGCACATATACAACATTTCATATATAGTTGTTATTATTGGTATTATTATTATTTGTTTAGATCAGAGTCTTCTAGGTCATTTTAGGACTCAAGCTTTTGTTTTGAATTTTTTGTCTTGTGTCTTTTGTTGCATTTTTAACATCTTTATTGATGTTAATATTTCACATACCATAAAATTCACCCAATTAAAGTATACATTTCAATAGTAAATTCACAGAGATGTGAAAACATCATGACAATCTGAAGTTAAAACATTTTCATCATTCCAAAAAGAAACCTCATACCTATTAGCAATCACTCCCCATTCCTCTCCCCCCCACCCCCACTCCCTACAGCTCCTGGCATCTTTTGAGTATCTTTTCAGGTGCTTATTGGCCATTTGCATGTCTTCTTTGAAGAAATGTCCATTCATTTTTTTGCCCATCTTCTAATAGGTTAATTGTCTTTTATTATTGAGTTGTAAGAGTTTTCTGTATATTCGGGGTGCAAGTCCTTTATCAGATGTATGATTTACAAATATTTTCAAGCCATTCTGTGGGTTGTCTTAATATTACTTTTATTGACTGATAAATCTGGACTTCTGTCTCTGTATTTAATGTTTCCATGCCCTCTCAACTGATTTGCACAAACTTTCTTTCCAGCCTCTGTTTCTCTACCTTGCTCTTCAGTCTGTCCACGAACCCCTTCAGGTCCCTGAGGAGTACCTGAAACCCTACGACTTTATCCAAGATAAGAATAGGCATTACTATGCAGGAATGGTGTCTCTTATGGATGAAGCAGTGGGAAATGTCACAGCAGCCTTAAAAAGCCACGGGCTCTGGAACAATACGGTGTTCATCTTCTCCACAGGTAAGTCTGTCAATAGGAAAATCATCTCTTGGCAAAGCCGAGGACATGGTGTTCGATAAATGGAATGAAGACAAATTGGAGCATTTAGCGGTACCTTATTAAAATAAATGTTAACTGCAAGAACGGAGACATGATAATAATGGGTAGAAAAATGGGTCTAAGGAAAGAATTATGGGTCTTCCCCCTCTTCCTTCAGATGTCAAAATATTCTGGGAGAATGCTTGAAAGCAAGCTCTCACCACCTGAGTAAGTATGAGCGGACATCACTCATATGCAGGGCAGCTGGGTACTGGATTCCTGGAGTGGCTTGTTCTCAGGCGGTCTCTCCAGCCTGGGCATCCTCTGTGAATAGAACTTCTGACAAGAGCAGTTCTGTATCAGTGTAGAGACAGATTGTGACATTAAGAAGACAGATTAGAAATGGAGCCATTTAAATCTAGGCTAGAGTTTCCAAGTATGGATTTTTTTTTTTTTTTGTATTAAGATTGTTTTCTGACAATAAAATTGATACATGTTGATTGCAGAAAAAAAAAAGGTTTTTGAAAATAGTTTTCATTATGGCAGTGCCTTTCTGATTCCTCATCTGTTATATATGTGATTTTTCCTCCCTTTTGTTAGACATGGTTTTCTAAAATTTCCCTACAATGTGCTATTGTAATAGATCTTGGTTTGTCCATCATGCTGAGTACTCAGAGAGCACTTTGTATCTGAAAGTGAAGATGCTTTTTTTATGGGAAGTTTTCTTGTATTATTTATTTCAGAATTTTTTGGCCCTTCAGCCTACCTTTCTCCTATTCTTTCTTTATAAAACTCCTGTTATTTCGATATTGGATCAATACTCTAATTTTCTTAGTTTTTTTTTTTCTCTGCTATTTTCTTTATTTTTCTTCTACTTTTTGGGAAATTTCCTTATCATTATTTTGTAACCTTTTCTATTAAATGCGTTGCAACCACCACATTTTTTAAATCATTAAGAACTCTTTCTTATTTTCTGATAATTCCTGTTTTATAAAGTTCTGTTTTTACTTTATATGTAATAATTTCCTTCACCAAAGCCTATGCTTTTAACTATTCATTTTTTTAATTATTTTTTTTAATATATGAAATTTATTGTCAAATTGGTTTCCATACAACACCCAGTGCTCATCCCAAAAGGTGCCCTCCTCAATACCCATCACCCACCCTCCCCACCCTCCCACCCCCCATCAACCCTCAGTTTGTTCTCAGTTTTTAACAGTCTCTTATGTTTTGGCTCTCTCCCACTCTAACCTCTTTTTTTTTTTTTTTTTTCCTTCCTTTCCCCCATGGGTTTTATGTAGGTGTGAGTGTGTATGTAGATATGTGTATAAACCTACATATACTTGTATATGCATATATATGTGAACCCGTACATATATTTTTAAGTTTGCTTGTACTCCCACCATTACATCTCTTCCTTCTAAGGTCATTTGTATCTTTTTTGGGCTGTCTTTCACGAAAGAGGCTTTCTCGAATCCCCGGTGATCCTTGGCTGAAACCTAAAAATTTGATTGGAAACTCCCAAGGGTGAGGACAGGACTTGTATTCTGGTGATTTTTTACTGTACAGTGACTATGTGAGGTGTGCAAAGTGACATGTTGAGGAATTAATCTGGGTATTCTATTCGCAGTTTGTTTTTTTTTTACAGTTTTTTTAAAGAGCAGTTTTGTATTGCTATTTTTTTTTTAAATCAGAGATTCCACCTTTTTTTTTTTTTTTACGTTTTTATTTATTTTTGAGACAGACAGAGCATGAACGGGGGAGGGTCAGAGAGAGAGGGAGACACAGAATCTGAAACAGGCTCCAGGCTCTGAGCTGTCAGCACAGAGCCCGATGCGGGGCTCGAACTCACGGACTGCGAGATCATGACCTGAGCCGAAGTCGGACGCCCAACCGACTGAGCCACCCAGGTGCCCGAGTTTTGTATTGCTTTTAACTAGGCATTGGTATTGAATCTGGCATTTATTAAGGGCTTACTATGTGTAGGACAGAGTTCAAAGTGCTTTATATGAGTTAGCTCAGTTAATCCTTACAATAGTTCTCTGGGGACTGTTATTATTCCATCATGCTGATGTGAGAACTGAAGCACAGAGAGGCCAAGTAACCTCCCCAAGGCCACACGGCCAGGCAGAGCCAGGCAGCAACCTTTTTGGCTCCACTGCAGGCTCCTGCCTCTGAGATGATGCAGATGATGACCTGGATGTTCTTATTGGACCTCATGATATAGTAGATCTTTCCCCATGGTTTGTTGCAGTATTGATCCATTGAGGAAGCTGGGCATGGCCAGGAGTAGTGTTGTTCAGTTGCTTTAGTGCTATACAAATAGTACTCTCATTTTCTAAGTATGCCCTCCTGTGAAAAGGGTTGACCATAGGATAACATGTGTCGCCCCCTCAACCCCCCAAATTTACCCTTTTCAGAAAAAGGGGAGACATCTTATACTTGAGAGTGTTCTCAGTTTACTTTATTTTGAACAGCCTGGTAAAGCACTTTAATCAGCTCTGGAATTGAATGCTTATGGAGGTCACTAGAAAGAATCAATAAAAAAAGGAGGCCAAGGCATTTAATACCATTTAGTAATTATTCCCGGGAAATGACCTCACACTTGTAAGAACTGAAAGTTATAAGTTTATAAAACAAGCCTTTGTTGGGGCGCCTGGGTGGCGCAGTCGGTTAAGCGTCCGACTTCAGCCAGGTCACGATCTCGCGGTCCGGGAGTTCGAGCCCCGCGTCGGGCTCTGGGCTGATGGCTCAGAGCCTGGAGCCTGTTTCCGATTCTGTATCTCCCTCTCTCTGCCCCTCCCCCATTCATGCTCTGTCTCTCTCTGTCCCAAAAATAAATAAACGTTGAAAAAAAAAATTAAAAAAAAAAACAAAAAAACAAGCCTTTGTTGTAGAGATCTTAATTATACAATTAATGTTATCATATGTAGAGAGAAAAGTGCTCAGACAGAAGTTTTCCTCTGGAAAACTTAAATATCTCAGAGTGGCTCCTGTGACAATGGATAATGCTGTCAAGTATTCATGGGAAGAGGTGTAATAATATTTTTTCATGATATGTGGCAGTTGGAAAAAGCAGTATTTGAAGATCTTTTATTATATGATTTCAAATGTGTTTACATAATTAAATTTTAAATAGTTGATCATTTCATAAACACCCACAACGTATTACTTATTCAAGTTGCCAAAAAATTTTTTTTGAAGCTTTGTGATGAAATAATGGGGATTACCTTATAATAAGGCTGCCTTATATTTTAACACTGTGGTATGTTAATGGATGAATTGATCTGGGGTCGTCTTTGCTTTTGGGGGCTAAATCCAATGCGATCATGTGTATATAAATTTTTATTAGACTGCTGAATTCAGTTTGCTAGGGTTTTATTTAGGACTTTTATATCAATTCAGAAGTGAAAGTGGGGTTGGTGGCTTCTTCTCTACCCTGTCAGTTTTGTTGTCTCAGTTGTGCTCACTTCACAAAATAATTTGGATGGTTTTTCCTTTATTTTTTTTTTTAATGCTCTGGAACAGTTTACAGATTGTTTGAAAGATCTCTCTGGTTCAGCTGGTCCCTGGAACCTTTTTTGGAGGATTTTTTTTTTTTTAATTTTCTCCATAGTTTAAATTTTTTGCTGAATTACATGTAGGTGTAGGTCTTTAAAATATTTAAAAATTAATTTTGCTTGAAATATATGAGCCCTTTGATCTGCATGCTGGGATTATTTTTCACTCTGGAAGTTTTCCTTGTGCATATTTTAGCTTATTGCTTTTGTTCTGCTCGATTTATTTGTCAAAAAATAGCTTCAATTAATATGTTGAATCACTGATTCAGCTTTTTTGTCATTATTTTCAGTTTTCTGTCCCTTTTCTCAGTCTTCTGGATCTCTCCTGCAAACACCAGTTAGACATTGTTGCGTCTCGGCTTCTGTTCTTTAGATTCCCCAATGTTGATTATTATTGGTTGTGTTTTTAGTTTCCTGTGGTCCTTTCTTTGCCTCAGTCAGTTCCCTTTTCTTCAAAGCTCATTAGTAATAATAATGACTACTGTTTGTTAAGTATTTACTGCATGCTCAGGCCCTGTTCTAGAGCCTTCCCTCTACTTTCTCATCGTTGGTCATGTTGTTAGCTTTAAAGCTCAAAGCGACCTCGCAAAGTAGGTTTCTTTATCCCCATTTTGTAAGTGAAGAAACCAAAATTTAAAGTGGGTAAGTGATTTGTCCAAAGCTACTCTTATGGTCTGAATGTGTCTACCCAGAATTCACATGTGATGGTTAGAAGGTGGGCCTTTGGGAGGTGGTTGGGTTACAAGGAAGGGTAGAGACCTCATGACTGGGATTTGTACTTTTATAAAAGCCACCCCAGAGAAGTCCCTAGCCTCTTCCTCCATGCGGAGACACAGCAAGAGGAAACCAGCTGTGAACCAGCAAGAGGGCCTTCACTAGGTGACCACACTGGTGCCTTGATCTTGGTCTTTCCAGCCTCCAGAACTGTGAGAAGGATATTTCTGTTGTTTATAAGCCACCTGGTCTGTGGTATTTTGTTAGAGCAGCCTGAGTGGATTCAGAGGACCACACGTCTAACAAATGGAAGAGCCAGAATTTAAGCGCAGATCTACTTGACGTCAGCACCTATTGGCCGGAATTGATTAGGCTTTTGCGTCACATCTTCTTTTCCTTTTAGCTCATCCGATTGTCCCTTGTCTCTACATTTGGCTTTCTACATTTCTGTTCATAGAACCTATGCTTCTCCTGAATCTTCCTGAATAGACCTTGGCTAAACTCTTCATTTTCACTGTAAATCATTATCAGCTATATATTCTTCCTCTGAGTATAAGCAGTGAAGAATCTTTCCACACAGAGTACGTGGCCATCTCTTGGCCTCGGGTCACTGTTTCTTGGTTAATTCCTTCTCAAGCCTATAGTTTGAGGTCAGTGGCCTTTAGGCATTGAGTAAACCTGAATGATGTACTTGACATTTCCCTCTCTTTGGCCACCTGGTTCTTGGACAGCTAAAAGAACCCCAGCTTGCACAGCCGGGACTTTTTCTATCTCCACACCTTCAGGACTTTACTTCAGGGGCATTTCCCAGGGTACAGTGTGCCCCACTGTCAGACGCTTTTCTTCTCCTACTCATTGTTTTCTGGGACATGTGACCTGTAACTGCATATGAGAAAGGGAGGAAGTAATAATTCTCTGATCACATAAAAAATTAGTGCGGTCCCCTCCCAGGCTGCCTTCCTGCCTCTTTTCAGGTAGGTGGACTGGCTCTGTGTCATGAGGCAGACAGGGTTTGCCAGCCCTCGTGTCTTCAGCCCGGCTTCTTTGGCCTTACTGATTGTGGAAATGTCTCTGAGATTCTCTTGGGTACAACAGGTTGTCAGTCAGTCCTGGTTTCTCACATTGTGAGAAGTTTTCATCTTATTCTAACTCATCACAACATGCTATTACTCCTCGTATTCTGTGTCTGTTATTTTAGTAGGATATCACTTAAGAGAAGCCGTGCTAGTGGCTGATAGGAAGATACCATTTTAACCTGAGCTTCTATCACCATGCTGATCTTTATAGTTGCTAAACTCCAGGAATCTTCACCGAAGTCTGACCTGGAGTAAAATGAGCTAAAATTAGAGTCAACTCTGGAGGGACTAGATCATGAGTTAAAACTAGGGAAACTGATTCTAAAGCCTTGAAGAGAAAGCGGTGATGGATCTTAACATCTTCATGCAACTATTATATATTTATATTAACTCTTAACAGAATAACCAGTTTCACTTACATATTGATGAGAGTTTGACTATAAGGAGAAACCTTACTGCACTTCTTCTTCTGGAGACTTTTTCTGTGTTCACTGACAGTTTCATTGCCTGAAGTAAAATTTAATAATGTGCTATAATAATGTGATTAAAACCCAAGGAAACAGGGCCTGGGTCTGGCTGATTTTAGAGTGGTGATTCATTTCTTCCAGATTTCCCACTTGACTTTGCTTAGCACTGCCCTACTTTGTAGGCATCAAAATACTGGGTGCGTCCAAACAAATAAATGTTGAATCCATTAGTATAAGAAATCCTGAAATAGGGGTGCCTGGGTGGTGCAGTTGGTTAAGCATCTGACTCGTGATCTTGGCTCAGGTCATGATCTCATGGTTCGTGAGTTCAAGCGCCACATTGGACTCTGCGCTGACAGCTCAAAGCCTGGAGCCTGCTTCCGATTCTGTGTCTCCTTCTATCTCTGTCCCTCCCCCACTTGTGCTCTGTCTCTGTCCGTCTCTCAAAAATAAATAGATGTAAAAAAAATTTTTTTTTTAAATAAAAAAAGAAAAATCTTAGAGCAGACTAGGTACAGGGCAGGTGTCAAGAAGGAGACAGATAGGGAGAGACCAAAACAGAGAGAGAGAGAGAGACAGAGACAGAGAGAGAGTGAGAGAGAGAGCATTGATAAAAGGGAAGGGGTGTCTGGGTGGCTCAGTTGGTTAAGCGTCCAACTCTTGATCTTGGCTCAGGTCATGATCTCATGGTTGGTGAGTTCAAGCCCCACATTGGGCTCTGCTGATGGTGTAGAGCCTGTTTGGGATTCTGTCTTTCCTTCTCTCTGCCCCTCCCCTACTTGTGTGCTCTTGCTCTCTCTCTCTCTCTCTCTCAAAATAAAGAAATAAACTTAAAAAAAAACCACTGACATAAACTAGCTTCATTTAGTGAAAGAGAGAGGCAAAGGCATATGTTTTTTAGGTTTAGATGTTTGGGAAAGCTAACTTTTTTTTCTTAAATCTCCTTTTATAATCTGAGGGTGATCCACAAGGCTTCTCATTCTTTATTATCGTTATCAGAACACTTGAGGTGGTTGTTCTTAGTTTGCCACCTGGGGACCACCTGAAGCAGTGGGGAGTTTGTTAAAAAATGCAATCTCTTAGGACATGGGTGCATGACATTGTGACTGTACTAAAATGTTGCTGAAATGGATACTTTATTTTAAGAAGAAAACATCTTAAAAAAAATTTTTTTAATGTTTATTTATTTTTGAGAGCCTGAGAGAGACAGAGACAGAGGTAGAGTGTGATCAGGGGAGGGGCAGGGAGAGAGGGAGACACAGAATCCGAAGCAGGCTCTAGGCTCCGAGCTGTCAGCACAGAGCTCGACGTGGAACTTGAACTCCCGAGCCGGGAGATCATGACCTTTGCTGAAGTCGGACACTTAACTGACTAAGCCACGCAGGCACTCCTGGACACTTTATTTTATTTTTTTTCCTTACCTACACATATTTTTAAACAATTTTTCAAAGTTTATTTTGAGAGAGAGACAGAGAGAGCGAGAGGGAGGCACAGAGAGAGAGGGAGACAGAGAATCCCAAGCAGGCTCTGTGTTGTCAGCGCAGAGCCTGATTCAATGCTTGAACTCATGAAATGTGAGATCATGACCTGAGCTGAAACCAAGAGTTGGTCACTCAACCAACTGAGCCACCCAGGTGCACAATGGCCCCATGCCCTTACTACATATAATTACAACCTTGATAGATTAATGCCACTCTTTTTACACTGTGTGATTATTCTTGCTGTTAACAAAACTGCTTGTCTCATTACAAACATAATACTCTGTTATCTTTGTACAAAGATGACCCTTCGAATCCCTCTCTGATAGGATATGATCAGGTTTCCTGCCAGTTAGTTACGTAGACTGTAGCCTCAGTTACATTATCTAGTGAATGCAGGTTGGCTGATCATTCATTTATTCACTCCGTCTCTTATTGTAGATAGAAAGATAAACAGGATGTAATGCCAGGCCTTGGGAAGCTCAGTCTAGCAAGGCAGACAAGCAAATGTATCATCATGATGCAGTGGAAGTGTGTTTTGATGCAGCCACAGTATTGTGTGTACAATGTAGGAGTGCCGACCAGAGCCAGGGATCTGGGAAGGCTTTCTGAGATTTAAAGGTTGGGAATGAGTTGGCCTGATAAACAGTGTGCAGGTGGGAAAGAGATTGGACAGCATACTCAGCTCTGAAAGAGAAACAGGAAGAAGGGCAGAGAGGAGAGAGCAGTTCTGTAGGAGGTTCAGTGGGGCTAGAGCCCAGAGTGCAGGATGGAGAATGACCAGGGGTGAGGCTGGAGAGCATGGCAGGAGAGTCCGTGCATCTGCAGGAAGGAATCTCGAAGGTACGTTGAAAGCTGCAGGGAGGCATTGACAGGTTTGAGGCAGAGTCAGATTTTCGTTTTAAGATTGATGTGGAGCATAGTTGGAGGCAGGCATACCTTTTAGGAGGCTGTGAAGGAGGTTGGAGGATTAGGAGGTGCTGAAGAAAGGCAGGGGAAATTGATGGTGATGAAAGGGCAGATTGAAGAAATACACAGGAGAGTTTGGACCAGTTATCTTAAGAGTTCTTGTTACTGGGAGAGTCGATCGTTCTGTCATTCTGTGTTTTCAGACCTTTTGTCAGCATTGGCAACAGCCTTGGATGGAGACATCCCTTCTGTTGGCAGTGGGATGCATTTGCAGAGAGCTGGGGGAGTGGCCAGAGTGCCCACGTGGTCCCCATAGCAGTAGGTCTGTGGGTCACTTGAGACTGGGCTGGGGCTCTGCAACAGTGGTTAGAAATGTGCAGAGACGGTTGTGGTTGTCACTGTGACTTGAAGGTGAAGTCGTCTGAAGGACAGGCCCCTGCGGTGCCGAGGCCAGCCACGCATGGTGGAGAAGTGTCCTGACACAGGCGTCAGCAGTGCCACCATCGAGGAACACTGCCGGGAGCCCGTTCAACAGAACGTTTCTACTTGAACAGTGCAATGTATTACAGAGCCTCAACTTTTAACATTTATTACCTGAGCTTTCACAAAATTCTATGGAATTTAGTATCTTAAACAGAGCAGTAAAGAATCTTAACGAATTCCCGTAAATCTCATGTCATCCTCAAATATTGAATATTCTTAGAGACTGGTACTGGCAAATGGAGGACTCCTTCACAGTTCAAACGCGCTTATGCAGTTGGCACACTTATAAATATTATAGAAAGTCTGTGCCAGGAATAAAGCCATCTGACTGCTGGCATACCAATCTCACTCGGTTCTTTGAACACTTAAATCCATTTCTGACAAAGCGAAGGAAAACCTGCTGAGGGGATAAGTCATACAGTGTGTCCACTCTGTCTTTCTCTTTGTAATTCTTTTTTTTTTTTAATTTTTTTAATGTTTATTTATTTCTGAGACACAGACAGACCATGAGTGAGGAGGGGCAGAGAGAGGGAGACACAGACTCTGAAGCAGGCTCCAGGCTCTGAGCTGTCAGCACAGAGCCCGACGCGGGGCTCGAACCCACAAACCGTGAGTTCATGACCTGAGCCGAAATCGGTCGCTCAACTGACTGAGCCACCCAGGCGCCCCTTTCTCTTTGTAATTATACCTTTATTGAACACATCTCCCACGGAGGGAAATAAGAACACATGGTTCAAAACTATGAGACTAGCATGATCTTTTCCCCAGCCAGAAGTCATTAATCCATTATACCTCTTTAGACTTGATATGTTAATGTCCATGTTCAAAGCGTGTTGGATCACCTGAAAGTATTATTAACAATAGTAATAATCTTATAGATTTGTTGATTATTTTATTGAGAGAAAAATGATAACCAATACGTTTTAAAATTTATTTTTTTAACGTTTATTTATTTTTGGGACAGAGAGAGACAGAGCATGAACGGGGGAGGGGCAGAGAGAGAGGGAGACACAGAATCCGAAGCAGGCTCCAGGCTCTGAGCCATCAGCCCAGAGCCCGACGTGGGGCTTGAACTCACGGACCATGAGATCGTGACCTGAGCTGAAGTCGGACGCTTAACCGACTGAGCCACCCAGGTGCCCCAACCAATACGTTTTAAAGTCCCCCAGAATGATCTTGTGTTTGTATTCTCTGTGACAAACCATTAAACCCATAAGCTCAGAGTCTAAGGCAAAGATGCTTCTTATTCCCTAAGTTTATTGGATAGATATTCAAAGTTTTATTATACTGCTTATTATATGCTATAATATAATATTGTATTATTGACATTTGAGCTTTTTAGCTTGAAAAACATGAAGTAATCTTTATTTTTATACTTACAAAATGTTTTTTAAGTTTATTTATTTATTTTGAGAGAGGGAGAGAGAGCCAGCAAGCGTGCACAAGTGGGGGAGGGGTAGAGAGAAGGAGAGACAGAATCCCAAGCAGGCTCCGCACCATCACTGCAGGGCCTGATGTGGGGCTCAAACTCACAAGACCATGATCTTGTGATCTTGAGATCATGATCTGAGCCAAGATTAAGAGTTGGAAGGCTAACCAGTTGCACCACCCAGGTGCCCCTATTTTCGTACTTCTACGAGAAGCTTTCTTTCCCTGAGTTTATGAGTAATGGAAGATGCATAGTGAACTGAGCATATTTATTGACTAAACTGCAAGAAGCTTTCCAATTGGTTTGGATTTACTTTCTCCTTATTTTTTTCATTCCATTTTTGGAGGCCACGTTTAAGATGGATCCATTTCTTATATTATACTCCTCTCCAAACTCGTTGGAGGCAAAACTCCCTGGGAAGGGGAGAGGAGTGTTAAGTGGACAGGCAGCTCTGGAGGATAAAGCAAGGTGAAAGCAGGCTCTGTATGGAAACAGTCATGTGGGAACCACAGTCAGCAGGAGGAAGGGGCTGATATACAGTCAGGTCACCGCAAGCTGTGGAGACAAATGCACAGCAGGCAGCTGGAGGGTGAAAGAAGGGACGGAATGGTTTAGGAATGATTAGTTTATGAATCCCCAGAAAGTAGATTGTATTTCTTTTTTTTTTTTAAGTTTTTTTTTTTTTTTTAATGTTTATTTTTTGAGAGAGAGACAGAGCAGAAGTTCGGAGAGGGGCAGAGAGAGAGGGAGACACAGAATCTGAAGCAGGCTCCGGGATCTGAGCTGCCAGCACAGAGCCTGACACAGGGCTCGAACCCACAGACTATGAGATCACTACCTGAGTGGAAGTCAGACGCTTAACTGACCAAGCCACCCAGGCACCCCTAAAGTAGATTGCATTTCACATATTTTTGGTCTAGAATTTTTTTTAACCGATGTCAGTAATAATAGATGGAAGATACAAATTTAGGTTTCAGAGGCGGGCCAATAATTTCAGTTGAAAAACAAAAGCTGTGTAAGTTTTATATTTCGCATCTTCCAGAATGTAAACGTGGGGGTTTACTCTGGAGGAGTTTAAGAAAACAACAACAACCAAAAGGAACGTGGCTAACTTTTCACTGCTAAAGAGCGCAAACAGTCTGATTCTTCCCCATTTTACTCTGCACGCGTGGGGTCTTCCGGGAGGCGGTGGAAACTGCTATGCGTGCATGTGGACTGTATTTGAAAAGAGGCATTTACTCAAAATATGGGGAGCTCCGGGGCTTTTGCCTGTGCTCTGTCTCAGTTCCTCCCCACTCTGGCTTTATACAGTGACGGCTGTGCTTCTCTAACTTGGTCTGAGGGCCTTTCTTAGCTGAGGACAGTCTCTTGTCTTTCCTTCCAGGGGTTATGGAGACTTGCTTGTCTGCCAGGGCCTGGGAACCGGGGCCCAAGCTCTCTCTGTGTGGGAGATGGCCCCGCTGTGCTTGGCCTCAGACAGGCTGCATGGCCTCTGCTTTCAGAAGCATGAGATCCTCCTGCCAGGCCTAAAAACAATAATAAAAACATATTCGAACAAACCTCAATCGCCTCTCTTGCTGACTTTGGCAGTTAGGTACAAAGCACCAACAAAGCATGGTATACAGAAATTCTGCCTTCCAGGTTTGTTCCCTTCTTACAGAACGACCCTTAACCTTGTGGGGCTCTTTTTTCATGTTTTCTTAATGAGAAAATATTTCAGAGATTATTGGCACCACAGGTTTATTTCTTTCTGGCAGTTTTCACTCTTAACCAACTGTAATCTCTGGGATCTCTTCTCTATTTTTCTCTCACAGTATGGGCCACATCTAATCAACCTCCTCTAAGATGACTGTTTCAAGTACAGTGATTTTTTTTTTTTATCATTTCCATCCCAGAGCACTTTCCTACTTGTGTGGATTTTTTAAAAAATAAAGATTGTCTCAAAAATTTGAACATGCCTTAAAAATGACATCCATGCCTATAGAGACTACCAAAAAAAAAAAAAAAAGCTGGACCTCTGTCCTCAAACACTTTGTGATCTGGTAACATATTCTGACAGACAGACACACACACAAATCAGTCAAAAGTGTAACAGAAATGGGGGTGAGGGGGAGAAGGGGGTACTGTGTTTGGACTGAGAATACCAGCTTTGTGGAGCCACTTTAAAATCCCACTTTGGTGTCATATTTGATGTTAGAAAGTGCTTCTCAGATCTGCAGGTAATAGAACAGGCTGCATGGTGGGGCGGGGGGGGGGGGGGGGGGGGGGTTGGCATTGACAGTCCCATCTCCAGGAGTGCCCTATGTGCAGTACACAGAGTTCACCTTGGTGAACTCCCTGAAGGAGTGGCATGAGTCATGCGTGTGGCAGATTGTGGTCATCAGCAGGTCGACCAGGTGGAGAGATCAGGTTGCTTTTTGGTTACAAGAATTAGTCAATTAGAAACCATGATGACTATTTTTCATTTGAGACAATGTACTGGTCCTGGAGATAATGTACTGGAGACCTGAAGGTAAGATATGGTCTCTCTCTCTCTCTATTTTGTTTGATGTGAGCACGAGCAGGGAAGGCACAGAGAGAGAGGGAGACGTAGAATCTGAAGCAGGCTTGGAGCTGTCAGCAGAGCTTGACGCGGGGCCCGAACCTGTGAACCTTGAGATGGTGACCTGAACCAAAGTTGGATGGTTAACTGACTGAGCCACCCAGATGCCCCAAGATATGGTCTCTCTTAAAGAACACCTACTGCGATGGGAATGGTCTTTAATTCAGATTGCCCAGGGATTGGGAATGGGGAGGGGGTCAGGCACCTATATGGTTTCAAAAAGCCCTTTCACACGTCCGCAGCTCTGACACATCTCCTAGAAGGACTTGTGTTTATTCTGCGGCCTCCAGGCTGAAAATCACTTCGTGTAGAAGAAATACGTAGCCTGTGAGTGGTCAGGAAGAGGACAACAAGTATGTGGAGCCACTAGTCCAGCTCAGTATCTAGCGTGGAACTCATGAAATGCTTGCAGGTGGAGACGTGTGCATGCGTTCTAGATATAACAGCACAGGCCATCTTTCTAGGTCATGTGGGTAGAACAGATAGATGAAGCTTGGAGGAGTAAGCCTCTGGATGGCGGGGGCGGGGTGTGTGTGTGTGTGTGTGTGTCAGGAGTGGCTTCATAGAAGAAATGGGATAAGAATTAAACAGTGCTTGAATGATCAGGGAGTTATCAGTAGGTGAATGGAAAGAGTGGGAAGGACATTTTGGGCATGGAGAGGCATGAGCAGACATGCAGGAAGAGGGGCGCCAACATGTGTTGTAGGCTCGGTGACTAGGCCAGCCCAGGCTTACCATTGGTGTCCAAAGGGATACATAAAAACCATAGTGTAACAGGACATATCTTCTTGAAATGTTAATTTTGCTTGCATGTATGGAAGAAAAAATAAGCAACTTAATTGGTTAATAATTTAGAACACTTATTGAAACAAATAAGGGCAAATTTTGGAACAGAATACAATTTATGGATCTTTTAAAGTCCAAAATCTCAGGTTTCTACTCTTTTCTCCTGATCCTTTAATGGAAGAATTAAAAATTCTGTAAAGAATCAACTCCATTCATTCCCCCCCCCCCAATATTGCCCAGTAATCCTTACTTAGAGCTTGAGGCAGGAGCTGGGGTTCCTCTTGAGTCATGTGGGAGGTGGGGCCACCCGGCTGAGGGTTCTGCTTAGCTGTTGAGAATGCCAGCTGGAGGCCCGGGCTCTCTGACACTGCATATCCGATGTGATGGCAACTCTTGATGGTGGTTAGCGCTAAGGGGGAGGGGAACCCTATAGGATTTGCCTCTGTCCCACACAACAGACATGAAATATCTCTGTGCTTAGGTCAGGGCGTGGAGTCTGCACTCTTGCTGAGAACGCAGGGAGGCTTGGCTGCCTTGGTCTCCTAGGATAATAGATGGAATGAAGGGTCTTCAGAGGCACTTCCTGAGTCTTTGGTTTTCTTTTCTTCCTCACCTGCTGGTCCTAAGCCCTACCACATTCCAGTCTCTGCTTCTCCAGCCCCTCTGGCTCCCTGTGCTCCCCAGGCCTATGCCCCCATGCTAGTCCTTTGTTTTCAGTATGTTTGAGTTGTGAATCATTAGATAACTTAGATTGATCACGAGTTCTGCTTTTGCTAGGCAAAGGGCACCCCTCCCTTGCAAAGCTGTCTCTGGCTTTTCCCAGCTTTGAGAAAAGACCATATGTAGCCTGTCCAAGCTAGAATAGCGTCAGAGGCTAACCAGAGGCAGACTTGTTGGTGGATGAAAGAGCCTCTGGACCTGTGTTTACCATTTTTCTTTTAATTTCCATGTTTTCTGGCATCCATTGTTAGGAGATTTTCTTTAATACCAAACTCTGCCCAGGGTTATAAACATCTTTCTTGTATCATGGTCATCTACTCACAAGTCCAAGGGATTAAGAAAAGTCAAGAAGCCTTCAGTTAATCCAGCACTCAGTAGTGCACTGGCTTTCATTATTCGGGAGTCTAGATCTGTGCTGTCCAGCTGGTGGTCACTAGCCACAGGTGGCTATTGAGCCTGTAAAGTGTGGCTAATTTGAATTGAGATGTGCTGTTAAGTGTAAAATACCAAATTTCAAAGACTTGGTAACAAAAGGTTGTAAAATAATGTATTTTGTATATTGATGACATGTTGAAATGATAATATTTTTGATATATTGAGTTGAATAAAATATTTACTAAAATTAATTTTAACTGTTTCTTTTTAAAATGTGGCCACTAGAAAATGTTTGCCTATGTGGCTCAGATTATATTTCCATTGGACAGTGCCACTCTAGACAGTAGCTTCGTAATTATAGCAACTCCTACCTCTTGGGAGTATCCCAGGGATTGTTTATTGAAGGTCTTCTTTCTTAATGATCCGGCAAAGATGGGAAAGCACAGAGTAGACTGTCAGGTTCTACAAAGCAGGAGCTGGGGTCATTGTGCTAAGGAGACTCATCAACTGACTTTGAAGGAAATTCAGTAACAGTTTTGAGCATTGACAGCATCACTGAAATAAGGGTATTGCCTCCCAGTGACGCCTCTGAAAGAGATAACTTGGTCGCATAATCTGGGGTTGGAATGTTAAAAAGAAAAAAAGAAAGAAGGTAGTTTCATTACTTGAAGTGTATACGTCGAGTGAGTTCAGCATGCAGAAGGGCACTGGGGCAAGAACATTGATCATATCTATTGTTATTTCATAAATGCAGAATGCAACATGACTGACGTAGGAGGGAAAGAAAGGCTTTCCAACTATAGGGAAAACCCAAACTATCTTTGTTTGCTATGATATGATAGCACTTACTCCTCAGCGTCGGAAGAAGTATTGTTACAACACACAACAAACAGGATTGTGGGGATCCTGGATCAACATGTCCATATTGCATAAATATTTTCCCTGAAATTTTCATCATTTGTATTTATATAGATCAAAGATACTCTCAAGACTGCTGTATCCATTTCCAGCAATCTTTTTCCTTTTTGAGATGATAAAGTTTATTTTGGACAAGTTCCCTATTAGTAAAGTATTTCTCCATAAAATGGAAATAATCTTTTCCTGAAAAGAAGCCTTTTTAAAAAAAAGATTTTTTCATATTTTTGTAGAGCATTTTAGGTCGGCAGCAAAATTGAGAGGGAGGTACAGAAATTTCCCATATACCGCCTACCCCTGTACTTGCGTAGCCTCCCCCATTACTAACGTCGTCCGTCAGGGTGCTGTTGTTTCTAAGGTCTTTAAAAATATCCTTTGTTGTAGAGCTGTGCTATCTTCTCTAACTCTCTGAGGTAGATTAGAAGTAATCATCACCTTTTTGTAAATAGAGACATAATCACAGAGAGGTCATTTGTTGAGAAGCACAAGTGACGAGTAACTAAAATGGTTTGAAAATGTAGATCTTTTGCTTTCCACTCCAGCTACTGTATTCACCGTATCACATGGCTCTGTGAGTACAAAAGCGTCTTTTGTTCACAGTAGAGCATGCTGTTCTGAAAAGTTTGGAGGTGTGTCTCATTTTTAGGAGTACTCCTTTTTGTTAAATTCTACACTGTGCTTTGTTTAATATTACAGTTATTTATAAAATGTTCAGAGAGCTAAGAGAGGTAAGGAAGAATTGAGGTCTCGATCTTGGTATTATTCCCTTCCTCCCAATAGTGATAAAAAGGACTTAGGCATCCTTGCCAGCTTCTTGGAGGCAAAGTTGGTGGGAACCTTCATTATCACATTCTCTCTGCTTTGTCAGCTCATATTCTTAAGGAATTCAGTCAGACTTCTTGCAGTGTATGACTGAAAACCAATGGCATTTATTTCCTCTGCAGGAATTTATTTACTTTTTTTCCTTGGGTGTCTGTCTCTTTGTTGATAATATTTTCCCAAGTCTTGAAGCACTAATTGGTTTTGGAGCTTCAGCAAGATCACTTGTTACACTGAATGCAGACACCGTGTTCCTGTGGATTTGTGCACAGTCTGTGTAACCATCAACGAGGGATCCTGCTGGGAATTGTAAAGGAGAAAGAAATGATGGATTATGTTAAAAAAATGCTCCAACTCTAAGGGTTCAGAAAGGAGCAGACATAAACGGCCTCTTCCTTGGAGACCCCAGCCAGGCAGCCAGTGTTGGCTTTCTTAAGTAAGTCAGGACTTGAATACGTTAATGTGTACGTAGAACCGTGAAAGTATGTTTGCAAGGTCCGTAATAATGATCAGTGCATCCTTGTCCCTCTCATGTATGTACACGATATGTGAAGAGTAAGAAGTAAGAAACATATTTGGAAAAGAAGAGTCGGGGCGCCTGGGTGGCGCAGTCGGTTAGGCGTCCGACTTCAGCCAGGTCACGATCTCGCGGTCCGTGAGTTCGAGCCCCGCGTCGGGCTCTGGGCTGATGGCTCAGAGCCTGGAGCCTGTTTCCGATTCTGTGTCTCCCTCTCTCTCTGCCCCTCCCCCGTTCATGCTCTGTCTCTCTCTGTCCCAAAAATAAATAAACGTTGGAAAAGAAGAGTCATTTTAAATATTGGTATTACGGGACAATGCTTTGCTTTGTTTTTTAACTTTATTTTTTAAAATATTTATCTGGTTTTGAGAGAGCTAGAGACAGAGTGCAAGCAGGGAGGGGTAGGGAGAGGGAGACACCGAATCTGAAGCAGACTCCGAGCTGTCAGCACAGAGCTGACTCAGGGCTCAAACTCATGAACCGTGAGATCATGACCTGAGCCAAAGTTGGACGCTTAACCGACTGAGCCACCCAGGCGCCCCAGTGGGACAATGCTTTGCTTTTAAAGTTACATGCTGTTATCTCAACTCCTATTCAGTCTGTTTTCTGAAGCACAATCTACTTCTTCCCCCTTGTTCTCTTTTACCATTCTTGGCATTGGGCGTCCATCTCTCACCATTGGAAGTTAGTAATGGCTCTTGATTTTCTCCTGACTCAAAAGAACACACTAGAAATTGAGATTACATTTTAACTTCTGAAGGCTGCCCAAGTCACATGCCAGACAGAGTCCAGCTTCAGTCAATGCAGAATTCCCTGGAAAATTAATCTACTTGACATGCTGGGGACAAGGGGAGGATAGAAAACCAGTTCCGGGTAGGGCTAGGAATAGAGGGCTGAGCTGGATATAGGACCTGCTCCAGAAGGTTGATGGCAAGGCTGGTCTATAAAGGCCCAGAATACCTAGCAAGTTTGAGACCCATCTTGAAGAGACAGTAGTTAAGACCGAGCCAGGGCTCTGTAATCAGACAAACCTGAGCTCAGATTCTCATTCTACCACTTACTAACTGGGTGACTTTAGATAAATTTCTGAGCATCAGTTTGCTTATGTGCAAATGGGGATAAAGCTTACTCACAGGACTACTGTGAGAATTAAAATAAAATTCATGTAAAGTATCTGATATCAGGCCTCGTGTAGGTGGGAATTTAATAATTACAGCTGTTATTACTACCATCACTATTTGTACGTTCGCCGTTTCGCATCGTTGAGGACACCAAAGCAGTAATCTCCAGACAATATGTTGTGCTATAAATATTATATCGTATTCAGGTTTCAAAGGTCCAGATTGCAGCAGGACCCCATTAAGCTGTGCTGCATGAGCAGAACCCTGTACCTGCTGAAAGAGGAGGTTCCCAGGGCTGGGTAGGCTGTGGGATGGGACCTTGTTTTCAGGAAAGTGGAATGCACATTTGGAAACGAGGCAGAAGCCCACATATAACACTGCAGTTGGAGGTGATGTAAGGGTTAGAAGAGCTATATACACTCCGATATGAAGCTCTCAACAACCAGGACAGGCAAATGCTGATGGCCCAAGAGTCCATTTCTAAATATCACTGAAGTTCTTAAACCACTGAATGGCAGTACTCTGGTTTTAAGCCTTTCCCTGAATGCGAGGTAGGTATGTGATTCTCCACTTTTTAGATGAAGAGATGGGCCTAAGGGACCGTGATCCATAGTTAAAAGCAAAGCAATTGCCTCCTATGGCTGTAGGCTTTTATTTAGAAACCACAATTATTCAGACAGTCTCTGTCATCCACACCTCAATGCATCATGGTGGCTCCTCATAGCCCCATGTCTTGCTCCAGCAGCTGCTCTGGTGACCAGTTCAGGGTAGGCTTTGGTGAGCTTCTCACAGGGCTACCACTGTGTCCTGCCCTGACCCCACATGTTGTCCAACACTGAGAGGCTTATGTGTACATACCCAGATGTGCTGAAGTTGATGCCCATGGGGCCATGCTTACTCATTGGGAGCCAGTGCATAAATGTCTTCCCTCTAACCCCCCCGCTCCCCAGAGTGACAGTTATGAGATGAATTGCATCAGGATTCTCACAGGGGACCAGTGAGATTGAGCATGAGTCACCTGTGGCAGTGGCCAGCTTGATAACACAACAGTGTGTGGCTTTCTCTCATTCCCTGTTCAACAACTCCTGTCTCTCACTCCTGCTCCCTGGGATCATTTCCAAAATAAACCTCTTGCACGCAAGTTGCTGGTTTTGGCTCAAGCACAGTGTCAGAAAGCATTTATTCATAGCCCCATGTTCATACTGGCTTCCACTGTCTTCACCCAGTCATAGCATGTTGAAGTTAGAAAGGCTAAGAGCCTCATGTTATACATCGAGAAACTGAGCCCCAAATAGGTTAAGTTACGTTCTGTGGTCACACAGCTGGATCGAGGCAGATGTGGGAGTAGGCCTCTGTTCGGATTTTTTTGGTTAATGATTTTTCTTTTGAGACTGTCACTCATTCTGTTTCTTCTGGTTATGTGCTAGTTCTCAAGTCATTTGGGCTTCTAATAGAAAGACAATTAGTGATGACAAAATTTGGCCAAGGAAACACTGATGCCAGTTGGTTTTTGGATAGTTGACAGGCCATGGAAAGTTGAATTTAATGAGGTTGAATTTAATGAAAGGAGAGAAGGGCAAAGTTGTATAATGAAGAGAATATGAGGTACATGGGGGATGGGTGGAATAGGCAAAGGGGATTAAGAGTACACTTATCTTGATGCACACTAAGAAATGTATAGAATTGTTGAATTATTAGTATTATATGGATCACCTGAAACTAATATAGCATTTTGTTAATTATACTTCAATTAAAAAATTTAAAACAAATGGGGTGCCTGGGTGGCTTAGGCAGTTGAGCTTCTGACTCTTGATTTCAGCTCAGGTCATTATCCCAGGGTCATGGGATTGAGCCCCTTGTCAGGCTCTGCATTGAATGTAGAGTCTGCTTGAGATTCTCCCTCCCTCTCTGTCTCTCAGCCCATCTTCCCCTGCTTGTGCACTCTCTCCCTCTAAAAAAAAAAAATCAAAACAACAAAAGAGGAGAGATTATAATGATGGACCATGCAGTGTGAACTAGGTAAGGAGGGAAATTTAGGACTTGGTGGAGGGTTGTTAAGATGTGGTATAAAGGTGGTGTGATTGAAGGATTGTATATCCTGAGAGTGGCTGAAGAATTGTTGTAGTGATCAATGTCGTCCGATAGAAACATAATGCAAACCAGAAGTGTGAGTCACATCCGTATTTTAAATTGCTACATTTCAGGGGCGCCTGTGTAGCACAGTCAGTTAAGCGTCTGACTCTTGATCTCGGCTCAGGTTATGATCTCACGGTTTGTGAGTTTGAACTCCACATTAGGCTCTGTGCTGATGGTGCAGAGCCTGCTTGGGATTCTGTCTCTCTTCTTTCTGCCCCTCCCCAGCTTGTGCTCGCTCTTGCTCTCTCTCTCTCTCTCTCAAAATTAAATTGCTACATTCAAAAAACCTAAAAAGAAATAGGTAAATTTAATTTTAGTAGTATATTTTATCAACCTGATGATATAGCCAAAATATTATCACTTCAATATGTAATAAAAATAAAAAATTATCAGTGGGTTATTTTACAATCTTTTTCAAAAGTACAGTAAGTCTAGCGTGTATTTTATACTTGCAACATGTCTCAATTCACACTAGCCACATTTGAAGTGCTCAATAGCCACATGTGCCTAATGGCTACCATTTGTTTTTTCCCCAGCTTGTTTGAGATGTCATTATCATATAACATTGTGTAAATTTAAGGTGTACAACATGATGATTTGATACTTGTATATATTGCAGAATGGTTAATGGTAAGGTTAGTTAACACATCTGTTACCTTATATAGTTACTTGTGTGTGTGTGTGTGTGTGTGTGTGTGTGTGTGTGGTAAGAACATAAAAGCTTTACTCTCTTAGCAATTTTCATGGATTCAATACTGTATTATTGATCACCATGCTATACATTAGGTCCTTAGAACTTATTCATCTTATACCTGGAAGTTTGTACCCTTTGATCACCTTCACTCATTGCCCACCCCCAGCCCTGGCAGCCACCAGTCTACTTATTATGATTTCTTTGTTTATAGATTTCACATGCATGTGGGATCATACAGTATTTGTCTTTTTCTGACTTGTTTCACTTACATATTGCCCTCAAGTTTCAAACACGTTGTCACAGATGGCAGGATTTCCTTCTTTTTTATGGCCTTTTTTCTTTCTTTTTCATTATATGTGTGTATCTAGACATACATACATATGTACATACACATACGTGTACATATATGTATATGTATACATGTGTATGCACACACATATATACACATACGTATACATATATATATATATATATATATTCTTTACTAGCACTACATTTTCTTTATCCATTTATCCATCAGTGGACACTTAGGTTGTTTCCATGTCTTGGCTTCTGTAAATAATTCTACAGTGAACATGGGGATGAAGATGACTTTCAAAATAGTAATTTCATTTCCTTTGGCTATATACCCAGAGGTGATATTACTGGATTACATGATAATTCTATTTTTAATTTTTTGAGGATCCTCCATAGTGACTATATCAGTTTACATTCCCACCAAGTGTACATTAGGGCTCCCTTTTCTCCGCGTCCTTGCCAGCACTTACTTCTTGTCTTTTCGGTAATAGTCATTCTAATGGCTGTGAGGCGATAACTCAATGTGGTGTTATTTCTTTTTTTTTTTTTTAAGTTTTTTTTTAATGTTTATTTATTTTTGAGACAGAGGGAGACAGAGTGCAAGTGGGGGAGGGGCAGGGAGAGAGGGAGACACAGAATCTGAAACAGGCTGCAGGCTCTGAGCTGTCAGCCCAGAGCCTGATGCAGGGCTTGAACCCACAAACCGTGAGATCATGACCTGAGCCGAAGTCGGACGCTTAACTGACTGAGCCACCCAGGCGCCCCTGTGGTGTTTTTTCAAAAAAAAATTTTTTTTAAGTTTATTTATTTTTTGAGAGACATAGAGAGAGAGAGAGAGAGCACAAGTTGGGGAGGGGCAGAGAGAGAAGGAGACACAGAATCTGAAGCAGGCTCCAGGCTCCGAGCTGTCAATACAGAGCCCGATGTGGGGCTCGAACTCACAAACCATGAGATCATGACCTGAGCCGAAGTCGGACACTTAACCCATGGAGCCACCCAGGCGCCCTTCCATGTAGTTTTAATTCGCATTTCCCTGTTGATTAGTGATGTTGAGCACCTTGTTGTGTACCCATTGGTTATTTGTATATCTTTCTTGGAAAAATGTCTATTCACTCAAATCTTTTGCCCATTTTATTTTATTTTTGCCATCAGATATATAGAAATATTATATATTCAGAGAGATATATGTATCTGAGTTCATATATATATATATATCTGAATATATAATAGTTATTTGAATTTTTTTGAATATATAATATTAACATCAGATATATGGTTTGCAAATATTTTCTTCTATTCTGTAGGCTGCCTTTGAATTTTACTGATTGTTTCTTTTGCTGTGCAGGAGCTTTTTAGTTTGTTGTAGTCTCACTTGTTTCTTTTTGTTTTTGTTGCTTGTGCTTTCAGTGTCGTATCCAAAACATTATTGCCAAGACCGATGCCAAGGAGCTTTCCCCCCATGTTTTCTTCTAGGAGTTTCATGGTTTCAGGTCTTACATTTAAGTCTTTAGTCCATGTCGAGTTAATTTTTGTGATAGGGGTCCAGTTTTATTCTTTTACATATGAATATCTAATTTTCCAGTGGTTACCGTTTTGAACAGCTCAGTTCTACAGCAAGTGAACTGAGAAGATGGTCGGTGGTCACTGGAGAGTGTGATGCTTGAAATTAAGATTGTGGAGGGTTTACAAATATTTGTAACTGCAAGGTCCAGAGTATGACTCTGGGAGTGAGTTGCTATAGCAGGGTAGAAGGGAAGATCATGGAAGGAGGGGAGATCAGGTCGCTGAGAGCCCAGGTTTTTGGAAAGATCATCTGTACTGATATTGAAATTGTCAGTGGTTTGCAGAAAGTGATAGGAATAGTACTGGAGAGAGTGATAGGATGCTAGGTGTCGTAATTTTCGAGGAACATGGCAGGCGTGATCCACAAGTCTATAAATACCTGCAGTAAAACAATTTAGTCCGCGGAACAGTCTGAGTGCATGAGCTTCCATCTGGGGGGAAAGGCGTGGTGATTAGAGAGAAGGGTGGGAAAAAGTTAGGAAGTGCAGTGATTAATGAACCATGAGGCTGCAGAGGAAGCAGTGTCCTTAGGGGAGAGCCAGGGGCTCCAGGAAGAAGGACTTTTGTTGATAGTGCTCTGCAAGGCACAGAAGCAGAGGGGAAGGGTTCAGGAGCTGGAAAGAGTTGGGCTTTGCAGTCAGATCCCCAGATGTGCAGGACTCTATGGAAATGAGAATCTAGGCGCTGAGGGATGATCCTCCCCCAGTGGTTTTGGAGGTATGGGTCCCTGCTGCTCACTCAGCCTCCTCACCAACTCATGTACTTGCTCAGGTGCCCACTCAGGCACTGCCCATGGCCAGCAGGTACTGCCTCTGAGACCTAAGTTCACAATGTATCTTTGGACCCCTCACTTCCATATTGCCTTCTGTTTGAGACATGTTCTGATTACTGCACAGTGATCTTATTCCAGATAAATGGCTTTACCCAGAGTCTATTTTTTAAATAATAATTTATTTTATTTTCTGAACACATGATGCATTGAGTACAAAGTTTTCAAATGTCTAAAAGTTTTTAACTGAAAAGTAGGTCCACCTGCCCCCCCACTATGCTCCAGCCTCTCGGTTTCTTTTCCCAGAGAATACCACTGTTAACCAGTTCTAGAATTCATTTGTAGTAGGTGGCACCTCTGATCCTATTCCCTCCTTCTGCCTCCTGAGATGTGAAGGAGAACTTTCTCTGAAGATGTATTCAACATTCTCCAGGACACTGTCTTGCTAAACAGGAGTCTGCGTGCTAAGAAGCGACTCTAGATCGGCCAGTTCTCCAAGTTGCCTTCTTGGAAAGCCCTTGCTTTCTGGACTCCAACAGCTACATATAACCCCAAATCTCTGTAATGCTTTTAGTGGTGAGAAAACTCCTTATTCCTTCATCTATCCAACAAATATTCTTTCAGTGATTCCTCAGTGCAAGGCTCCATGCTAAGCGCATAGAAGCAAAGCAAATTTGACCAAACTCCCCCAGGTATGTGGACCGTTCCCTAACCCTGCCTGAAGCCCAGGCCAAGCTAGCTCTTAGCAGTGGCAGTCTCTGCTTATACAGGAATGCAAACGTGCTGACATTTGTGACAAGTAGACATTGTATAGCCTAAGGGCTGTGTGGTCCCCGCAGTGTGCCCTGTCCTGACTACTCTCCAGTCTGGGCTGTGATAGGCTCACTGGCACCTCAGGATGCACCCTAACTGCTGAAGTTGTAGCAGAAATTCCCAAGAGAGGGGCGCCTGGGTGGCGCAGTCGGTTAAGCGTCCGACTTCAGCCAGGTCATGATCTCGCGGTCCGTGAGTTCGAGCCCCGCGTCAGGCTCTGGGCTGATGGCTCGGAGCCTGGAGCCTGTTTCCGATTCTGTGTCTCCCTCTCTCTCTGCCCCTCCCCCGTTCATGCTCTGTCTCTCTCTGTCCCAAAAAAAAATAAATAAACGTTGAAAAAAAAAATTAAAAAAAAAAAAAAAAAAAAGAAATTCCCAAGAGAGCTGTCAGGTATCATTATCCCCACCCCACGTCGCTTTCCTTCTCCCAGACTGAAGAATGGGGTTCCTAGTTTCTTGTATTGAAATTGTGCCCATATAGACATTGCACTCTTAAGAAAAATCTCAAAGTTAACTTGACTGTTGTTTCTCTTCTGCTACTGAACTGCAGCACTTGATATTGGTGTTGTCACGCAAAAGGTAAAGGGTTAATTTGGGTAACCAAATTAGGCTTCCTAGCCTAGCCAAGGAGTAAAACAAAACAAAAAAAAAGTGCTTTAGCATTTCACGCTTCTATGAAAACCCAATTAGCACCCTTTTATGGTTGTAATTTCCAATTCCTTTTCTGAGCTGAGAAAAAAATGTTTTTGCTAATTAGATAATTATTTGGTAGTGACCTTTTGATAAAAAAAAATGCTTTGGATCTAAAAATGCTTGGAGAAGAATTACTTTATTTAATAAATTATTATTCTAACATTTTTTTTAAAAAATTAGACATTAAGAAAAGGTTAAATTAAAGATTAAGGTTAAATTAAAGATTAAAATTTTCACACTAAACCACACAAGACATACTATATTGGATTGAAAGTTCTTCAACTGTGTGTGTATGTGTGTACATGAAATTGAGATTGGGTGTTTTGGGCCCCAAAATGTATAAGCCTAATTAAGGTAAGATGTTAAACATAGGAGAAACTGAGTGTGGAGTATACAGGAACCCTGTGTATTATATTTGCAACTTTCTGTACACTTAAAACTATTCTAGGGGCGCCTGGGTGGCTCAGTCAGTTAAGCATCCAACTTCGGCTCAGGTCACGATCTCGCGGTCCGTGAGTTCAAGCCCCGCGTCGGGCTCTGTGCTGACAGCTCAGAGACTGGAGCCTGTTTCAGATTCTGTGTCCCCCTCTCTCTCTGACCCTCCCCTGTTCATGCTCTGTCTCTCTCTGTCTCAAAAATAAATAAACGTTAAAAAAATTTTTTTTAAATAAAAAAAAATAAAAAATAAACTATTCTAAAATAAAATGTCTTAGGTATACATGAAAGACCCTTAAAAATCAAATTCGAGGGGCGCCTGGGTGGCGCAGTCGGTTAAGCGTCCGACTTCAGCCAGGTCACGATCTCGCGGTCTGTGAGTTCGAGCCCCGCGTCGGGCTCTGGGCTGATGGCTCAGAGCCTGGAGCCTGTTTCCGATGCTGTGTCTCCCTCTCTCTCTGCCCCTCCCCCGTTCATGCTCTGTCTCTCTCTGTCCCAAAAATAAATAAACGTTGAAAAAAAAATTAAAAAAAAAAAAATCAAATTCGATGCATTCAACTTTAAACTAAATGGGAACATCCCTGAAAAGTGTCCGTATGTGTAATTCCACTTAAAAACAAAACAAAACAAAAAACAAACTTCATTTTAAAAATTGACCATGTGTTGCCTCTGTAAGGCTTCTGGCTACAGCTAATGGAAGTATTAAGAATGGTAGTTTTAGTAACATTAAAGTACCATCAGAATTTCCTGATGTGCAAATATGTTAGCTATGGAATGGCATTTCATGTATTTAGTTGCTACATAGAGGAGACACTTTTCCTAAGAGAAACAATAAATTACTGTTTACTAATAAATCTACTCTATACCTGACTCAAAGTTACAGTTAAAAACTATGAATAATTGTCTTTAGGGCTATCTCATGATGTGAGTGAGATGGGCCAACATGAGGAAGTGTGCTAACAGTTGGGATTGTGCCTGTCTCTTGGTTTGCTGCATTATAAGTCTCTACAAAATTAACTGATTTTGGCCAAATTTGATTAAAGAGTTTTGTTCAGTTTTCCTCAATTCCCCTTGAACCTGTGGTTTGATTTACCACCTTGAAACATAACCGCATTCAAACACACGTGAACATGTATCCTATCATATAATAAATTTCAGTGAAATTAATTTAAGTAAATAAATGGATGGGGTACAGATAAGGGAAAAGTGATGATAATCACACAAGTTCCTTCGTGGTTTACTGCTAGATATCACTTAGCTTAGGTTTTCTTGACAACGGAAAATTATCAGGAATATAGTTGATAGAGTCTTTAATTTAAAAGAAGCTTTGACACAATGTACCCTATAATCCTAATATTCTATTAGAGAAGGCCTTTGAACTTGAGTTCCTTTGTTGAGCATTCTCTTCTCTTGCCCTTCGCAAGGCCACTGATGCCTTGTCATTTTAAGTAACAGCTCACAAGTCAGCCCCTCATCTGATGTTGCCCCTCCCTGCCCCCCTCACTGTGTGTCACATCACAGTGTTTGGTTTTCTTCATAGCACTTATCACAGTGAGAATTATCTCTCTGGTTGTTTTGGCTGTACTTGTTTGTCATCTGTCTTCCTCATCAGAATTAAGCTCCACGGGATCTGGGACCTTGTCGTCTTATTTGTCACAGTGTCCCCTGTGCTTGGAACACTGGCACACAGTAGGTTGATATTTTAATGTTTGATAACGCAAAACATATGTATAGGCATAAATGCATTTATAGTTCCCCTCTTTCATGAATGAATAACTACCTCTAGTTACTAAGTTCTTTCCTAATTCCTTGCTCTGTTTCTGATTTCCTTGGACACTGACATTGCTTTTAGGGCATGATACATGATATAATTCAATAGGAAAATTATAAATCTCAAGGAGAAAACTTGGCATTAAGGTAACATTTCATCTGCAGAACAAATCAATGTTTTAGCTTCTTTCTTTTGGTTTTCATCAGTAAAAGAAGGATGACTTTGGGGATGGGAAGGAAACATAGGTAGTCTTGAGGGGAGGAGTCATTAGAGTCATTATCTCAGTGACCTCTTGTTCTACCTGAATATTCCTAGAAGACAGGCAAATTTAGTATTTGACCACATTAACCCAGAAATTGGGTCATGTCTGCTCTTGGCTTTAGATAAAGAAAGCTTGTCCATGTGCCCGGGTCTATGTTCTTTGCTCTGGAGTAGAACAGGCCAGGGAGGCCCTTTCTCTTTTTCTCAATAATCATGGCACCTTGACATACCTTGGCCTCCACCTGTCTTAGAACCTTCATGGGAAGCCCTCACAGACCTGCTGAGAGCCTTAAAAGAAAATGTAGGATAGTGTGATTATTGTTAACTGTTTACCCATGAGATGTTCATACATTTCTGGAATATTTTAAATTTTATGGAAGTCGTGCCTTACTTGCTGCACGTTAACCTCATCTAAAACTTTAGTAATTTTACCATGAGTCATTCATAATAGAGGATATTTGTAGTAATGCTAATCTCAAAGTGTAAATGAAGTTACAAAGGTTACATAAGGACTGTAGTACATAAGTAAACACCATTTAGATCTGACAGATGTCAGGCTTCATTTTACCTTCTATTTCACATCCTCTCCCTCCTTTTATTTTTTTCCCCCCAATTAATATAGTCTTTGGGTTGAATAGGAAGCTATTTAACCTTCCCTGTTTCTGCCTCTCGGGCATCTTTTCTCTTAGTGTGTAGTTAGCTCGCCTCAGACTGACTTGAGAGTTTTATTAATCACGATCCTCAGTGTAGAAATTCTTGAAATCACCAGTTTCCTTTTAGTTACAGTATCAGTACAGCTCAGAAAAGCCCTTTATGCCATGACTGATGGAGTTCAAAAAAGGAAGCCAAGGACCTAGGTAGGCCACCCAGATAAATTGTTTCAGCTGAGGTGGTAGCAGTAGTTAGTTGGTCAAGTAACGAATGATCAGATAAAAGTATCCAGGAAACGAATGGGCAACCGAAACCAATATGTGGTTGCACATTAATAGGGAAGACCGGATCTTTGGACATAAGGGAATGTTTCCGCCAGAATTGAATTAGGCCTCTTCTAGTCAAAACTACACAAGTAAGGAATGAAAAGCAGCTCAGGAGCTGAAGAAAATAGTCTATTGGTTGGCAAATTACCTGGAAAATTAACAGGAACGTTTAATATCCATAAGAAGATGTTCAGGGGAACTGGGTGGCTCAGTTGGTTGAGCATCTGACTCTCGATTTCTGCTCAGGTCACGATCCCAGGGTTTTGGAATTGAGTCCCGTGCTGGGCTCGTGCCAAGTGTGGCGCCTGCTTAAAATTCTCTGTCTCCCTCTGTTCCTCTCCCCTGCTTGTGTGCATGCTTTCTCTCTCTCAAATTAAAAAAACAAAGAAGAAGAAAATGTTCATGAAGTATAATGAATATAAAGTATCTTGGTGCCATGTGGCTTCAAGTATTTGTGGGTCACGCCATTGTGGTATATGGACCATCCTGTTCCAACAAAATGTGGCGGTAAAGGTTGCTGGAGACACTGAGGGCTTCTTTCATTTTATAGTTTTGAAATAATTTGGCTCTAAAATATTACTTTTCTCACTAAAAAAGTACTCCCTAGTTCATTTCTTTCTTTTTTATAAATTAACATTTAAAATAATATTTTCTAACCTTTGGATTACCAGAGCAGTTATTATACAATAAGCCACACTTATTTTGAATTTTAATATCAACTTTTGAAAGAAATCTGTAGTATCTTCATTAATTTTTAAAAAACACTTTAGTCATTCTTCTTTTTTAAATTAATTAATTAATTAATATTATTGCTTTTTAATTTAAATCCAATTAGTTAGCATACGGTATAATAATGATTTCAGGACTAGACTTTAGTGATTCATCGCTTACATACAGCACCCAGTGCTCATCACAGCTTAATGCCCATAACCCATTTCCCACTCTCCCCCATCCACTTCCCTCCAGCAACCCTCAGTTTGTTCTCTGTATTTAAGAGTCTCTTATGGTTTGCCTCCCTCTGTATTTTTATCTTATTTCTGCTTCCTTTCCTCTATGTTCATCTGTTTTGTATCTTAAATTACACATATGAGTGAAGTCATATGATATTTGTCTTTCCCTGGCTGATCTTAGTCATGCTTCTGATAAAAAAAATAATACATGATCATGATAGAAAACTAGAAAATTACTGAACGATATAAAGAGAAAAATCTAAATTATTCATTATATTCAAGGTAAATACTTAACTTTCTATGGTAAATATTTCTCTAACATTAAAAATACTTCAAAACCATAATTTTTAATAGTAGCAGTCATTTTAAGAAATCATGACCTGGGTGACTACAGCTAGAAAAGAGGTTTTTTGTCCTTTGGCTACCAATTTGGGTCCCTCTGATATTTCGGCATAAACACACAGTGGCGGGGAATAATTGTGGTGTATCTAACATGGCAAGTATGTAAACACACACGTGCAATGCTAAGTCTATGTTGAAGTGTGGATCAAGAGGCTCTAACTCACTGTTGTAAAATAAACTGATAAGAACCATGACATTTTTGTCTGATCATAGTGTGAGCAACTTGAGAATAAAATAAAATAGATTCCATCATACAATAGGATAGGAAAAATACTAACTCCACTCCAAACAGCTGCTTTTGCCATGACTCAGCTTACTCTATGATACCGAAAGTGAATTACAACTACATTTTAAAAGCCCAGCTCCCATCGTGTTAGTGGCTGGTAGGAAAAAGTCTGGTGAAGGAGGCACTGCCCTGGCTGACCGGGAAATATTCCTGGAGGATCCCATTGACTCACTGAGGCCTGTCCCCCATGCTCAGCATGTTTTTAATAAGCATGAAAAAAAAGCTTTCAAGTGATCAAAACGATAACTGATTCTTCTCTCTAATGCCTTGAATATTCATTCTTTCAGCAAAGCTTCTTTAAAAATAATTTCTGACTGTATGTTTGCTTTTTTTATCAAGAAGTGGGAATGAATAGCGATATTGCGGATTGGTCCCAAGAGAGACAAGTTCCAATAAAATGTAAGTGCCTTAGTCAGGTATTTGGAGCAGCTCCCGTCTGACCTCTTTTCCCTATCACAAGTTCAAAATATACCTTCTTCTCTCTGGCCGTGTGATGTTGCATTGCCTGATTGAGTGAAATGTTGCTATTGCAATAATTTGGATCAGTGCAGTGCTTCCTGACACACCTGCTGTGTTGGTAAACCCGAAACCATCATGGCAAATATGTTTATTTGCTTTTCCCTGAAATGTGCTGTCCCTTTTCTACCTCCTGCAGATAAAAGCCGACAGGTCCTTTTCCTGCCAGCCAAAAACGGTGATGGGAACCAGGTGGAAGATACAGCCTTTAAAATGTATTTTTAATTCATTTTGAGTCCCACAAAGTAGGCTGAGTCACAGACAAGCTGTGGGCCTCACCAAATCACTCCGTGACTTCACCTTCCCTCTGGCAAACCTCTCTAAGTGCCCTGTGGTGATATCGCTCTTGAAGTGTCCAGAGTGAGCTTGCTTGCGAGAAGTTCACCTGTGAGCTGTTAGGGCTTCCAGACAGCATCGCCACAGTCCATTTTACCTCTTTTTCCTTATTCTAAAAATTCATATGTCTCATGTACTACAAGAACGGTATTAGCCAACCTCACCGTGGCCATGTGGGTTATAGATGGTGAAGGCCTGGTCACATCACCCCTCGTAGGCTCAGAATTGCTGAAAGCTTGTGTTGACTCCTCGGTTTTTAAAACAGATACTTTGAATGAAGCCATTGAAATCTCCAAGATGACCATTGACCTTACTGTTGGGTACTGAGATCTCTATTTTAGATTCTCCCCAATCACCTCCTTTTTCTGTCTTTTAATACCATTGCATTCAAATAACATGATAGAGATGGAGATGGGCTTCAGGGTATGAAGTTTAATTGTGGCTTTGCTTCCAACTAGCTGTGTAGCTTCTCACATGTTATTTAATCTTTCTTAACCTTGTCATCTTCAAGTTGATTTCTAAGACACCATTTGAGATTCTGTAGTCCAATCATGGAAATTCAAATACCCTTTTCTTCTAGTCAGGTTCACAGTCTTCTCTTTTTTTTCAAGTCACCTAGAAGGCCCCCTCCAAAGATTTGGATTCCCAAGTGGTTCTGCAGAGTAGTCAGGATGAAAAACACTGGCATTGTATAGACCAAGAGACTCATTATTATAAAACCTCCTTTGCCACATTTTTTTCATCCTTAAGAACAATCTTGCCTTTCAGAAAGTAACTGCCTTTATCATTTAATCCTCACAAAAGTTAAGGGTCAGCCATTTTCTCTTTGTGTGACTTTTTATGAATACTTGGCGTTGATTCACGTACCCATTTGTATTCTTGCTTATTTTTCCACTCTCACTATTCAACCACACTTGACCAGTGATCCCAAAGAACACTAAAAGATACCGAGTAAAACTGGTTGACTTTAATGTGTCGGCCCTCACATCTCTCCCTGGAACAATGGTTCTCAAAGCATGGGCCTGGATCATTACCTGGGAACTTGTTAGAAATGCAGATTTTCAGGCCCCTGCTTGAACCAGAAGTTTTAGAGGTGGGACCCAGCAACAAACCTAGGAGATTCTGATACGTGCTATTGTTTAAGAGCTGTCTTAGAGAGATTTTAAATTTTCAGATCATTGGATTTTTAAATGTGCCCAATGTGGAGCTTGAACTCGAGACTGTGACATCATGATCTGAGCCGAAATAAGAGTCAGACGCTTAATTGACTGAGCCACCCAGGCGCCCCAAGTGTGCTCAGATATTTTTGAAGCAATCATTGTCCAAACTTAGAAAATAGAAAGAATAGTACATAAATAGAAACAGAAAGGATATTGCCTTTCTAAAGGGTATAGTTCCCTGCCTTCTCATCTTTTACCCTTTAGAAGTTTTTATATTCTTTTCTACTCTTACAAAACCTATCCAGGTGGTTGGGTATCTGACTCTTAATTTTGACTGAGGTCATGATTTCATGGCAGTGGGATTGAACCCCACATCAGGTATGGAGCCTGCTTAAGATTCTCCCTGTTTCTCTGCCTCTCTCTCATTCACTCTCTCTCTCTTTAAAAAGGGAAACCTATCCATGTCTCTCTGCGTTTTTGCATTCTGAAATTTTAGTCTTAAAACCTACTCTATTATGACGGAAATTTTGATAATCAATCTTTTGTGAAATATGATGGAGTAGTACATGGAACAGTGAATAATAAAATATTTAATTTCTACTTTTTCATTTGTATATTTTTTAATGGAAACTTCCAAATGGGATTCTTCTTCCTTTAGAACATAGACAAAGATTATTTAAATCCGCCTGGATGGCTCAGTTGGTTGAGCATTTGACTCTTGATTTCCACTCAGGTCATGATCTCATGGTTCGTGGGATTGAGCCCTGCATCAATCAGGCTATGTGCTGGCAGTGTGGAACCTGCTTAGGATTCTCTCTCTCTCTCTCTCTCTCTCTCTCTCTCTCTCTCTCCCCCTCTCTCTCTGCCATTCCCCTGCACTCTCTTTCTCTCTCAAAATAAATAAATATTTTAAAAATAATTTGATGGGGCACCTGGGTGGCTCAGTCAGTTAAGCGTCCAACTTCGGCTCAGGTCATGATCTCATAGTTCATGAGTTCAAGCCCTGCATAGGCCTCTGTGCCGACAGCTCAGAGCCTGGAGCCTGCTTTGGATTCTGTGTCTCCCTCTCTCTCTGTTCCTCCCCCCACTCACACACTCTCTCTCTTTCTCTCAAAAATAAATAAACATTAAAAAAAACCTTTTTGATAAAGTTATCCCCAACCAAATAGAATTGTTCTATAATAGACCCAAAGGTTATTCTTATCAGAGGGACAGTTTTATGAAATTGAGCACTTGCGGAAAGGAAGGCGTGAGCTTGAACTAGAATTCCGAATTGAATGATGGAGGAGGATAAGGGTATTTCCCGAAGCAGAAGCAGACTTAGAGCCTAGGTTTCGGTGCTTCCAATTCAGCATTCTCTGCACAAAAATGGCACTGCCTCTAGGACTATACAGTTTACCTAATTGGTTGGATTTTTGTCAAGAGCTTGATCCAAGTGCGGTTTTTTGTTGTTGTTTTAATATATAAAGCATTTGCAAGTTCTTTCAAGGGCAGCACATAGCTTTATTTAACTCCCTCCAGCCCTCTCTCACCTCTGTCAAGTTGTACCAGGAAATTCAAGGTCTAGCCAGAGGCCCCCAAAGAGTTAAAAAGACAGCCAGCCTGCAGAGCAGAAGAAACTGATGTCAAAAACAGATGTTCCTGTGCAGGCTTTGCTGGATTCATAAGTCAGGATGAAGCCAGCGTGTACGCACGCACGTCAGAAAAAACTCTTGGCCAGTGTTGTGGAGAAATGAAGTGTTGTCCCCTCATCTGCAATTCCTCTTCAGCCCCCGCTGCCTGGGAGTTGTGCAAAGGGCTCCCGGGAGACTGGTGGCCCTGACACTTGAACCATCAACTCCGAACGCCCTCGAATCCCTTGTTTTCATTGTTGGTGTTCTGCCGAGCTGCCCGCACAGCCCCTGCCCGTTTTCATTGGCCTCGGGGATTGTTATTGGAGTGGCTGACAGCTGTCTGCCAGGCTGTCTGAAGCTGCCTTCCTGTGCTCCCCACCGCTGCCCAACTTCACAGCACTATTGTTCCTGTTGGGCCTTTTTCTTAAAATCTTTCCCAGCTGTATCCTGATATGGTAAACCACTTAAATTAGCTCCAGATTGCTCTGTTTATTTTGTGTTAGATAAGCGACAAAATACAGTCCCAGCAGCCTGCCCAGGAGGAGGGTGGAAGTGGGGGGATGGGGAGCAGGGGACACCAGCAAGGTCTTTTACAAAAGACAGAGTTCCCAGACAAAACCGGGAAACGGCGTGGATACGAAACAGTCGCTCGTCTTGCCGTTTGCACGTGACCATGACGGGCTGGCCAAGCAATAACTTTGGGTCTGAGCACACCTCATTCCAGAAAAGAAAATCAAGCCCCTGGCGTGAAGTCACACAAGAAGGAAGCTAATTTCCATTATTGGAAATGGATGCGGTATCTCTACTAACCACAGGTCTGGTTGCCCTGCCAGCTGTCCAGGTACTACGCCCGACGCCCTGATCGTGACAGGAATCCCTTCTTTTAAATTGCCCTTCTGTTTTGCAGTGCATGGTAGCCGATGGGCTCAAAACTAGCTGAAGTTTACCAGCTTCCCTATATGCTCAGCGTTGGCAAATGTTCTCTTGCCTGCTGTAATTTAAAGCGAGAAGTCCAAAGACGTTGAGTCACCAGCATAGGTATTTTCCACACAGCTGCAAGTGAAAATTCACAGTGAACTTGGCCCCCATTTGCTCCTGTGGGCCGTCTGTGCAGCTGCTCCCTCCATAGTCTCTCCTTCCCTGTGCTCGTCTGCTCACAGGGGCTCTCATGCAAAGCCTTTCTGAATACCTCTCAATAAATATTTTCGAATACATTAGATACTATCCTCGAATGAAGATACTGCCTTTGTGATTGTAGGAATAAGCCCAAATAAAATATGAAAAGGAAACTTCCGAATGCTTCAAATGCACTGAAGCACACGAACAATGCCAGCGACCCGCTGAGTTACAACAGTTATTGAAAATTTTGTCTGTGGGTAACTCAAGACTCCCCGGGAAAGATCCCATGACTCACTCCGACGTGACTGGGCCTTCATCCTCACCCTGAACCAGAGTTCTGGAAACCCTTTCTACCAAGTTGAGAGGAGGGGAGGGAAGAACAGGGTCAGGAGTAATAAAATGTCCTTAGAAACTGCCTTTTAGTTTCCTTTGGGGCACATAAACTCAGTGTGTAATAAAAAGGTACAAAACCAACTTTGGAAGAATAATTACCCTGTCAAGCCCCCTTTGCCTCTGGTGGAATGTGCCTTTTCTTCACCAAATTCTAGCATGGGATTGAAGGGCCTCCAGAGTCACCTGCTCTAATTACCCAGTTCTCCTCTCTCTCTCTTTCTTGGTGTCCTTTTTTTGTCCTAATTATGGACAGTTTTGTATTTTGCACATGGATGACCTATCCCTTGAGAGTAGGGACTGTGTATTGACCCTTTGTTGTCTTTTCTCACAATGCTGACAACAGTCATGGATACTTTGCAGGTGCTTAACTAAGGCCTTTCAAAATAATTGTTTTCTTTATGCTTACCTAAGATGCGGTGACATTCATTCTGCTTCTGTATTACCCCAGGCAAATAATAAAACAGTAAAAACATCATCATCAACAACAACAACAACAACAACAACAACAACAACCACCACAAGGTCCCCATCACAAGTTTCATTGGCCCATTCACATTAAGGTGTTGCACATTCCCTTAGGGGCACCTCGGTGGCTCAGTTGGTTAAGTGTCCAACTTCGGCTCAGGTCATGATATCACAGTTCATGAGTTTGAGCCCCGCATCGGGCTCTGTGCTGATAGCTCAGAGCCTGGAACTTGCTTCAGATTCTGTATTTTCGTCTCTCTCTGCCCCTCCACTGTTCATGCTCTGTCTCTCTCTCAAAGATAAATTTTAAAACATTAATTTTTTTTTTTAATATTGCATATACCCTTCCAGTGATGGGCAGGATAGAGTAAGCCAACCAAAGCCTTACTTTCTCAGGGACGGCACCTGGAACTCTAGAAACTACAGAAAGTGACTCTCTGGGGCAATGAAAAATAAACAATAGCAAGGCAATGGTGAATGGGAATGAAGTCAAAGCTTTATCAATCCTTTGTGCTATGCGTGAGTTTTGTGGGGTTTGTTTTCTCTCCTCAGCCTCGCAGCTTTGACCCAAGGCCTGATGGAAGTCTAGAACAATGCAATAGGCACTGGCAGAAGAATCTCTAGGTGAAACCCTCTATTTCTAAACAGTGGTTTGGGAAAGGAGTCCTTTGCTGGAGAATATAGGGGATTTATTATTTTGTTCCTTTTTTTCCTCCTTTGACTCTACCCAAAGGCCAACCCAAGTTGAGGATCTGCATTTACTTTTGTGTTGGGGGGCTGGACACCTGAAATTCCCAAAAGAAAATTCTTTGTAACCAGAGGACCAGGGAAAAGGAGCCCCCTTTGTCCAAAAAGTGTGGGAGAATCTCATTGTTTTATCTCTCTTTTTTATTTTGCTGCTTTGCTCCCAAAGGCAGCCTGAGTTGTATGGAAGCACATGACAGAATAAGGGACTAAAACCTGGGAGAAACCTGTCTTTCTGGCCAGAGAAACAAGAAAAAGGGGACCCCTGGAGGCTAGAAAGTGTGTGGGGAATCTCAGAGAGGATAGAGGTGGAGAAGCTGGGATCCCCCGGTTCTGTGTAAGCCCCAGGCTCACCTCTAAGTGGTGCATGTGCCACACAGACCCAAAGAAGCAAAGCAAAGTTTCAAGAACTTAACTGCAATGTAAACCACTACCCAAGTCCCACACTAACTCCTGAATGTGGTGAATATTGGGTAAACACAAACAGTACAGCAAAGCCTTTGAAAACTAAACCACTGTTCACAGAAGGTGAGACAAAACTTGCAATCTGAATCTAACTGGATTGGTTGTCTGCTAAAACAAAGAAACATCAACATCCTTGAGAAGATTTTAATAGGACCTAGAGTCTCACAACTTGGTATGCCCAGGGAACAATCCAGAATTACTCATCCTACAAAGAACCAGGAGAATGTGACCAATACTCAAGGGAAAAGACTGTCAAGAGATGCAGCTCTGGGATCACCCAGATGTTGAAGTTGTCAGATTAAAATTTTAATGTAGCAATTATAACCATTCTCCATGAGATGCAGTTGAACACTCTTAGAATGCATGGAAAGGTAAAGTTCTCAGCAGAAGAAAGCAAGCATGCAAGCAAGCAAGCCAAGCTGGAATTTTAGAACTAAAAAATATAATATCTGAAATTAAAATTAGCACTGTGGGCCCAGTAGCAGAATAGTAGAGGCAAGGGTCAGTGGACTTCAAGACACATTAATAGACATTATATAATCTAAAAGACAGAAAAAAGAAAAAAAATTGAACCAGCTGTAGGGACCTGTAGAACAATATTAAAAGAGCTAACATTTATGTCATTGGAGTCCCAAGGAGAGGAGAAATATTATTGCCGAGAAAAAACATATGAAGGAATAATGTCTGAAAACTTCACAAATTTGATGAGGTCTACATGTGTAGATTCAAGGAGCTCAGTAAAATCCAATCAGGATAAACCCAAAGAAAGCTACGCTCACATTGTAATCAAAATGCTGAAAACCAAAGATGAAGGAAAAAACATCTTGAAAGCAGCAATCTCAATGGTGGGGATTTAACCTAGAGAAATGAAAACATGGTTATACAAAAACCTGTACCCACATGTTTACAGCAGCCTTATGGATAACCACTAAAGAAAACCCAGAGAAAACCCAGATTTCCTTCAGCTGGTGAACAGATAAGCAAAACTGTGGCCTACCTCTGCAGTGGATGGCTGTGCCACGCGGCAGCATAATGAGCCACGGATACATGTGCTAATGTGCATGTATCTCAGATGCATTGTGCTGCATGAGAGAAGCCAGACTCCAGAAGTTTCACACTGTTTGATTCTTTTTATATGGCCTTCTGGAAAAAAGCAGAACTTTAAAGATGGAGAAGCCATCACCAGTTGCCAGGCCTTAAGGGTGGAGTGGAGGGTTTGATTACAAAGGAGCAGCACAAGGGAGTGATTCTGGGATGACAGGGTTGTTCCGTGATTATGGCGCTGGTTATATGACTCCATTTGTCAAAATTCATAAAACTCCGTACCAAAGCAAGTGACTTTTACTGTATGTAAATCAGAAAATAAAAAATAAAAGAAATCACTAGCATACCATTTCATATCTGCTAGGGTTAATGTATCTTCATGACTGCATGAAGTATGGAAAAGATTCATGAAGTCTCTTAAGTATTTTGAAGTCATTTTCCACTTGATTCCACATTAAACTTGCAGGAAACTAAAAATGGAATAAACAATGAAGCAGTCTCTTTGGGTACATAGGAGGAGCTGTCCAAAAAAGAATTTGGTGCCTCACATGCCAGGCAGATGTTTTATAGGGTCAGTTTACCGCAAAAGGCCCTGATGAACAACTGAGGTCTGTAAAAGAGACACCTTGATTCCGGAAGAGATCTACTGGTTTTAAAAGAAGCCAAGTCAGTCTGGACTGGAGAAAACAAGAGCAAAGCCTTTGACATATCTTGGAAGCTCTGGGTTTTGATAATCGGGGTGGTATTGAGAATGCCCTCTCTGGAAGCATCACATCTGTTGTACTGAGCTCTCCCTCACTTGTGGTTCTAAAATATACATGGAGTAGGCTGGTTTGGACTATTTCCATGAAGCAGATTGTATACATTCCTGTAACACCAGGAAGAGTTTTCCTGATTGTAGAATTTTTTCTTTAGCCTACCTCTCATCCAAAGGGCAAAATGTGCAGGATGGATGTTTAATAGGAATGAGATCCCACTAGCTGAGCAGAGTGTCACTTTCTCCCTCTGCTTATTCTGCCTTTGAATTTTTTTTTTTTTTTCATCACTTTGCATCCTTTTGCACCATCATGGGTCTGATCACTTTTGATACACAAATGTACAGCTATTGGCTTTAAGAAACCTCTTCCCCAATTACAAAAAGATTCTCTTATGCCTTTCTATAATATTTTATGGCTTTAGCTTTTACATTTAGGTCTTTGATCTTTTTCCCCCCATACAAGTTTATTTTGTTAAGATATAAGACACATTATCATAAATTCACCCTTTTAAAATGTACAATTCAGTGGTTTTTAATATATTCACACAGTTGTGTGTGAATATTCACCATTAATTTCTTGTCACCCACTCCTCCGCAAAATCCTGTGTCCATTAACGTCAACCCTTCCTTCCAGCCCACGGCAACCACTAATCTACTTTCTGTCTCCATAGATTTGGAATGTCTCTTCTGGACATTTCATGTAAGTGGAACCATACAATATGTGGCCTTTTGTATCTATCTAGCTTCTTTCATTAGCACACTGTTTTCCATATTGTAGCATGTATCCGTATTTCATTCCTTTTTATTATTGAGTAATACTCCTTTTTTTTGCTGTACATCCCTGAAAATATATCACATTCTCTTTACTCTTTCATCAATTAGTGGACATTGGGTGTTTCCACTTTTGGGGCCTATGATGAGTAATGCTGCTGTGAACATTCATACACAAGTTTTTGTGTGGACATATGTTTTCATTTCTCTTCAGTATACACCTAGGAATGGGATTTCTCAGTTATGTAGTAACTCTATGTTCAACTTTTTGAGGAACTGCCAAACCATCTCCAAATCAGCAAAACCATGTTATAGTCCCACCAGCAATGTTTGAGGGTTCCAATTTCTCTGCATCCTCTCCAACACTTGTCATTGTCTGTCTTTTTAATTACAACCATCCTAGTGAATGTGAAGTGGTATCTCCTTGTGGTTTTGATTTGTAGCTTTCTGATGACTAATGATACTGAACATTTTTTCCTGTGCTCATCTTATTTGGAGAAATATCTGTTCAAATCTTTTGCCTACATTTTAAATGTTTTGTTTTATTGCCTTTTTTTTTTTTTACTATTGCATTGTAATATCCATTAGAAAAAAATTTTTTAGTACTTATTTCTTTTTGAGAGAGAGAGAGTGCAAGCGGTGGGGGGAGGGCGTAGGCAGAGAGAGAGAGAGAGAGAGAGAGAGAGAGAGAGAGAGAGAGAATCCAAAGCAAGCTTCAGGCTCTGAGCTGTCAGCACAGAGTCCAATGTGGGGCTCGAACCCACCAACTGAGAGATCATGACCTGAGCTGAAGTCACACGCCCACTGTCTGAGCCACCCAGGTGCCATTTTTACACCCAGGTGTAATATCCATTTTTATTTCTTATGTATGCTGTGAAGTGGGATTTGTCAGGATTTGTTGTTGTTGTTGTTTTTCTTTTTTTTTTTTTTATATATATGAAATTTATTGACAAATTGGTTTCCATACAACACCCAGTGCTCATCCCAAAAGGTGCCCTCCTCAATACCCATCACCCACCCTCCCCTCCCTCCCACCCCCCATCAACCCTCAGTTTGTTCTCAGTTTTTAACAGTCTCTTATGCTTTGGCTCTCTCCCACTCTAACCTCTTTTTTTTTTTTTTTCCTTTCCCTCCCCCATGGGTTCCTGTTAAGTTTCTCAGGATCCACATAAGAGTGAAACCATATGGTATCTGTCTTTCTCTGTATGGCTTATTTCACTTAGCATCACACTCTCCAGTTCCATCCACGTTGCTACAAAAGGCCATATTTCATTTTTTCTCATTGCCACATAGTATTCCATTGTGTATATATACCACAATTTCTTTATCCATTCATCAGTTGATGGACATTTAGGCTCTTTCCATAATTTGGCTATTGTTGAGAGTGCTGCTATGAACATTGGGGTACAAGTGCCCCTATGCATCAGTACTCCTGTATCCCTTGGATAAATTCCTAGCAGTGCTATTGCTGGGTCATAGGGTAGGTCTATTTTTAATTTTCTGAGGAACCTCCACACTGCTTTCCAGAGCGGCTGCACCAATTTGCATTCCCACCAACAGTGCAAGAGGGTTCCCGTTTCTCCACATCCTCTCCAGCATCTATAGTCTCCTGATTTGTTCATTTTGGCCACTCTGACTGGCGTGAGGTGATACCTGAGTGTGGTTTTGATTTGTATTTCCCTGATAAGGAGCGACGCTGAACATCTTTTCATGTGCCTGTTGGCCATCCGGATGTCTTCTTTAGAGAAGTGTCTATTCATGGTTTCTGCCCATTTCTTCACTGGGTTATTTGTTTTTCGGGTGTGGAGTTTGGTGAGCTCTTTATAGATTTTAGATACTAGCCCTTTGTCCAATATGTCATTTGCAAATATCTTTTCCCATTCCGTTGGTTGCCTTTTAGTTTTGTTGGTTGTTTCCTTTGCTGTGCAGAAGCTTTTTATCTTCATAAGGTCCCAGTAATTCACTTTTGCTTTTAATTCCCTTGCCTTTGGGGATGTGTCGAGTAAGAGATTGCTACAGCTGAGGTCAGAGAGGTCTTTTCCTGCTTTCTCCTCTAAGGTTCTGATGGTTTCCTGTCTCACATTCAGGTCCTTTATCCATTTTGAGTTTATTTTTGTAAATGGTGTGAGAAAGTGGTCTAGTTTCAACCTTCTGCATGTTGCTGTCCAGTTCTCCCAGCACCATTTGTTAAAGAGGCTGTCTTTTTTCCATTGGGTGTTCTTTCCTGCTTTGTCAAATATGAGTTGGCCATACGTTTGTGGGTCTAGTTCTGGGGTTTCTATTCTATTCCATTGGTCTGTGTGTCTGTTTTTGTGCCAATACCATGCTGTCTTGATGATGACAGCTTTGTAGTAGAGGCTAAAGTCTGGGATTGTGATGCCTCCTGCTTTGGTCTTCTTCTTCAAAATTCCTTTGGCTATTCGGGGCCTTTTGTGGTTCCATATGAATTTTAGGATTGCTTGTTCTAATTTCGAGATGAATGCTGGTGCAATTTTGATTGGGATTGCATTGAATGTGTAGATAGCTTTGGGTAGTATTGACATTTTGACAATATTTATTTTTCCAATCCATGAGCAGGGAATGTCTTTCCATTTCTTTAAATCTTCTTCAATTACCTTCATAAGCTTTCTATAGTTTTCAGCATACAGATCCTTTACATCTTTGGTTAGATTTATTCCTAGGTATTTTATGCTTCTTGGTGCAATTGTGAATGGGATCATTTTCTTTATTTGTCTTTCTGTTGCTTCCTTGTTAGTGTATAAGAATGCAACTGATTTCTTTACATTGATTTTGTATCCTGCAACTTTGCTGAATTCATGTATCAGTTCTAGCAGACTTTTGGTGGAGTCTATCGGATTTTCCATGTATAATATCATGTCATCTGCAAAAAGCGAAAGCTTGACTTCATCTTTGCCAATTTTGATGCCTTTGATTTCCTTTTGTTGTCTGATTGCTGATGCTAGAACTTCCAGCACTATGTTAAACAACAGCGGTGAGAGTGGGCATCCCTGTCGTGTTCCTGATCTCAGGGAAAAAGCTCTCAGTTTTTCCCCGTTGAGGATGATGTTAGCTGTGGGCTTTTCATAAATGGCTTTTATGATCTTTAAGTATGTTCCTTCTATCCCGACTTTCTCAAGGGTTTTTATTAAGAAAGGGTGCTGGATTTTGTCAAAGGCCTTTTCTGCATCGATTGACAGGATCATATGGTTCTTCTCTTTTTTTTTGTTAATGTGATGTATCACGTTGATTGATTTGCGAATGTTGAACCAGCCCTGCATCCCAGGAATGAATCCCACTTGATCATGGTGAATAATTCTTTTTATATGCTGTTGAATTCGATTTGCTAGTATCTTATTGAGAATTTTTGCATCCATATTCATCAGGGATATTGGCCTGTAGTTCTCTTTTTTTTACTGGGTCTCTGTCTGGTTTAGGAATCAAAGTAATACTGGCTTTATAGAATGAGTCTGGAAGTTTTCCTTCCCTTTCTATTTCTTGGAATAGCTTGAGAAGGATAGGTATTATCTCTGCTTTAAATGTCTGGTAGAACTCCCCTGGGAAGCCATCTGGTCCTGGACTCTTATTTGTTGGGAGATTTTTGATAACCGATTCAATTTCTTCGCTGGTTATGGGTCTGTTCAAGCTTTCTATTTCCTCCTGATTGAGTTTTGGAAGAGTGTGGGTGTTCAGGAATTTGTCCATTTCTTCCAGGTTGTCCAATTTGTTGGCATATAATTTTTCATAGTATTCCCTGATAATTGTTTGTATCTCTGAGGGATTGGTTGTAATAATTCCATTTTCATTCATGATTTTATCTATTTGGGTCATCTCCCTTTTCTTTTTGAGGTTTGTCAATTTTGTTTATTTTTTCAAAAAACCAACTCTTGGTTTCGTTGATCTGCTCTACAGTTTTTTTAGATTCTATATTGTTTATTTCTGCTCTGATCTTTATTATTTCTCTTCTTCTGCTGGGTTGAGGCTGCCTTTGCTGTTCTGCTTCTATTTCCTTTAGGTGTGCTGTTAGATTTTGTATTTGGGATTTTTCTTGTTTCTTGAGATAGGCCTGGATTGCAATGTATTTTCCTCTCAGGACTGCCTTCGCTGCGTCCCAAAGCGTTTGGATTGTTGTATTTTCATTTTCGTTTGTTTCCATATATTTTTTAATTTCTTCTCTAATTGCCTGGTTGACCCACTCATTCGTTAGTTGGGTGTTCTTTAACCTCCATGCTTTTGGAGGCTTTCCAGACTTTTTCCTGTGGTTGATTTGAAGCTTCATAGCATTGTGGTCTGAAAGTATGCATGGTATAATTTCAATTCTTGTAAACTTATGAAGGGCTGTTTTGTGACCCAGTATATGATCTATCTTGGAGAATGTTCCATGTGCACTCGAGAAGAAAGTATATCCTGTTGCTTTGGGATGCAGAGTTCTAAATATATCTGTCAAGTCCATCTGATCCAATGTCTCATTCAGGGCCCTTGTTTCTTTATTGACCGTGTGTCTAGATGATCTATCCATTTCTGTAAGTGGGGTGTTAAAGTCCCCAGCAATTACCACATTCTTATCAATAAGGTTGCTTCTGTTTATGAGTAATTGTTTTATATATTTGGGGGCTCCGGTATTCGGCGCATAGACATTTATAATTGTTAGCTCTTCCTGATGGATAGACCCTGTAACTATTATATAATGTCCTTCTTCATCTCTTGTTACAGCCTTTAAAGTCTAGTTTGTCTGATATAAGTATGGCTACTCCAGCTTTCTTTTGGCTTCCAGTAGCATGATAAATAGTTCTCCATCCCCTCACTCTGAATCTAAAGGTGTCCTCAGGTCTAAAATGAGTCTCTTGTAGACAGCAAATAGATGGGTCTTGTTTTTTTATCCATTCTGATACCCTATGTCTTTTGGTTGGCGCATTTAATCCATTTACATTCAGTGTTATTATAGAAAGATACGGGTTTAGAGTCATTGTGATGTCTGTATGTTTTATGCTTGTAGTGATGTCTCTGGTACTTTGTCTCACAGGGTCCCCCTTAGGATCTCTTGTAGGGCTGGTTTAGTGGTGACAAATTCCTTCAGTTTTTGTTTGTTTGGGAAGACCTTTATCTCTCCTTCTATTCTAAATGACAGACTTGCTGGATAAAGGATTCTCGGCTGCATATTTTTTCTGTCTAGCACACTGAAAATCTCGTGCCAAGTCTTTCTGGCCTGCCAAGTTTCAAAAGAGAGATCAGTCACGAGTCTTATAGGTCTCCCTTTATATGTGAGGGCACGTTTACCCCTTGCTGCTTTCAGAATTTTCTCTTTATCCTTGTATTTTGCCAGTTTCACTATGATAATGTCGTGCAGAAGATCGATTCAAGTTACGTCTGAAGGGAGTTCTCTGTGCCTCTTGGATTTCAATGCCTTTTTCCTTCCCCAGTTCAGGGAAGTTCTCAGCTATTATTTCTTCAAGTACCCCTTCAGCACCTTTCCCTCTCTCTTCCTCCTCTGGGATACCAATTATGCGTATATTATTTCCTTTTAGTGTATCACTTAGTTCTCTAATTTTCCCCTCATACTCCTGGATTTTTTTATCTCTCTTTCTCTCAGCTTCCTCTTTTTCCATAACTTTATCTTCTAGTTCACCTATTCTCTCCTCTGCCTCTTCCATCCGAGCCGTGGTGGTTTGCATTTTGTTTTGCATTTCCTTTAAAGCGTTTTTCAGCTCCTCGTGACTGTTCCTTAGTCCCTTGATCTCTGTAGCAAGAGATTCTCTGCTGTCCTGTATACTGTTTTCCAGCCCAGCGATTAATTTTATGACTATTATTCTAAATTCACTTTCTGTTATATTATTTAAATCCTTTTTGATCAGCTCATTAGCTGTTGTTATTTCCTGGAGATTCTTCTGAGGGGAATTCTTCCACTTGGTCATTTTAGATAGTCCCTGGTGTGGTGAGGACCTGCAGGGCACTTCCCCTGTGCTGTGGTGTATAACTGGAGTTGGTGGGCGGGGCCGCAGTCAGTCCTGATGTCTGCCCCCAGCCCACCGCTGGGGTCACAGTCAGACTGGTGTGTGCCTTCTCTTCCCCTCTCCTAGGGGCGGGATTCACTGTGGGGTGGCGTGGCCCGTCTGGGCTACTTGCACACTGCCAGGCTTGTGATGCTGGGGATCTGGTGTATTATCTGGGGTGGGAAGGCAAGGTGCACGGCGGCAGGGGGGCAGGCTTAGCTCGCTTCTCCTTAGGTGATCCACTTCAGGAGGGGCCCTGTGGCAGCCGGAGGGAGTCAGATCCGCTGCCGGAGGTTTGGCTCCGCAGAAGCACAGAGTTGGGTGTTTGCGCGGAGCGAGCAATTTCCCTGGCCGGAACCGGTTCCCTTTGGGATTTTGGCTGGGGGATGGGCGGGGGAGATGGCGCTGGCGAGCGCCTTTGTTCCCCGCCAAGCTGAGCTCTGTCGTCCGGGGGCTCCGCAGCTCACCCTCCCTTTGTCCTCCAGCCTTCCCGCTTTCCGAGCAGAGCTGTTAACTTATGACCTCCCAGACGCTAAGTCGCGCTTGCTGTCGGAACACAGTCCGTCAGGCCCCTCCGCTTTTGCAAGCCGGACTCGGGGGCTCTGCTTGGCTGGCGAGCTGCCCCTCCGCCCCGGCTCCCTCCCGCCAGTCCGTGGAGCGCGCACCGCCTCGCCGCCCTTCCTACCCTCTTCCATGGGCCTCTCGTCTGCACTTGGGTCCGGTGACTCCGTTCTGCTAATCCTCTGGCGGTTTTCTGGGTTATTTAGGCAGGTGTAGGTGGAATCTAAGTGATCAGCAGGACGCGCGGTGAGCCCAGCGTCCTCCTACGCCGCCATCTTCCTGTCTCATTGTTGTTGTTTTTCTTATAGGTATACAGTTACTCTAAAAATCATTTGTTGGAAACACATTTTTCTCAATTGGCTTGTTTTGCTAAGTATCAAACAATCATTTTTAAAAAAAAATTTTTACTGTTTATTTATTTTTGAGAGAGAGAAAGAGCGTGCAAGTGGCGGAGGAGTAGAGAGAGAGGGAGACACGAATCTGAAGCAGGCTCTAGGCTTCATCAGCATAGAGCCTGATGAGGGTCTCGAAATCAGGAGCTGAGCCATGAGCTCATGACCTGAGTCGAAGTCTGACGTTTAACCGACTGAGCCACCCAGACATCCCTCAAATGATCATTTAAATGTGGTTCTTTTACCAGGCTCCTCTTCTTGTACCATGCTGTCTTGATTACTATAGCTTTACATAGTAAGTCTTGAAGTTGGCTAGTGTAATTCTTTCAACTTTGTTCTTCTATTTGAAAGTTGCTTGCAGTCCTAGAATAAACATCACCTGATCATCATGATGGTGGTAGGTGAAGTACTGGTCCCCTTTCTTCCTCCGAAGATATACACATTGTAGAGCCGTGAACCAATGAATATGTTTTGGACAAAGGAGAATTAAGGTTGCAGACTGAATTAAGATTTCCAGTTAGCTGACCTTAAAATGGAGAGATTATCTTGTAGGACCTAATATGATCACTGAGATTTTTAAATGTAGAAGAGAGGGGCGCCTGGGTAGCTCAGTCAATTAAGCATTTGACTTTTGATTTCGGCTGAAGTCATGATCTCGTGGTTCGTGGGATCAAGCCCCGCATCGGACTCTGCTGACAGTGCAGAGGCTGCATGGGATTTTCTCTCTCTCTCTCTCTCCCTTTGCCCCTCTCCCACCTCCTCTCTCCCTCGCTAAATAAATAAACATTTTTTGAAAATAAATAAATGTGGAAGAGAGAAACAAAGAGGAGGACAAAGTAATGCAATGAGAGAAAGACTCAACCAGCTATTACTGGATTTGAAGGTGGAGGAAGAAGGTCTTGAGCCCAGGAATTCCAGTGGCTTCCAGAAACTGGAAAAAAGCAAAGAAACAGGTTCTTCCCTAGAGCCTCCGAAATTGAATGCAAGCCTCCCAACACTTTGGCTTTTTCCCAATGAGACTTGCATCAGACTTTTAACCTATAGAACAAAAAGATGGTAAATCTGTGGTGTTTAAGCTCTTAAGTTTGTGGTAATTTTTCATAGCATTGATAGAAAACTAACACAATGATGTATTATAATTTTTGTGTATAGCTGGATTTGATTTACTAAAATTTTGTTAAGGATTTTTGCACCTCTGTCCACTGTAGTTTTCTTTCTTTTCTTCTTCTTTCTCTTCTTCTTCTTCTTCTTCTTCTTCTTCTTCTTCTTCTTCTTCTCCTCCTCCTCCTCCTCCCCCTCCTCCTCCTCCCCCTCCTCCTCCTCCTCCTCCTCCTCCTCCTCCTCCTCCTCCTTCTCCTTCTTCTCCTTCTTCTCCTTCTTCTCCTTCTTCTCTTTCTTCTCTTTCTCCTACTCCTTCTCCTTCTTTTTCATAATGTCTTTGGGTTTGGAATCAGAGTAATACTGCATTCAATGAGGGATGCGTTCTGGAAGAGTTTGTGTAGAACTAGTAATATTTCTCCCTAAGTGCTTGATAGAATTTACCAGTGAAGCCACTGAAGCCTAGAGTTTTCTTTATGGGAAGTTTTTTAACTACACATTTCAATTTCCTGAATAGATACAGAGCTACGTAGGCTATCTGTTTTTGAGTATACTTTAGATTTTTGAGAACTTAATTGCTAAAAAAAAAATGGTTGAAACTTGGTTGATTTCCTTTTTCAAAGAAAGAGGCCTTCTTTCACCAGCTTTTTGAATATTTATAGTGCAATTTAATATATTTTAGATCTAAAATATTTATTTTGAGGTTTTATTGTGAGATTGCATAAACATAAGTACAAATATACTGTGTATTGGCAGTGAGACATAGTAAGTCTGTGAGTCCTTCTTCACCAGGAAATCTGATTCCCATTTAGCTTCCCATGCACTTAAGCCACTCACCTGGGGCGCGAACATGCCAGCGTCTGTGATACGTAAGTTTATATTGTAAATCAGTTGACGTTCTGATGTATATATCATCTGTAATAGTTTTGCTCCTGAGAGGTGGAGCCTCTCTCCATGAGCTGGCAGAATTATTTATGAGCTTGCAGGGCTTTAGGCCAGATCCCCAACCATGGTAAATTTACAAAGTAACGAATGTCATCTGACAAGCCTCTTGACAGAGAGGCCACAATTTATCCCTGGCTATATGTCCCAACTTGCCGTTGTGTAGGGCAGTGGTTCCTCTTGGAAACATTTTGGAAATTTGGTGGGGTGCTGCTAGCACTCAGTGGGCAGAGGCCCAGACGCAATGCCCCTAATAACCCCGTGCAGTGAGGAGCTTCCCTGAGTCTTAGATGCTCACGGATATCCGACTGCTTTGTCATAAAGATTAAAGAACATGCTTCGGGTTTTCTGAGTTTAGAACCAAGTCTAGTTTTACATATAAGCACAAGGCACTTTTTGTGTGGTTTTAGATCCACTTAATATCCCAATTTTTATTTTAGCATTCATACCTACCCTCTTTGATTTTTCTGTGCCTCTAGTATAGAATGGTCTCCTTTAAGCTGAAAGTTATTAATATACAGCACATGGAATTATCTAATCACTTTGCTGTATCTTCTAGGACTGAGCCTGCACATTTTCAGGTGAAACACATGCTAATATATTATCAATTACCTATTCTCCTTTATATTACATTTAGAGTTGTTTTACAAAGTAGGTGGTTAAGTATAATATTGTGTTTGAATCCCATTACAGTACAGTATAGGAAGAACTATAAAATTTTAACTATAAAAAGGGGGTTTGGGGCTTGAAAGGCTTGAGAACCATGATATAGAAGCAAGCTTTCTTTTCTCCCCTATTTCTTTTTTTTTTTTTTTTTTTTTTTTTTTAGCGTTTATTTATTTTTGAGACAGAGAGAGACAAAGCATGAACAGGGGAGGGTCAGAGAGAGGGAGACACAGAATCTGAAACAGGCTCCAGGCTCTGAGCTGTCAGCACAGAGCCCGACGCGGGGCTCGAACTCACGGACCGCGAGATCATGACCTGGGCCGAAGTCGGCCACTTAACCGACTGAGCCACCCAGGCGCCCCTTCTCCCCTATTTCAAAACTTCCCCAGTTATTATAGTTGCTATTCGATTAAAAGGTACAATCTGTGAGTGAGTCCACAGATGGGTCATGTGTTACCACATCCACAAGAAACACAAAACAAGTACAACAATAAAAATGGATTCACCTTCTCTTTCGCCTGCAGAATAACCTAATATGACTATTTTATCCACCAAACACAGTGCACCCAGCCGTAATGCTCACACGTGTGTGCAGCGATCACAGACTTCTGTCCACAAACTTTGCCATGCAAGAAGTGTAACTTGCTTCATCTTTCCCTGCAGAAGTGAACGTAACACTGCTCGCTGGGGTTGCAGTCCTGCTGGGTGGAGGAAACCTGGGGTCAGTCAGTTCAGATCATCAGTTCAAGGTCCTTTTGTCTCATCCCTGGCTGCCCTCCAGGGAACCAGTACATTGCAGCCGAGGAGATTGTCTGGTCCACGGTCACTTTCTACAGAAAACCCCTTCATACGGGGCCTTTTCATGTCGTCCATCCATCTAGATCGTGTTGCAACCCCCTGGCCTGCAGAGACTCAGACCATCTCTTGCCCCATCTGTGCTCTTCTCCACAGCAAATGAACAGCCGTCCATCACTGGGGCTGTAACCTCTTCTACATTGTGGTGTGAGGGCCTCGGAGCCTACGTTGTTCTCTGTTGCAGCCACACCACACTGGGCACAGGAAAATGCAAGGGGCCTTGCTGTCCCCTTCTTCTTACTTTAGTCTCAGAGTGGTCTCTGCAGAGACCATCTCCAGCAATTTGCACCTTTCTAATTTGCAGATTCTAGCCTGCTCTGAAATTAGGAAGCCAGACACCATTCATAAAATTAGAATCGTGTCTAAGACTAAACGGGCCCTGCATTAGGGTCTGATTGCAGGGACTTGTTGATGCCTATTATGGTGATTCAGGGGCATGTGTTCTGATTTATTTGTTTGATTTTGTTTTTTCATCCTGTGTTCATGGCTGTTCAGAAGACCTTCAGTGTCCCAGTTATTGGACCTCTTCCTTCTTTCCTTCCTCCCTCCTTCCCTTCCTCCCTTCCTCCCTCCTTCCCTCCCTCCCTCCCTCCCTTCCTCCCTTCCTTCCTTCCTGCTAATTTTTAAATTTGAGTGTAGTTGACATGCAGTGTTACATTAGTTTCAGGTGTACAACATAGTTATTCATCATCTCCATATGTTATGCTATACTCACCACTGGTGTAGGTCCCATTTGTCACAAAACATCACTATTACGGTACTGTTGACTATATTTCCTGCCTTTTATGCCCATGACTTCTTCATTCCATAACTGGAAGCCTATGTCTCCCACTCCCCTTGACCCATTGTACTCATCCTTCCATCCCAGCCTCGTGATAGCAACCAGTTTCCTCTCTGTATTTATGGGTCTGATGACACTTTTTGTTTATTTGTTGTTTGTTTTTAGATTGCGCATATGAGTGAAATCACATCGTATTTGTCTTTCTCAGAACTCTCTCTTTCCACATCCCTTTGTCTCCTGGTGAAATGCCTTCATTTAACCTCTTGCTTCTCATTAAGCACAGGGACCTCACTGCTTCCCACACTTCCTCTTCTCCAGCCGGCTTCCCTTCTGAGCACCTGCTCGGAATGTCCAGTGTTATTTGATTTCTCCTCACTCTCACTGTGTACCCCATCAGAAGGGGTTCTGCCACCTGTATGATCAGGAGGACTGATCAGTCTGAGGACTCACAGTTTGTTTTACTTTGGCTTTGGAACAAGTGTCACCTGTAAATCCAAGGGAATCTTGTTCTTGTATCTTTATTAAGTATGCATTCAATATTTGAATTATTTGTTAATTCTTGTAACAGACTTTGTAATATCTAGGTATATTAAGTTATTTTTGTTTCTGACATTAAATGTTTCACTCTTACCTTGTTCTTCAAAGAGAATTGTGTTGATCAGTGTCCTCATGAGTTGTTTGTCTCTCTTCCGTAAGTGGACACCCATACCTCAGTGAGTTGCTTTAGTACTGAACAAACCTCAGAAAAGAGCATTGGGCAAACAGGATCACCGGGTCACTCAGTTTGTTTTATTGTGTTTTTTGGGTAACCCTAAAAGCCTATCTTACTATCTCTGAAGTAGACATCCAAGAAAATGTTGCTTCTGCATCAAAGGTAAATTCACAACATTTAACTTGTATCATATATTTGGAAACATAAAGACAAAGTAAAGTAGTTGATGCTTGCCCAAAAAGAATATTTTAGCCTTCTCTGGCATAATTCTCTCTGAAAAATCATTGACCTCAATTCCCATCTTTTCATGTCATACGAGGAATTAATGTACTTATTATTTCACAATACTTCTACTTTTTTCTGTCTGCTGCTGTTATTTTCACTTCTCTCTTATTCTCAAACTTGCCAGACTCTGAAGCACTTCTGTGATGCTTTTTCATCTATTACTTCTGAATTAGCATTACTGATGGATAAACAGATACCTAGTTTAAAAAAAAAAATCTGCCTTAAAGGAGTTTCAGGTCTGGAAAGGGAGCCGAATAATTTATGAGTAAACCATGTTTCTCCCTCAAGCTGCCAAATAACTTTAGTTTGCCCTGAAATTCATAACTTCATTAGTTAAAAGTATCAAGCATTCTTTCAAGATCAAACTGAAGGGAAAACAAGGAAGGCTTTAATTTAAAAAAGGGATAGAACAAACATGTACTTTTGCTGGTCCCCAAATACTGTAGACATTGGGCTCCTGTGCTACTTGATAGGGATCAGGAATATGGAGCCCAAATCCATGCCTCCCGAATGGGAGTAACAACATTCTGTACTTACTTTTAAGGATCACTAAGATCTGTGACTACCTACACTTTAAATTATAGAAAAAGTTCAGATGTTTGCCTACCAATATATAATAAATTAGGACACTGTTTTCCAGTTTCCAGTTCCATTTCAGCATGTCTTTCTTTCTTTCTTTCTTTCTTTCTTTCTTTCTTTCTTTCTTTCTTTCTTTCTTTCTGTCTTTCTTTCTTTCTGGAGTGAGTGAGTGAATTGGCTCGAACTCACAACCCTGAGATCGAGAGTTGCATGCTCCACCACTGATCCAGCCAGGTGCACCCCCCCCCCGCCCCTCCCGCCATTATAACTTTTAGAGACCAAATGTTTCAACTCTTTCAACAGACTTTTGAGTCTTCTCATCCTTAAATTTTAAAGGAGAGATAAAATCCCATTGGCGTCTCATCATTATAAGCAATGACATTAGCCCCATGGAAAGGAAGAAATCTTTTACTATCACCCTGGATCATCTTCCTTTTAATCCTCATTTATTCCTGATTTTGCCTTTCCCTGCATCTCTATCCCTTTATCTTCAGCCCTTTTGGAGACTGCATCAGTTATTTGCGGTCTGGTTGCCAGGCCCATTCCAGCAGCATCTTCCCAATGCTAGTTCAGCAGGAGCGCTCCCGTTGCTGGTGCTTTCATCCAGATGTGAGTCAGACTGTGTCTGGCTGGGACTGAGCTCACAGAATTGATCTGCCCTGAGTGCTGCAAACCATTTGAAACCCCTACAAATATTCAAGTGAATGACTGAATAAAGCTTCAGTTTCTGACATTTTATTTGAATCACAGGCTATGGCCATTGTTCCTGTTTCCTTGATAATTGATATGCTTTATTTAGACTCCTAGAAACAGGAAGGTGTCAGCTGGCTCTGTCCCCAAAATAACAGAAAAATCCCTCAAATGCATTGTGTTTTTATGACTCTCAAGAAATTACCTACAGAGAAGAGAATGTAATTGAGAAGGGCTCTGTGCATAAAATCTTTCCTTGTTAATGAAAGCATGGGGTTTTAGAGTGCACTTGTAATACCTAAATCTAGTATAAGTGTAATAAATACCTAGATAGGAGGCTTTTCTGCTATTTGATGCTGCTGCTGGTTGTGATTACCATCAGTGAGCACTACTTTTGTGCCAGGCTCTATATTAAGATAGGCATTATTGTTATCCTCACTTTATGAATGAGGAAATTAGACGGCGAGCAATCTCTCCAAACTTACAGCACTTAACTCCAATTCTTTGAATCCATTTCAATGAACTTAGAAATGTGGCAGTGGGGATGATAGAGAAAAACGCTGACAGTCGGAAGCCAGCTAGACACGTTTTTGTTTATATCTAGTCATCATTCAGCTCAAGTTTTCCTTACGTTCGTGTTCTTAAGAGTATAGTTAATTTAATCTGTAATTAAGGAGAAGCCTTGATGCAGAGCACACTACGACCCAATGTGTAACTGAGTAAGGCCCTGGAGCCTCCTTTTCTCAGTTGCTGGGCTCCCCCTCTCTGATGCTGCTCAGCCCTGTCCTGTCATTCTGGTTTCAGCTCCTCTGAGAGGCCCATGAATGAAGAGATCACATCTCTTTTTCTACTCACTCCATGAGATAGCAAGCCTTGTCTGTCTTCCTGGCTCCCATTTCCCCAAAGCTGGAATGGTCCTTGGTACATGGTGAGCACTCCCAAAAGATTTGTTAAGGGGGTAAGCGGGGACTCTCTTCCTGGCCAGGACCGCGCTCCCTCAAATGCTTTCAAACAATCCCCTTTGACTTCAGTGTGGCTGATCAGGGGCCACATCGGGCAAACAATTCCAGTATTGTGAGTTTGATTTGCTTAAATTCTCATGGGGACCAGGAGGCACCCCCCACCCCCAAATATCCTATTAAATAAGCAGCATCTTTGTACACAACGGTTTCTTAAAAGTCAAGATCATGGAATGGCTAGATGACGGCTCAGAAAACACTATCCAATAAGCAAAGTAAACTTTTAGTGCCTTCAGTCTCAATATTTCGTGGCCCTTTCTCCATTTGTTTATTTGTTCCTTACTCTGCACCCCACCCCCATTCTTGAGCCCTTCTCTTCAGTGGGTCCTATGCTAGGTCCTGGGAATGCAAAGATGAATGAGACATTGTCCTTGTCCTTGGGAGGCAGAGTTCTGGAAGATGAACCCATGTACAACTAATTAACAATATATAGTGAACAACTAATTAACAAGATATAGAGATAAGTGTGATAGGAAAGGTGTATATAAAGTGCAGATGTACAGAGACACTGTCTAGGCAGGGAGGTGGTGGGGAGCAGTATATGAAAAGTTAACAGAAGATGTGACATTTATCCTGAGAATTAAAATTTAAGTCAGGCAGGAAAGAAGAGGGAGAGCATTTTAGGGAGAGGAACCAACATGTACAAAGGCAAAATGAGCACGAAAGGGCATGACATACCCTAACAACAGGGCAAAGTTAGTTCTCTGTGAATGAAGCACAGGGCACTTTTTCTTTTTTGTAAGATTTTATTATTTTTTTTTAAAGTGTATTTATTTATTTTGCGAGAGAGTATGTGTGTGAGTGAGCAGGGGAGGCGCAGAGAGAGGAGAGAAAGAGAATCCCAAGCAGGCTCTGTACTGTAACTGCAGAGCCCATCGTGGGGCTTGAATCCATGAACCATGAGATCATGACCTGAGCCAAAGCCAAGAATCAGACGCTTAACTGACTGAGCCACCAAGGCTCCCTAAGATTTTATTTTTAAATAATTTCTATACCCAGTATGGGACTTGAACCTATAGCCTGGAGATCAAGAACCGCATGCTCCACTGACTGAGCCAGCCACGTGCCCCAGCACAGGGCACTTTCTTTGGGAAGGGCAGGAGTTGATGCCCAATAAGTAGATTGGGGCCAGATGTAAAGGATTCTATATGTGGGCTGAAGTTTGAACTTTTTCCTGATTAGAAACCAATTAGAGGTCTTTAAACATGAACATGGCTTGATTGGTTTGGGGTTTCACAGTGATACCTCTGACAACAAAGTGAAACAATCTGTAAGTCACCCCCATTCCAGGTGGGAGGAGTGCCAGACCCGAGGCTCTGGGATAGATGGGGGTGAATGGTTTTGAAATCTATTTGAAAGATAGACTTGGCAGAAGGGAATGCACATTCAGTCAGAAATTGATATACAGGGCTGCCTGGGTGGCTCAGTTGCTTGAGTGTCCAACTTATGCTCAGGTCATGATCTCGTGGTTGGTGAGTTTGAGCCCCACATGGGGCTTGCTGCTCTCTGCCTGTTAGCACAGAGCCTGCTTCAAATCCTCTGTCCCCCTCTCTCTCTGCCCCTCCTCCACTTACACTCTTTCTGGAAAACTAAATAAAAAACATGAAGAAAAAAAAAAGAAATTGAATGTAGAACAAGAGGAACAGAGAAGAACATTAAATTGTAAATTCAGTGTCAGATAGGTATTTTCTCCAAGATCTTTTCATAGGAGAAAATTGAGTTTCCTTGATCCTCTAGATGACTTCAAAGACATATATTAACCCTCCAATTTGCATTTTAGTTAAAAAGTTTTGAAAAAAAATAGGCTAAAAAAAAATCAACCATCAGCAAGCAGTCCTCTTTTTCAGAAAAGGAGGTGTGTTGGTATTTCTTGGTATTTGAAGTCATGTTGTCTACTCATTTGTCACAGTTACATTGCTGGCCCTGTTCAGAGGAAAGTCCAGGCCCTTTGAGGCTGTTGGAGCTTTTCTTGCTTTTTCTTTTAGGATACCTGAGTCAGAGTGAGGAGGATGTCTTGGATAAGTCCAGGTTGGGGGCAGTGAGATGGAAATATACTGATATTCAGGGCAGCCTTCCACAGCCAAGCCACAGCATTATACTGTTTGGGAGTCGTCCTAAAAAGTAATGTTGTTGTCATGGTTCCATCTTAACTTTTATCAGCTGGGTAAGGATGAGACTTCATGGTCATATACTTAATGCTTTGGCTCAGATCTTTGGCTAACCGATGTTTTTCCATGACCTTTTGACAGTTATTTTTGTTCAGTAAGGAATAATAAAGTGAAAAATACCATCTGTATATGACGACATTTATTTTTGACATTTCTTTTCTAGACAGCAAAGTGTTTATAATTAGGTTTTCCCTCTGCCAAAAACATTGCGGAAAAACTATTTCCCTGAAAAAAAAAATTCAGAGCTTCCTTTACTAGTTGGAATCATCTTATATTGATTTGGAAGATTTTTGTAAGTCAGGAAATGAAACAAAATTTTCTCTTGAAAATTCTTAGCAAGAACAAAAAGTAATTTCTGCCCAAAAGAAAATTAGGACAGAAGGTGAAAAGAACCATGTTTGAAATGGTGATGGTGGAGCACCTGGGTGGCTCAGTTGGTTAAACATCCCATTTCGACTCAGGTCTTGATCTCACGGCTTATGGGTTCGAGCCCCGCATTGGGCTCTGTGCTGACAGCTTAGAGCCTGGAACCTGCTTTGGATTCTGTGTCTCCCTCTCTCTCTGCCCTCCCCTGCTCACTCCCTCTCTCTCTTTCAAAAATAAAAAGAAAGGAAAAAGAAAATAAATGGTGATGGTTCCATTGTCTTTTTCAGTTTTAATTTGTCAGATTTAAGTGAGCAATATTGGAAACCTTATTTCAAATGAGCTTATCGTATTCTTTTCTTTTTAAGGCTCATTTTCCATTTATTTATTTTTTAAAAATATAATTTATTGTCAAACTGGTTTCCATACAACACCCAGTGCTCATCCCAACAAGTGCCCTCCTCAGTGCCCATCACCCACTTTCCCTGTCCCCCACCTCCGAGCTTATTGTATTCTTGCTGCAACTGTGATCAGTTTTTTTTTTTTTAAGTTTATTCATTCATTTTGAGAGAGAGAGCACATGTGAGCAGGGGAGGGACAGAGAGAGAGGGAGAGAGAGAATCCCAAGCAGTGTCCACCCTCAGTGTGGAGCCTGACGAGGGGCTTGATCTCATCACCACGAGATCATGGCCTGAGCTGATACCAAGAATCGAATGCTTAACTGACCGAGCCACCCAGGCGCCCCTGTGATCAGGTTTTATGTCCAACTTCTTGAAATACCCAGGAGACTGTGCTAGAACTGATGCACAATGCTATTTCTGAAGAGCCCAACTGTGGATTCTACCCCTTAGCTGATAAGTGGCAGCCTTCAGGCAGGTGTCACCTGCAGAGATGCAGACCCCTGGCAAAGCCAAATCGCCCTCTTTATGCTGCCACTTGTGCTGTTGGCTCGGTGATAGGGGAGTCCGAGAGACATTGCAGTATGCCAGTTGACAGTGCTTTCTCTCTAGAGTGCTCTTGAAAACATGACTGATAACAGATGATAGAATCCCTTACCGTTGCTGATGGGAAGAACAGCCCAGTGAGCAGTGGCAAAAACAGTCCTACTCACTGCATCAGCACCCTCCCCTGCTAAGATGTAGAAACCCCTTCCAGCTCCCACAGTAGCCACAGTGGCCAAATTCTCTTTTACAGCACAGAGTATTTTCCTTTTGGAGTCAGACCTGCTCCTAGCGTCAGATCGCAGCCCCAGCCCCCCTCCTCCTCATCTCCCTGTGCATTTCCTCCACCATCATCATCCAGTATTTTTGTATTGAGCACTGACAAGTGTGTGGAACTGGAAGAGATTATATGATCTCTCAAAGGAGTGAATCTATTTAAAATACAGACAACAGGCATCTGCTACAAGCCCTGAGCCAGTATCGTTTATGGCATTCTAGACAACAGAGGGAAATAATAGTGCCAGCTCAGCCATTCTTGACCTCAGGGCACAGAGTGTAAACGTTTCTTTCCAGTGTATTTTTGTATAACACGAACAGTGCCTCCTTTTAAGTTTTGAAACGTTGGTTTTGGGTGACATACTCTGTGAGGTATAAGCAATACAGAGGAATTCCCTCTGTCAAAAGATGGCGACTTCTTGCTGGGAATATACAGGTTTGCTCATGGGAAATAGAAAGTGTATTGAATAAACTGGCTTGGGTGACTGTTTGGGCCTTGACTTTTTGTCAAGAAGAGATGTAAGGTTTTAGGAAAGGTTCTTTTAAGTCTGTGATAGCAAACGATAAGACTAATTGTCACCCACCCATGTGCTGCAGAATTGTTATCTTCATGTAGTCTAGCTCCAGACTCTTCTCCCTCCCTTCGCAAAGCACACAGAAGATCCGGGGACCTAGTGTGTTAAGGATGAGCAGAAGCATCCTTAGAGGCAGAACCTTGAATTTCTTACCAGCAACAAAGGTTCCTCTAAAGGGAACTATAACCGCCTTAAGATACCATCACCTTCTGCTATATCAAGAGGAAGAGTATACACTTTGCTGAGATTTACTCTGCTTGTGGTTCTCCTAGGGAAGTGAAGCTTTATGTGGCCCGTAGGCATAAAACTCACTCTAGCCCAGGGACGTCAGGAACATGACGCTCTGAGGGCAGAAGGTACCTGGGGAGTCACGCAGACCTTGTTTGAAGCCTAGCTTTGCCACTTTTTAGCTATTTGGACTTGTCAAACTCTTTTTTTTTTTTTTAACAACAAAATGGTTAATACTAGACTGAGTTGTTATAAATTATATTAGCTACCATTTATTGAACACTTAGGTTGTGCCAGGTACTCAGCCAAGCAGTGATCGTAAGTGGTGTCATTTAATTTTCATCATAGTACCTGAGGTAGGAATCATTAGTTCCACATTACATATAAAGAAACCGAGGTAGGTATTGCCCTGAGTCACACAGCTACTGAGTGGTTAGCATGAGGCTTCGATTCCAGGCCTATCAGACTTTAGATTCTTTAAGAGACCATGTAAAATTAAAGTGGTGCCTGTTGCATAGTAGGTGCTTAACAAATGTTAGTTCTTTTTCCTTCCCTGTGTTTCCTGTGGCTTTGATCTTGATTTCTGCGTTAGGTTTTTACATCACAGAGCGGGTCTGTCATACTGCCCTCATGTGGCTCCTTTGCATAACAGTGGTTTTCTAAAAAAATATTTAATCGAAGTGTAATATGTATGCAAATAAGGGTTATTTCAAATGTGTCTCTAGAGTCACCTAAATGTATGGATACTTTTCGAGGTAGTGATGATTCTCCAACCTCACTGTAAAAGCAATATCTCTCTTTTTCCCTACGGTCCAACTTAATTTCTAACTGAGCTGCAACCAGCTGGTAAGATACTTAATTTCAGTCACTCTCATAACTTCTCCTCTGGCTTCAACTTCAGTTGTTTTGGAAGAATACCTTCTTCCCTGGACACAGTGCATGACGAAGCTTTGTCTTGCCATCCTGTCGAGAAAGGAGGAACTTTACTTGCAATTATTTTTTCCACCCAACTGCTCTGTTTACAGAGACGTTGAGCCCACTGGAGAAATTTTCAACTTTCACACTTAAAAAAGAGTTCATATCACTAGGGAGTAGAAGTTTAATTCATTTACCAGTGTAAATGTTAGAAAGTTTTTCCAGGTGAGTAAAATGAAAAGGTCTTCTGTCCCCACTCGGTAGGACTAAGTGAAATTTCACTCAGAAGTTTCTTTTTTAAATTTTATTTTATTTTTGGGGGGGGGGAGGTGGGCAGAGGGAGAAAGAATCTTAAGAAGGCTCCACACTCAGCAAGGAGCCCAATGAGGGACTCAGTCCCACAACCCTAGGGTCATGACCTGAGCTGAAATCCAGAGTCAGACACTAAATCAGCTGAGCCACACAGGTGCCCTAAGGTTTCTTTCCATGTACCGGAGGGAGCTCAGCTTACCTGGATTCATTCTCCTATGTGACACAAAATTGCCTGCATGCAATTGCAACCTCATCATTGATTATTAGTACAGGGCTCTGTCCCAAGCAGATATCTTCAGGGGGCTTCCTTGTTTTTTCAGTGACCTTATCCAAGGGGATTTGAAGGTCTCATGTCAGAATTGTGCCACACTGCCCTCTGGTTATGTCTGTGTAATGGAGGGAGTGTTGAGTGGAAAAAGGAGTGTTGAGTACCTCTTGGTACTGGAAGAGGTAAGGAGGAGGTATCTTTTTAGTTCTCAAGCACCATTTAAAAGCAACATAGAAGTCTTCTGTTCTTGAGGTGCCTGGGTGGCTCAGTTGGTTGGGTGTCTGACTTCAGCTCAGGTCGTGATCTCACGGTACCCCGCATCGGGCTCTGTGCTGACAGCTCAGAGCCTGGAGCCTGCTTCGGATTCTGTGTCTCCCCCTCTCTCTGCCCCTCCCCCGCTTGCACTCTGTCTCTCTCTCAAAGATAAATAAACATGCACTCTTATGTGGATCCTGAGAAACTTAACAGAAGACCGTGGGTGAGGGGAAGGAAAAAAAAAGTTAGAGAGGGAGGGAGCCAAAACATAAGAGACTCTTAAAATCTGAGAACAAACTGAGGGTTGATGGGGGGTGGGAGGGAGGGGCAGGTGGGTGATGGGTATTGAGGAGGGCACCTTTTGGGATGAGCACTGGGTATTGTATGGAAACCAATTTGACAGTAAATTTCATATTAAAAAAAAAAGGAATTCTTCAGTTTTCATGAAAATAAATTAAAAAGAGAATTTGTATTGTCAATTTCAGTGCCTTAAAATTTCACATGGAGAAAAAACTCCAAAATTATGTATGTCTTCTTTCTCCATAATTTTTTTATTTTGCATAAAATAATACCCACAAGAAAAAAGATAAACACTTTTTAAAATTTTTTTTTAAAAAAGAAGTTTTCTGTTCTTAAATGTGTCTAGCATTGTCCTCATGCAAAGACCTAACTGTATTTCAGATAATGGAGGACAGACATTGGCAGGGGGCAATAACTGGCCCCTTCGAGGAAGAAAATGGAGCCTGTGGGAAGGAGGCATTCGAGGAGTGGGCTTTGTGGCAAGCCCCTTGCTGAAGCAGAAGGGTGTGAAGAACCGGGAGCTCATCCACATTTCTGACTGGTTGCCGACTCTCGTGAAGCTGGCCAGGGGAAGCACAAAAGGCACCAAGCCTCTGGATGGCTTTGATGTGTGGAAAACCATCAGGTACTTGTACATCTTCCTTTTTTCCCTCCTAGGGCAGAAACGGCAAGAACAGCCTGACAGGATTGAGTGAGCATGATAGCTTTTGTGTGAAAAACGATAGTTCAGCTTACAAATAAATGATTACAAAGAAGTAGAAATGTCTTTAGGAATATTTTAATTATATATATCTTTTACGTTCTGGATTTGAGACTGTGGCCCTGTGTGTTACATAAAGCGGAAGATTGTCCTCAGCTGCACACCTTGTACAGGGGTGTTTTAATCAGAGAAGCGTCTCTAAGATGTAGGATAGGGTATTGTTTGCTCCCTCAGGGGACCTACCCTGTTGTTTGCTGGGAGAGTAGAGAACCAAGCAGCGGGTAGAGCTGGAATGTGAGCCAGGGAGCATCTGTGCATAAGTATCTAATGAGCACCCGTTATGATCCAAGCCCTGTTTTAGGGGTGAAGGAATTAGGAATGAACAAGAGGCAAGATCTTGGCTCTCATGGAGCTATATTCTAGTGGGGAAGGGCGGGGTGGGGGAGCAGGAAATAAACAAGTAAACACATAAATAAGCAAGGTGACTTCCAGCAGCAATAAACACTATGAAGGTAATAAAACAGTGCATTGTGATAGAGAGAACTGGCAGAATGTAAGGGGGGTACAATCTGGGGAGCAGAACCGGGACTCCGCTTTGGAAGTGATGACAGGCCTTCTCCTGTTTACCGCCACAGTGTAGAAAAATGGCGTCCAAGGTGAGGACACAGTATACACCTTCGAGGGTGCTGAAAGAAAACTATCAACTTGTATTTGTATTTAATTTTATCTTATCCTTGCTTAAGAATAGGCCTTATAAGGTACATAATAGATGAGCACATATATCTAAATTATAATTATGTGTATATACATATCGGGGGTATTGTTGTTACTGATGGAATGGCATTTGTCTAGTGCAATAGTTTGCAACCTCTGTTGGTGTTACAGAAGGAGAAAACGTGGATGATTGGTCCCTAGTGACCAGAAGGAGACAACCTCCTCATACTCTCCTTCTTCATCCCACTTCAGAGGCCCCATCTCAAAAATAGTAGGGTTTCTATTCTTAGGAAATATACAATGAAGTAGGAGTAAAAGGTCATGATGACACGTTAACCTACCTTCAAATGGTTTAGAAAAAATTGTGTGTATTTCCATACATATTTCAAGGTACACGGAGAGATAAAGTGTACATATCTAGTAAAATATGAAAAATAGGATAATCTGGGTAAAGGGCATAGGTGTTCTTTTACCGTTTCTTATTTTTGCAACTCTCAAACCATCAGATCATGACCTGAGCTGGAATCAAGAGTCAGATGCTTAACCAACTGAGCCACCCAGGGGCCCCTATTATTTACCATTTAAACAGAACTCAGTCATATCCACATCATCTAACAGCTAAGCCAAGAAGTAAACAACAAAACTTCTTCTTTCATTAGTTGTTTTGAAAGTTTATACTCATTATTTCCTCATTCATATAAGATGACGTTTTTCTTTTTCTTAAAAATATTTCTGTCCCTTATCCATGATCTAAACTTGATATGTACACGTGTTCTGCAGTTACTCTATTTTTATTTAATTTTCCCGAGTGTGAGTAATATATACTCATTGTAGATAATTTGCAAAGTATCACAAAAGTAATTTGTGATCAAAATAATCACCCAAATCTTACCTGGAAACAGCTACCATAAATATGTGTCATATTTCCTTAAAATGTTTCTTAGTATTTTTTACTACCTTTTTCCTCACTTAATACATCATCAATTTTGATCATGTCATCCAAAAAACCCATTACAAACATTATTTCAATGGCTGAATATTCTTTTTTTTTTTTTTTTTTTTTTAGTTTATTTATTTATTTTAAGAGAGAGCTTGCACAAGCAGGGCAGGGGCCGAGAGAGAGGGAGAGAGACTCCTAAGCAGGTTCCAAGCTGTCAGCACAGAGCCTGATGTGGGGCTCAGTCTCACGAACCATGAGATCATGACCTGAGCCAAAATCAAGAGTCAGACGCTGAACAGACTGAGCCACCCAGGGACCCTGAATGCATATTCTGTCATATACCTTGATATGTCAACTTAACCATTCCCTTAATATAGATTAATTTTTATGTTTTTATTAATAACACTAGAGTAAACAATTTATTCATAAAATCTCTATATTTTGGATTTTTTCCCACTAGATAGAAATTATTTGAAATTAAATTCTTAAACTAGAGAATGACTATTTTATTTGTTTTTTAATGTCACTCAGTTTCATTGCATACACTAAAATTTTTTTTCTTGCATTGAACACAAACCTTGAAAAAGTTTACCTGATTTTGGATAGTGAAGAAAATAGATATCGAGTTAAATCTGGAGGTTGGGGCACCTGGGTGGCTCAGTCGGTTGAGCGTCCGACTTTGGCTCGGGTCATGATCTCACGGTTCCTGAGTTCGAGCCCTGCGTCGGGCTTTGTGCTGACGGATCAGAGTCTGGAGCCTGCTTCAGATTCTGTGTTTCCCGCTCTTTTCCCCTCCCCCGCTCATATTCTGTTTCTCTCTGTCTCTCAAAAGTAAATAAATGTTAAACAAAATTTTGTTTAAAAATCTGGAGGTTAATTTTGTTAAAATGTCTATATTTCATCATTCACCTGCAAGGCAAGAAGTAGCAATCAGAGATGTATAGTCAAGGAGCGCTGGGTGGTTAGGGTTCTATAGTCCAGTTGAAGGTGTCTGACACCTTTTTCTTCTCTGACTCACTTAGGACTGGTGAATTCATAAGGTAAGGAAAAATGATATAGTTTAATTTCATTTTTCCAGCTTTATTGAGATATAATTGATATAAAGCATTGTGTGAATTTAAGGTACACATCGTGATCATTTGATATACATATATACTAGGAAGTGATTACCTCAATAAGGTTAGTTAACACATTTATCACCTCCCATAATTACTATTTTTTTGTGTGTGGTGAGAACATTTAAGATCTACTCTCTTAATAAATTTTAAGTATACAATAGTATTTTTTTAAAAAAATGTTTATTTGTGGGGCGCCTGGGTGGCGCAGTCGGTTAAGCGTCCGACTTCAGCCAGGTCACGATCTCGCAGTCCGTGAGTTCGAGCCCCGCGTCAGGCTCTGGGCTGATGGCTCGGAGCCTGGAGCCTGTTTCCGATTCTGTGTCTCCCTCTCTCTCTGCCCCTCCCCCGTTCATGCTCTGTCTCTCTCTGTCCCAAAAATAAATAAACGTTGAAAAAAAATTAAAAAAAAAATGTTTATTTGTTATTTCTGAAAGAGAGAGAACACGAGCGGGGGTGGGGGGTGCACAGAGAGAGGGGGACAGAAGATCCGAAGTGGACCCGGCACTGACAGCAGAGAGCCTGATGTGGGGCTTGAACTCATGAACCTGAGTTCATGACCTGGGCCGAAGTCAGACGCTTAACAGACTGAATCACCTAGGTGCCCTATAATACAGTATTGTTGACTATAGTCAGCATGCTGTACATTAGATCCACTGAACTTATTCATGTTATAGCTGGAGTTTGTACCCTTTCAGCAACATCTTCCTATTTCCCCTACCCTCCAGTCCCTGGCAACCACCATTCTATTCTAAGAGTTCAGCCACCCTCTTTTTTTTTAGATTCCAGGTGTAAGAGATATCCTGCAGTATTTAGAGAATGACCATTTTGAAAACATTTGATAGACATTATAACATTGCTTTCCAACAAAGTACCACAGTACTTTTATTCCACTGGTGTATGAGAATTCTCATGTACTTTCACAACTTTTCCTTATACAGCTTAAAAAAAAAAAACAAACCTCTGTTAATATCATAGGCAAATTGTCTCATTTTAACTTGAATTTCTTTGACTATTAAAGAAATTAATTTTTAAATGTTTTATATTCCATTTGTATTTTCTCTTTTGGGAATGTTTGTGACTTTTTACATTTACGGAAGTTTGTGTTTTCTTGCTGAAATCAGTTTTTTGTTTGCTGTTTTGGTTAGAAGTCTCTTTTTCAGCCTGAAATGTGCTATATATTTTTCTCTAAGTGTAGTGCTTTGATTTTCTTCCATATAATTCCTGAACGGTTGTGAGATTCCTATGTGTGTTATGTTATATCTAAATCAGAGGAGTAGGTTTTTATCCAGGTTTTTGATTCATGGACCTCTTTGAGATTCTGAGAACTATGAATTTACATATGCACAAACATTTGGGAAGAATTAATTTTTATAATATTAGACACTGATTACACATTCTTTTTTATGTGATTACACATAGAAACATATTTGAGAAACATTCTTTACCAACCTGTGTCACTCTCATTAATTTTTTAATGTTTTATTTAGTTTTGAGAGAGAGAAAGAGAAATGAGCAAGGGAGGGACAGAGAGGGGGGGACAGAGGATCCAAAGCGGGCTCTGCATTGACAGCAGTGAGCCCGAGGCAGGGCTTGAACTCACAAACCATGTGATCATGACCTGAGTTGGGCACTCAACCAACTGAGCCACCCAGGCACCCTGATCTGTCATTAATTTTTAATGTAAAAATTAGTACCTACTTTATGATGAAAAGGAAATAGAACAAAAATTTCTAAGCAGAGCAAAATTTCAACTTCAACTCAGCAGATCACTAATTTCAATGTGAAAACTGTTGTGGTTTGACTTATAGAAGTAGGAGAAAGTTTTGAGTGGTTTTTATATGACAATATATGGGTCATGCTTGATATCCAATCAGGTTTGATTTTTCTTTCGGTGGCAGAAGTGTTGTAAATCCTGGCTTGCAAAAGCACACCATAGCAAATGAGTTGAGACATAGTTGACTTCAGGGTGAATAATTTCCTCTGTCCCCAACTCACTGAGGCTGTTATCTTTGGCAAAGTCAAAGACTTGGATGTTCATCCATATTGCCAGATTTTAGATTATTAAATCCACATTTCAATCTTAAGATTATATTGATTATGAATAACCTTTAAAAGTTTGGCATATGTTTGCTTCTGCCTGCCAAGAAGTTGGAAAAAGTTTGGGCACCCTTAACTCCGGATTGGGGAAAGTCTTTCTTTAGTGTTAGAAGGATACTGACCTCCTAATGACCCATCTCCCATAGAACAAGGGCGCTTCATTCTTCAGCAGCATACATAATATTGACTGCGGGGCTTTAGCCAAGAGATATGGCCAAAAATATTGTCCAAGTATGCTAAACTGTGATTGAGAGAGCTTTCCTGTCCTATTTGGAAAAAAAAAAAAAAGCAGTAAAATTTCTTGCCCAAATTTAATCAAGCATTTCAAAACTTTCCTCTGGAAATCCAGCAAATTTCTATTCAGTAAATGAAGAACTACTTTCATTCTGCTCCTGTTCCTTGATGAAAGATCCTAACAAATGATTCAGCCCCTCTGGCCTTGAAGTTGATGCTTCTTATAGCATTAGGCAAGCCATCATTTGGGATCAGTGATGCTACATTCGGCACCCATAACTGCTGGTAGAGAAAGTATCCAGTCACAGTGATATCTGGAGCTTCTCATCCAAAGCAGCAAAAACAAATGGACAGCCAAATGTCAGGGATACTTGGTCTGTGCCCAAGGTTCTGGAACTTTCTTCTAGTCAGATATTTACTTAGAATACCATTTTCAAGATAATGGTAGTTTTTGAAAATTTCAAGAGGGTCTTATGAACTAGGAATCCCAGTTAGAGAGGTGGCTGTGCTGAGAGCATCAGAGGCCTCACTAGCTAGCTGCAAAGTCCTCTTGGACCTCAGGTCCTCTTGGACCTGCTTCAAAATATTAAATTTTTAGAAGAGATGGCAGTTATGGAGTGAGTGACATCATTTGCAATAGGAGCTCCTTCACCTGCTTCAGTTTTTCTTCGTTGCAAACCACAAAGCATGTTATCATTTCTAGGGGACATGGCTTCTACAAGTTCTTTCCCCTTCTGTATAGTTTTTCTGCATTTCAACTTGGTAAACAGCCTATAGGTTATTTTAAGACATTTCAAAGGATCAATATATCACAGTGTTTCTTCTTTTTTTTACTTATTTTCTATTTTATTACACTTAAATAAACAAAAGCAGAACCCCTAGTCATAATGGTAGGAATGTTTTTTTTCTTTCTCATCAATGGGAAACTCTTCTGGATGTTAGAACATGACAATAGTGACAATCAAGTATTATCTGATGATGTAAAATATTTTAAAAACTTAATAACTTTAAAACTTAAAACTTCTGCCCTATGGATTCAACTTCAAGAGGAAAGTTGAAGGGAAAACTCATTCTACACCCCACTTTCACAGATACCATGAAGGCCAATGGTCAATGAGCCAAAGATTAAGAACCTCTGATTTAAAATGATACTTTACTCCAAGTATTACCAAGACCACCCAGACTGATTATTGAATAATTATTATTGAATAATATTTATATTGTTATTATTATTAAATACTCTTTTCATTTTCACTTTATAGAACCACTTTAATTATTTTTTAAGTTCTTATTACTACTGTGATCTGTCTTGGTGCATCTGTTTTAGTCTCACTTAGCTGCTCTCATGTTAGCATCTCACTGTTGTAATGTGTAATGTGTTGTAAATATACATTTTAGAGTATGTTTAAATACCTGGTAGAAATAGTTATCCACCTGTCCATTCTATTTCCTTTGCAAAGTTTTCTTCACTGTCCCACCGTTTAAATTTTTTTCTGAGCTCTAGAATTATTTTGTTAAATTAAAAAAAAAACTTTTTATAAATTAGATTGAATGAGATTAAACCCTAATATTAATTTGGGAAGAATGAAAGTATCCAGTCTTCTTACTTGGATACTTAAAGTTGCCCTTAGCTTACTGATGCTTTTTCATTTTTTAAAAAATTACTTTTCTTCTTTATTTCATTTTGGATAGATTTTATTGCTATACCTGTAAGTTTATTATTTCTTTATCAGTGGCTAATCTTCCATTAATTCTATTCAGCATATTTTTCATCTCACCCTTTGTAGGTTTTCATTTTTATAAGTTCATTTGGGTCTTTTTTATGTCCTCCCTGTGTCTAGTCAACTTTATGAACATAAAGAATACAGTTAAAGTAACTTTTAATGACTTCTGCTAATTTCAACATCTATGTCAGTTCTTGGTTGGTTGTGACTAAATGATTATTCCCTTTACAATGGGGCACGTTTCCATGACTTTTAATCTTTGATTTGATGCCAGATATTATGCATTTTGCCTCATTAGGTGCTAGATATTTATGTATTATTATAAATCTTCTTGCTTCATTCTGAGATGTAGTTACTTAGAAATAGTTTGATCCTTCTGGGTATTGCTCTATAATTTATTAGGCAGGTCCAGACCTGTGCTGAGCCTAGGGCTAATTATTCTCCACGACTGAGTCAGAACCTCCCCAGTAATCTACACGGTGCTCTGTGAATCTGGCTGGAGGGAGCAGGTGCTATTCCCAACTCTGTGTGAAATGCTGGGCACTGTTCCCTCTCATCCTTTCTGATGGTTCTTTCCCCAGTTTGGGGTAGTTCCCTCACATACATCTGATCAGTGCTCAGCTAAGTACTTTATGGGACCCTCTGCAAATCTCCTTCTGTGCAGCTTTCTCTTCTCTGGTGCTCTGTCCTATGTACTTTAGTTCCCTCAGTCTCCCTAGACCCTCAGTTCTACCTTCTCAACTCAGAGATTCTGTTGGGCTATTACCTTCCCTTCTCTGCACCAGGGCCTGGAAACTCTCTCAAGGTAGTAAGCTAGGTTAATGACCTGACTCACCTCCTTTGTTTCCTGCCCCTCAGGGATCACTGTCCTTTCCCTGGTATTCCGTGTTTTGAAAACTTTTGTTTCATTTATTCTTTCTGGTTTTCTTTAGGTTGTTTTAGGCAGGAGGGCAAGTCTACTCTGTCTGCTACTCCATCTTGGCTGCAAGCAGAAATACTCAAAGAAAATTTTATTGTGCCTTTACTTTTTTGATCAAGATTTTCCTGCTTATTTTCTATTTTCAAGGGCTTGTTAATTCAATCTGGTATTGTAGACCCAGCTTTCTGAAACATAATATTATGAATCTTATAACTCTTCTTTTCAAAAAGTTTTTCTTCTGCATTCAACTTTGTAGCCACCTATAGAGAAATTATATATGTTGATCTGTACATTTAATTATCTTTAATGTTACCAACATTCCTTTTATTATATAGGTTCGCCATTCTTCAGTTCCTAATTTTAATTAATCTTTTGGTTGGTTGCTTAGTATTTTAAAGTAATTTTCAGCAGAGGTACATAAATGATGAGTTTTTTAAAAAATCTTTGCATATGAAAGAGTATCAATTACCTTCAAGCATAGATAATAATTTCACAATTCTTGCCAAATCTCTTCTCCTCAAGATTCTATAGACATTGCTCTATTGTCTTCTGGTAAGTACCATTATAGCAAAGGTTTTCCTACAAACGAAAAAGAAGGCTGAGATTGCCATCCTGGTATCTGACAAGGCAGAATTTATGTCAAAATTTGTGGTAAATATAACAGTGGGGACAGTGCAAGTGATTTCTTCCTTGACCTAAGTCTCTAGAAGCATGTTGCTTAATTTACAAATGTGTTAGGTTTTCTCTAGTTATTGATTTTTAGCTTAATTCTCTTGTAGTCAGAGGACATACTTTTATTACTGAGTCCTTTTAAATTTGAGCTTGGCTCCACATATGATCTTTTGTGGTGTCTGTGCCATGGGAACTTGAAAAGAATGTGTATTCTGTAGTTGTTAGGTGCAGTGTTAGGTTTTTCTTGATGATCCAATCAGAAAATATTTCATTTTAGGAGGTGAGTTTATATATATTGCTATGACTGGTATTTTTATTCCTAGCTTCGTTGTATTGTTTTATGTTATATTTACTCAGATCTTTGACCTTTGATTTTTTAGTTCTTTTAATATTTAGAATGAGTTACATTTTATTCTAGTGTTCACCATTATACTAATATCTTTACAGACAGTCCTTGGTTTATAATTTTTTGACTTCATGATGGTGCAAAAATAGTACACATTCAGTAGAAACCACACTTTAAATCTTGACCTTTGATTTTTTCCCCCACTAGTAATATGCGGTACGATGCTGCTGGCAAGCTCGCAGCCAGTCAAAGCAATCTTGAGAGTATGAACAACTGATACGTGGACAACCATTTTGTTTTTCACTTGCAGTACAGTATTTATTAAATTACATGATGTATTTAACACTTTGTTGTAAAATAGGCTTGTGTTCAATGATTTGCCCTATTGTAAGCTAATGTGAGTGTTCTGAGTGCATTTAAGACAGGCCAAGCTATGATGTTCCATAGGTTGGGTGTATTAAATGCATTTTCAGTTTATTCTGTTTTCAACTTCAAATGGGTTTATTGGGACATATACCCATTATAAGCCAAGGAGGATCTGTATATAATTTTCTTAGTCCTCCTCTTTTACTTAGGTTCTACTACCTGGCATCTTTGACTTCTGCTTATTACCTACAAGGAAACTAACTAGCGTATTGAACTTTCACCTCTCGTGTTTTACCCTTTCTTCAAGTTTTATTCTTAGTTGTATTATTTCTACCTAATCAGAGCATGTAATATACATGATACTGTTCTTCTAACCTTACTCACAATTTTATTTTAGAACAATATATTCCCTGCTAACCCCTTGTCCTTTTCTAAAATGTTCTCAACTATCTCTTAGTTGAAGGAATTAATTCTTAAATAGATTTCTCAGGATTCTTTGAATTCTTGCATATTTATTGAAGCATTTTCTATAACCTTGATAATTGAAAAACAGTTCAACTGATATTAAATCCTTGTTTCATACTTTCTTTGCTTGAGTTTCTTGAAAATGTTATCCCACTCTTTATTTGTTTTTTTATGCTGCTGTTGGTAAGCTTAATGTCAACCTGATTTCATTTCCTTTTCAAGTGATTTGGTCCTTTTGCCTGGAGGCTCAGAAGATTTTAATTATTACTATTATTATGATTTAAAGTCTAAGACATTTACTAGCTCTGTCTCAAAGTGACTGTGCTGGGTCAATTTTCTTAAATGTACAGTGAGTTCTTTCAGTCTGTACATTCAGGTCTTTCATTTCAGAGAGCTGTGAATTATAGTTTTAAATGTTTTACTGTTTTGTGTTTCTTCTTCAGTGACTCCCATTATAGATATTATTGAATCTTATTTATATATCTTTTGTTTGTGTTTCTCTCTGGCCCTTTTTCTTTATTATAATTATCTTCTCTCTTTTCATTTTTTATCCTTTACATGCCTTCACATAATTTCAGTTATGTATACTATCCCTTCATTTATAAGATTTTGTCTTTTCTTTTAGTTTCTTCCCTTAGTTCGTTGTCAGAGTTTTAAAATTTTTGATTCATGGTATTTTTTTATATTGGCAGTTGCTGATTTAATTCTATTTAATTCATGTTGAAATATCATGTAACCATTTTTTTTCTGCTTTGTGGGTTTCTTTTCTTTCTTTTTCTTTCTTTTGTTTTTGTTGTTGTTGTTGTTTGTTGTTTGCTGTAGTGGGGAGAATGCTTTCATTTGCCCAAAAGTTTTAATTCTCATCTCCTATTTTTTAAACTCCCTTATTAACTTGGTTTAGATGCTGGGTTCTTTTTGTTGTTCACATGTACATAGGTCAGCTTTTCCTGGACATGATGGGCAGGCAGTCTGTGCAGATGGGATTTGGATAGTTTCATTTATTTCTTAGTTCAAGAGTACCTTCTTTTACTGCAAAATAAAATATACTTTTTTAAAAAAAGTTTATTTATTTGGGGGAGGGACAGAGAGAGAGAGAGAGAGAGAGAGAGAGAGAGAGAGAGAGAATACCAAGCAGGCTCTGCACTTGTGAGTGTGGAGCCTGACGCTGGGTTTGAACTCAGGAACCATGAGATCATGACCTGACCTGAAACCAAGAGTCAGATGTTTAACCAACTGAACCACCCAGGCACCCCAAGAAGTGCACTTTTAAAAATAAATGTTCCCATGGGGCGCCTGGATGGCTCAGTAGGTTGAGCGTCCAACTTTGGCTCAGGTCACGATCTCGCAGTTCGTGAGTTCAAGCCCCGTGTCAGGCTCTGTGCTGACAGCTCAGACCCTGCAGCCTGCTTCGGATTCTGTGTCTCCCTCTCTCCGCCCCTTCCCTGCTCATGCTGTGTCTCTCTTTGTCTCTCAAAAATGAATAAACATTAAAATAAACAAACAAACAAACAAACAAACAAATAAATGTTCCCTTGTCTTTCTGGTCCACCTTCTTGTGATTCTATGATGCTCGGTTGTTTCAGTAGGACCCTGATCTTTTGCCCTTCCTTCTTTCCCTTTACTATCCACCTTCCAACTGCTCCTGTCAGAATTGGTGCCTGCCTGAGAGTGCCACTCTTGTCCTGCACACTGTCCAAGCCCTTCCTTTTGAACCCTCAGTAACCTGTTCTCTGATCCACTCGGTATCAGAACTGTATCTCAATCTTTTATCACTCCGGGTGGGGCCCTCTATTTCTGGGGTGTATATTTCCAAGCACAATGTGAGTCCTTCCCTCTTGTGCTCCCTGACCCTCTTTTGCATAATCCCAGCCTGACTCTACTCTAGTTGACACTGGTGCTGACTCTTCAGGCCTCAGATGATTATTTCCTCACAGCCATCCAGGGTTTAAACACGTTCTATCTCCCGCGTGTGTTGTAAGCTTTAGCCATGGAGTGATTTTACTTTCTTTCCTTTTCAAGATGGTTTCTAGGGAGAATGTGTGGAGAGATTAAAATTTACATGGCCACCGTTATTCTGCAGAAATCTTGAAACTCACATGTTCTTAGGCTCTTGCTCCAGTTTAAGAAAACAGCCCTAGAAACTCTAGAAGAAGCATATAAGTGTGCAACCATATTATAAGTATGGTTATAAGTATGGTCATGAAGATGGTAGGTACTTCTGTCCAGTAGCCCTGCGTTCAAAGACTGCCAAGGGAATATATATGTGTTTGTAAGTTAAAGCAAAATGTTTAAGAAATGATGTATTATTCTTTGATTCTCTACCGATGTTTTTAGTAAACCTGCTTCTACCCTAAGCCCACAGTATGTAGCGCTCTGAGGTTTGGTTCAGATTTTTTTACCCCCTTTGGTCAGGTGGGTTCACATGCAAGGATGTTCCATATTATGTCTAGTTTCTTCTGTTTCCTCTCGTGGAGGCTAGTGTTTGCTGCCTTGGTGGACATGGGGCGGGGGGGGATGTAACTGGGAGTGAGGGAAGAAAAACCGTGACGGGCTAGTTCTGAAGACAGCTAATGGGAGTTCATTGCCCTTTTTATCTGTAGTGTGATCTCTGAGTCCCATAGTTAGAGGTAGACAAAGCAAATCCATCTTTTTCTGTTTTCTTTGGGACCAGGTTTTGATTCTTATGGTAGAATTCAAGAATATGTTGTTCATGTCTTCAGCACTGGCATTAGTGAAAATCCCCTGGAGACTTTGGCATCTGGTCTTTAGTTTCCAGTGCGCTTGCCAGTTTTCATCTTTTTGTAATTCTTCATGGGTATTATCATGGAAATTGGAAGAAAGGCATATTAGGCCCTGCTGGTTTGCCCTGAGACTAACCCAGAAGTCCTACCAATTATTTTTCAGTAATGAATAGGAAAAGATGATATTTAGGGGACTGATGCAGTTATTCTTAGTAATATTACTTATTTCTTAAGTAGCCTACTTTAAAAATTTAATAAGATTTCTTAATAAAAATATACATGAAAACAATCTCTCCATATATAACTTTATATCAAGTGAATTTAAGTTACATATTTCCTCACCACATTTAGTCAAAATCTTGTAATTCCCATGCCTAAATTCTTTATTCATGGTTATGTATGCATGTTAAAATGACTTTTTAAGGAACATGGGATTTATGCAAACCTAGTCACCTGGACCCACATAACAAGGAAAAGAAGTCCCTCCAGGAATTTCACTGGTACAGTTGACCCTTGAATGGCACAGGTTTGAACCACATGGGTCCACTTATACACAGAATTTTAAATATAAATACAGCACAGTACAGCAAATGTATTTTGTTTTTTCTAGTTTACTTGGTTATAAGAACATAGTATATACCACATATAACATATAATACATGTGTTAATCAACCACTTATGTTATTGGCAAGGGTTCTGGTCAACAGTAGGCTATTAGTAATTAAGTTTTGAGGGAGTCAAAAGTTGTACATGGAGGTTTGGCTTCACAGGGGTCAGCACCCCTAATCCTCAAGTTGTTAAAGGGTCAACTGTAGGGGCGCCTGGGTGGCGCAGTCGGTTAAGCGTCCGACTTCAGCCAGGTCACGATCTCGCGGTCCGTGAGTTCGAGCCCCGCGTCAGGCTCTGGGCTGATGGCTCAGAGTCTGGAGCCTGTTTCCGATTCTGTGTCTCCCTCTCTCTCTGCCCCTCCCTCGTTCATGCTCTGTCTCTCTCTGTCCCAAAAATAAATAAACGTTGAAAAAAAAAATTTAAAAAAAGGGTCAACTGTATAACGGCTAAAAATGTGACCTTTGTGGTTAGATCTGATTTAGGTCTTATCTCTTCCATTTGTTATTTGTGTGACCTTGGGCAAGTTACTTACCATCTATAAGCGTCCGTTCCCTCACGTGTAAAATGTAACATTAGGAGTACCTACCTCACAGGCACTTACGTGAGCATTTAGTGAAAGACTATGTATAAAACACCTAGCTAGCGTAGTGCCTGGAATACGGTCACAGCTCAGTTGCTCGAGATGAAGGTGGTAACGATGATGATGATGCTCACAAGGAGGTAACAGGACGGATATTACCATGCGGGTGTTTCTTGAGTTTTTTAATCAGTAACTTTTTTTTTTTTTTTCAAAATCTCATCTGCAAAAATACCATCATGCCTATTTCTATTCTAAATATTTGATACTGCTTTCCAGGGTGTGGCTTTTTATGACAGATGGTCAGCAGCTAGTGGCAAAATGAGTATGGAATTTAATAGCGTTTCATCTATTTATGGGGAATGTTTTACTGCCCCACCCTTCAACTAGTTGGAAAATGAAAGTCAAACACTGGAAACTCTATTTATAAATGGACAGTGCTGTGATCTCAGTGTCTGAAACTGTAGACTTTTAGAAAATATTTATAGCGTATTGGAAACTAGTCACTGATCAGTGTCCTGTTATTTTTAAAGCAAATCCGGAGAATATGAAATTTGAGATAAGTTAAAATTGAATACTAAAATGTCATCAAAGATAGTTAACTGCATACCACATTATGTAAGTTTTTAAGAGAAGAGGGTGGAGGAAATGATTATCTCTTTTGTTAGTGGAGGCATTTGAAGTTAATAGAGATATTTGGTAGTAGAGCCTTGAAAATAAGCTGAATGAATGGAAACGTAAGACATTCAAGGCGATAGTGAGGCCACGCCCACATCTTACTAAGGAGACAGTTTAGCATAGTGGTGAGAAGTTGGGAATTCAGGAGTTAATTTGCCTGAGTCTCAAACCCAATTCTATCACCTGTTCAAACCACATGATCTTGCAAATCATTTAGTTTCTCCGTGCCAAGGTTGTATCTATGTCCTAGTGTCAAGGATTAAATACAATAATACATGTAAAGCATCTAAAGTGATATGTGGCACATAATAAATGCTCTATTAATACTAGCTACTGTTATTCAAAGTAGCCTGGACAAAACAAACTGCAACATAAAACTGCAACCAAACTCCAGTTTGGCTGTTACAGACATGGACGAAACATGCCCATTTCACTGGTTTAGAGGTAGGTCTCTGTCATTAAGCGGTCAATACGAACAACATGCTATGGTTCTTTTTCTTCACAGAGTTCTTTGCCTACTTACTGCCATAATCATTAATGTAAGCTGGGGTGGGTAGTGAGCATTGCACAGCAAAGATCTTTGAACAGTCCTTTAGGTGCCTATCTTAAGAAGCTAATTAGAGGGGCGCCTGGGTGGCGCAGTCGGTTGAGCGTCCGACTTCAGCCAGGTCACGATCTCGCGGTCCGTGAGTTCGAGCCCCGTGTCAGGCTCTGGGCTGATGGCTCAGAGCCTGGAGCCTGTTTCCGATTCTGTGTCTCCCTCTCTCTCTGCCCCTCCCCCGTTCATGCTCTGTCTCTCTCTGTCCCAAAAATAAATAAACGTTGAAAAAAAATTAAAAAAAAAAAAAAAAAGAAGCTAATTAGAGAGCTCTGCTTTGTCCCTATCAGTCTGGAGCCCAAACATTTGCCATAGTAAAAACTTCCATTACCTTGCCATAATAAAATGAGGTCATTTACATGAACTTGTGTGATTATTGAAAACTCATTTCCCACAAACATCATCAGTCATTATTCAGAGATTTAAATTTCACAAATGGAATCAACAACCTAATGAAGATAGTGTTGCTTGTATAGCAAACTACACCATGTCCCTTAATCTGAAAAATAGAGAAAATCCCTAGATAACAGATGACATTATATCTTTTTTATATGCAGTTCATGATAAGTAGACTGCGACTTAGCTATTTTTGACACTGATACTTTTCTGAAACAAGAGTCTCACATGGGAGAGAATATGTTACACGTCTTAGAAACTGAAGTTATAGCTACACCAGTATTTTTCATAAGGGGAATTCTTACCAGCAAGAAGAATGGTTGGGAATATAAATGTTCCACTGTTCCATATTATTCTTATATGCGTGTCTCAGGTTATAGTCTTGTATGTGTGGTTATATTCTTTCCATGTCCACAGAGTCACGATCCCATTCTGCAATAAAGGTGTTCTTGTTTTTAAGCTACCAGCTTATTCAGCACATATTGTATCTCAAGCTTTATGTGTATGTGCTTTATGTAGGCTACCTCATTGAATTCTCAAAACAGTTCTCTAAGAAGGTACTTTTATCCACCCTCTGCTAGTGAGTGGGAAAAAAAGGCTCTGGATGTTAGAGGCTTGTGGACTTGAGATGAAGACCCTGAAAGGCTATGCCCTTACAGACTGTGCAGGACTGCATGTCAGAGAGTGAGGTCTTGAGAACTGGTCAGGAGGAGGACCACAAACTACTGAAGCAGTTCACAGTCTACTTTCTAGTGCTTTGGTTGTGTGGAAATAAAACTTCCGAACAGTATAAGGTACAAAATTATCATGAGGTACTACAATATTTGTCACATTACCTATAAATACATAGATACATAAAGAAGATAGAAGCTAACACATGTTGTAATATAACAATAATCCGTCCCCATAAGCATTTATGAGTTTGATGAAGCCACTATTTATGTATAAGATTGTGGTGATCACACATTTGATTTCACTGAAGACTGTGTCATGAACACACAAAACACTTTTTTTTCCATCTCACTTTGGTACACATATCTCTGGGGAAGAAACTGCATCATATGCAAAACAATTGTGTTCAAGGTACTTATATCCCTATACAGGGGTGTTTTAAAGGGACTGATGGTAGGGAGTTATCAATGAGTTTCCTAAGGTACTTTGTGAGGACCTAGGATGTATTTTCAAGGGGAAGCCATTGTCATTATACATGGGCTCATTACATAAGTGTCCTAGAAGCTAGTCACCCATCTTTTGCTCTATTGAAGAAAATCAGGAAGTTAGAACATATAATCACATGTGACTTCCTGTAACAAGTCTCAAGATTAGTGATTCTCACCCTGAGCTGTGTGTTAGAATCAGCTGCATTTGTGACAAGGGTGCCAAGATAGTTCACCTGGGAAAGAATAACCTTTTCAATAAATGGTACTGGGATAACTGGATATCCACATGTGAAAGGATGAAATTGGATCCCTACCTCACAGCATACACAAAAATTCACTTAAAATGGGTCAGAGACCTAAGTGTAAGAGCTAAAACTATAATGTTCTCAGAAGAAAATGTAGAAGTAAATCTCTGCGACCCTGGATTAAGCCCTGGTTTCATAGATAAAACACCAAAAGCAACAAAAGGAAAAATAGATAAGTTGGAACACATCAAAAATTTTGAACCTTTGTTCTGCAAATGTTACTATCAAGAAAGCAAAAAAAAACACCAAAAAAAAAAAAAAAAAAAAAAAAAAAAAAAAAACAAAAAAAACCCCCAGAGACTTGGAGAGAACATTAACGAATCATGTATCTGATAAGGGACTTGCATCCAGAATATATCCAGAATATATACAACCCAGTTACAAATTATAAAAAGACAAATAATCCAATTTAAAAATGAGCAAAGTATCTGAATAGACATTTCTCCAAAGAAGCTATACAAATAGTCGATATCCACATGAAAAGGAAAATGTAAATCAAAACCACAGTGAGATACCACCTCATACTAAGATGGCTATAATCAAAAAGACAGACATTAACAAGTGATACTGAGGATGTGGACAAATTGGAATGCTCATACCGGGCTGGTGAGAGTGTAAATGGCACAGCTGCTTTGGAAAACAGTTTGGCAGGTCTTTAAATGTTAAATATAGAATTACCATATGATCCAGCAAGTCAGTCCTAGGTATATATGCAAGAGAAATGACAACAAGGGTCCATACAAAAACTTGTACATGAGCAGCCATAACAGGATTATTCATAATAGCCAAAAAGTGGACCAAATGTCCATCAACTGATGGGTGGATAAAGAAAACATGTTATATCCGTACAATGAAATATTATTCAGCCATTTAAAGGAATGAAGTACTTGATAAATGTTACAACATGGATGAACCTTGAAAACATTACACTTAGTTAAAGAAGCTAGTCACATAAGACCACATATTCTATGATCCCATTTCTATAAAATGTCTGGAATAGGCACATCTGAAGGAATGCTACAGATTAGTGATTGCCTAGGTCTTCTGCGAGGGTACATAATTTTTATTTAGTAGGGGAAAAAAATAAAATTCGATTTTGTTTTATTAGATGTTATTTTATAATTCTGAATACTCTAAAAATATTTAACCGTACACTTTATTTTTTTTATGTTTATTTATTTTGAGAGAGAGAGAGAGAGCATGGGGGAAGGACAGAGAGAGAGGAGAGAGAGAATGCCAAGCAGGCTCCGCCCTGTTAGCACAGAGCCTGTTGCAGGGCTCAAGCTCACAAACAGTGAGATCATGACCTGAGCTAAAATCAAGAGTGGGATGCTTAACCGACTGAGCCACCCAGGCACCCCCTAACTGAACACTTTAAATGGGTGAATTGTATGATTTGTAAATTATATTTTAATAAAGCTAATTTAAAACAAATTACTTTTATAAATCTGCATGCCCAGGCTGAAGCACATGTCAATGAGATCACGCTCTTTTGGTGGAACTCATGCATCAGTATGTTTTAAAGCTTCCCAGGTGATTGCATTGTGTAGCCAGGGTCAAGAACCATCGCTCTAGAATCAGGTCTAAACTAAATGAATTTCTAATTTAGGAAACGCTGAAGGAGTTCCAGTCCTGTGTAGCAGGGCTCCAAGGGACTTTCTCCAATCTCGCTACTCAAAGTGTGGTCCTCAGACCAGCAACAACCATACTACCCGGGAACCTGCTAGAAATGCAGATTCCTGGCCCCACCTGCTCAAATAAATCAGATCCACAGTTTAACAGGATCTCCTAGGGATCTGCATGTACATTAATGTTTGAATAGCTCTGTTCCAGAACAGTGGTCGCAACCCAGTGCCTCTCGGTTGCACACTGGAATCAGCTAGGAGTTCAAAAAAGTACTGATGCCTGGGTTCTGCCCCACAGTGATCTTTCTGGTTACAAGATGTAGTCGGAGCATCTGGATGTGAAAGCTCCTCAGGTAATTCTTTATTTTTATTTATTTTTGACAGAGAGAGAGAGAGAGAGAGAGAGACAGGTAGAGCATGAGTTGGAGAGGGGCAGAGAGAGGGAGACACAGAATGAGAAGCAGCCCCAGGCTCTCAGCTGTCAGCACAGAGCCTGACATGGGGCTCAAACCCACGAACCACGAGTTCATGACCTGAGCAAAAGTCTGGCACTTTTCTGACTGAGCCACCCAGGTGCCCCGCTCCTCGGGTAATTCTAATGTGAGATAAAGTGAGAATAACTTCAGTTACAATACTGTTCGGAGACATTTAATGGTGAAGAGAAGATATGATGGTTAAAGGTAAAATAAATACATAAATACGTGGAAAAACTGCATAAAAAAGTAGAGGTTATTGGTGACAAAAATTTCCAGAGGCGCACAGAAGAAAGGATGGCATTATGACGGCAGTGCAAGAGGTTTGCCCTAAAAATACACAGGAAGAGGAAAAGATAAAAAAAGAAAAGCCTAAGCATTTTTCTCTCCAGGTACAGGAGTGAGATCTTTTATATGATTATTAGAGACTACTCAACTTTAGATGATCAAGGATTTGTGAGCCTTTAAGAGTATTTTAAACTGCACTGAAAACAGGTGCCTGTTTATTGAATTTTCCTCTTTTAATCTAAAAAGAGAATGTCAGTTTATTAATCCAGTGGTAGAGATTTTTCTCCCAGTAACCAGAGCCCTGGAGTCCAGTTTCTTGGTTCTGGGGAAACCGAGTTCCTCCTGGGAGCTGAGCCGAGTCAGGGAGGTGTTTATTCTTCCTTCCAGGCATCATCATTATTGGGCTACACCTCTATAGTGACCAGTAGTTCTCTGCCCTTTGCTGGTCACTTGAGAATCATGACTCTAAACTATTCCCTATGCAATACTATGGAGCTTGCAGGGCTGGTCTTTGAGATCCCCATTTATCACCCGACTCCCCAACAACCCTCACCTGCCGGGTTCTCCTGTGTTCTTCTCCGGAAGCTTGAGTCCCCTTCTCCCATCCAGCATCAGTGTGCTGTGCCCTGGTCTCCACTGCAGTGAGCCACACGGTTTCTGTGCCTTCCCGAGTGGATGTGTGTATGTGTATATGTGTGTGCATAATCACTTTCGTGAAACTGTACCGGTAACTTAGTGCAGCATAGCTGTTAAAGGAAACCCACAGTCCCTCCCTCTCTCCCTACCCCCTTGTTTCCTTCTCCCTCTTCTTCCTCCTCCCCCCCACCCCCCCCACCCCCGCCTTTTCTTCCTCCATCTTCTCTCCCTCCCTCCCCATCCTCCCCTCTCCTCCCCTCCTTCTCAGGCATGAAGACCCTGCACCCATTATTGAAACAAAGCCTTTAGAGTTGAGATTTGAGAACCCAGTGACTCTAAACCCATTACTGTGTTTTCTCTGTTTTGGTAAAAGCAATCCTGTTCTTAAATGTGCATGGGAATTCTCAGACTCCTGAGAGGGAATTACATGATCAATCGTTGTGATAACTACATTATAAGTAGGTAGAATACAATCACATTCCAGAAGTTAACATGTTTAAATATTACATGTATGTCCTAGTTTGGATAGTTTTTCCTGTCTTTAAAATCCTGTAAAATATCTGAGTTTTCTCCCTTGTTACGCTTTTAGATGTGTTTGTGGGGCCTTAGAAATTTTTAGAAATTATATACTACTTTTAAAAAATCTTAAAAATGTCCCAATTATCATAATACATACTAGTTATAAAAATTAAAAGTCCTCATAACCTCACTCCACCCATCCATCCCCCCCCCCCAGTTAACAGTTTGGTGTATATTTTTTTTTCATATTTCCATAATTACTTCCCATGTAGGTATGTATCTTTTTAAAAATCCACCTGGAGATATTTCTAAAATCCATCATTTCCCAAAAGGCTAGCCCCAAGGAATTAGTACATGAACTTGTCTGGGCTTTTAATTTATATTTTGAGGGGGAGTAACCCAAGATTTATGGTATTTTACTCAGTCCCTAAATGTACATTTGGTTTCTTTGGTTTATTTAATAAATTTCTTGGAGTGACTAAGGGTGTTTGATCACTGTTTTATTTACTGATCACATACTGTCTTCTTGCCTCATATCCGTAACCACATCCTTTTCAAAATATTCCAATGACTACATTTTAAAAAGTAGTATCATAACATGCTCAAGAGAATTGGTTGTTTTTTGTTTGGGTTTTGTTGTTGTTTTTGTTCCTATTTGCATCATGGTGATTCTGCCTGTGGAGATTTTTCCAGGACCTAATCCATCACCAGGATTACTCACAAACTCAGGTATTCCAAACGTCATCTCTTCTTTGTAGTTTCCTTATTTTGAAATATCTGTGACTCTTCTGAGTAATGAAAAAAATATGAATGAGTAACATACAGAGAAACTTTTTCTAAAAGTTATTAGAAAAATATCCTTTATTTAACTGTGCCTAATGCTTTGGGGTATTCCAGTGAACTTTGCTTTTAAAGACAAGTGGTTATGTACTAATATCTTGGCCCTGACGTTTTTGGATATTGTTTTGAATTGAATGAATTTTGTTTTGTTTTTAGGTAGTCCAGAAAAATTCTATCTTTATTTTTAAGTCACCTTAAAATTTTAACATGCAGATTTTACTTAGCTAACTGTAAATCTCATCAATAGTATTAACTTTTTCTGAATGATAAGACTTTATAAAATGCATCCATTCTGATTTCCCCTCCTGACTTACTTGCTATTATTATCATCCAGATTTTAACTCTATTTACTTTGAACCCACAAATTAGACATCATCATTATCATCATCATCATCATCCTGTTTAGATTTTCTCATGTTTACCATTTTCTTTGCTAATCGTGCTTACTTGCATTCAGAGTTTCTGGAATCAAACTCTAGTTCCTATCATTTTGGACTGGTTGACAGTCTCCAGGACAATCAGATAGTTAGTTGCCTCAGGAAGAAAATGAGAAAAGTCCTGGGAAATAGCCCCCTCTCCCCAGCAACCCTGCCTCTGGTGCCTGCAGGACTAGAGACATCCCTGTGTATTTCCCTCCCAGTCTCTAATTGGTGTGTTTTATGGAGTAGAGAACAAGGAAATCTTATAGAATACTAAAGTTAAAAGCACTCACTTTGAAGAGCTGTCATTTATTCTGAGATCATATTCTTCCTACCTTTTTGGCTGTTAAAATCGTCTTTATTTCATAAAGCTGATGGTAGTTGAAGCTTGGGGTTTTCTTAATTAATTAAATTTTGCTAAAAAAATTTTTTTTTAACTTGGCAAATACACAATTCTATGGGTCTTGAAATCCTAAGCCATTGCTGCTGATAGCTACCTGTGATTTTGGGGTGTGGCTCTTAGGCTGCCTGAAACCATGTTCTCTTGGTTACATCAGGGACCTTAATGATTATTCAGTTGTATACAAAGCCTACAGTGTTAACAAGTAGTACTTTGCAACCTTTTATTGGGTTCTCAAATAGTCCTCTCCCCACAGTTGAAATTGCATCTAACAACTTCTTACATAAGGCTGAGTACATACTAGCAAATGTCCTGGGTGCATCATGCACTCCCCACATACATCTGGTGGTGTTAATGCTCTCAATTTTTTGAGAACACCATTTTGAGAGTCACATGATCTACGATTTGACCAATAACTTTGTGCCTTCCTTACTTGTAACATAAGGGGTTGGTCTGTGATCCCCAAGTTTCTGTTCACCACTAATGTAGGTTGTGATAGTAGTATTGATGCTGCTATCCTGGCAGATGTTCTTTCCGCGTCTCCCTGTGAATGGTCAGCGTGAAGCCTACACAGAACAACTTAAGTTCTCATTGCCCCTTTGTAAGGAACGGCCGCGTATAAATACAGCCACATCGTTCATTGCAAAGGGTCACAGGAGTCTTTAATTTTTTTTATCTTTTATTTTATTTTTGAGAGAGAGAGAGAGAAAGCAGGGGAGGTGCAGAGAGAGAGAGAGAGGGAGACACAGAATCCGAAGCAGGCTCCAGGCTCCCAGCTGTCAGCACGGAGCCCGATGCGGGCTTCGAACTCACGAACCGTGAGATCATGACCTGAGCCGAAGTTGGACGTTTAACCGACTGAGCCACCCAGGTGCCCCAAGGGTCACAGTACTCTTATTTTTTAATTGTCATAATACTTGACACTGAAAGTCTTATCAGATGTTCATCATTACTATCATGGAGACAAATGATGAATTGAAGACGCACCAACTGCAGATTTTAGAGATCTCTGAATGCATGACAAAGTTGTTAATTGGCAGGTTTGTTATTTCCTGTAGTGCAAGAAAGGGAAATATTAAAAATCATCATATTGATTTGAGAGAGGAAATTAATGTGTTCTAAAAAATTCTCTTCTAGTGAAGGAAGCCCATCCCCCAGAAAGGAGCTGCTGCATAATATCGACCCAAACTTTGTGGATATTTCACCGTGTGAGTACCTTGTTTATTGCTACTAAACTGAATCCCTTTGGCCCACGAACACAGTTTTACTGGTTGATGTGTCTCTAGCCTAATGTTCTCCTTTCCACTTGAGTTTGCTGACAGGGTAAACAGTTCTCCATAACACCTGCTGTACTGATTGCATCGTGGCTTCAGTGGCCCAGGGGGTAAATTCTGTTCTTGGCTCTGCCTATTCCTAGCTATGTGATCTTCCAGCCATTTCATCTCCCTGCCTCAGCTTTTCCAGAGGGTCCTAGAGGCTCCTGCTCACTGTGGGAGTCATGTTATTGTTGTTGCCTTCTTCTCACCTGAGAGTTCCAGAGCCTTCTTCCAGGAAACCAAGGTTAAATAAGCTACCACATCATCCGATGGAGCTGGCCAGCTGCTCCCCAGCACCTGCTGCATCACACAGGTGTGACTCACCCAGCAATCCTGGAAGTGATTTAGCTTGATTCTGGCTACTGCCTAGATTAAGGCATAGGTAGCCCCATTGATTCTGCAGGGAAGGAAGCCATTTGTGCTCTCTGATCACTACAGTTTGTAACAGTGCTGTGTAAATGCCATGCTAGTGGCCCTGAGGACCCGAGCCTAGTGAGTTTGGGCCTGGAAAGCCTTAACTCTTAGGCCCTTTGTCCAGCCTCCATCATAAAGCCTGGCGTCTTCAGAAAATAATGCTCCTCCGTTTCTTTCATTCATTGTACATTCCCCTCCTTTTTAGGCATACTGCCACGCCCTTTATTCGTTCCTTCCTTCAGGCTCTCCTTACTTCTTTGTCCTCTCCAGTCTGTGTCACAGCCTGGCACAGGGTTTCCTTGCTTAGACAGCAACCCCACAGTAACTCTGTCCACGGGCATCCGCAGCCCCACTCTCCCACCTGCCACTCCTTGCCCTGCTAGACGCTTGCCTTTTCTAAGGAGGCAGATCGTCCTATTTTTGTCTTGAAAATGCTTTTCTCTGTGGCTGAAACACCTTACCCTGCCCTCCCACAAGTTCTCCTCATTCCTTAAAACTCAAAAGAAACGTCCCATCTATGTGAACGCCCCTTGGAGCCCCAGAAAGTCCTTCCTCAGCATCTCTTTGTACGTATCTGTGTGTAAATCCTTCATCGAATTCTCTTATACTGTACCTTCATTTCCCACTAAACTGAGAGCTCCTGGAAGTCAAGCTCTGTGGCTGATTCATCTTTTCATCCTCATAAGTTAACATGAATACCCAGCACTGGGTAGGCCCTTGGTAATAATTACGTGATGACTAATGGAGGAGCATTGGGATAGAATTAGGACCAGAGTAGAAGCATTAGACTTGGAAAGGAAAGGGCCTGAGGCGGTATGGAGAAATTGGAGTCACTTATGTCCCTGAGAGAGACAAGGGTACTTCTATGTCCACATGGTAACCACTAGCCATTTGTGGCCATTGAACTTTTGAAATGTGGCTAATTGTGGATTGAGATGTGCTAAAGTATAAAATACACATCAGATTCTGAGGATTTAATATAAAAAAATTTGAAATATATCATAAAATATATTTACTAGTTGAAATGGCAATATTTTGGATATGTTGAGTTAAATACGTTGTTATTAATTCCACCTCTTTCCTTTTCCTGTGGTTAATAGAGAATGTAGAATTACATATGAATTTGCATTATATTTCTGTTAGTCTACAAGGATTGTTCTAGAAGGTGCTAGGAAGTGATTTGATCAGCAGTGTGAGAGGAGCAGAGACTCCCGTGACTAGTTACTAAGAACCCAACATCCATGGTTTTTAACCTTTTGTCTGCCCCAGCACAGCAAACAGCAAAGGGGTGTGACACGTTATAGTCCATAACTGGCTCACAAGAGCAGTGATTCTTTTTTATTTATTTTTTTTAACGTTTATTTATTTTTGAGACAGAGAGAGACAGAGAGAGACAGATCATGAATGGGGGAGGGTCAGAGAGAGGGAAACACAGAATCTGAAACAGGCTCCAGGCTCTGAGCTGTCAGCACAGAGCCCGACGCGGGGCTCGAACTCACGGACCGTGAGATCATGACCTGAGCCGAAGTCGGCCGCTCAACCCACTGAGCCACCCAGGCGCCCCACGAGAGCGGTGATTCTTGACCAGTGAGATCAGAATCTCTCGCAAGAATGGAAGAGAGGGGAGGCAGGAAGGGTTTTTAAGACTTGTAGGTAATTTAATGCACTGAGAAACCCAGTATGAAGACCAAGGATGTGCTGAGTATGCTTCACACATTGTAATAGTTGCCACTGTCCTTAACCAACTATGTTCCATCTACAGAAGAAAAGCCTTAAGCCCCCTCCACTCACCAAGCTGAATTTTTCTTAGCAGCAGAAATGGGGGCGTAGGTTGTATATTTCTGGGTACGTCGGTTGTAATGCTGCCTGCTGCAGGTTCTTAGTACGTACAACCCGCTGTGGATCTGCTACCTCCCCTAAAGTGCCGCAGCTAAATCACAGCATGGCACAAGGTTTCTCCAGTGTAAAAGTTAAGAAGGCATGGAAATCAGAAGAGAGAATCATCTTAGTTTTGCCACCCATAGATTCTAGGGCCTTGAGCAAGTCCCTCCACTTTTCCTGGACTCAGTTTCCCACATATTAAGTGATGGGCTTATGAAGACCCTTTACTGCTGTCACAAAGTCAGGGACATTTTCTGGCCTTCTGATGCTCCCACCCCCCCCCCTTAAAGCCCCCTCCAGGCCTCCCTGTTGACCTGCCCTGCCAACTAGGAACTCCTGCCTGTCATGAGGGACATTGTCCGGTGCTGGCATCAACGTGGAACCACATTCACCGTTGGTCCACAGAAACGGAGTGCTCACTTCTGACTCTGCCTGCTGGTGGCCAAGTGCCACTCCTCGTACATGGACAACACCATGGGCTTTTCTCCCCAGTTTTTGTATTCATTTCAATCTACCTTGCAGCAGACGTTGAAAAAAGGAGAGCTGTCTTTGGGGTCCTGCTCCTTTATGGGAGGATGAAACAAGCTCATTGCCTTTTGTATGCAACTAATGGGGGGATTAAATCCATCTATAAGAAAATATGTATTTATAGGACAACCAAGTCTTCAAATTTACACATTCTTTTTTTCCAAAGTTTATTTATTTATTTTTGAGAGAGAGACAGCATGAGTGGGGGAGAGGCAGAGAGAGAGAGAGAGAGAGAGACAGAGAGAGAGAGAGAGAGAGAGAGAGGGAGAGAGGGAGAGAGAGAATCCCAAGCAGGATCCACACTGTCACCACAGAGCCCAGCGCGGGGCTCAAACTCACGAAACCGTGAGATCATGACCTGAGCCAAAACCAAGAGTTGGACGCTTAACCGAATGAGCCACCCAGGCGCCCCAAATCCTATTTATAGGGTATGTTTCATGAATATGTTCTAGAGGCTTTGTGGAATAAGATCATACAGCAGCCGATCTAGAATTTGTGTGAAAGGTTAACAATTGAGTCAATGTTATCACAGAACCATTTCTTTGGTTTCTAACCCCAGCACTTCCCAGATTGTTTGTCCTTCCTTATAGCACAAGAGGGTGGTGTTCTACTTCTCCTTCCCAAACGCCACTTAGTTCACCAGTCTCCTCACCTGTCAAGTGAACATTGAATTAAAATGTCTGAAGTTCCTTCCAGCTTCAACATTCTTCGGGTCTCTAAACAGGATCTCAAAGGAGCAAAGCCCCTGACTCAGTCTCTCTCCTTTTCCACCTTGTGCTCATTGATAAGCAGTAATGTAGCCAAAGGCATGGTTGTAAAAGAGATGAATACAAGTGACAATGTTAGAAACATTAGAAGCGCTGAAGTAATTTGCCGGCACTGAGTGGCTCAGTCAGTTGAGCATCCAGCTCTTGATTTTGGCTCCTCTGTCTTCCTCTGCCCCATCCCCCACTCATGCATGTGCTCTCTCGTTGTCTCTAAAATAAACAAGGAAAGATGAGAAACAAAATCAGCGCTAGAGTAATTTGAATTATAGGATTTTGTTATTCCCACATCCTGCCCACTTTTTTGATCCCTGTTGTAAAACATCACTGCATCAATTTACTTACTCATCTGCTCTCTCCCCTTTAGTGGGTCTTGTTGGGGGTTGTGGACCAATATCCCCTCCTATGATGAATCAGAGAAACAGGCGTTAGACATTTCCCAGGGGAGCCCTGCCTTCTATGTAGTACCAGATCCCCTGAGAAGCTGGCCTGTTGGGGTTTAGCAGCTATACTCCCTCCCTCTTATTCTAAGGTGCCCCCAAGGCCCTTCCTACTGGTGGAGTTGGGGCACTTTTCATGGACACATACCCTTGGTACTTTTTGGGTTAGGTGTTAATAACAAAGATATTCCCAAAAGGCTGGGACACAGACATAAACACATACTAGAGTTCATAGGATTTCTCATAGACCAGGAGATTCTGTGGTAAAGCATAAATAGTCTCAACGAACCACAGGTCACACTCATTAGGCTGGCTACTATCAAAAGAAAAAAAAAGGAAGGAAGAAAAACAACAAGTGTTGGTGAGGATGTGGAGAAATTCGAACACTTACGCACTACTGGTGGGAATGTTGGTGGGACTGTAAAATGCTGTTAAACACTTACATACTGTTGGTGGGAATGTAAAATGGGAACGCACAGTTGGTGGCATGAAAGGGTGAACAAAATGCAGTACACACATAAGTGGAATATCACTCAGCCTTAAAAAGGACAGAAATTCTGGCACATGCTACGACACGGATGAACCTTAAGAACATTTGTAGAATGAGCCAGTCACCAAAAGACAAATACTGCATGCTTCCACTTATATGAGGTACCTACATTGTCAAAATTATAGAGACAGAAAGTGGAATGGTGGCTGCCAGGGGCTGGAGGAGGTGAGATGGGGCTTAGTGCCTAATGGGTGTAGTTTCAGTTTTGCAAGATGAAAAGAGTTGTGTGGTTGGGAGTGGGGTGATGGTGGCTCAACAACGTGAATGTCCTTAATGCCACTCAGCTGTCCATTTAAAAGTAGTTAAATGGTAAGTTTTATATATTTTTTAAAAATATAGTTTTTAGTGTTTTTATTTATTTTTGAGAGAGAGAGAGCACACACAAGAGTGGGTTAGGGGCAGAGACAGAGGGGGACAGATGATCCGAAGCGGGCTCTGCGCTGACAGCAGCAAGCCCAACGTGGGGTTCGAGCTCATGAACCATGAGATCGTGACCTGAGCCAAAGTCGGATGCCCCACTGACTGATCCCCCCAGGCGCCCCCAGAGTTTATATATATATATATTTTTTTTAACCACAATTAAAAATAAATAGAATGTAAAACAAACAAACAAAAGCATAGAAATTCATGAGGACAGGGTCTGTATCTTTTTCATTTACTGCCATATTCCCAGTGCATAGCATGGAATCTGCCATGATAGTGATTTCTCAATAAATACTTGTTAATGAGTGATCATAGATCAACAGGCTAAAGTCATTGTCTTACTGTCGTTTAGCATTTCCTGAACCTAAAAGTACCTCCAGATGGCAATTCACACCCGCCTTTTCATGCCTGAACTTGCATCCTACATTTTGTTCCTAAATAAAAATAGTTTAATTACCGTTAAGAAGTGGCTTGTGACCATTAACATGATCATATACAGACGTCTGAAGCTACTTATCCAGTTTTTAAATGTTCACCCTCACCCTTCCCCTGCATTGAAAATATCAGCCAGAAGAGAGATGATGTGGGATTTTCCCTGCCTTTCTTCAGTCCTTTCCCCAGACCTCCTTGCTAGACAAATACATATATTAATAAAGTCCCTGCCTCTGTGTGCAGCTCAGCCTGACTTCCCCTCTGAGTCCAGGGAGCTGCCTCTCCTGGCTGTTCTCTTTGTGTTCCCTTTCTGGCAAGTTCCCTGTCATTGTTTCATTGACCACTGTCCTCTCAGTGCCCCAAATTTGGCTCTGCTTTTATCTCTACCTCGCCCCCCACCCCAGGGCCAGTATCGGACGTGTGGGCTGTATTCGCTTTCCTGTGTGCTTTGAGGAAACATTTTATTCATCTTTAGAGGCTTTGTTCTAAGGTAACTTTGGACAGACCTGTGTTGGTCTCTGTCCAGATAGTACCTTTTTATCCTCCCTCCTTCCTTTATAGGAATAGATCCTAAGGATTACTTATTTCCCATCTTTAAAATATTTCTTTCTAGCAGGCTGACCAAGACTCAGGGTCCTTCTCGAGCAGTCAGGGTAGTCAGTGGGGGAAACCTGTGTGAGCTCGAGGGACAGGGATGATGCTGTTTAAGCTGACTTACGGAAAGCCGGGAAACATCCACGGTGCTAGGGAGCAGCCATGATTCCAAGTCAGGGCCTGAGCTCCTGCAGGTGCGAGCCCAGCTCTATGTGCTTGTGAGGAGCTCCACACTCCCTTAGGTTCCAGCCATAGTGCCCCAGACCACGAGGGGAAATAATTCAAAGGCATTCATTTGCCTGAGAGAGAATATACACACCCATCCTACAGGCACCAGGCTTGACATGGGCTGTTCTGAAGTTAATGAGCCCACCCCGTCTGAGACCACCAGCTCACCTGGGAAGTCAGACGTGGCTTCCCGCGCATCCTTAGAATTCTCACCTACATCTGGTCGCGCAGTGTATACCTATATACCTGACAGACGTGCACACGCATAAAGCCCTCAGATTCTTCTGGTAGAAGCTTGATCGTAGATGAAGGGCACTGACAGATGTTAGCGTTTTCCACACCACCAAAGGCCAAGTCTTCAAAGTGATTCCATACAGCTTTATTACTATTTCGTTTAAAAGGCCTCCTTTCTTTAAAGGTTATAATGAGATGTTATTTCTGCTCTTGATTACAGAGTGCAAGAACAGTCTTTCCCTCCCTCCCTCTCACACACTCATTTTCTGTGGTAAAATTGGCAAATCTATACTTGAGTTCTAAGAGTTGTCCAGGTTTGCCTGCCTCGAGCTGCTCCCCATGTCCTCCTTGGAGCAACCTTCAGTCCCTTTCTGAGATTATTTATTTAGCAGGTGTGACGAGCTAGGTACTGATGTACACACTGAAGGTCAGTTAGACTTTAAGTTTTGTTAGAAGCTGGTCTGGGAGAGGCCGTGGACACAGCTTCCGACTTCCCTGCTTGACGGCTGTCGGTGGTCCCCCACTGCCCACAGCCACGCGCAGACTCCTCAGCCTGCGGGCTGCAACCTCCATCATTCAGCTGACGTGACCCCTCAGGATCGTTGCCCTGTCCGCCTTCAGCCACTGTCGTCTTCCTGTGTTTTTCTGATGCTCCTCTAGGGACTAGTTCACATCCCTTCTCCTCCATGAAACTCTGTCTGACCCCTCCACACTTGAGTCCCTCGAGCTTCTCTGGAGCACCCTAGGACACTGAGCTCTCGCCCCCTCATCCCAGTTATTTGTATTTGTGTCTTTTCCCCAACCAGAGCCGTAAGTTCCAAGGAGGACAAGATTTCACCTATAGCTCTCTCAGTCCGTTTTGTTGTGGAGATTTGTACACACTGAAACAATGCATGCTAAGAAATTAACCAGTGAAGTTGATTATCACTCATTCATTTAAATAGAATAAATCTAGCAAGAGCAATAATATCATATGTTATTATCAAAGCACTTTCATTCTTCCTGGCGTATTTGAGAAGTGGCAATCCAGAAGCAACCTTCTGTCTTTCAGGCTGAAATGTGATACTGAGCAGAGGAAGAAAAGTTAGGTGGGCTGCATGAGGCCCACCACCTCTCCCTTAGGAGAGTGTTCATCATTGCATAGGATACCAGAAATTAGAAGGCATTCAGTTCGCCCACCCTCTTTATAACTAGGAAGGAGACGCTGAGTCATTGGTCACACAGAGCGGATAAGTAACAGACCTGAAATGCACAGCGTTCCAGGTTCAGGCCTCACACAACAGTCACGTCCTACTAATTTCAGGAGTCTCTTTGTTTTCTGTTTTGCACGGGATTTGGGGCAAAAGGATGCCCAGATCTGTGTTACAGTCATCTTACTCAAATAACAGCATGTCAGTGGAACATTACACACACAAGTGTGGCTAGAAAAATGGACACAACTGTGACACTAGTCTTGCACTTTCATGTACAACCAGCCTGTGTGCATGACACCAGCTTCTGTTTGTAAAGCTAGTTATGTAAGTGCTGCAGGGCCTTGTAGTAATTACACTGCAGGACGGTGGTGGGATGAGAGAGAGGGGTGTAGGGACAGGGCTTGTAGCCTACTGGAACACACAGAGGTCCGAGGTGTCCAGAAGTCTGGGTTAGAATTCCAGCTTTGACTTAGTTCCCATAAGCCTGTGGATAAGTTCGTTGAGTTTCCCATTTCATCGCCTCTAAATTGAGGACAATTAAATCTGTGTCCTATAAATATGTCTCGAAAACAGTTAATAGCAATTATATTCTGGCTGCTGGGATTGGGAGGGGGCATATGTGTACTTTTTTTAGATGTATTTCTCCAGTTTCAAATTCTAGTAATGAGCACATATAACTTCCATAATCAGGAATAAAGCCATAAAGATTTACTTTTCTAAACCAGTCAGGAGGGTTCTTGTGAAACTGTCCTATCTGGAAAGCTGCTGGGTCTTCAGTGAGTGGGAATTGGGGCCACACCAGTGTCCTTGACCCCCATGCCCACCTGTACCATGGCGGGGAAGCTGGTATGTGACCCTTCTCCACCACCGCCAGCCACGAGCCCCTGACTACCTCTGCTGGGATTCTTTCTGTCTGCTGAATATAGGAGCACATTTTGCAGCTTGACACAAAGTTGGCAAAATTTTGTGTCTTCTCTACACGCTACTATTTGTCTGTAGGGACTCATCAGATTTTCCTTGGTGTGGGTTGGTATATGCCCTCAGTCGCAGAGCCTAAACTCAGATGTCTTTGCTCCTTTTTAATTTTCAAAGACTTTTCTTCTGCCTCCTTCACTTTGGGGAGCATTAAAATGTGTTTGGATGCTGAAGGCAGTCCCGCAAGCCTTGTATCCCATCCACCCCACTTCACACAGTGCATCTCAAGTAACATACATCAAACCTTTGCTGTTAACACTTGGTGCTGGCGTCCTGGCTTTCATCCTGAGAAAATAAATAAACCACACCAAACCCACAGCCCTTTAAAAACACTAATTAATCCTCACCACAGGCCTGGGCTACACAGCAATGGCAAATCCCACTGCCCCAATTTTATGTTTGGAGAAATCAGAGTAAGCAACTTTTTTTAAGGGTTCCCAGGGCTGGATAACAGAAGCTGACTTGAAGGGTTAGGGCTGGCCCTGCCTCCTGGGGAAGGGCATGTGGCCAGGGCCAGCTGCCTCGCTGAATTCCCTCCTGCACAACACCATGTGGTTACTTGCCCAGAACTCTATTTACACATCAGCCTTTATTTTTTTCCCCCGGGGTTACAATGATGCCAAATCCTCTCATTTCCAACTGACCACTTATTTATTTGCTTACTTTTCTTTAATTCTGGTAGCGCCTAGAAATTTTACTTACGGCTTCCAAGAGTAGCTGGATCAAAAGGGTTGATCAAAAGGGCTAGGCTGATCTTGACACCCCACACAAAATAGACGACCCTTCACATCGTCCTTTTCAGATACGGCAGCTCTGCCCCCCACCCTCCACACTGAAACCTACTCAGTACCCAGGTCTGTTCAAGATTTGAGGATGTCCGGGGGCACCTGGGTGGCTCCCTTTGTTAAGTATCCGGCTTCAGCTCAGGTCATGATCTCACGGTGCATGAGTTCGAGTCCTGTGTCGGGCTCTGTGCTGACAGCTCAAAGCCCGGAGCCTGCTTTGGATTCTGTCTCTCTCTGTCTCTCTCCCTCTCCCTCTCTCTCTTTCTGCCCCTCCCCCTCTGGCACTTTCTCTCACTCTCTCTCTGTCTCAAAAATGAATAAGTATAAAATAGTTTTTTTAAGTAAACACTAAAAATATATACTTTTTAAAATTTGAGGACTCCCTCTTTTCTCTCCCAGTCTAGACCTGACATCTTCCTACCTCACTTCCCCAATCTTACAATCTGTAAGGTAAATGCATATGCCTTTCTTCAAACCATGAAAGTTTGGAAAACCAAAACCTCACTAAATTTTGTGAGACATATCCAATGGACTTAAAGTGTAGTAAGTCCCTTTTCTAAATATTTACTAATCTGGTCTCTTTTTCATCTTTTGGTTAATATTCTCACGATACATCTTTGTCAACCTTTTTACTTTCAATCTCTCTGAATTTTAAGTGTTTTAAGTATGTTCTTTTCTAAGGAGCATGCACCTATTTTCTTTTCTTTAATCCAGTCTAACAAACTTCAGCCCTGTATGAGTATATGAGAGTTTCAGGGCCTTTAGGGTGCTTCTGTATAAGCCTGAAATAAAACTTTTAAAAACATTTCTGGGAAGAAAGCTGAGTACCTGGTCTACCTTAAGTAATCCATAATGTGAGATGTTGGTAATCAGGCATTTATAGACTGAGCCTGTTACCTCTGGCAGCAAATACCTAGGGAAAGAATACATGGCCCCTGCTTCTGAAGAGCCTTAGGATGAGAGGAAAAACTGTATGCCCAGGAAATGATATTAACACAGTAGTAAAACAAAGTAGCAACAAATGATAAGTGATGTAAATTGAATACATAAGCACTCAGGAGAAACAAAGAAATGATGAGAGGCATTTGGGGGTGATTAGGATAGATTTCCTCAAAAAGTATAGTTTAAGATTTCCCGTTATTTTAATAACTTTGGTTTTATCTTTCTTGATTTAAATGTGAATGAAGGAAAATAATATTTAACACTGTATTAATTTTCTGTCGCTGCTGGAACAAGTTACCATAAACTCAGTGACTTAACATCACACACATTCACGTTACAGTCCTGTAGTTTCAAAGTCTGACATGGATCTCACGGGACAAAAATCCAGGGTGTTGGCAGGGCCGCATTCCTTCCTGGGGGATTTAAGGGAGAATCCATGTCCTTGCCTTTTCCAGCCTGGAGTGGCTGCCCACATTATTTGGCCCATGCCTCCTTCCTCCATCTTCAAAGCCAGCAATGGAGGGCTGAGTCCTTCTCGTAGCCTTGCTTCTGTTATCATGCCTCCTCTGACCTCTTCCACTTTTAATTTTTTAAATTTTTTTAAAGTTTATTTATTTATTTAGAGCAAGTGGAGAGTGTAGAGGAAGAGAGAGAAAGAGAGAGAGAGAGAGACAGAGAGAGAGAGAGAGAGAGAGAGAGAGAGAGAGAATCCCAAGCAGGCTCCACACTGGCAGCACGGGGCTCCATGCAGGGCTCAAACCTACAAACCATGAGATCACGACCTGAGCCAAAATCAAGAGTTGGATGCTTAACTGACCGAGCCACCCAGGTGCCCCATAATAGTTCCATTTTTAATTTCTTGAGGACCCTTCATGCTACTTTCCATAGTGGCTATGCCAATTCACATTACCAACAGTGCACAAGGGTTCCCTTTTCTCCACAGTGTCACCAACACTCTTTTCTTTTTGATCCTCTGCCTATTTTTTCATTGGATTTTTTTCTCTTGAGTGGTATGTGTTCCTTTTGGGTATTAACTCCTTATCAGATATATGGTTTGCAAATATTTTCTCCCATTCTATAGGTCTGTTGATTTTGTTTTCTTTTGCTGTACATAAGCTTTTTAGTATGATGTAGTTTCACTAGACTATTTTTGCCTTTGTGGCTTGTGTTTTTGGTGTCATATCCAAAAAATCAATGCCAAGAAGTTTTTTGTCCATTTCGAGTTGGGTTTTGTGTATGGTATAAGATAAGGGTACAATTTCATCTTTTGCATGTGGGTATTCAGTTTTTCCAACACCATTTGTTGAAGAGACTGTCCTTTCCCCCATGTGTGTTCTTGGGTTTATTTCTGGGCTTTTTGTTCCGTTGGCCATATGTCTGCTTTTACACTAGTAATTATTTACTTCCTTTGTTTTTTTTCCTGCTCTTTTTCTAAGTTGAAATTCAAACTTTATGAACATTTTTCCAGAGCAAGGTGGTCTTTTTTTTTAACTTAGATATTTTTTAATATTATTTTTTTTTTTGAGAGAGAGAGAGAGAGAGAGAGAGAGAGAGAGAGAAAGAGAGCATGAGCAGGGGAGGGGCAAAGAGAGAGGGAGACACAGAATCCGAAGCAGGCTCCAGGCTCTGAGCTGTCACCACAGAGCCCGACGTGGGGCTTGAACCCATGAACCGTGAGATCATGACTTGAGCCGAAGTCAGACACTCAACCGACTGAGCCACCCAGGAGCCCCATCACAGTTGTCTTTTTTTTAAAGTGTGTGGTGGTAGTTTCTAAAATTTGCCTGAAAGCCCATTTTATCTGATTTAAATCTAGGAATACCAGCTCTCTTTTTCATCTTTTGGTTAATATTCTCATGATACATCTTTATCAACCTTTTTACTTTCAATCTCTCTGAATTTTAAGTGTTTTAAGTATGTTCTTTTCTAAGGAGCATGCACCTATTTTCTTTTCTTTAATCCAGTCTAACAAACTTCAGCCCTGTTTGAGTATATGAGAGTTTCAGTTACTCTACTTTCTTACCAACACTTAACATTGGCAGTCTTTTTAATTTTAGCCATGCTATCAGGTATGCAGTGATATGTCATTGTGGTTTTATTTTGTATTTGTTAAATCCTTGAAAACCATTGCTGCTTATATTTTGTCCACTTTTCTAGGCGTTGATGATAGAAAGGTAAACCCAGCCCTTACCACTTGCTAAGTAGCATTCCTCACCTTGTAATTTTCAAAGTTAATTTCTTAACATATACCTAAGGCATTTGAAGAGTTTTTCTTTTAAAAATAAACTTATAGGGGTGCATGCGTGGCTCAGTCGATTAAGTATCCAACTCTTGATCTCAGCTCGGGTCATGATCTCATGGTTGGTAATTTCAAGCCCTGCATTGGGCTCCATTCTGGCAGTATGGAGCCTGCTTGGGATTCTCTCTCTCCCTTTCTCTCTGCCCTTCATCCCTCCGCCCACCTCTCTCTCTCAAAATAAATAAATAAACATAAACAAACAAACTTATATAGTTTGTTTTGCTGTTTTTGGAAGGAAGGTCTGTTGAGATTTCTTGTTCACCATACTGCCAGAAATGAGTGTTTACTATGTGGTATAAGTTAGAGAACTAAATTTTTTTAATTTAGTTAATCCCTATTTTCACCATCATGTATTAAATTACTCATTCTTGCTCACTGTCTTAGTCTTAGTTCACAAAAAGTAAAGCATGAGACAAAGACTTGAATTTAGTTGGTTTACTTGGGAAATAATCCCAGGGTGCAGGAGTGAAGAACAGATTTAATTGTATATAAATTACATTTAGGCTTCAGTACTTTACTTCCTTTTACTATAACTAATTTCATCTTGAGATACTAATTTTTACTTTGATTCTTTTTTGTTTGTTTGTTTCATACATCTTTGAGTTATCTTCTTTTCATGGAAATTTCATGAGTAATATGCTTTCTGAAGCCTTGCATATTTGAGAATATGGCTTTCTGTTATTATTGCCCATAATGACAACTTTGTTGGGTAAATATTCGCGTGGTCATTTTTTTTTTCCTTCAAAATTCTGTAGACATTGCTCCTGGTCTCTGACATCTATTGTTGCAGAAAAGTAATCTCCGTATAGCCTGATACTTACTTTGGAGGTATCCAGTTGTTCTTTTCTTGACTAGATAATTATAGTGTTCTGTCTTTGGCATTGATAGTTAGAAAATAGATATAGATACAGATATCTAGATATCTATATGTCACCAGTATTTTGGATTTTATTTCATCAGTTTTTATTGGTAGAGAGTGAGCACTGCACAATTCAAGATTTTTCATTCCAGGAAAGATTTAATCTGACAGATGTTGGGATTTTTATCTCTGTTGAATTTACTCCTGTCTTTTGGGCAGTAGCACCACTTACATGTATGTTAGATATCCTTTGTCCTTCATATGTTTCTTCTTAATCATTTTTATATCTTTGCCATCTTCCGCCCACATTTCAGGATGAGTTCCCCTTCACTGATCTTTATTTTTATTTATTTATTTATTTATTTATTTTTTACAGATCTCATTCTGTGTCCCTTTAATGCTTCCAGTGGCATTTCAAAAGTAATATGGCAAATATTTTCCTCACTGCCTTTCTATAGGCTTTCCAGCTCTTTTCATTAAAAAAAGTCAGTTTTATCATTGTATCTCTTGCCTCTTTTGTAGATTTAATATTTCATTGATTGTATTAAGTACATGAAGCTGAGGTCGACAGTTGATTCTTTTTCTTCAGTAAATAGTTCTTAAGTATGCAGTCCCTATACCTCTACAGTGATATGTTCATCTCCTTTTACGTTGTGAAATATTTTCATATTTAGGTGTATTTTATTATGTTCCATGTCCATAATATTTTATTACTGAGTGTAAATTAGGTGGGTTTTGCTAATAATTGCCTATATTAATTATCTTTGTGTTCCACCTTTCATGCCATCAGAATCATTTCAAATATAAAAGCAGGAGGACTCCTTTAGAAAAGATATATAGAACCAGTTCAGTGATCTAATGGTCAGTGGATAAGGAAGAGTGGTCCAATGCAGTTGGCCCTCCTCATAAGGGAATATAGTGTCTAGGTGGTTTCTTTGTATCCGACGGAGCCATTGATCAGGAGCCAATTTTATGGTCCTTTTGCAGTCAGCTGGATTCTGTTCCAGGTATGCAAGTGACTATGGACATTTCCTGTCCTGGTGCTTTTGTACCCTGTATTAGGATGGATCCTCCTGCGTGCAGCCTTTTTGTCTAGTGTGCTAGAGATGCCCTTGGACTTCCTGGCGTGGGTGACTCCTAATCTTTTATTTATTTACTTATTTATTTATTTATTTATTTATTTATTTATTTTAATATTAGAAGAGAAAGCACATGCATGAGGGGCAGAGGGAGAGAGAGAGAATCTTAAGCAGGCTCCATGCTCAATATGGGGCCCGATGCAGGACTGGATCCCACAGACCTGGGATCATGACCTGAGCCAAAATCAAGAGTCAGATGCTCAACTGACTGAGCCACCCAGGTGCCTGGGGTGACTCCTAATCCTCTTGACTCGAAGTAGTCAAAGAGGTTCTCACCCGAAGGCTTCCTTTCTGTTCTGTCCTGCCCTGATTTCCAAATTATGAATGTTTGTGAAAGTCTGTTAGCAGATCTCTTATTTATTTCTTGGCGCCCATACTATTTTCTCAGGAAAGGAGTTTTTAGTCAGCTCTAGCTTCTCCCTTTAAAATGTCAGGGGTGTTCCATACCTGTGCTTATTAGTTGCCCTCTCGCCTAAATAGGCAGTTTTAAAGAGGTTAAATACATGATACAGTAAAGGAGTTGAGAACAATCACATGGAGAGATATAGAGAAGAAACTAATGTTGACAATGCACTGTATTCTAGCCACTGTCTAAGCAAACTCCCACCACTGACACTTAGCCCCTGCCTGCATTACTTTCTTTAGAGCACATATCACCATCTGTCATAATTATATTCTAAATATTTGTTTATCATCTTCCACTCCCATTAAAATAGAAGCTCCACAAGGGCAGACACTTTTGTCTTTTGTATTCATTACTGTACCCAAGTATCTAGAACATGGCATGACAAAAAGCAGTTGTTGAGTGTATGTCCTGTTTTTTTTGTGTTTTTTTTTTTTGATGTTTATTTATTTTTGAGAGATTGAGCAGGAGAGGGGCTGAGAGAGGAGGGGACAGAGGATCTGAGGCAGGCTCTGTGCTGACAGCAGAGAGCCCAACACAGGACTTGAACTCACAAAACATGAGATCATAACCTGAGGTGAAGTCAGATCCTCAACCAACTGAGCCACCCAGGCACCCCAAATATATGTCCTTTATTTAAAGGAAAATGGGGGGCGCCTGGGTGGCTCAGTCGGTTGAGTGTCCGACTTTGGCTAAAGTCATGAGTTTGAACCCCACATCAGGCTCTGTGCTGACAGCTTGGAGCCTGGAGCCTGCTTCGGATTCTGTGTCTCCCTCTCTCTCTGCCTCTCCCCTGCTTCTCTCTCTCTCTCTCTCTCTCTCTCTCAAAAATAAACATTAAAAAAACTAAAAGAAAATGAAAAAATGAAAGACTCGGGAAGGCCTTTACCAGATATTTTTTTAATATTTATTTATTTTGAGAGAGAGAGAGTGTGCATGCACATGTGGGAGGGGCAGAGAGAAGAGAGAGAGAATCCCAAGCAGGTTCTGCACTGTCAGCACAGAGCCCAACAAGGGGCTCAATCCCATGAGGTCATGACGTGAGTCAAGGCCAAGAGTCAGCCACTTAACAGACTGAGCCACCCAGGGGCCCTAACACATCTTTTCGAAAGAGATCAGACAGGTGTCAGAGGTACTTAATTTGTTTGTTTTCTCATTCTAGCACTTTATTGGAAATTGGCTGTGTACATAAATGAAATCAGACCAAAGTAAAAGCATTACTTGCACACAATATTCTGATGTCTGTGCTGTTACATAATTTAATAAGTCCCAAGATGTTTCTGATTTTGGTCAAAAGCTTGAGCAGTCCAGAAAACTCTCTCTATAAATATAGATCATAGCATCTAAACAACCATCATTGTTTTAAGTTAGTTCCAAAACCCCCTGGAACATCTCTTAAAATCTGTAGTTTAGATTGGCTGCAGTGCTGGTGGGAGGGAATGAAGGGCGTGCACTTTATACCACAGAGCTGATATAGTAGGTACTGGGGTGGGGGGACAGAGCTCCTCAAGTGTGGGGCACACAAGGGGGTGAGGGCTGGAGATTGTGAAAGCTGGCCAGGGAACTCAGCCACCATGTGTTTTCCCACATTGCTCAACTATCAAAGCGATGAGACTCCAATGCAGAAAGAAGCCCATCACCCCAGGTCCCTTGCGTGGCCAAGAAATGGCAGAGCCCTCCTCCTGATTGTAGACATTCTGGCACAGAGGTCCTGGGAAGTTCTACCCATCTCCCTCCCCTGCCATCCCTAATTCCCTCCAAATTACATAACGTGAGGGAGGGGCACCGCAAAGAAAATAACTCTGAGCCCAAGTGCTGCCGGCCCCTTGGAATGAGGATAGGGTGCCTTTGCTTGGTTTGACCGGAGGGGCGCTGGCAAAGGCTGCTCTGCCCCCAGTGTCTCCCTCACCACCTTGAAGTCCACCATCAGTAATTAGGTTGTTTGGCTCTTCAAAGCTTCTCAGCATTCAGCAGTAACACCTGTGTATCTGTGGTGGGTTTGCTGCTCACAGTCGCAAACAGCTTTAACCTCCACCAAACCATTGGTTCTTACAACCCCATGAGGCAGGAGGGGCAGAGATCATGATCCCCATTTAAAAGGAACCCGGAACCCACAGAATTAGGTCCCTTGACTGAACTCACACAGCTGGCCAGTGGCAAAATCCAAACAAGAGCTCAGATCTCCTCTCACGTGTCAAAGCTCCCGAGTCCACACGGCGAAGCCCGTCCATCGCTTTTCTGAGAAGGAAGAGGCTGGGGGAGGGGACACCACCCACATCCCTCACTGCCCCTCTTGGGAGATTCTCAGTCCCATTGAGGACAGAATAAGTTTGCATGTGACAGATAATGATCGCAGTGACCAGGCACAGCAATAAGGAGGTCATGATGACCATGATGGCCAGGATGATGAGGACAATGACCCAGATAGCCAGGATGTGCTTGGGGAGCACAGCCTCCATGGGGACCTGACTGACGGCATCCATGCTACTTCACTCTGAAATGCGTCCTCCAGAATCCTTTCCTGCTGTAGTCTACACACGTGAAAGTCTAGCCGATGCGTTTGGGCTGAGGGGCCGGCACTCAGAGCTCTGCTTTGCGGTGTACGTTTAAGATCCATAACAAGCGGCTTCACCAAGTGAGGGTAATAACACCTGTCCAGAGGTACTTGATTTGCAATCGCTAATGTTTGTTCGTAAAGTAAGATGTAAAAAACTTAGATTTGGTTTACTTGATGGCTAGTTTAAGAGACTCAAGGGTGCTCGAGTCCAACATGAGTATAAATTTACAGTGACTTATCAGGAAGTCATGATTATTTTGGCAACTTATAAAAATTCATTTCACAGCCTTTCTTTGATAGCATTTTGTAAAAATTTCTTCCATAATTTCTTCCAAAAAATTCGGTACTTACCTGATTTTTAACTCCTTTCTCAAAAGTGAAAATAAGAATAAAAGAGGAAAGAGAGAAACTCAACTCGGGTATCACTCTCGCTTATAATATTTTGCCTGAGATATAAGAGTTATTGGTTATATATCTATTTCATTTAAAGAAAGCTGAGAGTTGGGTTTGGGTTATTTCTTGGACAAGCTAGAATATAGTACTTGATTTCTAACTATTAACAACTAACGTTTAAACATTTTAATGTTAGAAACTGAAAAAAAAAAAAGAAAAATCCACACTGTTCCCTTCTTCTAATTTTAACTATTTTCAAAGGCATATGAGGTTATTTTTTTCTTGATCTTTCCATGCATTATAAAGAGTAGCATTTATCCTGCATTGAGCTGAAATGATTACACAATTCCTTTAAAATGAAAATGTTGACGGTGGAAACCAAATTTAAAAAGAATGGAAAGAGATACATGTAAATCACCAGACACTTGGAAGAGCACAGGCAAATCTAAGAACTACGTGCTTTTTATAATCTTACATTTCCCCCCCTAAAAATCACTTTCCAAACGGTTGACAGTTTGGCAGCTCCTAGGATGACATCAACTCTTCTGTTGTGCAGTAAACTGCTTTCTTTTAGATAACTTGATGGCACTTCATCAAGTTTGGTGATTGCGTTGAATTAAAAACCAACTGGGGTTGAGTTTAAATTCCCCTAACTGATAAACCAAACACATTCCTGACCTTAGGCCTGCTTTTGAGCACTCAGACTTACCTTGTCTGTAGGCTGCTTGACTTCTAGAAGAGAAGTAAGCGGGTGAGAGAAAACGCACGTTCTAAAGTCAATAATCAGTCAAAATAATCTGCCCAAATGCACTACATTATCAGTGCATTTCTCCAACCATTCAGATGCTTTCAGACCAATCATCCTCTTTATCTTAACTTGACCCCAAATCAAGAGGATAATGACCTTGGCACTGTTTTCCACTTCAGAAAATCAAGGATGGTTACTTGAGCTATAGTCTCTCTCAGCAGTCAGGGGCAGATTCTCACCACCAGGAAGGTGGTGAGGAAAAGAAAATTCTAGAAATTAGCCTGTTAATGGGGAAGAAAAAAAGCGGTCTGTGAACAGGGCTAACAGCTTTGCTGAATCTTCTAGGAACTTGCCTCTGATCACCAGGTGAAAATACTTGCATTCTAAAGTTCTGTCCCATCACCTCACTCTAAACCAGAGCTTCTAGACTTGACTAACTCTAGGGAACACCTAATTCAGCATTTCTGGCAAATTCCCAGGTGGTGCCAGTGCTGCTGGCTCTCTGACCACACTTCACTTGGAGCAGCCAGCCCCCTATCGAGAAAGCGCTTTTACCCAATTTGAAGTCCAAGATTTATAATTTAAAATATTTGTATGAAGATGTAATTTAATACTAAGTAAATATTTTGTGAGATATGCAGTTGAAGACAGAGATAGAAGATGTTAACTTTCAGAACTGTTTTATAATTGCTAATATATTAATTATATAATCAATTATGTAATTAATGTATTACTTGTCATTGAAACTTTGTCATTTCCCCTGGAGCTCCTATTTAGACTAGCTGGATACCATTTTACATGATCTTTCTCATCATCTAAATACCAAATTGTTTTCTGATCCTAAAGTAATCTGGTGTTTGATGAAAAAAATTCACAATATGTTCAGTCCAGCAAGGCATGGAGATTTTAGAGCTCAGCTCAGTAGCTCAGTTCCTTTTTCCTTTTGTTCCTGATTTTCTCATTCTATCAACATTCAGGAAGAAAATCTGAACTTCCAAAAAATGGCAGTGAACTTAACATCTACCCCTCCCCTCACCTCCCACCCAGGAAGTGGTTACCTACTCAGTAATAAGGTACTATTTCTACCTAAAGATGAGGTAGACTCTGAGACTCCAAGTTGGATTGAGTTCTGACACCTTTCAAGTACTTCTCAGATCTTGCAGAATATTGGGAATGGGTGTAGACAAACTAATAAGCTCCCAGAGAGAATAAGTAGATGAGCAAGGTGACTAACGGTTCTACTTCTGTGAAGAAGAAGGAGTCTTCCCCACGCTCATGCCCATGTAAATGGCAGAGAGGTTACTCTGGCGTGGGTGTTGACATCCATGCATCCGTCTGGCTGGGCAAAGCAGTAACTGTGACACCTGTTGGTCAGTCACTGTATCTGAGAGACACAGAGCACCCTCACCCAGCATCCTTATGTGAGCTCACCTGGCATCCTGATTCAACAAGCTTGTTTTCTCTCCTCACCTTTCAAACATAAAGGCGTAAACATGTCTATAATGTCAGAGAATCTGAAAACAGAATCGCATGCACGAAGACAATGGGACAATCTGATGTTCCTAAAGTACTTCAAAGAAGATCTATTCCTTCTTTTTCCTCATGAATTGGGACCTTTTTTTTAGAACATCCTCAAAGGACTCAGTGCAGTCTTTCTTTAAAGCATTTAGAGATCACAAACAAAACATCATATGTAATAGAAAAAAACCAAAGAACATAAAATTTTATATTCAGTATCATCTCAATTATAAATTGTAGGCATATTAAACACAGGATTAGAATCATCCATTCTAATGGTCCATTACCTTTGGAGAATGAGATTATGGATGATTTCTTATTTTCTTTTTAGTTCTGTTCAGCATAGGCCAGATTTTCTATAAGCTTGAATTACTTTTGCAATTAAAAATAGAAGAAGGAGGAAAAGAAGAAAAGAAAAGGGAAATAAAGCAACAATATGATCAGGCTGGAAGTCTCTGAGCCTATACCCCTCCCACCAGTCTCTGTCCAGGGACTTAGGTCTGTGGTTAATTGTTTGATGTTTTTATGTGGTGTAGATCTGTCTACTGCCGCAGTGACAGAAATAAATTAGAGTGTCTCGGTAAAGACCAAACTCATCAATTTTTCCCAAATCTGTATTTGATTAATTCTGCAAAGGTCTAGGTCAAAGTTATTCCTCAAACCTTATTATTTCAATAAAGAAGCCCAAAGTTTCCAGGTTTGTCAGGAAATTCATTATCACCGTAAAATAGCAAAAGGTCACAAAATGTCTCCTTCCACAATCAAATAGCATATAAGAAAAATTTCTTTTTCTCAACAATTCATTACCCCAGCAGAACCAAGAGAAACTTCTGACATTTCAGATCCTTTTGCTTCAGGGGAAATAAATGTTCCATAGATCATGGAGAAAAATGACAAACAAATTAATGAAAAACAAATACACTCCTGCAGCATACTCAGCCATGCCAGACCAAACACAAGTCAAAGTGAGCTTTTATTCTCAGGTCTTTGCGACTCTGAAGAGTGACAGTTTCCATAATGGCATCAGCACTTCAGTTACAGAAAGCTGTACACACACCGAAAAAGAAGCACAAATTAAAGAAATATGCAGTGGAAAAACAGAAAGAGGAATTCTGTCATTTCATGCATATTTAACTGTAGTGGGAAAATCATTGCTGGCAAAGCAGTGTTGAAATTTTGAGCTAATACGTGGAAGCATTCTAGAAGTTATCCACCCCTCTCTTCATAATGCTTTATACAAAGTTGTAACTTGCCTGAATTTAGCTCAGTTTTCCCACATCCTAGAAATTCTTTCCTTTCATTCTGGCCACACTTCTCTTCCTCTCTAAACTTTGTCAGGGAGTAATTAACATGTACTTTCTCCGGATCTTCAGTTTCCATTCACTTACAGGCTAATTTTCACAGCGAGTACATTTCCATTTTCTTTAAAAAACAACAACAACAACAACAACAACAAACAGACAAAACCACACAAACAGTACAAATAAAGCCAAAACTCACTCTGACTCCCAGCCCTAGTCTGCTCCTTAGAGATGGCTGCCACTAATAGTTCTGTCCTTCCGGACACTGTAGTTGTACTTTCTTATATAATATGGAGTGTGTGTGTGTGTGTGTGTGTGTGTGTGTGTGTGTGTGTGTGTGTCTGTGGGTGAATGCATGTGTAAAATACTTCTTCCATATAAATGACGGCTTATGAACAACTTTTTTGTGACCTAAGTTTTCCACTCAATGATCTGACTTGCAGATCTTTCCCAGTCAGTACATATAGAGCAGTGATTCTCAGCTGGGGGCACTTTTGCCCCTCACGGGACATTTGATAATTTCTGGAGACATTTTTGGTGGTCGCGGCCTGGGTGGTGGTGATGCTGCTGGCATCTTGTAGGCAGAGGCCAGGGTCAAGGATGCTGTTGCACGTCTTTTAGTGCACAAGACAGCACAAAGAACTGTCCACCCAAAATATCAGTAATGCTGAGGTCAAGGAACTCTCCTATGGAGCTACTTTATTCTGTATAGTATTCTGTGGTTTATTTCACTAGTCATGCAACAATGTACATTTTGATGAATTTTTAAAAACGTTTCTTTGTGTCCATCATTGGGTGTTTCTTCCATTTACTTTTCACCCAACTGCAAACTACCCTCTTCCCCAAACATCCCCGTAGGTTACTAGTGGCCTCCTAATTTCCACATCCCTTGGCTCCTTTTCAGAATAAGCTGGCTTGGCCTTTCCATGACACTTGCCAGTGCTCTTTGTCCCCTTCTCCTGGAAGTATTTAGCCCCCTGGCCCCAAGCCTCTGCTCCTCTCTACATCTGCGGCCCCTTTTCAATCCCTGGTGCCCGCCGAGCACCATGGCCAGAGCTCTTGCTGTCCTCCAGGCACTGTGCTAGGCATTGGGGCATGAGGATGAACTGGGTGTGGGTTGAGCTGTCGCAGGTCCCTGCCCTGGAGACCCTCTGGTTTAGAAGACAGGCACATCTGGGAGTTGTGCAAAGTGAGACATGCCCCAATCACTGTGTATGCAGAGCTTGCTGAGTGATTCAGTGAGCGAATAGCTAAAGTAGAAAAGATTTTAAAAGACTGTAGAAAAACTCTTTCCTTCACGGTTCAGAATGTACTGCATATTTCATCTTCTTGCCTACTTCTCTCATAACATACATTTATAAAAATAAATCAAGGAAAATGCTTTCTTCACACCCCGCCCCCCTCCCCCAACTCTTCCTCTGCTTGGAAACAGCAACAGCATTGTTTCATTCTTGCTCTTTAGGGAGTATGCTCTGCCTTGGCCAAGGCAGACAAAAGATCAAATTAGAGAAGCAAGTCTGCTTGCTGCTGGCTGAGGGGTGGGAAGCAAGGCAGGCACTGACTCCTCTCCATCTGGGGCTTCCTTCTCCTCCCCGTTCTTATCAACCTCCTGGGTTGGAGGACGCCAGGTCCCTGGAACAATGAATCTTAAGCCCCTGCCCCAAACCTGGCAGCAAAGGAAATCTCAACTCTAAGTCCAGCTCGGTGCTCAGAGTGAACTCCTCAAACAAGTAATGAACGTCCAATGCGCAGGCCTGGGGAGATACAAAGATACCTGGTGTGACCCCAGCCCCCACAGAACTGGAGGGAGTTGGGGTGGTGGGTGGGGGGTACATATAAACAGCTAGTCAGTGCAAAGCACAAAGAATAAAATTAGCCCTTAAATGAAGATTGAGCAAAGCTGCTTAAGGAGAAAGGTGGGAGGAGGGTGCAGGGGCAGGAGCTAACCATGATAAGGGATCGAACAAAGCACTTGCAAATCATTTCCCGCCGCTCAGAAATAAGAGTGGTTTGGGGGTGCCTGGCTGGCTCAGTCAGTGGAGCATGTGACTCTTGATCTTGGGGTTGAGTTCAAGCCCCACGTTGGGTGTAGAGAGGACTTAAAAATAAAATCTTTAAAAAAAGAAAAAGGAAAAAGAGCAGTTTTGCTTGATGGATTCATTCAATTTAAGCAAGGTAAGTAGGACTTCTGAAAGGAGGGATGCTCAAGTGGTGCAGCCGTGGTTGTGTGTCAAAGATCTTAATTTGACTCATTTCCGTTCAAGTCCATTTTGTGCGGGTCATGTTATCTAATTATTAAAGGAGCACCCGCTGATTGCTCCAGGGCTGTGTGTGTGTGCTTTGCACGGTCTGTATTTATAGTTCTCGTACTTATGTTAAAGCTGGGTGGGGTCCTGGAGTTTAAAGGGTTCAGTTCAAGCCCAGAGGGCAGAAGGGAAGGGTTGGCGATGTGCAGGACTGGGGAGGGCAGCACAAACAGGGAGGTACGGAGCCGTTGGTCAAATGGGTCTGCGAACAAGGACACCAGTAGTAACCATTGCTACTATTTATTTCTGGTCTACCAAGGCCCTCCTTTGTCTCTCCAAGTAAAAAACTGATGCCACTGAGAGGCAGGTAGAAGACTGCTGTGGACATTCCCCAAGGGCTGCTGTATTCATCTATTGCTGTGTAGCACATCACCACACACTTTACAACTTAATACAGCACCCCTCTATTATCTCACGGTTCTCAAGGTCAAAAGTCTGGGCAGGCTCTTGCGTAGGCTCTCACAAGGCGACCATCTAGCTGGCAGACAGGCTTGGCTCTCCCCTGGCAGCTCCAGGGCGGCTCCGCTGCCAGGCTCAGCCAGGTTGTTGGCAGGACGCAGTGGCTTGTGCTTATACAACTGAGATTCCTGTTACCTCTGCAGAGAGAGAGGCTGTTCGAGAGGCTGTTCTCAGGCCCTTGCTCAGCGATCCCCTCCATCTCAAAGACAGCAAGAACCTTCCTCTTGTTGAAATCCTTCTATAATCTCCCTGACTTTTGTGCTCTGAGCCAGAGAAAACTGTTTTTAAAAGGCTCAGGATTAGGGTAGGCAGCCCAGATAATCTCCCTATCTTGAGGTCACTGATAGTGACCATTGTATCCACAGAGCCCCTTTTGCTGTGTAAGTCACATAATCACGGGAGTAACACCAAGGGACAAAGGGCATGGGTTTAGAATTCAGCCAACCCCAGTTGCACAAAGTGTGGTCCCGTTTGACCTTGAAAAGACACCTGGAGATCCAGGGCCCAGGAAACTGTGCTCAGAGCAGGGGTAGAGTGGGGGTAGGCAGGAGGGAGCGTGGCACAAGGAAGGGAAATGTTCTCAGGTAGCCAAACAGCGACTTTTGGAGGCATAATCAGAGGACTGTGCTGAAGAAATAAGCTCCTTTATCAGTTTTGTCAAGCTTCTTTGCAAGGTCCCATAAGCATTAGAATAATGAAGGGCACAGGGTCTTTGCCCTTTACCAATTCACAGTCTAATGAGATTATAAGGCATCTCCTAGACTGGAAATGTTGTCCTGATAAAAATGTATACCCTGAGACATCCACATATCTCCAGGAATATAATTGTATATATTTTAGGGACTGGCCTGATTACCTAGCACCTTTAGTTTTATATGTGATTTGTTGTTGTTGTTGTTGTTTGGTTTGTTTGTTTTTGTTGTAATCTTGGTTTGGCTTGCAGCTTTTTGTGTTCCTCTCTATATTCAACAAATACTTCCTGGGACTGATTACATTCACAGCACTCCCCTATTCTTGTATCTAGGGCTCCTCAGTCTTTATAGTGCCTGAGAATCACCTGGGCAGCATTTAAAAATGCAGCTTCCTGAGCCCTCCTTCCACACCCCTTGAGGATCTCTGAAGCTATATTTCGATCAAACAATTTGGCAGTTCTAATGATACAGGGACCCTATTTTGAGGAAGGTTGCTATAGGGGCAGGAAGAGTATAACCCAGAGTTTCTTAGGTTTCTTCAAAGTTTCTTCAAAGAGCATGTAAATGAATCAGGGAAATAAAATGTAGATCTATTTCACAAAAACTAATAATACACAACAGTGGATGCTGAAGAGCCACTGAGAACTAGAGAAAATAAAGAATGGGTGAGATATTACATAACGAGAGGACTATTCCTAAATAAAGTTCTCAGAAGATTTCAAAAGAGATTGGGTTTTAACTGGGCCTTAAAAGAGGGGCTAGGTCATTTCTGGTGGGGAGAATATTTGAGTCAGGCACGATGGCCTTATGCAGTGGCAGATAGCTCAACACCACTTAGGGGGACTGACTGGCTCGATATCTCTTCAGTGCTTCATCGAGGATCTGTCTTGAAGCACAACCTCATTCTTCTTCCTTATTAGGTTGCTTTTAAGAATATTTCATAAGAGGGGCGCCTGGGTGGCGCAGTCGGTTAAGCGTCCGACTTCAGCCAGGTCACGATCTCGCGGTCCGGGAGTTCGAGCCCCGCTTCAGGCTCTGGGCTGACGGCTCAGAGCCTGGAGCCTGTTTCTGATTCTGTGTCTCCCTCTCTCTCTGCCCCTCCCCGTTCATGCTCTGTCTCTCTCTGTCCCAAAAAAATAAATAAACGTTGGAGATTGCTCCTTCCTGAAAAAAAAAAAAAAGAAAAAAAGAAAAAAAAAAGAATATTTCATAAGAGATTGTACATGTACATAGAAAAAGAACTTAATCACAGTTGAAATATATGCATGGAGTTATGTATAATTTCAGCCTGATTTGTTTAAGTGTCGATCATGCTGAAAACCTATATAGACTCCAAATGGAGATGGCATCCGGTTATTAAACTCAGATGCCAGCCCCTTTCATTAACAATGAACATTTTTGCTCTGTATCTTTTCCTTCAGAGGTGGCGGGCCTACAGACATCTCAGACAATGCTGCCAATCAGTGAAAGAGAGGAAGTGGTCACGAAATTCAATGTGAGAAACACTCTATCAACCTTTTGCAATGGGGAGCCTTTGTTTATTCATGTAACCCATATTGGGAGCTCTTTCTATTTAAAGGGATTACTATCTGAGTGATTTATTGGAGACTGCTTGATACTTGCATTTTATAATTCTTTTTCCTCACTCAAGCGGTTTTGAATAGATATCCCCTGCTTTCCAAAATTCCTGTTTCGCCGCTTCACTTTTACCAATGACGTACTTTAGTACCCGTTTTCAGTAGCCAGAAGAAGTCCGAAGAGGGTTTTCACTTTTACGAAGAAAGGTGAAAATCGAGAATAGCATTTGGCATTTGCTTTGCAGCGAGGTCTCCTACAGGCAGAACGCACCCTGGGCAGGGAGAGTGGGCCCACCAAGCTCCTTCCCCGGGAACCACACTCAGCACCTCAGCATCAGGTTGCCGCCTAGCTTTGAGCTGCGTCTGTGCTTTATTGCGATTTATTCTGTGCATCATTAGCAAGATGTGTCCTAAGGTATCAGAAAAGCCTGAGACGTTATATTTTGAGCTTGGAACACTCAAAAAATTTTCCAGGTAAATGAGTGGTAATTACTTCTTTGATTTATGCTACTTCAGCTTGTGAAAGGTTTCACGGGATCGCTCTGCTTTTCAGTAGCAGGGGAAACCTGCATCAGAATGTGATGGCAGAAAATATATTCTACTTAGTGAAATCAGAAGAAGATAAACAGAACTCTCTCTTTTGCTGATACTCATAGTAAATACAAAATGAGAAACAGTAGAGATTCGTATGATACTGTATGATCCTATTATTGTAGAGTACAAATCACTGTTGTGGGGTTTTCTTAAGTGATAAATAAATGCCTGGGTGGCTTCAGGTAGAGGCTGTATCTAAAGGCTAATTTGCATAATTAAATAACACATAATTTTGTGTATTCCTGCAAGAGTAGAAAAAGTATTAGTGGTGGGGCGCCTGGGTGGCGCAGTCGGTTAAGCGTCTGACTTCAGCCAGGTCACGATCTCGCGGTCCGTGAGTTCGAGCCCCGCGTCAGGCTCTGGGCTGATGGCTCAGAGCCTGGAGCCTGTTTCCGATTCTGTGTCTCCCTCTCTCTCTGACCCTCCCCTGTTCATGCTCTGTCTCTCTCTGTCCCAAAAATAAATAAACGTTGAAAAAAAAATTTTTTAAAAAGAAAAAGTATTAGTGGAAATATGTTTACTTGTTTCTTCTAGGTACAGTCATAATTTATAAACTTATCACCATCATCAATTATTATTAAACTCATATGTGCCCTGGACAATCTTGAGCCCTCTAAGCTTCATCTAATGCTACATCTAATTGTGGGTGCTGAGCGTGTGCACCAGCATGTGTTTGAGCAGAATGTTCCTTTGACTTTGTGTCTGGAGAATGTGATAACCACTACACTAGGGAAACTGACTTTGACTTTGTTTCTGTAATACGACCATATCAAATATTTGGGGTTACTTTAATCATTTCTACCAAGTTGATCTTGACTGTTTTTTACCATTCCCTGTCTGTCTGTCTATCTATCTATCTATCTATCTATCTATCTATCTATCTATGTGTATGGTTTTTGTTGTTGTTGTTGTTGTTTTTAACATGTACATCAAGTTTGAAGTTTCCTTCAACTACTTTCCCAGCCTGGTTTCAGACCCGTTGCTCCATGAGGAGCTTGTCTACTCTCCTCTCCTCTCCACTGTGAATACTCTTCTCTTAACATTAGGGAGGCCTGCCCTGCAAGACACTGTGTTTCCCTCCTCAGCTCAGTGCCTGTTCTATTATCTTTGCTTCACTTGTGCACTTCCCAGGACCTAGCAGACAGCCAAGCACTTGCGTATCACTCTGTCAATACTGTAAATACCCCGCACCTTGAAGGGGGGACAGTCTTGGAGCACTTTCCTGTTTCCAAATGGATTTGCTTAGGGATTCCAATATGCAGCACATATGCCTATGACCCTGGGGTACTCTTTACTGCTTACAAGGATGTGGCACTTTTTCCAATCACTTAAACAGTCAAGTGGCTCTGCATTCATATCTTCCAGGCAGCATTTGGCCAAAAATTCTGGATATGTAATCTCTGGTGCAGGATTAGTTCAGTTGGCAGATATCCTTCCAGTGTAAAAAAGAAAAGAGAAAAAGAAACCATGGATGAAATGTGAATATACTGGGGTTTTTTTTGTCTGCTTTAATAATTAGTGTTTTTCAAATATTCAGTGTCTGCTTTTGATATTGAGTTTTCAGAGACATTGTATGGTCAAGATTGCATATTCACCGCTTCACACAATATATAGTTTTTGAGATAATGATAGAATTCCAAATGCTGATACACCCAGAAGAGAGTGTGCTTTCTCACCTCACACATCTGTTTTGCTTTATGCAGGAGAAATTTCACATGCCAGAATGGCTTTCAGTGGATAGAGGCAATCTGCTTTATGTTGAGTCTCTGCAGTTCACAGATGCAAATGTTTAGAAAGCAGTGAGGTTAACATGGTTATTTCTTCATCTGAAATGTCCCCAGTCACTGCTTTTGTCCTTTTTAAAAAAAAAAAAAAAAAAAAAAAAAAACCTTTGTTATAAATCTGTTGTGTGTAATCCTTATAGCCTTGCCTCATAATTCTGTTATCAGAACTAAATTAACTCTTCAGTGGCCTCCTAGGATGAATTTCAGGGTCCTCCCAGTTTATACTGCTAGTTTGATTGTGTCCTCTTGATAGAATTGATGTTCTCGGGGAGGAAATGAGGGAAGCATTTTCACTACCCAGAACAGAATCCCACTAACCAAAAGAATAGCCCCCACCCCAAAAAAAGTTCCAGGCTATCAATGCATGTCCTCAATTATTTAATCAGCAAATATTACTGAGCATTGTTGTTTCACTCTGCTAGGAAATGTGGGCAAGGCAAGGATAATATACAGATGCTCACCTCAAAAAAGGTACAGTCTGGTTGGACAGATGCCATCTAAAATAATGTAGGTGGCAATGTGTAATACGTGTCAGATGGCACTTCCTTACTGTGCTCCTGCTGCTCCCACAAGGAGGTTTATCACCCTACAATTCCAGACATGTTTTTCAAGGTTGTTTTTTTCAACAATTATTTATTTTTGAGAGAGAGAGAAAGAGAGCACAAGCAGGGAAGGGACAGAGAAAGACAGAGGGAGACACAGAATCTGAAGCAGGCTCCAGGCTCCAGGCTGTCAGCACAGAGCCCAACGCGGGGCTCAAACCACAAACCATGAGATCATGACCTGAGCCGAAGTCGGACGCTTAACCAATAGAGCCACCCCAGCACCCCTCAAGTTTGTAATTGAACCCAACACTTGAGGACCTGAATCTTATGCAGAGATTTACCTCACTCTTCTTGTATTGCTAAGTTGTTATGCTGTGTGAAGCTGTCTGTGTGGGAAGAAGTTTATGCAAACAACACTATGTCAAAGGTTCAAGGCATTTGAGAGCTTGGGAGAAGTCTAACCACAGTCATTTTCTGATACAACTGAACAGAGGAGTCGGCCACTGAAAGTTCCCGAAACTCCTGAAGCACAGGAAGGCCAAGCGCAGGTCCTGATTGAAGCGGTTTAACTAATATAGTCCCCGGTAGCACTCACTGCAGCAGGAAGGCCTTGTGTTTTTCTGAAAACGTGTCCTAAATAAACCCGCAAAGCTGTGTGCTAATTACAGTTTCGTGATTGACGGTGCAGTTCTGTTGGTGTCTAGAATTAGAACAGCGTAGAGTGTCACCCAGAAAATGAGCTCACGTGGCAAAAACAGACAAAACCCTGCTGTCAGCAGAAATCTGGTCTGCTTTTCTGCTATGGAATGTGGGCTTCCAGACTCTCTAGACCGTCTCTTTCCAAAGCAAATGAGAAACAAGTAACTCACAGGCACCGGCTTCATTTTTCCGTTCAAAGCACGGAGTTTTCACTATGCTGCTTCAACCTGTGTTTGCATGACCGAGTTCTCCAGGAAGTACTTACACCAGTGGTACTAGAAGTTCATGAGATCAGAATGCCGGTTTGGGGTTTAAATGTAATCGCTTCCATTCCTATTTCCCCTCCTGTCCTGACTCCCTGCATGGCAGGCTCTGTCTGTGCTTGTCCCCAAAGGAGAAATGACAGTCCTACTCTGAGCACTTGAAGACAAGACAAATAAGCATTCGGCCTTGGCGGGAGATCTCAGGGGGTCAGTGAGGCATGAGGGTGACAGGGCGCTCGAGACGTGAATGGAGATTGTAAGAGCTAAGTTTGCTAAGGATAAGCTAGGGAGCAGCGCCTTTTCTTCTGGGACAGCAGATGGGCCACTCTTTGCCACATCAAAGGTCTGGTGGGGTGCTCACCATGCTGGGCCACCAGATCAAGGTTTGATGAGAAGGGTCCAAAGAAAGACCCTTCTAATGCAGTCTATACCTTCTGCCAACATTCAGCTGCCTCTGATTCTTTTCTGAGACTGGGGCTCCTGGGGACAGCCAAAATCAGTGGGCTAGGCAGGCAGGCAGCTTTGAGAAATGTGTCAATGGGATGGAGGTTAGGGCCAGGCCTGTAGGCCTGCTGGGGGGAGAGCAAGGCAGACCCCAAGTCTAATGGCAGGTTGCTAGGGCACAATTACCTGAGCAGGAACGCAGGGGTAAAGGCAGATAGGCAGTGAGTGGCCAGATGGCCTGTACCAAACAGCTGCAGGGTCACTCCTGCCTGGTGTCAAGCCTGCTTCTGGGGCTCTGGCTGGCCTTAGCCTGACTGCAGCATGGATCTCTCAGCTCCAGCCAAAGGGCAAGATGTGCTTCTGATTGTGGGAGCTGAGCCAGACCTCACAGCCCCTACCCTCCTCCCTGAACATGCCCCAGAATTATCTGTTTCCCTGTTGTTCCTTACTCCTTCCAGCTCCTCCATGGGACTGGCCCTCAGTATAGACATACGAGAGAGTCACCCGTGATATATGTGAAAAATCTGGTACCAGATGCTTCCCCCTCTGGCTGGAGGTGGGCCTGAAATCCTCCCCCAGTGGACTCATTTGCCTGCTTAGCGTCCCTCATTGAGCCTCCAGTGCCCACTCCAGAACAGAGCCAGACTCAAGTCCACAGTGTGGGGGCCCTGCCCAGGGCTGCACAGCCACATTGTCCCACCCCGTTTCCTGCCCCTGCCCTGTACTGGCTTTCATGCTCAGCCATGCTGTGTTCTTCCCGTCCCCCCCTGTGCCACAGGCTTTCCTGCCTCCGTGCTTTTCCTCATGTGGCTCCCCTTGCCTCGACCGCCCATTCTTGCCTTCCTCTGCCTGGGGAAATCTGGCTTATCCTTTGAGATCCAGTTCAAACATAACCTTCCCTAGTAAGGCCATTCCAGCCAGTGCCTGCACCATCTTTCCTGGCAGAATTAAATACTAATTCCTTCTCCATTGGTGCCCACTCAGCATTTTATTTGCCCCTCTTGCCCATTATGACAGGCTTATGCATGCACATTTTTGTTAGATTCCACACCTCTCAAAGACAGGCACCTGGCCATCCGTCCATTCAGCTTTGTATCCCTCCCAGCCTAGTGCCTGCAACATAGTTTGTAATTTACACATGTCTGTGTTGCAAATCCGTTGCCTAAGATGGGAGCCTTTAGCGCTCATCAACATTTTAACTCTGACTAGTTGTGAAGGTCAAAAGCAGGGCACGTGGAATTGCTAACATTTATTGGTGACTTTCTGTGTGCCCCACCTTATTCACCATCCAATGGAAATGTCAGCTGGGACACCGTTGGCCCAAGCAGAGAGGGCCACAGGGGCTATCCTGGTTGCCTCCAGTGACATTGCAAACAGAGCGGAGGCGTCAGCTGATGCTGAGTGCTGAGCGGTCCTGGAGGCTGAAGTGAGATTTGTCCCTTGTGGCCTTCAAAACTATTTGGCTTTCTGAAGTTGCCTGTGGCTCCGGAAATTGGGGAAATACTTTAATAGGAGTGCTTCTCTGTGCTGGGAGGTATAAACGCAACATGAAATGAATCTTACTCCACCCAGTACAGGATGTGCTCTGTGAGCATGCTGGGCTGCCCTGGGCCAGCTACGAGCACTAGGAGGGTGTCCTTCCAGCCACCCCGGAGCCAAATGCAGGCCTCATTACAAAAGTGTCTTAAAAACCATGCGACAGCAGACATTTGAACACTGACTGGATATCTTTGTCTCTTCAGGCTGCCGTAACAAAATACCACAGTCTAGGTAGCTCATAAACAACAGAGATTTATTTCTCACAGTTCTGGTGGCCAGGAAGTCCAAGTTCAAGGTACCAGCATGGTTACAGCCTACACTTCCTGATGCATAGCCATTATCTTCTTGCTGTGCCCTCACATGGTGGAAGGGGAAGGAATCTCTCTGGAACCTCTTTTATAAAGCACTAACCCATCCATGAGGACTCCACTCTCATGACTTAAGTGCGCCACCCCTTTCTTTAGGGGTTAGGATTTAGACATATGAATTTGGAGGGGATATAAACATTCAGACCATAGCCCTGGATATGTGAAGCCATTAGGGAATTATTGTTAATATTCTAGGAAACATTGCTCATCTTTGCTCATTAAATCATTATTAATGTGATAATAGTATTGTGATTATGTTTTTTTTTAAAGAATCCTTATCTTTTAGAGATATATATACTAAAATATTTACAGGTGAAATGTTATGATGGCTGGGATTTGCTTTGAAACGATGTGAGGAGGAGGGAAAGGCAGGGAAAGATAGAAGATTGGCCATAAGTGGATAATGGTTGGAGTTGGTGTTGGGTACCTTGGTATTACGCTATTATATTATGCTATTCAGTCTACTTTTTGGTGTGTGCTTGGGATGTTTTATAATTAAGGTGTTTTTTTTTAAGTTTTAATTTTAATTCCAGTTAGTTAACATATAGTGTAATATTAGTTTCAGGAGTGCAATACAGTGACTCAACACATTCGTACAACACCTGGTGCTCATCAGGACAAGTGCCCTCCATAATCCCCGTCACACCTTTAGCCCATCCTCCCTCCCACCTCCCCTCTGGTAACCCTCATTGTGTTTTCTATAATTAAGGGGCTGTTTCTTGGTTTTTCTCTCTCTCTTTTTTCCCCTTTGCTCGTTTGTTTTGTTTCTTAAATTCCACATATGAGTGAAATCATAGGGTATTTGTCTTTCTCTGACTTACTTCACTTAGCATTATATTCTCCAGCTCCACTTATGTCATTGTAAATGACAAGATTTCATTCTTTTTTAGGGGTGAATAATAATTAAGGGTTTTTTTTTAAGTATGTGGGAAAGAAAGTTATTTTGTTCTCATCCCTTCAGTTCTTCGATTCACTTTATTATGTCTCTTTGCCTCACTCAAGGTCACCTTGACCTTCGGGAAGAGGGTCCAAATTATTGGCATCCTCACCCCTTTAGCACTTTCACGTTCCTCAAATATATTTAAAGGACTCCTCCTCCTTCTAGAACCAGAAGGGTGGGGGTCAGCTGAAAGTCCTAGAACGGTCTACACTTCACAAACTCTGGGCTTAGGCTTCTTCTGGTTTGAAACACTTGCTTGTCCCCAATGAGAAGTCACTGCCTCCTTGATGATAAGTTATAGAAGAGAAACGTACCATTTTCACTGAGTCTGGACCCCAGGGAGCTGGCATGGGTTAGTTTTGTGGAAGGACACTTTCATGGGGCTGACTCTACTTGGAAGCCAACTGATGAAGATGTGTTATCTGAAAGAATCTAGGCACCACCAGCTGCTTAGGAACACAGTGTGGACAGCATGCTCAGCACTGAATTATTTAATCTCTCCAATATTTCTATTTTATCTCCCCCCACAGATTAGATGCTCTGAAGTCCATTAGCTTAATGCTTTCCAGAGTAGATTTTCTCTGGCCTCATTTCCACCACCCTCTTGTTCCCCACCGCACCCCCACCCCCACCACACCCCACCAGGAATGCTCTGTGCTCACTTTATTGTCCTCAACCACTGCCCGTCTTCATGGCCCTGCTTTCTGCCTGTGCACAGTTGCAAGAGACTCGAGGAAGAATAGCTGATTGGTAGTGACAGGGAGCGGGGGAGCAAGCATGGCAAGAGTGGGCCAGCTGGTGAAGTCTTACATGGAACAATTTAAGCCTTAAGAGTTGTCAGGGATGCCTACCCCTTTGAGTTAACATCTTGTCTAGCTTCCGATCCATGGCCCATTTTCTAGTGGTCTGACTTGGAGGAAGCTACCGAAGCCATACTTATCACATTCCAGATGCCACAAGAGCTCTGGGCGTTAGTGAATACGGCACATGATTAAGTCAGGATCCAGGAGAAGCTGACAGTCAAGAATAATGAGGCAAATCTAAGAGGCTGGAATGCAACAGCATAAAGGTAGAGGGCTATGCTGGCAGCCATCTGCAGAGAACAGCATGAGGAGGAGTGGCTGCCTGGCAGCTTTCTGTGATGTGGCCACAAGCACCTACAGACAAATTTTGAAAAATCCAGTTACATGCGTAAAAGAAGTTGGAAGCGTCAATAGTATAATGAATGCAGAGGAGGGGGGCCAACCCGGAAACCACGCTTTGTTTCCTGTAAGCTTCTGGAGGGGGGGGGCGGGCATCTCAACAGATGTTAGCTGTTAGTAAGATATTATTATTTCCCTGGTGGTGCCTGATTCAGTTTGTTGTATGCAGAAGTTGATCTGTAAACGTCTTGCCTATTAACAGCCTCCTGACATCCTTTGGATACAGAATTGCTGTGTATGTCGGGGGCACTGTGACTCTGTTACTGCTTTCTGCTCCCTCCGAGCACCGGTTAGCTTTTTTGTTGTCATCTCTTCTAAGTCCCTCAGTTACACAGTAGGGTCGTAGCGAGGAGGATAACTTCAGAGTAGATTTTATGATAAAAATAATAATGGTAACCGCAATGGCTACCATATTTTCCCTCTATTTTGTTCCAGGCTCTGGCGTGGCACTTTGTATTGGGCCATTTAGTCCTCGCAGAAACCCCAAGAAGGTCGGTGGTAGCATTATTCCTATTTTACAGAGAAGTAAAGTGAGCTTTAGAAGAGTCATTTGCCCAAGGCTACACAGCTTGGAAGTGGCGAGCTGGGATTCCAGAGTCCAGGCTCTTCACACCTATCCAGAGCTGCCCGTTGCCCAGCAGCAAAGAGCTGTTCTCTTGAAGGGCTCCTTGTGGGCGCTGCCTACAGGTTCCACAGGCTTCATGTGTAGGGGTGAACGCGGACCCGAGCCCCCAGAGCCTGGTGGTACCACCAGTGATAGTCAAAACTTTATAATGTGCTTCAAATGGACTTTCCAGCTCACCTGGCCGCTTTCCTGATGAGAGGACACAGGCATGTTGACCCTATATATTTACCTGCACACACTGTCATTCTCCCTCTTTCCTACTTGGTTTGTCTGCGTATCGTTTTCCAGTGGTCTCTGGTCGGCAGGTGCAGGAACGTTGCAGAGAAAAATCAAGTCACTCAACCAATATGTATGGGGCTCTAAGTACTAAGTAATTTAAAAGGAACTTAAAGATACAGTCTCCACCCTCAAGGGGCCTTGATTTTATGGGAGATTTGACCTAGAGCTCTGAGGACACGTGGGACACTTGGCGGGTCTTCCCAGCTCAGAGAGAGACTGGGGATGGAGCCGGGAGTTGGGGAGGTGCGGGCAGGCAGCTCTAGTCAGCCCCACTGAATCTGCCATCTGAGGGACCTGTCCTCACCCAGCCATCAGCATGGGCGCAAGCAGAAACCACCCATCTTTGCCTCTTCTCCAGGATCCACTCTTTAAAAGCATTTGGGTAATTACAGCTTCCATTTCTGCTTTGGTTGTTGGTTTTAGTGTATTAATCACCTGCCATGTCAAGAGATTTCCCTGACCCTCCATGCTCTTGCCCTTTCCTCTCAGCAGTTAGGGTGGCTCCGTGGTTTCCATCTCTTCTGAGCCACGTGAGAGTTAGGCACTTGCCAACCTCCCTGTCCTCAAATGTACCCTCTGCTTTCTTCCTCACGAGAAGCCTGTGTGACTGCAATGACCAAGTCCTCTACCCTCAACGGTAGGTGGGCATGGAGTGGCTGGCAAGGGAAGAAAGGAGGAATGAACTAGCTTTGATTTAAAAAATTCTCCCAGAGTTGGAGTGAAACACTCTTTTGCTTTTCATTCCACATTTTTGTCACATCTACTTGAGCATTTATTAATTCTGAGAGATAATCTCTCCCCTGGTATTTCTGTTTCTTTTGCAAGATTCTAACTCTTCTTATATCTTGGGTGAGCTTTGTGAGACTAAAGATGTTTCTCAGGGCACCTTGGTAGCTCAGTCGGTTCAGCGTCTGACTTCAGCTCAGGTCATGATCTCACAGTTCGTGGGTTCGAGCCCCATGTCAGGCTCTGTGCTAACAGTCTGGAGCCTGCTTGGGATTGTGTCTCTCTTCCTCTCTCTCTCTCTCTGCCTCTCCCCCACTTGAATTCTCTCTCTCTCTCTCTCTGTCACTCTCTCTCAAAATAAACAAACTTAAAAAAAAAAAGGGCATTTCTTTTTTATTCACCAAACGTTAATGGGTAACGAGTCTTAGAGTCTTTCAGGCACCCTGCTTATACTCTTGACTCACCAGGAGTGCCAGGCGCCCTTTCTGGTTCTGCGCATTGCCCTCAGGTGGGAGAGTCAGGGCACTGAATCAATGAAGAGGCCCGTACTAGACCCAGTGCTCCTTTCCTGCACGGAGTGGCCCCACAGCAGTTTCCGGTACTTAGTAGGTGCTCAGTGAGCAGTCATTGAATGGAATGAAATCAGTTCCTGGTATGGCACCAGGTACAGAGCAGACACATATTTGTTGAAATAATGAATAAATTCCTCTATTCCATGGCAGAAGAATTCCAGTCTCCATAGAACTCACATCATTTGAACCTCTGGAAGGGATTTGGGCTGGATGAAGTAGGAAAGCAGCCATCAGCAGGGGAGCAGATGTCTGACCCAGGCCCTCCAGCCAAGGAGACCGGCACTGTGTCTGTGGGAACTTGGATGCTCTGACCTCGGGGAAGCTTGCAAGAGTGAAGGGGGCCGGGGGGAGTGCGAATCCAGCGGCTTTCTGGGCTCCTTCTGGCACTCTTACAGCAGCACATACTTTCTATGCCAGCCCCCAGCTCCAACAGCTTTAACAGCCTAGTAATTATCTCCTGATCAAGGGAGGCAAGGATGTGTGTGGAAATCACTTTTTAGTAGCAAATATGTCTTTTGGAAAAAGCCCCAGTAAGCTGCTGGCTTTCTCTCAAGTGTTCAAAGGATACCAGAGGACTGACAGGCTAATTTAATCACATTAATACAAGAAGTGTCCCCAGTGCAGAGGGAAATATATTGTGGTAAATTGTCAGTTTTGGAACTGGGCCTCCAGCTCCGATGTGTGAGTACAAATGCTCTCTGTGAGAGTAGAGGAGTCACGTCACACAGGGGAAGGGAAAATGCTTCTTTCCAGGTCCCCGGACGCTTGCTCCTTAACAGAGGAAGGCTCTTGGTCTCATCCAGATAAGTGTTTTAGAAGAACAAACACAGCTAAATGAGACCTGGATGTCCCATCCTCATGCTTGCAAACAGCTCCCCCCACCCAAGGTCTAATCAGAACCTTGGAGCTCCAGGCATTCACTCATGCAGCCCCATTTATCAGAGACCTGCACAGTGCAAGGTGCTGGGCATGCCATACAGTGGTGAGCCAAACAGCTGTGATCCCTGCCTTTTGGGCATCTTATACTTCTCTAGAGAGACATAGTAAAGAAAGAAAGAAAATGGTAATATGGGTTATGAAGGATTAACAGGGGTTGACCTAATTTCTTTTGGGAGAGGATAAAAGTCTGCTCTAAGGAAGTAGTATTTGATCTGAAACCCGAAGAAGAAGTTAGCCAGGCAACAAGCCGTAGAAAGCGCCCCCCGTAGAGGGAGGAGCAAATGCAAAGACGTCTTTGCAGGGAAGGACCATACAGACCAACGGAGCTCAGTGTGTCCAAAGAACGGCATGTCCAGAACATAGGGAGGGAGGCTGGAGGAGGGACGGATTCGTTAAGATGATGCCAGCTGCTGGAGCAAACCGAAACTGTGTGCCGAACCAAATCACATGGGCGTTTCTCATTCACGTAGAGCCGCAGACAGCTCTTGTCCAAGCAGTATTTGGGGGAACCACAGCTTCTTCCACCTCGCGGCCCTGCCATTTTTAGTGAGCTGCCAAGGCCGGAATGCTTGTTTGCATGGCGGGCTGTGCCCAGGAGACCTCTCAGGGTGCAGGCCCGTCTGGGAGTCTGCTGTCACGTTGTTCAGGTTCCTTTGGCACAAGGTGCCTGCAAGGTGAGACTGTGATGCGCAGGAGGGGATGCAGCAGGTGAGGCAGGCCCTGTAGGCCGAGCTCCAGAAGTTAGGGTTCATTCCAGCCGTGCTGCGAAGAGCGAGGTGAGAACACACCCGTGGCAAATCCAGTGCCACTTCTCAACCTACATGTTGGGTCGCGCATGTCACACGGCGTGTCTGAACCGAATTCACCACCACCCCCCCCCCCCAGAAGCATCGCCCTCAGTTTCTTGTTTCGGAGGCGCCATTCCAGACCTAACAGTCCTGCTCTGTTGGCCGCCCGGGCTTGCCGTCTACCTCCCAGGCCTGGGCAGTTTCCGTGCCTGCCCAGGGAAGCTCTCTGATTGGTTTCCTGCTGTCCCGATACAGCGTGCTGATTTCCACTGTGGCCTGTCCTCTCCCAGCGACAGTTATTCCTAGCTGGGATGTTTTCCCGGTATCGAATCATCTGAGAAACGTAATAATCGCATCACAGTGAGCATGGAGATGAAGCTTTCGAAAATGTGCCTTTTTGTTTCTGCTCAAAAAGATATGACTGGTTGCCAATTATCTGCTGAAGAAAGTTTGAACTTCTGTAGTTTGGGGAAACCGACTCAACCCAGCCTTCCCGAACCATTCTTAATGTGTCCCCCTCCAGTCAGACTGTGCTCCAGACACAGCACGGATTTGGGGGCGTCCTGCCCCAAGTTCTTCCCCTCTGCCTGGGACCACCTCTTCCTCTCTGTCCACCTCCCCAAATCCTACCAGTCCTTCAGTGCCAGCCCTCGTTCCCAAGTCTACCCTTTCCCAGGAAGCTTTCCCTTTCTCCACCAGCCATAAAAAAGCTTTCTGTCTCTGGCATTCTGTAACGCTCCGCAAAGCCCTTTGCACAATGGCTTGCAAATACTAGGTGCTCAGTTAATGCTTAAATTATTTAAATTATATACCAGACCTTTGGCATTTGTCATTGATTGCCTTTTACTGACATCTATCCTTCCAATTAATTTATAAACTTCTTAAGATACTCAATATGTAAGATTGTGCCCAGCACATCCTCAGAAAAAAACCTAATTAATGAATGCTTTTCTATCATTTCTGTGACACCTTGCACAGCTCCTTCAACACAGCAGATGTTCAAAGCATTCTTGTTGTTTTAATACGTGATACCTTCATAAATGCAAAGCTTTAGTCAGTTCAGGAGGAATAGTTTGGCTGAGAATTCGAGCCCCGAAGACAGACCTTTGGGCAAAGTGCTGGGTGGGGAGTAGAGATTGCCAGTGACTGTCTAACCCTCTGTGGCCAGCTTCCTGTTTTGCTTCTTCTGCCCAGCTCTGGGTTTGTCATAGAGTGTTTAGTTACAAATACTCCCACTTTCCAATTTACAGTGCTCCTTCCCCCTCCCGTCCCCTCCCCACACACAAAAAGAGGTTGCAAGAGGGGGGGGTGATACCCTTGGTATCTTTTTAAAAATTTCCATGTTATCAAGATTCTTCATGTGACAAACCATACTAGAGCCAGGAGAGAGCATCAGAGCAAAAAACCATGTTTTCAGAATTTACTGTAGCTCTGTGGGGTTTTATTTGCCTAGAGTACAATCCTGCAGTAAAATGAGCCCCCCGCCATGATAGTGGGCCCCTCCATCCCATTTCCAAATCTACCTCCTTCTCAACATCTTTGAGTCAGATGGAAAATTCAGTTCTGTCTTCTTTTTTCTCTGTATCTTAATTGGCTTTCCAGATACAAGTCCCAGAAGTGGGATTTAGCTCTGCACATCATCCCTTAATGTGAGCAGGCTCACAGCGGATGGGGGAAAGGGAAGGGGTAGCCATATTGAGTGTCAAGTCCCTCCTACCTGCTTTGGGCCTCACATAAAGAGCAAATGACTGGTCGGGAGAGAGTGTCTCTCCAGATTGGAATGGCCAGCTCAGGGTCAGATTCTGCCGTTTCTGTGAGTCACTTCCCGAATGTGTGGGGGGGGGCCTGACAGCCAGCACTCTTCAGGAAGCACTCCGGGATCATGGATGTGACTGCTAACACCGGGTTTTTAGGCAGAACCCTGGGGCTTCGGGAATCTCTGGAAGTCTGTTGGACTCCCTAATCAAACTGCCAGATACAAATCAGCATCTACAAATGCATGAGCGTCGAAGGGGGTTGCTCTCTGGAAGCGGATCTTCTCAAGTGGGTCTGAAGAAGTTGGTGGCAGGTCCCTAACACTTCATTCTCTCTCAGTCAGTTGCAGAGCAAAGACACCATCATTGCCTACCTCCTCACATGTGCTTCCAGTTTTCCTTGGAAACAGAGAGCGTGTTCTGGATCCTGGTTCATGTGAGACCCTGGTAGTCCCCAAATTTAAAACATCCTTAGTTTCGAGCAGGCTGCTTCCAAGAACGAGGGTAGCTAGAGAGCGTCGTCTCAGATTTTCACTTTTTTACCTTTGGCAAGCAGCACCTAGTGGTCCTCATTTCAGTGATTACAGGGTTCGTGTAACGGGCCGGGGTTTGGGCTGTGGGATAGCAGTTCTGTCCTTGGAAGAGTGCCGGCCAGCTTTAGCTTTCCGCACTGCAGTTGTTGGCACTGCTCACAGTGTGAGGCCTGGGGTCAGGAAGGACCGCATCACCAACCTGCCCGGGGAGGCCGGGCCCACCTGACAGCCATCGAGGGCTCATGCCACGGCCCCCTTTCCAGATTAAGTATCAGTTTACCTTTTTTTTCTCATCCTTATCCAAAAACGTGCTCAGAGCCTAGACACGTCCTTCACACGCACTGGAATCTGAACTGTACAACACAGGAAAAGTGAGGCCTTCAGCAAGGCGTTTTGGACCATGAGGCTTTGTGGTTGGGATTTCACCAAATGCCATGTTGGGGGGCGGGGGAGTCTTCTTTCATCCCCAGCCTGGTTCATGCTCATCATCTTAATCACAGGCTAAAGATGAATATTTCTGGTTAGTTTCGCCTTTTTTATATATACACAGTGCCTATTTATAGCTATTTGCTGACGGACTCTACCAATTACTTTAAAAGCTTGTATTTAGAGAGAAACAAACTAAAAATGTGAATCCACTGGATACCCATAGTTCTGCATTGAGTTAGCTTGTTGTGGGGCAGGGTCAGAACAGAGACGGCGGTTGGCACATGATGATGTCAGAACTGGAAATGATCGTCTGTTATGACTTTAATTGGAGGATGATTAGAGAAGAGACACACTCTTCTATCTGTCTTATCTTTGTTATTACAAGCTTACTGGATCCCTTGTGCATGTTTATTTGGGGTATTGTACGTTACAAGCGCAGTGAAATTGCTGTCTCCACAGTCATCACTGACATCCTATTTACGAAATCCACCGTTCTTCTTCCCTGCCTTCTCAGACTTTCCTTCTCTCTGGCAGTAACCATTTCCTCCGTGGAATATTTCCCCCAGCTTCAGAGGCATTCTTCCCGTCTAACTCCTCCTCCTCAGGCTTTTGGAGGCTCATTTCCTTCTGTATTGCCTTTCAAATGTTGGTTCTCTCCAGGGTTCCACACTCTACCCCTTTCTCTTCCCAGTGCAAATGTTTCTACCATGGTAACTACAAAAGGAAGATATGGAGACAGGGCACCCAGCTTGGGAGTCCTGGACTTGGCTGTGTGTAGGCTACATCAGAGAGGAGCTTCCTGTAGAAGCTTCTTATGGGGAGACATACAGGATTTCTCTGCCTGCCACCTCTACTCCTCACCCTGGGCACAGGCTGAAAAAAGGCCAAGTGGCTCATGGGGGCAGTGGAAAGGAGGTGGAGCCAGAGACAGTACATGTGCTATTGTCCGTGGAGGAGAGAGGAGGGACAAGCTAAAGCGGTTGAACCTGTTTTGATGGTTTAGGCTAGAATTGGAAGATGGATGTCCAATTCCCTATCTACAAATGCAGGATTGGAACGTGGCTGAGGTACAATGTGTGTATGACGCCAGAAGGCCTGGCTCTGGCCACATGGTGCCTGGCATCTAAGCCTGGGTTAGAGGCACTGGCAGTTGGACACAACAAAGAGTGATCTGGGTAGGAGATAAGATTTGGGGGCCTAGAATACCCAGGGGAATGTTGAGCACTGAATCTGGGGAATGAAAACATTTAAGAGACAAACAGAGAAAGAAGAAAAAGCAAAGGAGACTAAAAAACAATCTCAAGCCGGGGCGCCTGGGTGGCTCAGTTGGTTGAACATCCGACTTCAGCTCAGGTCATGATCTCACAGTTCGAGAGTTCAAGCCCCACGTCGGGCTCTGTGCTGACAGCTGGAAGCCTGGAGCCTGCTTCGCATTGTGTGTGTCTCTCTTCTCTCTGCCCCTCTCCCCCTCCCACTCTGTCTCTCTTTCTCTCAAAAATAAACATTAAGAAGAAAAAACAAACAAAAAAACCTCAAGTAGAAATAATAACCACCCCTGATGGAGCATTTTCTCTGTGCCAGGCACTGTGATTAAGTGCTTTGCATGCATTTCCTCCTTTAGAGGCTGAAAAGGAGCAAGACATCACAGAGAGAAGAAAATTTCAAGAAGACAGACACTTCCCCTCCTTGGACCATTTTGGTCACACTTTCTTTATCTGCCACCTTCATCCTGTCCTTTAGAGCCCAGCTCAGTGAGCACCACTTTCCTGGATCCTCCCAGGCAGTTAGCTTCTCCTTTGGAATCATCTAGCACGTCACATGTCGCACATTTTATTCACTCAGCCAACAAATGATTGTTCCACTGGTTTAGAATTTATGGTGTTTTAATGCAATTATTATTATCTGCTGGGCCCTGGTTTACTCATTCTGAAGATTTAGACTCAAGCATGTAGAGTGATCAACAAAATGAGGATTTGTTTAATAAGCAGATGAATGAGCAATATAAAATAGTACATTTAGTCAAGATTCAGTTTGAACCAAAGTATGAGAGGATCTCTGGACAGCCCATTTCAGATGTAAATTGCTAAACTTTCTAGGACAGTCATGAGTTGAGGATTCACTGAATGGTTGATTTCTGTTTTTTGGATTTTCAGTGCTCAATTGACACACCCTGGTTAATGTCAGACATTAACCAAGTGTTGGAGTTCCCTGTGACACAGGCACACACATTCTCTGAATACTTATTATGCACAATTCAATAATGATTAACATTTGAACTCTGTCTAGGCTGAGCAAGCCACATCAAAGCTCTTTTTTCATTAGGACTTTTAAAATATCAAATATGGACTGAATGAGTAGGTGTTGGAGAAACTGACTTTGTAAACTAAAAATCATAAACCCAGATCTGTTTGAAATATGTCATGTGGAGTGCCTATATAAAAATTATGAGCGTTTTGATTTTTCCCTTGTAGGTAATAAATAACATCTGTAATATTCCTCCTCACCTTTTTCTGATTAGCTTTATGTCTGGTATATTTTCCCCAACACTCCTGTTTCATGTAGCAAGGATTTCGCCAAGGAGAGACAGGATTCTAAAGCAGTGTGGGTGTAACAGAAAACCTGCAGCAATCAAGGTTAAGTCCAGAAATAAGGGGCAGTATGAGTTTGGTGGGGAATTTTTAATGCTAGTCAGGCCTCTCTGTTTTACCTTTCTCAGGGGTACACACCAGCAGAGCTCGTGGGCCCTAAGGGATGGGAGTACCCCTGAAGGGCAAAGGGCATGTGGCCCACAAACCAGCTCCACTGGACCCCAGTGCTGATATGGCTCTCCAGACCCCCTCACTTTGCACCTGAGCCCATGTGGGTGCATCCAGCAGAGTGCCCTGGGCCACTGGTGTTCACCCTGGGGTCCATGGGGCCCCGGGGTCCTCTGAGGATTGCTGGTGGTGAGCCCAGGTGGAGGTTGGACAACTGTTTTAGCTGTTATGTACGATGGGCAGCTGTGTGGCATTTGTCTGGAGGGAAGAGCTGTGTCAAGACCATTGCAAGCCTAGTAGATGCTGCTGCTGAAGATGCTGATTTCAGGTCATTAAAGGTGACAGAAAGCCAGGCAGGGGTGTTGGGCCAGGCTAGGCTGCCAAGAAGCCAGTTGCTGAGCTTTGCTGAGCTCAGGGCACCATAGTTAAGTCCTAAGGTGACTGCGGGGGTCAGGTGATCTAATGCACAACCAGAATTGGGAATCCCTGATCTGTTTCACCCCGTTTTCCCAATTTTAACCATACCTCTGGGTTAGCATACATAATTTCGATGGTATTGCCTTGTTGTTGTTATTTTTCCACACAGTATTCTTTTTTCATTCATTTTAAAACCACTTTGTTCAGGTATGATTGACATGGAAAACGTTGTACATTTACAACTTAATATTTAAAAATATGTAAAAGCTTAATATTTACAACTTGATGACTTTTGAGATAAGTATACTTACATGAAACCATTGCCGCATTCTATGCCGTAAACATATCCATCACCTCCAGAAGTTTCTTCCCACCCTCTTATTATTATTTTCTTTATGTGTGTGTGTGTGTGTGTGTGTGTGATAAGAATGCTTAACATAAGATCTTCCCTCTTAGCAAGTTTTTAAGGACATAATATAGTATTAACTGTGGGTACTGTGCTGTATAGTAGATCTCTAGGTAGGACTCATTCATCTTACATAACTGAGACTTTGTACCTTTTGACTTCCCCATTTCCCCCCGTCCTCTCTTCCCCACAATTTTCTTTTTTTTTTAAAGGTTATTTATCTACTTTGAGAGAGAACGTGACATGGAGAGAGAGGATCCCAGGCAGGATCCCAAACCGTCAGCACAGAACCCAGTGCTGGGCTTGAGCTCATGAACCACGAGATCATGGCCTGAGCTGAAGCCAAGAGTCAGATGCTTAACCACCTGAGCCACCTAGGCACCGCTGTTCCCCACAATTTTCTAATAATATGTTGTTCCATTGGCACCTGATTCAGATTTCACAGTTGTTATAGGTCTGGGCAGCTGACCACGCCTTGATTTTGATGGCTGTCAATCAAATGCCATAGGTTCAGCCTAAATTGAAGTGATTTCTTTCAGTTGGTCAATTAGTTTATCCATGTACCCTGCCCTATGGCAACTGCTGTGGAAATTCAAGAGACCTGTGACTGGAATTTTTATACTTACAATGCAAAGAACACTCACCACCCAAAGGATCTCATTCCGTCCTCACAATTATCCCATGAGGTAGGCATTATTTTTCTCCTCATTTTACATACAAGGAAATGGAAATTCAGAGTGGCTAAGTGACTTAATAGGTTATTCATTCTACAGGCTATGAAAATGTACAGTGGTTTCTCAGAATATTATGAGTGGTTTCTCAAAATAGCGAGTAAGGTATAGGGAATGCCACGGGTAAATCCCTAACCGTTCTGTAAATCCCAGCTTGCGAGCTGCCAGAGCCATACCTATGGCTAGTGGGGGTTTTTTCCATCCCTGAAAATTAAGCAGAAAGGGTCAATCAAGCATCAGCTCAGAACGTGGGGTTCTAGCCCATGTTTTATTGGGAACTGTTTTTAGAGAAATACTTCTATTTTGAGGTCTAGAATGACTGTTGAGAAAACAAGAATCGAGGCAACCATGAACACATTCGCATCTGGGTACGTCAGTCCTTACCACACAGCGAGATGAGAGGCAGCCAGGGCCTGGGCCTGCCGTTTCCCGGATGTGTCAAACCGTGAGCAGACTACAGATTTCATCCGCGTGTTCACCGAGAGCGCCCAGGCAGCTGTAGCCCAAATGCACCATGGAGGGCACACCGTCTGTGGGCAGTGGGGCTAGCTGGCAGACTAGCTGGTACAGCAAGGCCTTAGTGACTTGAACTTCACTTTGATTTGGCGATCCTTTGAACTTTTCTGGGACTGAGCCATGAAGAAGTTGGTCAGCCGGTCAAATGTTGAGTGTAAATAAAACTTTAGTGTTTTATTTAAGAGGCACATTTGACTCACATAATCAGCTGACAAATTTGCCCATTCCTTAAAAAACATACCTGACAGGACTCCATATTAAAAAATACCTTGATCACCAAAGATCTGGAAGAGCTGGGAGGTTTTCCCACTTAGGCCAAGTGAGCAAGTTTTGCTCTAAGTAAAACTACATATGCCTTGAAAGCATGAAGATGGCATCCCAGCAGAAGCAGGAAGAATAAAATGGGTGGCCAGAGGTAGAAGAAACTTTTAAGCTGGTCTTTGCAAATTGTAAAAGTGATCAAAAACAGAAAGAGCTCAGTAGAAATGAAAAGGAACCAAACCCTGAAGTAGCAAATGAAAGCTTCACCATTAACGCTTTTCCCGCCATCCCTGTTCAAACTCTGGAACATGTGCTGGGGAGCAAATACAGGTCCTCTCCAGACCCAGACCAGAGAAGTGGTTTGTCTGGTTTGGGTTTTGGTTTTTCATTTTGTTTTTTTTTTTCTGCTTTAATAATGAGTTCTGCCTACTTTTCTCCTCTTTATAAGGTCTTCAGAACAGGAGGATATATAAGAAAAAAAACCTGTGTTATACTAATAGCTACCACTCAATGACAGTTTTTACCAGCGATTATTACCTACTTCATAGAGCTAGTGCAAGGATTAAATGAGCTAACATATATGGTACACTTAACACAACATTTTATGTTTATAAGCAAGTAGCAAGTGCTTTTAATATTAGCGTTATTGTCTTTAATGTTGACAATGTTAATAATAGCCTTACGATATACCAGATACTCTGTTAAGCACTCGATATGCCAGATACTCTGTTAAGCACTCGATACGCCTTATCTCGCTTGCTCTTATATTACTTTCATATAGTAAATTGAGGCACGGGGAGTCAGGAAAGTTGCCCAAGATTGCACAACTGGCATCAAAATCATTTATTATGCACTTACGATATTCTGGACATAGTACTAATGAACATTTTCTATGTATCATCATATTTAGCCACACAACAGTCCTGTGAAATAGATGCCATTATCCTCCTTTTACAGATGAGGAAATGTAGGTCCAGAGAGTTCAGCTAACACCGAAGCTGACTCAGCCAGTGAATGATGGAGCTGATTCAAACCCAAGCAATCTTGCTCCAAAAGGGCATGCTCTTTACTGCTGTGCACTGTGGCCTTCTGGGAGAGGGGACAGCAGGGACTTCAGTCACATGGCCCTCTCCTCATGCTGGTTACTATCCCTAGCAGCGCTTTCCTGCAGGGCCACAGCATTAACTCTTCCCAAGCCGCATTCTCCAGCCACACCCAATGCATTCTACATCCCAGAGAGGAAGAGACCCAGACCGTCCCCTTCAGCCCTGTGCTAATACTTGGGGCTCCTTATTACCCTGCCTGATTTTCTCTAGGTGTGAAAACTTTGTTTTCTATCAACTTTCCTCTTCTTATCTGCAAGTCAGCTAACATATTTATTTTACTTAAGCCTTGCATAGTTAAAAATCATCAGGGTTATACACCAAATGTTTAACAGCAGCCAGTAAATTTAGCTAATTTTAATTTTCTTGTTCATGTGTTTTTGTGTTTCCAACTTACATACAATAAACATATAAATTACATAGAAAAAAATCAGAGACTGTATTAGACAGTGGTTTCCAAAGAGTCATGAGGATACATTGTCCAGTCAAAAGAACAAGGTTGCCTTTCACGAACACCAGGAGATCAGAAGCATCCCCTGGCACCTCTCAGTCCCTTCCCCATTTGGCGAATCCATTACCCATCACTAATTAGTGTCTTTCCAATTATAGTTTAGCTGCAGACCCCTTCTTCAAACAAAAACGTAGAGAAGTATAATATATTTAGCAAATACTACAAGTTCTTCCTTAAGGTTTAACCAGCACTGCATGAAATGAAGACAGGGAACCTGAACCCTGCCCACTAACTCGCCAACCCATTTAATGACAACTCCCAAGGTACTTCTGGAACCCCTGCTGGCTCTGGAGAACACATTCTCCCCTGAAACCATTGACCCGACCTCATTCTAGAAGCTTGGACTCCTTCAGATTTCCAGAGGTTGCCCAGATTAGGAGCTCTATAAATTTACTACATAATATGTAAGATAGTGATTTCCTTCAGTTGCCCTAAAATTTTTCACTAATGTCCAAAATCAGTACCCATGACTGGTCCATCTTATAACTGAGTATCTCTGTCTGTCCAGAGACCTTTATTTTGTCAGAGGTGGCCTTCACCTCAGAAGGAAAAGATAAAAGTTTATGCTTCTCTGTGGACCCCTAGTTCCTGCCCAGGGGTTAACAAATCCAATGTCCTTTTCTCCCCCATCAGGCTGCTTGTACAACTCTGTGAATATGCTAAAAAACATTGAATTTTACCTCTAAAGGAATGAATTGTATCATATGTGAATTACATCATAATAAAGCTATTAGAAAAAAAGTTTAATTAAAAATAATATTTAAATTCCTCTTGTGTCCCCCTGTTGATGAGAAGAAAAGTGACAGTTCTGGCTTTTCACACTCCCCGAAGCTGTCTTACCCCGTCCACCCAACCATCACACCGAAGCCTCCAACAGCACCTCCCTCCCTGTCCTCCAGAGACCCTCCATCACCGAGACTTCTGTTCTCATTCTTCAGGCTAAAAATCCCTTCTTCACCTTCTGTTTATCCAGTTTTCGGTTATCTGTTGTTTCAGTGATGCTTCTCATTGATATGGCTGGCCGTGGGGTAAGACTTTGGGGTTATAGAACTAAATCAGATCCAGGCCATTCCCCATATTAAAAAAAAATTTTTTTTTAATGTTTATTCATTTTTGAGAGAGACAGAGCATGAGTGGAGGAGGGCAGAGAGAGAGGGAAACACAGAATCCAAAGCAGGCTCCAGGCCCGGAGCTGTCAGCACAGACCCCAGTGTGGGGCTCGAACTCATGAACTGTGAGATCATGACCTGAGCCGAAGTCAGACACTTAACCAAATGAGCCACCCAGGTGCCCCATATACCCTACATTTTTTAAAAAAAGGTTTATTTATTTATTTTGAGAGAGAAAAAGATCACCCATGCACGAGCAGGGGAGGGGCAGACAGAGAGAGAGAAAATCCCAGGCAGTCTCCAGCTGTCAGCAGGGCTGACAGAGCCAGATGTGGGGCTTGATCCCATAAACTATGAGATCGTGTCCTGAGCCAAAATCAAGAGTCAGACCCTTAACCACCTGAGCCACCTAGGCACCCCACTACCCTATATATTTTTCACACAGGAAGAGGGCAGAGTGGTAGATAACGAAGAGGTATATCTTTCAGGTCTTACCGAAAGTCCCACTTTCTTCATCCATCCTTCCTGTGCACTTTCACCTGTATCATCTTCTTCCTACCATGATCTTTTATAATCTTTACTGTTTGACCTTAATTATATTCTGCCTGATGTTGTTTATTTGACCATTTCATATGTAATATCTTTCTAATTGCTTTGTAAGATTACAAATACACAGCTTCCTCGTGTGTGGTGTTCTATTGCTGCTGTAATAAATTATCACAAGCTCAGTGGTTCAAAAGAACACAGGTGTCTTGTCTGACAGTTTTGTAGGTCAAAAGTGCGAGCAGGGCTAAGGTCAAGGTTTTAGCACTGCTGTACCCTTTCAGAGGGTCTAGTACAGAATCCATTTCCTTGCCTTTTCCAGCCTCTGATGGCTGCCCGCATTCCTTAGCTCATGGCCCCTCCTCCATCTTCAAAGTCAGCAACACGGTATCTCAGACTCTTCTGCTGTGGCCACATCTCCCTCTGACCAAAATCAGGAAATTGTCCCTGCTTTTATGAACTCATAGATTGGGTCCACTCAGATAATCTGAGATAACCTCCACATCTCAAGGTCTTTATACTTAGACATATCTGCAAAGTCTCTTTTGTTATGTAAGGTAACATTTCCACAGGTTCCAGAGGGGTTAGGACATGGACACCTTTGGGAGCCACTATCCTGCCTATCACCCCATTTTATACTTCCTTGTATTGCATATGAGATGGATGGAAAGAAATAAAATATGCAAACACTAACAACGATGACAACTAATGCTAGGATATGTGTACATCAGATAAAGTAGACTAAAGGAAGAAGGCGCTGTTGGAGATGAAGAAAGGCCTTTTCAAAATTATACAAAAAGCAATCAGCCAGAAAATTATAATGCTTACAAATGGGTACTTAATAATATAGTCTCAAAAAATGACAAAACTTGGAGGAGAAATAAGCAAATTTTCAGTCACAGTGAGAAATTTTCAACATCACTCTCTCAGTAACTATTTGAACAAACTATAGAATCAGTACAGATATAAAATATTTGAACAGCATAATTAACAAACTATAATATATATGGATCACGGCACCCAACAACTTGAGAATAGATGTTTTTTTCTTTTTTCAGGTGGGAATGAAACATACAGTTGACCACATACTGGGCCATAAAGCAAGTGGAAACACAGTGCTAAGGATTTAAATTATGTACTGTACATCTAACACGATTCTAAAGTTAGAAGTTTATTTCTAAAAAATCATAGTTATATTTTGTAATCATAACGGAATTAAACTGGAAATTCATAACGAAAGGATAATAGGAACTTCTCAAATGTTTGGGCATTAAGTGATACACTTTTGAACAATCCATGACTCAGAAAGGAAATCACAACGAAAAATAGAAAATATTTTGACCTGAATAACAAACGTGCATATTTAAAACTTGCAAGATAAAAATAAATTGGTGCTTTCCCATGTTTATAGCAGCACTATCAACAATAGTCAAGTATGGAAAGAGCCCAAATGTCCATCAATGGATGAATGGATAAAGAAGATGTGGTGTGTGTGTATATATATATATATATATATATATATATATATATGTATGTATATATATACAAGGAGTATTATTCGGCAATCAAAAAGAATGAAATCTTGCCATTTGCAACTACGTGGATGGAACTGGAGGGTATTATGCTAAGTGAAATTAGTCAGTCAGAGAAAGACAAAAATCATATGACTTCACTCATATGAGGACTTTAAGAGACAAAACAGATGAACATAAGGGAAGAGAAACAAAAATAATATAAAAACAGGGAGGGGGACAAAACAAAAGAGACTCATAAATGTGGAGAACAAAGGGTTGCTGGAGGGGTTGTGGGAAGGGGGATGGGCTAAATGGGTAAGGGGCATTAAGGAATCTACTGAAATTATTGCTTCGTTATATACTAACTAATTTGGATGTAAATTTTAAATAAAAAATAAAGTTAAGTTAAAATGTAAAAATAAAGTACACTCCATTCTTAAATAAATAAATAAATAAATAGGTGCTTGGATGAAAACTTATAGTGTTAAATGTATATATCAGAAATGAAAAAGTGCTGAAAATTAATTACGCAGGAAGCTATGAATAGAAGAGCAAAGTGAGCCAAAAGGAAATGGAAGGAAATAATAAAGAGAAGAGGCAAAATTATGAAATAGAAAGCTAATATACTACAGAGAGGGACTACTAGGTAAAAAGTTTGAAAAGAACAATAAATACAATTAACCTTTAACAAAATTTATCATGGGAAAAAAAAGTGAAAAAGCACACACTGCCAGCATCAGGAATGAAAAGATATTACTACAGATGCTACAGACATTAAAGGTAATACAGAAACGAAAATGTGTGTGACTAGACAAATTCCCAGTAAAATTCAGTTTACCAAAACTAAGAAAAAGAGAAATAGAAGATCCGAATAGTTCTATATCTGTTAAAGAAATTAAATTAATAAATAACCTGCCCACAAAGAAAACTCGAGGCCCAGATACCTTTACAAATGAACTCTTCCAAGTATTTAGGAAATAACAACCATCTGACACAAACTCTTCAGGGAACACTTCCACTTCCTTTTATAGGACCAATATAACCTTGACTCAAAAAGATGACAAGAATATTTTAAGAAAAAAATTAATAGAGAAATTGAAGCATAGGTGCAAAAGCTCTGAACAAAATGTGAATCCAGCAATAAATAAAAAGGACAAACATCATGACTGAAGGGGGTTTATTCTGTAAGTGCAAGGTTGATTTGGCATTTAAGAATTAATAAGTAGAAGGGTGCCTGGGTGGGTCAGTCGGTTGGGCGTCTGATTTTGCCTCAGGTCATTATCTCACAGCTCGTGAGTTCGAGCCCCACGTCAGGCTCTGTGCTGACAGCTGGGAGCCTGAAGTCTGCTTCAGATTCTGTGTCTCCCTCTCTCTCTGCCCTTCCCCTGCTTGTGCGTGCTCTCTCTCTCTGTCTCTCTCAAAAATAAATGAATAAACATTGAAAGAAAAGGAATCAATAAGTATAATTAATTGTGCTAAAAGATAAATGAATAATTATGTGATATTTTCAGATGCTGAAAAAGCATATGGCAAAATTTAACACCCATTTATGATAAAAATAAAAACTTAGTAAACTGGGAGTAGAATGGATCTTCTTTTATCTGATAAAGTATAGCTACAAAGATTTTTATATTGATATCACACTTAACAGTAAAATAGTAAAACCTTTTCCCCTGAAAACAGGAATGAGATAGAAATTCTCACTATCACTACTTTTATTCAAATTTATACTAGAGATTTTGTACAATGTCATAAGGTAAGAAAAAGGAAACTGAAAGATCTATTATGGGGAGAAACCAATGTCAATATTTGCAGGTGACATTATAGCATGCATAGAAAATCTAAAGACTATAAACAAAGAATTAGAATTAATAAATGAATTTAGCAAAGTCACTAAAAACAAGGTCAATATGTAAAAGTGTCAATTGTGTTAATTCGGAGTATGAAATATGTATTTTAAAATTTTTTTTAGGGGCGCCTGGGTGGCTCAGTCGGTTGAGCGTCCGACTTCAGCTCAGGTCACGATCTTGCGGTCCGTAAGTTCGAGCCCCGCGTCGGGCTCTGGGCTGATGGCTCAGAGCCTGGAGCCTGCTTCCGATTCTGTGTCTCCCTCTCTCTCTGCCCCTCCCCCGTTCATGCTCTGTCTCTCTCTGTCTCAAAAATAAATAAACATTAAAAAAAATTTAAAAAAAAATTTTTTTTAATGTTTATTTATTTTTGAGAGAGAGAGCAAGGGAGAGGTAGAGAGGGAGACATAGAATCCGAGGCAGGCTCCAGGCTCTGAGCTGTCAGCACAGAGCTCAACACAAGATCATGACCTGAGCCGAAGTGGGACGCTTAACCTACTGAGCCACCCAGGTGCTCGTGTTTTAAAATATTGTTTATAACGGTATTAAAACACATTAACCAACTGGGAGTAAACCTAAGAAAAGACATGTAAGACCTCTACACAGAAAATCATAGACTATGGTGAAGAGAAATTATGGGGATCCACCACACGCATGAATTGTAAGTCTCAATATTTTAAGACAGCAATACCCCACAATTGATCCCTGGAGTTAATACCATCATAATCAATATCCCAGTAGCCAGTAGCTAGTTTGTGAAATTTAACAAGCTACTCCTAGAATTTATATTGAAATTCAAAAGGCTGGGACCCGTGGGTGGCTCAGTCAGTTGATTGTGGACTCTTGATTTCAGCTCAGACCATGATCCCAGGGTCGATGATCGAGCCCCGCATTTGGCTCCACACTGAGCATGGAGTCTGCTTAAGATTCTTTCTCCCCATCTGCCCCTCTCCCCTGCTAGCTTGCGCACTCTCTCTCTCTGTCCCTAAAATAAAATTAAAAAAAAATAAAGACGGGTGCCTGGGTGGTTCAATCGGTTAAGCGTCTGACTTCAGCTCAGGTCATGATCTCACAGTTCATGGGTTTGAGCCCCACATTGGGCTCTGTGCTGACAGCTGCGAGCCTGGAGCCTGCTTCGGATTCTGTGTCTCCCTGTCTTTCTGCCCCTCCCCCACTCATATTCTCTCTCTCTCTCTCTCTCTCTCTCTCGCTCTCAAAAATAAATAAACATTAAAAAAAAAGAAAATGCAAAAGCCAATAATGGTGAAATCCATCTGGGAGAACAACAAATTTGGGGACTTAGATAGAAAAACATATGGTAAATCTACAGTAATTAAGATAGTGTAGTAATAGCCTAAGGATAGACATATAGACCAGTGGGACAGAATAAAAACTCTAGAGCTGGGCTGTCCAATGCAGTAGTCATTAGTCACATATGGTAATTAAAGTTTAAATTAATTTCCTCAGTTGCAGTAGCTGCATTTCTTTTTTTTTTTAATTGTTTTTTAACACTTATTTATCTTTGAGAGAGAGACAGAGACAGAGTGTGAGAGCAGTAGGGGCAGAGAGAGAGGGAGACACAGAATCTGAAGTAGGCTCCAGGCTCCGAGCCGTCAGCACAGAGCCCAATGCGGGGCTTGAACTCACAAGCTGTGAGATCATGACCTGAGCCAAAGTTGGACGCTCAACCGACTGAGCCACCCAGGCGTCCCAACACTAGCTGTATTTCATATGCTCAATACCCTCAGCACCCGGCTAGTGGTTGCTGCAGTGGACAACAGACATAAAACACTCCAGAAAGTTCTATTTGGACCATGCTGCTCTAGAGACAGACTCACCACATATGGAAATAAGACGTTTGACAACGGTGTCACTGAAGATGAGTAGCAAAGAACAGTCTTTTCAACAGTCTTGGTCGGATAATAGCCATCTTTGAAAAATGAATCTTGAGTCCCACCTTACTTCGTGCACAGAAATCAGTTCCTGGTGGGTTCTATGCCTAAATGCAAGATGTTGTGGAATTTTCGTGGAACAGAATCACATCCAGCAGTCAAAATGAATGAAGTGCTGGGAACAGGCTGAACCTCAACACCAAGGGTGAGTCTCACAAACATTATGAAATCAGTTGGAGCCAGAAATAAAAGAGAACATGCTGTATGGTTTCCATTTGTACTAAGTTCAAAAGCAGGCAGAAAGAGTCTCTGCTGATGGATGGCAGTTACCTTGGAAGAGGAGGCTGGTAACTGGAGGCTGCTGACATGGGCTTCTGAAATCCTGGTAATATCCTGTTTCTTGAGTGGGCTGGTGTCCACAGGAGAGGGTCCAGTCTTCATCAGCACCATTAGTGCACTTTTCTCTATGGGTGTTATTTTAAAATGTTTTTTTTAAACAACCCTTGGATTGACACGGAAAAAGAAAGATAATTCTTGCTGATTGAGTGATAAAGGAAAGGTGAAGATTCTAAAAATTTTCAGATAGGCAACAACTTGAAGTCTGAAAGTATCAGGTATAGGATATGGAGAAGGGGAGACGTCACTGGGACAAGGGCCAATTAGTACGTGTTGTAAAGTTGGAAACGTGTGCCCCTTGCAAGTGGACAGTTTTGCTTCCAGACACAAACCTTAGAGAAATGCTTGCTCATGTGCACCAGGGGACGTGGGTAACAATGCTCATTGCAGAATAGTGTACAATAGAAAAAAAAAAAAAGAATAATTGAAGTAACCTGATGCCTAACAGGGAAATGGGTAAATAAAATGTGAGTTTTTATATAGTGAACTACTAAACAGTTAAAAGGAATATAATATACACAAGCATAATCACAGAGCTCTGAAAATACTGAAGTGGATTGAAAAAAGCAAGTTGCAGAGTATGTATGGCATAACATATACGCGTACATTTTTAAAGTATAAAGCAGGACTGTAGATTATTCTGTGGCACATGCATGTGTAACCGGACTGTTAAATCACCGCAGGATAGACTGTACCCTGATCCATGATAGCAGCAGCCTCAGGGGCAGGGGGTGAAGAGACAGAGATTAAGGATGGGGATAGACCGTCACATGGGAACTGTCACTTCATTTTCATTGTTCTGTTTCCTTTTTTTTTTTAATGGCAAATATAACAAAATGTTAACATCTGTCCCTTCTAGGTGTTGGCTCACAGAGTGTGAGTTCTCTTATTTCTTGTAATGTTCCCTTTGTTTAACTTCTCAATGTGAAAAAAAATAGAGTTGCGATAATAGCATCTTTCATCGTTTAGTCTTAGGCTTGTTTATTGTTTAGGTATTTTACGTTCCTGTTTGTTTTAAGAAAAAATGTATATAAATATGAGTATAGCTGAGATAGCTCAATTTCCTCTCTTTGTTTATGTTAGCAAAGCATACTTGTTTTATTTAACATCCTTTGGTATCAAAATGTGGCCTTTACACAAACTTGTGAGGAGTAAATCATGAGGGCTCACAGTCCTAACACAGTCTGTGTTTTAAGAACACATTTCCTATAATAGACATCCTCTGCGCCTCGATCACAGCAAACATCCGCTTATATTGGAGCCGAAACATCCACAAGCAGGCGGAGCAAAAAAGTCAAAAAGATTTGCCATTTGGTGCTAACGATTTGTCGGTACATGATTGTTAAGACTAAGGTCTGAAACCACCAACATTTATTGGCTCTGTCTCCAGTATGCGTCTCTAGGGTCATTTCCACAAGACCGACCAGAAGAACGGGACCCTGCCTTTTCCACCACTGCCATTGCTCCTGCAGGAAGCCCCTGGCAGCACACAAGTCCCGCTCTAGCAGGAAGGAGGGCACTCCCAAAGTCCTTTATGACAGGATGGGGGACAGACGGGCCGGCCACCATGATGGAGAGTGCACTGTTACAGACAGAGCGCACACAAGGCTATTTAGTCACTGGGTGGGCAGTCTGGCAGCCCTTGGAAACGCACCCTAGGTGATTGCTGTGACCGTGTTTGAAAAGTTGACACGTAAATGTGGACTTGAAACAGACTAGCTATTTTATGGTTAGGCCCTAAACTGCAGGCTTTTAAACATGCTCAGGTATGAGTGAGGTGGGGACCTGCATACCCTGCCCTCACAGATCCCTTACAGCAGAACTCAGGTCTCTCTTCTACACCTATTTCACTCCTCACAAGCAGGCCAAGGAGGGAATTACCCAAAAGAAGGAACTGAGCATGCTCATTTCAGACTCTCTGTCTGTCTCATTTGGGGGCTCGCCTGCCCCTAGAATATATATAAGCACTCTGGTCTGCTCTCAGCTCTGAGGGAGCCCAGTGGGTGTCCAGCAGGATCAGGGATGAGTGATTTAGTCTTTCTAAGTCAAGAGTCAATTATTAGCAAGGCCTCTCGGCCACAGATCTGAAGCTATGTTCTCTCTAATCAACTTTATCAGTAACAAGGGCAGTATCTTAGCTCTGACTGGCCTCTAACCTTTCAATTGGTTCCAAATTCAAGAAGGTGGGGGAGGTAATTGCTCCCCCTAAAACCTGATGATCAATTAGTATAAGACCCCAAGAAGATAATGTAATCCGTGTTAATAACCAATAATTTGTATACCAGTTTGTTCTTATACCCATAATTGTCCTGTCTGAATAGTGAACGGAGCATTGCTCACTTTTATCTTTCATAACTGTGGTTAAAAAAATAAATATAGTGCTGTATGTCATGGCGTGATTGAACTCTCATAGCTTGAGATAGACTCCATTAAAATGTACACTTTATACTCTATTATCTACGTATATCTATCTATAAGTATATATAGAAAATTTATTTATCTAATTCAGTCATTTAGCAGCAAAAAGAAAAACTGCACACACGAAAAACAGCCTCTCCTGCTATTACAGAACACTGTTCTGCACACGGCCAGATGTACGTTCACAGAACACAGCAATTTTAAGGATGAATTCATGTTCTAATCTCTTTAGGATTACCTTATATTCGTGGTGGTTTATGACTGATGTGTTTAAAGTAACTATAGCTTTCTGTTTATATTTAATAGAAGATTCGTGTCTGTGGTGGGATACACATTTACACTCATGAGATAAAAGCTACTGTTCTACAGGAAGGATATTAAATGTTGATTTAGAACGACACATTTCAATAACAGTGATCTAAGTCTCCCATACTGTTTCTTCGCAGGTCCTGGGAAAAGCCTGGCACCAGCAAAGGATGATTCTTCTCATCCAGCGTATTTAGCCTTCAACACATCTCTGCATGCTGCAATTAGACACGGGAACTGGAAACTCCTCACTGGCTACCCAGGTAGGGTGCTTGGCATTTCCCACCAGATCAAGGAGAACTTTACTAAACAACTGCCTTTTGCAGAACATACCTGTGGGGCCGCTGAATGAGGAAGAATGGTGTGATCTACCGTCCTGACCACAAAAAAAAAAAAAAAAAAAAAAAAAATTAAAATTAAAAAAATAAAAAGTTGAGAATTAACTGTAGGGGGCGGTGAAAGGAAGAAATGCCAACTGTAATGTTTCATGGAAAATCAGATTTCAGAGATGCGTGGCTGGCAAGCACAGCACATGAGGCTAGGAGGGAGACTCTCTGAAAGCTATATCCTCAATCAAGTGTGTAGCTGAGGGACGTGGTTGCTTCCTCTGAGCACATTCTCTAAAAGTGGTATCTTTTATTTATTTATTTTATTTTTAAATTTTTTTGATGTTTATTTTTGAGAGAGAGAGAGACAGAGACAGAGCACAAGGTGGGGAGGGGCAGAAAGGGAGTCACAGAATCCAAAGCAGGCTCCAGGCTCTGAGCTGTCACAGATCCCGACACGGGGCTTGAACCCATGAACTCTGAGATCATAGCCTGAGATGAAGTCGGCTACTTAACCCACTGAGCCACCCAGGCGCCCCAAAAGTGACCTCTTTTAAATATTTTTAAAATATGTGGTGTGATGGTAAAGACTGTGACGCAATTAAGCAATGTTTATAATGATGACATTTTGGGCATTTGGGGTAAGACAACTCTTCTTTGTTTGGTACCGTTCCATGTATTGCAAGATGTCTTAGCTTCCCTGGCGCATGACCATTACATGTTGATAGCAGCTTCCCTAAGTCACTGTGACAACTAAAACTCCCCCCACCCACACCCACACACGTGCACACGCATGCACACACATGCGTGCACATTCCTGGAGGCCCCTGGTTGTGAAGCAGTGAACCAGGAGTTAGAGTGAGAAAGATATAGATACAGCATCAAGGGCCACATCTTTTTTATGTGTCCACGTCCACAACCCCTGAAATTAGAACCTGTCTACCATGACTCTCCTGCAGTAAACTATTGTATTTCTTTGCCAGGCTGTGGCTGTTGGTTTCCTCCGCCGTCTCCATACAATGATTCTGCGATACCCTCATCAGACCCACCGACCAAGACCCTCTGGCTCTTTGATATTGATCAGGACCCAGAAGAAAGACATGACCTGTCAAGAGACTATCCCCATATTGTCGAGCAGCTCCTTTCCCGCCTGCAGTTCTACCACAAACATTCAGTGCCTGTGCATTTCCCGGCACAGGACCCCCGCTGTGACCCCAAGGGCACTGGGGCCTGGGGCCCGTGGGTATAGGACTTCTGGCAGCCTGGGGGAGCCAGACCACCTTTTCTGTCACAAGTTAGACTTCAGGCCTTTACTCCTGTATCTCGTGTCTCTCCCAGCCTGGGTTCGCCTGGTCCTTCTCTTGTTTCTGAACCACACTGAGGAATCTCATTTCAAACCCCAGTGCATATAAGAAGCTGATAAAACCTGGAACAGTCCTGTTGTTGGCTGGGGTGTGTGTCTAGAGGAGAGGGGGGCTGAGTTCAACCCCTTTTTCCTGAGTGTGGGACAGCTGGGAACTTGACTTGAAATAGGAAGTTCTCGTTGAGTCCTAGAGGCTGGAGCAGCTGGCTCTTTTTGCCTCACAAGTCAGATGTTACATTTCCCCCTGCCAATAGCTGGGTTTTATTGGAGTGCCTCATGTTTCTTGTAACAAATGTGGGGAGCAGACAGTTTTTAATGGTCCTGTTGGCCAGGGGATCTCCCTGTCTGCGAGATATCATGTGCAGGCATTCCGTGTGAATAACCCCCCTGGCTCACCCCTCACTCCGTCACTCATCTCGTCATGGAGCATAAGGCCCATTTCATAGTTACGGTCAGCATGGCAATATGCCTGCTTCTTGGTTTGGGTTATTACAGTAAAGAAATGTGTTTTTATCCCCAGTTTTCTTTTTTTTTTTTCCTAGCCACTACTCATTTCGTCTAGATTTCCTGCTACCCCCTCTCCCCTGTGGTTCTTTTCCTAACCTCCCTTTGACTCAGGCATCCTGTGCCCGGGAAGGCTGCCTTGCCTCTCCACGCTGAGCACCATCGGTTTGGGGATCTCTGCTGGGGCCTGCCTTCCTCTTGCCTCCACTACCGGAGCTGGAGCCCTGCCCAGAGAAGGTGGTCACATCTGGCTCTGCATGCATGCTCGTGGTGGACACGAAGGGGCCGGGTGGGTGATGCGTGGCTCTGTGTCATCTGTTTGCTGAAGACTATTCTAAGTTGCATGGAATTAATTATGAATGTGGCTGTGTCTCATAATATATTAAGAGTTGCATGCTATTCCCTAGCTAGGAGGAGAAACCCCGGGAAACGGTCGTTTTGTCCCGGGGTGATGGAGGGGGGCAGTTTGAAAGGAAATGGCCAGCATCTGAGATCCTGGGCCTCAGTGAAGCAAAGGACGGCACATCCACCTTTCCCTATTCTCAGTCTTACTGCTTGTGTTGAGGTTCTGGGGTTGGGGAAACAGGATGAGGTTTTACTTACCGGCCCTTTCTCAGTCTCGCGAAAGTCCTGCTAATGCGGATCAGTACAGATGCGCTCTGAAGAATGTCAGACTCTGAAAAATATGTGCCAAAACTCTACTCTTTTTTCCATTAGCGGGACTCTTTGGTTCACTGGTGTCCCCACTGCCTGGACCGGTGCCTGTTACATAGAAGGCGGTCAATACTTTTTTTTTGTTTTTAATGAATGAATGGACAGTTGAACAAATGAGAGAGCGGCACACCGTTAAAAATCCAGTGAGCTAAATACAGGTTTAGAGTAAATATCCTCCAACTGTTGCTTTTCTGTTCCCAAGCTGCCCTCCTGGGGTAGGAGCATAGTCTGCAGATCTGGACAGAGGACGCTCCAAAGTGAAGCCATAATACCCTCTCCAGGAGGGAAACGGGGAAGCATGCCTACCGAAGATACACTTTTGGCAATAACCCTCAGTTCTGTTCTTCATAGGACACTAGAAACTAAAACCAGCAAATAATATGCTATAGGTCCTTGTATAGCCACCCTTCAATTCAGTAGCAATATTTTCGGGTCACTACCAATTTGTATTGTATTAAAATAAGATGATTGGAAGGAAATGGTGCTAGAACTAAAAACACCTGTTACCAACATTTACCCCACGCCCGGGTTGGCAAACAGCTGGCCCAAATGCCATCACCTACCACTCCCTCACCTGTGGCAGATACTCTGCACTAACTGAGCCCACGTGTTCTTCTGGATCCTTCTAATCCCAGTGTCTATTAATACCATGAGATTAGAGTCCATCACTATATGACAGCCATTCACCCTCCACGCCATGCTCCCAGGGCTGTCCCCAGTTCCAGTCCTTGATTGCCAAGTACAACATGGTGATCTGTACTCAGTGGATTTACAGGGAGTTGTCAAAACTAGTTGTTGTAAAACTTTTATTTGAGATTTTATTTTATCCATTATAGAATGCATCTCATTAGGTTTCTCTTTTCTGTATAAGAATGTGAACAGATTCACATTGAGGATGTTTCTTTCTGGGTTCATTTGCGTTTAAAGAAAAGTTTTATTAATTTAATTGTTCTTCTTTGCTACTACCTGATTATTTCATATCTGGGGAACAAAGAATTTTTTTTACCCTTTAAAATTTGTCAGCCGTGAATAGGGAGTTTCCATTTGGGTGATGAAAAAGTTCTGAACCAGATAGTGGTGATGTTTGCACAACATACCTCTGAATTGTATGGCTTAAAATGGTTAAAATGATAACTTTTATGTGTTTCTTACAACTGATTTTTAATGTGTTGGCCAGTTTTGTGGTATGTAAATTACATCTCAATAAAGAAACATAGCAAAAATATCAGAACTGAAACAAAGGTGTCAGTCATTGCCCCAAGAGTACAAACTATAAAATAAGTCATTGGAGGGAGGTTGTGAGGGTAGGGGTGAATGTAAAGTGATAATAAGAGAGTGTATTTGTTCTCTGTTGCTGTATATCAAATTACCCCCGAATTTAGCAGCTTTAAACAATAAACATTTATTACTTAACACACTGTATGGGGGCCAGGACTCTGGGAGTGGCTTAGCTGGGTGGTTCTGGCTCAGGGCCTCCTGAGATGGTAGTCAAGCTGGCGAGTGCTGCAATCATCTGAAGGCTTGCCTGGGGCCAGAGGATACACTTCCAAGGTGAGTCACTCACCAGGCTCTTGGTTGGAGGCCTCAGTTCCTTGCCCTGTGGGCTTCTCCACAGAGTGCTTAAATATCCTCACACATGGCAGTCAACTTCCAGCAGAGCAAATAATCTGGAGAGAGCAAGAGGAAGCCACAGTACCTTAATTACCTGGTACAGTGTCACTTCGACCTTTTTTCACTTCCTTAAAAATAAGTCACTAAGTCCAGCGGTTACACAAGAGGAGGAGAATTAGGTCCTGTCTTTTGAAGGAAGTGTCAGATTTGTGGACATATCTGATACCAGCGTGGACAATAGGAGAATGGGGAAATGTTGTCTCCTGGGGAAGAGACTGTCTAATCCAGTCCACATGCATTTATCAAATTCAAATTCTGCTATTTGAAGACAGATGTTAGAAAAACATCCAATTTTGCTATATAGTGGTTAGAATGACCAGGGACTAATCATTTAGCCCTCTCTGTGCCTCCCTCTTTTTTTTTTTTTTTTTTTTTTTACTGGTGATAGGTTGAACTGAGTAATCCCTAAAGTCTTAGACCCTTGTGTCCAGAACAATGCCTGACACATAGTCTATATTAAATAAATGGTCTTTGACTCTCAACTGCCTGAATCCCAGTGCAAGAGTGTAAAATAAAACTGTGCTAGAAATAGCCAGAGATTCTGCTCCATCTTGAAAAAGCATTCATTTCCTGAAAATATGATTTTAAAAACTAATTTTTTGAATGCTTACTATATTCCAAGCATTGTACAAGGTGCTTTAAAAGAATTGTCTTGGGGAACCCGAGTGGCTCAGTTGGTTAAGTTTCCAACTTTTGATCTCAGCTCAGGTCTTGATCTCACCGTTGTGAGGTCAAGCCCCACAGTGAGCTCTGCACAGGGCATGAAGCCCACTTTAAAAAAAAAAAAGGGGGAATTATCTTGTTGCCTAAGGAAAATAAAAGCAATTTTCTTCTTAAAATTTTAATAAATAAATAAATAAAGATCTTATTCAATATAATTTTAAACTAGCCACAGGTAATGTTTATAAAATCTGTTCAATCTTTTTTTTTTTTTAATGTTTACTTATTTTTGAGAGAGAGAGAGAATGCAAAGAGAGGAAGGGCAGAGAGAGAGACACACACACAGAATCTGTAGCAGGCTCCAGGCTCTGAGCTGTCAGCACAGAGCTTGACGTGGGTTTTGAACTCATAAACCGTGAGATCATGACCTGAGCCAAAGTCAGGCGCTCAACCTGACTGAGCCACCTAGGCACCCCTAAAATCTGTTCAATCTTAATTATTAAAGGCATATTTGGTTTCACCCCTTACATTTTAAAAATATCTAACCTTTATCCAAACATATAGTTACTTAAGAAAATGAAAAGAATTATTTTGTCTTTTTAAAAAGTATACCAGAGGGATGCCTGGGTAGCTTAGCCAATTAAGCGCCCAACCTTGGCTCAGGTCACAGTCTCATAATGCATGGGTTCCAGCCCCACACCGGGCTGTGTGCTGACAGCTCAGAGCCTGGAGTCCGCTTCAGATTTTGTGTCTCCCGCTCTCTGCCCCTCTCCCACTCACACTCTGTCTTTTCTGTCTCGAAAAATATATGTGTTAAAAAAATAGTAATAATAAAAAATAAAAATGAGTAAAAAGCACACCAGAGAAATAACCCAAGTGTTGATCAACAAACAAATGGATGAACAAAATGTGCTATATCCACACAATGGAATATTATTCAGTCATAAAAAGGAATGGAGTTCTGATACATGCTACAGCATGGATGAACCTTGAAACTATCATGCTAAGAAGCCAGACACAGAAGAGTAGGTCTTGTGCGATTCCAGTTACATGAAATGTCAAGAATAGGCAAATTAACAGAGACAGAAAGTAAGTTAGAGGTTTCCAGAGGCTAGAGGAAGGAATAGTGGCAGCCATTGTTCAACGAATAGAGTTCCTTTTGGGGTGATGTAAAAGTTTTAGAAATAGTGGTGATGATTGCCCAACAATGTGAATGTAATTAACACCATTAAATTGTATGCTTAAAATTGTTTGAAATGGCAAATTGTATGAGATATATATGTATCGAGAGAGAGATGGGGTCTAGATCCTTCCACCTACTTAAGTAACTGCACTTTTAGTTCTCTTATAGATGAATCTTCCATGTAAGACAAAAGTAATGGATGGTGGTAGAAGTCAACAAAATTCTTTCCTTGAGGGGAAGGAATATAGACTGGGAAGGGGCATGATGAAACATTTTGGGGTTCAGAAAATGCTTTATATCCTGGTCTGTTAATGGGTGTATACATATGTAAAAATTCACTAAGAAGTATATTCAAGTTTTGTACTTTGTATGTTACAGCTCTCTCTCTCTTTCCTCTCTCTCTCTCTCTCTAATTAAAAAACACCTGCCCTTCACTTGTACCCCAATGTTTGTAGCATCACTCTCAACAATAGCCAAATTATGGAAAGAGCCTAAATGTCCATCAACTGATGAATGGATAAAGAAATTGTGGTTTATATACACAATGGAGTACTACATGGCAATGAGAAAGAACGAAATATGGATGGAACTGGAGAGTGTGATGCTACGTGAAATAAGCCATACAGAGAGAGAAAGATACCATATGTTTTCGCTCTTATGTGGATCCTGAGAAACTTAACAGAAACTCATGGGGGAGGGGAAGGGGAAAAAAAAAAAGAAAAGAGGTCAGAGTGGGAGAGAGCCAAAGCATAAGAGACTGTTAAAAACTGAGAACAGGGGCGCCTGGGTGGCGCAGTCGGTTAAGCGTCCGACTTCAGCCAGGTCACGATCTCGCGGTCCGTGAGTTCGAGCCCCGCATCAGGCTCTGGGCTGACGGCTGGGAGCCTGGAGCCTGTTTCTGATTCTGTGTCTCCCTCTCTCTCTGCCCCTCCCCCGTTCATGCTCTGTCTCTCTCTGTCCCAAAAATAAATAAAAAACGTTGAAAAAAAATACAAAAAAAAAAAAAAAACTGAGAACAAACTGAGGGTTGATGGTGGGTGGGAGGGAGGGGAGGGTGGGTGATGGGTATTGAGGAGGGCACCTTTTGGGATGAGCACTGGGTGTTGTATGGAAACCAATTTGTCAATAAATTTCATATATTGAAAAAAATAAAAATGAAAATAAAAATAAAAAAAATAAAAATAAAAAAATTAAATAAAAAACACCTGCCCTTAGAGTACATACTTATCTCATATGTTACCCAAATGGGCTTGGAAACATCAAACAATTATAAACAAAACATTTTAAATGCTGCAAAGATATGCACTATTTGAAGAAGCCTTTTTGTGATTCCTTTCATAAACACAAATTTAGGGGTTTATTTTTACAAAACCTGAATACATTGAATTGGGGTTCCTAAATTGAGATTTTGCTATGCTGGCCTTCCTGAAGGATTCACACCCACCCACGTGTTGGTGCTGGGGGAGAGGTGCAAAGACGAGGAAATGATTGGAATGAAACGGCAGGGGGGTCCTCTGCCCCAAGAGGCTTACCACCCAATTCTGTTGTACCAAGTTCTTTCCAACTAAACAGTTTTTAAGAACATTCCAGCCAATGCTAAACAGATTGAAGTAGTTACTATCCTTCCCAGTCACCACTTAAACTTTAAAATCTAATTTTTTGTCCAAGTGGAGAATAGCCACAACATATGCAGACTAATTCATTTTCAGGCTGTCCAAAGACCAGAATGCTCACCTGGACATCTTCTTTATCGATCGCCGAGAGCAGGTAGGTTTGAACGGCTGTAGGGGTGCCTACAACATCTCTTTCACCTTTGCCCCGTTGCCATGGGAGCCACCCACCGGAAGGCACGAAGCAGAGCGGGAGATTTATTCTGCCTGGGGCCTGACTTCAGGGCTTTGTGACTATCAGGAAACTGGAAGGGCAATTTAATTCTCAAACTAATTCGCCCAAGTAACAAATCATTGAGCTTAGGATATTTCATTTAATAACCTTTATTATTTTTCTGACAACAAAAGCATATATCACTGTAATCATTTTTGGAAAATACAGAAAACACATAAAGAAAATTAACCCATAAAGCAGCCACCAACATATAGCCACCATTAACCTTTTACACCCCTTTAAGAGAGTAATTAGGTGGCCCAACTCCCAGATGGGTTTGCAAATCCCACTGTGCCCAGCTGAGCCTTCACTGGAGATTCAAGATGGCAGATAAATGAAATATCACCTCTTTTGGAACTCTTCATTTTAATCCCACTAATGAGGTATAGATCTTCCCAGGTTTTCACTCCAAAGGAACATGATTTCACACACACACACACACACACATTAGCTCTCTTTCTCTGCACCCCATCTTCTCCACAGGCCTCAAGAGGTGTGGGCCTTCACACATGTGGGATGTTGACCAACCAATCAAACCAGCAAGCAGGCACCTGCTGTGTAATTTTTGCTTTGTATCTATATACCCATGAAAGCTCAAACCAGCAAGCAGGCACCTGCTGTGTAATTTTTGCTTTGTATCTATATACCCATGAAAGCAGTGAGTTCTTTCTGAATAAGCTATTTTTATTTATTTTTTTTTAATTTTTTTTTTCAACGTTTATTTATTTTTGGGACAGAGAGAGACAGAGCATGAACGGGGAAGGGCAGAGAGAGAGACACACACAGAATCCGAAACAGGCTCCAGGCTCTGAGCCATCAGCCCAGAGCCTGACACGGGGCTCGAACTCACGGACCGCGAGATCGTGACCTGGCTGAAGTCGGACGCTTAACCGACTGCGCCACCCAGGCGCCCCTGAATAAGCTATTTTTAAAATGAAAGCCTTTGATTAGAGGATCCTCTGGATCTGTTAGAGAAATAGCTGGCTGATTTGAAAAATGTTACTTGTTTGGACTTCACAAGAGTATGCTGGGTTTTCTTGGTTCTTAAGCTAAAGCTTAAATGAAAGTGTTTGGGCTTAATACATACAGGGAGTGGAAAGATGTGGCTCCCACATCCAGGACTTCAGGACAAGGAGACGGGCCTGTCTCCCTGGGACCTGCATGTGTCCTGTCACTGAGGTCCACCTATTCCTTTCCCCCCCAAAAGCGGCTTCAGCCAGGCCAGGAGGACACCCCAGGAAACCCCAAAGCTCCTCGAGGCCCCACCCAAGACTCTGTAACTCACATAAGGCCTTACACTGCTGGGAGTCGTAACATGGTGCTTCTTCTTAAATGTACACTCTGTACTAAAATAAGTAATGTAAAGTGATGCTTTTTTGTGACTATGGTAAAGAGAAAACTAGTGTCATTGGTAATCATACAAATACATACGATGAATACAAATTGTTCTTAAACCCGAGCTTGGAACTATTTCTGGCCTGGAGGGAAAGCACTGAATAACTGAAGAGTGAATAACTTCTTCACTACGTGATGCGAGGTCATCAGTGCCAGGTCTGTGACTTGGCAACACTGGTGTGGAGACAGGGAAACTCCCTGAGGGCAGGCATGTGTGTGCCCAGGCCCAGTGGGGGTGCTGAGTGCCACTCCACGGTGACTGGTAACTTCCTGAATTGTTACTGTCCCCTCCATTTGCCCTTTCCTCCAAGAAGGATCTCAGCTGCACTTGGCTTCTAACAGTTTGTTTTGCTCGTGTGCCTGGAGACCCCGAAACAAGGGAAGCATTCTAAATGAGTTAATGTATAAACACAAAATGAAACCAACATACACATCCTCTGCAATACAGTAGAAAAGTCACAGAGGATCCAGCAAAGGAAGAGGCCAAGAAAGTCAATAAACAAGTTGGTGGAGACGCGACATACAGAGATGAAATATTAGGAAGAAATAAACATTGAGAAGAGGGAAAAAAGAGACAACACAGACGTTTCTTGAGCTAAGAAGTTCCTTGAGCCTTCATTTCCAGGACTATAATCTCTGGCATCTGGTCACAAAGCCTGGGAGGGAGACTCAGTGTCACAAATGCTTAGAAATGCCTGCTCTGCCCTACCAGCCACTTCACCTCCCCTGGGTGCCCACGTGGCATCGTCTGGCCCAAATTCACACAGCCTGTTTGGATACTGTAATTTAGCCCATGAAGTATGCCATATTTTGCCAATTGTAGAGGCAAGGCAAGGAATTAACCTTTATTGAGGACATTCTATACAGCAGACACATTTGACTTTTGCAGTGGCTACCAAACTCCACGCAGTAATACCTAATCCTTAGGTAAAGTTTTTTCCAATTTAAAAATTACCTTGCGGGAAGTCATACAGCCAGTAGAATTGGGATCAGGAGCCCAGATTGCTCTCAAAAAGCCCCTGCTGACTACTATGCTCCCTAGCAACCTCCAGCCTTGCCTGCCTTCCCTTCCCTTTGTCTTGCACTTTAAGGACAGAGGAGCAATTGTAGGAAGTCCTGTTCTTACAGCTCAGGACTTGGGGAGCCTTCAGGCTGGCAGAGCGCCTGGGATGAGCAGACGGCAGGGAAGCCGGTGAGGAGGCCAGTGCAACAGTTTAGCCAAGAATTAACCGCAGCTACAGAGGTATGAAAGTAGGGGGATAAAACACTAAACAGAGGCTTAGAAAATAAAACACATTTGAAAGGAGCTTGAATTATTCAGCCTGGAAAGGAAGTTTATGCATGTTTTGCATACATTTCATAGGAAAGCTGCATTTCCACACGGAGGTGACGGAGGCTGGTAACCATCGTCCCAGCGAACGCACAGAGGTTACCCCCAGCACAGTGCTGATGTGAGGAAGGGATGCAAGGTTGACAGGTTAGTTTTTAAAGAGCACTGAAGCTTCTGATGCATGGAAAATAGAATCTAATGTTCTATCTTGTTCTATGACCAGCCAGCATCAACCAGTCTTTCATCTTTGGTTACAATCAGTTCCCATCTTGCTGAATTCTGGAGGTGGTTTCTACCAGCAACATGGACTACTCTCTTTTATATAAGGTCAATAGGACCTCATTCTCCCTCTGTGTTTAAGGCTCTGAGATGAAGAGTAACAATTCAGATACACTGGTATTTCTTAAAGTTCCATTTGTAATGATTTCTCTCCGGGGGGATTGGGATGAAACAAAATGACCCAGAGGCTATGAGGAATATTGCCTTGTGAGGGTCTCTCCTTGAAATGGGACAAATAATGACTGTGTTTAGATTCAAATACTGTACTATGTTTTGGTTTAAAATGTTATAAATTAGGGGCACCTGGGTGGCTCAGTTAGTTAAGCGTCCGACTTCGGCTCAGGTCATGATCTTGTGGTTCATGAGTTCAAGCCCCACATTGACCTCTGTGCTGACAGCTCGGAGCCTGGAGCCTGTTTCAGATTCTCTGTCTCCCTCTCTCTCTCTGCTCCTCCCTTGCTTGTGCTCTGTGTTTCTGTCCCCAAAATAAATAAACATCAACAAATTAAAAAAAAATTTACTGTTTATTTATTTTGAGGGAGAGAGAGACAGACAGAGAGAGTGTGGGCAGGGGAGGGGCAAAGAGAGGAGGAGACACAGAATCCAAAGAAGTTTCCAGGCTCTGAGCTGTCAGCACAGAACCCGACACAGGGCTCGAACCCATAAACCATGAGATTACCACCTGAGCCTAAGTCGGGTACTTAACCAACTGGGCCACCCAGACGCCCCCATCAACAAAAGTTTTTTAAAAATAAATAAAATGTTATAAATTAGAGAGCTCTGTATTGGTGAACAGGACCCAGGCTTTTTCTTGGCTTCTCTTAGTTTAAGAAATGCTTTGATTTCTGTAGTTAGCTAAACATTGTTGCTTTAAGTAACAAGTTATGTGGCTGGGCCATAAGTAATTATGCCCACAACTCCTCTTACCAGTTACTAGTTAGAAGGATAAGTGTCAGCGAGAGAGAATGCCCTGCTTCTCACGCAGGTCTGGGGTGTCTGGTCTGGTGCTGCACATGGGCTGGGCCACTGAAGGGCATCTGCTGGCTTTCAGGATAAGCCACGGCAGTGATTTCCCTCTCCTGTCCCTGCTGCAAGCCCACCTAGTCACCAAGTGCAGCCATGCCAGGGGGTAGCTAATCCTTCCCCAGTAGGGGAGAAACGGCCTGTCTTTGCACAGGGATGGTGGAACAGAGAAGTGAGAAGGTGGTGCCATTAATCGCTCCCCTTTTTTACGTGTAACTTTCAATAACTAGAACTTGCCCTTACTTTCACTAGTCCTTATTATCATTCAATTGGCTTGACAGCCTTTAAAATGTTACATGATTTTGTGTTTCGTTCAGTACCAGGAGATTGGACTTTTCCATATTTTTATTGGCCCCTATGGCTCTTTTTTGAGCATCCTGATCACCGTCCTTCCTCCCCAGTTCTACTGGTTCGGCCCAGAGGGAGCAGGAGCGGGAGGGGTGGAACGGGAGCCCCAGCTAAAAGGGGGCGTTAGTTCCCACTGCAGCCACCATCTCAGCTAGAGCTGCTAATGCCTCCCGCAGGTGGTGCATTTGGAGTGCTCAGCTGTCTCTGCTTTATGCTCAGTCTTTGGGATGTTGTCGGCAGGCAGGGAAAAGGAAAGAAGAGGAGAAAGAACGGGCAAGATCCTTCTCCTTTCTTATAGACAGAGTCAAACTGACACTTGTGAGAAACGCAAAAAAATGGTGGTCCTTCAAAGTGATGTTCTTTTAATATGGGAATGGGGGTACCGTGGTGGGGGGCAGGGTGGAGAGGGAAGGCCTCTGGCAGTTACCCCAGGACTCCCCTGTGATCCCAAACTCAGCAAGCCTGGTCCCAACCTGCACGCGCACTTGGCAACACGAAAGCCCTGCGGGTAACAGACTCACCCTGAGAGTCCGTGGAACAACAGCTTGCTTCTTCCTAAGCATTCCCCTGGGGTTGATCCTACCCCACCCCACAGAAGTTCTGAGGACCACCTGTCTCTCCCTGGTGACAGTGCTGTTGTACCTTCAGGCTCTTATACATGGGCTGACCCACCTGAGTGGGGTTCCTGAAGCTCCTTTCCACCCCCCGCCCTGAGTGAGACTCAGTGGGGGAGGTCAGTGAGCGTCCTCTGTGTAAACAACTAATGATTGAAAACTTTCGTTCCACTTGTAGCCTTTTCTTTTTAGTGTGAATAATCCTGATGGTTTCATCTCACTTTCTGCCCTTCTGTCAAATCTTCCAACGCCAGCCCTCTGGTGATTCTGGGCCTTAACACAGGCTCGTCCCTTCACACAGTTCCTTCTGCTCTTTTCTGGAGGACCTAGCTCCTCCTTGGGTCTAAACATCAACGGTTCCTTCCCTCGGGAAGCTTTCCTTAGTGCAGCTGAACCGGAATGTTTTCCTATGAGAGTGGACATCACACTGAGTTGTTATTCGTGTAGAAACGTCTGTCTCCCCACCAGGCGGAAGTCTCATGTCTGATGTGTTTAATGGAATATTTTTGTCTCGTGGAGCCGTGCTTGACACTTAGACAATAGGAGTTGAATGAATGTTCCTTTCATTGAATTCATAGGACTCAATCATCTTTTAGTTTTAGGACGCCATTCTCTTCCCTAACTTCAAATGCTGGTCCTTGTTCCTGACCTGCAGGCCTGGTTTCCACCCGACCTGCAGACCCTGTGTACCCAGCCTGATGGTAACCCCGCCCTGTGGCCTGCTCGGTGTCTGGAATGTTGGCTATCTTCAAAGGCTTTGTCTGTATCAGCTGGAAGGACTTCAGCGCCTTCCTCAAATCAGGGTGAACATTACACTATCCAGACTCCGCAGGCAGGTTTTGTTTATCCTGGGATCTCCTCCAAGATACCAGCTGATGGCTTCAAACACTTTTTATGGCCTCAGATTTGGACAGACTCAGATTTTCCTCCTTCATCTTCCAATCCTTCCCTAAGATTTTCCTCCTTTCATTTGTTCAAGCTGTATTACAAATGCTTTTCCATGTGTGGCTTTCCCTGCAGAAAACTGGCTTCATAGCTTACTTTTGGTGCTGAGATTAGCCTTGCAAATGCCAAAGGCTAGCTGGAAAGGGCAGATGGCCTATTTCCTGATGCTCTTTTGTTATCGATCCATATTTACTCAGGCTTTCTTCCTTCCACAGGGTGGGAGTGGGTGGTTTTTTTGGTATAGAGACAGTGGAAATAAACCAGTGGTCTCCTTCAGGAAAGTGGAGTTGAACACATTTTTAAAGGCAGGGGTTGGGGACAGTAGAGGTGTAAGCTTGGTCCCCTAGGTGCAGATGAGGATAGCATGAATCTTGGTGAAAAGTGTAAGGCACAAACGTATTTAAGACCACATATATTCACATTTGTTAAGCATCTCCTATGTATGCCAACATCTGGCCCGGCAGGTAACTAACATAAATAAGGCACGGTCTTTCCATTCAAGGAGCCCACAGTTAGTTAAGGTAGTAGCACCAAATAGAGCTGGGAGACCATGACAGGAAGAGCAGAGCCATTTGAGTTACACATATGTCCCTTGACCTGACTGTGGCAATGGAAGCTAGAGAGCCATTTCTTAAAAAATCAAACTCCTGGGGCCCAGGATCACAGGTGTCTTCCATGGTAATGAAGACTGGAGATTCTGATATTTTCCTCTCACCTGGACTCAGAATTCAGGGAAACAACCCCTACACAATCCCCCCTGCCCTGTGCATTGTTTATTGCTGTGTAACAAATTATCACAAAATTACATCTGGAGACAAAAAAATATAACCTCCTCCAACTCTACAAGCATCATAAAGGCAATAAATTCATATCTTTCAGTGCTCGCTCTAAACGTCAATGGACTCAATGCTCCAATCAAAAGACATCGGGTAACAGAATGGATAAGAAAAAAGATCCATCTATATGCTGTTTACAAGAGACCCACTTTAGACCGAAAGACACCTTCAGATTGAAAATAAGGGGATGGAGAACCATCTATCATGCTAACGGTCAACAAAAAATATAACCTCCTCCAGTTTCTAGGGATCAGGAATCTGAGTCCATCTTAGCTGGGTGGCTCTGACTAAAGGCTCTCGTGGGGTGGGCATCTCAGCTGAAGGCTTGATTTGGAGGAGGGTGAGTAGGATTCAAGAGAGAGCGTGAGTACCATGATGGAAGGCACAGCCATTCATAACTAATCTCTCAGAAATGACACCCATTATGTCTGCCATATTCTATGTGTTAGAAGCCAGGCACTAAATCCAGCCCACGTTAGGGGAGGAGGTTACTCAAGGCTGTGGATACCAGAGGCAGCAATCTCTGGGCACCGTCTCAGATGCCCACTGTGTCCCTCTACCCAGTCCCATTCTCCTTTCTGTCTCCCTGCTTCCTTCCTAGTTCAGGAAGTGCTTATGGAAAGGACCGGTGATGGCTTCCCTCCTTCCTCTGTGCCACCAAGACTGGGGAATGGTCTTAAGTCAAAACAGGACATTAGGTTGAATATTCTGCTTTTACACATAGTGGACCCAGAAGGACTTCTGCTGGCAGAGCCTCAGCTATAGAGGCCAAGTACTGGGTGGGAGAAAGCAGATTTAGGAAAAAGCCATTTCTTAAAGTGTTTGGCTAGAGAGGGGAGCCATTTTGCAAATTATGACGTGAAGCTCCAGGCTTTCCCTTGGTGCTGCTAAGTAGTCTGCTATCTTATAAAGATGCTTATAGTCCTGTTGATGGCTCGGGACTGAAAAGCTGTCTTGCCAAACTGGATAGTTTCTGTGCCATCTCAGGGCTGAGCCTCACCCATTTGGTCACAGAAGCCAAAATGGTCTTGGAGCTCCCTTACCTTCTCTCAGACCCTTCCAATCCTTTCCTGGTTCTGCGGCTCAGCCTAGCCATCCTCAGCCCTGACCATCCGTGTCTCCTGTGAGCTCTCCACTGGCTCCAATCAGTCCCTGCCTCCTAATCTTAGCTAAGAAGCACTTAAGGTACGACTCCTTCCTGGGGGCTGGCAGAGACCCCTGGTTATCCCACAGTTCAGTATCTAAGCCCAAAGTCATAAGGTGGCAAGGGAAAGCAAAAGTTGTTACAACCCAGTGGTGGCTGGGGAATTTAGCACTCATAAAATGTGTCCATATGCAAGTACCTTGATCCTAATTAAAGCAGCCTCCTTCCTAGCCAGCTGCTTCATCCTCCTGGCCAGCCATCCTCCAGCTGTTTCCAATGTTGTGCATATGCAGAAATAAGATGCAAATCAAATGCACTTTCAGGAAGTGGGCAGTGAAGTTGGAGAATTACTCGCTCATGGGTAAACTTAACAAAGAAGGATCTGGCAGAGGAACTAGCTCAGTTAGCAGAGGAGGGAAAATTGACAAGGAAACTGACACATCAGGCTCTTCAAAGGAAGGTGATTTGAATATCAAAGGCCGAAGAGGGGCCCTCAGGAAACCGATGAAACTCTTGAATATTTTTTTGCAAAATTATTCCTCTTTATCTTCCTGTCCTTGAATGTAAAATGGAGGAAGACATACTGTGCTGTCTTATAATTTTATCAAACAGCTAATGCCAAAAAAAGAGAACTTTCTTTTTTCATTCTACGAATTAGTGTACAATCATACAACATCCATTTTATAAAAGAGACAGAATATGTTTTTGTGATGTTTTTGTTTTGTTTGAAGATAAAGTTCCAGTAGAACCCTTTTTTTCTCACTATTTACTATGATATTTTAGATGAAGTTGATGGGGCAGTGATGTGAGGCTGAAGGCAGGTTCAAGGAAGGAGAAAGAATGTTTTAAGCAGAGGCAACAGCTGACAGGATGTGCGATGGCACTTTTCCTGTTGTCGCAGGTGTTGGCTACAGCTTTAAAGCTGAAGTCGGTGGTGATAAGGACCCCCACGTTCTGAAGATGCTAAAGAAATCCCACAGGACTTGCTAAGGAAAGACTAGAGGTTCAGGAGAGAAAGTGCTTTGAAGGGAATTCATAAGACATGCCAGCTTTGCTTTTTCCTCTGTTCCCCGCTGGAAAGGGGAATCCTTCACCCAAAGGAAGCAAAGAGTGGGGGCAAGAGAGCCTCAGGCTTGGGAGACAGGTCGTGCAAGAAGAGGAGACAAACTGGTCTCTTAGTCTGTGGACAGAAGCTTGTTGAGTGGCAAAAACATTTCAGACTATGGAGTGCTGTTACCACAGCGGAGAATGGAAGTGTCTTGGGAGAAGTTACCATGTGTCTCTTGGAGTCTGGGGGCATGAGGCCTGGCACCTGGCTCTCAGGGAGCTGTGAGTGCAGCCAGCCAGCTGGAGCTGGGTGGTGGGGTAAGGTGAGAGAGGGCAGCAGGGATAGCAAGATGTGATTCTGCCATTTGGAAGGTTAAGAGTGAGGGTACCTGGGTGGCTCAGTCAGGCATCCAACTCTTGATTTTGGAAGGATAAGAGTGAATTGATTCCCATGGGCCAAGTGATAGCCAGAGAGCTGCCTTGCAAGGGTCTCAGCAGAGAGAGACCCAGATCAGCCAGATAGTGCATCACTTGTGGTGCACTGTGGGAAGACTCCGTGGTGGGAGTAGTGGAGGGCATCTCAAAAGTCCTAGCGTGCCCTATAAAAGAGTTGGGCTTGGAATGAAGAAGACTTCAGGCCCTCAGGCGATAGCTACAAACTGCACCTGTTGAACATAATGGCCTCATCAATTCCTCTCATTTTTCTCATCCCTAGTGGATCCTGAAGAAGACTGGGAGACTGGGAGGCTGGGCGGGCGGTGTGGGGGCAGTAAGTGAAAAAGGCAAATCTGGAAGAATGAAAGAACAGACATACCACCTTCCCCACTGGAGACTCTTAACACTTATGTAAGAGCTAGGCTGAATAGTGGAAAGGAACTAAACCAGATATGAGACTCAAGTGTGGGTTTAGATTGGAGCTTTTAATATCCCCAGATAGGAATGTTCTAGTACCTGAATGAGACTGAAGTTTTGGACTCAGCCTGGAGAAATCACTAAAGAGTAATAAAGGAGACACAGAGTTCATTTGAAGGCAATGGTGGAAGAAAAACAATGTTACAAATTCAGCTAGCTCAATAAACTGATGGCTTGTGTTTGAGGAAGGCTAGTGTTTCAATCTGCAACAGGACAGTTTTTCCATTTTACCTGTGTACTTATTCTTGGACTTTCACATCCAAGATAGCATTCCTGCCCTGGAAGAATGCATTGTAGTAGGAACACTGGAAAGGGAACGAGTGGTTATAATGCAATTTCATATTGCGAAAGTGCAGGTCACTGTACGAACATAGTGGAAGGCCAACCCAATCTTAGGGGCCAGGGAAACCTTCCAGTGAAGTGATATCTTGGTTTGGCTCATTTTTATGAAGAAGTAACATCTAACCATACAGAAAGGGAGGGGGGAGGCAGGTAAAGACAGAATGGGGAGAAGGAAATGAAGGGAGGCGTTTGGGGACTGCTAATGAATTAACTTTTAGATGTGTTGATCCTGTAATTAGATATGGGCCTGAAGGTCAGGAACCCTGTCTCTGTGTTTGAGATGGTGATTTGGCATCATCACCCACATGCAATATTTGGATCCCTGTGGGTAGGTCAGATCTCTCAGGACAAGTGTATATAGAGAAGAAAAAGGCTATGGCTACAAACCGTGAGATAAAGATGGACCTCAACCCCTAAATCCTGTTCTGGGACTCTGGGACAGATAAGTTTATAAAGAACCTACCTATGCAGGTTTGATGTTTGATGGCTTTAGCCCCTGCCTTCAGGGACTGGCCCCTGGCCCTGGTGTGCTGGGTCTAACTCATGAAGCCACAGATTCTCTGGCCTGCAGTGGACACATCTAAGATCCAACAGACTGAACGGCCACGTGTCTTCATAAACCCAGATGCAAGTCTCCACTCTGTCTTACCCTTTTTATAGAGCAGAAAGGTGAATCCTAGAAAAGGCATGATGAAAAAAAGGGTAAGGAAACAAAAAGGGGTTCATTTTGGTGTCTAGAGCATTGTTGGTGAAACTGTGCCTTTATAAGATGTGCTTTCCCAGCAGCAAGTGGCCACAGGCTGACTCACTAAACCAGATATCTGGAAGATAAGAGCCCCCAAAAGAGGGAGAAAGCACCAACTCCAGACCCTTTGGCTCAAGATAGGGCCTTGACTGTGAACTAACTGTTTGTCAATGAGCTTCCTCCTAAGAGCTGAAGAAATATCAGTGCCCTTAGAGGCCAAGAACGATACCCAATGTTTGAGGAATGAGTGGAGGAAGAAAGATGAAATGGAACAGTTGGGAAAATGGGAGAAACACTAGGAGATTGTGTTCCCATAGACACTGAGGAAGCGAGTCGAGAAAGTGGATTAATGGGGGGGAGGGGGATGTCCATTGGATTTGGTGGAGGTAGTCACTTGACAAAACCAATTTCAGTGAAGTGATGGATTCAGGAACCAGACTTGCTGTGAGCTCGAGTATGAATGGGATGTAAGCAATTGGAGGTGGTGAGTAGAGTGTTCCCTTTCCAGAAGGCTGACTATAAGCAAACAAACAAAAACCATGATAGTGTGAGAAACAAGAAGTACCTCTAAGCATGGAATGGCATGAGAGAGCTGTTTCTCCCTTTGTTAGGAGATCTTAGAGCATATTTGAATGATGATGGGGAAGAGGGAGAGAGAGATTGACGAGGTGAATGGGTGGGGCATAATGGGTGGAACAGGAACTCAGGAAGCAGGAAGGAATGGATTTAGAAGAGAACAGATGTTGCACGGGTTATTAGTCTGGGATGGATAAGAACAGGAACAGATATGGAAAGAGCAAAGAGCAAAGGAGATAGGGGTGAATGTGCCTAAGTGATAACTGGAAGGACGGAAAGGTTGAAGCTTGTTTGCTTTCATGGTGGGTAATAACATATCAACAAAAGCATTTTATGGTTTTAAAACAATCACATAAATGTTTAATAATCAAAACAAGCCAACCAGGTTTTCTGGCTAGTTCCAAATCTTGACACACCCCAGGTTCTTTATTACCCTTGGCTACCTGAGCTGGTGTTCTCTCCTATAGCTCCACACAACTAGAACTCTCACAAATTAATCTTCCCTAAATACTGGCCCAAGACAAGTCTCGTAAGTCTCTCTTAAAGCTGCTGCCATTGAGGGGATTCAAACAACAATTGATTCTTTTTTACCTTATCTCTGAGCCTCAAACTTCCCCAACATCCAGTGGCAACCAGCTCCAGCATGGCTGGTCAGTGCTCATGTTCTGGCTTGTTGCAGAAAAGGATTTTGACCAAATCAAGGTCTGCATTGGATGAATGGTGGTACCTCTTGGCTCTAACCAAGGAATATTCTCTGGCTTAATGGAGGTTCAACTTGATTTGAGTTGAGGACACTTTGGCCAGTTAACCACTTACATTTCTTCTTTTTTTTTTTTTTTTTGAAGTTTATTTATTTATTTATTTTGAAAGAGAGGACACAAGCAGGGGAGAGGCAGAGACAGAATCCCAAGCAGGCTCTGCACTGTCAGCACAGAGGCCGAAGTGGGCCTTGATCCCATGAAGCGTGAGATCACGACCTGAGCTGAAATCAAAAGTCGAACGCTTAACTGACTGAGCCCTCCAGGCACCCCCACTACATTTCTTACAGTGTTTATAGATTTGGGTCAGTGGCCATGCCCCTTGGTCTCTGACATTACAGGCTGCAGTTGGCTGCTCTGTCTTTTTGCTGGACATTTCCATTCTCAGCACTATAAAAACACATCTGTTGGGATCTCTCAGTTATTAGTTCATGATGTGAAAGAGGGGAGATGGGCGGGGACAAAGTTGCAAAAAGTGTGAAAGACAGAAAATTGCATTGGCTCAAAGAAGCAAACCTGGGACCCTCAAGTCAGGTGACATCGTTTTGCTTTTATGCTAGTTGTTGTTGTTTTATGTGCTGATTTATCTGAAGGCTACTTTGAGAGAGAGATTCTGAATTTCTAGCAATAATGGCATCATTTGAGTAAAAAGATGGTTTCAAGAAAAACATTTATTTAGGTATATATAACATATTTGTGTTATACATTGTAATGTATTTGGGTTTTTTTATGGCCATTTAAAGATCATTTAAAAGGTTCATAATTTAATGGTCATAGTTTATCAGTCCTTCAGGCAGTGCTGTGACTATTAAAATAAAGCTCTTCTAGCTGAGATGAAAGGTTTTTTTTAAGTTTCAAGTTTATTTATTTCAAGAGAGCAAGCGAGCAAGAGAGGGGCAGATAGAGAAGAACAGAGAGAACCCCAGCAGGCTTTGCACTGTCAATGTGGAGCCCAATGTGGGGCTAGAACCCACAAACCATGACCCAAGCCAAAATCAAGAGTCAGAAGCTCAACCACTCAGCCACCCAGGTGCTCCGAGATATTTTTAAAATGTAGATCCAGTATCCAACTCTGTGCTAAGTATCTTTAACCTGTTCAGTGCAAAAGAAGAGCCTTTTGACATTGTGAATTAATAGCATGGTTAGAAGTCATAGGTTCAAAAAAAGTTGACACAGGTTAGCTTTGACTTGTACACACAAGGGGCAGATCTTTTTGCTCCCAAGTGAAGGAGAAACTGCTAGAGTTAATAAGTCAGCTCCAGAAGGCAAAATCATCTTGTTTTGAAGGCAGCTGTTTTATTTGGTGCCATACTTTCATGTAAACCAAATAGACTCACCATCCATGCACCAAGCAAGCAATTAAATACAAGCGTGGATGCTATTTCTGCTCAGGGAAACTGTCCTGATTACCCAGGACAATTCAGAAGATTGTCCTGGCCTCTCCCCATCATCTCCTATCCCTTCTTTTACTGTCCATCCATTTTTGCAGTCAACCCAGTGGGTTTTTTGTACTTGTTTTGGGCACCATGTTAAGTGCACCGAACACAGAACTGAGCTTCCCCAGGCTTCCCCTGATGCACCCCAGGCAGCTGGACATACTTGCTCTGGCCTTCTTGATCTCGGCTTTTGCAGGAACTCCCTCTCAGCACCTCCACCAGACAAGGCCCAGCCTCTCTGGAGAACAGTCACTGTAATAGTAGGTAACTCCTATGCTTATCATGGGACCATATATGACGTGTGGGTTTACAGCAGGAGTGAACAAGACATATTTATCCCAAAACCTTGAGATCCTAAGTTGCTCTTATTTTAAGATGTCTCCCCAGAGAAGCCCTTTTGAGTGCCATCATGCTGCTGGCATGATGTGCCTTTAAAAATCTGCATAGACTTATTTTACATTTACTAAGCTCCCAGTGGACACGAGTCATCACAAGTATATCAGAGGCTTCTACACCAATTCTCTGTGCTCTCTGAAAGTGCTCTCCATGTCCAGGGAAGAACCAGTGCCTCCCAGGCCCCATCTGGGTAGTGTCAACAGCTCTTGCCTCTTGTGAAATCTATACATGATCATGGGTTTGGTGGTGGGTAAGGGGGGGGGGGTCCCTTAATTTTGGAAGAAAAGAAAAATGTACAGGGCAGGAACACAGTTATGTTGTTAGAGTGATTATTTGGCATCTGGCTAACTTTTGGTCTCATGAGAAGCAGAGAGGAGAAGGTTTGGTAAAAATTAGCTCCGTTCTCTTTTCTGCAAACACAACGGGAAAAAATGGAAACCAGCTGAGTCAACAGAGTACTTACTTGCCCCAAATGGAGGCGTTTATGGAATTAAAGAAAGTTTATAGAGACATTTCAAGTTGGGTTTCCCATGAATGAATTGGGAAGAAAGTGAGTGGATAAGACCTGGATGGAACTGGACTATCTTCATTTACATGATCCACCAAAAACCAGGACCCTTTATGGGAAACAGGGAGATTTTGTTTGGAAGATGGGTCTGGGGGATTTGAAGAAACTTCACACCAGAAAACCCTTTGAATGTGCCCTGGACTGAAATATGGTTTCCCCAGCCCTGGCCTTGGGGTGGACATTTCAGAGAAGATTCGTGAACAGCAAGGTTTTCTTCTCCAAAATTATGATCCTAATAATCCAAAGTATACAGTCATGGCGGCTCAGGCAGCCCAACTTTGACAACAGAGTTAGTGGACCAGTGTTTTTATTTGTAGCTTCATTAATCAAGGATCTTCATTAAGGTGTTATATTCCAAGGCTGTTTCCTCTACACAATATAGACGGGGTGATGTACAAACTTTCTTGCTTATCATGTTCAAATATATTGAAAAGACTAAAGCTCATTAAGTTGTTGGCACCCAAAGATCAGTTACATTTATATCTGACACCTGAAATATTCTTATTTTTCTCTACGTCAATCACACCCATGCATTGAGCACCTTCTAGGAGGGCGGTGTTTCAGACTGGCATACGGAAGCCTTAGATGTGGTCCTTGCCCTCAGGAAACTTCATTAAGGAGACAGAAGATATGAAACATTAGTGAACAATTCAAGGCAGGATGTGATAAAGTGCCAAATGAGGAAGAATAGAAAAACCTAGAGAAATTGAGAGAAAATATACAGCAAATGAGAAATGAGGCTTCCTATTTTAACAGGGATCTTGAATCTGTGTTCTGAAGGAAGAATTTGGCAGTTATGGGAAGAAAAATTCCAGCCCATCAATAAAAAGAACTGAGTTGGGAAAGCCAACCTAGTGCGGATGCTGGAGGCATGCAAAGAGAGACTGAATATCATTTGTTAAGGATACTGCAAAAGGACTTTCCACACCACATAAATTAAATGACATCTTCAACTCTCTTGGATCTATGAAGTGGTGATGTGTACAGTTACTAGAACATCAGCTCAGTCTGGATCTCCCAGAGGAGCAGGACCTTGCCGGACCTCAAAGGATGAATGGCCTCTAGATGGGCCCCTCCCCTCCTGTGTGTTCCCCTACCACCCCACCCCTACCTGGAAGAGGAGGACCTATGGCAGAGCAGTATCTATGACAATAGAGGCCAAGGACATAGAATTAAGTGTCCAAGATAGATGCATTCATGGTATACTTAAGGTTTGTATAATTCACCAAATGCAAATTTTACCTTTAAAAAAACTAGATAATGACATGCATTGTAAAAAGTACTGATGTCTGGGGCACCTGAGTGGCTCAGTTGGTTAAGCATCCAACTTCAGCTCAGGTCATGATTCCACAGTTGTGGGTTCAAGCCATGTGTTGGGTTCTGTGATGACAGCTCAGATTTCAGCTCAGGTCATGATCTTGTGGTTCATGGGTTCCAGTCCTGCCTCAGGCTCTGTGCTGACAGCATGGAGCCTGCTTGGGATTCTCTTTCTCCCTCTCTTTCTCTGCTCCTCCCCTGCTCATGTTCCCTCTCTCTCTCCCTCTCCCTCACCTTCTCCCTCTCCCCCCACCGCCTCAAAATAAATAAATAAACTTTAAAAAATAAATAAGTACAGGCACCTGGGTCGTCAGTTGGTTAAGCATCCAACTTCAGCTCAGGTCATGATTCCATGGTTTGTGGGTTTGAGCCCTGTGTGTCTGGTTCTATGCTGACCGCTCAGAGCCTGGAGCCTGCTTCGGATTCTGTGTCTCCCTCTCTCTCCCCCTCTCCCAAGAGAGCTCTCTTATGCTCTCTCTCTCAAGAATAAATAAAAAAGTAAATATCTTAAAAAATAAATAAAATGTATTTTAAAAATGGATTGATGGGTGGATAAGAGATAACTATATAATAAAAGATATATAGCAAAGTGCTAATTATGGAATCTAGGTGGTAGGTATATGGATGTTCGCTATACAATTTTCAACTTTTCTGTGTGTTTGAAATTGTTTATAATAAAATGTTAAGGAGACAAATCCATGTTGAAGGGAACCAATGGTTTTCAGCATTCACTGACATGGAATATAGAATAGGATAATGTGGATTGTTGAATTCTTACTGCTCACTAACTGCTTTGTAGATACTATCTCATTTACTCTCACAACAGCCTATTGAGTAAATACCACCATCCTCCCTTGGTAGACGAGATAACTGAGGCACAGAGAGCACGAAATGTTTGCTCAAAGTCACACAGTTGGTTAAGTGTCAGGTTTAGGATTTGAACCTAGGTCTAACTCCAGAACCCAGACCCAAAGTTAAAGAACTTTTTAATAATTCAGCGAAAGCAGCAGGCAGTGAGCATCTGACTGCTGGAGGCCTGAAGCAGGGCCTGTATGAGAAAGTGTCCATTCTAACTCGGAGACGCCTCATGAGGAAGCAGAGAGATGATGTTAGGCCCAGGACCCGCCTACCCAACGTAGCAAGTTCGTACCCTCCTGGGCTGGAGTCCTGAAACAAAAGGCTTTTGAAGCATTTGGTGGGAGGGTACTCACCGTTCAAACTGATGATGCACTGGAGGCAGTGCACAGAATGGTCGGACTGTGTACTCTCCAACGGTCGCAACCTGCCGTGAAGTCATTGTAGTCAGTTATGCCTTGCAGTTTTTAAAAACGGAAGTAAAATTGAATAGAATATATCAGAGTGCAACACCCAGGATAAAGATAGGTAGTAGATGTTTTTCAAGAAATATTTTTGGCTGGGGCACCTGGGTGGCTCAGTCGGTTGAGCGTCCGACTTCGGCTCAGGTCACTATCTCACGGTCCGTGAGTTCGAGCCCCACGTCGGACTCTGGGCTGATGGCTCAGAGCCTGGAGTCTGCTTCTGATTCTGTGTCTCCCTCTCTCTCTGCCCCTCCCTCGTTCATGCTCTGTCTCTCTCTGTCTCAAAAATAAATAAATGTTAAAAAAAAAATTAAAAAAAATATTTTTGGCTACATTTTGTGTGCCTGTGTACAAAACCAATGTAAAAATTATGTTTTACTGTGGGTTTAACTTTTTTTTTTTACTTGAAGTTTAGAAGCAAATGCAATGCCTGGAACAGAGGTGTCTGGAGTCTTCAAAGTGTGTCACAAGTTGTTAGGCCACATGCCAGAATAGAGACGAAGGGTCTCTACTGGGCTGGGCAGCTCTGACTGCTTGCTTTCTTGGCCCAGGACAACGTGAAGTTCAGGTCTGTGACCAGCAGTTGGGCCCATGGGGACACACACACACACTTTCAAAATTAAGGGATGCTGCTGCCAGTTCTACGGGAAATCCTTTCTATAATGCAGGGTATGCATATGATGGATCTGTTCATCCAGTATCCCTTCCTGATTTTGACATCAGCATCCACAGTCTCCACTTCCTATGGGTAATTGTTCCTGTCCTGCTACCCATTCCATATGGTTCTAGTGGGACAGGCCATCACAGTATCTTGCCCCATCCCCCTGGCTTCAACTCGGTCCATGGAGAAGGCAATCGGCCCAAGCCAGCCCAATCAGGGTCTATGTCTAGGACTTGGAAATATTAAAGCTGTAGGCAAGAACTGAGTTTTCTCAAGGGGTTGCTAATCTTGGACGCTTTGGCCACGTTTTCCTCTAGCCACGTGGAGGAACCCTACGGGCAGAGTGAGAGAACGAGAAGCGTGATGACAGCCACGCTACTCTGGCCAGTTCTACTTTGTGCCCCATCAGTGAAGCAAATGACAGGGTAGGGGTGTGTATGGTTGTGGTGATTAGAGGGGCTGTTTGGTTTTTGTTTAAACTAGTATGAGTTGGTTTTTGCAATTTATACCTGAAAGAGTTGCAAGTTGCTTCAGCATGCATGTAATGGATTGGGTACAGGATTTGGAGTGAAGACCTACATTCAAAGCCTAGATCCGGTTCCTATTAACCGTGTTCAAGACCTAGAATTTGTCCAAACCTCAGCTTCTTCATCCGTACAGAGTCCAAGGTATTTGTGAGGATTAAATGAGCTAAGTGTGTGAAAGTGCTTTGTATAATGATAAAATGTTATCTCAATGTGAATTACTAATCCAAGCATGTTTCTCCAAAAGAAAAGAAGAGAAAAGGAAAAGAAAAGAAAAGAAAAGAAAAGAAAAGAAAAGAAAAGAAAAGAAAAGAAAAGAAAAGGCAGGGTGGGGGGGAGTCTCCCTTGTGCACCTTTCATTCAATGCCCTCTTCCGGAAGGAACTCTATTCTGACCTCTATCTTCGTAGATTGTCAGGAAACCTGGATTTGAATTCCAGTGCTGTTAATTATTAACCGTATGACTTCAGACAAATCACCTAACTTGTCAGAGCTGCGATTTTATCATTAATTAATGACGAGGTTAATTAAAAAAAAAATTTGCCTTGGAGAGTTGTTGCAAAGTATGTTAGAGTGACATAAGCTTTTTAATAAAGATCCTTCAAATGTGATGAGCTAAGAAACAGGCCATTTCTATCTCTGTCACGAAACCATCTATGACAGGTGCTCTGGGTTGTCGGGGGCTTAGGCAACAAGTCTGATAGCAACTCATGGATTTTAAAACCATTACATTTTTTGTCAACTCAACCAACAGGAAAGGGGAGAAGGCATGGAGGAGGCAGACTATTCCCTAAAGGCTCCAGCTTGAGTGTAGCATCCTCGCGCTCACCTTCCATTTGAGAAGGTATAGACACTCAACCTCACCTGGCCCCAAGCAGGCTGGGAAATGTAGTTCCAGGATGGACGGCCATGTTCCAGCTACAACTCTTGACAGAGAGGAAAAACAGAGTTTGCTGGAAAGCCACTGTAGGTGAGATAATGCATATAAAGTACTCAGAATATTTCCTGACAAAAGGTAGCCCTCAAATATTAGCTGTTTTAGTAGTAGTCTCTCATTCTTTAGGAATTAGGAAAGAAAGCTTTTCCTCAAATTAGGCCACAAAATGACTCTTTCTAGGAAACATGTACTGGTCTCACAGTCCTATTCTGCCAGCTTCCTTTGGCAACTCTGAGCACATCGCTCAGCCCCTTTTCTCTAAGTGCCGTTCCTCTGCCCCAGAGAGCATCTAAAACACTTGCTGGTGACAGTCCTGAAAGACAAGCCGCGGAGAAGGTCCAGCTCTATCTCTGGAATGCCTCATTCACTGTGGGATGAGCTCAGAATAGAAGCCAATTAAAGGATGATAAATGGGTGTTGGACTTGCTACATTTCCCGGCCTGGTTTTGGCCACAGAACAAATTTATGCAGACCAATGTGGAGACCCTGGGAGTCTTTTTCTTGTTAACTCTGGCATTGACTACCTTCTGTTCTGAGGACAGACTCATGGGGCAAGGTATACGGTGGGCACCTGGGTGTAAGAGGATAGCCAAGATTGATGGATGGATGGTGTGCCTTCCAATGCTATAAATAATACAGACCCAAGTCCCATTAACCATGGAAATTGGCAGTAGGAAACTAATGAAGTCTTTAATTATAAAAGTTCTAGCTATTTAGTCTTCCAAGAAGTCAAGGCTCCTAATAAACACTTTGGCAGAGGCCAGAAGCAGGGCTGTGCTGTGTAGCTGGTCAAGTGTGAGTGTGAGAGACCACCCCTTAGACCGGCATGGCAGGGAAGCCTGAGTGGAGCTCGTTCATGACCTCAGCACACGGGCTGCCAAAGATACAAAATTCCCCACTGCCCTTTCCCCTGCCTCTTACCCTACCCTCTGGACTGCCCAGACACGTGGGAGGAACTGGGCCTCAGCTAAGGACAGCCTACCTGCACTTAGCTGATCTGCAAACGTTACCTGGCTCTTTAACAACTTGCTTGGAGCATCTCTGTGAGTAATTAATTTGCTGGTTCCCCTACTAGCTGTGGCTGGAACCTGATTTCTTCCTTTGTGCTTGTTACAGTTTCCAGCTGTGACCAAGTACAAGCTTTGCTTGGAAAAGAAAAAGAAGTGTAAATGATTCTCTCCTCTATTTGTAATATAAGGATAAATGGAACCAAGAAGCCCTTCTGCACACCTATAAAAGTGTGTGCAGGTTTGAGATACCTCGATAGGGGCCAGGTGGGGAACTGAGGGGGGGGATGGGGTTGGACTGCCCAAGGCTGTGTCCACACATACAGTGTGAAGTGCAGGCAGTTCTCCTGATCATTTGGGCTAAAATTCTTTTACTGAAAATATCTGGAAAATTGAAGTTAGGTTGCTTTTTATTTTTTTGAAGTCTATTCATTTATTTTGAGAGAGAAGGTAAGAGCACGAGTGGCAGAGGGGGACAGAGAGAAAGGGAGAGAGAGGATCCTAAGCAGGCTCTACGATGTCGGCCCAGAGTCCAATGTGGGGCTTGATCCCACCATTGTGAGATCATGACCCAAGCCGCAATCAAGAGTCAGACGCTTAACTGACTCCACCACTCAGGTGGCCCAATGCTAGGTTGCTATTATTTATTTATTTATTTCTCTCCCGACTATTTTAGAAAATTAATTCTGTTTTCTGCCTCACTTCATTTGTCCAGCCAACTTACAGGGAGCTCAGTTAACTGCCTTGCTCCTAACAAGGTTCGAATCCCAAATCCAAGAGGCTGCTTCTAGAGGCAGCTACATACAATGTTTTGGTCATCGCAGTGTCACCCCTGAGGGGAAGCGGTGCCACACGGAGGCAGGTGATCAAGAGAATGCCATGTCATCTCAAAAGCAAGAGCTAAGAGGGACCTACCATGGATTTCCAAGGGAAGGATCAAAAAACAGAGGAAGCCTGTGTTAGAAGCTTTCAGAGCCCTTTGGGATGGTATTCATGGAAACTGGAGGAAACAAAGGTAACAGGCAGCCTTACTTCAGGCTGTGGAGACAGCCCAGGGTGAGTCAGAGCTAATAAAAAGTGCTCTGTAATGTTCCCATACAAACTGTTGAGACCAAGCCTTGGAGCATTTTCACTTTGGCCCGGAGCCCCAGAGTCCATTCAGCTGGTGATTAATTGCAGGAAAGACCCTGGGAAATGGATCAGGAACAGAAAGTGGTTTATACCAGTGTGATCATTAAAATTTGATCAAAAGCTGGATGTGGCCAGTTACCTTTTGATGGTGTTTTCTGAGAGCCAGTTCTAAAAAGACATCCTTTCCCACCAGCAACTTTCCCACCAGCAACTCTCCTTTAATTCCCAAGTAATATTTTGAGGCAACAGTGCATAATGGGTCAGAAAGAAGTAGGGCAAAGCAGATGAGTGGATTGGGACCTTTTTAGGTGGTGATCTGGAAAGGAAAGCAACAGAAAGGGCTTCGGGCTTAAGACAATTGGGAGAAAAAGGTCTTAGTAACAATGAGTATGATTGACTTCTATGTCTGTTTTAGAAAGAAATAGCATGCAATTAATCTGAAATTTAAATGCCAAGCAGGTCTGATAAAGTAGTTAAGTCTGAAGTTTGGATTTATAGCATTTTCACACAGTTACAGTGTCACAGATCCATATGTTTCAGATGTGACCTTAGATGACAGTTTCTGGAAGCCTCTATCCATCCACCCAGGCTGCACTGGGGATGACCTCTCTCTGGATCTTTGTAATACCTAAATCCACCCAATTTTAGCCTTATTACACTGTTGTAGTTGCCTTCTTGTGTCTGTATTCCCTATTGAACTCTAAGTTCATTTTGAGAAACTCTCCAGCTTTAGCTCAGCCCTGGGTACTCAGTAGGTGTTCTGTAAATATCTGTTGAATTAATAATAATTAAAAAAAATAGTGGTGAAGTTTCCAGCGCTTCCATAGAAACCTATATATTTTGTGGGGCTCCTGGGTGGCTCAGTCGGTTAAGTGACTGGTGATATCAGCCCAGGTGGTGATATCAGGATCATTAGATCAAGCCCAATGATGGATTCTGTGTTGACAACATGGATCCTGCTTGGGATTCTCTCTCTCCTTCTCTCTCTGCCCCTCCCTCACATCTCTCTCTCTCAAAATAAAGAGAAACCTATATTTTTTAACAGGAAAAAAATACGACTCTAACTCTTATTTTTTATAGGTTATATCTGTGTTTTCTTCTCCCATCCTGATCCCAGACTATATCCCACATGTTCTATAGAATCCCACTGCTTCTGTTGGCAAATGCACATGGCTTCCAGCTGGAGCTCAGGACACTAAAACCTTGTTCATCTTGCTTCAGTTCCCTTCCTGAAGACAATTACTCTCTGCCTCCCCACCTGCTCTGGCTGTGAGAAGGGTTCTTTCCCTTTCTTTACTTTATTATTATTATTATTATTATTATTATATTTTAATGTTTGTTTTTAAGAGAGAGAGAGGGAGGGGAGGAGGGGCAGAGAGAGAGGGAAACAGAATATGAAGCAGGCTCCAGGCTCTGAGGGGTCAGCACAGAGCCTGACTTGGGGCTTGAACTCATGAACCATTGAGATCATGACCTGGGCCCAAGTCAGACACTCAACCAACTCAGCCACCCAGGCACCGCTCCCTTTCTTTTCTTTATACACCATTCCCTGCACTTCATGCATAGAGAGGGTGTCTCCTGGGGTCACAGCAGAAGGAACACCACCTACTCACATTCATAAGCACATGTTTGTATCAGAGAGAACATTCTTTAAGCAATGGATTTGTATCCTGGAAACTGCCCCTTTTTCTCCCTCTTTATCTCTCTTCTCTTTTTATTAGTTTGCTTATTTTTAGGTATTGAAAAAAGGAAAATAACAAGACAGTTGGACCTTTTATTTTTCCCCTGTAATAAAATCATTCAGAATGCTTGACTCTTGCTCTGCGTTCTTACAGTAAGCCAAAATGAAAAAGCTACTCTCTTCCTCTCTGAGAGCATCTACTCTTTTTAAATTATTTTTAAATACTATTTCCTTTGTGCATTCCTTACCTTTGCTCTTGCCATTTGCAATATGCAAGCGCATCTCTTTCCATCTTAAGTTGCCAGTAGTTCAAGCTTTTGGAGATTTTGAGCTACTTCACTGATCCATGATGTCACTGGGCGCTGGAGTAAGGAGTTTTAGGGATGGCAAAGGGAAGTCACTAATGTAGATGAGAAGTAGAGAGTGGTCTGCCTGAAAGGCAACATCTACCCCATTTATATTTTGTGAAAAATATTACTCAGTGAAAATAATAAATAGTGAATATTAATTGAATCAAAGTGTGCTATAATTATGTGGGATGGTGTGAAGTGGGAAAGGAAGGATATATTTTTGTGGGGGGAGCATGAGAAGGTTTTGAAAAGTTAAATCTAGCTCTTCCATAGTAGGAAGTCAATAGACAATATCCAACAATTTAAAATCAGGAAATTGCCCCCATGTTTTAATGTATATCACTTATATTCATTTCATGCCATCCAAAATATTTTTTCTCATTTTACGTATTTTTTACATTTAGATCCAAGTTAGTTAGCATATAGTGTAATAATTATTTCAGGGATAGAATGTAGTGATTCATCGCTTCTATATAATACCCAGTGCTCATCCCAACAAGTGCCATCCTTAAGGCCCATCACCCATTTAGCCCATCTCCCCGGCCACCTCCCCTCCAGCACCCCTCAGTTCTCTGTATTTAAGGGTCTCTTATGGTTTGTTTACCTCTCTATTTTTATCTTATTTTTGCTTCCCTTCCCCTATGTTAACCTGTTTTGTATCTTACATTCCACATATACGTGAAATCATATGATATTTGTCTTTCTCTGACTTATTTCGCTTAGCATAATACACTCTAATTCCATCCACATTGTTGCAAATGACAAGATTTCATTCTTTTTGATCACCGACTGATATTCCATTGTGTGTGTGTGTGTGTGTGTGTGTATGTGTGTATGTGCGCACACACACACACATACACACCATATCTTCTTTATTCATCAGTTGATGGACATTTCGGCTCTTTCCATACTTTGGTTAATAGTGCTGTTATAAACATTGGGGTGCATGTGCACCTTTGAATAAGCATTCCTGTATCCTTCAGATAAGTACCTAGTAGTGAAATTGCTGGGTCGTAGGGTAGTTCTATTTTTAGTCTTTTGAGGAAACTCCATACTGTTTTCCAGAGTGGTTGTACCAGTTTGCATTCCCACCAGTAGTGCAAAAGGCTTCCTCTTGCTCCATATCCTTGCCAACATCTGTTATTGCCTGAGTTGTTAATGTTACCCATTCTGACAGGCGTGTGGTGGTATCTCATTGTGGTTTGGCTTGTATTTCCCTGATGATAAGTGATGTTGAGCATCTTGTCATGTGTCTGTTAGCCATCTGGATGTCTTCTTTGGAAAAGTGTGTATTCATGTATTTTGCCCATTTCTTCACTAGATTATTTGGTTTTTGGACATTGAGTTTGATAAGTTCTTTATAGATTTTGGATACTAACCCTTTGCTATGTTGTTTGCAAATATCTTCTATTCCATCAGTTGCCTTTAATTTTGCTGATTGTTTCCCTTGTTGCGCAGAAGCTTTTCATCTTGAGGAAGTCCCAATAATTCATTTTTGCTTTTGTTTCCCTTGCCTCCATAGACATAGTAAGTAAGAAGTTGCTGTGCCCAAGGTCAAAGAGGTTGTTGACTGTTTTCTCCTATAGGATTTTGATGGCTTCCTGTCTTATGTTTAGGTCTTTCATTCATTTTGAGTTTATTTTTGTGTGTGGAATAAGAAAATGGTCCAGGTTCATTCTTTTGCATGTTGCTGTCCAGTATTCCCAGCACCACTTGCTGAAGATACTGTCTTTTTTTCCATCGGGTATTCTTTCCTGCTTTGTGAAAGATGAGTTGGCCATACGTTTGTGGGTCCATTTCTGAGTTCTCTATTCTATTCCATTGATCTGAGTATCTATTTTTGTGTCAGTACCATACTATCTTGATGATCACAGCTTTGTAATACAGCATGAAGTCCAGAACTGTGATGCCTCCGGCTTTGGATTTCTTTTTCAACATTACTTTGGATATTTGGGGTCTTTCTGGTTCCATACAAGTTTTATAATTGTTTGTTCTAGCTCTGTGAAGAATACTGGTGTTATTTTGATAGAGATTGCATTAAATATATAGATAGCTCATCCAAAATATTTTCAAATTTCCATTGTCATTTCTTATTTGAGCAAGGGATTATTTAGAAGCTTATTTCTTAATCTCCATATATATGAAGGTTTTCTACTATATTTTTATGACTGATTTCTTTTCAATTGCAATGTGGTCAGAGAGTAGATGCTGTATGACTTCAATCCTTGGAAATGTGTTGAAATTTGCTTTGTGACACAATATATGATCAATTTTTCCATATATGCTTTAAAACAATATATGCTCTGAAGTTGTTGAATGCCCCATGTTCTCTCATGCTATTTCTTTTTTTTTTTTTTTTTAATGTTTATTTTGAGAGAGAGAGTGAGAGTGAGTGTGGGAGGGGCAGAGAGATGCAGAGACAGAATCTGAAGCAGGCTTCAGGTTCTGAGTTGTCAGCACAGAGCTCGACGTGGGGCTCAAAACCCACAAACTGTGAGATGATGATCTGAGCTGAAGTCAGATGCTTAACTGACTGAGCCACACAGGTGACCTTCTCATGTTATTTCTTGATCATTTTGCTGAAGTCCTCTGTGTTCTTATTGATTTTGTTTGTTCTATCAGTTACAAAGTATGTTAATAAAAACTCCCCCTAAAGTATTTTTGTCTATTTTCCCATATGTTTCTGTCAACTTCTGCTTTATATTATTTTGAAGCTAGATTTTTGAAATGGATATTAATTTATAATGGTCACATTATAAATTTCCTAATGCAAGTTTTATCATTCTGTCCTTCTTTACAGATATAGTTTACTGGATCTGATATTAACATAGCTATATTCACTTTCTTTTCATTGGTATTTATATTGTATTTCTTTATCCATCTCTTCCAACATTTTTGTATTCATATAGAGATATAGATAATTCTTAAAAATATAATTTTGTATGTCAGTTTGAAGATATTCGACTTTGTCTCATTGCAGTATATATGATTACTATGTTGGGGTTTATAATCTTATTGAATTAAGTAACTTATTGTTACCCTGGTCTACATTCATTTTTTTTTTGTCTCCTTTCTTTGTTTTTACTTTGAATTTTTTGAATTATTATTATTTTATTTTTTCCCCTCCTCTAGCTTAGAAGTTATATCCTGCTGGAGTGCCTGGGTGGCTCAGTCAGCTAAGCGTCTGACTTCAGCTCAGGTCATGATCTCACAGTTTGTGGGTTTGAGCCCTGCTTTGGGCTCTGTGCTGACAGCTCAGAGCCTGGAGCCTATTTCAGATTCTGTGTCTCCCTCTCTCTCTGCCCCTCCCCTGTTCACGCTCTGTCTCTGTCTAAAAAATAAATAAACATTAAAAAAAAAAAAGAAGTTATATCCTCCTTTGCATGTAGATAATAAACAAACTCTTCATAAGTCTAATGTGATTGTTATTTTTATCTTCTTCCTAAACAATGTAAGGATCTTAGAGTATTTTAATTCCATTTATTCCCCCCACTTTTACCTGACATTGTGGTTGTATATTCTAATTTTTATTGTGTGATAAGGTCATTATTAAGTTAAATTAAACTCCTCCCACCCCTGACTTCTCCTGAATCTTCAAGCTTTCATCTGGAGTCTTTTTCCTTCTCCCTGAATAATGCCCTTTAGTTTAAGTCTGTTAGTGACAAATTCTATCAGATTTTATCTAAAGATGTGTTTCCCATTCATTCTAGTACATTTACAGTTATTTTTTCAGCTTTTAAAAGATAATACTCCATTGTCTTTTGTTTTATATTGCTTCTGTTAAAATCAGTTTTCTGTCTCATTTTTGCTCCTTTGAATGTTTGTATTATAATCAGCATCTGTTCACCATTATTCTTTGTCTTTAGTTTTGGAAGTTTTACTGTAATATGACTAGATATGGTTTCCTCTTTTCTTTTTTAAAGATTTGTTTGGAATTGGTTAAGATTTGTTGAATATATGGCTTAATATCTTGATCAGCTTTAGAAAATTCTTACCATAATTTCATCATGGTAAATGAATTTTACTTTATTCTCTCTTTCTCAAGTATGTGATATCGTCTTATTATATCCTCTTTTACTTATCCTAGATTAGATATTGTCCATTAATCTATCTCTACATGATTTATTTATGAATAAATGAATTATTTCCTCTGACCTATCTTCCATTTCACCACTTCTCTCTTCATCTGTGTTAAACTCATCCGCTGAGTTAATTTCAGTTATCTTCTTTCAGTTCTACAATTTTCATTTGTTTACTTGTATAGTTTCTAGTTCTTATCAAAATTACCCATCTTTTCATTTATCTCCTTGGGCATAGTGAACAGTTAAATAAGACTTTTACTGCTAATTTGCGTATCTGAAGCTCTTACGGGTCTGTTTTGTGGTTGGTTGGTTTTTTTCTGGGTTTGTTTGATTGATTGATTTATGTTCATGTTGCCTTATCTCATCACTTACCTTGTTATTTTTTATTGGGTGCCTAATGTTGTATTTTCTTTTTAAATTTTTTTTTTCAACGTTTATTTATTTTTGGGACAGAGAGAGACAGAGCATGAACGGGGGAGGGGCAGAGAGAGAGGGAGACACAGAATCGGAAACAGGCTCCAGGCTCCGAGCCATCAGCCCAGAGCCCGACGCGGGGCTCGAACTCCCGGACCGCGAGATCGCGACCTGGCTGAAGTCGGACGTTCAACCGACTGCGCCACCCAGGCGCCCCTAATGTTGTATTTTCAACATTGTTTGTAAAATTAATTTTAGGCCTAGGATGACATTTCCCTCCAGAGAGGAACACCACCAGTTTGGATTATCTCAATTCAACTTTAGAGATGAGGTCATTTGAAGTAGAGATTTAATCTTTATAAAGCTTTATAAACCTAATCCACCCTTTTTCCTAGAGTGATCCCCAAGGGTCTCAATTTGTAGCTCACCAGAGATCCCCTTGCTGGGGTGCCTAGCCCAGTATGGCTGTCAAAAGCAACTTATAGCCTCTCAACCTCTTCTTTCAGAGTTGGCAAAAGTCCCCAGGAAAAAAATTATCTCCACATGTTGGGTCACCTCCCTGTACCTCTATCCTCCAGCCTGGGGATTCTTTACTATCTTGAGAGTTCTCAGATGTCTTCAGACAGACATTTCTAATATTCTGCTGAAAAATTCCTCTAATTTTCCTCAGTGGGTAGATTGGTTTAAATTGATAAGTCTATCATTACTAAAATCTAAGTTATTAAAAAAAAATGAGTTACAGAATCTACTTAATGACATTACACCATTATATAACTAGGGCTAAAAATGTATATCTTGCTTCCAGGGTGATATATTCCATTTCTATACCAATATTAGAGTATAAAAATTACTTTCCCTACTTTAGCGTCTATGAGGGAAATTGCAAAATTATAATGACAATTTGGGAATTTTTAGGTTTTTTATTATGATATAAAGTAAGCTGTTAGGAGATCTGTCTCCATTTCCTGTCTTCAATTGTAATTTTTTATTTATTTTGGATATATGCTCACAGGGTAAAAATATATTAATGTAGAATTACATAAATTCTGGATTGGCCTCTGTTCTGCTAGGGGAAATTTGAAAATGTTTTGGCCTTTGAAAAAAAATTAGTCTTGAATTTTTTTCTATTCTGTATTTCTAAGATTTTTCCTCCTTCCCATAGAGTTTTTATCTCCTTCCCCTCTGATTGCTATCTTGTGCCAGAATCCTGAGAAATCATTGCTTTAAAGGAACCAGCATCATGGTCAGAAGATAGCAGGAAAAGTCCATTTTTTTTCTTTTTTATTAAACAAGCAACAGCATTTAAGGTCTGAGATGACCAGAGTGCAGTGACGTTGCTCTCAGATTATGTGCCCTGGAGCCTCAGGAATCTCTTGTGATTGAATAATTCCCAAGCTTGAGCTCAGCATTTTGTCAAAACAGATTAAAGAGTGTTTTTTGCTTGATATAATTTTCAATTAAATAATCCTATATGCTATGATTCCTCATGATTTTGCTATTGGATGAGAGCATATGGGATTTGCTTTTTTTAAAAATCAAGCACTTTATACATAGATCGGAGGATTTGGATGTGATAAGTTTGCCCAATATGTTCTTGATACTCCCTTTCCTGAGGCCTGCAGATTAGAAGATCCTTTCAAGTAGATAATGGCAATGGCTCGCTTCCATCACAGGTGGGTGGGTGACTGATTATAGCTTTCCTGAATGAACTCTTGTTATCCGTGGGAGAAATGCCCGTAGGCCACAGACCTAGGTCAAGCATCCTCAGTTGAAGTTGCTTATTCATTTTTATTCATGAAATGGCATTGCATTTGTTGAGTATGTCCTAAGTATCAGCCCTGGGAATAGAGCAATTAAAAGTCAGACTTGGTCTTTGCCTCATGGGACTTCTGTTCTAGTGGAGAAAACATGATGAAAGTACATAATAAATAGGCAAGAGAATTGTAGGTTGTGCTGTGCATCCCAGGAAATAGCAAGATGATGAGAGAGAGAGTAATCAAGAAGGCCACTTCAGATAAGAGGGTAAAGGAGAGTCTAAAGCAATCACCTTGGCCTGAGGCATGTGAATAAGTCAGTCATGTAAAGATCTGGGGAGAAGGAAGTTCAGGCAGAGGGAATAACCAGTGAGAAAGGATTTGCTATCATCAAAGACTAGAAAGGAGGGCACCCTAGGATGGGCAGGAATCAGGTTTTTAGGAACCTAGAGGCCTTGGTAGATTGCATGTTGGTCCAATTGTAAGTGAATATTTTCTCAATATGCATGACTGAAGGGATCCAATTATCCTTCTTAGAAGGCCAAGGAAATTTGTCAGGACTGATCTCATAAACTGCATAGAGCTCTGTAGCCTATAGGAAAAGCACCAAACCAGTCACGGCTGTCCTTCCTTATCTCCTCGAGTGAGGTAGGTTTCAGGTAAAAAAAGTTTGTACTGCCTTATCTCCTCATGTCAGGTAGGTTTCAGGTACAAAAGCAGTTTTTGGCAAATCTCATCTGTAAGCAAAATTCCTTCCATGATTAACATACCTACGTGCAGGGCTAATCAAAAGTTCCTTAAGCTATAGGTCACAGCAGCAGGGGAAATAGAAGCAATATGGAGTCAGACATGCCACATTTCTCCCTGTTACAACATAATGCATGTGAAAGCATTTGTCAACACAAAGAACTGTGTGAATACAAGATGTTATTCTTTTGATTTCTGGTACAATCTATGTCCTGTAATTATCTTTCAAAGAAATTTCAGAGGGGTTACAGACCATCTGGGCATAACATCCTGAGTAAAGCAGGGAAGACTATGCCCACTTATGTGGTTGTAGGAAGGGTTAAACGAGGTTGTAGGAAGGGTGATTGTGCCATACTGAATGCCTGTCCCAGAGGCCATAGCTGCCTCCTCCCAACAAACTTTGTTCAGTGCTTATGTTCTGGATCTTTTACTATGTCAGCTCTAGTCCCCACTTCAAAACTTACCTGTCCTGTGACCCATGTTATCATCATTCTTCCCTGTAAGATAAAGAAGGATGCCTTTATGATATTCCCACCAAGTTATACCACCCCAGAAAAATGAACTAGTGTCCAGAAGGCCTAAACAATAACTAGTCTGGGGGCTGTCAGTTACTGAAGAAGTCATTGGTCACATATGTGTATTTCTGGATTTTTTTGGACTCCCTGAATTACATCCAGTGAATAGCTGCTGATTTTGCATGCAGGTAGTTTGGATGTTAGACCAAAGCAACACAACAGACATTAATTATCTATACATTTTTTCCTCTCATTTAGGCCTTATCACTCAATTCTGGGCCAGATCTCCCTGATCTATCCACTGCTCTAACAGTCCCGATGTCCAACCCAACATTTTGAGCAGCATTCTCCTTCCTTCCTCTTCACCAGGAGCCCTGTAGCTATGGTGACCATATGTCCCGGATCGTTCTGGTGTCTGTTTCTCTAGCATAATTATTAATTCATGTACTTACCCCCACCCCCTTTCAAATGTACGCTAATTTGAAAAAGAAGTTATGTGGTAACTCTGCTTGCTGCTGAATGAATTTGAGCAAAGCTGGAAGGCACATCTAGGTTGAGAAAAAGAGACTGCAGAGCTATCAAAGCAAAGTTAAGAAGATGCCAGTGTCTCGGGGGCTCCTGGGTGGCTCACTCGGTTAAGCATCAAACTTTGGTTCAGGTCTTGATCTCACGGTTTGTGATTGGCTAAGGTCATGATCCTGTGTTTTGTGCATTCAAGCCCTACATCAGGCTGTCTGCTGTCAGCACAGAGCCCTCTTCGGAGCTTCGGATACTCGGTCCCTGTCTGTCTGCCCCTTCCCTGCTCGCATGTGTGTGCATACATGCGCACGCTCTAAATTAAAAAAATTATTCTTTAGTACATAGAGATTTTACATTGTTTCCTTTTTACATTAGGCTAATTTCATTATACGTCCCCCAAAGAATTTCACTTCTGATGTCTATATGCTTGAAAATCTTTTTTTTTAAATTATCCTATCATATTTCAACAAAAGTATGTGAACAAATTGAAATTAGAAAAAAATTCTTGTGACTGTAAAGCTCTAAGGGTAAAAAAAGAAAGAAAACTTAAGGTGGTCCTGTCACTATAATTGTTTTCACCAACTATAATCATTAACCATGAAAGTAAAATTTCACTGGAAATATATCACTTAGTAAGATGGATGGGGCTGCTTTGGTTTTTAAGCAAGTTCAGTTATTTTTGGCTGAGTATAATTTATTGTATCAATTGTATTACCTTTTTTATTTTTCAAACGTCAGTGCTGAGGAGCATTATTTATATAAATAAGCAATGAAAGGACTTTTCTTCTAGCAACGTCATTCATTTCTCTGAAGTCCAGAGTTATAGGTAAAAAATGAGCCAGTAATCTGTTCTCAAGATACATTTTTAAAATTTTTTTATTTTAGAGAGTAAGAGTGCGAGTGAGCAAGAGGGGTGGAGGGAGAGAGAGACAGAGAATCTTAAGCAGGCTCCACGCTCAGTGTGGAGCCCTACACAGGGCTTGGTCCCACCACCCTGGGATCACGACCTGAGCAGAAATCAAGAGTCAGATGCTCAGCTGACTGAACCACCCAGGTGCCCCTCAAAAATAATTTATAATGTGCTATCAGCTGACAATAGGTTCACTTTCACCTTTTTGGAAAGTAAAAACTTGGAAACTAGCTTTTGCAAGAATTGGACTTACTAAACAATTTATTTCCCAATCTTTAAAGTTGTTCACTTTCTCAAAAGCAATGCCAATATTTTGAACTGTTCCCTAGTTTGGAATCCCTGGGGTCTTTCCTCTCTGGAGCAACACCCAGAATGCAGTACAGGACAGGTGGGAAGTATTCCTGCCTTTTGTCAAAAGTGAGAGAAAAAAGGCTAAAAGAGAGGAAGTGAGAAAAGTAGAACCAGCCAGGCAAGGGACTTTCCCAGGCAAATGAATTTCAGCCAAGAGCCCCTGTGCTCATAAATCTGGAAACTGATTCCCTTAGCCTCTAACCCACAAATATACACCCTGAAAGAAAATCTTCCTGATGCTCAGGGCTACATGTACCTCACTCTGAAGATCCAGCACCAATATCTAAAAACATCGACAGCGTTCAAGAACTGTCAGAAATTTCTTTTCTTTTTATTAAGTTAATTTTATTTACTTATGATTCGGTAATATGTTCACTGGAATAAAATTAAAAGACATTAAAGGGTATATAGTAAACCTTTGCCCTCCCACTCTTGTCTGTCAGCCATCAGTTCTTTTCTCCAGGGAATGGGTGTGACGGTTTCCTGTGAAATTCGCAAAGATAGTCTGTGCATATTCATGCAATTATCAACAGATATACTTCTTCCTCTTTTGCAACTGCCACTTTACACGTTGCATTGTGCCTTACTATTTTGTTACTGTTTTGCTTAGAAATTACACTGGAGATTTTTTTTCATGCCATCATGTGAACAATCACGTTTGTTGGACTGAACAATATTTTATTGAATGTTACATTTGGCTTAAACATGCCCAAATTGATAGCCTTTTAGGTTATTTCCAATCATTTCTATTAAGATAATACTGAGATAAATGTGTTGTTCATGTATGACTTTGCATCTGTGTGAATGGATTTGTTGGGAAACTTCTTTTTTTTTTAATGTTTATTTATTTTTGAGAGAGACAGAGACAGAACGCGAGTGGGTTAGGGGCAGAGAGAGAGAGGGAGACACAGAATCCGAAGCAGCCTCCAGGCTCCGAGCTGTCAGCACAGAGCCTGACGCGGGGCTCGAACTCACCAGCGGTGAGATCATGACCTGAGCCGAAGTCTGACGCTCAACCGACTGAGCCACCCAGGCACGCCTGTTGGGAAACTTCTAAAAGTGGGATGTCTGGGCAAAAGTCCTGTGTATGTATTATTTTGATTAAACATTAGTAGAGTGCTCATCTCCAAAGAGGATGTACCAATTTAATCTACCACCAGCCAACACTAAGAGTGCCTATGTTATCTATAAAATCTGTAACTATTACTGCATAACAAATCACCCCAAAACTTAGTGGCTTCAAACAACAATAATAATTTCTTTCAGTTTCTGTGGGTCCAGCCGAGGAATGACTTGGCTGGGTTGTTCTGGTTTGGGATCCTTCCGAAGGTTATGTTCAGATGGCAGCAGGGCTGGCGTCATTTTGAAGACTTCCTCAGTCCTGTGTCTGGTGTAGGACTGGGTGGAGCCAAATCGTTGGGCAATGAAATTGCTGGGTCCACTGAAATGTCTCTTTCTACCCTTTTGTGGTCTTTCCACATAGTTACTCTAGCCTGGTGGCATCAGGGTGGCCGGACTTCTTTGGAAACAAGAGGCAAGATAGGTGCCCAGGGCATAGAATTTAAGGAGGCATTCTTTTTTTAAGGCTGACCCTGCATTGGCACAACATTGAGAACGAGTGCTTTTTTTCTTTTTTTTTTTTTTTTTTGAATGTTTATTTATTTTTGAGAGAGAGAGAGAGCATGAGTGGAGGAGGGGGAGGGGCAGAGAGAGGGAGACACAGAATCTGAAGCAGGCTCCAGGCTCAGGGCTGTTAGCACAGAGCCCAACCCGGGGCAGCACTCACGAACTGGGAGATCATGACCTGGACCGAAGTCAAATGCTTAACTGACTAAGCCACCCAGGTGCCCCGAGGATGAGTGCTTTTTTACATTTTGGGACCTGGCATATTTCTTGCCTCACCTTGGTCCTGGCCCTGCTTACACGTCACATGACATCCCTCCTACACACCATTCTTCTGAAGAATAACAAGCCCACCCAGAGGCAAGGGGAGGAGGTGCAGAGGAGAGAACTCCATCTTGATGGGAAGAGTGTCATTCACCTTGTACAAAGAATATATTGAATGTACATTCAAGCTCTGTACCTTGCCAGTCTGACGAGTAAAGCATGGCTTTCTATTTCAAAATAAACTTCTTTCTGAGTCGCCTGAGTGGCTCATTCACTTGAGTGTCTGACTTCAGCTCCGGTCATGATCTCAAAGTTCATGTGTTCAAGCTCCAGGTCTGGCTCTCTGCTGTCAGTGAGGAGCCTGCTTTGGATCCTCTGTCCCCCTCTCTGTCTGCCCTTCCACCCCTCCCCAAAATAAATAAACATTAAAATAAAATAAACTTCTTTCTGAATGTAGTGAGATTATACTTTTAACTTACATTCCTCTTATTATAAGTGAGGTAAATATATTTTGCAGTCTGCTTTTTCTTTGGCTAATTGTCTTTATAGCCTTTGCTCATTTTTCTGTTGGTTTTCTATTGGTTTTCACCCATTTTTTCTATCAGTTAACTCAATGTGTGAAGGGTTAACCAATCTTTTGTCTGTGATGTGAGTTGTGAACATTATCTCAGTTTATTGTTCACCATTTGACTTTGTTTATGATAGCTTTTTCATGAAAAAATGTATTTTTCTGTAGTGAAATTTGTCTTTTAGCCTTCTGTATTTTCTGTCATGCTTGGAAAGGCCTGTATCACTCTGAAATTATAAAAGTTTTTTCATGTTCTCTACTCCTGTGTATGTGTGTTTAGCTTGCTTTTTTTTTAAATTTATTATTTATTTATTTTTAAATTTATATCCAAGTTAGTTAGCATATAATGCTATAATGATTTCAGGAGTAGATTCCAGTGATTCATCCCCTATGTATAACACCCAGCACTCATACCAACAAATGTCCTCCCTAATGCCCACTAAATGGTGGACCTTTAGTCCACCCCCCCATCCACAACCCCTCCAGTAACCCTCAGTTTGTTCTCTGTATTTAAGAGTCTCTTATGTTTTGTCCCCCTCCCTGTTTTTATATTATTTTTGCTTCCCTTCCCTTATGTTCATCTGTTTTCTATCTTAAATTCCTCATACAAGTGAAGTCATATGATACGTGTCTTTCTCTGACTAATTTCACTTAGCATAATACCCTCCAGTTCCATCTATGTAGTTGCAAATGGCAAGATTTCATCCTTTTTGCTCACCGAGTAATACTTCACTGTAGGTATGTGTGTATGTGTGTGTGTGTGTATATATATATTATATACCACATCTTCTTTATCCATTCATCTGTCAGTGGACATTTGGGCTCTTTCAATACTTGGGCTATTGTTGATAGGGCTACTTAGCTTGCTTTGTTTTTTAACATGTTTCCCTTTGATGCATTTTTAGTATTAGATTAGTATTTTTACTTTAAGTTGTGAAGAAGGGATTCAAATGTCTTTTTTTCCAAAAGGTATCCAGTTGATTTAAAATGTTACCTATGTCATGTCACATTCATGAGATTTGTCTCATTTTTGTCTCGTTCTTCTGTCCCATTCATTCATGTGGGTGTTTACGTGATAGTTCCATGTGTCTTTGATGGGACCACAGATTTATTGGGGGCTCCACACATGCACTCACGATGTCACCCAACAACTGCATGGTTACTCAGTGCCCACGAGGTGGCTTCTGCCCAAGGCTGTGCCCAGAGGCAGTGGGGTGCAGTCTTCTCCCCGGTGGCCCAGGCCCAGCTGGTGCCTTCCTCCCGGGCAGCTGAGGAGGGCACCAGGGTGGCCCCCACCTGGAAAGGGGGTGAGCAGGGAGCCAGTGGCCAGGGTGGAGGGGCTGGCTGCCCTCACCCCAGGGAGTGGAGCGTCTGCAGCTGTTTCACCATCTGCTGGCTGGTCTCTGGGATCTTGCCAGCCGGGAACACCTTGTCCACAACCGTGTAAACGTTGTAGAAGTTGAACACCAGGTCCAGTTCACAGACATTGTGGAAATACTCCTTTAAGACCTCCACGAAGTTGTGGATTGCCTAGCATTGGGAAGTGATCTAGAAATGCATACCTCCACCAGGTTGGTGTGATTGATCTCGCACGGTGGTTACGCGTGCACCTCCTCATTCAACCCGTTCCTCATCGTCATCGAACTGCATGTACCATGTGGCCAGGTGCATCTTGCCCATGCGGTCCTGGTTGAGGACGTAGAGATCTGGGGACTCCTGTCTGGACCCCAGCCTGCTCAGTCTGGTGGCTATCGGGCAGCTCCAGCTCTGGCAACAGTTCATTTTTTTCTCCCCACAGTTTTAGGAATCGTAGCCACGTGATGTATTTTAATACCTGGTAGTCTACTTCCCCTTATTTATCATTTTCATGATGTTCTGGGTTATTCCTTCTAGTTTACTTTTCCATGAAAACAATTCCTACACTTGATCTTAGCCAAAAGGCCGAGAAGTGATCCGTGAAAACAATTCCTTAAGTTAATTGCATGGTGATATTACCAGTCATTAAATGTGATTAGGATGACACCCTGGGGTGTTTGGGATTTTTCTGCACATAAAAGAAGGAAATGGGAGGTAACCTGGCATCCTAAAAAGAAAATTGGCACTCGGAGGCATGAATTTCAATCTTAAACCTGCAGAATATTCTATGGCCTTGATCCAATCCATGACAATGCTATAGAAATGAACCAGGGTGCTGAAGATTAATGAGAAGAAAAAAACCCTAACTTTTTATAAGATCGTTTTCCTCTTTTAATAATTTTAGTGTGCCAGATCTCTCAGGGTAATGGAATCTCTCTTTAGTGACTAGGAGTCATGCATTATTTCTGATTGTTCATCTGTGGTGGTGTTTTGGTATAATTTGCAGAAAAGCAATTTTTTCCTAAAAGCATAGAAGGGAGTAGTAGATAGGATTCAGTCATTAGAGGTTTTATTCACAAATATTGTGTTGGGCTTTTACATGATTTCCCACAAACAAATAAGTCTAATGAAGTCTCCTAGAAGCACATTTTTGTTACTTTTCCATTTCAGTTTCAGGACTGTAAACACACGTTTCTATGTTGTGACTAATGCACAACAATATTTAAAGCCTAAGACTTGGCTCATATTGAAACTTTCCTACTGAAGGGATCAAAGGCATTTTGCTATTACTCTTTCTCCATTTTCCTGGGATCTGGGAGATACTGCAGAATCTCTTGTGGTCCATACTTATAAAATTCTTGGATTTATTGAGGTTTTGCTGTTATTATTTAATAATCAGTCTTAGGATTTTGCGATTCCTATCCAGGGAAAAAGCAAAGCTCAAAATTCAAGAAAAGCATGAATACGAAGCAAACAAACTGAAAATGTGAAGACCCTGTCATGTATTGAATTGTAGCTCCAAAAAGATGTATACAAATCCTAACCTCTATACCTATGAATGTGACCTTTTGTGAAAGTAAGTTATTTCTTAAAGTTTAAGGTTCTAACATGTTGATTTGATACATTTATATATTGCAATATGATTGTCACCATGGCTTTAGTTAATACCTCTATCACCTCACATAACTATCATTTTTTTTTTTTTTTGTGGTGAGAATATTTAAGATCTAGTCTCTTAGTAATTTTGAAGTATGTAATTCCATATTGTTGACTATTGGGAATAAGCTCTTTGGAGGTATGATTAGTTAAGGTTCTCTAGATGAAATCATCCTGCATTTAGACTGGGCCTTTAATCTAGTAACTGGTGTCTCTGTGAGAAAAAGGGGAAGATTTGACACACAGAGACACAGAGGAGAGGACGCCATGTAGGTGGAGGCGAGGATTGGAATGATGCATTCACAAGCCACAAAAAACTAAAGATTGCAGGTAGTGACCAAAAGCTAGGAGACAGGCATGAAACAGATTCTCCCTGAGGGCCTCTGGAAAGAACCAACCTCGCTAGCACCTTGATTTCGGACTTCTAGTCTGCAGAACTGTAAGAGAATACGTTTCTGCTGATTTAAGCCACCTAGGCTATGGTAATTTGTTATTGGAAAAAAAAAATGGCAGCCATAGGAAATTAATATAGCCCTGTCAGGAGAGGCTGGGAAGGAAAGCTTTTGTTCTGAATCTAGCACACTTGTGTTTTGCTATTTGTGTGTGTGGGTTTTTAAAAAAATTTTTTTTAATGTTTATTTATTTTCGAGAGAGAGAGGCAGAGTGCAAGTGGAGGAGGGTAGAGAGACGGAGATACAGAATCTGAAGCAGGCTCCAGGCTCCAAGCGGTCAGCACAGAGCTCAATGCAGGCTCGAACACACAAACCGTGAGATCACCACCTGAGCCGAAGTCAGAGGCTCAACCGACTGGGGCCACTCAGGCACTCCGAGTCCAGCACACTTGTGAAGTAGAAGAAATATTTCTTCAGCAGCTTTCTGCCTCCACCCGGTTCTCCTTCTTTTGACTTTCCTGCCCTGGTGTCCACTGTGTCAGGCCTCATTCAGATTGCTCCTTTGTGAGTCACTCTCTTCCAAGTCACAAAAGTACCCTCATTTCCTCTTCAAATCTTTTCCTGTGCCAAGACCTCCACCGGTGATCAGCTTACAACAGCTTGTTCACAGCGTGGTAGAGAACAATAATGTGGGGTGTTGACCCTCTGAGGAAAATTCTTATCTTTAAAACAGATGGAAAGGACTTTACCACAGAGGAATTCTCTCTTCTGGTATAATCTCTAGAATTAACACGTGGGCGAGGTGGATACTTTTGCAGAGGCTCTTCTTCCGTCCTCAGACCTCCGTGCCTTCTCCCCCTCAACTCTTTGCCAGGAATCCTGGTTTCCATGGCTTCTTTAGAGTGAAAGAGGGACCCCACTATCTCCATCTACACAACTGCCCTCTCCAGGCACAGCATGCCACGGCGAGTGGGGGCCAGTTTGGGCAAGACAGATTGGCCTGGAGGTTAAGGTTCGTGGAGAAACTGCTTTGAAGGAAGGGAGATTTTTTTTTTTTTTTTTTTGAGAGAGAGAGAGAGAGGGTGCAAGTGAGTGGGGGGTAGAGAGAAAGGGAGAGAGATAGGGAGAGAGAATCCCAGTGGGGCTCATGCTCACCAGAAGTGAGGCTCAAGTTCACCCAATGTGGGGCTCAAGCTCACCGGATGCAAGGCTCGAACTAATGAACCGTGAGATCATGACTCAACCAAAGTTGAATGCTTAACCAACTGAGCCACACAGTCACCCCCAAAGTGAGATTTTCTGTGAAGGTCATGTGTGGGCTGAACGGCTACCTAATTTTCACAGCCCAGTACAAAATAAAAATGTGGGGCTCCCTGCGCATACATATTAAGAATTTCATCATGGTGACAGCAGAGCATTAAACCATGTCAGGCCCCCCCTCCTTCTTCTGAAAGAGAGAGAGTGCATGCAGGGGAGAGGGGCAGGAGAGAGAGAGACCGAGAGAGAGAGAGAGAGAGAGAGAGAGAGAATCCTGAGCAGGCTCCACATTCAGTGTGGAGCCCAGTATAGGCCTCGATCCCATGATCCTGGGATCATGACCTGAGCTCAAATCAAGAGTCAGAATCTCAACTCCCTGAACCACCCAGGTGCCCCAATATCAGGGCCCTTCTAAACATGGGACCCTGTGCCACCACACAGGCTTCACAGCCATGAAGCTGGCCCTGTGTGGGGGTCACTGAAAGCTTTGAGTCAGAACAGAGGGGCTGTGTTAACTTGCATCAGTAGGTGTCTATTTGTGGACTTGAGCTCATTCCAGAAATTGGTGTGGCACAAAGAGAAGCTGCCACTATCAGAGATGTGGGCTTGGCTTGGGGACTCAAAGGAGGGAATGTGCAGGTTGGCTAGATGAGGTGGTGCAGGTGATGGAAGAAAAGAGAAAACAGAAAAAAATGGCCTGATACTTAAAATTTTCTCCACCAGGAGCCTGGTGTCTGGGGGAGTTCTTGTTTTTGGACCCCAAAGTCATCTTCTGCCAGTCCAAGAGCCAATTATTTGGCATAAGCAAAGGGGTGAGGTGCATGTGATGGGAAATTTGGGGTGAAGAGGAAGGATGGGATACTGAAGCTGAGGGAGAAGCATACAAAGGCAGAGATTTAGGGGAAAAGAGGCACATCTAGGGGACTTTTTTTTTTTTAATGTTTATTCATTTTTGAGAGAGAGGGGCACAGAGCATGAGCAGAGGAGGGGCAGAGAGAGAAAGAGGAAGACACAGAATCTGAAGCAGGCTCCAGGCTCTGAGCTGTCAGGACAGAGCTCGACGCAGGGCTTGAACCCATGAACCATAAGATCATGACCTGAATCAAAGTCAGAAGCTTAACCCACTGAGCCACACAGGTGCCCCTAGAGGACTTTTCTAAGTGTAATTCTGTGTGTGAGTGATGTAACTCCCCTGCCTCCTTACCCCACCTCTAACTCCCTCCCTCCCCTCACCCTGGCAAACCTTTTATATAAAAGAACAATTTCTTAGGAATCTTTGAGGGGGACAGAGAAGTGTTTATCAAGGGTGAGAGCAGAAGATGGGGCAGTGGGGGTTAGTATATTGTAGCCTTGCTAGAATGGAGAAGTAAGCTTCCATAGAACTCACTCAAATGAAGGGGGAGGGCTGAGCTAACCAGCCTCAGAGAGATCACGAAGACAATCGCTGTACACTTTTTTTAAAATTTATTTTTTTATTTTGAGGCAGAGAGAGCATGTGGGAGGGGCAGAGAGAGGGAGAGAGGCTCTGCCCTGTCAGTGTAGAGTCCAGTCCAGGGCTGCAACCCATGAAGCGTGAGATCACGACCTGAGCTGAAATCAAAAGTTGGATGTTTAACCAACTGAGCCACCCAGGTGCCCCTCTACATTTTCATTTAGTCCCTCAGCTTGGAAAAATAATGAGGAAAAAATAAAAGGAAAGGTTGGCAGGCACAGCCCGATTGGGGCAGGTCTAGTTACTAGGGAAGGAGGAGGCTAAGCAGGACTGATGGCGGTCTAGTTCTGGGGGCCAGGCAAGGAGTCCAGGAAGAGTACTGAAGCCTCAAGCCTCCTTCCTGACTGACAGCAGATCAGATTTAGTCCCAGGGCTAAAGTCATGCTGTGTATATCCCTCCTGCCCAATTATTGTGGGCTATTTTCCTAGCCAGATTCAAAATTACTGCCCTGTAACATTCCCTCTGGCTCCTGGATGTGTTGCTGAGGGGTATAACATTATTTGCCTAGTCAGTAAATACCGGTAATTGACATGTTAGTCTAGAAAGTGCTATCTCTACACAACTAGTTGGTGGTTGTATGTCTGGCTGAACTCACCTGTGTCCAAACTGGTCCAAAGCCAGTGTATATTGTGGTAACTGCCAGTTCCGGAAGGGAACACCGGACATATTTTCTCGCTCAAGCAGCACAAAGAAGTTTTTATTTGCCCTGAGTAAAGATCCAACAGTATCCTACCTAAACAGGTTCTACAGATGAAATGCCTCAAGATACAATGTGTTCCCTAAAAACCCTGAGAATGTGCCCACTCATGTTGTTCAGTCTCTGTAAACCACACTGGTGTGAATGAAGGGGGCGAGTAGGTTGACCTTCAGCATTCTTGTGTAGGGTGGAGAAAGGTATTTCCAGTTACCTGCATCACCCCGAGGCCACCTCTAAGAAACACCCATCCCTTATCACTCTTTCAAATTGAAAGCTTCTCTGACCACAGCTCTGTGGAGATTCCCAGGCATCCCCACGTGCACATGACAAAGCAAAAAACAGACCTTCACTCCTGGCTGATGGTTTCCTCTCCACTCCTCAACGTAGAATTAACTGAGGTATATAATTTCTAAAGCCTTCGCTTCAAATCTGTATGTGAGTTGCTCTCTGCTCATGGGACTGCTGTTTGTATTCACTCAAGCAGGCCAGAAAATATTAATATGATGAAGTCCTAAAGTGTCATTTGGTACAGAGGTTTAAAAAAGACATCGGTTCCTCGCGTTACAAAAACATAGCAATACTTAGTTTTAGATCTCTGTATTGTCGGTCTGGGTTGTCTGTAACATTGGATCCCTGAAAAGGGTGTTTGCTAGTTTAAAGTAATTGCCTGTCTTTTTAATCCTTTCGCACTTGTAATTGCTCCCCATTGCAGCCCACTACTCCTCCCTCACCCCCCACCAAGAGAAAGCCTGCAGGAGGCCAGTGGTCTCTCAGCATTGTTTAAAAAAGTGAGTGAAATCATCCATTTGGGGATTCCATCCATCACATCAGATGTTTGGGTTTGTTTTGTTTGGTAGACGAAGAAGCCCAAATTGGCTGTCTCCCAGTCCATTCCACATACCACTGTGTGAAAACCCAGACCCTGGGTCTTCCCAAGAAACAACAGAGAATGGGTAATTCTGTGAGCTAAGAAGCCAGCAGTTCATCCTTTCCATCAAAGCCTGTGCAAAATTCCAGCCTAGTTGTTTGTACACAGTCTCCAGAACGGAGGGCAAAGGAGTAATCACAGCAGTCAGGTTCACTGAGGCATTCATTTATTTCTTCGAACAAATACTGAGCACCGACAATGTACCACACACCATTGTGAGCCCTGTGGCTATAGCCATGTTCAAGATGTTGATGCGGAGAGAGTTAGAAGGTCAACCCTAGAGACAAGTGGAGTCTCAGAGCCTCCGGGAAGCACACTGTCATCAGGTGTCTCTGCTCCACATCCTCTACGTCCCACAACCATCCTGACAAGTGACTATAACCGAGGGCAGAAAACCTAATGCTTCTCAAGTAAGACCATTCCATTTCCCATCAGTCTCAGCCTCATCCCCTAGAACTGCACAGAGCCACAGTGCCCCTTCCCACTGTGACCACCCTCCCACCATAAGAAGGCGGCTGCCATAGTTCTCATTCTTCACACTAAATGTAGGGACAGATGGCCCAGGCTGGGTCCAAGCTAAAATGCAGAAATGCCTGGGCTTTTCTGTCACTGCCCGGGGTATGTCTGTCAGAGGCTGAATGAGGCTGTGAAGACCTTGTTAGGAATGAACTCATCCAGGGAAGGAATAAGCCTTAGGGACCAGCTTGACCTGTCACCACGCCTTGATCATTGAGGAAAGGGAAAAAACCTGAGCAAAGCTGGATCACAAAAACAGATTTTAAAAATATGTGTGGGATATGCGTAGAAAAGTGAGATAAATGTTAATATTTTTTCCTGTGGGAGGTGAGATTATGAGGGATTTTACTGTTTTCTTTAAACTTTTTTAGTATTTTCATTATCTCCTATAATGAATGTATAAAACATATTAATAGAATAACATTTTATGTTACAAACCATTTAGAAACCCATTTTCCATAGTGATTGGCTTATCTGCTCCTTTTCACTGTAGAACAACAGCCCTTTAGTTTACATAATAAACAACATTCAGAAAAATGCTGTTAATATTAGCAAATATGCTTCATAGAATTGTTCATCTGTTATTTATTGGCATTGGTCTCCTCTCTCTCCAAGCTTATGAAAGAAAGCACCGAGTACCAGGCCTATAAAGACACTTTAAAATGCCTTAATGATTTTCTTTAAACAAGTAACCAGCAAATCTTCATTAGCATCTGTACCGTTTGGGGAAAAAAAAAAAAAAAAAAGTAACCACCAATAGAAATCCATTCCCCTAAAGGATTACAAAGTATCTCTTAGAGAAGTCTGAGACAAGGGCATTAGGACAAAATTTCTAAGAGCAGTTAAACAGTGCTTCTTAACACATAATCACATCAACTAAAATTGCTTTTCAGATGGTGGAGGGATTTACAAAACTGATCAAAGACATTCACACACATCAAAATTACCATCCAAAGAACTTAGGTTGTAGTTATAGGTCTTAAGGAAACAATAACTCTGAATTACAGTTTGTGACCAGTGATTATTTAATGCATGGGATAAGATTTTCAGTAAGCATCTTAATGCGTTCAAGACTATGAATTTCGTTTTCCTTAACTCTGGGCTGGGTGGTCATCAGATTTTGTTTCTAATATGGTGGAAAGCATACAAACATGCTGTTTTTTATTTCATTGCTGGGTTTAAAGTTACAGGGTGAAAATGTTGATAGTAAACCGGTTTTAAAACTGGCTCACTTGCAGCGTGCATTTCCAGATGGGCCCGGGGATGGCATGGGATCTCCATGCAGGCCAGAGGCACCGAGGAGTTCCACAAAACAGGGGTAGGAGTAAATTTGACTCCGTGGCAGTTCATCAACCCACAGCTTTTGGTCTGGAAATTGCTCTATTAAAAAAAAATTTTTTTAAGTTTATTTGGAGAGAGAGCACAAGCGGGGGAGGGACAGAGAGAAGGGAGAGAGAGAATCTCAAGCAGGCTCTGGCTATCAGAACAAAGCCAGAGGGGCTCAAACCCACCAACTGTAAGATCAAGATCATGACCTGAGCAGAAACCAAGATTAGGATGCTTAACTGACTGAGCCACTCAGACCCCTCGTTCTGGAAATTGCTCTTTAATGGAACTGAAATAAATCTTTCACAATCAAGGTGGTGAGGGGAGGATTAAAAAGATGAAAATGATTGCCCAAAACTTGTGATTTTCTGATCCAGTTTGGTTTCTTCTCCAAAATCTTGTTTCGTCTGCTGTAATGATGGCTCCTTGCTCTTTCACAGCAACTTCACAGTTGCTCCAGAAATAGCTGATCTAAGCCTAACGCACTGAGGCGACTCTCATTTCTAGAAGGAAGTATACACAGGGGTCTGTCTCACCTCAGAAGGAAGATAGGTTTAGAGAAAATTAAACTGAGAAAGGTTAACTCTTTAGGCTTTAATATAAAACACCAGGGGACGCCTGGGTGGCTCAGTCCGTGGATCATCAGACTATTGATTTTGGCCCAGGTCTTGATCCCAGTGTCACAGGATGGAAGCCCAACCTCGCTGAGCATGGACACTGCTTGGGGGGCATTTCTGTCTCTCTGTCTCTCTCTCTTTCTCTCCCTCCCCCCTGCCCCTCCCTGCTCATGCTCTCCCCCCCCCCCAAAAGAAGATAAAATATTTGGGATCCTTTAAAATTACCTTTAAGTGCACCCTGTGCTGCAGTCTCACTTGTGATCTGATAATTCACTGCTACATCCATTTGAAGTCCATTGTCTCCTGTCAGACACAACTGTGATTCCAGAGCCTTGTTGCTAGCAGCACCGTTTGAAAGTTCAGACTGTCAAACCAGACTACCTGGGTTCAAATCCCAGCTTCGCTATTTACTAGTTGTGTCAGCCTGAGTGAGTCACTGAATCTCTCTGTGCCTGGGCTTTCAGCATCCGTAAAGAGGAAATAATAACAGTAGCTGCCACGTGTAACTGGTGTTAGGATTTAAAGCGCTAATCCACGTAAACCATTGAGAATAGTGCTTAGCAGGCAGTAAATGCCACAGAAGAGCTCCTTGCGCTCTTAGTTCTTTCCAAACTGGCCCTCTCTCCAAAACGTGTGAAAAAAATAAGACCAGCCTTTGCTATTATTGTGGCCGAAGGGAATGAATATTTTTTCCCCTAAGTTTTTTTTTTAAACTTTTTTTATAAGGTTTATTTAGTTATTTTTTTTTATTTATTTTTTTTACGTTTATTTATTTTTGGGACAGAGAGAGACAGAGCATGAACGGGGGAGGGTCAGAGAGAGAGGGAGACACAGAATCTGAAACAGGCTCCAGACTCTGAGCTGTCAGCACAGAGCCCGACGCAGGGCTTGAACTCACGGACTGCGAGATCATGACCTGAGCCGAAGTCGGACGCTTGACCGACTGAGCCACCCAGGTGCCCCTATTTAGTTATTTTTGAGAAAGAGAGAGAGAGAGAAAGCGTGAGTGGGGGAGGGCAGAGAAAGAGGGAGTCAGAGAGAGAATCCCAAGCAGGCTCTGTGCTATCAGTGCAGAGCCCAATGTGGGGTTTGAACCCACAAAGCCACGAGATCATGACCTGAGCCGAAGTCAGGTGGTTAACCAAGTGGGCCCCCCAGGCACCCCTATTTTTCCCCTAAGTTTTACATTTATTATCAAATAAAAAATCTGGCATTAGAGAGATTGCAACTCCATCTTTCGAAATCGTAATGGTATTTGTTTCCATTTTTGGTATTTTTTTTCTTTTTTGTGGTTCATTTGCAAGTGTGATGGATGTGACTTTTTTTAAGTATATTTATTTATTTTGAGAGAGAGAGAGAGAGAGCAAGTGGGGGAGGGGCAGAGAGAAAGAGGGGGACACAGAATCCCAAGCAGGCTCTGCACTGTCAGCACAGAGCCCAACACGGGGCTAGAACCCACAAGCAGTGAGATCACGACAAGAGCTGAAGTCAGACGCTTAACCGATGAGCCACCCAAGCACCCCAGATGTGATTGATTGATTGATTGATTGATTTATAAATTATTTGTCAAATTGGTTTCCATACAACACCCAGTGCTCATCCCAAAAAATGCCCTCCTCAATACCCATCACCCACCCTCCTCTCCTCCCCCACCCCCCATCAGCCCTCAGTTTGTTCTCAGTTTTTAAGAGTCTCTTATGCTTTGGCTCTCTCCCACTCTAACCTCTCTCTCTCTCTTTTTTTTTTTTTTTTTCAGATGTGACTTTTTTAAAGGGCATTTTAGGAATTTTCAACATGGGAGAAAGGCTGAAAATGTGTCAACTTTCTTCAGGCTAATAAAGCCTAAATGAGATTCTAACCGAAACCTTACATGGGAATAAGAGCACTTCCTCTAATATTGTACCGTCTTCCAGTTCACTCCAGCGTCCTGTTTACCTTTCCCCTGTGCTGCTTGTTGGCTGTTGCCGCTGTTGCTGCTGGGAAATCACCTACTAACAATACACACTTGGCCTTCCTGGTCTGCTCCACGAACATTCTCCCCTGTCAGAGATGACCTTACTTCTCTTTGCTTTTGTTCCCTTTTCCTTCCACAGTTCATTTCCCTTCAACTCCTCCCAGAGTTTTAGTGAGATTCTTTTTCTCTTTCATTCCCTTCAATAAGTACCTGGAGCTTCCTACCTGTGGGCTTCACTCCCCAAATTCTGGTGCTCTGCTCCGCTTTGGAAGGCCTGCTTTTATATTTCTTTGGAAGGTCATCTGTGCAAATCATTACAGCTAGAGGGTTAGTACTAATGACCGGTCAACTCCATTAACGCAGTCGCCCCTCTGTGAAAGTTTACTTTTCTGGTTCAGTGTCTTTTACTGCAGTGCTTGTTAAGTGCCTTTATTGCTTGAAGAAGGTGCCCCCTCGGAACCTCAAGAGTTCCTGTTTATACACAGTGCAAGGCCAGATGAACTCTTGACAGGGCAGGAGCTCCTGAGCTTTGCCAAGGGCTCTGAGCGGGTCCCAAGGGGAGCCAGGATGAGGGTTTAAAAGCGAGTATCTGCATGGCTGCCGGCGTGATGCTAGAAGCAGGGAGAACATGCCCCGCCAGAGCTGGGGATAGGTTTGGTGCTGCTAGTGGACATGTCCTTACCAGGAGGGCTGCCATGAACCAACAGGTGTCTTGGTTCTAGAAGAGGAAGAGGCACCGTCTCCTAGGCCCCAGGCTGAGTGGATAACGACCAAAGGCTGAGTTATCATTTTGCTGACCAGACAGACCATTATCTTGAGCTCTGGTCCATACACATAGAATTTACAGATAATCTGAACTTGCCCCAATCCCTCCAGCGTCCAGCAGGGTCTAGACGGGGTCATTGTCAGTTTGTGCTGCAGTGTGACACTAGTCACAAATCAGAGCAGTTTTGCAGGAGCTCAGCATTTCCTGCCCTGGCTGAATTTCTAAGCCCCACCCTGCAATAAATGCTCTACCTCCAAAGCTGGCCCTGTGAAGTACTTTTACTCAGAATGCCAGCAAGCATGTGACTCCATGCAGGGATCTTCTACCCTGATTGGGGGCGGGGGGGGGGGGGGCCATTGTCTGGGGCTGAATTAATTGCTGAAAGCTGCCCGAAGGCATGGAGTCTCAACAGAGAATCCTGGAGAAGAGCCAGGACAAACCCACAGGCCCCCTGCCACGGGGCTTGCCTCCAGGGTATCGAGTTGCTGGCATAGGAAGAACCGGATGAGACGCTCACCCACAGGGTCAGAAGAAGCAAATCCAAGGAACCAGTGTGCATTTTCCCTCATGCAGGAGGGAAGGAAGCCATAAGTATAGGATCAGTCCTCTGAGGGGTCTCAGCCAGGTGTGGAGAAGCCTATGACCCCCAAAATGCCCACCCTCAGGCCAGGTTCTTCCTCCCTAGCATGGCCTTCAATAAACCTGGCATCATCTTGCTTCCTGGCCCCCTTTTATCCTGGCTCCACACCACATACTTTCTTCCTGTTGGTACAGTCAACCCTCAGGTAGGAGGGGAGATGTGGGTCCGTTTCCACCTAGTCCACTTTGCTTGGACGTATGGGGTGAGTGTGTGGTGTTATTATTGCCAAACCCACTACTTGTATTCTTCCTTCCATCCAGGTTCCAACTGTGCAACTGTGGCACAGAGAAGAAGAATAGTCTTCCTTATATATCTGCCTTGGTCATCCTTTATATATCTTCCTTACTTATCCCTACGTATTAGTGCCACCATTGATCTCTTACCACAATAATCGTGCATGATAAATAACCACAGAACCTCTGTGACATATACCAGTGGCCGTTTGTTGTGCTGACATGTCCGGGGTGGTCAGCCAGGCAGCTCCACTGGGGTGTTGTTGGCTGGCTGTTGGTCGGTTGGCGAGGTGACTCAGCTCGGCTGCACACCCCGCCCATCCTTCAGAAGGCTAGCCCAGGCATGTGCTCCTGCCATGTGGAGGAACACAAGAGAGAGCCTGGAATCATGGGAGCTATTCTATCCTCTGCAAGATGTTGCTAACATCCTGCTAGGCAAAGTAAGTCGCAGAGTCAAGCCCGGAGTCAAGGAGTAGGGAAATAGACTGCCTCTTTAGTGAGAGGATGTTGGGTCAGGGAGTGTCGCAAATATCACCCTCATCCTGGTCTCACCTGGTGTTAGGCTAACTCCACTGAGAGAGTGAACTTCCGTGACAGCAATCCCAACAGAGTGATGAGTTATAGCCAACAAAGTCAGTTCTTTGTCTCCATGAATGATATAGAGAAAGATCTTTTCCTTGGAGTGTTTATAACAAAAAATGTTTGCTACAAAGTTGTTTTTTCTTTGTTTTTTATTGTTTTGGTAAGTGTTGGGAGATGATTCTCCATGGATCTCTCCTTTTCTTCATGTCTTGTGAGCAGAGGCACTAACTGCCATTTGCTCCTAATTATATTTTCAAGTATGTTTGTATAGCAAATAGCCTTGGAAGATAGAGATAGGGGCTCCCTGTGGAGCAAACAGCAGAGGGGAGATATCTCCCTCCAGAGCAAAAGTCAGGCAAATGTGCTTAGTCCCTTTATAAAAGATCCAAGTTTCCCAAGCTCAGGGTTTCTCATTTGTGACACAAAACCATTTGGTGTACATACGACATTCACCTGCGTCCCTCAGCATTGCCCCTGTGGGGTGTGGGGGCAAGAGACACCAGTGCTCATGCTGCTTGTATGCTGTGAGCAATACAATTCTTTGTCTCTGACTCAAGAGTCTCATGTCTCCTGCCAGCATCCATGAAAATATGGTAGACTACTTTGTTAGTCTGCAATTAGGGCCAGATTCCAAACCCTTCATGATTCTTCACAAGTTAAGTAATATCCTAGCAGGCTATCCATGTACCTTGCTCCTGGTTAACACCAGGATCTATTAGCCATTGCTGTAGATCCCTCTCTTTTGGTCAAAGCAACCTGTTTGTTGCCCTGGACTCGCTGTTCATTAAGATCATTCTGCCTTCTTTGTTCTGATCGTTATCTACTACCATTTAGTCTCTTTCGGCATTCTGTCATTTCCATTGATACTAGGGAGCCTACTTCCAGGACAGGATCTCCTACTGTCAGCCCTGGTCCCTACCAAGGAGAGCTACCGTCAAACTTCTCTAGGATGTCAGTGCCTCCTTCACCTGTAATCCTCATTGTCTTAGTGAAGGGAACACTCCCTCTGCCTTCCTGAGGAATACAGGACATCGGTGGCTTCTATGGTCTTGAACAACAAATCTCTTCTAATATTCCCACAGACCTGAGCTTTCTGACCCCTTCATCAACACAATGCCAAGGCAATTCCAGCATTTTTACCTCATTTCCTGTGGCCATTGTTTGGTCCAAATTCAAGGAACAGTTATTACAATGTCTTAGGATCATTCCTGGGTATCCTTTCCGTGATGTCCAAACCATGGGAGAGGGCTCCTTTATCAGTTAATTCCCCCATCCAGCCTTATAATCTGCCGTTGCTAATGATTCCACCTTCTCCCCTAACTGCTTCTTTTTATATCCACATCCTCATGTGATCCTTGGCTCTTACTGGTACATACGAACAAAGTCTCACAATGTCTTTGGTGTCTATGATTTTTATTCCTGGAGAAGTATCTGTGTTTTCTACTCAGGCTACTGAGACCTCATCTTTATTATTCTCTGAAGACACTAAAAGAAACTATATTGAGGAGCATAGATATCAAGTGGGGCTTCAGTACTCTCTCTCAGCAAGGGTACTTTGCTCTCTCCTCTAGAAGGAGAGAGGGTTCAGAGGAACACAAAGATTCTTGCTTCTCAGGCTCATCCACCCATATATCCCCATCCAAATCTCAGGGTCTTATCCTTTTTCTACCTTGAATTTGATACAAGAAATTTGTTGAAGCTGTGAATTAATTCCTTGGCTTCTTCGCCACTGTTACAATTAGATCCCCGGACCAATTGAGCACATTCTACTCTGTGACTGCTGGAGGCCTTCTAGCTTTCATGTCATACCTTCAGTTGATAGTTAGCTAACCTGAATCATTGGTTTTTATGGCTTCCAGAGAGTTTAAATCAGACGAGCTCCCCAGTCTTTGTAATTCTCACCCCTGCTTCATTTAGTGTCCTAGCTGTCACATAACCCCGCATTTACCTTCTACCTGTACAGGTGAGAGTCTGTGACTGCAATGCTACTGCATGCCTGGGGGTATCCCCACCACACTCCAGACTCCCATTCTGAGAGCCCACTTTTTAGGACCACTGCTACCACTGGTTTGTATTTGGACCTATTTATGGACCTTCAAGTCTATCTCATTGAAGTTTTTGACTATTCGTGTGTCAGTACCACACAGTTTGGCTTATTGTATTTTGATAACATGTTTTACTTTCAGAAAAATAAATAAATTGTGCTCTCGTCACTTTTCTTTTTCAAAATAGTAAACTTGTTTTTTCTAGATTTAACTGTGTTGCTGGGCCCAGACCTAAGAGGGGGATCTGGCTCTCCAAGCTAACTCATGTGTTCTTCCCAGGCCCCAGTCCTGAGTCAGGTTCTCTTTGTTCTCCAGGCACAATTAGGAGATAGTTTACATAAATGTGAGCCCACTCATCCATCCCCCTTTGGCAAGGGCATCCCTAAAGGCCTCCACCAGTAGTGCTTCCAAGTTCTAGTGGGATCCACCCTCCTCTGGGCCAAACACAGGGCTTGAAGTACTTCTCTTGTTCAAGTTCTCAGAATAAGTTCTGAAGTTTGATGTTTTTCCCCAACTAATGTCAAATAGCAGGCCTGTAATTTTCCCAAATTTGAGAGCATTTTTCCCTGGCTTCCTGGCTGGCTCAGACTTGTGAAAATATTCTCCATGTCAACCTTGCTTCCTCTAACATTGTGCAAGACAGTGTGTGGCAAAGCCTTTGAATGTAAAACGTTTCTGACATTTTCACTCTGCAACTTGCCAGTTTTTCATTTGATTCTTTTTCCTTTTTATAAAGACAAATTAGAAAGCAATCACTGCATAACCTTTGGCTTTATTATTTCTTTATCCTTTATACTACCCAGTCCTATTTCCCTGTCTATCATTTTTTATTGATTTTGGATCGTTTGGTGTTTGCCTTGGTGCTTTGCAAAAAGAACCATTGATTTTGAATAGATCTAGGAATGTCGGGAGCATTTGGCAACACAGCCAATCTTAGCGTTGCTCCTAAAGGCATTAGACACGGACTTGCAAGTGAATTTATCATCTCTGTCTTTGATTATGGAAATAAAGACTACTGCCAACTGTTGGCAAAGACCTTCAGAGTTACCATCTGCCTATCATGACAACAAGAGCCAGGAGTGACCTGTTGAGTGTCCTACTGAACCACCGACGTCTTCAATTTCAATTCTAAAAAATAGGATATGGTGTAATGGAAAGAGAACTTTGGATGGAGAATCAGAAGATCTGAATATAGTCTGGATGTGCTCTGTCTAGGTAAAATCTCTCACCAGGCTCTGGAGAGGAAGGCTGCTGAATAACTCATAAATAGGAGGTGGTTGCATACAGACTGTACTAGATAGTCCCTAATTGATAAGGGCCAGATTTTTACCCAGTTTCTGGAAGATAGCACTTGAGAAATTAGTGGCCAAAGGACAAGCAGTGGAAAAGAGTGAAAGGAAAAACTGAAGTCATTCTCAGGCTGGAGAACTAGATGCTAAGCAGTTGACAGTTGCCTGTAAATATGTAGGAAGGACGACGGTAAGGGATGAGCTCAGCCTATCCCCCAGCCCCCGAGATGGTGCCAAGAGGAAGCTTTTGTCCAGGACCCAAGGTGCTTGCCACTTGCCTACCTGGAAGCTGCCAGGCTGACCTGCCTGGCCAAGTGTCTTCCCTTACTAAGGTCATCCCCGTGAGTGTCTCTGCTTCTGGAGAAGTGAGGAGCTGTTTCTCCATATAAACTGTTTAGGAATTAGTGATGATGCTCCAAGGAAAAGGAAATATATCAAAATAAGAAATGCACCTGCATTTCTCAGCAGTGCAGAAATTACATTGGAAATGACTCAGCCATCTCGGGTGAAAACTTCAGAGGGCATTGATTTGAAAAACGGATTTCTCAGTTGCTTGGGCTGTGGTGCAAAATGAGACCGCCTTCCATGTCCCCCCAACCCCCCGAAATCATCAATAAATTCTGTGATTCTCAGGAAAGAGAATGGCTTTAATGGCAGCTGAGGAAAGAGCTCACAAATATGGTGAGGGGTGAAGAGACAGGTGGCTGAATAGTAAGAGGTAGGATAATGACCCACAGGTTTGTGAGCTGACTCACCTGCGAGTCAAGCAAGATTTTGTCCAGGGCAAACCTTTGCAGGGAGAAGGAGAAAATGTCTCAGGGACACTCACCCATTTCATCCCAGGCTGAGTCATCCTTAGTTCTTTCAGATTCATTCATGCCTTTTACCTTCCTGGATATTAAGGAGAAGTAGGGGTCCTGAGTCTAACTAGAAGTCAGAAGTCTTTTTGAGGTCATCTTGTTTATTCTTGATTTTCAGGTAATGGGTCAGTCTCACATTGATGAGTCACTGCGTCTCAAGTGGTCCTTTTAGCCACATCTGCCTCTTCCTTGAGCAGAGAGGCCCTGATTCCTCACTAATCACAGTAAGGGGGTGGGGAGCAGGTGTTTGAGTGCATCTGCAGGGGGCTGAAGAGAAACCCTGTGCACACCTCATCCCAATTTACCTTACCCGGGTTTCCCTCCCTCCTGATGAGGAAATTTCACTCACATTTACTCTTGGTGGAGTATTTGGAATCCCATAATCTTAAAACATTTATTTCAACTCACTTTCCACAATTTTTATCTGACTCAATATTTGAAGTGAGAGAACATGGGAAATATGGCATCTGGGTATAAGCTTAGTTTGGGGGGAAAAAACAGTTTTCTTTAATCTGATAAAGGAAACCTACAAAAATCCACTGACAAAGAATAAGTACATAATGGAATATTGCCCAGCAGTAAGACTCAATGAATTATGGTGTGCAACAAAATGGATGAGTGTTAGAAACAATGTTGAGCAAAAAAAAGTAGCAGCTCCCAGAATCTTTCTATGTAGAAGGATTGCTAATTGCTATAATAACATAGCAATTTTATAAAGACAAAATCTAGCTAAATGAACTGTTTAGGTAGGTAGTTTAGTAGCACATATGTACAAAACAAGGTGTCTGTGCATTAGTTTCCTGTGGCTGCTGTAACAAAGCATCACGAACTTGGTGACTTAAAATGACACGAATCATTCTCTCACAGTTCTAGAGGCCTAAAGTCTGAAATCAGTTTCACTGGGCCAATATCAAGGTGTCAGAAGGGCTGTGCTTCCTTCCTAGGAAAGAATCCCTTCCCTGCATCTTCCAGCTTCTCGTGGCTGCCAACATTCCTTGGCCACATCACTCTGGTGTCTGAGCCTCCGTGGTCACATTGCTTTCTCCTCTTCTGTAGTCAAGTCTCCCTCTGCCTCCATTTCCTAAGGATTATATTTAGGCCCACTTGGATAATCCAAGATAATCTCCCATCTCAAAATTCTTAATTTAACCACATCTGCTGTCTTTGTCATATAAGGTAACATTCACAGGTTCCTGAGATAGGATCTCTTTGGGGTCTGTTATTAAGCCTACCACTATTTTCTCTTCCTTATGATTTTCTTAATAGCTTTTTCTTCTCTGTAGCTTACTTTATTGTAAGAACATGGCATATAAAAGGGGTGCCTGGGTGGCTCAGTCGGTTAAGTATCTGACTTCGGCTCAGGTCATGATCTCACGGTTTGTGAGTTCAAGCCCCGTGTCTGGCTCTATGCGGACAGCTCGGAGCCTGGAGGCTGCTTCTGATTCTGTCTCCCTCTCTCTCTGCTCCTCCCCTGTTTACACTCTGTCTGTGTCTCTCTCTCAAAAATAAATAAACATTAAAAAATTAAAAAAAAAGAATATGGTTTATAATACATATCACACCAAAATATGTTTACATTTTTGGTAAAGCTTCCAGTCAACATTAGGCTATGTGTAGTTAAGTTTTGGAGGGGTCAAAGGTTATTTGTGGGTTTTTGACGGTGTGAGGGTGGGTGCCCCTAAACCCCCACGTTGTTCAAGAGTCACTTCCTCCTAGGATGATAAATACTAAGTTCAGGATCAGCGGTGCCGGAACCGGTTTCTACTATCTTGTAAGAGCTGATTACGCACGTCTCTTCCCAGCTCCACACTCTGTCACCTCAGATTGGTAGCTTGAAGTCAGTCATGTGGGAGTATTTACTCCCCAGAAATCGACAAGCCCTGTAAGTCAGAGCCTTTCCCCCAGAGAACTGGTTTACACCGTCAAGAGTGATTGCTCTCTGGGTGGGGGAAGCAGAGGGTGGAATTGGGAATTGGGAATATGCTCTAGTTTTTAAATTGGGTGCTGTGTTCATAGGCGTTTGTCTTAGTATGCTTTGAACTTATATAAAATCCATCCACACACATATACACACCTATATATAATCCTGAATTTTTTCCTTTTTTACTTAAAGGGTGAAAAAGGAAGGTAGCAGGATGTTCCTGATCTTTCAAAAAAGAAATAACGCAATGCCAGCTGCTAGTGAGGATGTGGACATAGTGGATCTTTCATACACAGCAGGTGGAATTGTCAAATGTTACTGTCACTCTAGAAAATAGGGTGGCAGTTTCTTCCAAAACTAAACATACTCATGCCATACAAGCTAGCAATTGCACTCCTGGGACTTTATCCCAGAGAGATGAAAACGTTTTTGCACACAAAACCTGGACACAGTGTTCACAGCAGCTTTATTTGCAATAGCCCAAAACTGGAAACAACAAATATGTCCTTTGGTATGTGAACAGTCAAACTATTGTGCACAATTATTGATACAGGCAAAAACTTGGATGGACCTCCAAGACGTTATGCCAAGTGAAAAAAGCCCATCACACAAGGTCACGTATTGTATGAATCTACTTGTATTACATTCTTGAAATGACAAAATTAAAGAGATGGAGAAGATATTAGTGGTTGCGAAGGATTAGGGATGGTGGAGGAAAAGGGTGGTAAGTGCAACTATAATAGGGCAGGAGGAAGAGAAGTGGTGGGTGTGGCCGTAAACAGGTAGTAAGAAGGAGATATTTGTGGTGATGGAATATTCTGGGTCTTGTATGTATTTACATAACCATTAGGGGCAACTGGGTAAACAGAACATGGGATCTCTCTGTTCTATCTTTGCAACTTCCTATGAACCTATAAGTAAATTCACAAAGTTAAAGTAAAAAAAATTTTTCTTTAAACTTTTATAGGAAAAGCTGTGACTGCTGAACAGCACCTTTGGTTTTCCCTGAATCATCCTTCAAGAGTGCTGAAGCAGTTCCAAAAAAGTTCCAAATCAGAGCACCCACCATTGTTCAGCATCATCACCATGTACCCCATCTCTGTTTCTGAGAGCTGTCATTTAAGATGGCTTTCACTCACCTCTCCCTGTCTGCTGTGTGTATGTGACCTTCCTCTAGCCCCCTTCACCACGCTTTATTTGAGCACACACCCACCCACGCTTCTTCCCGCAGGCTGTTCGTCAGCATAGGGAGCAAACACACAGGGTTTCTTCCTCATCCTGACCTGCTGCCACTTTCCTCCTCCATGGCCTGCTTTTTAATCTCTGCCCAAGCCTGCCTTGCTGTCCTTTATCACAGACACCGACCACCAGGCAGAAGGTTGAAAATATTCTCTGACAAAAGCAGCCCATTGAACTTGATGTGTTTCCTCTCCTTCTTTTGTTTCATATTTGGAATCTCCCTAGCCAGCTGGTCAATAATAATTCTTTGTTTTTCTCGTCTCTTCCCATACGCAAATTCCAGCCAGGATCAGTAATATTGCCTGCACCAGGCCAGGACATTTCAACTTTGATGGGGAGGGAAAGTAAATGGAGAACAGACTTACCCGTAGGGACTCCCAGCTTAGGATACACAAGGACCAGAGGATCGTAATGGAGGGATCTTGCAGCCCTGAGACGAGGGCAATTTCAGGCCATTCTTCCCTTGGTATTTCTGCAAATTGCCTCTAGGAACCAATGCCTACTGATGAGCTTTCCGCTTCTTGCCTGGGCGTTTTCTTTCTTTTCGTAAATTCATTTATTTAAATTTTTTTTTTTTTTTTTACTTTTGAGAGAGACAAAGACAGAGCGTGAGCAGGGGAGGGGCAGAGAGAGAGGGAGGCACAGGATCCGAAGCAGGCTCCATCCAGTCTCCGAGCTGTCGGCACAGAGCCCGACGTGGTCGAACACACGAACCGTGAGATCATGACCTGAGCTGAAGTCGGACACTCAACCGACTGAGCCCACCAGGCGCCCCTGTTCATTTATTTTTTTTAATATTTATTTATTTATTTTGAGAGAGAGAGAGCATGCGAGCGGGGGAGGGACAGAGAAGGAGAAAGAATCACAAGTGGGCTCCATACTGTCAGTGCAGAGCTCAAGGCTTGGGGCTCCATCTCACTGAACTATGAGATCATGACCTGAGCCGAGATCAAGAGTCAGACAGACGCTCAACTAACTGAGCCAGCCAGGCGCCCCACATTCATTTATATTTTTATGCACGCACAGAGCTAAAGTCAAATTGCCTTACAAGACCTGTGAAGGAAAGCAGCGCCCCTCCACCCTCTGCTCCAGTCTCATTCCCAGAGGTAACTATTCTTACTCTGTCACCTGTTTCCCTGGCCGCTTGCCATATTCTCAGTTTATCATCCAATCTTTCCATTGAATTCTTAACTTCAGATACCACGACTAAAATTTCCGAAAGCATTTTTTCTATTCTCAAATTGTTGCTTTGTAATATCCATTTCTTGTTTCATAGACACAGTATCTTCTCCCATTTCTTTGAGGATATTAGAAATTTGGCGGGGGGGGGGGTGCGGTGTCTGGGTGGTGCCATTGGTTAAGCATCTGACTTCGGCTCAGGTCATGATTTCACGGTCCGTGGGTTCAAGCCCCGCATCAGGCTGTGTGCTGACAGCTCAGAGCCTGGAGCCTGCATCGGATTCTGTGTACCCCCTCTCTCTTTGCCCCTCCCCTGCTCGTGCTCTGTCTCTCAAAAATAAATAAATGTTAAAAAAATTTTTTTTAAGAAAAATTTTAAATCTCTCTACATTATCTTGTTTTCCTCCATGTTCTATTTTCTCCCATGTTCTTGTATGTTATATTTTCTGTCCTTCACGCTAAAGGTTTTCCTCAAATATCTGGATCCCTAGTTGAATGATCAAATTTAAGAGCAACACATCATACATACAGCACATTAAAAGATGTATGACTGGTAGGTTGTGCTTTAAGGTGATCAAGTGGTAAGCTAGCCTTTCAATGGGGAGGGGGTCCTAAAAGGTCAGGATCTGCAGGAGTTTTCATTGGAACCTTTAAGTTTTTTTCAAAGAGGGAGACTCTAGTCTTCTGTGTGCTATGATCCTGGCTACCACTGTTTTGAAAGCCAGGAAGGAAAGGGGCTGAGGGACTCTTCAGCTAGTAGAAAGATTTTTATTCAACCTCCCTGTTTTCAGTAGAGCATCTCCCACCCATCCTCTCCTAAGATCTAAAATGCGCTGATATCCCAGAATGAGGGTCTCTTTACATTCAAATTTCCAGAGAATAAACATCTAATTTCCAGACTAGGCAGTGCGGGGAAGGAGGTAGCTGCCTGCGGGGTTGGAGAGGGGGAAAGCCACAGGGGTTTTCATTTCTCTCTACCTTTATTCCAATTGTTGTGAAGATTTGGGCATCCTTATAACACACTGAGGGAAAACCGCACTTCCAGGTTCTATTTTTAATAGTCATCCCGGCCTCCCATGACTCTTAGATAATATTGTTTCCTTAATTGTCCTGGATGAAACACCGTGTTCTTTATGCATTGTACATGTTTGTCAAGGCTCCAGTTATTTTCCTTGCTAGTTTGGAATGTCGTCTGCCATCACTTTGTTTTGTGATTCATATTCCAAGCTTTGGTATTAAGGGTGGAATAGAAGCAAACATGGTGTGAAGTCATAACTTCCCAGCAAAAAAAAAAAAAAAAAAAAATCATAAGCCCTCGGATCCTTAAACTCAAAGGCTAAGGGTTGGCTGCCTAGAGAGAGTCAATGTTTTTTTCACTAAAAGCAAAAGAACGATCTTTCTGCAAGCACAAGACTGTGTTCTCCACCTGTTGTACGAACCGTAAAGTTGCTCAAGGTGAAAAGGTGTCAACAGTGGTCCATCCCAACCACTCACACCATGCTCAGAGCCCCCACTCCCTGTCATCCCTCACTCCCCATAAAGAAGGTTTGTAACCAGGCTTGGGCACCTCTGGGGATGGGAATTTACTCCTCCTTTAGGCAACCTCTTCACCCTTCACAGCTTTAACTATTCTTATTTTTATCATCTATGGCTTATTGAGTGCCAATTATGGGCCCAACTCTCTGCTGAGAGTGTAACAAACATCTCATGTAATCCCCACCACAGCCCTGGAAGTGTTATTATTCCCTTTTTGCAATTCAGAAAACTCAGAGAGATTAATTGCTTGCCCGAGATCCCACACCTGGTGAGCAGCAGGGCCAGCAGGTGCATACGAGCCTATCTGGCTATAAGTCCTCATTCTTCCTACTCATGCTTCCTTTTGTCCAGCCCATAATACCCCCCTCTCCATAGCTTTCACCCGCTTGGACAATTTTTTCTCTCTCAGGAGCATAGAGGGCAAAGCCAACCTCTCTTCCACATGAGCTCTCTGCAGCTATTTCAAGATATTTATCTGATGTTTCCACTCCAGGCTAGAGCTTTCTTTAAAAATAAATAAATAAATAAAAAGAAGATCCATATCTGTTTTAAAGGTATTAACTGTACTTCTCCCTTCAGTATCTAAGTTCTTTTCCCCTGTATGGCACTGTAGGACCACTGGTTTAGCCTCATAAAAGGGCAAACACTAGATCTCTTTAGTGTGTGGCTGGGAGTCGCTACCCAGAGAATGACTGAGGGTCTGGCCCAACCCCACCTTTGTGAAGGGCCCAGGTGGGTCTGGGTAAGCTGGGAGCTTCTAGTACCTCAGCCCCTGATGTTACACAACTTCTAATGGAGTTTCCTCAGGAAGAGACTCAGCTGAGTCCTGGGCAGGATTAATTGCTTAATAAAGGAGATCCGAAATAGACTTTGTTGTGTGCCATTAAAACAGCTTCAAGTGATAGGATTGACACTGAGCAAATACCCATATAAATCCCCCCAGATAGCCCGGCACCTTGGTTACAAGTAGGTTTGTTTTGCAATGTCATTGCCCAAATTTTCCTGATCACAATCCCTGGGGAGTTTATTTAAACCACAGCGTCCTAGACCCCACCCCAGACCTCCTAAGGCAAAATCTGCAGGGGGTGGGGAACTGAAATTTTAATCAGCCTCTCCAAGGGATTATCATCATCACCCAAATTTGGAAAACACTGTTTTGAGGAGTTCGTTGCCAGAAATTTTATTCTTTTAAAAATTGGAGTAGGAACAGAGCTAAAGGAAGACTGTGATTAATTTTGTGTTTGTGTTATTTTTTTGTGTCATCTTAGCTGGGTCATAGTGCTCAGATACACAGTCCACCATTGTTGTGGATATTTCTTTTTTTTTTTTTTTTTTAATTTTTTTTTTTCAACGTTTATTTTGGGACAGAGAGAGACAGAGCATGAACGGGGGAGGGGCAGAGAGAGAGGGAGACACAGAATCGGAAACAGGCTCCAGGCTCTGAGCCATCAGCCCAGAGCCTGACGCGAGGCTCGAACCCACGGACCGCGAGATCGTGACCTGGCTGAAGTCGGACGCTTAACCGACTGCGCCACCCAGGCGCCCCTGTTGTGGATATTTCTATGAGGGTGTTTTGGGATGAGATTAACATTTATTTATTTATTTAAAGATTATATTTTTTAAGTCATCTCTACACCCCCTGGGGGACTTGAATTCCCAACCCTGAGATCAAGAGTTGCACACTCCACTGATTGAGCCAGCCAGGTGTCCCTTCAATGAAACTAACTTTTATATCAGTGTACTTAAGGGATGCATGGGTGGCTCAGTCGGTTGTGCATCCAACTCTTGATTTCGGGTTGGGTCATGATTGCAGGGTCATGGGATCAAGTCCAGCATTGGGGTCTGTGGTGACTGTGGACCAGCTTAAGATTCTCCCTCTTGGGACACCTGGGTGACTCAGTCGGTTGAGCGTCTGACTTCGGCTCAGGTCATGATATCGCAGTCTGTGAGTTCGAGCCCTGTGTCGGGCTCTGTGCTGACAGCTCAGAGCCTGGAGCCTGCTTTCGATTCTGTGTCTCCCTCTCACTCTGCCCCTCCCCCTCTCATGTTCTGTCTCTCTCTCTGTCAAAAATAAACATTAAAAAAAATTTTTTTAAAAAGATTCTTACCTCTCCCTTGGCCTCTCTTGCCCACTCGCACTCTCTCTTTCTAAAAAATCAATCAATCAATCAATGCACCTTAAGTAGATTCTCTCCATAATGGGTGAGACTCATGCAATCAGTTGAAGGCCTACAAGGAACAGAAACACTGACCTTCTCCAAGCAAGAGAGAAGTCTTCAGCAGATAGCTTTAGCTTTGAACTGTAGCCCTGGCTCTTCGTTGAGGGGAATGCATAGAATATTTGAGAAAAGAAGAGATTAAGAGAGTTGTAGTATTCTTCTGAAGGGATGAGGGGAGTTGAAAGCTAGTTGCTGCTTTATGAGTGAACAAAAATGCCGTGATGACCTTGCTATAACCCTGCTGTGACAACAGCCCATAATCAAATAATTTTGGAAAGCAGCAGGGGCAGAGCTGGGCCTATTTTTAATGCTAGATTTGCGTTTAAGTAAGACAAACTGAGGTGTAATTTACACACAATAAAACCACCCTTTTAAAGTAGAATGTTGGATAAGTTTTGGCAAATGCATAAATTCACATGACCGCTATAACCATCAAGATGCAGAATATTTCCATTACCTCAAATGTTCCCTGAATCCCTTTTGAGTCCATTCCTTCTGCCTTTCCCAGCCCCAACGACCCCAACCCCCAAGCACTGATTTGTTTTCTGTCAGTATAGTTTCAAGCTTTCTAAAGTTCCATGTAAAAGGAATCACACGGAACGGAGCTTTTTGTGTCTGGCTTCTTTCATGTAGCATAATGCTTCTGAGATACGTCCAACACCGCTGCATCTATCGGTAGGCTTTCCTCTCTCTTGCCGAGTAGTATTCCACTGTGTGGACTTCCACAAGGTATCCACTCAGCAGTTAACAGACGTTTGGGTTGTTTCCAGTTTGGGGCTATTATGACTAATTCTTCTCTGAAGATTCCCATTTTCATTTCTTTTGGTTAAATATCTAGGAGTGGGGTTGTTATATGCTAAGTGTATGTTTACTTTCATTGACCAGCTATTTTTCAAAGTGGCTCTGCCTTTCGCATTTATGTCAGCAATGTAGTACCGGAGTTTTTCACAATGACTATTCATCTTTGAATTGAATTGACCTTGATTTTGTGTCATCAGCACAGACAGAGAATTAGCTTTGTATAAAGCATTGTTTAGGAGTGCTGGAGTGACCAAGTTGACAGTATTGCTTCTGTAATTCAGGAAAAGTCACTACATCTCTCTAAGCCTATTTCTCCCAGTTGTGAAATGGTGATCATAATGGTGCCTCTGCTTAGGCATGTTGTGAGGATCAATTGAGATAAAACCTATCAAGTGCTTAATACAGAACCTGGCATGTAGTAAATGATTAGTATAAATTACACTTGACCCTTGAACAACACAGAGATAGGTCTGCAGAACAACCCCCCCCCCACCCGCCCCACGCAGTCAAAAATCCACATATAACTTTTAACTGCCCCAAATATAACCACTTCTGCTCTTGACCAGAAGCCTTGCTGATAATATAAACAGTTGGTTGACACATATTTTGTATGTTATGTGTGCTATATGCTGTATTCTTACAATAAAATAGGCTAGCAAAAAGAATGTTGTTAAGAAAATCCTAAGGAGGGGTGCCTGGATGGCTCAGTCGGTTAAGCGTCCTACTTTGGCTCAGGTCACGATTTCACAGTTCGTGAGTTCAAGCCCCGTGTCGGGCTCTGTGCTGACAGCCCAGAGCCTGGAGCCTGCTTCACATTCTGTGTCTTCCTCTCTCTCTCTGCCCCTTTCCTGCTCATGCTGTGTCTCTCTCTGTCTCAAAAATAAACAAACATTAAAAAAAAATTTTTTTTTAAATCCTAAGGAAGAGAAAATACATTCGCAGCACTGTATGTACATTTACTGAAAAAAAACATGCATATAAGCAGACCCACACAGGTGAAACCCATGTTGTTCAAGGATCATCTGTACTCATAATCCTAAGTACCTTCTTTGGAAAAGTATCCTGTAGTAGGGTTTAACCATATGAGAATATATATACCACAGACTTTACTTCTTTGGGGTTTCTTCTGGATAATAATTTAGAACTCAAGAAAGCCACAGGAAACTGGAAAGGATGTTTTATCACTGAAAAAAGGTATCTGTAGTTATTTGGAATGACCACCCACAAGTCTTTTTGCCTCCTTTCTAAACCTGCTGACCTCAGTTTCCTAATCTGTAAAGCAGGGGTAAGAATTCTTGCTGTGCCTCTCTCATAGGTTTGATGTGAAGCTCAGGAAAACCGAACACTGTAAACTGCAAAGTGTTATGGGCATATTTGCCACCAGTAAGAGTTTTAGAAAAGAACTTTTTTTTTTTTTTTAACATTTATTTGAGAGAGAGGGCGCAAGCGGGGGAGGGGCAGAGGGAAACGGGGACAGAAGATCCGAAGCCGGCTCTGCCCTGACAACAGCAAACCTGATGCAGGGCTGGAACTCATGAATGGGGAGATCATGGTCTGAGCTGAAGTCAGACACTCAACTCACTGAACCACCCAGGTGCCCTGAAGAGAACTTTTATCAGAGATTGAGTTGGAAACTTTCAGGTCATGGTATCCTTTATAAAACGTCCTTTTCCTTACATTATAGGGGAAAGAATAAACTGATACCTGGGAAAGATTGCAGCCAAGTGCTACGAAAATAAAAGATGTAAGAAATTGGTACCAAGGAGACCAAACTACTCTGTTGGTCTCCAACCAGCACTAATGTACTTCCAGGGTAGAACACACACCTGACACCTTTCACACCCTATAGCAGGTTAACATGCTGAATTCACCACGGTATTTCAGAAGCTGCAGGAAAATGGTTTGTCCGTGCATCCGAACATCTCCTTTCACTTGCTTGGAGGACCCTTGAGTTTGAGTATGTTACTTGCAATCCTTTTGGAGCCCCTATGAATTGAATGAAAAAATCTTTTTGTGCAACGGAATTTTTGACAGCACCGGGAAAGTTTTCATAGAAATGTACGTTATTTAGCTCTCCATTGGAACCTTGTGGGGGAATAGAATATAAAGTACAGTGTTGCATTTGGGGACAGAGAGGCTATGTGTCTTCAGAATGGAAAAGAATTAATTATGCCTTCCATGGCATGAGTACGGCCAGACACTCAGCCTAAGCTTCTAAATCATGTCTTTTCCTCAGGACCTGCACCTGCAGGGTCTGGTCCTTATCTGTCTTTGGAAGAAAGTCTACTTCCAAAGTAGAGTTAGAGAAGGCGGCCTTTGACACAGCGTTGACACAGCTGACCCTCAGGCTTATCTAGTTGAGGTGGATTCTCAAATGTAGGCATTTAGCATTTCTTATTTAATAAGTCACTTTTCTGCTAAATAAAAGAACATTTATCATGAACCTGAGTTTTTAAAACTCAGGAATAAATGAGTTGTGTTTTGAATTTGCTAATGGATGAATGTGTTCATACATTATCTTTTCCATGTATGTTTATTTTTTTAATTTTTTTAATGTTTATTATTTATTTCTGAGAGAGAGAGAGAGAGAGAGAGAGAGCGAGCGCATGAGCAGGGGAGGGTTAGAGACAGAGAGAGAGAGACAGAATCGAAAGCAGGCTCCAGGCTCTGAGCTGTCAGCACAGAGCCCTACGCGGGGCTCAACTCACTGACTGTGAGATCATGACCTGAACTGAAGTCAAATGCCCAACTGACTGAGGCACCCAGGTGTCCCGTCCATACATTTTTAGTGTGGACATGCTGATATGTACAGCATAAACTGAAATTATTTGTGTGGGCAGACACATAGAACATACTGTTTACTCAGAACCCAACCTGAAATGCCATGAGTCCAAAGCATTCACTAAGCACTTGTCCACCTCCGGACAGTTACATTCATACAGGATCACAGTTCATTCTCATGATAATTCCAAGCTAGGTATTACATTTATTTATATTTAATTTTATTTTTTTAATTTTTTTTATTTTTAAATTTTTTTTTTCTTAATGTTTTTATTTATTTTTGAGACAGAGAGAGACAGAGCATGAGCAGGGAAGGGGCAGAGGGAGAGAGAGAGACAGAATCGGAAGCAGGCTCCAGGTTCTGAGCCATCAGCACAGAGCCCAATGCGGGACTCGAACTCACAGACTGTAAGATCATGACCTGGGCCGAAGTTGGACGCTCAACCGACTGAGCCACCCAGGCGCCCCTATATTTAATTTTAAAGATGAGAAGACCAAAGACCAGAAAGGTAAAATAACTTGCCCACAATGTCAGAGCTAGTAAGCAGGAGAAAGAGAACTGAAGGTGAAGTCTTGGTATATGGCTACTGGCAAGTAACAGCTACAAACCCCCAAAGACCTAAGGACACAGAAACTCTAATAACATCATATTTTGATCTATGATGCCAAGGAAAATGGCTGAAATACCTCACTTCCCTTCCAAGGAAATCGACCTCAAAATTTAGGGCATGCATCTGAAATAGCACTGATTTCCTTAATAATCTGATAAAGGTCTTTAATCCCTAAATTTCCTAATATTTCTTAAATTTGTTGATAGTTCTAACCCAGACTAGCTCTTGCGATAATATGCCTTACATTTACGGCCAATTGTGTTATTCATTATTGCTTTTATATACACCTAAAACATTTTTCAATCTTCAGTGGGTATTCCCCATCGTTGGTGTTCTGAGTTTTGAGGTGCACATTCTTTCCCTAGCTATGCTTGCAGAGTTTCATAAAATTTGCTCATATCTTCCTCCTTAATTAAGAATATACAGGGGCGCCTGAGTGGCTCAGTCGGTTAAGTGCTGACTTGGGCTCAGGTCATAATCTCTCTGTTGGTGAGTTCGCGCCCCGCATGGGGCTCTGGGCTAGCAGCTCAGAGCCTGGAGCCTGCTTCCGATCCTATCTCTCCCTCTCTCTCTGCCCCTTCCCTGCTCATGCGCTCACTCTCTCTCTCTTTCTCTCTGTCTCAAAATTAAAATACATTTTAAAAATTACAAAAAATATTCAGCTTCTGGGGTGCCTGAGTGACTCATCAGTTAAGTGTCATGATCTCATAGTTCATGGGTTTGAGCCCCACATCGGGCTCTCTGCTGTCAGTGCAGAGCCTGCTTCAGATCCTCTGTCCCCCTCTCTGTCCCTCCCCACTTGCTCTCTCTCAAAAATAAAGAATATTCTTTTTCTGAGTCTGAGCCTGTCCTCCTTCGTAAGCAAGCCTCTTCATTACAGAAGTTGATTCTGAACATTTTGCAGATGAAAGAACAGGTAAAACCTATCCTATCTGGCTGCCTTCACAAGCCTCCCTTTGTTGGACATCATCTCCTTTCCCCCCCTGCCCTGCAGGTCTGCCTTTAGGACACCTGTTCCTCTCTCTCTGCTCAAGAAATGATAGCCAATTAGACCTCAGGTTTTTTGTTGCCTTTTGGTGTTCCACACCGTTGAGACGCCAAATATCCCCTACCTTTCTGATGAGTGCTAACATTTTAGTCTTAGCTATATTAAATTTTTAAATAGTTTTAAGATTATATTTATATTTTTGCATTTTGTATTTACACATATAACTTTTATATTACATCACACATTCCTTTGAGCAAAATCAAGCAAAGGATGTGGGAGAGAGAGAAAATGACCACTTTATCTAGCACTCGCAAGTTCAGTGGATCACAAGTCTACCTGCAGATTCCAGGGCCTGACCCAGACCTGGTGAGTAGGGATCTCTGGAGAGGAGTCCAGGAATCTTCTCTTTGACTGGTTTCCCTGGGGAACGATTCTGATGCCAGTGGTCAGAAACAGTGCAGTGATGTGTTTTCTTCTGGAAAGATGCAGTGTCGCTGATCTAAAACTGCAGTTATTCACGACCTCTGACTTGAGATAGAAAATCCTACGTAAAATGATGGGCATTCTCAGAGACTCTTCTTCTGAAAAGTCTAAAACAAAAAACAAACAGAAACGCTCACCCATGTAATCAAATAAATGCTGCCCAAAAGAATAGTGGCGGCTGTTCTGTCTCCTTGTCCATGATTGGAGAGAGTGTTTCAGTTCGTCTCCATAAAGTAGTAGGAAAATATTACATGATTAGAAATCTGTGGGCTCCTCCTCTGTGGGCCCTCTAGAAAACAAATATAAAATCTTTGGTCTTAAGCCCAACTGAGAAACGTTTAAAGGTCCACATGCACAATCAGATAATCCCCCAAATGCCTTTCCCCTGGCCTAACTCAATTCAGATAACTGTGTTTGTCTGTGAGAAACCCTCAGAGCAAACATTCAGGCCAAATGATCTCATGCCTGGATTTTGCAAAACAATATGTGCACAAGACCAGAATTTATATCATCATCAAGTAGGTGCCATTCCCAAATCCAGCCCCAGGATTTCTCCAACAACATCGCTGCTTTGCCACGTCTGAGTCACTTCCTAGGCCTGGATCCAGGATAGTCTGCAGACCCCTGGCCACCTCACAGGCCACACAAGGAAGCAGTTCCGTGCCGTTTCTAGAAATGGCATCTTTTAAAGTTATTTTACGCTTATCTCACCCATTTTGCTATCCCAGACATTTTTAAAAAGGAGGGTCAGCATGACCAGAAGTGATGTTTAATCCTTCTTCAAAACAATTTACATGATGTTATTGTGTCCAACCGTGAGAAAAATCGAAGGTACACTGTGGTGGTAATGTCCGACAACCCCTGGAGATGCTGGACTGGTCTCTTGGGACAAAATTCTGGAGATTTGTTTGCTGCCTTCAGGTATTAGCTACCTTTGGACCACTGTTTGAGGGGACATATGGGGGACTCAAGAGTATCTCTTCCTTTCCAGGGAGATGTGAAGACGCAGGAAAAGTTGTCCTGGACTCAACCTCTAACCACAAACAATAAATGGTAACACTTGTCGGTGCTTGAATGTGTTAGACTACATTTTGTGGTTGAAAAGCTCTGACATCGTTTTCCTGGTTGTCGCTTCCAGAAGGGCCACTCTCCACGTGGTATATGTGACCTATCTATACGGGTATCTTTGTATTAAGGAGAAGAGTTAGGGAGAGTTACTCTGTGTCTGTCTTTGGGGAAGAGGCTATAGTTTGTAGACAGGCCTACTTTACAGGAACATCCTAGATGCTGGTAAGGCTTCCTCGAAGAGGCACATTCAGTCTAGGGACTAGGGGATGATATAGCTGAGCCCAAACTTCCCCACACATTACCTGTTCCACGTACCTCCTTGGGCTTTCTTATAAGGTCTGAAACCCCACCATTAGATGTTTATTCGAGTTCATAGATTTCCTCTTAAAGTGGTCAAATATGAATAGGTTGGGGCATCTAGAACACTCTTCCTGTGTCTCTTGTTGCTTTATTAACCCAGTTCTCTAAAGATCAGGTAACAGCTCTTGCAGAAAGCTTTTCTATTCTTGGATCATTGGCTCTTCTATGGGCCCTGATAGTCTAGGGCTGTGTCGTCAATTCTTGCTGGTGGTGAGTGTTCTCTACTGGCCTCCTTGAAGGTAGGAACTGCATTATTGATCATCTTGTCTCCACTGGGCCTGACACACAGTCATTACTGTATAAATAGCAGCTGAATCATCCCCAGTATCTTCGCCTGTCTTGGCGTGTCCATGAGATAATTTATATCAAAATGTTGCTAAACTGTAAAGTGCTATGCAAACTAAAGTCATTATAATAACTTGCTAGGAGGTGGGAGAAAAGTCTCAAAGAGGGGCATAGAAACCTCACCATTCTGAATGTTTTCCTGAGGCCTGTTCTGAGTGATTACACCTAGAAGACAGTATGCACAGGACTTTGCTCTGCCCTTATATCAAGCTCCTTTGCCCTGTGTAAACCTGAAAGGACTTAATCCCAAAGGTGTTCCCAGAATTCGTCTTTTTATAGAATACCAGAGGCTGGAAAATGAGATGCTAATTCTCACAGAATCTGTTTCATAACTAGTTTGATGGATACTTGCATTAATTATTAAAGTTAAGAGCCTGAGGTTGAGAGAAGCAAGAATTTACTCATTACTCAGGTGGACCATGATAGAGTGGGACACTGTAGGGAATCGTAGAAAAGATGCCACTCTTTATCCCCCTCATATCCCCTCCTTATAGAACTTGCCTCCCCTCCTGGCCCTGTCTGTCCACCAGGGATGGAGAGCTTATAGTTCAAGCCTTCACATTTGAAAGAAGTAAAGCCACAACAGGGCTCTACCGTTTGGATCGTCAAGAGTTTGAACAGAGACTCTGGCTAGGAGTGTATTTTGGACACATGATCAGGGAGGCAGTCTTGGGCCAGGCTTGACACTCCCGGTGCCCACTGAAGCAAAAGAGCCAGATGAGACCCGACGCGCCATTTCACCAGGCCCTATCTCTGCGCCGTGGTCAACTTTCAGAAAGGGTATTTCACTTAAAAGATAGCTAAGATGTAATTGGAATGAAGAGCATTAGCAAGTAACATGCCTGTATTTAAACAAGACAGAAAAATAATAACAGAAAAAGCAGTGGTGTTCATTTATGGTAAACGTTGGAGTATGCAGCAAGGAACCAACGGAGATTTTTGTGGAGCTTCCGGAGGGACTTTCTGGGCTGTTTCAGGTTCTTTAGAGACTGATGATGCTGGTGTCTTATGTTTGGTAAGTCTGTATGGAATATAAGTTGCCTGAGGTGAAAGTCAATGTTCTGTGAATGGTGGAAACGGAGGTGAAAAAGGACTCATGGGCAAGATGAAAATTGAGGAGATAAAGGAAGTGGTGGGGAAGGAACAGAGGAAAAGCTATTATCCATGCTTGTCATCTCTGCCATTTAGTTTGGCTGCTATCTGGAGTTGATGGGAAGAAGGATTTTGGTAGAGGTGACAAGGTTGGCTATGACCATGTAACCCATGCACAGCTTTCTTTTTTTTTTTTTTTTTAATTTTTTAATGTTTATCTTTGACAGAGAGAGACAGAGTGCAAGCAGGAGAGGAGCAGAGAGAGAGAGACACAGAAACTGAAACAGGCTCCAGGCTCTGAGCTGTCAGCACAGAGACCGACGTGGGGCTCAAACTCACTGCGAGATCGTCCAACCGACTGAGCCACCCAGCTGCCGTCCCCCACGCCTCCCCCCCTCCATACACAGCTTTCTAAGGTGTACTCATAACTGGGTTGTGTCTGCTTGGAAACAGTTCTCCTTGAGAGAAGAAGGGATTCATAGGAAGTCTGGCTTGTTGTCACAATGTCAACATAAAACCCCATGTTGTCTTCACAGACTTAGAGATTATGTATCTTCAAATTTCAAGGCTTCTCAGAGACCTCTGCTGTGTGGCTATGTGTTTACTATCCTTGCAAATAGAGCTTCAGAGGCCCTCTTCTTATACTCACAAGGTCCTAGAATCCTGACTTGTACTCATGTTTTCTTTTCCTTTGCTTGTCCTCAACCCTTTTTCTTCTTTTCCCAAGTATTACACTGTTTTTCACTTATGCTTTTCTTTCTACCAATTTCCTTCCTTCTTTTTAGAAAGTTTCCTTTCCAATTTTTTATCTTTTTAAAAATACTGGTTCTCTCAAACCTCCAACCAGGGAGAGAAAAAGGTAATGTTCTCCTTTCCTGGGTATTTACGTTGCTTGCTTTTTGGCACAATTGTCACACCATTGTGGTCTTTCAGGCCCACCACATCTTAGAGCAATAATGTGAAAAATTTAAAAGAACTGTAACCTTGGGGCCATTTGCAAAGTGTTTGTTCTGTAAATACAGAGTTTAGTGAGTTTGAATGTCAGCTTATCTCACATTCCCATTTGTTGTTCATTTAAATGATAAATACACTCAATTTATTGCTCTAATCTTGTACAGGCTGAACTTAGGATCTGCCTGAACATTTCTGGTCCTTTTCCAAGTCTATACAATTTCCAGTGATTGCCTCCTCACAGCGCTTCTCTGTGATCCAAGGTTCTTTATTTGCCAAACTGCGTATTATGTGGGGGGATTGGTGGTTTTCTTTTTGGCTACTCCTTTGCTTTCATAAATAAAAAATAAGCTATGCAATACTTTTAGGCAGTAGGTAATCAAATCTATCCATCCTTTCTTTAATCAAAATCTCAGTGAGTGCCTGTCATGAGCCAGGCACTGTGCTTGATCCCAGGGTGCAGTGATGGCAATTGTAGAAACAATGACAACGACGCACCTGCCCTCATGGTGCTCATAGGGGCCCAGTTTAACACTCATCTCAAGAAAAGAACTGTATTGTTCAGAGAAAATATTTTATTACATCCTCTTGAGGGTCATTCTTGACATCATTATTAAAGTTAAGACTATTTTTTTCTTTTTCCCCGTAAAGTTTATTTATTTATTTTGAGAGAGAGAGAGAGAGAGCGAGTGAGCGAGCACACATGAGCAGGGAAGGGGCAGAGAGAGGGAGAGAGAGAATCCCAAGCAGGCTCAACGCTGTTAGTGTGGAGCTGGATGTGGGGCTGGAATCTAGAAACCATGAGTCGATCCCACGAACCATGAGATCATGACCTGAGCCAAAATCAAGTTGGACACTTCACCGACTAAGCCACCCAAGTTCCCCAAGACTATGTTTTCTTATTCTTAGTACAGTGAATACCTTTTCCCCAGCATTCTCCTAATGAGAATTCTACATATATTTCGGTAGCCTGGCTATCAAGCTGCCCTTTTCCTATTTTTGTGTTATATCATTTACTGCTAAAGGTCTTATTTATCAGGATTTCTTGCAGAGCTCATGGATATAGTCGAGCATCTAACTTGTTCCTAGGGGGTGCTTTTTACCCCAGAGAGAATAGAGCACTAGTATACATCCTCAGTAATAGTGGGCAGGACTTGAAAAAGACATTTGTAATTTTTAGAGGGAAAAGGACTATGTTCTGTAAGTATAACATTTATTTTCTTTTGGATAATGTATTTGTTCATTCGGGCCACCAGGCTAAAGAAGGGCAGGAGCCCTAAGTAATATATTTTTCATCAGCAGTTTTTTTCATACAGCCCAAAATCATGCAAGGTTTTGTGCAGCGTTCGAAAGAAATTTAATGGCTGACATTATACAAATGAAAGATGTTATTATTATAAGCAGTGCTGTTGTTACAGTCTTGGTTTACTGAGAGTAATGGCTGACTCTATACATTTAAGCACTTCATAGAACCTGGAACACCATGATGTTATAACTTAGCCTCCATGACCTGTTTGAACATTCCCAATCGTTGACTTCTTAGGAAACTTAGCAATATACACAACAAGCCTAGTGCTTCTATCATGTGATAGCCTTCGGGTCTTTGAAGGCAGCTACTCTGTAAATCACATAGCCTTATTTTCCTTAAGAAATTCTTATTTGCCATCCTGATTGCCTGTTCTGCATTCCAAGTCCTACATTTCTTCCTTCGCTCCATCTCTTAAATTGTCCTTTCTTTATTTTCTATCACCTTTACCTGCACGTCTGTGAAAACTACCTCTCCATAGACATGATCACCTGGCTGAAATTTTGGGAAATGCAACATCAGACTCATTTTTATGACTGTCTTTTGGAAGGCATGGGAATAAAGCAATGCATATATTCACTGCCAATCATCCTGGGACAGGATTCAACATGACATTGAGGTTTAGCTTGACCTGCAGTTGCAAAAAAGACCAGGACACAGGAAAGTAGTGTGCCTCTTTCAAGTCTGAGAAGAGAGAGAATTCTAGGCAGAGCAACTGCTTGCTGTAGAAACATTTTCGTATCTCCTAAGACACCCCTCCCTCCAAAACCGTCAATGGTTCCCCATTGTTTCAAGTATAGAATCTAAACTTCTGAGCTGCCTTTCAAGCACTAATACCTACCTGCCAAATGAATCTATTTCTTGCCTGTCCCACCCCGCATAAAAGCTCTGTGCTTTCCTGCCTTTCCTCTTTGGTCTCTTTCCTCTTTAGCTGTTTCTTCTATCTGATATGCCTTACTTCTCTCAGCCTCACCAAAACCGACAATTTTCAACACTGATCACCTAAGTCAGTCACCCATGAAACGTAAAGAAGAAGAAGAAGGAGGAGGAGGAGGAGGAAGAGGAGGAGGAGAAGGAGAAGAAGAGGAAGAAAAAAGAGGAAGAAGAAGAAGAAGAAGAAGAAGAAGAAGAAGAAGAAGAAGAAGAAAAAAGAGGAAGAAGAAGAAGAAGAAGAAGAAGAAGAAGAAGAAGAAGAAGAGGAGGAAGAGGAAGAATTATTCAGCAACAATACCCAACCCCAGACCTGTGTGTCACAACTCTGGGGCTACAGCCCAGAGAGCATATATTTCTTTGCATTGAGAACCACTGGCCTGCCTAATCTATTAGTGTTCAATTCAAATCTCACCTCTCCTGGGAAGCCTTCCCTGACCCTTGCCAGGGAAGAAAGTCCTTCCTGCTTGCCATTATGAGTACACTCACTGGCACCTAAGGCTTGTAGTCTTATTTGGCCCTAAGTTAGATCAGAAGCTCTTTGGCAGTGAAGCCAAGGCTTACAACCTACTATTCTCTGGCCACTGGCATAGTCCTTTGCCTTGGCAGGTATGACCAAAACTAGATAGGGAGCATGTGATAGAAGAAAACCAATGCTGGGGATCCAAGGCAGGATGTGGGGACAACAGTGAGTCTTCTAACCCCTTATATCCACAAACAAAGATAAGCTGTGTGACCACAGGAACTCATTTCAGCCCAGGTGAGCCAAGAGCAGGGTTCTGAGAGTGAAAGTCCATGATGATGGAGAGGAACTGCATACAAGCTGCATCTCAAGGGCTTGAGGAGACAGCTTTCAACTGGAGAGAGGGTACCCTCTGGCCCAGGCAGATAGGTGGAATCTCCAGGGTCTGAGGGTATTAGAGGAGAGAAAGCAGATGTGGCTAAGGGACTGGAAGTCAGTGAAATGCAGAAAAGGAACTCTCCCAAGGTGGAGTTGGAAGAGGAAGTGAGAGATTGGAGGCAGAGGAAGGAGGCCCGCTTAGAGACAGATCAACTTCTTGAGCCATGTTTTCATCACTTATGAATTAGGTGAGTGGCAGACTTACATATTAATTGATTCCTTTATTCTCTTACCCAATTGCCTAAGTAGTTGGGCACTTCCACATGTGCTAGGCTGCAGTAAAGGAGGCCTAAGGGAGGGATAGACTGTCAGGGACCGTGTCTGCTGAGAACCGGGTGTTTTCCTGCTGGAGTCCTGCATTCTGAGGACTAGCCTGGGGCGGCCAGCCAGGCAGGAGCCTTTGAAAAGTCACCCAAAGAAAACCCTGCAAAGGAGCCTTCTGTTTGGGAACTTGCCGGGGTGCCTGTTTCATCACAAAGCCTTCCATTTCTGTGATCCCACAAGTGATAGATATTTTTTAAACAGAGGAACTAGATCTTTCTGATAACACATTTATTGAAACATTCCCACCCTACCACAGCTGGAAAAGTCCTCCAACAGAACACTTGATTAGAAACAAATTAAGAAAACAGTCTGTTGACCCAGGGGCATCCCTCTCCCTTGATGGGTGGGTCTCTGGGTAGTGGAGACTCCTGAGGCCTCATCAGTCAGTGATCTGGGGGTGGTAAGAAGGAAATTACCGAATGCCAGCCTTGTGCCTTCTTCTTCCCCTGAAAACTGTCCCTAAATCTCTCTCCTCAGCTAAACACCTGCTCTATGGTGTTGGGGGTGGGGACTTGTAACAGAGGCCTGAGACATAATACCTGTTTCCTGTGTCCCCACCGTGAGCAAGCTCTCTAGCTGCTCTGCACTGAGCTCATTTAAATGTCAACTCTGTGATATAGGTATTAGAATACAGATTTAGAGGGCAGGAAAACAAAGCAGAGAGAGAAGTTGAACACTGAGACTTGGGGGCAAGTGGAAAATAAGGGCTTTCAACCCAGGGCTGTCTGAGTCTAGTTAATAATAATGGGGACGCTTAACATGTATTACCTGTCAAGCATTGTTTCTTTTATTTTACTGAGATAAAATTGACATATAACATTGTGTAAGTTAGCTTAGCTAACACTTCTATCAATGTCGCGTAATTATCTCCTCTGTGTGCACGTGTGTGTTGGGAACCATTAAGATTTAGTCTTTTAGCAATACTAAAATTTATAATATTATATTGTTCCCCATAATCACTATGCTGTGCATTAGATCTCCAGGACTTATTTATTTACTGGCTGTGAGTTTGTCTCTTTAAACACCATCTCCCCCACACCCCCACCCACCAAACATTGTTATAAGCCCCTGCATGTACCCACTGACAATAATCCTATGAAGCAGGAGCTATTATTATCATTTTCTTCCTTTTACTTATGAGAAAACTGAAGTACAAAAAGATTAAATAATTTGTCTGAGATCACAGTATTATGTGGCCATGGCTGGGTCTGAACCTAGAAAAGTGGTCTAGCTGCTTCCCCTGAGAGTCCTAGGGTCTCCTTTACTTGGCCTGCCTAGGCCTTCTCAGGCTGGTGGCAGAAGGTATCATTAAACAGCAATGTAGGGCAATTGGTATGATAGAAAATTAGGGTTTTTAAACAGATGAACACAGGGGAAGAGAAGGAAAAAGAAGATAAAAACACAGAGAGGCAAACAATAAGAGACTCTTAAATACAGAGAACAAACTGAGGGTTGCTGTTCGGGAGGTGGGTGGGGGGATGGGCTAAATGGGTGATGGGCATTAAGGAGGACACTTGTTGGGATGAGCACTCTGTGTTCTACATAAGTGATGAATCACTAAATTCTACTCCTGAACTCAGTATTCCACTATATGCTAACTAACTTGGATTTAAGTAAAATTCAAAAATTTAAAAAAAAAGAAAAGTTTTTAAAAAAATGATTATTGAAATATTTGGGGTTCTTAACAGAGCTGTATGGAAACAGTTGGGGATTCTCTAATGGGATGTGCACTCTGGGATGGTCACCAGCAAGCACAGAAATAGGCCTTGCTTAAACAGGATTAAAATTGGAACAGACAGAATTTTTACTAACATGAGGAAATGCTTAGGTCGTGGTGTTAAGTGGGGGGAAAAAAGCTACAGGGCTATCTACAGTATGATCTCAGTGATGTAAAAGATGCACAAAAATGATGAAACCAGGGGTGCCTGGGTGGCTCAGTGGGTTAAACATCTGACTCTTGATTTCGGCTCAGGTCATGATCTCACCATTCTTGGGATTGAACCCTTCATGGGGTTCCGTGCTGACAGCGTGGAGCCTGCTTGAGATTCTCTCTCTCCCTCTCTCTGCCCGTCCAGCTCTCTCTCTCTCAAATCAAATAAACATTTAAAAATGATGAAATCAATGAGCTTACAGTTTTTCAAAAAAGATGTTAAAAAATGTTTGCCAAGCAACAATAAAGAAAAATCTTTCTACTGGTGTACATTTCTTATTTCTTTCTTTCTTCTTTTTTTTAATGTTTATTTTTGAGAGAGAGAGAAAGAGCAAGAATGAGTGGGGGAGGGGCAGAGAGAGGACAGAGGATCCCAGCAGTCTCCATGCTGACAGCCGAGAGCCCGACACGGGGCTCAAACTCACAAACCGCACCGTGAGAACATGACCTGAGCCAAAGTCGGTCACTTAACCGACTGAGCCACCACCCAGGAACCCCCACAGGGAGTTTTGAGCACCTACTGTGTTGCTGGCTCAGTGACACGGGCACCTCTGCCTTGCCCAGAGAAGTCTGCATTCTGGTGCTGGTGGCTGGGCTGTGAGGTCTGCTCTCTATCACCACCCTGGCCAGGCAAAGCAGCCTGAACTCAGCCTGGCTGGGAAGACTTTTGAAGTAAATGGAGGTATGCTGTACATTTCCTACCAACTCCTTACTGAGTCCTGCTCCTACCACCCAGCCAAAATCCTGGCATATACAAAGGCGCTTACCATGTGTGGACTAAAAGTACATCTCTCCCTTTCACTCAGCGTAAAATGTTCCTTAAAGCTGAACAACTCCATTGCTAATCATTCGCTAATAACTTTGAATGTTATCTTTATCCTTTTCCGCATTGTCTTTATCGAAATTAAATCGGGGTTATATACACACAAAGAAAGAAACCTTACCATCCTTTCGTCTTACCCTTCTACTTTTTTACTTTGCAAGATAAACCAGTGGGTTTTAATATAATAGAACATGAAAAGCTGATAGATTTGTTTTCAGATTCCACATCACAATTAACCTCTAAAAATCTGTTTGTTGAATTTTGGCATCATATCAGAGAAGAATCAATAGCCACTATTATCTATAAAGACATTAAAGTCTCCTCTTCCAGCTATATGTCTATGTGAGGCTGGCTTTTCTTCCTTTACTTCAACAAAACAACATTGTAACAGTTCGAATGCAGAAGCAAGTATGAGCACCCAACTCTTTTCTACTAGGTCATAAGTAAAAAAAAAAAAGATTTGCAAAATTATAAAACAATGTTACTCTTCCCACTCAGTACTTGTTGGTTTCAGAAAATATGCTTTTTTATTTGAGATAAAATTCACAAAACACAAAACTCAGCATTTTAACTGTTTTAAAGTTTACTGTCCCGTGGCTTGCGTAGTACATTCACAAGGTTGTGCAACCACCACCACCACTGATTTCAGGACATTTTCATCACCTCCAAAAAGAAATCCCATACACATTGGCAATCATTCACCATTTCCCCCTCCCCAAGCCCCTAGTGACCACTAATCTGCTTTCTGTCTCTATAGGTTTGCCTATTCTGGGCATCTCATATAACTGGACTCCTCCGTGACCTTTTGTGTCTGGCTTCTTTCATTTAGCCTAATGTTTTTGACGTGTATCTATACTGTAGCATGTATCAGTATTTCATTCCTTTTTTGGCTTAATAATATCATGCTATATGAATATACCACGTTTAGCTTGGACATTTGGTTTATTTTTTACTTTTTGACTAACAAAACTGCTATAAACATTCCTGAACAAGTTTTTGTTTGGACACCTGTTTGCAGTTCTCTCAGGTAGATACATAGGAGTGGAATTGTTGGGTCGTGTTTTAACCCTACGTTTAACTTTTTGAGAAACTGCCAAACTGTTTTCTCAAGCAACTGCCTCATTTTACATTCCTGCCAGCAGTGTAGGAGGATTCCAATTTCTCTGTATCCTTGGCAGCACTTGTTGTTTTCCTTCTTTTTTTTTTTTTTAAATTATAACCGTCCTAGTGGGTGTAAAGTGGTATCTCTTTATGGTTTTGATTTGCCTTTTCCTAATGACTAATGATGTTGAATATCTTTTTATGTGCTTATTGGCCATTTGTATGTCTTCTTTGGAGAAATGTTTATTCAGATCCTTTGCCCATTTTGATTTGGGTTGTCTTTTTGTTACTGAGTTAAAAGAATTATTTTTATGTTTTGGATACTAAAGCCTTATCAGATATATGATTTGCAAATATTTTCTCCCCTTCTGTGAGTTGTCTTTTTACTTTCTTCATGGTGTACTCTGATGCACAAGTGTTTTAAATTTTGATAAAGTGTGATTTATCTTTTGTTTGTTTCTTGTGGGTGCCGTAGTTAATAATCCATCGCCAAATCTAAGTTCATGAAGATCTGCTCCCAAGTTTTCTTCTACGAGTCTTATAGTTTCAGCTCTTACATTAGGTCTTGTATCCATTCTGAGTTGTTTTATATGGTGTGAGGTAAGGGTTCAACTTACTCTTCTGCTTGAGAGGTTCCTATAAATTGACCACAAGATATTAACTGAAGAGTAAGACTTGGGTCATTAGACACTTGGTTTGTGCTGGAACTCCCCACTCAGCAAATGATTCCATCATGAGTTTGTCTTAATGAGAGATATAGTCTAACATAAGTTCTCTCAAGATACAAATAAAATAAAACTTAGAAATGAATCTTCTAAAAGCATTTTCATACCATCCAACTGCCACATAGAATGTTTGGTTAGGTTCTTCATTAGAAAAATGGCCTACAGTTAAATCCTGGGCTTGCTTAGGACTTGGACAATAAACACAAAAATAGAAACCAACATTTAATTCTCTCATTCACCACTACCTAGAATGGCCTGAGATAATAATTGAATCACCATAGCTGCCATTTATACTTTGTAAGATGCCATATACTATTGCTAATAATTTCCATGAAGATTTGAGAGACTTGGGTTATAAAAAGTATAATAAGACTATAAATTTATTAAAATTCAACTTATGCATATAAACAAACATTATTAAATGGCTTGATTTTACAATGTTGAAAAATGAGAGATTTTCTCAAGGTAGTTCCTTGAAGGACACAATAAATGCACAGTCTCTTACATTAAAATATTAGCAGGTGGGGCGTCTGGGTGGGTCAGTCTGTTGAGTGTCTGACTTCGGCTCAGGTCATGATCTCCTAGTTCATGGGTTCGGAGTCCCACATCGGGCTCTATACTGACAGCTCAGAGCCTGGAGCCTGCTTTGGATTCTGTCTGTCTGTCTGTCTGTCTCTCTCTCTCTGCCCCTCCCCCACTCATGTTCTGTCTCTCAAAAATAAATAAATGTTTAAAAAAATTTTAAAAATGTTAGCAGGTTGTTGGCACTGTTACGTTCAGGCTTTGGCAGATTTCCTTCACTTACAATGTCATGAACGTAGAAGCTTTGGGAAGTGTGCTGGGCTGAGAGAAAGAATCTATGCTTCTGGACCACAGCCAGTTTCAGACAAAGGGTAAGAGAGATTTAACAATTTGTTTTCTAAGTTTGAAATGTTTCTCCTGAATTCCTTTTGTGTTATCAGTAAACATGGTAGTTGCTTTTTCTTTTGAGGGCTCTGAGGTTAAAACGCACTTTGAACGATTGTTTACTTTTCAACAGGCATATCATATTGTCTTTCATCCTATGCTGAAATGGCTACTTTCTGCCAGGTCAAAGAAAGTTCAGGTTTCTAAGGGAACTATGCACTGACAGAGTCCCACATTACAAGACACAGAGATTGTTTCTGATGCGGCTTTATTTTTAGGATGGTTTTACTGATTATTTTTTCATGTTAATTTTGATCCCATCAGCAATCAATAAATGCATTATGAGTTGCGCTGAAACTTTATTTTGACTTGAGAATCAATACTTCCATTTGGATGTGAAGGCCTTACCTGGTTTATAAAGTCATGGAGGCTCCTGAAGTAGTCGTATGCAGAAGTGCAAAAGAACAACTCGAAACAAGGGGAAATTTCTTTTTGTTATTAAGTTGTGGAACTAATTAGTAAGATGATGCCTATCAGGAAAGCCAGTTTAGACAACTGGTGCATTTCACATGTCCCCAAAATAAATGACAATGATATTTGATTCAACCCAACTAGAGAGTCTCCCAGCCTCCATCAGAACCTGGACGGTGAAGTCTTTTGAGGGAATGTTTCCCACAGCCTGTTAACAATATTTCGTTTGGTTAGAATGCATTTAGTATGCTGAGATTTTTCAGGCCTAATTGTTGGTATGGTCTGAGTGAGAGAGAAATTGGTGTCTTCTAGTGCCTGAAGGCTTGCCCTTGACTCGGGTACTGAGGAAGGTATAACAGGACCTGACTCCACAATCTGGTGGCGAAGGGAAGGATTTGACCCTGGTCTTTAATGTTTCCAGGAGGGAAGCTCCAGTTCTGCCTATCCGTGGCCTACGACAACTTTGCACTCTGTAGGAGTCCTGATTCCATCTGTGGCCCTCTATCTTGTTTGTGTTTACTTGATGACCTCTCTTGCAGCTGCGTGTTCTGAAGATTAATATACATGCATACCTTACAAATACCCATTAAGGCCAGGAATGGGGGGAGGCTTATTTTGGCCTCCTGGGAATCTGTTAGAGATAGGATGGTTTTCCCCTTCCTGACACACAGGTAGTGCCACGAAATCTGATTAAAGGTTAGCTGTCAGTTAGGTACATGCAAACCCTCTGATCTCACGACAATGCCCTTATGTGTGTCCCCTCGCTCTGTAAAATCTAGACTAAGGTCCAGACTTTTTAGAGAATAACTATGCAGCTCCCGTCGATTGTCCTCTGCCCAGTCTGCCTACCGCCCCCCCCCCCCACAAGTAAGTTACCCTGATTAAAACTCTGTGTAAACTGGACAGAGTCACTTGATTTGTTTTCTGGCCTCAGAGTGCATTCTCAGTTTGGGGGATGCTTTACTGTTCCTCCCCACCTTCTAACATACTCATATGAGGGGCACCTCACGTTTACCATACCTCCACTGGAATCCATCTCTTATGACATGTTTATTACCTCTGTGGATGACACAGCCCGCCATGTACCACCCGGCCTGGAAACCTGGAGGCCATCCTTGACTTGTTTTCCTTCACTGACCACCCAGCTGGTGCTGTGAGCCCACCATCAGCCCTGATAGAGGTCCTCATCCCCACTCTCCTGGAAGCGTGGTCTCTCCACTTCTGGTCTTGTTCTCATCCAGTCCCTCTCCTCTTACCCAGTTCCATTCCAGGCAGAGCAACCTACAACAAGACTGGACCATCCTGGGATTGAAAACTTTTAGCGGCTTCCTGGAGACCTCGGGATAAACTTCATAGTGGGACTCATAGGAGTCCCCCACTCCCACTCCCCAGTCAGTTTCTTCTCATCTCTTGCTTTTCTTCTGTGTGTGTTCTTCAGCCTTGTGCTTGCTGGTCTTCAGGGCCTTTGTGCATGCAGTCTCCTTTATCTGAGTGGATTGCCTTCTACTTTTCACGTTATGAACTCCTGCTCCCTCCTGAAAACAATGTCATCACCCCCAGAAGACCTCCTGTAATGCTCTTCTCCTTCTCCAACTGTTTTTCAATACTGATGAGCTTCTTTGGCACCTGCTCTTACCTTTAGCATGGCATTTTTACCTAGACGGTTCTCTATCACTCCAAAAGGCTGGGTGCCTATAGAGGGCTAGAACATGCAAACTTTATATCCCCAGGCTTAGCATGGTGCTCAGCAGTGTGTATTAGATGAACACTATGCATTCCAGTTATTTATTTAATTGTGGTTCCACTGGTGATCAAAACATGCATTGATCTTGGGGTGCCTGTGTGGCTCAATCGGTTAAGTGTCCAACTCTTTTTTTTTAAATAATTTTTTTTTCAACGTTTATTTATTTTTGGGACAGAGAGAGACGGAGCATGAATGGGGGAGGGGCAAAGAGAGAGGGAGACACAGAATCGGAAACAGGCTCCAGGCTCTGAGCCATCAGCCCAGAGCCCGACGCGGGGCTCGAACTCACGGACCGCGAGATCGTGACCTGGCTGAAGTCGGACGCTTAACCGACTGCGCCACCCAGGCGCCCCTAAAATAATTTTTTAATATTTTTTGTTTTATTTTTGAGAGAGAGAAGAAGACAGAGTGTGATCAGGAAAGGGGCAGGGAGAGAGGGAGACACAGACTAGGAAGCAGGCTCCAGGCTCTGAGTTGTCAGCACAGACCTTGACACAGGGCTTGAACCCACAAGATACGAGATCATGTTTGGATGCTTAACTGACTGAGTCACCCAGGAGCCCCTAACCATCCAACCCTCGGTTTCAGCTCAGGTCATGATCTTGTGGTTCATGAGTTTGAGCCCCACCTCAGGCTCTGTGCTGACAGCCTGGAGCCTGCTTGGGACTCTCTCTCTCTCTTTCTCTCTGTCCCTCCCCTGTGCATTCTGTCTCTCTCTCTCTCTCCCACTCTCTCTCTCAAAATAAATAAATTTAAAAAAATATGCATTGATCCTCATTGAACTGTATCCATTCACTAGATTTTAAGCTCTTTGAGTATAAAGCCCATGCTTCATCATCTTTGTATCCTCCTTACACATAGTAAGCAAATGTTTGCCAAAATAATTCCTGGTTGTTGACAGTAGAATCATTTCTCCTATCACCTTTTTCTTAATTTCTTTTTATAAATTGAGATATATTTCACATACCATAAAATTCACTCGTCTCAAGTGTATAGTTCAGTAGTTTTCAGTGTGTATTCACAGAGCTGTGTAACCATCACCACAATCTAATTTTATGAACATATTTGGGGCCCCCGAAAGAAATCCATACCCGTTAGTAGTCACTGCTCACTTCCTCCTACCCCCAACCTCCACCCCAGCCCTAGGCAACACTAAACTATTTTCTGTTTCCCTACAGATTTGCATATTTTAGACATTTCCTATATATGGAATCATACAATTTGTGCTCTTTTGCTCCTGGCTTCTTTATTTTAGTCACACTGGCGCGTGTAGTGTGGTTTTGCATTTCCTGGTTTGCATTTCCCTGATCACTAATGATGGTGAGCATCTTTTCAGGTGCTAATTAGCCATTTGTATATATTCTTTGGGAAAATATCTATTCAGATCCTTTGTCCATTTTTTAATTGGATTGTCTTTTTATTACTGACTTGTAAGAGTTCTTTATATATTCTGGATAAGGTGCCTAATCAGATACTTGTTTTGCAAATATTTTAACCAGTTCTGTGTTTTTTTTCCTACTTTCTTGATAGTGTCCCCTTATCATACAAAAGTTTTTAGTTTTTATGAAGTACAATTTATGTATTTTTTCTTTTGTTAATTATGATTTTGGTATCATATCTAAGAAATTACTGACTTACCCAAGGTCATGAAGATTTACTCCTCTGTGTTCTAGGAGTTTTATAGTTTTAACTCTTATATTTAGGTCTTAATCCACTTTGAGCAACCTTTTTCTATGTTGTGAGATAGGGGTTCTATTAATTCTTTTGCAAGTGTATATCCAGTTGTCCCAGCACCATTTGTTGAAAAAACTATTCTTTCCCCACAGAAATGTCTTGGCACCCTTGTTGAAAATCAGTTGACCATAAATGTGGGTTTATTCTGGACTTTCCATTTTATGCCATCTATGCTTATACCAGTACCACAGTGTTTTGATTTTCATGTCATTAAAAAAAAAAAAAAAACAGTATAGGAAAACTGTGTAATAGGCAAATTGGAAGAGTGGCCTCTTTAACTTGGAGAAAATTCTTTTTGCAGGAATATGGATGTCAAGGGGAGGGAATAAACATCTGTTGGGCACCTATTATATGTTAGGCATTTTGGTAGAAACCTTCACACACATTGTAATAACAATCATGTAAAGTCATAATAATTCCATGCAATAGGTAGCATTATCCTCACTTAAAGACAAGAAAAATAGGGGTGCTTTGCTGGCTCAGTGGGTGGAGCATGTGACTCTTGATCTCAGGATCATGAGTTCAAGCCCCATATTGGGTGTGGAGCCTACTTAAAACAAAAAAAAATTTTTTTTTAAATATTTAAAAGGCAAGAAAAGTAAAGTTCGTGAAAGTAAAGTAACTTGCTTATGATCCTTTTTTAACCAATGGAGAAGGAAGTGGTATTTATACACAGTCCCTAGGAATCCAAAGTCCATGATCTTTCATAACAAGGAGCTTTTATTACTGCATGCTTAGTGAACACAAACTGCATCTGAAGGCAGTAGAGGTACTTGAATTCATTAATATCAAACATTTTTCTCATGACACTCCAGAAAATTAAAGAGGTACTTATATTATACTTATACTAATATATATACGACTTTGAGACCATTGTCTAAAAGCAGCATTTCACAAGATATTTAGAGAAATCATTTTTCAACGATAAAAACTAGTTTATTGGCTCACTTTAATTTCACAGCTAATGTTAGTTTCATTTATATGACTCAAAATGATTGAACATTATTTTGTATAATTAGCATAGCACAATGCCATTTAGTTGGAAGAAAAACTAGAACGAGTCTTAGTTGTGTGGGTTGGCCTTGTCCTTAATTCTTTTTTCATTGAAAACCTTCCCAAGGTTGTTCTGAAATGAACACAGGTCACAGCTGTCAAATGCATTCTATGTGAAATAATAGAAGGTTTATAACTGAGAAAGATTTACGAAATCAGTGAAGTAATGGCATTTTTTTTGCAAAATTCATTTAATACAAAGCTTTTACATTTTTTCATTATTATTTTAATTTTAATTTTTTTTTAATGGAGGGCAGGGACAGTATCCTTTGGGTCTCAGGATCTAGAGAGTTCAGTTTAGATAATGCGGTTTCAGCCATGACAGAAACACAGTCTAGACAATTCTGTCATTTCTTGTGAACTTTTTACCCTCTCTGCTCTGCAGGGCACGAGTCTACTGCTTTCTCTCAGTGAAGATGCTGCACCCAGATGTTTAGATTGCCCAGTGGCTCTTATGTAAGGATTCCCATGATTCAATTCCTCTTAGAAGTTAATGCCAGGAAAAAGTTTGTCTAACTTGAAGAACAACTCTGATTCTTTTACCAGACCATGAGAACTGTATTATTCATTGTATGTCATTCTTGCCTTGGCTCTGGGAAGCCCAGAGCTAAATTTAATGCTCAACTGTGGTAAGTCAAGATTGGTAAAAGAACTTATTGCCTTCTATTATTTTTTTTAAGTTTATTTATTTAGGGAGAGAGAGAGAGTGAGAGTGCAGGGAGGGGTAGAGAGAAAGGGAGAGAGAATCCTAAGTGAGTGGGCTCGAACTCACAAACTGTGAGATCATGACCTGAGCTGAAACCAAGAATCGGATGCTTCACCAACTGAGCCGCCCAGGCACCCCTTGCCTTCTATTGTTTTTAATATCAAGTAACCCCAGGGCCATATGGAGATAGGCAGAATACATGTTATGGTCAATAATACTTAATAATTATATTGCCAATAGAAAATAATGCATCTTCTAACTCTAGCACTGTGTGAAAATAGGGTATCCAGCAATTGCTAGTTTTATAGATATACATGTTGCACTTCCTGTTTTCAGAAGACAATTGAAAGAGAGGAAAGGAAAAGTTTTCCTTCAAGGCAAGGTTTTCAGCTTGGAGATTGGGTTTTTCAGTCTGGTCCAGATTAGGGACAAGCATCCTCTTCACTGCAAAAAACAGCAGTGGTTTCCTCAAAATCTCATCCCAGCATTGCTACTGAATAACACTGAGAATGTTCCAAATTTTATTGTAGGTACTAATGAGCCTAATTGTAAAATCTTACCTCTTAGAGGTTTTGAGAGCAACAGATAATTCATAATAGAAAAGATAAAGCACAAGTCAGGGACCAGATGTACAGCATTGTTGTAATAAAAGGCTAAAGCATGCTTTCATTGGGTGGTTTTATGCCTGTCATGAACACCATAAGACAGCTAATCCCCCAAGCTTCTTTGTATTTTGTACCTCTTCAGAGAAAAGTTTGTAATCCAGGAAAATGTCTGCAGGTGAATATTTGGAATGAATTTAATTTACCAGTTGCATGTTATTGAGCAGCTAAGAATGTTGCTGAATTTACATGCAACGTATGAAGTAATATTGCAGTTGAACATTCTCACTGTATGGAAATTTCCACCTCACTTCAGGGGCAATCTCAATTGGATGAGGGCCAGATGGATTTGTTTATGGTAGCAGTGACATAATAGGAGGAAATGAACAGAGCACCTTCTTGAGCTGAGTTTTGCTAGTCATGTGGAATCAAGTTTTGGAACTATAGGCAGGAAAGCAGAGCACTTCTTTAAGAGAAGTCAATGACAAATTAAAACCCTTGTGTCACTTACAGAAAAAAGGAAGGCTGCAAGGTAGAGGCTGTGGTTTGAAGACAAAAGTGGCCAACAACTTTTAGTTTTGTCAGAAGACAGCAAATGCCCAAAGTTCTGTGTGCTCTTTTCTTTTATGACTTAGCCACAGTGTATTTTTAGAACCATGTTTTCCTTTGGCTCCTGTGTGGACGGTGTCCTCAATACATGTGTGAAAACTAAGGAAGTGTTTTCTACAAATCATTGAGATTTTCTTTATCAGGAGCTCTTGGCCCTTTATATCTGACTTGATCCTACTGCCCTCCTGTAATGCAGTTACTGAAAAATCCTATGAGCTGATTTGCATCTGTAATATTTGTTCTCACTTGGAGACATTTTGCTATCCTCATTCAACAAATAGCCTAGCATCTTGGTAATGAGATTTCAGTACAAATGGGGAAATTTCTTTAGTATTTACGAGCGTCATGTTCACCTTTGAGTTAAAAACTGCCAGTTAGAAGCAGAAAATTAACTATGATATGGCTGAGTCCATTGGATACTTCGGCCAAGCCAATTTCTGTAGCCAAAAAGACCACTCTGTCTCATGTGGATGAGAGCACTGGTTTTAATTGGCCAGAGCCCTTTTTAATCAGGAGAGCTTTTCAAGTCTTTGTGCTCAAAACTGCCTTTTCTCCATCCATATTTGTTAAGGAAAATGGATTCTTAGAATTTCAGATGACTTCTTTGTATGATTAGATTCATGGGTAAAAACGCATAGTGATGGTTTTTAAGAGACTGTGACTTTTCACAGGATCTCAGTTTGGTGAACTGCAATTTTGCTAGTTTCCTTGAAGAGATTCTCTGCTTAAATCATTTCATCTTTCAGGTGATCTTCAAAAGACATTGATTTCTGAGTGTGTATCTAGACCATGGTTTAGGGAATATCAATCTCTAAAACACGGGGGAGGTGGATTTGAGAGGGTAGTTTTTATGAAGATGAATAGGAAAATTTGAAGTTAATCTATATTCAGTATGCTGACAATCATGAAAATATATCAAATCTGTCTGTTGTAAGTGCAGATTTTATTTGCATTCCAAGCAGATTCACACTCAGAATAGGATACAAAATGTTCGCACATGAAAAATACCTAGCCCTGTTGATGCAAGTTACATTAGGTGGAGTATAATGTTCAGAGAAATGAGTGATTTGTACAGGCAAGTAAGTTCAGAATCACAACATTTTAGCCAGGCACCACTATAATTTTACCTTGTGACCTATCTAGTGGCTCATAATTATTTTCTTCTAAGGCCTCCTTGTCATTTGACCAAACTCTTCAGGTACCCTTTAATTTCTTATAATTTCTTCCTCACTCGTCTCCCATCAAGTGTTTCTTGAACATGTGGCTGGAGCACATGAAAGAAGCAGCATTAACAGTATCTCAAAATTCCTCTTATTATCCCTCTTTCTCCAGCTACTTTTCCAGAAAACTGAAGTACTTTCTTCTTGAACTGTATATTGTAGCATCTCTTTCCTCTGTTGTCCCTCCCTTTCCCATCGTTAATTTTCTCCTTCTCATCAAGTGTCATTTTTCTAGTCTTCGGATCCAAATGATCCTATATGGGGAAATTTTAACCCAAATCGCAACAAACACAGTTCTGAGAAAACTTTACTTTCTGATCACTCAGGCGATTCTCCTGTGAATTCATAAAATGAGCGTAGACTTCCTAATTTACATGTCCCAGTAGGTATTTACTGTGTCAGCCATTCTGAAAGATACAAAAACATAAAGCTCAACTCTAGGCTTCAGAGAGATTGAGATGTAGATGAGGCACTAATTTAAATTACACACATATGAAGTATGTAATACCACCCTGTGATGCCACGTTTAGGTACTCACCACAGCCCATGAGGGCGGACATGTTTGTGCTTCTCTTGGTTCACTGAGGCACCCTCTGTGCCTGAAATGGTTCCTGGCACATGGTAAGGTGCTGGATAGATGTGTGGAATGAAGTATATTCTAATTTCTAAACGTAGAATTAAGTCCAGTCTCCTCCGTTACCAGCCTGTTTCTGTAATGAGAATATACGTAACACAAACGAACTCATTCGTGATTGATATGTAGGGAAAGGATATTAATAAACTGGGGTGGTTGTGTTGGTTCACAAGCAATTGTTCCCAGCGCTTTACTATTTTGCACTACCAAGTAACAGCAGCGACAAGCAAAAACACAGCAGACCACCAGTTGTGGAGAATACACAGTGCTATGGCTGATGCCCATTCACCTTGTGTTCTTTCTTTTGGATTTTGGTCTCGCCATGAGTTCTAATTTGGGAGGGCTTATTGTCAAGGGGGAATTCACCTCTTATGTTTAGGTTTTGTGCTTCTCTTCCTAATGCAACAGCCTCAAACAACTCTCCTTCCAATCTCTTCATCAGTTACCTGCATCCTTTTTTAAAGGTAAAGTCCTATATATTTACCGTAATATTTATTAGGCATTTAACACGGCCATAAACTCTGCTAGTATGTTTTTTGGATCCGTTACTGTTTTGTTAGTGTTCCAGTTGCAGTGTTACATAGATTTGGGCTCGTTTGTTGCTAACCCTATTTTCCCCATAAGCCTTGTTATTTCTAGCATATGATTTCACAAAATGGGAAGAACACACACATCCTTTTATAGAAGAAATGTACTACAAACTTCAAGTTCAATGAAGATAAGTAGGATTTAGCTGTGGGAGAAGATAAAAGAGAGCACTCCATTTCTGGCAAGAGCATCAGCAACTCCCAAGTGGATACAGTATGGAACCTTCTGGGAGGAGGGAAGGAGTCCCAGCTGGCAAGTGAGGCTCTGAGGAGTGGGTAAGTGGACGGGTTTGAACACAAGAGGTTTAAATTCAGGATTTTCTGTGGCGAAGTGCCTCCGGAGAGCTTTTCAAACAGGAAGTGGCCTGCCTGAGCAGCGCTCTAGAACCATTACCCTGTGGGCATGTGCAGATGGATGCCTCTGCAAAGAGGGTCAGAGCAAGGAAGGGGGGCAAGGCCGCTGAGATCATTAAGGCCCCCAAACAGCGAGAAGCAGGAAGGTGGACTTGGACTTGGAAAGGACAGGGCAAGTGGGAAGACCTTAAAATGCAGAATCCAGTGGGAGCGGCTATGGCATTGAAAGAGAGGTTCCGGATTGACCGGTAGGGTCTGAGTTCAGGCGACTGGTGGATACAGGTATCCCAGACCAGAGGCAGAGAAGTTGGGGACAGGAGCAAGTCTGACAGGAAAAAAAGACAAGAAGGGTGTGCCCGGCCACGTCCCCAAGTTTAAATCACAAGAAATATTGCCACCTTAATTCGTGGCCATTTAACTGTAGTTTTTGGTGCCACTCTGGGGTGGCAGAGGGGAATCAGTCCCCTCTCCAGCAAGGATGCCTTTTCAGACTGTCGGCTAAAGTGACTTAGGAATTCATCCTGAAACCGTATTTTGGGCAGAGGAGAATGTTCCAAAACCCAAGCTATCTATGTACAATTATTCTTTGTGACGGCTTGCAGTTTCCTCACCTACAAAATCACAGGGCAAAGAAACTTATTCCTGGAGCCTCCTCTCCGGGAGAGGAAGGTGAGGATGGGGGTCCAGGCAGCCCCAACCCACCCTCCCGCTTTGGATCCCCGGGGATCACCGGACGGACGTTTTCCCGCTCCCCGCCCCGGCCTGGGGAACTGCTTTGGGCACTCCAGGGCCGGCGATCCGCGGAAGGCGTCCGGCCTATCACCCTCGACTCCGACTTTGCAGCTCCCCGCCTGCGCCGTGCTCATTGCCGGCGCTCCTGAGACGGTTTCCCGAAACTGCCCCCCGAAGGCTCCCCGCCGCGGCCCCGGGGTCCCCCGCAGGATTCCAGGAGGCGCCGCCGCCGCCGCCACCCGGCGGGCGCAGTGACCCGCTCCCAGGCCCCGGGGCCTCTGCCCCTCCTCCCGGGGATCCCCTTTCGCCAACAGCCTCCCGGGCCCCGCAGGACACTCCCCTCCGGAGGCCGGGCCTCGTCGGCCCGCCACCGCCCCCGCCTAGCCCCCGGCCGCCCCGCCCCGCCCGCGCGCCGCGCCGGGAGAGCCCCGGGCCCCGACCCCTCCCCCCGGACGCCCGGCCCGAGAGCGGGACCCGGGCGGCGAGGGTGACTGGGCTGCGGCGCGGGGCCGGGTCCTGGGCAGGGAGGCTCGGCTGCTTTTTTCTTTCTCTGCCCCCGCCCCTCTCTCTCCTTCCTCCTCGCTAGCCCCGCCGGCGGCGGCCGAGTTCGGCACTCTCGCCTCGCCTCCTCCCCCACCCGGGGACCCTCTCCTCTCCCCTCCCCTCCCTCGCCCGCTCCTCCCGCCGCCTCCTCCCTCCCGGAGCGGCTGGCTGCGAGGAGGCGTAACGGAAAGCCCCGGCGGGGGAAGGCTGCGAGCTCGGGGCCGGAGACGCAGAGCCGGGCCGGGTGAGTTGGAGTCGCCGGGCCCCGCGCGTGCTGCAGGAGGGAGAGCCCGCAGCCCCGGCCAGGTGGGGCCGGGCGGCGCCGGCGAGGGGGTACCCAGCCCGGGCGCTGGCGGAACCGTCGCGGCCGGCGGAGCCGGGGCTGTGTGCGCGGCGGCTGGCGCGGGAAACCGCGCTCCCGCGCTCCCGGAACCCGCCGGGAGGGAAGAGGACCGTCCCCGGGACTGGGACGGGTGTCGGGGGCTGGGAATGGGAGGGATCGGCTGTTTCTGCTCTCACCGCCGCGGCTGCCGGCAGCAGAAGTGGAAAAATTGTGCCTGGAACGGCGACTTGCCGGGAAGCCGGCGTGAGCCGAGCTCTCCCGCCGCCACCGACGGGCTTCGTCCGGCCGTTCCCGCGGGCACCCAGGGCGCACGGGTCTTGGGCGCAGCTCGGCGCCGGGCACTGCGCGCCTGGTACCGCGCCTCGGGGGGTGGGGGTCGCTGGCTGGTTGCCCCTTGGTCGCCCGCGTGGGGCCTGGTGTGTGGCGTGTGGGTCACGCCGGCCACAGACGTCAGCTGCTTTTCAGATCTGGGCTGCATTTTTGTGGGCAGCGCAGTGATTTGGGGTGCCTGCTGGAGGAGGTGGGCGTGTAGTGGGGAAGACTACATCTGGGATGGGTGGGTTGAGCCCATGAGATGGGGTAAAGAACTGGAGGAGACTGTGTACTTGTTTCGGGATGTTTTTAGGCTCAGAGTCCCCCCCCCCCCTTTTTCCCTTCCATTCAGTGGTCTGGTGTTCTTTGAATTCAGAACAGCAAAAGGGTTTTTCTTCGATCCCGTTCAACTTTTCTCTTAATCCAGGAGCGTCCTGAGTTTCAGGGGAGTCCGCGAGCCGTTTCAGTGGGAGTAAATGAGAGTGAAGACAAAGTCTTATCCCCCACCCCCATCTTCACTCCCCCCCCCCCCCCCGCCCCGGACCATTTCCTGTATTTCCCGTTTTCTCTCTGTGATTGTGTGCGTGCGTGGAGGTTGCCATCGGTGACCCACATGTGAAAGTAGAACTTCTGTTGGAAATCGCAAAGCAGCCCCTGTGGACCAGAGTGGGTTTGAGCCAGAGGGAGGAGAGGTGTGAGGGGGAAGGGGAAGGGAACTGTTAGAGCCCGGTCCCAGAGAGTTAAACCTGAGTAACCAAGTTCGAAGGACCGTTTATCATGGGCACGTTGCTTTTGCTTCCCTCTCGAGCTTGAGAGCTCCACCCCCGCCAGGTTTAAGCCAGGATTGATGCTAATTTCTTTGGCGTTGCCCTTTCCTGCGTGTTTCTGATTCTTTCCTCCTGTTGTTCTTTAAAAAACGACTTCTTTTCAAATTTAGGAGATAGGGAGCACATGCTAGTAGGGAGATTAAATGTCTTGAAGACAGAGAAAAGAAATAAAACCCAAGATGACCATTTCTTTTTGCTGTCATACTGTGATAGGCTTGTTATTAATCTGTGTCAGAAATCTCATGCTGGTGAAATATTTGAGGGGTTTGAAGTCATACCACCATTATGTTATAATGCTATTTTTTCCAAGTGGTCACACAGAGAGCAGGTAGTGTGTCTGGTTGTGGTTTGCAAAGGGTGGGGCGAACATTTTATAAAATGCCAGGAAAGAAGACACGGTGTGTTGCAGGAGATGATGGGGGTGGAGAGGGAGAATCATTTGTCTTTAGAGCAGTCCAATTAGGAAGAATAATTACACTGCAAATGAACATTCTCAAATATAATTTGAATCATGATACACGAACCAGTAATTTGTCTTTAGTTAGGAAAAAGGCTCTTTGTGGATGAGAGCAAAGCGATCCCTTCTGGAAAAAGTAATGTGTACTGTTCATGCATGTAGATGGGCTCAAAATTGATGGAACCTGCTTACAAAGATGTGTAGAGTGATGAATTAAAGAAAGAGATTTCACTGCACAGAGCAGGCAGGGCAGGAAGGAAAATTCCAAAGGAGAAGACAGAGAAACAATGTATGAAAAGTATATAGTCTTTTTAAATGAACATTGTATACAGCTTCTTAACTTTAAATTGACAAAGGAGGAGGCTAAACCCCAGGAGGACCCAGACTGGTACTGTTGAGTTCCTAGAGGTGCCACTTACTATCTGAACCTTGGACAAGTTATTTAATTTCTCTCAGCCTTGGTTTCTGTATCTATAAATTGGTGGCAGTAAGAGTGCAAGTCAAAGACTAACCTTGAAGATTAACTAGGATTACTTTTGCATAGGATTTAGGTGATGCCTCCTGCTAAGTGCTCAGAAAACGTTAATGATGGTTGTCAAGTATTTCAAATGCCCTGGAAAAAGCAGTGCCATTCAAAGAGCTGGAATGGATACCTGATTTAGAGTAAGCTGTGGCTGCCTCAGGCAGACCCTGAGCTGAGGCTGTACCCCTGCCTCGGGCAGCCCACAGGCATAAACACTTGATCTTTCTAGAACTTACATGCCACATCCTTTTGGCCCATTGTGGTCAGCCTTCTCTGGGACTCCAGTTCTGGAGAGTGTAGCACAGGCTGTGTTTGGCTCTGAGGGCAAGAGCACAGGTGTGGGTGTTCACCTGCAGGCCTCACTGACTCTGTGATGGCAGGTTCTCAGGTTTCTGGTCCATGTTTGAGAGAACAAAAACAAACAAACAAAAAAAACAAACCAGCAGTGGGCAAGGTGCATGCCTCTTTGGGAATCCTAAAAGCAACATTTTACTCCATGCATACTGCTCTTGGAAAGATATAAACAGTGAATATCCAATCTCTAGAATTTGTTCCAAAAAGCAATGGTTAAGGCATGTTTTGGGATTAAGGATACACTGGCCAGTTTTTATTAAGGTTGTATCTAACGGCTAAGTGAACAAAAGGCGTTCTTAGCAAAACGCTAGTTCTTGAGCAGGGCAACTATACTGTATACTGCTCTTCTAACTTAGGAGGACTGCCTATTTGGTCATTCACCCACTGTTTTATCCTGTCATTCAGCAAATATCCATGAAGCCTGTCCCATGGGCTGGGCTCTGTTCTGGCCTCTGGTGACATAGCGAGAACCAAGAGCGGGCTTCCTCCCACCCAGTGCACGCGTGCTAGTTGGAGAAGCAAACTCCATGTGCAAATGACCTCCATCAACCCGGGAAACTCCTTTTATGATTTCAGACAGCTTGTACTGGGAAAGCAGAGCACTGGGCGTGCTTCCCTTCCACAAACCAGCCTGCTCAGAGGGAAGGGACCTGGCTGCGGGTAGTGATGGGGGCAGCCGGGCTTATGGGTTCTCCCTCGGGATAAGGGAGAAAGAGACTATTTCTTCTGTGCTTAATACAAGTCTGTGTCCATTTGGGTAGTGGGTGAGGAGAACCATCAGCCAACATGCCATGAAAACAAAGAGTTTCTTTCTCAAAAGTGAGATTTCTGAGCCTTAGAAAGACAAAGAAGGAATTAAAGGTCACTTCTGGTCATCACCCTGTAAAACCCAGGTGTGCCCAGGGAAGAATCTGGTGTGGCACTTGAGACACCTCACTCTCTCTTGCTGTATAAGGCGTGGCTGAAGGAGGAAAAGGAAGAGTGGATACTTGGTTCCTGGTTTTCTTTTTTATTACTTTTAAAAAGACATTAATACGTGATGCAGTAATAATCACACGTTTGGAGTCTAGAAGGCTGGCAAAGGTATAAGGCAGGTAGGGCTCTGATAGTAATCGTGTGTATGGAGGCAAGGTCGAGAGGGAAGTACCTGAGGGTGCTGGGGTTGGGTACTGAGCTGAGGAACCTGAACTTCATCTCTAAAGCTGGCTGAAAGAGAATTTGCAGCAGGTAAATGACTTGTTTTATAGTGCTTTAGAAAGAACTTGGTGGCCATGAGGTGGGTTGGGTGACAAGGAGACCAGAGTGGGGACAGAAGTTGAGCTGAGAGGCTAGTGTGGGAATCCTTGAGGGACTTGGAGAGGGAGAGGTTGGGAGAGACTGCTTACCCTTCCTGGGTCTTCTCTCAGTTGTGGACACCAAGAGGGAGTCCAGGGTGACTGGTGTGGTCATGGCACCATTCACTGAGGTGAACAACTGTGGGGAACTTCAATTTGAGGAGATGGTATGGAGTAATGAGTTCAGTTGGATCCCGAACAGAACTGTGAGCCTTCCAGGGAGAGATGTCCAGCAGAGAGCTGAAAACACGGGCAGGAAGAGAGTCTGGATTAGAGATGAAAGATGGAGTTGTTTTTATAGTGGTGGCAAGTAGTTGCCTGGATTGTTGAGATTTACTAAACAGTGCTCAGGATGGGAGTGATCTGTATACTTGTAACTGAATTTTTCTCTTTTATCCTTGCAACAGGCCTCACTGGGATAATTAAACCTCTGACCTTGGCCTTAAATGACCAGTCTCTCACTGTTATTTTACAGACCTGGTGATATCTGTTTATGTTACTTTGAACTGGGATCATTGAAAGGAATATATGTAGAATGGCTGTGAACATACTTAAGTAGCTAGGATGTATAACTGGTGAAATTGATTACCACTCCCCCAACACAGACACACAGACACACACATGCACACATACGTTATAGACCATGTTCTTCTCCAAGTTCATATGTGGAAACCCTAACCCCCAGCATGGTGGTATTTGGAGGTGGGGTCTTTGGGAGGTGATTAGATTTGGATGAGGTCGTGAGTCTGGACCTCCCTGGTGGGAGTAGTGTCCTTACCCAAAGAGAAAGAGAGATCAGAGCACATCAGCTCTCTCTCCACCACAGAGAGGAGGCTGTCATTGCAAACCTGTAAGAGGGTTCTCATCAGGAACCAAATCTCACAGTGCCTTGACCTTGGACTCCCAGCCTCTAGAACAGCGAGAAATAAATACTGTTTAAATTATCCAGTCTCTGGTATTTTGTTATAGCAGCTTGGACCGATTATTACACAGGTATGTGTTGTGTTTAAGAAAATGTAAGATGACCTTTACTTGCTGAGGAAGTAAAGTAGTTTTGTGCACATCTAGAAAGTACTGAACATAGAGGTGTGTTATCTGTGTGTTTTCTTAGTTAAACTGTAATATCGTCAGCTAGGTCAAGAGAAGTTCCCAACTTTGACTTTGAGATTTGCCAGTTAAGAAGGAAGAGCCTCAGTGTATTTGAGTTTTCCTCCTGTAGGTTCTGATTTTGATTTGATACTACATTTGTTGATTAAGTGGTGTTTTGGACCCTATTTAAAAAAATACTTTCATCAAAATTGAGTAAGACTACAGAGGTGTTTACTTGGGTGAATTGTTGCGGTTCCATTTAGGACATCACAACCAAACTCGCTTTTAAAACTCTTCACATGGTTTCTAAAATAATAAGTACTGAATTCTGTAGTCAATTATGGTATTTGAATGAAGAATATTGAGGGTTTCAGCGGGTTCACTGCAAACAAAGTTTAACAATTACTGAGGTGACATTAGCTGTAAAAGCAGTTCTTTCCTTGTGTCTTCTGTATGTACAGAGAATGGTTCAATGATGTCACCAGGTTTCCTGGCTTTTGGCAACTTACGGGTAATACATTGAGGATTTGCAGCCTAGGCTAATGTATGAAGCTAGGATGTTATAACAGTGAATATGTGGCCTTTTAAAGCATCCCTGTTTGTGGAACTAAGGATATTTGATTATGGGCTGAATATCTCTCATCCTATAAGTGCACAGACTTGCAGCCATCCCTGGATTGCTGGTAGGGAGCTCCACACACATTTGGGGTTCCCAGGTCTTTATTTCCAAATGCTCCATACACCCTTTCTCCCCAACACTAATTTTCTCCCCTTAAAGAGGGTGGTCAGGCTTTCCCGGGAGAAGACACGGGGAGAAGGCGGCTGTCTACAAGACAAAGGAGAAGCCTCCGAATCCATAGGTGCCATGAGACCTTATATTGTGAGAACTAACTTTTGTTTTCATGTCCACGAAGGAGAGGCTTATCCACCTTCTTTTTTTGAAGTTACCATCTGGCCCTCCAGGGCTATTGCTGTTACTATGAATTTCATTCATTTGTGAAATAATTAAAAGTGTGCAAAATAGACCCCAGTGAATGCTTGTTAAATTGCAGGCATGCTATTTGATTTGTGCACAGCTATTACTCCCCTTACGGCTGTGGATCTAGGGTAAGGCCAGTGGGGGTGACTAATGATTGTCAGTCTGTGTAATGACCAAGAACATCTCCCCTCACCCTTGCCTGCTTAACTGGGGTGCCATCGGAAGGAAAGATGGTAGCCATAGACAGACTCAAAGGATGTAGACTAAAATTTTAACTGTTCGCCTTGGTCTGGTGATTACAAGTGACTAGTTATTTTCTTTATTTTTCTGTTTTCTGTAATATTTTCAGATTTTCTGTAAATAGCAGTTACTTTTTTATTAATTTTTTTTAACGTGTATTGATTTATTTTGAGAGAGAGTGGGGAAGGGGCAGAGGGGTGTGGGGAAATGGAGAATCTCAAGCAGGCCTCATGCCCAGTGCAGAGCCTGATGTGGGGCTTGATCTCACAACCATGAGATCATGGCCTGAGCTGAAATCATGAGTCAGATGCTTAACCAACTGAGGCATCCAGGCGCCCCAATAGCTTGTTACTTTTAAAACCAGAGCAAAAGAGTTGGTGGGTCTGTGTGTGTGTGTGTGTGTGTGTGTGTGTGTGTGTGTGTAAACATGTTCGCCACAACACCGTACCTCTCCTTACAACTGTGGTGCATCCATTGTAAAGGAGGTTTTTGTCTTTAAAAAGAATTAAAATTCGCATTTGCTATAACTGTAGTTGCTCATACTGGGAGGCTAGGGAATACAACCGTGATTAGGTGCTGTGACCCACAGCCAGAGTGGGACAGCTCTCTCAGAACTATACAGAAGCCGACTCCTTAGTGTATATTTTGTACGTTTTTATAAACATTGTAAATGTGATTTGAGAGGTGTTTCACTTATACATCTAGGTGTGTAAATGGCTGTCTGATAAGAAGTCTTGAATCAAATCTGATAAGTACTGAATTAAATATGTGCTATACTGACATGTTGGGATTCTTTCTTTTTAAAAATTGTTTCAGTGTTCAGTACAACCCAAACCAGCAGTGAGATCTTAAATATCCCTTTAGCAGCAACCCCTGCACATGCCTGGAAAATTAGAGGGGCTCTTTTTCCTCTACTGATTCTTTCGTTCAGCATTTTCTTTCTTTCCACACTGAGCTGTGCTGTCAAGGGCACCTGGGGTTCAAGCTTCCCTTCTCCTGGGACAGGCTGCAGTTGGGCTGGATTTCACATGTTGTTTTCCAGTTTTCAGGCAGTTAGCCAGTTGTTTAAGGATGGTTGTAACTGCACGGACAGTAGGGTTGTTTAATCTTTAGGTAAGTGGTGCATAGCACATACATATTGAGGACAAATTAACCTCTTAACAATTTTCAACTCCTTTTTTTTTTTTTCCCTCTTGCTTGTAGAGACCAAATATTCTGGAATTAAAAATAATGGATAGTCTGGGAACTGCAAGCTGTACCAGTAAGCAGTGTTTTTGTCTTTATAAATGACTATTACTTGGGTATTCAATACAGACTTAAAAAAAACATGGGTCACATCTTTAAAAACAGTCTAAAATCACATCCAATTTTTGTAATGGCTGTCTATTCCTAGATGATGATCCCACATAGAAGTATGTCTAAACAGATACCTACTCTGTCATTTGCTCATTTTTATAGTAGTCCTTTCAAGGTTCTTCTGTACTAGAAGCTCATAATTTACTGGCCTAATTACTAATTCTGCATGGATTTATGCTGTACTAGGTAGCATAGTGTGCTGGCTTAAACAGGCGATGGTAGGTCTTTTTGATCTGAATCCTTTCGGTAAATGAGTGTGCTTAGGTTGTCCTGTCTGTTTATGTGTTTTTTCGAGATGGTGCTTAGGCCTATAGTTCTTTTCTCTATTAGTAAAGAAACGACAGCTTCGAAGGAGCTAAGCTGATGTGTGGAATGTTTAAACTATAACTCAGGGCCTAAAAGAGCTATAGCCCGGTAAGGAGGCCACACTTTATTATAAGAACACAATTGGTAGTGGTGATGAAAAAGTGTGATAGGTTGTGTGTTCATCTGTGTGGACAGGTGGCTGGGGGCCTGTTTAGGATAGTCTTATCAGCTATGCTGCAGAGGGACCACTACTTCCTTGGTCTGGAAACCAGACTGGTGGACCCTAACAGTAAATTGGTTAGCTTTCTCAGCAGGTGTATTAGTCAACACAACTGGCATGTTTTAAAACATTTTATTTTTTTTATTTATTATTTAAAAAAAGATTTTTTTTTAACATTTATTTTTGAGACAGAGAGAGAGCATGAACGGGGGTGGGGCAGAGAGAGAGGGAGACACAGAATGGGAAGCAGGCTCCAGGCTCTGAGCCATCAGCCCAGAGCCCGACGCGGGGCTCGAACTCACGGACCACGAGATCGTGACCTGAGCTGAAGTCGGATGCTTAACCGACTGAGCCACCCAGGCGCCCCTTAAAACATTTTAAAATGAGAAGTGCCATCATGTTAGATTCCTCTTGCTTATATATGTGTGTTTGATTTTTTTTAAATCTTGACCATGGGACTTCCTGTTTCTGTCCAGATAATTCTGAATTCTGACCTGGTCATCTGCCATGTCAGCCATCCCTCTGGGCTGCGTGTTGTGTTCCTCGACACATTCTGCTCATCAGTCATTGAAGTTCTTTGAGTTATTTACTGGTACTGCTCTGTTAGACCTCCCCATGTCATTCTTCTGCGTCTTCTTTGTAACCAGGGGTGTGTCAGCCTTTGTAGGCGGCCAGAGGTTAGAGGGTTGGAGTCATTGCCAAGATACAGAGGAAGCTAATCATGCTTGTGACCTTGCCCTCATTAACACTGTGTTGGAACCAAAAGAGCCAGCATTCCGTGGTATTGTTTGACTTTGGATTGTCTCTATTGATTTATGGTAATGGGCTCCCTATTTCAGAATGTAAGAGATGATCAGTACTTACTGCCTCTTTCTAACTACTGAAAAGTCAGGCTTTGGATTGTCAGATTAGTCATTGGACCCTGTTGATGGTGGTTTGGTCCCAAGACAAACCAAGACTGACAAGAGTGTGAGGGCAGAAGGCCTCTGAGAATCTGGAGCATAAGCGGGTGGGCTGATGACCTGGGTGTTCCACAGGTGGGGGTAAAACACTCAAATTTCAGTGTGTGCAAGAATGACCTGGGACCTTGTTAAGATGTAGATTTGGATTCAGCAGGCCCACGTGGGGACTGGGATTCTGTATTTCTAGCAAGCTTCCTGCCACGCTCATGCTGCTGGTTCCATGTAGCCAGGCTCACACAAAGGTGGGTCGTGGATAAGACTGTGGACTAGTCAGCTGGAGGCTAAAACCTGTACAGTCTGATAACCAGGAGGCATCTGTGGGGTCTGACTTAGAATTGGTTGCCTGCTACCTAGGGCTGGCCTCTATTGGGATGAGACCAAGGGCCCTGAGCCTAGTCACTGTCCTTAGGACCCATAATGGCCACCAGGAGCAGCTGCACAGTGTTTCCCCGTAGTCCTTAGGGCAGGGACGTTCTGGAGGGTCTCTTAGGTGAGATACGATTAAGCTAAAGGGCAGGTTTTGTTTTTGCTAAGTTTTAGTTAAATTGATTTCCTCACTGCATGTTGAGTATATTCCATAATTTTAACTAGATAAAGAAGGCTTTACCTTTCTTTAATTAAACCTGCATTTTCTCATAGGCCCTGTAACTTCAGTTAATGTAATTACAGAGTTTTGTAAAAAGTTACCTCTTACTTTATTTGGAGCATTTTTTTATGAAACTTGCTTGATATTCTGCTGGGCTAGCTGGCTAGAATGTATAGATGTTCTCAGACCTCTCCCCTGAGGTTTTGACTTGATAAGGCTGGAGTAGATCCTGGGGACCTATAGCTTTTAAACAAAGCTTCCAGGTAGTTCTTATGGTCAGGCTGGTTCTAGAAACACCAGTGTAAAGAAACATCAATTTAGAAACACATCTATCTGAGCCTGTGATGTTGACCATGTCTGGGGGATGGATGCCCTTACAAGTTCTTTTCTTGGCCTCTTGGGTACTTGGTTGTGAAGAACTGGTTTCTGTCCCTGTGGGATCACTTTAATTTTTATCTTGACACATGCTTTTATTCTTACAGAGGCCCTTATCTTGGGTGGAACCGAAGCAGAGAGGCCTTTTTCAACAGCGTAAGAGCTCAGTTCTGTGAAGCTGTTATTTTTAGGAAGGTTTTACAGACACTGACTATTAAGTGCTTTTGGGCATGCTTGGAAATTCTAGGCTTTAAGCTTTGGGCCTCTACGGAGAAGTCTCAGGAATGTCCTGCAGCTGACTTTTCCCACACCCTCTCCCACTTTGGTTTAGACAGACAGCTGGGGATAATGAGTGTCCCCTTTCTAAGTAAATGCTGACCAGAAATGGATGAGGAGGGGCCCTTCATCCTCCACAGACCAGTTTGGTTCTGATCCAGGTGAACTGACAGGTTGAGGAGTTGGGCTTTCTGTATCATTATATCAACATTAACCTCCCCTTTCTGCAAATGCAGGGTCCATCTCAGCCCCACGCAAGAGGCCAAGTCAGTTTGTGAAACAGATGAAGTAGGAAATGGTCTGTGTGATGAGATTGGAAGGGTGTGGAAAAGGGTTTCTTGCCTGGTGATTTGGACACCGTTACATTTCCATCAGAACGCACATTAGAAGCAGCCTTCATGCCCGAGATCTGAGGCTATTTGAGCCTTTATTACTAGTGATTTCCTGATTGGTACACCTGCACCATCTGGCAGAGAGATTCTTGTCGTTGGTGTTAAAGACGGTCACTGAGATTAAGAAGATTCTTGGTATTTCTGGAATCATGTATGACAGCATCAAAGCCCCTAGGAACTGCTGAATGGGAGTGATGAACTTCTTGATCTATTAAAAATTAAAATAAAAAAAAAAGGAAAGTGGAATTCACTTAACTGTTTTGCCTAAAATTCTATCATTAGAGAAATTTGGTCCAAACACTTCTCTTTAAACAACTCTTATTCAACACATAAGGATCTGTATAGGACAGGTAGCATATTTTTTATTTATACCTTAACAGGAATAATTTCATAACATGCTTCTCAAAAGCAGCTAAGGTCAGGGAATGAGAGAGGGGACTCTGACTTTAATGGGGTGGAGTGTGGGCACTGGACAAGGAGGGCAGTGCCACAGAGGATAGCTAGAGGCAGCAGGTACACAGGCCAGCTCACCAGGAGCCAGGCTACCTAGAACGGCCCGAGGCAAAACTAGTCCCTCTTTACTTTGCGTGTGCGCACACATACTGTGTTGTAGGGACTTGAATAGCCTTGATGATGTGTGTGGCATATTTCTATCGAATGGGGCTATTTCCCATATACTTGACCAGTTGTAATGAAAAGCCAGGTGATCTACATAAGGAAATTAAGATTAAACATCCCAGTTGTACTTGGGGTTATTTTGCTGTCTTTAAAAAGTGTGTTTAATTTTGAGAGCAAAGCTCAGGAAATGATGCTGTTCTGTGCCTACTTAACAGGTGAAATTGGCCAGTAGGAGAGACCTCCCTTCCTCTACTGAGGGGCTTTTTCCCAGTCTGTTTTGAGAAGGGCTTGATTCTTCTGAGACTCCATGCCACCTAGAAAGTGTGCTGTAATGCATGCCTTCTTGTCATGTCTGCAAAGAACAGTTCACAGCTCCTGGGTGAGCTCTGAACTTAGATACCCTCTTACCAAAGCCAAAGCTTGTTTGAGTGATACAATGTGTTTTCAGAAAAGTATAATGATGGGTTGGGAGATTATCTTACCCCCGCTGTCTGAGTAAGCCTGAACTAATAGAGAAGTTACACAGAAGTACATCTCAGGACCAGAACTCTGGGAACTTCTTTTTTTTTTTTTTCAACGTTTATTTATTTTTGGGACAGAGAGAGACAGAGCATGAACGGGGGAGGGGCAGAGAGAGAGGGAGACACAGAATCGGAAACAGGCTCCAGGCTCCGAGCCATCAGCCCAGAGCCCGACGCGGGGCTCGAACTCACGGACCTCGAGATCGTGACCTGGCTGAAGTCGGACGCTTAACCGACTGCGCCACCCAGGCGCCCCCAGAACTCTGGGAACTTCTACGAAGACTGACCCACACTCTCACCCACAGCCATTTCCTGCCCCTGCTTCTCCTAGAGCCCCTGCTCTGTCTTTAGATTGGGCTTGGTGCCCCTGATTCTGAGATTCACAAGATGTTCCTTCATGCTCTTAGTCAGGGTCTTGAAATAAAGCACACAAAAAATGAATACATCCTATTACAAACAAAATACCTTTGTCTTCAAGGGGTACTGGTTTCCTGGTACCCAGGAAAGGTGGGAACACACAGCCTGTGAAAGTCAGAAAGCACTGAGAACCATCTATACTGACTCCTGTAGTGTGATCATTAGCTTGCTCTGTGACCTTGGACAAGTCATTTTACCTGTTTGGGCTAGAGACAGTTAAGGGATGAATCCAGGCCTGAAATTCTTATTCTAGGTGAGTCTGTATGTCTGTGTGTTCAGTCATTTAATCAACACAAGCTTATTGAGCCCCCCAGGGAGCTGACAGTCTGATAAGAGAGGCTGTAGAAGAGTCATTATCTTTATTTATTTTTAAAATTTTATTTATTTTTCAGAGAGAGAGAGAGAGAGAGAGAGCATGCCAGCAACAGAGGGGGCAGGGGCAGAGAGAGAGGGAAAGACAGAGAGAATCCCAAGTAGGCTCCACACTGTCAGTGCAGAGACAGATGCGGGGCTCAAACCCGGGAACAGTGAGATCATGACCTGAGCTGAAGTTGGACACTCAACTGACTGAGCCGCCCAGGTGCCCTAAGAGCCGTTACCTTAATGTGGTTAGCTATGTGTGCAGTGCAGGAGACATAGACCATGCGAGACATGTATGAAGCCTTTACAGTTGTGCGTTCCACATGCACAGAGTGGGTGGGGAGGCTGGAGAGCCGGGGTGTGCAGGTGGAGGCTGTAGTATAGGGAAGGTGCTAGGGATTTCTGCAGCATTGCTTGTTCCCCTGGACCACACGTATTTGCTTGACCTGTTATGAGATCCTGTAGCCCAGCCACCCTCTTTGTGATGTTGGCAAGAGGGGCAGACTCTGGAAGCTGAGTATGGTTGGGGTATGCAGTATATGGCTATGATCTGTGTTGATCTGAACAGTTTTTTTTTTTTTCATTAAACAAATTTTTTTTAATGTTTATTTTTTTTTGAGAGAGAGAGCGAGCATGCGCGAGCGTGAGTGGGGGAGGGGCAGAGAGAGAGGGATACACAGAATCTGAAATAGGCTCCAGGCTCTGAGCTGTCAGCCCAGAACCCAATGCGGGGCTCGAACTCCTGAACCATGAGATGATGGCCTGAGCTGAAGTCAGATGCCCAACTGACTGAGCCACCCAGGCGCCCCTTTAATTTTTTTTAATATTTATTTATTTTAGAGAGAGAGAGCAACAGAGTGTGAGCAGGGAAGGGGCAGAGAGAGGGAGACACAGAATCCGAAGCAGGCTCTAGGCTGTTAGCGCAGGGACTGATGTGGGGCTCGAACTCAAGAGATGTAAGATCATGACCTGAGCTGAAGTTGGATGCTCAACCGACTGAGCCACCCAGGTGCCCCGATCTGAATACTGTTTTTATTAAAAAAAAATTTTTTTTTAAGTCTATTTATTTTTGAGAGAGAGAGACAGAGACAGAGTGTGAGCGGGGGAGGGAGACACGGAATCTGAAGCAGGCTGCAAGCTCTGAGGTATCAGCACAGAGCCCAACTCAGGGCCCGAACCCACAAACTTGTGGTATCATGACCTGAGCTAAAGTTGGACACTTAACTGGCTGGGCCTTCCAGGTGCCCCTGTTTTTATGTTTTGGACCCCATTTCCCCCCCTTTTGTTAAGCAAAACAAGAACTATAGAAACATAAGAATGTGAGGATTTGTCTGCTCTTTACAGAAATATCCTTTTTGTTGGGGGGTGGAAGGGATAATTTTTTCTTTCTTCTATGGAGACAATAGATACTTAGAGAGGCAGCTGAGCTGAGCTATTCTCATCCTGAATTACGTTATGGCTCCTGGGCCTTGGTATCTTTGTAACCACGGAGTGTGTTCCACACTCCAGAAGGAAACTTGACCCTCACATAAAACCACTTGGAGCTTTCCGGATGGCCCATTTCTTTTTCTGGAGTGGTCAGATTCTGTGCCTAGGTGGGGGAAGAAACACAGTCTGCAAGGAGACGTGCGTGCTCACTTTGGCAGCACTTAAACTAACATTGGGACGATACAGAGATTAGCACGGCCCCTGTGCAAGGATGACACACACATCTGTGAAGCAATCCATATTTTAAAAAGATGAATGAGTGAATAAAAAAGAGAAGTATGTGTCCACTTGCCTGAAGCTGGAGTTCATTTTCCTGCCCTGAAGCAAATGCAGGCTGTAGAAGGGGATGGGGCACGTCTTGAGGAAACAAAATCCTCCTGCAGCACCATATCCCCACCTCAGCGGTGGGTTCTGGGCCCTCTACCCATCAGTCTGCAGGGCTAGGAGGGATTCCAAGCCTCAACGGAGTTGTGTATTTTCTTGTAAACAAAAATGGACATTGTGGGTCATAGGCCAGGCCAGCTCTGTGCTCTGTACCCTCCCCAGCCCCTGTCCTGGCACTGCCCGCGTTTGGTGCCACTGCCTTAAGGGAGCGTCCAGATCACCTGGAGGGCTTTTAATAACACATTACTCCCATCCCCAGAGATTCTGAGTTGCTAGGTCTGTGGTGGGCTGAGAATTTGCATTTCTAGCACATTCACAGTTGATGCTGATACTGCTGGTCTGGGGACCACGCTTTGAGAACCACTGTGACACTAGGCACTCCTTGACCTTCTGGAGGGTGTGTTGGGACAAGCAGACTCCACTCCTGATGGCGTGTCTACCTGTTGGGAATTGCCTGGTGCTGGAAGAGCCAGTAATTCAGAAGCAGTGGTTCATTGGAGTGCCACAGGGGCCCTGGCCCTAGAGCCTTCTCTATTGGCTCTTTCCACACAGACCGGGGATGTGGCATTTGGAGTTGCTGATTTGGGCTCTCATTGCCTCCATCTAAGACCTTCTTGTCTCAGGTGTTGCAGAAAACTTCCTGGACCATGTTGCTTTCCTATGTAAGATCCTTCCTGGGCTTGCCATTGGTCTTAAGATAAAGTCCAAAGTCCTAAAATGGCTGCAAGGCCTTTTGTGATTCTCTACCTTTACAGCTTTGTCTCTTGCCAGCCTCCATCTTGGCCTCTGAAATACTCCAGTGGTCACTAACCTCTTTCTTTTCTTTTCTTTTTTTTTTTTTTTAAGTTTATTTATTTATTTTGAGAGAGAGAGGGAGGGGCAGAGAGAGGGAGAGAGAGATCCCAAGCAGGCTCCGCACTGTCAGCACAGAGCCCAGTGTGGGCCTCAAGCTCACGAACCGAGAGATCATCACCTAAGCTGAAATGAAGAGTCGGGCACTTAACCGACTGAGCCACCCAGGCGCCCCACTAAATTCACTCTTTTATGAACTCACATCCCATTTCAGGGCATCCCATTTTGCTGGTGGCTTTCCCTGGTATGCTGTTTGCTTGTCCTCTTAGTCTGACATCTCCTGCTTGTTAGACCTCAGCTTAGCTATCACTTGCTCTGGTGAGCTTCCGTTGACCCCTCTGGAACCAGTTAGGGCTTCTGTAAAGGCTTCACATCACCTCAAAGTTTTCTCACTTTGGCTCATATCGGCTGCATCAAGGTCCTGATTACTGCCTGTTTATTTCTCTGTCTCTGTGGAGGGGCTGCAAGCCCATCACATGATCATTCATGTGATCCCTGGCTTGTCATGGTGGTTCTGTGAGGTAGATACTGCAGGGGAGGAAACTGAGGCAAAGGTAGGTTAAGTACCTGGCTTACAGTTCAGTTACCCTGTCACTGAGTTACAACCCTGGGATTCTCATTCAGGTCTCTTCAACCTGACCCCCTAGCCAGGCTTCCTGCTTTGAGACCAAGAGCCTCAGGCATGGTCTGCAGACCTTTCCTGGGAGCATTAAAAGACTGGCTATTCCAAATTAACAAAAATGGTCCTTTCCTGTTGTTTTTTAGGTAAACTGGGAAGCAGACTCTTGAATTCACAGCTGGCTTGTGGTTTTTGCATCTCGTTAAAGCGCACTCATCATACAGGTAAGGGGTTAGTTCTTGGGACATGCTCCTCATGCTTAGGTGGGTTGTAGGAAAACTCTAGTCATGATGATGCACCCTGGTAACTCCCAGAGTTCTCATTCAATAACAAGAAAATCCTTAAATGAGGAAAGGTGTGAGGTGGTCCCCCACCCCTGTTGAGAGTTTATGGGGTGAAGGTGTTTACTTGGCTGGCTTTCTCCTGGGTGTTGCTGGCCTTTTCACCACCCAACATTCTTTTCTTTGTGCAGGGCTCCCTTCTCCCATCCGTGTAAGCTCGTGCTTAATTCTTTTTCTAGGGGTACTTGGGTGGCTCAGTCGGTTGAGCGCCCAACTTCGGCTCAGGTAATGATCTCGCGGTCTGTGAGTTTGATCCCCGTGTCGGGCTCTGTGCTGACAGCTCGGAGCCTGGAGCCTGCTTCAGATTCTGTGTCTCCCTCTCTCTCTGCCCCTCCCCTGCTCACATATACTCTGTCTCAAAAATAAACATTAAACAATATTTTTTTAATTCTTTTTCTTCATTTAAGACCCAGTCCGAATTTCTTTTGTTATTTATCAAACTGCATCAGGAAGAGGCTTCTTGGAGCATAGCCTTTTCCTCACCTTTACAGCACAACCAATCACTGCTTATCTGCTCAGACAGCACACTTGCTTGCTATATGAGCTTTACTTAAGTGTTTGTGTGCATTTTTTTCTTCTAGTCTGTGAGTTCTTTGGCTGTAGTCTCCCATCTAGCATATTTTCCGGCATGAAACAGACTTTCAGTAAATGAATAAATATGTCTGACAAAACAAAACAAAAAAAAAACAACAACCCCTAGTAAGCTCAGCTAAGGCACAACCACAAAAAAAATCATAATGTATTTCTAAGCCAATGAAATGATACGTAAATTGCTCTTTTGGATTAATTCTGTGCCTGTTTGCTCATATAAACATGCATAATTGAGAATTTACCCTAATATATTAAATTAGTAGGAGTTTAGACTCTTCCCCCTAATGAAAGGGATAAAAAGTCAGGAGTTTTCGTGTCATTGTCTTTCTATGGAGTAATAAGTGATGTAGGTCATGAAGCACTAATGTGCTAAATGACAACCTGCAGCTCTGAGTTTGCTCTTGGAGAGACCATTGTCACCGGGACCCTGGGAGCCCTGGTCAGCTCTAGGGCTGGACATGTGTCTAAATGTATAGGCAGCAAGGGAGCAGTCAACAGACTTTCCCAATATATAACCTGGAGGCAATGAAAATATTTCTGAGTGGTTTGACCATTTGTTTTATTTTTTTATTTTATTTTTTTTATTTTTTTATTTTTTTATATATATGAAATTTATTGACAAATTGGTTTCCATACAACACCCAGTGCTCATCCCAAAAGGTGCCCTCCTCAATACCCATCACCCACCCTCCCCTCCCTCCCACCCCCCATCAACCCTCAGTTTGTTCTCAGTTTTTAACAGTCTCTTATGCTTTGGCTCTCTCCCACTCTAACCTCTTTTTTTTTTTTTCCCTTGACCATTTGTTTTAAAACACAGTTCAGGTTTAAATAATTTTACAAAAAGCTTAAGAATTTTTTTTTTTAATTTTAGAAAGAGGGGTAGAGGAGAGGGGCAGAAGGAGAACAGGGAGGGGGAGGGAGGGAGGGGGGAGGGAGAGAAAGACAGAAAAAGAAAGGAAGGAAGGAAAGGAAGGAAGAAAAGAAAAGAAAAGAAAAGAAAAGAAAAGAAAAGAAAAGAAAAGAAAAGAAAAGAAAAGAAAAGAAAAGAAATCCAAAGCAGGGTCCATGGTCAGTGTGGAGGCCAGTGCGGGGCTTGATCCCATAACCCTGGGATCATGACCTGAGCCGAAATCAAGAGTCGGATGGTCAGCCAACTGATCCATCCAGGCACCCCTTTAATGAAAAGCTTTTAAATCAGTGCACCTCAATCCTCCCCAGACTTCTCAGGTCATTGGGTTCTTTGAGAGGTGCACTGATTGGCTTCATCCTGTGGGTTGGGATTAGCAACCCCCAGGGTGGTGGCTCACTGAATATTGAAGCCAGAATGGGAGAATCTAGGAGAATATGGTATTGAGTCTTTACTCTTGCCTTCCTATCCTGTTCTAGATTAACACTGCTCATTGTTCAGCCTTTCCAGCTGCTTTGGTTGGGTGTGTGTGGCACTAAAGCAAAGAGAAAAAAGTTGTCTTCTGGTTTCTGCATTCCTAGTAGAGGTACTGGCCAATAAATCCATGTAAAAGCAATCACATAACTGTGGTTTCTTTTACCTGGTGCTGAGCCCCGGTTGTACAGCCGTATGGGAGAATTTAGTGAAAGACAAAGCAGTACAAGAAATGTGACTCTCAGTTAACCCTACTCGTGTTCTTAAAATTTCCTAGGGCTTGGGTAGAGTGAGGACTTCAGCTTTGCTCAGGAATTTCCAGTCTCCATGTAAGCCAGTTTGTCTGCCATATTTGAAAAATAAATTAAGGAAATTAATTGCAGTTTAAAAGCCCACGTGTTAAAATATGAGGAGTTTTAGCTTTATAGTAGGTTTTGAAATTTGACTATTGACTGTTTTGCACCATTCCTGCAGAACCCGAATGCAAGGTGGTTGTTGTGTGTCTAGTTTTTATGCTGCCAAATGCATGAGGAGTGCTTACAGATTGGTAAGAACTGGCAACGCATTGAGCTTCTGGGAGATGTGATTCTCGGAGTGACTCCTGTTTTACAATACAGTTCTAATCTGGTTAGAAAAAAATGTGGTAGGTCAAGTTATTCAGCTGTCCTCCTCCATATGGGGTTCTCACACATAGGTGTGCGTTCAGGCACACTTCACTGCCTTCTCTGGTTGAATCTTGACTACCCCACATCATTTGGACTAGCCCAAGAAGTGCTACAGTTCTTGGATTTTCCTAGAGCTTCCAAACTTTGTGTTTTGGACTTACGCTGTGGTGTTCTTTCATGGAATGGTTACTGTTTCTAAAGATGAGCCTGCTAGCACCCCACCTGTAGAATTTGTGTATCAGGGTGTGTGTGTGTGTGTGTGTGTGTGTGTGTGTGTGGTTAAGATGGCTGTTTTGGAGCGCTGGCCTTGATCCAAAGACACTGTCCAGCCTGGGCCCCTAGTGTCCACAGTAGACATTTGGGAGCCATCAGAGCGAAGGCAACTAGCGGGCATAGCGACTGTTCTGCTGGTCTCAGACTCCAGTGTCATTAGCTTGCTGGTCTCTGACTGACCATTTCCTTTATTGCCGAAGTGTCTGGGAACCCAGTCTGTAGCTGGTTATAGACACATGCAAAAAGTAAATGGCACATCCCCCTCCCAACCCCACCGGGTGTCTTTGGTTTTCTCAGGTGAAGCCTTTATCTTTTCTTCTTCTGAAAGAAGCAGCCAAGTCTCCAAAATAGGCTTTTGAGGTTCATGGTAAAGCTGCACCCAGGCATTGACGTTTATGGGAAGAGTTTGCTTTTTTCCATTTCCAGGGCACAATCAGTGCATCACTTAGGAGCCACTTTTTACTTTGATCAGGTCACTTCTGAGCTGTGATATGTGGGCTGGTCTGTCTTATCCAGTGTAGAAGCTTGTTGTTGATTTCAAAGATAACTTATAAGTACTTGTTTCCAGGAAAACTTGCTTGTAAATGGAATATCTTGGACCTTGCTTTATGAAAGGACTATTGTTTTGGTCACTCTCATGTCCCCTTTCAGTTAAGAAATGGCTATTTCCTGTTTCTTAGCATCTTTTTACAATTATGGACCTGAGTTGGAAGGAGGCCTTCAGATAACTAGTTAATAAAAGTAACTTTTCCAAAGAGGCAAAAGAGACTGAAAAGATTTCCCCTTTCATCTCTTTTAATGACGAAGAATAAATATTCTGCATTTTAAATGATTCCTTTTCTCTATGGAGCATTTCTTACATTAAGCGGTTTCTTAGGCTTCCGGAATCCTGTTCTCTCAGGTTCCTTCTTCAAAGCTGGTGGCCGCCCTGTTTGGCTCCCTTTAGACCACCTCCACTGATGCTTATCTTTCTTCTCCTTTCTTTCCTGATGGGCAGGCCATGGTGCTTGCCTCCCTGCCTGGGGTGACTGCAGAGTATCCTCCTACCCTTGATGGCTACGAGCTGAAAAAGAAAACAAACAGCTGAAGCTCCCATTGAAGCCCAGCAGGCTGGGGCAAATAGTTCTCATTCTCCTTGTTCCTGGGTTCAAAGTGCACTTCACATTTTATGGGGGTGATCAGCCCTCCCAAGGTGCTGGTTTGAGGGGGCCTGCATCTGAGCCTGGTGGACAATTAACCGTGCTGACCTCCTCCTTTTTGCCTTCGCCTTACTGGCTGAGCTGACGTTAATGCTCCGAGTGAGAAGGGGCCCGCTGCTCCTTTGAGCGCAGCACCAGGCAGGGCTGGAGAAACAGTTGATCCTGTTCAAAGGGGATGTCTCTGAAGCATGAAGATTGAACTGATTGTGACCCCACCCTGGGGGAAGGAGAAGCGCCCTCTGGAGAACAGGCCTGGAGGAAGGGGCTGTCAGTTACTAATCTCATTGGCTTGTGGGTCTTCAGGGACTTACATCCATTTAAAAGAGAATTGGGGTTGAAGGTAATAAAATAGGCCTTAAATTAGAGGAGCAGGGGGTCATTTCATCTAATTTTGTGGTTGTTACTGAGGAATAAAAGGCAGAGGAGATAATTTCATTAGCCCCTTTGAGACCTTTATCACGGTGAGATGGCATTTGGGGATGAGCAGAGCCTCGTGGGTGCTGACCTTTCCCCTTCAGGGGCCTGACAGCTGGATTTCCTTGGCACCGGGGGACGGCCTGGGGAGGCACAGACACCATTCCGGGCACTGTGATCAGGAACATAGTTTCTCCTGCTCTAAGTGATGAGAGTTAGTGACTCAGGACAGCTGATGCGTGTCCCAACATACCACTCTGCCAGTGTGTCATCCACACTGAAAATAAAGAAATCCACCAGACGAGAGCTCTGTTAGAATTGACATCATATCTTTTACTTCTGAGGAAGGCTTGCCTGTCACCTGTTGATGTGATTTATTTGGAGCATGATGGTCATGACATTCCTTTGAGCTGAGCAGTGTTCAAAGTGTTCAATCTTATGGAGGAGAGTTGGCGTAAAAGTGGAAGCTGTGCCTTCTGTTTGCTTAGTCCTGTTCTGTTCCTAGTGTATGTTCCCGTCCGCTGCTTCCGAAAGCCTCACTCGGTAGGTGGCTATTCCCATCCATGTTTGCAGAGAAGGGAGTAAGGCAGAGGTTCTGGGACTTGTTCTAGGTTCCCCAGGAGGGAAGTAGGGGAGCCGGGATTCTCTCTCCGGGGACTTTCAACTTTCAAATTAAGTTCTCTGTGATTATTATTGAAGGCACAGAGGAAAGAGGAGGAGGAGAATGATCCAGATTCTTCCAAGAGAAGGGAGAGAAAAGTAGTGGTTAATAGATAGTTCTCCACACCAGCCACCAGCTGGCACCATCCCTCAAGGCAGCCTGGTTTTTTTCTGAAGGGGAGAAGAGTGACCAGGGTGGGCTGGACAAGACGAGGTGGGAATTGGGGGAGATTGAAAAAGGGAGGGTGGGAAGGGCTATTTGTCTATCTGAAGCAGTCATAAAGCATTGAGTAACTTCTGGAAAGCCTCTGCATATGATCAGGAGGGACAGTGACATCAAGTCTTGCCTGTTGATAGTTTATTTCTGAGGCCCAGCTTTTCCCACGTCTATCTTCATTCGTGGTCTTATTTTCTTCTCTCTAGTTTCTCCCTCCCTGTACTGCATACATTTCTGCTTAATATTTGTGAACTTAGCTCTGAGCAAAAGAGCACTTCTATTAACCTTAACCACTGTTAAGTGCCTTTAATCCTAGATTCCTTTTGTGTAGTTCTTACCAAAATCGATTCCCCCATTGATTCAGGAGCTGATGTTTCCCCCTGTCTGTTGATAATGGAAAGTGTACACCCCTCCCTTTCTGGTAGATGTGGGGCTCTTGGGAACTTCCAGAAAGTAAAACTCCAGCCAAGTGTTTTCCTGAAATGTTAGCTGAGGGGAATGTTTCTGGTGGGTAGGGTGCATTTCACTTGTTTCACTAATGTTTCTCCACATTCTGTTCAAGAATCTTTGCCCTGTGGTCCTTAGAGGCAAGAGTCCTCCTGCCTTGGCCGGGTGCTGTTCCTTTCCTTCATGACTGCGGCTAATCAGAAGTTGGCTGCACTTCAGTGCCTCTTAAAAGCTTTTCTCCGTGGCTGTGTCCAGGAAGTTGAAGTGCAGTGTCAGAAATGATGTGAGTTGATGAAGAAGAAATAAACAAATCCAGGCAACATGTGAGGAAGCCTTGGCAGCCCAGCTCCTGTTTTTATGTCGTTTTGATCTGAAGGAATCAGATTTCCTCCATGTGGAAGAAATGGGGCAGTGAGGGTCCCTGTGCCAAGGAGCCTGAGGTGTGCATGCCACTGGGCCTTCTAGAGTAGGGCTCCACGTAGTCTAATGAAACTCTGGGATGAAAACGAGTCGTTTTTGCTTGGCAGAATGGAGATAAGTCACACGTCTGCAGCCTGAGCTATATGTACGTGGAATAAAAATAGCATCTGTTCAGGAAAGCAGAACATTCCAGAATGCTTCATTCTCCTCTTGGCACTAAAGCAGAGAGGGAGGGGATAGAAGAGCTGGAAGGGACTTAAAAGAGCTTATCCAAGGCTTTGATTTCAATTAGAGGCACCAGATAACTTGACCAAAACCCCATGAGGGCAGGGACTCCAGACTGTCATGCTTGTTCACCTTCATAACTCTGGTTCCTTGCAGGTCGTAGGTGTTTAATATGCCCTTGTCGGGTGAATGACTGATATAAATGAAGATAGGACTTCTGACTCCTAGTCCAGTGGAAGTGTTTGAGGTGTATCTTTGAGGTATTTTTATAGGCTGAAAAAAGTGTAAGAAGTGGTGCCAAGTAACTTTTATGTAGTTGATTGTGATTACACGTCGATGGAAAAATTGAGACGTGGTGAGATTAAACTGATTCCTTAAGGTTGGTGGTGAAGTTGAGGGGGAGAGAGGCCTTCTCAGGCTTAGGGGTGGGGGGGAGGCAGGACTGCCACGTTGTTGTGTGTGTGACCGGTGCCTGGTGGAGCTGGGCAGGGCCTGGGCTGTGGAGAGGTGATGTTCCCCCTCGCAGGTTCCCCGGGGGGATCGACACAGCCATGGAACAGACAGGTCTGAACTTGTTCTTCCACCCACGCATAGTACCCGCAGCTGGGAGCTACCCCTCCTTCTGTGGCCCAGTGCCTTCACTTTCAGAGGGACGTACTACCTGGGGCTCATGGAACTTTGAGTCTATTTGTGGAGGTGCATGTGTACGAGACGCTGTGGTGTGACTGGAGGTCAGGATGTGCTTGAGCGTTTCAGGGATGGGAGGAGGACTCTGTTCTCTCTACTGCCAGGCCCCATTAGCCAGCAAATCGGGGTCTCTGTCACCACCCAAGCTCATTTTGAAAATTGCAGCAGTGGCTTCTGTCACTGGGCTCAAGCAAGTAAATGAGGTCACTGCAGTGTACTTAGTACTTAGAAACCCACCAGGTAAGCCATACCATTGCTGTCAGGCCCATGAGGCAAGGCATTGCTGTTCATTTCTCTCCCTTGTTTAACTTCCCAGTTAACCCACGAAATAAGATCTACCATTATGTGGAGTTCTAACATTTAGAATCATTAAAGGAGGTTATTTCAAGATTAAGAGTGGCCAAAGAGGGGGCACCTGGCTGGCTCAGTCAGTAGAGCACGCTTGATCTCAGGATTGTGAGTTCGAGCCCTACATTGGGAGTAGAGTTTACTTAATTAAAAAAAAAAAAATTTGTTTTCTAAAAGTTGCCAAAGAGATTATAAGATCAAGATTTTTGTTTAAATTCACAAATATTGAGTAAGGACGTGTTATTGTTTGCTACTTGGTGAGTTTCATCTACCCAATGAACCTGGTCTGTCTACCCATCCCCCTATCTTCCCAGCCTGGATGGACGTGTATGTATCTCTTTAAATTGACCTTTGGGCTCTACCACACGACCTTAATGTCCAGAGTTGAGTGTGCTTCCTCTGGAACCCTTGGCAACTGACCACTTTCATGTGGAATTTTCTGTGCCACCTCTGGGAGAGAACCCTGTTTCTTCTGGAAATTCTTCCTCCCTATTGGTCCTTTCTCTAGTTCACCTGACTTCTGCTGCTTCATTGACTTCATACGATGTCTCCTTGCTTTTTTCCAGGAACTATGCAGCAGACATCCCATCTCCCGGTGGGTCATAAGCCAAGCTGTAGTCTGACCCTGATTGATGAGTACAGAAAGAATCAGCTGGGTTAGCGGCTTCTGTTCCGTATTAAGGATCACAGGGCTTATTGATCCAAAGTGGGCAGGCATTCTGCAGGCCAGAGGTGGGTCTGACCAGGTCTCTGTAGTGGGAAGAAGAATGATTACCATTGGCTGGACTATTAGAGCTTCAATAAAAAGAGCAAGCTTAATCTTGTCCAGTGGCATTAATCATTACTTTTGTGTGTGTGTGTGTGTATAAAAACCAGACCCTGAGAAGTGATTCTCTGGTAGTGCCCTCATAGTCTGGTGTTTGAACTTCCCATGGGGGCTATTCTTTGGCACTGCTGTAGTTATTTGTGAGCTGGTCCTATTGTGCAGAGCTAGCATGATGCTTTGGAAGTGAACAGTGAATGTTTTACTTGAACTGAAAATATTCTGTGTGCAAAACCATGCAAATTAGAAACAAATTCAATTTTTAAGACTGCATATGTGTTGACAAAAACAGCTTTTGGGGAATATCTAGTTTCTTGAAATCATTTACATGTGGGGAAAACCTGATTATTCTCTTCAGGATTCTTTTTTTTTTTTTTTTAATGTTTATTTATTTATTTTTGAGAGGGAGAGAAAGAGGGGGAGAGGGAGGGAGGGGCAGAGAGAGAAAGAAAGAGAGAATCTCAAGCAGGCTCTGCATTATCAGATCTGTGAGATCATGACCTGAGTGGAGGAAATCAAGAGTCAGGTGCTTAACTGAACCACCCAGGCGCCCCTCTCTTCAGAATTATTACAAGTATAAACAAAGGTGGGGTGTGAGCCTTGAGCATTTGTGAAGGGTAATTTAGGAAGCAGACCTTTTAGTGGAAAAGTGTTTTAGTATTGCTTCTTCATGAAGGCACACTTTTTACCTCTTTACTTATTTTACTGCATGTAGCATAGTTTCATTTGTGTAGTTCTCCTTATTCTTTCTTTCTTTCTTTCTTTCTTTCTTTCTTTCTTTCTTTCCTTCTTTCCTTCTTTCCTTCTTTCCTTCTTTCAGTTTTTAATTTATTTTGAGAGAGAGAGAAAACCAGCACGGGAGGGAGAGAGGAGACAAAGCATCCGAAGTGGGCCCTGTGCTTGCTCTCAGTGCAGAGCCTGATGTGGGGCTCCAACTCAGACCTTGAGATCATGACCTGAGCCAAAGCTGGATGGTTACCCGACTGGCCACCCAGGTGCCCCTCTCCTTATCTTTTTTTTTTTTCTTTTTCTTTTTATTTTTCTAGCCATCTATGGGGGTCTGTAACCACAGTGGCAGAAGAAAAGTTAATGGGACTTTATATAATACTGTTCATATTTATAAAATTAAATGCTCAGATGTGATAGAATTGTGTATTCGTAGGATTCCAACTTACTGTAAAAATGTAATGTTAATAAGTTAGAAGATTGGTTCGTATTCATGATTTTTTATTGTGCAGTGAAATAGTATATATACACTCATTAATTGCTCCCCCCCAAAAAAGGTATAAATCATGTAAGTATAGTTTTATGGAGAATAGGAGTGTAAGAATCAAAGTTTGTGGTTATTTTGCAAGTATCTTGCTCTTGTTTTTACAATTCAGAGAGTTGTAAAATTTGGAGAAGTCTTTAATATGCTCCATCTGTCTTCTCTTGCATTTATTCCTTCTGTGTTTTCTCTAGCTGATCACTTCCCCTGCTGTGCTCTTTCCTGAGAACTGGGATTAAATCCCTGATCTCCACCCCAGTTTAATCAGCCTCTGTAATGCCTGAACTCTAGGGTCTTCATGAGAGGACCAAGTTTTTCCTCCAGTCTGGCCAGGTCCCAAAGATATCTTGGTCCTTGTTTTGTGGTCCTTACTGGAGCCCAGTTGTACCTCACAATCAGCCCAGCTCACCCTGAACCTAAGGACCATGCATTTTCTGTAGCCTAAAAATGGTAATGATTAGATATACAGGATTGGATTTTGTTTGGTGATTGTGCAGTCTGATTAAGTGTTTTACCAATTAATAAATATTAGAGTAATGATAAACATTATTATCAGGCTCTTGGGAAAGAGAATTCTTGGGAGACAGCCCTTTCCAGCCCCATTTTGCCGCTGGGGCTAGGGCTGGACTGAGTGGTTCTGGTATTTGGATGGGTTCTGTGGTAAGGAAGACCCCGCCTAGTATCAAGGAGGCGTGGGTTCAGTCTCTGCTCTGGGTACCCAGGCTCTAAGACCTTAGGCAAGTCACTTCTCTTTCAAGGCTTAGCTTCCTTCTCTGTAAAATGGGGATACTTGTTAGGAGAATTAACTGAGATCACTTTTGTAAGGCATACCTAGAGCACAGTAAGTGGTGATCATCACTCCTACTACAATGGGAGCAAGTTGACCTGAGTAATACAGTGATTTCTGAAATTTCTTCTTGAATTGTTGCCCCCCTCAGCTGAGGTGCTCAAAGCATTTTTGTAGCTGATGTTATTTTGAGGCCTGTAGTGAGTGTAATGGGGGGTGGGGGTGGGGAGTGCTGCTGTTTCCATATCAAAGCCTGCTGTGGACCAAGTTTCCTACTGTTCAGGGCCTGTGTTTACCCTTTTTCCGTGGCTGATACCTTTCATAAACGGGCTTTTCCCAGGGCGTCCTTTGCCTTTAGGATCAAAGGAGTTCTAGAGTGTGTATTTGACATGAGGTAAAATTAATAGTCATTTAGAAATTAAATGAGCCCTGTGGCAGCTTTGTTTGAGAGTCTGTGTTTGTTGGGAGGAATACCTACTGGGTGAGGGCCCTTGCTCAGTGGCGATCTGCTCTGTGGGGCAGCTACGATTCGGCCTCCTGGAGTAAAATGTTAGTTGGAAAGAAGGATGCAAAGCCAAAAATTCTTCAGAAAGTGTTTATGTTTGTCCTGGGAGAGTGGCAACACGTCGCACGCTGTTAACGGGCCTGGCCTGCTAATAGTCCGGTGCCGCAGTTTGCACTAACCCAACAGTGTAATTTATTTCACTGAGGGACTTGTGGTTTTATGTGCCATGTATCGGTGTCATTGAGACCTTGTTTGGAGAGGAAAATAGCAATTAACGTTTGAAATAGGAAGTAGCTTTACACATTTGTGGTGGACGAAACCCAATAAAAATGACCATCAGGAGTTCCCTAAAGGTGAACATAAGAGTTTATAAATGGTGGTTTCTGTCTGGTAGGTTGACAGCTTTTGATTTGTAAGTATAAACCAGAGTATGAGAGGCACAAACAGAGCAAGGCATGCGAGGGAGCATGACTGCAGGGAGGATGGTGACTCCACGGGACATGCAGGCAGGTATCTGCGTTGTCTGAGGGGCGGGTGGCTGAGGGTGAGGGTGTGTTTGGCCAGCTTAGGCCATGTCTGCGTCACTGCTGGGAGATGTCAGATGTACAGGACCCTTCCGTACTGCACAGGTGCTGGTACTGAAAGAGTGGCTGCTAATTTGTGACTGGGTCTGCTTCTGCCCTTGCACAAACATTTCAGCTCATTATCTCAAGAAACAAAAGAACTGAGCAAGTTACTGAGTACTGAATCCTTTGACGTTTGTTTTCTTGTCTGTCTTCGGTGTTTCCGAATGACTGGATCGTCTAAATTAAAAGTAACTTTTAAAAATTAAAGAATGGTTTCCTGAGAATTAGGATTTTCAGGCTTGGGAGACTTCTTTTTAAAATTGAGATAACTCCTAGCGCTTGTGAGAAAGTCGATTATTGTATGTGCGTGGTTCAGAAACATGAAGGGAGAGATGATGGTGACTCTAACGTCTGCTTAACAGTCTGCTCAGAGTGTGTGCCTTCGAGCAGGGTTGCACAGCTACTGACGGTAGCAGGGTTGGCACTCTTGACGTTTTGTGTGGAATAGTTCTTTGTTGCGGGGCCAGACTGTGCATTGTAGGATGTTGAGGAAGGGTCCCTGGCCTCTGGTGCCTAGATGTCAGAACTCCCACCCCTAGACATTGCCAGTTGTCCTAGGATGGGGGCAGGGAGGGCCAAACCATCTTGGCTAGAACCACTGCCTTGGACTGAGTGTGCTAGGAGGTGTTTTCATTTGGTTGTTCACCCAGGTGATCTTGGCTCAAAGTCCTCTCACACATCATCTTGCCTTATTGACTATGAGTGAGTAAGAGAAAATAAAATAGTGAGGGTAAACTGCAAGGGATGACTAAGAGATGATGAGTGGAAAGCATTAGGGATTTACTTACTCCTCAAGGGAAGGCAACCCCAGTGAAATATCTCCTGGAAATTTCTAAAGGCCAAAGCTGTACAAAGAAGAGTGATTGGTTCCGTTACACAACTCTTTGCCTTGTCAGTTCAGAATTTCTTGGTAACAGTAGGGCTTATGGCCAATTTCTTTTTTTTTTTTTTTTTTTGTTTTTAAATTTTTTTTTCAACGTTTTTATTTATTTTTGGGACAGAGAGAGACAGAGCATGAACGGGGGAGGGGCAAAGAGAGAGGGAGACACAGAATCGGAAACAGGCTCCAGGCTCTGAGCCATCAGCCCAGAGCCCGACGCGGGGCTCGAACTCACGGACCGCGAGATCGTGACCTGGCTGAAGTCGGACGCTTAACCGACTGCGCCACCCAGGCGCCCCTATGGCCAATTTCTAATTGGCCAATTTCCCTGCTGTTTTTGACCAGTTTTTTTTTTTTTTTTAATTTTTTTTTTCAACGTTTTTTATTTATTTTTGGGACAGAGAGAGACAGAGCATGAACGGGGGAGGGGCAGAGAGACAGGGAGATGCAGAATCGGAAACAGGCTCCAGGCTCCGAGCCATCAGCCCAGAGCCCGACGCGGGGCTCGAACTCACGGACCGCGAGATCGTGACCTGGCTGAAGTCGGACGCTTAACCGACTGCGCCACCCAGGCGCCCCTTGACCAGTTTTTTTTAAAAGCTGTCACTCTGTTTCTTTTTTGTCAGGTTCAGCCCTTGAAACAAGCAATTCTGAGTGTATATGTTATAAATGGTGGGTGCAAGTTACCTTTACTTCAAAGTCTTTGAAATATATGTTATACAATATGGCTGGGAAAGTTCTGGATTTTAAAACAAGTCGTACCTCCTGGAATCTGGGTGGGTTTGTCACCACTTGACCAGGAGGGTATGACAAAAATTGTCATCGTGTGACTTCCGACCCTAGGTCGTGGAAGGCCATGCAGTTCCTGCCTTGTTTATGGGAAGACTGCTTTTCAAGCCATGAGCTGCCATTTAAGAAGTCTGCTCTGTGGCCATTGTGGCAGGTGATGGTGGTGGACCATCTCGGCTGAACCCAGCCTCCCATCCATTCCCACTGAAATGTGAACGAAGCCACCTCGATCCTGTAGACTGGCCCATCCGGCCACTGCATGCCACCTCTGACTTGCCCCGTGGAACAGAAGCATCATCCAACTGTTCCTTTTGCCCAAATTCCTAACCCATGAAATGTGAGACACTATAAAAAACTGTTTTTAAAAATTAATTAATTAATTAATTATTCATTCACTTATTCATTTAATGTTTATTTATTTATTTATTTTTTTTTTTTTTAATTTTTTTCAATGTTTATTTTTGGGACAGAGAGAGACAGAGCATGAACGGGGGAGGGGCAGAGAGAGAGGGAGACACAGAATCGGAAACAGGCTCCAGGCTCCGAGCCATCAGCCCAGAGCCTGACGCGGGGCTCGAACTCACGGACTGCGAGATCGTGACCTGGCTGAAGTCGGACGCCTAACCGACTGCGCCACCCAGGCGCCCCTAATGTTTATTTATTTTTGAGAGACAGCACAAGCAGGGGAGGGGCAGAGAGAGAGGGGGGCCGGAGGATCCAAATCAGGCTCCACGCTGACAGCAGTGGGCCCGATGCGGGGCTCGGACTTACGAACCATGAGATCATGACCAGAACCGAAGTCCAACGCTCAACTGACTGAGCCACCCAGGTGACCCCTAAAAAGTTGTTGTTTTAAAAGACTCCTATAAAAACAGATCAGGGGCTCCTGGGTGGCTCAGTCGGTTGAGTGAATGTCCTACTTCGGCTCTGGTCATGATATTGTGGTTCGTGAGTTTGAGCCCTGCATCGGCCTCCTTGCTGTCAGTGTGGAGCCCGATTTGGATCTTCTGTCCCCCTCTCTCTCTGCCCCTCCCCTGCTTGCACTCTCTCTCAAAAATAAACATAAATAAAAAGAAAAGAAAAAAAAATCACATCAACCATTTCATCTAGTGCTCTACTGAAAACTTGTTCTAGGGGCGCCTGGGTGGCGCAGTCGGTTAAGCGTCCGACTTCAGCCAGGTCACGATCTCGCGGTCCGTGAGTTCGAGCCCCGCGTCGGGCTCTGGGCTGATGGCTCGGAGCCTGGAGCCTGTTTCCGATTCTGTGTCTCCCTCTCTCTCTGCCCCTCCCCCCGTTCATGCTCTGTCTCTCTCTGTCCCAAAAAAAAAAAAAAAAAAAAAAAAAAAAACGTTGAAAAAAAAATTTTAAAAATAGTAACTATTAACTAGACGTGAAGTTGCTCTGGTTTAACCTGGATATTAGGGTCAGAGTCCTTGCCTTCATTTGGTGCCTTATTCTGGATTATTGCTCTGATGTCCCAAGACCCAATGACTCTTTGGGCCCTCCCTGAAGTATACACTTTGGCAGAGCTTTTCAGTTCTTAGAAGATTAGATCAGTGAGTCCTAAATCCTGTCCTGGGGTTGGAGGCACTCTAAAAGGTATCTTTTCCTAGAGATGAACAGCATTAAAGTATAGGTTGTAAAAATCACACCTTGGGTATATAACGGAATATCCCTTATGTTTAGCTGGTTAGGGAGGAGAGATACACAATCATTTGAACGCATCCTATGAGAGAACTAATAGTGTCCTTGTAAATGTGAAGTTACACTTCTAGGAAAGCCTGGAAATAACACAGTGACCAACATTAGAGGAGACTTGTGACACTTCAGATTTTGAGGCCTGCATCAGGAGCTCTCCCAGAAGCCAGGGTGTGCTTCAAGGAAGTCAGCATCAGGGATGGCTTCTCCTGAGTTAGGGCAGGCGGGCGGAAGAAGCTGCCTTTTTGCAGATTGGTGCCAGAGTGCAAACAAGTCCGGGTTGTGGGGGTGTGGACCTCCAGGGATGTCATTGTTAATGCTAACATCAGTGAGGAGGGTCAGGCTAATTAATATGAGGCATTATTGGCTGTGGTCCTGCAAGGAGAGCTGTGGTTATCTTCCGCAAAGGCTGTGAAGGACTGTGAGGGTAAACGGGACTTCCTGAGGGTGAGCTGTTTCTGTCACCCTCATCCTGCATCCCTTGTAGCAGCCTTTCCTTTTCTCTCTGGGACATGTCAGCACACAGACCAAGGGATTAGGGGAGCTGAACATCTCCTGGCATGGTTTTCTGAAATCTGGATGTGACTGCTTTGGAATTCTTGGCAAAACCCTTTTCTAGCTCTGTGGTTTCTGTGTAAAGTGTCCTCAGAAGCAATCCATTGTTACAAAGGAAGCCTGGGGAGAGAGGGTTGGATCTGCCCAGGGATTGAAGAAAGGGGAAGAGAGGAGTAGAGGGCAGAATGAAGAAGGAGGGCAAGAAGAGGAGGGGTGAGTAGGTGGTGGGGCACTGTAACTCTTTTGTAGGTGCTGCGGGTCTGAGGAGCATGAGCACCATAGGGCACTTCAAATCCTACATCCAAGCCCCAGCTTTGCAAACATAAACCTCTCTCTAGTCAGCTAGGGGAGCTGCCTTTGGCTGGTCATTCCAGAGTGACACCACATTGGTAGAGAAGGGAGGGCAGCCTGAGGAAGGAGTATGGGTGTTGTATTTGTTGTGTATCTATCACCTTGACCTTCTTAGCAGTCTATATTTTTGAAGCCAAATGAGTGGTCCCCTTGTCAGAATATAGGTTCTTTTCTTTTTTTAACTTCATTAAAAAAAAAATTTTTTTTTAATCTTTATTTTTTTTTTCAACGTTTATTTATTTTTGGGACAGAGAGAGACAGAGCATGAACGGGGGAGGGGCAGAGAGACAGGGAGACACAGAATCCGAAACAGGCTCCAGGCTCTGAGCCATCAGCCCAGAGCCTGACGCGGGGCTCGAACTCCCGGACCGCGAGATCGTGACCTGGCTGAAGTCGGACGCTTAACCGACTGCGCCACCCAGGCGCCCCTTTAATCTTTATTTTTGAGAGAGAGAGAGAGACACAGAGTGTAAGTGGGGGAGGGGCAGAGAGCGAGGGAGACACAGAATCCGAAGCAGGCTCCAGGCTCCAAGCTGCCAGCACAGAGCCTGATGCAGGGCTTAAAGTCACAAGCCGTGAGATCATGACCTGAGCTGAAGTCGGACACTTAACTGACTGAGCCACCCAGGTGCCTCGTAACTTTTTTTATTTCAGAGAGAGAGAGAGTGAGTGAGAAAGAGCGAGAGCGAGAGCAGGGGTGAAGTGCAGAGGGGGAGAGAAAATCCCAAGCAGGCTCCACATGCAGAGCTAGATACCCGGCTCTGTCTCATGACCATGAGATCATGACCTGAACCGAAATCAAGAGTCGCACTCTCAACTGACTGAACTGCCCAGGAGCCCTAGAATATAGATTCTTACTAATTGTAGCAATCAGGTTTTGAATCCAAATTCAATCTTTATTCTGGGACAGTCTGAGTTCTTTTAAATTAGGCTGAACACAGTTGAGGGCTTTTCACCGTGCCCCCGTCAAGAGGTCAGATTTGTAGATTGAAGATTGTCTGGCAGGTCATAAGTTAATTTGAAATCTTGGGCTTAGAGTTTACAAAAGAACAGATTAAGAATGCCTACCATATATGGAGTTGTTTTTAGAAAGCAATTTTCTATTAGCTGCTGAGTACTGATGACTTTTCAAAAGTTTGGATTGTTTTTAGTCTAATTACCAGTTGAACAGTGCAGGAAAAGGAAGGAAATTTGATGTGTGTCTTCCCTTTGTCTCTCATTTATCTTGTTAGCATTTCTTGTTTAAATTTTCTTTTTTATTTCATTTTTCATTTAAAAATTTTTTTAAATGTTTATTCATTTTTTGAGAGAGAGAGAGAGAGAGAGAGAGAGAGAGCGCGCGCATGATGGGGTGAGGGAAGAAGGAGAGGGAGACAGAATACAAAGCAGGTTCCCAGCTCTGAGCTGTCAGCACAGATCCTGATGTGGGGCTCGAACCCATAAACCATGAGGTCATGACCTGAGCCAAAGTATGACACTCAGCTGACTGAGTAACCCAGGCGCCCCGCTTGTTTAAATTTTCTTGATGTCCTTTTGATTTCCTTTTCTGTTTACTATAATGGTTCTCAATTGGGGCCTGGTTGCCTTCTGTCCTCTCCCCCTTTCTCCTCCATTTACTGGGGGTGTTTGGATCTGGGAGGGGGATTAGACTGCCCTAAGGCTTTAAGAGAATAGGGATGGGGAATCCTAAATGCCTGCATGGGAATCACTCCTGAAATGTTAATACTCCCCGCATTGTAGATGGAAGGCATAGGGTCTTCTGCAAATTGGAATGGAGAAATAGTCTTGAACTTTGATTTGTAAACTGTGACTAAGTGTAGAGTGGTTAAAAGCCCAGGCTTTGGAGTTAGACTACTGGGATTTGAAACCAACTCTAACATTTACCAGCTGGGTGATTTTGGGAAGTTACTTAAAGTTTCTTTGCTTCAGTCCCTTCATCTGTGAATTGTGGTCAATAATGCCTTAAAGGTTTTTGTGACAATCAAATAGATTACAATAATACTTGGCATATTTTAAGTATGTTCAATGATTATATCTTTTGGTAAAAGAGTATCATTCCATAAGGTTCCAAGAACCTTCTTCCTATGTCTGAATCTTTTAGTCTTTTTTTTCCTTTTTCTAAACATGAGCTATATTGATATTCCCATTTTATTTTTATAAATCTAGAAGTATTTTATATTTATAGATTTTAAACTCAAATATAACAATAATTTTAGAATACTTCATAGAGACTTTTAATAAAATGGGTAGAGTCTTGCAATAGAAAACAGTGAGTTTGTGTGCCAGACAGTGTGAGGAGCACTTACAACAGTTTGATTTAGGACTGCTTTTCTAATTTTAGAGATGGACTTCGGAAGTAGGTTCTTTCTCTATAAAATGAGTGGGCTTTACTCAGACGCTTAGATGCTCAGAGTATGGGAAGGAGGGGCTTTCTTGCTATCTCCCACTGTCCTGAGACCCAGTGGAGATGTGAATAGATTCCCTGGCCAAAGAAGTTGGTTATAATGGGGCACCTGGGTGGCTCAGTCGGTTAAGCGGCCGACTCCTGATTTTGGCTCAGGATATGATCTTGCTGTTCGTGGGTTCAAGCCCCACGCTGGGCTCTGCACTGACAGCACGGAGCCTGCTTGGGATTCTCTTCCTCTCCCTCTTCCTCCCTCTGCGCCACCCCCCCCCCCCCCCCGCTCTTTCTCTCTCTCTCTCGGTCTCTCAAAATAAATAAAGTTAAAAAAAAAAAAAAGATGGATACAGTTGTTCCAGTAGCATTTCTCTGTTGGATCCTGTTCCTAAGGGGCCAACTAGAAATGGTCCTGATTCTACTGCAAGTGCCCAGGCAAACCAGGCCAGTCTGCCCAGGGGCATTGAGGGTGACCAGACCAGATTCAGGGCTAGGACTGTTCAGGCATATTTTACCTATAAAGGCTCTTGAAACTTAGAGCTAACCCCTGTTATCCACTAATGTTACAAACATAGCATGGGCACCCAAATCAACATCAGTCAGCAAGCATTATTTCTAAGGTCTGCTCTGCAATGATAGTGGGCTACCATCTGGTGCCCGGTGACCAAGCAGAGAAAGTGTTGTTATTAAGTGGCATTTGCTTAGGGTGTCCAAGGCCCCAGGGAGGATACCGGCCAGGGTTGTCTACAAAGACAGCCGTTTACTCCCTGCAGGTATGTTCCCAGTAAGCCATTAACTGTGATGTTAATGTCCCACCATGTACCTGGTGAAACGGCATCACAGGTTCCATAAACTTTCCCAAGATCATACAACCAGGAAGTAGTGGAGCTGGGTTTCTGACCACAGCTCTGTTTGATCTAAACCCAGTTTTAAATCACCACCCTGGCCTTTCTGTTAGTATGAAGTAGATATGGGTAGTCCATTTTGAATGGATTAAAAAATTCGAAAGATACAAGCACGGAAGAATGGAACTCACTAAAAATAGGAGGAGGTTGACTTCATGCCAACAGAAGAGAGTAATAATTGGCATCTGTTGTATGCATTGAATGTGTAATGCATTGCACATTCATTAGCATATTTAAACTTCACAACCTCCCTGTGCAGTATTAGACCCATTTTACAGATGAGGCAGAGGCTCAGTGAATATAAGTCACTTGTGTAAATGACACAATTAGTAGGTAGCAAAGGAGGGTTGTGAATCCTTTTTTCACCATGCCATGCTGTGAAGAGTCTGGGGAAGTTTCTTTGCCTAGTGACTTCTAGTCACGTCTAGGGTGCATGGGATAATCCTGAATTTAGCGGCGCCTGGGTGGCTTAGTCGGTTGAGCGACCGACTTTGGCTCAGGTCATGATCTCACCATCTGTGGGTTTGAGCCCCGAGTCGGGCTGTGTGCTGACAGCTCAGAGCCTGGAACCTGCTTTGGATTCTGCGTCTCCCTCTCTCTCTGCCCCTCCTCCGCCCATGCTCTGTCTCTCTCTGTCTCAGAAATAAATAAACATAAAAAAAAAAAAAAATCCTGAATTTAAGAGCCAGGATCTTAGAGAATCTAGCTTACAGAACCAGCTGCCTTCATGCTGCAAATTCATTTCTCATCAGGGAAGCTTGCCCATGGCTGAAGAGAGAAATAGCACACAATGGTGGTCGAAGGCTGGCAAAAGAGGCCTGGCCTCTAAGTCGTACTTGCCATGGACTTGTTCTCATTCCTATGGCCTCTGCTCCTCAGAAGCTGGGAAAGGGCTTATGGCAATCAGAATTTTTTGCACCAGTGGGTACATCTGCGCACGACTGCTGGCTCCACAGAGCTACCCCTCCCTTTTGGTGTTTTATCTGCCAGGAGGCCCTCAGGATTGCCAGTGTGCACATGGCCAAGCTTGCTGCATAGGAGAGGCTGGGATGAGTCTGTATGTCCTTGAGCAATTAACGGTCTATCCCACAGGCACCATGAAGGATGGTGCTTTTGCTCAGCCTTAATTCATTAGGAAATCACCATCTCCCCAGCTCATTTGGTGCCAGACTTCAGGGCGCTGTAAATGTAGGACCAAGTGCTACTATGAAATGGAGACTGCTGCTTTCAAGACTGCCCCTGACATCAAGCCTGTGGGCTATTGCGATTTACAGGAGCTGGTTTCGTAGAAGTAATTCCAGGTACTGGGGCAACGAATGCAGCCTTTGTGTAGATGAAATGTTCCATGGATAGGTAGTTGACTGCTTATTAGTTTACTCTTGCAGCCAAATTATTTTTGTTGCTGTTAAAAATTAATTTTAATAATTACTTTTGGATCAAGCTGTTGAATAACTGAGCCAAGTTTTCACGCCCAATGAACTTTTATGGCAAACTCTCCTCTCTTTATGGGGTTATTATGAGGATGATATTTGTAAAGCACTTTAACTACTCAATGGAAGGCTCGAGATAAATGGTAGTCATACTTTCACGAGTTTTGTAGAGTGATTTTACAATGGCATTCCAGTTCTAAAAGGTGCAAATCATACTCTGCTACTTACCATTTGCTTTAGGGACTATTTTCCTGCTTTTACTTTTTAAGGGGAAAGCTTTGCATAAGACGGGGGTGATTTCTCTATTTCCGTATCATTATTGAACTAGTTAAAAAAAATCTCCTTAATCTGAGAGGAAATGTTTTCAGGGTATCAGAGTTTGAATAGTAAGGAGATAGTAGGATGTGCTCCAGTCAATGAACGGCTAACTTTGCATTAATTGGTAACAAAACATCTTATGAAAGCACAACCCTTTGCTATAAAACAATACAGTTGACCTTTGAACCACCTGGTTTTGAATGGCTGGGTCCACTTAATATGTGGATTTTTTTTTTCAGTAAACACAGTACAGTACTATAAATGTATTCTCTTTTCCTTATGATTTTCTTAATAACTTTTTTTTCTCTAGCTTACTTTATTATAAGAATACAGTGTATAATACATATAACACGAAATAATGTGTTGACTCTGTCGTCAGTGAGGCTTCTCGTCAAGGGTAGGCTACTACTAATAGTCACGTTTTGGGGATTCACAAGTTATACATGGATTTTTTAACTGTGCAGGGGTCGGCACCTCTAACCCCCAGGTTGTTCAAGGATCAACTGTATATTTTTTCTGTCTTACAGTTCTCTTCTGTCCTGCCTTTTGGAGGAGAAACACCCCAACATTGAAATTGTTGTTTTGTTTTTTTGGAGAGAAATACATTCCCTAGAAGGGACCGCCTTACAATGTACTGTTGGTTTTTAAAGAGTGTGCTAGTGTGCGTTCTAGGAGCTTATCTGTACCACCTGTGGGGAAAATGGATTAGGAAAAGGCTGTGCTTTGTGGCCTCAGTACATTCTGAGTTTTAACCGTAGGTTTTCTTTTTTTAAAAATTTTTTTTAACGTTTATTTATTTTTGAGACAGAGAGAGACAGAGCATGAATGGGGGAGGGTCAGAGAGAAGGAGACAGAGAATCTGAAACAGGCTCCAGGCTCCAAGCTGTCAGCACAGAGCCCGATGCGGGGCTCGAACTCACGGATTGTGAGATCATGATCTGAGCCGAAGTCAGCCGCTTAACCGACTGAGCCACCCAGGCACCCCTTAACAATAGATTTTCAGTAAAATTTGAAAAGTTTGATGATCTACATGATCTGTGATACACAGCAGCTGTCAGGATTATTGAGAATGTAAATTAGGGGCACCTGGGTGGCTCAGTGGGTTAGGTGTTTGACTCTTGATTTTGGATCAGGTCATGGTCTCTCTGTTGGTGGCATCGAGGTTGGTGGGATCGAGCCCTTGTGTTGGACTCAGGCTGACAGCACGGAGCCTGCCTGGGATTCTCTCCCTCTCTCTCTGCCCCACCTTCGTGGTCTTTCTCTCTCCCTTTCTCTCAACATAAATAAACTTTAAAAATGTAAATTAGGCTATAAATTTGACTACATTTGCATCCTACTTGAAATCCTCCATCCTTCTCTTGTTGCACTAGGATAAAATCCAAATTCCTTGTCAAGATGCCTTCCTGCCAACTTCTCCAGCCCCTGCTCTAGCTGTCTCTGTGCTCCTCAGCTCCAGCCCTGACACTTGTCTTTCTGGTCCTCAGCCACCGACCTCCTGCCCTTTTCAGGGCCCTCAGTGTGTGCATTTTCCCTGCCTGAAATGCTTTTGCCCCAAGCCTCTGTCATGGCTTCCTGGGGCTCAAGGCTCAACTCCTCACCACCTCAGGCTTTGGTATATCAGTCATTGAGAAGGAAGCCCAGAAGAACCACGGGCCAGGGTCACATGGCGATTCTTACCCTGTCTGGGTGCAGAGACTGACAAGGAACAGAATTCCAGGCCCAGGCTGAGCTCCTTACCCCACAGTGATCTTGCCCTGCTCTGTACTGTCCTCCCACCTCCAGCTCATACTGCAGTTCTGGATCCACAGTGGGCCTCTTCTGGACCTATTAACTGGTAGTTTAGAGGAGCCAAGGAACCCTTGGCTCCTTGGTGGAGTCTTGCCACTGTTTGGTGGGCATGCATACTGATCTTACCAGACTGTCTTCCCCAGTGGCCTTTTGGCTGCATCTCTTGGAAAAATGGAGCAGGCCTCAGGCATCTGGTCTTGTCTTTTCTCCCACTCTCTTGGTGAAGTTGCATTTAGCAATTCCCTTCTCAGTGCCATGGGCTGAGTACAGAGGGCCTAGCTGGTATTTCCTGAACCAGGACCTACCATCCTACCCTGCCTCTCACGAAGTCCCAGAGTAGGAAGGTGAGCCTGTGCTGATGAGCAGGTGGTCCAGTGGCCTCAGTGGCCTCCCCTGGGAGTCACTGCCAGCTCTGATGGGGCAGTCTGAGTAGTTGAATCCACTTGTGCTGGGAACTATTAGCCAAGGCAGGTGCTTCACCAGCCTGCGGATCAGGTGATTTCCTTTCTGGAGCTTCTGATATATGGACAGTGAATTATCATCCTGTAAATAAAGCATGACTGTTATTCTCTCCAGAAGAGTATTGTTTTTTAAAAAATAGATGTATCAATGACCCCACCCCCAATATAAAGAAAGAAGCTAAATTTTCAGTTGTGTGTGTGTTTTTTCTTCTGTTGTTTAAAGAAATGCTAATTATGGAAAGTTTAAACAACATGTAAAAGTACAGGTAAAGGGAAAATCATGCCAAGTACCTACCTTCTAAAACATAATTATTGCCCTTTATTTTTTTATGATCATCATGCACATATGCACACTCATAACCTTAAATATATAAGATTGTATTATAGGGCGTTGTTTTGTTTTTTCTTCACAGTAGATTGTGGTAGTCTTTCCAAGTCAATCAATTTAGACCCCTCCTTTTTAATATCTGAAATATATTCCATTGTATGAACGTGCTGTGATTTATTTGACCAATCTCTTAAAGATGAAATATTTTCCCTGTTTTGAATAATGCTTCATTAAACACCCTTGTACTAATCTAATTCTCTCACTAGACTGCCGAGTCACAATATAATAACTATTTTGGATTTTCACTCAGGCTGACAAACTACAGAAATGTTGAATCATTTTTTATTGTCCTAAATGAATGAAAACATGTTGCTGACTTCTTTAATGCTGTTCTTTTAATGTATTTTAAATGGTTAATTTTCTCGAACTCTTTTGCTACTTTTTTTTCTTGGCAAGTGAACTTTGGATAACTAATGGAGGGAGGTTTAATGATTAATTTTGTAGCTTCACTGGCTAAAAACCAAAATGTATATCCAGTGTGTATTTTCCCCTACATCATTCTTGTATGCAGTTGAATGGGAGGAAGAAATTTTCCTCAGGTTAGAAGCTTCTTTTAGCTGGACTAAGAATTAAGTTTACATGAGACAGATTAACAGGAAAAAAAAAATCCAAGTTTTATTATGTGTACCCAGAAGCCCAATAATGAAATTGAGAACCAAGCAAGTGACCAAAGGCAGGCCCTTCTTATACCTTTAAGACAAAGAGACAGTAAATTGGTGGGGAATTGACAGGATAAAGAAAACAGGTGTTTGGAAGCTTTAATTAATAAAACGTTCCAAGTGGAATTTAGACTGAGATACTAGATGAGTAAAAAAAAGTAACAAAGTTTGATTCTCTAGTTTTCTCAGCTTTAAAGTTCCTATCTCTGGTGATAAGAATGTCTTTTTACTTCTTAGTGGGGAGGGTACTTTTCATAAGGGAGATTCATTTCCTGCTTTCAGGGGGACAGAGGAGGGGTCTGAGTGTCCTTGACTGGCTATTTCCCAAGTAGCTTCAATTCAAAGTAATCGGTATGCCATCGTGGTACATTTGGAGCCACCTGTCCTACGCTCTTACACAGTTGTGTCTTCTTGCAATTCTGATAGCAGTTAATCATCACATTGGAGGTTATGCAATTAAAACCATTGCCCCCTTTAGGTCTTTATTGTGAGCAATCTTTCATGGTCTGTACTTTCATATTACTCCTAAAACTTTGTTAAAGACAGCTTTTGACAATAAAAGTAACAAATACCACTTTGTAATTGGATAGGGATTCTTAAAAAATAACTTAAATTCTTATTTGAAGGTATAATCTTTAGGTGAGTATTCTAACGTTTCTACTGTGGAAACACTGCTTTCATGACCATCTCTGGTTTCTTCTAGAATGTTTTCCCCATTTGTTTCAGTCTGTGAAAGTTTTCCCAGATCCATGTGATTGATGACCTGTTGTTCTACCTCTTTGAACTTTATCTCCTTGATCTCATCTGTCCATCCTCTGGTGTCACCTGAAACTTTGACCAGTTCATTGGTTAATTGCTTATCTTTCTTTCACACTTTCTTGAGTTCATCTAATGATAAGGCTATCATATATCATCTTAAAAAGCTTTTGTACTGTGTGTTCTTTTACAGGTCAGAGTGATTCAATGTTTAACATTCATTATGTGCTCCCTTTGTCTGGATCTACGAAAGATAGATTTGTATGTTGAGACTGTTGGAATAACAAGATGTAGGCAGTTTAGCTTAGGAGAAAAAGCACCAACTTAGTTTTCTTGGTAAAGTTATTTGGAATTTGAAGGGATGATTTTAAAGTAGTTTGGAAGAGTTTTTCAATGTCTTGTCTCCTCATCAGGTAAAGCCTTCTAGAGGGGATAGACTCTTCATGTACAGTTTTGATTAAAAGATTGGGATCATTAAAAGACTGGATATAAGGAATGGTTAGGGAAGAAACTAACTTAGAATACAACGGGAATGAGAGGTGGGAACCAAGAGGAGGAAAGAAAGTAGGATATACAAAAAAAAAACATTTTAAAGGAGGTTGTCAGAGTAAATATGGCAAATCTTATTTGTAATTAGATCATGACTTATTTTTATTTTTATTTTAATTTTTTAAGTTAGTTTATTTATCTTGAGAGACAGAAAGAGAGAGAGAGAGAGAGAGAGAGAGAGAGAGTGTGTGTGTGTGTGTGTGTGAGCAGAGGAGTGACAGAGAGAGAGTTGAGAGAACCCCAAGCAGCCTCTGGAATCCTAGCATGGAGCCCAACGCAGGGCCCAAACGCATGAACCATGAGATCATGAACTGAACCGAAATCAAGCTCAGCGGATCATTAACTCAATGACCCACCTAGGTGCCCTGATCATGACTTACTTTTAAATATCCTTCGTTCATGTCAGAATAGCAAAATATAAACCTGTGTGAGAAGATATACCACAACTTTGGGTGTGGATTGGTACAGGAGACAAGACTATAATTGACTCAGTGAGGCTGCCATCTTGCCACACCCTGTACTCAGGCTACAGCCTGAATCAGTGCCAAGGACTTCTGGGAGGGGACACAGAATGAAGTGCTTGCTCATCCATCCAACTAAATGCTGGGATTCCAGGCTGGAGTTGGTACTGTGTGGCAATTAACATTGTTTTCCAGCAAACAGTGGGATTCCCCAGTGTCTAATCATGCTGGTGCTGAGTTGTATGGAAATGACTCTTTCAGGACACTAAGGTACCATTTAATGAACTGTTCCTTTAGTGTCATTTAATAACTCACAATCTTAGTGTGTATTAAGTGGTAGTTAATTACTGACTCTTTGAGCCACTGGGGAACCATTTTGTAATTACTACTTCATTGCCATTTAATACATTTCTGTCTTGTACATTAAATAGCTCTGAGCAGTAATTCACAGCCTGGTCCCTGGTGGCCTCTTCCAGAGATGCTCATCTGAAACCAGATGGTTGCTTAGGCATAGGGAGAGTAAAGGTGCCATAAAAATTTTTTAAATCCGTCGTCGCCAGACTTTTGGATTTAATGGACCACACTTTGTTTTTGTTTTTGTTTGTCTTTAATGTTTAGGGCCATACATAAGGTTGTTAAATTTTTTTTTTTTATGGAGTTTTGTTCCCCCTAAGAAGCCTGACTCAGGAGCACATTGTCTAGGGCAGGGTATAGTAGGCATTCGGTAAATATTGGTGAAGTTAAATTAAGTTATACATTTTAGACCAGAATTTTTGTTGGTGACACCTGCTTAATTTTGTTATTATTTTATCGGAGCTCATATTGGAGATGTTAATTTTTTAAATGTGTTATCACATGTGACTGCCTAAAGAGATTTCATTGTTTATGGGGATTTTGAGGGCTAAATAGTAAATGTGAAAACTTTGGAAGGACCTCAAACCAGATTGTAAATGTAAGGTAAGTAATATTGCCTGCTGACAGTAGTATGCAGAAATGATTAATTTTTCCATTATATTAAACTCTGGGGAATTCTAAGATGTGGAACTGATTAATACAAAAGCAGCTCTTACACAGATTGTCGTGTCTCGATTCCTGAGGTAAATTTGTGACAGATCAAAGGAGAAAGTGGGTTCGTAAGGATGATTTAGTTAAAATTGATACCTTAAAACAGAATCATAAAGGCATTGCCTTTTCTGTGATTTTTGCTTATTGTAGGAGCTAGGTGTATTGTAAGGTGACGTGTCTGAATTCTATCCAGTATCGGTAGCGTCATGGCCATGGTGGTGGTAATGATGATATAAAAGATCCTAAAAATCCTGGTGAGTATTTTGAAGGATGGTAGAAGGAAGGATTGACAGCCTGTGGCATGGAGAAGTGGCCCATGAAACAAGTTACTGGAATGGCTGACGACCCTGTGGTGCCATCTATTTCCTGGAAAGACACATGTCCTCTTCTTCAGAGGCTGGGCAATGTATCAGTGCTTTTTTCCTCTGAATGCCTGCCAGATTTGGAAGTTGCATTGCTTGTCTGGTTGTCTTGTAGAATGTCTGATTTTGTCATCTAATCAACAGTTAATTGAAACACTTTTCATTAAACTCCTCTTCCTAATAATGTTTAAACCATAATTTAAGCCTTAGCTAAGTCATGGCTTTTGTTACCTGGCTTCAGAGCCCATTAATATATACACAGTTTACAGTGGGGCTGGATAACCTTTTCTTACCGGAAGTAATGGAAACCTCCTGTCATATTTTCTGATAGAACACATTTTAAAAGATGAATTTTCAGACACCATTATTTTGTAGATGTTCATTCAGCAAATTACCCAAGTACAAAACTGCTGTAAACACATTGCTCATACATAAAGTTAAGTACATTCTATCAGAAAATTCACTGCATCTGTAATCCTAGGCTTAGTGCTATGGTTTAAGTAAGAAGGGATTTAGAGAGTTCATAAATGCAAAGACTAGCATAAACAAAAAGGATTAAAGGAACTGTTTCCTGAGCAGCACTAATATAGAACCTCATACCTCCCTTCTCTCCAGGGATACTGTTGACTTTATTTTAAAGCCAGTTTTCAAGAAGCTATAGGGCAGACAGGTATTTTAATAACACAAATTAAGAAATTAGGGATGTCTGGCTGGCTCATTTGGTGGAGCATGTAATTCTTGATCTCCTGGATTCAAGCCCCACCTTGGGTGTAGAGATTACTTAAAAATAAAAATCTTAAAAAAAATTAATTTCTCTGATCAGAGTATGCATGTGATGTTGGCATGAATACAGGTTTCTTTGATCACATAGCAACCTATTATTGGTCTCCATTTTGACTTTCTATACTTTGTGTTTCTTCAGCAGCTTTGAACTACCATAACAAACTATAGCCAGTTGAATTCTCATTTATATCATTCTCTGATTTAGTTCTGAAATTGTATCTCCGTGGGACTGTTTTATGGTTTTCAGTGGTGGGTACGTATTATTGCACTTAAAATATTTAGCGTTATTGTAATTTCACATTCCATATAGCTGCATTAACTACATCCTCATTTTGAATAGCCCATTTAGTATTAATCATTTTATGTGTCATGATGTGCTCCACTAGCCCCATATTCGGGCATTCGAACTCTTTTCCGTTTGAGACTGGCATGAATAATCCTCCTGTAAGCATCTTTAAGCAGATTGCTTCCCCCTCTCTTCACCTTGGGGTCCTTCTTGGTAATATATTTCCCTAGAGAGAAATCCTTGGTGAAGAGTATGACCTCTTTTGTTGCTCTTGTTCCGTGTTGTTGATTCTCCTTTGATTCAAGGGTCCTCTGAAGAAATGCTGTAAGAAAGGGGAGGGACGTCTGGGTGGCTCAGTCGGTTAAGGGTCCAACTCTTGATTTTGGCTCAGGTCATGATCCCCGGGTTGTGGGATCGACCCTGATTTTGATTTCAGCTCAAGTCATGATCCCACGGTCATGGGATTGAGCCCTGTATCGAGCTCTGTGCTGGGCATGCAGCCTGCTTGAGATTTTCTTTCCTTCTGCCCCACTCCCCTGCTCACACACATTCTCTCTCTAAAATAAAAAAAAATTAAAAACAATTTAAAAAGTGGGGGGAGATGGCTGCAAGGAAAAGGAATTGTCTCTGAGGTCTGAAAACTTTTCACTGGCAAGAGACCAACAAGTGAGACTTTGCATGCTGTTGGCCAATCAATAAATTAGTGTAGTGGTTAAGAGCACAGCCTGTGTAGTTTAGCCAGGCCTGGGTTCACATCTGTTGCTTTTCCAAGCCTCAGGTTCCAGCTTTATAATGTGCACATAATAACACCTGCCTTGTTGTGGGTGGTGTTGAGCTAAATGCTTTACTATGCTGTGAAGCCATTACATGGCCTGGGCCTGGCTAATACTCAGTACTCCGTGCATGACATCTCCTGTGATTTGCTCTGACTGGGGGGCTGGGGCTGTGGCAGCAGGCCTCTAAGTTGGGTTTATGTAATGTTGGCAGGTTGTTGCCAAAGTCCTTGGGCTCTAGGATGCTTCTTGGGTGTATCAACTGAATTCCGGGTTAGCCTTCTACCTGGGGTCAGTTCTTGCAATGTGCTCATTCTTGGGTTTGTATATGAATGGATACTGGTAATTGGTTTCTGTGACTTAGGCACCCCTGCCCCAGGCAGATGTTTGTTCTTTAAGAACAAACAAATAAGGAGCATATCTTATAAGAATATCAACCATCTCTGTAACAAACATATCATTTTCTTTCTGGTGTCATATTTTTTGTTTGGATGATAAAAGCAGAATTTGAGAAGGATGTGTTCCTTCCAGTCCTATCTTTCCTTAGCTTGCAGAAGATGCCTTTAGAGAAGCTCGTGTATAAAAATTTTAAGTTGTTTGGGTATTGTAAGAAAATGTTGCACCTTTTCCTTTCCTGTGACATTAATAGAAATCTCTCTACCTTACAACCACCTAATTTTAAGAAATCAAAGAAGCATCAACATCATGTGGGCCTTAATTTTTTTTTTTTCTTATTTCTCTTCTTCATTGCCATCATCGTCCCTGTTAACAATGTGTGTATTTTGGGATCAAGGATTTGTCATTCTCTCTCTTCCTTTTCTGGAAATTTCAGTGGAACCTCTTTTAAATGTGGTACCATATTTCATCAATGGTTTTAGAGAAGAGTCTAAATGTGTGTGAGTATATGTCTGTGTGTGTGTTTTCAACATTAATATATATTTTAAAAACAGTTTTTAATTTTTTGGTTCTAAGGAGTTAAACTTCTTCACTCCCTGACTTTTTCATATTGAGGTCCAGCCACATTTACAATTGTTCAGCAGTGTTTAGCTAGGGAGGAGATGGTCTACATCTGCCGGATGAACTGAGGCTCAGAGGAAAATGACTCTCGGGGAGGAGACTGACAGGTCAGAGAAGGAGCACCCCACACCCCTCTCCAGGCCTCCAGCTTCTCTTCTTTCCCTGGCAGGTTAGCAAGTGGCCTGGTGAGAATGCAGCCAACCCTGGACCCTGGGGAGTGCTTGTGAGGGTTGGAAGGTTTGTTTTGTTTTGTTCTGTTTTTTTTTTCCTTCTTCTTTTTTTTTTTTTGAATTTTTTTTTGAATTAAAAAAATTTTTTTTCTGTATTTATTTATTTTTGAGAAACAGAGAGAGACAGCATGAGCAGGAGAGGGGCAGAGAGAGACGGAGACACAGAATCAGAATCAGAAGCAGGCTCCAGGTTCCGAGCTGTCAGCACAGAGCCCGATGTGGGGCTCGAACCCACGAACCGTGAGATCATGACCTGAGCCGAAGTCAGATGCTTAATCGACTGAGCCACCCAGGCGCCCCATTGTTTTTTTCCTTCTAGTGCTGTTGAATTGATTGGTGCTATAGGTTTGCTACATAGAGATGGCTGATATTCTTGTTAAGTTTTGTTCTTATCTGTTTGTTCTTGAAGAACCAACATTTCTTGGGAAATCTGCCTAGCTCACAGGGATCCTTCAGTATGAGTATTAATTCATATACAAACCTAAGAATAATTTGCGTGGCTAGTGGGCACTTACTCTGGGCAGAGGAATTCAGGGAATACTCCATGACTCTACACTCTTGGGACCTTCTGCCCTGAGACCTCATTTCTCAATGGTGGCTTTGTGAACATGGTAGAATCATCTCACCTTCATAAATCTCAAGGCAAACCACATCAGTCCTTCCAGAAAAGGCATTTGTTCTGTTACCTTACCCTCACAAAGAAGTCAAGGTTCCAAATATTTATCATCCGCGATGACACCTCATTTTGCCTTTCACCACCAGACCAAATGGTAGGAGTTGTTCTGCTTCATTGTGTCTTCACAGTTTTTCCTCTGAGGCTCCTTTGTCTGTTGTTACTTGATCTTTCAGACGTGAGTGCCCTCCTGGCCTGCAGGGTCACTCTTACGTGGAGGTCTGGCAAATGGCAAACCTGCTCATCAAGTGTTGGGCAAACTTAAGTGTGATTTCCTTTTACTTTTTAGCGTTTTCCGAGTTTCAGTCAATTTTTTTTTTTTTCTGTAAACGGCTAACTTGATTTCAGACACAGACTAAAATGGAGTGTTGTCCTGGTGGTCTGCTCTTGATTTTCCGCTGTGGAAAGTATTCTCTCAGCCAGAACATTTACTTGAGTTACCACCTTCAGAGTATTTTGTTAGTAACATCTCTCTGAGGGGTAAGTATATTGTCTGCTTGCATTCACTAGTCATTTATTTCCCTGAAGGCTTTATGTTTGATTTTTGAAACTCAGAAAGTAGATAAATTATCTTTTGACCCTGGTCATAATTTTAACTTCTCTTCTCATGAGCCCCGGCTCCACACTGAAGAGCTTACTGATTAACTCTTAATGTGAAACTTTGGTAGGGCCATATGCTGAGAGAGCAACATGAAATAACAGGGCTTTGTTAGAACTAGTATCTGGTCTGCTCACTTGACAAGAATATCTCTGTACGTTTTTGACTTGGAAGGCTCATCTTAAAGTGAAAAACCTCACCTTGAAATTTTCAAAACTACTTAGGAATGTAGTAAGTACAATGCTATCATCGTTAGTCTTTCAGTATACTTTTCACACACGAAAACGTTCCCATTATTTGATGTGCATTTCCCTAGGAAGCTTCTCTTTCTGAAGAGTGTATTGCTTCCTCCTTATTCATCTGAGTGAAAGATCGTTAAGAGTCACAATTAAGATTTGCTTAGTTATATAAAATTTTCTTTTGGTCAGATACTTGACTCTGAACAGCCACTTCAGAAATTATGTGTTTTCAGGCATTTTTTAAAGATTTATTGAAAAAAAATTTTTTTTTCTTTTGAGAGAGAGAGAGAGAGAGAGAGAATCCTAAGCAGACTGCACCATCAGCACAGAGCCTGATGTGGGGCTCTATCCCGTGACCCTGGGGTCATGACCTAAGCTGAAATCAAGAGTCAGATGCTCAACCAACTGAGCCTCCCAGGCTCCCCTTAAGATTTTATTTCTATGTAATCTCTGCACCCAATGTGGGGCTCAAACCTACAGTCCCAAGATCAAGAGTCACACACTCTACCGACTGAACCAGCCTGGTGCCCCTTCAGGCATTTTCTAAAGAGAACTCCAGAAACTGCTAACAATTTGGGGGATAATTTGAAAAATCTCAATTTGAGGGTTAAGAAGTGCTCACCATTGTGCCATTATCTATGCCAAGTCACCAGCAGACAGGATCCCAAGGCTAGGCGGTAAGCTTTGACATTTGTCATTCGTTGTATCTTTGAACTGGCAGGTAGAGCCAGTATGTAGACATATGGTCTCTTCTTAATGAAGAAGTTCTATCTACTAGGAAGAGAGTTTAGCCTTGGCTTTTCATTCTTGGGAAGTTTTTATCTGTAGACATCATGGGAGTCTCAAAACGCATTTCGCGTTAATTGAAGAAATAAAACCATATCCATAGCACTTGGGAGGACAAAGGAATGGTGTAGTATAACAAAATAAATAGTACTGCTGTGCCAAAAGGAGAGTAGTACAATACCAATAGTTATTGCGAGCTCAGCATTTCCTGTGACTCGTTGCTTGAAAAACTAGGCATAACTGCTTAGATTATCCAATGGGTCTGTATGTTCCAATTTTGTGAAATTCATGGGACTGTCTCCTGTTTGAAGGCTTTGCACAAATGTAATAATGCTTACTGTGAAAACAAGATAATTTATTGTTTTACTTTGAAATGTTATTTGAAATATAACATGGAAGAAAATAATTCATGAAGTTACTGGCTTGTCAGTGGATAGACATTCATGATTATCATTGTTCTCATTTAAGAATACTTGGGAAAGCACTATTCTGGAACTCCTCCAGAATGCTTTTTCTGTCAGAATGCAACGTTAGATGTGTTTTGAGCAAGTGAATTAAGTCGTGCGGTGAAAAAAATCTCATTGTAAAGTTGCCTTGACCCAGAAGTTTCCAGATTTTCTCTCTTTGTGGTGCTCTAAGTGTCTTGATAATTGTTTTTCAAAAGAAATACCTGACAGTTTTTATTAAGCAGTTAAGCACAAACCAATTAGTATTTATGTCCTAATAACTGAGTTTCCATTTGAAAAAGTAAGACTTATAAATTTGTAAAAAACATATACTTTTCTCTTAAAACTTTAAAATTTATTTCATTCTTAAATAACCACTATTATTTACTGATAATGTGTCTACTTGTTGGACATTGCACAGCTTCTCAGACCTTGGAATTACATTAGACATCTCATGCTCATTTCCTGCTCCATATTGATTTTCAAATGACACTTGGGTTTTTATCACAGGAATTGCAAAACACACACACACACACACACACACACACACACACTCCTTTTCACAAATATATGAATGATGTCATCAAAAGGAATGTAATGCAATCTGTGAATTAACTTGAACAACACTTCACTATGTTTTCTCTGAGAAATTGGAATGCCCTCCACCTTCCTGTAAGCTCCCTCTGGCTCTCCAGGGCACCTTGGCACACGGTCTGGGGACCTGCGTCTTAATCTGTTTTTGTTCTCTGTAACCAAGTCAGAGTTGCCTTAAAGGGTCCGTATTAACTGTATTATCTAAAAATTGGCTTTTGTTGTTAGTTTGTGGTTGTCAAATTTTGGTGAACAACAAAAACATTTCTAGGTTCTGTATGCTAGAAATTCTGATTTATTATACTTGGGATGAGTCGACGGCACCCAGACACCTGCATTTTTTTAACAAGCTTGCCTGGTGATGCTAATGCATATGTAGTTTGAGAGCCAGTGAAAACCATCACTAATCCCTTGAGTTCAGGGAGCTTGTTGCTGTTCACTTTAATCATCTTATTCCTGTAATGCACATAATGTCCATTTGGCAGATCTTCCTGGAATGGCCTTAAACTAATGTCGTGTCCCTTACTTTACTTCTGTCTCCTTCCCAGCTTTAATTTCGCTTCTTAAAAGGAAAAAGGAAGGAAGGATTGGGGATCTTAGGGTTTTGTAACTTTCCAAGCCTCCTGTCCATGGTCTTCCCTAATCTACCCTACCAGTTCCTCACTTTTCCACACAAATCCCTCCACACTGTTGAATCAGTCTGCTCATCTACCCTGAGATGCGGTTGGCACATTTGTCTCCACCTTTCCTTGCTTGTGTCTGGTATTAAGAGTTGTAAGTGTCCAAAGTGGGAAAAAACTCTGGGATTGGGAGAAAAAATTTTAAATTTATATGTGTTAGGCTGGAAGATACTCTGATTGGTATTTAATACAGTGCTTCCATGTTAGAATTGAGGAAGCACATGGAAGACATGTGCTGTCCCAAGGTTACGCAGGAAGTGAAAAGCCACGTTTAGAAAGTTATTGCCTGGCTCCTTGCCCGGGGCCTATCCACTACACCACAGCCCACCTGATCTCTGGAGAGCAGTACTGGATGATCATACTTAATCTCTGGGAGGCAGTCCTAAATCATCATACTTGATATCTGGGGGATGGTAGTGGATCATTCTACTTGATCTCTGGAGGGCAGAACTGGATCATGCTACTTGATCTCTGGGGCATGGTACGGGATCATCTGTGACTTTTTCACGTCTCACAGGTGATTCTGATATAGAACAAGGGCTGAGAACTGGGCTTGGTAATTTGCTCATGAAAAGAACACATTTGGTGTGTTAAATATTTGTGATTTATTTAATCAAAACTTACAGATTGAATTTGTTTTTAAATGTTTGAATTTTGATTTTTATATGAATTTACAGACTTTGGACATGGGCAACTTAGTCACTCAACTTTTGTGGTTTAATTGGGAGAAGGCAGAAACTTGAAAGAGCAGATGAAACTATCATTGTTATCATAAAAGGAGAAATTGGTCTTTTCTGGATGTTTATTTATAAATTGTATTCTATCAACATCAGAATATGATGGGATATTGTTGGGATTTGGACAACATTTCCCTGCTCAGGGCCCCTTTCTCCTTCCCGGAACCTAGCTGGATTCTGAGTGATTGTGGTTCCGGGGGCCTGACTTTGGGACAGTCAGAACATAGCTGTAGTAGACAGTTTCAGGAAGGCACGTGATACCTTCATCCCTAAGCAGAATTGGAGTGATTAGATAAGAATCACAAGGATTGGCCAAGGAAGACCAGTCACTTTTACTGTGCTTCTCTCTATCACATTTCCGGTATATTTTAGAAGAGGTAAAACCAATTTATGTGTAGGGGAAATTGGGCATTGGGAGACTCATGCAAAGTACTCTTGGAACTTTGCAGTCCTAGAGTTACTTTATTGAAATGTACAATCAATCATTCATTCATGCCTACATGCCTCACTCATTTATTTGACATTTATTCACTCATTCATTTATTCTCTCTGAGAGGTCTTCCTCCAAGTGGCTGCTTCTCTCCTATGAGATGATGTGGAACTACGTGTTCCTTGGAAGTTCAGCCTTTTAGAATGAGAACCCTCCCTCATTACAACTTTCTTGAGAAGTCATCTTGTAGCTGTGCCTCTTTTCAATTCAAATTTCAGTTAATAATGTGCTTAGTTAGCTTCAATGGTAGATGTTATAATGATATCATAAGGGAGGGGGGAAAAAGGATCATTTGGGTGTCATATGAAGTTGCTTGTAATTTATGACAGCTCTTGTAATCTGTTTCTTCAGTTTAGTTGAGAATAGCAGGGGAACTTAGAGTGCTACCTTTTTTCTAATAAAACAGTGTCTCAACTTTATTAATCAAGAACAAATTGACTTAAATCCACAAATAAGAGTGACACTACTTAATACCATTACTGTTAATTTAAACCCCCCTTTCTCTTCTGGCTTTTCTTTGTTGCGAATCCCCTCTAAAGAGGGGCAGTTTCGGAAGGAAGGGGCACCATGGGCTCTCCTGATGCCCTCCTGAACAGCCAGGACTGCTCATCACGCCTCTTGTTACTGAGCCGTCAGGTACCATGGGAGAAAGGGCATGCGAATTATGGGTGCCAGAAATCCATCCACTCACTGTGCTAGGGTTGCTTTTAAGCACTGACGTGGCTTAAACTGCATTTGACCTGCTGCTTCGGATGCAAGCCAATAGGTGACTCATTATTTCAGATGTTTGGATTGTGCTGTTATAGTTGAAGCAATCTGTAAGGAAAATAGAAAAGCTTGTTGTAAAAATACGTCTGTCTCCAGGAAGGAGAATCCCTGTGCCCTGACTGGAGGTGGGGTGTCGGCACATGGCTTGTCAACTTGTTTTACTTCAGATCCTGGGTTGAAGCAGTCCTGGGAAACGTCCACCGGTGCATGTATAGAGGCATTGCCACTTCTTTTTTTTGTTTCTTTTTATATTCTTGCATGTGAGCTCTGAAGAGGCTGGGTATGAAACTCTCTATCCTGGTCACTGAGAGATAGCTGTGCACCCTGAGGATAGGCCAGCCAGGTACCAGTCCCCTGGCTCCATTCTGAGGGCGAGAACCCGGTGCTCACAGCCATACAGAAGGTTAACGTCCTCAGGTAGTTTCTCTCTGAAGTTTAAGATGGGACGAGCCAATTTATATTGTTTCATAGGTCACTGGAGGCTGTTCATTTTCTAATATGTGGTTTGCTAATTATGCTTTCTAGAAAGTAGGCTTTCTAGAATCAAAGACTATTATAAAATGTCATTTTTAAAAATCTTTAATACTATGTTTTTTGTTTTTTGTTTTTTTAATTTTTTTTTTTTTCAACGTTTATTTATTTTTGGGACAGAGAGAGACAGAGCATGAACGGGGGAGGGGCAGAGAGAGAGGGAGACACAGAATTGGAAACAGGCTCCAGGCTCTGAGCCATCAGCCCAGAGCCCGACGCGGGGCTCGAACTCACGGACCGCGAGATCGTGACCTGGCTGAAGTCGGACGCTTAACCGACTGCGCCACCCAGGCGCCCCAATACTATGTTTTTAAGTAAAACATTTTGCTAACTTAGGTTTGTGCCCTTTCTTTTTCTCCTGTCTTGGTTCTTATATCCCAGGGGAACTCTTAGGAAAAATTCTCAACTCTCTCCCCAAACACTATGGTAAAGGAGCTGTTCAAGATTTGTAGGGCTGTGGCTATGAACCAACTATTACATGCCAGTTTAGACTAAGTCATTGCTTTTTTATAGAATTTTGATTAGTTTGTTAGATGGTGACTGTCAGATGCTTTTTTTTTTTTTTTTTACATTGTATTTTTAAGTTATCTGTCCACCCATGTTGGGGCTCAAACTCACAACCTCAAGATCAAGAGTCTCATGCTCTACTGACTGAACCAGCCAGGTGCCCCTGTCACATGCTTGTTTTGAAAACTTTGAGCTGAGTCCGTAATAGCTTCTGTCTATTGAATATGTGCCAGGAACTCCGTTTAATCCTCACAGATCTACTAGGTGGCATATATTAGATGCAGTGGGTAGTCAATACTCAGAGAGGTTAATTAACATGCCCATGACCACATAGCTAGTAAGAGCTATAAAAGCTATTTACATCAGCTTGACTTGGAGGATGTGTCTACACAAAGCTCTACTGCCTTTCTCCCTGAAAACAAGGTCATGCTACATAGTGCTGAATGTCCTTCAGCCTCTCTACTTGTCTATTGATACGTAAATAGCCCTTCTTTCAGAGAAGCTGGATAGCATAATGGTGAAGAACAAGGACAGCTGTCTGACTCCCACACTTAGTAGCTCTGAGACCTTGGGCAAGTTCCTTACCTTTTTATGTCTTGTTTTTTTCCCATCAGTGGATAAGACAGTACCTGTGTTTGTGAGGTTGAAATAAGTATCTATGAAGTGTTAGAAGAATGGCTCGTAATGATGACTATGCAAGTATTCGCTATTTTTGTATATTATTGCGAAAACTGATGGGCATGAGATGTCTTCTCCATCTCCTCTTTCTTGCCGCAACAAGCAAGGTGCCCTGGGTCTGCCTATGGGAATGCTTTGGAGTAGGGCGGGACTGGCGTCACCTGCCGCTTTAGGAGTGAGGCCTCTCCCATACACTGTCCAGTTCTTATCCCCTAGGCTGTGGGCGTAGCTCCCAGGTTCTTCTGCACATACCCGGTCTGTCCGGTCTCTGGTCTGCTTGCCTGTTCTCCTCAAAATGTGCATGTCCTCCACCTCTACCGCATGTGTTTTGAATATATCATTGCCGGTTCAAACATTGATTTAGTGTCCCAGCCTGTTGTCCATATGTTTCAGCTGGTGTGGCCACAAGGGTATATCATAAATTACGACCTTCTGGAGGCACGGATCAGGTCTGTGAGTACCTTGTAGAGCAGTTTTTTAAAAAAGCTTTGTATCATGCAAGTGATATATTACTGGAGTGTGAAGGTGAAGGGAGAAGTACCTGGGGGAGGCAGAAAACCACAAGGTGGAAAGACAGCATTAGGGGTCTTAGGGCCTGTGCTCTGGCCTTTCCGAGTTCTCTCTCCCCTTCTTTAAGTCAGGGAGCCTGAAGGGCTTGTCACCCATCCCGCTTCAGGGCATGAAGTGTTTCCCTTCTGATTCCAGGGAAGGGAAGTGAGTCAGGCATTCCTGGTGCAGAGGTCGAGCTGCCTGGGAGAGGACTCCCCAGGAGCGCGGTCCTGCCCACTCCCCACCCCACTCCTTAGCGCCGTGCAGATAGTGACCCAGCGCTGCCACGGTGAGTGACTGCCGCCACCCAGAAAGCTTCAGTGTCGGAGGCTGTGCACAGATTGCCAAAACCAGATGTAGAAACGGCCTGTTGGTTTTTGTGTTGCTTTTTGTGTTAATTGTTGTAAAACACACATAACATAAAATTGCCCATGTTTACATTTTTAAGCATGTAGTTCAATGCCATTAAGTACATTCACATTGTTGTGCATCCATCACCACCATCCATCTCCAGATCTTTTTTCCTTTGTCTTGCAGAATTGAAATTCTGTATCCATTAAATAGTTATTCCCTGTTCCCCTCCCGGCAGCCACCCTTCTGCTTTCTCTCTCCGTGAATATCACTACTCTAGGAGCCTCATGTAAGAGGAATTGTACAGTACTTGTTCTTTTATGGCTGGCTTGTTTCACTTAGTGTCATGTTTCAGGGCTCATCCGTATTGTAGCTTGTGTCAGAATATCCTTCCTTTTTAAGGTTTCACATTATTCCATTGTGTGTGCCACGTGCTGTTTACCCAACTCATCTGTTAATGGGGACTTGAGTTGCCTCTACTTTTTGGTTATTGTGACTGATGCCACTGTGACTGTGGGTATATCACCATTGGTTTTTGTTCTGATGGGACCTTAGGGATTCAGGAGTAGAGTCTCTTGTGACTGTTGGGGTAAAGGGACTTCTGTACAGCTCTGATTTTTTTTTTTTTTTTTAATTCAGTGAGAACGACAACCTGGATCACCAGGAGCAATTCAGCTGATTATCTAGTTATATATGTACCGGGACGTTTCACTGATATGAGGAGTGATCAGGCAGAACTTGGTGTAGAAGAAATGAGAAGCAATGAAACCGAAGGATGTTCCGAAAGGGCCAGTTCAGTAGGTAACTGTGGAACTCGCTGCCCCCACGGAGCGGAGGGTTTATGCAGTTTACCCTGGGAAATTTCAGCCACTCAGGAGACAGACGCAGGTCAGCTCTTCCTCTGTGGAATCACCACTGTCTTTCAGACAGAGGAACGGGCGCTAGGCTCAGAGGCTTCTTCTGGGAGGTGGTGCCCTGTCCTTCCTGAGCTGCTGGCACCAAGTGCCACCTGTGAGTCCTTCTGGTCTTTGCAGAGCTCCCTGGGTGGAACTCTCTAACTTCCCTTTGATCTCTAACTGTAGGTCTGTGTTGCTTGTTAATAAGAATACCGTACTGTTTGCTAATTCAAGAATAGGTGTTCTTGACCACTGTGAAAAGACCGCCAACCGGAAATGATTTGAGAGGAACCATTTCTTTTCAGAAGCTTTCCAGATGTAGCCTACAGTGCATCCTTCCCAGCGGCCCTGTGCTGGCTCTCAGTCATCCACCCCATTCACCTCTTGTTCGGCCAGTTGAACGCACCCAAATGGAACCGTGAGAAAATTGGATGGATGGATGTGTTGCCCTTTATTATCTTCTGCCCATGTTTTAAATGTGCCTAGTTATGTTTTTGTTACCTCAGCTAACAAGCTGAACCCAAATGGTTTTAGCAATGCAAATTATTCCAAAAGAATGTCTTGTTTAATAGCTGTCAAAAAGAAGGAGCTCCATAAAGATAGGAAGGTGGAGATGACAATGTTAAGGATGATGGGGCAGAAAGGAAGGCATATATTTTCTTCGCATTGGTCTCAGGATTCACTTTGAATTTTCCATGTGGTCATCCCATGTTTCCATCCCAACTCTTCTGCCTGGCTTTTTCTAGATGATTTTATTGAAAAGCAGTGGCAAAGTATGGCTCGTCTTCTCTGCTCAAGCTCTAACAGAGAGTTTGTTCCTAAATTTAAACATTTCAGTAAGCCTTTTGTTTAGTGACTCATTAATGTGATGAGGGAGAATGTCCTAATAAAGATAAAGAAACTATAAACTGTTTCAAAAGCTGCCGAGGGAAAAATGTTAGGGCTCTGTAGGTCAACTACTTCTCCTTGTTCTTTGCATTTCATTTGTTGCTTGGTCATGGGAACAGATAAACTGGTCATTTAAGGTTATGTCCTCATCTTAATTCTCCTGTATAAATTTATACGCATATGAGTCCTGGGTGTTTTACTTCTGTAGCACGGCTTTCTGTATGGACAGGGACTACGTCTGAGGAGATTTTATGAAAAATAGAAAATCTCTTTTCCCTCTTCCACCACACAATAGCAAATTAAATGTGTTACTAGGTTCACACCAAGAAATAGCTTGGTTAATTTTTACTAGTAAAGAGTTTGATTTTCTCAGAAGTAGCATGAACCCCAGGTATAAAGAGTCAAAGATCTCTAAGTGGAATTAAAGGCGTGAGAGAATAGGAAATCTCCCTAGCACTGACTGTGGTTACATAAGGCATAATCAGCATTATCCATTTGTATACAGTCATTCTAGGGGTATTATAAACTTCTGTTCTACTTAATTTTGGTAAGATTAAGTGTCCCAGCGTAGATGTAACTATTTCTAGGTTTTGTATGAGTGTTTAATGAAATATTAACATATTCCATGTAAAATACTCTCTGTAACAAAAGCACATTGATCTTTAGTAAATCCATGAGGAAACATCATAGAGCTTTTAAAAACAATTATTCAACAATTTTTCACTTAAGTTTCGAGAGGCAGTTGTATGCCTCTCTGATTCTCAACCTTTCCAAGAGGAAGATCCACTTATAAAGTGGAAAAAAATGCACAAAATGAGAAGGAAAAAAATGGACTCAGTATAGTTACTAAAAATAAAAAACCAAGAGGAGAGACCAATTGACTTTGTGGCTGTAAGCATAGTATAAAGAACGTGGAGTTCATTTTACTAATATAATCACTTAATGACTTTATCTAAGTTTGTATCTATTCTCTTGCCTGGTACTTTTCAGTAGGAAACATAATGATCCAAAGGTAATTTTTCATTACAACATACCTTTAAGCCTATTGCCCATGTTTTGGTTATTATTGATTGGGTTTTCTTGGACGACTCCCCCCAAAAAAGTATAACCAGGCACCGGTTATAGTCCAGCCATGTGTGTGAACATTGTGTGCCTTTGTGTTTGAGACAAGAATATTTCATAGTAGTCATGACAAGCCAAGTTTCATAATGGTATAAATATGCTTTACAGTTAGATGTCTTTCTAATTACATAGGCTTATGAAATGCTCTTTGTATGATGTAGTCTTCTGTACTACACAGATCATACTCTGCAGTGGCAAGGTTTGATTCTGGGCCTTTTAACCTCTCTTAATTGTCACATCAGTCCTCAGTGCAGCAAGGATAACATAGATGGACAGCATTCATGCATTCATTGAGCCGACAGTGCTGTCCTCTGCCCTGAGCTGGGCATCCGGTGGGGCTTTGGATTAACGGGAGGTCAGCAAGAGGCGCTGGGCCTCAGGGAACCAGCCTGTGGTCTGTTGGAGGAAGACAGACACAAACCAGCCGGTGTGCTGCTGGGTGACAAGAGCTGTGCCCAGGTCCACACAGGCTGGGATGTGCAGCAGAGGCCCCTGCTCTTCTCACTGCTCACAGGGGTGCAGGTTAAGGAGGAACAGGAGAGCAAAGGGAAGAAGAATGCCCTTTGAGCTGAGTCTTGACTCTTAAGTCCAAATCAAAAACTGTTTCATAACAATAGACTTTGAACCACACTGATTATATAAATTAGGTGACTTTCTCATTTTGAGGGAGACTTTTTTTATTCTCCCACTTCATATCTAATGGAAACAAGGCAATGGAAAGCATAGCCTGGGTTGTTTGCCTGCCTTTGAATCCTGGCTGCCACCTAGTAGCTGCTCGACCTTTCTGAGCTTCACGCAGAAAGGGGATAATAAAATATGCCTCATGTGTTGGTTGCATAGGAGATTGTGTATGTAACAACGATTAATTTCTCCATTGCACACTGAAGTTGATGCCTTGAAAAAGACAATTTACTTTGAAAGCTGCCTGATGAAATAAGAAAGAAAGCAGGGTTAGGGGCGCCTGGGTGGCTCATTTGGTTAAGCTCCCGACTCTTCATTTCAGCTCAGGTCATGATGTCACAAATCGTGGGAGCCCTATGTTGGGCTCTGCACTGACAATGCAGAGCCTGCTTGGGATTCTTTCCCCTACACTCTCTCTTCCCCTCCCTTGCTCATGCATTCTCTCTCACTCTCAAAAATAAACACACTTTAAAAAAAAAAGAAAGAAAGGGTTAATTACAGGATAATGAGAGTAGGTTAATTACAGGATAAAGGTGCCTAATATTAGGCACTATTTTAATTTTTTTTTAAATGTTTATTTATTTTTGACAGAGAGAGAGAGACAGAGCATGAGCAGGAGAGGGTCAGAGAGAGAGGGAGACACAGAATGGGAAGCAGGCTCCAGGCTCTGAGCTGTCAGCACAGAGCCCGACACGGTGCTCAAACTCACAGACCACGAGATCATGACCTGAGCCGAAGTCGGACGATCAACCAACTGAACCACCCAGGCGCCCCCATTTTAATTTTTTTTTTAAATTTATTTTGAGAAAGAGAGGAGAGAGAAAACGAGTGGGAGAGGGGCAGAGAGGGGGGACAGAGGGTCCAAAGCAGGCTCTGGGCTGACAGCAGAGAGCCAGATGCCGGTCTTGAACTCACGAACTGTGACATCATGACCAGAGCGAAAGTCACACGCTAAACTGACTGAGCCATCCACGTGCTCCTCACCCCCACTTTTTAAAGATGAGAAAATTGAGGCTAGAGTAGTTAAATAACTTGTGTTAACCCTGCTTGTCTGGCTCTAGGGCTCTTAACGGTGGAATGGAGTTTTTGAAGATCATAAGGATGACATAATAATCCTAGATGTTTACGCTTTGTTCTCTGAGGAACACTTCTGTTTACCTTGTTACATGTGTTCCTCATAAAAAATCAGAGATGGCTAGAAATTGGGATAGAATACTGAGGTTTCCAAGAGGGGAGGTGGCTTGCCCAGGGTTACTGAGTCAGTATGTGGCTAAATTGGTGAGAGAACTTGTCCCACCTGATTCTTGTGAGTGTTCCTAGAATAAAAGATTAGAACAGTACACGAATCCTGTTAAGAAGTGGATGCTATTAAAATTTTTAAATCCATAACAGGCACAGGGAAGTTCATTGTGTTGCTTAAGACCACATGTCATGCCAGTGGCCAACTATAATTAGAAAGGGCAGATCCAGCCCCAGAGCCACACAGCTTCTGAGCGACCCAAATGCAGGAGTTGGAAAAGTCCTAATGCATCTATTTTCTAGGCTACTTGGAGCCATTGTGCATCCTCATGCCTCCCTTTGGGAGTTTGGAGCCACCGGGGAGGAACCAAAGTGATCCAGGGACCCCACTTGCTGTTTGCTCACACGGTCTCCTGCCACAGTCTTGAGGCCTCTTTCTAAACGTGCCTGAGCAGCCACAACCAAACGGGAGATGATGAGGATTTGTTCACGTCTGTGTGTTAGGGATGGTGCAGAGGACCTGGGCCTCCTTCTTCCAGTGCTAATCAGCTCTCTCTGCAAATTGAAGGCTCAGCGCAATTTTAAAGAGAGCAAGAGAGACAAGAAACCAAATAAGGTTGGGCCAAAAGCCTGCTGGAATTATGTGGTGTTTTTGCCCTGTAGCTGGGGATCCAGTTACAGATGCCTGTGATTATGGCCTTTGCAAACAGTTGTCAGAGAAATTTATAAGATTTCTAAAGGCTGCAGAGGAGCAGATGTGGAATTAAATTTCAAGAACAGCTACTCATAATGGCTTACATGTGAGTATAGGATATTTAGGATTCAGACCCGAGTCCCTGTGTCCAAGAGGTGTGGGATGCAGAGACAAAAGCAGAGGTTGGAGGTGTCGGCATTTCCTGGTGGTCTTTTCCTCTTGTATCATTTATTCTTTGCCCACAGGTCCTTAAAAGCAGTGAAATTCTTCCCTAACAGCTAGCGTGCAGTGTCTAACATAGGCTTTGGTTGTCCTATTTAGTAAGATGGGCCTGATCAGCTTCTTTGCCAACAGACATCAACAGTGCCAGCAGATAGATTGTGGAAAATGTGAGTCTCTATGACCCAACTTTAATTGGCTGTGCAACAGATATTTTAACATTAGCAAAGTTTTTAGACTTGCCTTGTTTCATACCTGTTTTTCACCATTCATATGGCAAAGGCTTTAATGACTGTAAGAAATGCCTTTGGTATTACTAATGAAGGACAAGATTGGAATGATAGGAGTAGTGATAGTCATCTAACAGTTGTTCTTTCTGAAGCAATAACTACTAGGTTTCTTCCCACCTCCAGTAAAGAAATATGCTTACTGAGTTTAAAAATCCATTAAACCTTTATTAGGCAGCAGAAATAATTAAAAAGAATATTCCAAGTCTTGGTATGTATAAAAATAAAATTCTAAGGGCACCTGGGTGGCTCAGTCGGTTGAGCGCCCAGCTCTGGCTCTGGTCATGATCTCAGGGTTTGTGGGTTCGAGCCCTGCATTGGGCTTTGCATTGACAACATGGAGCCTGCTTTGGATTCTCTGTCTTCCTCTCTCTCTGCCCCTCTCCCACACTCGCTCACTCTCTCACAAAATAAACATTAAAAAATGAAAAAAAATTCTAGTTCTTGTTATACTGAAATGTCCTTTTCCAGAGCTTTTCAAATAATTGCTAGAAAACAGAGCTTATACTGTATCACTAAACAGAGGACCCTAAATTGAGTAGTGGGACAAAATTTTAGGAGCAACTCTTTTTTTCCTATAAAGTCCAGAAATTTATGCTGGTATTTTATTTGATATGTATACCTCCTGTCAGGGTGGGGGAGCAGGAGTGAGTCCCAGCCTTGCATGGGACCACTGTGGGGACACTTCACTGTGCTGAGTGGTAGTTCTCTTTACAGACCCAGTTGCCTGAGCCTGTGAGGTTTTGTGGTGACTGAGATAAAGGGTGGAGGAAGGAGCAGAAGATGGGTGACAGGGCAACACGGCTGTGTGATGCCTCCATGTGCTGGGCTTCAGTTGCTGTGTTAGTGAGACACGGGTGCCACTGCTCTGTACTCCACACCGTGCTTCTGGAAACCCAGATGGCATAGTGCTTTCTGCAAAGAAGACAACGTGAAAATCAAATGGAATAGCAGCAGTTAGTTTTTGTGTACTGCCTTATCATCATACAACCATCTCACTGAATCCTTAACAGTTGCCTAGTGAGATTACATGATGATGATTCCATGGTAGAGATGAGGGCAGAAGTTCTTAGAGGTTGGAGTAACTTGCTCCTGGGAAAGGAGAATAAAATGGGCAGTTACTGGACACCCATGGGATCTTTACATCCCCAAACTGCAAATGGTGAAGCTGGTTTTAACCCAAGAATCTGAACTCCAGAGTTGGTGCTGTTCTTCCTCCTCAAGTCTTTAGAGATGGAAAAGCATTGGATAAAAATGGCCTTACCATTCCTCCCACTTTCAGCTCTGGTGTTGCCTTGCCTTTTTGACCACTGGGAGGTAGTGTGAGAAGGGTCTGTGCTACTTGTTGTCTGTATGACCTTGGGCAAGGTACTTGACCCATCCCACCCTAACTCCCAGTGTCCCCATCTATATAATAGAGTTAATGGCTTGTCTAATGTAATTGTTGTGGGTGTTCCATGGAGATAAGTGCTCTCTCTCTCTCTGTCTCTCTTATTTATTTATTTATTTATTTATTTATTTATTTATTTATTTATTTATCTGTCACTTACATATAACACCCAATGCTCATCCCAACAAGTGCCCTTTTTTTTCTTTTAATTTTTTTTCCTAATGTTTATTTATTTTTGAGACAGAGAGAGACAGAGCATGAATGGGGGAGGGGCTGAGAGAGAGGGAGACACAGAATCGGAAGCAGGCTCCAGGCTCTGAGCCATCAGCCCAGAGCCGGACGCGGGGCTTGAACTCACGAACCGTGAGATCGCGACCTGAGCTGAAGTCGGACGCTCAACCGACTGAGCCACCCAGGCGCCCCAACAAGTGCCCTTCTTAATGCCCATCACCCGTTTTCCCCACCCCCATCAACCCTCAGTTTGTTCTCTGTATTTAAGAGTCGCTTATGGTTTGCCTCCCTGTTTTTATCTTATTTTTCCTTCTCTTCCCCTATCTGTTAAGTTTCTCAAGTTCCACACATGAGTGAAATCATGTGATATCTGTCTGTCTTTGACTGACTTCACTTAACATAATACCCTCCAGTTTCATCCATGTTGTCACAGATGGCAAGATTTAATTTTTCATTGCCAAGTAGTATTCCATTGTAGATATATATCACATCTTCTTTATCCATTCGTCTGTCGATGCACATTTGGCTCTTTCCATAATTTGGCTATTGTTGATTGTGCTGCTATAAGCATTGGGGTGCATGTGCCCCTTTGAGTCAGCACTCATGGCAATAAATACTAAGTGTGTAGCTCCATGGCACCTAGCAAGGCCTCAGTCTTTGCATGATAGTGAAGAGGAGGAAGATTGTTGTTACTGCTAAGGTTCTCAGTGCTCTTAAGGTTTTGACTGCAGAAAATTCTCTGTGGACCCATGCGTGGCTGGGCTGTTTTCAGGCTGAACATCCCCTCTTGACCTTCCCATGTTACACACGCCCATGATAGCTTCCTGGGGGCTAGTTTCCACGGAGAACAGCTATTGAACTTCTTTTATCATCTGTTTCCTATTCATTCCACATACCCCAGTTTAAACTTTGAAGATTCTTCTGCCTCATGCAGCAATGGAGATGGCTGGGCCTGTGGTGCCTGCTGACTCCCATGCCTTCCTGGGACCAATGGCACTCATAGCCTCTGTCCAGAGCTAATCTTTTAATTCATCCTTTGAAGATTTATGGATCTTCATAATCTTCATATGGATGGGATATTTTCATCCCAAGGAGAACCAAAGAGGGACTTTATGTTCCTCCACATCACTTCTCCGGGACTTGGCAAGTATCATCTCATCTCATTTCCTAGAAACTGGTAGAGACAGGCCCACACGAGGACCCAAAAGCTCGGGTCTCATTTTCAGTGTAATGGGAAGTACTTACCAATAGATGTTCTTGCTCTTTTCCTTACGTTTCTTGGTAAGTTTTTCATCCTTGTGTTTTTTCTTACTCATGGGGAACTTGAAAGACTAGAGGATGCTTCTCTTCTAACTTTGTCAGTTTTAATCTAAATTTTATGAAAATCCTAGACCAGTTAGCTCCTTTCCTCCCCAGCTACGATGTTCTTGAGCTTAGATTGCCTATTCCATATACAATGTCCTTGAAATCAGCTGCTTGCCAAGAGCTTCAAATCATCATTTAGGCCAGATGGTTTCCACATAAACTAAGACTAAAGATCCTTCATTTAGCATCTAGAAGAAAAACCATTTTTAAAACTATCACTCAGAAACACACTATCACACAAAAACAAAAACAGACAAGCAAAAAACCCCTAAGCCATGAATATTAAACTTAGTCAATGAAACTCTGAATGGAATGGGAACAAAATAAATTTCCTTGTTCTTAATTCTGGGGCTTGTGTTTATGCAGAGTGGCCCAGGGATAAAGAAGTAACCAGTCTGAGTTGAGCTGGATGAAATAAACAGGTTGAAGATATTTGTTTATTTGCTTACTTATTCCCTTTTACTGCTAGTATTCCATTGTAGATATATATCCTCCGCCATCACCATCCTCCAACATCTTGCTTCTCATTCCTGTAGATGAGGAAACTCCAGTGATTTGTGTGGTTTTTTTTCGTCACCTAGAGATCCCCATTGAAGTCCTTGATTGGATATACTGACCCAGGATATAAATGAAATTTGTATTAAATGAGATGGTAAAGAGCAATCAGTCCAGCCAGTCAACAGTAGAAACTACTCATTTATGGTGGGCATTTGTGTAACTTCATCTTTATACTTGTCTTGGTCCTGAAATCTGAGCAGATTCCAGCCATGGCTCCAGGTGGTTGCACTGGTTCGACCCGCAGTGCAGGGAAACAACCAGGCCGTAACAAATAGCAAACCACTGAACTCAGGGCACTTCACAGGCCACACAAAGGCCTTTTTCCTTTGCATGAGGGCAATTTTCATCTCCTTTGTGGAGTCAGATTCAAAAAGGTGGAGGAAGTAAACTCCACATTTGCACTGGCTTTTAGTTAGTGTTCACTATTATACCACCTTGCTTAGAAGGATCTGCTTGAAATGAAGCTATTTGTGAATTGGCACTGTCCCTGCTACTGGATTATAGTCCTTAGGTGGCAGAGAGCTGGACTTGGTGCGTTGTTGATGGATAGTATCGTAGTTTTGCCTTATTACAACCCAGGTAGTTAGGAGCAGATAGGCTCCTGGGAACCAAGAGTTTGAGATGGAGTAGAGTGAAATGGTGTCAGAAGCCTCATACCTAAATCATTTCTGGAAGATACTTCTCAGAGAAACTTGGCAGTAAAATGAAGCCATCGATCTCACCCCTTGATGTGTTGGTAGAGGTAAGTGCCAGGAAAGGTGGGGGAAGAAGTGTCTGAAATACATCTGACTTGGCTGTGTATTTATGTGTAAAGTGGCTTAGGCCACTCCTAAGCAGGGGTAAATGTGACTGTTGGAAATGGAATTGCCAAATCTCTATGCCGGGAACCTTCCTTCTTGCAAGAAAAGGAAATTATCAACTAAACCCTAGCTGTAGGTGCCCAATTTTTACATTTCTACGATGCCACCTGCCAGAGAGAGCCCGCACTCAGCCTCATTTGGACTCTTTAATTGGCAGAAAATGGTTTTAACTCCTCCTCCTTCCTACCCTGTAGGTCACAGGTTTTGTTTTGTTTTGTTTTTTTCTGCTCTCTCATTGCTTTTGAGAAACCCATAATATTCCTTTTATTCTTCCAGTGATTGGCATCTTGTTTTTGTCACAAAGATAGAGTGCTAGCATTTTATATCTTTACATTGATCTTCTAAAAAGGTGAAGTATGAAGGACCATGCCAAGAGAAGGAGGTGTAATTAATCTTTGTGATGTTGTCCAAGTTCTTGAGAAACTATTAGAACTCTATTAACTTGGTGTTTGCCAGTTGAGGTCAAGCCAACATCTGTATGTGTCTTTATTTCCCAGAGGGCATGACAAGAAAAGAGAAAGAGAAGAGTTCAAGGAATTAAAAACAGAGTCTTCATTAGGATAACATTTGGGGTCAGGTAAACATCTCTTTTGAATTTCATTGAAAAATTCCAGGAGGCCGAGGGTAAAATCTCCAGAAGACTTGTTTCAAGGAGTGTAGTTCAGTGGAAAGTTCACCTTAAAAAAATTTTTAGGAAACCTGAGTATGATACTGCTTTGGGGATTCTTAGAAAAATAGAAAAGGAAAAGGAAACCAAAAAACACAATTGCTTCTCATTTGGGAAGTGTGGAAGGCCTGGGAAAGATTTTCCCCAGTGACTAGGAAATACTTCTTTCTTGCACATGAGCTAGTTTCCTTCCAGGAACTGTACTCATTTCTTTTTTTTTTTTTTTTCTTTTTTTAAATTTTAATCTAGCTTACAGTGTTAGATTAATTTCAGGTGTACAATATAGTGATTCAACAATTCCATACTGTAGAGTTATTTGTTTTTGTACAAAATTTTTTTTTTTTTTTTGAGAGAGAGATAGAGTAAGCATTAGTGGGGCAGAGGGAGAGAGACTGTTTTGTTTTTGTTTTTTTTTTGATGTTTGTTTATTTTTGAGAGAGAGAGACAGGGCACGAGCAGGGGAGGGGCAGAGAGAGAGGGGGACACAGAATCCCGAAGCAGGCTCCAGGCTCTGAGCTGTCAGCAGGAGCCCGATGGGGCCCGAACTCATGAACCGTGAAGTCATGACCTGAGCTGAAGTTGGACACTTAACCAACTGAGCCACCCAGGTGCCCCAGAGGGAGAGAGACTCTTAAGCAGGCTCCACGACCAGCACAGAGCCCGATTCAGGGCTTGATCTCATGACTGTGAGATCATGACCTGAGACGGAATCAAGAGCCAGACAATGAACCAACTGAACCACCCAGGTGCTATGTAGCATCATTTCGTAAACTTGTGAACGTGAGTCGTGAATGCAGACATATGGGAGGCACTCATCTGGGCAGGAAAGAGCAGCGTGACCGGCTTTAGTACCTGGGGACATTTCACCCTGTGCTTTAACCTATAACCTAATTCTCAGTTGTTTACCTTTGTGTTGTTCCATTTATGAATTTCAGGGTTCAAATGACATCTTTCACAAGAGTTTAGTTCTTGTTTCACTTTTTTAAAAAAGTTGAGAGAACCAGTCCCCTTTGACTCTGAAGGAAATTAAACCACAAGTCAGTCTACCAATGGAGATTGTGGAATTTCTGTCCTGGAGGTCTTCAAAAGTAGAACATAAAAATTAGGTCACTTCAGTAAGGCTGCTTGGAATCTAACCAAGATGGCCTCCTGCAGCGTTCCAAGTTTATAGAACAACTTGTGTTAATATTCATATATCCGTACAGCATAAGGGAAGTCAGTACTTTGCCACCTTATCTTTTAGCTTCTTAAAAATGTGTTGAGCTCCTGGTGCTTAGAAATGGCTGTGTCTCTCATTTGCATTGTGCTAATGTTGCCTGTGGAAACTTAGAGGAGTGAGTGGGAGGGAGGAAGTAAGAGCAGTTATAAGTGACACTGGATCTTTTCAGAGGATAGCACTGAAGAGGATACTTGGCTTAAGCAGAGCTGACTTGACTGAGCATATTAACAAACTCCCCAAAGAACTGTGCTTAGTGTGAGGACACTTCCTGTAAAGAATTATTGCATTACTAAATGATTAGTTTGCTGGCTTTAAAATGCCTATAAAATGCAAAGAGGTTGCTTGGTACAATGTCATTGGAAGCTATTAACTGTAGAAAGTTAAGAAGATTGTCTGAAGCAAGATTTTTAAATCATCTGGATCCAGTATGAGTCTAGAATGACAAAAATTAAAAAGTCAAAGGAAAGATTCTTTGTGGAATGCCAAACCACAGCGAGCATAGTTCTTGGTGACTTGTTGGATTTCCAGTATCCCCAGGGCTTTCTCCTCCTTCGGCAAATTGTATCCAGCTCTAGCCTACCACATAGTGACAAACCAGTTTCCCTCCTGCCTACTGACCTTAAAGAGACACAGTTTGAGGGCTTATGAACACCTGTAAGAAGGACTTGTTTATTTAGGACATTGAAAGCAGGAGAGCGGAATATGGATTTTTTTTTTTTTTTTGCACAGTTTATGAAAATTCTTCTTTTTTCAATTCTTTTTTAGTAAGGATTTAGCTTAGGAATTTAAATTAGGAAGTTAATGTCCTTTGTGACTCTATTTCCTGAAATCGTCTAGTCAGTGCAATATGGATTTAAGACTTTCCCAGGGAGCTTGAAACTAAAATATCTCCCCTTGTTTTTCTTCTCTTTGTCTTTTTTTTTTTTTTTTTTTTTGTTTGTTTGTTTGTTTGTTTTATTTTCTTGGGCAGGCAAAAATAAAGGAGAGAACTCTAAGCTATAACATTTGGTTTTAGTACTGTTTTCTTTCCTTGTTCTGTTTAAGAAAGGACACATTCATTAAAATAAGATCCTATGTTTTTAGTTCTTTCTCTCTTTTAACTTTCCTTTTATTTGAAGTTAGTTCTGCCATGTGGTGGTTTTCAAGTTGTTTGTTTATTTCTAGTGAAACCCTTTCTTTCATATAAAATTTTGTGTTTAACCCTTATGAAACTGTAGCCGTTCTGGGGAATTAACCCCCAGCCACCTCCTGCCCCATGGTTTCTGAGGCACATCTGAACACACCCCCTCCCCCACCCTGGGGGGGGGCAGTCCTAAGGAATCTGGTTTTTAATCCCCTGACAGGAACACGGGATTAGGAGGGGGGGCCTCATTTGCTGTTCCCAGGCTGCCACCAATACTTTGTCACTTCACATGTCTGGACTGCTTTGGTGAAATGATGGCTTTGTGCTAGGTCATCTCTGATGTCCTTCCTGCCCTAGGTAGTTCTGAGTTACTCATAGAAAGCATCGAGGTGGTAGCATTTTGGTGACTGAGGATTGCACACAGCCAGAGCAGAAGGCCTGGCTGAAGGAAGAGTCATCCTGTTCTAGCATGAATAGTCTTCAGTTCATGCAGATGAAAGCTTGGGAACCAAAATTGATGCATCAGCAGAATTGCCTCAAGAAAATGTTTTCCAGAGATTTCAGTGAGGCATCTCCAACCCTCTAACACAGAAGAGTCTTGTGGAGAAAGGGATTTAAACCATTGTAGGTTCTTGTTTACCGTTGATTGTAGTCAAATTTGCTACTAAGTGGTTAGCTCTTAATAAATAAAACCATTTTTCCTCACTAGAGAAAATTATGTCCTATCACTTGTACATTTGCGTGTGTATGTGTGTGCGCGTGTTAGTTTGGGAACGCCTCTGAGACATAGTTCAAGAATCTGCAGCCAGTTAACACATTTGGTTAGAGAATGGGGATGGTGAGGCCAAGGTCAGGGTTCAGTTGCTCTGTGGGCCAGTTAGCTAGGCGGGGCTGTGTGGCCAGACTGTACTTTTAACCTCGACCAGCTGCCTCTCACATGTATACCATGGGTCCCAGGGAGGGTTAGAGTGTGGAAGGATATCCGGACTCAGCTTTTCCTCCTGGGACCTCGTAGGGCCTTTGTCCTGGTAGTGGACAGCTTGGCATTCAGGTTGGTGGCTAGAGGGCCCCCAGCTTGCATATTTAACAGCTAAAAGGAAAATGTGAAATATTCTCTGTGAGCCAGAGCCTGCTGTTTGTGGGTCTCTCCGGTCTGGAGACAAAACTCCCTACGCTAAGTTAGAGTAGAGAGTATTGAAATAGTGCTCCATAGTTCTCGATGTGAATATACTGTCCTCCTTTTCGGAAACTGGGAGAAGCTCCATTAGAAGAGAAATTCACTTTTAAGTTCTTAAGATCATCATCCATTTCCTCTACTTGTTCTCATTTCTTCATTTAAACACAGTTTTTTAATGAAAATTTGAAACCCTTGATTTGCATCTGTAAAGGAATAGGCATCTTACAGAAGTTGGGGAAAAAATACTATTCCAATGTATATAATTCCCCTAGAGAATGGTGCTATGTGAATAGGTGTTTACTATTAATTAAATATGGAACATTTTCTCTTGTTTCTTAGCACAAACACAGCAATGTATGAAGCCAAAGGATTTCATTTTTGCCTCGGGAAGCAATTAAATTTAGTTATAACTTGTTTTCCATGAACAATAGGAAAGACAAGTAGTCTGGAATAAAGTATCTCAAACCCCCCCTTTTTTTTTTTTGGTGAGAGAAGTGTTCATTTTGATTCTACAGAATTCAAACATTACAGAATTAGAAAACTTACGCATCTCTTAATCACTGCACAAACGACCCCCACCATGATCACCATTAACATACTCTTAATGAGCCAATTGTGAAAATGGGTATAAACATTAGAATTTTAAAACTTTTGTTGCTTTTTATCCCCAGAATTAATTTTTGCCAGGTCAGTGGCTTTCAAAATGTTTGTTGTAACAGTGAGTGCTTTCTTCAAACCCAATTTTCCGTGGAGTTTCAGTTTAGAAAAGAAAAAGAGGCAAAAGCAGAGATACTCTGGTTGTAGCTGGGGGAGAATTCTGCTCGCTTCCTCCTCTGCCCTGACCAGTGGAACCCTCAGGGTCCCTCCATGGAAAGACCCGACATTGCTTACAGCAGGCATTTGGCCCAGTTGCTTCAGTGGTTGGTTGGTATTGGTGTTGGACTTTGCCTCCTTGACTAACTCTTCTGAATGGGCCACTCATAGTGACGTTTGTCTTCCCATCATGGACTTTGGGTGCTTATTTTTAGTTAAGCTATAGTTAGCCACAAACTTAAAAGCAAACCACGTAAGCCAACCAGTGATTGTTTTCTTCTTTCTTGAAATTGGACCTTTACATTTAACTCATCCTTTGAGTTTAGCACAAATGCCACATTGTCACTACTCTTTAGTCTGTGGCAGCAAGTTCCCCCCCCCCCCCTTGTGGATGTAGGTCTAAATCTGTAACTACAGTGCTTGCACCATGGTAGACATTCATGTTCACGGACCTTATAGCAATGAGTTTTTGCCTTTCATACCCCATTTCTGGTAATAGTGTTCCTGCCTGTTGTCTTTCCCCCACTAGATAATAAAAAGGAAGACAGCATGGGGCGCCTGGGTGGCTCAGTCAGTTAAGCGGCCGACTTCGGCTCAGGTCATGATCTCGCGGTCCGTGAGTTCGAGCCCCGCGTCGGGCTCTCTGCTGACAGCTCAGAGCCTGGAGCCTGTTTCAGATTCTGTGTCTCCCTCTCTCTCTGATCCTCCCCTGTTCATGCTCTCTCTCTGTCTCAAAAATAAATAAACGTTAAAAAAAAAAATAAAAAAAAAAAAAAGGAAGACAGCATTATTTCATGCTCTAGGTAATGTTGGAGAATCTCTTCATCTTCAATCATACTGGAGTAACTCGGAGTCCTCCAAAAGAAAAACACAGCCTGTGTAAACATACAGTTCTCTAATCCACGTTATGCCCAAATGCTCTAGGCTAAGGTGGCACTAAAAATGGTCTTTATCAGTCTTAAAAGCATTCATATATTCAGTAAGTATTTATTGAGCATCTGCTGTGTAATTTGGCTAAGACTTGAAGAGATGGAGAGATTGGGAATTTCACAAACACCCATTCCTTCAGTACAGTACATACATCCCTACGAGGTAGAGGCTTTTAATAGCCAGCTCTTCCCTTACTCACTGCACATGGTTTTCTCAAGGTAATCTCACTGTTACCTATGGCTCCAATCACCTCCTATATGATGCCAATTTCCCAAACTATATCACCTGCACTAATCTTACCTCAGTTCCCCACCATGCCTGCTTGAATCTCCCTTCCCTGTTTGCCCAACCAGGACCTTCAAGCCTCAATGAGCAAATTTTTTTTCCATATCCTCACCTGATCTCCTTTTTTCCCTTGGTTTCCTGTTTTGGTCAAGACATTATCATCTGCCCACGCATGTGTTCACCAATTGATACTCATTGAGAACTCGCTGTCTCAAGTGCTACTCCAGAAATTAGGGATCTATATAGCACAAACTAAAGCACCTTAAAGGTCTTGTCTTAGGGGCGCCTGGGTGGCTCAGTCCCGGTTGAGGGTCTGACTTTGGCTCAGGTCATGATCTCCCAGTTTGTGAGTTTGAGCCCCGCGTGGGGCTCACTGCTGTCATGTCAGAGCCTGCTTTGGATCCTCTGTCCCCATCTCTCTCCACCCCTCCTTCACTTTCACTCTGTCAAAAATAAACCTAAAAAAAAAAAAAAAAAAAAAAAAAAAAAAGAAAATAAATAAATAAATAAAGGTCTTATCTTAATGGAGCTAATATTCTAGTAGACAAACAACTAACTTAAAAAACAACCTTTCTATCTGTAAATCTAGATATATCTCTATTATCCTTCTGTCTCTGTGGATGGCTGTTAGGCAGTGGGGAGAGCTATGGAGAAAAATAAGGCCAGGTAAGGATGGCAGACAGTGCTGCAGACTGAGAGGATGTGTGTTGTGCTTCTTTTTTTATGTAGGGTGATCAGAGAAGGAGGTGACCTTTGAACAGAGACTTGAATGAGATGAGGGGACAAGGCATATGAATATCTGTGATTTGGGGAGGTCCTGCCTCACCCTCTGTTAGTCTTTTTTTTTTTTTTAAGTTTATTCATTTTGAGAGAGAGAAAGAGATGGTATGAGTTGGGAAGGGGCGGGTGGAGAGGGAGAGAGAGAATCCCAACCAAGCTCATTACTGTCAATGCAGAGCCTGAGAAGGGACTTGAACCCATGAAACTGTGAGATCGTGACCTGAGCTGAAACCAAGAGTCAGATGCTTAACCAACTGAGCCACCCAGGTGCCCCTGTTAGTCTTTCCTAGTGAAGGACTGAGTCATGGCCATTTTTATAATGTTGCCTAAGACACCATTTATAAATGTTAGCAGTTGGGTGGGTGGGCTTGGAACAGGGAGGCAGACAAGCAAATAATTATTATCCAGTGTGCTGGGTGTGACATAGAACCATGCCCAGAGGTCTGCATGAGCTCAGAGAATGGAGGAGTGGGAAGAGGGCAAAGGCACGAGTAACTTTAGAGAAAATTTCAGAGAAGATGGCACTTGAGTTGGGTCTTGAGCGGATTTTCATGTATGGAGATGGGAAAGACGTAGAGGCAAACGGTCACAGGCAGAGGCCCTGGAGCCTCAACACTGAACTTTGGAGGACATGACATCGGATTTGGGGTCAAAGCAGGCCACATAATGAGGGATCACAGCACCGTGACTTGTGAAGGAGAGTGGTCAGCAAATCCCTAGGATAAGTGAGCTGGGATCGGGTGTGTTCTAAGAAGTCAGATTCCATTAGTGGGACTTTAAATGCTGTCCTTGGGAGGGAAAGATGGGAGAAAGAAGGTTAGGCTTTCCCCTTTCTCTCCTTCCCGGGTGCTGCCTCCCTGAGAGCATTGCTTCCTCACATCCCCCTTATCCTGTGTCCTTCCTTTCTGTTTATAAAGACAATCATGGCAGGTTCTGGTTCTGAGAGCTGTTACAGAAGCCTCTGCCATCTTGGCTAGAAGATTAGTCATTTTTGTGTTTTGAAAAATCTCTGTTGTGTTGTGTCACAAGAAGACTGTCATACTTGAAAGCCTCAGGGAGGGAAGGCTGGTCTCCACCAGGGTGAGGATGGGGTATCTGGAGGGAGGGACAGGAAGGACGTGCTGTGGCCCTTCTAATGGAGGACTGTGGGCTCTGGAGTCACCCTTGGTCAGGGTGCCCATTAGGAATGGGCTGAATGTGCAGCAGGGACCCTCCAGGAAAGCGCTGCCGTCTTCCACACGCAGCTTTGGTATTATTTTGGTTTCACTGCATTTGCCCCTTCATTTTCTCTAATTTGTTAGAGAATTTCTTCCCCAACCACTTTAAGTTTTACTTGGAGTACTTTATAAATGCAGTGATTTAGTGATGAGATCTCTGTTATGTATGATAATTTTTATTCTTTAAAACTAAATCATTGTGTGTCTTTTTGGTGTGTACGTTCCTTTGCTTAGGTAAGAGAGCTATTCTGGGAGATTTCATGAGTAAGTATGTACCTCATCACCTCCCTCCCTGGAAAGCAGTGGTTGTGCTTGGACTCCCTTGTGGGGTAGTGCTTGTAGGAAGCAGGCCTCATTACAGGGTTCCACTGGTGAGGTGTTCTGGGGTTTATTTTTATTGATAAATCACACTCATCATTACTGAACAAGACTTAGTAATTCATGAGTTTTATAAAAATGGTTACCAAGGGTTCACGTACGCTTTGTTTTGTTATGCTACAGAGATTTTACAAATTTCTTGAAAGTCTTCCCTTGGCAAGTGGCAAAAGCTTCGCCATACTGTCCTCACATAGTTTGAAGTGATTTTATTCCTCTGAAATGTATTCAGAAGTCGTCCTCACTCCTATTGAGATGATACAGGCCTTCTGAACCCTCCAAGGGGTGAGCGAATCTTCCTCTTCTCCGGCTCTGCTTCACCAAAATCCTGTTCCTTGCTCGCTAATGTCAAGGTTTTAGAAAAGCTCAAAGCCTTTGGTTATGTAGACTTGAAACTGACGATGTAAGTGCACCTGGAAGAGATAGCAGTGACCCACGTATGTTGTGGTATACACGATGGCTGCCAGACGCCTCGTGGGTCTTGGGACCTTGTCTTGGGACCCGTGGACCCTTGGGACCCGGCACCGAGGCAGAGGACTGCTGAGGGTGCAGGAGAGACAGTACTTCTCTTGGGAGTAGCAAATCACGCCTCGTTTGTTCTGGTCACCCTGGTGCTTGGCAGGGATTGGGTGCCCAAGAGATAATTTTTGATAAGGGGTGGATAAAGTAATGGACAGATAAATGCTTTTAGCATATGCAAGGTAATGAAAAGGATAAATACTTTTGATATGGGAGCTGGGCCTCCAAAAGCACACTGTCTTTTATCACTAGAATCAGCGTTGCTTGGATGCAGAGACTCTCGGATTTCTTGCCTTCTTTTGCAGGAGATTTCAAATCCTTTAAAGGAAAGACGTTTCCAGAATGGTGAGTTAGCCTGTTTTGATGGTGTAACAGCCTTGCCCCCTCAGTGAATTTCACCTGTGTGAAAGTGATGCTATGCAAGGGTCTTGGTGTCTTTCCACAGGCCAGAAGGGCTCATTCCTAGACTTTAAGGGGATTATAATTGATGGCCAGCCTGGGAACAGTGTCTCTACTTGCTGTATATATGCTCTCACCTGAGTGTGTCCATATTACCCTCTTTGGAAATGTTTTTAATATGTAGACTTTGTTTATTTCTAGTTTAAATCTTGGCATGTTTTTCAGAAATCTTGGTCTGTTATTATCTCAAGTTTATGCCCAGATTTGGAATGCAGACTGCTAGGAAATGTCACACAGAGAAAGGGCTTGTCTGCGCTTTTGGTCCATGCTACCTGAATGGCTGCCCGTTAGCCTTGGCATGCCCTCTGAGCCTGCTGCACTCCCCTGTCTGCCTGTTAATGACCTTTGTCTGTCCATCTTCAATGACTTATTCTCAAACAAGTGCTTGAGGTATTTGATGAGGCTTGCCCATTGCCAGTGCTCGACAATATTCACAAGTGTTTTTGTCTTGCAAAATGATCACATAGCTATATTCAAGGTTAAAAAACAGAAGACCAAGAATATTAAGAGTAGTTGTCATTTGGAAGAGTATTTCTGAGAATCACTAAAGGACTCTTTATACGTACTTGCCCTGGTCACCCTCTTCCGCCACTTGTATTCCAAGGATATCTTGGAAGTTGGTCTAGACCTTGGTATTTTGAAACACACGCCACTTGAGGACTCCCCCCCTGTGTGGTCAGGGTAACCACTGCCTTTCATGCCTGCCAACTCATCCTTTGTCTCTAGTACTTTCTCCTCCTGGATTTCCTGCTGTCATCTTTGTGATGATTTTCTCCATCTTGTCAAACCCGTATTTCTTTCTTCCCCCTATCCTGCCTTTTCTATCTGTAGGAAATAATCCATTTATTTATTTAGTAAACATTTATGGAATGTCTACTCTGTGCCATGCAGTGTGCTAAGTGCAGGAGATACGTAAAGGAGTAAGCTAGAGTAAGGTGTAGTCTCAGGGAGCTTCTGGTCCAGTAGATTTATCACTAAATGTTGGGGAAAGGCTAACAATTATGTGAATGAACATGGTGCCCAAACCTGATGTGTTAAAAGGCAGTATAATTGAGTCAGACTTGTTTCTGGCACACTGGTAGGTTCTTCTGTTGTTTTCACATATTTAAAAACTTACCCTTTAACAGCCTCATGTTGATGTGATTTTTGAATCAAGTAATTTCTCCTTCCTTAAGAGCGAAAGGAAGTTTCTGTGATTAACAACATTTGGCTTATAGACTGTGAGGTCTCTAGAAACTTGAACTTCAGTCATTCACTGCGAGGCTGAGTGGCAGGGCGAGCATTGTAGAGGCTCAAGTTCCCAGCCTTTCACATGAGTTAACACAGTCCAGCCTTTGGCAACCTGCCACTCTCTCTGCTTGTAGACAGGTTTGTGAAATTTGACACTCTCATGTCTTTCCTTAAAAAATCTTGCAAGGTTCAGCAGTCTTCAGTGACTGACCCATTTCTGTTAAACTCCCGTTGTCAGACATAAGTGTGAGGTTCTCCTGGACCTGTCTTTGAACAACATTTTATGCTTTGGATGCAGAAGCGGGACCCTGCTCTTTGTGTCTGTTAGGCTGCCACCGACTCCCCTTAAAATGTGAACCATATACAAGCATATAGGTTATCAACAGAGCGTTGTGAAGTAGGATTTGGACAATTACTCCTTTAGTTGATACAAGTAAAGCAGAGCCTAGAGAGTTGTCTACTAAAAACTCCAGAGTACTTTTTAGATGGAGATAGAGTAGTTTGTAAGAATAACGGGGCTCTTACCATATTTTGCTTTTAGCACATCTCCTTTGGTTTCATTTCCATGCTTCAAGTCTTTAGGGTCCCTTCCTTGCCCTCGTCCTTGATGACTAAGTATGATGGTTGAAAAGCACCATGTTGCAAGGACCTAGCATTTACTAATTGTGTGACTTAGCGTAAGTGGTTCAAATTCCTAGTCTGTAAAGTAGGAATAATAAATGACGTCTGCCCCGCACCCTCACTCCAACTGCCTTCTACTCATCGTGTGGGTCACATGAGAAAATGAGTTGTCAAGTATCATTTAACTTCTCTAGTCCTCTGCCGTGGGAACTCCTGTTCTCGCTAAGGATGGGTGTAGGGAACTATTGTGTGGTTCATGGAATGATTCTTTCCCCTTCGTTGGCTTTTGTGATCATGAGCTGCTGCCTCTTAACCCACCCCAGAGGCGACCTGGTCCTCTGCGTGGCAGCTCTGTTTATTATGACACTCTTTCTTCAGTTGAGCTGAAATTTATCCCTATAACTTCCAATATAAATTACACTTGTTGGTTCTAGTTTTACAGAGTTACATGAAACAACTCAAATCAGCACATTTCAAGTCACAGAAATTTATAACTGAGAAAGGGGTCTTACAACTCTGCTTCCTGTTTTTGGCGGTTCAATTCATTTCAGTAAATAAGAGCTGGTGCCTATCACGTGGGTGCTGTGCTCAGGCCCTAAAGGCAGCTATTGTTTCTCCCCCTGATCTCCGGAAGTGGAACAGAAGGGCATGAAGGGCACGCAACCCAAATGGAGATGAATGGGAAGGAAAAACTTTTTAACTCCTTAATGTGCAAAAAGAACGATGGTTTTAATTTCATTTAGGATACTTGCTAAGTAAATAATGCCTGCCTTTCTTGGGTTATAAATAATTGCAATGGTCAAGGAGACTACTGATCTATAAAAATGAAGATGAACGAATGATAATAATAAAGACTTATATTTCTGCTTTTTATAAGCTCCTCTGTGTTTATTAACCAGCAAGCGAAAACATAATTGCACAAAGAGAAATGGAAACCGGCGAAATGACAGTATGATTACACCTCTGTATGCACTACACTAGATGTTCTTATAGTGGCCGCGGCCCTTGGGAGGACCTTGAAGTGTCTTCTCAGAGATTAAAGGCAGAACACGCTCTCTTCATTGAGTTACATGTTTTTGTTTTGTTTTGTTAATGCTTATTTATTTTTGAGAGAGAGAAAGAGACAGAATATGAGTAGGGGAGGGGAGAGAGAGAGGGAGACACAGACTCTGAATCAGGCTCCAGGCTCTGAGCTGTCAGCACAGAGCCCGATGCACGGCTCGAACTTGCACACTGTGAGATCATGACCTGAGCCCAAGTCGGACACTTAACTGACTGAGCCACCCAGGTGCCCTGAGTTACATGTTGATTTACAGAATTTAAAACAAAAACAAGCAAAAAAAGAAAAAAAATAAAAAAATAACGCTGACGCTGGAGTTGGATGCCCCGGGTTCTCTTCTTGACCCTGTTGCTGACTGGCGGTGTGGTTTGGGGGGAAGTCAGCCTTTATTCCTCAGAGTTTCATTTCCCTCAAATTTAAAATGGGGCTAAATTTATTTTGCCCTGCCTGTATAATTCAGCTGTTAGGAGTAAGTGTGTTCCTTTGCACAGACTTGAATCTTCACTTCTTACAAGCCGTGTAACTTTCAGAGAGTTCTTTAAACTTCTCTGTGCCTGCTTCTTCATCTTTAAAGTGGGATAATATTAGTACCTACTTCAGGGTTTTTGTGAGAAGTGAGTTAACTCCCACCAAGGACGTACAACAGTGCCTGAAAGTTCATGCCTCATACAGTAATTATTTTTTTGTGAACTTTTGAGGGCTCTATGACTTAGTATATTGTTAGTCTACCGAAGTTCTAAAATAACATTTTTAGAAAATAAAAATAACCTAATGCCCAGTTGTCACATGTTATCTTGTCATTTTGGTGATTTTACAAGATAGGACTTTGTTGTCAGAAAAGGTTAATCATGATACTGAAAACTTATTCTCAAATGTGTTTTTTCTTCAGAGCTTCAGACCAAATTTATTTATTCTAGGAAATGCGTTTTACTGGCATTGTGAGTTTGGAAAGCTTTAGGTGGGAGTCAGGATATGACCCTGCCTTCTCTATTACTGTTAGAGGCTGGAGATCTGTCCTAACTGTCTAGAGTTTTCCTTGTGTTGTATCGAACAAAATATTTTTTAGATGTTATCTTTGATTTTGAACTGTGCTGATTCAGCTTTGAGGGGTAATGAAATGTTGATCAAGAGCTCCATCACAACAGACCCATTTGTAATAATCTTAGCGGCTTATTTCACAGAAGCAGTTTTCAGATAAAAATACTGATCATGACTTCCTGTGACTTTCCCTGAAGGGGTGAAATTAAATTGTGGGAAATGCTTGGAATTTAGCTAGTAATTAACTTATAAAGAACCACTTAAAAAAATCATAACTCCCCTAAGCTATTATAACAAAAGACCTTGTGAGTTTAGAATTCTTCTGTGTATTTATGTTTTATAAAGTGGAACCTAATGACCATTGTTCACTATCTTCGAATTTGTTATTGAACTAAAATGACGGATGTAGATGGAGGAGGCTTTGAGCCGCTTGCTGGCTTTTCAACCTCAGGTCCCGTTTAGATTAACACTGATGCTGCTACTGTTAAACTAGTTATCTGGGTATAAATGTGGAAAATTTTAGCCTGCTATTATACACTCCATGATCAAAATTTGATGATGGGATATTTGAAAGTTTGATGATAGAAAATGGACACGAAGATTTTTCCTGCTTTTCTGTTTATCAATAGAATTGAGGCTCTCAAATATTTTGTTTCATCTGTCTTATCCTGTTTATGTATTTACCATTTCTTGAACTCTAAACCCTTTATTTCTAAATATTTACTGCTATACAGTGTTACATTACAGTCCCTAAATAGCATGATTAGGCTAACCATTTTGAAGTGAAGAAATTATTTTTAAGCATACAAAAAGCACAAGTTCATTTTATCTGCTAGTTGGTTTCTTTTCCAGAGTGTTTGTGTTACGGAATGTCAGGTTTCTGTCTGGGGAGGTAGTGAGTAGATTAGCAGGTGTTAGGGTAGAAGGTGTTTTCCAGGGGCAGCACGGTAGGATGAAAGGATTGCAATTTGGAAACCCTGGGTGTATGTGATGCTGGCGAAGTTCCTGTGTTTCTTTCATTGTTAGTTTTTTCATCTGTCAATGGAAATACTGCCTGTCTGGACAGGTTATAATCTGATGTCACATTGTGCTGATCTTACATATCAACATATGATACATAATGTCAGCATGATGTAACTGATCATGTAAAATGACCAAATGATAACTGTGATATTTTACATTAGAAATTTGTTTCATTGATATTTAATATTTCAAAGCCTTGCTGAATAGATATTTTTGGATTCTTTGTGAATATATTAATAGGCTTATAATTTTCTAGGGTTACCACAAGACTTTGAGAACACCAAAAGGAATACATGATTTCTAAATAAACTAATCACTGAAGAAATTCTTATTTCTTGACTCCTTTATTTACTGTGTTAGAGTTGTAATGACCATTTTTCCCTTTCTCCAGTTTTGGGCATCCTTGTGAGTTTGCCTTTTAAAAAAAGTTAACAGAGTAACTGAAAAGGATATAGAATACTTCCAGGGTAGTTTCCTCATTCACAATTTTATATTTCATTCCTTAATTTGTTTCAGAATTATTTGAACCTTTTATGGCTGTTCATAAAGTGCCCTCAAGGATGCAGTACCTTCAAATTGATGTCCTTGTGAGGGGAAAAGAAAGGATGTAGTAATGTCCATATTCATGGGCTGTACCTTCCCCACTGTTCTCATTTGTTCTGGTTTGGACCTTGTGTTAGTACATCAGTGTTTCCAAGAATGGGTGACTACGTTCTAATGCAGGTTTAACTGTCCCCTGCCTGGGGGCCAATATTTAAAACATCACATATTTTAATGGGACATAAAATTGTATGCTAAATCTTCTTTATGTTTAAAAAAAAAAATCTAAGTTTTTTTCACTTTGTTTCTCCAGGTGGCATTTTTCTGAAGTTGATCATTGAGACTTACCAGCATTCCTACAGATATAATAGGTAAGTGGTTGAAATCAGATACCCTTATTATGATGATTCCTTGGATATACTTTCCAGCTGGATAGCAAATTACTTCTTGAAACAGGTTCAGTGTGTCAAACTTGTGGACTTGAATGGTAAACACTAGTTTTTGTTTGTTTATGTTTTTGTTGTTGTTAGAAATACCTCTTGGATGAATAGACACAAATGTTATAAAAGACCCTGTAAAGTTTCAAAATGGTATTAAATTTAATGCTATAATTTCCATGTTTCCATTCTGACACCTTTGTTCTGTCACTATTCATAAACAAATTTCAGAATTCTTTATGATGGGCTCAGGTGACTTTCAGTTGTCTTTCCTTTTGAGTTTTCTGTGGGCCACGTTACCAGTTGTTACCGTTTCTCTGTGAAAGAGGAAGTAGAGATGACCAATTCAAATTACCCATTTTTTTTTACTTGATGACAGCTCTGGTAGGTGAACTGCCTAAATAAAAGTTGAAAACAGTTGACTAATAGGTGACTTGTGCTTAAGTCTATGGATTCTGGTTTATAAAAGTTACTGTCAGAAAATATTAGTAATAATTACCAGGGGTTAAGTAATCTCCTACAGTATGCATTCAGGAAAATCAATTACATAATTATCTTAAAAGACTTTGATCCACCTCTGCTTCTTAAAGGGAGACGGTATTCAACCTGGTCCTCTAAGGACCTTGTTATGAACTTGAGGATGTGGCTCATGCCAAGGGAGCCAGGATGTGGTTTGGATGTGGGACCCATTGACACCCCATCCGGGAGGGTCTGCCGTATGCAGGGAGTCCATAGGATACGTTCACAGACACCATCTCATTTGTGGAAAGGTGATTTTTTTTTTTAGGTTACAGATTCTGGGGAAGGAAAAATTGCTCTTATACCATGAATTGAACTGTTGATTTCTCAAATGTTATTGAATTGTTCTAACAGTTACTACTGCTTGGGTTAGATTAGGAAGCTTGGGTTGTCCTTTTTTTTTTTTAATGGGAACTGTAAACACTTGTGAATTATGAAATTATTTGAGCAAAGTTCTCATGGGAAAGCTAGGGCTGACCCAAGATGGGTGGGTGTCCTGTGAAGGTTAATCATTGGCACCTTACCAAACTGATAATCTTTAAATATCTGTCCCATATTTATTTACTGGGAATAGGTGAAACTGATTTTCTATTAATAAAGACTTTTAATAAAAATATATATCTTTTCCTCTGTGTTGAAAATAAGGGATTTATTACATGTGATTTTCTGAACATGTGATTTTTCAGAAGCCTGTTTAAAATTTGGTTAATAATAACACTCTACCATGTATTGTTCAGGTCTGGACTTCTAGATGCTGTCAGCCAGGTGATATTGGGGTTGGTAGTGAGGCCTGTTTTCACTCACACAGTTCTTTGAGGGGAAATGTTCTCAACAGAGATGGGTCTGTGCCAGTGAGGACTGTGTTTATTTCCCCTCCCAGGCACTGTCTATTTGAGTGGAAACAGGTCCAATTGTCATTTTGTCCATTATATATGAGGAGAGTCACATGTGAACCCCTGAGTTCAGTGGCTCCATATGTCCCATGTATTCCAGTGGTGATTTAGTCCCCCATTGTGGGTTGTCGCCCTAGATCACTGCCAGGATGGCCTGTTTAATCCAGCTCTGGGGAAAAACCAATTCCATTCTGCCAGTGCCTTCAGAAGCTAAGTCATGTTCACCCTTGAAATCCCCCTTTCTGAAGATTTAGCCAGATAAAACTCACCTTCTGTGTCTCTTTTTTTTTTTTTAATTGTGAATTCATCCCATAAAAATACATAAAACTTTATGAAGTCAGACATAACAGTAGCCTTCCTGAAGTAACAGCATGTGAATTACAGAGCAGTGTGACTACTCACATTATATCCACTTGGTGAAAGGTTTCTCTTGAGCAAAGAGTCATTGTGGTCTGGGGAGAGCCTCATCATCAGGCGGTCCTAGGCTGAGGCTCCATCTTTGCTGGACACAAACCCAGGTTGGGACCCCAAATGTGGTGCCAGTTGGCTATGTGACCTAAGGCATGTTCCTTTACCCGATGGATCTCCCATCTCTTTATGTGTGGATATCCCTTCCTCCCAGAGTTGTTTGGAAGATTCAGAGAGGCAAAGATAGGCTGTGTGTGGTATAAGAGCAGGCAACAAGTATCCCCCACCTGGCTGGCTGACATCAGGAACCTTGGAAAGAACTCCGGACACGGGATGGAGGAACTGCTCTGCCATGTACCTCCTTGCTTCACTGGTAGAGACGCAAGTTATACTTCCTCTGTTCTGCCCTGCTTACTCTGTGAGAATTGTGAGAAATATTTGAAAAGTGTGAATTTAGGGTATTGGTTGGTATTAGAAGGTTTCTAGCGGGCAGGCTTTAAAAAAAATCTAGTCAGACTTTCTGGGCTTGATTCCCAGCTCTACACCTTATAATGAGGTGTATGACCTTGAACAAGTCATTAACACCCTCTCTGGCTCTCACCTGTCTCACAGGATTGCTGCAAGATTAAATGATGTACTCTGTGTAGAGTGAGGCATATGGAACTAGCACCCAGTGAATCTCAATAAATACGCTCATAAATTCGCCAGGACACAAGAAGGGAGGCGGACAATCTGACTCGAAAACATTTGCATGGTTTTCAAATCTTGTGAGTTTGAACTTTGACTTAAGGAGCTGCCTTTTATATCATCTTATGTTATTTAGACCAGGAAGGATCATCTTTTTCCTGAATAAACTGAGAGTGATCTTATCCTGCAGTGTGGGACTCCCTCATCAGAAGTGTGCTAGTCTTCTTCAGTTTTCTGTTCACGAGTGAATGAATCTTTCCCCATCTGGTGGAGTTCTTGATGGAATTGACTGAAGAGCAAAGTGAAAGCTCTAGGTTTGCACTGCCTGTTATGGTAGCCATTCTCTTGAGCACTTGAATTATGGCTAGTGCGACTGAGGCATGGAATTTTTTATTTTATTTCATCTTAGTTCATTGAAAATTTAGAACTGATGGTTAATTAAGTTGTTGGAAAAGTTTTAAGTACGTTTGGGATAATTCGGGCATGCAGATTTATTTTTTCTTCTGTACATGTTACATAGTTTAATCAGATCAAGTATTTCTGCTGAAAACTTAGTACCTGAATTGAGATGTGCTTTAAGTGCAAAATACACAGCAGATTTTGAAGTGTTAGTGTGAAGGAAAAAGGATGTAAAATATTTTTAATATTTTTTGCATTGATTATGTGTTGAAATGATAATGTTTTGGATATGTAGAATTAAATACATTATTAAAATCAATTTCTTCTTTTTAAATGTTTCTACTAAAATTAAAAAAATATTTAATGTTTATTTATTTTTGAGAGCATGAGTGGGGGAGTGGCAGAGAAAGAGGGATACAGAGAATTCAAAGCAGGCTCTGTGCTGTCAGCCCACAGCCCAGCATGGGGCTTGAACTCATGAACCCTGAGATCATGATCTGAGCTCAAGTCAGATGCTCAACCAACTGAGCCACCCAGGTGCTCCTTTACTAAAATTTTTAAATGCTGTACATGGCTCACATAATACTACCATTGGGTAACAATACTCTAGAAGATTCTTGAAAGAACAGGGTAATTTCTTTTTTTTTTTTTAATGTTTATTTATTTTGAGAGAGAGAGAGAGAAAGAGTGAGTGAGTGCGGGGTAGGGACAGAGAGAGAGGGAGAGAGAATCTTAAACAGGCCCTGCTCTATCAACACAGAGCCATACGCTGAGCTGGATCTCATGAACTGCGAGATCGTGACCTGAGCAGAAATCAAGAGTCGGATACTTAACAGATTGAGCCACCCAGGTGCCCCAAGAACAGGGTAATTTCTAATTTATTAAATAAAATAGTTTTTTCCAGTAGGTTGTGAGGAGTATGAAAGTGGTTGTTTTTTTTTTAATTCTTTTAAAGTTTTTTTCACAGTCTGCAGTTAAGAGGGATATTTTTAAATATTCAAAGTTGGAAAAAAAAAGAAAAGAAAAGGCACATCTCTGATGTGTTGCCTGAACCTTATGTTATACAGCCCAAGTCTCAATTCTGATGTCTTTGCTGTAGACCTTTCCCCTCGCTTTCTTAGGAAATGTGCCAAGGGAGGTACTCACCACTGTTCCACCAGGATAGGAACCCAAAGACTGCTTTTCAGCTGAAAGTTCTGCTTCTTTGATGATTGTTAACTTTGACATTTGATGCAGGTACCATGTTCCCAGGGTCACATTTTGATATGCCCAAGAGAGATCAGTTTAGGAACCGTCATCCACGAGAAAAATGACTTTTAACCACCTACATGAATGAGCATTTTCTTCTTACTGTGGCACCAGAAATAGAGAGATACATTTTCAAGGGCGTAATTGCTGGCTACATGCTTAGTTGTCACCAGTGTCTGTATGAAACATGAGAAGGTAATGTAAGCAGGGTTATCAGTGTGTTTCCTTCTCATTCATGCCCTGGGTGACACTTAAGTGTATTCTAAGAGGTGGGGGAAGAGTGTTTGACTCAGAATCATGATGGCTGGCTCACAAGGTGATGGTGGTGAGGTTTCCTGAGCTCTCTCTGATTCTGCTCCTGTGTAGTTGGTGTCAACAAACACCAGCCACTTTCTGTGTCTAAATCTTGCATTGTGTGTACTTGACCTGTGACAGCACATTCCTTTGTGTGATAAACATGGCAAATACATTGCCATCCTCATACTTTTCCAGGCGGAGTGAATGAATGAGAAGGTTTACTTTCCAATGCTGTTCCACCCAGGAATTAAGCAGGATTGATATTTCTGTATTAAATAGAAGCCATTATACATTTTATGATGAACCTCTAGCCACCAAAGAGTGGCTTTTCCTTGCATAGAATTTAACTGTTATGACACTGAGACTTTTAAGTTCCTGTGGTACAGTATAGAATTCATTTCCGGGGCGCCTGGGTGGCTCAGTCGGTTAAGCCTCTGACTTCAGCTCAGGTCACGATCTCACGGTCCGTGAGTTCGAGCCCCGCGTCGGGCTCTGGGCTGATGGCTCAGCCTGGAGCCTGCTTCCGATTCTGTGTCTCCCTCTCTCTCTGCCCTTCCCCCATTCGTGCTCTGTCTCTCTCTGTCTCAAAAAAAAAATAAATAAACATTAAAAAAAAAATTAAAAAAAAAAAAAAAGAATTCATTACCACCAGTAGTTTGGAAGCACTTAACAGGAGAGGATGAAATAGCTTTCTTCCTTTACTGAGGATAAATTAAATAAATGGTGTCTGGAAAGGAAAATGATAAAGTAGAAATAAGATTGTGATTTTCAAGATTTCAAAAAAAGCAAATCAAAATAATTAGATATATTGAAGACTGAAAATGAAAGCAGTTCTTTTTCTGCTTTTGTTAGGTGAATGTTGACCGCTTGCCTTTTTTCTGATAAGTTTTGGCTAGACCTGTGCCTGTTTGACAAGAGAGTCCTGAGGATTCTTCTCAGCAAGGACAGAGTGAAAAGTTGCTTTCCTTGGTAGACTGTGAGCTTTTGAGGGCTGGTGTGAGTCTTTTATTATATCTTCAGTGCCCAGTACATTGTCTAATGCATAGTAGGTGCTTGGTGAATATCGGTTGATGGATGGGAGGTAAATGTCTGTGGTTAGACCATAGAGCTAGGTCTGTAACATTCTCTGAAGAAATCTCTACTTCAAGCACATTATGGGCTGCCCAGCCTAATGTCTGTTATAGGTTATGTGCTCGATAAATGTCGGGCAAATGGAGGCGTGAATGTGGGCTGACGTATAACTTCCAATTTATAAGGGGTTGTGGCATTTTGACCCATTTATAATTTGGGAAGCCACAAAGGTACTTTTAAGCAGAGAAGTCTGGTTAAACATTAGGAAGGCAGCAGCTTAGCAGATTGGACAGAGGCTAGGAAACCAGGTAGGAAGGGGTCACTGGCAAGAAACAATGAGGGTGGAAAGTGAGGCTTCAGAGGGTCAGGTGAGCGAGGCTGCAGCTAAACTGAATGGAGCACAGTCCCAGGGGGTGGGTATCTATCTGGTTAGCTTTGGATAGGAGCTGGGGTGGCTCTCTGGATAGGAGAGTTACCATAAATAAGCTTTAAGTCCAAGGAATAGATAGGAAGAGTATTCTGGTGTACTGGCCTAACTTCTTCTGAAAAGTAGAAAAAGTCATCTGTTGAGGGGGATTAGGTGAAGTGGGGGGTTAATGCTTCCCTGTGTGGAAAGGAACTCTTCTCGGTGCTGATGTGGCAAGAGCGTCCATCTTCTTGTGAATTCTGGTCATCTGTCTTGGTGGATTATTCCATGGAGAATTCAGGTCCTCCATCTGATGAGATAAGTCCACAAGGATGTTCTGGATCTCACATCAACAAACAGGTAGTTTTGTTATGATCAAATGCTAAAGTCTGAAAGAGGCTCTAAAAAGCTCCTCCATCAAGTAGATTTGGTTCCAACTGGTAGTCCTCTTATCATTCCAGCTACACAAAGAAATGCCATGATCCTTAAGTAGAAAGCTTTTTCACCTTAATGATCCATTTTGTAAATTTCTCCTTGAAAGGAAAGGGTTGAACTCACCTCATCTGAATGAATATATACTGCGATGGTCTAGAGGTGTCTCCTTCACTGTTACTGTAAAATATATGTGTGCTTTTACATGAAGCTTGTTAACGTAGGTAACTCATAGCTGTATATATTTTTATCATTTCCCATGTCAAACCACAGCAACCCCTGCTGACCACTAAAGAAGGCAGTAGTAGCTGTGAAGTTCTGAGATCCTGCCCCCATAAACACCCTCTCTGCTCTTTGAAATTTCATCATGATTTCCTAACAGAAACTGGCTTCTTTTGAATTAAATATTGATTTAATCTACATTCCCTTTTGGATTAATTCAAAAGCCAAAATAAAGTTTTTGTAATCATTTCCTTTCCTTGTGCTCTCATGCCTACGGGAAGTGCCAGTCATACATCAATACTGTCTTTTAAGACACCAGCCTCCTCTGAACCACATGCTAGCCACTCATCACATATCTAGAGTTAGGGTGCCAGGCAACCTGTAAAGATGGGATTGACCCCTAGTCTCTTTGCCTTCTGTTACCGGCCCACAACAGCCTGTGAAAAACTCTTAAGAGCTAATTGGCAAGCTCAGATGAACTTAGAAGTGTACCTGATTCTGATCCAAATTAATATGTATATGCGGCCAAGTTGTGTTAGGAAATGAGCTCTTCCTGTCATTAACTCACAGCTTAGGTCATCTCTTTCATGTAATGAAGGCAAATATGAGAATTCACTTTAGAAATCTAGTGTGACTAATCTGAAAGAGCTGGTTCCACTCTGGTTGCCTCATCACCACAGTTCTCTCTTCCTGCTTCATTCCCAAATTGCATCCCTGTTTCAGTTGAAGTTCAATCCATTTTTCTCCTATTCATGGACTAGCTGTGGACTGGCAAGACACAGCCGGCCTAGCATGGTGGTCAGCTGCTTTCATGGACTTCCCATCATTGTTTATTGTCAGAGTACCCATCTTCTTGACCATTTACACCCTACACCATGTACATTCTGGTAACCGTCAGGCATTTTGGTATAAGGGTAGTTGTAGAGAAGGTCACTTGGGCAGACCTCCAGGAGTTTTATTTTTGTTTCGCTGCTGTGATATTGTATGTTTTATGCTTGCATATTTATATTATGTGCACATCTCAAAGCAAAGGTAGTTCTTCAGCTGCCCAAAGGTCACACCTCAGTCTTCCCTAGTGCCTTGTATACTTTTGAAGCCAGGCAGCAACCCTTATGTGCTGACTATTATTGCCGGACTAGAATTGCCGAAAGATGTGTATATGTGTTTTCTCCCAATTATCAAAATAATCCAGGTTCATACAGGAAAGTGTACACATGCAGGAGAAAAAAATCAGTCTCCTTGGAAGTCACCACTTCCAATCTACTGGCCAGACTCCTAAGAGTGTCTCTTTTTGTACATTTTGTTTTTGAAGTTTATTTTTTTGTTTTGAGAGAGGGGTGGAGGGAGGGGCAGAGAGAGAATCCTAAGCAGGCTCCGCGTTGTCAGCACAGAGCCCACCGTGGGGCTTGAACTGTGAGATCATGATCAAGGATGCTTAACTGACTGAGCCACCCAGGCGCATCGCTTTTTGTATGTTCTTTTCTTTACATAGTTGAGTGCTTACTCTGTATACAACTTTGCAGTCAGTTACTTTTTTGTTTAATACGATGTTATATTCATTTCCTTGTATTATTAGAAGTTTCTTGTTAAAAGAAAGCATTTCACTGGTTGAATATTGTATCTGTGGTATATATTTAAATCATTGTAACCTTTTATTTTTAATATTTAGGTTTTCTGGTTTTTTAAAATCCTTGAATATAAACCTTGAATGTCCTTTTATAGACATTTGTTCAGTTTTAAAAATGTGTTCCAGAAAGTTGGGCTTTCAGTGGCAGTAAAAGACAGTGCTTGTTTTAAGCCCACTGTAAGGATCCCTAAGGACCCACATTGTTGCCAGTTTAGAAAGTAAGAATGGCACCTCATTTTAATTTTTACCATTTTTATTACTAATGAAGTTGGATGTTTTTCAGGAACACAGTACCTGCTTGTATTTTCTTTTTTGTGATTATGTCCTTCTTTTCAGGTGAAATTGTCATTTGTGACTTGTGATGTTTATGATGTTGACCCATTTTCCTAGAAAGGTTTATTGAGATGCATAACTTTGCACATACTGTCTTCTCAGGTATGGTTAATTGCATACAAAATTGTCCTGTATTTGAGGTAAAATCAGGTGTGGAATTGTTGAAGAGAACACACCTGGAGGTTCTCGTGTGAGTACTTGGTTGTGACTGTTAGCATCTGGAAAGTCAGCTCTAGCCAGTGAGCACCAGACCTTGTGGGCACTCCAGTCATCACCCTGCCTCCTACCCTGGTACTTCTCCTTCCCCTCTGCCTGTCCAGGGTACATGTGGTGTAGCTCATGTTGACAAAATAATAACAATAAACACAAAATGCTGGCTTATAATAGAGTATTCACTGACCCATGAAGTGATTTGTACCTGCTTCCCTCCAGCATTTCTTCTCAGACCGCTTGGCTGACTTCCTTTACCTCTTCCTTATCATTGTTTCCAGGAAGTCCTCTCCCCACTTCTTTCCTTCTTCTCCTTGCATTCTCCAAATTACGTAGCCCACCCCATGACTTCAGCTGCCACTCATGGGCCAGACCTCCCCAGACCAAATAACTGCTCCAGGCTGCAGGCCCATATAGCCACCTCCTCACGGTAGATCTGCCCTTGGTGTCCCACTGGCATTTACAATACGTCATGCCCCAAAATGACCCTATTCCTTCTCTCTGACTGGCTCTATGGCCTGAATTCTCGCTCCTACTAAAGACATCTAGTCCATCCACCAAACCAGACACCGGGGCAGCATCTTGAGATCCCTCTTTCCCTCATTGCCCACATCCCATGGGTTCTATGAAGACCTGTCTGTTCTGCCTCCTTCATAATGCTTCATCTGCACCCCTGTTCTTCCTGCCCCTGGTCCAGGCTGGACTCCTAGAAGCAGTGAATGTGTGGTTTTCCAATTAGATATGGTCTTAAAAGGTAAATGTATATTTTAAATATTATTTTATATATTATTTAAAATAAAAATTAATCAGGCTTCTCTAAAATAAAATTGGTATTTTGCAAGGCATGGTATTTTAATGGAATATTTGTGAATTTTTAATGTAAAGTGAATCCTTATCCATGAATTTACCTTTTGTAGAAACTTGAATTCTGTACCTACTTATTTGTTTTAAAGCAAAGTATGCCTCACATAATATGTAATACATATTAGTCAAATGAGAGCCCCTGGACATTACTTTCCAGCTAAAAGGCTTTTGATTTGAGGGCTTGACATTTTTTCTTTGGATATTAAGTATTTCCATATTGCAATATGTATTGTTTTTTTGTAATATTGGAATTATCCTGTATTAGCTAGCTTTTCAACTTCACCTCCCAGGGAACTCAGGCAAGAAATACAAATATTTTCATAAGATTCTTTGGAGGAGTAAAATTAATATTTTTGAGAATGAAATATGGTGAATTGTCTCCTAAGGATTGAAAGACTTTATTAAGATAGCAAAATATCCTTCCCCAGGGGTGTGTTTTTTCAGGGCTTATTGGAAATATGGTGCCGGGAAGAATAAAAGGAAATTTAATGCCATGGAAGTTGGAAACAGCCACTGAAATCCAATCCGTTTTTAGAACACATATAACACACTAATTCCCAGAGATTTAAGATCGCTCTCTTCGCTTCCTGAGGCTGTCAGGCTCATTATGACTATGACACGGAAAGGTTCTTCAGCACAAATAAGCCATGACAGTGTTTTATTTACTGTGAATATTTACTACACTTGAAGGTGGGGTGTCCCTGTGGTCTGCCTTCCTTTATTGGTATCAGGTTGCTTCAGTGTTGGTATTTTTTTTTTAGATTGACTTCCCCCAGACCAGATTCTGTGACAGGATTCAAGGTTGTTAGGGAGGTAATCCTGGAAAGCATCATTAAGGGAATAGGTATGTGAACTAGGGAGGAGAAGAAGGGTAATAAAGGGATGACCTTGAACAAGATACTGCTGTGGGCACCTGGGGCTGAATCCCTGGTGAATTCTAGGAGGCATTCTTCAGAACCAGACCATCGGAGGGGCCAGCCAGCTGGGATTGGCCGTCTCCACCTCACATCCGTCGCTGACTGCTCTTGAGGCCAGCAGTTAAAGCCTGCTCTGTGCTTGGGTGGTTATCATGGGTGCTTGCTGTAAGCACGTGTGGGAACAGGGAGCTGAGGGATAAACACGGGGCACTGATGGTGCCTACTGAGTATACTGCTTTAGTATTTAAAAATTTTTTTTTTCAATTTTTTTTACATTTTTTTATTTTTGAGAGACAGAATGAGACAAAGTGAGAGTGGGGGAGAGGCAGAGAGAGAGGAAGACACAGGATCGAAGCAGACTCCAGGCTCTGAGCTGTCAGCACAGAGCCCGACGCGGGGCTCAAAACCCACAGACCATGAGATCATGACCTGAGCCGAAGTCGGATGCTCAACTGACTGAGCCACCCAGGCGCCCCTGCTTTAGTATTTTTAACATTGATAGATAAGTTCACTTGAGGGGGACGTCTCAGGTGGTCAGAAACAAAGCACATACAGAGACTGCTAGTAGAGTGTAAATTACATCAGTGTCTGGTAGATGTTGAAGTGAATTTAATATAATGAGAATTTGATACCATTGAAACTGAAACGGGGAAGAGATTGTAGAGTCAGTCTTGGAGAGGTGTCTAGGTGTTGATCCTAAAATGACATATCATGCCTCAGTAACAAACACGGAACAGCCATTACAGTAACAAATGGAACAACTGGATTGTACAGGCCTGAAGTTTGCTCATTGCTAATCAGCCTATAGAATTATAACCAGGCCCACAAGGAAATTACGATTTTTTTTCCATGCACTCAGATCTGGAAGAAAACAAAATTCTGACGGAAATCTGTAGCCAGCCAAGTCTGAACAGAGCCACCTACATTACTTTGGGAAATTCCTGGGGAAGGAAAGAAGGTGGCGTCCAAGCCGTTAGTGCACCTTAAAAAGAGCCCTTCTCTATTATTTTTTTATTCCTCTCTGTTACACAGCAGTCTTGAGGACACATCTTAAAATGGAAAATACAGTCTAATATCCTGCTGGCTGTTCTTGAGTGTCATTTAGAGGATGAGTGCATAAGATCTTGAAGCCACCAGATACCTAGTCATTCGGACCTATTGTGTGATGGTGAAGCAGTGAAGAGTAGGAGAGTGTCCCTGTCCTTCAAGAGTTCCCAATCCAGCCATGAGAAGACCAGCAGAGAAGTCACTGCTTCAGTGATGAACTGATTATATTGGGGACAGAGGAAGGAACAACTAATTCTGCCATTCGGAGAGGGCATCCCAGAGCTGTGACATTTGACTTGGGCCTTATAGATGACTAGGTTTCACTAAGGGATGAAGGCAGAGAATGGCATCCAAATGGGGATGAGTGTGGACAGAGGCAAGGGGGCTGGGAATATGGTGTGTGGTCAGGGAGCAGGGAGTGGTTGCTGGGGCTGTGTGCACTACATGACGGAGTGAGAAATCAGTGAGCCTGGAAATACAGGCAGAAGAAGTCAGCTGGTCAAAGTCCCAAGGGCCTTGCCACTGCCTTTACGGTCTCTCCCACACCGTCAGAAGGCAGATGGCATTTACAACCAAATCATTTCTGTCCATTTCATTTTTTCCCAGCCAACATCCTGCTATCACAGAAATAACTTAGGGTGATGAATGGAGCTTTTACAACCTGTGTGGGGTTCAAAGTTCCACAGATGAAGCCTTTTTGGTAGTGCAACCAACATTTTGTGCTCAGTGGCTGATCAGTGATCCTCCATGGCCTGTGAGTGCCTTGTCGAAGGGGAAATCAACAATCTTCATGCAGGTAATCAGTATTATACAAGTATATATACTACTTAGCCTCTTTTTGCCATGTATTTTCTATCATTCTGACAAGCCGAAGTGTTCTACATTTCTGGAAATATCTAGCTGTACATAATAGAATATAGAAATCTTTGTGCTTATATTTTCCTAATTTCCTCCCTTCTCTGCTCTAGTTGTGTCCTAGAAATAGTGTGGTGGTGCTTTTGGCCATGCTTCAGGAGCGCATCTGCTCTTAGAATGAGAGGGAAACCAGTTGGGTTGAGAAAGGGAAGCCAGTTGTAAGCTGGCCGCGGGTTTTCTCCCATATTACAATAAGCAGCTGAATACCTTTAGTTGTTATTTTTGTCTTTTGGTTCTAATGGAGTAGCTAGCTACCTTGGTAGAGGGAAAGACCACTCGATATGGTGTCTAGGTCCTGGGACTGTTTCTCAGGGTGAATTGGGAGCAGGAGCTAAAACTGACTCCCACACACATCTCTAGGATCCCAGAGGAAGTTGGTCCATTACTATCTCACCGGATCCTTGCGCTGACCTCTTGCTGCTTAAATTCAAAATTGCATGTAGTTCATCCACTCTCAAAAAGGCCCCCCCCAGTGGCTGTGCTGTAGAGAACTCCCTCAGCCAGTCACCTTGTTTATTTCTTAGGCTGACCAGTGTGCTCACGATTCTTTCTCCCGTAGGAATTTCTGCTTCCTCTTTCATCACTCATGGGGTGTTTTTTTCCCATGGAATTCCCCTGTTTCTCTGTAGATCCACTTTTATCCCATCCTTTGAAACGGCATTCAGGCTTCCAGGAGATGTTTTCCCCGATGATTTCACAGCAGAAGATAAAGACTTAAAAGTTTTCAATGCCAAAGAAAGAAAGACGGAGATGTCTTGAATCCAGTGTAGTAAACTGACTCCTGACAGCTCTGTATCTTTGGGTGAATCACTGTCCTTTAGTGAATGAATGTAAGAATAATCAGTTCTAAGAAACTGTTCCAGTAGCCAGATGCATAGATTATTCTCTCTACTCCTTGTGAGTCCCTCTCCCCAATACAAGAGAAAATACAAAGGTAAATAGGATATTTTTTCAGTTTTATGTGTAGTATCCAGCATTGCACTGTGCCTTCACTGTGCACTGTACTCTACTCCACGGGCAGGGACTGTGCGGGGGGTCTGGTCCTTGAATTTGAGAAGACTGCTCTTGTCATTCCTGGTCTTTTGAGCGCACACATCTCAGCAGCTCTAAACCGTGATTTGACTTGGCCCGGCCCATGTGAGTCTTCACTCACTGTTTGAACCATTATGGTCTCATGACCAGAGCACTGGATCATTTTTTTCCATATTATCACTGTTGAAAGCTGCCAGTGGAGAACGTCCTGAGGATGAATGAGCTTTTTCTTTCTAGTTGAACAGAAACTTGTACGAGAGGGTACAAATTTATGAGAGGATACGGGTTGGTGACCAATGGGCAGATAAGAGATAGAGTTGTTCATTAGTGGTTAATCAGCTTCTGTGGAAGAATAGCCTTTGGCCTCCCGCTCTGCTATTGGTTATGCTGTTTTCACTGAGTTTTTAAACTTGTGAAATTTAGTCATAGTGAATGTTCATGTCCATTCTGTAGGAAACAAGACTAATATCAATGCTCAAAAAGTGAAGAAAAAGCCTCCACACCTTTGTGCATACAACTTTTAGGAAGGTTTTCTACGGCTAATCAAGATGATTTTGAGTGGAAGTTTCCTCACCTCTAATTACCTAACAGATAACTGTGATGACTTTTAGTTTTATAACCCCAACTCAGTACTCACGGTACTGTGTACCACTTCCATATTAGAAGATGTGACATTTCTGGCTTGTTTCACAGGTCATCAAGAGCAAAGCATGCGAAACAAGACCTATTCCCAAAATTCAGAATTCATGGTCAAGCTTTCCAAAATAGCGTTACAGGAAAGTAGTCTTCTTTGGCTTCTTTAAACTTACTTGTTTAAGGGCACCTGGGTGGCTCAGTCGGTTAAGTGTCTGACTCTTGGTTTCGGCTCAGGTCACCATCTCACAGTTTGTGGGTTTGAGCCCCGTGTTGGGCTCTGCTCTGGCAGTGCGGAGTCTGCTTGGGATTCTCTCTCTCTCCCTGCCCGTCCCCCACTTGGGCTGTCTCTGTCTCCCTCAAAATAAATAAAAACTTGAAAAAAAAAAAAAAACTTGTTCATTATGAAACAGGATTTATTTTTATTGTGTCACTTTTCAGAGACATTAACCTGCTAATATGCATAGCAGCCTTTCAAAGGTGGGATATAGGATTTGGCGTTTGTCCCGAGACCCCTTTGGTGTAAGAGCGCCTGTGACCATTGCTCAGAACTCACGTCACTCTGACACACTGGGGGAGATGTGGACATGGGGTAGATGTGAAACCGTCACAGATCCTTTTTTGCTCTTCTCATCCAGAACTGCAGCCCTATTTCCCTACTCCTTGAGCCTGGACGGGCCTTCTGGCTCGCTTGGTGTGATCGATGCAGCACAAGTATTATGTGAGTTCCAGAGCTTAGACCTCGAGAGGTCTGGCAGCTTCTGCTTTTGCCCTTTTGGGACTCTGCCTTGGGACTTCCATGTAAGGAAGCTAGTCCACCCCACTTGAGGATGAGAGAGAGGCATGTGGAGGAGACCTGCCCCCATCGGCAGGCAGTATTGACCACCAGATGTATGAATGAAGCCTTAGTGGGTGTCCCAGCCTAGCTGACCCAGCTGAGAGCAGTGAGCCTGGACAAAACCAACAGAGGGAGCTGCCTAGCCGACACGTGGAATTGTGGGACATAAGAAATCACTGTTTTAAGCCACTGAATCTTGAGAAGCTTTGTTACACAGCAGTCATTAACAGAGATACTGTGACATGAGCAGTAGCACCCAAGTAAAAACTGAAACAAGACAAAAAATGTGGGTGTTTATCTAATCAGATACTTTCTGTGAGGCTTTCCTAGCTGCAAATGAAATTTACGGACAGGGATTTTCTAGAAACCCGAGTCGAGTGAATAGTTAACAAGAAAAAAATGTGTTTGGCACATGATTAATGGCACCAGAAAATGGCCTCCAGGCCCGGCGTGAGTGACCCAGTGCGGGTGGTGCTAACACTCCCTCTGGAAGAACGTTAGAGGAACTGATGGAGGACTTACAGCCTTCTCCCCTGCTGTCAGTGACAAGCTCCCGAGGCCTGTCTGACAGCTATCTCTGAGGTGACCAGGGTCACTTAGGGCTCATTCTTTCAGCCTCATGATTAGATTCAAGCAGACACAGCTTCGGATGCGGCCCATCTGTTCCACTCGCCGGCCAGCTGCGGGGATGTGAGACCTTGCCAGCGTTCCAGCCATACGGCAGGTTTAATTACTACCGGCTCCTAGGAGCAAATCTGATTAGCAGATGTCAGAAGGCCCCACTGAGATGTGGAAATGTGAGAGGCCCCGGGAGGTGTCCCTCACTGAGGCCTGATTGCTGAGTGCCCCCGGGCCTGGTAGCTCTAGTCCTCTAGGTACTACATTCACCTTGTTTTTAGTGCCCTGGGGCCAGGTGGGGCGATTTACATGGTAGCCAGGACTGGAGGCTCGTTACTGCAGCTGGGAGGCCTCAGGCGGAGCCACCTCAGTAGCTAGGCTCGGGCCTTAACGTGCTCACATGGGAGGATTGTGACAGTCATGCTATAGCCATGCTGGCCACAGTGAGTTGGGAAGAAGCAGAAGGTTCTGGGAATCATGGGAGTTGGAGCTGGAAAAGACCCACTTGGTCATGAAGCCTCTTCCTCCATCATGGCCTGATCATTCCCCCCCCCGGGATACTCTGGAGTGGTTTGTAAAATATGTTTCCGAATGACTCAGGCTGGGAGTCTTCCAGCCGCCCCCTTGGGAGATGGAGTGGCTTTTTCTGTGGAGGAAATATTTCCCTCACTATTGGTTGGGATCTTTTGTTGGTTGGCTCCAGCCCCATCACTCCTGGCCAGTCTCCCTCAGACCACCCTGAGCAAGTCTCCCTCTACCTCTTGCCTTCCCACAGTTAAATCTCTGTCTTGCTTCCGCTGAGCAGCAGTTAAACTGAGGAGGAGGGGCCTGCTTCCTGGTCTTGGCGCTTTCTGAAGTGATGACTTTCTCCAGCTGCTTCGGCATTCTGAGTCCCCTACGCTGAATTTCTCCCTGATATTTTCGTCCCTGTAACATTTCGTGTTGTGGTACTTCATAAGTACTCTAAAGGTATGTATTTTACCATGAGAGTGGCATGTTTACTGAAGATTTTTCAAACATTTTTTGAGTCCTTGCTAGACTGGATTGACCTTGGTTTGTATGTCATGGGCTAAAGGGTGCAAAAAACTGTAAGTGGAACACGGCTCCTCCAGAACCCAGTAATAACGATACCAGACATGGTGCATACTGGTTGGCACGGCCATGTGCACACTGGAGTCCTAAGGCAGTTCTTCTGGGGAGTTGCTGTAACTCAGTGTACAGTCAGTAAAACAAAGACAATAAGAATCTGTGTATCTGCACAGACCACGGCCATGTTTGGAACGTTGAGTAAGCAAGAGATCGTGGTTTTGTGGGTCTCCGAGTTTGTTGTTCCTGACGGAGCTAGGAGATGAAAGGCAGGAGCTCACCAATGAGACTCAAGTTCAGGCCACGTGGCCTGTGATCCAAATCAGAAGAGTGGTTTAGATCCATGTTTTTCTGAGCGTCTTCCACAGAGTGCTACAGTATATGTAGGGGCATTCTAGGGGCTCCCTGGAGGTGATGGTGGTCATGGCAGCAAGGTGGCCCTTGTCAACCCCTGATTTTATCAGCAGCATGACTCTGCTTTTATCTGTTTCATATACACAACTGGGGTTGTGTGTCAGATTCTGTTTGATAAATAGTGTTCCATGCTCAGAAAGAAAGTTTGCAAACCACAGGTTCAGAGGACTGACTTCTAGTAAAAACAAACACAGAGAGAAGCCTCTTTAGCCAAGCAAATAACGATTACATTTCTGGGATCCACATAGATCAATCCACAGACGTTTGGAAGCAGCAAAGGCAAAGAACTAAACAAATAGATATTTCTGGGTAACTACTATGTCATCAGGGAACCCTTCATCAGTATAAACAGAACATGTGGACTGTGACCTCTAAGTGGCAAGGTGAACAAGAGGCTAGTTCTGGTCCATAAGTGCAGGTGACTTGCACATTGTGTTGTTCTTAAGTAAGCACAGGCGAGTCCTGGAGTTGAGGTGAGCAAGAATCATGTGATAAAAGCAACCGTTTATTGAGAGCTTTCCATTTGCTGGACACCGTGCCTCAAGATGCGTCATCCGTGCTAGGAAATGTAGGTCCTGTTATCCCCATTTCACACATGGGTAAGCTGAGGCTCAGAGATGAATTTGCCCAAGGTGACACAGCTGATAAAGTGGTGGAACTGGGGATGGGTTCCTTAGGGTAGAGTTCATCTCCTTAAATATTCTACTATATTGTCTTTCTCTTTGTGTGTGTGTATGTGTATGCATGTAGGGATATTTTTTCCCCCTCCTAATGGGTTTGGTGAATGGAGTGCCTCAGGATACCTAGTGTGAGAAAACGTCTTTCTTATCACAATTCCATCTGTGGGGCGTTCTATTCAAAGTTTACTCCATAGAGAGTGGAAATTTAGTTCTACATGCAAATAATCCTCTTTGATAGAAAAAAGAACGTAGAGAAAAGGAGCTAATAGTGTGTACTAATACTAAGCAGACGTGTGTAGCTGCATAAGTATGTTTGTGCCTGGATTTAATGGCTCACAGACAGTCATGCAAAGTTTTATTGGTGCAGTAGAAATCAGACCTGACAAAGCCCATTACTAAGGCAGAGGGGAATAACATTTCACCAGTTTTCAGTTTTTAAATACTGGGTGCTTTTCTCAGATTTCTTAGTTTCTCCAGTTCATCCTTTTAGCAAAAGCTGGGTGAGGAGGTGTCTCTTTTGGAGGGGGGGCGGTCTGCTCTTGGCTTAATTCAAGGCCTTCCACACGTGCATGACCTTACTCCTTGCGGTGGCCAATAACCAGATTGTTCGAGCAAGTGTGTTCGATTCTGCTGAAACTTCTCTCTGGTCAGTTGACTCTGTTGGAGCAAAGTAGGTCCCCTAAAGAGTGAATTTAACGGGCATTTAGTTTTGTTTTTATAGGTGCATTTGGAAAAGCTGGAACTGTTTGAGAAACTATTTCACAGCACATCCAGGTGGCTCGAATGATCTGCCTCCATGCAGCACACCAATTTTAAGCAAGACGAAAACTTGTAGTGCATTTCTCTCCTGGAGCAAGCAAGGCCCTCAGGGAGAAACATGAACTTATGTGGGTGCTTAGGAAGTATTGAGCAATAACTCTTTAAAGCCACGAGGGCCCTGTTTGCCTAGCAGAAATTTATGAACAGTGCCCTGGTGGCTTACAAAAGTTCATTTTCTTTCCCAAGTGCCTGGCTCACTTCCTGAAAGTAATGTTTTCATTGAAGGGTTTGACCATACTAGATCCTTACAGAGGCATTCCCGAGAAGCCCCACCCTAGATTCTGTAGCCCGTGACAATGACTTTGCTGAAGTAGGGCCTTAGAAGTATCCTCCTGATGGGGAATGTTGGTGAAAGGGGACCTGAAGGAAGAGTTGCTAACCTGCAGAGTTCTAGAACTGATCTCATGGAACAGATATCTGAGGTCTTGCAGCTCATGTCGGAGCGGGGTGTGCAGAGGCATTGGACCCGACTGGCTGTGAAAGTGTGTGATCTGCCTCGCAGTGACAGGCAGCTTGTCAGGGGTTTCCAAAACATCTGTTTCAAAGAGGGCGGCTGAGATTCCTACAGGGGAGTGTTTCCATTCATTGTCCATGAGAAACAAGAGTGAGTAGGCGTGAGTGAGACACAGATCAAGAGGAAATGAGTCTGCTCTCCACTTGGGATTACAATACAGATGAATTCCATATTTTGGTCAGGGAATGTTTTCTTTTAGAAAAAGGAAGGCAAGAGAGACAAGTTCAGATTCTGACCCAGTTACTGAAAAGCAGATGAAGAGGCCGTTAGTTGTACGCTTGCTGGAACAGTCACTTCAGTGGTTGTGTCTTTGTTTTCATGTTCTGGTGTGTGTGTGTGTGTGTACGTACACATGCCAGAAAATGGTCTAGGACTTACTGGCACACTTTTCTGCTGTGGGCTTTCTCACCACTGTGGCCCGATCTCATGAGAACAAGCTGCTTTAAAACTGCTGTCGTCGGGGCGCCTGGGTGGCTCAGTCGGTTAAGCGTCCGACTTCAGCTCAGGTCACGATCTCGCAGTCCATGAGTTCGAGCCCCGCGTCGGGCTCTGGGCTGACGGCTCAGAGCCTGGAACCTGCTTCCGATTCTGTGTCTCCCTCTCTCTCTGCCCCTCCCCCGTTCATGCTGTATCTCTCTCTGTCTCAAAAATAAATAAAAACGTTAAAAAAAAATTAAAAAAAAAAAACTGCTGTTGTCATCGGAACTGTGGGTCCTCCCTGAATCTGTACACATCAGTGACTTGGGGATTCAGAGAAATAATACGTATTCATCCTAATGACAAAAATCACAACAGAGGTTTTCCTGGCTAATTTTTTTCTGAGAAATGGTAGCCCCCTAAGAAGGCACCTTTCGATTTTGATTTGGAGATTTTATATGCCCACCCTGACCCTTAATACATAAATCCTGGAGTGGAGAGGCTCATTTGCTGTTTGTACTCTGTGTTCAAAGTGTGCTACCTCTCATGATTCCAAACCAAAAATCAGTTGTTTTACCGCTGAGGTGTCATTCAACAGGTCATTGTTGGACACCTGTTGTGTGCACCAGATGCTGTGTGAGGTTGTGATGGTGAGTAGGGGAGACACACATGGTCCCTGCCCTCTGGAGTTTGCTGTCCACAGCAGGCTGGGCAGTGAGGCTCTCACAGGCTGGGGGCTTGAAGTAAGGGAATCGCACAATGTCTAGAAGAGAGCCACCCAAGGAGCTGCAGAGCCAAGGACAGGATACTCTCCATTGGGAAGTCAAGTGTCTCCCTCTCATTGCTACCCCAGCACTGGCGAGTGGTCAGTGATTTTCCTCAGCCGCGCTCAGGCCTCCCCAGCCTGGTCCCGGATCGGTCAGCCGAGTGGTCTTCTCAAGACCCAGGCCAGAGAGTGCTTGCAGCCCACCTGGCCCGCTGGAGTTGGGTCTGCCCTCTAGCGTTCCGGCCTGGAATTGCAAGACACAATCAAAGCCTGTGACAGACTGCCCCCTCCCGCAGTCACCTTTTCTGTCCTTGGTGCACATATAGCAGTGGCTTTTATGCCTTGCCCTGATGCTGCGGATATTTTATCCTTGTTGGCACCGTGCAGATCTCCCTGTCTCTTTCAGGCCTCCAGCTGTGTGTACCTGAGGATGGCTTTCTGGCTGAGGAAAGGCGCTTTTTCTCCCCTTGTGTCTGGAAGGCCAGGCCTGAGGCTGCGGATTGTGTTAGGGACAGGGCTGTGGCCATGACCGTCCTGCTGTGTGCTGCCCTGTCCGAAGGGCAGCGAAGGAAGGTGGGAAATCTGGAGAGCCTTAGCATGAAGGATGGGAGACTGCCATCCCAGCGCCTGCTCCGGCAAGGTCTATGGACCCCTGCCGCCCTCCCCACAGGCAGAAACAGAGCTCTGGGGAAGTTCCCTTAGGTGCTTACTGAGTAGGCACTGAGCATGCAGCCCTGCTGGCTTGGGACGGGGAGTCGGGTGAGGATTTGGAGCTCAAGAAGTGTGTGGGGCTGTCCAGTAAGGGAGAAAAGGTGTTGTCTGAAACCCCCCCTGCTATAGAAAGTGTTGTGCCATTGAAGGGGTACAGATAAAGGCTGGATCCCATTCAGTGGAGGCGGGTGGTCTAAAGGGAAAGGCTTCCGTGGAAGAGATGCCATGGGAGCTAGACCTCGAAGGCCACACGGGAAGTCGGCCTGTGGGGTGTGAAGGGGTAAGGAGACAACAACATCGCGGTGGGCACCGGCAGGCCACCTGCTTGACTGGAGGTCTGAGAGCAGCGGGGAAGGCTGAGTTGTGTTCCGCACCTCCCAGGACACACACAGGGGCCGCAGCAAAGAGGAGCCCAGCAGGGTGATTCTTGAAAGTCCCAGGAAGCAATTCACAAGCTCCCTTTGCTGGTAGATTCCACAGAGGGACAAAGGCAAGTGGGTTTGGCAGCTCCGTAAAGATCATCCCGCTGGGCTCACAGCAGCGTTTGCCATTCAGAAACCTGAGCCTCTCAAGGGACCCTTCTGGGGAAAGCGTGCTCTGGGGTAATGTGAGGCTCAGTAGAGATTGTTAACTTTGCTTTTCCTGATGGCAAATCAGAGCCATCATACACAATGCTGGAGAATTTATTTCCCAAGGATGTAGAGGTAGTTGGACAAAAGCTTAATAACTACAATGGTTTAAAAAAAAAAAATCCAAAGGTCACGGAGCTATTAAATTTCTGTAACTTAAGGATTCTGGAATTACAAATGGCTTCCCCCTTAAAGTGAACCTTTGTCGTAATTCAAATCAGAGCATACTAATGTTATTTCTGCTGTAGAAATGCATTTTTTTTTTTTTAAATTTTTTTTTTTCTCAACGTTTTTTATTTATTTTTGGGACAGAGAGAGACAGAGCATGAACGGGGGAGGGGCAGAGAGAGAGGGAGACACAGAATCGGAAACAGGCTCCAGGCTCTGAGCCATCAGCCCAGAGCCTGACGCGGGGCTCGAACTCACGGACCGCGAGATCGTGACCTGGCTGAAGTCGGACGCTTAACCGACTGCGCCACCCAGGCGCCCCTAGAAATGCATTTTAAAAATGGGGATGATTTTTTTTTCTTTTAGTTTAATTTAACCTTAGTGGTTAAGCCTTCTGTCATTTGTAGGCCAGGTAGGCACAAGTTCATGACAGTCCTCACCTAAGTAGGTACCTGGTACTTGGTGCTGCTTTAATTATTACCATGTTCCTGGGGTGCAAGTCTGAACTGAAAGTTCTCTTTTGTGTAGGTTTTGCAGCACAGTTTTCCTTTATGGGTTTATTCTTTATTCCCCCCACGCTGAGTGTTACTGAGTCCCCAGGATCTGTTTCAGTAACAGATTTATCAGGTGTCAGGCTGGCCTTAGTACGAGAGTTTATGAAAGGGACCCTCCCCCCTTTCCTGAGGCCTTTGTGACTGGCCCAGCCAGGAGTCCAATGGGTTGTGACAGTCTGCTTCTGTGTTCTCTGTGCAACAGTAAATGAGAAATGGTTTCTTTTTTTTTTTTTTTTAACGTTTATTTATTTTTGAGACAGAGAGAGATACAGCATGAACGGGGGAGGGGCAGAGAGAGAGGGAGACATAGAATCGGAAGCAGGTTCCAGGCTCTGAGCCGTCAGCCCAGAGCCTGACGCGGGGCTCGAACCCACGGACCGTGAGATCGTGACCTGAGCTGAAGTCGGATGCTTAACCGACTGAGCCACACAGGCGCCCCGAGAAATGGTTTCTATAAGCAGCAATCACAGTTGCAATAAGAGCTTTGTAGCATCCTTCGGTGGATGCCCACATCTCCCGGCTGTGCTGCGGGTACTTGGGCAAGAAACTACAAAGGAAGCGCTCACAAGGCCTTTGGGCCTTCAGTCAGTGTGTTCATATTTTGTTGTCAGTAGATGCTTAGAAGCTGCCCTTCCCACTCTTTCCCATCCCCTCCAGTTCCCCAAATGTTTCCTCTCCCCCACCTTCACCACCAGCCAACTGAAAAGTCCCGTTAGACAATTTTCAAAGCAGCTAGGTTAGCATCTGTGTGCAGAGCGAGTGCCGTGCAGGTCGGGGCTGAGGTGGGGGTGGTGGATAGAGGTGTCGTATACGTGTATGTGTATGTGTGGCTGCCACTCACTGGTGATATGTCAAGCGGTTAATGAAGGGACACACTCCCTCTCAGTGGGAGGTAAGGGGTTTTCTGTTCCTTTATTCTTCGTGCTAATGTTCCTGCCATTTTCCCTCTTGGAGACCTCAGGCTCTGCTCAGAATCCTTTCACGGCAGTGCTAGAGGTCAGCACTCCCTCCTCACAAAGACACATTCAGGTTTCCTTATTGCTAAGGGCAGTGGTGTGGGGGGGAGATGACAACTGTCCATGTGCCCCATAGCAAGGTGACAGCTGCCTGGCAGGACTGTGAGGTTTGTTCAGACAAACACATCGCTCCACATCCACCCCGGAGAGCCGCTTCAATGAGACCGTTGTCTGCCCCATGGAGGAGGAACTGTCATCTAGGACTGCCATTAAAACAGTGAATTTTGTAGCTGTTTTGATGTGCCACTTAGGAGTCACAGCTGGTCATGGTGTGGCAGCAGTAACAGGATGCTTGGATAAATGCCGGGAATGGTCCCAAACACCTCTACTTCCTCCCCATTACTTGGGGAGGCTAAAAATGACCACTGTGGTTCTCTCCCAGCCAGTGCCTTCTAGTGACCACCAGGCCCACTGCATTCTGCAGGCTGTGAATGGGAGGCCGTTGTGGTTCCTGAAAAGGACAGCCGAGACCAAGGTCTGTGGCCTCTTGAAATCAGTGATGGATACTTTAGAACTGAAAGGAGGAACTAGCATGAAACCATTGTTTTTGGAAACACATATCATGTTTTTTCCGCCAATTTTGCAGCGTTGGCAGATAAAATGCTGCAGCCCAGAGATCATCACCAGTCGCTTTTTAAGGAAACAAACAAGGCAGTGACCTAATTCAGTCCCTTTTCATTTATTATACATTCAAACATTACCAAAGAAAACTGGAAGGATTCCATTTCATAGTTTAGTTAACATGAAACATGTCTCTTCGCACACAAGGGAATGGGTATTAATGGGCATGGCATGTATTTTGTTACATTGCTTAGCACTTTGCTGTTGCAAACTAAATGCAAAAACATTTATTGTTATGCTGAGAAGGGAATTGTTGTATACGTGTATGTACATATGTGTACTTTAAGAAATACCTTCTGCTTGCCACACATTGTGCTAAGTCACCTTTAGAGGCCACTTAGACTTTTTCTGAGGAGTCATGGGGTCTGTATGAAATACTGAGAGAGCGTTAGATGCTAAAATGTGTGGTCCTAACCCAGTGCATTTAGAGATCTGAGAAGGCAGAGATTTATATGGGTTGGAATGGAATTAAAAAATATATCTTAACTTCAAAGGGAGGCATATGGAAATGTTAATGACTTAAAAAAAAAAAAAAGTAAAAAGTTGGCTGGTTTGAGCGGATGTTGTGAGCAGGGATAAGGACCGTGCCCAGCATAGCTGTGCAGCTTCAGGTCTCTGTCCCAGCAGCCTGCATCCTCAGAGGCTGATGGGGGCAGGCTGTCCAGGGACGACTCCAGTGCCTCTTTCCCACCCTAGGTGACAGCATGGAGGGTTTGAAAGCTCTCTGGTTCTCTGGGGGGTAGGATAGTCAAAGGTGATGGGAAGGTCCATGGCTTAACAAATGTTTGTTGAGCACCAACTGTGTCTGACGATAGCAGTAACCACCCTTATTGAGTGCATAGATACGCTACACAGTATTTTGTTTGTTTCCCTCAGTAACTCAGTGGAATAGTGATGAAGTGCTTTCCCTGATTTCACAGAGCAGGGAACAGGCTCAGAGGGTCTGCCTAGGGTCATCACACCGCTCCTGAGTGGCAGAGCCAGGAATTTTAACTAGGCTGCAGACCTATAGCTCATGCTGTCGAGGACTGTGTTTCCCGGCGTGTGCTTGGTGCTGGGCACTCGGCAATGGAGAGGCTATGTGGTGTGGGGTTGCAGACCTCAGGCGACCCTTGGATCTCAAACAGGACAGGACTATAGGAAGACGTGGCTCCCACGGCTGGGCTCCTTTGCCCACACAGGGATGTGATGGGGAAAGTGCCAGTACAGATGTGGCTGCTTACCTTCCGAATTAGTGAGAAGGGTCGAAGGGAAGGTTAACGCTACGGGCAACTGTTCTTACTGATTTGGGAAACGTTGTAGCCTCCACTGTGCCTCCACAGTCACACATTCAGGTAGGCAGCAGGAAGGAGTAATGTAGGCTGCTGTGCTCTGTAGCAATGTGGAGTAGTGGAGACTGAGGTAAACTAAGGAATTCATGCCTTTTTTTTTTTTAATGTTTATTTATTTTTGAAGGAGAGACAGACAGAGTGTGAGCGGGGAGGGGCAGAGAGAGAGGGAGACACAGAATCCAAAGCAGGCTCCAGGCTCTGAGCTGTCAGCACAGAGCCCGACACGGGGCTCAAACTCACAGACTGTGAGATCATGACCTGAGCCAAAGTCAGACACTTAACTGACTGAGCCATCCAGGTGCCCCAAAATTTATGCCCTTTCTAAAAAGACGGGCCACTTCTTTAGTCATCTCTGTCATGTGGAAATGTAAGCCCAGTATTGCCAGGTGTATGGGTTCTTTTCCTCCCCCCAAAAAAGCCAGAAATCTAGATTTTTACATTGTCTTTCCATCTTTGAATGCTACTAATTTTTTTTTTTTTTTTAATTAACGGGTCACCTATTGTATAGAAGCTGCCAGGTTTTCAAGCCTCTGAAAAAGTTGGAATAGAAATAGGAACATAGAGCTTGGACCCCCCCCCGCCAAGACAAGAGACCAGGCAAGTACATCTCCCTTTGTGAGCCCACGCCAGCCCTTCTCAAACTTCCGTGTGCATGCAGATCACCTGGGGTCCTGTTCAAATGTACAGCCTGGGTGAGGAATTCTGGGGTGGGTTTTGGGATTCTTCAGGAATAGGGACTCGGCAGAAAAGGATTCTAAGACAGTATCTAGGCTCAGTGGCAAAAAGCACTGTGATGAATTAGTGCCACCTACTGTGAGCAAAGAAAAGGCACATGGCCTGACACGTTGGCTGGGCCTGTAGCACACCCAGATATCAAGGTGGATCAGCTGCTGATGGTCACTTCCAGATCCCCTAAAAAGTCAGAATTTGAGAACACAGCTAGTCAGCAGCTTTTGACTTTGCATCCTTCCTTCTTGGGCACACTCCTCCATACAAGAAAAACTTGGATTCATTCACCTCTCTATCATCTGGGAAATTGGGATTAGACTATTGAGGTTTCAACTTGGGTGGGTTGAAAGAAAAAGAGTTAACTGATGGGCTCTCTATTTTTCTGCTGTATTTAGAGGATAAAAAAAATATGTCTTGCATATGTTGGTGTCCTGTTACTTCCACGTGGCCTTGGCGTCCCGTCAGCATGGGGTCCATGGTGGGAGGAAAGGGTGGGTGCTGAGGAAATTGCTTTGAGCAGAAATCATCTTGTTTCCATTCACTAAGAGCTGTTCTTGGAGCCCTCTCCATGTCCCCTGCCTGTGTTCAATGCCCTTGGAACCGTATGCCAGGAAACAATATGATCTTTCTAATTGGACAAGTGGGAGGAGAGGGACTGGGTGAGCCAGGATGGGCTGGCCGTTGACACCTAAAAATAGATCTTTTTCCTCACGAATAAACATTTTTTGGGGACAAAATGCCTTGCACATCTCTAACCATCCCAGACAGGTCATCGGAGGAGGCCCGCTGGGCAGGGTGCAGCCAGGTGTGTGGGATGTCTGCAGAGTGGGGTTGCCATGGTGACTGGGCCCCTTGGAAAAGCTTCAGTGACCTCCAGGGAGCATGGGCTGGTCTCAGATCTGAGGCCAAATTATATGTTCAAGTAGAGGATGGGTAGAGGGGCGTGAAGGTGGGAGGAGAAAGGCCTCAGAGCAGTGCTTGTTATGCTTTGCTGCGGCTGCGAATGTTAACTACAGATTCTGATTCAGGAAGTCTGAGATTCTGCATTTCTCGCAAGTTCCAGAGCCATGCCCATGCTGCTGTTCCAGGCAACATACTTTGAGTGGTAAAGGGTTAGAGTCCACTGTGGTCTTCAGGCCTCAGAGGAAGGGTGAAGGCACACAGACAGAGGAATTACCCCACTCCACTTTCATCATCTTGTCTTTGGCCTAAGCTTTAAAAAAAAAAAAGGCAAGTACTTTGATAGCTGCTTCTGGTCATACTGATAATGTTTCCCTTGCCTGGTGGTGCTGAGGACGTTTAACATAACAACGAGATTACAAGTGTTGTGTATTATAATTGTCCTGGTAACAAATGCGTATGGTTGGGCAGACTGACCACTATAGATGTAACGACTAATTCAGCAAAGCGCAAACCTGTGCTGGTTGATGTGTACCGAGACTTTTTTAAAACAATGGAGCAAACTTTACCAAAATCGTAAGGGCAAAAGAACAGCCCAGACATCGAAAGCCGTAAGGTGAGGAGTGCCTGGGTGGCTCAGTCGGTTGAGCGTCCGACTTCGGCTCAGGTCATGATCTCACAGCTCGTGAGTTCGAGCCCCGTGTCGGGCTCTGTGCTGTCAGCTCAGAGTCTGGAGCCTGCTTCGGATTCTGTGTCTCCCTCTCTCTCCGCCCCTCCCCTGCTCATGCTGTGTCTGTCTCTCTCTCTCTCAAAAATAAATACACATTAAACAAATATGTATATATATATATATATATATATTTTAAAAAGCCATAAGGTGAAAGTCATTTTGATAATTTTAAAGCCTTCACGAGCATATGTGTAGTTTGCATGGTGGCAGAGGAATAAAACCATTCCTGGAGAAGTTAGGGTTCTTGTCCTGTCTGTAGGAGAACAAGAATACAAGAATGATAGGCCCTGGTTGATACTGAGGGGGAAACTTGGGCTGACTCTGTAAGCTGCCGGGGTTTCTTATAGAGGCAAGGAGGAAACCGTACTCTTCTGTCTCCTTGAGAGACTTCCCTGGAGGGTCGTCTTTTTGCTGTGGCATCTGGCTGACTGAACAATAGAAGTAACAAGAGTTGGCAGAGCCCTAGCCAGGTTCCACCTGAATACTGACAGCCCCCCACCCCACCCCCCACCGCCTATGGGAGTTCATCCCGCATGCTCTTTTGGGCCACCCCCACTCCCCATGTGATCACATCGGGTGCCTGGGCTATTTTCAGTCTGTGGCATTGGTCTGTTCTTGGCACGGGCCCCTGAGGAAATGTGGTGAAATCTGGCTGCAGAAGCCAGAAGCCATGACTGGGGGGATCTTCATAGAGGGAAGTCCGGTGAGCTCCCTTTGCATGGGTCTTTTGGTTGACTTGCACTTCTCTGAGGGAGAATGCCTGTCTCTTCCAAAGGCATGACCAGCCAGTGTGATTATTAAAACTCTGAGGCCATTAAGCTCCAGCTTGTGATTTTGATTGTATTCTAGATTGTTAGCGGTTTGAGTCAGAATCCACAGCCCATTGTCATGTGGAAATGGTGTGGTCAGGTCTGTGGAAGGGCCCATAGCCGACCCGCCCTGGGGTAAGGAACTGTAGTCATGGAGTCCACGGCCAGAATCATGATGTGCTTGTGGTTAGTGTATATGGGAGTTCCACAGACGGCCCCAGCCAGGCTTGGCAGGGGAGCAAGCAGTAGACTTTCCTCACTTCCCATACATGGGGCTCCAGGGCTTGGAAGGCATTAGCGAGTGGGTGGGACTGGGAATTCGCAGGCTGATTGGGGACCCAGACAAGGGGGCTGGCTGGGAGGAGCCCCTGTGGATGGCTTTTCTCCCCCTGCTATACCAGCTCTTGGCTCTGGTGGGGAAGGGGTCCTACTAGATGTTTACCCTTCTCAATTGCCCTCTCCCCTTTGTGGGCACCTGGGGCAATGAGACAAGCAGGAGCCGACTGAGATGGGGAGGGGTATCTCTGCAGCAGAGAGGGTTTTTTGAGTATTATCTTGATCTCTGTTTCCCCCACAGTGATTCATTCAGGGTCAGAGTTCATTGGAAGGCTGGGGGTGCCGGTGCCCTTGGAGGCTAAGTGTAGTGTTCCAAGTCAGGGCTGTCTCTGATTCCTTGGTAGAACCACTCCTTTATGTCTTACCTGTGGTGTGTGCAAAGGTTCAGAGGAAGCCTCATTTCCTTTTGTGGGATACAGAGAACTGAAATGTAATGGGGAGCAGTCCTGGGACACTGGAAAATGGGGTTTCTTCCCAGTTATTCCTAAGAAGTCGAGGGGTTTTCTTCCTGCATTCCAGCAAACTTGTTCAACTTGAAGCAAAAATGCTATTAAAGCTTTAAAGTTTTGCCGTGGACTTACAGTACCAGGCAAAAAATAATATTCCAAGATTCAAAAAGCTTAAGTTGAGGTGGCTTTGTGATTTTGGCAGTGTTTGTCCAAGTGAAATTGCTGGGCCTCGTCACGGCCCCCAACTCCCCCGTCACAGGTTGGCAGGAACGGGGAGTTTTGCCAGAGCCAAGCAGGGACAGCAAAGGCCTGATAGGGCTTCAGTGGTGCCCTGGGGACCAAAGCTTAGGCCACTGCTCCCCCAAGGATCTGCAGCCAGTTCAGTAACGCGGGAAGTAGGGAAGATTGACCCCACATCTGGCGCTCTGCCTTTACGTTCCTATTTTGCTTTGAAACCAAAGGATGGTCAGGAAAAAAGAAAACCCAGCAGTCACAACATGAGTGAGTCAGCACCAGGGATGGGTGAGGCTTGAGGACAGGGAATCACTGAGTCATGGACGTTAGAGTCCAGAAGGTCCTTTGGCCGTTTGCTTTCTAACAGCCTCATTTATGCAGGAGTCCGTAGAGCCCCGCCCCGGAAGGGCAAAGCAATCTGCCCAAGGACACACAGCTGGTTAGGGGCCATACTGGAAGGGGACCAGTGTTTTGCTGGACTCCCAGTTTAGTGCTCCCTTCAGTACTCCCCTCTCTGCACCTGTGTGACTCCCACTGACTTCCTGTTCCTCTCTGTGGCTCCCAGCACACTGCCCTGTCCAGGCCCGCCAAGCTGCCCTTGCCTGTTCTTTTAGCCTTTGGCCCCAAGGGGCTTCTTCTGCTTTTCGTCTAAGAGGGATTCCAGGTCTCACAGAGCTCCCTTTTGGAAACCTGGCGGCCCGTGCCATTTCCCATCCCTTCTTCCACTCCCTCCTCCCCCTCCACCAGCGTCTAGCACCACAGGGGGGTCTGGCCACAGCTGCACCCCTTCTTCTTCCTAGGGTGCCATCTGGGCACTGCTCTTTTGACTTGTCAGTCGCCCCATCCAGACTGCCGGCTGGAGTGGGGGTGTCCACACCCCACAGGGCCGGGGGCAGCTCAGGGGCCCCCAGTCTTTGTTCGGCAGCCTCTTTGGTGTGGTGTTTCCCCACTTTCTTAGAGCCATGGCATATAATCTGAGGTAGTGCCTGCAGGTTTGGAGGGGAGTAGTGGACCTCAGGTTTATAAATTTAATAAAGCAGCTTCAGTTCTAGGAATGAAAAGAAACAATTTTAGGTGTTGATAAATGCTTGGCAGAAATCTCTTCCTCTTTTCAGAGCTGATCCTGCAGATTAAGGTTTTGGCACAGGGCTTATTACTTAACAACCCATACAAGCAGGGAGAAATGTAAATGACACTTTCTTTTCTTTTCTTCTGCTGAAAAGGGGGCTCTGACCTTGGAATAGGAGCCTTCAGTTCCAGCACTGACATCCTCCTAGCCAGAGAGAGCTTTTCCCCCACCATTTCCTTTGTTCAGGGAGATTGAAAAGTTACAGGCTTTTACTTACCTTCCTCCCCACCCACCCCTGGGGCCCCACACCTCCCACCCCTGCTCTCACAGTGTTAGCAGTACATTTACAAACTAATTAGTTATTTTTCTTCTGATTTATTCTCACGTATATATGTCACAAGTCTTCTAAGGAATGTCACCAGGCAACAGTTTGTTCGTATGGTTTGAATTACTGCCATCCCTGATGGAACAAAGCTTCATCTGTTTAAAAAATAAAAAATATGTCAAGGCTTAATGTCCAGTGCTCCCTGGTACATCTTCCATACAGAGGTGTTACTTTTTGGTGGGGAGATCGATACCCAGAATGTGAAAGGTGCCTTCTAAAATGTTGGTTTTTGAAAGGTGACTGCACTGAGCTAAACCTAGGTTAATTGTTTGCTGCGGTTGACCAGTGAATCCCGAACGTGCCAAGGCAGCAGAGGATTTCAGTCTACTGGACCTCGTGGGTAAGGCTATAAGAAGACCCAGTAGAGGAGAGGTCAGGAAAGGAGCCTCTGAAGTCACTTGGTACACTGCCCGGTCCACACCAGAATTGGGCTCTTTTGGCACCATTGGCTTGGCCAACATGTCTACTTGTCAGCACGCGGCAGGTAGGAGTGTGGCCAGGCTGGCACCGGAGCCCCTGCTCATGATTCCAATCCATACCCTTCCCTCACCTTTGCCTCTTTGGTTCCTTGGGAGGCCAGCGATGTGCCCTTCATGATAGTAAACTGACACTAGAATCATTTGGGTGGAAACATTGGGGTTTTAATTAATAAGATGAAAGAGAAGTATCTGAGATGTTTGTGGTATCGCTTCAAAACAATCCCGTTTAAGTGAAAGTGATGGCTTTATCACTGTGATTAGCCTTTTTTTTTTTTTTTAAGTATTCCTAGTTAAGAACTGTGTTTATCAGTTAACTGAGACCCACTTACAGTGCTTGAAACAAACTAAGAATTGTGTTGTTTTCAGGTAATAAAGAATCCTGAGAAAGACTGACTAGGATGATAGCTTCATGACATTGTCTTCTTGTCGCACAGCAAGACATTTCGTTCTTGATGGCCCCATTGGAGCCTTTAAGGTCACTTTCCCCAAAGGGGAAAGGCCGGTATCAAAGCTGAGTCAGGTCCTTTGTTTTTATCAGGTTTTTTTTGTTTGTTTGTTTTGTTTTCTACCCCCCCCCCCCAGCTTCATCGAGGTATAATTGACAAATAAAATTGTAACAAACTTAAGGTTATGATGTGATGATTTGAAAGGATTCCCACCACTGGGTTAGTTAACACATCCCCCACTTAACCTAGTTACTTTTGTGTGTATGTGTGTGTGTGACAGAGCCACGTCCTTTAGCTTTCCCAGAAACCTCTCCCCATCTCGTCTGTTTACATCTCATTGGTCACCCTATCTGCAAAGGGTGGATAGAATTTCTTTCAGGGCCAGGAGTAAGGTGAGGCAAGTACGGCACTTACCTTTGTGCACAATTTAAGGGAACACCAAAAACCCAGTAATTAAGATAAATGGTGTTTTAATACAATGCTGCAGTGCTATATTTGAGCCTGAGGTAAAAGGAATAATTGGTAATGCTGACCTGGTATTTATTTAAAATTTTATTTTGGTTCATTGTGGAGTTTTAAATTATGTTGATTTTTTTTACATGATTGTATATTAAGATGTTATTTGTCATAATTCATCGGGTTTTGGCATCCCCTTAAATTCTGTGCTCAAGGTGAGTATCTTACTTTCCTTACCTCAGTTCTGGCCGTAAGTTTTCCTAGTGAAGGAGAGGAGGATGGATATTGGGTAGGAACCTGGAAGCTTCTGTTGGGGAAAACTTACCTGTTACTTATTCAAGTACTTAACCCATTGGTGGTTGTGAAATGAGTCAACTTGGGGTTGAGGGGATACCCCTGGAAGGCGGGGCTGTGGGGGCATTATTCCCATCACACAGGAACTGCTCAGAAATAACCCTGGTCCTTTGGGTGTCACCTAGAAGTAACATCTTTGTTTCTGCCTCCGGAATTCTCAGAAGGGTTAGGTGCTGTTGGTGACCAAGGATGAGTCCGTGTGAGTGTTGTGGTCAGTCTGGCGTTTGTGTTGTAAAAGTGATTAATGATGTCTGGCCCAATAGATTCAGAGTCAACAACCCTGGAGCTGGAACTTCTTAGCAGAACCACTGACTCAACATCTTACCAGTTTCTCTAGAACACTGGGCACATGATTTCACTAAATGATGGGTCCTTATCAGGAGAGAAATTCATGAAGATATCATATCAGGATGAAACTCTCCAACTCTCCGTTCCATGTGTAGACATACTTCTCAGAATGACCATTTATCGTTCAGGTTGGTTTCATGTGGACCTTAGTGGTTAAGGCCTTCTCCACAAAGGAGTATTGGAGAAACAGTAGACTAAAGCCACCTGTATACGTAAAACCAAAACAGTTAATTTGATGTTTTTAAATCCTAATGATGTAATTTGATCATAGAGTTTAAAATCTGGGGGTAACTTTTAACAATCACATGGCATTTCAGAGAAGCCCATTTAAAATTTCATGACAAAAGTATCCGTAATTTTAGAAAAGTTCCTGTTGATGGTGTTTAGCTATGAATTGGAGTGCTCTTGAGCAATTACTAAAGGTGCTTATTGGATCTTAGGGTTTGACTTAGTATATCATCAGAAGGAAAAACATGATAATCTCTCTTTTTGGTAATACTTCTGGTGTAGACAAAATGGCGTCCAAACAGTCCGCTGTACTGGGGTTTAGTTTATTTTGCTCCCTTTCGTCTTCTGGTTTCCAGAAATCATATCTCACGTAGATTTTATAAATTATCTTTGCAAATCATTAAATGAGTCAAACCTAAAACAGAAAGACAAGTGCTTTTGGAAGAGCTGTTGCATTTATGGGGTGGATTTTTACAAGGGTGTTACAAAATCATTTTGTGGCTATGATTCATACCCTGGTGCTTTTATAAATTCTTTCATTGCACAAATTCATGATTCAGTCTGTCAGATGGTTTCCCTTCTTGCAAATATATAGTATTTCAAACATTCAGTGACCTGTTTCACAAATCCTTTCACCTGTCTTCTTGTGTAATGCTTTCTATGCTTAAACCTGTGAGCATTTTATCACCCAGCTCGGTGCCGGCCTTGATGCATGGCTGGGCTCCATCCTGGATGAATCCCTGTTGCCGGCAGACCACAAAATGCTTTCCAGAGGCAGTGTGAAAGCTTCATGCTTCAGGGGAAAGTGCTATAGTTTATCAGTTCTTTTCAATCTTTAACAGGAAGGCTGAGGCAGTAAAATGAGATCACCAGGAAAAGTACTTTGGTTCTTATAGGATTCCAGGTGTTGGTATGGGTAAATTTTTTTTTTTGGTATGGGTGAACATGTAACTTTAAGGAATGAAGGTGCTCACCTTTGACAGGGCTCTGCTAATTAACATGTGGTTGTTTGTGTCCTGTTGAAGAACAAGTTTCTAAAATAGTATTTCAGATTATTTTAAGGTTACACTGGTTAAAATAGAAGTACTTTGTTTTTGCGATTTATTAGTATCTTTTTAAAAAATGTGTATTTACTTTTGAGAGAGAGAGAGTGAGAGCACAAGTGGGGTAGGGACACACACACGCACGCACACACACACACACACACGCACACACACAGAATCTGAAGCAGGCTCCAGGCTCTGAGCTGTCAGCACAGAGCCCAACATGGGGCTCAAACTCACGAACCGCGAGATCATGACCTGAGCCTAAGTTGGACGCTCAACCGACTAAGCCACCCAGGCACCCCTATTAGCATCTTTTGAATGTGGATGCTGTATCTTGGATGTTGGAGGGAATGCTCTGTATTTATTGATTTGCTTAAAAGGCCCTTAGCTCAGTGTCCTCATCTGTGAAGCAAGAGAACAGCACCTGTCTGGAAACTGTGAGGGAGTTCAGCAACAGTGCACGCGTGGTACGCAGCATAGCGCCATTGGGCAGCATGGGCCTTGGTAAGGCCTGTAAAAGGCACCATCACTGTTAGCTGTTGCTGCATAAGCATATTCTGCAGCACATGCACAAACGTGGCTGTGAGTCAACAAGCAGAGCTCAGGACCGTCTGAGAGCATAAAGTAGGAAGTGTGCAAACAGAGTTGTTAGGGCAGTCTGTCTGATAGGTGTATTTTTAACTCCAAAGCCCCCAGCAGACACAGTTCCGTGGGCGACTTCCCACGTGAAGTGCCTTGGTTCAGACATTTCAGGATTTTCTGTTTTGGGGAGCACAGCTACCCTAAAGAGAGATCCAGTTTTAGGCAGAAGGTTGTGGTTTAGAGATCAGTTGTAACGAATGAAAAGTCCCGAAGTGGCTGTCAGTTTCAGAAAATGAAGAAACAGTTATCAGAACTGAGAAACAAGAGAAAGGAAACATTGAGGTTGGTGGATATTGGATGTTACTCTTCATCATCCCAGCTCACGTCCATTGCTTACTGTTTCCAGGACTCAGCTGGATGTGTTGCCGACTTCACGTTCTTATCCCGGGAACTCCGTAAACATCGTGTATGTGAATAAATAAAGCTAGGGTGGGAGGGAATAGAGGACAGATAGCTGATTTTTCCCATTGAATGACATTTCTCCGTTCTTCTTTTGATGGGAAAGACTGTTGTAATAAGGACATTTGAAAAGTCACGATATTTTCCCCTCCTTTCTGTGTGAATGAAGTAAAATCTAAAACCCTCCGTTCCTTAGCTCCACTAGAAGTACAGTGGCTACCTAGATCGGCTTTTAGGCAGAGACTTGGTGTATAAAATTTGGAAACACAAGACGGTCAGGTGGAAATAACGAAGCAGGATGCCGATCCAAATTCCTGATCCTTTTGAATTGAAAAGTATCCCAAGCAGTGGAGGCGGACTGGGCCTTCTGGGAGGCAGTCCACGTTGCCATTTGTTAGCCTTCTTCCCTTCTAAGCTCTTGATGACTTCTCATCTGGGCTTTTGAGAAAAGAATGTCATCAGCATTCAGAGCTTCCCTGAAGCTTGATCTTCTGAGTCTTGCTTCCTGATTTCCAGACAGAACTGAGTTTAAAACATAGTAACTGGGTCCGTTTGTTTTTCGGTCTCCAAGGCGTCTGGCCCCATGTTAGTCCTCCCAGCCAAGGCAGGAGAGGAACATTTGGTTACTCAGATGGAACGCTGACAGCAACCAACTATGGAAACGGTGACTTGACAGAATGTTGGCTGGGGAAATCCAGTTCTTCAAGCAGGGCTAACCGATTCCCAAATTAATTCTGACACAGCGAGTTTACCATTCAACTTTTGGGAGTTTGTCACAATGGTTTAGGATATTTTAAGTTAACCATATATCTGTTGCCTGTTATTCTAGTGTCTGACTTCTCCTAGGTGCAGGGGACTTTATTTATGTCAAACTTTTCGCTTTTTAAGCTCTGCTGTAGAAGTTTTAATCTTACACAAATTACCCTGGAATGTAAATGTCACGTAATGTCTTTGATTTGATGTCGGGGTCAAATAGAGGGCACTGCATGGCCTTCCTTCAGGAAAGAACGGAGGGTTGTCTTGTTTTCCTCATCTGGTTATTAGAGCGCATTCAAGTGACAACAACATAATAGGAGATCAGGGTGAAAAATCACTCGCCTCCACTGCGGTTTTGAGTGGACGAGACTTAGGCGTGGATGATAGATGTGTGGGCACTTTGTTGAATGTTAACCTGTGCATCCTTACATGCTGGGCACACACCTCCTGCTATTCTGGGTTATTTCGTTTACTTTAATGAAAAAAGAAAAATATGGTGCACTTGAGTGACATAATAGACAACTGCATGTTATTGAGATACATGTAAAGCAAGGTCAGAAAAAAGACACCGAAGAGGGTATTTTGCCACATACTTCCAGGCTTTGGCTCACAAAGGCTTGGTTGTGTTTTTGAATGGCTAACTAGGAGAGATCTCCAGTTTAGTGTTGCATTGTCTGTGAGTCAGATGACTGTTTGAAACAGCTTCTTTCAGACTCCAGCTACTGGATAAAGTCTCTCTCCAAGTCCAAGAAGGCTTGGATGCTGGTTCACTCTGTGCTTGTGTTCTGATCTCCCATGCAAAGCCAGGCTGTGAGGGAATCCCAAGCCCCACTGGCTGAACAGGAGAGGTGCTCTTGTGTTCTGTGTGTGTGTGTATGTGTGTATGTGGAGGTGGTGGGGGTGGGCTGGGGTGCCAGCGGCCGAGGGAGGCTTCTCTCAGTCTCCAAATTCAGCATGTTTACTCTAATTTGTGGCCGAAGTAGTTTTTAAGAAGTGTGAATTTTACCTTGTCCACTTTGTGTCTGGTTATTTCTCTGTGGTATATAGCAATTTTTCTATTTCATTTCTTTTCTCTCTTCTCCTCCCTTTCGTCCCGAAAGGAATTAGAGCAGCTTGATTTCCATCAAGGTTAATATTAATAAGTGGTTGTGTTTCTAGCATATTGGCCATACGTGCCCTTGTACAGACTGTTTAGACATGAGCTCTCTGGGGGGTTTGTTCTTACCTTATGGCCAAATGAGCAGTATGCTCCTCCATCCTGTCTTCCCGAGTCACAGGTCTACAACTCTTCTTTAACCACTGTCTTCGCTTTCGTTTACTGAATGTGTAGGATGTGCCGGGCTCGGTGCAAAGCATTTTACATGTACATCCTCATTTAATCTTCATCTCAACCCTATGAAGCGGGCAGTATTATCCCCCATTTTATAGCTGGAGAAATTGAGGCACAGGGAGGCTATTACTTGCCCAACTTTATTCTGCTAGTATGTCCCACAGCCAGGGCTTGAAGCTCACCTTAATCTAGGTCCTGTGTCCTTAACCACAGTGGGTACCTTTTTGAGCAAAACTGTCCCTGAAGGGCATTTGGAAGTATCAAGACATTTTTCTTTTCTTTTCTTTTTTAATTTTTTAAATGGAGAGGGAAAGAGTACGAGTGGGGGAGGAGCAGAGAGAGAAGGAGACACAGAAATCCACAGCAGGCTCCAGGCTCTGAGCCGTCAGCACAGAGCTTGATGCGGGGCTTGAACTCATGAACCGTAAGATCACGACCTGGGCTGAAGTCAGATGTCCAACTTACTGGGCCACCCAGGCGCCCCTCGAAAGACATTTTTCATTGTCACAACTGGGGGACTGCTGCTGGCATATAGTGGGAAGAGGCTGGAGATGCCGCTAACACCCTCTGACTTGCAGGACAGCCCCTCAGAACAGAGAATTCTCCAACCCCAATGTTAAAGGTACGAAGCTTAAGAAACCCTATTATTAGTTACAGCAGAGCATTTATGTTTAACAGGTAAGGGGCCCCTTCCAAGTGATGTTCTGAAACATCCCTTACTTCAAGAAATATCCCTTGTTTGCATAGGTACTCAATAGGGAGAAAAATATATAACTGTTTAGAAGAAAAAAATATTTCATAAAATTCCCAAGTTGTGAAGTGCAAAGGATTTCTAACAATTCCTAATCCTCTGCTGTGATATGGTTATTGGAACAGGGCAAGTCCCGTGGATGATTATGCTAGACATTTTTCCTTGGGTCCCACTTAACAGTCTCAGTGCACATAGGTTCTCTGCGAGATAACAGCAGGGAATTTTTAAATTGTGAAATTTAGTGTGTTGGCCTTTTTGGTCCCGTGAGTGGGTGCGGCTCTTCTGACTTCACAGGCCATGCACCCCCAAACCCTATGGACCAGCCTGGAGAAGAGGACCACAGGCTGAGGGAACATGGTCTGGACGCAGGGTGAGCCAGGCTGGAGTTTCTGTGTGAACGAGGCTGCATACACGTTCTGCAATGGCCTTAATCACAACCGTCTGTTTTTGTGTTCCAGTCATGTGCTCAGCCCCTCTGCTCATCAGGCAAAACCGAGCGCTCCCAGTTGGAGAAGTTTAAGGTCTTCCTGTTTGTCTGAACTCCTGGCAGCGAAAACGTAGACATCTGTGCATTGTCCAGCTCATTTCCTTCCCTCCAGCCCTGCTCCCCACGCCCCCCAGCAGCATCTACAGCACTGTATTGTTCACATTCTTCCTCATCTTGACCTTGTGCTAACTGCCTGTTTATTGTAATGACTTCTCCGATAAATTACTCCTTGGGACCCCCTTTTTTTTTTTTTTTCATTTAATTAAATGCTTGGGGCTGGCAAATTGAGGATGTAGCTAAAATGCAATGCGTGACATTCTGAAGTGTATCTCAGACCACAGTGGGACCCACTTTAGTTCCTGCTCAGGAATCTCTTTACTGCTTTTTAGGATCAAATGTTTGTTTTGTAGGACATGAGTGGCCACTCCCTCCCATCTCTCTCCATCATACTTTCCAGGACACATGGTCTCCTCGTTCTTCCCCCTTGGACTGCTGCTTGTTTCTCTGACAGTTTTCTCGGATCCTCAGGGCACATCCCTGGCCCTCCTGTCCTCTTATTCCATACCCTCACCTTTGGAGAGTCATTCAAACCCCTGCTGCTCCTTACTCTGGGAGCTCCTACATCCCAGTGCCTGGTGCACATCCACAGAGATCTCAAGTTCCTCCTGACCCAAACTAGACACATGATTTCCCTCCACTTGTTCTTCCTTCCATTTCCTCCAGGGGATGGAAGCATTCAGGTGGTTAGACGGAAACTGGAGAGTCATCCTGGATTCCTCAACAGCCTCCGTGTTCAGTTAGGGTCGGAGTCTTACTGTCCCTCTCAAACCTGCCCCTCCCCCGGCAGTAACTCAGACTCTTACCTTTTCTCACCTGGATCACCGCAAGAGCATCCTAAAGGCCTTGTTCCCCCTCCCTGCCATGTCACTGAAGCCCGGGCTCTGCCTGGCTTCTTGGCAGCAGTCTCCCAGATATAGGGTTCAGCTGCCCCCTTTGAACGGTCCTGGGGATCGCCAGCTCTCCACAGATCCTGCGTGTACCTCTGCTTGCATGTGTGCAAAGTGTATACACAGACATACTCAGGGCACTTGTACTCCTTCCTGTTACATGGCTAACCCTTGCAGGTATCCTAGAGGTGATCTTCCAAAATGCAAACCTGATTTTGTCACTTTTAGACTGAAATCATTCTGCAGACCATTCTTGAAAATGTGTTGGGCAAAGTTCAAAATCCCAAAGATGTCCCGCCCCTCCCTTGATGGCTCCTGCTGTCTTTCCCTGTCACATTCCTGCCTGCACCACCTTTGCTTCATGGGACAGTGCCCATGTGAGCAAGGCGTGTGCTGAGCACTTGTTCCCCGTGGCCTTACCTGCCTCCAGGTGAACAGGGCACCCCATCTTTACTGACAATCAGTGTGCCCACCTGTTGACTCACCTGTCGCCCCACGAACCTGTGTGTGCTTTGAGGACGAGGACTCATCATTTTGGTGTCCCAGCCCTGCCTCAGATCCAGGCATGGGGAACAGATGTAAGTTAATGCTGATGGTATGTGAATATGATCTTTCACCCAGAAATGAGATCAGTTTACCCCTCGGTGCCTGGATTTGGTACATGGCTTCTGAGGAATGGCCACTACCATGCAGACTGCTGCAGCTTTTCTTTCTTTCTGATGAGGAAATTGGGATACCCTTGTCCCTAATTAAGTTGTCTTTCTTACATAAGATGGAAAGCTTGTACTTTTCTCAGTCATATCCACTGAAGCCCCCTTCCTTCCTCTCCTGAAAATGTCCCACGTGGTCAGGAGCTACTGGAGAATTGAGCAGGAAGGGACAGCTTGCAAAAAGGGTTGCAGATTTGTTTTTGGAATCACACTGATATTTACAAACTCTTCCAGTAATGTGGTCTTTTATTTTTTTCCTGAGCCAAATATAAACATGCACTTATTCTGTCACATGCACGCTGCTTCTTCGAATGATCGAGTCCCGCTTGCACCAGTGTTTCAGGACCAGAGGGTACCATCCTCTGGAGCAGAAGTGGATGAAGGCAATGCAGACCTGCTGGGTATACCCCCCTCTAGCTCCAAAACCAGAATGAGCTTGATGCCAAACAGAACATGTTTGTCTCTTAAAGTTGCCTAAACCTGATGTGTTCTAGGAGTTTCTTTCTTGATAGAATTTGGATGAGAAACCCAGACTCGCTTAAAGTTCATCATAATGGGGCGCCTGGATGGTTTAGTCAGTTCAGCGTCCATTTTCAGCTCAGGTCATGATCTCATGGTTCATGGGTTCTAGTCCCTGTCAGGCTCTGTGCTGATAGCTCAGAGCCTGGAACCTGCTTCAGATTCTGTGTCTCCCTCTCTCTCTGCCCCTCCCCAACTTGTGCTCTGTCTCAAAAATAAATTAAAAAAAAAAAAGTTCATCCTAGTTCCTTGAAATAATTATAAAAAGTTCAGAAGTAATTCTGTCAGTGACCAAATGCATTTGAATGGGGAAGAGGGTCTGTTAGAACACGGGTCAATTGTAATTAGTTTGTTTAGAATTCATCATATTATATAGGATTAAATCTTATTCCCCCTCTCAGCCACCATTTCTACTTAGATACACCAAAAACCCCAGAGGGTGATCAGCTACTTCTGTTTTTCTCACAACGTAAGGGGTGTCGGCAGGATCCACCCATTCAGCCTTCCTTTAAGAAGTGTTTTTATGCACGCATCTTGGGTTATCCAACAGAAGCAGAAAAACCCCCTGACCTCCTTTTCCACCAGCTGCAGCTCTCCCTTCGATTTACTTCCCGGTCACTATCTTCCTGTAAGACCTTATCGTAGTCAAGATTCTCCCCCCTCCAGTAGTGCCCCCTCCCTGACCCACCTTCTGAGTTCTCAGCTCCTGCTCCTCAGTGGCCTGAGTCTCTATTGTCTGTTTCTTGATTCCACTTGAGGGCAGTGAGCGTCTTTGTGTCTCCTCTCCTCCCTCCGTGACCCAGTGGATTGCTCTACGTGCCTTGGACGGTCAGGTCTTGAACAAGGTTATTTGTTTCTAGAGGAAACTGTCTTACTGTACCTCTTGAGAACTTGAGTGCTTGGTTGCTAATCCCAGTGATAGATAAAGGTAAATAATGCATCTGACTATGACTTCGTCAGTTTGGGGAGCTGGCAGCCTAAGACTCCTTACGTGCTTTGGTTTTAGCACAGATTTAATGAGCATTATTTTCAAAGAACGGTGGGGTTTAACGAGATGAGAGCAGAAGAAAAAAGAAGAAATCAGATATTCTGGGGCCCAGGAAAAAGAAGAGTTGTTTCTGCAGGATAGGGCAGTTTTACGATTACCTCAGGAATTCATTCCTTGTGTCCTTACAGCATCTGGGCCCTGGCTTTCTCAGTCGGGGTGGGAGGTGTTTCTGTGCATGTGCACAACTCATTTATCAGCATATTAGCACCTGCACGTAGCTGGCCTTACATATGGGCATTTTTATTCCTTCTTCATCACAGATGCCTGATAGGGTTCAGCCCTTGCTTTTATGAATTGCCACCTCCGCTAAAGGGCATTTGGAACAAAGTTCAGGAAGTTAAGAGGGGTGAACGTGGACGCGTTCGTGAGTGTTGTTCTTGTTGTTGACATAGCTTTATTTTCACTGCCCACGCCTGGAGCCTGCCTGCCAGTTTAGGATGTGTGTGTTTGACCACCAGATGATGTGTCTTACCAGCACCTCTCCCCCCTGGCCTCCCCCTGGCCTTTGCTGTCTGTGGTTTCTAATCAGATCGATTTTACTGAACCTTGATAAAATATTGCCTTTGACATCATTGGGACCAAAATTCAAAAAAACAATTTTTTTTCATCCATCCATGATCTCACTGATAATGCCAAAGAAAATTGGAAATCACTTTAGATTAATGTGGGTTCAGCAGCTTCATCGCCAGCCTGTCGGGTTGGAGTGCTGAATTTTTAAACATCATTTGAATCACTTGGTTGATCATAACAAAACAAGACATTTTATTAGATCATTAATAAGAGTACTTATCAGAAATAAGTGCCCCTGGATGGATGCAAATCAGCCTTCTGGGGCCGTTTATAACTGAGCAGAGAATTGCACTGGCTGACTTTAATAATTCACCAAAGAACAGAGAATAAACAGTAGCAAACATTAATTTTATAGGACAGTTTCATACGGTTTATGTTTTGGAATAAAAGGGATATGACTTTTGACTCCTGCCTGAAACTAAACGCCTTAAAAAGGAACATCTCTTATTGCTGGCTTCTCCATCTGGAGAATTCATACTAAGGAGCATTTGTGAATCAGCTGGTACCCTTTGTAAAACACATAAGAAATCAACATATAAATACTTTAAAATGATTAAAACTTTGTATTCTATCATGTCCTCTGGCATATGGCTGTGAAATTCTTCATGATCAAGCATTTTACTTGTCTAGGACAGGAAGCAAAAGTATTTAAGAAAGGAAGGAGGCTTTGGGTGCCTGGGTGGCTCAGTTGGTTAGGCCTCCAACTCAGTATCGGCTCAGGTCATGATCTCCTGATTGTGGAATTGAGCCCTATTTTGGGCTCTGTGCTGACAGTGTGGAGCCTGCTTGGAATTCTCTCTTCCTCTCTCTCTGCCTCTTCCCCGTTTGCACACTCAGGCTCTCTCTCTCTCATAATAAATAAAATTTGGGGGGGGGAAAAAGGAAGGGCCCTTTTTATGACCTTGAATTTTCATAACTGAGGAAGGGTTCTCCAATTTCAGGGTTCATCTCTGAGGCCAAGGACAGGAGGGGGCCTCATTTGTAGCTGTTAGCCCAAAGACTCGAGTGGGGGGTACTGCTCTGCTTTGTTTCCAAGAATAAGAGACATCCTGGAGCTGGAAATGAAAGGTCGGAGCTGGAAATGAAAGTTCAGAGCTGGGTTGCCCCACCCCAGGCAGAAAACAAGAAGATGATGGGAAGAGGGAACTAATCTAGCTCAAGCCCTCTAACCATGGCCCTTGGACAATGTCCCTGTGCACTGCCCAAGGGCGTGACCCCCAGACCCCACAACCCCAGTGCTGTGATCAGATGTGACCTTCTCTTCTGCTGCCTTTTTGTTTTTTAATGTTTATTTATTTCTTAGAGTGCAAGCATGGGAGGGGCAGGAAGACAGGGAGACACAGAATCTGAAGCAGGCTCCAGGCTCTGAGGTGTCAGCACAGAGCCCGGCGTGGGGCTCGAACTCACGAACTGTGAGATTATGACCTGAGCCGAAGTTGGATGCTTAACCGACTGAGCCACCCAGACGCCCCTCTTCTGCCACCTTTCAGCCACTGTGTTTGGCATTCCTCGTAACCTGCAGGGCCTCCCCTCTGCCCTCCCCCGCAGGCCTCCCGCTCCAGAAAAGTAGGACGTGGGGCCGCCTGCTCCAAGGGAGCCCCTGGTCTGGGAGAAGGCAGTAAGAGGCGGTCTTATGCTTGAAATGACTGACTTTTGGCACCGAAAGTGACAGTGGTGATCCGCAGACCCATCCCTGTCACTTTGTGCCTGAGACATCGAAGCCATAACAGTTAAAGTGAGCTGTGCGGTCATATGTCAGTTGGGCAAGAGCTTAGAGCGGCACCCATGTTTTCCAGGCTTCCCATCAAGTGCTTTTTTCCCCACGTATTACTTTGCCATTGGACAAACTTCCGTCTGTAGAGAGTTACTGATACGAGAAGGTGATTTTTTGCGGCCGTGTGGAGACAAACAGCCTTTTGAGAGCAGAAAAAATGTTGACTGGTGATAAAAGTAATGCTTCCTACCCCCTAATGAGTACTTACAGTTAAACTTTACTTCACGTGGACAGGTTCTGTAATCCTGTGTGACAGCCTTTGAGGTAGATACTTTGATCACCCCCACTTCAGAGAAGTGAACTTCATTGTCCAAAGACACAGAGCTGGTCCATGGCCAGGGTGACAGCATTGAATGTAGACCCAGCTCCATTTTGCATCCTTCCTGCTTAGGACTCCCACATGGAAAAGACTGGTATTTGAAGGTGAGGGAAACCACCACATGCCAGGTGGGCCTTAGAACAAGGAGATCCAAATGGCAAAAGGAATGCCTCAGGCACAACCTCAAAAGTGACCATTTGGGTGCAGAACCCCCATCGGGGGATGGGGAGGCTGGAGCCTGTTCCAGGGAGGGTAGGCCAGTGCCTGGAACACTTACCCAGTGCCAAGCCCTCTTCTAAGCTTGTTATTTATTTTAACTTAGTAGATCCTTACAAAAAGCCTGCGTGGTAGGTTGTATTGGTACCCCAGTTTACAGACACAGGAACTGAAGCACAGAGGCAGGTCTGTGCCAAAGTCACCATCTAGGAAGTAGCAGAACCAGGATTCAAATCCAGGCAGGCTGACTCCACACTGAATCGCCCCCTGGTGCTGCCTTTCTGGGGAGCTCAGTGGTCTAGTCGGGTGGAGCAGCCTATGTTGTAGGAACTTTGAGATGCTGACTCTCGAGCCCACCCTCATCCTGTGAGGAAGCCTGAGAGACCCTCCCCCAAGCCCTGTCCAGCCCATATTTTATGTTGGAACCCAGAATTATCAGCCACCCTGCTCATGGAAGAGCTTGGCGTTTCACATGCAAAGAAGAGAACTTTCTCTGCCATATGTGGGTATCATCTCGTGAGGCTGGCGGTGATCGGGGCTGTGGGAAATGGCGTGCTGTCAGGAAGTCTGTCTGTTCTCACGCCCTCTGTGAGGTATGTTCCGACTTCTCAGGGAAGCTCCATTTTCTTACCCAGCATACAGTTATTTTTTTTCCCCCCACGGATTCCCCCAGGCTTTCTTGCCTAGCACCTTTCTCTTACCGAGCCATGTGGGTTCTCAGTGAGTCATACACTCCAGCGGGCACGTGCTGGGGAGGAGGGTGGCAGGAGCCCAGTGTGGCGCTTGGAGCCCACAGCACTGGATGTGTGTAAACCAGGACAGGCTTCCTCTTTGCCAACCTTGTCTATCAGCCCTTACAGGGGAGAAGCTGGGAACAGAGGGTTGGGGCGTCTCTTCTCATAGAGGAGCACTTTTCCCTTTGTTTTTAAGCAGCCTGGCCCTCTGACACATTCTCTCTTTTCTGAGACATCCAGTTGAACTTCATCTCTGTTCACTATGCCTTGCTATTGTTAGAAACCGTAACAATAAATCCCTGTTTCCAGAAAGAAAGTACTAGATCATATGATCAAGTACAAGGGTTCAGACTTCCAAAACAGGGGGTTTTCTCTGACCATCTTGAACTTTGAGTCTGCATTGATTCCATCTAGGCTGCAGTGCGGGAAGCTCATCGGACCGCCGCCGTGGGCACGTTCCTCCGTCACTGGTCCAGTTCGGTAATACAGGCCGAGGCTGTTGCCTGCATTTGAGGACTTCTCTGTCTTTGCAACTGTCAGAAGCTGCTGGCAGCTGTATATTGAGCACACTTTTCCTCGAAGAGCGTGCATCCCTTTGGGAGCTACGCTTAAGCCCATCTGTTTTCAAAACAGTTTGAATTCTAAATATCTGGGGAATTCCTCTAGTTAATAAATGAAGACAGTTTAAACCTGCTTATGGTTTTGAATTTGGCATTCTCATTAGGGAACGTTGACAAATGCTGGATAGCTTGATGGCTGGCTATGAAATCAGTGAAATGGATAGTGTTTAATGACCTGGATGTGCAGGCAGTATGCAAATCTGTCTTGCTGATTTTTTAGATGTTTAAAAAAATCCAATGTTACAAATATGTACGTGTGTGCACATTCCTGATCACACAGTATAATTCATAGGTCTTAAACGGACAAGAGGAGGAAGGCTCTAGAGAGGGGAGATTTTTGATACATGGAGTTATAAAGAGCCATGTTTGTGAACACCCACCTTGTACTTTCTATTCTTTGTTGCATGTGTGTTCGGTGCATAAAGCTTTAGGCTGATGTCAGTTCCTTCTCCGAGCCCACTGGCATTCAGGAAGTGTGTGCACACAGGACAGGGTGGCTCAGACTGTAGGCGGCAGGTTGTGTCTTCAGTTGCAAAAAGCCAGTATCGATGTGAGCAAAGTAATAAAAAAACGAGTTTGAACATTTCAGGGTTGCCCTTAGAAATAGGAGTATACTCTACAACAGATTTTGGCCCTTTTCTTTACCTCATTCAAAACCTTTTTAAAATTCTACCGCTGGGGCGCCTGGGTGGCTCAGTCCATTAAGTATCTGACTCTTGATTTGGGCTCAGTTCATATCCTGGTTGTGGGATCAAGCCCCACATTGGGCTCTGCACTGAGGATGGAGCCTGCTTGGGATTCTCTCTCTCCCTCTCTGTCCCTCCCCCACTCACTTTTGCTCACATGGTGTCTCTCTCTCTCTCTCTCTCTCTCTCTGAAAATAAATAAGTAAACATGACAAAAGGTAAAATTCTACTGCTTAGCAATATTGGTTAGAAACAGAAGTGACTTCCGTGAGAATATAAAAGGTTTGAAAAGAGGGTGAGTAATGTCTTCGTCTCAGGGTAAATCCAACATTATTAGCCTCTTGGTTTCTAAAGATAGGGGCTGTCTTGCATCTTTAGGCCCAGTTCACTAATAATAACCTTTAGTGGGTATTTAGAAATACATCACTCCACAGAGAGCTCTGCAAGCAAAGTGGACGGCAGCTGGCAGCTTTGTGCTGTGCTTGTTTCAAGGGGATTCTGGGTGAAGTTTGCTGCCGTGGTGAGCTGCTCCTGCCCTGTGCCCTTCGGGAAGTTCCTGGGTGAAGGTTGCACCAGCAGGTGGGAACCTCTCCTCTGAGTCATGTAGCTGGCCTGTCCCCTTGGCCTCTAGGATGAGGTTTCTATGGCACTTCTGCCCACACCCATCACCTGCTTAGCGGCTGGTGGAACCTTGGCACCGAGGCCCGGCTTGAACATTAACCTCTCCTGTTTTCTTGTGTCAATAACACTGATGGGTGAGATTTTCAGGGCCAGTGGGGGTGCAAGGAAAGGAAAACTTTTTTTGCTGTTTTTTAACTACCAGTGACTATTTCCAGATTAATGTTTATGTCTAGCACTATTTACTGAGTTCATAAAACGATACCATATTGCTGTTAAGAACAACAAAAAAAGACTTGGTTCACAAAGAGACAATACCTAAACTAAAACAAGAGCTTTGTTTTTTTTTTTTTTTTAAAGTAGGCTTCACACCCAGCGCAGAGCCCAGCGTGGGGCTTGAACTCATGACCCTGAGATCAAGAGTCAGATGCTTAACCAACTGAGCCACCCAGGAGCCCCACAACTTCATTTTTAAAGTGACAGATATTCTCATGAGTTGTTGAAAGTCTTCCTCCTGGAAACCACCAGTTTGCACCCAGCTGCTATCTCTGAAGTGACCATATTCCTAGAGGGAATATTCTGATTCTCATGGTAGAGATTACCTGAAAGAATTTAAAGTATGGTCATGGCTGTCGCCCTGTGGCTCACTGCTTCCACCTCGTGCATCACTGACTTTGCCCTCTCTCCCCTTTGGCTGTCGTGCCTTCTGGGTGGCCATTACTTCTTGTTCCACAGCCAGAAGCTCAGGGTCTGAGTCCTGCCCCGCCCAGTGCCCTCAAGGGTCTCTTGTCCCCTCTGTCAGTTGACACACTCACTCCTACCCTATGGTTTCCAGTTCCTTGCAAAGACCTGCCCTGACGCATGTTGCAGACAGGCCTCTAGGCAGCCCTCACCTTGGTTTTGTGCCCACACCTGGTACCAGCTGGTCCTGCAAGGGTCTCCTGCACTGAGCGTGAAACCTACTTGGGACTCATTCATTCATCCATTCATTCATTTTCTCTTTCTCGCTCAAAATAAGTAAACATTAAAAAAAAAAATGCTGCTGTGGCCCAGCCTTCCCCTCAGGCAAAGGTCAGAGGTCCCCTGTGCTAAGGGAGCAGACTTCCTAGCTGTGGTCCCAGCCGGAGGCAGTGGAAGATGGCTGGAGCCACCCCGACGGTGGAAGAAATAGAAGCAGGGAAGGGAAAGCTGAGGCAGCTCCAAGTGAGTCAGGGCTCTGGGGTGAGAGACCTCAGAGAAGCGCCTGATGTGGAAGCGATTCTTCAAGCTGGTCCTCTGAGTCACTTTGTAAGTGTCTGCATTTATTCAAAAGGGAATTTTTCTTCTGTCTTAGTACTTCCATTTATTAACCCTAAGATAAATATATTGAGAGGAAGATCGGTATCGTAGCAGCTTACCTCACTGAATTGTACAGTGAGTACTTCTGAGATAGTTGCCAAGCTTTAACGTTTCTCGTTTATCATCGTTTAATCTTAGAAAGTTCTTTGGCACGTGTGTGGTAGAGGATGGTGAAGTAGAATTTAACCTGGTGCCAAAGAGAGTCAGGACAGGCAGGCGCTCGGATCCCAGCGGGAGCACTGCCGTTGGAAGAGGTCAGGTCGTGCTGTGACCCTACAGTCTCAGCACCGGCAGTAACACGTTTGGTTTTTTTGCCCACACTGCATGTTTATCAGGGATCAAGGGCCCCCGCTTCGTGTTGTCAGGGACCCAGGCCGATGGGGCGGCCTCTGTCTGGGATCTTTTTGATCTCGTGGGAGACATAAGGGAGCTGGAGAATAAGGCACCGGCTCATGAACTCTTCTGCTTAGAAGTGGCACGTGTCACTTCTCACATTGGCTGAAGCCAGTCCTGTAGTCGGGCTTGATGTCTACAGGGTAGAAAAATAGAACCCTCCTGCAAGGAGAGACAGTATGTTTGAGGGAATAATACAGTCTTTCACAAAAGCTTTCACAGAAGCTTCTAGTCAGAATGAGACTCTTGTTCTAGTTGATTCTTGGGGTTTCTGCTGGTTTATGAGTTTGTGTGAGAGACTCAGAAGTAACAGATGGCATAATCCTCTCCATTTATCATGTTTGGTTTTTCTTAAGCTGTTGGAAGGGAACCTGGCCGATGGCATTGTATCTTGTGAACAGCAGTGATTCTTGCAGCCTGTGTACGGAAAGGAATAGAAAGCCTGCAGTTGCTATAAGAATGAATGCCTGTGCTCCCCAGTGCTGGGAGAAGCTGTCCAGCTGTCCACTTAGACAAGCCAGAAGCCTGTTCCCTAAGGGTTATTTATTCTCAGAGTTGAGGCACTTAAACAGAGGGCACTTGGAGTCTCTCGTGTTCATTGGGCGTTCAGGAAGAAGGAAGTTATATATCTTGATTTTTATGTATAAGTTCTCCTGAGCTTTCTGTTCTCCAAACTTTGTTACTTTTCTCCATTAAAACACTCTACTTTCTCATTGATAGTGAAAAAACTAACGAGACTCACTTTAAGACTTATATTTTGCCTGTTATCACAGAATTCATTATGATCTTGAAAAACACCTTCAGTTTAAAATTATGTACCATAGTGACATAAAAAGGCAACTCTTGAAATTCAAGTTCTAATTCCACTGAAACAAATCAAAAACATTTGGACCCCACAGTATGTTCAGGGCATAAACATATGGCCCCTGGCTTATAGGATGTGAGCTAGAACAGACTTCATGAGATTGGTTCTTCATTCCCTCCTGTTTGATAGAGTAGAAGACAAGTATAGAAAGACTTGGCTTCTAAAACTTTTTAGATGATGAGGTTTGTGCAAGGAAAAAGTTATGAAATAAGTTTGGTGGACTTCAGAAATCTTAAAGAATAGATCATCTAGAAAATAGGACCAGGCAAGTAGACCAGCTCCCTGTGGGTTCTGACGCCTCCGGGAAGAAGTGTAAAAGTCCATCTCTAGAAATGGGTGCTTGGCAAGCAGATGGACTGGATACAGAGGAGCGAGAGCGGGCATCAAGAAGGAACTGTGTGACTGGCCGGGAGCAGGGAATTAAGGGGCAAGCTTGACAGTGAGCAAGAGATCACTGGGTGCTCCAAGCCTAGAAAAAAAAAAGGGCTTGTTCAGTTGCTTTTGGAGGGGCGGGGTCCTTGCTGCCCTGGGGGGTCCCTCAGGCAGCGGAGGCTGCTGAGAGGTCCAGCTGGAGAGGAAGGCGACTTGTAGAGGAAGCCAGGGTGGGGTCAGGTAGTAACTGGAATGTTTGAACACTACCCAGGGCTTCTTGGGAAGTTCCTTGAGATTTCCTGGCATTTGGAGTGGCCACCTGAGCATGGGCTGAGTGGACAGCCCGACTCTGGATGAGGGGGATTTGACACAAGTTAGGGCCATGTGGTCAAACTGAAAGTTTTCTGAGGTAGTCCGAGACCTTCAGGGAGGTAAAGAAAGCAGCAAACGGCCTCCTGCTCTTAATAACCTGGGCGCCCTATTTTGCAATTTGCAGAACAGAGCTGACTGAAAACAATAGCTGGCTTTTGTATGTGGTCCAAACAAACTGTCAGGGCCCCAGGAGAGGCAGGGTCAAGGGCACTGTCCCTGAGTGTGTTCCCTCTGGCAAGTTGGAATCCATGTCCTGTCAGCTTGCCATCTTGGGCACACAGACTCGCATGGACCTTAAACCAAAATTCAGAAAAACAGCCCAAAATTAAGTAAGATAGTTAATACTGTGGGGGCGCCTGGGTGGCGCAGTCGGTTGAGTGTCCGACTTCAGCCAGATAGTTAATACTGTGACTACCCATCCAGATTGTAGAACATGGCTTACTCATTAGAATAGACCTTTGTAAATACTACAGGCATTAGCAATCTGTGTCATGTTGTGCCTCCAAATGTAAACGTTGTTCTATATGCAGGAAGCCTCTTGAAAAGGATTCTCACTGTTAACACTGCTGACATTGCCCCTCTTGTGGGGCTGGCCTGTGCACCGCAGGCTGGTTAGCAGCATCTTTGGCCCACAACATGCCAGCAGCACACATTCCCGCCCCCCCACCCCCACCCCACGTTGTGACCACCTTAGAATGTCTCCAGACATTACCACGTGCTGTCTGCAAGGGGGAGGGAGCAAAATCGTCCCTGTTGAGAAGCACAGTGTGACTTTTCCCAGTGGGGTCAGAGCTGAGCTGGAGGAGGTAGTGAGGAAAGGAGGGTGGCAATATCCTGGAGGATTTGAGCGTGTTGAGAACTATAACTCCAAGAACAATAGAATTCTTAGAGCATTTGGGCCCTCTTCTTAAATATTGTCAAGATGTTTACATTTCCGTAATCTGTGTTTTTGAGGGGGCGGCCAGGGCAAATGAGAGTTTGCAAAACCTCCTTTGGTGGCTGACTTTTTTTTTTTAAGTTTATTTTATTTTATTTTTTTTTTTAATTTTTTTTTTTTTTCAACGTTTATTTATTTTTGGGACAGAGAGAGACAGAGCATGAACGGGCGAGGGGCAGAGAGAGAGGGAGACACAGAATCGGAAACAGGCTCCAGGCTCTGAGCCATCAGCCCAGAGCCCGACGCGGGGCTCGAACTCACGGACCGCGAGATCGTGACCTGGCTGAAGTCGGACGCTTAACCGACTGCGCCACCCAGGCGCCCCTATTTTATTTTATTTTTGAGAGCAAGAGCGAGAGCGAGAAAGAGACAGAACCAGTGGGGGAGGGGCAGAGAGACAGGGGGACAGAGGATCCGAAGCAGGCTCTGCACTGATAGCACAGAGCCCGATGTGGGGCTCAGACTCATGGACCATGAGATCATGACCTGAGCCAAAGTTGGACACTTAACTGACTGAGCCACCCAGGTGCCCCCAACTGTTTTTTTTAAGTCATGCCAAGTGCTGATCTTTTTGTACCGGCACTATCCATCCATTCTGCGAGCTGCTTTTGTGCTCTGAAGAGAAGGTCCTGAATGTTTGAGCTCATTCGCGCTGTGAATGCAAGGACCATTGGACAACATGTGAACGGGGAAGCAGCTTCTGTCCCTGTAGAATCATTGTTCCAGAGATGTCTGTGACGCCATGAGCTGTGTCAAAGACAGGTCATCTGGCTCTATCCTAATGAGCCAGGCCAGGCTCTTCCTGACCTCTTCTCTTTGGCCCCTTCCCCAGCTCCAAGATACCAGCGACCTCACCGAATGCAAGGCTTCCTCCCAATGGAGTCTTAGACTTTACTGTGTAAAGAATCACCTGGGGGGTTGTTACAAACACAGTTTCTGGTAACACCTCCAGAAAGTTTGATTCAGTGTGTGGGGATCAGGAACTTAGGGTTTTTAAAACAGGTGGCCTACATCTCCCTCTAGGAGGTGGAAGGTGGTCCAGGGACCACCCAAGAGGCAGTCCCTAGAGGGACTTTCCAACTTATGGAAGGCAAAAGCACATAAACTCTACTCACCTAATCTCTTAGGCTCCCAGAAGACACTGGGATGGAGACCATATTGCCAGAGAAACCACCAGTGACGTGGGAGCAAAATACAATCTGCTCGGAAGTGTATTGATTCTTTGGGTCACATGGGTCACTGTAGTAAATTTATTATGTAGTCATATGATCATATGATTCATATGATGATGTGTTATCATTTAATCACATGACAATGATTAATAATACGTATGTTAAGCACAGTGAACGGGAAGATATGCTGATTATTCTCCATATGCCATCTCCTTTAATCCTCATGGCCGCCTTTGGAAGAAGATGTTGCTTTCTTTTTTTGCAGATGAAGAAACTGAGGCTGGCGGAGGTTAAATCTAAATAGCCTGCCCCAGGACACACAGCTATTTAGTGGCAGAGCTGAGATTGGATCTTGAGTCCGTGTACAAAGCTCTTAAGACACTCTCACAGTTTAGTGGCCTCTGCTCAACCTGGCATTGCCAGCACCTGATGCTCCCTCCAGACTGGCTGAGGGCAGGGGTGGTAGGAAGAGAGCAAGGCCGGAGGGAAGCTTCAGGGAGCCCAGATCTGTCCTTTTTGAGAGGGAGGGCTCTGAAGTTAGAGGAAAGATGCCCCCTCCTTCTTTCACGCAAAACCCAGGCTCTGTTGGCTCAAGTCAATCCTCCTGGAAAGGGCTCTTCAGAGTTGTGTCTTACTCCCCAGGTTTGCAGATATTTCTGTGTTTTCATAAGTAGTATATAAAATGTGGTTCCATTTCAAAGAAATACAGCAAATATTTCTTAGAAGTAAAATCCCTTCGGTAAAGAGCTTTAAGCTTCTGGGATGGCTGGGATGGCATTTTTTTAAGACAGGGCTTCTCAGCAGTGGCTTCAGAACTCACCCAAGGAGCTCTTTGAAACATACAGAGCTCACCCAGCCAGCCTTTTGTGTGCTCCCTCATCAGAATTCTGGTTGGTCAGGGCCAGAGAGGACCCTGGGTATGTTGTGTGTCTGTCTTTTTTTTTAAAGTTTATTTTTTAAATTATGTTGAGAGAGACAGAGACAGCAAAAGTGGAGGGGGAGGGCAGAGAGAGAGAGGGAGACAGAGAACACGAAGCAGGCCCCGCACCGCCAGTGAGAAGCCCACTGTGGGACTCAAACTCATGAAACCACGAGATCACGACCTGAGCCGACACCAAGAGTCGGACACCTAAGTGACTGAGCCACCCAGGCGCCCCTGTCTGTCTTGCTTTCTGTATATGTATGTGTATAAAGATACACACACACACACACATACATATTCATGTATGTCCATTTATGTATAAAATTATTCTGATTCTGAGATATAGCTCAGTATTGTTCCTCCCAAATGTGATATAGCAGGAATAACAAATACGGCATCACCTACAAAGAAGTCTCACCAAAATATTTAAGGTGATTCTAAACTAGCCTTTAGATTTAACCTCGTTTCTATAAAGCAGGGGATAGAGAACAACTTTAAATGACAGCATGAGGATATAGACAAATCTACATTGTTGAGTATTCTAGAATACAAATGGCCCGGTATCCTCAAAAAAAAAAAAAAAGTCAGTGTCAAGGGAAACAATGCAAACAGGGTTAGAGGTGAAAGGACTATTTTTTACTAAAAGAAACTACAGACACAAAGCCAAATGCAGCGCATGAGTCTTGACTGAGTCATGGTTTTAAGAAAACAGCTGTAAAAAATGGGGCAGGATAGGGAAATTTGAGTGTGCACTAGGCTTTGGATATAAGGGAGGTATTGTCAGTTTTTTGGGGTGTGTTAATTTTATTGTGGTTTTGTAGGAAAATGTCTTTATTTTTAGGAAGTGTATTACAGTATTTAGGGTTCAAGTGTCAAGATATCTGTGGCTTGTTTTCACATGGCTCAGGAAGAAAAAGGCCGAGTGGTAGAGTGAGGCTGTATACTGCCGTTGAATCTGAATGTTCATAGTCTGTTCTTTTCAGCTTGTATCTCTGTTTGACGATTTCCATAATAAAGTAGCAAAAGAGAACCAGGGTGAGCAAGCAAGGTGAACAAGCAAAACTCTGTCCTGGCCTTTGCTGCTCTAGTAACGGGGGCATGCTCTGGTGATGTGCGCCTCGCAGTGAAGTCCTTTCCCTCGGCTCCTTCATTTCTGTTGTGGTTTCCTGACCAGCCGGCCCAGGGCGATCTTGCTTCACCCGTACCTTCTTCCCTTCTTACTGACAGCAGGAAGCTGCGAAAGACAGGACCCTGTGGTGGAAGGTACAAACCCAGCTGGGCTCAGCTTACTAACTTCACCCTTTTTTTTTTTTTTTTCAACGTTTATTTATTTTTGGGACAGAGAGAGACAGAGCATGAACGGGGGAGGGGCAGAGAGAGAGGGAGACACAGAATCGGAAACAGGCTCCAAGCCATCAGCCCAGAGCCCGACGCGGGGCTCGAACTCACGGACCGCGAGATCGTGACCTGGCTGAAGTCGGACGCTTAACCGACTGCGCCACCCAGGCGCCCCAACTTCACCCTTGTTTTAAAGATGAGGGCTTTGAGGCACCTGGGTGGCTCAGTTGGTTAAGTGTCTGACTCTTGATCTTGGCTTGCATCATGATCTCATGATTTGTGAGATCGAGCCCCATATTGGGCTCTGTGCTGACAGTGCAGAGCCTGCTTGGGATTCTCTCTCTCCTCTGTCTGTCCCCACCTCCCTGCCCCTACTCATGCTCTCTCAAAAAAAAAAAAAAATTGAAAAAGTTTATAAATATGAGGGCTGTGTGTATATATTATTATATATATATATATTGCTGAGAGGCTTTACTCTGTGGGCCTTTGTGATAATCATAGCATCATTTTCAGAAAGTCAGAGGACCGTCCAGATTATCCATGACCATCAGGGAAATGATGGTAAACTCAGCTGTCCTGGAGTGGAATTGTACTTAGTGGCCTATGGAGAGAAGACTTTTACATGGAATGTCAATTAAGTGAGTTTTGGAGAAGCAGGGATTACAGGGAATAGCAGTGGATAGCATATTGAGGAGCTCTGTGCTGGAATCCTGACAGTTAACAAGATCTACGAGGAGGATCTGTTTCCCCTTTGCTGTGGATTTTGTCCCAGCAGGTGCCTGTCCTTGCACATGTGACATGACCAAACTGGGACGCTGTACAGAGCACAGACTTGATGCCTTTCCAGACTGTCTGTTGTGCCATCGACCTGAGGACTTTTCTTGGATGCACAGGAAAGCCAGTCAGCCGTGCGTAGCATGGCTATTCTACTTATAGTAGTAATTAGCAAACTTGGCTGGAGAGACCAAAGCATGTTATCTCCCTATTCCAAACAGAAGAATAAAAGCCTCATTCCAGCCACGCTGGCATGGGTGTGAGAATTTGGTGCAGTAGATAGGGGACTGTTGTGGCATGGATGGACAGAGAACTATGTTTTGTGAACTTAAGCACATGGCTCCCTAAATAATTCCGCCCTAAATGTGGCATGGACCGTTTGCTAAGCCTGAATGTGCCGCTTTCTGTTCTCCCAAAGTTTCACATCCTTTCTCTTCAGAAATAGCAGTCTGATTGCGGGCCTGACTCTGAGCCAAGTTTGCTGACCAGCACAGTGGACATTTGGCACGTTCATTACAATCCAGGTCACCTGAGAGGTTGCAGCAGAGTCCTGAGGCTCTGCAAGAGGACAAACATATAGAGGTTTTATATTCACATTGAAATTTTCCCATTAAACAGAAGAGGAGCAGGGATTGAGATCAGCTGGCACATCAGTGAGCTAGTTGTCTAATCAAATGGAAAGACTTTGTAGAAGCCTCGTCTTCTCCTCATGGGCTGGCTTTCCACCTGTTGATTCAAAGCATCTGTGAGCCCGGCGGGCGGGCAGGTGGGTGCAGCTCATGGGGCCTCTGGGAGTCATCAGGGGCTTGTTTCTTGTTCTCATTCACAATGATTGTTTCATTCTAAACAATCTCCCCCAAAGCTTTTTTGTGTTGGTAACTCTTTTCTCAAAAGGCATTTCTCTGTGGTGGTATTTGGGGTCGAGTGGGGGTGAGATCAACGAGTGGGAGTAGATTCTGCTTCTGGCCTCATGCTAATTTATTTCACAGTTGAGTTTGGCAGCAGGGTAGGCAGTGGGGAAGTAGGAAGACCAGGACCCTCCCAAGAAGCCCACCGGGGAGGCTGACACGAGTGACCTGTTCCGTCTCTAAATAGTCTGTGCTTAATCTTTGATTGTGTGTAAATAGCCAAGTTTCTGTGATGGGCAGAGCACTTCCAGCAGTTAAATTGTTATCTGATCAGCGTCCTCCATGTTGGAGGAAAGGCTTCTAAGGGAAAGGAGTTGCTATTTAGTGAGTGTTTATTCTGCCAGACCCTGAGGTCTAACAGATTCTTGATAGTTTCTCGAAGCAATACTGTGACGCGGGATACTTTACTGTTTCCATGTAGATGAGGAAAGCTGCAGCTCTGAGAACTAGGCATCCACATGGCCAGTTGGTGGTGGGGCTGTTTTTGGAACCCAGACCTGATGGACTCCAAAACTTTTGGGGTGAAACGCACTTCTCCCTTCCCCAGCGCTCAGGAGAGCTGCGTTACACACACACACACACACACACACACACACACACACACACACACTGACAGTCATTAATGGCCTGTGTTTTTAGTACTGTGCTAGGTAATTTCCCCAAACAGCATCTTGTGTAACTGTAATGACCTGAGGATTTTTAAATGTACTGTGTTTTATGAGATAAGTAGTTCTCTGTCGCTACACCTTGCCAACCAGCATGGTGTAGAAGCTTTGAAGCTTTGACTCTCGGCTTCCTTCTTTCCCCACTTGCCTTCCTCTTCAACATCTCCTGGCCCCACCCCACTGCCAGCATGCCAGAGGGCTCTTTGTGGTTCTTGTGCAGTTGACGTGACCTCAGTTAATAAGATCTCATCACTCAGAACAGAGCCTTGCACCCAGATGTCAGATGTGAACTGTGCGATTCTTTCTGACCTTGGAGAAGGGGTAGCAGATGGGGCTGCCGATGAGCACTGTACCCCTGTTTCAGGGTTCAGGCCCCTCTGAAAGAGATTTGAGCTGTTAGAGCAAAGCCCTCTGGTTATGAAGCCATTTGTCCCTGGGAACAGAAAGAGCCCTTGTGAGACCAGAAACAATGGGCATGTTGAGTTGCAGACCTGGGGTGAATCAAAGCTCAGGCAGAGGCGCATGGGATGAATTGGGACAGTTCAAGGAACACATTCTTCATACGCAAGTTTCTGTTGTCAACAAGTCCACTCAGTGGTAATGACACTTAGTCAGTGGTCATTCATGCCTCTGTTTTGAATAATTTCCCCAAATGAGTAAGTCATGAACTCTTCAAGGTTTTCTTTTCTTCTTCTTGAGTTTTAATTAGTGTAGTTTTTTTGGTCCAGAAATCACCCTGTGAGAAATGAATAAAAATAAATTTGGGGAGCAGTGTTTTGTAATTTTTCAGAGCATTGTTTCCTTTTGTATCCTCATGCACCTATGAAGCTGATACTCTTGTGTCTGTGCTACTAATTTGATTCCCAGCAATACAAGTGGGTGTTGCTACTCTCTATCTTTAACCAAAATCTTTTGGTGCAAGTGTGTCAAAACTTAGCTCATTTCGTACCAAGACAGCAGGCAGAGGGTCCCGTAAGCTCTATAAAAACATAGCCAGTCTGTTGGCAAGGTTGACTGGAAGTCCCATCTAGTTGTTGCTGGATCTCCCTGCTGTTTGACGTTTTCGAGTGAGAGATGATGGAGCAGGAGCCACACATCCCAAGGGTGCAGCAGCTCGGGCACGAGCTCCTGTGCCAAAGGGTGCGCCTGGGGTGGGTGCGGGAACGGGCACTGGCCTGGAGTTGTGCTGCCCGGAGATAAGGGAACCAGCGCGGTGCGAGAGCACGGGAAGGGACGACTGGAAACAAAGAAAACCAGTTAAGTGCGCTGCGAACGGCGGCTCCGGCCCCGGATCGGCTACAGCTGCGTTCTGTCGGAGGATGGAGGTCGGAGTGGCGGCACCGGCCGGGGAGGGCGGGGAAGGGCGGCCGCGCGGGAGCAGCCTCTTGGCCAGCGCACTGGGGCTCCGGGACCCGCGAGTCTGCTGGCGGCGCCGCCGCGGGGCGGAGCCTGGGCGCTGCTAACCCCCCCTCCTCCCTTCCCTCCTGTAGGTGAGGCCGCGCTCGGAGCTCTGACATGGCAGCATGACGGCCCCGGCCCGCGCTGCCACAGGCCGGCCAGAGGGAGCCCCAGGCTGTGGGAGTGAGCGCCCGGAGCAGCGACTTCCTTCTGCGGCCGCCTGAGCCTCCTTCCCCGCCCCCCGGCCTGCTTTTATTATTCACCCCGTGGACTCCTGACTTTTCCGCCTGGAACATCAATATGTGTCATGTTATTGTCACCTGTCGCTCGATGCTCTGGACCCTCCTGAGTATTGTGGTGGCTTTTGCAGAGCTCATCGCCTTCATGAGCGCCGACTGGCTGATTGGAAAAGCCAAGAGTCGCAGCGGCGCCGCGCCCGACGACCAGAGCGGAGGCTCGTCGGAGCCCTACCACCCGACCTTGGGCATCTATGCCCGCTGCATCCGCAACCCGGGCGTGCAGCACGTGCAGCGGGAGACGCTGTGCGGGCCCTACGCAGAGAACTTCGGCGAGATCGCCAGTGGCTTCTGGCAGGCCACGGCTATTTTCTTGGCCGTGGGCATCTTCATTCTCTGCACGGTGGCCTTGGTGTCCGTCTTCACCATGTGTGTGCAGAGCATCATGAAGAAAAGTATTTTCAACGTCTGCGGGCTGCTGCAAGGAATCGCAGGTAAGCGTGCAGGGAAGAGGGAGGGGACCCGGGCACCGGGCATCGCATGTGCCGCGCACCCCCTGCCGCATTCCTTTCCTGCCCGTTTTGAAGACCGGCTTCTGTCCAGATTTGCTGTGTAAAGAGTGTTCCCGCGCAACAGGCGTGTGCTCCCCTCATCGCTCCCGTTTCCCTGTTACAGTGTCCCCTGTTCTTTATTTCACGTATTTCTTCATTGCTTATTTCCTTGGGTTCTAAGCCGTTGGATTTTGTTTGAGTAACTTCTCCTGGTTTTTGCTTTTCCCGTTAAATTAAAAGCATGCTTTCCACATCAGTGCATCCCCTTTTGGAAACATGGTGTGAGAGGCCCACCTGCAGCAGGCGCTCTGTGCTGGGAAGGAATGTGAGTGTGGGGCGTTCGTTCCAAGGCAGTGAGCCTGGTCCTGCCACCCGCCCAGCCCCATCCCCAACCGCAGGATGATTTCAGCTTTAGGAGGAGAAGCTGCAGGCTGGGAAGGAATTAGTATCAGCTGCTCTGTGTTTAATAATGTTCTGGTTTAAATTGTCTGTCTCCTGGAGCCTGACAGAACGTTCTCTGCATTCGGATCAGAAAATACAAACTAAGTGTTCCACTTTCAGGGAATTTCTCACTAATGAGCTTGTTAGAAACTGGTGGAAAGAAAAGTGACCCCAGAGGGGCAGCTGTGAGCTGCGAGAAAACTTCAATGCCCACTAGCACTTTCATAGCCTTTCCCCTAAGGGTTTGAAAGGTGGATCCTGAACAGAAAGGGTGTCAATCAGTCTGTCTGTCTAGGCTCAAGGGCTTTGTTCTGGTTGGCAGAAATACACACACGTAGACACAGATGGGGCAGTTTGTAGACATCCTCGAGGAACTAAAGGAACAGAGTCGTGCTTTGACTTTTCAGGGGGAAAAAAAATCACTTTTTGAACGATTACAACCAAAGAATTTTTAATCTGATCTCTAACAGGAGAACAGTAATCCACCTGCAACCCTAACTGAAGTGCACAGGTGACTCATCCCCCAGCAAATCCTAAAGCTTTGTATGTGGGACTCTTGGATGGTGAAGAGAAACATGGAGCCTGGTGTCCAGGCCTGTAAAGAAACAGACCCCAACTGAATTAACTCTAGTCTGCCTAATTGAGCTCAACAGGGCTGGCTTCCAAATCAGCAGATCAGACAACAGTTAGGTTCCAAACAACTGATAAGTTCATGTTTTCTGTTTCTCCTATCTTAGAGGAGCCCACATATATATGTGTGTGTGGAGGTTGGTAGATAAGGGGCCTAGAGAAATAAATAGACGACCTGCTCCCCAGTCCTGATCTGCCTGCATTGGGGGATACTCTCAAGGCCTTCATCTCTTGATCTGAGAGGAATAGCCTTACCACGAATGACTCAGGCACTCCTACGCACTCACAGAATTTGGGAGACCAGGATTCTGATTTTCAGTTTTGCTTGAGATCAATGTGCCACCTTGCTGGACTTTTGCATTCCTCTTCTCAAAATCAGGGAGATTGCAGGGTGCCTGGGTGGCTCAGTTGGTTAAGCAGCCAGCTTGGCTCAGGTCATGATCTCACAGCTTGTGAGTTCGAGCCCCGCGGCGGGCTCGGTGCTGACAGCTCAGAGCTGGGAGCCTGCTCCTAATTCTGTGTCTCTGTCTCTCTCTGTCCCTCTCCCTCTCATGCTTTCTCTCTCTCTTTCTCTCTCAAAAATAAATAGACATTAAAAAATTTAACAAAAAAATAGGGAGATTGGAAAATATGACCTTATCTTAGATTTTTGATTCTGTGAAGCTCATTATCCCCTTTTTGATTCACTTCTGGAATCTGCAGTTCATCCCCTTCAGCTTGGTGTTTTACCTCCCAGAAATGTTAAATCAGATTCATATTTTCTTGTCAGAGAAATGCCCCTCCTTTACTGCCGTGGGACACACAGTGCCTCAGGCAGTGCACACATGTGCATATATGCCGTGTATATCTTAAAACTTTGGCTGAGAACTCTTACCAAAGGCTTTTGAAAAGCCAGAATAAACATGTAGATGAAGGGAAGGCAGCATACACAATTCATTAATCCTGGCTAAGCGCCCTGGTTGACCAGAGAAGTGGATTTCTGCGTAAATTTTCCTTACTATGTTGTGCTTCCTCCTCCTTGATGATTCATGCCTTTACTCTGAATTTTATCGAAGCACTGGTATGCAGGCAAAACTCCTGGCTTATCATCCCTAAGAATGCTTTTCATCCTGAGAAACTTAGTGCCTTCTAGCAAATCAGTGGCCATTTATAGTACGAGTGGGGCCTCTTGGAGGGGGGGAGGGAGTAACACCACAAGCTGTCTTTTACACTCATTCAGAAGCAACCTGTAGATACCCTTTCAGTCTTACTGTTTACGTGCAGTTTTTAATAAGGTGTTAGTCCAGCAAATTTGATCTCTAAGAATGAGGGTTGGTCCAACACATCTTTTGGTGCTCTTGTTTGCTATTTCACATAGATGGCAAGAAGATTCATTTTGGCACAAAGACCAGTACGTATCTTAGGTATTATTCATACACTCCAGTTAACTACTCCTGACTTTTCTCTTTCTGGCTGTGTCAGGCCTCTGGGAAGGATGGTTGAAAGAAGGAAGTAGGAGGATACCTGAGGTGCTAGTCTGTTTGTCACCTGTCCAATTCCCAAAGTCTAGATTTTCTAAGAGACCTTTCTCCCCATCTTTATCGCTTATGTTCCCCGTGCATACACAGAGCACCCCAGAAAGTCTGAAATTACTTAAAAATTGGAATTGGCAAGCGGCCGGGATTCCTGTGTAGTCAGACTACCTCTCCAGGGCCTACCGATCTAAGGCTAAGAACTGAAGTACAGGAAGTAGTTTGTTTTCTCCTGCCAGCATGGCAGCGCCCCTCTTGGAGCAGAAATCACAGGTAAGATGGACCAAGCACTCAGCAGGCGACTCCCTCATGTTTCGGGGCAGGCGGCACATCTGTAATGGATGCTCAGTGGGCTCTTCCCTTCCTCGTGGAGGTCTCTACCAGGTAGTTCAAGGCGGCATCCACGGCAGCCATGGTCCTTGAATCTACAGCTGAGAAAGTTGCCCCCCCCCCCCCCCCCGTGTCTGAAACCGCTGACTTGCTTTCTCTCCTGTCAGCCAGTATGTGATAGCATCTGCTCAGCCCCAGCCCCAGCCTCAGCCAAGGACTTGTTGCAGCTGTGAGCATCAGTCTTTCCCCTCCCCACAACCCGTTTCTCAGCCCTGGATCTATGTGATGTTGGAACAAACGGTGAGAAAGGAGCTGTTGCCAGGGCAACAGAAGCATTCTTGGGAAATCGACTCACACCGTGTTTGTCCTTACAACTTTCGTTTTGGCAAAAGTGACACTTTCGTAAAATATAACTAGAAGAAAAATGACAAGCTGTTGTAAGCGTGTTCCTTTGTTACGACTAATTTTAAAGAATAAACGGGCCTTAGGTTTGTGTGGCCTCATTGCCTATAGAAAGTGTAACATAAATCATCAAAATCTGGATATTTTGAACTTAGAAGTGGGTGTGAAAGAATTTGCTGTCCCAGTGGAAATCTCAAAATCTCATTTACTTAAAAATAACAATCAAATACACGTATTGACTATTAAGTTAACCCAGATACAGGATTTGCCTTCAAGGTCTAGCCTACTGCTGGGCACCAATCTGACACCTCCGAAATCCCTATGCACAGATGCCCTTGGTGTTCAGTTTTCCAGTCCCAGCAGCGATTAGACGTCAAGCCTCACCTGCTCCTGGGTCAGTCCTGACCTCCCTTACAGTGGCTGTGAAATGTCTAGTGATGTACCTCATTCTCTAAACCTTTTTTCTCACTTATAAGATGGGTATAATAGTAGTACAACCCTCAGGGTTGTTTTGTGGATGAAATTAGATAATATATGAGAAGAAAGGCTTAAGCACAGTTGGCACACGGTAAATAATAAGTGGTAGTTCTTTGGCTACTAAAGTGTGTCTGCTTTCTTGGCAGGTTTTAGTATTTTTTTATGTTTCCTAGAAATGCTGCCTTTTTTTTTAAGTATTCTTTTATTTATTTATTTTATTTTGAGATTGAGAGAGACGCAGTGTGGAGGGGGCAGAGAGAGAGGGAGAAAAAGAGAATCCCAAGCAGGCTCTGTGCTGCCAGCACAGAGCCTGAAGTGGGGCTTGAACCCAAGAACCGTGAGATCATGACCTGAGCCGAAACCAAGAGTCGGACGCTTAAAACCGACTGAGCCACCGAGGTGCCCCCTAGAAATGCTGCATCTTAAGGAATAGTGGTATTTACTTTAGTCCTCAGAATTGACCTTGTTCTCTCACAGTCAAACATGACCGTGTCGTATAGGGCCACTCCCTGGCCCGTTCCTAGCCTGCCTGTCTCAGGGCTGAAGAGCGTGTAGAGCAGTCCTGCGGCATTGGTGTGACTACGGGTGTTCTTGGGGCTTTTTTTTTCTTCTTTTTTCTTTTTAAGCAGGAGATAGCAGTTGAATTGACAGGAAAACCAAGAACTTCTCCTCCTCTTCCCGCAGACACACACAGTCTGTAGTTCCTTCCCTTTCTGGCGTCCGCTTCGAGCAATGGAGCCTTGACTGCAGGTGCCCTTGCAGGCTCCCCCCACAGAGTAACTCACAGGCCGACTGCGTGTCCCTAGGTGAGGGCTTGTTTGGCAGAGCCAGCAGCACACATCAGGCCCTCGTCCTCTGGGATTGATTACAAAGGCTGGGCACGCAGCCGGCAGGGTCGTTGCTGCCAGCTTCTCTTCCTTAGGTTGTGACCTGGATGTAATCCATAATGAAACCATAGAACGCAAAGATCCAGGTTTTCCATGACAGCATCGAGCGGTTTGTTTTTAGAAACGCATGGAGGGCTCTCTTGGAAGTCCATGGAATCCCCAGTGACTCAGGTTTGGGACAGAAGCCATTAAAATGAGCTCAGGATTTGGCTCACTTGCATTGGCTTGGACCGTTCCACTGGCGTCGCCGTGAGGGTTGGACTAGCACATGAGCTGCGGGGCCTGGCTGCCTGCTGTCTTTTCAGTCTTCCCTCATCTGCTTGTTTGCTCCTTTGTGTCTGGTCGGCCCTCACGCTCTGTACTCCAGTAGCCCTCTGTCTGTCTACATCCATTTCAGTCCTAGAGGATCGCCTCGGCAAGCTGCCCCACCAGTCTGACCAGATAGATGGCTGTGGGGCTGACCTCTGCCTGCGCTGGGCTGGCATAGAGGGTGTGCTCATGGGAGTCGCTCTCTGTCGCCATGGCTCGGCACCTGGGGGGTGCAGGCTCAGCTTTCTGGGAAATGAGCAGTGACTGAGGATGAAGGAGGACGATATGAAAAAAGGGAAAGGAGTAAAAGAAGAATCGGTGAGAGCAGACAAGTAGAGGGTTTTACCTTTGCTGCTTGTGGAATTGCTTTGTCGTAAATCAGAATGGATGTGCAAGTATGGATAGGCATCTAAAATAGACCATGATCATTAGCTAGGATTTGGTATTCCCACGGTTATTTTTCACAGGGTGAACAGTAACCTTAGCATCAAGAAGATAACCATGACTCACCCCAATCTCAGCATCCATTCTGACTTATCCCGTGCTCTACCCATTCACTTCTGGGCCAAAAAGATCAGCCATTGGAGAGGAGAAAAATCAGAACGGGGACTTAGAAAGCATAGGGAGAGGGGAAGCGATTCCTGGCTCTCACAGAGACCTTGTCCCGTAGTTTCACACCTGAAAAATTAACCTGGCTTTCTCCACGAAAGTAGTGTGACCCTGATTATCCAACTTCAGAATAACCTCAAAGAAAAGGCATGAGGAAAATAGAGGAAGCATCCCCTGCTTTTCCTTCTTAGAACAAGGCACTGGAAGCTTCTGGCCATCAAAAGGAGGCTCTCCATTCTGGCTCTCCAGACAGAAAGTGCCAGAGGTTGGGTCTAGCAGCTCTCTGTCTGAAACAATTTAAGAAAGCCATCGATTATGACATATGTACTCATTCATCAATCTCTGGTAATCCCTTGGTGAAAACTGAAGAATGCAGAAATGTTCTACAGCAGGGTAGAATTAAATTTCAATTCAAGGAGCTTTTATGGGATGCCTAGTAAGTGCAAAGACCAGGTCTACAGTTTTTTGAGTTTCTGATCCCCAGCCATATTAGTCTTTGTTTTACAAACTGTACCCTAGATAAGCAAAATGTGTGTGTGTGTGTGTGTGTGTGTGTGTGTGTGTGTGTAAAGGGAACAGAGAACTCAACCATATTGTTAGATACAGAAAACAAGCAAAAAAAGACCAAAAACAAAAACAAAACTATTCCCTAAAAGCAAGTGGACCAAGCAGACACCTAATTTGAATAAATCTAGGAACTGGGATCTGTTTTTGAAGAATGTATAGGATCCTGCCCGAGTACATAATGGGAAAACAGGCAAGTTTGAAGCACTGTTAACACTGAGAGGTTTTTGAGTCAGGGATGGCTTCCCAGGGAAAACAACATCTTAGCTGAAATCTTAAGAATGAGATGGAACTAGGGGCACCTGGTGGCTCAGTCGGTTGAGCATCCGACTTCAGCTCAGGTCATGATCTCATGGCTCGTGGGTTCAAGCCTCACATTGGGCTCTGTGCTGACAGCTCAGAACCTGGAGCCTGCTTCAGATTCTTTGTCTCCCTTTCTCTCTGCCCCTCCACTGCTCGTGCTCCTGTTTCTCTCAAAAATAAGTAAACATTAAAAAAAGTTAAAATCAGTTGGAAGGTCTGGAAGAAAATTGCAAATTCTCTTAAAATTCAGATATAGCAATTGATATGCATATATAAAATGTGGAAAGCCGTTTGCCATGGCAGCCACTTAATTACAGATGTAAATTATCATGGAGGCATGGATCCTGTATGTTCAAATTCCATTAACAAATAATCACGTTAAGTATGGCTCTGAATATTTACATGAGCAGTTCAGGTACTCTGTTTTAAGAGCTTAATGCAATGATGGTTTTCTAGGCTGCATTGCCACTTGAAAAGTAATCTGTATCTCGTCTGATGCTGTGCTATGGCATAGTCAGCCATTATTTATGAGCTCAGTTACTGTATACAGTCTCTCCAGTAGTGTTATTAAATGTCCAGGAATCAGTCTCTTTTTTAAAAGACAGCCCCCAGTACCAATGAAATCTCAAATAAACATAGGACATGAAGCCAATATTAAAAACTTTATTTAACACAAAACGCACAGTTGCTATGTGTTGAGAGTTTTGAGGCTAACCTCAGGGCCCTAGTGTTGAAAAGATGATGTGTGCTTCCCTGTAGGAACTATTTAACGTGATCTGGACCCTAAGACCTTTAGCAGGCAAGAGATTTACTTATTATCCTAAAAATTTCATAGCTCAACATTTTTTAAAGTGTCTTTTACTCTGCTATACACTGCATTTTATTTTGGAAGTTTATTTTGAATGATCAGTGTAATTTCGTTATAGTCAAACAGGAACTTTTTTTTTCCTTTTTTTTTTTTTTTTTTAAAGAGAGACAGAGGGGCGCCTGGGTGGCGCAGTCGGTTAAGCGTCCGACTTCAGCCAGGTCACGATCTCGCGGTCCGGGAGTTCGAGCCCCGCGTCAGGCTCTGGGCTGATGGCTCAGAGCCTGGAGCCTGTTTCCGATTCTGTGTCTCCCTCTCTCTGTGCCCCTCCCCCATTCACGCTCTGTCTCTCTCTGTCCCAAAAATAAATAAAAATGTTGAAAAAAAAAATTAAAAAAAAAAAAATAGAGACAGAATGTGCAAGCAGGGGAGAGGGGCAGAGGGAGAGAGAGTATCTCGAGCAGGCTCCATGTTCAGGGAGGGAGGGCGGGGCCAGGGGTGATGCCATGACCCTGGGATTATGACTTGAGCCTAAACCAAGAGTCAGAGGCTCAACTGACTGAGCCACCCAGGTGCCCCAAACAGGAGCTCTTTCTTAATCCTGCATGTTGGATGAATAATTTATCAAGAAAATATTTCATAAACTTTTCCCAGTTGCATGTAAATAGTTTAAAAAATAGCTTCTCACTTAGAATGAAAGTAAAACTGTATCAGTAATTCACAGGAAGGAATAATCTGAGTAAATTCTTCTTTACCTGTGTTTGTTAGGATGCATTTTAAGAGTTAAGGCTTTAGAAACTGGTGAAGTAATTTGCATTTAAATATGAATCATTGCTGAGAAAGACTTCAAGGAGGGTTCAACATGAGGGAAAGTGCATCTTATAGATTGTTTCTCCATATATTCTAAGGGCATCAGACAATTCTTAATTGGTGGTCATTAATTCTGAGTAATTATAACAGAAACTTCCTCTGGGGCCTTGGTTGTAAAGCCTCTTTGTGACAACTATGCTCTGATGGTCTTCCAAAGAATTCCCTTTATGTTGCTCTGTCATCCGCTGTCCACCCCCCAACCCGGGAAAAGTATTTTTCTTGCTAATTATAATTCCATGGGAGTGTTTTTAGTAGGAGACAAGTACCGTACTAGACCCTTCTGGAAGATGGTGGGAGTCTTAATAGAGCTTTTTAAAAAAATTGACACCTGATCCTTTTCTTCTCCTTCCCTTCAGAAAATCTTGGTGAAAAACCTCTAATGTTATTAACCCTGTAGGAAGATGACATGTAGACATAATCTGCATTACAAAGACACTGTGGTCATCAGTCAAAAACCCTTTCATTACCCGTGAACGCTTTGACCTCCAGTTCCTGACCTGGCTATCAAAGCAGAGTTATTAAATATAAGAGTTGAGCCTAGTCTGGCTTGTCCATAAACTCCTGACATTTTAAAATTCAGTGCAGAAAAACAATTTTAGATTTTGGATTCCAAAGAGAGAATTTGAAAGAGCCTCTTTACTCTTGAACCTATTACTTGCTTTTTAGAAAGGTGTCCCCAGCCTGACACAGGACCCTCTCCACCTCCCTTCCCTCTCCTCAGATGGGCCTCTTGCCCAGCAATTACTGCCTTTGAGTGAATCCTGGTCCACTCTGTGTGAAGGTTTCCACTGCAAAAGGTGCACAGCAAAAACGAGAAAGATAAGGACAGTGTAGTAAGATTTCTTAGAGCTGCATGTATTCAATTTATAGAACTGTCCTTCATTGTCAGATTACATCCTTCACTGTTTTTGTTTTAAAATATCCTTTCTTCTATGCAATGATGAGGAAAGAAGATTGTGGTTATTTTCAGTGTCCTTATATTGGCAAAATAAAAATATTGGCCTTCCAGTAACTTTTCTGGCTGTTATACTAGTGTGTGAGGTCCACAAGTGTGGGCAACACTCTTCAAGAATGTTAAAGGGTGTAGATTGTGTCTTTTTCACAGTTCTAGCTCTACTACTCAGAATGGGCCTCAGTAAATGTATGTTCACTGATAAAAACATGATCTGTGTTATGATCTGTACTAGCACAGCTATAAGTTTCTAGATATTTGAGAATGAGTAAAGTGTTTACCAGTGCTACTGAGCCCCATCCTGACATGACCTCTGCCCGCCTAGACAAGGCATAAATAATTAATGGAGCCATCACCTGGAGAACTAAAGAATCATTTCAGAACCGGCAAGCACCAAAACCAAATTCTGTTTTGGCTTTTGAATAAATTTTCATTGAGAACTTGAAAAACCTTAATGGGCAAAGTGATTTCAAAGGTATAGGTTAACCAAAGGTGGCAGTTCTTGGGCAGAAATCTTTGATTTGCCTTATAACTAATACTTAATTACTTGTTTATAAATACTATTCAAATGTCCCTGACTCTGAATGGCTAACTTGACATTTTGGAACTGAGGATAGTGGCCTGGCATCTGAGAAGTCAAGCAGGCTGGAATACCATTGCTAGTTAGCTTTGGAACTTGGGAGGCATGGGAGCAAAACTCTCCTTGGGTGGAAAGAAGGGTCCTGGGAGCCACCATCCTGGTGTTTGCACTTGTGCTAAGCAAGATTTTATGAGAGCCTGATGCCTAAGATTGAGGGCAATATCCCGGTCCTGTAGACACCGAGACAAGCAGATCTCTCACCAACACATGGTTAGCTTAAGCCTGTGATGCAGAGACAATGGCACAATGATGGAGGAGGAGGAGGTCAAGAGAGACAAAGATCATCAGCCATATTCTGTGGATTAAGAAAAGCCACCTGAAGGGGGTGAGATGGTTAAACAGTGGCTGACCTGCTGGAGGAGGATGTAATTTGGGGGCTGAGAATGCTCTAGGTGCTGTGTTTTGTCTAATCGGCTGTCCTGGGAAGAACGTAGGAAATGTTTTCTTGTGGATGACATTGTTCTGGGTGGATGTGCAGTTTTAGATGGTCCCGAATCATACAGAATCTCGGAGCAAAGACAAAAATGTGTATGGATTGTATGGCTTACATTTTTCCCCTCTAGTCCAATGGGGTTTATGTTTTGCTTGCAGTTTTCTCACACAGGTGTTCCACACCTTCAGAAGAGGACATCGCCACAGACTTGAAATTGTTCTCACTTGGTCACTAGGTTTTCCTCCTAGAAGCTTCTCTGGCCAGGGACAGCCATTCCCAAGTGGCATCTATATGGCAGTAAGGAGGTTGGTGATACTCAGACTGTAATGGAAGAGAAAGTCCTGTGGATGGAACTTCTTTACCTTTTGGTTGTCTTGCTGTACGGTTAGCAAATCAGCCTGTCCTCACCTTTTGGTGCAGTCTCCCTCTCCCCACCACCCCCTCACAACACTCCTGTGGTTCTCTCACTTGATAAGTGTTCCTCATCATCTGCTCTCTAACCTCTTGTAGGTGTAAGGAAGCCAGCCATACGAGTCTCCCCTCTTCAGCTGGACACAGGCTTTTGTTTCAGAAGCTAATCTCTGGTTTGCAGTGAAGCAGCAGCAGTAGTCTAGCACGAGGGCTCAGGAGTGGACTCTGGAGCCATATTGCCTGGATTGGAGTCCCAGCCCCACCACTCATTACCTGTGTAACCCTACTTAATTTAACCCCACATGCTTCCGTTTCCTCATCCACCAAATGATAATAGTGCCAACCTCCGAAGATTGTTAGAAGGACTAAATGAGTTAAAATGCTTCACCAGTGCCTGGCACATTATAGTGCTCAATGAGCATTAATGCTTGTCACTGTTATTTTTTTTTTAAGTTTATTTATGTTTGAGAGAGAGAGAGAGCACACATGGGGAAGGGGCAGAGAGAGGGAGAGAGAGAGAATCCCAAGCAGGCTCCGCACTGGCAGCCCAGAGCCCAATGCAGGGCTCAAACCCATGACCCCGTGAGATCATGACCTGAGCTGAAGTCGGACCCTTAGGCGATTGAGCCAACCAGGTGCCCCTGGTTGCCCTATTAAAAAGTTCTAATCATCCGTATAAACTTCCAACTTTAGTTATAGTTGTGAATGTGTAAAATGGGGAGGGTGTTTATAGCTTTAGCTCCTTGTCATCTTTACTTCGAATCTACTATTTTGCCATAGAAGACCTTTCCAAAAGGTTCTGGAAAAGATGTTAAGACTAGAAAGAAAACAGGAATAAGAAACGACTTGTGAAGTTGGGTCAAGAACACAGCATGTGTAGAGGAAAATGGCTTAAGGACTGAGTGTGGATTTGGGATAGGGATGGAGACACAGAAGCCAAGGAAAAGGGGCCACACTCCTTAGGGCTGTTAACAAGTTTACAATTGAATGGGAGTCCATCTGAGCCAAAACCAGTACTGTTCTTTTATGGGACAAATGCACATTATGTCAGAGTTAAGACTTCCCTTTTTTACTACCCTTGTTCTAGATAGTTTTCCAGATAGTTGGTTAACCCTATACTTGCACCTTAAAATTTCATAGCTAAAATTGTTAAATAAAAAGTACACTTCGGGGCACCTGGGTGGCTCAGTCTTGATTTCAGGCCATGTCACAATCCCAGGGTCGTGGGATCCAGCCACAGGTCAGGCTCCATGCTGAGTGTGGAGCCTCCTTAAGATTCTCTTGCTCTCTCCCTCTGTCCCTCTCCCTTGCTCAAATGCTCTAAAATTTAAAAACAACAACAAACTTACTTTTCTGCTTTCTTAAAACAGTAGAGAGAACCTAGTGAAGCCTTGTATCGTTACTGAGAGCAATCAGTACAGAAATGTCTCGCACAGTCCCTGCACATGAGAAGTATACAGGTTCATACCATGATGATTGGGATAAGAATAGCTTGGTGACAGGGGCTCCTGGGTGGCTCAGCTGGTGGAGCGTCTGACTTCGGCTCAGGTCATGATCTCATGGTTCGTGGGTTCAAGCCCCACATCAGGCTCTGTGGTGACAACTCAAAGCCTGGAGCCTACTTCAGATTCTGTATCCCTAATTCTGTGACCCTCCCCTGCTCACACTCTGTCTCTCTCTCTCTCAAAAATAAATAAACATTAAAAAAAATTGTTTAAAAAAAAAGAATAAGCTTGATGACAGATTCAATGGGTGGGAACTGGAGATAGTCTGATACAGTGTGCCTTCTTCATGATGTATGTTTGCCTTGGGGTACTGTAAAAGAGAAGTGTCTTCACCTAGTAACAGTTGATGACCCACCAATAGCCATTAAGGACGGCCAAAATGACTTCCGACTGTCATCATGAAAGATGATTTGGGGAAGAATTAAAATTTAGACAGAAGAGACAGCTAAACATCTAGGTAAATGTTAACCAGCATCCCTAGGTTTGTTGTAAATCACCCTGTACATCAGTTGTTGTACCACATGATGGTTCCAGACTTAGAGGTAAATAACTCAACATGGTATTCCTCTCCTGGAATGCACACCACACACATCAGATGCTAACATGTGACCCTGCCTTCTGGGCTGCTGATGAGGTGTGGGCTGGGGGGGGGGGGGGAGTCTTTTCCTGGGCTAAAGAGCAGTTCTGTGTTCTCTGCCTTCAATTCTGGCACCTTCTGTCGGTCTTTACATTCTCCAGACTTATGCTGCTTCTAGGTACCACCCTTACCTCTTTGCAAACTGCCATGGTCCACTTCCTTCATTTACCTTTGTATCCCTCTGCCTTCTGTCACCTGCCATTTTTCCTGAACTTCCCCAGGTTTATCCCTGCACTGATTCCCTCCCCTCTGGTGTCTTGGAAAGTTCCCACAAGTCAGCCACAGCTTCGCTGTCTTTTTAGCTGTCCTCATTGCAGCCAGCCATTGTTGGAAACAGTTTCAGAGTTTTGAGGCTAAACTAAGGATAACTGCTAGATAACTGAAAATCTGTTACATTTAATTGGCTTAATACCCTTTTCTTTGTGTTCTCTCAAAGAACATCATTTTCTATAGCTAGAAAGGAGGTTTTCCTTGCCTGCAGTCAAGTAAAAGGCCAGTACCGTGGTTTGGACCTTGTGTGGGTTTCATTAGTAAGTATGGCTGTTGTGTTGGCCAAAATTACCAACACCAGAGATCCATGTTATTGACTGAAGCTTTTCTTCCAACCATTTAAAAAACTTGTCAAGTATATTATATTAGTTTTCTTTAAGATGTGACATCTGCATCACAGCACTGTCTTTTCATCCATCCCACAAATATTTACTGAACACCTTTTATATGTCTTACATTGTTCTAGTCAATTGGGATAAAGAATAACCTAAGTTCTTTCTCTTCATGCAATTTACACTGAAGATGGCAGAGACACAGTAAACCAAATAAGTAAATTATTTAGTATATTAAAAGGTGATGGATGCTACAGAAGAAAAAAAGGTGTAGCCAGGGTAAGAGAGGTTAGGTATGCTGGGATGATAAGAGGACAGATTCTAATATGAAATAGGCTAGTCAGCATAGAATTCAGGGAGAACAGATTTAAAGACTTAAAAGGTGATAAAGGAGTCAGCCCTATGGGTAATCAGGAGAAGGAGCTTTCCAGGCCCAGAGAACAGTTAGAAGGCAGGCTCATAGGCCTTGCTGATAGAGAGCTGTGGACTCTGAGAGAAAGAGCAGAGTCAACAATGATGCTAAGGTTTTTGGCCTGAGCAGGTATAAGAACTGAACTCCTATTTGCAGATATGAAGTCCACAGAGCAAAGATAAGCTTGTGAAGTGGGAAGGGACAAGAGTTAGGTTTGCACATAATTTTCAAGTACCTTGTTAGACATCCAAGTAGAGATCAGGTAGACAATTGGATATGCACATCTGGAGATGAGAGCCTAGAGTATTTAAAGCCATGGGACCAAGTGTGATCAATGAGAATACAGAGAAGAGGACAAAGGATTGAGCCCCGGGCACTCTAGAGTTAAGATATTGGAAAGTTAAGGAAGAACAGCAAAGGATGCTGAGGAGAAAAAGCCAACATGGCAGATGAGCTAAAATTCTTGCAAGGAGGACTGTTTTGCTTTAATCCTTTACTGTCGGTACTTTTTGAACTTGTTGATTGGAGTTCTCCATAAGCCTGGAATGCTCTCTGAACGGTGTCCTAGAATGGGGCTGGGATACTAGAAGCCAGTCAGTCATTCTCTGGTCTTACTTGCCTTGCTTCTTGTTAGAGAGATGGCTGCCTTGGAGAAAGGGAATGAGGTGTAGGGGTGTGGTGTCAGGGGCAGCCTCCTGGCATTATGCTGTGGTGAACTGAGCTGGGTCCACAAAACCTGGAGCCAGGCCAAGCTAGGTCCACATCCCAGACCTCTGAGTCACAGGGTAGACCTGAAAGGGGTCCCCAGCTGTGTTCCTAGAAGAGTCAATGGCTATTTCAAAGAAGTAAATTGAACTCTTGACCTCTGTTATCCAAAGTTAACTGTGACACACCCATCAGGTTTGTGGTAAACGCTAAGACAAAATTGTGATGTATACTAAGAAATAAAATTTTCTGCCCTCAAGGGGCTCAGAGTCCTACCAGGGTACTGCTGTATCCTGAGGGCTGAGTATAATGACTGGCACTGAGGAGAGAACTCAGTAAATAGCTGTTGAATAAATATACAAAAATAACAATGCGATAAAGAGCTGAAGAGGAATATGCACAGGGTAGTGAAAGCACACAGAGAATACCATTCTGGCAGGAAGTGATGACACATGTTTCACATGGAGGGGACATCTGAATTGGGGGACAGGGGATGTTTCCAGGTAGATGACTACCCAAGGGGTCAGCAGGAATATAAGGTCCCTCGTTCAGGGAATGGTGATATGTGTGGTGTGACCAGATTCCTTGAGGATTACTGGCCTAAAAACATTTAAAGCCTATGAAACCCTACATGACCCCAGTCCTCTACCCCTGCTGTGGCCCCTGGACTGTGTCGGGCAGCAGGACAAGTATATGGTATATACTCAGCACACACTCCCCGTGACTTAACTCATTAGAACCCACATTTATCTAAAGCTGGTAAGCCTACTGTCAACTATCTGCTGTGTGCTCACTCTCCAGAGATTAGGATATTTCATAGCTTTAGAATGAGCTTCTTGATTACAGTGTAGTAGAGGCTCACTGTTGTGTCCCTCGCTGGGGGCCTCGCTACAGGTTGACAGTAGCAGTAACAGATGGCCTTCTTTTCTTCCTGTCCTTAGAAAATTGCTTTGCAAACTAAGGTCTAGCCTGTCTTGGCAGTTTTGTCTAGAAGCCTCTCTGAAGAGGAGGTAGGAATGTGATGCCCAAAGACCCACTTTTTTTTCTGTAGAGGAGGAGCCAGCCTTTGGTTCTGATGTTTTCAGCCCAGGAAAAATGGCTTTCTTCCACAAAAATGGTGGGTGACCCACAAAAGACAAGAAACCTTGAGTCCATACCCTTGGCCAGTTGGTGGTGAAAGAGTGACAATTGTGTGGTTGATCTTGAGGGAAGGAGGTGATGCTCTAACAGCCAAGGAGAGACTGAAACAGCATGGAGACTTTCTTCACTTCCTCCACAGACTAAAGAGCTATGGTTCAGACTGGGCTCCCCCATTCCTGGCATCTCATAAAACGTGAGGTAGTCATCTTCAGCTCAAGTAAAGTATTATTTATTATATTCAGCAACTCCTAATCTTTCTAAATTTGGGGGCTTGGCAGGATTATGGAGATGTTTGTCTTCCCACCTAAAGGATTTCCTTAAAATGTACATTTGCTATCATTATTTGATTCCAGGGCAGTAGTCCAAAAATTACATAAGATATACAACTCTGTGGTTGGTCTAATCACAGTCAATGAATGTGGGTCACAAAGCAAGAGGATGAGGACTTTACTCTTCTTGGTGCATTTCATTCATGTTTTTTTTTTTAGAACCTTCTAGATTTTAGGCACTGAAAATGCTGTAATAAGACATAGCTCCTATCCTCTTAGAGCTCATGTAGTTTAATTATTTGAGTTAAATCCAAACCACATGTTTAGGTTGACCACAGAGACTGAAAACTCATATGCAGCAAGATCACACGGCTGGGAATCCAGGGTTGAATCTGAAAGCTCCATCCAGGTAGGGGTAGATATTACTAAAACAGCAGAGGGGCGTGGTGGGCATTGCATTGTGATAGCTCTTGTGATACATCATGAGAGAACTGACACCGTGTGGTTGGCCTCACTGGGCTTGTCAGGGCTCTGTCTCCGGCCTGTGGTGGCGTCTTGGGTAGTCCAAGTAACTAACCACCAGTTTCTTTTCATTTTTTTTCTTCCCCAAAGTTAAGTCATCCCCAGGTGACCCCATGATGAGCAGATGCTGGCATCTTCTAATCCTCTTGGGGCAACAAACTGGGAGGCTGCTAGCAAGAGAGGAGATGGGGTACAGAGATGAGGATATCTTTTATAGTTGTAGAAAATGGTACCTTCTCTGGTACGGTTCTAACAAGTTGAGCCATGGCAGAGGTTATCAGCCCTCTGAGTGACTTCCTGTCTCTTTCAGTGCTGTTTTCTTTGGTCGCTGGGCAGTATCATTCTCCCTGCTTTTCTTCCTCCCAGCTGGGCCAATCACTGCTCAACCAGGCACATGGGGAGATATGCCAGTCAGAAGAAAAGCAAAGGCCCACTGGCCCAGTCCCTTTCTCTATCACCCCTCTCCCCAAACAGTAATGCTTTAGGGCAAGGTGATAGACCCCAGAGACAACTACGGGCTGACCTAACTTCAGAAACTACTTTTTTAATAGCGGCAGAGGAAGATCAGACCATTTTCTGGAATGGCTCTTATGTTAAACTCACTCCAGAGCACACTTCACCTGCCATTTGGTTTCTAGCTATAACCCACAACCAAGCTGAGTGCCCCTGGGTGGTATACTCCAAATTGAGGACCAGAAGAACCATTCCCAATATGCAGCAGACTTGGTAGGTCTTACTATATTCTTCTGCCTGTTGTCTGACGTGCCTGTTTAAGACTTTAATTCTGTCTCATTAGCTGGTATCATTAAGCCTATTTTGAAGGTCAGGGCTTAAGTTTGCTTCTAAACACTGGGATTCACAGACCTGCAACAGGACAGTGTGACAGGATAAACCAAAAACCAAGAGTCGTCATTTCCTTTCCTGCTGGCACATTTCATTCTTATTGACTGGTATCTGTCAAGTTTTTTTAAATGGTTGTCACGGGATGCACCATGGTTTAGAGATATTTTATTACAGGTTTAACTATGTTCCCAGCACTATTCTGAGTCCTGGCTTCATAGTGCTTAACCACATAATACAAAAGTCCCTGCCCTCGTGGAGTTTAAAGTCTAGGATGGAGATGGAAACAAAGTAAAATAGTAGGTTGAACTACATTTTATGTCCATTTTTGTAGGTCACAAATGGTCAAATATTGAAAGTTTCATATGATTCAAAGTAATATATTCTATGTTAGTAATCATAAATGCTAAGGAGAAATAAAGCAAGGACAGGGGGGAGATACAGGGTTGGAATTTTAAATAGATTGGAATGGAAGGCCACACTACCATGGTGGCATCTGTAGCCTAAAAGCCATCTGGAAGGAAGACACTGCTGGGAAGAGGAATAGCAAGTGCAAAGGCCCGAGCATGGGTGGATGTCCGTGGAAAAGCCTTCTGGCTGGTGAGGCTGGAGCAGAGAGCACAGGGTTACAAAGGCAGGCAGGGGTCAGTTTGAACAGGTAATAGGGAGCTGGATGACAGGGCCTTGAAGGCCAAAGAGAGAAAGAGAAAGCTGGATTTTACTCTGAGATGGGGAACCCCAATGGATCTGTTTCTCACTTTTATTAACAAGCAAAAAAAATCTGTTAGAGTGGTGTTTCAGTGCTAAGGAATGCTTGTTAGGGCCCAGGCTGCTCATAAGATGCACTGGGCCTGAGAGCAGTGGAGTTAGGACATTGTAAGGTAGGGACTAAGCGTGGCAGTCACTGGAGAGGGCCACCTGAATCATTAAACTTTCTGGAATTCCTTTGGTAGAGAGCCTGTGTGTAAATACCAGAGAGAAGAAAAATGGGACTTTTTTTTTTTTTGCTTACCCAGAGGCCCACTGTTTCCTTTGTTTCAATGAGATGTAGGTCTTGCATTTTCATGGCATTAACTGTTAGTAACCACTCTGATGAGTGTTGAGAGGAGAGATCCCAAAAGCCACGGCGAGGTACATGGTAGCCATTTCCCCCCTCTGAGAATCTGGTTCAGGCCCTCTTGTGTTTGTCTAGGCTGGCTGCCCTGGGTGGCAGCCTGTGGTTTCAGCACAGATGGCACCCACCGGGGCTTGCAGAAATACCAGGGCCCACTTTTTTTTACCCTCCCACATGGACTGCCCTGTGGGCTTATAAATATTCAAGCTGAGGCTTTGGACAAACTCATAAGCATGGCACCCTTCTATGTTAAGAAAAGCCTCCCTGCTGTCCTTATTCACAAATTGGCCAGTAGCTGCCACAGGATTTTAAGCTGGGCTGATGCACTTCTAGAACCTTAGCTGAGCTATTAGAAAGGGGGAACAGCTAGAAGCACTAAGGAGCAGTGTTGGAGTGAATGTTTGTGACTGCTTGGTGAAGAGGGATCTGATAGTAAAATAAAGACTGTATTATTTATTTTGAAACTGCCTACTTCCCACAAGGATCTGAAATAGCCAAAGTAAGGTATTTTTTATGTCCTAAAACCAACTCCATCCATGTGTAAAGGCAAACTCTATGCTTTCTGTCTTGATCATATTAAAAAACATTACTTACGCGGCTTAAGCCCAATAATAAAATGATATACATAATTAATATTTAATCAGAGCCACAATTTAAATATGAACACTCGGGTCTTTTATAGGGACAAGCAGCTAATTAGGCTCCCTTGCCTAGAGCTTGACCATAGAGCCTCCATGCCAGAGAGTCTCTGAATCCTTGCAGAAGTCTCAGCCATGGTCCCTCACCATTTCCAGGGTGGTAACTTAGTACCTGTGGGTGGAGACTACCAAAGTTCCATGTTCCTTGGGTGAAGTTTCCTAGGGAACGAGATGGAGATTAATCAGGCTTTATCATAGGCCCTTTGAAATACAAAAGAATTTGCTCAGTAATTTTAAATCTCCCCAGCTGAGTAAAGTATGTTCTGATGGAGGAGAGTATATATATTCTTCCAAGGTTATTAAGTTGTAGCTTGGGTTCTCCCCTCCTCCCCACCCAATTACTACACCTTTCAAAATATACCCTCAAAATTGAACGAATTTGCTTATTCATAACTGGTGAAGTTTAAACTGCTTTTATATAGGAGGGATCTGCCAAAGGCTTTCACCTATTGTCAGCTGTTAGTCTGTTCCAGTTTTGTTACTGCCATTACTATTAGGGACATGGAAAGTATTTTTTAGGTGCTTTTAACATTCACAACTATTTTATGAGTTAAGGATTAGCCGTTTTACAGGTGAGGAATCATAATCAGACAAAAGAGATTTTTTTCCAAGGGCACCAGTCTTAAATGGCAAAAGCTTGGGTTCAAACCTCTATCATACCCTGAACTCAGAGCTTGTAACTATTAACTGACCTACCTCTTAATTTACTGAGTCTTTGCTAAGACCTTGCATATTCTAGAGTACCAACACATTCTTCACTGGCTGCCTGGCCTTATCCTTGGGGGAATTAGCTCCTTTCACTTACGCATCTGACTGTGGAGGGCATTTCTCTACCTACTTTCTAACACTCTGACCTATGGAGAAATAAAGGGTTGCAGGGTTGGAAAGACTTCATTTTTGAAGCACCCTTCTTCAGACAGTGAACAGAGGAACCAGTTCCCTCTATTCCATCCCTGCTAGAAAGTCCTCTAAGGCCTCCAGAGTAGAACAATGGAATTAATTAGGGAAGCAGGGATGGTCAGATCCAAAATCAGACATGAAATGCCATGCTTGGTGAGAAGATGTCATCATAGGATGAAGACAGAACTATGAAAGTTGTGATCTGTGGTTTGAAACGCAGCCCTTGATCTTGTTCAAACCTAATACTACCACAGGTTCAGTCACGTTCTTTTTTGTGGGAAAGTTGCTGTAATGACTTGGAAGCTTTGGTGTGGTAAACTCAGAGAATTTCAGTAAAGGTAGGAAGACAGAATTTAGAACCAAGATTAAATGAGGATAGAATTGCCACTGCAAGGTATCTGAAAAAGCTTTTGGGGGATATAAATTAGCAATCTTGATTATACAGGTGTCATTTTGCAGAGAAAACTTTTTTTCTCCTGCCACATAAAATAAAGCCATCCTCTTGCGGCATTCTTTCTACCGAGAAAGTTTCATTAGGTAAGATTTGGGGCCCTCTCTTGCCTTTGTCATTTCAGGTTCTGGACTTCCTTATGAGCAGCTTCTGGCGTGGGACTGGCAGCCAGGGCTAGAGGGGGACAGGCAATGCACTCACTCTCTCCCACAGGGTAGACCCCTGAAAGTGATGGTCTCCTTACACTTTGTCTCACTTGCTTTGCCTTAGTCCTCAACTCCTAGAGCTGGCAAGAGAACTCTCAGTTACATAGCAGTGAAGCCATAAGGAACAGGAAAATGGACATTTAATGATAGGGTGGTGGGGTCAGCAAAGTGGCAACAGAGCTTATTAGTGTCTACTCAGGGCCAAATTCATTTAAAAGCATTCTAAAAGAATTCAGACAAAACAATTAAATTTGCAGTGTGTTTTTTTTTTTTTTTTAATGTTTATTCATTTTCTGAGAGGCAGAGAGAGACAGAGCATGAGTGGGAAAGGGGCAGAGAGAGGGAGACACAGAATCCAAAGCAGGCTCCAGGCTCTGAGCTGTCAGCACAGAGCCTGCCGCAGGGCTCGAACTCACGAACTGCAAGATCAGGACCTGAGCCACCCAGGAGCCCCTGCGGTGTGTTTCTAAATGCTTATATAAGTATAGAAATCTCTGACTTGGGTATGCAGTCGGTTGTTGGTGAATGCCAACAAAAAGACTCCTCATAGGCTTTAATTCAGGTTAAGATCTGGTCTCTTGCAATTTAACCATGGTTCTGTGTGAATTTCCTTAGAACAGGGGTTGGCAAACTTTTCCTGCAAAATTCCAGACAGTAAATAAATATTTTAGATCTTTCTCGCCCTAGGGTCTGTAGAAATTACTTACTCTGCTGTTCCAGCACCAAAGCAGCCACAGGCAAAGTCCATAAAATGAATGGTCACAGGGTATGTTCCAATAAAACTTTATTTATAGAACCAAGTCCGCATTTCACTTGTGGGCCCTAGTTTGCCAATGTCTGCCTTAGACCTATAGGAAAATGCTCAGTGCTATAAGAGCTTTGTGGGAAGAAAAAATAACAAGTTTGATTTGCTTTTCTAGAAATTACTGAGTTCACATTCCAGTACGTATAAAAGAGGCTAAAAATATTTCTAAGAAAGGGATGAGATTTCTTGATCAGGTCGGATTAGTTGCGTAAAATAGTCCCTGACACTTGATATTGCAAAACAGATGCCATCGCCCAAAGCAGGGAAATCAGTAACAATTACAACCTATCTGTACAGTTATTCACTTTATACTGTAAAGCCAGGGGATGTTCTCACCTGTCTTCTCTTCTGCCCTGCAGGACTGTTCCTTATTCTGGGTTTGATACTCTACCCTGCTGGCTGGGGCTGCCAGAAGGCCATAGGCTACTGTGGACACTATGCATCGGCCTACAAACCCGGAGACTGCTCCTTGGGCTGGGCCTTTTACACCGCCATCGGAGGCACAGTCCTCACCTTCATCTGTGCTGTCTTCTCCGCACAAGCAGAAATTGCAACCTCCAGTGACAAAGTACAGGAAGAAATTGAAGAGGGGAAAAGCCTTATATGCCTCCTTTAGTTTGGAAGAGACACAAATGCCACTTTCTGCCTATGTAACCTTGTGAAACAGCACCCCTCTGGTTTCATCATCTGAGTCAAGTGAAGAACTAGCCTTTATCTACCAAAGCCTACATTCCACAGCCTTGAGCCTTAACAGGACCAATGAGAGGCAACAGTCAGCTAAGTGATGGCACTCGAGGACCACAGTGCAAAATGTCAGAGATGGAATATAAAAATACTGCACGAAGCCTGACACAAGTTGACAAGTCTGTCTGACTCCATCTTCCCCAAGGCTCAACAAAGGATAATGATCTAAACCATTAAGGCCGCAGTTCTTCTGGTAACAGAGGAGATTGTGAGCTAGATTTTCAGGCTATTTTGAGATGTGTTTCTGCCACAAGGCTGCATGCCTGTGAGCATCTCTGCCTCAGAATGAGGTTTGGGGGTTGGTGTTTTTGTCTCCTCCTAGCTCTTCCAAGTTTTCTCAGAGACTAAAAATGAAGACTGCATACTTACTGGGGATAGGGATGTGTGCTCAAGGGCATACAAGACACAGCCTCTTAATTAGCCGACGTCAGTGTGGAATGCTGTTATGGAACTTATTCTAGGCTGAATTCCAGAGTAAGGTAGATCTATTGAACTGTAATTCCAAGATTTTAGAAATTTGACTAAGGAAAGAATAAGGACTTGTATGATCATGAGAATAAAGAAGAAAATCCTGCTAGTGAAGACAAACTCATTCCACTTCCCAGCAGTCAGGCTAGCACCAGTACTGGCCCAGTCTCCTCTTCCAATGGAGATCACATGTTTTTCTCCTAGGGTTAGGATTGAGCTTTGACTGCCAAAGGAAACCTCACCCTGTTTCCTCATTCCAGGAACAGAGATCTCTAGGCCAGCTGTGGCTCATTCAGATGTACAGTGGAAGAACTTGCCAGAATCTCAGCACTTGTGGGGAGACCTCTTCCCACTGGTAACCATGTGGTAATGACATTCTTTGCAGGAAAAAAGGAGTTAGTCATCTAAGTCAAGTTTCTCCAGTTACTGGTATTGATCCTGAAAGCAGACTAAAATAACATTAAAATTACTGCAATGCGTAATTTGCATCAAAGGCTTCATACCCAAAAATGCACAGAGTAGAAAGTTAATACAAAAATGAGAGTGAAACCAAGCCTAAAGCACCTGCCTATAACTGTTAACTGTTTACAAAAATAATGGAACACCACTATTAAAAAGGATTCAGGAGACTTTAATCTAGTTTCTGTAAGTTGCCAATAAAATGGATTGAGAAAAATGGTATTAGCCATCACTTTAAATTTACTTTGGAATGATCTCAGTGGCAAGAACCCAGTTGGGTATTGCCCCAAGCTTCAGAACTGCAGAATGATACAGAAATTTAAGCAAGTGGAGTTGGACCTGTGAGATTTCTGGAAGAATTAAAAGGATAGGTCTATTTGGGCTTATGAATCTGCTCACGTGACAGCTTGCTTTGTTTTGAAAGCTTAACAAATAATTTACTCTGCACCTGCTCTGTGTAAGGTATTGTATTCTAAGTGCCATCAGGCATAGAACCCTGATTCAGATTTTACGACCTTGCCCCAGTGAATCATCTTCAGGCTGACTCTAAAACCATGCCTTGGTGCAAAACAAATAACTGCTTTATACGTAGATGGAATGGAGTGACTGAAGTTTTATTCCCTTCTGGCCTCTGGTCTATACCACAAATCATCCTATCACACAAAAGCTAAGGGCAGGAGGGGTGGTGGTGTAGAACCCGGCCTTAATGAGTTCACCAGTGTTCCACCAAAGTTCAAAATAAGCAAGATGCAGTCCTAGGACTTCTTTTGAAAAGAGAAGGGGTAAATAGGTATCCTCATAGCAGCCCTCGGTACAGCCTCAGGAAACAATCCTATCGAACACCACACAGAAATAGGTTACGGCAGCCAATGGACAGGGCTCCTGTCCCTGACTGTGCATTTATATGCTCTCACCAAGCCTCAATGCCCATAGTAACTACTTTTTAAACCTGAGCAGTAATTTTCATAAAAAAAAAAAAAAAAAAAAAGAATTCCTTTTATCAGAAGATTCACTCTATTTTTTGCTGTAAAAAATAGAGAACCCATTTCCTCATTCCCTAACACTAATTTTATACTCTAACTTTCCTTCTTACAGACAAGTTCAAGTCCTAAGCCCTGACACTCCTCTGAGCATGTCCATCATCCTTACTGTCTGATTGCTCTTCGGCTTAGGTGGTGATGTATATCTGGAACACCCTGATAACAGTAGTCACAAGTGTAAACCTTACTTGGCCAGTGTTCTACTCCCATCAGTCTGAATGCTACAGAAAACAAAGCACATGCACACACACATAACCCCAAACCACTAAAAACTACTTAAATGCTGACTTAGTAATCAGAGATGGAATTTCTCTAGCAGAGACAGAGTAAGAAGTAATGTTGGGCCTTTTAAACCTTCAGTCCATTAGCTAGGCTTTGGGGAAAATGGACCATTAAAATCATGCTAGTCTACACCAAAACTGTACAGCTGTTTAAAAACCACTGAATATGAGGAATGTGTTGACCCACACTTTGGTAATTAATATCAATCACCTCATCACCTCAGTCTCAAAGTCTAATACACCTGGACCATTGCTACTACCAGAAAAGTCTTATTTATTTTTGCCTGCATCTGCGCTTAAAGTTTTGTGATGGGCTGGGCTTCTCAATGAACTCCAAGAAGGCAGAAATATCTGCCTTGGATTCTGTGGATTTTTTTTAAACCTGTGTGCTAATTCAACAATGTTACATTCATTGTGTAAGGGTTTTTGTATAGTTTTCAAACCTCTGTGGTGTAATGATCTTTGTTAAACATGTAAAGTGCCATAGTCTTTTTTTATGTGTAGCATATTTAAAAAATATATATGTATATTATACATACACAAGTCTGTGTGAAAGATGTGCAATAACAAAGGTGTATGTATGTTTTGTTTTTTTTGGAAACTGGACAGGAGTCAGAACAGGGATTGTTTCTGTTTTGGCAAAGGAGAGGTAAACATTTTTTGCCTTCATGGCCTAGTCATTAACCCGTAACAATTTAAATGCTACACAAACCGATGTGAAGATAAGACTGGTATGGAATCATTTATTCCTGGGTCTAAATTAAAACAATCACTAGATTTATGTGAAAATTAAGCCAGCGCCAGGCCCAGTGAATGCTAGTCTTTCATGTGAAATGTGAAGCTGCCATGTTGCCTTTTCTGTTAGTGTGATAACTAGTAGCTGGTACATAATCACTAAGGAGCTATTTCTTAACACGCTTTGATAGACCATGTTAATGCTAGACCACTATTTAAGGGCTGCTCTCACACCTTTGTAGCCATAAGAGTCTGGCTTAGAACAGACCTCTCTGTGCAATAACATGTGGCCACTAGAAATCCCTGGCCTGTATTTGTACTGGGGCAGCAATGACTCCCAAGGGCCAAAAGAGTTAAAGGCATGACTGGGATTTCTTCTGAGACTCTGGTGAAACTCCTTCCAAGGCTAGGGGTTCATTAGGTGCTTTGGAGGAACTCAGCATCACTTGATATTCAGTAGCCACTTGAGCCAAATAGAAAATTGTATTTACCGCTAATGGACTCAATTTGAGCCTTCAAATTTGTGGTTATCCTATTGTATTGTAAACTAATACATTGTCTGTCTAGCATTGATTAGGTTCCTGTGCATATGTATTTCACAATGCCCTCCCCTCCCCAGATCTTAATTAAACCAGATTTTGGAAACTCATCCTGATTCTTTTCAAGTTTAAGTCTATTGGTTTCAATGGGATATATACAAGTTTCTCAAGAAAACATCTACCAGTCAAATTTTATGATAAACCCTAATTTAGATGTAATATTAACAATAGGAAAAAATATTCAGGTACTTTATTCCATTCACTAGTAACATATATATCCCTACCTTAGGTTAGCTTTAACTTTAATATTAAGTACACATTTCTTCCTTGGAGAAGCATCAATATAAATGGGGGGGGGGGGACTCTCAAATACTATAAAAAATATCTTAAATTTTATAGTAAATTTAAGAAATATGAACATGCTTCTAAGTATTACAAAGGCTTTACAAAGAAATATGTGTAATAATGACAAGGAAGAAAGTCAGATGAAGGGCACCGTCTCTTCCAATATGAAAAGCCAGTTGTGGAACAGTTCCACATCCACATTTCTTGAAGGTAATCCTGCCCATAACAAGCCTTATCAAGAAGGAGAATTCTAATTTATTAATTGAAAGATGACACAAACTATTTCATAAACTCTGATTCAACTCTCCATATCCCATGAAGCACTTATCTGACAGAATAAACAAAAATGGCTATTTCTTTTCTGATTGAGGACCCATAACAGCTGAAACAACATTTATGCTTTGGCTTCTAAACATACCTGAAACCTGCTAGGTTTCTGATAGAAGTAAAAATTAAAAGCTGACAAAATTATTCGAATCACTCAAGAAAAAATATTCCAAACAAGTTATCTAAATATCTCAAGCAAAATTGGAAATTTTTGGTTGCTTTTTCAACTATCACATCTTTAACCCAAAAGAGAAAGGACCCTGACTTTACATGCCAGCAGAAGCTGGAGAATCCTCATAATTGCTTCCCATTTCATCCTTAGTTTTTACCTAGCAATTCTGCTACTGGATCAGCTTCTCATGATTGATCTCTCTGAACACTACATTCAGCTTACTCCTAGCTCTCCTTAAAGTCTTTGCGTAACATTAAAACTACCTAAGAACAGTCATGACTATCTTGGACATTTATTTTTAAGTGGGTGTTTTCAGGAATTTCCAATAATTCACCATCTTTTCAACTCTGCAACACTAAAGGATAAAAACAACACCAAAGCAAACTTTTAGCCTCCTCTTCAAAGCAGCAAGAACCAGTAACTGTCTTTATTTCAGAGTCCATGTCAGCTGCTTAATCATTTGGCTGGGGCCATGCAATTGCTGTCCCTACTACTATCTTCTTCCTTGCAGCTTCTTCCTCACCACATAGAGTTCTACAAGATAAGTCTTTAAATTGTAAACTGCTCATTTTGCTGAGGAATACAGGATGTAGATAAAAGCATAAATAAGAGGAAGCAGTAAAACCACATGGGAAGGAAAAGTCAACCAAATAACATGTAGATATGTGCAGCTCTTTGGTTTTTTATAGTAAAATATACAGAAAAATCTAACATCTATAGGCAAGCAGTCAACCAAGTGTCCAAGGGGGATACCACTTTGACCTATCCGCAAGAGAACAAAGCCTGAATTAAGGCAGGTGATGGTGAAAACTGTAAGATGAATTAGATAGGTTTTGGAAAAAAAAATGGACAGCTTGGTGACTAGTCAGAAGTGGGAGGGGGTGTGGAAAGAGAGGAAGAGAGAGTCCAGAGTGACTTCCTATTTAAATTGGGCACTGGGTGAAAAGTGATGCTGTCGCCAAGATTAGAAATCCAAGAGGAGCAGAAACAGTAAAGGTGGGAGGGTTCAGCTTAGGCTGCCAGTGGAGAAGTCCTGTGTGCAGTCCGGAAAAGGATATGGAGAGAAGACCAAGTTATACAAAGAGATCTGGAAGTCATCAATACACACGATGGAATATAAAAGTTCTTAATTGCTGTGCAGTTTCTCTGTGCAGGTACTGTCTTAAGCACTTAATATAATTCATTTATTCATCAAAACTCAATGAAAAGAAAATTATTCTCATGTTACAGATAAGTTGTTACTCAAGCAACTTAAGTTAAATAATTTAGGTTAAAAAGCTACAAAGTGGCAAAGCCAAGGCTCAAAGACAGTTTTGACACCCAAGTCTATATATTCTCAAACAGCTGTAGATTCCTTCACCTCGAAGGTACATGGTGAAAAGAAGGCCAATACAAACCGTGGGGGAACACCAACATCTCTGTGTAGGTAAGTCTCAGAATAACTTCCAAGTACCACTCCAAAAAGACCGTAAGCTGACAACTGACAAAAACTGCTATCTCCTCCCTTTTCAGAGAAAGACCTGGTAGTTTTTCATACCTTTGAAGACGACACCACATGTCTCAATTCACTCAATCCTGAAAAAGGCCACTAAAAGTTCATTAGGTATATGACAGCGGTAATACAAATAGTGGTTTCATAGTTCTTATTTTGTTATAAACAACCTCTCATCCAGGATAAGCAGCTATTATTATTAGCTAAAAAGCCCGTTTTCTTCATAGTTAACCTAATAAGGATTTGACCTCAGCTAAAGTTTCTCCAAACATAAACACAAATGCCAAAGACCATTTGGTAATGGTACAGCAGGTACTCACCCACACATCACAGAGCCAGGCCTTGATGTGGAGACTTCAAAAGTACATGCTGTAATTTTTTTCTTGGTTGTGGATTTTTTTTTCCTAGAGTCCTAGCCCTAAAGGATGGATATGAATTATGGATATTAATGTGAAAAAATGGAAAGGGAACAAAGTTGGAAAGAAGTGGTACCATGGGGCAAAGATCCCATATGTAACAGGAGTGAGGAGACACGGGTCTAGCTGCCCCTTCACCACCACTCACTGAGTGACTGAGATAATTTTCTACTCATCTATAAAAATGCAGCCAGTAATAGAAATTACATCATAGGTCTGGTGTGAGGATTAAGTGATGTATGTAAAGCATTTAGTATACTCTCTGGTATAAAGTCCTCACTAAATAAAAGTTATTAGATGAAAAAATTTTGAAGAATAACATAACTTGTTAAAACCAATCTAATTTTACCTAGAGAGCCTCAATGGATTTGCTACCTGAGGCCACCAATGCTTTTTCCATCCTAATTATCCTTATCTTAGTGCTTTCAGGAAGTGGAAGATTTCTCTGTAGATTCAGGATACATGGTCACTCCTATTTAGCAAAACCAAAAAACAAACAGGTTAGTGTTGAATGAGCCATCATCTATCGACAATGAGAATCTAAAAGAACAAACCTGTAAAACCTACTGGTGGCAAAGACTTTAGAAAAGAACATCCAATTTGGCAGAGTGTGGATAAAGACACGATTTCAGGGGCACCTGGGTGGCTCAGTCGGTGAAGCATCCGACTTCAGCTCAGGTCATTATCTCATGGCTTGTGAGTTCAAGCCCCGCATCGGGCTCTGTGCTGACAGCTCGGAGTCTGGAGCCTGCTTCTGATTCTGTGTCCCTCTCTCACTCTGCCTCTCCCCCGTTCGTGCTCTGTCTTTCTCAAGAATAAATAAAAAACATTAAAAAAAATTTTTTTTAAAAAAGGCCGTTTCATACAATACTGACAGGATATAAAGTGATAAAATTTTCTGGAGCAATTTGGCAATGGACAACAAAGGCCTTTAAAAATATGATTAAGTTTTGAGGACCCGGCTGGTTCAGTTGGTAGAGAATATGACTCTTGATCTTGGAGTCTTAAGTTCGAGCCCCACATTGGAGGTGGAGTTAAAAAAGAAAACGCTTATGTTTTGACCCAGCAATTTGCCCTAAAGAAAGAACAAAAGACTAGGCCCCCAAACTTAGGAACAATAGATTCCTTAATAAATTATTAACACAAAAACCTGAAAATGAGAACATAAAGGAACAACAGGACTTAGAAAAATAACATATGAGCAGCTGAAAACAATGAACAAAATAGCAATAAGTTAATAACTATCAATAATTACTTTAAATGTAAATGGACTAAATTCTCTAATCAAAAGACACAGAGTGGTTTGAATGGATAAAAGAAAACAAAACCCAACTTTATGCTGTCTACAAAAGATTCACTTCAGATGTACGGGCACATATAGATTGGAAATGAAATGATAAGATCTTCCACACAAAAATATACCAAAAGAGAATTGGCATAGTAATACTTATATGAGACAAAATACTTTAAAATAAAGACAGTAAAAAAGACAAAGAAGGGCATTACATAATGATAAAAGGGTCAATCCAACAAGACAACATAATATTTATAAGTATTTATACACCCAACATAGAAGCAACTAAACATATAAAGCAAGTATTAACAGCCCTAAAGGAAAAGGGAGACAAAGCAATACAATGAGGTAATAGAAGGACATTATAGTAGGACATCAACAAACAGATCATCCAGACAGAAAATCAATAAGTAAACATTGGCCTGGAATGACATATTAGATCAGATGGACTTACTAAATATAAACAGAGCATGCCATCCAAAAGCAGCAGCAAACACATTCTTCTCAAGTGCACATGAAACATTCTCCAGGACAGATCACATGTAAAGTCACAAAAACAATTCTTAATAAATTTAAGAGAACAAATCATATCAAGCATCTTTTCCAACCATAATGATACAGAACTAGAAACCAATTACAAGAATAAAACTGGAAAATGTGCAGATTAAACACTGTGCAACTGTGAACAGCCAATGTGGGTCGATAAAGTAATCAAAGGAGAAATAAAAATACCTCAAACAAAAATGCAAACACAACATACCAAAATTTATGAGATGCAGCAAAAATAGTTCTAAGAGGGATCATAGCAATACAGGCCTACCTTAAGAAATAAGAAAAATCTCAAACTATCTAACTTCACACTGCAAGAAATTAGAAAAAGAAAAAAAAGCCCAAAATTAGTAGAAGGAAAAAAGTAACAGATCAGAGAATAAAAATGAAATAGACTAAAAACAACAGAAAAAGATCAATGGAACTAAGAACTGGTTCTTTGAAAAGATAAACATAATCTTAACACCTTTAGCCAGACTTATCAAAGAAAAAAGACGGCTCAGATAAATAAAATCAGATTTTACAAAGATACCTCAGAAACATGAAGGATGTTGAGACTATTATAATTAATTATATGCAAATAAAATGGACAACCTAGAAGAAATGGATAAATTCCTAGTGACATACAGTCTTCTAGGACTGAATCATGAAAAAATAAAGAATCTGAACAGACTGATTACTAGTAAGAGGACTGAATCAAAAATCAAAACCTCCAACAAATAAAAGTCTAGGACCAGATGGCTTTAAGGGTGAATTCTACCAAACATTCAAGGAATTAATACCAATAATTCTCAAAGTCTTCTAAAAAAACTGAAGAGGAGAGAATGCTTCCAATCATTTTATGAGGCCAATATTACCCTAACCAATATCAGCTAACGACACCACAAGAAAAGAAAATTACAGGACAATATCCCTGATGAGCATAAATGCAAAAGTTGTCAAAAAATATTAGGAAACCAAATTTCACAATACATTAAAAGAACCATATACCATGATCACGTAGGATTTATTCCAGGGATGCAAGATGGTTCAACATCTGCAAATCAATTTCATATACTACGTTAACAAAATGAATGATAAAAATCATATCATCATCTCAATAGATGCAGAAAATAGCATTTTGAAAATTCAACATGTATTTACAACAAAAACTCTCCACAGAGTGAGTATAGAGGGAACATACCCTCTTTCGTAATGGTGATATATGGACAAGGTGAAAATAGACAAGCCCAGAGCTAACATCATACTCAGCGGTGAAACAGGAACATGAGAAGGATGCCCACTCTCACCATTTTTATTGAAAACAGTATTGGAAATCTTATCAAGAGCAAGGAGGCAAGTAAAAAATTAACAAAGACATCCAAATTGGAAAGAAAGAAATAAAACTGCCACTATCTGTAGATGACATGATTTTATATATAGAAGAGCTTGAAGACTTTATTTTAAAATGTTAGAATAAATGAATTCAGTAAAATTTCAGGATATGAAATTAATATACAAAAGATCTGTTGTATTTCTATACACTAAAAATGATCTATCAGAAAGAGAAATTAATAATCCCATCTACAATTGTATCAAAAAGAATAAAATATCTAGGAATAAATTTAATCAAGGTAAAAGACCCACAGACTAAAAACTGTAAGACACTGATTCAAGAAAATAAAGATGACGCAAACAGATGGAAAGAAATTCTCTGCTCACAGAAGAATAATGTTAAAATGTCTATACTACTCAAAGCCATCTACAGATTCAATGCAAACCATTTCAAAATTCAAATGGCATTTTTCACAGAAATAAAATAAATGATACTAAAATCTGTATGGAACCACAAAAGACTCTGGGCAACCAAAGCAAACTTGAGAAAGGACAAAACTGGAGGCATCACACTCCCCGATTTCAAGTTATATTACAAAGCTATAATAATCAAAACATTATATTAGCATAAAAAGAAAGAGCCCAGAAATAAACCCACACATACATGATCAATTAATCTATGACAAAGGATTAAAAAATATAAATGGGGAAAAGAACAGTCTCTTCAATAAATGGTGCTGGGAAAACTGGACAGCCACATGCAAAAGAATGAAACTGGACCATTATTTTATACCATACACCAAAATTAACTTAAAATGGATTAGAGAACTGAATGTAAGACCTGAAACCATAAAATCCCTAGAAACAAACATAGGTGGTAAGTTCCTTGACACTGACCTTGGTAATGATGTTTTGGATATGACTCCAAAAGCAAAGGCATCAAAAGCAAAATACCTGTAAATTAACCAACTGAACCACCCAAGAAGGTTGAAAGAAAAACTTATTTTTTAATTTCAGGATAAAAGGTGTCTTCCTCAAAAATTAACAGAAACATATAAACCAAATTTTAATGTTTATTGGTATAAAATTATGAGCAATTTTATCTTTTGCTTTATAAATATTTTCTGTAATTTCTACTGAAATGTGTATTTATTTGTTCTCTAATAGGTATATAAGACTTTCAAACTAGAAAAAACTAGTAGAAAAAACTACTTTGAGTAGGAGGCACAAACTACTAGAAAAAACAAACTAGAAAAAACTACTTTGAGTAGGAATGTGTGTGCCCAGTGGACTGAGTTTTTGTGTAGACTATAATATTGCAGGAACTACTGTGATGACCAGATAAAAGAATGATTTTTGGCTGAAAAAACAGCTGAAGAATATTATAAGCTACCAACAGTAACAACTACTCACAACTATGATTTATCTTGAGAATCACCGGCCTACAAAATACTAAATGAGTGTTGAAGGAATTCTAAGATTACATATAAGAATTAAAAAATAAAATTTGCATGCTATGATTCTACAAAGTATAACTGTTTAAATGTAGAGAAAATATTTAGAGTAATTTTGTCTTGAGTATACAAAACATCATTCGGTTGGAGAAGATTAACTATTTTCTGTCCTATTAGAGAAAAGATAAAATGGTTTTAGTGGCAGGAAAGTTTTAACTACACCATCAGCCATATAAGCCCAGAAAGATGTAAGCTGAAAAATATATCAAGATTTAGATCAACATAAAATTTAACACTCACTACATTGCTACCTGGTGGCTCCTATCTCCTTGCCATTTGAAAACATAAACAGTGCTAGTGAAAATTCTATAGGTTAAAGGCTTTTTCTTACCAAAACCACAAAGTTAAACTGTAAATATGAAACCTCAGGAAGGGTAAGAACATTAGAGAAGAGTCTTTCCTCATTTTCCCAGAAACTTTAAATTGAATAAATCTATCTACCTTGTATAGATTAGTGGCAATGTCTGGCTTAGCAAATTTCTATAGATTTCTTTCTAGCTCTCTATATACTATGACAAAGCCCTAATGAGGTTTTAAAACACCCATCAATACAAAAAGCATGCTGTTTGGTAAAATGTATCCTCAAGTTCTAGTGGAAATACTTCACTTCCATAATATTTAGACACTAAGATATAAATTTTTAGTTTAATAAACAAGTATTTAAAACAACTCTAGTGTTTTAAAACATTCTACCCTACATAAATTTATACTGTGGTACTTGAAAATCTATCAAAGTAAGGCATTTTTTATTTTTAACCATCAATTATTTTTACATTAACCATTTTTATTTAACTTGAAAAGGTCTTAATTACATGGAATCAAAAAATCCCTCTAAACATATTCCTTAAGGGAAAAATGGAAGGAAATACAGTGTGCAATGGTGTCTGACAGCCATGGTAATTCTAACAGGGGAAAATATATGCAAAACTATAACAAACTCTATATATAAACAGTCTAAACATAGATTTTCACCAATAAAGATATAAAATTAAATGCTATTATGTCAGCATTTTCAGAAAAAGATATAGCAGTAACTGTGAAAGCATTATGCTAGTACAAATAAATTACAGAAAATAAACTCAATTTAACATAAATCCCCTCTAAAACATGAACTATATATTATCTCAACAAGATTTACAGAAGACAGTATATCCAATGAAAATCCAAACTCACTTTTTAGGTAACACCCAGAAAATTGAAAATGCTGTTCCTATTTTAACATGTATTTCTCAGAATAAGATTCACCATGAACATTTTAGATTTTTACATCCTCCTTAGATAACCAAGTGAAAAATCCAACAATACACAAATAGGTACTTTCATCGGCACATAAAACAAAGGTAGCTAGGTTAGGAAACAGAACACAAGTTCAATCTAATCAATACAATACTAGTACAGAGGCATCCATTTTAACCTACAAGGAAAAACCTGAGCCACAAAACAGGGTTTCCATTTTGAATCTTACTAACTTCTAGACAGTATGTGTATTTTGACCTTAGAGTGATCAAAATATGAGTGAAGTTCATGTTCCACCACCTAAAAGTTCTAATGCAACAGAAAAATGGTCATTTTGTGTTGCTGAGAGTTTTTAACAAAGTCTTTTATGTTATTTATTTTTTCAGCACATTAGAATTACAGAGATTCTTTAAAAATCAAATGTGAAATATCTATATACATTAAACTGACAGCATAATCTCTACCTCTGAAATGCTAATATAATGTTTAAAATTAGACAAACTAACATCCAGTAAACAGCATTTTATTTTATGACACTCTGTGTTAATACAATAAATATACAAAACTTCCAAACCACTGAAAACATGCAACATTAGAGGGACAGATGGAGGGCATTTATATAGAACCATGACACTCATCATGATGGCAGCGCAATATTACTCACTGACAAAATATACAAACATCCCTAGATAAATAATCCAAGTCCCAAATTACAAATCACTGAGCAAGGATTTTCCAGTGTTCAAATTTTAGTTTGAAGGAAAACAGCCACAACTTAATATTGCAAACTGAAAAATGACATGGATGCTTACAACATGAAGACCATTTCATGACTGTGATACTGGGTGGGTCACATTAGTATTAAATATAATACATTAACAAATGCCAATCTTTTGCTGGAAAATGTGGCCATTTACCAACTATTGTTAGGAGAATAGAGAATCTAAGAATTTAAAATCCCTATAACTTATCAAACCGTTAGTATTGCCATCATTTTAATCCACATTTAGGTTTTTAAAAAACAATTTTCTCTCATAAGCTTGCATTAACCCAAGTAACTGGACCTTAAAACATTCTCCCCATCCACACACAAAAAAGGTACTGTTGGTTTTAATTATTTGCTATTTAACAATGCTACCTTTGGGGATTTCTACAAAATAGAGGTAATTCCTATTCTTAAAGGGAAGTATGTCAGTATTTTTCAAGTCTCTATATTCATTTGTAGTTAAAAGAAAAAAAGAAATGGACTTGAGATATAAATTAATGATAAATATAAGAGCTCCTCTTGTATTTTGTGGTTAATGTTTTGAATGTTTGTAAAATACACACTCAGTAAAGCACACTGTGATAAAATAGATTTTCAGTAAGATTATAGAATCTAAAGAACTTGAACTGGCTTATTTGTTTGACAAAGTAGGGAGATTATTACTAATCAGAAATATTCATAAAAACAGTTTTAAATTCATTTTCTGAAACCTATTTTAATCATAATGAAAGAAATATCTTCCAAGTATATTATTTCAATAAATCCCAAATAAATCAAATGTAAACACCATCTAGATGGATCCATGTTATCTATTATCACGCAAAGCTTCCCTTATAAATAGTGAGAACTCATCATCCCACCCTCAATATGAAATTCATTTACCTCCAGATTTGGGGAAAAGAATGCAAGTGATTTAACTATTTATACCCATCTGATTCTTATTTTTAAAAAAGATCTGCAGTCTCAAATAATTTAACCCAATATACTATCCTTACTTAAAATCAAGTTGAATAAATCATTACTGATTATTCTGTAATCTTAAATTAGCTAATGACTTCCAAAACACAGTATAATGACTTTCAAAGGTCTTTGAGTCATTAAATCAGTATTAAAAATGATTCAAAGTTTCAAATCAAGTATACTCTAAGAATGAACTCCTAAGCTGCATAGTAACAATTTCAACATGGTCATAGTCACAATTAATGCATTTAACTGTATTTGTATTTTCTTGCTTGGTGCAAGTTATATGTTTCATTTTTTTCTATTGCTGAAAAATTTTAATGTATTCAGTCTGTGTCAAAAGTTCAAAGACTGAGGTGCATTAGGAATTCAAGTATATGTGAAACAACAGCATCTTTTTCTTTTTAATCCCACTACAGATGAGAGGCTAAAAGAAAAATCCCTGAAATACTGTATGTTCTTTTTGGACAAGGAGTTAGTCTAGACTTTAATACCTCTGTTAAAAATTATACACACACACTCCCCAAAAAAGAGCTGCCAAACACAATCTCAGTTCAATTAAAATGAGTAACCACAAGAATATACCAAAGTTTCCATACAGTAATATTCTACTATGATACGGATACTGAAAATTAAAAAACAAAAACAAAAAACAGTATTATCATCACTACATTCTATTCCACTGATTATCTACCCTTTTTTGGATGATGCACTGCACATTATGTTCTCATATTGCATCCCAATAAATTTTTATTTAACAGAAACTATTGCAGAAAATCTCTTCTTTGATTCTACCAGCATCTCTGCAATCCTACAACCATAAGCAGTGCAAAAGCCAAAATACTAATTCTTTTAAGAAATGTGGTGCCCATGCAAGATCAGAGATTGGTATGAAAATATCAACTACTCTATAAAAATAAAACAAAAAGAAAAGGATAAAATTTACATCATCTACTACGAAATGCACACAGGCTCTTCACTGGTGACTAAAACTGCTAAAAAGCAAGCCAATTTTAAAATCCCTAAGTCCCTGACGGCCTATTTCTTTCAGTATAAATGGGGAAAATGGAATGAAGCATCGCTTTAATGTTCCAATATGTAATCCTTAAGTCTAAGATTTTTGAAAGAATGACTGCAGCTAGTACTAAATGCATTTTTAATCATAAGTACCATATTAATTTCAGTGTGTCACCACTGAAATAATTTGCTGAACATTCATCCCCCAAAAAATATGGAGAATATTTATTTAGCATGTGGTATTTTTTTCTGCAAGGGGCACCAAAATATTAAGAAACTAATAGGCAAATAAGACAAGGAAGTTTTTCTGGTTTTAGCCCATGCACAAGTGAACAGGAAATATACATGCTGTGTGTACTGTGTTTTGAACATAAAAATATTTATAGAATACAGTAACTGGAGAAAAAGTACAGTCAGAAGGTACCAGTGTACTGTTGGAGGGTTCTCTACATCTGGTTACCCTTGAAAGCGTTCTGAGCCGCACTAGTTGCTGCACTTGAAGCTGCATTTGCAGCTGCAGTCTGGACAGTTTTGTTGGACATCACACCTGTTGCAAATTCTTGTTGGGCCTTCTCAAAACTAGCACCTGTTGTGCGGTATAGTCCATGTACCTACGGAGGCACAAAAAAGTGGGACAAGTTAAGTGGTAATCTACACACTCATTTTCAGCAACTCTTCAATTAATCTTGACATTACCCAGACATAAAAGGACTAGATTCTAGCCATGATTCCTAAGGTCAAGAATATCAGCCACCACCCTGACATACAATACTGTATTTAAATATTTTCCTAACATTGTCTTCCACTTTACTCCCAATGCAGAAGAGATAGTTATGCTTATGCAAACCAACAATAATTTTTAAAACTTCTTAACCAAATGCAAAAAACTATTTTTCCTGCTATACCTACTTTTTAAGATATTACAGAGAATGGTTTAAACATAACAAGAGACATTCAGACATTAATACATTAACTTACCACCTTAGACAATTCAGAGTAATGCCTTATCAATTTTCATGTTGGCTACATATACACCACTAGCCCTATTATAATCAAATGATTATCATTTCATCATTTAATATACCAAGGAATACATAGGTCCTTAAAGATACTTTTGCTGTCCTCTTTCACTCTGTGTACCATTTTACTTTTTGTGTATGGTCAAGTCCTAAAGGATTTACTTCTGAGAAATTTTGGGAAAGGAAAAACTTCTGGAAAGTGTCTGCCCATATTGATTTATCAGTTAAATCTTTGGGACTTCTTTTCAAGAGCAAGGTTCAAAAACACTCTATTAGCATATGTTACGAGATGCATAAACTACAAAGTGCAACAATACATAACATCAGCCAATTTATATACATTTGGGGAAGGAAATAAAGCAAATTAGAATATTTATTACATGTCTACAAACTTGGGGGGAGGGAGGAAGAGAAAGAAAGGGAACTTTCTTTGAATGAGTCAAAGACTTTCAAGTCAAACTTGGATACTGGGAAACTGTTTCAAGAAGACAGAGAAGAGGTAAGATAGGTTGGTTTAGAGGGGAAAGGAGACACTAAGTTCAAAACATTCATACCTAGCACAGCAGGCAGCAGGCAGGTGAAGATTTGATTTGGAGTTCAAAAGAGGAATAGGCTAGGGACATGGACTTGAAAAGCAATGGCACATAAATGGTAACTGCAACTCTGACATAAATGAAATGGTCCATGGAGAAAAAAGGAAAGAGTCAAATATCAAAGTCTGTTAAGATACCAACATTTAAGAGGTACCCACGACAATAAGGAACAATTAAAGAGAGGAATGGGAAAAGCCAGGGACTTTTTCACAGATGCCAAGGGAAGAAAGCCATGTTAAGGAATGAAGAGCTGCTCCGGGTAGGAGATAAAAATACCCAGGCAGCCCTGAATTCTTCTGACACAGTGATGAAAGCAAATGTCATATTACAGTGGAACAAGGTGTAAAAGGGTCAGGAAGAAAATGAGAGCGCTGACAAGTACACTTTAGGCAAACCCTAAAATTGTTTTCTTCTCGTACTATAGCACTATCATAATTTAATTCCTTTAATATTTTGAGAGAATGATGAGAAAATGACTTTTTCATGTGTTGGTTAACTGAACACTGTATTTTACATCTTTTGTATTCATTTCTTTCTCTCCAAGGGATAATCTTTATGCATTATTCAAATTTACTATTATGACACACAAAAATGGTTCCAAACAAAATTGTTGATCCTCACTTATAAACATCAAGGGATCTGAAAAATTAATCTTCACATTCGCACAGTCTGTGAAACGTCATTCTATTACATGATCACTTACTGTTGTAATTTTGGCCAACGTGTTCAAAACCATTTCTTCATGTTGGGAATTTTCAGAATCATAAGTAATTATTTTTTTTCCCTTTTTAAAACCAATTTTTCTATGGAACATTAAAGATACAGATAAATTACTACGCCTATGTTCAAGAAAATTATCTCAAAGCAATGAATACATATAATTAGGACCAAGAAAATGGAGTTTATGATAGAAATCTAATAAACCTTGGCTACTTACTAGACTTTGTCATCATACAATATAATTACAGATTCACCTGTGTCTTCTCCCTTCCCCCCAAGTTTATGAGCATATAATCAACAAATGTTTGTTCTAACTTGCTTTGTTATTTCCTTTTCCAAATTTGTTTTAAATTGAGTGCCTGATGTTACGTATTCATGGGCTTCATATTTAATTACTTAAAAATGTCACGCACAGCCCCACAGAGCAGGAAGGCAAAATAAAGGTACGAACAACATACACTTCTCAGTAGTCCAAATCTATATAGACTCAGAGAGCCACCTAGAGGGAAGACACTACACATGCGTACTCTGTGCATAATGCTCAAATACTGTATGAAATCCATTATAAAACCATGTGAAAACGGGGATTCTTTTTACCAGTGCTCCAGCAACATGACAGGCTAATTCTAAGGATTACCATCTCGAAAAACTCATCAATTTCCTGCTATGTTTCATAGTGTTATCTATTGATAGCTCACATTCCTTACGACATCAGGGACAAAACTTTAAGGTAAAATATTACAATTAAAAAAAAACTAAACAACTTAAATACTTTCTATCTCTTCTAGTTATGAGAACATCAACCTAAATATTTAGTTCTAGGAGTAACACAGAAAGAACAGTAGATTTGCTATCTACTGATTCCACTGCTTTCTACCAGGCTGGTCACCACTCAAAACCTCAAGTTTACTTCCCATGAAACAAGAATATTTGTTGTCCTATCTGTCTCTCACATTTTTCCTAAGGATAAAATGAGAGTTATGTAAATGTGTTACTCTAGTAAAAATTAAAATTAATTTTTAAGTATCTGGAGAAGAGTCACAGCCGAGATGCAACTCCAGAAGGGTATCTTGCTTTCTTAATGTATCTTCAAACATATGTTAGTGTATACTGTGGAGGTATATGACACAAAAAATTGTATACTATGGAAATTAAAGGCTCATGGTACTTTAAACAAAATAATCCAAACATATATTTCCATTAAAGCTTAGAGAATATGATTTCAAGAAATGTTTTTATTAATATAAGTTGCCTGTTACAGAAAAATCACTTTAACTTTTTTTAAAACCTGGGAAAAAACAAATTTTTGAAATTTTTATTCTTGTTGTGAGTCTTTTTTTAAAAAACTTAGGGATCTCTTAGCCTAATGTTTTCAATTAAACATTTCCTATAAACCATCTGTGAACTGCCCATAGATCTGGGTCAGATACCCCTTCTGTCACCTCTTGAATTAATACTCTCTTTTCACACTATTGAAATCCTGTTCATCCTATGCAGCCTATCTCAAATACCACTGTCCTCTTTCTGCTTGATCTAACTGTGACTCTCCTTGTTGTGAGCACCTCCAGTACATCTTTTAGGGATGTCTAGTGTGCCTTTTCTTTTGTAGGAGTTATCTACATGTCTTATACCCCATGTGCTTTTGGTTCCTTGAGGGGAAGAGCTAATTTCTACTCATTATTATATCACCTATAAGATATAGTGACTTGCTGGGGTACGTGACTGGCTTAGTCAGTAGAGCATGCAACTTTTGACCTTGGGGTCATGAGTTCAAGTGACATAGTGGGTGTAAAGCTTACTTAAAAAAAAAAAGACATAATAACTTGCAGTAAAAGCCACTGAATAATTACTTGTTTATTTTTTCTTTTGTTTTTTTAGCCATTTAAACAAATGGCTCACAATTATCCTATTAAAAAAAAAAAGTTACCAAAGAGGTACACTACTAATCTAACACACTGTACCTATGTTACAAAGAAAATTGCTTAGTTTGCAATTACCTTCACAGGCCAGTTTACAAGTGAACATACTAGGGAACTTTAACATACCACTTACATCAATAGATCACTCAGGCAGAAAATCAATCAAGGAAGCAGTAGCTTTGAAGGACACATCAGGCTAGATATACTTAACAGATATATACACAGAACACTGCATCCAAAAACAGCAGACCACACGTTCTTTTTGAGTACATACAGAATATTCTCCAGGACAGATCATATATTCAGCCATAAAACAAGCTTCAATAAATTTAAGAAGACTGAAATTCTATCAAGTATCTTTTCTGATCCACAATGGTATTAAACTGTAAATCAATTACAAAAAAAAAAAAAAACAAAAAAAAACTGGAAAAAAAAACACCACACAAATACACCAAGGCTAAACAACATGCTACCAACCAACCAATGGGTCAACAAAGAAATGAGAGAAAATTAAAAAAATACATTCACACAAATGAAAATGGAAACCAACAGTTCAACATCTTTGAGACAAAGCAAAAGAAGATCTAAGAAAAGCCCACCTCAAGGAAACAAGAAAAGTCTCAATCTAATCTTACACCTAAAGGCACTAAAAAATAAAGCCCAAACTTAGTAGAAATAATAAAGGAAATAATACAGATCAGATTGGAAATAGACAAAAATAAATTAAGGAAACTCAGAACTGGTTCTTTGCAAAGATAAATACAAATGATAAAATCTTTACCAGACCTATCAAGCAAAAAAGAGGGCTCAAATAAATAAAATCAGAAATAAAAGAGGACAAATTAAAACCACAGAAATACAAAGGATTACAAGAGACTACTATGAAAAATTATATGCCAACAAATTGGACTATCTAAATGAAAATGGATAAATTCCTAAAAACATACAGTCTTCCGAGACAAAATCAGGAAGAAATAGAAAATCTCATCAGACTGATTACTAGCAATGAAACTGAATCAGCAATTTAAAAAAAAAAAAACTCCCAATAAACAAAAGCTGAGGACTAGATGGCTTCACAAGGAAATTCTACCAAATATTTAAAGAAGAGCTAATGCCTATTCTTCTCAAACTAACCCAAAAAATTGAAGAGAAGAAATGTTTCCAAATTCATTCTATGAGGCCAGCATTAGTCTGATATCAAAACCAAAGGTACTACAAAAATAGAAAATTACAGGTCAATAATCCTAATGAACACAGATGCAAAAATCCTAAAAAAAAATTGAGCAAACCAAATTCAGTAATATATTAAAGGATCATTCACCATGACCAGGTGAAATTTATTCCAGAGATGAGAGATGGTTCAATAACCGCAAATCAATCAACACAATATACCAGATTAGCAAAATGAAGATAAAAATCACATGATCATCTCAATAGATGCAGAGAAACCACTTTACAAAATTCAACATCCTTCCATGACAAAAACTCTCAAGAAATAGGATATAGAGGGAACGTACCTCAACATAACAAAGGCCATATATGACAAACACACAGCTAACATCATACTTAGGGGTGAAAAGCTGAAAGCTTTTCCTCTAAAGTACAAGACAAGGATGTCCACTCTTGCTTTTTTTATTCAACATAGTACTCGAAGTCCTAGCCACAAAAATCAGGCAAGAAAAAGGAATAAAAGGTATCCACATTATTAAGGAGGAAGTAACTCTGTCACTATTTGCAGATAACATAATATATACAGAAAACCCTAAAGACGCCACCAAAAACTGTTAGACTAAATGAATTGCAATTAATTATGGAAATGTGTTGCATGTCTCTACACTAATAATAAACTAGCAGAAAGAGAAATTAAGAATACAATCTTATTTATAGTGACATCAAAGAAGAAAAAAAAAATACCTAGAAATAAGTTTAACCAAAGAGGTGAAAGACCCATCTAGTGAAAACTTTAAGATAATGATGAAATAAGTTGATACAAATGGAAAGATATACCATGTTCATGGATTCAAAGAATATTGTTAAAATGTTGAACCTATCCAAAGCAATCTAAAGATTCAATACCAATAGTATTTTTTGCAGAATTAAGATAATCCTAAAATCTGTACAGAACTACAAAAGACCCCAAATACCAAAGCAATCTTGAAAAAGAAAAACAGAGCTATCACAAGCATCACAATTCCGTATTTCAAACTATACTACAAAACTATAGTAATCAAAACAGTATGGTACTGGCACAAAAAGAAACACTGAATAATGGAACACCACACAAAGCCCCAAAATAGTCCCATGTTTACATGGTTAATTAATCTGTGACAAAGGAGGCAAGAATTTACACGGGGGAAAAGACCAGTCTCTTTGATAGTGTTGGCAAAACTGAACAGCTACATGCAAAAAAAAAATAAAAGTGGACCACTTTCTTACACCACATATAAAAATAAATTCAAAATGGATTAAACACATAACCTAAGACCTGAAGGCATAAACTTGTGAAAGAAAACACAGGAAGTAAACTCTTGGACATTAACCTTAGCAATATTTTTTTGGATATGTCCCCTTAATCAAGTGCAACAAAAGCAAAAATAAACAATTAGGACTACATCCAACTAAAAAGCTTTTTCCACATAGTGAAGGAAACCACCAGTAAAATGAAAAGGAAACCTACTGAATGGGAGAACATATCTGCAAATTATCTATGATAAGGGATTAAGATCCAAAATACATAAAGAATCAATACAACTCAACACCAAAGAAACAATCCAATTAAAAAATGGGCAGAAGAACCTAAATAGACCCTTTCCCAAAGACAACACAAAGATGGCCAATATCCACGTGAAAAGATGCTCTCAATATCACTAATCATCAGGGAAATGGAAATCAAAACCACAATGAAGTATCACCTCAAACCAGTCAAAATAGCTACCATCAAAAAGACAAGAAATAACAAGTGTTGGCAAAAATGTGAGGAAGGGGGAACCTTCCTGCACTGTTTGTGTGTATGTAAATTGGTGTAGCAACTATGGGAAAACAGTATGGAAGTTTCTCAAGAAAGTAAAAATAGAAGTACCATATGATATAGTCACTCCATTTCTGGGTTTTTCCAAGGAAAACAAAAACACTAATTTGAAAAGAAATACACACGCTTATGTTTCTTGCAGCATTATTTATGTTAGGCAACATAAAGAAGAAATTTGAGTGTCTGCTGAAAGATGAATGGATAAAGAAGAAGATAATGTGTGTGTATATATATACACACACACACACACACACACACACACACACACACACATACATACACATACACAATGCACTATTACTCAGCCAAAAAAAAAAAGAATGACATCTTGCCATTTGCAATAACATGGACAGACCCAGGAGGTATTATGCTAAGTGAAATAAGTCAGAGGAAGACAAATACCACATGATGTCACTTATATGCAAACTCTAAAAAACAAATGAGCAAACAACAACAACAAAAAACCTGAAAGAGACTCATAAATACAGAGCACAAACTGATGGCTGCTGGGGATGGGGATACAGAAGTGGAGGGATGGGCAAAATAGGGGAAGGGGATTAAGAGGTACAAACTTCCAGGTACAAAATAAATGAGTCACAGGGATGTAAAGTACAGTATAGGGAATACAGTCAATAATATTGTGTAGCCTTGAATGGTGACAGATGGTAACTATACTTATGGAAATTATTTCATGATGTAATTTATAAATGTCAAATCACAATGTTGTACATCTAAAACCAATATAGTACTGTCTACTGCTATAATTCAGTTAATAAAAAAAAAATAAAAAGTATTTAGAGCAGAAAAAATTTCAATGTCCCCAACATATTGTTTAACAAATACTATTATTCTTGGGGCACCTGGGTGGCCTAGTTGGTTAAGCATCTGACTCTTGATTGATTTCGCTTGGTCATGATCTCACGGTCATGAGATTGAGCACCACCTCAGGCTCCGCAGAGTGTGGAGTCTGCTTAAGATTCTCTCTCTCCCTCTCCCTGCTTGCACATGCACACGTTCACTCTCCTCTCGAAAAGAAAAAGAAAAAGAAAAAGAAAAAGGAGGAGGAGGAGGAGGAGAAAAAGAAAAAGAAAATAGGCCATGTCAATCATCTGAAATGGATTTTTAATCAGGAAAAATTATAATCTTGGATGATTCAGAGAAAGAGGCAGAGAGAAGGCAAAAGAAGTATACCTAAATGTGACTATTTAAAAAAAAAGTACATTAAATTATCAGCATTCTGTCCTAGATCCAAATAAAACAAAAAAAATTAAAAAGGAAGCAAAAAAAAAAGGAGGGGTGAACAATAGCAATGTTTTCAAAGAAAATGAAATCATCATTTTTAACCTAAGACCATTATTAAATATAACTGGGTATGTTCATAGAGCATTTACTATAAAACACCAATAATTATTATTATTATCATCACTATCATCATCTCCACTTTGGATCATATACCCGAATTATATACTCTCACAGAGAAGTTTTTTCAGAATAGATATACTGGCATTTTTAAAAACAATTCTAGCGTTTAGGGAAACTTTTTTTTTTAAAGCGAAATTTATTCTAAATTGCTTTTGAAATGCTTTAAAAATCACTGTTAGTAATTAGTTTATTAATGTGAACACAAATGTCTATGAACAGTTTCTTAAATTTTACGGGAAAAATAGTCATTTATAACTAGGTCCCAAAAGGAGTACAAATTATGTATCATCTATTTATCTCTTCCATACTAAGCCATTCTAGTTCTTATACCAATTAAAAGAAGGAAAATTTTGGATTCCCCTGATATACAGTGTCCTGTGACTCATTCATTTATTATTATTTGACCCACTGAAAACACCTCCCCCTTAGTCCAAAACTATTACTCAATTCCATTTATTTACTACAGAGAAAAGACCTTAAAAAAATACCTTTTAGAAACAACCTAAGAGAAAATTAAAGAAATCTCTAAAAGTTAAGAACTGAACTATTCCCTTATCTTTGAAATGACAGATATTCTTGCATTTCAATTTTTTTAAATTTCAATTATAAAATGACACTACAAGGAAACAAAGATACCATAGCACTCATAGTGGGCACTTGATACAGCAATTATTACCTACTCCAATTATGCAAGACTTCAGAACGCCAACCAAATTCTCAAAACTGTATTCAACTGAAATAAATATATACCACAGAGCACGTTTAGCTGGGGCTGGAAACACAGAATAGCATAATAAAATGCAACAATTCTAGAGTCAAATGGTGTGCATCAATAACTTTTGGAGGGCATTAACTGTTTATGAGGAGCCTGACCCCTAGTGGTTAGCAACTATGGCTACATACACACAAAGGAAACAGCCAGTTTTGTCCAAGTGTGGAAGAGAAAATTTAAAACTAGGCGTTTTGTTTGTTTTGTTTTTTATTTAGAGAGAGAAAGTGAGAAAGCATGACAGGGTGAGAGGCAGAGAAAGAGAAGAGAGAGAGGATCTCAAGCAGGCTCTACACTGTAAGCACAGAGCCCTATGCGGGGCTTGAACCCACAATGAGATCATGACCTGAGCTGAAAGAGTTGGATGTTTAACCGCGTAAGCTACCCAGGTGCCCCCCAAATCAAGTGTTTTTATTGGATCTCAATTTCTACCCAAAGTAAGAGAAATCCTTGTTACTACAAGTATGAAATCTGAGCTCAAATTAAAGTTTAGCTTTTATTATCCCCATTTATTGTACTTCATAAAACCATTCAGAAAATCATCTCATCTTAATTCCTATTTCACAAGAATATGAGATTCAGAGAAGTTTAGGAACTTATATTGTATTGACTGACAGTGGACACATATAAAAAGTGTAAACTGGTAACTTCTTTACCCATGAGTAACAACAACAACAAAAAAGTCAACCTATATGCTACACATTTCCCATACTAATACACTTATCTGGGAAGGAGCCATTTCTTTTCAATGCCTGGCATACAATCAGCACAACTCTACAACTTTTCCTTTAACGCACTGGATCTTAAAGAACTGTGTTCCTGGGGAGAAAGCTGTAGGTCAAACACTTATGAGAGCTGTACACAGGAGTCAGTTTAACAGCAGCTGTAGAATAAACACTTCCTCCCACTCCAACCATATTAATCATCTGTACCACACATCCCACTACAACCATTGTTAAAATTCCCTCCACATTCTTTCTTCAGCAGATTTCTAAGTGTTGGTAGTGTTCTACACTCATCTTATTCCATACCCATTTTCTAGGATTCATTTACGTCAAGAAGTCAATACTTCCCAAGTCGAGAAATCCAGCCTAAAGCTCTTTCCTTTGCTTCCAACTTATAGATCCAAAAGCCTACCATGTATTTATATTTTGATGCCCCAGCATCATTTTAAATTCTCTGGATTTAAAGCTGAAAACAACTTGATGCCCATGTATCTTTTTCACATAATGTGTTTTTATTTAAGTAGGCCCCATACCCAATGTGGGGCTTGAACTCACAACCTTGAGATTAAGAGTCACATGCTCTATGAACTGAGACAGCCAGGCACCCCAATGCCCATATATCTGTTCTTCTTCCTGTACTCTCTTTCTGAATGACCCACCATCTAAAAACCTGGGTGTCATTCTTGAGCCTTCCCTCATCCTCGGCTTCTGGGGCCAGGTCCAATCAATCACTACGTGCATATTCCCTTGAGTACAGTTACTTCACGCTGCTGCTTCCTTAGTTCTGGCCACCATTACTAACCTGCTTCCTATCCTGCCTCCCTGTCTTCATTTCTCCAAGTACCATGTCCCCACCACACAAATTACAAATCTTTCTAAAGCTCAAATTGATCAATTCATCAATTCTTTTACTTTCCTCTTTAAACCACTTCTATGGCTCACCACCACTCTGTGGGAAAGATCCAAACCTAACAAGTTTTCCTACTTTACAAGACCCTGCAAAATCTAACTAAACTTATGTATGTAGTCTCATCTTTTCCTGTCCTCCACCAACAACACCGCACATTTCTCCCTGTCCAACTCATGCACCAAGTTGATTTTCCATCCATTCTGAGCTACTTTTAATTCCCTATGTCATGTTATTTCCTGCAACTAGATATGAAAATGGTATCCCTGTTACCTGGTACCTATTTACGCTCTTCCTTCTCCCTATTCTTTTACTTAGATAACTCTTGCTAATCATAATATCTCAGCCAAGGAAACACTTTACAAGACCCCACTACTTTAAAATACCTCCAAAACTTAATTAGGTATCTCTCCTCTGTGATCCCTGTACTTGCCCCCAAAACAGCCACTAATCACCAAATTTTGGTACCCACTCACTTGTTTATCCTTCACACCAAAATGTAAGCTCCTTGAGCTCATACACAGTGCAGCACTTGGCACATAACACATGATCATAAATGGTTGTTTAAAAAATGAATAGAATCTGCAACATACCCCAAAATCCATTACTGTATTTACTGTATTTTAAACTTACTACATTTCTAGTTTTATAAAGCATCTGCAATAATAAAGGAAATGTCCAAAGAGATGTTGTGATGGTCAGGTTTCTGGGCTAGGCTATAGTCTTCAGTTATTAATAAAACCCTAATCTAGATGTTGCTGTGAAGGTATTTTGGGCATGTGATTATTAATCAGTTGTCTTTAAGAAAAGGAGAATAGTATTTGACCTGGTAGGCCTGATCAAATCAGTTGAAAGGCCTTAAGAAAAGAACTGAGGTTTCTTTGAGGAAATCTCACCTGGCACCAGGGCTTCATCTTCTGCTTCAGATTTTCCAACCCTTCCTGCCTGCCCACTCTATGGATTTCGGACTAATTCAGCAAGCTCCCACAACCACATAAGCCAAATCCTTTTAGATTGATACAGGCACCTACTAAACAAAAGTAGACACTAAACCAGACCACCCTGCATATAAACTGATAAAGGGGTCAAGAAGACCAGAAAAAGTCGTTAATTTTGGCTGAAGAAGCCCTGTGCTGGGCAGCTTATGTTCACTTAATCCTCACTCCAACCCTATGGAAGTAGTTATTATTCCCATTCCTTCCTTCATTCAACAAATACTCTGAGTGCCCACCATATATCACTGCCAGTCACTGTTCCAGATGTGATCAAAAAAACCTGAAAGCAAACAGACTAGGCCTCTGCCCCTGAGGAGCTTAGAGTACAGGTGATGACACTGAGACTGAGTGGTTAGAGAAGCCTGCCTCAGCTCACACGCCTTGAAGTCAAGGCACCAGAATTTCAACCTGAATTGTATGGTTCCAAAGCTCTTGCTCCTCTAATTCCAAGGCTAGAAGCCACATTCACCCTGGAGGAACTCTAACAAGCTGGGTACCCAGAATATGTGCATTATAAGATACATAGAGTGGCTTGTACCCAGATGCCATAGTGAGTAACACCTACAGTAAGTTCCCAAGAAAATTAAGGATGACACAATCCTTAAGACATGGGTCTTCCACTAGAGAAGCAAGTGTGGATCCAGGAGCAGTATAAGGTCACTACTAGCCCTAGTTCCCACAACCACCAAAATCCCATTCCCCAATCCAAGTCCACTTTAAAAATCTTCAGAGTTGTTTGGGTGGGTTTTTTTAGATTCACATAGCAACTGAAGGAAGATGGGGGAAGTGAGGGTGTGGTGACCTGCAAAACATTTCTGGGCTAGCTGAGACTGGGAATGAAAAGGAAGAAAAGGATGGAAAAGATACTTAGAAAGTTATCTAGGATAGTGACTAAAAAAGTAATGAAAGCACTGACAAAAGCAGTCAAAGTGTTGACACAAATTTTAATGGAATCATAGGAGAAAACACTTAGTACCACCTAATTTACAGTAGGTACTTAATAAATATTCATTTTTTAAAACAGCTTTACTGAGATAAAATTTGCATAATATACAATTTACCCTTTTAAAGGATAGAACTTAATGGTTTTTAGTATTTATAGTGTTGTGAATAGATCATCTATCAATCTAATTTTAGAAATTTTCATCACCCCAAAAAGAACTTTCATAACCATCAGCAATCCCTCTCCACCCTACCCCCAACCTCAGGCAACCACAAATCTACTTTCTATCTCTATAGATTTGCCTGTTTTGGACACTTCGTGGTAAATGAAATCATATAATATGTGGTCTTAATAAATTTTTCTTGATTATGAATCAGAGCTTCTGGAAGAAGAGCTAGTTCTGAGAAGAAACATTACTGTGACATGATGATACCAATCAATGGGAGTTCTAAACAGTCACCTGAGGAAGCAACTAAATTTTTATGCAAAGCATTATGTCTTCCGACTCCAAGATTCTAGGTCACCCAGAATAGAGAAGAGAAAGGACCCCCAAAATTGGAGAGATTGAAATTTACAAGGACAAAGATTATAGAGCACAAAGAGCAGAGAGCTGACTGCATTTAAGTACACATGTACTTAGGAGCTGGACAAAGGAATGAAGGAGAAAGAATAGGTCAAAGGCAGGAGAATCAGAACACAATTACACAGACTGAGGAAGAGGGGCCACCTGCAGCGTAGAAAGCTGCAGAGTTCAAGGAAAAAGATAACTGCAAAAAGGATACGTGATTTATTAACTTTGGAAAGCTGAGTTTCAATATTCAATAGTATGTGTGACCAGTTCAGAAAACAAGTAACAGCTTTTAAGAGAGAAAATGAGTAGCAAAATATGGACAGAAAGAACACAGCCTAGTCTTCAGGGTTTTGAAAAGGATAAAAGGCAAATGTGCAAAATATTTCAAGAGTGCAAAGAGGTTTTATTTTTTTAACTTTTTAAATTTTATTTTTGAGAAAGAGAGAGAGAGAGACAGAGTGCAAGTAGGGGAGAGGCAGAGACAAAGGGAGACAGAGAATCCAAAGCAGGCTCTGGGCTCTGAGCTGTCTGCACAGAACCTGATGTGGGGCTCCAACCCACAAACGCAAGATCATGACCTGAGCTGAAGCTGGACGCTCAGGCGCCCCAAGAGTGCAAAAGTGTTCTTAAATTAGTTATTTCTTAAGTTAGTTATTTCTATTTTCCTTGTACATTTTCTTAAGTTACCAGACAGTAAAAAATTAAGAAGAAACAGTTCTAAGGAATTATCTTCTTTAAAATGAGACTCCCCAAAAAGTTCTTTATCATCTTAAAACATAAGTGTTATTCCCAGGGTCTCTATATGATGTACAATCTACATGTTTGGACACACATAGGATATCAAAAATATATAAGACATAATAAAACCTTATATACACAAATCATAACTTTGACTTCTCTATGTAATAATTTTTTTAAGGCTATGAAAATAGCCATGGGAATTTTACAGAAAGAAGTATAGCTAAGATAATAGGGCAATCACTAAAATAAAATTCATGTTATAACCCAGCCCAAACCCATCATCAGCTTACTTTATACTCATAATTTCATGTCTTTCAATTTCAAATACAAACAAAATGCACGTTCCACACTTTTTTACTTCTATTTATCAATTAGGCAAATATGATTTATTTTCAAAAAAGAAATCAGAATATGTATTTTTTTAATTCCAAATTAAAAAAAATTTAACATTTATTCAATTTTGAGAGATTAAGAGAGACAGAACACAAGCAGGAGAGGGGCAGAGAGAGAGGGAGACACAGAATCCCAAGCAGACTCCAGGCTCTGAGCTGTAAGCACAGAGCCTGACACAGGGCTCGAACCCATGAACCACAAGATCATGACCTGAGCTGAAGTCAGACGCTTAACCAACTGAGCCACCCAGGCACCCCAATTCCAAATTTTCAAAATGAGGTTGACTCTTCATGAAAGAAGCCCTAAGTAATAACAGGATTTTAAAATATTCCCTTTTTAGAGTAAGTTAAAAACGTGAGGCAATTATTATCTATCCATAACTTCTAATTGTAATGCTCAGAGAGCACACTTGTAACAAGAAGAACAAAATGGCTTGAGGTGACACTGAATTAGGAGCAAAATGGGAGGGGCACCTAGGTGTCTCAGTCGTTAAGCATCCAACTTCGGCTCAGGTCACAATCTCACGATTTGTGAGTTCGAGCCCCTCATGGGGCTTTGTGCTGACAGCTCAGAGCCTGGAGCCTGCTTTGGATTCTGTCTCCCTCTCTGCCCCTCCCTGATTCACACTCTCTCTCTTTCTCATCTCTCTCTCTCTCTCAAAATCAAATAAACATTAAAAAAAATAATAAGCAAAATGGGAAAATGAGAATTAACTATAAAAATTTACAGATGTAAAATGTCACTTACCTTTTTAAACATAACTAGTGAGATGACCGCTGATGCTGTGAAAAGTGCTGCTATGATGATCATCATAATTCCAACAGGAATACTTTGGTTGAGACCAGTAAGGGATGAAATCCAACCACTAACAAGTAATTTTTTTAAAAAAGAGTATAATTAGACAAATAAGTTAATGCCGGGTTTTTAAAAAATAAGGACCAACACATATTCAGCACTTATAAGCCACACAATGTTCAAATTCTTCATGTTAACTCTTTTAATTCTCACAACAATTCCCTTAGATGCTATTTAAAAAAAAGGTTTTTTTTTAAACATTTATTTATTTTTGAGAGACAAAGCATTAGTGGAGGAGAAGCAGACAGAGAGAGAGACAGAGAACCTGAAACAGGCTTCAGTCTCTGAGTTGTCAGCACAGAGCCCGACGCAGGGCTCGAACTCACAAAACATAAGATCATGACCTGAGCTGAAGTCGGATACTTAACCGACTGAGCCACCCAGGCACCCCATAGATAGATGTTGTTTTAAATCCCTATTATACACATAAGCAACTGAATCAGAGATATTCAGTAACTTTCTCAGTCATATAGCTAATAAATGGCATAGTCTAAATTCAAACCTAATAGAAAATGCCAGAGCCTAAAGTGTGTACCACCAGATTTTACTTTTTAAGTATAGGCGTTCATTATTACTTTAAGTTCATTTTAAATTCTGCTTAGTTATGGAAAAAAATATTTGTAAACCATATATCCAACTAATGATTAGCATGCAGAATATATGAAGAACTTTCAAAGTTCAACAGTTAGAAAAAAAAATTCAATTAGAAAATGGGCAAAACACATGAAAGGATGTTTCATCAAGAGGCTATAAAGAGGGGGGAAGATCACATGAAAAGATGTTCAACATCATGAGTCACCAGAGAAATACAACTTATAACCTCAGTGAGATATCACTATCCATCTATCAAAACAGCTAAAATTTTAAAAAGTGACAACACTAAATGCTGGCCAGAATGTGGAAGCTGAGTAACTCATACATTGTTGGTGGCAATGTAAAATGGTACAGTCATCCTGAAAAACAGTCTGTTAGTTTCTTAAAAAGATCACTAAACATGAAACTTCCATATGAACCAACAATTATACTCTTGGATATTTATCATAGAGAAATGAAAACAGATGTTCACATAAAACCTGTTCACAAATGTTTGTAGAGGCTTTATTTATAATAGCCTAAAATGAGAAAAGTCTAGTCCTTCACTGGTGAATGGATAAACAAACTGTGGTACATCCAGAGTTTTACTGAGGAATAAAAAAGAAAGAACTATGGCTACTGATACACACAATAACCCAGATGAATCTCCAGAGAACTATGCTGAGCACAAAAAGACAAAAGTTACTTATCCCATGATGCCATTTATACAACTTTTTTTTTTTTTTTTTTTTTTTAAGTGGGCTTCATGCCTAGCATGGAGCCCAATGCAGGGCTTGAACTCACAACCCCGAGATCAAGACCTGAGCTGAGATCAAGAGACAGGCACCTAACCACTGAGCCAACCAAGTGACCCCATTTAAATAACATTCTTAAAATAGCAAAATAACAGAAACGAACAACACATTAGTGATAGCTGGGGCTAATAAGTGGATGAGGGCAGGAGGGAAATTAATGTGCTACAAAAGGGCAACATGAGGGATTCTCTGGTGATGGAAATGTTATCTCTACTTATGACTGTCAAGATTCTTGTTTCGAAATTATACCATGGCTTTGCAAGATGTTACCCTTGGGAAAATTTGGTATAGAGTTTTATTTCTTCTAATTGTGTGAATCTGCAATTATCTCAAAATAAACAGTTTAATTTTTTAAAAAGTTGCTGGATCACATGAGGTTGATCTTCAAACGGGTCATCCGGTATGGCCCCTTCCTATCAGTCTCCTGTGCTATTTAGCCACTACACATTCTGTTATGCTCAATTTTAACACTTTCTTCTGAATCTGTGCTGAAAAAAACTAAACAAATTACTTCAATTTCATAAGAATAAAAAAAAAAAAAAAACTTGTGCTGTTAACATAAACAGTGTATTTTTTAATTAAACATTTAAGAACATTTTCTTTCCCTCATATGCCAAAGACTAAACACACTATTAGAAACGATAACAAATGCTACGTTTTTCAAGAACTGATTTAAGGTATCTATAAAAATTCTCTACCTGTATACATGCCCATTAGGAGATGCACAAAGCTACCGATAATTGTCTGATTGCCAGTCTCTATTCTGATTTGGTGGTAGCACACTAAACTTAAGTCCTCAATTCACTGCAGCTACATGCTTATTTTAGTTTATGTACAGTGCAGCAAAACTGTCTTGTATATGGTGTTGTTTATAAGAACTCAACTGTATGTAACTCAATTAAAATACAAGAGAGGGAGGGATAATTTTAGAGATGTGTACTCTTCTACCCACTTTTTCATTCAAGGAATGATTGTTCCAAAGTGTATGAACACAGATACAAATTTGCTATTATCTCCTAGCTTGAGTCCAAATAGTTTCAGTTTCTGAGGGTCTCCCAGAGTGAGCATTGCAGTGATACCATTTTTCAAAGACAAGTGTTCACATGCATGTGTTTGTATGGAAATATATGTTTATATACCTAAAATAGTGCTTTACACATAACAGGTACTCTTTTCCTTTAAATCCTACAAGTTCTTTCCTCTCCCCTCCACAATCCTTGGCCCAGCTCTGACCACTCCTCAGTCTTTTTACTCTTCCTTTTAGTACCTGTTATATATACATTTCATTTAAACTAGATACAATATGCTGCTTTTAAAAATGGCAACCTAGGGGCGCCTGGGTGGCTCAGTCAGTTAAGCATCCAGCTCTTGGTTTCGGCTCAGGTCATGTTCCAACAGTTTGTGGGTTTGACCCCCACAATGGACTCCAAGCTAACAGTGTAGAGCCTACTTGGAGTTCTTCCTCCCTCCCTCCCTTCTTCCCTCCCTCCCTCCCTCTCTTGCTCTCCCCCCTCCCCTGCTCACTCTCTAAATAAATAAACAACTTTAAAAAAAAAAAAGTTTGTTTCTTGAAAAAAAAAAAAAGATGGCAACCTAATTTTCATATAGAATGGTTTGCCCAAAGGTTATGCCTTAGACATTTTTTAAATTGCATTTTTTACTATTTTTCCTTTTGATAATCTGGCTTTTCTATGTTAACTATTTTTAGGAAGCCAAAAATTATATAGAGGTACTACACAAACAGATTAAAACTAGAGTAATTAAAGTAAACGGCTTACCAGTTGCCCCAATTATGAAATCCTGCAGCTTGGAGTACATGAACAGCAAACTGACAAATATAGACGAAGAAGAATACAAAGAATCTGAATGAACTGTCACTCCTTTAAAAAAAAAAGGGGGGGAGGGGAGAAGAGAAAAAAGAGGAAAATGTCATTTTTCTCAGTACTTTTATATTCACATGAAGAAAGACATTTAAACATTAAGAAATAAAAATATTTTTAAAAATATCACTGGCAACCACTAAAGGCTATCATAATAATGTATGTGAACCCTTTTTCCAATACTCAATGATGACACTGTAACTCCAACCTCATTTTTGGTCCTTTCACTTTTCAACTGTACCACAAACATCATGGCAAAAAAATTTTGTTTTCTTTTCAATTATTAAACAGTTTGAGTTATAATTATACAACAAACAGCAAATACTTTCAATACACATTTTGATAAAGTTTGACATATGATATACCCACGAATCTACATCAACAAAATAATGAGTATTTTCCAAAAGTCTCCTTGTGCACCTGGATAATCTCTCCGTCTTCATTTCACTCACTGTTTACTGTCACTACAGTTTTCATATTTTACAATTTTACATAAATGGGATCATACAGAATATACTTTTTTGTCTGCTTTCTTTTACTCCACCCAATTATTCTGAGACTCATTTGTGTTGTTGCATGTGTCGAGTTCATTACTCTTCACTGAGTAGTATTCCACTGTATAGACCACAGTTTGTTTATTCATTCAACTACTGATGGACTTTTAAGTTAAATCTAGTTTTTTACTATGACAAATAAAGCTGCTATTAACATTCATGTATAAATCTTCACATGAACGTAAATTTCCTTTTCTCTTGGGTAACTATCTAAAAGTAGAACAGATAGGTCACCTAAAAGGTATATGTTTTAACTTTTTAACAAATTGCCAAACTGTTTTCCAGAGAGGTTATTCCGTTTTATAGTCACAGTGGCACTGCATGAGTATTCCAGTTCTTCCACACATCTCACCAACACTTGGTATAGTCAACCCTTTAAATTTTAGTCATTCTTATAGGTATATAATGCTATCTCATGTAGTTTGAATTTGCATTTTCTAATAGCTAATGTTGTTGAGCACTTTTTCATCCGCTTTTTGCCATCCATACATCTACCTTCTGTCATGGACTGTTCACATCTTTTTTCAAGGTTTTAACTGTCTTTTCCTCTTATTGTTAGGTTTTATGAGTTTGGACATACCACTCACTTATCAGATAAATGCCTGGCAGGATTTTCTCCGTCTCTGGCTTGTCTTTTCATTCTTTGTAGGGTGTCTTTTAAAGAGCAGAAGTTTTGCCTTTTTATGAACTCTAATTTATGAGTTAGTTCTTTTATGGATCTTGAAATTACTGTTTTATCTGAGAAATCTTTCACAAAGCCAAAAACACAAGAGTTTTTTTTTTTCTCTGAAGGTTTTATACTTTCAGTTTTGCATTTAACCTTATGTTCCCTTTTGAATTAATTTTTTAAAATATAGTATGAGGTATGGATTAAAGTTTTTTCTTATTTACACAGCATTTCTTTAAAAGACTATCCTTTCAGTACTACATTACCATTTTATCTTTTTGAAAAATCAGTAATCTATATATGGGTGGGTTTATTTCTGGACAACTGTTCTGTCCTACTGTTGGTACTACCTGCCTTCCTTTATGTCAGTATCACACTTATGATTATGGTGGTTTTCAATTAAGTCTTCAAATTAAGTGATGTTAGCTATCCAAACTTATTACCCTTTTTCAAAGTTTTTTTTGTCATTCTAGGCTTTTATATTTCTCTGTACCTTTCGGAATCACCTGTTTAATTCCATAAAAACAACCTGCTGGGATTTTTACTGGAATTGCATTGCATCTACAGATCCATTTTGAGAAAATTCAAATCACAGTAACATCAAATGTTCCAAACTATTAACAAGGTATACTTCTCCTATTATATTTTCTATATAGATGAACAAGAGATCTGCAAATAGTTTTACTTCTTCCTTCCTAATCTGGATGCCTTTTCTTTCTTTTTCTTGCCTGTTTATACTGGCCAGGATTTCCACTACAATGTTTTATGGAAGTGTTGAGAATGAACATTTTTATCCTGTTCTTCACCTTAGGTAGAAGGATACAGTCTTTCAGCATTAAGTATGGTGTTAACTGTTACAATTTTTCATAGATGCCTTGTTTTCATCCTGAGTGATTTGAGTGTTGAATTTTTTCACGTTGTATTTTAACATTAAGATAATCTTATGATTTTTCTATTTCAGTTTATAGTATGGTAAATTATTTAATGTCAAACCAACCATGAATTCCTTGAAAAGCTCTATCCACTTGATCATGATACGCTATCTTTTTAACATATTACTGTATTTGATTTGTTTGGTAAGATTTTCAACTGTCGCAAATTTACTCCATTCTCTTTTATCACAGTGACCATTCCAATGCCTAAACACATATTTCAAGGTCCTTAACATTTCAACTTACTCAGTACCAGCATAAAACTCCGTTTCCCTCATCAAAGACAAAACCAGAAGCCACAGAAATAAACCTCAACTTCCTGCTCAATACAATGACATTCCAAGTTTATATATGCCACCAACCTTTCTTACTGCTTATCTATGAGGAGGCAGTATCACTCATGTCGAAATCGACACTTGCATAAAAATATTTAGTCCATCACTCTATTCCTCTGGAGCATTCTACTTCAGTAGTTACTCATCTTATTTCCTAAGTGTCTTCACTTCTTCCACTAGGATCTTCCCAGTGTATAAACACAGAGTTTTCATCTTCAAATAGCCTTCGTTTAGCCCTGTCTTCCCTGCTTAACTTCCACCTCCTTGATCTACCTCCTTCTCACCAATAATAAGTCTTGATTTCCTCTACACATCCCATTCATATATATATATATATATATATATATATATATATATATATATATAATTTATTGTCAAATTGGTTTCCACACAACACCTAGTGCTCATCCCAACAGGTGCCCTCAATGCCCATCACCCACTTTCCTCTCTCCCCCACCCCCCATCAACCCTCAGTTTTAAGAGTGTCAGTATGCTCTCAGTATTTAAGAGTCTCTTATGGTTTGCCTCCTTCCCTCTCTGTAACTTTTATTTTTTTCCCCTCTTCCCCTCCCCCATGGTCTTCTGTTAAGTTTCTCAGGATCCACATATGAATGAAAACATATGGTATCTGTCTTTCTCTACCTTATTTCACTTCGCATAATACTCCCTAGTTCCAGCCATGTTGCTACAAAAGCCCATATTTCATTCTTTCTCATTGACAAGTAGTATTCCATTGTATATATAAACAACAACTTCTTTATCCATTCATCAGTTGATGGGCATTTAGGCTCTTTCCATAATTTGGCTATTGATGAAAGTGCTCCTATGAACACTGGGGTACAAGTGCCCCTGTGCCTCAGCACTCCTTATCCCTTGGGTAAATTCCTAGCAGTGCTATTGTTGGGTCATAGGGTAGATCTATTTTTAATTTTTTGAGGAACCTCCACACTGTTTTCCAGAGTGGCTGCACCAGTTTTCATTCCCACCAACAGTGCAAGAGGGTTCCCATTTCTCCACATCCTCTCCAACATCTATCATCTCCTGACTTGTTCATTTTACAGACCCCATTCCTATTCACTTCTCAATCCACTGCAACATGGCCTCTCGTAATGTATTCCTCCAAAGGTACTTCAAAGTCATGACCAACCTATGAATTTCCAATGAACTTTCTCAAGTCTCTGTTTTTTTAATGGCATCTGACCTCTTTCTCTAACCTAGATTGCTTCTCAGTATCTTATTTCAAGATCCACCTCCATGTCACATTGTAAAACTGTGTTTACAGGAAAGCTTCCTAGGTGATGATTATATCTTCCAATGTTTGAACCACCGACTACAGGATGAAGTCCAAATAATGTAACCAAGCATATCTCTGTCTTCATAAACTGAAGAACATGTCTTGCTATGTCAATGCTTTTATTTATACTGTGTCTAAAATGCTCAATATAGTCCTCTTTTCTGCCCAGCACACATGTACTCAGCTTTTAAGATGGGTCATTAAGTCGGGGGCGCCTGGGTGGCTCAGTTGGTTAAGCGTCCAACTTCAGCTCAGGTCATGACCTCACAGTTCAGGAGTCCGAGACCCTCAACGGGCTCTGTGCTGACAGCTCAGAGTCTGGAGCCTGCTTCCAATTCTGTGTCTCCCTCTCTCTCTCTCTCTCTCTGCCCCTCCCCCACTCACTCTGTTTCTCAAAAATTAATAAATTTTTTTTAAAAAATTAAAGAAAAAAAGGTGAGTCACTAAGTCTACTCCCCATTCAAAGAGAGGACAATTAAGCACTACTGCTTAGAAAGAGGAGAATCCACATTTATGATTTCAAATTCTGTAAGAAAGATCTGTCCTTTCAGCTCCATTTGTTTATATCCGTATGGACTCATGGATATTTTTCTACTCTTTGGGTTAAAATTAAACACTATCATTTTGTTGCTAAAATTATTCCAGCTTTAGCCTTTCAGAATCTGTTTGCTTAAGCACTTAATCTCTGCTCATGTTGTATTTTCCCTGTTCTAGAATCAGTCATTTCTCCAAAGCACACAAAAAAAGCAGATTTTAGTAGTTTATGACTAATGTTTTCTATATTAGATTTAAATCAAATCATTCCACTTTCACAGTAATTCTACCAGTAATATATTACACCAAGGCTGGTATTACTTACTGACTATAAAACTTAGAAAACTTAACCAACAAAAAACAAGTAAGTCCCACAACAAAGAAGTTCACAATATAAAAATGCTATTTTGGGAGCTCCTGGGTGGCTCAGTCACTTAGGCATCTGACTCTTGATATCAGTTCAAATCATAATCTCACAGTCTGTGAGACTGAGCCCTATGACAGAAGCTCTGCACTGATAGCACACAGCCTGCTTGGGATTCTCATTCCCTCTTTCTCTGCCCCTCCCCTGCTTCTGTGCACTGTGGGGGATAAGCTTAGGAATCCCCCAGGCTTACATCAATGGGTTAACAAGGCGTAAAAAAATACAAAGCCATAAAATGCTCACACCCGAGTTTGGGTAAACCAGATTGCCACCCCAAGAATGGGGGGATGCAAAGCCACCCCAAGAATAGGGAGGTGCAAGGAGCCAGGAATAGGGAGGTACAAAGGCACCCTGAAATAGAAAGGGGGTGCAGATCCCCCAGAACAGACAGGGAGGGGCAAAGACCCTAAACAGGAACAGGCGCAAAGGTGCCCAATACATAGGTATATGAAATAAATGAGATTAGATATTCAGGGTGGAAGCACCCCAATTCAGGGTGGAAGCTCCCCCAAGTACTATCGCAGAAAAGCTGCTTTCACAGGAGGATAAGGCCAAGTTAGGTAAATTGGTGAACTGGACTATGGACCACTAACTACACTGCAAGCAACGCAGCCCAGAGCAGACATGGTTAACAAAAGAAAAGGTGCCTTATTAATCCTGAGGTTATTCCCCCTATCTGTCTCATCCCCTAGGATAGCTACGTTAAACAGACACGGCGCCTCCTGTCTGCTGTTAACAATCATCTGCCCATCTGCCCAGCGCCAGGATTTTGTTTTATATGGACCCAAACCCCAACACCATGTATCTTCAAAAAAAATCCCTTTTCCCTCACGTCCCCAAGTTGATATTCCCAGTTTCTTTGTCTCTTTGTACACGCCCATCACATTTGTAAGCTTTCTGATCTGAATAAATACAGGGCAAGGACCCTTATTCGGGGCTCGTGTCTTTTCCCAGACATTAGCCATCTCTTGCTTTAATCCTGCATCTACTCTTTTGCTGGCCAAAAGAGAACTTTAGACTTAGAGTCTACGACACTGCACATGTTCTCTCTCTCTCTCTCTCTCTCTCTCTCTCTCACTCTCTCAAAATAAACTTTTAAAAATGCTGTTTTTGCAATCTATATCAAAATAATAACAGCATTTTTCACAGAGCTAGAACAAACAATTCTAAAATTTTTAAGGAACTAGAAAAGTCAACGTAATGTTGAAAAAGAAAGGCAAAGTGGGAGGCATCACAATTCTGAACTTCAAGCTGTATCACAAAACTGTAATGATCAAGACAGTATGGTAGTGGCACAACAAAGACACACAGATCAAAGGAACAGAATAGAAAGCCTAGAAATGGACCCACAGCTATGGGGTCAACTAATCTCTGACAAAGCAGGAAAGAATATCCAACGGAATAAAGACAGTCTCTTCAACAAATGCTGCTGGGAAAACTGGACAGCGACATGCAGAAGAATGAACCTGGACCACTTTCTTACACCATACACAAAAATAAACTCAAAATGGATGAAAGACTTAAATGTAAGACAGGCAGCCATCAAAATCCTTGAGGATAAAGCGGGCAAAAACCTCTTGGACCTCAGCTGCACCAACTTCTTACTCAACATGTCTCCGGAGGCAAGGGAAACAAAAGCAAAAATTAACTATTGGGACCTCATCAAAATAAAAAGCTTCTACACAGCGAAGGATACAATCAACGAAACTAAAAGGCAACCGACAGAATGGGAGAAGATATTTGCAAATGACATATCAGATAAAGGGTTAGTATCCAAAAACTATAAAGTACTTATCGAACTCAACACACACACACACACACACACACACACACACACACACACACACACACAAATAATCCAGTGAAGAAATAGGCAGAAGACATGAACAGCCACTTCACCAAAGACATTCAAATGGCCAAATTTCTCTGAGATATAAACTCCATATACCAGCACTTAACTATCTGAACTCTTACCTCCAAGAGTGCCCAAGAGTGGTTTCTCTATAATCTATTCAAATTATTACAAATGCAAAGTTAGTCCAATTCAAATTTTAAAAATGTTGCCTCATTTTCAACATACAAGCAGTCACTGAAAATATAGGCCATTATATCAACATGATATAAGAGCATGTGAATCTGACTCTACTGTGAAAACAGTTTTACAACATGGGTTATACATTCCCTGCCAAAAGCCTAAAAATTATCAAAAATGCAAAAAAGTGAGCTAATCACAATGTTAAAAAGTATATTAAGTATAAATAACTCCCTATATACCAAATAGTGGAAAACACTATAAAGTGTAAATTAACAAACTTGAGCAATACAATCATCACATGAATATCAAGTTCATTTGAGATGTTTGAAGGAAAAGCCAGCTAAGGCTGAAGAAATGTGTAAATGCCACAAGACACCCAGGTAGACGGCTGTACCTGAGCCAAAATCAGAAAAAGTCCAGCAAGTAAAACATCATCGGGCTGCATAAAGACTTCTATTGGTATCCAGAACCAAAAGCAGTGGGTCTTGTATACATGAAAAGATTAGTAAACAAAATGTTTAAATAACAAAGCTTGTATATAGCCACTTTAAGCCAAAGAAGATGAGAGTACAAATAGTTAGAAAACCACTATTAATTGATTTAAGCTAAGTGGTTTTAAACTGTAATCTGCCTCAGTTTACAATCAAGTATTTATGTAAGTAATTATATTTATTCACAATAAACCCACCTATGTAATCTATTTCCTCATCAGTATAAATAAATAAACAATAAAAGCTTTCTGCTACTTGCCATCTGAGCTCTTCCAGATTAAAATCTATTGAAAAACCAAATCTCAAGCCAGCTGGTTTTGGTTTAATGTCTTCAAATAATATACTGCCAAGTTATAACACACCTTTTAACAAAAAAGTCCTCCCCAAAATTTTCATATTAAATTCTCAGAAAACAGATTTATATAATCTTATATAAAGTTTATTTCATATTATATATCAGTATCAGCGACATTAACTATGGTTTGAAGAGGCAGAGAAGACAAGGTAGGTCATTATTTCAAAAGAGCTAATGGAAATTTCACATTTAACCATGATAAGGCAGCACAAGTTAAGTAAAATACCAAATGTTTTGTCTTCAGTAACTTGGCATGGTAACTAAGAGCATGTAGCTTTAGAGACAGACTTGGGCTTAAATCCAGAATCTCCGACTCAAAATTGTATAGTTTCAAGAAAATCGAAACCTAAGTCTGAGATTTTCTATTTACAAAATGGGAGTAACAGTGGAATCTACTTTTAAATGGATGAAATGAATATAAAGGGCTTAACAGGGAATACGGAGGCACATTCTAAGTAATCAATAAATGTTACTTGTTGGTACCTCTACTACACTAGTACAAAACTGCACTAAAATTGTTTTGTTCATAGAATATTGTGCTCACACAAGTGATATCTGGCCTCTGATAAGATCATGAGCATTTCTGGGACATGGTGGGTAACTTCATTACTATTAAGAGAACAAAGTAATACGTGAGATTCCTGCTGATGTCATAACATTAGAATAAAATAGAACCTACAAAGTACAACTACTTTCGTGGTCTTAATTACTGTTACTTTGGAATGCAACACTCTAGAAACCAACCCCATTTCACTCTAATAATTTTGTGCTGAAATCAATTCTTTTTGAACAGGTGCTCCACAGGTAAGCTTTAAAAGGAAAGAGCACAAAACCCACCCAAATTGTGCATAAAATTTTGCATATATATTTTTTCTTTAAAAAAAGGACTCAAAATTTTTATATTCATAATGGAGTCTGTGACATAAAAACCATTTAAAAATCATTCATTAGATTAGTCTAAATGAAAAAGCATAACACTGGGATGAAAGAGACCCTAGATCCCTACACTCTGTCTTCCTCCTGTCTATGCTTTTCCAAAAGCAGAAGGAAATAAAAAGTTTGCATGTAATAAAATTTTTTTTTTACTGATTTATTGTCAGAGAGCACACGTGTGTGTGTGTGTGTGTGAGAGAGAGTGAGAGAGAGAGAGAGAGAGAGAGAACAGGGAAGGGACAGAAAAAAGGGAGGGGGGGGGGCGCCTGGGTGGCGCAGTCGGTTAAACGTCCGACTTCAGCCAGGTCACGATCTCGCGGTCCGTGAGTTCGAGCCCCGCGTCAGGCTCTGGGCTGATGGCTCAGAGCCTGGAGCCTGTTTCCGATTCTGTGTCTCCCTCTCTCTCTGCCCCTCCCCCGTTCATGCTCTGTCTCTCTCTGTCCCAAAAATAAATAAACGTTGAAAAAAAAAAAAAAAAAGGGAGAGGGAAAGGAATAGAAAGAAAACCAAGCAGGCTCTACACTGTCTCAGCATACAGCCCAACACAGGGCTTGATCTCACAAACCATGAAATCGTGACTTGAACCGAAATCAAGAGTCGAACGTTTAACCAACGAACCACCCAGCAGGCCCCCCAGTAATGAAATTTTAAACTTAAACAATTTTAAACCTAGACCTGAGATTCAAGGTCTATATCCTTTACACTTAACCGAGTCTATATTTTGTAATAAAAGTTAACATTGATTGAAAATTATGTGTCAGTGACCATGGCAAACACATGAATTAGCCATTTCATTTTTACAATACCCGCTGTGAGGTAGGCAACAATACTGACTCCCTTTTGGGGCACCTGGGTGGCTCAGTCGGTTAAGCATCTGACTTCAGCTCATGTCATGTTCTCACAATTTGTGGGTTCAAGCCCTGCATCAGGCTCTGTACAAAACAGCTCAGAGCCTGGAGTCTGCTTCAGATTCTGTCTCCCCCTCTCTCTCTCTGCCCCTCCCCAGCTTGTGCTCTCTCAAAAATAAACATTTTAAAAAATTTTTAAAAACTGACTCCCTTTTACTGATGAATAAACAGATTTAGAGAAGTTAAATGATCCAAATACAGAGCTGGTAACAGAAATGCTGAGACCTATTTGTGAAGTTAATGTTTTTAACCATGTGATAAATCTATCTGTAGGCTATTATTTTAATTCCATTTTGCCCAAGAAAGCCAGTTATCAATCAACAGGATGTCAATGTCTAAATTAAATTAACTTCAAATGCTCACTGTAGTGTTTTCTATATAAGGTGAGATTACATATTTTCTTTTCATTTGTGATAATTTCAGTTCTCTAAAACACTCTCTTTTAAGAAGAGTCAAGGAGGATACAAAGAACAAAATACTATTTTGCAGCAAATCAGAAAATAAGGATTGAAATTAAACAAAACTTTCACTTGATTAAACAAAAATTTTCCTAACAAATGAAATCTCACATCTGAATTGCCATTCAATTTAGAAAGCATAAGTAACGAAAATCAGTCAGTAGTCAACCATTTAAACAATTTCTTTAAATGTTTATTTATTCTGAGGGGCGCCTGGGTGGCTCAATCAGTTAAGAGTCCAACTTTGGCTCAGGTCATGATCTCATGGTTTGTGAGATCGAGCCCTGCATTGGGCTCTGTGCTGACAACATGGAGCCTGCTTGGCTCTCTTTCTCCGCCCCTCCCCTGGCTCATACTTGTGTGTGCTCTCTCTCTCTCTCTTGCTCTCTCTCAAAATAAATAAACTTAAAAAAAATTTTTTAGATGTTTATTTTTGAGAAAGAGCACAAGCGAGGTATAGGGGCAGAGTGGGAGAGGGGGGGAGAGGGGAGGGGAGAGAGAGAGAGAGAGAGAGAGAAAGAGAGAGAAAGAGAGAGAGAGAAAGAGAGACAGAATCTCAAGTAGGCTCCATGCTCAGAGTGGAGCCTGATGAAGGGCTTGATTCTACAACCCTGTAATCATGACCTGAGCTGAAATCAAGAGTTGGATGCTCAACCAACTGAGCCACCCAGGCAGCCCGACACCTAAAACTAACTCTTAACTATACCATATACAAATGTTTCTTACCTGGTTTTGCCATTCAAGGAACAATGCTACTCAGCCTATTTGTATTTTCTGCTAATATCAGATGAGTGCAAAATAACCAGCTAAAGAAATAAAAAATCTAGAACTAACTGATTAAAAGATATTATACATGCTTTTTTTTCAATAAACATATTGGAAATTTTTTTTGTAGATCTGCAACAGTTTGAAAACAAGGAGCCTAGAAACATCAAAGAAAAAGTTATGTCATGATCATAACTGTATATGTAGATACTTGTTTATTTTATCATTTACTACAACAAAAATATATAAATCTGTTATAAAAAGTTATCACGGGATGCCTGGGTGGTTCAGAGGGTACCGAAGTGACTGACTTCAGCTCAGGTCATGATCTCACGGTTCAGTTCACGGGTTTCAGCCCTGCGCTGGGCTCGCTGCTGTCGGCACAGAACCCACTTCAGATCCTCTGTCCCTCTCTCTCTGCCCTTCCCCTGCTCTGTCTCATAAATAAATAAACATTAAAAAAATTTTTAAAGAGTCATCACAATTATATATATAAATACTTTCTACATGATACCATTTACAGTCAAGAGACACACAGACAAGTATAAAGATGCAGTATTAAATCATAACTGCATAAAACAAACTGTAATACATTCAGAATTACCGTAAGAGTGGTCTCCCACAGTTCTTGCTTATTTTTTATCATGTTTAGTACAATACAGTGAACCCTGAATAACATGATGGGACCCATACAAACTCTAGTGATGCTGGAAGTGCTCCCAAGAACAGAGAAAAGTCACAGCATTACGGGAAAAAGTGGAAATGCCTGATATGTACCATAGGCTGAGGTGTGCAACTACAACTGCCCACCATCTTAAGATCAATGAATCCAGTATAAGGACCATTCCAAGAAAAGGAAATTCATGAAGTTATCACTGCAGTGACAGTAACAGGTGGCAAAAGTCTTACATTTTTTGCTAAATACCTTTTAATCTTGTATTGAAAATGCAGCATTTATGTGGGAGCCAAGATTGCTGTAACAAAAGGAAAACTTTAAAGCAAAAGGAAAGTAAAGGATCTAAAGCTGGAGAATTTAACACTAGAAAAGGATGGTTTGATAATTTTACACAAAGGTTTGGCTTAAAAAATGTCAAGACAACAGGAGAAAGCAGCTTCTGCCAACCAAGAGACAGAAGTTGAGTTCCCAGATGCCATTAAGAAAATCACTGAGAAGAAAACATATTTGCCCAAATATGTGTTTAAGGCAGATGAGGTGCCCTATTAAAGTAAAAAAAAAAAAAAATGCCACAAAGGTCATTTATTAGCAGGGAAGAGAAGTGAGCACCAGTATTTAAGGCAGGAAGAGACAGGCTAACTTGACTGTTTTGTGCAAATACAGGCAGGTTTATAATCAGGACTGCCCTTATCTTTTAAGCTTCTAACCTCTAATCCTTGAAGGGACAGGATAAACACCAGCCACCAGTCCTTTGGCTGTACAACAAGAAGGCCTGGACAATGAGAACCCTTTTTCTGAATTGGTTTTATTGATGTTTTGTCCCTGAAGTAAGTAAGTACCTTGCCAGTAAGGGACTGCCTATTAAAGTTCCTCTGAGGGGCGCCTGGGTGGCGCAGTCGGTTAAGCGTCCGACTTCAGCCAGGTCATGATCTCGCGGTCCGTGAGTTCGAGCCCCGCGTCAGGCTCTGGGCTGATGGCTCAGAGCCTGGAGCCTGTTTCCGATTCTGTGTCTCCCTCTCTCTCTGCCCCTCCCCCGTTCATGCTCTGTCTCTCTCTGTCCCAAAAATAAATAAACGTTGAAAAAATAAATAAATAAAAAAATAAAGTTCCTCTGATATTGGACAATGTCCCTGGCCACCCGGATTCCTATGACCTGAACACCAAAGGCATCGAAGTGGTCTACTATGCCCCCAAATACAATGTCTCTAATTCAGCCTCTATATCAGGGAATCATAAGGACCTTTAAGGCTCATTACACATAGTACTCCATCAAAGTATTGTTGGTGCAATGGAGGAGAACCCCAACAGACAGATCATCATGAAAGTCTGCAAGATTTACACTGCTAAAGGTGCCACTGTTGTAAAGAAAATGCCATGAGAGCTATCAAGCCTGAAATAATAAATTCCTGCTCAAGAAGACTGCGTCTAGATGTTGTACATGACTTCTCAGGACTTATGACAGAGCCAATCAAAGAAATCATGCAAGAGATTGTGATAATGGCAGAAAGAGAAGACAAGAGAAGAGAAGAGAAGAGAAGAGAAGAGAAGAGAAGAGATAAGAAAAGAAAAGAAAAGAAAAGGGAAAAGAAATGAACCGAAACGAAACAGAAAGAAAGAAAAGGCAGGGAGGGAGGGGAATGATTTCAAAATATGGATTATTGGGGCGCCTGGGTGGCGCAGTCGGTTAAGCGGCCGACTTCAGCCAGGTCACGATCTTGCGGTCCGTGAGTTCGAGCCCCGCGTCAGGCTCTGGGCTGATGGCTCGGAGCCTGGAGCCTGTTTCCGATTCTGTGTCTCCCTCTCTCTCTGCCCCTCCCCCATTCATGCTCTGTCTCTCTCTGTCCCAAAAATAAATAAAAACGTTGAAAAAAAAAATTAAAAAAAAAAAATATGGATTATGGATCTTGGAGAAATTTAAGAGGTGAAAGATATCACCACACCAGAGGAATTAACGGACATGAGTGCTTCCAAATCAGTGCCCGATGATGAGGAAGAAGACGGAGAACAAACAGCGTGAGAAAACATACTAACATTAGAAATCTGACAAAAGGGTTCTGATTATTCAAGGCTGCTTTTGACTTCTTTTATGATATGGACCCTTCTTGGACACAAGCACTAAAAACCAAAGCATACAGTGGAAGAAGGACTGGTACAATACAAACAATTTTAGAAAAATGAAAAGCAAAATAAATCAGACAGAATGGACAATAGATTTCCATAAAGTTACACTATGTGCCTGCCTCTCCTTCCACCTCTGCCACACCTGAGACAGCAAGACCAATCCCTCCTCTTGCTCCTCTTCCTTACCGTAAGAGTGGTCTCCCACAGTTCTTGCTTATTTTTTATCATGTTTAGTACAATAGAAAACATGTTTAGTACAATAGAAAACACGTTGAGTTTTCTCAACGTGAAGATGACAAGGACAAAGACATTTATGATGATCTACTTCCATTTAACAAGTGATTATAAACAATCATCATGCCATATAGTTAATCAACTTACCTGTTGTGTATGTGTCTTCATGTAGAAATCTAGTAACTATACAGTAAGAACTGTATGAGACATTCTGTGTCATCCTCACCTGAGTAGTCATCATATAAAACATCATGTGCAAGACTTGTATGGAAGCAGAAAGCCTATTCTTACCCAGGTGTAAGGTGAGTGATATTTAATATAACATTACTAACATGTTGGATTTCTTACTGTTTTTTTGTAACTTTGCTTTCAAAGAATTATTATATCATATATACATTATGTCTCTCTTGTAACGGGAAACTGCTTATCACCCTATCATCAGAGGTAAGTGTTTTTGTTTTTTCACTATAGTATTTTCAGGGGCACCTGGGTAGCTCATTCAGTTAAACATATGACTCTTGATTTTGGTTCAGGTCATGATCTCACAGTTTGTGAGTTTAAGCCCCATGTCGAGCTTTGTGCTGGGAGTGTAGACCCTGCTTGGAATTCTCTCTCTCAGCCCCTCCCCTACTTGCATGCACTCTCTCTCTCAAAATAAACTTAAAAATACATAAATAAATAATATTTCTAATACATTATTAGGAATATATCTGTAATATGCCATAAAAGTTTTGAGTTCATTAGTGTATAGACTAGGCTATCAAAAAGTAACTAAACTGCTGCTTCTTCATTATTAATGCATGAATCATTATACTTATAAATATGAATTTCCTTTTCAAGTATTTTCATGTTTGATGTCTAGTGTTATACATATAATATCTAGAGTATTTTGTATCATATAAGATAATATTGATATAGATAACTGATAGATGATTCACCTTATAAACAGACAATGCAAACTTATGGTATCAATAAATACAGGAAACGTATTTTCCTTGTGATTTTCTTAGTAAGTTTCTCTTTTCTAGCTTACTTCATTGTAAGAATATAGTATATAATATATATAACATACAAAATAACTGTTCATTGAATGTTTACGTTACCAGTAAGGCTTTTAGTCAACAGGCTATTAGTAGTTAAGTTCTGCAAAGTCAGAGTTATATACAGATTTTCAACTGTGCAGGGTGTTAGGGCATCGTTCAAGGATCAATTATACCTATTTACTGCAAAGTGCAATTATGTCAAACAGTACCATAGGTTATCTTCGCAACCAATTTGCCTTGAAAAGAATAACCTATTGAAAGAACAATAAAAAAAAGAAAAATTTACAGATAGTTTAAAGAAAACTGTTAAAGTTTATTTAAATAAACTTTTTAAAGAATAATTTAAATACCAAAAGAGTAAGTCTCAAGTCTAAGAAAGAACTGTATCTCTCAAATTAAAACCAAAATGCAGTGGCAAAAGGCTTCCGCTTAGGAAACTATAGGAAATAACCAAACAGATACGGCAGAGAAAAAGACATGACAGCAGATATAAATAATACTTCAAACAAGTTCATCAACACACTCAAAATAATTAATCCAGAAGAAGGCAAGAATGAAAAAGAAACAAAGAATAGTTGGAATAGAAAACAGCTCATAAAAAAACAGATTTTAATCCAACCAGATCAATATATGTAAATAACATAAACAAACTAAAAGATATTGTCAACTTGATTGCAAAACCAAGAACCAACTATATGTTATCTACCAAAAAGAGCTACTTTAAATGTAAACACACTAAAAGGTTAAAAACAAAAGAACCAAAAAATATGTAACAGGCAAACACGAATCAAAAGAAAGCTGGGGTGTGGTTATAATATTATCATATAAAATAGATTACAGAAGAAGTATTATTACCAGGGATAAAGAGGAACGTTAGTAATGATAAAGAAGTCAAAACACAAAGAAAACATCACAAATCTGTTTCTACCTAACAAGATAGTATCAACTTACATGAAGCAAAAACTGATAGAATTAAAAGAACCAGAAAAACCCATCAAGTCAGAAATTTCAACCTATCTCTCTCAGGAACTGACAAAACAAGTAGACAAAAAAATCAGTATGGTTACAGAAGACGTGAACACCACTATCAACCCATATGACCACACAGATATTTACACAACATTCTTTCCAACTTAGCAGAACATACATTCTTTCCAACTTAGCAGAACATACATTCTTTCAGGTGCACACAAAAGCGGGTGTTTCAGAGTTTTAAAATTCTACTATGTGGTATATCATTCTGGTTAAAAATTAAGAAAATCAACTTCACACATTATAGTTACAGAGAAATATCCTTAAGCTTCCGGAAAGGGTTTTTACATCACACTCAGGAAAACTATTACGAAATAAGCTGCATAAAAAGTAATAGGCCACTTTCTTCTCCACATTCTCAACATTAATTACTTGGGGTAAAAAGCTATTCAAGAAATAAAGAGGGGTGCCTAGGTAGCTCAGTCTGTTGAGCATTCGACTTCAGCACAGGTCATGATGTCACGGTTCATGAGTTCAAGCCCCACGTCAGGCTCTGTGCTGACAACTCAGAGCCTGGAGCCTGCTTTAGATTCTGTGTCTCCCTCTGTCTCTGTCCTTCCCCTGCTCATGCTTTGTCTGTCTGTCACTCTCTCAAAAATAAATATATATATAAAAAAGAAATCAACATTATTAGTAACTATTCTAAAATAAAGAGAATAAGTGAAGATCACTGAAGTACCTGGATTCACCACAAATTAAGTGATAATGTAAATATAACAAAGTAGAAAGGAACACAGGAACCCTATTCAGTCTGAAGGCCTAACTGAAAAATCTCAGCAACTTGAAGACCCATTCAAAAGATAGTAAATATTAAACAATATCAAGTACTAGATCTAACTTATAGACTCTAAACCATATATACATACACATGTAAGAAAATACGATAAACAGTAGGTTCTCCTTGCAGATGGCCAAAAGACACATGAAAAGATGCTCAACATCACTTATCAGGGAAATTCCAGTTAAAACTACAATGAGGTATCACCTCACACATGTCAGAATGGCTAAAATCAACAACACAAGAAACAATAGGTGTTGACAAGAATGTGGAGATAGAGGAACCCTCTTGCACCGTTGGTGGGAATGCAAACTGGTTCAGCCACTGTGAGAAACGGTATGGAGGTTCCTCAAAAAATTAAAAATAGGACTACTGTACGATCCAGCAATTACACTACTGTTTACCAAAAAAATACAAAAACACTAATTCAAAGGGATATATGCACCCTAAAGTTTACAGTAGCATTACCTCCAATAGCCAAATTATGGAAACAGCTCAAGTAACCATCAATTGATGAATGGCTAAGGAAGATGTGGTACATATTTATAATGAAATATTACTTAGCCATCAAAAAAGAATGAAATCTTGCAACAACATGGAAGGAGCTAGTAAGTATAATGCTAACTGAAATAAGTTAGTCAGAGAAAGACAAATACCGTATGATTTCACTCATGCGGAATTTAAGAAACAAAACAAGCAAAGGGGGGTGGGTAGGAAACCAAGAAACAGACTCTTAACTGGAAAGAACAAAGTTGCCAGAGGGAAGATAGGTGGGGGAATGGGTGAAATAGGTGATGGGGATTAAGGAGTTCACTTGTGAGGAACACAGGGTGATGTATGGAAGTGTTGAACCATTATATTATACACCTAAAACTAATATTACACTGTATGTTAACTGGAATTTGAATAAAAACTTAACAAAATATTCTTTAAATAGAAAAAAAAATTCTCTCTTTCTCTGGTTATATAAACAGAGAAGATGAAAAAGAGTAATTACAGGGGAGCCTGGGTGGCTCAGTTGGTGTCCGACTTTGGCTCAGGTCATGATCTCACAGCTCATGAGTTCGACTCCCGTGTTGGGCTCTGTGCTGACAGCATGGGCCTTGGAGCCTGCTTTGGATTCTGTGTCTCCCTCTCTCTCTGCCTCTAAACCCACTTGCATTCTGTCTCTGTCTCTTTCAAAAATAAATAAACATTAAAAAACAAAAGAAAAGGAAAAGTAATTACAAAAGGCAGCATTTAACTGAAAGACTTTCATTTAAACAGCATATAAATAAACTATATCAATTCCTGAGCTTTGAATATGTTCTCATGCTTAAAGTATCTGTTTAGAGAAAAAATTAAACTTTCTCATTCATTCTCTATTAAAATGTCTTTCAAGATGTTAAAATGATGTTACAGTTCAATTACAGTTAATTTCTAATTTCAATGAGCAAAACAGTCCAACATAAAAGGCATAATATACCCTTGGATATTAACCATGGGGGAAACAGACAAAAAAAAAAAACCTGTCTGTTGTCCAGAGACAGCTTCCTTTTTTCTTTTTTAATTTTTTTTTTCAATGTTTATTTTTGAGAGACAGAGACAGAGCATGAGTGGGGGGAGGACAGAGAGAGAGAGGGAGACAAACAGAATCTGAAGCAGGTTCCAGGCTCCAAGCTGTCAACACAGAGCCTGATGCAGGACTTGAATGCACGAAACATGAGAGCATGACCTGAACCAAAGTCCTATGCGTAACTGACTGAGCCACCCAGGTGCCCCTAGGCAGCTTACTTTTAACAAGTATACTTTCAAGAAGGTTAGAAATAGCCATCCTAACAAGTAAAAGGCTAAACTGAAAAATCAGCAACTTTTCTTAAATCCCAAAGAAAAGTGAGATCACAGGGCAAACTGCTACCCCAAAATTGGAGAGACGGGTGAAAAGAGAAAATCAAAAGTTACAGGAGCAAAAACCTCTGCAGGAAGCAGTGCCAGGGTAGAAAAATCTGAACTATAATCGATGAATTGTTGGAGGCTCAGAGCAAAAAGCTCTTAGAGTTAAAACTTCCAGGGAGACCTAGTCATGGGGGAGCCTGACATATATGTTTTACCAACAGCTCAACCTGGTTCTCACAGTGAATACGGTGGGGTGGGGATCCCCTCATGCTTGTGGCAGAAAGAGGAGAAAAGGAACAGTGTGCTCCAGAGCACTCTGCTTATCTTAACAAGGTCTGCCCATAGGAGAAACTAACTAGAGCCTAATCTCCAGAGGGCTTTACTAGAATCTAAACCTCATTATGAAAGGGACATATGCAACTGTCCCATCTAAGTGGGTAGGGGGCCTAAGAAACATTGATCAAATTCACAGTCCAGAGGCATAGGCTCACAAAAAGACAAAGACCTAATCTTAGGATTAAAGAATACTTTCCCTCCCCTCCCCGACAACTTTAAGTCATATTACTAAAGGCAAAATTTACAGCAGTTTGTTTTACCTAGTACATCACATCTAGCTAGGAAGTAAAAATTAGCAAGTATACTAAAATGCAAAAAAATACTGTGTGAAGAGAGAGCAAGCATCAGACCAGAGTCAGATATGGCTGGGACACTGTAATTGCCAGAGCAGAAATTTCACAACAATAATTAATATGCTTAGTGCTCTAACACATAAAGTGGAGAGCAGGCAAAATGAAACTAACAATGTAAGCAGAGAGATGGAAAGTCTAACAAAGAAACAAGCAGAAATGCTTGAGATCTAAACCACTGTAGTAGAAATGAAGACTGCATTTGTAGGGCTTATTATTAGACTGGACATGGTTGAGGAAAGAATGAGAGTTTGAGGATATCTTAACAATAATTCTCCAAAAATTAAAAGCAAAAAGAAAAAGACTTAATAAAAAATAAAGAATATCCAGGGACTGTGGGACAACTACAAAAGCTGTAACATATGTAAAACAGTAATACCAGAGGAAGAGAGAAAGAAACAGAATATTAGAAATAATTATAAGAATTTTCCCCAAATTAATGCCCATTACCAAATAATAGACCCAGGAAGCTCAGAGAACACCAAACAGAATTATATCTAGGCAAATTACATTCAAACCACAAAAAAAAATCAAAGATGAAGAAAAAGTTCTCAAAAAAGCCAAGAGGAAAAACACCTTATATCCAACATCTCCTCAGAAACCATTCAAACAAGTAGAATAGTTCAGTAAAATATTTAGTATTGAGAGTAAAAAAGCCACCAACCTGGAATTCTGAACCTCATTAAATTATTCCTCAAAAGTGAAGGAGGAAAAAAAGACATAAGACAACAAACAAAAATCAAAGGTATTCATTGCTAGTAGACCTGCTTTGCAAGAAATGGTAAATGAAGTTCTTCGGAGAGAAGACAAATAATATAGGTCAGAAAAACATATCCACATAAAGAAAGGAAGGGCATCAAAGAACTAGTAAATGAAGGAAAAATGCTTATCTTGGTGTATATATATGCTTACGTATAAATGTCAAGAATGACAGCAATGATAAAAAGTTGAGGGAGGAATTAGGATTATTTTGATATTATAAGGTACTCACACTACCCAAGAAGTGGTACACTGTTACTTAAAAGTGGATATGGGGGCACCTGGGTGGCTCAGTCTGTTAGGCATCGGACTTTGGTTCAGGTCATGATCTCACAGTTCATGAGTTCAGGCACCTCATTGGGCTCTCTGGATCTCAGCACGGAGCCCACTTCAGATCCTCTGTCTCCATCTCTCTCTCTGCCTCTCTGTCTCTCAAAAATAAACATTTTTTTTTTTTTTTTAGAAAGTGGATATAGATTAATTGTAAATGCATACTGTAGACTCTGGGAATCAACAGATTGAGAAAAAGCATTTGACAAAATCCAACATCCAAAATCTAAAATCCTTCATGATATAAACGCTCAGTAAACCAGGAATGGGGGGAGACCTTCACTAATTTGATAGATCTCATCTACAAAAACCTATAGCTAACATCACACTTCATGATGGGAAACTGGGAAGCTTTCCCTCTAAAGATGAGGAAGGAGGCAAGAAAACTCTCACCACAGCCTGTCAAAATCAAACCGGAAGTCCAAGTTTATGCAGTGAGACAAGAAAAACAAACAAAAGGTATAAAGACTGAGAAAGAAGGAATTAAACTATCTTTGTCTGCAGATCGTCTATACAGAAAATATGAAAGAATACACAAAACCTCCTTGAATTTATAACCAATTAATGCAAAGTTGCAGGACACGATGTTAACATACAAAAATCAACTGCACCACTACATAGCAGCAATGAACAAGTGGAATTTGAAATTAAAAACACAATCCCATTTACAACACCACCCAAACAAATGAAATATGCAGGTATAAATCCAACAACACATGTATAAGATCTATCGGAGGAAAAATACAAAACTCTATAAAAGAAATCAAGGAAATAAATAAATATATATTCCATGTTCATGGACAGAAGAGTTAATACTGTCCAGAAGTCACTTATTCCTAACTTTTTCCATTGATTTCATACTTGAAGGTGTTGAAAACGTATCCCCACACAAAAACTGCACACAGATGTTGACAGCAGTTTTATTAACAATGGCCAAAAACTTAGAAGCTACTAAGATGTCCTTCTGTAACTGAATGAATAAACGAACTGTGGTACATCCAAAGGAATCTTTGATATTTTTTAAGTTTATTGATTTATTTAGAGAGAGTACACGTCTGTGGGAGCAGGGGGAAGGGCGGAGAGAAGACAGAGAATCCCAAGCAGGCCCCATGCTGACAGCACAGAGCCCAATGCAGGGCCCAAACTCATGAACCATGAGATCATGACCAGAGCCAAAGCCGACTCTGACACTCAACCAGATGAGCCATCCAGGTGCCCCAATCCAAAAAAAGGAATCTTACAGCACACTAAAAAGAAATGAATTATCAAGCCATGAAAAGACATAAAAATGTGCATTAAGTTTCTTCTAAGTAAAAGAAGCAAATGTGAAAAGGCTACATACTGTGTGACTCCAACAAGAGAACTTTCTGGAGAAGGCAGAACTATGGAGATAATAAAAAGATCAGTAGTTGCCAGGGGTTAGTGGATAGGGTGGGATGAAAGGCCAAACACATAGGATTTTTATGGCAGAGAAACTATTATGTATGAAACTGTAATGGTGGATACATGTCATTATATTTGTTCAAATTTCTAAAATGTGCAACATCAAGAGTGAACCCTAATATAAAATACAGTCTTTGAGTGATAATCATGCATCAATATAGGTCCAGAAATTTTAACAAATGTACCATTCTAGCGGTGATACAGGTAAAAGAGAGAGCTATGCACATGTGAGAGCAAGAGTTATATGGGAATTCTCTGTACCATACTCCCAAATTGGTTATAAACTTAAAACTGCTCTAAAAAAATAAAATATATTAATAAAAAATGAAAAATAAAGTATACCTCGATATCCAGTTAAACCTACAAGTTTACCTCTACTTTCTTCCAAAGTACCACTAAAATGACAGTAAGTAATTTTGTTCCTGGATATATTTTTTTAATCTTGTGTATAAAACGACAGGGACAAAACAAAGAAGATGACAGTAACAAAATTTTTTAAGCTGGAAAAGAGATTAGCAATTAGTAACTGATTCCACAGACAAAACTGAAATCCAAGTCAACAGAGAAAGTTATGAGACAAACTGTGTGAAAACAGCTCAAACCTTAGAAAATCTCAAAAATTAGAAACACAAACTATGTCTGCAAAGCAACATGCAAGCAAAACATGAAGACTGGCTGAAAGTCTATACAAAGAAGACATGTGACCTCAGATTCTTGCTCCCATTCCCTAAGGGCAAATGCCATTCTATAACCAAGGCAGAAGACGGGACACTTACTCTCTGGAGAAACCGAACCACAGGGATTCCCAAACCAAGACACCAGAACAGAGAAGCACATTCATACTGAAAACAGAAATTAACTGAACATTCATAGTCTGAATATCAACAGGGTACCCAGTCTCCTTTTCACACAACCCTGATAACAGAAGCCAGGTTAAATCTCATGTGGGAGAGTAAAAAACCACTCTGAAACATTTGTTTCTGAGGAAAATAAACCCTCTAAGAGAAAAAACCACCACCAACACAGGCAGCACACAAAGAGAATGGTTTGGCTGTATCATCCTACTCTATGAAGGCTACCGAAAGGCCCTGTTCACACTCAAAGAACTTCCAATTCACTTCATAGTATGTATTTTTTTTAAGTTTGGGTTTTTTTTTTTATAATTTGAGGTTGTATGTGTAATAGTTGAAAGAGTCATATAGCTCTAGACAGTTGTTTCAAAAAACAAGTTATCTTCCAACAACCCCCACAACCCTTCCACCATCCATTGCCATTCCTCAGATGTAACCATTTTTGATTCTGATTATTTGGATACCACTTATCTCCATAACCTGGAGTAGTATGCTTGGATTATTACTTTCTCAATTTTTCATTTGAACATTAAATAGCAATTTACTACTCTAGAAATAAGGATTTCACTTTCCTTTAAATTCTTCTCCCCTACTTCTAAAGCCCCACCTTGCACACAGACGCTTAGTTTTCCCTGACCTTCCAAATATAGCTATAATTTTGGTCTGTTAGAACTGCTCACTTTTGGTAACTATGTAAATGTTATTCAAAGCTGAAACAAGAAGTATACTATAACTAAATGTGCTACTCTGCACAGCCATTCTCAATTTCTTAGAGTTAGCAACTATGTTTATATATTCATTATATACATGAATACATACATATTGAACTATCTTTCAAATTCATTAAAAATTCTATCAATCTTATCTTCTTGAAAATGTTTCTCTTAAAATCTTCTAATCTGTTCAAGTTGAAACTTATAAACCTCTGGGATGGCCACCAACATGTCATATTGAGACGTCTCTTCAACACTATCCTGGAAATAAACTGGACATCTCTCTTGTATTAGAAGTCCTGGTTTATGGACCCCATGTTTTCTTTTTCATAGTTTACTTTCTCATTTTTGGCAGTGCTCATCTATTCTAGGAGAATACTGAGAAATGATACAGGAAAGGTACACTTTGTGAAATTCGTTTGACCATCTATCTGACATTTAATTTGATAGTTTGAGTATAGAATTCTAGGTTAGAAATTGTATTTCCTTCAAACTGAAAGCAATACTCGACTGTCTTCTAGATTTGTGGTGGTATTCAGAAGATTAATGTCATCCTGATTCTTAGCAAAGAGTTTAGGAAATTTTCTAGAAAGCATAATAAAACAAAAGGATGAACAACACAAGAAAAAAGATTAGAATGTTAATTTTCCTCAAGAGTTCCAATATCTGATTAACAAGATTTTTTATTAAAAAGAATGCAAAGAAAACAGAAAGCAAAGAAATAATCAAAAAAACAGTAAGTTTTCCCAGAATTTAAGGATCTGAGTCTCTAGATTAAAGAAACAGATCACCTTCATATTTAATCATAGTTTTTCAGTTATGCCAGGGAGTATGCAAAGATTCAGCAAAAGGGTGTATAAGGGTGTGTGTGTGTGTGTGTGTGTGTGTGTGTGTGTAAAAAGAAGAGACCAAAACAAGCCAAATATTTACTGCAGTAATGGTAGTTGTACCAAAAAAAAGTCCAATTATAAACATATTTACATAGTAGTAAACAAGGAACTTCAAATACTAACCTACCTAAAATTATCTTACAAGTAATGGAAGGACTGTGGAGAGAAAGGGCGTGTGTGGGGAGTTGTAAGGAGCGGCCACACAAGCTATGGAAACTTCAGGTATCATCATGAACAGCAGGAAATGAGTGTAGGACACATGAAACTCAATCAAGAAATAGAAATTCACTTCTAGCATGACAAAGTGACAAAGTCAACAAATCCTCTCCTCAAAAAATAAAGATTTTTAAAAACTGGATAAAACTAAAAACCATTTCAATACCCTGACATATAAAATTGAAAAAGTTTTATTCAAAAAACTACTGAACTTTGGTTAAGAACAGCATGAGTCTGTAGCACTCTCATCTGGAACTGCTCTCTTCCCTCAACTCTCCTGGAATGACATTTCAACCAAGGTAAATTAAGGCATGAAAATCCACACCTTCATGACAGCTGTCAGAAAGGACTCACAGGAATAAATGAGATTTATCCCACAAATAGAAGGTTGGTTTAATATCTAAAAAGCAGTGTAACTCACCATATCAATGGAATAAAGTGAAAAAAACCACAGGACACAGAAAAGCAGACACAGAAAAAGCATCTGGGAAAATACACCATTCATGACTAAAAACTCTCAATAAACCAGAAATAAAGGAGAGGTTCTTCAAACCAATAAAAAGCAAGTGCAAAAACTCTGGAGCTAACATCATCCTTAATGATGAATGCATCCTCCCATTAAGGGGGAACAAAGCATAGATGTCACTCTTTCTATTTTTATTCCAATTTTACTAGAAGTATAATCAACAAAAGGAAGAAAGGTAGATTGATTATAGATAACCAGTTTGTAAAGAAAGATGCAATGTTTGTGCATGCGTGCATGTAAACACTCCCACACAAACTACTAGACTTGAGTGAGTTTAGCAAGGTAGAAAGATACAAGATCAATATACAAAAGCCCACTGTACTTCCAACTACTTGCAACAAACAATCCAAAGAAAAAATTAACAAAATAATTCCACTCAAAATGATATTAAAAAAACAAAGGAGTTAGGAATAAATTCACCAAAATAAGTACAACACTTGGATAATTAAAATGGAAGAATACTGAAAGAAATTAATACTATCTAAATAAATGGAGAAATATCCCATATTTGTGAATTACAAAACTCACTATTTTTTAATGTTTATTAATTTTTGAGGGGAGGGAGGTGCAAGAGGGGAGGAGTTCAGAGGATCCGAAGTGGGCTCTGTCCTAATAGCACAGAGCCCAGTGTGGGGCTTGAACTCACGAACTGTGAAATCATGACCTGAGCCAAAGTTGGATGCTTAATTGACTAAGCCACTCAAGTGCTCACAAAACTCAATATTGTTAAGATACCAATTCTCTCCAAACTGGCCTACAAATTTAACTCAATCTCTATCAAAATCCCAAGAGGTACATTCATTTTTTACAAAAATGGTTAAAATGATTACAAAATTTAGACCAAGTAATAAAAAGAATCTTACATAGCCAAAATAATTCTGGAAAAAAAAAAAAAAAAAAAAAAAAAAAAAAAACCAAAATTGGAGGACTAACATCATAAAGCAATGTTAGTCAAGAATGGGATACTGGTGTAAAGATAGACTCATAGTTCAATGGATCAGAACTGAGTCCAAAAATAAATCCTTAATTTTATGGTCAATGGATTTTTATAAAATGCCGAAGAATACAATGAGACAGGTCCATCAAAAGTGCAAAAGCTATTTAGTACAGATAACTGCTTTAACAAATAGTGCTGATATTTGGATATCCGCATGTAAAAAGACAAATTTAAATACTTAGTCCACACAATAAAAAATTAACTCAAAAATGGATCATATAACAGATAAAACTAGAATCATCTAGAAGAAAACAAAGAAAATCTTCAAGAGTTCTTAGGCAAGACACTAAGAGAACAAAAAGAAAGGAAAAGAGTGATAAACTACATTAAAATGCAAAGTTTTTGTGATCCCTAATATACCACTAAAAAGCCACAGACTATAAGATATCTGCAAATCATATCAAGGTCTTGTATCCATAATCTATAACTCGTAAAAAAGAATATATAACAAAACAGAAACTGCTGAAACTTAATAGTGAAGGCAATGAACTTGAACAGACATTTCACCAAAGACAACACACGAATAGTAAATGAATAAAAAGGTGGCCAAAAACATTAGTAACTAGAAAAATCCAAATTAAAGTAACAACAGAGGAGTGCCTGGGTAGCTCAGTCTGTTAAGCATCCAGCTCTTGATTTCAGCTCAAGTCATAATCTCGCGGTTTGTGGTATCAAGCCCTGTGTCTGGCTCTGTGCTAACAGCGTGGAGTCTGCTTAGGATTCCATTCCTCCCCCTCTCTCTGCCCCTACCCCACTTGTGCTCTCTCTCTCTAAATAAGTAAACATTTTTTTAAAAAAACACAATACTTACACACCCACTAGAATGGCTATAATCAAAGACAAATAACATAAAGTGTTAATGAAGATGTAGAGAAACTAGAACTCCCAAACAACATTGTGGTAAAAATGTAAAATGGTACAAACACTTTGGAAGAAGGTTTAGCAGTTTCTTAAAAACTTAACCATGGTAAGTAAAAGCTACAACTCACTAATGCCATCTCAATCAACCTAAGAAAAATGAAAACATGTCCACACAAAGACTTACCACAAATGTTAACATTATCCATAAAGTTAAACACTGAAAAGAAGCCAAACTGTCCATGAATGGACAAAAAAAAATTGGTATGAATGAATACCATCCATAGTTGTAGTCCATGAATGGAAAACTATTCAGTAGTTAAAAAGAAATAAATCACTTACACATTTTGAAGCTTGATGAACCTCAAAAACACTACTCAAAGTAAAAGAATACAGGAAATGGCTACATATTCTGATTCCAATTCCAAGAAATATCCAGAGAACAGAAATGTCAGAGACAGACAACAGATCAGTGGTTGCCTGGAGCTAAGGAGTAGGAATGCAGATTGATTACAAATGAGATCCAGGAAAATTTTTAGGGGGATGAAAAAAGTTTTAAAAATGATCATGGTGATGGTTGCACAACTCTATAAAACCTACTCAAAATCAATGAACTGAACCACTGAATGGGTGAATTTTATGGTATGTAAAATATATCTCAATAAAGCTATAAATACCAAGAAATGGTAGCATATGATTACTTTTTAATGTTTTATTATTCATTTTTAAGAGAGAGAGAAAGAGACAGAGCATGAGCAGGGGAGGGGCAGAGAGAGAGGCAGACACAGAATCCAAAGCAGGCTCCAGGCTCTGAACTGTCAGCACAGGGCCCGATGCGGGGCTCAAACTCGTGAACCACGAGATCATGACCTGAGCTAAAGTTGGCTGCTTAACCAACTAAGCCACGCAGGCACCCCTACGATTATTACTTTTAAATACAGAGACAATTGTCAAAAATATAAGTCAGGAACAACAACTACTGGGAGAAAGAGGGTAGCATTATTTATTTTACAAAAAAAAAAAAAAAATCCTTAAATTTTTTTTTTATTATATATGTAACTTCAAAGGAAAAATTTATCACTTAGATAAAACTATAAATTACTTGAAAAAAGTATTCTCCATAAGCTTAAAAAGGTGGTCTGCGAACACATATACATATAGTAAAAACAATTATAGGTAGAGAAATGAGCAAAGTTATCTTAACTTCAGTTTGATTACCTATGGAAAAAGGGAAATGGGATCAAGCGAGAGTTTCAGCATTACTGATAATGTTCTATTTCTTACATTGAGCAATGGGTTCACAGTTCACAGACGTTTCATTATTATGTCTAATATTTTAGGGTTCACATATTCCTTGGTATCAAGGAAATGCCAAAATTATTATTTTCAAAATTATCTTCAAAATTAAAGCATAACAGCTCTGCTTCCATTGTAGGAGAACTTTAAAAAATGCAAACATCATTTATTGTGATTGTAGTAATTACGAATATTCTTTTTAAACTTCTGAATGTGACAAAATAGCTAGTGTCAACCATATCCTTACTGAGAACAATTAGAACAGCAGGATAAATGAACAAAAACCACCACCATTTAAATCCATTAAAGAACTGCTGAAGCATCCAGGAATAGAGAGACCATGATTCTGGAGTAGAAGAGAATTACAAAAATGTAAAGAGACATTTTAAAAGCCACATTTTCTCTGAATGCACAATCTAAGAGGCTCAATATCCAGACTCTGCCTGCACAGAGGCCTGCTGCCAGGGAACAGACAAACCAACAAAACTTCTGCAGTCTCACAGAACTAGAGATACAAAACTAAAGATACAATGTAACAAAATACTGATGAGACGTGAGAAGCATAAAACTGGCCGAACCGTGCACCCAACTTCTCTCGTAAAACATGTGCCACACACACACAAGCTAAAAAGCTAAGCAAAACCCCTAAAAGCAGAGTACACCTTCCTGTACTGTTCCCTAAGGATGAAAGGATTAGAACAGCAATTCTCCAGGCTCCTAGCTGGATCAGTCAGTAGAACATGTGATTCTTGATCTCAGGGTCTTGAGCTGGGGCCCCACTTTGGGTGTGGGGCCTAGTTTAAAAAGAAAAAAAAAAAAAAGAACAGCAATTCTCAAGCTTTTGATATCAAGACCTCTTTTTTGTTGAGGATCACCAGGAATTTTTTATTTTGCTACAGTAATTGATTTACCAAATTAGGAATGAAAATTGAGAAATAAAAGATTTAATTCATTTTTGAGTAACTTTTTTTGTGTGAAAACTATTCCCCCACCCCAAATAATGAAAAGATCAGCATTACTTTGTATTTTTGAAAACTTGTTTCCTATGTGGCTTAAATGAAGATAGCTGCATTCTCTGCTTCTGCATTCAAACTACCTCCAATACCATATCATGTAGCTTCTGAAAAACTCCATTGTATACTTGCAAAATAATAACATGATGAAATAATTTTAACACTATGGATGCTCTGAGAGGATGTTGCCCTCCTTCCCTTCTCCCCTCCAGAGGTAACAGGCTTACACTGTTTGAGTCCAGGACTTGCTGGGGGAGAAGTTCTAGTGAAAATACCAGGCCCTCAATTTAAAACCTTAGAGGATTAATCTCTAGGACCAGGGGAAAATCAGAGATAGAAATTACACGTAACTGCAACTCAGCATTCAATCTGCTCAGCCTTTGATTTCTACTCTGTTAAGTAAAATAAAGGGTGGAATTTCTCTGAAACTGAACATCATCAGAAGCCTCCACAATTCTTTATTCACCATGTCCAGATCCAATTAAGTCTCACTTAAATATGCCAATAGGTAGCACCATCTGACTGAAAGCCAAGGGAAAAAAATAGACACTACCAATAGACCCCACAAAGTGATCTAGATACTGAAGTGTGCACACAAACACATCAAGAGAATTTCACCAGGGGAAAAACTATTAATTTTACTATTATTTACAAGATTTAAGTATACACAGTAAACTTGAAAGAAACTAAGAATACATGAGTTTATACTCCAACAAATTAAATAACACAGAATAAATAAATTCCTAGAAATATACAACCTACCAAATCCGAATCATGAAGAAAGAAAATCTGATAAAGAGGTTGAATTAGGAATCAAAAACCTCCCAACAAACAAAACTCTAGGACCACATGGCTTCACTGGTGAATTCTAACAAACATTTGAAGAAGAATTAATACCAATCCTTCTCAAACTCTTCCCAAAACATGGAAGAGAAGGAAATACTTTGAAACTCATTTTATAAGGCCAAGATTACCCTGATACCCAAGTACAGGTACATTACAATAAATACACTATAATACAAGTACACTACAAGAAAATATAGACCAATATCCCTGATGAACACAGGGGCAAAAATCCTTAATAAAAAATAGCACACTAAATTCAACTATACATGAAAAGGATCATACACCATGACCAAATGAGATTTATTCCAGGGATGCAAGGATGGTCTGACATCCACATATCAAAGTGATATATCAGAGGAGTTGATGGCAGAACAGCATGGAGACCCTGACCTTGTCTTGTCCCTGAAACAGAACTAGATCAGCACCAAACCATCTTGAACACCTAGGAAATGATCTGAGGATAAACCCAACAATCTACATAACCTGAGCTACAGAATTTGGCAGGGACACGGTGTGGAGACGTGAACTGGAGGAGAGAAAAGCCGAGGAAGGTAGGGAGCCATTTTTGTGGTGAGAGGATAGAGAGAGAAAGGGGGAGAGTAAGACGCATTGGGATCATGCAAGAAAAGCACTCCCGCTGAAAGTAGCTGGAGAGAAAGAAAGAGTGAAAACACTCATAGGGGACTGATCAAAGAAAATGTGGTTCTTGGTCAAAAACATTGACAAGGACAAAGGAGAGGGTTTCAATGCCATCAGGATCCTATAAACAGTAGAGCACAGCATCTGAAGGTTCAGAGCTCAGTGCCTGGCGGTGCTCTGGTGAAGAAGTAGGGCAAATCCCCAGGAGCAGGTAGTGGTCTGAGAGGTCTGTGTGCCACACAGGAAGAGGTGTTTCCCCTGCTTGGAGTGCATCTGGTAGTGGCCATACACCCTCCCTGCAGACAAATGTCCCATCAGACCCCAGAGAGTATCACATTTGCTGGTATTGGGGCAAAAAAAACTCAGAGTGTGGGGGTGCCTAGGTGGCTCAGTCGGTTGAGCGTCTGACTTCGGCTCAGGTCATGATCTCACAGTTCGTGGGTTCGAGCCCCACATCGGGCTCTGTGCTGACTGCTTGCTCAGAGCCTGGAGCCTGCTTCAGATTCTGTGTCTCCTCTCTCTGCCCCTCCCCTGCTCATGCTTTGTCTCACTCTGTTTCTCAAAAATAAATAAATGTAAAAAAAAAAAATTAAAAAAAAAAACCTCAGAGTGTGGCAAAACCCAGTGCCCACTGTGTGGTGTTGCACCATAATCTCTGATCCTCTGCAACTCTCCTCGCCCAATGTAAAATCGCAGGAATGGTTTCTGGGGCAAGCTGGCACCCAGCCATTGCTCAACAAGATCCTCCCCCTGAGAGTTGGTGTGGGTCCAAGCCACAAGAGTCTCTGAAGTGTGGAGTTTTGAAACACAACCTATGTGAGATAAAACTTTGGAGGGAGGTGCCACCTGGCAGGTGCACAGCTTGGACAGGGACAAGGTAGAGAGAGGCAGGGAGAGGATAGAGACCTAAAACAAAAAAAGGGTGCCTGATCGGGGGTCAGTGAGACTAGGGAGCTGGGGGAAGCCATTTCCACCTCTACTGTACACATGCATGTGTACATGCAGACTGATCCACCCAGGTAAGCTAAGCAGCACCACCTCATGGAGAAGGGAGCTATTACACCAAGTCCTGCCCAAATGCACCCTCCAAGAATATCCCCCAGAAGACCAGCACAAATCCTGTTTAGTGTATGGGTTACAGAGTGCTTCTAAGTTTCAGTTCTAGGGGAAACCAGATCTAACTTGATTCAGGTTTCATTCTGTTTGCTGGTTCACTTATTTGTTTTCTTTGCTTCTGTTTTTGCTTAAATTGTTTTCTTTTTTTCTTTCTTTTCTTTCTCTTTCTTGGATACAGAAAAAGCAAATTCTTTTTTCTTTAATTTTTTTTTAATTCTGAAAAAAAATTTTCATCTATTTTATTAAAATTTTTTTAATCTTTAAACTTTTTCTTTCCTTTCCCTTTTTTCTCTATTCTATCAAGATTCTTTCAACAAGCAGACCAAAACAAACCTAAGATCTAGGTTCCTTTAATTTTTTTCTTTTTTTAAAAATTTTTAAGTTTTTATCCTTTTATTTTAGTAATTTTTCTTCCTCCAGATTGACGAATTCATCCCAAAAGAAAGAGCAAGAAGAAATCACAGCCAAGGATGTAATCAACACAGATATAAGATATCTGAACTAGAATTTAAAACCACAATTATAAGAATACTAGGTGGGGTTGAAAAAGCATGTAAGACACTAGAGAATACCTTTCTGTGGAAATAAAAGAAGTAAAATCTAGTCAGGCTCAAGTTAAAAATGGTATCGCTGAGATACAATCTTGAATGTATGCCATAACAGCAAGGATGGACAATGCAGAGGAGCAAATCAACAAAACAGAAGATAAAATTATGGAGAACAATGAAACAGAAAAAAAGAGGGAAACAAAGGCAAGAGATCATGACACAAGACTTGGAGAACTCAGTGACTTATTAAAAAGGAATAACATCTGAATCACAGGAGTCCCAGAAGATGAAGAGAGAGAAAAAGGGCAGAAGGTTTATGTGAGCAAATTATAGCTGCAAACCTTCCTAACGTGGGGAAGGAGGCAGACATCAAAATCTGAGAAACTTAGAGAACTCGCATTAGATTCAACAAAAACTGACCATCACCTAGTCAAATTCACAAAAAACACGGAAGGAAAGAATTATGAAAACAAGGGGAAAAAAGACCTTAACTACAAGGTAAGTCAGATCAGGTTTGCAGCAGATCTATCCACAGAAACTTGGCAGGCCAGTAAGGAGTGGCAGGATATATTCAACATGCTGAATCACAAAAATATGCAGCCAAGAATTCTTTACCCAGCAAGGCTGTCATTCAAAATAGAAGGAGATAAATAAATAAATAAATAAATAGCTTCCCAGACAAACAAAAACTAAAGGAGTTCGTGACCACTAAACCAGCCCTGCAAAAAATTTTAAGGGGGGGGACTCTTTGAGTGGAGAAAAGACAAAACAAAACAAAAAAGACCAAAAGCAACAAACACTACAAAGGACCAGAGAGCATCACCAGAAACACCAACTCTACAGGCAACACAATGCCACTGAATATCTTTCAATTATCACTCTAAATGTAAATTAACTAAATGCCCCAAAAGAGAGAGATGGTACCAGAATGGTACCATTTAAAAAAACAAACAAACAAAAAGACCAAGACTCAACTATACGCTGCCTACAAGGGTCTCATTTTAGACCTAAAGACACCTGCAGATTGAAACTAATGGGATGGAGAACCATCTATCATGCTAATGGACATCAAAAGAAAGCTGGAGTAGCCATATTTATATCAGACAAACTAGATTTTGAAATAAAAAGTGTAACAGCAGATAAAGGGCATTATATCACAATTAAGGGGTCTATCTATCAAGAAGATCTAACAATTGTAAATATTTACGCCCCCAACTAGAGAGCACCCAAATGTATAAAACAATTAATCACAAATATAAAGAAACTCATCGATAATAATATCATAATAGTAGGGGACTTCAACACCCCACTTACAACAATGGATAGATCATCTAAACAGAAAATCAACAAGGAAACAATCGCTTTGAATGATACACTGGACCAGATGGACTTAACGGATATATTCAAAACATTTCATCCTAAAGCAGAATACACATTCTTCTCTAGTGCACATGAGACATTCTCCAGAATAGATAACATACTGCATCACAAATCAGCCCTCAACAAGTACAAAAAGATCAAGATCATACCATGCATATTTTCAGACCATAATGCTATAAAACTTGAAATCAACCACAAGAAAAAAATTGGAAAGACCATGAATACTTGGAGATTAAAGATCATCCTACTGGGGTGCCTGGGTCACTCAGTTGGCTAAGCGTCCCATTTCAGCTCTGGTCATGATCTCATGGTTTGTGAGTTTGAGCCCTGCATCAGGCTCTCTGCTGTCAGCACAGAGCCCACATTGGATCTATCTCCCTCTCTCTGTGCCCCTCCCTAACTCGTGCTTTCTCTCTGTCTCAAAGATAAATAAAATCAGTAACCAAAAAAAACTAAAAAAAAAACAAAAAAACAACAGCATCCGACTAAAGAACAAATGGGTTAACCAAGAAATTAAAGAGGAAATTCAAAAGTACATGGAAGCCAATAAAAATGAAAACACAACAGTCCAAAACCTCTGGGATGCATCAAAGGCAGTCATAAGAGGGAAGTATATAACAATCCAGGCCTTTCTAAAGAATGAAAAAAGGCCTCAAATGCACAACCTGACCTTACACCTAAAGAAGCTGGAAAGAGAACAACAAATAAAGCCCAAAACCACCAACGGAAGGGAAATAATAAAGATTAGAAAATAATGATACTGAAATTAAAAAAAAAACAAAACAGATCAACGAAACCAGAAGCCTTGTTCTTTGAAAGAATTAATTGATAATTCTTTTATCAATTATCAATTGATAATTAATTGATAAATCCCTAGCCAGACTGATCAAAAAGAAAAAGGACAGGACCCAAATACATAAAATAACAAATGAAAGAGGAGGGATCACAACCAACACTACAAAAATACAAACAATACTAAAAGAATATTGTGAACAATTATATGCCAACAAATTGGGCATCTGGGAAAAAATGGACAAATTCCTAAAAACATACAAACTACCAAAAACTAAAACAGGAAGAAATAGAAAATCTGAACAGACCCATAACTGGTAAAGAAACTGAATCAGTAATCAAATATCTCCCAACAAACAAGAATCCAGCTTCTTCTTTAGAAGCTGTTCCAAGAAAACAAAAATGGAAGGAAAACTTCCAAACTCATCCTATGAGGTCAGCATTACCTTGATTCCAAAACCAAAGACTCCAACAAAAGGAGAACTACAGACCAATTTCCCTGAACATGGATGCAAAAATTTTCAACAAGATACTAGCAAACGGGATCCAACAATACATTAAAAGAATTATTCACCACCATCAAGTGGGATTTAGTCCTGGGATGAGGGGTTGGTTCAATATCTGCAAATCAAAGTGATACATCACATTAATAAAAGAAAGGATAAGAACCACATGATCCTTTCTATAGATGCAGAAAAGCAAATGACCAAGTACAGCAACCTTTCTTGACAAAAACCCTCAAGAAAGTAGGGATATAAGAAATATACCTCAAGATCATAAAGGCCATATATAAAAAACCCACAGCTAATATCATCCTCAATGGGGAAAAATGGAGAGCTTTCCCCCTAAGGTCAGAAACCTGACAGGGATGTCCACTCTTACCACTGTTATTCAACATAGTACCGGAAGTCTTAGCCACAGAAATCAGACAACAAAAAGAAATAAAGGGCATCCAAATCAGGAAGGAGGAAGTCAAACTTTCACTCCTCACAGACGACATGATAAAAAAGACTCCACCAAAAAACTGTTAGAACTGATACATGAATTCAGCAAAGTCACAGGATATAAAATAAATGTATAGAAATGAGTTGCATTTCTATACACCAATAATCAAACAGAAAGAGAAATCAAGGAATTGATCCCATTTATAATTGCACTGAAAACCTTTTAAAATACCTAGGAATAAACCTAACAAAGACATAAAAGATGTATACACTGAAAACGATAGAAAGCTTATGAAAGAAATTGAAGAAGACAAAAAGAAATGCTCATGGATCGGAAGAACAAATATTGCTAAAATGTCGATACTACTCAAAGCAACCTACCTATTCAATGCAATCCTGATCAATATAACACCAGCATTCTTCACAGAGCTAAAATAAACAATTCTAAAATTTGTATGGAACCATAAAAGACCATGAATTGCCAAAGTAATGTTGAGAAAGAAAACCAAAACTGGAGACATCACAATCCCAGACTTCAAGCTGTATTACAAAGCTGTACTCATCAAGACAGCATGGTACTGGCACAAACACAGACACACAGATCAATGGAACAGAAGAGAGAACCCAGAAATGGACCCACAAACGTATGGCCAACTAATTTTTGACAAAGCAAGAAAGAATATCCAATGGAAAAACGACAGTCTCTTGAGCAAATGGTATGGGGAAAACTGAACAGCAACAAGCAGAAGAATGAACCTGGACCACTTTCTTATACCATACAGAAAAATAAACTCAAAATGGATGAAAGGACTAAATGTAAGACAGGAAGCCAAAAATATCCTAGACGAGAAACAAGGCAACAACCTTTGTGACCTCAGCCACAGCAACTTCTTACTTGACATGTCCCCATAGGCAAGGGAAATAAAAGCAAAAATGAACTATTGAGACCTCACCAAGATAAAAAGCTTCTGTACAGTGAACGAAACAATCAACAAAACTGAAAAGAAACTGACGGAATGGGAGAATATATTTGCAAATGACATGTCAGATAAAAGGTTAGTATCCAAAATCTATAAAGAACTTATCAAACTCAACACCCAAAAAGCAAATAATCCAGTGAAGAAATGGGCAAAAGACATGAATAGACACTTTTCCAAAGAAGACATCCAGATGGCTAATTGACACATGAAAAGATGCTCATCATTACTCATCATCAGGGAAATACAAGTCAAAACCACAGTAAGATACTACCTCACACCTGTCAGAATGGCTAGAATGAACAACTCAGGAAACAAAAGATACTGGTGAAGATGCAGAGAAAGAGGAACCCTTTTGCACTGCTGGTGGGAATGCAAACTGGTGCATCCACTATGGAAAACAGTATGGAGGTTCCTCAAAAAGTGAAAAATAGAACTACTCTCTGACCCAACGACTACACTACTAGGTACTTACCTGAAGGATACGAAAATACTGATTCAAAGGGGCACATGCACCCCGATGTTTAGAGCAGGACTATCAACAGTAGCCAAAGTATGGCAAGAGCCCAAATGTCCATCGACTGACGAATGCATTAAAATGTGGTGTGTATGTGTGTGTGTGTGTGTGTGTATGTGTGTGTGTGTGTGTATACATATATATATATATATATATATATATATTTGCAACAATGTGGATGGAACTAGAGTGTATTACGCTAAGCGAAATAAGTCAGATAAAGACAAATATCATATGATTTCATTCATACGTGGAATTTAAGAAAAAAACAGATAAACATAGGGAAGGGAAGCAAAAATAATATAAAAACAGAGAGAAAGACAAACCATAAAAGACTCTTAAAACGGAACAAACTGAAGGTTGCTGGACAGGTGTTGGGTGGGGGGATGAACTAAATGGGTGATGAGCACTAAGGAGGGCACTTGTTGGGATGAGCACTGGGTGTTATATGTAAGTAATGAATCACTAAATTCTATTCCTGAAAAAAAAAGGAAAATAAAATAAAAATTGAAAAAAAAATATTAAAAACAACAACAAAAACAAAGTGATATACCATGTTAACAAAATGAAAGATTAAAATCGTATGATCATCTTAACTGGTACAGAAAAAGTATTTCATAAAATTCAACATACGTGTATGATTAAAAATTCTCAACAAAGTGGATATAAAGTGAACATACCTCAATATAATAAAGGTCACATATAACAAGCCCACAGCTAACATCATATTCAGTAGGGAAAAGCTGAAAGCCTTTCCTCTAAAAGTAACAAGACAGGGATGCCTACCCTTGCTACCTTTCTTCAACATAGTATTAGAAGTTCTAGTTAAAGAAGTTAAGCAAGAAAAAGAAATCAGAGGCACCCAAAATAGAAGAAATAAATCTATCACCATTTGCAGATTACATGATTTGATATATAGAATACCCTTACAGACTCAACTGAAAAACTGTTCGAATAAATTCAGTCAAGTTATAGGATACAAAATCAGTCTAAAAAATCTGTGTTTCCATACACTAATAACAAACTACCAGAAAGAGAAATTAAGAAAAATCAGAGAAATTAAGAAAATCTTATTTAAAATTGCATCAAAAAGATAAGATACCTAGGAATAAATTTAACCTAGAAAGTGAAAGACCCTCACACTGAAAACTTTAAGAGATTGATTAAAGAAACTGACACCACCACAAATAAATGGAAAGATACATCATGCTTGTACACTGCAAAAATTAGTAACGTCAAAATGTCCACACTGTTCAAAGCAACCTACAGATTCCACAAAATCCCCATCAATATTGTGGCATTTTTCACAAAAATAGAACAATCCTAAAATTTGTACTGAACTATAAAAGACTATGAATCACCACAGCAATCTTGAGAAAGAAGGACCAAGCTGCAAGCATCACAATTCCTAATTACAAAGCTATACTAATCCAGAGTATAGCAGTGACCTACAAACACAGAGATTAATGGAACAAAATAGCCCAGAAACAAACCCAAATATATATATATATGTAGTAACGTAAGTTAACGTACTACACAAAGGAGCCAAACACAAACAATGGCGTATAACAGGGTTCAATAAATGGTGTTGGAAAAACTGGACAGCCACATGCAAAAGAATAAAATGAGACCACTATTTTACACCATACACAAAAATGAACTGAAAACTGATTTAAGACTTAAATGAATCACTTGAAACCATAAAACTCATAGAAGAAAACATAGGTGGTAAGCCCCTTGACACCATTCCTGGTGATGCTTTTTTGGATTTTACACTAAAAGCAAAAATAACAAAAGAAAAATTCAACAAGTGGAACTACATCAAATACAAAGCTTCTGCATAGTGAAGGAAACCTAATGGATGGGAGAAAATATTTGGAAATAATTTATCTTGTAAAATATTAATATCCAAAATATAAAAAGAACTGATACAATTCAATAGCAAAAGAAAAATCCAATTAAGAAAAATGAGCATAAGATCTGAATAGACATTTTTCCACAGAAGACACACAGATAGTTAACAGGTAGATGAGAAGGTGCTCAACATCACTAATCATCAGAGAAATGCAAATCAAAGCCAAAATCATTTACCACCTCTAACCTGTTAAAAAGGCTATTATCAAAAAGATAAGAAATAAGTGTTGACAAAGATATACAGCTGTGCACTGTTGGTGAGATGTATACTGATGCAACCACCATGGAAAACAACATGGAGATTCCTCAACAAATTAAAAACAGAACTACTGTACAATCTAGCAAATCCATTTCGAGGTAGTTATCAAAAGATAACACAGTCATTATCTCAAAGAAACACATGTAATCCTATGTTCATCACAGCACTATTCACAATAGCCAAGGAATGGAAACCACCTAAATGTCCATCGATGGAAGAATGGTTTATATACAGTGGAACAGTACTCAGCCTTAGGCGGAAATCCTGTCATTTATAACTGTATGCATTATGGAGAACATTATGCTAAGTGAAATAAGCCAGACAGAGAATGATAAATAATGAACGATATCACTTACACGTGGAATCGGGAAAAAAAAAAAAAAAGTTGAACTCATAGAAACACAGTACAATGGTGGTTGCCAGGAGATGAGGGAAATGGGCAGATGTTGATTAAAAGGTACAAACTTTCAGCTATAAAATCACTAAGATCTGAGGATCTAATGTAGAATATAATGACTGTAGTTGATGATACTATACTGTACAACTGAAATTTGTTGGGAGAGTAGATCTTAGGAGTTCTCATCAAAAAGAAAGGGGCAGGCAGGGGCGCCTGGGTGGCTCAGTCAGTTAAGTGTCCGACTTCAGCTCAGGTCATGATGTCACGATTTATGAGTTTGAGCCCCGTGTCAGGCTCTGTGCTGATAGCTCAGAGCATGGAGCCAGCTTCGGATTCTGTGTCTCCCTCGCTCTCTACTCATTCCCCACTCATGCTCTCTCTCCCTCTCTCTCAAAAATAGACGTTTGGGGGAAAAAAAAGGTAAATATGTGAGGTGATGGACGTGTTCATCCAATGTGGGAACTGTCTCACAACATATGACTATCACAACATCACACTGTACATTTTAAATGTATTATAATTTCGTCAATTATACCTCAATAAAGTGGAAATGAACATGTTTTGAATCACACACAAAAAAAGATCTGAGGGAATTCATTGCCAGTAGACTTATATATAAACAAATGAACCACAGAGAAAAAATACAAATAAAAAAAATAGAACTTATTGGGGTGCCTGAGTGGCTCAGTTGGTTAAGCATCCATCCAATCCTTGATTTCAGCTCAGATCATGATCTCGTTTGTGAGATTGAGCCCCTTGTGGGGCTTCATGATGGTCACTGAGCCTGCTTAAGATTCTCTCTATCCCTCTTCCTAAGACCCTCCCTTGCTCACACGTATGTGCTCTTTCTCCCCCCTCCTCCAAAAAAAAGAATTTATTAATCTAAAAGGCAAAGAAAGAAAAAGGGATATAACAAATATGTTTTATATAGTAAGTAGTACATAAAAATAGATGGCAGATATAAATCAGTCATAAGACAAAAAACTCCTGATTAAAAGACTAGATTGTCATACTTTCTACACACATCTTAGTGTCAATTATTATTTCCTTTAGCTCAGACTAGGGCACCAGAGGACAATGAACTAAAAGCAGTGAAAGATGATTTATAACAAATAACAGTTTTACAGATCAAAAGTAAATGATAAAATCAAACAAAACACAAAAGTAAAACATTAATTCCAGCCACCATTTGTTGACAACCTATAAATCTAATATTTTGCAAGTATTACTTCTAATCATCTTATCAACTCTGCAAATATCAACCCGTGTTTACATTCCATAAACTGAGGTACTAAGATTTTACTGCATTTTCCTAGGAGCTCACAACTTTTAACTGGAGACGCCAGGACCCTCACCCTTCTCAGTCTGTTTCCAGTAATTAAGTTTTTCAACAAAACACTGCCTCATTAATAATAACCTAATATTTTAAAGTATTTACATAATGCTTAGTCATTTGTGGAAGCCTAAAATTAAAAACAAAGTTACAATCTTTTTAAAATATGTAAATGATAATTCTAGATTTAATTCTGATAGCTAATAAACTTAACTTTTAAAAGCAAATATATTTGAGACTTCTCTACACTGTCCTTCAGATTCAGGCAGAAGGATAACCTTATGGAAGGACTAAGTCCTATAAGCATATCAGTAAAAGTAGCTTCTTAGTGGAAAACTAAGTCATACAGAATAATATTTTATACAGTTTGAAAACCATCTTTTTCATGAACATTCTATTCCAATGGTGCCAATAAAAGCAGGGTTGTTGGTTTTCTTCCCCCAGTTTCAGACAAAAATATCTATTAAAAACTTAAATCCTCGAAAAGGTAATCGAAGAAGACTAACTTGAAACTACCTGATCTTATATGTTGAGATATATGATAAGGTATGTCACCAGTATTAAATTCCTTTAGAATTCAAGTATTTGGGGGGGTATTGAATATGATCCAATTTTTATATATAAATTTTGCTAGCCAAAGTTTCAGAAAAGCCTACTTTTAAATCATTTATATTATACATTTCTAGGGGCAAAGTAGCATGTCTTCTTTATTATCTTCAGCTTAGTATATGGCCAATGTTCAAGGGATGATTTATTTAACCTTAGGATATTTCATGACTGTAAAGCAGTTGGAAAATGTTATGTATTTTAATATAAATAGCTCTCTGAAAGAATCCAGTGAATTCAATAATGAGCCTGAAAATGAAATACTGAAACAGAAGCTCAGATGACACTGGAAAACCAACTTCTCAAGCATAATAACCAATTAAATGATGACTGTTGCTAAGTAGAGTCTACCTTTATCACATTTTAAAATTATATGTAATTATCAGTATAATTTATTATATGTGATTACTGGATATAATCACTTAAATGTAGATTTAAATTTTCCATTGGGCTTTAAGAGTATTATCAAATACTTTAATTCAACCTAAAGGCATTTTATAATTCAGTTAAAACAATTATATTTTTCTTCTCAGAGTTAATATACTCAGCCATTGTATTATTAAACAAATTACAACAAATTCTGGATAACAAACTTAATTGTTAACCTTTATAAAGAAATTTCTTGAGATACTGAATTATTTACTTTTACTCTGTGAATCAACAGGGAAGCAAAAGAGATAAACCACAAATGGCAATTAAAAATCCAACTCCAACTGAGTAAGGGACAACATTTCTATTGCATTCTAGATATAAAGACTTCCTGATATGTCCTCTAGTTATTTTTAGCACTCCACCACAAAGCTAACAGTTACTCTAAATACTTAGAGTTACCATTGTCTACATGAAAAAAATCAATTCACCGCACAACTTAAAAATAAATCTGGTCACATTCTCAAACCTAATGCCCCCTAACTTGTATGTCTGTAATGACTGGTTTATTCTAAAATCAGTCCCTGACATATTTTTCATACTGCTATTCTTTTCTTCACTTCTAGAGAAACCTAAAGGAATAAAATTCAGTAGATATTTAAATAATTTTATGGCAGAAGAGGCAAAAATATCATTAGCCAGTGAAGAGTAAAACTTGAAAACTTTTAAAAAGCACATTAGCTTCACTTTAGAGTCTGATTAATGAAAACTAAAAGCTTTCAATAACATCTTCTTTTGAAAAACATGTGAGCTTGGCCTAAAAAGTATTAGTTACCCATTTTCTATAGACCTACATAATATGCTCAGATGCTTGTTTTCATTTCTTAATCAGTCTTGAAGCAAAATATGAAACACTTGCATACTGACTCTGCCCTTTCTCAAAGGCAATAATCCCTGTCAAAACTGATCTCAAAACATTTATGTGAAAGGTAAAGTCTATTTAAAGCCATATAGGGGCGCCTGGGTGGCGCAGTCGGTTAAGCGTCCGACTTCAGCCAGGTCACGATCTCGCGGTCCGTGAGTTCGAGCCCCGCGTCAGGCTCTGGGCGGATGGCTCGGAGCCTGGAGCCTGTTTCCGATTCTGTGTCTCCCTCTCTCTCTGCCCCTCCCCCGTTCATGCTCTGTCTCTCTCTGTCCCAAAAATAAATAAAAACGTTGAAAAAAAAATTAAAAAAAAAAAAAAGAAAAAAAATAAAGCCATATATTTAATATCAGTAATCATATCTAATGTATCTGGGTTTGAGATTTTCACATTTAAAGGAAAGATCTGTCAGAAACTGCAGGAAAGACTTTGGCTCAGAAACACTTGGCAATCTGGATGAAAGAAATGCCAAAGTTACATACTGAGAAGGTATCCTAATGATTCAAAATACTTTAATTTCAACTTTCCCTATTAAGTATTATTCCTCTCAGTTCTGCTCTGAACATAAAACCTAGATAATTAACATATGTGGCATAAACTCTAAAGGACTGAGATGCAGCTAAGAACTTAACCTACAGATTAGTAATGACAGAAGTAAAAATGTTCCACAAAGCATTTTTACTTCAACTAGCAAAGAAAGCAAAGAAAAGGAACGAAATGACTTCAAGTAATAAAAGGCAGAAAGCTAACTTTTAGTAGTTTGCTTTGGCTACATTAATCATAGAAGGTTTAAAATCCAAAGTCATTAGTCTCACATCACTTTTAAAGTCTCAAAGACAATTCCATTCCTACCCACCAGCATCATTACAAATACCTTAGTAATGTGATGGAAGTAGGCTGGCAGAAGCCAAAGCCAGATGTCAAAAAATTAAAACACCTTGTGAGCCAGGCTTAGGTAACAAGGAAGAGAGCAACAATAACTCTCTTCCTATATCATGGAAAGAGTAAACAGTTTCTTTTTTTTTTTTTTCCCTCCCCAACCGACATCGAGAGGGGTCACCTCTCCCCATTTAACCAAGCTCCCATATTCCAATGTATCCAAAGATTCTTTCCTCCTTTTCCTCCTTCCATCTATTTTCTTCCTTTCATTCCATTTTTAACCATTTTAGTTTTCTGTTAAATAATCCCCTTTCTCTCCAAATTCCCTCATCTTCTCCCTTTTCCTTCTGGGTTGTTTTTTCACCCCCATCTGTTTACCTATCTGTGTTTCTAATTCCATGCAGAAGGAATACACACTCCGGTTAATCAAAGAAATTCTATGTTAAAATGGAAAACGAAAAACAAAAAACAACTGAATGTGGCCCCCCAATTTCTCCAGTATAAAATGTGCACAATACATACATATTTCCTAATAACTGCACAATACATACATATTTCCTAATAATGCCAACCCTCATTCTTGAGAGCTGAAAAAGGTTCATTACTTACAAACAAGTTTACTCAAAAATAAGTTGATAAATGATTGAGTATATGGACTCATACAGAACGCTTATCTAAATCAGCACTTCCCGTGTTCATTTCTTAAAGGAATAGTTCAACAAGGTGTTCCACAAAAAAAATAATAATAATAATGGTTTCATAGTCAAATCACAAACCACACTAGGCTCTTAAAAGAATCTAAGAAATCCAAAATGAATAAATTTTATTTTCCAGTTTTTCCAAACTTAAGCTAATGAGTCCCTTTTTCAGCAACACCTATGAACACCTCATAGAACAAGCATTTTGGAAACGTTAATCCTAACCATTAATTAAAATATATCATGCAAAATATTATACTTAATCTTATAATCTTAATTGTTTTCAAATGTGGCTGCCTTTTGAAAAGCTGAAATGAATTTACACAGAAAAAATAATTACCTTGCTAGGTAAAATTTCACTTACTAGGTGAAAGTGACTTACTTTAAATATCCCATGTATACTGACCTTACATAGGTTCATTTAAGAATCAGACTGTAAATCACCACTTGTGGTTTTTTTTTTTGAAGGGGAAACAAAGAGCAAAATCTTCCTTAAAGTCACATGTATCATACGGAATAGAATACTCTACAAATGTTGAGATATAAGACTACTCTTATTTATCCTGCATTTATTTTCATGATTAATCTTTTTCTCAAGTGGGAGAAATGAATGGTATTTTGTGATTCACAAAACCTAATGACTACAGAGGCATGTTATATATGGACTTACCTGAATGTATGTTATACAATAAAAATTTTAATGAAAACGTGTCAATTTGCCTTCTCAAAATATGTAAGGTTAATTACAAACTATTAACTTCACAAGTTTTAAAGAGTATATTTTAAAATACACACATTTTACCTGAAAGCTCCGTAAAGTGGTCTGTACCAACAGACAAATGAACAAGGAGTAAAAAGCAAGAACCACAGGATACTCAATCCAAAATCAACCCCTCTTGTAGGATCAACACAAAACCAAGCCAAGCATCCGAAGATATTTAGAAACAGTGTTACAGCGTGGACTGTGGAATCAAAAAACAAAATAGAAAAATGTTTACATTCCATTTATTAATTAATTCAACAAAAATTGTAAATGAAAAAATTCTTCCAAGAGCAAATTGTATTCTACCCCATGTTTCCATTTAGTATTTTTCAAAACATTGCTGTTTCTTATACTTTTGATTTGCAAACAGTATACACAGGATAAAAAGTCCTAAAAATTCTTTTGTCCCTCTCCTAATGGGCCATTACAAGAGAAGCAGTGCCTTACGGGATTCTTTCTTGAGAAGGAACCATGTGCTGTGTCTGCTGATTCAAGGCCTTGCCAGGAAAAGAACCAGGTCTTGGGAGGAAAAAGATCCTACTACACTAAGAATTACATTTTTACACAGTGGGGCTGCAGACTCCTCCCAGAGTAGACAAAAGAATGAAAACTTGACAAGTGCCCTGTGCAATCTCGTTATACAATTTTCAAGCAATAAAATTCATTAGAATCACTGAATTGAAAACACTAATACAGTAGTAATATCAGGGACTATATAGTCGATTTCTAAGGATTATTCATCTTCATAGAATTATCCATTTTTCCAAGTGCTGGGGTAAAAATGATGTTTTGGTAGAGGATTTAAAAAAAATTTTAAAGGTATACCATAATGCATTTCAGCTGCTGTGGCAGACCTTTCTTTTACTCAACACAGTCAATGGAAAACTCTTTTTATATGTTGTTAAAAATTACATTTCCTGACAGACCTAAACCAAAGAGTGTGAGTATCATGTAACTATGCTTTGATCCTAAAGAACTACATTTACCCGTTATAATTAGTAACTTTTTTTTTTTTTAATTTTTTTTTTCAACGTTTATTTATTTTTTGGGACAGAGAGAGACAGAGCATGAACGGGGGAGGGGCAGAGAGAGAGGGAGACACAGAATCGGAAACAGGCTCCAGGCTCTGAGCCATCAGCCCAGAGCCTGACGCGGGGCTCGAACTCACGGACCGCGAGATCGTGACCTGGCTGAAGTCGGACGCTTAACCGACTGCGCCACCCAGGCGCCCCTATAATTAGTAACTTTTTAAAAGGATTTAAAAAATTTATTCACAGGCTGCATTAAAGGAAATAAATTTTTTTCAAAAGTTAAAATAATGTTCAGTGTAAACTACCAATACAACAAAAATATGCCAAGACACTACTACTTGAATTAAAAATAAACGAGGGGTGGCTGAATAGCTCAGTCAGTTAAGCATCTGACTCTTGATCGTGGCTCAGGTCATGATCTCACAGTTTGTGAGCTGGAGCCCTGTGCCTCACTCTCTCTGCACACTGAACCCTGTGGAACCTTCTTGGGATTCTCCCTCTCTCCTTCTCTCTCTGCCCCTCCTCCACTCGAGTTCTGACTCTCTCAAAATAAACAAACACTAAAAAATAAATAAATAAGCTAGTAAATCTAAATATGAAAATCTCAACTTACAATAAAAACTTTAAAATCTTTTAAATGTTTTTTTTAAACATATTAATAAAACAAGATAAAAACACACATCCTGGTATGCCTCTGAATTTGCCTTAACAACTAGATAAATACACAAACTCTACAGTAAGAGGGCTAGCAGAAAACTAAAGACACCTAGGTTATACAGATAAACTAACCAGCTAATCAACCTCTGTTTCCATTTCTCATCTGAAGATAAACAGGAGCTCTTCCACATTTCTAATTCCATTATAGGGGCGCTTGGATGGCTTAGTCAGTTAAGCATCCAACTCTTGATTTCTGCTCAGGTCATGATCTCACGGGTTCAAGAGATCCAGCCCTGCTTTGAGCTCTGCACTAACAGCACAGAGCCTCCTTGGGATTCTCTTATTCTCTCTCTCTGGCCCTCCTCCACACACACATGAGCACTGCTCGCTGGCTTACTCTCTCTCAAAATTAAACATTTAAACAATGTTTTTAAACATTAAATAAATAAGTAAATAAATAAAAATTAAATTCCAGGGACACCTGGTTGGCTTGGTCATTTAAGTGTTGCACTCTTGATATCGGCTCAGGTCATGATCTCATGGTTCATGGGATCAAGCTCCACGTCGGGCTCTGCGCTGAATGTGAAGCCTAGTTGGGATGCTCTCTCTCCCTCTTTCTGTCTCTCCCTCGCTCACACTCTCTCTCAAAATAAATAAAGAAAAAAAAGCCTCCACTCTGCTCTATTACACAGAGAAAACTATTCAAAATTAACTTAATTACCATTAGGATTTCTAACTCAGAAAAGCTAGCTTACTTATAAATTTACTCAAGACCTTTTGGTTCAAAATAAAAGCTGTCCTGTCAATGGCTTAAAAGCAGATTTTAAAATACCATGAAACGGAAAATTATTATTTTTTAACACTAAAGAGCATCCAACTGCCTAAGAAAAGTTTGAAATATTCACAACACTTTAATTTAAATTTCAATCTTAAGAGAAATAATTTTTAAAGTTTTATCTCCTAATTCACTTAAAGAAAGAAACAATATGGATATGTGTATTTAAAGTTCATAAAAATTCTTCCAAATATAGATCAAATATAATTTAATTTTTGGCAATCTATTAAAATTTTTTTCTGAATGTTTCATAGTAACCAAAAACCATGATAAATAAATCACTTATTTGTATCCCAAAATAAAGTAAAATGTTCAGGCCTACTTACTAAACAATCAGTCCACTTATACAGTGATCACGAAAATATATAGAAAGGCAAGGCAATGTGAAATACATGATTCTATATTCCTAATTTCAATCCCATTCCAATCCACTTGGTGAATTCCAGGTGTACATGTAACATTTAAAGAAACTTTTCGGGCATTTTCTTTACATGATTTCCAAGTTGAATGACTCTACTTCATACATTATTTCCATATGCTTTATTAAGCACTCAAATCTGCTATTGGTGGACCTAAATTTACAACTATCACTACAATATATATTTTTTTAATTTTTTTAATGTTTATTTTTGAGACAGAGAGAGAGAGAGAGAGAGAGAGAGAGAGAGAATGAACAGGGGAGGGGCAGAGAGAGAGGGAGACAGAGAATGTGAAGCAGGCTCCAGGCCCTTACCTGGAGGGTTAGCACAGACCCTGACATGGGGCTCAAACTCACGAATTGGGAGTTCATGACCTGAGCTGAAGTCACACACTAAACCAACTGAGCCACCCAGGTGCCCCAACAATACACTTCTTGATAAGCTCTGCATTACAACATAGACACCTAACATAAACAGCTTTTAAACAGGATAATTATCTTCACTAAATGAACTTTAAAAGGCTTGATGAGGCACCTGGGTGGCTCAGTTGGTTCAGCGTCTGATTCTTGGTTTTGGCTCAGCTCATGATCTCTTGGTTTCATGAGTTCAAGCCCCACATCAGGCTCTGTGCTGATAAGCATAGAGCCTGCTTGGGATTCTGTCTCCCTCTCGATCTGCCCTCCCCCGCTCACACCATCTTTGTCTCTCTCAAAAATAAATAAATTAAAACAAAAATGAAGGACTTGTTTTCCTTTTTTTTTAATTCAAGAATATACTCAAAAAGGTTAAGATTCATTTCATGTGATCATTCTAATTGCTTCAATACCTTTATAGAGTAAAATTATTTGTTTCAAGAAAAGAACCTTTCAAAGTATATCTTCATCTTATTTGGGTTTAAAATGTGAATTATGTCTTCATTTTGGTACTTTGTAGGTGGCATAACATTGAATTCTATATTCTGGACTCTAGGATCAAGCTATCCAACTGCCACCCTAATTTCTGTGTAATCTTGAACAAGTTACTCAAATTCTCCAAGCTTTGGTTTCCTTATCCATAAAACTAGATAATACAGTACCTGTTTCACAGTATAGTTAGGAGTTAACAACATCATGTATACAAAGTGATTTGCAGTGTTCCTGGCACAAATAAATCCTCAATAAATGTTCTCTTTCATTATAATTACTACTACAGTGTGAAAGCACTAGTCAACTCTGAAATCATTAACAGGTTGACACTACTTGAAAATAGCTTTTTAAAAGTATCTCCATTCTATGAAATCTAAAAAGATTACTGAGCTGGTACTAGATGTTTCTAGATGCTTCTTCATATAATGAGTCCTCTTTAAATAAAGTTAAGAGATCTGTCAACTAAACAGGATTAAGAGATACTGTATTACTTCTAAAAACCTCAGAAAGTGATAAATTTATAAAACAAAACATGCCTAACTCTAAACAACTAGCACTTTAGTTAGCCACTCAGTTAAAATTAATCACCTTTCCCATTCAATCTCTATTTACCAAATTCCTTGCAGAATATTCTTCCAACCCCCACCTCTCCCATCCAAACTATGTTTTTCCACTAAGTCAAAGAACCTATACCTAAAAATGCTAGGCCAATGTCTGCCCATTAAAAACTAATTATTAAATAAATGCATATATTATATATTGAATAAATAAAATACATGATCTGTTTATACATACACATACAAAACCAAAACCTTTAGTATTAAAAGTATATAACACTATGGACACTGGGGATTTAGCAAAAGATACTACAACAACAACGAAATTTCAAAGAGAAACTAAGAGTTAAGAAGGTAGTATCCGTAAGAAACCGCTACTCACAGTCTAAAGCAACTTCACCTATGTGAAGAATGCTCCTCAAGATTTTGAGGAAAATGGTCTCGTTTATTTAGGGGAGGGGGAAAAAAGCTCCCTAATAACATACTAACACATAAATTTCCTCCATCAAGAATGTACACTACAAATTATCCATTAACCCAACAGTTAGGCAGGTGAATGTTCATGACAGCTATACCTGTCCTACTAACATAGTATTAAATGGGGCTTAGACTAACGTTTGGAATAAAAGTGAAACAGAGTAAGTGGGAATTGTGTGTACACAGAACAAATTGTTAACAGCTTGACATTTTGAGTATTCCATAAGTTGTAGTTATACTCAAAGCAATGCAAGCATCACAGCCTAAAACCTATGTCCTAATGTTCTATTCAGTAAAATATCCTACATTAACTAGGTACTTCCAATAATAAAAGTGCCTATAACCACCTAAAAATGAAAAGTAAACTGTGCTCAAAGCTCTAAGAAAAATTCTAATATTCTAATACTTTAAGGTCCTTTTAAAAATAGTCCTAACGCTTCAACAGAATTTTTAAATGGCCTTCATTTGTATAAAAATAGTAGACATAATTTTCTAAAACAAATATTATCTATGTAGTATTTTGCGCCTATTCCTTTTACCTCAAGAAATACTATATATGTGACAGAGAAGTCCTTTCCTCAAAAGAATGCCAGTTCTCCTTAGCTTAGAATGTCACATAAATTGCAATTTTGAGGTATCTAAGTGTGTTCCACTCTGAAAATTAAGAGCTATAGAAAAAGACCTGTTTATAATAATATCCTTAATATACAAATTCCAAAAAAGGTGGTTTTTGACAATAAAACAATGAACTCTGTTGAACAAGTAAATAATTATTGTATACTCACACATCCATAAGTAGTACATAATCTTTACTGTCTTCTGGAATTCTACAGGAATGTCTACAGAAAAATCCTGATAAAAACAAGGTCCCACAGGAAAATTGCCAGGAAGAGGTGGCCAATTATTTTTTCTGCCTGCAAATTAAAAATAAAATTTACATTAGGACAAATATGTGTGACTCTTTAGTTTCATAATAAAGAAAATTATCTGTTCTTTTAATAAATGTTTTACAAATCTAATACTACATCTCTACAATCCTCTATTCATACAACTTTGAAAGCCAAGCTTTGCATTTTTAAAAATTTCCCCAGAGTAGGGACACCTGGCTGGCTCAGTCAGTAGAGCACATGACTCTTGATCTAGGGTTGTGGGGTCAAGTCCAGCATTAGGTGTAGAGATCACTTAAAAATAAAATCTTCTTAAAAAAAAGTTCACAAAGTACCACTTTAGAAAACATTAGATGGTAAAATATTTTTCCAGTGTCATATAGCATTTAGCAGGAAACATTTATGTACAGTTGACACAAGAAACAAAAAGAGCACCAAGACATACACTGTGACTCTACCCTAAAAACAGACTTATTTCAAAATCCTAAGAGTCTGGCTCTCATGTGAAGTCCATGCAGTTTTTAAAGATCTACAATTTCCTCCTCAGCATCTTAAGTCTTTGAATATAATTCCTAGCCCATGTGGAGAAGGAAGACCAGCTTCTGAATCTTTTGAGTTTTCTACTATTTTTTTTTTGAGTTTTCTACTATTAACTCCATGAAGAAACACAAGATTCACTACTGCTAAAGAATCAAATCTAGAAATCTCAAAGTCTGAAAAAGTAACATTCAAAACATACATGTAAGAAAACCACGGAACTAGGAGAAAACATGAAACAGTCAAGAAAAGGAAGCTCAGGAATTATATAGCACCTTCAAAAACCTAGAGGAAAAACAAATTCAAGCTATGAGGAGGGAAAATATGTCTACATAAAGAAATGAAATTGAAAATAGGGCTTGGGAAGTGGTGGGAGGAATAAAAAAAACAAAATTAAAGCAAGAAGTCAAAACATTAACAACAGAAGGTAAAAATAGCACCTAAAGGCCACTTCTCATTTTAGATATTATATGCCATAATTTGTGAACATTAGATTCTATACACTTTATATAGACTAAGAAAATTTTACAGTGGAAAAAAAGAATGACCTATGTCTTATTCTTCCCAACTTGTCTGCACTGTTCCTAATTTTTTTCCAATTTTGTATACATTTCTCATACAAGTCTCATACTATTTGAGAGCAGCAGTGAATAGTAACAGAAGAACTAGGATCCAAAAACATAAGCGCCTAGTCACTTACTGGCTAGGGGGTCTTGGGCACCTTAAACTTCTAAAGACTTTCTACATCTATAAAATCTTATGTTTCTTCATAAATTTCAGAGTAGAAATAACAATAGAATATCAATTATACCACCCTTCAGGGAATAACAATGATAATTAAACGAGTTAATAGATGGTAAGTACTTACATGTATAGCACACTGCCAAGTCTAACTTTTAATTTCCCACTCTTTTTGACTATCTTTACTAAAATAGCTCTCATAGAAATAACCTGTATTAGTCAATACCAAGGACAAAGGACAGATTTTATTACAGGTATTTCAGATACACTGATCTCAAATAAACCTTTAGTTTCTCATTTTATAGATATTATCTCTAATGTTGCCATCAACAAAACGGCCAAGGATGAATGTGTCCTCACAAGGTCCTAGACTTACAATTTTTTTTTTGATATTCCAAGACCACTATATTTTTAGTTTTTATTTAAATTTGTGAGTTAACATACAGTGTAGTATTAGTTTCAAGTGTACAATTAGGTGGTTTAACACTTCCAAACAACACCCGGTGCTGATCACAAGTGCACTCCTTAATCCCCACCACATACCCAACCCATCCCCTCCTCTACCTCCCCTCTGGTAATCATCAGTTTGTTCTCCACAGTTGAGCCTGTTCCTTGGTTTGCCTCTCTTTTTTTACCCCTATGATTATTGATTTTGTTTCTTAAATTCCACATATGAGTGAAAGCTTACACTATTTGTCTTTCCTGACTTAGGGTTACACATTCTAAGATAAGGAAGAGATAGTTCAGTATATTGTTGTTGACCTAGCCCTGTTATTCTATCACTATCCTAGACATAATACCAATGATCTGTCTAGCTCTTCAACCCTTCTTAGACACTGCTATCTTTCCCTAAGATATTCCCTTGAAGTGGCTTTTGATACTCACAGTCTAGATTTCACAGCAAATGATCAATTCATCACTTACTTCCTTGGCATCGAGAACCCCAATGCTTCCCAGAGTCACGGCAGACATTTAAAAAAAATTTTTTTTAACATCTATTTATTTTTGAGAGACAGAGCATGAGCAGGGAGGGGCAGACAGAAAAGGAGACAGAGAATCCGAAGCAGGCTCCAGGCTCTGAGCTGTCAGCACAAAGCCCAACGTGGGGCTCAAACCCATGAATCACGAGATCATGACCTGAGCCAAAGACCAACGCTTAACCAACTGAGCCCCACACCAAACATTTTTTAAACACAATTTGACAGATAAGTTATACTTGTGAGGACTGGGGCAGATAATTCGAAACTGGACTGACTAAACAAGAAGTTAAGAGTCAAATTTAGGGCACACTTCCAGGTACTTACAAAACTTCAACAGACTCAACAAGGGCCCAAGTACAGAATCAGGCTCCTGGCTAAAACCCAAAATTATCATATTCACATTCACTTTCTGTGTTATAAGGCTAACAGTGTTTTAATCAAAAGACTATGTAAATCAGCCAATATCAGAAAGCTACAAAGCAACAAGTAGGAAATCTGCTTTCTGATCTTGCTACAACAGGAAAATAGGGCATGGCTTTATCCACAAACCAAAGGACTTAGAGCTAGCACAAGCATTATTTAAAGTGTTTAAGTTATTTTCATTTCAAATTTCTTTGGATACTACCATGTTGACTGAGATTTTGCATTTCTCGTTCTCGACGATCTAATTCTGCTGCTTTTCTTTCTAGTTCTTCTTGGCGCTTAAGAAGTTCAGCTTGGGCCAAGGCATGTTCCTTAAAAAATAGTAATAATAAAAATCAACACATGAATAGGTTTTTAGAGTTGTTAACACTGCTATGCTATCTACTATCTCTCCCTCTACAATCTTAGAAAATTTTAAGTTTATTTATTATTTTTTTTAGTAATATCTACACCCAACATTGGGCTTAAAATCACAACCCCAAGATCAAGAGTACAACTGTACAATGCTAGAAACTTAATTCAAATGCTCTTCCAAAATACAGTAATTCGCTCAAGGTTATAGTTTCAGAAAATATGGAGATACTTGGCTCATTTTGGGTCTTTTGGTTATGAAAACCATCAGTGAGAATGTGGGACACATTAGGACAGGACAAAATTCTCTCAATAAGATTAGTCAGAGTCCTAAGGTAATTGGGAAAATAAAATTAAGGTGACCTCTGTGCCTAAATGAGAATGAAGAACAAAGGGAACTGGAAAAAAAATGGAAAAAATGACAACTGAATTGCCTCTTAAGAATTGCTTAAATGGTACATACAGTTTCCAATGCAAGAATATGTATAACATCTTCTATTTTAAAAGACAATGAGATGAAAGAAGGATATGATTAAGAAAGTCTGGTTTGTAACTCCATCTGCTTTTATGTAAAATGAGGTATCCTATTCGTCTCCTTTATTCTCATATTTTTGCCACCTGCTGCTTCCAATCACTGTCCTTTGCTTAACCATGGTAACTCTCTTCCAACATTATACCTCCAATTATAGTATCATTATACTATACTATACAACATTATACTTCCAATTATAGTATCATCGGTACTATAATAGTACTAGGCATTAAAAAACGAAACCAAAGGCAATAAAACTTTCCCTAAACAAACTGTACACCAAGAAGATCTATGAATTCAGTAACTGGTAATAACAGAATAAAGCAAATGTTACTAGCTCACGCATATTGAAAAGAAAGTTAAAATTAAATAAGGCAACATATAAAGAATTCTTTTGCTCTGAAGATGTTACTGATACTTTAATTTCCAATACAAATTTACACTGTAACATGAACTAACCTTTGCAATCTGTGTATAGGCTGGATGTTCCTCTGTTGGTTTCATTATTGCTGGTTGTGTACTAGGGACATTAGGCATTTTCACAGTGCCTGGTGGAGGCTAGGAACGTTAAGAAAAGGACAAATTATGTAAGACAGGTATTCAACTTTAACATCTTTCAAAAGGCCTAACACCAACAAAACTCGAAATGCCAAGAACTCCTCTCTTCCTCCTCTAGTGTATGGTAAAGTACTACTTAGGCTCTCCATCTCCCATTTTCTCAAATTCACTCATTCCTCAATTCTTCAACCTGACTGCTACCTTTACCACTAAACCACACTCTCCCCTCCAGAATACCACATGTAAAAACACAAAACAAAAAAACGTTTAAGTATTTTTTAGTAAAATACAGATAGCACTAGACTGAATAATTTACACCAAGGGTAATTGTTAACTCTTTCAACCAAAGAAAGCTATTTGCCAGGGCCCTAAAAAGTAAATAGGAGAGATTGGCTGGGAAGACAGCAGAGTAAGAGGACCCAAAGTTTGGATCCTCCCACAGATACAACCAGATCACACTATCAGTAGAAACAACCCAGGAAACAACCCAAGGACTGGCAGAACAAACTCCACAACTAAAGGCAGGGAAGAGGCCACATCTAAGAAGGTATAAAGCGTGAAGACACAGCCTGGGAGCAAAAGGGATGGCAGCCAGCCACAGTGGAGAAGGAGCCAGTGGCGCAGAGAAGAGCAGAAAACAGACTTTCACACTAGGGATGCTGCCAACAGGGAGGACAAATCTCCATATTTGCCTTTCAAATTTCATTAGTTCTTAAAACCAACAGGACTTAAAACCTAGAATTTAAAAACTCGGTATGCTGGGCTCTAGGCATTAGGAGACAGAGTCCCTGCCCTAAGAAAGACGGCACGAAAAACAGCTATGCAGATGCAGTGCAGAACCAGCAATTTGAAAAATGCCAGGGGCAGACAAGATACAGTGATTTGCTCATCTCAGAACATGGCCTGGAGAGACAAGGATCACGGGGAGACCCCTCCAGGAACAAAGGAGCTAGCAGGTGCCATTTTCCTCCCCTGTCCCCCAGCACAAACAACGGCCATCTGTGGAAACCAGCACTATGTAGATTCATGCTACCTAACTTGCTTATGCCAAGCCCCACCACGTATGCTTCAGCAGATCAGCGCTTCCTAGTCATGCTCCTGAGTGCTGGTGCTACAAGACCCCTCCCCCACAGGCATGGTGCAAACTCTGCCAATAACACATATTCTAAACCACCTGTTGTGCAGGACCTCATTTCCAGCAGGCAGTGTAATTTCACAACAAGACCACTGCACACCTTGCTACTCATAAGAAGTAAAGACAGCATCAACAAACAACTGGACTGACGGAAAAAGAAACCAAGATTCAACAGCAGAGCACAAACAAAACACAGAGCAAACAAGCCCTGAAGCACCAGGCCCTGGGAAACAGGGGACACTGTACTACAGGGCACTACAGGACCTCTTTTTCATAAGGTTGTTATCGCTAAGAGCAAGAGAAGTAGCTGACTTCCCAACACACAGGAACAGCTACAGAAAGTCAAACAAAATAAGAAGACAGAGAAATATCTCCCAAATGAAAGAACAGGACCAAACCACAGCAAGAGATCAAAGCAAAATGGATGTAAGTACTATGTCTGACAGAGAATTTAAAGTAATGATCATAAAGATACTTACTGGACTGGAGAAGAGTGGAGATATCAGTGAGACCCTTAACCAGACATAAAAAAGAACCTGAGATCAAGAATACAATAAATGAGGGGCGCCTGGGTGGCTGTCAGTTAAGTGTCGACTTCAGCTCTCACGGTTCATGGGTTCAAGCCCTGTGTCAGGTTCTGTGCTGACAGCTCAGAGCCTGGAGCCTGCTTTGGATTCTGTGTTTCCCTCATTCTCTGCCCTTCCCCCACTTGTGCTCTGTGTCTCTGTCTCCAAAATAAATAAACATTACAAAAAATTAAACAAAAATATAGAACACAATAAATGAAACTAAAAATACACTTGATGGAATAGTAGGCTAGATGAGGCAGACAAATGAATTAATGACCTAGAAGATAGAGTAATAGAAAGTAATCAAGCTGAGCAAAGGAGAGGAAAGAAAATTATGTTAATTGAGTACAGTATTAGGGAACTCAGCAACTCCATCAAGCCTAATAACATCCACATTATAGGGATCTCAGAAGAAGAGAGAGGTAAGAGGGAAGAAAATGTATCTGAAGAAATAATAACTGAAAACTTCCCTTATCTGGGGAAGGAAACATATATGCAAATCCAGGAGGCACAGAGATCCACCCCCCCCCAAAAAAAAAATGAAACCAAAGAGGTCCACACCAAGACACATAGTAATTAAAATGGCAAAAGGTACGGATAAAATCTAAAAAAATTTTAAAGCAGCCAGAGAAAAGACAGTTTCATACAAGGGAAACCCCATAGGCTTTAAGCAAATTTTTCAGCAGCAACTCTGCAGGCCAGAAGGAAGTTGCATGATATAGTCAAAGTGCTAAAAGGGAAAAATCTGCAGCCAAGAATACTCTATCCAGAAAGGCTACTATTCAGAATCGAAAGAGACACAGAGTTTCTCCAACAAGGGTACCTGGTGGAGGAGTCAGTCAAGCGTCTGACTCCTGATCTCAGCTCAGGTCTTGATCTTGGGGTCATGAGTTCAAGCCCTGCATTAGGCTCCATGTTGGGTGTGAAGCCTACTTAAAATAAAAACAGAGTTTCTCAGACAAAAAGACTATTAAACCAACCCTACAAGAAATTTTAAAGAGGACTCTTTGAGTGGAAAGGAAAGACCCTAAATGAGAATATGAAAAATAAAAAGCAAAAAAAACAGTAAAAATAAATATTTCTGTAAAAATCAGTCAAGGGATTCATAAAATAAAAGGATGTAAAATATGACAATATATACCTGAAAGGTGGGAGGGAGAGGAATAAAAAATAGGTTTAAACTTAAGCAGTGATCAACTTAATACAGACTGCTATATGTAGAAAATGTCATATACAACCGCGATGATAATGACAAATCACAATCCAGTAATAAACATGCAAGAATAGAGAGGGGTATCCAACTATATCAATAAAAAAGCCAACAAACCATGAAAGACACCCAAGAGAAGAAAGAATCAAAGAAAATCTATAGTAACAACCAGAAAATAAATTTAAGAATGGCAATAATTACCTATCAATAATTACTTAGAATGTAAATGGACTAAATGCTCTAATCAAAGAGCATGGATAGGGTGACAGAGTGGATATAAAAACAATACCCATCTATATGGTGCTTACAAAAGACTCATTTCAGACCAAAAGCCACCTGCAGAGTAGACAGAGAAACATTTATCATGCAAATGGATGACAAAGAAAGCCAGGGTAGAAATACTTATATCGGACAAGAGACTTTAAAACAAAGACTGCAACAAGAGACAAAAAAGTGCCCTAAGTAATAATGAAGTGGACAATCCAAGAAAATATAATTATAAATATTTATGCACCCAACATGGAAGCATCCAAATACATAAAAGAGTTAACAACAAACATGAAGGAACAATTAATAGTAATACAATTAATAGTAATGGTAATAGTAGAGGACTTCTACACCCCAAGCACATCAATGGACAGATCATCAACACAGAAAATCAAAAAGGAAAACAGTGGCTTTGAATGATACACTGGACCGTATGAATTTAACAGACATATTCAGAACACTCCACCTTAAAACAGCAGACTACACATTCTTTTCAAGTGCACATGGAACATTCTCCAGAAGAGATTACATATTAGCCCACCAAAAAAACTCTCAACAAATTAAAAAAAAATGAAAGTCATACCATGCTTCATCTTTTCTGACCACAACACTATTAAACTACAAATCAGCCCCAAGAAAAAATCTGGAAAGAGCACAAAAACACGGGGCTTAAATAACATGCTATTAAACAATGAACAGGTCAACCAAGAAAGCAAAAAAGAAATAAAAACATACATGGAAACTAAAGAAAATGAAAGCACAAAGGTCTAAAATCTTTGGGATGCAGCAAAAGTGCTTCTAAGGGGAAAGTTTATAGTAATACTGGCATACCTTAAGAAGCAAAAAGAATCTCAAACAACCTAACTTTACACCTAAGGAGCCAGAAAAAAAAAAAACAAAAAACTCAACCACAGCAAAAGGAAGGAAATAATAAAGATTAAACAAGAAATAAAGATATAGAAACTTACAAAAGTAATAGAAGGAAGACTCTTTACAAAAAAGAGAGAGAACCCAAATAAAATTACTAATGAAGAGGAGAAATATCAACAAACACCACAGAAATACAATCATGACAGACTATTATGAAAACCTACATGCCAACAAATTGGACAACTTAAATGCATAAATTCCTAGAAACATATAACCTACCAAAGCTAAAGCAGCAAGAAATAGAAAATTTGAATAGACCGGGCACCTGGGTGTCTCTGTCAGCTAAGCAACCAACTGGTGATTTCGACTCAGGTCATGATCTCAGAATGAGCCGCATATCAGGCTTGCACTGACAAATGGGGAGCCTACTTGGGATTCTCTCCTGCCTCCTTTCTCTGCCCCTTCCCTCACTTGTACATGCACACACTTTCTCTCTCTCACACACAAAATAACTTTAAAAAAAAAAAAAGAAAGAAAATTTGAACAGACCAATCACCAGCAATGAAATTCAATCAGTAATCAAAAAAATTCCCACAAAACCAAAATCCAGGACCAGGTGATTTCACAGGTGAATTTAAAGAAGTGTTAATACCCATTCTTCTCAAACTATTTGAAAAAATACAAAAGGAAGGAAGACTTTCAAATTCATTCTAGAAGGCCAGTATCCCTGATACCAAAACCAGATAAAGGCACCACTAAAAAGAGAACTTTAAGCCAGCATCTCTGATGAATACAGATGCAAAAATCTTCAACAAAATTTTAGCAAATCAAATCCAACAATTTACTTAAAAAGTTATACACCATGATCAACTGGGATTTATTCTCAGGATGCAAGGGTAGCTCAATATTAAAAAATCAATCTATGTGATACATCGCATCATTAAAAAAAAAAGGATAAAAAAATGATCATCTCAATAGATGCAGAAAAAGCATTTGACAAGGTACAATATACATTCATGATAAAAGCCCTCAACAAGGGAGGTCTAGAAGGAACATACCTCAACATAATAAAGGTCTTATACTAAAAGCCCCCAGCTAACATTATACTCAATGGGGAAAAACTGAGAAGTTTTCCCCCAAACATCACAAACAAGACAATGATGTCTACTCTCACCACTTTTATTCAACATAGTATGGGAAGTCCTAGTCACAGCAATAGACAACAAAAAGAAATAAAAGGTATCCAATTGGTAAGGAAAAAGTAAAGCTTTCACTATTTGCAGAAGACATGATACCCTATATAGAAAACCCTAAAGACTCCACCAAAAAACTACTATAACTAACCAATGAATTTAGTCAAGCTGCAGAATACAAATATCAATACACAGAAATCTGTTGCATTTCTATACCATAATAATGAAATAGCAGAAAGAGAAATTAAGAAAACAATCTCACTTACAACACACCAAAAATAATAAGATACTTAGGAATAAACCTAACCAAAGAGGTAAAAACCTGTACTCTAAAAACATTAAAACACTGATGAAAGAAAGTGAAGACAACACAAAGAAATGGAAAGACGTTTCATGCTCATGGACGGGGAAAACAAACATTGTTAAAATGTTTTAACTACCCAAAGCAATCTACACATTCAATGCAATCCTTAGCAAAATACCAACAGCATTTTTCACAGAACTCAAACAATCCTAAAATTTGTATGGAACTATACAGACCTCAAATAGCCAAAGGCATCTTAAAAATGAAAAACAAAACTGGAGTTAATCACAATCCCAAATTTCAAGTTGCATTACAAAGTGGTAGTAATTAAAACAGTATAGGACTGGCATAAAAACAGATACATAGATCAACAGAATAAAACAGAAAATCCAGAAATAAACCCACAATTATATGGTCAATTACCCTCTAACAAAGGAGGAACGATTATAAAGTCTCTTCAACAAACTGTGTTGGGAAACCTGGACAGCCACATGCCAAAGAATGAAACTGGACCACTTTCTTTCACCATACACAAAACTAAACTCAAAATGGATTAAATACCTTATGTGAGACCTGAAACCATAAAAATCCTAGAAGAGGGTACAGGCAGTAATCACTCTAATATTGGCTGCAGCAATATTTTTCTAGATAGGTCTCCTGAGGCAAGGCAAATAAAAGCAAAAAATAAATAAATCAATAGCCTCTGCACAGCAAAGGAAACAATCAACAAAACTAAAAAGCAACCTATGTAATGGGATATCTGCAAATGACACATCTAATAAAGAGTTAGCACCCAAAATATATACCAAACTTATACAACTCCAAACAAAAAACCCCACAAATAATGCAATTTAAAAATGGACGGAAGATATGAACAGACATTTCTACAAAAAAAGACACCCAGATAGCCAAAAGACACATGAAAAGGTGCTCAACATCACTCATCAGGGAAATGCAAATTGAAACTACAGTAAGGTATCACTTCACAAAGATCAGAATGGCTAAAATAAAAAACACAAGAAACAAGTCTTGGCAACGATGTGGAGAAAAAGGAACCCTCTTGCACTGCTGGTAGGAATACAAATGTGTACAGCCATCGTAGAAAACCATATATATGGAGGCTACTAAAAAAATTAAAAATAGAGCTAACCTACAGTCCAGGAATCTCACTACTGGGTATTTACCCAAAACTACAAAAAGACTAATTCAAAGGAATATATGCAACACTATGTTTACAGAAGCATTATTTACAATATCCAAATTATGGAAGCAGCCCACGTGTCCACTGATAGGTGAATGAATAAAGATGTGGTATATGTATATACATTGGAATATTATTCAGCTATAAAAAAGAATGACATTTTGCCATTTCCAACAACATGAATAGAGCTAGGGTACAATGCTGAGTGAAATAAGTCAGAGAAAGACAAATAAATACCTTATGGTTTCACTCCTATGTATAATTTAAGAAACAAATGAGCAAAGGAAAAAATAGAGAAAGACAAGCAGGAAACACATTCTTTTTTTTTTAATTTTTTTTTCAATGTTTATTTATTTTTGGGACAGAGAGAGACAGAGCATGAACGGGGGAGGGGCAGAGAGAGAGGGAGACACAGAATCGGAAACAGGCTCCAGGCTCCGAGCCATCAGCCCGGAGCCTGACGCGGGGCTCGAACTCACGGACCGTGAGATCGTGACCTGGCTGAAGTCGGACGCTTAACCGACTGCGCCACCCAGGCGCCCCAGGAAACACATTCTTAAACATACAGAGCAAACTAACAGTCATCAGAGGGGAGGTGAGTCGGGGGATGGGTGATATCAGGGATGGAGATTAAAGAATACCCTATGATGAAAAAAATAGAATGACTTCTTAAAAAGTCAATAGAAGAGCTTTTGATACAACTTCACTAATACCCTTTGAAAAGAAAGTGGAGGCATTAGGGAGATGGAAAATAAACCATACAACCTCTGCTTTGCCAATGGGGACTAGCAGTATTTGAAAATAGCCACAAAGATCAAAAAGCAAATAGATACTTACAAGTCCACCAAAAGGGAATTGGTTAAATTACTGTATAAAAATACCACGCAGCCATCAAAAGGAAGGAGTCAGAACTAAAGAAGACTGCCTTTTAAATATTAAATGAAATAAAATGCATATGACCATTTTTTTTTGCTTTTATAAACAATGCTTTGTACATACCCAGAAAAATAACTGGAAACTCTCAGCAAACTGCTATCAGAGGGACTTGAACCTTTTGCTTTATTTATACACTGTTCTATAATTTGTCCCCCCCCCACAATAATATACTTTTTGAAGTTAAAAATGTATTTTTAAAATACTCTTTTAAGTGGCCACAGGAAAAGGAAGACAGAACGAAAAGAGAAGATGATAAAGCAAGCAAGCAGCTGCAAAGGGAAGTTCAAATATCACAACTATTAAACCCAGAAGACACCACCAATGCACCAGGATTTTACCCTGACACAACAAGTAGCAGCCCTGAAAAAAGAACACAGGCACAATCAAAGAAATAACTGTGGCATACAGCTGATTCTAAAATGCATATGAAAAAGCCAAGGGCTAAGAATAGGTCAAACAATTTTGTGGAAGAACAGGGCAGATCTATGGTATCAAGGCTTATTATAAGGATATAGTAACTAAGAGGGTGGTACAGGTGCCAAAGACACAGAAATATAAAAATAAACACAAAGGACACAGAAATAAATCCACACAAATGCAGAAACTTGATATCCAACAGATGTGACCCTATAAGACAGTGGAGAAACAATGTTATTAGTCAATAAATGATGCTAGGAAAACTGGCTACCCACATGGAATAAACTAGACTTCCTACTTCATACTATACAAAAATAAATTCCAGGTGGATGAACTAAAAAGTGAAAAAGCAAAACCTACACACTTTTAAGGAAAAAAAATAAGTGAATATTTTTATGAACCTAGGGTACATAAGAGCTTCTCAAATGTAAACTCTAGAAATCTCTGTGTATTTTGCCTAGGATGAATGTCAAGTGCCTCAAACAGTGCTTGGAACACAGTAAATGCTAAGACCTTGTTAAGATTAAAACACACACACACACACTGACAATAAAGATGGATAAGTTCAACTACAGGTATCCCCACTTTCTGAAAGCTAACTTTACACCACTTCAAAAAGCCTCTGTTGTACAGTGATAGCTTTTTACACAAAATAGAAGAAAATCGGATTTCTCCTGATTAGCGATTACAGGTACTAATGTATGTCTTTTGTAAAAGTAAAGTGGTATAACATAAAGTTTTGGAAAGCAAGGGATACCCTTCACTTTATGCCATTTTGGCTCAAAAAAGGTTTCAGTATGTTCTACTTTTGAATAGTGGGGGAAACCTATATATTCAAACTTAACATCAAGTGAAACTTCAAATCACAGTCTAGGGAAAAGTGGTTATAATGCATATATAATGCTATTCCAAATACATAAAGAATTTCTACAAATTGATGTAACTACCAACTACTAATAGAAATATGAGCAAAAGACCTGAACAGGCAACACAACTAAGAAAACAGGGATGGTCAATAAAACAATCAATGGTTCAAACTCACTAGTAATCAAGAACTACAAAAACAGTGGCCTATTTCCCAAAACCATAAGATAGAAAAACATGAAGTCTGAATTACCAAAATTTCAAATTCCAGGATATACACGATCGCAGCATATAACCAAGATAGCATTTCAAAACAATGGGAGTAGTAAAGATCATCAAAATCATGCTGAGACAGTTATTTAAATGTTTGGGGCAGGGGGTGGAAATCACTTCTCTGTATCTCACCAGAATAAATCCCAAATGGATTTTTTTTTTAGCTATAAAGACACCAGTACACAATACAGTACATAGAATATAGATGACTATTGGATCAAGGGTTGAGGAAAGGTATTCTAAACATCTAAAAGGGATGAGGGGAGAGAAATCATAATGAAAAGGTATATATTTAGAAGTTTGATGATATAAAGTATTTTATAACCAAGATTAAAAAGCAAAAGCTAATAACACATATAACCATCAATTGGTTAATACATTTCATTATATACAAATCAAAAAAATAGATCCACATGTTACTGAGGAAAAATACATTTTAAAAAGCCCTTATAGGGGTGCATGGGTGGCTCAGTCGGTTGAGCATCCCACTTCGGCTCAGGTCACGGTCTCACCATTTAAGAGTTCAAGCCCCACAACAGGCTCTGTGCGGACAGCTCAGAGCCTAGAGCCTGCTTCAGATTCTGTGCCTCCCTCTTTCTGTGCCCCTCCCCTGCTCATGCTCATGCTCACGCTCTCTCTCTCTCTCTCTCTCCCAAAATAAAAAAAATAAAAATGTTTAAAAATTTAGAACACCCTTATCAAGCAGGTTCCAGAATACATTTAAAAAATAAACAAATATTAAAAATAATGTTAACCTCATTAGTAATCAAAAAAGTAAACCTCATCTAATTATTTTTTAGGTCATTATTACCATAAGATTATCCCATTTTGGAAAAGATGTGGTAAAATGGGTATTCTCAATAGAGAAGTATAAACTAGTTCATATAATAATCCTGGAGCATAACTTAGCATTACGTACAAGAACCATAGAAGTATTTATACTTTATTACTCACAAATAGGTAGTCTTAAAAAATATCTTAAGGAATAATCCAAAGATATGCACAAATGTGTTTGCCAAGAATGCTCACTATAGCATTATTTACAAAAGCAAAAAGTTAGCAATAATCCAAATGTCCAAAATAAAAAAAATAGGTAAGTTATTTTATCCAGAAGACAGCATTTTATGCATTTAAAAGTTCTGAAAGAGTATTCAATATAACTGGAAAAGTTTGTACCAATAAGTGATGGAAGTTATAAAACTATGTCAACTTTAATTTAAAAATTTAATAAAATATGTCAAAATATTAATAGTGATTATTTCTGGATAGTGAGATCAAAAGATTTTTCTTGTATTTTTTATCTCCACTATCATCTTTTCTTATTAAAAGAATTGTAAGTTCTCTGTTCCAATAGTTTGTTCCCCTCACTCCAATATCTCCTATAAATAGGCAGAAAAACTGAAGCTAATCAATCTTAACTGTTCTCCAACTAGAAAAGGATGGCCCTGAAGTCTCACTCTCTTGGATTAATAAGTAGATACAACATAACAATGACCATATAAATGACCGACAAAGTTAGTCTGGCAACACACTTCAGAAAAAAACACACAAGGAATTATCCAAAAACTCACCCAGTTGAAAACTTACTATAAATTCTTTATTGCTTTAAATAACAAATGAAGCATTAAATACAATCAATTCCTAAAATAAAGATGAAAGATGCGTTAGAGCAGTACTCTGATATACGTGAGGTCACAGTTGCTTATGGCGGGCAACAGTGAAAAATGTTGAAGAGGCACAAATCTGTAACAGCAGTTATATTAAGCAAATAACTATTATCCTGGTAACTTCTTCAAATTTGTAGATGTTAGCTAGATCTCTATCCAGGTCTGGGACCCAGTATTTTTTTCAGCCCAAATTTCTGAATTAGCTACCTCAATCCAGATACAACTCCAGTCATGATTTTTATTTTTTTTTCTTTTTAAATATATGAAATTTATTGTCAAATTGGTTTCCATACAACACCCAGTGCTCATCCCAAAAGATGCCCTCTTCAATACCCATCACCCATCCTCTCCTCCCCCCACCCCCCATCAGCCCTCAGTTTGTTCTCAGTTTTTAAGAGTCTCTTATGCTTTGGCTCTCTCCCACTCTAACCTCTTTTTTTTTCCTTCCCCTCCCCCATGGGTTCCTGTTAAGTTTCTCAGGATCCACATAAGAGTGAAACCATATGGTATCTGTCTTTCTCTGTATGGCTTATTTCACTTAGCATCACACTCTCCAGTTCCATCCACGTTGCTACAAAGGGCCATATTTCATTCTTTCTCATTGCCACGTAGTACTCCATTGTGTATATAAACCACAATTTCTTTATCCATTCATCAGTTGATGGACATTTAGTCTCTTTCCATAATTTGGCTATTGTTGAGAGTGCTGCTATAAACATTGGGGTACAAGTGCCCCTATGCCTCAGTACTCCTGTATCCCTTGGGTAAATTCCTAGCAGTGCTACTGCTGGGTCATAGGGTAGGTCTATTTTTAATTTTTTGAGGAACCTCCACACTGTTTTCCAGAGCGGCTGCACCAGTTTGCACTCCCACCAACAGTGCAAGAGGGTTCCTGTTTCTCCACATCCTCTCCAGCATCTATAGTCTCTGATTTGTTCATCTTGGTCACTCTGATCCAGTCATGATTTTTAAAGACCTATTCTGATGATGGTTCCTAATTCTATTTCAACTTTTCACCTCTGCACATATACTAAAAAGAAAACTAATGAAACCATCTACTCAAGACTTCCATTTCTGCAAAAGGCATCAAATTGGAAAGGAAGAATTAAAATTATCATTTTTTGTTGATATGATCTTACATACAGAAAACCCTAAAAAGTCTAAAACTGTTGGAATTAGTAATTTCTATAATGTGACAAGATACAAAATCAAGATATAGAAATCAGTTTCATTATTTTACATTAGTGATGAAGTACTGGAAAAAGAAAACCATTCAATTCACAAAAGCATCAAAAACAATAAAATACTTGGGGCGCCTGGCTGGCTCAGTCAGTTACGCAACTGACTTCGGCTCAGGTCATGATTTCATGGTTCGTGGGTTCGAGCCCCGCGTCAGGCTCTGTGCTGACATCTTAGAGCCTGGAGCCTGCTTCAGATTCTGTGTCTCCCTCTCTCTCTGTCCCTCCCCTGCTCATTCTCTGTCTCTCTCTGTCTCTCAAAAATAAACGTTTAAAAAAAAAAAAAACAATAAAATGCTTGAATTAAGTTTTAGAGATTTTAGACATCATAAGGAGTACAGAGCATTGAGCAATGTTTAGAATTACTGAATTACTATATTGTACACCTGAAACAAATATAACACTGTATTATTAACTATACTGGAATTAAAATTAAAAAGAACTTAATTTTTAAAAGTTGGCATTTTTAAATAAATGTGAATTTAAGGTTAAAAAAATACTTGGGAATAAATTTAACCAAATAAATCAAAGATCTGTACAACAAAAATGAGAAGACTTTGCTGAAAGAAATCAAAAAAGACACAAATGAATGGAAAGACACTATATGTACATGATTGGAAGAGACCACTTTGTAAACACTGCCATACTACCTAAAGCCATCCACAGATTCAACATAATCGGCATCAAAATACCAAAGGCATTCTTCACAGAAAGAGAAAAAAAAATACTACAATTTGTATGGAACCACCTAAGACCTCTAATAGCCAAAGCCATCCTGAGGAAAAAAGCCAGAGATATCACATCACACTTCCTGATTTCAAACTATACTACAAAGCCTGAGTAATAAAAACAGTATGGTTCTGGCACAAAAACAGACACATACACCGATGAAACAGAAGAAACCAAAATTAAATCCCAGCATATGTGGTCAACTAACATTCAAAGGCAGCCAAGAACACTCACTGGGGAAAGGATAGTCTCTTCAACAAATGATGCTGGACAAATTGCAGAAACATATGCAGAAGAATGAAGGTGGTCCCCCATCTCACAAAACTCACAAATTAAAAATGGATCAAAGACTTAAACATAAGACCCAATATCATAAAACTCCCAGAAATACAGACGAAGCTCATTAATACTGGTTGGCAATAATTTTTTGTGCACTCTGTCAAAAACACAAACAACAAAAGGAAAAAAAAATCAATAAATGGGACTACATCAAACTCAAAAGACCGCAGCAAAAGAAAAAGTGAAGACAACCTTTCAGAATGGGAGAAAAAATTCTCAAACCATTTATCAAATAAGGGATAAATATCCAAAATACATACAGACTTCTGATTTTAAAATGTCAAGAACAGGAGCGCCTGAGTGGCTCAGTCAGTTAGGCATCTGACTTTGGCTCAGGTCACGATCCCATGGTTCGTGAGTTTGAGCCCCGCATCGGGCTCTGAGCTCACAGCTCAGATTCTGTGTCTCCCTCTGTCTGCCCCTCTGCTGCTTGCACTCTGTCTCTCGCATTGTCTCAAAAATAAATAAACATAAAAAAATTTTTTTTAATGTCAAGAACAAAAAAAGACATTTTTTCCAAAAACAACATCTAAAGGCAAACAGGCACATGAGATGATGCTCAACATCACTAAAAGCCAGTAAAATGCAAGTCCAGAGCACAATAAGATAAGCGCTTCACATCTATCAGAATGGCTATCAAGAAGACAGGAGATAATACCTGCTAGTGAGGATGTGGTAAAAAGGAGCCACTTATACTCTGTTGGTGGGAATGTAAATTAAATTATTTCAACTTCTATGGAAAATAATGTGGAGGTTCCCCCAAAAATGAAAATAAATCTTCCATACAATCTAGCAATTCCACCCTGTGTACATGCCCAAAGAAAATGAAGACAGAATTTCAACAAGATACATACATTATCATGTTTATCACAGCATTATTCACAATCAATAGCCAATATATAGACACAACCCAAATGCCCATCAATGGATGAATCAATAAAAAAGATGTGGTACATATACATGATGGAATATTGCTCGGCCATGAAAAAGGAGGATATTCAGCCATTTGGCAACAACATGGAAGAATCTTGAGCATACTATTCTAAGTGAGGTAAGTCAGAGAATAACAAGTACTATATGATACCACTTACATGTAGAATCCAAAAAGCCAAACAGGTTATTTATTTTGAGAGAAAGCGAGAGTACACATGTGTATATTAGCAAGGGAGGGGCAGAGAGACGGGGAGAGAGAGAGTGAGAGCGTGAGACAGAATTCCAACCAGGCTCCACCCCCAACATAATGTCAAATGGGGCTCAATCCCATGACTGTGAGATCATGACCTGAGCCAAAATCAAAAGTCGGACACTTAACCAACTGAGCCAACCAGGTGCGCCAAGAGTACAAACTTCTAACAAGCAGTAAATAAGCCACAGAGATCTAATGTACAGTATATTACAGACAATACAATAAAGACAATAACACCGTACTGTATGTTATTTGATGCATATGGCTACAAAGGCAACCATATTACAATATATAAATATATCATAGCAACAGGGCTATACATCTTAAACTTACACAATGTTTTATGTGAAATTTATCCAACTAAAAAAAGAAAGGACTTCCATTTCTGGCAACACAGCAGACCACACACAACAAGGAAACCCACAATACCTAATAACCAAAATCCTGGATCGAATTTATTTAAATAATATTTTAAATACACGACTAAGCTCCTGGAAGGCCAGGAAATCCCAGTGGTTAGAAAAATAGCAGCATGAGAGAAGTAAATAGCAGCAATACTTGCCTGTTTTGCCCTTGACTGTGGATAAACAAGGGGGGAAAAATAGAAATCTTCCCTGAGAATTCCTAGTCATAAACCTACCAACTCGCAGAGTTGGAGCCAGAAGTCACACTAACCACATACAAAAAATAATACAAGCTAAGATTTTCATTGCAAGGTTGGCAGTGACCTCAGGGACCTGGCAAAAGCAGAGGAACACACTTTAAAAACCAGCCTTTAGGGGCCCCTGGGTGGCTCAGTCGGTTAAGCGTCTGACTTCGGCTCAGGTCAGTATCTCATGGTCTGTGGGTTCGAGCCCTGCGTCAGGCTATGTGCTAACAGCTCGGAGCCTGGAGCCTGCTTTGGATTCTGTGTCTCCCTCTCTCTCTGCCCCTCCCCTGCTCATGCTCTGTCTCTCTTTGTCTCAAAAATAAACATTAAAAAAAAATTTTAAACCAGCCTTCAAAGAATTTTTCACAGATAAAGTAACTGTGCCTCATGACTTAAACAGAATGTAACAAGCCATCATGAGCAAGGATCCACAGATGTACAAATGACAATATAAAACCTAAGATATTCAAATTATCAAATATCTAATAAAATGTTAGAATTATCAAAAATATAAAATACATTGTTTACTAAAGAAATAAAAGAGGGTAATCAAAGTATGACTAAGCAACAATCATCATCTTAAAATACAAATGGAACTTCTAGTAATGAAAAATGAAATAACTGAAACCATAAAATTTAAAAGATAAGTCACACAGAGGTGGCCTGGGCGGCACGGACTCTTGACTTCAGCTCAGGTTATAATCTCAGTTTGTGAGTTCAAGCCCCACAGTGCTGACAGTGCAGAGCCTGCTAAGGATTCTCTCTCTCCTCTCTGCCTCTCTCTCTTTCTCACTCTTATAAATAAGCATAAGAAATTAGAAAAAATAAAAAGGTAAGTCAAACAACACACTACACAAAGATGAAGAGATAACTAGGGAAAGAGAAGCGCATCTAAAGAAACTGTGCAGAATGCAGTAGAGAAATCCTAAAAAATGAAAAATATGAAAGGTTAAGAGAGCTGACAATAAAGTGAGAAGGTCCAACAACTAAGAGCTCCAGAGGAAGAAAACAGAAAATGAAGGAGAGGAGTCAATATTCAAACAGACTGTGAGGACACTAATTCTCAGACTGAAAAACTCAAATCGCATCTTTAAAAAATTAACAGAGATACATCACAGTGAAAGAACAAACACTAAAAACAAGAGATCTTAAAAACATCAAAAAAAAAAAAAAAAAAAGACACAATACCTAAACAAAGGAACATCAATAAGACTCAGAGCTAACTTACCAACAGCTACAATGGAAGCCCAAGTAAAATGTGCCAAATTGATTAGAGAAAGTAATTGTCAATGCGGACTTCTAAATATGCTATGATCAGTTTTTGAGAAGCAAAGTGCAAATAACGAGAAATACTAAAACAGGTACTACCAATAAACACTCACTAAAGAAACTTTTACTTTAAGAACAGGAAAAATGATACCAGAAACAAAGTTTGAAATTCAAGAAGAAATATCTTCCTGCCTCACTGGACACCTCTGGATATATGATCATCATTTTATACTCATCAAAACTCCAGATGAAGAAGCAAAGTCAATTTATCTGTAGGAAATAGAGAAAACTCTAGTGCAACTGGATGTACCAGAGTAAGATTAGCTCTTCTCCTTCTGACAATCCTGAAACTGTGTTACCCATTGCTCTGGTAATAAATGACAAGCCAGGAGAACAGGACAGCAATCTTGGGGGCAGAATCAAAAACAAAGTCTGGGGGCACCTAGGTGGCTCAATAAGTTACAAATAGGACCCTTGTTTTTGGCTTAGGTCATGATCTCACAGTTCCTGAGTTCAAGCTCCAAGCCAAGCTGAGTGACAGTGCAGAGCCTGACTGGGATTCTCTCTCTGATTGGGATACCCCTTCCCCATTCGCATTTTCTCTCTCTCCCTAAAAATAAATAAACAAAAGAAAAAGTCTGGGATAACAAGACTGTATATCCTTCTCTCATGGTGAATGAAATTTCCAAGTTAGAAATAGACTGTATTTTAAAATACCTGTGAAAGTTAAGGGCTTATAATATTTTAATTAAGGTATAATTGACATAACATTTATGTTAGTTTCAGGTATACCACAATGATTCAATCACTATTTGTACACAATGCAAAAATGACCACCAAAATAATAAATCTAGTTAACATCCATCCCCATACATTGTTACAAAACCTTTTTCTTAAAAAAAAAAAAAAAAAAAATTAAAAAAAAAATATAAAAAAAGGGGCGCCTGGGTGGCGCAGTCGGTTAAGCGTCCGACTTCAGCCAGGTCACGATCTCGCGGTCCGTGAGTTCGAGCCCCACGTCGGGCTCTGGGCTGATGGCTCAGAGCCTGGAGCCTGTTTCCGATTCTGTGTCTCCCTCTCTCTCTGCCCCTCCCCCGTTCATGCTCTGTCTCTCTCTGTCCCAAAAATAAATAAAAACGTTGAAAAAAAAAATTTTAAAAAAAACCTTTTTTCTTGTGGTGAGAAGTTTTAGTATCTATGCTCTTAGCGTCTTTTTTTAAGTATATTTATTTATTTTGAGAGAGACTGAGAGAGAGAGCAAGTGGAGAAAGGGCAGAAAGAGAGGGGGACATAAGATCTGAAGCAGGCTATGTACTGACACAGCAGAGAGCTAGATGTGGGGCTCAAACACACAAACCATGAGATCATGACTTAAGCCAAAGTTGGACGCTTAACCAACTGAGCCACCCAGGTGCCCCTCTTAGCAACTTTCAAATATGTATACAGTATCATTAACTATAGTCAACGTGCTATACATTATATCATCATGACTTATTTATAAATAACTGGACATTTGTACCTTCTGACTCTCTTCACCCATCTCACCCACTTCCCACCTTCCACCTCTGGTATCCACTTATCTGTTCTCCTTTTCTTTAAGACTGGTTTTGCTTTTGTTAAAGTTTCCACATATAAGGGAGATGACACAGTATTTGTCTTTCTCTGCCCGACTTATCTCATGTAGCATAATGCCCCCAAGATCCGTTCATATTGTCCTATTTGCCTGCTGTGTGTGGCTCTAGAGAACTCAACTGGAACCAACAGATAAAAATTATAGGAAAATATATTTTAGCTCAATAGCATTAAGAACATTATAACAATGATGGCAATTCAATGGCGGAGAAATTATTCTATAACATAATGAGCTGTCTGGAATAAAAATTACAAAGGCACTCCATTATTAAGAACTATATTAAAATTTTATCATATATATTAATAATTAATAATTATTAATAGTCAGGGCACCTGGATGGTTCAGTCAGCTCAACCTCCAACTCTTGATCTCACCTCAGGTCCCAATCTCGTGGTTCGTGGGCTGGAGCCCCACATTGGGCTCTGTGCTGACCCTTCAGAGACTGCTTGGCATTCTCTCTCTCTCTCTCTCTCTCTCTCTCTCTCTGCCCCACCCCTTCCCTTCAAGGCATTGGTACATGACTTCTCTTTCTCATGCACAAATAAACATATGTTAGCCTTTCTGGTTTTCTTCCACATTCTAAACACATTCTAAACCCCTTTGTTTTTTCCTGCTCTTTCTTTCCACCTGTGAGCCAGTAAAGTTCCTAAGTTTACTCAAGGTCTAAAGCAATGGCATTTTTTTTTACGTTTATTTATTTTTGAGAGGAAGCAAGAGAGAGAGAGAGAGCGCGCACGAGCAAGGGAGGGGCAAAGAGAGATAGGGACAGAGGATGCGAAGCAGGTTCTGCACTGACAGCTGAGAGCCTGATGTGGGGCTCAAACTTATGAACTTCGAGATCATGACCTGAGCCAAAGGCAGACACTTAACCAACTGAGCTACCCAGGCGCTCCTAAAGCAATGGTTCTTAATATCTTTATAGATCCCCTGCATCAGAAACCCCTGGTACTTACTGAAAATGCAGACTCTGGCTCTGCTGTAGACACACAGATTCAAAAACTCAGGGGGATGAGAAAGATTTGCATTTTTAAACAAGCTCCACAAGGTGAGTTTTAGACATCCTGAAATTTGAAAACTCTTCTCTAAGGCAACAAAGGTTAAGACATTGCCAAAAGAAACCTACAACTTTTGCGGCTTCCATTGACTTTTTCAGTCTCTGAGAAGACAAGAACTGACTGTGGTTATACTTAACACAGATTCTCTTGGGATGCCTAGGGGGCTCAGTCAGGATGCTCAGTGAGCCTAAGCATCCAACTTTGGCTCAGGTCATGATGTCACGGTTCATGGGTTCGGGCCCCACGTCAGACTCTGTGCTGACAGCTCCGAGCCTGGAGCCTGCTTCGGATTCTGTGTCTCCCTCTTTCTCTGCCCTTCCCCCACTCGTGCTCAGTCTCAAAATTAAATTAAAAACATCAATAAAAAATTTAACACAGAGTTTCTTGTTAAAACCAGTGGTGAAAATTATACACATTCATGTCAGACTCGGGACAAATAGAAATAATTTTATCACAATAGGTAACATTTTAAAACAAGGCATTTAAAGATTTGAATACTTGGGGGAAGAGATCCTCAATAAGAAGGAAGGAAGGAATATACAAGGATGAGAGTTTCAAAGCAGATAAAGTTACGTAAAAGAAGAGAGGTGTGGCCATACATATCTGTATATACATTGATCAAATATTTACTGATCAACTACAATGTCCAATAGTTACAGACACATAAGATACAATAATGAACAAAATAGGTAAACATCCCTACTCTCCTGGAGTTTACATGCTAGCAGTGCAAGATGAACAATATACATAATAAACACATTATAAAGTATCTCAGCAGTAAATTTTATGGAACAAGAACAACAAAAAACAGGGTAAAGGTGTCACGAATAAAGGTTGAGTGGAGATTTAATTTTACAAAGGTGGTCAGGGAAGCCACCTGTGAGTAAACAATTAATGAAAGTTAAGAAGTCAACCTTGCAGGTATCTGGGGGAAGACCATCTCACACAGAAGGCATAGCAAACACAAAGTGAACAGAATACCTGGCCTAGATGACAAAGACCAGTGTGCTGGATATAGGAATACATAAGGGAAAGAGTGTGAGGAGATAAAGAAGAGAGAGGTGTCAGGAACCAGACTGTAGGCTACTTTAAGGACTTTTGGTTTTACTCCAAAGAAAATGAAAAGCTAGGAAAGAGTTCTTAATAGGAGACTGAAATGATCAACCTTAAGGTATCATTCTGACTACTGAGTTGAAAATGAACTGAAACATGGCAAAAGTGGAAGGAGAGACAGTAGTTAGGAAAACAGCACTGCAGTAATCCAGGCAAAGGATGATCACAGCTCAAGCCAGGTGGTGGCTGTGAAGAAAAGGGATCAGATCTGGACAAATCATTAAGGGAGAGCCAACAGGATTTCCTGACAGAATGATGGGAGATAGAAGGAAATGCAAATAGTGAAATACCACCAAAGTTTTGGTCTAAGCAACTAATAGGACAGAGAGGAGAAAGACTGAAAATTAGCAGGTTTACATCTAAGGGACTCAGTTCAGTTTTCATCCCCCTAAATCTGCAACTTCTAAGACATTCAGGTAGACATGTCTAGTAGGCAGCTAAATATATGAATCTAGTTTTCAGAAGAGAAGTTTGCAATGGAGATGTAAATTTGGGAGTCATCAGCATGGAGACAGTACTTAAACCTATAAAACTGGATGAAATCACCATCTGAATGAGCACAGATGAAGAGAGAAGCAAAGCCTAATTCTAGGTGCCCTCCAATAATGCAGGTGAAGCAGCAAGGAAGAAGAGAAACCATCAAAGAAGACCGAGAAGGAAAAATTCAACTGCTCTGACAGCCAAATGAAGAAAATGTCCTAAGAATGAGATAGAGATCAACTATCAGCGTTGATGATTAAGGTTAAGACTGAAAATTTAGGGGCACCTGGGTGGTTCAGTTGAGCTCGTCTGACTCTTGATTTCGGCTCAGGTCATGATCTCACAGTTTGTGAGTTCGAGCCCCATGTCAGGCTCTGTGCTGACAGCACGGGTCCTGCTTGGGATTCTCTCCCTCCATCTCTCTCTCTCTCTCTGTTCCTCAGCTTGTTTTCTCTCTCTCTTCCAATCTCAAAATAAATAAACATTTAAAAAAAAAAAAAAGACTGAAAATTTACCACTGGATTACCAATGTGGAAGTCATTGGCTACTCTGACAAGCGCATTTTGGTGGAGTTTTAGAAGCAAAACCCTCGTTGAAGTATCTTTCAGGAGAAAGGATGGAGAAAATAAAACAAGTACACAAATTCTTCACAGGACTTTTGCAGCAATGGGGAGCAGAGAAAGTTTTGCAAGGAAGGAGATGCCATAAATAGACTAGACAGGGAAATGAAATTAAGGTAAAGTTTTGTTACAGAGTTACAGTAACGAAGACAGTGTGCTACTGGAATAAGGACAGCCACAGAGACCAGAATAGAATCCAAAAATAAGCCCCTAGATTTTTTATCAACTGATTTTCAAACTGAGTGCCAAGACAATCCAATAGAAAAGAATAGTTTTTTCAACAAATAGTGCTGGAACAAGTGGATATCCAATGGAAAATAATGGGGTTGGAAAACTACATCAGAGCATACACAAAAATTAACTCAAAACCAATCATAAACCTAAATGTAAGCACTTAAAATGACACAATTCTTATACAAAACAGGTGAACATAAGAGAAGGAAAGCAAAAATGATATAAAAACAGAGAGAAGGACAAAACATAAGAGACTCTCAAACATGGAGAACAAACACAGTGTTACTGGAGGGGTTGTGGGAGGGGGGGATGGGCTAAATGCATAAGGAGCATTAAAGAAATCTACTCCTGAAATCATTGTTGCACTATATGCTAACTAACTTGTATGTAAACTAAAAAAAATAAATAAATAAATAAATTAAATAAAAATAAATAAAATAAAATGATACAATTCCTAGAAGAAAACATAGGAGTAATTATTTAGGACCGTAACTTCGATGATGGTTTCTTAGGACACCAAAAACAACCAAAGGAAAAAAAATAGACAAATGTGGCATCAAAATTTAAAACTTCTGGGGCGCCTGTGGGGCACCTGGGTGGCTCGGTCGGTTGAACGTCCGATGTCAGCTCAGGTCATGATCTCACGGTCGACTTCGAGCCCCGCAGCCAGCTCCATGCTGACAGCTCAGAGCCTGGAGCCTGCTTCAGATTCTGTGTCTCTCTCTCTCTCTCTCTGCTCCTCCCCTGCTCGCACTCTCTCTCTTTCTCAAAAATGAATAAACATTATAAAAAAAAAAAAAAAAAACTTCTGGGGCACCTGGGTGGCTCAGCTGGTTAAGTCACCGATTTTGGGTTGGGTCACGATCTCACGGTTTGTGAGTTCGAGCCCAGCATTAGGCTTGCTGCTGTCATTGCGGAGTCCACTTTGGATCCTCTGTCCGCCCCCCACCCTGCTCACACTCTCCCAAAAATAAATAAAACATTTAATTTTTTTTAATTTTTAAAAAATGTAAAACTTCTATGCAAAGAACACTATCAATAAAGCAAAAAGACAACCCACAGAATGAGAGAAAATGTTTGTAAATCACATATTTGATAAGGGACTTATATCCAGACTATTTCACAAACTCTCACAATTTGATATTAAAAAGACAACCCATTTAAATACAGGAAAAAAATCTAGACATTTCTCCAAAGAAAATACACAAATAGTCAATAAACACATGAAAAAAATACGTGCACATCATTAGCCATCAGGGAAACACAAATTAAAATCACACGGAGAGATTACTTCATATCCACTAGGATGGCTACAAGCAAAAAGTCACAATAACCAGTGTTGGCAAGGATGTGGAGAAACTGGAACCCTCACACATTACAGATGAGAATGTAAATGGTACAGCCACTTTGGCAAACAAGTTGGTAGCTCCTCAATATGTTAAACACATTGTTACCATATGACCCTACAATTCCACTCCTAGATATATACACAAAAGGAAGGAAAACATACAGCCACACAAAAAGTAGTACACAAAAAAAGTTCGCAGCAGGCAAACATTGGGAACAACCTAACTGCCCATCAACTCATGAATGGCTAAATAAAATGTGGTACAAAAATCAAAAAAGGAAAGGGGAATAAAGTACTGATGATACATGACACCAACGTAGTTGAACCTTGAAAATATTATGCTAAGTAAAAGCAACAAGTCACAAAAGACCACATGCTGCATGATTCTGTTTACATGAAATGTCCAGAAAAGGCAAATATATAGTGACAGTAAATTAGAAGTCGCCTGGGGCTAGAGAGGAAAGTGCTATGTGAAGTGAATGCTGAAGCGTCCGGCTTTTGGGGGTAGAACAAAAATATTCTGAAATTAGAATCTGATAATGGTTTTCAACTATGAAAAGTTAATTATATATTTTAAATGGGCATATTAATTATATCTCAATAAAGCTCTTCAAGTAAATAAATATATGTCTTTTTCCCAGATGGGAGAAAACACGTTTTTATGAAGATATGAATGATCCAGAAGGAAAAAACAATGTAAGAGAGGACATTTTAGCAAAGTTCTAAAGTGAGAGTGCATGGAATCCAGCACACAAGTAGAAGGAATGGAATCAAAGAGAAGCACAAATAGCTAGCTCATCTGTAAGTAACAGGCAGGCAGCGTATATGGGTATAAATGCTGGTAGGTAGGTAGATGCGGTGGTGGGGGTCTATGGACGTTCTCTACTGACTGCTTCGATTTTCTCAGTGAAAATAAGCAAGGTGATCACCTAAGAGGGCATGGGGAAGAGATTTTAAGGATGAGGAAAGAGGGGTGCCTGGGTGGCTCAGTCGGTTAAGTGTCCGGGTCTTCATTTCAGCTCAGGTCATGATCTCACAATTGAGGAGTTCAAGCCGCAACCAAGACAATTCTGTCAGCACAAAGTCTGCTTGGGATTCTCTCTCTCTCTCTCTCTCTGTCTTCCTTTATCAAAAATAAATAAACTTTAAAAAAAAAAAGGGATGACAAGAGAGGAAGATAAGAGTGGACAGTTATATGACTAGAATATTCAGTGCCATTTAGACCTGGTCAGTAACTGAAAATGAGACCCTATGGGATGCTTTCTCCAGTCATATTTAGCTGCTAGGGTAGGGGCAGAAAGTAGTAGCAAGAATTGGATTTAACCAACACTTGGGTTTTAGCCAAGAGATTATGTCAAAGTAAGGTAGAGAAGGGAAGACATGGGAATGATTGTAAGGACTAAATGTGGAATTTAAGTGGAGAGGAGAGAAACTGGAGACAGGTAAGTAGATAGGCCACTGTATTATTTCACATGAGTACTTGAATTAGGACAGTTTAGTAGGAATGAAAAGAAGAGACAGGTACTATCTCCTGGAGATGTAAGTGACTGGATTTGGCAAATAGCAATAGGAAAAGACGTTATTTGAGCCAAAGAGAATGCAAATATTTCTAGCCAATGACACTGAGGATACAAAGCAATAGTTATCATTAAATGAGGTTAGAAACAAAGAAGATTGGTTCCACAAGAGACAGGTAATGAGCTGCAAGCAAGACAAGACAATGAGAAGCAAAGGAGAAAGGAAAAGATACGAAAAGAAACACACAGCAAGAGAAAATACAATTATTACAGTATAGAAAATCCTTCTGCAGTATTAAAGATAGGTAAACTACGGTGTACAATTATATTCAGTTAGTTCCTGAGCTAAGAGTTTCATCCATTTTCAAAAGAGAAACTAGTATTAGAAGCTATTTATCTCAACATCTTCCCATCTACTTCCACTGTTACACGTTAAAACAAAAAAAAAAAAAAAAGCTGTCCAAAGAAGTTAAGTGGTTGCCTAAAGTCACCAATTAGTGGTAAGGCCTAGTTTAGAATCCAAGTGTTAACAGTCTCAGTCTACCCACTGTCCAGAATTACCACAGAGGGAGTTATTACATAAACCAATTATCCATCTTCCTTATGCTCAAAAATGTAGGCATGCCAGGGATGCCTGGCTGCCTCAGTCAGTAGAGCATGCGACTCTTCATGTCTGGGCCATGATGAGTTCAAGCCCACAGTGGCATAGAACTTACTTCAAAACCAAAAAAAAAAAAAGAGGGGCGCCTAGGTGGCTCAGTTAGTTAAGCATCCGACTTCAGCTCAGGTCATGATCTTGCAGTTCGTGAGTTCCAGCCCATGTCAGGCTCTGTGCTGACAGCTCACAGCCTGGAACCTGCTTCAAATTCTGTGTCTCCCTCTCTTTCTCCCCCCCCCCCCCCCTCACTTGCTCTCTCCCTCTCTCTCTAAAAAATAAACATTAAAAAAAATTTTTTTTAAGATAACCTTTAAGAAAAAATGTAGGCATGCCCATACTTGGAATTTTCTTCTCTTGGTTCTTCCTTCTGCCAGAAGGTACAGATCCTGCTGTTTTATGTAACAGAAGTCATATATGGCAACAACTAGCAAAACAGAAAGGAAACGAAGCAATCTATCCCCGAAGGAAAGACAGTAAACTAGGCCCTGAGATATGTGACCAAGGATTTCTATCAGTAGCACCACACTTGCCCCCCACACACACACAGGTGTCCCTAATTCCTGTACTTAAATACCTACCAGAAGAAATTCTATTTAAAGCCATCAATGTCATTACCAGCTGTTGAAACCAGTGAGAATCGAGCTGCAGTAGGCATTTTGAACCATTACCTTATTTAAAAGGAAAGCATTCCCCATAAAGGCATACCAGTTCTCAATGATGAGCCAATTTTTCTAGTATTTTATGCATTAAGTTTTTAGAAGGTAGGCCAGGGAACCTACCCCACCAAGTTCAACATCATTTTCAGTAGGAAAATACATTTTGAGTTCAAACAAAAAATTATTTTCTATCTCATTTTTATAGCACATTTCAATTCAGACTAGCCAAATTTCAAGTGCTCAATAGCCTTCTATCCTACTGCCAGCATACTGGCCCTGTCAGTATTGTAATGTGTCTTGGGACAATTGCTTTCTCTGAATTTATAATATAAAGTGAATATGTAAATTATTGTTAAAATATTTAATTGTTGCCTTCATTAAATACCTTAGTTTGCATCCAAACACAAAACTAAATATAAAAAGAAACATAATTAAAAAACAAAAAACAGGGGCACCTGGGTGGCTCAGGTGATTAAGCATTGGACTTAGGCTCAGGTCATGATCTTGGGATCCCTGAGTTCCAGCCCCTCAGCCCCCATGTCAGGCTCTGTACTGACCACTCAGAGCCTGGAGCCTGCCTCACATTGCGTGTCTCCCTGTCTCTCTGCCCCTCTCCTGCTCACACTCTGTCTCTCTCTCTCTCAAAACTGAATAAATGTTAAAAAAAAAATTTTCCCCCAAACAAAAAATCAATACTTTCTAAATCTTATAGGTTACACATTCATTCTGCTAATGGATCTTCTCTCTTGACCTCATTTAATTCACCACACCCTTAGGCAACAATTTAGAAGCTTTATTTTCACAAATTTTTAAAAAAATAAATATAAATACTACCAATTAACAAAAGAGTATCTGGACCGAGTTCTAACATATCACGTAAATCAATTATCCAAATACATCTAATCTGTTTTGGAAAATAGTCACAACCATTTTTAAAAAAAAGTTTCTGATACTGTACTTACAGAAAAACAAGGAATTTTTAATTTTTTCATTATTTCAACAATGTTTCCAACCATGTAAAAATTCAGTGGAAATGCATGTTAAAATAATTTACCTAATAATTTTCCCCGTTTCTGACACTTTATCACTGCTCATCAAATCTAAGAGTTTTTTTTTTTAAGTGGGACTTATCTTTATTTTTTTATTTTTCAAATTTGTATTTAAATTCTAGTTAGTTACCATGAGAAGTATTTCCTTTTTCTTTTTTTTTTTTTTTTTTAGAGATAGAGAAAGCATAAGTAGGGGAGAGGGAGGGAGGAAGCTAGAGAGACAGAGTGAGAGAGAATCTCAAGCAGGCTCCAGCCCCAGCAGTGAGCCCAATACAGGGCTGATCCCACAACCCTGGGTTCATGACTTGAGCCAAAATCAAGAGTTGGATGCTCAACCCACTGAGTCACCCAGGTGCCGCTGAAAAGTGTTCCATTTTAAATAGGCTTATATTTTAAATAGGTAGTGTTGCCTAGCTCTCCCTGAGACTATTCTAAGAAAACCTTTCCTTCACTGTAAAAACTCTACATTTCAAACTATAATTTACACGTTTATGTTTTATTTTTTCTGGATATGTCTTCATGTAACTGTTTTAAATTCCAATTAGGTGAAAAATTTTTCAGAGACCAGTAATGTACCTTCTATCCTTCCATCTATCTCTAAAGACAGAACTAGCAAAATGGAAAGGGCAAAAGCTGTATGGAAAAAAGTTGAGTTAGTTAAGCCAGTTCTGCCACTTACTATCTGGATGACCTGGGTCTCACATTCCTTATCAGTAAAATGGAAATTTAAAATGGCCATTTTGAATGTTATAGGAATTCAGTAATATAGGTAACACACATGGCACAAAGTAGGCAACTTGGTAAAGAGTACGAATACCACTGATATGAATAATCTAAAGCTGCTACTTTTTTTTTTTAATTTTTTTTAAATGTTTATTTATTTTTGAGACAGGGAGAGACGGAGCATGAACAGGGGAGGGGCAGAGACAGAGGGAGACACAGAATCGGAAGCAGGCTCCAGGATCTGAGCTGTCAGCAGAGCCCAACGCAGGGCTCGAACCCACGGACCATGAGATCATGACCTGAGCAGAAGTCGGACGCTCAACCGACTGAGCCACCCAGGTGCCCCTAAAGCTGTTACTTTTAAAAAGCTTAATATACTTCTTGCTAGTAAAATCTTCCAAAAAATTGTATGAAAACTTCTTTTCATTCTTTACCAGCATATTTTAACAAGTCTTGTTCCCATTTCCACCCCCCAGAAATCATATTAAAAAGACTACATATGGTGGAATAAAATATACCACCTCTCTTCTTCTCTTTCAACTACAACCAAATGCACATACATTCACAGCACTAATTTACTATAGGGTTGAATCATTTTAAATTGCCATTTTTACATGTCCAAACTGGTCAACTTACTGGCTGTCTCAAATGGTTCAATCTGAAATTTACTCGTCCAGTGAACACTTTAGTAATCCCAGGCTGGACTGCAGTTGTTGCACATAAGCAATGTTAAATGAGAGCTTTGAAATAAAGTGGAACATGAAAGTTCATTCTTATTTTAATGCTTTTACTTTGTACAAAGCTCTTCTAGAACTAAAATGTTAATATAATACATCTTGAATGTATTTCTTTTTCTTAGTTTTTTTTTTTTTTTTAATGTTTATTCATTTTTGAGAGAGACAGAGCACGAGCAGGGGAGGAGCACAGACAAAGAGAGACAGAGACACAGAATCTGAAGCAGGCTCCAGGCTCTGAGCTGTCAGTACAGAGCACAACACGGGGCTCAAACTTACAGACTGTGAGATCATGACCTGAGCCCAAGTCAGACACTTAACCGACTGACCCACTCAGGCACCCCAATCTTAAACATATTTCTAAGTAAAACCTGCAATATCTTATGCAATTATTCTGCAGACTATGGAAACACACATCAGGAAGAGATGATCAAGTAAGAATCATTATATTTATATGTAAATCCAAGCATACAACTGAAGAATTGCAAGATCTTCAACAGGATGACTAACATTTCAAAAGTCAACAGTGTCTAAAACAAGAGACCTCTTGAGTGTCAGAATTAAACTAAAGACTCAAAATACAGGAAACAAATTATCTGCCAGAGAAATTCTGGGGAAGAATTCTCAACAAAACCTACCTCAATAGTTCTCAAAACTGGTTCAGAATAAAATCACCATAACAGCTACAACAAAAAACACAAGTGCCCTAACTGTAAGAGTGTAGGGCCCTAATGAAAAGTGTAATAAACCTCCCCAGGTGCTTCTCATATGCATCCAGGGTGGAGAACCCCTGTTTAGTATGGATTCTTTTTCATACCCCTACTTAAATTAAGACTAAATTTTGAGGAGAAAAACATGTTCCTAAGCCCAGTAAAGTTCCAGATAATTCTAGTCTACCAGAGAGTAGATTTTTTTTATTTTATAAGAAAACATCACCCCTACATTACCATGAAGACAACATTTATACCAAGGAACACTTCTCTCTCCTATTTAAAGTACTGTTGTAAGATTTTCTTATTAGAGGGATCATCAGCAATGCAGAACATAAAAGAAAATTTGTAGTATTCCACTAGGACCATTACTGATATTTCTTCCTGTTTAAAAAGATTTTTAACTTTCTAAATTATAAATAAAATACTAACAGTTTATTTTACACGAGTTTAACCAATCAACTAGAGATCATAATTGAAATATAATTCCTATTTAATTTCAATTTTAACATTCAAAAGTAGTCCAATTAAGACAGTCTTACTGTTCTAGAATCCGAGAATGGATTATATTCATCAAGTCCTGGTGGAACATTTCTTGTCACTTGAGTAACTGATGGGTCCTGGAATAAAATTCAAAGGAGAATAAAAGATTACTTATCGTTTAAGGCACAATTTTGATATTTACAAAGCATTTATTCCATCTGTATTTCTGGTCACCCAGTGAAGCTAACAGGAAAATAAAAAGATTATCACATTTCCTCACTCTCATCCCAACAAGGTTGAAATTTATACCCTCAGCCCTCACACTCTCAATGAAAAAACTGGGTTAGATGCAAATCAGGTGCTGGCTATTATATAAAGAATGAAAATAGCTATGTGGAGGTGACTGCACAAGAGCACCTTAGCAAACCTTGGGTAAACCCACCATCCCTTCCTTTAGGTTCCACAGTTCCCATATTTTTAAAGTTATCTTCCATCAGTTTTCCCTACTGCAGATATAAGTACCACATTACAAGTCAATGTCATGTACAGGCAACATCTATAGCATTCAAGATTAAGCACCATTTACATGTTTTATTCTGCTCCAATATTTTCACTTGACTATAGTTTACTTTGTCCTGTTTCTTCTTTTCCAAATGTAATACATCACCACACTATCCCAACTTTTCAAATCTTTTCATGTTAGGCTTCCAAATAAGTCCCAAAATATTAGTTAATCTACTTCTCTCGTGAATTTAAGACACAAACATAATAAACATCTCAACAAAAACCAACTGCATAATTAATGTGAAAGGCATTTGCAAACTGTAATACAGCCTCATTGGCCTTTACATCCCTAATTCCAAACTTTGGCATGCATCAGAATCAAAACAGATTGCTGCAACGGACCTCTAGAGTTCTGTGAAGGGGCCTGAGAATCTGTATTTCTAACAAGTTCCCAGATGATGCTACTTGCCGCTGGTTGGGGAACCACTGCTCTCTTGTCTATACTGTACTTTTTCCAATCCATCTTTCTCAACACAGTCATCAAAGTTACCTGTCAAAAAGGAAGAGCTGATCTTGTCATTCCCCTCCTCTATTCCTAATCCATTTCAGATTCTTTAGAGGCTGTCCACCAAGACAAAATATAAATTCCTCAAAATGAGATAAAAGACTTCTGACCATCTAACCTAGTCCCGAACTACCTTTCCAGCCAGACTCATCTATTCTCTCTGAAGGACCTTCCTCTTGCCAGGTCCTTCACTCCCCACCAAATCAAACAAGATATTGCATAAGGAGCCTTGAACTTGGCAAAAAGTGGTAAGGATAAATTAAAAGTATGGCACAGACAAAAAATAAAAAAACTATGCTTGTTCAACAATAAAAAAGGAAGGAGGGGATGAAATCACTCTATTTCCCAGGGTTGTCCTCCCAAGTTTACTCAAAAATGTGAGAAGCAGGAAGATTATCAAAAGAGTGTGTGCTTCAGGGAAAAACGTGAGAAAAAAGAAACATGAATATTTTAATCAAAATTTTCAGTTTGGCACTGCTGTGGTTACCTTAATTCAGAAGAGGGTTTAGGAGGGTGAGTGGCTGGTTCAGTCAGCGCAGCAAGCAACTTTTGATCTCAGAGTTCTGAGTATGAGCCCCACATTGGGTGTAAGGATTACTTAAAAAAGTAAAAAAAATTTTTTTGAAAAAAACGGGTTTAGGGTCAATAAGTGGAGACTTAGCAAATCCTAATGGTCCAGATGCAGTCTCGATGCATTCCCCTCATCCCTACCCACAAAACCAGGTGACCTGGGAATTCTCCACACCATACTCTTTCTTGGCATTGCTTCCTGTGGTTGAAATACTCTTCCAGGTTGGGTCAACCTAGCATTCTCCTCTTCCTTAAAGACTCAAAAAAAACACTTCACATGCTAACTAATAAAATCCCTGATACCCAAGTAAGTACAACATACACTTAGTGCTTTCTCAGAGCTTGGTATTCATCTCCATCATCATTTATTTCACTGAATCATGATGATCTTCATACAATTCCCTTTTCCCAAATTAGACTGTCACTTCTTTGCATACAAAAACCACAAATAGGTGTTTTTTTAATTTAATCATATGTGCCTGGTAATACTGTTTGAGTGATTATTACCACCCCCAAAGAGAAGAAAAAATCTACAGACTAATGCTTCAAGGCGCGCCTGGGTGGCTCAGTCGGTTGAGCGTCTGACTTCAGCTCACATCATGATCTCACAGTTCATGAGTTCAGGCCCCGCATCGGGCTCTGTAATGACAGCTTCTGAGCTGTCTGAAGGACATCTGAAGGAGTCTGCTTCAGATTCTGTCTCCCTCTCTCTCTGCCCCTCCCCCACTCACGCTCTGTCTCTCTGCCTCTCCAAAATAAAGAAAATGAATTTTAAAAAAATTTTAAAGAGTAATGCTTCAGGATAGAATCAACAGTAATAACCAAGAAACACTTTCTGAAAAAAAATGTGCATAAATATGAAGCTGGTTCAAAAATTTAAGTGAAAAAATATTTGATCTCACTCCTAAGAAAAATACTAATTAAAACTACCCTGCCCTAATCATTTTTCACCTATCAGAGTAGAAAAAATCTACAAGTCTGACATACTCTAATGACAAAGGTGTAAGAAAATAAGAATTCTCATATATTATTAACGGGTACAGAAATTGTTACAACCTCTAATGGAAGGACAGTTGGCAATAGCTAGCAAAATTACATCTACATTTTTACTCTGACCCATGATCTCACTTCTAGGAATTTATTCCAAAGGGCAAAATACTATTTGTAATAGCAAAACACCAGAAGCAACCTAAATGTCTACCAATAGAATAAAGTTGAATCAACTACGGGACATGGACATAATAAAATACTATGCAGTTAAGTATTACACAGCTGTATAATAGTACAAGGAAATCTATATGCTGCTATGGAATGAATGAAAAAGTGCAAAACAATATAACTAAAATGTTGCCTCTTATTGAAAGAAAAAAATTAACATGTAAAACTAAGATGTTACCTCATATTTCAAGAAAAAAATTAATGTGTATGTGTTTACTTAAATTTTGAACAAGATGAAAAAACCAGGGCACCTGGCTGGCTCAGTCGGAAGAGCATGCAACTCTTCATCTCTGTGTCACTGAGTATGAGCGCCATGTTGGGTGGAGATTACTTAAGTAAATTAAACTTAAAAAAACTTTTTTTACATGAAAAACAAGTAAGTAAAATTTTACTTATTTAAATGCTTATTTGTATTTTTGAGAAAGAAAGAGAGTACAAGCAGGGGAAGGGCAGAGAGAGAGGGAGACAGAGGATTCAAAGCAAGCTCTGCGTGGACAGTAGCCAGCCCAATGTGGAGCTCGAACTCACAAACTGGGAGATCATGACCCAAGATGAAGTCAGACATTCAACTAACTGAACCACTCAGGTGCCCCAGTAAATAAAATTTATTAGTAAGATGAAGAAGCCAAAAGCTACTAATATGAATGATTATCAGCAGATGAAGAGTGATAAGAGACCATAGGATTGGAAGCCAGACTTCGCTGAATGTACCTCGTTTTACAGTTTTTACTTTGGAACCAGGAAAATATTACATAATTAAAAAAAAAAAAAACAGGGGAAGTATAGAGTCAGAAAGATAGATCCTGTTTAGCCAACATTCATGCCATCAATGTCATTCTTTCAATGCTAGAGGTACAAGGAGTCCAATGAGTCCCAACTCTCATTTTCTAAATACACATAGCCAATTATCAAGTGTCCTAAAATGCACAAATCCTACATAAGGTATAACTTAGCTCCAAAGAGACGAATGAAATCATTCTTCCAATTTTCTACTTTTAACTCCAATAATGAAAATGTACTTGGTTTTCTTCTAGATTCTAGAAGAGATTAAATCCAGGCTAAGTTAATTGGCAATTTAACAAAATCATTGTGTCAAGTTAACTGAGTTCACTTCTAGTTGGTCTGGAATTTCTCCTTAACATTAAGTATTAGGTGACAAAGCAGTAGAACATGTACCAGATTTGCCAAGATTTAGGAAGCTAAAGAACTGTTACCTCTGAATTCTTAATTAACCTTTCAAATTAGTTTTAATAAATGTAGATAGTGTTATGGAAGTTGTAGTCTTCTGAAATAGAAGAAAACAACAGAGCTGAAGTTTTAATAATGAATAATCTTTTACAGCCTCTACGTGTCTAGCACTTATTACTTCCAATCCTTGTTATGATCCTCCCTGATGGATGGTACTATTCTATTTCTCAGAGAAAGAAGCTATGACTTTGAAAAAGGTCAAGAAACTTCCTGAAGGGCATTTAGTGTATATCTGAGAGAAAATATATGCTAAAAATAAAATTTACCACACCCACAACTTAATCAAGAAAGACACAGGTTGAGTTCATTGTTTATTAATGATTTCAAACCTTTGGCAGGAAAATGTGCTTTCTTTTCAACACAACAAAATCAAACTGTTTCAAGTGCTAACTTGGTTGACTCTACTGCAGTGGTTGTCAAACTCAGTACAGACTGGAATCACCTGGAGGGCTTGTTAAAACCCAGATTACTGAACCCCATTCTAAATGTACCTTGATGTCTCAGATAGTGTCTGAGAATTTGCATTTCTAACAAGGAAAACAATCTGAGAGAGCCTCCTTTTACTGACTTAAAATAATATACTACACTTCTATGTTTTATTAACTTCCAAGAAGTGTAGACATTCTTTAGAATTTAAATATCCTATTTGGATCTGACTATCCATAAATATTAAATTACATAAATTTAGTTAAGCCAAGGCTATTCTACTAAACCCTCCACACACCATTTAACTTCATAGCCATATTTCATTAAAAATCAAGATGCATTATAAAAATGTTTTTCAACGAGAATAAGATTTCAAAACTAGCATAATTAGCTTTTTTATATCTTTAATTCAGATTTCTTTACCAAATCCTCTAAAGTAGTGTACCTTCATTATATTTCGGATGATTTCATCCACTATGCATTAAATTGGGCAGTTCTCCATCACTCCACACGTAACCTCTCAGGAAGATTCTAATGTGGCAGAAAGTACGTTCACCTTCAGCTAGATTCTTGAGAATCAACCTCAGTATCCTGCTTATTCTTTGTACCATTCTCAAGCTAAATCGTCTAACATGAAAATAGCCTACATGGATGACTCTGTATAACCATATATTATGTATCCATTTATTATATCTGCTAACACTTAACAGGTTTGAGTTTCAAGATTAACGTTCAAAATCTCACGTATCTTAGGTACTTGTTCTGTAGCAGAGTACTTGTCTAGGATTTAGAAACTCCTGGCAATGACTAGACTGTGAACTTATGCAAGACACCTAAACTGCCAATTTTCTTATCTGTAAAATAGGGGAAATTTTTGATAGATGATTGTCCTGATCAGTCACAGCTCTGAAATGTTAGGCTATATATTTTTAAGTCTTTACCATCTGGAAAGCTGACTGCCTGTATTCAAATCCGAGTTCCGCTAATGAAAAGCTATAAACTTTCAACAAGGCGATTCATATTTCAATGTGACTCAGTTCCTTCATCAGTAAAACATATCTGTAGCTCATGAACTACTACTATATATAAAATGTTTAATACTGTTCCTGTACATGGAAAATACTGATAGCTAAGATTGTTATCATTACCACTACCAATAAGTAAGGAAGAAACAAGCTTTCTGTTTATGATTAACGGAGATATTAAGAATGCATAGCAAATCATATATAACGAATAGGCCAAAAAACACCTACAGCTGCCTTCTGAGGAAAGCAACCAGACATTCTTTGCCCAACCTTTGTGTCAAGTAACCCTGTTATCTTCACTATGTGTTAAAGGATGAAGAATTGGCCTCTGTGACAATTTTTAGAATTGGACATGAGGAAGTCTGGTAGACCCCAACAGAAGTGACTCTATATTGGATAATGCTAATCAATTAGATCTTATATCTTGAGCTACTTGAAGAGGAGACATTATGATTGGTAATTACAAGCAGAAGAGGCTGACACTAGTCATGGCAGAAAGACAAACAGAAGCTAATAAGAAGATGACCAGAAAAGGGAGCAGCGGGTACAAAATATGAGGGGAAAGACAATTACCAAGGTTGCTAATGTGTCACCAAAGCAAAAAGAGGGCCAACAGAGTTGTTACTGCTATTCTGGTTGGTGAGGAATGACTTGGTGTTACAGGAGTTTTCACTGTTAAGAAGATCCTCAGAGAAGAATGAGAGAAGCACAAGAGGGCAAAGAAGTTAGCAGAGACCAGTCCCCTAACCTTCACTTGAACCAGTACAGCACAATTTTATCTGTTTTATAAATACTGATTTCACATGAAAATGACTTACTGCTTAATGGGTGAGAGGTGAAGGACAGGGGGGCGATTTGAGGAAACACATTTTTAGCTCCCAGAGACCATTTCATTACAATTGCAAAGATGGACTGTGTTGGGCTACCTTCCCTCCCACAAAAATTTACAATAAAGCCCCATCACCTGAGGTAACCTGACACATCTCCATGATTTAAAACGAGAACAGGTAGAATCAGTGTTCTCTGTCATTTTGGGTTCCATTAAAATGATGTAAATACAGTTTACTGCCATTAACTAAATTTAAATAAAATCTGGTGTAAGAGAAAGTTTTTTTAAGTATAAACATTTATTGATTACTAGTATACATGGCTCTTGAAATGTTTACTAATCCAAAGTGAAATATGCTGGAAGTGTAAAACACAGCATGTTTCTGATTTCAAAGATTTATCACAAAACAACATAAATATAGGTCATTAATAACTTTTATAGTAATGGTGTTAAAAGGGTATTTTGTATATAAGGAGTAAAATAAAATATTAAAATTAGTTTCTTCTGTTTTTTCCATATGGCTACTAGATAATTTTTTAAAGTTTATTTATTTTGAGAGAGAGAGAGAGAGAGAGAGAGAGAGAGAGAGAATCCCAAGCAGACTGCATGATTTCAGCACAGAACCCCATGTGGGGCTCAATCCCATGAACCGAGAGATCATGACTCGAGCAGAAATCAAGAGTCAGATGCTTAACCAAATGAGCCACCCAGGCACCCCTAGCTAATTTTAAATTACAATGTGGCACAATTTTTATTTCCACTAGACAGGTCTGATTGAAGCCTAACAATGTATTCAAGACTGGCTTATAATTTCACTTTCATCCATTTGTGCAAATTCAATTGCTTCAGCCAAAGGGAAAATAAGAAACTGAGACCTAAAGCTAAATTTCTCCTGTTTTTCAAAATTGCAAAAGACGACAAAAGACCTGATCAGAAAGCTTCCCAATCCAATGTTTTCATATAACATAGTAATAGACTTTTACTACATTTTTTCACTTACCTCATGCCTTTTTTCATGATACAGCAGAACACACTAATTTGAATATTAAGAACATTTAGAAGAAAATGCACATTTTTAATTCTATCAGGCATGTCTATGAGAAACTTAGGTAGGCTAAAGCAAAGACAGATTCAAGGAAAGAAAGAGAATTCATCTATTTTAGCACAACAGTGCACTCTTTAATTATGTCATATAATTCTCAGAACAACCTTATGACTTAACTTCTGTATCCTTTCTTTCACTGCTGAGAATACTAGCTCACAAATCTTTAATGTCTTTTGCCCAAAGTCATAGAGCTAATAAGTGACATGGTAGGATTCAAATTCAAATCTGACCCCAAAGATTGAGTTCTTAGAAGAAAATGTAATAAAGAATACAAATTTATGTTTAAAACAGTAACTCCTCTAAAGAAAAAGACTGAATTAAACATGGCATTGCTCCAGCAAAACTTAATTAAAATACTCTTCAAGAACTCTGCTTAATCCAATCAATATTATACACTAGACTAGGAAACTTGATTAAACAAGTCCCAAGCTAGAGGCTAGGAGAGGCCCTACCTTCATAGAGTTATATATTTTTTTCCTACTTGATACGTCTCAGAGCTACTATAATCATATGAGTTTAACAAATACTGAGAATTTCACTTACCTAGAGAATTACTAGTTTCTAAATGTCCCAATTATTTAAAAAAAAAGGAACTATAAGAAGCCATTAAAAATCTGAGCTAGACTCTGAAACATGTATTTAGCAAATTTTTTATAAGAGATCGAAAGAAGTGCTTAATAATTACTAGGAATTATTCAATAAATCATGACTTTTAAAAACTGGTTCTCATTATCGTTACAAGTCATGACAGTCTTACTCAAACCTAAAACCAACTCCCAAACTAATTTCGTGAACCCAGATCAGTACTTAGCATATTACAACAACTGAAGCAATCACACCTTAGCAGATTTAATGAGATACCACTTCACATCTACCAGAATGGCTACAAACTAGAAGACAGGTAAGTGTTGGCAAGGGTAGGAAAAAAAAAGACTGATCTGCTGGTGGGAATATAAAATGGTACAGCCATTGTGGAAGTTAACAAATGACCTAACAGTTCCACTCCTAGGTATATATCCAAGGGAATGAAGGCATGTGTCCACACAAAAATCTGTACACAAATATTCATAGCAGCACTATTCCCAAGAGCCAAAAAGTGGAAATAACCCACATTTTTATCAAACGATATACAAATAAAATGTATATCCATGAATTAAAATTGTTATTTGGTAATACAACCACATGAAGTCCTGATACATGCTATAGTATGGACGAACCTTGAATACATTACACTATGTGAAAGGTGTCAATCATCAAAGACTATGTATTGCATGATTCCACTTGTATGAAATGCCCAGAAAGCATATTAGTGGCTGCCTAGGGCTAGAGGAGTTGGGAGGAAATAGGGAATGAGTGCTAAATGAAGAATGACAGCTAATAGGGTTTCTTTTTGGGGTGATGGGAAGTTTCTAAAATTGATAGTGATGACTGCACAACTGCAAATATACTAAAAATCACTATATTATACACTTTAAGTTGGTAAACTGCAGTATTATGAATTACTGTACGTCTCAAAGCTTTTTTTTTTTAATGTTTATTTATTTTTGAGACAGAACACATATCTGTCACAAGCAGGGGAGGCAGAGAAGGAAGTCGACACAGAATTTGAAGTAGGCTCTAGGCTCTGGGCTGTCAGAGCAGGGCTCAGACTCAGGAGCTGTGAGATCATGACCTGAGCCAAAGTCAGACACTAAATGACTGAGCTACCCAGGCACCCCATCAAAGCTGTTTTTTAAAAAGATAATCCAATGTAGTATTTCTTAGAAGAAATGTTGCCAACCAGCCATAAATATCTAAGTCTTCAAAATCTAAATACCACATCACTCATTAGAGAGAAATACTCATTACGAAAGAAGTAAGGAGGAATGGGGCAGATATGAGGGGAAAGACAATTACCAAGGTTGCTAATGTGTCACCAAAGCAAAAAGAGGGCCAACAGAGTTGTTACTGCTATTCTGGTTGGTGAGGAATATCTGATAGTATTAGCTATCAGGGACCATAATGACACCAGAGTTTCTTATTATACTGAATCACCAAAAGTTCTTCTGATATTTGAGAAACTGGATAGCTAATAGAGCTATGTTCCCCAACATTAACACACTTAAGCCTAGAGATACAAAAGGAAAAAGGGTAATAATGAAGAACAGGAAAATAATTGGTCATATGTCTGTCAACTGACCTGCAAGTTCAATCACCTTGGACCCCTAATGAAAAAGCCACTGAATTGATACTCTAGGGATCAGAAAACAGCAGTCTTGCCACATAAATATCCCTCCATTTTCACTCAACTGTCAAGATATTTTTGTGCAGAAGTTTGTTGTATCATACACAGTTCTCCACCCAGATTAATGGGTTTTCGGTCATTCTCCCTTAACACATTAAATACGGCAATTACCTGAGCAATTACCACTAAACGTGACAACCAGAGACCTATGAACAAATTCTAGAAGGCCTTAGTTTTTTTCTCATGTTATAAGCAGTCACCTTTTAATGTTTGTTTATGTTTGAAGGAGAAAGAGCATGAGCCAGGGAGGGGCAGAGAGAAAGAGGGAGACACAGACCCAAAGAGGGCTCCAAGCTCTGAGCTGTAAGCACAGAGTCCCACGCAGGGCTCAAACTCACCAGCCATGAGATCATGCATGACCTGAACCGAAGACAGACGCTTAAACGACTGAGCCACCCAGGCACCCCTTAAGCAGTCAACTTTTAAAAGGAGTTTTTCTATCTGAGAGTAAATGTATCTTTGAACACTTTCTTGTGAAACAACATCTGGTGAAATATCCTACTCTTGTTAACCTGGTGGCTAAACTCCCCAGGTCAGTACTTAAAATCAAAGCACCACCAAATCCAGAAATTCTGTACAACAATTTCCCGGGGTCGGGGCGAGGGGCAGGGCTGAGGGTGGGGGGGATGTTCAGAATTCCAATGGTGACATCAAGGATTCATCTCCTGGTATTTTCCCATGAGTCTGAAAAGTAATCATAAAATTTAAAAACTATTAAACTCTAATGTGTTTTTTTTATATACCAGATGTCCTTTCCAACGACTGTCAACATTAAACAACCAAGGGCACAACCTTCCAACATTTAAAAAAACTTACATCATAAAAATACAATGCGCTTTCCTTATTACCCTCAGTTCAAGATGTGATCTAGAACAGCTTCTAAAATCCCTAAGCTTTGTAAGACAACCAGTAATTTGTATGTTTTGTTTTTGTTACTATTTCTGTTAACACTAAAAACTTTAAAAGTTAATAAAAATTAGAGTCTGAGAAAATATAGGCAATTTAGGGATAAAATAAAGAATAATCATATGTTGTAACCAAAGATAATCTTGCACCATTATTTCCTTTATCTGTTATTTTAAGAGCTTCCCATCTTTGCCTTGATTCAAAACAAAATTCCTTTAAGAAATATAAAAAAACAACAAATTCTAATGGCAGAAAAATTCAGTAATTTGCCTAAGGTCACTCACGTAGGATGGAGAGAAGCAAACCTAGACAGCCTGATACCAGAGCCACCCTTTTACCTACTCCTCGCTACAATTACAGACAAACCTCTGCAAACTTCATTTAATCCTTCCTCTAACCTCCCTACCACCAGGCTAGGAGCACAGAAATGCCTGTCTGTAATATATATAGTTCATAAAACGTTTTCTTATAAATTCCATGATAAATGGTGATTAAGTTCCCCTGAGACTCAAATACAAACATTTCCATTAAAAAAATTTTTTTAATCAGATAGAAAAAAATATGTGATACATTTCTTTTAACCTTGGGGAATACGTTAATTTGCATTTTTACAATATGCCAATGACTTGTAAGCAATTCACTAAAATTTATGACTATTTGAGATGCCAAAAATTAAGCATGCTAGGCCATAAATAAAACCACAAGACAGACTTAATCAACCTGCAACAAGCATCAACACCTTCAGGAAAATTGCGAATGGTGGTAAAACTGTGCTAGAATACCATCCCCTGGCCATCACTGGCCAATATTCCTGATGCTCTTTTCCTCCCACTTTCATTTTTCACCACTTTCTATACGTATTCCAGTATTCCAAATCACCACCTGAGCATTCTAACCACTACTGGAAGATTCCCATCAGTAAAACCACTACCAATAGCTTGTATCCAACTCTGCCACTTGGAGAAAGTGGAAACTTCCAGTATTTTTGTATACATTGTCTCTACTATATGCACTGTTTTGACTGTGTTTGTGAAGCACAAATTTTTAATAGCTATATATACTAAATCACTTGCATTTAAATGTCTGATTTCTTCTTCTATTATCAAGTCAAAGTTATCAGTGTATAACTATGCTAATCCTTTCTTTCCAGTTTGATCTCACCAGTACTCAAACAAAATGCACTTTATCATATGCATTCATTGCTTTATTAAAGAGATTCTAATATTTTTGCTTATCTGCAAAAATATATTCAGTAATTCACCTATAATCTGTAAAATAAATGGAAGTTTCTTTTAAGGAAAAGTATCAAGTTAGTCATATTGATAATGTGTTCATAACTGCATTCTAAAAACAAGTATAAAACTCATTATTACATTTTTATAAAAATGTACTGATGCAAGCACAGACATAAGCAATTGCAACACTAGCCGTGGCAATTATGGAAACCAGGCAAGCTAATATGCATACTCTAGGGATACTCAGCTTGGGAGCCATTTGCATGAAAGAGAAGGGCTTTTTAGATAAAATATATTTCTTTTGCAAGAACAAAGATTAAGAAAAAATACAGAGATTTTTGAAGAGGGTGCCAAGATCATTCCATGGGAAAAGAACAGTCTGTTCAACAAATGGTATTGGAACAAGTGGATATCCACATTCAAAAGAACTGAGTTCGATCTTACCTCACACTATATACAAAAATTAACTCAAAATGAATCACAAACCTAAATGTAAGAGCTAAAACTATAAACACCTTAGAAGAAAACATACAGACAAAGCGTTCATTACCTCTGATTTGGCAAAGGATTCTTAGATATAATATCAAAACAAAAGATACAAAATAAAGATAATTTGGACTTATAAAAATTTATAACTTTTGTGCTTTGAAGGACATTAACAAGAAAGTAAAAAGACAACTGACAAAAAGAAAGTATTTATAAATCACATAGAGTTGACTGTGAACACCACTGGGAGTTAGGGGGGCTGCCCCCCTCTCCCCGCCACCAGGGGCAATAGAAAAATCAGCATATAACTTTTTTTTTTTAATGTTTATTTATTTTTGAGACAGAGAAAGACAGAGCACTGAAGAGGGGAGGGTCAGACAGAGAGGGAGAGTACAGAATCTGAAACAGGCTCCGGGCTCCGAGCTGTAAGCACAGAGCCCGATGCGGGGCTCGAACTCACAGACCGCGAGATCATGACCTGGGCTGAAGTCGGACGCTCAACCGACTGAGCCACCTAGGAGCCCCAAGCATGTAACTTTTGACTCCAAAAACTAACAGCCTACTGTTGCCCAGAAGCCCTACTAGTAATAGTCAACTGATACACATTTTGTGCATTATATGCATTATATATTATATTCTTAAAGCTAGAGAAAAGAAAACGTTATTACAAAATTATAACAAACATTTATGGTAGCATGCTATATTTATTGAAAATGCACATGTAAGTGAACCATGTAATTCAAACATGTGTTCTTCCAGGGTCAATTGTACTTGGATAAAAGACTTGTATCCAGAATATATAAAAAGCTCTTATAATTCAATAATAAAAAAGACAACCCAATTCAAAAATAGGCAAAGGACCTGAATAGATATTTCTCCAAACATACACAAATGGCCAAAAAGCACATAAAAATATGCTTGACACCATACAGCCATCAGAGGAATGCAAATCAAACCACACTAAGATACTCCAAACCCACTAGGATGGTTAGAATCAAAATAGATAATAACAAGTGTTGACAAGAATGGAGATAAAGCAAATCTCTCATACGCTACTGGTTCCAATATAAAATGGGGCAGCCAATTTGGAAAACAGTCTAGCGATTCCTCAAATGATTGCACATAATTATTATATGACCCAGCAACCCCACTTCTGGTAAATACTCGAAAGAATTTAAAACTAGTGTTCAAACAAAAACTTGTGCACAAATGTTTACAGAAGCATTATTCACAACAAACGGTCCCTAATTACCCAAATTCCCATCAAATGATGAACTGGCATTACTAATTCTTAAAAGCACCCAAAGCCAAATACCAGAGAGATTACTGGATTGCTCTCTTCATACAGGTTCATACACAAGGTAGTGTAGAGTTCATACACAATTCTTACTGGCAGTTCTTACACAAGGAAGGGGGCTCCAACACTTGTCTACAATGTGAAGACAAAAGCTACTGGACAGTATAGGCTGTCTCAGTAGGAACAAATGAAACAGAAGAAAAGTGCTACGGAGATCTGGTATAGTCAAATCCAACCAACCTCCACACATCATCTTTTATTTCCCTCACCTATCTTAAGTTGGAAAATTTCTCCCTTGTGATTTAATGACATCTCCTTGTATTTGGATTTTCATTACTCTATCACCAAAAACTAGATACAGGTTTTAATTAAATCATGTAGACCTGTATTCTATCACTTAGATCTGTACTTTATCTAAATACAGGCTTAATTCTATCATGGTTTTGCCAAGAAAATGTTACTTCCCAATTATCTTTTGGCAATTCTGGTTGAAAGAAAAAGACTCAAGTCATCTCAAATGCTGGGGGAGGAAAAGCTATTTTAAACACACATAAAAAAGGATGCCAAGTTTCAGAGACTGGAATTCTTCAAAATGTAGCTACATCTCTTAAAGTTCAAGAGCAACTGTATTAAGAAACAGGAATTATAGAAATGACCCTCAGAAGCCCTAGTTAGACAATTACTACTCCAGTGCTTTGAGATTAAGGTTATTTGGCTCTCGGGGTGCCTGCGTGGCTCAGTGGGTTAAGCATCTGACTCTCGGTTTTGGCTCAGGTCATGATCTCATGGTTCATGAGTTTGAGCCCTACATCGGGCTGAGCGCTGCTGTTGTAGAGCTTGCTTGGGATTCTCTGTCTCTCAATAAATGAATAAACTTAAAAAAAAATTTTTTTAAGATAATTTGGCTCTTTCCTCATGTCTTTCCATGGTTATTCCACCATGACTTCATGATTTTTTCTCTGTGCATGTTCCTGAGAAACATACATCACTGAACTATCACTGTTCCTGTTGGAGCAAAATTTTGCATCAAGCAATCTTATCTGCTCCTGATCATCTAGAAAATGGCTTTCTTTGGGCCAGGTAGCTTCAATTAAGATTAGTCAACTGACGACAGCATTTTAACAGCCACACAGCAGAGGACATGATCATCTATATGTAAGCAACCACTTAGGGCCGCTCTCTGAGCAGAGCCTGAGGCTCAGAGCATAGCAGCCGCCTAAAATACAAAGCCTCCTATCTAGTTTAGATGATCAGACTCAATCCCAACATGAATAGATTACAACAGAAGAGAATTTATGAATCACAAAATGGTCCATAAAAGCACAAAAATCTAACAACTACAGGGTCTCAAAGTAGAAAAAACTTGCAACACAAAAATCTCTACCTTAGCATCTCTGATACGTCATCCAAATTCTGCCTGAATTCCTTCAAGTGCTGGTGAACTCCATACCAAAAAAGCATTGTCAGGCTATTCTAACAGATTTTTTTAAACCTTCATGTTAAGACAAAAATCTACCTTCATGTAAACTCTGGCAATTGGCCTTAAACTTTTTTTCCTGAAGCAAAAACAAATTTATAGAAGACTTTAACTACCTATCTCACACGTCCTTTAGCCTTCTGTAGACTAAACCCACTCAGTAATTTTAAATATTCTTCCTAGGATTGATTCCAGACCCACGGCCATTCTGACTTCTTGAGGCACATCCTGTTTTGTTCAAGCCACTCTTAATATGCACTTGGAATTGAACACATACCTGTGGGTTGGACCAAGAACAGAATATTGCCGATTCTATTTTTAGGAACCCATTACTAATTTCGTTAATTACTGTATCACTCTGGGGATTCATGTTAAGAAAATATCTTATAAAAAAATTTCCTGGATCTGCATTTCAACACTACTGAATATTAATTGTACTCCAAAAAAAAAATTTTCTTTGGTCATATCAGCAAAAGAATATTTTACTTTCAAAGTTTTCGCCATCACCATCTCAATTATGATTATTGTTAAAGTCATGGGATCAGGGCACTGGGTGGCTCAGTCGGTTGCACACCCGACTCTTGATTTCAGCTCAAATCATGATCCAATGGTGACAGGATGGGGCCCTACATTTAGTTTGGACCCAGTTAACATTCTCTCTCCCTCAGGGTGCCTGGGTGGCTCAGTCACTTGGGTGTCCAACTTCGGTTCAGCTCATGATCTCATGGTTCATAAGTTCGTGTGCCATGTCGGGCTCTGTGCTGACAGCCCAGAGCCTAGAGCCTGCTTCAGATTCTGTGTCTCCCTCTCTCTCTGCCCCTACCCCACTCATGCTCTGTCTCTCTGTCTCAAAAATAAATAAAACATTTAAAAAAAAAATTTTTTAAAGATTCTCTCTCCTCTGCCCCTCTCCTACGCTTATTCTTCTCTCACTCTCTAAAATAACAAAAAATTAAAATTTAAAAAATTCTTAAGGCCTTGAGACCAAAATAAAATCATGTTCAAATACTAGTTTTGCCACGTAGCATTTGTAAAAGGTACTCCACCCACACTAACAGCCTCCCATTGTACCTGCCTGAGAAATTTTAGCAGCCATAGGAGATGCTCAAGCTAGACAAAATGTTTTCTAAATCTCTTAACAGTCCTGATCCAGAGCACCCTGACACTCTACCTGAAGAAGATGGTCTCAAAATGAATTACAGATGTGTTTTAAGGGCTAGTTTGAACCCTGGTAAAAATTAACAACAAATTGTTAAAGAGATTTCGACCAGCCTCCAGGATCTGGAAAGTTCGCAGTTGTGGACAGACCCTATTCACTAGCGAGGCCTGCGCAGTGGAGTGTAGACCCTTTTATGTACTGTACACCTGATACTGTAAACATACTGTAATAATAATGTCTCACATGGAAACAAGAGAAAACACTGTGCCAGCAGCAAGCTGCAGTTTTAAGAATGTTTTTAGTTAAACATTGAGGAGAGAGGCGCCTGGGCGGTCAGTTAAGCATCTGACTTCGGCTCAGGTCATGGTCTCGCAGTTTGTGGGTTAGAGCCCTGCATCAGGCTTTGTGCTGACAGCTCAGAGCCTGGAGTCTGCTTCAAATTCTGTCTCTCTCTCTCTCTCTGTCTGTCTCTCTCTCTGCCCCTCCCCTGCTCGCACTGTCTCTGTCTCTCTCTCAAAAATAAATAAACATTAAAAAAAAATTGAGGAAGAAAGAAAAGGCTTTTCACCCAAAGTATCATGTGTGAACCTACAACACACTACTTTCTCTCCTCCCTGATTGTAGGAATAACCCTGAGATCACCTCTTAGAACTGGTTTTAACCTTTAGCTGCAGCAGCTGCACTGCCACCTGTGTGTGTATGTGTGTGTATATGTGTGTGTATACATATACATATGTATGTGTGTGTATATATGTGTGTATGTATATATGTGTGTGCATATATATATATATATATATATATGCACACACACACACACATATATATATGACATTGTACATTGCATGTACCCTTGGATCCCACAGTTTGGTCCCCCTCCCAGCTACCCTTTAGTATGATGAGTGAAGTTGGTGACCTGCACAGCGAAACACAGCTATTTAATCTCTTGCCAGACATCGCCCCTCTTGGCACAGTGCTGTACAGGTCTCTGTAAAAACCCCTTGCTGTCTCAGCAGCCAATTAACTTCTAGTTTACTTTTTCCTGGGTATTTGTTTTGTTTTGTTTTCTTTCTAATTGACATGTGAAAAAGTTCTAGCTTCAGTTGAAGTTCCTGATGAAGAAACACAATTGAGATTTTTTAGTGATAAAATCTGCATATTTGTATTTCAAACAATGTAGCTAAAACTTGAAGTAAATTCCTCCTTTTTTCTTTTGGCTTAATGAGTACCATTTATTCAGTATGAAATCTTTATACTATATGTTCCACATGTTAAGAATAAATGTACATTAAATCTTGGTTAAAAAAAGAGAGAGAAAGAGAGATTTGGGCCAGCCTGGACTATATAAAACAGAGATATTTCAATGAAAAGAGGCTTCTGGACTCCCAACGTTTAGTGGATAAGAAGCAAACTGAAAATGCTACTGAGCTGCAAACATTTCTTACAGAAAAAGAGGACTTATCAGGGACTGGAACCAAAAGCAGAAGAAAACAACAATTAGGCAAAGACTTCTAGGTAGCAGAAAAAGGCTCTATTCAAGAAACACGCATCGCCCCCAAATTAGGGGGCCCCGACAAATGAGCCTGGCTGGATTTCAGACTTGCCAGGGACAAGCAACTGCTAGCTGTTTCCCACTCCCCATACTTGAATGGGAGTGTCTACAGGGGTCATCCTGTATTTGTTCTCCTTATGCTGGGTATCTTTTTACTCCTAGGTCTGTATCAAGAGGACACACCTCCTCCCATCAAGGAGTAAAATCTAATGTAATCCTTCCCACTCCTTTTTTAATCTGGTCTGGCTTTGTGTCTTCTTTGACTAACACAATGTAGCAGAAGAAAAATGACTCAAGAAGCCTTTAGCTTCCCCTCTTGCCCTCTTGGAACACTACTCCCACTATGGAAAAAGCCCAGGCTATTCCTAATAGAAAGGCCACATAAAAAATAACCAATTACTGCCCCCAGTGACAGCCCCAGATAAGGGATGAGACGAAGTGATTCCAGGGAATAACATTCAAAAACAAACTGCCCAACTAAGTCTAGCTCAAATAACAGACTGATGAGCAAATAATTGTTGTTTTAAGCCACTAAATTTTGGGATTGTTATACAGCAATAGGCAACTGAGACAATGGTAAATAATGATGCATCTTAATTTGATGAAATATAATCAGCAGCTCAGTACATGCTTTTTAAAAGTACCAACTTGAGGAAAATCAGGTACCAACTTATGCAGTTGGCATCACCACAAAATACCACAGACCATAAATTAATATCACTATGTCCCAGATTAAAGCTGAAAGATAAAGTTAGCAATGTTAGACTATCACAGAAGAAATCCTCACAATCCTTTCCTAGTGCTAGCCAATATCCAGTCATAAGTTTTAAATGGATAAGAGAGGAGTGACATCAACTAACTATAAATGAAAACAAAATAGATAGGATCCTTGAATTACGGGTCACTTTTTAACAATAAAGTTTTCAATTTTCAACTCGTTCTCAACTCTTAGAACTACTAGAATTACTGTAGCTTAAATATCACAAGGAATGGTGAATTGTAGCCCACTTTCAAGAGATTATTGTAAGAAAGAATTTTTGAGGCCCAAAAGAATAGAGTTCTTTTCTTAGGGGGGAAGCCTTTGTAAGTGACAAAGCACTACAATTCAGGCAACCTGGGTCTAGTCTAGCAGTGACCTAGAGCAAACCCACTTCTGTTTGGCCATGATTCCTCAACTGTGACCTGCCAAACACTACTAGCAGCCTCAAAGAGTGTAAAGGAACATGAACTTTTATGAAATAAGTAAGCCTTAGGGAGGTACAGCATAGAGAATGTAAACACAATCATATTATAATAGTGTTGTAACACATGGTAGCTACACTTGAGGTGAGCATAGTATAATATACAGACTTGTGGAATCATATGTTATATACCATAGTCTAATGGAACATTGTGTGTCAACTTCACTAAATCACTAAGCTAAGAATATAGTTAAACGTGTTTAAAGGCAATTTCTTGAATTACTATTATTACTTATTAAATTAACGAATTAAAGCCACCATGCATTGAGCACTTATTACATACTAAATATATGTTCATCTAATCCTATTAACAACCCTATGGAGAAGATCCTATTATCCTATTTCACAGAACAGAGGTATAAAGAGGGTAAGCAATTTTCCAAGGTATCACAGCTAGTGACAAAGCCAGAATCAAATGCTGAGTTGTTTTAAACTCTTGAGCAGAAACCTTTAAATATGTCCTTCTGCTGTCTCTGTATGAGAGCCTCAAGTCCAAACTCCAAATACAAAACAAGAATCTGGTGTCAGAAATGCAATCAATGAGCAAAGAGAGTGCCATCAGCAGCTAAGAGTAAGATTTAAATTCTAGTGCCAATTCTACACCACCTACACCTGGGTATAAGACAATGGGCAAGTTAACGATGAGAATCATGAGTTTTTAATCAAGAAGAAATTAGAATGATTGCTATACGTGAAATATCTTATCTCTGGGCTTTTTTTCGTCCAAAGAATGAGATCTCAATAAGTCACTGTAGATTTTCCCTTCCCAGACTTGAAAGTTCTACTTTTTTTAATTACATAAAAATTTATTTCCAAAGTGAGTTTTCCAATCCAATCAATTAGCATATTAATATGGTAAGGCATATCAAAAGATATGAAGGTCTTCTTACCACTTATTAATCTTTCTTTCCTTTGAATCAACTCATTCTGGTACTTACTCATACACTTACACTGACTTATAAGAACCGTATTAAATTATTGATCTCTGGTGATTATTTTACTCTATTTTACTTCTGAAGCATGTCTGTCTACATGTTAGACTAATAGCCTTAAGGATATATATTTCTTCACTATCTATGGAATAAATGAATAACTGAACAGAAGACAGAAAACAATAAATGTTGACTACGTGAAAAATATTTTTCCTCTATAGCTTTAAATCCACATTATAACAAGAGTAGATTCTCAGGAACATCCATGTAATAATCTGTTTTTCAGATTACTACATATTTCCAGTTACTCCAAGTTTCTTGATGCGCAATAAAAACTACTCAAATTCCATGAATTCTTTCAGTGAGCCTATCACAACCACTAGAATCAAGCAGGAGCTCAAAAAAATAAATTGAATCCAGCAAACAATTTTATAGCAGCTAATAAAATTCTGTAAGCCATTACAGTTACATTACTTAAGGAGATTATCTTCAAATTATTTTCATGACAGTTCAAATGAAGATGATGACAAGTGCTTCCAACATAAAAGTGAAGGAAAAGAAATGTTGAAGAACTGAAAAAGCAATAGAAATCAAACAGCTTTTTAACCAAGAAGAAATCAGGATGGTTGCCAAATGTGAAACATGTATTTTGGAAATATGAAATTTTTGATTACTGAAATACTAGAAATTAGAACAGATCTGAAAAGAAAGATGGTCTTAAGTTAAAATGATAAATCCAGGAACTTTTATATTTAAGGAGGGAGGACCAGAAAAGCTATTTCAAAAATCACACTTACATAAAAGTAAACCGAAAGAAGAAAGAATAAGCTACAGAGGCAAACCTTTACTTTAAGAAGGGCAGGAGTGCCTCGTCTGACAATTGGTTTCCACCTAGGTCATGATCTCACAGTTCGTGAGTTGGAGCCCTTCATCAGGCTCTGCATCGATGCGATAGGGAGCCTACTTGGGATTGTCTCCCTCTCTCTGCCCCTCCCTGCTCACGATCTATTTCGCCAAAATAACTAAATAAACATTAAAAAAAAAAAGGGGGCAGCTAGACACAAAAGGAAAGATAAAGGGTCAGATACACAGTGCTATGACAGTTGCCAAAAACAGGGTATGCTCATAAACAAGTCTTCTCTAGGCCTAAATTATCCATCCCTTGGAAGCATTTTATGGATGAATAATCATTGTCCTGTGAGTGCATCCACTTATAAGGAACAAAAAAGGTTTATAATTCTATGCCACAATGAATGAGTATGGAAAACTACTTTTGGGTTTAGAATTACTACAACAATGTAACGGATGGCAGAAAAGCAAAGTGTCATGGCAACATCAGATGTCACAAAAGAGCAGTCTAGGCTAAGTAGAAAACAGTGTCTTGTCCTAACAAGAGAATTAGCTATATAAAATGAGCCATGAAATGGAATAACCAAACAGAAAACAGCCCAACTGTCAGATGCTGAATAAATAGTATCAATGAATTATCTCAATTAGGAAAAGGTAATAGGTTCTTAATGTTATACCTTCCAAATATTTTTAAATAACACCTATTTGGCAAGTTATGTCTGCTCAGAATGTCTATGATTAAAGAACAATATTTTCCACAACATGGAATGATGTAATACAAAATACTAAATTGAGAGGGTGGGCTCTCCTTAAAGTGTAACCATATCAGCTTTAAAGCCTGAAAGTTCCAGGCCAGTTGCATAGAATATTCTTAAATGACTTTTTTACTTTTTTTTTTTTTTTTAAGATTCTATGGTTAATTAATCTCTACACCCAATATGAGGCTCGAACTCACAACCCTGGGATCGAGTCACATGCTCCACCCCCTTCCAGAATTCTTAATAAGAGATAAAACCACAAGTAACAATATGTAAACTCAAGCCAGAAGCGACACTTGTGTGACCACAAATTCAAGTTACTCTCTCGTTTTGTGTGACTACAAATTAAGGTGACTACTGCACATATCCAGGAAAAATTAATGAACTTCGACCAAGAGTTGGAAACAAATTACACGTGTAAGCAGCTGAGTTAATTAAGAAAATTGGAATATTTTTTTAAATAGGGATTTACTCAGATGTTGCATTCGCTTAAGCACACAACATCTCAGCCTCCTTCATTTGCCCGTTTCTGTGCCAAGCTCTTCCAAAGCTGGGGTTGATAAGGTTGACTCCAAGAAAGAAAGAAGCTCACGTAGGAAATGGAATCCTCACACAGCCCAGGGAACCGGTGACGCACTAGAAGCTTGGAAAACATCCCGTCGTTCACCTTACTAACAGCAGTTAGGTAGGAAGATGGTCGTCCACGTGCACTATTGTTTTCCAGGTGTGTTTGTTTATTTTTAACTCCTGCTTTGATATCAGTACCCTCGACCCCAACCAAATGGGGGGAAGGGGGATGGTAGCGCCGCTGGTGGTACGTGGGCGCAACACAAGTTTAAAAAATAAAATCACAACCTTTTTTTTTTTTCTAATTGCAGCGTACTCGGTGCCCTCACCTCTACACCTCTGCCATCACTCCACGCAGCTCTTCGCCACCGCCGCGGGTCCCCATGACAACCCCACCCGAGGACGATCCCTTTCCGCCGCCTCCCGGCCCCAACCCGGGCCCGGACAGCCACACTCGCCTGTCAAGTGACAACTCCACCTGCCCTGAGCTCTACTCTCCTCGCTCCCGAGAGACGATCCAGGAACCCTCCCGACGCGCGGGCCCACTCCCAGACTAGGGCAAAACCCTCGCCAGTCGGGAATGTGCGGAGGGGGCGGCGGGGGAAGGAGCTTAAGACGTTCCACTCCAACCCCCAAACGAGGGGTGCGAGGGCCTGGGCGCGACCCCCAAACGGGTTGCGGCGGCCCTGAACACCAAAACTAAGCGGCTGAGGGGAGCCGAGGGGCAGGCTCAGGGGGCGCGAAAGAACTTGTCGTTTTCACAAACAACGACGCGTCGAGGCGGCAGGAGACTGCTGGGGACCACGCTCACCTTGAAAGGGTTGTTGAGATCCGGGTCCGCAAACGGGTTACTGTCGAAATCCGACATCTCTCTCGCGCTTGGCGTCACCCACCGGACCCAGGCGCAGAGAGAGAGACGAAGCGAGGCCGCCGCCCCCCTGCGCGCTCACGTCGCCGCCGCCGCCGCCGCCGCCGAGCAGATCCGGGTGCAGCTCTCGGGGCCACCCAGCCGGCCGCGCCACTGAGCATGCCCGGTGCCACGGGCTCCTGGCCGGCGGCGCAGCTCCCGTTCGCCGTCCCGTTCATGCGGGCCGTGATCCAGCGTTCCGGGCTTTGGCTACGACCGAGTAGGGACTAGGGGCGGAGGGAGTCGGGAGCGGGGAGCGGAGTGACCCGTTCCACGTACCGTGGGACTGCATGAGGTTCCTGGGTCTTTACGAGGAATGCGTCTGGCTGGACTTAATTATATTATTATCGATTTAAAATCGGCTCCCTGTGATCGAACGTGACTTGGGAAAGAGGTGGTACTTCGTGAATAAGAACGACACTGACAGTATTCCCCCAGGTTGGGAGGGCAGCCTGGAATGCTGGCTGCATACCTGGGGAGGGAGCGGCTATTTAACCACGCTTCCAGCCCAGGACTGCAGAAGTGCGGGCAGCGGTAGAAGCTCCACACTGTTTCCAAAGATAACGTCTCGTGGGGGGCCTGCCCTCGCTAATGAATTCCGGGCACACACCCCACTCGACCCCACCTGGGAATCTCAGCCTCCAGTCTTCCGGTCCCTCGACTCTAGGTTACTGACAAATCACGGAGACCAGTCTCGCGTTACCTATGCGGACTGGCTCGGCGGAGGTTTGAGAAAGAGGGAAGATACAGTACCAGGCTTGGTCCAGCCCCTGCTCCCATTCTCCGGAATCTGCATAATGGCTACTTCTCCGGAAACCAAGGGGGACGAGGGTGAGGGTGACACGAGTTTAGAAATCAAGGTCCCCAAGTTAATGTTAGTGGTTGACAAAATGCATTTTGTTTAACTTAAAGGTATTTAGGCGCAAAATATACACCTTTGATTTTTTTTTTCCTGATGCTCCCCAACGCCAGGGATGAGGTCACCGAAAAATGGATACGTGAGAAGAATTTTTTGTACCATTTGTTATCCTACCCCTGAACTCAATGAGCGAGTATCTCTTTCCCCACTTTAATCTTTCTGCTCTAACAGAAAAGCACTTAGCAGATGAAGCGGCCAAAAGCCAGAATTATTCTCACTTGGTAGGTGCCTAAGAATTGGAAAAAAAAACTAGAATTAGGCTTTTTAGATTTAGGGGGACCTTGCACTACACAAAGTCACCTGGGAAATGATACTTCTCCCCACTGTGAAAACACTAGCTAGGGATAATGGACAAAAAAACCAATAACACACATTTACTATAATCTCTCTTTGGCAAGAGCTAAGTTGAAATATAGGAAAAGAAGCTGCTTCTAAGCAGCTGAGTAGGAAGTTCAGCTAATAAGTGACAAGAGACAGAGATGATCATGGTAGAGCGACATGATCCTAGATATGAAAAAGAGCTAACGATTGAGATCACCACCCTATATCCTTAGCAGCTGCCATGTGTCTGGTTCATTAGCTTAGTGCTCAAAATATGTGTTGAGTTCAAATTCCAATTCTGATAGTACTGCTACTCACTTCATCTCTTTGAATCTGTAAAGGATTATTTAGGTATTATGTGAGATAGAGAAAGTGTCTAACATGTACATAGTGCCTAACAAATATAGGTTGAATGTCTGAAAATGGCATGAGGGTCCAACCCATTTGTTCTGATATGCTTTTTGCTTCATCTCTCCTGAACTTGACCTTGCCCAGATGACCTGCTTCTCTCACCACTTTGGCCCTCGCTCCCTTCACCTATCCTCCAAATGACTCAAAAAATCAGCAGCTATTTATTATGCATCTACTATGTTCCAAGACAGTGAGTACCAGTTGAGCCTGCATTGCAGGATGGAAATTTCCAAATACACTGTGTTTACAGCTAATGATATTAGCATCTAATACAAAGATTTACAGACTTGACTGTTACAGAATCACTTGGAATACTTATTAATGATGCAGACACCCACCTCTTCCCATCTCCTATCTTTTAAATTCTGCTTTAACAGATCTGTGTTTTTAATTTTTTAAATGTCTTCATCTACAAATACATTATTTTACATAAATGCATAAATGGATTCATAGCATACATACTGGTGTTTTCACTTTTTTTTTCTCTTTATTCTTTGTGTCCCCTTCTCTCTTACCCTTCTTTAACAAGCTGGTATGATCCTTTCAATATTCTTATAACATTGTATATCTACATGCACATAATATAACATAATAATATTCATGTAGACATATCACATATACAGAGTTTTGGCATTATCTTGAAAATGGATCATATACATATTTTTCTGCAACTTGGTTTTCTCACTCAGTGATACTTCTGGCAGCTTCTCAGTGAAATGTGCATTGGCAAAGAGACAGTCTAAGCTTTCTTACCCCAGTATGCTACATAAATATTACCACTTTATTTTAGTTTTTATTTATTTAACTAATCTCTACACCCAATGTGGGGCTTGAACTCACGACCCCAAGATCAAGAGTCACATGCTCCTCTGATTGAGGGAGCCAGGAGTCCCAACATTATCACTTTTTATGTGTACCATATCTATAGAAGTGAAAAGAGTTGGGAAGTATGGCCTAATGGGAATCCCTCCAAATCAGCAACTATTTATTCTCTTTAACAATTGCAAACTCAGCATATTTAAAGGACTGGGATGATTCTGATACAGGTGATATGCTGACCACACTCCAGGAACACTGATAGCAGGATGTTCAGACATATGATCCGTGGGTGAGCTTATTGATTAGCTTTCATGAAATTAGACTCCTAGGACATGAGAAATGAAAGGAAGCTTAGCTCTTTCATGACAGAAGAAGAAACTGATTTTGGACAGGGTAAGTAATTTGCCTCAGTGACAAAGGGAGTGAATAGAGAAACTAGGAACAGAACTCAGTTCTCTCTCTCTCTTTTTTTAATATTTATTTTTGACAGAGAGAGAGAGAGAGAGAGAGAGAGAGAGAGACAGAGCATGAGTGGGGGAGGGGCAAAGAGAGAGGGAGACGCAGAATCTGAAGCAGGCTCCAGGCTCCGAGCTGTCAGCGCAGAGCCCGACGACAGAACTCTAACTCATGGACGGCGAGATCATGACCTGATCCAAAGTCCGACGCTCAACCGACTGAGCCACCCAGGCGCCCCAAGAACTCAGTTCTCTTGACTCACATTTCAGACATTAAACTGATAGATTTGGTTAATGGTATTTCATATAGGAAGAAGAAATATTATGTGGAAGATACAAAGTCAGCATACAGGAGGCTTCATTTGTTGCATTTTTTCATTCCAGCTGCCTCCTGAATTTGATACAAGAAAGAATGAAGAATCAAAGCTAGTTTCTAGATCCAGCTCTGCCATAAACCAGCTTGGTGACCTTTACTGTATCAATTCCCCTCTCTGATCTGAGTTTTTACAGTAGTCATTCAACAAGTATGAATTCAGCACCTAGTGAGTGGTAAACAACACTTTAGATGTTAAGAATAAAGCAGTGAATGAGATAAAAATGTAGGATCTGTTCCCAAGAAACTTCCTAAAAGACCTAGAACATAGGTAAATGATAGAGTTGTCCAAAGGACCCAAAATAACGTTTTGTTAACCTGTGGCAATGTCTCACCCCTCCCTAACTCGGTTTTTTTCCTTAACTTTGCTGCACACCATTATGCTTTTCCCTCAGTCCAACACATTAAATTTGAGAATCTGTTGGACAGGGGTTGTAGGCTGAATTCCACGTTTTCTACACTGGCTAGCATATAGCTGGTAAGTGTTGAGAAAATGTCAAGTTAGAAATTTACATTTCTTACCTCAAAAGATTATTGGACCCTGGGTTCACCAACGGGTTAAAACTGAAAGTCATCATCTCTCACAGTGGATCCTGTCTCAAGATTTCCTGCAGTCACTGCTGCTACTGACACCCACAATACCCCAACAGAAGCATATGTGGCCCTCTCTTTTGCCACTGGCTACATTTCCAGGATGTATCCAAGGAGAATAAAAGCACTGAGAGGTTGCTCTTTTGGTGCCTAGCTCAGCCATGACTCGTGGTCCCAAGAAGCGTCTGAAGCAGGTAGCAGCTCCAAAGCACTGGATGCTGGATAAGCTGACCAGTATGTTTGCACCTTGTCCATCTACTGGTCCCCATAAGTTGAGACAATGTTTCCCTCTCATTTGCCTAAGGAACAGACTTAAGCATGCCCTAACAAGAGATGAAGAAGATCTGTATGCAGCATTTTATTAAGATTGATGGCAAGGTCCGAACCAACATAACCTTCTCTGCTGGTTTCATGGATGTCGTCAGCATTGACAAGACTGGAGAGAATTTCCGCCTGATCTATGACACCAAGGGTCACTTTGCTGTTCACTGGATCACACCTGAGGAAACCAAGTATAAGCCGTGCAGAAAGAGATCTTTCTGGAAACAAAAGAATCCCTCATCTGGTCACCCATGATGCTAGCACCCTCTGCTCTCCTGATCCACTCATCAAGGTGAATGACACTATCCAGATTGATTTAGAGACCGTATAGATTACTAATTTCATCGTTTGATACGGGTAATCTGCGTATGGTGACTGGTGGTGCTAACCTGGGAAGAATTGGTGTGATCATCAACAGAGACACCCTGGTTCTTTTAATGTATTTCATGTGAAAGATGCCACCCGGCTCTCCAACACTTTTGTTATTGGCAAAGGCAACAAACCATGGATTTCTCCTCCCCAAGAAAGGGTATCTGCTCACCACTGCTGAAGAGAGAGTAAAGAGACTGGTGGCCAAACAGAGCAGTGGATAAAATGGTCCCTAGGTGTTGCGATTGGAAGTCTTTATACATAAAGATCAATACAACACGAAAAAAAGGGAAAAAAAGCACTATGGGGTTAGCGAAATAACAGTCCCCTAAAGATGTCCACATTCTAATCCCTGCAACCTCAGAGTATGTCATCTTACATGGCAAAAAGGGACTTCGCAGAAGTGACTGAAGTTGAAGACCTTGAGATGGACAGAGTATCCTTGGATCCAATGGATCCAAGGTGGATCCAATGGAATCAATGTGTTCTTAAAAGTGGAAGGTAAATGCAGAAGACTTGCTGGTTTTAAAGATGAAGGAAAGGGATCATGAGTCAAGGCACGTGTGTGGCCTCTAGAACCTGGGAACAGCCTTCAGCTGCCAGCAAGAAAATGGAAACATCAGTCTTAAAATCACAAGGAACTGAATTCTGCCAACAACCTAAATGAGCAAGGAAAGGATTCTTCCCTCTGTCTCCAAAAAGGAACACAGCCCAGCTGATACCTTGATTGTAACCTAATGAGACCCATACACAGACTGACAACACCACCTTTTATCCAGCTCATTGCCTCCCAACTCACCACCTAACCCAACCACAGCTTAACCAGCTATCTTTAAATTACCTTTTCCCAGGTGGTTATATGCTGTTATAGAGGCTGAATGGTCTGAGTATCCTTTAGATAATTACATCATAGGATGTAATTCTTTTAGGATTCATTGGATTAAAATATTCTGTAGTACAGGAACACAATAAACAAAAATAAATGTATATTTTGAGTCTGCATTTACCTATGACTACCCATGCACATATAGTCCCTGCTACCAAGAATGTCCTTCTCCTACTCAGTTTTCACTTATCAAAGTCCAATCAATCTTTCATGGCAAATTTCCAATAATATGTCCTGGACAAATCCTTACTGGCTACCCTTAATCAAAATTTGTCTTTCCTTGCCCACAGTATCTAAAGCAAGTCTATATTTTTGTTATAGAACTCATACCCTCTCCTATGGGTACAAAGTTATTGGTACATGCTCAGCATATGTGATAACTCTCAATATTTAGAGTTAATGAATGTATCTCTCTCCATGATGTGAGCTTCTGAAGTCAGGGAGAACTTTCATCTTTACATTACTCACAGAGACTAGCACACCATTCTGTTCAAAAAAAAAAGTATTCAGGAAATGATTGTTTATTGTTAACATTTCTTAGCTTGTAAAAAAAGAATCCAACATAACATCTTTACTCAGAGTAAGCTCAAATATAAGATCAAGAACAACCATTTTAATAATATAAACAGTTGTACAAAGTACTGTGATAAAACCTTCTGGATTGAAACTCTGAATTCCGAACAGTGACATCATAGAAACGTTTTAAGTGGCATGGGCCAATGAGATGCAAGAACTAACTGTAGAGTTCATTTTGTTGGCTAGAATAGTCTGCATGAAAACATTGTGGTGAAATTACCCTTAATTTTCATGACAGAAAGACGTTATCGCATATATATGTGACATACACACACACATAATATATACCTAAACATTGAGGCATTTACCAGTGATCATATTTAAAATACTATAAAAAAAGGAAAATGAAGTAAAATTGCATTAGACTAGAATATACAAATTATGTAGTAAATAGTATATAATGTAATTTGTAAATTACATTATCTGTAACTATTAAAATACCTATATGTTATAGTATATATAATAAGTTATATAGTATAGAAATTATAATGATAATAAAATATAACCATAGTAATAATATAGTAATATGTAATGTGTATATAGTAACATATAAATATAGTGAAGTACTAATATAAGTGTTACAGTCCTATAACTACTTTGTGCACTATGTCTGAGAAGCAGAACAAGGACTCCTGTTGTTTTTATGTAGGCACATTTTCAGAAAAATTTTGTGGGTTTTTTTCCATGAACCATAAATTATATAATCACACTTGTTATTACCTAATGGCTATGCAATTTCATAAATGTTTTCAGAGTAAGGACAGTTTACAATTCTTTTTTTTTTTTCCTTTAGTTTATAATTCTTAACTTGCAAATTCGGCCTAAGTCTTCAGGGACTCTCGTAAGAATGGAAATAATCACAGCAACCTAACCCATTTTCTAATCTCCCAAAAGAAATACCCCAAATCTGACTACCGGGTTTTTATAGAAATAAAGTTTACTTTCTTTTCTCGCTCTTTCATTCTGAAAGTTTTAAAAAAAAGTGAACAGTTTTATTTGGAATAGCTAGTCTAAAGAGGGAAGAGAGAGTAGAGAGAGTTAAAATTCTTGAATGTCTGGCATGTGTCAGGCACTCAAATGCTGGAGGCTCAATACACATTTTCTCCTATACAGCAATCCTTTGGGAAGCAAGAATTATTATCTCCATTTCACAAGTGAGAAAATGAGAACTCAGTTGAAATGAATGTAAAAGTTATTTTAAGAATTATTATGTGAAATAGAGGCTTCATATCTGGGGTTTTGTATTGTTCGTCGTTGCGTTCTACATTAGGCTTTATTATACTGCCCAAGGAGAGAATTCTTTGTTGGTTTTTTTTGTTTGTTTGAGGGGCTTTTTTTTAGAGAAGCAACATAATCTTGTCAGTTCGTTAAGTATGCCACTGTAACCCAATGGCCAACTACCAGATGACAGGGATGTGGCTAACTATATCCATGAGTCTCTGAGTCTGAGAACCAGAGCTCTCTCCATCTCCAGCACATGCCTCCTTTCTTTGGAACAGTCCATGGGGCACCTGCCATAGTTGTTTTCCCTCCGTTTGTGCCCTCAGAAACTTTCTGCCTTTCTCTTGGCATGGCTTTAGGCTGTGGAGCTGAGGGAGGATGTTATTCCTCCCGTTAACGCCAGTAGAGACTTGCTCACATCTCCTGCTCTTTAGACATCTTAGCCAAGGCACTGGGTTCTGCTGGGGAATGGGCCTTACACAGGGAGGTTTTAGTGAGTCTAGAGATGATTTTAGTTTTTTTACAAAGCTTTGATGAATCACAACTTTCTCGTTTGACCCTCTCTTTTTTTTTAATTTTTTTTTTAATGTTTACTTATTTTTGACAGAGAAAGACAGAGCACGAGTAGGGGCTGGGCAGAGAGAGAGGGATTCACAGAATCCCAAGCAAACTCCAGGCTCCAAGTTGTCAGCACAGCGGGGATCAAACCCACGGACTGCGAGATCATGACCTAACCCAAAGTCGGACACTTAACCAGCTGAGCCACCCAGGCGCCCCGACCCTCTCTTTTTATTTTGACAGCCCCTCTTTCATGGAACCTGGCGCACTCCTTAGGAGCCTGGTTACAAGACACTTGAAAGCCACCAAACAGTGTTGCAAGCAAGCTTTCTATCTTTAACCACACCAATATCCCTGGACGAAGACTGGTGATCTTGACATTTTCCTACCTCAAAGCATCCTCACTAATCAAGAGATGGTAGGGGCGCCTGGGTGGCGCAGTCGGTTAAGCGTCCGACTTCAGCCAGGTCACGATCTCGCGGTCTGTGAGTACGAGCCCCGCGTCAGGCTCTGGGCTGATGGCTCGGAGCCTGGAGCCTGTTTCCGATTCTGTGTCTCCCTCTCTCTCTGCCCCTCCCCCGTTCATGCTCTGTCTCTCTCTGTCCCAAAAATAAATAAAAACGTTGAAAAAAAAATTAAAAAAAAAAAAAAAGAGATGGTATCAAAGGTCAAAGCAAAGGGGCGGGCGCCTGAGTGGCTCAGTGGGTTAAGCATCTGACTTTGGCTCAGGTCATGGTCTCACAGCTTATGAGTTTGAGCCCTGGGTCGGGCTCTGTGCTGACAGCTCAGAGCCTGGAGCTTGCTTCAGATTCTGTGTCTCCCTCTCTCTCCACCCCTTCCCACCTCACACTGTCACCCTCTGTCTCTCAAAAATAAATAAACACTAAATAAGAACAGAAAGCATCTACTTTGTCAGGCAAGATTCTGAAGAAATTAATCACATTTGCACAAGGGTATTAGACCAGTTTCTTGATTAAATTGTAGTTTGGTACACAAATGAATTTGAAAAATAAAGTCAATGGAGATTTAGTGATGTGAAATTTTTTAAATTAATGTTAACACAAAAATAATCAAGTCCAATAATTTCTAAATCAATGGAGTGAGAGTCCCAGAGCATTAGCTCAAGTTAAGAGGTTGAGAACTGAGACAGGTCTAAACATGTCAGGCAGGGTAACCTGTAGACAGACTCACCAGAGCGCAACTATAATAGGACTGCGAGGCATCATGGGAGGGATGGTGGGAGATGCTGACAGCCAGCCTCTAGGCTTGAGGCCCTGAAGCGACTGGGAAACAAAAACTCTCCCTTTATCCTCTCACAGACATTGTGCTTGGTGGGAAAAGGGTTCAGCCAGAAGGAGGGAGTGAGAGAGTCCAGACTTGTTCTATGGACAGGAGCTAAGGTCTGAGAGACAGGATAATTCTGGATACAGTGTAAGGTACACAGTCAATTAATTACCTTCTGGTCCAGCCCTCAGAAAGTCATGCCAAATTCCTAGGGACAGGAAAGCTGTAATAGAGAGGAAACTAAATAGAGAGGTATTATCATTAGAAACACAGCGAGGAATTAAAAACATATCTCTACCTCATGTGAGGAAAGAAATTCATCACTTCAGAACCAATAACTTTGCCAATATTGGGAGAGTGTAGAGAAGGGGTTAGGCTGAGCAGCAGGGGGGCAATATTACATATTTCTGGGTGGAAGAAGAGAGAGGTCATGATGGAACCTATAGAGAAAAGTCTTAACATCCAGTGGAGATGGTGGAGGCCCCAAGGCCACCAGCTAGGAGGCAGACTTGAAATTCAAACCACACTCCACAGGCTCCTGGGTGGCTCAGTCAGTTAAGCATCTGATTCTCGATTTAGGGTCAGGTCATGATCTCACAGTTTGTGAGATCGAGCCCCACTTCCGTCTTGGCTCTGACACCATAGAGCCTGCTTGAGATTCTCTTTTTCCCTCTCTCTGCCCCTCCCCTGCTTGTTCTCTCTCTCTCTCTCTCTCTCTCTCTCTCTCTCTCTCAAAATAAATAAACATTAAAAAAAATTTTTTTTAAAAACCATACTTCATGCCTTCTGATTTGCAGAATCATAAAGAGCTAATCCTTTAACCCAGTGAGCACATCTCAGAACAAACCATACCAACCAAGACAAATTTCACTGATCCTTACTAGACAACACTGATATCTGTTCCTTCCTCACATGCAAAATTTCTAGAAACTCGACTCCATTAAACATACAAATGAGACATAGTATTAAATATGTCATAGTATTGGTTAAGGTAAAGAAAATTATAAATAAAAAAAAACTGGGGTGCTTGGTTGGCTAAGTTGGTTGGGTATCCGACTTCAGCTTGGGTCCTGATCTCAGAGTTTGAGTTCGAGCCCCATATCAGGTTCTATGCCAAAAGCTCAGAGCCTGGAGCCTGCTTCAGATTCTGTGTCTCCCTCTTTCTCTGCCCCTCCCCTGCCCATGCTCGCTCTCTCTCTCTCTCTCTCTCTCTCTCTCAAAAATAAAATAAAAACATTAAAAAAAAGTATATGACTTGATTTGTACATTTCATTCATACACAAAATGCATGTATTTTATCATACAAGTAACTGATAATCTGTTAGGAGAAAGGTTCTGGAATGCCCTATCAGTTTGCATAAATTTGAAAAAAAGATTTTGGAATAACATTCTGGTGCTTTACTCCAACAAAGAAACACAAACATTAATTAAGAAAATACAGAAAACTAAAGTCAAATGATTAAATCAACAAACTAAATCCATGGGATTATTATATAACCATTAAGTAATGTCTTTTTAAAATGTATAATAACATAACATGAAAAAAATAAGCATATATGAATGGAAAGAGGCAGTATATCTACAGTGTAAAGAATAGCGGTATGGGGTGCCTGGCTGGTTTAGTCTGGCTGGTTTAGTCACAGCATGTGACTCTCAGGGTTGTAAGTTTGAGCCCCACACCAGGCATAAAGGTTACTTTTAAAAAAATAAAATAAAATCTTTAAAAAAATGTAGAAGTACAACTTTATTTTTAAAACCTAAAATCAGAAGATGAATGAAGCAATGGACTGTTTTACTTTCCGTTTATTTAATGGCCATCCATTACTTTCACAATTTAAAAATAAGTTTAGGAGAAAGAATATGGCTTAGTTTGACTTAAATGATGTGTATAAAAAACTCAAAATCTTTACAGGGCTTAGAATTGAGGTAATTGACTTTACAGACTAGAATAAACTGTTTTGAATCGAATGAATCTGTGCTTTAGCCTATCAATCCCTTTTTCTCTCTCATGATCTGGAACCGATATGTGAAAGATTAGAAGACTGTGTGCCTCACCCTTACCTTGCTGAAAAGAGACCCTCAGTAAAAGTTTATTGATGATATAGTAACCCCCTTACCACTGGCTCTTTCCCAAAATTTAATCACCTCACTTACTGCAAAACAAACAAAACAACATTCAGAGGTTTGAGTCCAACCCTAACAAGAAGATCCCCTACATATTATACTTTTTCTTCCTAGTGTATTTTGCCGGTGAACGTCTTAGGACTAAACATTGACACTGACGTTAATTGTATCTTAAATTTGTAACATATTTTTGATCAACAGGTACAAAAATGCTTCTGGCAGGTGAACTATGCCATAGCATAGTTCATAGAGGAGTGGATGTTCGTTTACAACATAGAGGAGCATATGTTTGTAAACAAACATAGAGGAGCATGTTTGTTTAGAGTGCAAGCTGGTCACACCAACAGACCAACTGTGAAATTTAGAATGAGGGCTCTGAGTCACATGGTGTCAGTTGATCTCGAGATTGAATTAAACTATGTGGGCAACCAATCAATCAATTATTCCTAAGGAATGAATATCCAATAAAACTCTGGACACAAAGCTCAGGTGATCTTCCCCGACTGGTAATAATCTACACACACTGTCAAACATCACTTCTCACAGATTAATGAATCATTACTCCGCGGGAGAGGACAACAAAAGGTTTGCCTTTGGAACCTTCCCCAGTTGTATTCTATGTGTCTCTTACTTTGGCTGATTTGACTCTGTATCATTTCCCTGTAATAAGCCATAATCATGAGTGAGTTCTATTAATCCTTCTAGCGAACTACCAAACATGAAGGTGGGTTTGGGAATCTTCCAAGTTTTCAGTGGTGTCAAAAGTGATAGCGATCTTGGGGACTGTGCCCTCAAATTTTGCAGTTTGACTAACTCCAAGCATATAGATAATATGTCAATGATTAGCTATGGTATAATCTGGTCTTCAGGCCATAGTTTGCCAACTCCTGTTCTAACTCCTTAAAATATCTGTATAGTATAGTGCTCATTTCAGTAGCACATATACTAAAACATCTGTGCAGTATAACTATGCATATAATTTGTTGTGGTGCCTGTAAAATTCATAATTGTGTCCAAATAAACTGCAACATTCTATCTATCAAAATAGAATCTGCAAGTGTCAAAATTCACAGAAATTCTATCTTTTGGTGTTTACCATCTATCTATTCTATCTTTGGTGTTTATCATCCGCGCATCTGAATGGTCTATTTTCAGGCCAACCTCAATCTAAAAGCACATACTACTTCCTAATAACAGTTTCTCATTTTTTCTCTCACTTTTTGTTTGTTATATCTGATTTTTTGTTCAATACAATTAACATAGAGTGTTATTTTAGTTTCAAGTGTACAGTAAAACAACTCAACAATTCTATACATTTTTCAGTGCTCATCAAGATGAACATACTCTAATCCCCTTCACCTATTTCCCCCATCTTCCCACCCACCTCCTTCTTGCAACTATCAGTTTGTTCTCTGTATTTAAGAGTCTGGTGGCTTGTTTTGTTTTGTTTTTGACTTTTTTTTTCCTTTGTTCTTTTTTTTTTTTTTTAAATTCCACATGTGAGTGAAATTATGTGGTATTTGCCTTTCTCTGACTAATTTCACTGCAGATATTTTATATATACATAGAATCAGTTCACTTCAATGAACTGCATCATTTTTGTGATAAAACTGACGCTGAAAGCAAATATGTGTATGTATGTGTGCTTCCCTCTTTGCTGCCCGTCTCCAGTTAGATGTTTTGAATGTTTGTGCCTTTAAAGAACTATAGTACTTTGTAAATCAACCTAAATTTCCCACAGTGCTATTGTAGTAAGCAAATAATCCCCTCAGCATGCATTTAAGACTAACCACCAGAAGAGGAATCCTAATGCACCAAAAAAAAAAAAAAGAAAAAAAATCATAGAAAACACTGTGATTAACAATTCAAGGTTAACAATCTTGAATGCTCTAGAATTTTCCCAGGAAACAAGAGGAATTTGTTCCCTTGGCCCATAAGCAAAGAAATGCCAAACATTTCTTTTTAACATATAAACATTTAACTCCACGTCTTGATGGTCAACATGTTCCTCCAATCTTCCAATCTCATCAAAGAGATAATAGGGAAAACGTCGTATGGGAAGCAGGCTGCATTCATTTTGAATCTGGTTTTCTTTTGGCATAAACTCAATTTTCCTCTCTTATATTCTTCTCAATGTTAGACATTTTTAAGAAGATAATAATCCTATATTTTATAATACTTTATGATTAATTATTAACCATGGGTAATTTATTTCTTCACCTGAATTTTCCATGCTTATTATAAAGTACCACACGGTACTACAATTTAATTGCCAAGTTTATCCTAGCTGACATGAACGACTCTATGTGACTGACATACTTGAACAAACATAACTCCTGGCCAGATAGTCCCATCTATAAATTATCAGAATATGTCTGAATGCCTAACCAATTTCCTCCCCTTTGGAATATTGGTAGAAGAGCTGTTCTCATGTGCTGTAGTGTTCCACTTTGCACTCAGCTATTGCCTGGTATTGGGACAAACACTCTCTACTCATCCAGAATGGCCATTCAATTTTCTGACATCCACCACTAAGCTGAACTCGCAGGAGAGAACAGAATGGGGGGAACTTACATTCCTACACTATTTTGTTTCAGTTACGTACACAGGCCTGTTCCTACACTCCTGCAGCACGGATAACACTGCCCTGTAATACTTAAAATTTACTGAAGCCTTGAAATATTAAAGGAGAATTGGAACATAATAAAAGAAAAATCTAAAATGGAATTTTAGATTTTGGTCCTAGAGTCAGTCAGCCATTGCCTTGTACTGAGAATCCCCTGCAGCCATCCCCTCTTCAGGCCTTTGTCTCAAGTAGCCAATGTTTTCTGATCGGCACGTTATGTATCTCTGCTATGTCCTTTACCAGACTCCTTTACCAGAGTCAGATCTCACTGCTATCATTCAGTGAGAGAATGCAGTTCTCCCTTCTCCTATTTCAGCCCATCCTATCTTTACTCCAGAAAATTGACAATGGGTCTACCATTTCTTCAGGAGAAATTTCCCCACCCTCACCCTCAGAGATACTTTGGCCTCCATACCTATGCAAAATAAGTGAGTAGTTGACAGTGCACTTTCCAAACCCGCCTCTTTCAGTTATAAATGGCATCACCTGGGAGACGTTAACTATCCAGTATGCAGCCGGCTGTGATAATCCAGTGTAGTTTTATGTCACCGTTTTTCAGTATGCGAAGAGGAAGAAATTAGACCTATGTGTCCCCTCTAGTCTCGTGGTTTTCTATGAGGAAATAACTGAATAAAATGTAATCATCTCTCAAAAACAATTACTCTGGGGGTGCCAGTGCGGCTTAGTTGGTTGAGCATCTGATTCTTGATTTCAGCTCAGGTTACGATCCCAGAGTTTTGGGATCAACCATGTGTCGGGCTCCATGCTGAGCATGGAGCCTGCTTAAGATTCTCTTTCTCCCTCTGCCCCTCTCCCCAACTCACTCTCTCTCTCTAAAATAAAATTCAAAAAAAGTTTTTTTTAACAAATTATTTTGAATTAGTAGAAAGATTTCCTCCCCTGTGTAGTGGCATCATTTTAGAAAGACCTAACACAATTTAGATTGCTAAACAAAATTTAATATTTCAGTCAGACACATCTACATTGGGTTCAATACATCTATGAGAACAATGGCCAGACATTTGTTTCCAACAAAATGATTGTGTAAGATCACCACAGTAGCCACACCAAGGTTATTCCAGGTTCATGGACAAATTCCACTGACCAAGAATGCAGAAACTGCTCACCCCTATGTCAAATGGTTTTCTAGTTTCAACAAATTCCCTGAGGCACCAGTTACTCTAGTGTGTGATTATAGTTCAGCTGCATCCTGGCTGGTTGAATTCTCTGGTGCTTTCAGTTGTCCAGATGTTCAGTTAGTCTTACAGAGTCCAATATCCAGAAATCCCAGTTACAGTGAGAAGCATGTATTTTTTTTTGTCAAACAGTAATTCTTTCTTGACAACATTTAATTCATTCTGCTGTAGAATCGCTGATAAACACACCTCCACCTAGAGATGGCTGAAAATACAGGCATATTGATACTATATGGGTTATTCAAACAACCTATGTGTGATGGCTGAAAATACACCTAGAGATGGCTGAAAATACAGGCATATTGATACTATATGGGTTATTCAAACAACCTATGTGTGAATGAAATAGAAATATTACCAAGTAGAAACTATTAAATATTATGCAAAATTATATTAAGGAGAGTGATCATAGTAGTGTAGCCTATATAAAGTCTTATATGGCCTAGTTTGTCTATGAAAGAGCCACTGACCAAAATATTCCAATTTTATTAGTCCTTTGGTCTCAAAGACCAAAAACACAAAATATAATTTCTAAAAAGCACATTTTAGGGTTTATAGATTGTTTTTCTTTTTTTAACTCACTAATATTCTGTAATTTTTATTAATTCCTATTTTTTATGTTTATTTATTTTGAGAGAAAGAGAGAGAGAGAGAGAGAGAGAGAGAAGGAGAGAGAGAATCTCAAGCAGACTCAGTGCTGTCAGCGCAGAGCCTGATGTGGGGCTCGAACCCACGAACCATGAAATCATGACCTGAGCCAAAATCAAGAGTTGGACGTTTGCCAACTGAACCACCCAGGCACTCCTATTAATTCTATTTTTAAAGTTTATTTTGCATTTATGTTCCTAGATTCATGAGACGGATATTTAGTTTATTTAAAAACTTGCTTCTAAACATAGAAAACACTCTCGTGTGTTTTCAGTGTAGTATTCTCATTATCATTAATGTTCTAATGACCTTTAACTTCCACTTTAATTTTTTTGGGGGGGGATCCAAAAGTTACTTAAAAGAATGTTCTTTAATTTTAAAGTGGTTAATTTTTTTTTTAATTTTTTTTTAACGTTTATTTTTGAGACAGAGACAGACCATGAACAGGGGAGAGGCAGAGAGAGAGGGAGACACAGAATATGAAACAGGCTCCAGGCTCTGAGAAGTCAGCACAGAGCCCGACACGGGGCTCGAACTCACGGACCGCGAGATCATGACCTGAGCCGAAGTCGGATGCTTAACCGACTGAGCCACCCAGGCGCCCCTAAAGTGGTTAATTTTTACTGCATTTTGTGATCTGAGGATGTAGCCAATATAAATTACATAAATTAAATTACAATATTTTCTTTTTGACCTAAAATATAATCCTGTTTTTTTTTTTTTTGGTAAATATTTCAGGGCCATGTGAAAAAAGTAAGTATTCACTGCTTACATGGTACACATATATCAATATTTTTTAATGAAATAAATTTTAGTAACCATACTCAAGGGATTCAAAAGATTTGAGCTGGCAGAAGAATGAATCAGTGAATTGAAAAGAATGAATCATTCAGTTGAGATTATCTGGTTTGAGGAATACAAAGAAAAAAGAATGAAGAAAAATGACCAGATTCCTCTTTTTTTTTAAGTTTATTTATTTATTTATTTACTTAAGTAATCGTTACCCCAATGTGAGGCTTGAACTCATAACCCTGAGATCAAGAGTCACATGCTTTTCTAAATAAACCAGCCAGACACCACCCAAAATGAACAGACTCTAAGATACCTTCAGAATATTGTAAAGCAAACCAAAAAATGCATTATACAACTGCCATAAAGAAAGAAAAAAACCAAAAGAAACATAGAGAAAGAAATAATATTCCCTAATCAAATTTGATGAATATCATTAATCTACACATCCAAGATGTACAACAAAGCATAAACTCGAAGAGATCCAAATCTAGACACATCACAGAGAAATTGTCCAAAGATAAAGAGAGAATCCTGAAAGCAGCAAGGTAAAAATGACTCACAAGTACAAAAGCTACTCAATAAAATTTACAACTGACTTCTCATCAGAAACTATGGAGGCCAGAGGGCAGTGAGATGACATATTCAAAGTGTTGAAAGAAAAAGACTGTCAATCAAGAATTTTATATCCAACAAACCTGTTCTTCAAAAATGAGGAGAAACTCAGAATTTCTGATAAAAAAAAGAAAGAAAGAAAGAAAGAAAGAAAGAAAGAAAGAAAGAGCAAATATTTCATCAGCAGGTTTGCTCTACAAGAAATACTAAAGGGAAGCCAAGCTGAAATGAAAGGACACTAGAGGGTAACTTAAATTCACCTGAAGAAATAAAGAGCACCAGTAACATTATAGGCAAATATAAAAGATCATACGGGGTGCCTGGGTGGCACAGTCAGTTAAGCGTCCGATTTCAGCCAGGTCACGATCTCGCGGCCTGTGAGTTCGAGCCCCGCGTCAGGCTCTGGGCTGATGGCTCAGAGCCTGGAGCCTGTTTCCAATTCTGTGTCTCCCTCTCTCTCTGCCCCTCCCCCGTTCATGCTCTGTCTCTCTCTGTCCCAAAAATAAAATAAAAACGTTGAAAAAAAAATATTAAAAGATCATAAAAATATGTTTCTGTTTGTAATGCTTTTCTTCTTCCATTTAAATTAAAAGACAGTTGCATAAAGCAATAATTATAAGATTGTCTTTATAGGTTTATGCATAAACATGTAATCCCTAAGACAGTAATAACACAAAATAGGGGGAAGAGAATGGAGCTATATTGAGGCAAAGTTTTTGTTTATTCCTGAAATTAAGTGGCTATTGACCCAAATTTGACTGTTGTAAGTTATGATACTAATTATCATTTACTACAATTAGTGTCTTAGAGGGCAGCCACTAAGAAAATAACTCAAAAAAGATACAGTAAAAGAAACAAGGCATGATGCTCATCAATAGTCATTGGGGAAATGCAAGTCAAAACCACAATGAGACACAATTTCAGATCCACTAGGATAACTGTAAGAAAAAAGATGGACAATAACAAGTATTTACAAGGATGTGGAGAAGTTGGAACCCTCATGCATTGCTGGTAGGAATGTAAAATGGTACAGCCGCTTTAGAAAACATTTTGGCAGTTTCTCAAAGGACTAAACATGGAGTTACCATATAATCCAGCAATCCCATTCATAGGTATATAACCATAGTTGTTGAAAACATATATTCACACAAAAGTCGTACATGAATATTCATAGCAGTATTGTAGATAGTGTTCAACACAAGAAAACGTTGAATGTGGTGTGTGAAATTGTCTGCCATTACGAGCCCTAGGTATTGCTTTATATATGAAGCTATTCAACAACCTTGGGTAGAATTTAAGGGGTTAGTGAATGAAGCATGGAAAAACCAGAAGGTAAGAGGTAGAATGGAAGAAGGCAGAACAGAAGGTAAGTGATAACTAGTTAGGGAAGGTAAAAGAAGAAATAAAGGAGGAAAAAAAAAGATGCCCAGATATTTCTTCATTATGATGTCTGTGTCCTACACTCTTTTCTCCCACAGGAAAAGGCATATTTATACACATAAAGAGTGAAAACATAATCAAAAGGATTATGTTTATGGCTGTTCTTATTCCATCACTGGTGTTAACATATGAGATACGTTTTCAGACTTTTTGTTTAAATGAAAAAAAACTACCTGGAACACCTGGTTGGTTAAGTCAAAGGAGCATGTGACCCTTGATCTTGGGGTCGTTAGTTCGAGCCCCCATTTAGGTGTAGAGATTAATTAAATAAATAAACATTAAAAAAAAAAAAACTAGCTGTCTATGATAAGTATGAAGAATTCTCTGTCCAGACCCCCTTCAAGAAAGGACTTAATGCCTAAGCAGTGGGGAGGAAGCCAGCACACAGCTTCTAGCTATGCGCTTTTTCCAGAGAGCTGCTTTGCCTGAAGCCTTTCTCTTCTTAGGGCAGTCTACATCTGGTGACTGAGCAAGGTAGGGCTATAGACTTGGCCACTTGGAGCCCTGTTCTTCCAGGGTTCCAAGCCATGGTCAACAAAGTTTTTGGACCTGTATAGTAGTTCTACTTCTCTCTCTGCCCAGTCCTGTTTCCTTGCCTACTTTTCACAAGTATTGATCCTTATGGAACAACTTCCTCCCAAAGCTCTACCTCATCTTTTGCTTCTAGAGAACCTAACCTGTGACATAATCATTTTCTTTTACCTTCATGCATGAGGGAGAAGAGAAAAAGCCAATAATCCTCTTCTGTTCAACAAAGAAAATTCACAAGTATTTATGTCTTCTGGAAAACAGGGATGTCAACTTAAGTATTTATTACTAGGCAACACATTATTAAGTAAGACAACCAGTTTATAACCTTTTAAGGATTAAAGATTACTTTCACAGGCCATAGCAACAATCTCTGGAGTTCAGAGGTCTAATAGGAGTTGGCAGCTAATGGGATCAGCAAACTACTGCCCAGTCCAACCTCCTGATTTGTAAATAAAGTTTTATTGGAACACAACTATGCCCATTCATTTGGCTGCTTACATGCTGCAGTAGCAAAATTAAGTAGTTGCAACAAAGACCACAAGTCTCAAATATTTACTTTCTGGCCCTTTAAGAAAAAGAAGATTCTTTTGACGGAAATAACTTCTGCAAGGACAGTTTTATGATGCAAAATACTATTTGCTTTTCTTTTCAGACTCAGTGAGAGGGAGTAGCTACAAGTGGTCCCAGTTTTTAAAGGCCAAGCTCTATGATTCCATTAATTTTGTCACTGAGGAAAAAAAGGCAATCTCAAGAAACCCAACAGAACATAGAAAGAACAGGGTAAAACAGTACTATTAACAAATGAAGGAAGGAGTGTATAGTATTTTTAATCTACATTGACCACAAGTTAAAAATAAGAACAGGGTTTTAGGTGTCTCACGGCCAGGTCTGACGAGATCAAGTTTGGGAATGGAATTATAAAAAGTAAATCCACATACCATGATTTGTTTTATGATAAATTTTATCAAAAGTCAAAGTGAAATGCAAGTGGGATAAACAAACGATCCATTGGAGTGAGCGAGACCTTCTAATGACTTCTTTCTGATCCTTTTTGTGATGTGCCAAGGTGGAGACACAACATAAGGAATTCTCTGAGTCCAATGTGGCCCTGATAAAGGACCCTAAGGAGAATTATGGTCTCCCTTTCAGCAGTGCCACATCTGTGCCTGGAAAGAGTTTATATTATACCCGGGCTGCATGTCTGGGCTTTCCAGGTTCTAAAATTCTTGCTACCCTACACTTATTCAATCCTTCCTGTTCTATTCCTTTAACATAGGACCTATGAATGTTTTACATGTAGCCCACTTAGGATCTTTACCACTGCCAGGTATCCAGTCTTGCAGCATGTTCTGAAATCTCTTTCCAGGGCTCTGTTTCTTTCATTCAATTTCAATTGCTGTTCTTTTTCAGGTTCCCCAGGTCCCCTTCTCGCTCTAGGACTTAGTCATCTGTTCTCTCTCAATTGCTCTTTGCAGATAGAGGCCAAAAAAAAAAGATGCATCACGCTTTATTCTTTTCGTCAATAGTTGCAGACGAATTATAGTTGGACACTTGACAAGACCTTTGAAATACTTTTAAATCATACACATAGCTGTTCCTACCAACTTTCCTGTGCCTTCCAGTAATCACTGAGCTTTCATTCTGGGCAAAGCAGATTACCAAATACCATTTCTTAAGTGTATGTGTTTTCCAAGAAATAGGGTTAAAAAATATGTGTAGTCATTGATTGGACGTGTGACCTGTGCCTCTTCAGTTACATGCCGTGTTTTCCTGGCATTGTTCTCTCTTGCTCTGAGGCAGTGTTTATCTACCATTTATAATCTCACTTTTTAATGTTATACCTTCCTTTCCCATAACCTATTTATATACTACTAAATCAAGCTGTGATAAGACACCACTTTTTCATTCCATTCCAATTCTACATAATAATTTCCCATTTGAAACAACAATTATTTTATCAAGAAGAAACAGCTGCAAACACAGCAATTCCTCTGAACTACCATTAACTGTGTGTTCCCTGCTGTCAAGCCAGATGTTTAGCTCTGAATACTGAGCTTTCTGTTTAAATGGGTAGGAAGCCCGGAGATGAGTAGATACTGGCTGCACTCTTCTGAGATGGGGGTACAGCCCCTCTGCCAGGCTCTCTCACAATGGGAAAGATGCCATTCCCATCACTTCTTGTCTTTTGACCCTTTTCTCCTTGGAACTCCTGCCCCGACTTCCTCAGTAAGTTCTCAGAAGTCAGTTGTGTCATCTGAGTTCTACTGTCCACATCTGTCATTCCAGAGAATTCCAGTGTTCTAAAAAGTCATAATTATTAATGCATCAGTGTTCCCAGTGTTCTCTTGCTCTCTCTCCACAAGCTAAGTAAGATTCTGGTGTTGTTCATTCTCTAAGCATTTTCTAACTTCTCACTTGTTTTTCTCTTGGGCCTTATTAGAGAGTTGGGGGTAGGGGGAAGGAAGTCTAGAGCCTTTGGAGTGGAGTTGTGTGGGCATTTTTGGTTCGGAACTGACGGTGTGGGGGAGAGAGTTTTCAGGAGCAACTGCTTCCATGTTTGAGAATGACAGACATATAGACAAAGGATTCTTTAATACATTATCTGCGCCTGCTAAAATTTATGAAAATTGTGATGGCAAAGTTGGAGGTGACTATTTTGAATGGAGGGAAGGACAAAGAGATGGGTGGGAATGTGAGGATGCTGATGTTCTCATCTATTAAAGCAGGGAGTCACTGTTTCATTGATAATACATATAATCAAAATATGTGGTTTTTAAAAAAGCACATTGAATACAGCCTTTTAATATTTTAGAGCATTTAGAATCCTTTAGAAAATAATATATCTTGTGCTAAAGAAATGTTTATTTGGAATTCAACAATTCCTTCAGTTTCTCTCCAAACCTTTGGAGACCTCTTTTTTAAATTCAAATGATTGGGATGCCTGGCTGGCTCAATCGGTAGGGCAAGCAACTCCTGATTTTGGTGTCATGAGTTTGAGCCCCACATTGGGCCGACAGCTTACTTAAAAATTTTTTTAAAACTTCAAGTAAGGGGCGTCTGGGGGGCTCAGTCGGTTAAGCGTCTGACTTCAGCTCAGGTCATGATCTCACAGTTCGTGAGTTGGAGTCCCACATCAGGCTCTGGGCAGACAGCTCAGAGCCTGGAGCCTTCTTCGGATTCTGTGTCTCCCTCTCTCTCTCCGCTCCTCCCCTATTTGCACTCTGTCTCTCTCTCTCTCTCTCTCTAAAATAAACATTAAAAAATTTTTAAAAAATCAAATAAGTTTAAGTTTAATATATTTAATATAGTGTGATCCCATATTTATAGAAGGTATTCCTTCTGTGTGTATACTTAGAAAGATGTGTAGAATAATATTAATCTAAAGCTAATATGGGGTGCCTGGGTGGCTCAGTCGGTTAAGTGTCCAACTTCGGCTCAGGCTCAGGTTTGTGAGTTTGAGCCTCGCTTCGGGCTCTCTGCTGACAGCTAGCTCAGAGCCCGGAGCCTGTCTTTGGATTCTGTGTCTCCCTTTCCCTCTCCTGCTCACACTGTTTCTTTTTCTCTTTCTCTCTCTCTCTCAAAAATAAATAAAACATTAAAAAAATTTAAAGCTAATAAAGCTCATTTCTGGGTGTCAGATTTGAAGTGATTTTTCAACTTTTTTAACTGTGTGCATTCTGTTATTGGAATTCTTACAGTAAGTATGAGAATAGACTAATTTTTTCTTTTTTAAATGTGGAGGGAAATATGCTAATATGTTAATAGTGATTGGTTGTTGGGAATATGGGTGATTTTTTTTCTTTGTGCTTATTTATTTTATTTTTTTTAATGTTTATTTGGTTTTGAGAGAGTGCAAGTGGGGAGGGGCAGAGAGGGGGGTCAGAGGATCCAGAGTGGGCTCTGCATGACAGCAGGTAGCCCTCTGTGAGTCTTGAACTCAGGAACTGCAAGATAATGACCTGGGCTGAAGTCTGATGCTCAACCAACTAAGCCACCCACGTGCCCCATCTTTGTGCTAATTTAAACTGTTCAGGGTGCTCTCACAAAATACCAAAAACTGAGTGGCTTATAAACAACAAAAATTTATTTTTTACAGTTCTGGAGGCTGAAAGTGCAAGTTCAAGGCACCAGCATGGTCATCTGGTGAGGCCCTCTTCCAGGTTCACAGCCAGCGCCTTCTGGCTGTGTGCTCACATGGTAGAAGGAGTGAGGGAGCTCTTTGGTGTCTCTTTGTTAGAATACTAATTCTTTTCATGAAGGCTACTCCATCACAGCGTAAGGAACCTCCCAGAGGCCCCACTTCCTAATACCATCAACCTTGGACATCTGGAATTCAGCATATGAATTTGGAGGGGGGACACAAAGATTCCTTCTATGTTAATATTTGTTTATTCCATGGCTGTTTTATGAAAATGATAATACCAAAGCATTGTGTTTTTTACACACAACCCTTCAACCAAAGATGGTTTTTACAGACATGTGTTAAAAAAAAAGTACCACTGATTTGAAGATAAATCATTATTTATTTAAGGACTGGTGTGTACAGATTTAAGGAAATAGCAGCAACACATGCTGTGTCTAGAAAGAAATTCTGAGGAGGGCAAACTTAGTCGAGAAGAAAGAGCTGGAATGTTGGGGCATTTCAGAACCCCCATGAAAATTACCCCAGCAATCAAATAAATGACTAATAGTAAGTAGCTAAGACATTCAAATATCTAACTGGTAACATGTACAAGTAACCTATTGATGCTTTAAGATTGCTTCTATAAAGTAGGGATAATGATTTCTTTTCAGGTTAAATAAAATCAGGAGGCTAACAGAGTGCTACGTGGGGAAATTTTGCCTCTTACAAGAATGTAACAACAGTTATTAGCAGCAGTTAGCAGTCACTTTGAGATTTCACGAAACATGTAGTTCAGAATCTACCGTCTTCCACGAATTAATGCTCTAATTTTCAATATATTATTTTCAAAGCATAATGTTAATGTATGTAAAATAAAATGTAAAAATAACTTAAAACCCTCAGTTTTCCATTCAAATTTTTGTCCACCTCCTTTTTCTTTCCTTCATCCATTTAAAAAATGTTTTCTCTTCTTATTTTTCTCTTATCCTTCCTTGCAGATTCGTTTGTTATTGGCTCTTTTCAACCAATATCTTCTCTCTCAAGTAAATGTGCATTTTTTTCCTGATTTTCTTTTAAATGTTCATCTCTGTAGAAACCTTAATGAAATTAGACTTAAGTAGTTTAGATGGAACTGTTCTGTAATTTTTGGGGTTTTTTGGCTATAGCAGAAGTTTTCTGGACAATAATTCATACCAAAACTCTTTCTAAAATGTTTTATTTTAGAGAGACAGAGAGAACACAAGCGGGAAAGGAGCAGAAGGAGAGAGAGAGAATCTTAAGCAGGCTCCAAGCTCAACACGGAGCTGGACGTGGGGCTCAGTCCTACGACCCTGGGATCATGACCTGAGACGAAATCACGAGTCCAATGCTCAACTGATTGAGCCACTCAGGCGTCCCACATACCAATGCTCTCCATGGCAAACTGCCAGTGTTCTGGCTTCCGGCTTCCCCATTGTCACAGACAATGCACACGTGGTGCCATGCTTCCTGTCTTGCTAATCTCTCTCCTGTCTGCCCCTCCTCTCCTCCACCCCCAGGCCCAGGACCACTGTCCTCCCTCAGGGGGCACCACAGTTCTCTGAGTTTGCTCTCCTCTTTCCATCTGTGCGTTTTCACCTCATTTCACATTTTTTTACAGCTAAAATATTACTTTTTCTAAAAACAAATTTGGCCTTTTTCAGCCCTGCTTAAAGTCTTTCCATGGCTCTCCATAATGGGACAGGATAAAGTCTAAACACCTGGCATGTAGGGCCTCTGTCACCTGACACCTATCTACTTCTCTGAGTCTTGTTTTTCTTAAAGCCACCCTCTCATTCCTTAAACTAAATAATTTCAGTCCCTCTAAGACATGCTGACACTGTGCAATTAATAGATCTATGCTTTTGCTCCCACCTTTCCCTCTGCTGAACACTGACTCATCCTTTAAGAGTAAATTCAAAGGAATATATATGATAGATGTTCAATCCCGCAAGAAGTCAAGGAAGTGAAAATGAAAATACTGAGTTTTCCCCTTATCTGACAATCAAAATATTAAATTATTTAAAATAGTCTACTTCTGGTTTCCAGTTCTACATGTACAGAGCTTGGAGGTTGCTACTCCATCCTAACAAGTGAAAAGCTGAACATGCTGAAAAATCAACAATTCTTCCTGGATCCGTAAGAGAAGAAGACACAGGGAAAACCACTGCCCCCAAGACTGGAGAGACAGACTAGAGAACTTAGGGTGTCCTGGCTTCCCAGAGCAGGACTCACAAGCAGAAACTGACAGGGGAACCAGTGCCAGGGTAGGAAGACCTGAAAAGTAATTGAAGAATTGCTGGGGACTCAATGTGAACAAATCTGAGAGTTGAAATCTCCAGTCTCACTTGTAAGGGAGAGCCCATGCTTTTGTTACTTTTGCCTCCAGGACCTTAACCAGGTTTTCACAGTGAATATTTGAGAAAAATTCTCTCATGCTTCTGGTAAGAGATGGGGGGAGGGGAGTGAGGGGGAGGCAATAGAGGGGGGGCAAAGACTAGTTTGAAATGCCAGAGCATTCTGCCTTCTGTCCTTCTTCACAATGTCTGCCCTCAGGAGAAACTAATTAACCATAGCCTAATCCCTATTCTGCTGGGGTATTATCAGATCCTAACTGACCTGGAGGAATGGAAACAGCCAACTCTAGCCCAGCCTATCCATCTTGTCCCATTTACAAGGGGAGAAAAAATCCTGAGAAACACTTGTGAGGTTCACACTCTAGAGACATATGCTCAATAAAAGACTGAAACCTAAACCTAGGACTATAGGATGCTTCCTCTCCCCTACATGTTATCACTGTATTACTAAAGGCCTATTTACAGCAGTTCCTTTTACGAGGTACATCATGTCCAACTATCAAAAAAATGTCAAGGTACACCAAAAGGCAAAAAACAGTTTGAAGGGATAGAGCAAGCATCAGAACCAGACATGGCAGGAATGTTGGAATTATCAAACCAGGAATTTAGAACAGCTCTGATGAATATGCCAAGGGCTCTAATGGATAAAATAAGAATAGAGTGGCACAGTAAACAAAGAAATGGAAATCCTAAGAAAGAACCAAACAGAAAAGCTAGAGATCGAAAACACTGTAACAGAAATGAAGACTACCTTTGATAAGTTTATGAGTAGACTGCACACAACTGAGGAAAGAATCTGTGTGATTGAGAGTATATCAATAGAAACTTCTAAAACTAAAAAGAAAGTGGAACAAAGACTGAGAAAACAGAGCACAATATCCAAGGACCGGGGACAGGTATAAAAAAAGTAATATCCAAAGGCAAAGGAATTAAAAGCAAAAATGAACTATTGGGACCTCATGAAGATAAAAAGCTTCTGCACTGCAAAGGAAACAATCAACAAAACTAAAAGGCAACCAACGGAATGGGAAAAGATATTTGCAAATGACATATCAGACAAAGGGCTAGTATCCAAAATCTATGGACTCACCAAAACTCTACACCCAAAAAACAAATAATCCAGTGAAGAAATGGGCAGAAAACATGAATAGACACTTCTCTAAAGAAGATATCTAAATAGCCAACAGGCACATGAAAAGATGCTCAATGTCACTTTTCATCAGGGAAATACAAATCAAAACCACATTCAGATATCACCTCACACCAGTCAGAGTGGCTACAATGAACAAATCAGGAGACTATAGATGCTGGCGAGGATGTGGAGAAATGAGAACCCTCTTGCACTGCTGGTGGGAATGCAAACTGATGCAGCTGCTCTGGAAAACAGGGTGGAGGTTCCTCAAAAAATTAAAAATAGATCTACCCTATGACCCAGCAATAACACTGTTAGGAATTTACCCAAGGGATACAGGAGTACTGATGCATAGGGGCCAAACTATGGAAAGAGCCTAAATGTCCATCAACTGATGAATGGATAAAGAAGATGTAGTTTATATATACAATGGAATACTACTTGGCAATGGGAAAGAATGAAATATGGCCTTTTGTAGCAACATAGATGGAACTGGAGAGTGTTATCCTAAGTGAAATAAGTCAGGCAGAGAAAGACAGATACCATATGTTTTCACTCATATGTGGTTCCTGAGAAACTTAACAGAAGACCAGGGGGGAGGGGAAGGGGGGAAAAAAAGTTAGAGAGGGAAGGAGGCAAACCATAAGAGGCTCTTAAATACTGAGAACAAACTGAGGGTTGATGGGGGCTGGGGGAGAGGGGAAAATGGGTGATGGGCATTGATGAGGGCACCTGTAGGGATGAGCACTGGGTGTTGTATGGAAGCCAATTTGACAATAAATTCCATATTAAAAAAATAAAAGTAAATAAAAATAAAAGATGTAATATATGCATAATTGGAATAATTGAAGGAGAAGAAGATAAAAGAACAGAAGGAATATTAGAAATGATAATGACTGAGGGGAGCCTGCGTGGCTCATTTGATTGATCATCTGACTCTTGATTTCAGGTCAGGTCATAATCTCACACTTTGTGAGACAGAGCCCCTCGTGGGACTCTGGGCTGATAGCATGGAGCCTGCTTGGGATTCTCTCACTCTCTCTCTCTCTCTCTCCCCCTCTTTCTCTGTCTCTCCCCACCCCCAAAATAAATAAATAAACTTTTTTAAAAAATCACAAAAAAACAGAAAAAAGAGTCGAAGACAGAAATAGGAACAAAGAACAAGGGCAACAATTGTAAACAGTAATAAATATGGTAGATATTAATCAAGATACATCAATAAATCACTTTGAAGATCAACGATCTAAATGCAGCAATTAGGGGCGCCTGGGTGGCTCAGTCGGTTAAGCGTCCGACTTCAGCTCAGGTCATGATCTCGCGGTCCGCGAGTTCGAGCCCCGCGTGGGGCTCTGGGCTGATGGCTCAGAGCCTGGAGCCTGCTTCCGATTCTGTGTCTCCCTCTCTCTCTGCCCCTCCCCCGTTCATGCTGTGTCTCTCTCTGTCTCAAAAATAAATAAACATTTAAAAAAAAAAATAAATGCAGCAATTAAAAGAGATTGTCAGAGTGGATGAAAAAACCAAAACCTAACTATTTTTGTCTTTCAGAAACCCACTTTAAATAAAAAGACACGTAAAGATTAAAAATAAACGTATAGAGAAAAATATACCATGCTAATAAAGAAATAAAAAGAAAAGAAAGCAGGAACAGCTAAATTAATTTTAGACAGGGCAGAATTCAAAGCAAGGAAAGTTATTAGGGGTAAAGAAGGGACCTAAATAATTACAAAGGGGGCAATTCTCCAAGAAGACATTCAATCCTTAACATGTAGATATCCAACAATAGAGTATCGAACTACATAAGGCAAAAAATGGTAGAACCGCGAGGAGAAATAGATGAATCCACTTGGAGTGAATCATACTCGGTGACTTCAATGCCCCTTTATCAGAAATGGGCATATCTGGCAGTAAGAAAATCAGTAAAGACATACCAAAAACTCAACAACACCATCAATTGGGAATCCTTCCACAAGCATACATATAACATCATGTTGTATACTTTAAATATATTATAATTTTATCAACTCAGTCAACACCATGTTGAAGGATCAAGTTGGAAAACTGACACTACTTGATTTCAAGACTTAATATAAACTTACAGTAATCAAGACAGCCTGGTATTGGCAAAAGAATAGACAAATAGGTCAATGAAACAGAATAGAGAGCCAGAAATAGGCCCACATAAATATAGTCAAGGATCTGTGACAAACAGCAAAGGCAATACTATGGAGAAAAGATAAACTTTTCTTTTTTTTTTTTTAATTTTTTTTTTAACGTTTATTTATTTTTGAGACACAGAGAGACAAAGCATGAACGGGGGAGGGGCAGAGAGAGAGGGAGACACAGAATCCGAAACAGGCTCCAGGCTCTGAGCCATCAGCCCAGAGCCAGAAGCGGGGCTCGAACTCACAGACCATGAGATCGTGACCTGAGCCGAAGTCGGACGCTTAACTGACTGAGCCACCCAGGCGCCCCAAGATAATCTTTTCAACAAATGATGCTGGAACAACTGGTCATCCATATGCAAAAAAATAATTAAATAAAATTAAAAAAATATTTTGGCATAGACCTTACATCCTTCATAAAATAAGAAATATGTTTTCCTTTTACCTTCATCTATTTCTTTTTTTTTTTTTTTTTTTTTTTTGTAGATCCCAGTTTCTGACCTCTGTTATTTTCCTTCTCTCTAAAGTTCTTCCTTTAACATTTCTTGCAAGGCAGGTCTACTGGCAACAAATTCTTTTAATGTTTTGTTTGTCTGTGAAAGTCATTTTTCCCTCCTTTACTTTTGAAGGATAATTTTTTAGGGTACAGAATTCTAGTTTAAATATATATTTTTAATGTTTATTTATTTTTGACAGAGAGAGAGAGAGACAGAGCATGAGCAGGGGAGGGCAGAGAGAGAGGGAAACACCGAGAGAGGGAGAAGGAGACACACACAGGCTGAGCTGTCAGCACAGAGCCCGACGCGGGGCTCGAACTCACAGACTGTGAGATCATGACCTGAGCCGAAGTCAGACGCTCAACCGACTGAGCCACCCAGGCGCCCCTAGTTTAAATATTTTTTTAATGTTTGTTTGTTTGTTTGTTTATGTATTTATTTATTTAGAGAGTAAGAGAGAGTGTGTTCAGGGGGGTGGGCAGAATGAGAGAGAGAGAGAGAGAGAGAGAGAGAATATCTCAAGCAAGCTCCACACCATCAGTGCAGAGCCATACACCAGAACGATCTCAGGAACCATGAGATCATGACCTGAGCCGAAATCAAGAGTCAGACACTTAACTGACTGAGCCACCCCCAGAATTCTAGTTTAAAGATGAGCCAAAGATTTTACCAGATATTTCATCAAGGAAGATCTACAGATGACAAATAAGCATATGAAAAGATGATCCACATCATGTGTCACTAGGGAATTGCAAGTTAAAACACCATTGAGATACCATGACGTACCTACCAGAATGGCCAAAATCTAGAACACTACCAACACCTAACGCTGGTGAGGCTGGAACTCTCACTCGCTGCTGGGGGGGGGGGGGGGCACAAAATAGCACAAAATTTCTATCCATAGGGGGTCAGCTAAATAAATATGATAATCCCAACTTGTGGATTTTGATGCAGAAGTACTGTAATACAACAAAACCTGTGTTAAATTGTTAAGTGAAAACAAACAATTGAAAAACAATATTTATTTTACCATTGATATATAATTATATATGCACACACACACACACACACATATATATATATACATGTGTATATGCAAATGTAAATATATATGAGTATGTATAAACACACAGAAACAGTCCTGGAAACATACATGCAATGTGTTAAAAGTGCCACCTCTAAGTAGAAGAGTAATGGGGAGCGGGGTGGAGAAAGACTTCCACTATTTATATATTTTTATATTTTAATATTTAAAAAAATTGAAATGCATTCATGTATAACTGGTTAGGAAAATGGGTACGTGATTTTTTAAGTTTCGATCAAGTTTAAGCCCGATGAAGAGGTGAAGCAATGGTCTCTTTGCGAGAGGGAACAGAATGACAAAAGGGGAGGAAGACCAAAGCTCCAGCAATTCCTTTCTATAAGCTACCATCTCCCTGCCCCCCACCATACCCATCCATTTTCTCACACGCCGCCAAAGCCTGTAGGTACTTATAACCCTGAAGCCATGATAATAGTGGCCTTCATTTGTTTAGCAATGTGTCCCCTCCAACCAGACTGTAAACTACTTGATGACAGGGACCTTGTCCTATTTCTTTTTATAACCCTAAGTCCTAGGTCAGTGCCTGGCAAAGAATAGGTGGACATCCAAGTGTTGGATGAATGAGCAAATGAACAAGTGAATAAATGGATAAATATATTGATAAAGGGTCTCCATCCAGGAAAGCTTAGTTGTGAAAGTATAAAATAATTCCAAATTAAGGCACATCTTGTGTGTGTGTGTGTGTGTGTGTGTTGAGAAATGATAACACAGGTTTCAATAATTTTGGTGGGAAAAACATTCTGGGCTAACTTCAGCCCAAAACTATGGTTTTCAATCAAAGAAACTTGGAAGGAGAAACAACGTTATGAAGAGTCAAATATAACATTAAACACAGCACCTTCTGGCATACTTAACACAAAGGATGGACTTGTGAATTACACACAGCTTTCAATGGGCTTTTTACTTCATTTACTGCTACTTCTCCCACTCCATTATAGACAGAACTATCCTCTAAATTGCACTTACATGTTCTCAAAGCTATTCTGAAATTGTAGTAAAACTGCTTTAATATTAAACATCTGAAATTTTATTTTCTAAAGGTATTTTTTTGTCACTTAATTAGTTTCACCAGTGGAGCTAATTACCACTTGGTTTTCATTATAATCTTGGCAATTATTGTCCTGAAGTTTTCCTCCCAGGCACCTGGCTTATTCTGGTTCCATTACTTATTTCCCAGTAACCCTTGAGATAAATTCACCAATGATTTACATCTGGAAATCCTTGTGTTCTCTTTGACAAATGTTAGTTCTGTAACCCCTAAAAGTCAAGGAAAGCAACTCAGAAAGATCTGAGCTGCTATGATCGTTACTCCATGTTTTCTTAAAGCTATTGTCACCATAATGAGTAAGTTTATTTACTATGCTATTAAGCGAAAAACCAATCTTAGCATTTGTTTGTTAAACCCGGGGGAAACATAAAACATTCCCACCTCTCTTGTGGGAGACTGTGAAAACTTTGTGGCATGGGAAAATGAAATTTTAAGGTTCGGTGTTGTGGTTAAGATAAGTCAGCATGTTTCGGTTGTTGCAGATTATGGGGCTACTATGAATCTGGATACGGGCTTACCTTTCATCTTGATACTTTATTTGGGAGTGTTCAGGCAATGGGAAGATTGGATTCAAATGATAGTTGTGCCCACAAGAGTATTATTTGTATTTGAAAACTTGTTCACTGATTTTGAATTTAGATTTTTTTTAAGGACAAAATGCTGGTCAGTTCAAAAGGCAGGGTCGCCTGGGTGGCTCAGTCGGTTGGGCGGCCGACTTCGGCTCAGGTCACGATCTCGCGGTCCGTGAGTTCGAGCCCCGCATCGGGCTCTGGGCTGATAGCTCAGAGCCTGGAGCCTGCTTCCAATTCTGTGTCTCCCTCTCTCTCTGCCCCTCCCCCGTTCATGCTCTGTCTCTCTCTGTCTCAAAAATAAATAAAACGTTAAAAAAAATTTTTTTCAAAAGGCCGTTCCAAGGGGGCAGGACTCAACTAGACTGTATATGAATATAAATCCTATTTGGAGATGTTTTTCTGGTTGGCACTTTGAAGGCGAGGGGAGGGTGAAAAGTGTTTTCACTTCAGTCTGAGAAGCTAGCTGTTGACCACACTGAGAAGTTCAAGTCTTCTTCTTCGGTAAGTTCTATTTCAGTTACAGTCTGTATTCTTAATTTTTTTTGATGCATAGCAGTGCTATCCAGTACAATTTTCTGCTCTCAGGACACACTATATAATTTGCTAGGCACGGTGCATAAGAAAATGCAGGGCCCCTTGTTTCAAAATTGTTAATAATAGCAAGACAGCAACAGCAAAGCATTAAGCCAAATATGGAGCCTTCTAGGCTTGGGGTCCTGTGCAGTTGCACAGGTTACACACCCACAAAGCTGGTCCCACCTGTAATGATGGAACCATTTTATATGCACTGTCGAATATGATAGTTGTGAACCACATGTAGCTTTTGTACACTAATGCAATAAAGCTAATACAAAAGTGGAACTGAATTTTTCTTAATTATAACTAATTTTAGTTTAAATAACCACAGTGGCTTGTGCCTACCATATCTGACAGTGCAGCACCTAAACATTATAAATTATTTTTGGCAAATTACTTAATCTCACTGCTATTCATGTTCTATCTTCTGTAAAATGAATGTAATAATAGTACCTACCTTGCGAGGTTATTTTGAGATTCAATTAATTAACTTATCTAAAGCTCTTACAACAGTGCCTGGTATATAGTGATTACTAGCTTTTTATTTTAAATCCAGTATAATTAGTATAATTATACTGGATTAATTAGTATATTATAATTAGTATATTATAGTATATACTATATAATATAGTACATAGTATATTATAATTAGTATAATTATATTTGTTTCAGGTGTACAATATAGTGATTCAACAATACCATATGTTACTCTGTGCTCATCAAGATAAATGTACCCTTTTTAAAAAAAAATTTTTAATGTTTATTTATTTTTGAGAGATAGATCATGAGCAGGAGAGGTGCAGAGAGAGAGAGAGAGAGAGGGAGAGAGAATCTGAAGCAGGCTCTAGGCTCTGAGCTCCTTCCATAACTGAAGCTTAATTCTTCTGTGTAATAAGTCAGATCACAAATTATGCTTATTTTGGGGGTAGAAAATTAATTCTGATGAAAATTCTCATGTTGAGATCAATGGCAAGGCTGTCTTCCAATGACATCTAGCCCCTGTCATGGGGCTGAAACTTGTGAACCACGAGATCATGACCTGAGCCGAAGTTGGATGCTTAACCAACTGAGCCACCCAGGTGTACCAAGATAGGTGAAAGGGATTAAGAGTACACTTATTTCACCCATCACTCCACCCACCTCCCCTTAGGTAACCATTAGTTTGTTCTCTATAGTCAAGAGTCTGTTTTTTGGTTTCTCTCTTTTTTCCCCCTTTTGTTCATTTGTTTTGTTTCTTAAGTTCCACATATGAGTGAAACATGGTATTTGTCTTTCTCTGACTGGTTTATTTAGCTTAGCATTATACTCTCTAGATCCATCCATATTGTTGCAAATGGCAAGATTCCACTGCATATATACCACATCTTCCTTATCTATTCATCTGTCAATGGATACTTAGGTTGCTTCCACAGTTTGGTTATTGTAAATAATGTTGCTATAAACACTGGGGTGTATATATACCTTTGAATTAGTGTTTTCGTATTCTTTGAATAAATACCCAGTAGCGCGATTACTGAATCACAGTGTAGTTTTATTTTTAACTTTTTGAGGAACCTCCACACTGTTCTCCAGAGTGGCTGCACCATTCTGCATGCCTGCCAGCAGGGCAAGACAATTCCTTTTTCTCCACACCCTTGCAAACACTTATTGTTTCTTGTGTTTTTGATTTTCGTCATTCTGACAGAGGTGAGGTGATATCTCATAGTTTTGATTTGTGTTTCCCTGATGATCAGTGATATTGAACATCTTTTCATGTGTCTACTGACCATCTGGATGTCTTCCTTGGAGAAATGTCCGTTCTTATCTTCTGCCCATTTTTTAATTGGATTATTTGGTTTTTGTGTTGAGTTGTGTCAGTTCTTTAAATATTTTGGATACTAACCTTTTATTGGATGTTCCATTTGCAAATATCTTCTCCCATTCTGTCAGTTGCCTTATAGTTTTGTTGATTGTTTCCTTCACTGTGCAGAAGTTTTTTTATCTTGATGAGGTCACACAAGTTCATTTTTGCTTTTGTTTCCCTTGTCTCCAGAGACATGCCTAGTAAGAAGTTGCTGAGGCTGCCTGTTTCTCCTCTAGGATTTTGAAGGTTTCCTGTCTTACATTTAGGTCTTTCTTCCATTTTGACTTTATTTTTGTGTATGTGTAAGAAAGTCGTCCAGTTTCATTCATCTTCATGTTGGTGTTCAGTTTTCTCGATACCATTTACTGAAGAGACTGTCTTTTTTCCATTAGATGTTCTTTCCTGCTTTGTCAGAGATTAGTTGTCCAAACATTTGTGGGTCCATTTCTGGGTTCTCTATTCTGTTCCATTGATTTGTGTATCTTTTTTTGTGGCAGTACCATGCTGTCTTGATGATTACAGCCTTGTAATACAGCTTGAAGTCCAGAATTGTGATGCCTCCAGGTTTGGTCTACTTTTTCAACATTACTTTGGGGGGAGACTATTTGGGGTCTACCTGGGAATAAACCTAACCGAAGATGTAAAAGATCTGTACTTTGAAAATTATGGAAGGCTTATGAAAGAAATTGAAGATGACATGAAGTGGAGATACTTTCCATGCTCATGGATTGGAAGAACAAATATTGTTAAAATGTCAATACAACCCAGAGCAATGTCAATACTACCCAAAGAAACCCAATTCAACCCAATTGAATCGCATGTATTCAATGCGATCCCTATCAAAATAACACCAGCATTCTTCACAGTGCTAGAAAATTCTAAAATTTGTATGGAACCAAAAATATCTGTTTTAATACTGTAGAGGCTAAAGTATTGCTATTGAAGATTCATATAGCTAGCCGTTATTGGAAGGCAGCCTTGCCACTGATCTCAACATGAGAATTTTCATCAGAATTCGTTTTCTACCCCCAAAATGAGCACAATTTGTGATCTGAGTTATTACGTTATTACACAGAAGAATTAACCTTCAGTTATGGAAGGAACTATGCAAATAAATGTATTTAAGGAACGAACAGTATTTATATGGTCTATTTTTCTAGCTAGAAGAAAAGAGTTATAAGTCATTGGTTTAACCCTGGGAAAAAAACATCAGATGTCAGGATTCAGAGATTATTATGTAATCAGTAATTTGGAGAGGCTGCAGCCTTTTGTTTGGTTTTCAAAAGCTCAGATTCAAAGGCTAAAAACTCAGCTTTTATTTTCCTTTTATGGTAGTTTGTTCATTTTCTGTAGAGGTTCAATTTGTTGCCAGAGAGAATCATTGCTAATTTGAATAATTACATACTTAACTGTAGGGTAGAACTGAGATTGGGGTTGATTGAGAGGGTTAGAAAAAGAGCAAACTCCTTCTTGCCGTAAGAATTAGATTCTGCAGAGCAAAACATGGCAGTACAAGGAAGCATTTCCATTGAATTAAATTTGTCTTGTAGGAAATTGGCAGCAAACAAACAAATACAACCAATCAACTTCATTTATGATAGGAAGGCAACAAATTAAAACTACACCAAGATATCGCTTTTAAATCTATTAGTTTGATAAAACTCTAGAAGTCTGACAACACAGTCTGTTGTGAGGCTGCGGGGAAACAAACCCTCTTATACATGTTGATGGGAGTGCAAACTAGTACAACATAAGGAGAAAAATTCAGGAAAATCTATAAAAATCACAAATTAAAACACATATGACATTGACCTACCAATTCCACTTCTGGGATTTTATCTTATAAAAATGCCTGTAGTAATATGGAATTATTTATGTACAGTATTTTTTAAGTTGAAATACAATTCACGTGCTATAAACATTTTAAAGTGTATAATTTGGGGGGCACCTGGGTGACTCAGTCAGTTTAGCATCTGACTTCGGTTCAGGTCATGATCTCACAGTTCATGAGGTCAAGCCCCAAGACAGGCTATGTGCTGATAGCTCAGAACCTGGAGCCTGCCTTGGATTCTGTGTGTGTCTCTCTCTCTGCCTCTCCCCCGCTCGCACTCTGTTTGTCTCTCTCAAAAATAAATAGACATTAAAAAAATTTTTAAAATAAAGTGTTTAATTCGGTGATTTTTTAGTATATCACAAGTTTATGCAACCATCACCACTATCTATTTCCAGAACATTGTCATCACCCCTAAAATAACTCTGTACCCATTAGCAGTCATTCCCCATTCCTCCCATCCCTAAACCCTGGCAACCACTAATCTATATTCTGTGTCTATGGATTTGCCTATTCTGAACATTTCATATAAATGGAATCAAATAATATGTGGCCTTTTGTGTTTGGCTTCTTTCACATACTATAATGTTTTCAAGATTCATCCATGTTGTAATAGGATTCAGGGTTTCATTATTTTCATGGCTGAATAATACTCCACTGTATGGATAAGCCACATTTTGTTTGTTCATCAGCTGTTTGGCACTGCTCTTTGCAGAGATTAAAACAAGAATCATGAGGTAAAACATGGCCAATTCCAACTCTCTCATCTTATTAGTGAGAAGATGAAGTCCGAGAAATGTGAAGTGGCCAAGTTAGGACTTGAAAGCAGGTCTTTAACAATAATCCCTGTGGTCTCTTGACAATATCATCCTCCATCTGTTTATTTACTAACATGAGCATTTTCCAAAATATCATTCTTACATTTCAGCCTTGACTGGTCCACACCTAACTGGGCTTACTAGGGCCAATTTCCATAATGTTTTACCTAATCTAACTTTTTTTGAACTATTAAACTATCTGCTGTGTGTATGTGTGTATATATATATTTATTATTTGTCATATTTATCATATCATATTTATTATTTATTATTAGCCATAAAAATAATAGCCATATAAAATGGCTATTAACAACCATAAAATATAAATATTTAAATATATGTGTGTGTATATATATATATAGAGAGAGAGAGAGAGAGAGAGAGATCAAACAATAGTGTATTTTCAACATATTTTAAAGCTACCTATTTGTAAATATCTAGAAGAGGCTTCCTCTTAATCTAAGCCCAGAACTGCAGAACGATGCACCTGGAAGAGTGACGTGGGGAAATTCAGTCTACGAAGCCAATCAACCCTTATGACTTATAGGGTAACAACCTTTGTAAAAATGTCATCCGTTATCCCATGTTTGTACATGTTTGAAATTTTCTTTTTTTTTTTAAGTTTATTTATTTATTTTCAGAGAGAAAGAGTGGAAGAGGAGCAGAGAGAGAGGGAGAGTGAAAGAGAATCCCAAGCAGGCTCCACACTGTCAGTGCAGTGCCTGATGAGGGGCTCAAACCCACAAACCGTGAGACCATGACCTGAGCCAAAACCAAGAAATGGGCATTTAACCGACTGAGCCACCCAGGCACCGCTTCTTAACTTTTTAAAATATATATGTATATTTTTGAGAGAGACAGAGAGAGACAGAGCGTGAGCAGGGATAGGGGAGCAGAGAGAGAGGGAGACACAGCATCCGAAGTAGGCTCTAGACTCTGAGCTATCAGCACAGAGCCAATGTGGTCCTCAAACCCACGAACTGCGAGATCGTGACCTGAGCCGTAGTCAGATAACCAACTGAGCCGCCCCCGTGCCCCTGAAATGTTCTATAATGAAAAACGTAAAAAAAAAAAAAAAAAAAAAAAAAAAATAATTACAAATGTCTGGGAACTTATTTGAAATTCTTATTTTATATAGATGAAATGGTGGTGAGGGAAGGCTTTAGAAGCTAGCTAGAATTTAAGCAAAATTTTAAAGGAAGGAGATTAGAGAAGCAGCACAAGAGTATGTTGGGGGTGGGGGTGGTTTGCACGTGGCTGACTCAGTTGGTAGAGCATGCCACTCTTGATCTTGGGTCATGAGTTTGGGCCCTACGTTGGGTGTACAGCCTACTTATGTTAAAAAATACAGTTATATATGAAAAAGAGAGACTGTCAGTCAGGAGGAATCAAAGTTAATTCCCTAAAATGATAGTGAGCATGACGTATTATGTCTAAGAGTTAGGACTAAATTCACCTCGCTTCGAGGAGGTGAAAGTTTACTTCTTGATCTGACCAGAAATGGCTTGGCAACTCCACGATGTACTTGGGGAACATTAGGGTATGCTCTTCCATCTCCAGCTTTGGTATCCATCCTCAAGGTCATCTGATAAGTCAAGACAGCTGCTAAAGTTCCAGGCATCATACCCACATTTCGTAAAGCAAGGGTGGAGTAGGGAGGAAGAAGTTCTATGAAATACTGTTTTCATATCACCTATTACATATTTTATATACTTTTTTGTCACACGCTCATAGTTAGCTGCAAGGGAAACTGAAAAGCAACAGCAGAGCAACATGTTCAGCTAAAATTTGAGTTTCTGTTACAATAAGGAACAGGGAGAAAATAGATAATTTGGTAAGCAAAACAGACCCTGCCCCATCATGCTTTGTAGGGAGTATAACATAGTAGGTAAGAGTTCTGGATGGAGTAACAGAAACCAGACTTTGAATCCAGGACCTGCAAATTTTTATTCCTGTGACCTTGGAAAAGTGGTAACTAAAACTCCCTAAGCACTGAATTTCTCAGGCATAAATAAAATGCAGTTTGATGATAACAGAAAGCTATGTATATAAATTACCTGGCACAAAAGAGGTGCTCAATAAATCACCATTATTTTACTTGTGATTTGTGATTTGTTAGCGATTTAATGATTTCAAAAAACATTTTTTCTGCCCTTAAGAAGTTAGCAAAACTGTTTTATCAGAGAAAGAAAAATATACCACTGATAAAGGCTGATGAGATTATAAAATTTATTTTTCCCAGTTTCATTAATATACAAATAATACAATGGTCAGCAACATTACCTTCCAATATGAAATAAAATAAAACTTCATTGTGGTATTTACTACTATTTCTCCAACAGTTTTAATGCATAGTCTACAGAATTTAACAAGTATTAAATCAAACTCCATTCCCTCTCAATTCACTTGCCCAAATAAAGTAGAAATAGACATATTCCCCATGGATTTAAGAGTGAGATTTCCAAGATTTGGTCTTTTGAGAAACCATAAAATAAATCCTGAGAGGCCTCAACATTCTAGATTAAAATAAATGTGGAAAAGGAGGTATTTCTAATTTATTTATTTTTTGATGGAAGTGAGGGCAAATAGTGGAGTTGCCAATAATGCGAATTGAACTTTTTCTATTAGGAAGTTTAAAAGGAAGGAGAAACTGAGACGTGTGAGAAATTCAGGTTGTAATGAGTTTCACACTTGTCTCAACTCAATGAGTTTACTTGTCAAACTACTGGTTTTCCGTGAAATTTTCAACTCTACTGCTCTCCTTTATAGATTTGCTTCATATGAATTTATTTCTGAAAATGAAAGAGGACAGAATAAAAAGTGAATGTGAAAGCAATGACAAAACTTTTGTGTTTTCATTGGATTTAATTTATCATAAGCCAGATTTAATTTTCTCTTCTGAGATTGTGATGACTATAGTGGTTATTTTTATTAAGGTAAGAATTAATCTTAAATTCCCCAAACTAGAGTAGACTCCAACATTATCTTGTCTAACTGTTCTTTCAATGCTTAAAATCATCTCATATGATTCCTCCCTGTCCTCTTCCCACCCTCCTCCACATGCGTTTATACTCCTGTTTTGTGTTCTACAGAATTTATTGCTTTTAAATAAAGTTTTTTAATAAACCAAAAACATGTTTTAAAAAAAATATTTCAACTGGAGACAAAGGTTATGCTATGCTTAAAAATGATTGTTGCAGTGTGTGTGTGTGTGTGTGTGTGTGTGTGTGTTACCCTGATGACCAACATTTTGATTCACTGATGGCTCCTCTAAGGAATCATAGAATTTTTGATGGCCATTGACCCAAGCTGCCTAGCGGGTTTATTGGAACCTCACCAAATTAATTAGCTTGCGGACTGGGAGTTAGGAACCAATGTTAATCATCCCAAGGGCAAGTAAAGCAAGAGGGAAATGCAGCAAAGGCATCCTAGTTACAAAATAAGAAGATAGACTCAGTCTCCATACATACCCCTATCCTTAGCCTTGCCAAGAGAGCATTTTGAATTTCTTTGCTGCAAAATACTGCTTGTCAGTCAGACTTGTCTAATGACTTAGCAACACAAAGGAAACCTAAGGAAAGCCAAATATTGCAATTTTGATTGTTCATGATTTGATTGGTACCATGATTTAGTAAATTACTTTTTTTAAGGGTTCTTTTTTTGGTTTGTTTAAAGCCAAGGACTAAATGTAGCAATAAAAATTTAAATTACCTTGGCTCTTGCCTGAAATGCTCAATATTCCGATCTCTGTGCTTCACTGTAGTGCCAGGGAGAAGAGCAGAAATAGTTGACAATGATTCTGCATTACTGATTCACTCTACTCATTAGACTATATTGAAATGTTATGATTTGCTGGGCTCAGAGAGTAATTCCATTTCTGCCTCCAGCCATTTCAAGTAATTTTTTGCTACTGCATAAGAAAATTCAAAATTATTTGGAGTCAGACTTTCTAATTGGAAATAATAATTTTTATGCGGGAAATTAAGCCCTTTACCAAATAATGTTAAATTAGCATCAAAATTACATTTTCGTGAATAATTAATCAATACAACTTCAGCTATTTAGTTATTTTAGTATTACTGAACTCTACTAATTGTTAGGTTTAATTGTATTCTCTTGAGTTCAGCAGAAAAAATAAAATCAGGTCATATGTTTTTCACTGTAAAATATTATCTTGTTAGACAAAAAAAATTTACTGAATAAAAACATTCCAGGAAAGTATGTTTTTGAAAAACATATGCCAAAAGTTTATACTTACATTAGCCCTTGCTACTTCAATTTTTAAATTTTTTTTTCAACGTTTATTTATTTTTTTTGGGACAGAGAGAGACAGAGCATGAACGGGGTAGGGGCAGAGAGAGAGGGAGACACAGAATCGGAAACAGGCTCCAGGCTCCGAGCCATCAGCCCAGAGCCCGACGCGGGGCTCGAACTCACGGACCGCGAGATCGTGACCTGGCTGAAGTCAGACGCTTAACCGACTGCGCCACCCAGGCGCCCCAAATTTTTGTAGAATTCTTTTACTTTAATTATGACAAGACATAGGTTTTCTCCAATATAGCCCCAATATACCTTTCATGTTGTATATTCCACAAATTTTTCTATATTTATTTTTTTAAGTTTTTATGTATTTATTTAAGTAACCTCTATATCCAACATGGGGCTCAAACTCCTGACCCCAAGATTAAGAGTCATATGCTCTTCTGGCTAAGCCAGTGAGGGTCCCCTGTATTTATTTTTAGTTGAACTCGTGATCGGTGTAACAGACACCAGTTTTTGGTTGAATTATTTATTTGTTCCCTCTCTTTAAAGATAGTCAAAACAAAGGGCTATTCTTACTGATTTGCCTACGGCTTCAAAGATACGAAGATAGCACATACTTATGTATCTGCTATCACGTGTAAAAATGTTACAATTCATCATGGATATGATAAAACAAATACAACCTAGTTTAGTAGGGCAAGACCACATCTTTTGACTCTTTGGCAAGTCTTAAAATGATTTTTACCATACTTAAAGTGATTAAAGTTCTTTGTTTTCTCTTAGGAATCTTGCCCAGTTTTCGACATATCAGAAAAATGAAATATATTAAATTGCTATTGCTGTTATTCCTGTGTTTGCTCTCAAGGCACCCATCTAAATTGTTCCTTTATCAAGTTTGTGTTCTTTGCTGTGTTTTATCTCCAACTTTTTTAAACAGCTAAACTTTATAAAAGGAGAGCACTCAGTGGGAAAAGAAACTTGGTATGTTGGGATTCTCAGAGTACAGCAGGGACTGAGGAGTGAGAGAAGCAAGGGAAAAGGAAACAAATAGAATAAATTATCTGGCATTGAAGCGTCAAAGTCAGAATCTTAATGGTAGCAGCTAAAATTATCACTGGCATCAGCTTAACGTTATCATTTATCTTTGCCCTACCCCCTTGTGCTCCAAATTGTTGACATTCCAATCTGGTAAATGTGCTGTTGGGAGACATTTAGAAAGAGAAAAAGAAGTATTGAGCATCTATAGGTGCCAGTCATCGTAGAGATACTTTCACATTCCATCTCATTTGTTGACACTATAATTTTCTAAAGTTCATACGATTATCTTCATTTTACTGTTGGAGATATTGAAGGTAAGAATAGTTTAAAAATTCACCCAGAGTGCCACTGATTGTGCATTAAGCAGAGCTACCTGCTCCAGCAACAACATTAGTGGGGGAGAAAGAAGGTAGTAAATAGGTCAACATGGTTTGGACTTGTCCATTTAAATGTTGACACTAATGTCTTATCTCAGGACACTACGGCCCTAAGACAGAGAAGATTTGGAGTTAAATAGTGTTCAGAGGTGACTATCTTATATTCATTATCCACAGACTCTTGCTTTAAACCTCTTGTGTACTTTGTACGTTGTGATTATTCAATAAATGTTTGTTAAACTTAATTTAAAATCTTCTTATAAGAGCAACAAGAGGCAGTTATTTTCAATAGTGGTGTAATTAGAATAGTGCCCACCCTGGGATATTTATGCTTGTCATAGTAATTGAAGACCTCAATTAGAGAGTTAAAAACTGAATAAACAAAAAAATAATTGGTAATGTTGACCTGTACAGCAAAACATACTTGGTGAAGAAAGAAAAAAAAAAAGGAGAGAGAGAAGGAATGTTCATACTTAACATCAATAATTTATAAGATTTTAACATTTGAAATTAAGATTAGGAGAGAAACGTAAATATGAACAATTAGTACCTTGTGTTTTCTGTGAAAACAACTACCTCTGCTGCCTACAACTGGAATTATCACTTATATCAGACAAAAGCTTCTTTTACTAATTGGGTCAGATTGTATTTTTAGTACGATTTTATTCTAATGAAGGCAGGCCCTTTCTATTAACCTTAACAGTCAAGAAACACGGAACAACGGGAGAATATATCATTTGGGACTTCAGACTAACCGTATATGCTAATGTGACAGGAATGACTGCTTGAGGACAATTTTATCATATCGATTGCAATTATGAAGGGAAAATAAAATCTTCTCAAGTATTCTTCACTCTCTTTGAGTTAATTAAATTTTATAACCTTCGCTAAACTCTTCAAACAATAGAATCTTATGCAGGTAATATAAATAATTATAAAGAACTTTATTATCTTCCAAAAATTCCACTGGGCTGATAGATTTAGCAATTTCCTTTATTTTTATTGCAAGAAATTATCATCAACATCATCATGGTTGCAAACATGATCACCAATAGCATTTACTGACTCTCTAGGGCACTGTGCTAGGTAGAGACATCAAGAGGTGTAAGATACAGTCCTTGCCCTTGAGAAATTTATAATCTAAATGGAGACATTCCAGTTTGTTTAAGTTAGTTGAAAATAATTTATTTAATCCTGTGATTTATTAGAATCATTCAGTGGGGACACATAGGAGAGTGATATTGGACTCAGTTATGTTAAAATAAATTCCACCTTCTACCTTTGCTAAGAGATACACATAAGTTTTGAAAGATGGTACAGGTGTCAGTAGTTACCTTTCTGCACGGAGTGAAATCCATTGATCCCTAGAGGATAAAACACTAATTCTCTGTGCATTTTATTTGGATGACTTGGAAGAGCAGTTCAAGTCCCTCTCTAAAAGTGACTGGCAGTCTGACTATCACTTGTAGCACTTTATTGCTCCAGCTGCTACACTAGAGGACAGAGTCTCAATGTCTTTGGCTTCAAGAAATCCTCTATTGAATAGGATGATAGATTTGCCTTAGCAGACCATAGTATCTCACCTTCCTCTCTTCATAACTAACCTGGAAGATAAATAGTGCTGAAATTATAATGTATTCTATGCTCCTGATGTATTTCTTTTTTTTTTTTTTTCCAAATTTTTACTGTTTATTTATTTTTTGGGAAAAAGAGAGAGCAGGAAATGTGCAGAGAGAGAGGGAGACATAGAGTCTGAAGTAGGCTCCAGGCACTGAGTTGTCAGCACAGAGCCCGACATGGAGCTCGAACCCACCAGCCATGAGATTATGACCTGAGCTGAAGTCAGACGCTTAACTGACTGAGCCACCCAAGCACCCCTCCTCTGGTGTATTTCTAAATCAGTTTTATATGTGAAAACCGATTTAACATTTCCATGATGTAGACATCATGTACAAGGTTCAAGTTTTCTAATATAGTGTACGTTAGTACTCATCCTATATTAGTATAAAAAAGTACTTGATATCTTGAGATGTTTTACATTGATTTTCAATGCTTGAATTTGAGAAAAGTGAGGGAAAATAATTTTGTCCCTTCCAAGTTGGGCATATGGAAGTAAGTAATGGGGATTATTGGGTAAATGCCTTCCCTAGGAAAATGCCGTAAGTGTATCTTTCTAGTTTATTTTGTTTACTTGGTAATAAAGCCTTACATGACTATCAAATTTCTTTTATAATCACATTTGATTATAAGTTAATAACTCATTTCCTTTATCAATGATATTAGTGGTATCACAACATAATGTGCACTACCACAGATCAGCAGTTTATGTGGGTGAAGCAGGTCATTTGAGGCTTTCCAATTCACACAGCAATCTATTCTCAATTAGGTACATTGAAGAAGTTTGTTAGAACTCTAAAAGCTTTTACAAGCTTGGGATTCTAAGTATAGTGGTTTTTCTTTATTCTTTTTGTTTTCACAATAAATTTTCAAACTTCTAGAAAAGTTGAAAGAACAGTTAATACATACATGTATACTCTTTACCTGGATTCACCAAATATTAACATTTTGCCACATTTTTTCCATATATATATATATAATGTATATATGTGTTATCTACTGTGTATATGCATGCACACAGTATATATATATGTGTGTGTGTGTGTGTGTGTGTGTGTGTGTGTATATATATATATATATATATACTTTTGAGACTTGCTTTTACTGGTCCACTTGAAAGTAAGTTACATATACCATCACATTTGACCCATCAATGTTCCCATGTGCATATCCTAAAAACAAGGACTTTATCCTACATAACCACAATACCATTACGATACCTGAAAAGGTGACATTAATTCCATAATATCATCTAATATACAGTCCATATTCACATTTCTCTAATTGTCTCAAAGATATCACTTAGGCTGGTGTTTTTGTTTTAAATCCAGGATCCAATCAAATTTCACACGTTGCATTTGGCTTTTTCCCTTTAGTCTCTTTTATTTGAAAGTGGTTCGCTTGCCTCTTTACACTCATACCATAGAATTTTTTGAAGAGTCCAGAGTTATGTGTTCTTTCTTAATACAAAAATTAGAATTTTGAAAAAAAGAACACTGGTAAATGGACTGTGTATTACTGCTTTCAGTTGCCAGTGCCTGGGAAAGAGCCTAAATATTGGGCCTAAATTCTTTAGTTTAGCAATGTGATTCATTTTAATATATTTTTAAATGTTTATTTATTTTGAGAGAAAGAGAGAGCACATGCAAGCGGGGGAGGGGCAGAGAGAGAGGGAGAGAGTATACCAAGCAGTCCCCGTGCTGCCTGAACAGAGCCTGATGTGGGCTTGATCAAAAACCATGAGATCATGGCCTGCACCAAAATCAAGAGTCAGACGTTTGACCAACTGACACATCCAGGTGCCCCAGTGTGACTCATTTTATACCAAAAATGCTGATTAAAAGAAGAAACCCTATGATGTGTCCATAAAAGCAAGGAATGCCAGGATTTAAAACTACTGTGAACACACAGATCATTAAAATTTGATTATTGTTTCCTGGGTCTCCTTAACTATCCAAGAAAATGTTAGAATTTTTGAGCTGGAAGAACTTCAGAGGCAAGTTAACTAGCTTGATTCCTTATATTACCAGTGAGGAAACCACAAACTCAAAGAGTCTGTGATTTGCCAAGGTCACACCAGCGGTTAATTAGAAAGATGGGACTAGAGATAAGGTGTCTTGATTTTCAATATCCTGTGTCCTTGATTCTTTCGTCATCTTCTCTATAACCACCTTTCTTTTCCTTCCATTTTCTCCTTCCTTCTATTGAGTAAACAACAACAGAACTTTTTAAAGAAGACAAATCACTTCTGCCAGGGTTTCTCAATAGCAGCATTATTGATATTTTGGGCTAGATAATCCTTTGTTGTGAGGAGCTGCCTTGTAGGATGTTTAGCAGTATTGGATGCTTGTAACACTTCTCCATTTGTGACAATCAAAAATGTCTCCAGACATTGCCAAATGTCCCAGGGTGGAGGTGAGCATAGAGGGATACAAAATTGCCTCTGGTCAAGAACCACTGTCAAATGGTTCTTATCTGGGCAGTGGTTTTTGTTTTATTTATGAGCTTTCCTTTTACTCCAGGTAAACAGGAATTCAAATTTTTCTGTAGTTGTAATCACGACATAGATATAATTTTGATTTTACTATGTTTAGTTAACATTTTGTAATAAACATTTTTACTGCTGTTGTATGACATAGACATTTATTATTTTTGCCTACCTAGCATCCCTGCTCCCCCTTGTAGTATCAGCAGAACTTGGTCCATTCTGGAACTCTGCCTCCCTTACCCAAATCATTTGATTCTAGGGTCCTTCCTTCTGTCAAGGTATGACCAACTGACCCAGTCCTAAGCCATCCACAATAATTCATCTCCACAGCCACAATACTTACTGTCAGTGATAGGTACATGACCCCCAAGTTAGGCCAAGAAAATTCCTCTGAGAATTTGCTAGAGGAAAGGTTCTACTTTGTGTGGGTTCCTAAACTGTGATGTTGTACTGTGAAGCTCCTTGCAGTTATGTTCTTCGCTTACCCACAGTTTAAGTGAATAAAGTCAACACAGACAGAAAACAGAACTGAGAAATGGAAGAGGAAATCCTAGTGGTACCACTTGAGTCCTTATACCGATTCATCACTGAGGGCAGTGCAACCCTTGTCAATAAATCTCTTCCTCCACATCCTATTTTATTCATTTATTTTTTGTTAAGTTGGTTTGATGGGTATTGTTTTACTTGCAACAAAAAGAGGCTTGGTTAAGAAAATAGTAGGGGGGCGCCTGGGTGGCGCAGTCGGTTAAGCGTCCGACTTCAGCCAGGTCACGATCTCGCGGTCCGGGAGTTCGAGCCCCGCGTCAGGCTCTGGGCTGATGGCTCAGAGCCTGGAGCCTGTTTCCGATTCTGTGTCTCCCTCTCTCTCTGCCCCTCCCCCGTTCATGCTCTGTCTCTCTCTGTCCCAAAAATAAATAAACGTTGAAAAAAATTAAAAAAAAAAAAAAAAAAAAAAAGAAAATAGTAGGAATGCCCGAGTAGCTCACTTGCTTGAGCATCCAGCTCTTGATTTTGGCTCAGGTCATGATCCCAGCGTTGCGGGATCAAGCCCCACATCAGGCTCTGTGCTGAGTGTGGAGCTTGCTTGGGATTCTCTCTCTCCCTCTGTCCCTCTCCACCACTTGTACTCTTGCTCTCTAAAACAAAACAACAAAAAAATTAGTGTTTATTTTTATAACATTCAGTGGCTGATATGTCCTCAAGTTGTATTGCCATTTGTCTCATAGCTATTCTGCTAACATTGAACTTTAAAGTGATTTGAAATATTTTCTGTTATAAATACAGTTTTCTTTTCCAGTGCCTTTTGAATGACTTCTAGTAGATTTTCCATTAGTTTCCTCAAACATGGGCCTTGGGTTGAATTCTGAATTTATTTTTTTTTTAATTTTTTTAATGTTTATTTATTTTTGAGACAGAGAGAGACAGGGCATCAACGGGGGAGGGGCAGAGAGAGAGGGAGACACAGAATCGGAAGCAGGCTCCAGGCTCGGAGCCATCCGCCCATAGCCCGACTGGGGGCTCGAACTCACAGACCGCAAGATCGTGACCTGAGTTGAAGTCAGACGCTTAATCGACTGAGCCACCCAGGCGCCCCGATCTGAACTATAAGATTTAAAAGTGAGTGATTTGCCACCTGATTGGAGGCCATTTGGTTTTACTTTATCCCCTTTTGCTTTTTGACTTCCATTATAATCATTCCATCTGTGATTCTACCAACCGTTGTAGCTCCAACTGCATGAGCGCATTTGAATGCGTTAGTGTGTATGTCACTGCTTTAGGAAATTTTTAATGGTATCATGAAGATTTACGTCTGACTCTTGTAGGGCCTACTTCATGATTTCGTTTAACTATTATCCTCCAAAACAATGTTGTTTGGTTTGAAGCATTCAGAACTCTACATTCACTTAAGATATAGAATTACTCTGTCATCCTAATGTCTGTAAAAAATGGCTCCAATTGTTTCACTACCATGAAGTCTATATATACTTCATTTACCTGCGTACGTTGACTTTTCCATATTTTAAGATCTAGTACAAATGTTACTGTCTTGTATGTGATTTCTTTTATTACACAGTTTGCAATTTGTTTTCACCTCTCACTATACTTTCTAATCTACCCGTTGTCTATCAAAGGTGATGTAATAATGGGAGCAGTGCCACTTTAGGGTCCTGTAATAGCTATTGACTCACCTTTCAGAGACTCACAGGTAGCAGTATAATACAAATATATAAACATCAAATTATTTATGGAAGCATAGTTTGTAATAGCAAAAGATTAGAAACAAATCAAAAGTTCATCAATAGGGGGCTGGTTTAATGAGTTATAATATAGCCATAAAATATAATGCTATGCAGCTATAAAAAAGAAACAATGTTTGTATATACTGATATGGCACAATCGCCAAGAAATAGAATTAACTATTTGAATAAGTGGTATAGCAGAGAATTAGAAGTGTGGACTCTGGGGGCGCCTGGGTGGCTCAGTCGGTTGGGTGACCGACTTCGGCTCTGGTCATGATCTCGTGGTTTGTGAGTTCGAGCCCCGCATCGGGCTCTGTGCTGATGGCTCAGAGTCTGGAGCCTGCTTCGGCTTCTGTGTCTCCTCCTCTCTCTACCCCTCTCCTGCTCACTCTCTGTCTCTCTCTCTCTCAGTAGTAAATAAACGTTAAAAAAATTTAAAAAAAAAAGTAAATAATCTTAAAAAAAAAAAAAGAAGCGTGGACTCTGAGGTCTGCTCTAGGGTTGAAGTCAAGCTCTGCTATTTGTTAGCTGTGTAACTTGTCTCAAGCCCAGTTCCTCAATTTTTTCACCTGTGAAATGACGATGCTAGTGATAACTACCACACAATTCTCTGAAGATCGAATGAATTCATAACATGCATAGCACTTAAAAGAGTGCCTGGCCCCTAATAAAATAATTGAACACAACAATGAGATGTGAATAAATGATATTAAATGATATAATTCAAAAAATGAAAAATTAAGTCTCTTTTAACATATTCACATTAAATATTTTCAGCATCACTGCCTGTATTGTAGTAGTAGACATACTCACGTGGAGGATTATCTCCTCTATTGTTATTAAAATGTCTTTGAGGACAAGGCCTGGCTTTTCCTCAAGTGTGTCCTGCATGATCTCCAGCATGTGCCATGCACAAGACAAGTTCCATAGGCATTTGTTAATGGAATTAATAAAAATTCAGCTTCCTCTCTGCCTATAAATATAATTTCAGAGCTTTAATCATCAGAGAACAGTTTTTTTTTTAAGTCTTATTTATTTATTGTGGGTGGGCAGAGGGAGAGCGAGAATCCCAAGCAGGTTTCTTGCTGCCAGGGCAGAGCCCGACACAGGGCTCAATCTCACAAACCATGAGATCACCACCTGAGCCGAAGTCAAGAGCTGGATGCTTAACTGACTGGCTCATCTAGGCACCCCAATTAGAGAGTAGTTTTATTTTTATTTTTTTAATGTTTACTTATTTTTGCGAGAGAGACAGAGACAGACAGCATGTGAGCAAGGGAGGGGCAGAGAGAGAGGGAGACACAGAATGTGAAACAGGCTCCAGGCTTTGAGCAGTCAGCACAGAGCTCGATGCAGGGCTCAAACACATGAACCATGAGATCATGACCTGAGCAAAAGTTGGATATTCAACTGACTGAGCCACCCAGGTGCCCCTAGAGAGTACTTTTTGGTGTCTAAGAGAGTATGTGAGTATACAACACTTAATAATTTCAACATTTAGGGGCAAATCCAAATGTTACAAAAGAAGTTAGGTAGTTGACAAAACTACAAAAGAAGTTAGGTAGTTTAACTTCTACCTGGAACAGTATGCTGAAAATATTATTTTCTTTTCCTTTTTTAAAAAAAGAATTTTATTTTTATTTTTTAAAATTTATTTTGAGAGAGAGAGAGAACACGAGCAGGGGAAGGACAGAGAGAGAGGGAGAGAATCCCAAGCAGGTTCCACCCTGTAAGCACACAGCCCGACTTGGGGCTGGAATTCACCAACTGTAAGATCATGATCTGCGCCAAAATCAGGAGTCAGATGCTCAACCAACTGAGCCACCCAGGCACCCCAAAAAGAGTCATAAATTTATTTTTATTTATGTATGTATTTATTTAGTATTAAAAATTTTTAAAAATGTTTATTTATTTTTGAGAGAGTAGTAGCGGGGGAGGAGCAGAGAGAGAGGGAGACACAGAATCCAAAGCAGGCTCCAGTCTCTGAGCTGTCAGCACAGAGCCCTACCTGGGTCTCGAACTCACGAACCATGAGATCATGACCTGAGTGCAAGTCGGATGCTTAACTGAATGAGCCATCCAGGTATCCCAAGAGTTATATTTTTAAATAAGAATAAGAATTAATAAATTTTAGAGGCTTTAAGTCTCAGAAAGGTTAATAACTTGCCTGCTTACATAGATCTTAGCTAGTGACGTAGTTGGGGTTCAAACCTGGATCTGGCTGTTGTTCTCTCAGTGAAAACAATATGGCAGAAAAGAACGTTTGTAAGTGAGCCTAAGACACGGGGCATAATGGAAGAGATTTCCAGTGGACCCATCCTTCAGCAGTGCCTCTCTTGCTAAACATATTACCTAGCTACTTAACCTTTTTCCAAAACCTGAGACCAAATCAAAATATTCAATGTATTAGGAATATGAGAAAAAGTAGAACAACAAGATCATTTTATATAACTTAAACCTTTGTCTCTGAGATTAGGGCCATCTAAAATTCTTAAATAAATTAAGAGAATTTTAAGTGGCTATTCAGTAATCTACATTCAAGATATTCTACACCCAGATATATATGCCAGAGATTCTCTAAGGTATGTATTTATCAGTGTCCTCATTTTATAGATAAAGGAAACCAAAGATAGCTTCTTTTACTATTAAATGAATTATACTCTATATGTAAATCACTTACATGCTTAGTACATATTAAGCCATCTATTAAGTACATCTGTAATTATTACCACCATTATCATCATCATGAATAATTAGCAATAGGTAACATTCCATAAATTGACCAGTATCATCAATAAAATAATAAATGTCATCATTTAAAAAAATTTTTAATGTTTATTTATTTTGAGACACACACACACACACACACACACACACACACACACACACACACAGCATGAGTCGGGGAGGGGCAGGGAGAGGGAGACATGGAATCTGAAATAGGCTCCAGGCTCCGAGCTGTCAGCACAGAGCTCCAGGTGGGGCTCAAACTCAGGAACCGCCAGATCATGACCTGAGCCGAAGTTGGATGCCCAACCGACTGGGCCACCCAGGCGCCCCATAAACTTCATCATTTTAACAGCTGAAATAAAAACCTGTCACTTTAAAAAAAATGTTCATTTATTTATTTTGAGAGAGAGAAAGAGCAGGCAAGGGGCAGAGAGAGGAAAAGAGAGGATCCCAATAGACTCTGTGCTGTTGGCACAGAGCCCACATGGGGCTTGATCTCACATACTGTGAGATCATGACCTGAGCTGAAATCAAGAGTTGGAGCTACCAACTGAGCTACCCAGGCACCCCAAAACCTGTCAAGTTTTTTTTTTAATGTTTCTTTACTTTTGAGAGGAAAAGAGAGACAGTGCAAGCAGGGGAGGGCCAGAGAGAGAGGGAGACACAGAATCTGAGCAGGCTCCAGGCTCAGAGCTGTCAGCACAGAGCCTGATGGGGGGCTTGAACCCATGGAACTGCTAGATCATGACCTGAGCCGAAATCGGATGCTTAACCAAGTAAGCCACCCAGATGCCCCCACACCTGTCAAGTTTTGACCAGACTGTGAAGTTTGGAGGATGCTTCCTCCTCTCCACCTAAAGACTGGGTGTTGGTCATGGATGTTTCACAGTAACAGTGCCGCCTTTATTTTTTAAAATAATTTTCATTTGTTAAATTAAGACTTTATTTGGAGCATTTTAAGGTTCACAGCAAAATGGAGAGGAAAGTACAGAGATTTCCCACACACCTCTTACCCCCACACATGCATAACATTTCCATCATGAACATCCTCACCAAAGTAGTACATTTGGTGCAACTGATGACTTGCGTTGACACATCATTATCACCCAAAGTCCATAGTTCCCATTTGGGTTCATTCTTGGTGTTTTATAGTGTTGTTTTTGTTTTTGTTTTTGTTTTGAGAGAGAGAGAGCTGTGTATGGAGCAGAAGAGGGGCAGACAGACGGAGACAGAATCCCACACCACTAGGTGTGGAGCCGGACAAGGCTCATTTTCACCACTGTGAGATAATGACCTGAGCCCAAATCAAGATTATGATGCTTAACCCACTGAGCCCCCAGGTGCCCCTCGTTGTTATATATTCTACGGGCTTGGACAAATGTATAATGACATGTATCCATCATTATGGTATCAGGGTATTTTCATTGCCCTAAGAATCCTCTGTGCTCTGCTTATTCATCCCTCTCCCTTCTCCAACTCCTGACAACTATTGATTTTTTTTTTACTGTCTCCATAATTTGCCTTTTCCAGAATGTTATACAGTTGGAATCATATAGTAGGTTGCCTTTTCAGATTTGCTTCTCTTAGTAATGTGCGTTTAAGTTTCCTCTAGGTCTTTTCTTGGCTTGATACCTCATATCCTTTGAAGCGCTGAGGAATATTACATTGTCTGGATAGATCACAGTTTACTCATCCATTCACCCACTGAAGGATATTTTGGTTGCTTCCAAGTTTTGGTAATTATGAATAATGCTTTTATTAGCATCCATGTGCAGGTTTTGGGGTGGGCATATTTTTAACCCCCGCAAATATCAAGGGTTGGTATTGCTGAATTATATAGTTGGAATATTTTTAATTTTATGAGAAACTGACAAAGTATCTTCCAAATGGTTGTACCACTTTGCATTCCTGCGAGTAATGAGTGAGAGTTCCTATCTGTCACATTTAGAGTTTTTAAGTCTTCCAGGTTTTATTTTAGCAGGTGTGCATTGGTATTTCATTATTTTCCTTTTGAGGTATTCCTTTTGAGGTATTTCATTATTTTCCTTTTGAGGAGTTGGTCCTTGAACAGGCTCCACCCTCCTCCTAGAGGGGCTGGGCCCCAATTTGTGTTTCACTAGGTCCTAACTGTTTCTGGCCTTTGGGTCTTAAGGCTAACTTAGAGGGGGAAAGAATAGGGAAAAGCAGGGAAGGCTCTGGAACCTCTCTGAGCTGGCATCCTGGGGGACCTTATGCCAGAAAGAGGCTTTACCAAGTGCTACTCTGAGGCCAGGCAACATTCAGCGTTAGCTCCCTAGCAGATGTTAGAGAGTGCTGACAGTGGGAAAGAAAGAAGACGTGTCCAGATAATACAGTACACCTGGCGCCCGAGGTGGCTCTATTTGATTTTATTTTTGGTGGTCAGAGGCCAGTAGGAAGCGCTCCTTTAGCCCCTGGGAATTGCTGGCCCTGGATTTTCGTTCAAACCTTTCACTGGAACGAACCCTTCTCAATGGATTCTCAAAGGCACAGTCTTCAGGGAAAGGGCTTGCGTGGGACGGCTGTGAAAGTAAGGCAATGCTGGCAGGAGGAAGTGGAGCAGAAACCAGCCCACGAAAGGAAAAGCGATCGTCTTACATTTAGGACACTTGATCAGGTGTGTTAAATGGCATTTCAGAAGAAATCTGAAAGCTACTGGTTTACTAAAGGAATCAAGTAAAAGTGTCCCGGGTGGGTGGGGAAACCTCCTTAAGGGATCAAATTCGATACAATGGGTATTTCTCTCCGAAAAACTTTAAAAGCCGAGAGGCCCTTCTGGTTCCGCCCACCGACTCCCTTCCGCACCGCCTGGGACCGAGCCACTCAACCACCTCAAAAACCCGGAGAAGGCAAATCCAGTCAAGGCCTGGGAGGGGTGGGCTCGGGCCTGCCTGCACACTGGGCATGCGCAGGGGGTGGGCCGCCAGGTCGTCTGAGGGAGCCGTGACGAGTCCGGAAGCGTTAGCTAGCGCCCCTCCGCTCGAGAACTAGTTTTGTTCCGCGTCCTCGGGACAGGAGCTCTTCGGGGAGAAGCCCCGGCAGGACCAACCCGACCCCAGCCAGCACCGCAGCAATGTCCAGCAACAGCTTCGCTTACAGTGAGCAGTCCGGCGGAGGGGAGGCGACGGAGCTGGGTCAGGAGGCGACCTCGACCATTTCCCCCTCCGGCGCCTTTGGCCTCTTTAGCAGCGATCTGAAGAAGTGAGGAAGAAGGTTTGGGGTGTGGGGCTGGGAATGAGGAGCTGGGGACCCCGGAGGAGCGGGCCACGGGTTTGGGATTGGACCCCAAGAAAGGTGGGGGCGTTTTGAGACCGCACGGGAGCCGGGCGGTAGCGTTTCCCGCTGGTGGGTGGGGTTGAGTCAGTTGGGAGTGGTGGGAGTTGTGGGGGAGAGTTTGGAGTGTGTGTAGGGGTCCCTCGTCGTTTTCAAACTTTAGCGAGGAAAGAACCGTTTGGAGAGCTTCAGGTCTCATCCCCAAGACTCTCATTAAGTTGGTCTGGTCTGGGGCACCGGAATCTGATTTTTGAACAAACACTTCTAGCTTACTTAATATTTGCTGGATCAAATTTGGGAGAATTGGGCGTTATTGTGAAAAAGGTGTTTGAGGAGTTGAGAGGACGCGTTAGAGTGCTTGTTGCGCATGGGAAACTCTTCTCTCACTCTGGAGTGTAGGAGCGTGGAGGTAGGTGTTTTAGGCGCTTTATGAATGGACAAACTATTTTATACGAACATTCATGTTTTTGGACAATATCCTTTGCATTACAAGGGAGAAAAACCGCAATACACCAAAGTAATAAGCATATAAGTAGAGAAAAGTATGACTGTGAACAAATTTTTAGGTTTTACAAATTAATAATGAGTTTGAATTTGTTTATTATTTATTTTTAATTTTTTAAAATACTTATCTTTGAGTGACACAGAGAGACAGCATGAGCTGGAGAGGGGAAGAGAGAGGGGGAGTCACAGAATCCAAAGCAGGCTTCAGGCTCTGAGCTGTCAGCACAGAGCCCGACGCAGGGGCTCCAGCCCGCGAACCATGAGATCATGACCCGAGTCCAAATCAGACACTTAACTCATTGAGCCACCCAGGCGCCCAAATAATGTGAATTTTAAAGACAAATACTAAACAATGTGCATTTAATTTTGTAAAAGGAAAAATGAGTACCACCGAAAAATGGAAAGAAAACATCCCCAAACTTTTTGGTGGGAGGGATTTTAAACTTACAGAATTCTGGTAACTTTAAATTTTCTTGTAATCATTTTTACATTTCTCTTATTTTTAATGTCTCAGTACTAGATTATGGTCACATAATAGGCTGTCACTAGATTCATGCTAAATTAAGCTAAAGTAGCTGTGCTCATGGCCTTGTAGATGTCAGAAGAGTATAATTTAAATTTAAATTTTTACTAACAAGAACAGGCAGTCTGGAAGGTTGCTAGTAGTTGAAATTGGGTTTACATTTTGACTGTATTAAGCTGACTGAAATCTTATATACAGCATGTGGAGTACAGTTTTTTTCCCCTTGTTCTCAGGTAAGATAATTTCTCTTCATTTTTCATTCAGTGCATTTAGAATGATGGATTGTTCTAATGGGGAGCTTGTTGCAGTTGCACACTTCTGTTAGCAAAATGTTCAGCTGGTGAATTACCCTGTAAGTCAGCCTCAGTCTTCTTTGCATGTGATTTGCTTACGATTAACTTACTTCTATGGTTCGTTAACATCTAAGATGTTTTTCTCTTAGTTTCTGACTTCCTATTTTGTCAGATTTGGGCCTGGTTTGGACAACCATGTATGGCTTTGACTGTGACCGGTGCTGTTGAGGTGACCAAGCGGGTTGGATTGATTTATTTATTTATTTTTAAAATTTTTTTTTAACGTTTATTTATTTTTGAGACAGAGAGAGAGACAGAGCATGAACGGGGGAGGGGCAGAGAGAGAGGGAGACACAGAACCGGAAGCAGGCTCTGGGCTCCGAGCCATCAGCCCAGAGCCCGACGCAGGGCTCGAACTGCGGACTGTGAGATCATGACCTGAGCCGAAGTCGGACGCTTAACCGACTGAGCCACCCAGGCGCCCCCAAGCGGGTTGGATTTAAAATAAAAATAGCTAAGGGGCGCCTGGGTGGCTCAGTCGGTTATGCGTCCAACTTGACTCAGGTCATGGTCTAGGTTGATGAGTTCTAGCCTTTTGTTGGACTCTGTGCTGACAGCTCCGAGCCTGGAGCCTGCTGCAGATTCCGTGTCTCCCTTTCTCTCTGCCCCTCCCCTGCTCACACTCTGTCTCTGTCTCTCTCAAAAATAAACATTGACGAAAAAGTAAAAATAGCTAATATTTATTGAGTGCTTGTGCTTTTGTGCACACTGTTTTACATTTATCTTATTCAGTCCTCCTTAGTAATTCAGTGGCTTGTTTCCAGATACTTGACTGATTCCATTTTTTTTTTTTTTTTAATTTTTTTTTTTCAACGTTTATTTATTTTTGGGACAGAGAGAGACAGAGCATGAACGGGGGAGGGCAGAGAGAGAGAGACACACAGAATCCGAAACAGGCTCCAGGCTCTGAGCCATCAGCCCAGAGCCTGACGCGGGGCTCGAACTCACGGACCACGAGATCGTGACCTGGCTGAAGTCGGACGCTTAACCGACTGCGCCACCCAGGCGCCCCTTGACTGATTCCATTTTGCAGATGAGGAAATTGGAGCGCAAGTGGTTAAAACTTGTCCAAGATCACAGAGCTTGAACACTACACTCTGAATTTGAACACAGGCCTAATCTCAGAGCCCATTCTCTCAAGTTCTTTATACACTACTTAACACTTGATGACATTTATGGTGCTTTTATTAGAGAATGCATACAACTTATTAAAAGTTTAAAACTTTGAAAAGTAGCCGTAGACCATGTATTACCTTGAAGTTTCCAGGAATTAGAAACATTTTGGTCATTGAACTGCAAACCTAGTGGGATTGTATATGAGCAAGGAGACCCCTGTTCTGGAAGTGTTCCTTTAATCTCTCTTCAGCTTACATTCTTGTTTAAAATGGTGATATTTTTTGACTTTTTTCCCAACCAAATGACAAAATTTAAGTAAAAAAACTTAAAGCTTACCCTATTCCTCCCCTCCTTTTTTTTTTTTTTTTTTTTTAACTGAGGTATTCTTCACATGTCACATGATACTAGTTTCAGGTATATAACTTCATGGTTCAATATTTGTATATATTCAGAAATGATCACCACAATAGGTCTAGTTAACATCAGTCACCATACATAGTTACAGTTTTCTTTTTTCCTTGTGATGAGAACTTTTAAGATTTATTTTCAGTGACTTTTATTTTTTTTAATTTTTTTTATTTAAAAAAAATTTTTTTTTCAACGTTTATTTATTTTTGGGACAGAGAGAGACAGAGCATGAATGGGGGAGGGGCAGAGAGAGAGGGAGACACAGAATCGGAAACAGGCTCCAGGCTCTGAGCCATCAGCCCAGAGCCCGACGCGGGGCTCGAACTCACAGACCGCGAGATCGTGACCTGGCTGAAGTCGGACGCTTAACCGACTGCGCCACCCAGGCGCCCCTCAGTGACTTTTAAATATGCAGTACAGTTTATAGACTGTAGTCACCATGCTTACAGTGCATCCCATGACCAACTTATTTCATACCTGGAAGTTATCCCTTTTGACTCTCTCCATCCATTCATCTGCAAGCTCTGCTCTAATTTTTGATGGTTTACCTTGAAATAATTTCAGATTTACAAAAAAGTTACAAGAATAGAACAAAGACCTACCGTTTATGTAGATTCATCACTTAAATTTTTTTTTTTTTGCTACATTGCTTTGTTTTTCTCTTTCTCCACATACTCACATACACACATATACATTAATATTTTGTTTTTTGATCCATTGAAAAATAGGTTGTATACATTCTGTCTCTTTACTCTTAATACCTTGGTATGTATTTAAGAACAATGATTTTTTTACATTTTTCATTTTTTTAAGGACAGTATTTTTATATTGAGGAAATTTAATATCAGTACAATCTGTAGTCTGTAATTGAGTGTTGTCATTTGTCTCAATAAATTTTTTTTTTTTTTTTAGTATTTTTTTTCTGTCTAGTACAGCATGATTGGATCCTGGATCCAATCCAGGATCATGCATTTCATTTAGTTGTTGTATCTCTTTTAATCTCCTTTAAATCTGAAATAGTTCCTTAACCTTTGTCTTTCACTACTTTGGCACATTTGAAGAATACAAGCCAGTTATTTTACAGCATGTTAATCACTTTGGATTTGTTGGTGTTTCCTCATGTTTAGATTCATGTTATGTACCTCTGGCTAGAAAACTCCCATAGTGATGTGGCTTTCTCAGACTTGCATCTGGAGGCAGAGTGTAAAAACATTGTCCTCTATTTTTTTTCTCCAGTAGTCTTTCTATGGGGGGATACTTTGAGATGTGCGCATGTCTTGCTCCTTATTAAACCCACCATCTCCTAGATACAGCTACCACTGATGAATCTCCTGAGCCATTCTTTACTGCAATGGCAGCAAAATGTTGATTTCCACCTCTCCCACTTCTTCTAATCTGTTCTTTGGCCTCTTGTCTTAAAAGCTTTATGTGTCCTTTGATCCTTCACTGACCACCTCAGGGATGCCTGTCACTTCCTAGTGACAGAATTACTGATGATTTTTGTCTTCTGAATTTAATCTTATTTATCAACTTTTTGTGTGTGCCTTTCTTCCTTTAAAAAAAACCAGAATTGTGGGCTTTTAGATCATTTTATAAAAGCAGATCCTGTACGTCATTTATTGGTTAATCAAGACTGTATAGTAGATTATTGGCTTCAAGATGTTCAGTTTTTCCATTTAAATGTAAAGTTTTTTTTTTTATTTCTTTCTTTTGGGATTGTTGTAAACTTTTATTGCTTTTAGTTTTTTTCCTAAATTATTTTCCTGCTTTATCTTTCTTTTTTTAAAGAAGATATTTATTTTTATTTATTTATTTTTTCAACGTTTTTTATTTATTTTTGGGACAGAGAGAGACAGAGCATGAACGGGGGAGGGTCAGAGAGAGAGGGAGACACAGAATCGGAAACAGGCTCCAGGCTCTGAGCCATCAGCCCAGAGCCCGACGCGGGGCTCGAACTCACGGACCGCGAGATCGTGACCTGGCTGAAGTCGGACGCTTAACCGACTGCGCCACCCAGGTGCCCCTTTCCTGCTTTATCTTAAAGAAGTTCTTCTTTTATCTTAGCCAGTTTGGCTGTGTGTGTACAATTAAAAATAATTTTTTGGGCTGCCTGGGTGGCTTAGTAGTCAAGTGTCTGACTCTTGGTTTTAGCTCAGGTCACGATCTCATGGTTTGTGCGTTTGAGCCCCGTATCGGGGCTCTGTGGTGACAGTGCGGATCCTGCTTGGGATTCTCTCTCCATCTCTCTCTGCCCCTTCTCCCCAAAATAAATAAATAAACTTAAAAAATAATTTTAATAATTTTATTTCTAGATTAATTTCTAGAAAGAAACAGGAGACGTATTTTTCTTAACAATGGTAAAACTACTAAATTTCTGAATCTTCTTTGAGAGTATCATGGTGTATTAGAAAGAGCATTGGACCTGGAGTGAGAACTGGGTTTAAGTTCCTGTTTTCTGCTTGGAGTAACGTTTCCTTGTTCACTTTGCTTGATCTCTTCATTTTTTTTTTTTTTTTTTAAAGTTTATTTATTGTTTTGAGAAAGAGAGCATGAGCAGGGGAGGGGCAGAGAGAGAGGGAGAGAGAATCCCAAGCAGGCTCCACACAGCACGGAGCCCGATGTGGGGCTCAAATTCATGAACCGTAAGATTGTGTGACCTGACCTGAAATCAAGAATCCCACACTTAACCCAACTGAGCCACCCAGGTGCCCCTGCTTGATCTCTTGAAACTTCAGTATCCTCTTTTCTAGAAAGGTGATGATACTTGCCTATTTTGTGAGGTTCTCATAAGATGGTAGAGTTGAAAGTGATTTCTAAACTAGAATGTTAATTAACAGTATTTGGAAAAGCTAGTGGAAGCTGCACTGAGGTGGTGACATTTTAGTTCTTAAAGCCTAAGAAGTTTTTTTGCCAGGTGGAAGAAAGGGGGAGTTCCTCAAGCAAAGTATGTAGAAACCAGGAGAGTTGCAAAAAAACGTGCATGTTCAAATGAGACATAGATATTTATGAGCTGTAGGCAGTAATTAAGCTTGGGAATGGGCGAATGACTCCCCCATCACCCCTGCCCCTGCCAGAGAACTTCTCTTGTTTAGAAAAGAAGGTATTTTAGACATAGACTGAGGGAATACCAACATTTAAGGTTGGAACTAGGGAAAGAGACCACGCTCTGACGTGTGGGAAACCAGAGGAAGGTTTAAAAGAACAAGCAAACAAACAAACAAAAAAACAAAACTGGGGGTGGCAGAGCTAAGGGGAAAGTTAATAAGAGGAAGTGGTCACCTATGTTAGGAGTTACATAGTGAAGATAAATAGAATGAAGCCTGAAAAGAGGCCATTGGGTTTAATAATAAGAGAGAACCATAGTAACTAGTAACTTAGCAATGCAGTACCCCCTCATACACACTAAAAAATAGCATTTTTAAGTTTCTGTTGAAATGGGGGTGGGTTTTTCATTTGTTTAGATTCACAGAGCTGATTTAGACCCCAAACGGGCTGCCATGCATTCCTGTAGTCATACTATGTCCTGTGATACATCGTAGTCAGTACTGCATCATTGTATTTGTACTGCGTGAATAAAGCCTAGCTTATTTTTTTAACTTAAGTTTTATTTATTGTCAGTTTTACAACATCAGTCTTGAAGATTATATATAACATTTTAATCCTTCATATCAGTGTTTCTTAGTGGCGTCCCCTAGGAAGATTACATGGGTCTGTGGTTTCTATGTAATTACAGCAAAACTAACCTTATCTCTGTCACTTGTTATCTCGTTCAAAAAGGCATATGGAAGTGCAGCTGAACGAAAGTAACCTTTTTATAGGGATGTTCTTGAGTGTACTTTATTAAAAATAAAGATAAACCAGTCCCAGATGTCAGTGCTGTAATAATAGTAACTTATTATTTGGGACATACGTCAAAGAGTCATTGTGTCTCATACAAGGTTCTAAACTTTTTTGTGTGACTGTTTCCATTTTTTATTTATATTATTTAATTTTAATTAGGGATTATATCATATTTTTATTATTTTTTCATTTAATGCTTTAAAAAACTTTTTTTATTTTTATTTGAGAGAGCGAGAGTGCACTAGCAGGGGAGAGGGGCAGAGAGAGACAGAAAATCTCAAGCAGACTCCATGCTCAGTATGGAGCCTAACGTGGGTCTCGATTCCACAACCCTGGGATCATGACCTGAGCTGAAATCAAGAGTCAGATGCTCAGTTGACTGAGCTACCCAGGTGCCCCTAATGCTTCTTTATAGTTCCAGTTGTTCAAAGCTTGCTCTACTTTGTTTTCACTTGTCCTAGTATTTCTCACTAATAATTGTATCTCATTAAGTCACCCTGTATTTTTCGGTTATGTAGTTACTCAACAAATATTTGTTGAATACTGTATAAAAGAATGTCTATTTCACATACATACTATTAGATGGTATAGTTTATGTGAAAGAATAATTTGTGAGCAAAGTGTTTATCTTACAATTTTTCTTAATAAATATTTTCACATCCTTTACTCAATTGAATGATTCAGATTCTACTAATATTTATTGTTTCTGTGATTAGTGTAGTTAAAAAAAATAAAGCATGACTGATTCATTGGACCATATAGAGAAGGAAACCTGGTCTGGTATCCTTATTGTATTGTACATTATTGATGTGTTATTGCGTCACCCTGAAATTAATTGTATATAGTTCCAGAACAGCCATTTTCTTTATGGCATTACTTGAATCTTTACTGTGTTAGGGCTAACTGACTTGGAAACGTCATGGAGGTGTTTTAATTATTTTGAGAGAGAGAATGTGAGAGAGCATGAGTGGGGGAGGGGCAGAGAGAGAAGAGGAGAGACCTAATCCTAAGCATGCTCCACACTTTCAGCACAGAGCCCAGCATGGGCCTTGATCCCACAAACTTGAGATCATGACCTGAACCGAAATCAAGAGTTGGACACTTAACCTACTGAGTCACCCATGTGCCCCACAATCAGAAATTTTTTGTCTCTCTTCCACTCTTCAAAATAGTTCCTTAACCTTTGTCTTTTGCTACTTTGGCACATTTGAAGAATACAAGCCAGTTATTTGCACATTAGGGATTATTCCATATGTATAGTTCATTCTTATGTGTTTTCAGCACAAAGATACAAAACAATTATAAGACCTTTATCTTGCTTTGAAGCCACTTAGAATTTAGGGCGCCTAGGTGGCTCAGTTGGTTAAACATCCAACTTCAACTCAGGTCATGATCTCACGGTTCCTGGGATTGAGCCATGCGTCGGGCTCCATGCTGACAGCTTGGAGCCTGGAGCCTGCCTCAGATTCTGTGTCTCCCTTTCTCTCTTCTTCTCCCCTGCGCACGCTCTGTTTCTGTCTCTCAAAAATGAATAAACATTGAAAAACAAATTCAAATTTAGTTGGTGAGATAAAGCTAAAAGTGAACTAATAATAATACGAGTATATAATTAATGTTAAATTGCATAATTCTCAGCTTTTCAGTGTGATATTTCTAACCAAAAGATATTTAAGACTTATGTAAACAGTATTTTACTGAACAAAATGGAAGTGCTGCAATTTTGATATGTCAGACATTTTAGTTTGAGACACTACAAGTGTTGGAGCCCTGGTTTGTCTGCATATTAGGAAGAGGCATAGGCTTCTCATTGTTAATTCCTTTCTTTTGTGCTCAGAAGTCCAGGGTTGCAAGTATGTAAATAGATTCCACTAATGATTTCTGTAGCATGATGTGCTTCAATGTTTGAAGGACATATGTCCAAATATATTATTGTTTTTAACAACATATTTGCCATGTTATGTGTGTAAGTTGGATTCACCTTTTTTATTTGTAAAGGGCACATAAAATTCTAGGCAATGTCAGTGTTTTATTGATCTTTGACTTGGTTAATTCCATGTGTCCCAAGATGGCAGTTAATGGAAGAAGAAACTGTGTAATGGTATCTGCAATGCATTCCCAGCTAGATGAGCTAGTGGTTTTTGTCTTCACATAAATAAGATTGCTAGTTTTATAAGACCAACTACTCAAGTTAAAAATTGTCATTTCACTGATACATAGGGTTCCTATAATTTAATTCTTGAAATATACTTCAAATCAAGTAAGATTATACCACATTGTACAAGAAAATTGATGAAATAGTGCCTGTAAGCAGATTCCTATTTTCCAACAGATTATAAAAGTGTTCCATTTTATTGTTCTTCTTGGGGGAGAGTCAGTTCTGACTTTTACTATATATCTTAATAAATATTCAGCCAAGGGTCGCCTGTGTGGCTCAATCTGTGGCTCAAGACACTCAGTCAGTTAAGGGTTTGACTTCGTCTCAGGTCATGATCTAATGGTTTGTGGGTTCAAGCCCTGCATTGGGCTCAGTGCTCAGGGCCTGGAGCCTGCTTCGATTTCTCTGTCTCCTTGTCTCTCTGCCCCTCCTCTTCTCGTGCTCTGCCCCACACTCTCAAAAATAAATAAATGTAAAAATAAAATAAAATAAATAAAAAATAAATATTCAGCCACGAAATATTCATCTTTGATGCAGAGTGTGTTATTTTAAAATCACTGATCTGGTGAAATCCAGGGGGAAAATCTGGAATATTTAAATTTCAAGCCTTACAGTTAACTCCCAAGATGTGTTATATTGCATTATTTCTAGGCAGGTTTTTTTTTTTTTTTTAATGTTTATTTTTGAGAGAGAGAGAGACCGCGAGCATGAGCAGGGGAGGGGTAGAGAGAGAGACACACACAGAATCCGAAGCAGGTTCCAGGCTCTGAGCTGTCAGCACAGAGCCTGATGTGGGGCTCAAACTCATGGACCGTGAGATCATGACCGGGGCTGAAGTTTGACACTCAACTGACTGAGCCACTCAGGCACCCCTGTTTTGTTTTTGTTTTTTTTTTTTAAATTTTATTTATTTATTTATTTTTGAGAGAGAGAGAGAGTGAGAGCATAGGAGGGGCAAAGACAGAGAGAGAAAGAGAATCCTAAGCAGGCTCTACACACATAGTGTAGAGCCTGATGTGGGGCTCGAATTTGTGAACTGTGAAATCATGACCTGTGCCAAAATCTAGACTAGGATGCTTAGCTGACTGAGCTACCCAGGTGCCCCTTGTTTGTTTTTTCTTAAATTCTTCTCCCAGTGTGGGGCTCTAACTCATGACCCCAAGACCAAGAGTCGCACATTTTACTAACTGAACCATCCAGGCGTCCCTTATTTCTAAAAAGTATTTAGAATTTAGAGCAACACTACTAGAATGAATGATTAAAATAGAACAGAAAAAGAAGACAGATGGTTGGTTGAAATGTTCTTTTTTTTACTGCATGAAAAGTTACAAATGATCATGGAATGACAAATGTATTATAGTGAAATAATTTGACAGTATTGCATTTGTGTATATAAATGAACTACTGACAAAAACAAATTGCCCGTAGTCCAAATTCAGAATTTAAAGTGAAGCACCCAAAGTAGAATAATCAAGAAGGAAATGATTTTCCTTTATTTCATATGATTATGAGTAACGTTCATTGGTTTGTGTATTTAGGGAAGACTTATTTAGCATATCAGCTGGAAAAAGTTCATAGGTATACAGAAATGAACAATTTATAGTCAATGTCTGCTATTGATGGGATGATTGTTTGTGTTGCCGATAGGAACTGACCTAATTAGAAGGCCAGTGCCTTAGTCTTTCAGCTGAGTGCGGTAGCATGGCAGCTGGACAAGGGAGAGACTCATGAATAATGCCAATTCCAAAATCATGGGTTTTGGAAGTAGGCTGAGCTACACTTTACCCAGCTTTACTCTAGGAATGGATTTTCTCAAAATTTGTTAAAGCCTCGATTAAGAGTTTGGTCATGAAGGATGAGGGGGAAATTAGTACTATGAGGGCAAAGAGGTAGGGGGCCAGATTGTGTAGGGGCTTTGGATTTAACTTTGAATCATAGGAGCAGCAATCGGAAGGTTTTGAGCAGTATGGGCATTTAGAAGTTCATCAGTAACTATTAAGTGCCTGTTGTGTGCCATCTATATTTCATGCATCAAGAAGATTATAGTCTGTGGGGTACTTGGAACCTGCTTGTTCATGCCCAGTGTTTATTCACTAACTTAAAAAAATTACAGAAGTAATTTATTGAATTAACATATATTAATGGCTTCAGTATGCTAGGCACTGTTTTTGATGCTGGGGATTAAGTAATGGGCAGAATGCCTGCTTTCATGGAAGACAATCAAAGAAGTCAATGTATGGTTGGTCATTTGGTGATAAGGAATGCTGTGGCGAAAAATAAAGCAGAGAAAGAGGACAGACGGTTAGGGTGGAGATTGGGTTGGAGTTTGAAATAGCAAGGTCAGGAAAATGTCCTTGAGAATTTGTTAATGAAGCCCAGACCTGAAGCAAGTGAGCAGTGACACTTGGGGAGAGTATTGCATCAGAAGAAATTGTAACTGCCCAGGCCCTGAAGTAGGAGAATTTTGGACCTGTGTGAGGATCAACAGGCCAGTATGGTTAGAGCAGAGTGAGTGAAGAGGAGGGGGCAAGTCGGTAGGTGAGGAGTCAGAGACGTAAGGAACCAGATTGCATAGGGCCATGTAAATCATTGTTAAGAACTTTGATTTTACTGACTGAGAAGGGAAGCTATTGGAGGGTTTTGAACAGAGAAGTGAGGTGATCCAGCTCACCTTTTAAATGTATCGCTTTGCCTCCTGAACCAGGAATAGACTCCAGATTTAAGGCAGGGAGACTGGCAGGGAGACTAATGCAGTAATCCAGGCAAGTGAAGATGATGACTAAATCAGATTGGTGGTAATAGAGAGAAAGGGTTAAATTGGAAGGTAGAGCCAGTGAGATTTTGCTGATGATTTGGGTGTATGACAGAAAAAGGTATCAAGGATGGATACAAGGTTTTTGTTTTGTTTTGTTTTTTTCCTAAATAGCTATAAATTTGGAACTGGCTGTCCACTAAAATCAAGATGTGTGAAGAGGAAGTTTTTAAAGGGGAGGGGAGGGGCGCCTGGGTGGCGCAGTCGGTTAAGCGTCCGACTTCAGCCAGGTCACGATCTCGCGGTCCGTGAGTTCGAGCCCCGCGTCAGGCTCCGGGCTGATGGCTCGGAGCCTGGAGCCTGTTTCCGATTCTGTGTCTCCCTCTCTCTCTGCCCCTCCCCCGTTCATGCTCTGTCTCTCTCTGTCCCAAAAATAAATAAACATTGAAAAAAAAAATTTAAAGGGGAGGGGAATCAAGAGCTTGAGCATGTAAAGTTTGAGATGCTTATTAGACATCCAGGTGGAGATATTAAATAGGCAGTTGGATGAATGAATCTGGAGCTTAAGGGAGGATTCAGAGTAGTGATATATATTGAGTCATCAGGTTCTAGATGGTAGTAAATACCATGGATTGGACGAGGCACTGAGGAGAAAGAGAAAAGGTCAGAGTACTAAGCCCCGGGGCATTCCTGGAGCAGTTGTGTCAAACAGTACCAATAGGGTCAAGTAACATGATTACTGACAAGTGAGTTTGTACGTGTGGAAGATTTTGGTGATGTTGACAAGCAGTTCAGATGCAGAGGTAGGACTGAAAACCTGACTGGAGTGGGTTTAAGAGAGAAAGGAGAAGAATCGCTATTAGTATGTATTAAAGTATAAGGGGAGCAGAAAAATGGAATGGTACCTGGAAGGGGATGTTAAGACAAAGGATTTTTTTTTTTTTTTAATGGGAAAAACTATTTTATCTTGTTTTCTGATGGAACCGTCTGATGTACAGGAGGAAAAATTGATGATGTAACAAAGAGGAGAGAATCACTGGACTGTTAGCTCTTTTCCTTATAGAAAATTTGGCAATTGCAAGTTAGCTAAAAAATAACAACCCTAATTTCAACACCCAAAGAGAATCAATTAACATATTACAGATCTTCCTTGTCCTTTTTCTTTTGCATATATGCATGCTCTGTATTTTAAAAGCAAAGGTGTATGCTTTTGTAGTGTAATATAGCATTATGATTTTTTTTTCATTTACTAATACATGGAGTCTGTTCATTTCTTAAAGGCTAGTCCTTTTAAGACAAATTGTAATTAAGCCACTGTCTTGAAAGAAGCAGTAAACTTTTAGAAAAATGAACAGCTGCAGTTTACAAGTGAAATTATATAGCTAGTTTCACTTCAGGTTTTAAATAGTGTCTTGTGTAGAGTGGGACCTTATTAATTATTAATCACAGAAATAAAGGGAATTATCTAACAAAAGAATCAATACTGATGATGTTAGATGGTGGCAATGACCAGGGCTTTCCACACACACCTGTGTATATTAGGTTGAGGGAATAGTATATACATGTGTTTACAGCTGTGCTGTTGAATACGGTAGCCACTAGCCAAATGTAAATATGTAATTAAAATTTAAAAATGCAGTTTCTGAGTCACAGTAGCCACGTCACTAGCAGTTACTATATTCAGTAGTGCAGATAAAGAACATTTCCATTATCATAGGATATTCTGTTGGACGCTGCTGGTTTAGAGGCAAGGATTTAGGGCTTATGTAGGGTACCGGAAAGAGTTCTATGTGACTGGAGCACAGTCGGAGTGGAAATGAGGTGACTGGTAAAAGATGATTGATAGGCAATCAGTGTCCATATTATGAAGCGTCTCACATACCATGCTCAGGAATTTGGACTTTGTCCTGGTGGTTTGCACAGTAAGGGGCTCCAAAGGATTTTTAAGTAGAGGAGCAACAGAGTGATATTTGCATTTTAGGAAGGTCACTCTGCCTCCACTGGGTGTTTGGATTGGTCAGCGATGTAAATGGTATTAAAAACACAGAAGATAGAGCAGTCTTGGAGTGAGGAGGGAAAGTGTTGAGTTCCAGTTTGGACCTGTTGAGTTTAAGGTAATAGTTAGGCATCCATTAAGCAGTTAGATACATGGATGTGGCGTTCAGTAGAGATACCTAGGCTAGAATGTAGATTTGGGAATCAACAGTCAGTAGATGATTTTGGAAGCCATTGAAGGGAAGGTGTGTGGTATGTGAAGAGAAGGCCAAGGAGGAATCTTAGTAAAATCAACGTTGAAAGAAATGGGGCAATTGAAGCCCCTCTAGAAGACCAAAAAGAGAGAATGAAGTTTGGGGAAACCCTCAAAGTTGATTACACAGACAGAGCTTTTGCATTGTGTTTAAGGTATGGGAAAAGAGTGAAAGCCACCTCTGTAGGAGGAATATGGCAGATAAATTGTCCATTATGGTTTGTTGAGGCGCTATGGCATAATGCTTAAGGGCATCTACCCTGCAGTTTCTCTCTTGGTATGAAAACTTGTCATAGTGTTAATAAGTGGTATTTGGGCAGGTTAGTTTACCATTCTGTGCCCTCAGTTTCCTTATCTGTAAGATGGAGATGAGGATAATCGTACCTACACTCTCTAAATTATTGTGAGGACTAAAAGATTTAACACATGTAAACAGTCAGCAGCGTCTGACACATAACAAGCACATAATTACTGTTACTCTTTTAACACCATTAAGGTCATCCGAACTTCTTAAAGTTTTGTTTTTGATACAGTGTACTTTTTCAACTTAAAATTTTAGAATCATTATTAGTTTTCATATTAACCACTGCTTTATATTTTAAATTTCAAATTATTGTTAAACTTCACACTATTGTTTTTTGAATTCTAATCCACGAGCATTTAAAACTACTAAATTACATAAAATATCTTTAATTTGTGCCACATAAAAGCAAGTGAAGTTAATAAACACTAGGTGAATTCTGTGTGGATATCAAGGATTTGGGAATAATGACTATAGATTGTTATAAGGGAGTAAAAATGTATTTGTTTTAAACTTTTTATTTAACCTCCAGTCTTGTGGATAGATATTCTATCACTTTTAAATCATCTATTCTTACAGAAGGAGCTGATTTCTCATTTTTCCTGATAGAAAAGGAACTTATGTATGTTTTGCTATAACAGAAATCAAAGAAAGTGTTCAGCAAGGATGTAAGTGGTCAGCAGTGTGAGCTGCTGTGGTGATTAGTCCAGTAAAACGAAGTCAGAGAAAATATTTCTTGGATTTAGTGATAAGGCACTTGTTGGTGACCTTGGTGGTGGTACTGACAACAGTGTTAGGGGAAATCAGGTTGCAGTGGATTGACAAAAGGGTGAGAAGTGAGGAAAGGAATACACTTCCCTGAAGATCTTTGGCTTTCAGGGGAGGAGAGAGGATGGAATCGCAGGGACACGTGGAATCTAAGGAGCTTTTATTTTGAGGGTTGGAAGAGTTGAGAATGTTTAAATGCTGACTGGAAGGCGGCAATAGAGAATGGTGTTCGGAAACAAGAGAGAGAGAACTATACAACAGAAAAGGAAGAAAGGTTGGATTTGCAGTCTGGGTAAGTGTATAGCGTTTTGTTAACAGAGGGGAAAAATGGTTGGATCATCTGATGAGAGTGGGAGAGGAAGTGGTAGGGGTAAAAGTTCGAGAAGTCTGAAGTAGCTGCTGTAGACAATAGGTTAAGGCCTGTTGTCCTGACAGAAAACCAGGAAGGCTTGCTGGATGATATTGAGGGCTTGCCTAGTGGAGGTTAGATACCATTCATTTCTATTGTCAACACTCTGATCTTATTCTCCAGCAGCTGTCAACAGTCCTTGCATAAATGTGAAGAAAATGGTCAGTTCACGTAGTGGGATCGAGTTTTGCTTGGTGGGTGCTATGAATGACAGTTCAGCAAGGAGATTTAGGATATCGGTAAAAAAAAGATGTGGAAGTAATTAAAGATGGTATCTAAATTGGAGTGGGAAAGAAGCAAAGGGTAGTAGGGGGCTGATAGGAAGACAAAAACAGAAGGTCAGGGAACCAGAGTGTCTAAGGAGTTAAAGGTATAGGTGTTGTGCGAATACCTGAGTGAGAGTCCTAGAAGGATAGGATAATCATCAGAGAGCTGTATTAATTCACTATTTCAGAGATTGAATACTTTCAGGTATTCACAAGGTTTGGGTGTGATTTATGGTTTGACTGTGTCAGTTAATGGCTGAAAGTTGTCTGGAGCTGAGATCAGTAAAGAAGATTAGGCTAAGGAATTTAGAAATTCCTAAAAGAAGGACACTGGATGGGCTTCCAAGTGGATGTTAAAATCACTCTGAATAATATCCAGTGGCTAAAATGTCTTAATTGTGTAGAGGATTGGCAAATGTTAACAGCAAGGATAAAAGGAGTAGGTAAACTCAGTGGCTGAAGATTTTTTTCCTATGGATGTATTGAGTTTAGTAACAGAAAGAATTTATTATTTTTTATCATCAGTGCATATCATTGTTTCCTTTATACAATGACTGCTAGAAAACTTAGAACACAATTTGTGATGTATAACTAGCAGGTATATGGAGCTTTGTGCCATGCATTTTGACTTGAGCCTTACTCTTTTATTTTAATTTCTTTATTTTTCCTTTCCCCATAGACAATTTTTTTAACTTGTTTTATTTTTTTATTTTTTTTTAATTTACATCCAAATTAGTTAGCATATAGTACAACAATGATTTCAGGAGTAGATTCCGTAGTGCCTCTTACCCATTTAGCCCATTCCCTCTCCCACAACCCCTCCTGTAGCCCTCAGTTTGTTCTCCATATTTATGAGTCTCTTCTGTTTTGTCCCCCTCCCTGTTTTTATATTCTTTTTGTTTCCCTTCCCTTATGTTCATCTGTTTTGTCTCTTAAAGTCCCCATATGAGTGAAGTCATGTGATTTTTGTCTTTCTGTCACTGACGAATTTCACTAGCATAATACCCTCCAGTTGCATCCACGTAGTTACAAATGGCAAGATTTCATTCTTTTTGATTGCTGAGTAATACTCCATTGTATATATATATATACCACATCTTCTTTATCCATTCATCCATCGATGGACATTTGGGCTCTTTCCATACTTTGGCTATTGTTGATAGTGCTGCTATAAACATGGGGGTGCATGTGTCTCTTCGAAACAGCACACCGGAATGCCTTGGATAAATGCCTAGTAGTGCAATTGCTGGGTCGTAGGGTAGTTCTATTTTTAGTTTTTTGAGGAACCTCCATACTGTTTTCCAGAGCGGCTGCACCAGCTTGCATTCCTATCTCCATATAAAATTTTAAAGTGTTGCTCCATATTATGAATAATTGACTATCCCCCTTAAATTCAAGTTGGGGACCAGGGCAATACATAAGTAAATACACCTGGGTAATTGTGGGAGCGTTAACAGTTACTTTTGTCATTCATGCTTCTACTCCATACCACCATCACCATAATTGCCAAACATTTATTGAGTGGCTTCACTGTTTAGCCTCTGTTCTTGAGTTAGGAGACACAAACCAGCATTATAATAGTAATAATAACAGTAGTAACACCTTATATTTTTATATTACTTTTATTTTCTATGGCTTTCTGGCATCCACCCCATATACCTCAAGATTTCATAAGTCTCCCAGTCTTCATAGTAACATACTAGTCCCGTCTTCTGTCCTGCCTGCTAAACCTTGGTGACAGTCAAGTCTAAATTCTTTCTGTTCAAAACCACCCATTGTCTCTAGACTTTGAGCCTCGTTTTTTCCTTCCTTACACCCCACGCTGCAGAGATCTCCAGGTCCTCCTTAACCCAGGCCTCTTTTGGCTTGATTATTGGCACTAAATGCATATAAGACTCTTGTGTTCCATGGGTATGGATGGCCTTTTCACCCCATCTAATTTTGTATCCTCTTACTTTCTTATCCATATACTCGTACTTTCACTTGTTTTGGATCCCATCTTCAATTTTTACAGGACTCCATGCCTACATACTTGTACTATTGCTTCATTTTTTTTAAAGTTTATTTATTTTGAGAGAGAGAGAGAGAGTGTGTGCACAAGTGGGGGAGGGGCAGAGAGAGAGAGAAAGAGAGAGAGGAAAGAGAATCCCAAGCAGGCTCTGAACTCCCAGCGCAGAGCCTGATGGGGAGCTCAAACTCATAAACTGTGAGATCATGACCTGAGCTCAAGTTGGATGCCCAACTGACTGAGCCATCCAGGTGCCCCTATTTCTCCGTTTTTCTAAGTTCTCTTATGGTCCAATATGTGTAATTGTCTATATAGGGTATCTTTGTTTTCAAAATAGAGAAATAGTTCCCATGTTATCTGAGTTCATGGGTGCTATTCCCTCATACTTCCTTGGTTTTGGAACTTTGGGACTTGTACCTGTGTTCTTTGAAAACAGTTTTCTGTTGGTCATGTATCCAGGTATCAGTTTGCAAAACATTTTTTTTTCCCCCCCCCCCCCCCCCCCCAAGGACACAGTTTTATTAGTGACTTACATTAAGATGCAATGTCTGCTAAATCATAAAATCTACTTTAAAAATGTATTGACTCGTTTATACTCCTTTCCTTCCCCTTATGTATTGACATGTTTCAAATAGTGATATTGAAACAAATTCAAAACAGGATCATTACAACATGTGGCAAATAACTTATTTGCATAACAGTGTTCTCATTTAAACTGATGCTTTAATATGTTAAATTTTATAGATGAAAATACTACATTCACACATTTCATAAAACCAGAGCTAAGAGGGCCTTAGAAAATTTCTAGTTGAGGTTTCAGAATGCTAACACTAAGAAAAAAAGTTAGTACTTGCTAGTGTCAAATGGAATAAGGGGTGCTACAGGATATTAAAGGGGACAATGATCAGTGAAGGCTGGAGCTGCTGGAGAGCGCTTTGATTTGGGCATATACACAAGGAAGGGACGATGAAGAGTGTCCTTTTTTTTTTTTTTTAAATATTTTATTTTTAACTTAATTTCCACACCCAATGTCGGGCTCTAATTCACAGCCCTGAGTTTAAAGATGAAGAGGATGAAGAGTATTCTTAGGAGGATATATGCCAAGAACAAAGGTAAAATATTGTGCCTTTTTTTTCTGGCAACAGTGAGTGAACCAGTGTGGATAAAGAGCCGAGTTCCTGGAAAGGAGCAGTGGAAAATGAGATTTGAGAAGTAGTTGCTAAAGTATGAAGAAAATTGGAATTTCACTTCCTTTCTAAGAATAGGAGTTGATGATTACAAGTGATTACTGCAGTGGTGTTTTGGGAAGATTAATCTGGAATTGTGTGGAGAATAGATTGGAGAAAAGAAACTGGAGACAGAGGGACCAAAATGGAGATGGTTAGAAATGTCTAAGAGTAACTTGATAATAGTTTGGCATTTGTTGATGTAAGTGGGTTTGAAGGGGAAGTAAATTGTGAGCACATTGCGAAAGGGGGCATTTATAGGTCTTACTCACAGGGTTTGGTTGAGGGGAGGAAGGAATCACGAGGTTCAGGTTTTAACTAGAAGAATTTGGGGACTGTTGACTGAAATGGGGAAGGCTTGAGAGGACATTTGGGGAGGTGAAAGGACATTTTCACTGGTGATGTTGAATTAAACTGTTGATAGGTGTTTGAGAATGTTTTGATGGCATGAGAGCAATACATTTATTTTGTCTATGACTAAATGCACTTTTCATGAGATTGAATCAAATTCTGTCAAAAATCTGCTCTTGAGATATGTTTGTGGTTATTGGAAAGGTTAATGTAACATTGGCCCCAAAATATTTGGGAATGAGAAAAAAAGGAAAACATAGTCCCTAAAGAACGTTAGCACCAAATAGTGTGAACAATTAGATTACTAAAGGAATATAAATGGCTACACTAGTAATCAAAGGAATGCAAGTACCCTTCCTACATTCATTTATAAAATAATAGTGACAACAGAGTAATTTTTGTTATATTTTTATTTGGCATGCTGAAAATGAATTTTTGTTGAAATTTTACCTAATTCTAGAAATCCAGAAGTATGGGACACTTCTGAATTATGAACTCAGAACCTTTGGGAGCAGTAATAAGAATTTTTACAAACACTTTATGTACTTTAATAAAATCAAAATAGATGACTCTTATTTAATAGTACATGTTGTAGAAATGCTAGGGATAATTAAAAGTAAATAAATTTAAAAACACATAGTTCTTATAGTTTCTGGTTATCTAATGATATCAACAATTAGAAAATAACAGATTGGTTTTCTCAAGGTGATTAGATACTTGGACAGTTCTTTAAAGAGAAAATGTGGTTACTCACTTGGAAGTCAGAGATAGTTTTTGTTTATACACACACACACACACGCACAGTGTCATATATATTGGTAACTTGTACATTTCTTAACAAACGATTTTGGATGGTAATGACCACAAATGATTTTTTCTTACTTTCTTTAGCATTCTTAGTATTTTAAAACTTCATTAATGTAGTAAAAAATTATAAAAATATTCAATGTAATTTGGTCAGTAGTATGTTTTATATTTCAAAAATTTTTAATGTAACATGTGGAAATAAGTTAATTTTTTGAAAATGACAGTTATAGATGACAATCTCTTCAAAAGATGGCAAAATTTAATCATGTTAATTTCGGTGATTTGCACTTCTAGATTCTATTCCTGTCAAATAGGAATTTGTAGGACCTTTTTTTGTTGTTGTTTTTTAATGTTTACTTTTAAGAGAGAGAAACAGAGCATAAGCAGGGGAGGGGCAGAGAGGGAGAGAGAGAGAGAGAGAGAGAGAGCTGGAGGCACAGAATCTGAAGCAGGCTCTAGGTTCTGAGCTGTCAACATAGAGCTGGATGCACGGCTCGAACTCACAGACAGCGAGATCATGACCTGAGTGCAAGTCAGATGCTTAACCGACTGAGCCACTCAGGTGCCCCCTTTTTTTCTGTTTCAAGGCTTACATGGCCTTCATCAGGAAACATGATTTTTAAAAAAAATTGTAAAAAATATATAACATTAAATTTACATCTTAACCACTTAAAAATTTTTTTTTAATGTTTATTCATTTTTGAGAGAGAAAGAAAGCGAGCGCGTGAGCGGGGGAGGGGCAGAGAGAGAGAGGGAGACAGAATCTGAAGCAGCTCCAGGCTCTTAGCTGTCAGCACAGAGTCTGATACAGTGCTCAAACCCACAGACTGTGAGATCATGACCTGAGCTGAAGTTGGCCCGTTAACCAACTGAGCCACCCAGGTGTCCTGTCATCTGAACCACTTTTTTTTTTTTTTTAAACATTTCTTTTATTATTTTTGAGAGGCAGAGAGAGACAGAGCAGAGAGGCAGGGGCAGAGAGAGAGGGAGACACAGAATCCGAAACAGGCTCCAGGCTCTGAGCTGTCAGCACAGAGCCCAACGCGGGGCTCGAACCCACGAACCGTGAGATCACAACCTGAGCTGAAGTCAGACATTCAACTGACTGACTAGTTGAACCACTTTTAAGTGTACAGTTTAGTAGTGTTAAGTGTATTCACACTATCATATAATAGATCTCTGCAACTTTTACATCTTGTAACTCTGCCATGTGACTTTTAAAAACTGAATTTTTTACTGAGATATTTAAGTGCTTCAGGGAAAAGCTTATCTAAGGTAGAGATTGCATATTGGTTTCCTCAATTCCCTACACAGAAGGCTGATCCAAGCTCATCAGATGGAAAACTTGCCTTCTGTGGCCTTGGAAAATTGTGTGTGTGGGGTTTTTTTTTTTTGTTTAAGAATTTAAAAATTAATCTAGCTTTGAGTTGGCATATCTTATTAACACAGTTGTAGAACACTTATATTTATTCTACTATAGTTTATGAATTTCTTGGAGGAAAATATAATACTAATACCCAAACTTGATGCACATACAGACTCTTTGGCATATCTGTGTTTGTGCCCATCTGTTACTGTGGCACCATGCCCGTTATTGTGGTGGCATGCCAGTAGCAGTGAGGCATGAGAGCCAACAAAGATGAATTGTTTGGATGGAATACGCTATTCTGTAATACTAATTAATTTTGAGCTGATGAATCTACATGAAATAAAGTTAACCAAATACAGTCAAAGTAATGTCAGTGAAAATAAAATTTATTTTGACTTATACAGAAGTGTATCACAGATGTTTTAGACTTCTAGTGAGAATAGTTAGAATGAGTGTTTATTATGGTTCCATGGTCAGTTTTCTTTTCATAAAAATTGTGAATTTTAAGAGAAAAAATATACAATTTTCTTGTGGTAGATTGTAGATCAGAGAGGAAGTACTATGGTATTGTACGTTATGGATTTTATATGTATAGGATATTACTTTATAATTCTTGAATTAAAACAAGTTGACAGCAGTGTGGTGGTAAAAGGGAAGAATGTTGAATTTCAAAACAAGACTCAAGATTAATTGCTTGCTTTGCCATTTCCTGGTTCTGTGGTAGTACAGTTAAAAGTTGTGTGAGTTTACGGGGCGCCTGGGTGGCTCAGTTGGTTAAGCAAACGACTTCGGCTCAGGTCATGATCTCACGGTCCGTGAGTTCAAGCCCCGCGTCGGGCTCTGTGCTGACAGCTCAGAGCCTGGAGCCTGTTTCGGATTCTGTGTCTCCCTCTCTCTGACCCTCCCCTGTTCATGCTCTGTCTCTCCCTGTCTCAAAAATAAATAAAATGTTAACAAAAAAAATTAAAAAAAAAAAGTTGTGTGAGTTTAGAATTTCTTATGTGTGTATAATTTTCTGCTTGTATGTTGTCCTTACATTTTTGAGCTTCAGTTTATTTATCAAATGGGAATAATAAAGCCACACATACTTCACAGAGAGTTTGTGATACTAAAATAAGATGGTGTTATAGGTTCTAGAAAACAATACCATTATCAGGTAGCTAAAATGAATTAATTATGTTATAAATGCAAGGCATGTTAATGGCAAGGTAGTCAGTAATGTAGAAAATACATAGCTGTCATTCCTATACCCCCAGAGATAACCACAATGAAAAAGTTCTTAGGTATCCTTCCAGAAAAATTTTTTAAGCCAAATGATAATATATATACTGTTCCCTAATGTATCTTGCTTTTCCTTTAATACATCTTGGAGGCCTTTCCATATTAGCATCTGAGACTATTTTCAGAGTTTTTAACCACTGTGTAGTATTTCCTAGTATTCCTTTTTATTTAATTAATTATTTTGAAGAGCATTTGATTGATTTCACTTTTTATTGAGTATAAGCAATACTGTAACAGAATTTTTTGCATAGGTATGAGGATTTATCTATTTGTAGCAAAAATACCTAGAAATAGAGTTGTAGGTCAAAGGTTACCACATTTTAAATTATGATAGATATTGCTGAATTACCTTCCAGATGGGTTGCACCAGTTTTATCCCTCCACCAACAGTAAAGTCTGTTTCCCTTGCACTTTTGCCAATACTGGGTACCATCCAATTTCATAATATTTGCCAATCTTATAGGGGCAAAATGTTATTACACGGAGTCTTCATAATTGTGAGTGCAGTGAGTCTTTTTCCTCATATTTATTGGTTTATTCTTTCAGTAAATACTTTTAAATGTCTTTTATCCATTTCCCTGTTGGATCAACTCTTACTGATTAGTTAAGGGTTCTTCACATTTTAAGAAAATTACTCATTTTTTGGACTTAGTTTATGGCATGTTTTTAAGTGTAAAAGTTTTAAAACCTTCTGTGTTTATTTTTTCTTTTCTCGCTTCTGAGACTCCCCCAATCTTCCCCCCACCCCAATCTTTTATAGAAAGTGGCATTTTTGGTTTACAGTGAAACAGAACTTTTCCCAGTGCCAACCGATTTTTTGTCTCAGCACATAAAAACTCAACTAGCTCAATGCTCTGTGAGATTTTCTTATTTTTATTTTTAAAAAATATTTATTTTGAGAGGGACAGCCTGGTGGAAGAGAGAGAGAGAGAGAGAGAGAGAGAGAGAGAGAGAGAGAGTGTGAGTCTTAATCTGGCTCTTTGATGCCAGTGCAGAGCCTGATTGTGGGGCTCAAACTCACAAAACCCGAGATCATGGCCTGAGCCCAAACCAAGAGTCAGACGCTTAACTAACTGAGCCATTCAGGTTCCCTTGAGATTTTAAAACTTTAAGGATGAGTCCTCACATTTTATTTTTTATTTATTTTTAGTTTTTTATTATTATTCTTATTTTTTTAAATATGCAATTTATTGTCACATTGATTTCCATACAACACCCAGTGCTCATCCCAACAGGTGCCCTCCTCAGTACCCATCACCCACCCACCTCTCCCTCCCACCCCCATCAACCCTCATTTTGTTCTGTTTTTAAGAGTCTCTTATGTTTTGGCTCCCTCCCTCTCTAACCTCTTTTTTTTTTTTCTTTCCCTCCCCCATGGTATTCTGTTAAGTTTCTCAGGATCCACGTAAGAGTGAAAACATATGGTATCTGTCTTCCTCTGTATGACTTATTTCACTTAGCATAACACTCTCCAGTTCCATCCACGTTGCTACAAAAGGCCATACTTCATTCTTTCTCATTGCTACATAGTATTCCACTGTATATATAAACCACAACTTCTTTATCCATTCATCAGTTGATGGACATTTAGGCTCTCTCCATAATTTGGCTATTGTTGAAAGTGCTGCTATAAACATTGGGGTACAAGTGCCCCTATGCATCAGCACTCCTGTATCCCTTGGGTAAATTCCTAGCAGTGCTATTGCTGGGTCAAAGGGTAGATCTGTTTTTAATTTTGGGGGGAACCTCCATACTGTTTTCCAGAGCGGCTGTCCCAGTTTGCATTCCCACCAACAGTGCAAGAGGGTTCCCGTTTCTCCACATCCTCTCCAGCATCTATAGTCTCCTGATTTGTTCATTTTAGCCACTCTGACTGGCGTGAGGTGATATCTGAATGTGGTTTTGATTTGTATTTCCCTGATGAAGAGTGACATTGAGCATCTTTTCATGTGCCTGTTGGCCATTTAGATATCTACTTTAGAGAAGTGTCTATTCATGTTTTCTGCCCATTTCTTCACTGGATTATTTGTTTTTCGGGTGTGGAGTTTTGGTGAGTCCATAGATTTTGGATACCAGCCCTTTGTCTGTTATGTCATTTGCAAATATCTTTTCCCATTCCGTTGGTTGCCTTTTACTGTTTTTGATTGTTTCCTTTGCAGTGCAGAAGCTTTTTATCTTCATAAGGTCCCAGTAGTTCATTTTTGCTTTCAATTCCCTTGCCTTTGGGGATGTGTGAAGTAAGAAATTGCTACGGCTGAGGTCAGAGAGGTCTTTTCCTGCTTTCTCCTCTAGGGTTTTGATGGTTTCCTGTCTCACATTCAGGTCCTTTATCCATTTTGAGTTTATTTTTGTGAATGGTGTGAGAAAGTGGTCTAGTTTCATCCTTCTGCATGAAGACATTCCTAATATCCTGAGGAAAAGGAGAACTTGCTTTCTGCTGCCTGCTAAGAAAACAAGTACCTGAGGACATTGATAAAAAGTTTGGCAAACATGGTGGTAAATGTATGGTGTCATGGTTTTTAAAACTTACATGCATGGGATGTTTAAAAAATTTTTTTAAGGTTTATTTATTTTTGAGAGAGACAGAGCAGGAGCTGGGGAGGGGCAGAGAGAGAGGGAGACACAGAATGCAAAGCAGGCTCTAGGCTGTCCGCTGTCAGCACAGAGCCTGACGCAGGGCTCGAACCCACAAACTGCAAGATCATGACCTGAGCCGAAGTCAGATGCTTAGCCCACTGAGATACCCAGGTGCCCCTGTGCATGGGATGTTTACTTGGAAGATGTAATCGTAGTTTTTAACCTTTATTAGGGTCATGGACTGTTTTGAGATTCCAGTGAAAGTTTGGAGTTTTTTCTGTTTCCCTCTAAGAAACATGTTTAGTATACAGCCTATATTCATTTATCCTTTGAACTAACATGTATTGTATACCTTTTGTGGGTCTGTGGGAAGTTTAGTGCTTGAGAAAAAACCATAGCCTTCATTTATAGATCCTTTATAGACCTTATATTGAGTCCTCATATGTCAAGTTCATTCCTGCCATATTATCTTTGCAGAATTCCTCTGGTTAGCTCCTTCTCATCATTTGAGACCTCAGCTTAAATCATCACTTACCCATGGAAGTCTTTTGTGATCACCCAGTCTTACTTTATTACAGTACCCTATTTTAATTTTTCCAGTACTACTCTGGTCTTTCTTTGTTTTCCTTCCTTCTTCCCTCATTCCTTCTTTCCTTCTTCTGTCATTTCTGTCATGCCCCTTACTCCCACCCACCCTGCATTCTCACTTAAAATGTAAGTCGCAAGAGGTCAGGGTTCCCAGTATTTTGAACTATTCCTGGCACATGTGGATATTGAATAAATGATCTTGTGAGGCCCAGTGATGGGTGCTTCACAATGATCTCTTGAAGCTTCATACAACCTATTAGAAATAGATACTAACTTTAAGTTTTTTGTTGATTTTTCTCTGTTGTAGTTTACTTTCTATTATGTTGAATTCTTCTCTTATCCTTTATTTTCTTACTTGTTCTTTGAGTTTAGTTTGCTATACTTTTTCTTATCGAGAAAGAAACTTACTTTTTTAAATTTATTTTTAGTTATTTAATTAATTGAGAGAGAGAGAGAGCGAGTAAGCACAGGTTCAGGGGAAGAGAGAGAGAGAGAGAGAGAGAGAGAGAGAATTCCCAGCAGACTCCATGCCCAGCACAGAGCCTGACAGGGCTGGTCTCACTAACGGTGAGATCATGACCTGAGCTGAAATCAAGAGTCAGATGCTTAACACACTGAGCTACCCAGGCACTCTGGAAACTTAGATTTTGATTTGTAATCTTTCTTCTTTTAAGTTGCGTTCAGAAATGTAAGTTTACTTCTAAATACTACTTTAGCTGCATCTCATGAATTGTTAAATGTTGCAGTATCATTACTCACTTGAATTTTTTTCTAATTTACCTAATGATTTCATTTTCTTTGGCCTGTAGGTCAAAGTGTGTTTCTTATTTTTTCCAAACATCTGGACCTTTTCTAGTTATTCTTCTGTTATTGAATTCTTGTTACTCTGTACCCCATACTCTACATGATTGTAGACTTTTAAAAATTTGTTGATATCCAGCATATAGTCTATTTTAGTAAATATTCTATATGCGCTTGAAAAGAATGCTTATTCTGCAGTTATTCTCTATAGTGTTCTGTTCCTGTCAGGCTAAGTTGGTTGTGGTGTTTAGGTTTTTGACATCTTTAGTAAAGTTTTTGTCTGTCCTGTCACTTACTGAGAGGTGTGTTAAAATTGCCAGTCATGAGTGTGGATATGTATTTTTCTTCTATTAGTTCTGTCAGCTTTTGTTTATAGATGGAAACTATAAATTTAGAATACATATAAATTGGGTATAAATTTAGATTTGTCTTCCTTTTGAAATGATGCCCTTTTATGTTCTGGTAGCAGATCCTCAGCTTTTATTTGTTTGAAACCACTTTATTTCACCTTCAGTTTTGAAAGATATTTTCAGTGCGTATAGAATTGTATTTTGGCCTTTTTTTTTTCCCTTTCACCCCTTTAAAGATGTTATTCCATTGTGTTCTGCCCTCTATAATGTCTGTTGAAAAGCTGGCTATTGGTATTATTATTGGTCCTTTTAAGGCAGGGGTTATAATGCCATATATAACATGTATATATACATATATATGCATATACATATAAACAGGCACACTATTTCTGCCTGTTAATAAAAAATAAAGTTTTGTGAGAACCTAGCCATACCCATTTATGTATGTATTGTCTATAACTGCTTTTACTGTATAATGGTAGAATGGTAGAGATGGTGTGGCCTGTAATGCTTAAAGTATTTATTGTCTGGGGGTTCCTGGCTGAATCATTTGGTAGAGTATGCAACTCTTGATCTTGGGGTTGTGAGTTTGAGCCCCACGTGTGGTGTAGAATTTACTTAAAAAGGAAAAGGGGCACCTGGTGACTTAGTCCATTAAAGGTCTGACTCTCTATTTGGGCTCAGGTCATAATCTTACTGTGAGCCTGTTGGGCTCACTCTGGGTGTGGAGCCTGCTTAAGATTCTTTTTCTCTCCCTTTGCCCCCAACCCCCATGCTGCTGTCTTTCAACTGTAACCTCTCTAAATACATATATACATACATACATACATACATACATACATACATACATAAAACAAGCTCTTAAAAAAACAAATTAAGAAAAAGTTTATCATTTGGTCCTTTACCGAAAGGATACACTGTCCTTTTCCTTAAGGAAATGTCTTTTTTCTCTGCATACTTTTAAGATTTTTCTCAATGTCTTTGATTTTCATCAGCTTGACCATGCTATGTTTAGTGTAGTTTTATGTTATTTTTCTGTTTCATCAGGTTTTTAAATATGTGGGTTTATGTCTTTCATCAGTTTGCAAAAATTCTTAGCCATTGTCACTTGAAATATTGCTTTTGTTCCTTTCTCTCTCTTTCTCTTTTTGGTGACTCTTCTTTTTTTTTTTTTTTTAGTGTTTATTTATTTCTGAGACAGAGAGAGACAGAGCATGAGTGGGGGAGGGACAGAGAGAAAGGGAGACACAGAGTCAGAAGCAGGCTCCAGGCTCTGAGCTGTCAGCACAGAGCCCGACACGGGGCTCGAACTCACAAACCGTGAGATCATGACCTGAGCCGAAGTCAGTCGCTCAGCTGACTGAACCACCCAGGCGCCCCATCTTTTTGGTGACTCTTAAGAGGTATGTTGGATATTTTGACTATGTCCCACATGTCTCTGATGGTCTGTTCTATGGTTTTTATTCTTTTAGTTCTTAGTGCTTTAAATGTATATTTTTCTCTTGAGCTGCCTTCAAGTTCAATAATCCAGTCTTCTGTATTAATAGTCTGCTGTTAAACCAGCCTAGTGAGTTCTTAATTTCATATATTGTATTTTTCAATTCTGTATGTCCATCTGATTATCTTTTATAGATTCTATTGACATTCTCTATCATTCCATCTATTTTGTCCATTTTTTTCCTGTATTTTCCTGTGTTAATTGTAGTTATTTTGTCTATCTGATAACTATAGTATTGGAATTACCCACGGATCTGTTTTGTATTCTATTTTCTTTAAAAGTTTTTTTTGTCATTTGTTCCTGTTTTTAGCATGTCTCATAAATTTTGAGTCATATACTTGATATTTAGAATAAAAACACGGATAAAGTTCTAGATGATATTTTCATCCAAAGAGGGTGACAGGCAGATAGAGTACTATCACTTTGATCTTGTGTAAGATCAGTTTTAAGCTTTTTAAGGTCTTGTCTATTTCACTTTTTTGTAGCGGCTGCTTGTAGGCAACAGACTTGATCAATGGAGCAAGGTAAAAGGTCCTGTAGTGACCACTGAGCTGCATGTAAGCTCATTAAGTGACCCACCTTGAAATAGCATAAATAACCAATAGACCCTAAATAACCAGTGGATTACTTACAACCAGGCACAGTTACCAAAATAGGGAAAATTCGATTCTTTCCCATACCTCCTCACTCTGGCCTATAATTTGACCTCTCACCAGCACTTTGTGGCAGACAGTCTCTTCTGTGCTGTCTGTCCTGCTTGCTGCTCTCTGGCAATGTATTCATTAAACTTCTATCTCCTTTGTTCTGCCTTGGGTGAATTCTTTCTCTACCCACACCTCCAGCCTCCACTCGGTTGGGATGCCCCACAATTTTCTTATACTACTAAGGTATATCCTTAACTCTTCTCTTGTGGCCCTTCTGTGATCTTAATTGAAATGCTGGGATGTTTACCAAGGTCTTTGTACTTGGGAGAGGCTTGAATTCAGCTTCTGTTCATAGCACCTTGTAGTTGCTGAATCCATACGCAGGTATTTAACCTCCGAACTCCTGTTTTTTGCTGGATTTCCTGGAATCTTGCCCTGTGAAAATATAGCTAAGTACCTTAAGAGATTTTTGTACCTTTTCACTGGTTCTCTCCTCTGGGATTCTGCTCTTCAAGTTCCAGTCCCTTTATTAGGTACGAACTTCAACATTTGTCTCCTCAGTCTGTTAAAACTGTCATTTCTTATTGGATTCTAGTCTCCCAAATAGCAGTTTGGGAAATATACTCAGGGAAAAAACTGGTGTGAATAAGAGCTCACTTTGTGTACTTCTCTTCTCTCTAGGATTTTGGCCCCTTTAAGTCCTGCCCGTGTTAGTTGATCTCCGGTGCTTTCAGAAAGTTAGTTATTTCTTCCAGCCTTTATAGTTATTTTCTTGTGGCAGATTTAGTTTCTTACAGAACCATGGACAGATCTGGAAGTCCCAGCAGTATATTGTAAACGTAACAGCCAGGATGATTCTGTTACATATATTAGACCATGACTTTATTCAAAGTGCTTCAGTGGTTCCTCTTTTTCATTTAAACACCAAAGCCTTTAGTGTTATGTACCCTTTAATTGTCTCTTTTACCTACAGGGCTTGTCCTCCTTGCTGCCCCCCCCCCCCCCCCCCAATATCTGCATGGCTAATTCCTTTACTTGGAAATCTTTGTTGAGATGTCTCTTTATTTAGCCTACTCTGACCACCCTATTTAAAATTCCCTCCTCCTTTCCCTTTTCTCTTTTGCTCTGTTTTTTCCCCTCATATCACCTCATAACTTAAAATTTACTCCCTTATTATGTTTGTTGTCTCTTTTGGTTATTAGAATGAAAACTATACAAGGGCAAGGATTTTGGTCTTTTTGTCCATTGGTGTGTCACAAATGCAAATGGGAAGCAGATGAGAATAGAGTACAGAATCTAACGGCAAAGGGGAGTTAAGATGGAGGCATAGTGGGTTAATTGTATTAAATGTAGAGGAATAATCTAAAAGTATTCATGGAATTTTGCATGGATTTTTAAATTAGCAAGTTATTTGTTACCTTTGTGAGAGAAGTTTTAATGGAGGAATAAGAGAAAAAAAGATTACCAAGGATTGAAGAAGTGGAGGTAGCAATTGTAGACTATTCCTTTTTTAATTTTGTGAACAATATAGGAGGAGGAGTTCATATTTACTTGGATAATTTATACTTAAAGTTTTTAGGGGGTTAATAGATGGATGATTAGGTAGTGGAGTTTCCTGTTTTCACTTATGTTTGTATTTATTAAGTGAATACTTTGTGTCAAAAACTGTACAGTGATCTGAGCGTCATCCAAGGGAAATATAAGCCCTAACTGGACTGAAAGTTCCAAAGCTTTCATATTTTGCACATAAATGTATTATGAAGGCCAATCCCTTTAGCTGCTTAGCACTAGAACAAAGTACATTCTGATTATTGTTTGCATCCGTTTTTTTTTTTCTACATACCTATTTATGTGTACAATGTAACACTTAAAAGTAGAAGCGTTTTTCATTTAAGTGGTTCTTAAAGCATGCAGAGGAGCCTGTGTAAAATTTTTTTGGCAGGGCTTGAAAAAGGCCCACCTTCCTCTCAAAATGTTAATTTGTCCTTTTGAGGACATACCTACAACTGGAAATGGCTATTCTATATCATGTTTTCCAGTCCAACATTCCTGGATTCAATGTGTTGTTTCAGGTGTTGCTTTTTATGGTACATGAATTTTGGTGAGCATTTTGAGGAAAAAGAAGGTAATTCTATACTGCAGTGCTTGCAAACTGATGAAAGATGAAGGGCCTTTTTTTCAGTCCATGGATGGATCTTCTGTGAAATACAATAGAAAGTAAATTAGTAGAAAAATGGAATGAAAAAAAGCATGTAAAATGCAATCCCCCTTTTTTTATATTCAAAAGATAGGACTTTATACTGTTAAATTACTCTGTCAGATTTCTAACTTTGCTTGCTCTCAGTTTCTGTACGTATCTCCTCCTGCGTTAGTAACAAAAATTTGTGGATTGGTGATGGTTGTTGGACTGGATTTTCTTGGATCACACTTTCAGTAGCACAGATACACTGTATGATGCTACACAGATGTATTTTTTCCCCTCTCTGTTGTTTTTAAAAGGAGTGAAAGGTTTAAATGAGTTGTGGCTCATAGACTTTTAATTTTATTTATGTATTTTTAAAGTTTATTTATTTTTTTAGTGATCTCTGCACCCAACATGGGGCTCAGACTCATGACCCTGAGATCAAGAGTTGTATGCTCTTCTGGCTGAGCCAGCTGGGTGCCTCTGGATTAAAGATTTTTTTTTTTTTTTCTTTTTGTAAAAGAGGTAATGTATACTATGTAAAAGCTCTTTTACCTCCTAAGTTCTTATATGTAACTGGGTAAAATTTTGGTTTTTGATTATGGTTGATGTTTTTTACTGGTGCTGAGAGTGACCTTCTGATAATAATAAGATTTTCTTTAATTCCAGTCACATATTTTCTTTGAAACTATAAAAAAACGTATTTTGAACATGAAAGGAAAAGTTATACCACTTACCACCACAAGATGTCACTTATGTAAAAATAAAGTTGGTATCCTGGTTCTCTAAGCTGGAAAGCTACAGGTCAATAATCAGTGAAGAACTAGATAAATAAAAAAAAAATTTTTTTTTGAAACTAGCATTGATTTTTCAGCAGTCAGTGAAAATACTGCCAATGCAGCGTTATTTGAATCAACTCTTTTAATGCATAGAGAAAAGAATTTCTTAATGTCTAAGATTGATGCTGTAAGTGATACATGTTAATAGGCCTCATTTGAATCCACATAAGGAAGGAGGTAGACCTAAAGTGGTTCAGTACAAATGTACATAATTGAGAGTAAATGAGGTATTATGGTATTAACTCCCAAATCTACTGTTTTGGTGACAAGCAAAGAGGAATTTGAGAAGAAATCTGTAATTTATATCAGGATTTTCAATAGTTTTCATGACGTCTTTGTGAAGTTGAATATTACATCAGGTGGAAACAATGCTTGTGGCTTTGTTTCTGGTGGCTTTTCTCTGAACCTCAAACTATTAGCTATCTGCCCATGTTAACACAAAAGATACTTATATTTGTTGTTGAAGACTATGTTTAAACATGAACAGCGCAATCTTTGGCTTTAATGTTGAGATCTTGTTTTCTTTTTCTTGATTTGAAAGAGTGGGTCATTACCTAAAAATGGTTGGGAAGGGGACTTTGGCTTCTCAAGCTTAAAAGAAACAAACCAAGTTTCCAGGAGGCCATGAATAAAATTACTCAGAGGGTTTGAGAGTTTGTGTTGTCCTAAAAATTGGCATTTTGTTATTCTTCATTGCTCACTTCTCTAACACTGGTGGAAAATGGTGGAAAACTCTTGGGGAAAGGATAAAGGGGGTCAGACACTGGAGAATGAATTTTCTTTTTTCATTTGGCACATGTTTGTGTGATCACATTTTCATTCTATTTATTCCCTATCCAATTACTTCAGTTTGTTTGCTTTCTTATCCCTAATAAGGTTTTTAAGCTTTTTTGGGGGGCGGGGAGGGGTTTAGATTTTTCATTTATAAAAGTATATACATGGTCGTTGAGTAAAATAGAAAACTAACAAAAAGTAGAAGGAAAAAACCCCTCATGCGGGGTTCCATTATTTTTTCTCCCTTTTCGGTTACCTTTGCTGTGTGGAAGGGTGAGAAGTTTTAAGAAGGGATTAGGGGTGCCTGGGTGGCTCAGTCAGTTAAGTGTTGAGCTTTGACTCAGGTCATCATGATCTCACGGTTGGTTCCTGAATTCAAGCCCCACATCAAGCTGTCTGCTGTCAGTGCAGAAACTGCTTGTGACTTTCTGTCTTCCTCGCTCTCTGCCCCTCCCCCGCGCTCTGGAAAGTAAACAAAAAAAAAAAAAAAGAAGGGATTCTAAATGTATTCTGGTGAATATATATAGTATTTTAATATTTGGTAGTTGAATATCATCAGATATAGTTTTTATATATTGCCTTTTCTACTAGCATATTTCTAGATGTATGTGTAATTAATAGAGAAAAGTCTGTTTTTTAATTATTTAATTATTTTTGTATCCCACTAATGATCACCCATTGTATTTAATTTCATGAGCTGCTTGGAAAGGAACAATAATTTTTTTTCATAATAAATTTCATTGCTTCTACTCTTTTTGGAAAGAATATATATAGTAAAAAATATATATATTATAATGCAGTGACAGAATGTCACAGACTGTGGCTTAAAAGAAATTTATTTTCTCCCACTTTCTGGAGGCTAGAAGTCTAAGATCAAAGTGTTGGCAACTTTGATTTGTTTTGAGGCCTCTCTCTCTGGCTTGCAGATGGCCGCCTTCTTGCTGTGTTCTCACCTCGTCCTCCCTTGGTCTTTGTGTGTCTGTGTCCTAATCTGCTTTTACAAAGACATCAGCCTTGTTGGATTAAGTCCCACCCATATTGGCCTCATTTTCTCTTTAAAAGCTCTGTTTCCAAATACCCACATTCTTTGGGGTTAGGACTTTATAGGATTTTGGAAGGGACACAACTTAGCCGCTAATAGCACCTGATTAATCATTCTTGTGAAGTGCTTACTGCCTACGTTAGGCTTAAATTTGTAAAATATGCAAAACCTAAAGTAATTTTGTGTCGGGCTTTCTATTTGTAGTTAAGGAAGCTCTTCTGATCTACTCTTAGGCCTCAAGATGAGATGAAAGGGCTTCTGATACTTTCTTTTTGGTATTTGAACTATTTCATGAAGGTGCCACGTAGAGTAAATTTGCTTTCTTTTTTTCTGCAGACTTTATTGTAAAAAGTATGAACGATTGCTAACCATAAACTAATAACTATTGCAGGTAGTTAAAATATGTACAGTCTTAGTTTCCTGTCAGTTTCTTAGAGTCAGTTGAGAGGATTTTCCTTTGATGTGCTAAAATAATATTCAGTGATTTTTCTCAAAATAGATGTATGCCTTGTAGGTTTCTTTGGAGAACTCAGCATTTTATTTTCACGTGTGAATAAAACATTATGAAAAATTTTAATATCAACTTTATGGAGATATAATTTGCATACAGTAAGTTAACATAAAGATTGTAATCAAAAAAGTTTTGTAATGTTTATTATTTTGAGAAAGAGAGAGAGAAAGAGAGAGCAAGTGGGGGAAGGACAGAGAGAGAGGGAGATAGAGAATCCAAAGCAAGGTCCAGGCTCTGAGCTGTCAGCACGGAGCCTGATGTGGGGCTCGAACTTGCAGACCTTGAGAACATGCCCTGAGTGAGGTGAAGTCGGACGCTTAACGCACTGAGCCACCCAGGTGTCCCTAATGTTTGTAATTAGATGTTTTGATAGATGTATGCACCTGTTCAGTCACCACCACAGTTAAGAAGATACAGAACATTTCTGTCATCTTATGGAATAAAATTTTCTGATGTTCCTCTGCTGTCCAGTTCTCACTCTACCCCATGACCCCAGGATACCACTGCTCTGCTTTCAGTCTCTACAGATTAGTTTGCATTTTCTATAATTTTAAATGACTTAAATCTTGCTGTTTTGTGTCTGACTTCTTTCACTCAGAGTAATGATTTTGAGAATTCATCCACCTTGTTGCATGTATCAGTAATTAATTTGTTTTCATTGCTGGGTAGTATTCCAATGGCTGGCCATTAAGTCACATTTAACTGATGAACATTTATATTTTTTCCAGTTTTTTACTATTATGAATAAGGCTGCTGTGAATATTCATGTAAGTCATTATGTGGAAATATGTTTTTATCTTTCTGGGGAGTGGAATGAGTAGGTCATACGATTCTTAAATTTTTAAGAATTGCCTAACTTTTCCAAAGTGGTTTTTTTTTTTTTTTTTTTTTACATCCCCACCAGCAATACATGAGAGTTCTAATTGCTCCAGAGCCTTGATAACATTTGTTATTGTCAGTCTCTTAATTTCAGCTGTTCTAATGGATGTGTAGTGATATCTCATTTAATATGCATTTACCTGATAATTAATGATCTTAAGTATTTTTTCATGGGCTTACTGGCATTCCTGTTCTTTTGTGAAATGTCTGTTCACATAATTTCACCCATTCATTTGTTTTTAAAAATATTTTGTTTTTAAATTCTCTCTTCACCCAATGTGGGGTTCAAACTTAAAACCCCAAGAGTGAGAGCTCCACCAGCTGAGCCAGCCAGATGCCCCTTGACCACCCATTCTTTTTTTTACCTTTTCATTTTTGATTGGCTTAACTTCTATAAAGTTCCCAGTTTTTCTCAATGGTAAACTATATAGTATAATATCACAGCCAGGATGTTGACACTGATACAATCTACCATTCGTGTCCAGATTCCCCAATTTTACTTGTATTTATTTGTGTGTGTGTGTGTGTGTGTGTGTGTGTGTGTGTGAAAGAGAGAGAGAAAGAGAGAGAGATCTATTCTGTTTTGTGACTTGTGTAGTTGTCATAATAGTAAAGATACATAATGGCTCCGTCACTGCAGGAATCTCTTTTGTTGCCCTTTTATATCCTTCCTTCCCTTTCTTGTTCTTAACCCACAGCAGCCGCTAATCTTTCTCCACTTCTCTAATTTTGTTATTTTTTTTAATATGAAATTTATTGTCAAATTGGTTTCCATACAACACCCAGTGCTCATACCAACAGGTGCCCTCCTCATTGCCCATCACCCACTTTCCCCTCCCTCCTATCCCCCATCAACCCTCAGTTTGTTCTCAGTTTTTAAGAGTCTCTTACAGTTTGCCTCCCTCCCTAACTTTTTCCCCCCTTCTCCTCCCCCATGGTCCTCTGTTAAGTTTCTCAGGATCCACATAAGAGTGAAAACATATGGCATCTGTCTTTCTCTGTATGACTTATTTCACGTAGCATAACTATCCCTTGGGTAAATTCCTAGCAGTGCTACTGCTGGGTCATAGGGTAGGTCTATTTTTAATTTTTGGAGGAACCTCCACACTGTTTTCCACAGCGGCTGCACCAGTTTGCACTCCCACCAACAGTGCAAGAGGGTTCCCGTTTCTCCACATCCTCTCCAGCATCTATAGTCTCCTGATTTGTTCACTTTGGCCACTCTGACTGGCGTGAGGTGATATCTGAGTGTGGTTTTGATTTGTATTTCCCTGATGAGGAGCGACGTTGAGCATCTTTTCATGTGCCTGTTGGCCATCTTCAAGAGTGTTATATAAATGGAGTCATACAGTATGTAACCTTTTAGAATTAACTTTTCTCACTGAGCATATTTCTGTGGAGATTAATCAGAGTTGTCATGTGTATCAGTAGTTTATTGTTACTGCTGAGTGGTATTCCATGCTATGGATGTACCACAGTTTGTTGAAATATTCATCCATTGATGGACATCTGTGTTGTTTCCATTTTGGCTGATAGGAATAAAAGCTGCTGTGAATACTTCTGTGCAGGTTAAAAAATTTTTTTAACATTTATTAATTTATGAGAGAGTGTGAGTGGGGGAGGGGCGGAGTAAGAGAGAGAGAGAGAGAGAGGGAGAGACACAGGATCTGAAGCAGGTTCCAGGCTCTGAGCTGTCAGCACAGAGCTGGAAGCAGGGCTTGAACTCACAGACCGCAAGATCATGACCTGAGCTGAAGTTTAATGCTTAACCAGTTGAGCTACCCAGGTACCCCTTGTGTGCATGTTTTGTGTATTAATTTCCATTTCCCAGGGATAAATACCCAAGAGTGAAATTACTTGGTTGTATGAGAATTCCAGGGTTCTATAAAACTGCCAAACTGCCTAGTGGCTGTAACCTTTTAAATCCCTCCCTCCCCTCCCCCCAGCAGTATATAAGTGGTCCATTTCCTCTATGACATCCCTATCATTAGGTGTTGTTACTATTCTTTTTATTTTAGATGAGAGCCATTTTGATATATGTGTAGTGATATTTTGCTGTGCTTTTAATTTGCATTTCTCTAATAGCTAATGAAGTTGATTATCTTTAAACGTACTTTTTGGCATTTCTGTGTCTCCTTCAGTGAATTGTTTGTTGACGTCTGTATTAGTTTGCTACAACTGCCATAACAAAATACCACAGACTGAGTGGCTTGATTGACAGAAATTTAATTCTTACTGTTCTAGAGGCTAGAAGTCTACCGTCAGACTGTAGGCATGTTTGGTTTCTCCTCAGGGCTCTCTCCTTGGCCTACAGATGTCTGTCTTCTCTCTGTGTCCTCACGTTGTCCTGTCCTGCAATCCAGAAGTCTGACAGACTGCCTTCATTTTGTTCCTTTTCTCCCTTTTAATCCAAGCTGGCAGTGTCTCTGATACATAATCCCATTTCTGTTCCTGGCTTTTTTTATGACATCTGATTATATTCATGAGTGGTACCTGGGATCTCTTAATCAAGTAATTTTCCAGCCACACTTTTGAAAAAATGTCTGAAGACACATTCTTAATACTCTCCAATATGGATAGGCTGAAAAATTTCCAAATCTTCAAATTCTAGTTCTTTTTGCTTGACAGTTCCTTTAGTTTATCTTTCTCATTTTACTGTAAATATCAAGGAAAAATCATGCTGTGCCTTTAATACTTTACTTAGAAATCTCCTTAGCTAAATATCCAAGTTCATCACTTTCAACTTCCACTTTTCATATGATATTGGAAGAAAATTGAGACAAGGATTACCTTTCATCCAGTTCCCAATAACTGCTCATTTCCATCTGAGATCTCATCATAATCACTTTTAACATCATACTCCTACTAACGTATTTTATTTTGAGAGAGTGAGAGTGAGAGAGACAGAGAGAGAGAGAGAGAGGAGAGAGAGGGAGAGCAGGTGTGTGGGAGGGGCAGAGGAAGAAGGAGAGAGAATTTCAAGCAGGTTCCATGCTCAGTACAGAGCCTGATGCAGGGGCTTGATGTCACGAACAGTGAAATCTTGACCTGAGCCCAAATCAAGAGTCAGACACTTAACCAAGTGAGCCACCCAGGCATCCTGCTCATTATTGTTTCTAATTCTTAAGAAATGATATATTTTAATAGCTTTATAATGTACAAGATTGAAATAGGGATTTTTTTCTTTTCTTTTGTATAGGAATGAAGATCTAAAGCAAATGTTGGAGAGCAACAAAGATTCTGCTAAATTGGATGCTATGAAACGGATTGTTGGGGTAGGTAAAGTAGATCATTTTAATATTGGAAAATGGACACGTAGTGATTATTTTATGTATTAAATAATATATTAAAACATTCCATTTCCCTTTAATATTTGCTTAGTATAGCCTGTGTAAAATGTTTTGGAAGAAGTTTGGAGTGTCACAGTTCAGAAACTTGAGTTTTAATTCCTTTTTTCTGAGTTCTTATTTCCCTGTCTCTAATATCATGATATTTCTCCTGTGGTAGGAAAAGCTAATCATTTTGAAGACAAAATAAGATTATGTACAACAATATTTTGACTTCCCACAAAGAGGGATACTAATTAACTAAAGGATTTTTTTTTGTCATTTAAAGGCTTGAAAATTGTAAGCATTTTTTTTTCTGGTTGTCAAATTCCATTACTATCAATAGCAAAATTATTTTTGAAATTTGATTAGGATAATACGGAATTTATATTTTAACCTTCTTCCTTTCATCCCTCTTTCCTTGTCTTTCAGTAACATTGTATTGATATTTTGTAGTTTTTATTCTAGAAATCTTGTACATTCCTTATTCCTTGTTAGATTAATTTGTGTATTTTTAAATCTTGGTGGCCATTATGAATGGTCCCCTTCATTATATTCTTAATATTAATTGTTACTGGTGTATAGGAAAATAAGTGACTTTTCTTTGTTACGCATCTGGTCTTTTCAGTTAACTCTCTTCTTAGCTCTAACTGTTCTTCAGTTTCTAAGTTTGGATTTTCCGGGTAAAAAATTACATTGTTTGGAAGTTATGAGAGATTTATATTTTGTTTTCAAATATTTTAAACTAATTTTTATATGAAAAAAAAAGCCTACTGGGATCTGTATTGGAATTGGATTAACTCTGTAGATCAATTTTGGGAGAATTAACTTTTTTTTTTTTAATTTTTACTTATTTTTGGGAGAGGGAGATAGTGCACAAATGGGAGAGGGGCAGTGAGAGAGGGAGACGCAGAATCTGAAGCAGGCTCCAGGCCTTCATCTGTCAGCACAGAGTCCAATGAGGGTCTCGAACCCATGAACTGCAAGATTATGACCTGAGTCAAAGTCAGATGCTTAACCGACTGAGCCACCCAGGTGCCCCGAAAGAATTAACATTTTTACAGTATTTTGCCGTATGACCCATGATCATGATTCTGTTTCTTCACTTGTTCAGGTCATCTTTAATTTCTTTCAACAACGTATTATAGTTTTTAGTGTTACATTTTATTTATTTATTTATTTTTTTACTTATTTATTTATTTATTTTAATTTACATCCAAATTAGTATATAGTGCAACAGTGATTTCAGGAGTCGATTCCTTAGTGCCCCTTACCCATGTAGCCCATCTCGCCTCCCACAACCCCTCCAGTAACCCGTAGTTTGTTCTCCATATTTATGAGTCTCTTCTGTTTTGTCCCCCTCCCCTGTTTTTATATTATTTTTGTTTCCCTTCCCTTATGTTCATCTGTTTGTCTCTTAAAGTCTTCATATGAGTGAAGTCATATGATTTTTGTCTTTCTCTGACTAATTTCACTTAGCATAATACCCTGAAGTTCCATTCACATAGTTGCAAATGGCAAGATTTCATTCTTTTTTTTTTTTTAATGTTTATTTATTTTTGAAACAGAGAGAGACAGATGGGGGAGGGTCAGGGAGAGAGGGGGACACAGAATCTGAAGCAGGGTCCAGGCTCTGAGCTGTCAGCACAGAGCCTGATGCGGGGCTCGAGCTCACAGACTGCGAGATCATGACCTGAGCCGAAGTCGGACGTTTAACCGACTGAGCCACCCAGGCACCCCTACATCTTCTTTATCCATTCATCCATCAATGGACATTTGGGCTCTTTCCATACTTTGGCTATTGTAGATAGTGCTGCTATAAACATGGGGGTGCATGTGTCCCTTCGAAACAGCACACCTGTATCCCTTGGATACATGCCTAGTAGTGCAATTGCTGGGTCATAGGGTAGTTCTATTTTTAGTTTTTTGAGGAACCTCCATACTGTTTTCCAGAGTGGCTGCACCAGCTTGCATTCCCATAGTGTTACATTTTAAGTTCTATTATTTTGTTAATACTTTTTCTAAATATCTTGTGTTTTTGATGCTATTGAATGATATATTTCAATTTTCAATCAACAATTATTTTTTACTAACTTCCCCTTTTGTTAAGTAACTAATAGTTATTTTACTTTGTTTTTCCCACTGAGCTATTATAGCAATCATTTGCTCACCTTTACTTTTGTCCAGTTTTTAATATTTCTAGGTAGCACCACATTTCTATGTGGAACCTTACTCAAACAGAAATATTTTCTGTTCATGTAAGTATGTATCATTTCAAAACATCTTTTGGCTAGAAGTAGTTCACTGTAGTCAGTCAGTTAGAATTTTGTATTGGCTTTAATTGGCTTTAAAGTTTCTTATATTTTCTTAAAGTAATTTTTAAAATTTAAATTTCTCATTATAGTTAATATTCCTTGAGCTCTGAAAATGGGGTTTTGTCACTTTATACGATTGCAGAGTAGTTTTAAGCTCTTTTCATCATAGTTAGAAACATTTCTAAATTTATTCTGCTAAAATTTTAAATGTTGCGTATTTTACCAAGTTGTTTTCTCAAATACATCAAAGTGTTAGCAGTGCACATCTGACTGTCTTTCGTACTTGGTAGTCCTATGATTCAGTAGAGAATTTTTTCAGCAATATCTACCAGTGTGAAACCATGATGGTAGTCACAGTTTATTTTATTATCTTGCTTTGGTAATATCTGAGACTTACTTAGTATCATGGGGTAATGTTTCCAGTGTTTGATATGTTGAATAAAGTCTCATGTATGCCAAAGCATTCCTAGGGGGGAAAAACCACCTACTTCAAAATCTTGTGGTCACCTCTCACACAGCAAGACTCAAGTTGAAGAACTCATACATTATTTTTCTTAATATTTCTGGAAAATACCTGTCTTGTGTTTATAGCACATGTCCATGTTTTATGTTGGCTTGGTGAAATGTGGTGAACTAAGGAGACTTTGAAATGTATTGTTTCATATAGTGAATTTAGAAATAAGTTTTTTAGCTAAAATACTGATGAGTTGTCCTTGGAGGAATGGAATATTTGTAATGAAATCTGTGTTGTATTGAATCTTTCATATATTTTCTTTTAGTAAGTGTTAAATGTTGAAGGTTTTTCTCAGATTAGTTTACTTGTCTTTGTAGTTAGGGGATAATGAGCAAATCTGAACCTTTCTTTGATATGATTCTTAAAATGCCTAGGTAAAATTACTGATACATGTGATTTTCATAGCCATTCATCTTACAGGGTATTTGGTTGGATAGTACTGACCTTAAGAAAAATAAAAGTAATTTCAAAGTTCCATATGTTTTTGTAAATATTTTTGAAAAGATCTTAAACTAAATACAAGTGGTACATTATTATTGTTGGATAATTGAGAAAATCCATGTAAGAAAAAGAAACTAATAATGTGTTCATGTATGATAAACATTTTTGGTGTAAACTTTTCTAGACATTGTTCATTCCTCTCTTCTTTCCTTTAACAAAAATGTTTCAGTTGTATGTGTGCCTTAAAAGATTCATCTTGTGCGTGATGCTGGCATCTTGTTCTTGGGTTGGAAATTGCTTAAAGGGCCAAGATTTTTCTGCCATGTTGATATACATCAGGACCAGTTCCATAAGCAGGTCTGAGTTTTTACTAGCGATATAATACCTTAGTGAGTTTTCTGTCAATTTTGCTCCACTGTTACTTTATGGAATATAAATCAAGGATCAGTTCATTTTCTATTTCTTCATTTATTCTAGGTTGCTGATTTTTAAGAGCTGGAATTGGGTCTGAGACTCTGTAAGATCTACCTTTCTTGCTTCCTTCCCCACCATCCTTCCCTCCGTTCGTTCCTTCCTTGTCAATTAACCAGTATTTATAAAATCAAAAATTTTGAACTTTGTAAAATAAACCATCTTTGTTACTGTGAAAAATGAAGCCAGTTAAAATTTAGAAAAGCACAATTTTTCCTCTTTTTTTCCCTGAGTTTAAAAAATTAATGTGGATTTTTAGATCTAGATGATTACTCATTATTTATAAAAAAACATAAGCAACATGAAAATCAATCATAATAATACACATTAACAGAATGAAGGGGAAAAACCCACAAGATCATCTCAATTGATAGAGAAAAAGAATTTGGCCAAATTTAACACTCATGATAAAGCACTGAACAAACTAGGACTGGAAGGAAACTACCTCAACATGTTAAAGGCCATGTATGAAAAACCCACAGCTAACATCATAGTCAGCAGTGAAAGACTGAAAGGTTTTCTTCAATAAGGAAAAAGATAAGGATGCCTGCTTTTGTCTCTTCTGTTCAATATACTATTGAAAGTTTTAGCCAGAGCAGTTAGGCAAGAAAAAGAAATAAAAGGCACCCAAATTGCAAAGGAAGAACTAAAATTATCTTTATTCACAGACAACATGATTTCATATTTAGAAAACTAAATATTTTATGGAAAAGTTTTAAAACTAATAAATGTATTGAGCAAAGTTGCGATATACAAAATCATTACATAACAATTTCTTGTGTCTGTATACCCAGACAATGAACAATTCAAGAAAGATACTAAGACAATAGTCCTATTTACAGTAGCATTAAAAAGAATACAATACCAGAAATAAACTAAGGGGGCAAAGACTTGTACCTTGAGAGCTGCAAAATGTTGCTGACAGAAATTAGAGAAGACAGAAATAAATGGAAGGGTATCCTATGTTCATGGATTAAAAGACTTAATATTTTTAAGATGTCAGTATCAAAGCGATCTACATATTCAGTGTAATTACTATAAAAATTCCAGTGATATTATTTGCAAAAAAAGGAAAATCTATCCTAAAATTCATATAGATCCTGAATAACCAAAATAGTCTTGAACAAATTTATAAGTCTCACACTTGCTGGTCTGAAAACTTAATCCAAAGCTACAGTAATCAAAACAGCGTGGAACTGTCACAAAGACAGACATATATACCCAACAGAGCATGCAGAAGTAAACACTTAACTATGTGGTCAAATGATTTTTGGCAAGGGTGCGAGACCGTTCAATGGTGAAATTATAGTCTTCAACAAATGGTGCTGGGAAACTAGATACCACCTGCAAGAAAATGAATTTCGACCCTTACCTCATACTATATATAAAATAAGGCAAAATGAATCAAAGACCTAAATGTTAGAGGTAAAAATGTAAAACTTATAGAAGAAAACATAGGGCAGAAACTTCATGACATGAGATTTGTCAGAGGTTTCTTAGATACAAACCAAAAAGTGAGCAACAAAAGAAAAAAATGGATAATTAGGGCTGTATCAAAATTAAAATCTTTCTGCATCATATGATACCACAACATTGTGATGAGACAAGCCTCAGAATGGGAAAAAAATATTTTCAAATATGTAAAAAGCCATCCCCCCAACATATAGGAAGGGGTTCTCCTATATCCACTTATTCCCCAGGTAGAAACTAATAGGTAGGTTTTTTACTAAAGTATCTTAAGTGAACTACATCATGTAGAAATTTGTTGAAATTTCTATCATATCTGAAATAATCTGGTATCTTTTTTATCGTATCTGAAATACAGTACTTTCTGGATTGACTCAATAGCAAAATAAGAGAAAAAAGAGCCAGAAGTTGAAGACAGATCATTAGAACTTAGTTGGTTTGAAGAATAGATTAATAAAAGGAAAAGAACTGAACATAGCCTCAGGGTTTTGTTGGATAATATCAAAAGATCTAACAAATAGGTCCAAAAGGAGGAGAGAGATTGGGGCAGTAAAAATATTTGAAGAAATAACGGCTGGAAACTACCCAAATGAATGAATGACATAAACTTATAGATGAAAAAGTTCACTGAATCCCAATTAGGATAAACCCAAAGAAAACCATGCCTAAACACATAGCAATTAAACTGTAGAAGACCAAAAATAAAGAAATAATCTTGACAGTACCTGGAAAAACAATGATACATTGCATACAAGGATCCGTGATTTTAATAACATCAGAAACCATGGCAGCCAGAAGTCAGTGGAACATCTTTAAAGTACTGAAAGAAAATAGAGGTGATACTTGAACAACAAAGATTTGAATTTCATGGGTCCACTTATACGTGTTATAGAGTACTGTGCTGTAAATGTATTTTCTCTTCCTTATGATCTTTTTTTCTCATAATTTTCTTAATATTTTCTCTAGTTTATTGTAAGAAGAGTACAGTATATAGTATATATAACATACAGAATATATGTTAATCAACTCTTTATGTTATCTGAAGGGTTTCCGTTCAAAAGTAGGTTATTAGTAGTTAATTTGTGGGAGGAGTCAAAAGTTCTACATGGATATTCGAATCTGCAGGGGATTGGTACCCCTAACCCCTGCATTGTTCAAGGGTCCACTGTATTTGGCAAGCATAAAGGTCTAATTTTATTCTTCTTAAGTTATACATGTCTGAGAGGTTTTAAATAGGTGTAGATATATAGGATAGCATAATATAAAGGCTAGCGGGGAGGTGGGATTAAAAGGGCCTGTCTGGTTGTAAGGTTTCTACATTTTATTTGACCTGGTACAATACTAAATCTAAGTAGACTGTGAAAGGTTTGTTGAATCTTGATTTGTCCATCTAATAATCCCTAGAAGAACCATTAAACGTTCTTCAAGAAGATATAAACAAAAAATCAATGTAAACATTAAAATACCAAATACTAACAAGTTCCCAAATAATGGGAATGACAGAGGTCAGTCAAACAAAACACACACAGTAAACAGAAAACAGATAATAAAATTGTAGACGTGGGAGCACCTGGGTGGCTCAGTTGGTTGAGTATCTGACTTCGGCTCAGGTCATCATCTCACGGTTTGTGAGTTTGAGCCCTGCATCGAGCCCTGTTAGCACGGAGCCTGCTTCGGCTCCTCTGCCCCCCTCTCTCTTTGCCCCTCCCCTACTTGCTGTGTCTCTTTCAAAATATATAAATAAACTTAAAAAAAAATTGTAGACCTGAATCTAACAACACCAGTAATTATATTAAATGTGAGTGATCTTAAGTCACCAACTAAAAGAGATTGTCAGATTGGATGAAAATGTTAAGATGCAACTGTATGTTCTGTAGGAGAAACCCATTTTTAATATAAAGACATAGATTAAAAATACAAGGGTGGGAAATATATACTATGAAAACACTAAACAAAACATAAAAGAGCAGCTACCACCGCCACCCTGGCACTTTCCATTTCTCATACAGTCCTTTATTTTTTTCCATAGTACTCTATTTTACCATCTCACACATTGTATTTATTTGTTTATTGTTCCTAGCCCCCATTAGAAGGTAAGCTCCACTGGGCAAGGTGTATCCCCAAGGCCTACAGTACTCCTTGGCATGTAGTGTCTTTTCAGCAAACATTTGTTGAATGAACTTGACTGTAGGGTTTTTTTCTTCCCTCATGTATTAACATCTTTTTGAATAACCTCCTGTAGAACAGTTAGGGAATCCTTGGAATAGGATATAATAGGACAGGATCTTCAACTTCAGGTATTCATTGAATAACTGAAGGCATGGGCCCAAAAACATTTGTTCCCTCTCTCCTCATTTTACAGGTGAGGAAACTGAGGGAGGTGTAAAAATCGTAATAAAGATGTTTTAGCTGCATTATTTGTGAACCTTCTGTAATATGCAGTAGGTTTCACAATATTCAAATCATAATGTGACAGGTAAGGAAACAGAATATGAAAGGATTAGCTTATATTGGAGTGTTTTTAAGCTGTTATGTAGAAAGATCTTATTGAAAAATTGCTAATTGGGATTTGAATGCTTAAAATATCACATAGTATATAATAAAACTTTTGTCATGATTTTATAAAAACTATCTTTTTTAAGATAGTTTTTAGATATGGTGTATAATTCATGAAGAATCCCTTTCCAGAAAATGATCCTGTTGTTAAACTTTATTTTGTATCTACCAAAGTGTAGACTATTAAACGACATAAAGATATATTCCGAGAATGAGAGTGAAGGAAATGGGGATACAGGTAGACATAAAACTACAGTAAATAGAAATAAAACAGCACAAATGAAGAGTGTGAGTTTAAAAATTTTAGAGGAAATTAGAATTGGACAGCAATGTGGGCCAGGTATTTTTGGGTGGCTCTAGGGAGGGAGAATGATTAGAATTTTAGAGAATTGTGGAAAGTAAAAAGAATTGACTTGGGGGTGTGATAAGGCATAGAGTAGCCAGAGAATGTTCTGGTAGTGAGTAAGTCAGTTTACTTTGATAATAGTGTTGGTGTAGAACAATAATTGTTGCTGTGCTCAAGAGGATGTTGTAAATTGTGAGGGCATTTAATATTAAGTGAAATAGTTTGGACTTTCAGGCAGCCAAGGGCTTTTGACATCTTTGAGAGGGGCTGACATGTACACAGTAGTGTTTTAAGCATGTGAAACTGTCAGTGTGGTACATTATGAACAGGAGCAGGAGACTGTTGGAAAAGACCTTTATGAGATGATATTGACCTATTTTAGGATAGTAACAGTGAGAAAGGATTAATGTGATAGTACAAAGAAATCACAACAGGACCTAGTTACTCTATACATGTGGGAAGAGACCAGAATAAATCTGTGGTTTCTGGTATCTGGGAAAATTGGTGGAAATAGGAAGTTCTAGCATGAATGCTATTTTATCATGAAAAATGAGTTTGGTTTTAGCAAGTTTGAGATGAGGAAGACATCTAATGATGTCCAGTTACAGAAGTGTAACTAGGACCCAGAGTTAGGGCTAGAGTTTGGGGAATTGATCCCTGTAGTGTGAGAGTTAAGTCATGAGGGTGAATGAAATGTTACGAGTTTCAGAGATTGTAGAATAGTGTAGCCTGAAAAGATGGTGATATACAGAACTTAGCAGGCAGAGGAGAGGACTTGGTGAAGAGAACTTTGAAATGTAATGGTTGGAGATAGGGAAACCTATGAAATGAAAGCCAAGGGGGAAATAGTTTGTCCAAAATAACGTTTATTCCCCGCCACCCCCATTGCCAATGTATAACTTTAATATAAGAGCTTGGAAAATAAAGAACAGTACAAATATTTTTAAAGTATTTACAGCCTCATTAGCCAGAGAAAACTATTGTAAATGTTTTATTGTATGTCTTGAACTACTATATATTTCTTCTTTAATGTGTCTGTTTATTTGTATATTTATATTGATACTCAAGACTTTATTTGTTCTTTGATACAGATAATTGGGATAAGTAAAATGATTCAAAAAGACTTCAGCTTGTGAATTCCATAGCTTATTTGCTGATTCAGTTTTCTAAATATTTAATGTATGTAGAATTTATGTTTTATTTTCAAATGACTAATTTATAAAAGATTTCAACTCTAATACTCCACTTTTATTCTTCAGATGATTGCAAAAGGGAAAAATGCATCTGAACTGTTTCCTGCTGTTGTGAAGAATGTGGCCAGTAAAAATATTGAGGTATTGTTTTGATTCATAATTTTCATAATTCTTTCTGTTGTAAAAGAATCATATACTTTTTGTTACTTTGAAATGTGACCTAAGATCCTTAAGTATCACTAGATTTCTTTTGCTCTAAGTAAAATGTTCATAGTCTTAAATAGAATAAACAGTATTTGGATTTTTGGATGGGGAATGTGAAAAATAAATTGAAATTAATTCACCTGGGTGAATGATGGTAACTTGTATATTCGTAGAAGCCAGTTGAGTTGGTGTTCTGCTCTCGGGACTTAATATTAGGATAGCACATATCCAGGGGCACCTGGGTTAGCGTCCAACTCTTGGTTTTGACTCAGGTCATGATCTCATGGTTAGTGAGTTTGAGCCTTGTGTCAGACACCATGCTGACAGTGCAGAACCTGCTTGGGATTCTCCTCCCTTCTCTCTTTGTTCCTACCCCACTCATGCTCTCTCTCAAAATAAATAAATAAACTTAAAAAAAAAAAAAGATAGCACATGTCCATTGAAATAGACCTACGTTCATTCAGTAGTAGGATAGTGTTTGAACCCAAGTATTATCACTCCAAATCTAGGGCTCTTTTTGAAACATGGTATACCCTGCCTCTGTACAGTAGGAGGTGAGCAGAAGGCAGGATGTAGTGTGAGCCTTTGAGTGCTTGTCTCTGTGTAGGTTTACACGTGGTGTTTGAATCAGGAATTCAAAGCACTTTGAGGCCAAGGTAATATGTTGAGTCAAATGGACTCGTGACTTTTGATGGAGTGCAAAAGAAAAATATGAGCCAATGTAGAAGCCATTGAGTAAGATGAGTAGGATGCAGAGTTCAGTGAAGGGGATGAGAGATTGATCTGAGCAAACGGCTTGTATTTCAAAACAATAGAAGGTAGGAATGAAGAGAATTAATGACCACATCTCTCATGGATTTCACTGTCAACTGATGTAGGTAGTGATTGGAGGATCATGTTTACTCAGTAGGAAGTAGTGATATATACATGAGAATGAAAATGCCAGCACACATGCTTCTTCTTTGCCTGTTGCCAACAGTTGGAGGAATATGCTTAGTTCTCTTTTTGAGTCTGGAAAGTTTGGTAGGAGTAGCAGTCTTCACTGAAGAATATTTTCAAGGACTAAGTGTCATCAGAGCAGATGTTTTAGGTAGAGATAGGTAGATTATAAGAAATAGAAATTAAGGATATAAGGGACTTTTTCACTTTTAATCAACATTATAACCTTTCATATATACTTTGAAAACCTTATGACAGTAAATTTCCATTTTCTCCTTCCTACCTTTTCCTAAGTTATCATACATTTTACTTCTAAATAATGCTAAAATCGCCTAAAAATATATGGTTATTATTTTTGCTTTTTAAAAGTCATTTTTCTTTGAAATATAGTTAACATGCCATAAACTTTTAAAGTGGGCCATTCAGTGATTTACCAAATTGTACAACCATCACTGCCATTTCCTTCTTCTGTATTTTTATCACCTCAAAAAGTAATCCTGCTTTCATCTGCAGTCACTCCTTGTGCCCCCAGCCCTAGGCAACTATGAATCTACTTTCTGTCTCTATGGATTTGCCTCTTTTGGGCATTTCATATAAATGAAGTTGTACGGGGCATGACTTTTGTATCTGGCTTCTTTCACTTAGCATAATGTTTTCGAAGTCCACCCATGTTGTAGTGTACATCAATACCTCATTTCTCTTTATTGCTGAATAATACTCCGTTGTACGGACATACTGAATTTTGTGTACTCATTCACCAGTGACATTTCGGTTGTTTCCACTTTTTAGCTATCATGAATAGTACTAAACACTTTGTACAAGTTTGTGTGTGTACCTATGTGTTCACTTCTCTCGTATGTGTACCTTGGAGTGATATTTCTGGTTACTGTGATATGGTTACTATATGGTTTTTTGAGGACTTGCCAAACTCTTTTGCACAGCGCTGCATCATTTTACATTTCCACCAATACTGTATGTGAGTTATAATTTCTCCACATCCTCATCAATACTAATTTTTCTTTTTTGAAAAAAAATCACTGTCTTTTAGATTAGAGTTATCCTAAAGGGTGTGAAGTGGAATCTCATTACTGCTTTTGCAATTTGGATTCACATTTCTCTAATAAAAAACTGTTGATTTTCTCTTGGCCAGTTCTGCATCTTCTTTGAAAAAATGTCTGTTCAGATCTTTGTACCGTTTTATAATTGGGTTTTCTTTCTGTTGTTTATTGTTTGAGTTCTTTATATATTCTGAATACTAGATTCTTATCTGTTGTCAAATTTGCAAATATTTTCTCCCATTCTGTGGATTATCTTTTCATTTTCTTGTTTGTGTCCTTTGAAGCACAGACATTGTAAATTTTCATGAGTTCCACTTCTATTTTTTCTTTGTTTCCTTATGCCTTGGGTGTCATATCTAAGAAATGGATGCTTAATCCAAGGTCATGAATATTTATATTTTTTTTTTCCTAACAGTTTGTAGATTTAACTTTTATATATAGGGCTGTGATCCATTTTGAGTCTCCATGCAATCACTGATCTGCTTTTGGTTACGAGTTTTGTCATTTTTAGAATTTCTTATAAATTAAACCGTACAGTATGATGTCTCTTGAGTTTTAGTCCTTATTTTTTAAATGTTTCATTTGTTCATTCATTCATTCATTCATATTTGAGAGAGAGAGAGAGGGAGGGAGGGGCAGAGGGAGAATCAGAATCTGAAGCAGGCTTCAGGCTCTCAGCTCTCAGCAAAGAACCTGGTGCAGGGCTTGAACCCGAACCTCGAGATCCTGACCTGAGCCGAAGTTGGATGCTTAATCGACTGAGCCACCCAGGTGCCCTGAATTTGACTCCTTTTACCTTCAAATCTGAGATTCATCTGTACTATTTCATGTATTCCCATTTTGTTCCTTTTTTACTGTAATCTGATATTTTTACAATTTTCAAATTTACCTTTTGAAATACACCTGAATAAAATGCTGTATGTGGTCATGTATTTTAATTTTTAATTTTTCTTGTATTTTAATTTTCTTTTTCTTTTCTAATTACCTAGGGATAGATAAGTTGCATTGTCTGGGAAATGTATATTTAATTTTTTTTTTAAGTTTATTAATTTATTTTGAGAGGGAGAGAGTGCAAGAGCAAGCAGGGGAGCGGTACCCAGAGAGGGAGAGAGAGGATCCCAAGCAGGCCCTGTGTTGCTGGAACCCACGAACCGTGACATCATAACCTGAGCCAAAATCAAGAGTCAGATGTTCAACCAACTGAACCACCCAGGCACCCCTGTATATTTAGTTTTTAGGAAATAGTGTCACAGAGTTTTCCAAAGTGGCTGTATTATTTGCATTCCCACCAGCAATTGTATGGGAGTTCAAGTTGGTTCACATCCCTTCCAACACTTGACCTTATTAGACTCTAACATTAGCCACTTTGGTAGCTGTATAATGGTATTTCATTGTGCATGTATTTGCATTTTCTTTTTTTTTTTTCCTTTAAATGTTCATTTATTTTTGAGAGGGGGGATGGGGGAGAGGGAAACAGAGGATCTAAAGCAGGTTCTTTGCTGACAATGCCCGATGTGGGTCTTGAACTCAACGGTGAGTTTATGACCTGATCTGAAGTCAGACACTTAACTGACTGAGCCACCCAGGCACCCCTACATTTTCCTATATTTAGTGCCGTTGAACATCTTTTCATGATTTATTGGTTAGTCATGTCTCTTCTAAAATGTCTGTTCATATCTTTTTTGTTTTATTATTAAAGCGTAAGAATTCTGATTCTAGTCTTCTGTCAGATAGATGGTTATTTATTATTATTTATTTTCTCTTGGTCTGTGGCTTGCCTTTTTGTTTTCTTACTATCTTTTAAAAAACAAACATTTGATTTTGATAAAGTCCATTTTATCTGTTTTTTTCTCAGTTGTACTTCATGGTTTTTGGTGACCTTTTTAAGAGATCTTTGTCTAACCTAATGTCAAAGATTTTTCCTGGTGTGTTCTAAAAGTTTAATAGTTGTAGCTATTATATTTAGGTCAATGATCCATGTTTGGATCCAGTGTCCATAGGTCTGTGATCCATAGGTTCGATGATTTACTGGGAGGACTCATAGGACTTAGGATATAGTCATACTCATAGCTATGAGTTATTACAATGAAAGGTACATAATAAAATCAGTCCCTGAAAGAGGTGCTTGTGGTAAAGTCAAGAGGAAACCAGATGCAAGCTTCCAAGTATCTTTCTCCAGTGATTTTCCCAGTGATAATTCCTCCAGCATCAATTGTGACAAAAAGTGTGAGGTGTTGTCCACTAGGAGAGCTCATTAGTGATTCAGTGCCCAGGTCTTTTACTGGGGGGCTGTTCATGGAGGCATTAACTGCCTAGCATGTACCAAAATTCCAGACTCCCTTAAAAAAAAGCAAATGGGGGCTCCTGGGTGGCGCAGTCGGTTAAGCGTCCGACTTCAGCCAGGTCACGATCTCGCGGTCCGTGAGTTCGAGCCCCGCGTCGGGCTCTGGGCTGATGGCTCAGAGCCTGGAGCCTGTTTCCGATTCTGTGTCTCCCTCTCTCTCTGCCCCTCCCCCGTTCATGCTCTGTCTCTCTCTGTCCCAAAAATAAATAAACGTTGAAAAAAAAAAAAATTTAAAAAAAAAAAAAAGCAAATGTTGAGCATAAACCATATTGTTTGTAAACCACCCTTATCAGGGAATTGTGGGAATATCCCTAAAATTCAAGTTCCCGGATCCCAGTCAGTGCCAACTTTGAAAGCAGACTTTCTAAGGATAGCATTCTTTGGCCTGCTTTATTAACTTTTTCTTGCACAGCACATTTCAAATTAGACTTTGTGTGTGATGTGAGGTAAGTAAGGTTCAAGATTTATTTATTGATTTTTCTGGGTATTCATTTGTTCTGGTATCACTTTTTAAGAAGACTCTGTCTTTTCCCCCTTGAATTGCCTTGCTACTTCTGTGAAAAATTCTTGATCATGTAAGTGCAAGTATGTTTCTGGACTCTTTTCTTTTCTGTTGATCCATTTGCCATACCACACTGCTTTGTTTACTGGATAGTCACGTTGTAAGTCTTTAAGTCAGGTAGTGTAAGCACTCCAGCCTGGTTTTGTTTTTTTAACCTTTTTTTGGCTAGTCTGGGTCTTTTGTCTTTTTATGTAAGTGTTAAAATTAGCGTGTCAGTTTCCTCAAAAGCCTGTTAGGACTGATTTTGTTTGCATTGAATTTATAGATCAAATTTGGGGAAAATTGCTGTCTTTACCATATTAAGTCTTCCAGTCCACAAATGTGGTCTTCTATAATTTCCTTTTGCAGTATTTTATAGTTTTGGTATTCAAGTTTTGCATGTATTTTAAATTTGTTTTTTAGTAGTTTTGAAAGCTGTTTTGTTTATTTTTTTAAAGTTCATTTATTTTGAGGGCCACCTGGGTGGCTCAGTTGGTTGAGTGTCCAACTCTTGATTTTGGCCCAGGTCATGATCTCATGGTTTGTGAGTTCCAGCCCCGCATTGGACTCTGTTGATGGTGTGGAGGCTGCTTGTGATTCTCTCTCTCTCTCCCCCCCCCCACCACCTCTCTGCCCCTTTGGTGCGTGTGCCTTCTCTCTCTCTCTCAAAAGAAATAAACCTAAAAAATATATAAAATTTGTTTTTAAGTTTATTCATTTTGAGAGAGAGTGTGTGAGGGAGGAGTGGAGAGAGATGAAGGGGTGGGGAGAGAGAGAGAGGAGAGAGAGAGAGAGACTGAGAGAAAGAATTCTAAGCAGGCTCTACACTGTCAGTGCTGAGCCTGATACAGGGGGAGGGGGCCACTTGAACTCATGAACTGTGAGATCATGACCTGAGCCCAAATCAAGAGTTTGATGCTTAACCGACTGAGCCACCCAGGCACCCCTGAAGGCTATTTTAAACAACATTGTCTTTTTAATTTCATTTTCCAATTGGTTATTGCTAGCATAAAGAATTGATTTTTGTATATTGATCTTGTGTTGTGTCTTTGCTAAATTCATTTATTAGCTCTGATAGCTATTTTATAGATTTCTTAGGCTTTGTTACATAAAGGATCATATCATGTACAAATGTAATTCTACTTTTCTGTTCTTTTTTCTTCTTGTCATATTACATTGAGTACACCGTACATTACAGTATTGAATAAAAGTGATGAGAATAGTTACCCTTGCCTTGTTTCTCATGTAGAAAGCACTGTGCCTTTTATCTTTGAATATGATATTAGCTATAGGTTTTTTTTGCAGCTGTCTGTAATCATGTTGAGGAAGTTCTTTCTACCCATAGTTTGCTGAAAGTTTTTATAGCAAATGAGTTTTGAATTTTTCCAAGTGCTTTTTCTGTAACTTTTGACATTATATGATTTTTCTCTGTTCTCTTGATAGTGGTAAATGACTAGGATTGATTTTTCACTAGTTAAACCTTTTTATTCCTGGGGTAGGTCCCTCATGGTCGTCTTGTGTTAAATCTTTATATTGTTAGAATTGGTTTGCCATCTTTTTATTAAGGAGTTTTGCATCTATATGTTATTGCGTCTATATGTATTTTACTTGCAGTGGCTTTTGTTTTGATATCAGGGTAATCAGGTTAATACTGGCTTTGTAAAATGAGTTGGGATGTATTTCTCCTTTGCTGTCTCAAAGAGTATGTGTAGAATTATTTTATCCTAATATGGTATTATTTTATTCTTAGTGTGAAGTCAAGTGTGCTTGGAGTTTATTTTATAGTAAGGTTTTAAATTATGAGTTCAAATTGTTTATTTGGTATAAACCACTGTGGGAAATAGTTAACTCAGCAGACTTGGGTTGCTCAAACCCTGTACATTCCCCCAAAAGATACATTTTCATGACTGCTCGTTGTCTGGCTTGGTCAAACTGAGCTGTTGGACTGTTCTGTCTGATAAAAGTGTTTTATCACTTTTTGGTAAACACCTGCTTTTTCTTTTCCTGTTCTGGAGCTTTAGTTACTGATCTCCTACGTAGTGATGACAATATGTGTAGTTGTACAGGATCTACATGACTGATCCCTAATAAATACTTTGGATAGTCTTTCTTTGTCAAGTTTTCCTGGTTTGGTGGCATTTTGTACATGTTGTCATACATTGTTGCTGAAGGAATTAAGCAGGTCTTATGTGATTCCACTGTTAGGATTCTTGGAAGCTTGTGCCTGGTGTCCTCTGGACTTCACCCCATGTACCTTTTCTTTTTGCTGATCTTACTATGTATTCCTTTGCTGTAATGAATCATAACCCTGAGTATGACAACTTTTCTGAGTGCTATAAACCCTTCTAGCCAGTCATCCAACCTGAAGATGGTCTTGGTGGATCGCCAACACAGGGCTATTTAGATTTTCTATTTCTTCTTGGATCTCTTAGTAATTTGTCAGTCAAGAAATTTATCCATTTCATCCGGGTTGTCAGTTTAGTAACATGAAATTGTTAAAAATATTCCCTTAGTATTTTTTTAATGTCTGTACCTTCTGCAGTGATATTTACACTTCCTGATAATTGGTAGTTTTTGTCTTCTCTTTTTCTTGATCAAATTAGAGGCTTATCAATTGTATTGACCTTTTGAAAACCAGCTTTTAGTTTTATCCATTTACTTTTTTCTGTTTTGTATGTCATTGATTTTTTAAATGATTATTGACTTTTGTATTTATCTTTTACACTTCAGATTTATACATAATTTGGGGTTCCTTTTTAATATTAAAAATTAATTTACTGACAATTACTTTGTCAGTCTTTGAACATGAACATGTTTTTCTTGAAGTGGGAAAAAACACGAAAACTGAAATATATGAATGTCCTTTACCTGTATAAAATTCACCTAAGAAAGCTGACTTTTTTCCTCTTGAAAACAAAAATAAACAGGACAGTTCTAACAGTATTGAGCTGCTCGAACATCTAGAGAATGTCAAAAGAGCTAATTATTTTTAACATGCTTCCTTTTAAAAACAAAGGGAATAAATCTCTATGTTACTTAGTGGTCATTTAGAAAATGAAAGCATTATTTACATGTAAAAAAAAAGTCTAAATAGTTTTATTATTTTGAAATTGGGACCTGAATTTGCAAAAGACATAGTTAAGGTGGGGTCCTTTTTTTAATATCTTGAGTTGGAAACGCAGATCAAAACTTTTGGTTAATATAAAATACTATGTATTTTCTTCTAAACATTGTTTCATTTGCATTTTTCAAATTAAATTTTATAGATTTTCATTGTTTAGTTAAAAATATTTTTACTTTATGATTTCTTTATTGACTCATGGATTATTTAGAAGTATGTTGTTTAATTTCCTCATTTTGAGGGTGGAAGGGTTATCTGAATGATCTTACTATTAATTGCTTTGTAACATTCTTCCATTTTAGTCCTAAAGCATATTTAGTTTTATTTCATTCTTAAAATTTATGAGAACTTGTTTATAGATCATCATAGTTTATTTTGGTGTGCATACCATGTGCAGTTGGTGTAGAGAATGTGTATTCTGCTATTGTTGGATATACATTTTTATCCGTGTTACTTAAATGTGGGTTGTTAGTGTTTAGATTTTTAAAATTATTTTTACTGACCTGTTGTCTAGTGTTCCACTGATTGCTAGGAGGGGGCTTTTAAATCTCCCAGTCGTGATTCTGAAATTGTTCATTTCTCCCTTTAATTTAGTCATTTTCTTGCATAAATTTTAAAGCACTCCCATCACGTCTCACTCTGCGTGTCTTCGTAATGACTTGACCCTTTTACCCTAGAATAGGTCCTTCTTTATCCCTGGTGACACTTTTTGTCTTAAAGTCTATTTGATTTGTTATTCATGTTGCCACTCCAGCCTTCTCATCCGTTTGTCCAGTATATCTTTTTTCCAACTATTTGCTTTTAGCCTGTCTGTGTCTTTGAATGTCCTGTGCATCTCTTATTGCCAGAACATAGTTACATCTTTTCCCCATCCATTTTGTCAAACCGTGCCTTTGAATTGGATTGTTTATTATTTTAACACTTGATGTAATTACTGGTATGTTTGGATTTGAGTGTACTATTATACTATTTATTTTCTATTTGTCTTTTTTTTCTTTTTTCCTTTCTTCTCTTTGCTTTGGAGGAAATCCCATTTAAAATTTTCTTGTTTTTATTTTTAACCTGTTTATCTTTGCACTTTTTTTTAAAATTGTTGACTGTATTTATTTTTATTTTTTAAAGTTTATTTATTTATTTTAAGAGACAGAGTGAGAGAGAGAGAGAGCTTGTGAGGGGCAAAGAGAGAGGAGGGGAGAGGATCCCAAGCAGGGCTCGGCGCCTTCAGCCGAGAACCGTGAGATCCTGACCTCAGCCGAAATCAAGAGTTGTACGCTTAACTGATTGAGCCACCCAGGTGACCCTACTGTATTCATTTGTAGCTTTTTGCAGTCAGTTTTATCTAATACTGTATCTCTTCACTTAAAATATAGAAATCTTGCAACCGTATACATCCATATTCCTTCTGTCTTTTGTTTAGCTTTATTTGTGTCAGATTAAAAACGTCGCAAGACAGTGCAATTTTTGCTTTAAATTTTCATGATTTATAAAGAAATTAAGAGAAGAAAACAGAAAAAAGTGTTTGTCACTTATTTCCAGCGTTCTCTTTGTATTGTAAAGATCCACATTTCTATCAGTATCATTATCTTCCTGCCTTAAAATCTTGCATTGGCTTTTGCTGTGGTGCAGATCTGCTGCTGCTGAAATCTCTTTTCTGAAAGTGTTTCCATTTTACCTCTGTTCCTAAAGGATCCTTGCACTGGTCATAGAATTCTGGGTTATATGGGTTATTGTTGTTGTTGTTGTTTTCCTTTTAGCACTCTAAAGATGCTTTAAAGATCCTCTGTGATTCGTTATGCAGTATCCCTGTTAACTGGGTAATTGATACCACTTATGTAATTTGTCATTTTTCTCATGATGCTTTCATGTTTTGCTTTTCATCTTTAACTCTGAGTTGTCTTGGTTTGAGCTTCTTTGTGTTCATTTGGCCTGGCGTCTATTGAATGTCTTATATCTGTGAATTACTGCCTTTGATCAAAATTAGGGAAATTTTGGCAATTATTTCTCTTCTTTTTTAGTTTCAGTGTACAATATAATAATTCAACACTTGCATGCATTACCGTGTGGTCGCCATGACCAATGCATTCCTCAATCCCCATCACCTATTTAACCCATCCCCCCAACTACTTCCTCTGTGGTAACCACCAGTTCTCTATAATTAAGAGTCTGTGTCTTGTCTCTCTCTCTCTCTTATCTTTTGTTTTGTTTCTTAAATTCCCTATATGAGTGAAATCGTAGAGTATTTGTCTTTCTTTGACTGATTTATTTCACTTAACATTATACTCTCTAGCTCCACCCATGTCACTGCAAATGGCAAGATTTCATTCTTTTTTTTTTTTTTAAGAGTTCTGAATTTTGTTTCTGACTTGTTTTTCTTTTTAATTTTTTTAAATGTTTGTTTGAGAGAGACAGAGTGTGAGCGGGGGGAGGGGCAGGGGGAGAGAGAGAGAGAGAGAGAGAGAGAGAGAGAGAGAGAGAGAGAATCTGAAGAGGCTTCAGGCTCTGAGCTGTCAGTACAGAGCTGGACACAGGGCTTGAACTCACAAGCCGTGAGATCATGACATGAGCCGAAGTCGGACGTTCAACCGACTGAGCCACCCAGGCGCCCCAAGATTTCATTCTTTTTGTTGGCTAAGCCACTGTGTGTGTGTGTGTGTGTGTGTGTGTGTGTGTGCGCGTACCACATCTTCTTTCTTCATTTGTCAATTGATGGACACTAGGGCTGCTTCCGTATCTTGTCTATTGTAAGTAATGCTGCTATAAACCTAAGAGTGGCCATTTTTTCTTCAGGTAATATTTTGCTCCATTCTCTTCTCCTTCTTGTATTATTGTAAACAACAACATGTATATTGTTTGAAGTGCGTGAAGCTTTGTTGGTTTTCTTATATTTCTTTGTGTGCTTCCCATTGGATTTTTATTCACCTTTTTTCAGGTTCACTTATTCTTCTGGCATCTCCATTTGATTGTTGAGTACATTCAGTGAACATTTTTTCATTTTAGAATTTCACCTTGGTTCTTTCTTTTTCTTTGCTGAAATATGCTTTATTTTTCTCTAATTGAGAGCACATTTTCTTTTACTTCATTAAGAATATGTGTAATAGTAGGCTTTAAAATTGTCTGCTAGTTCCAATACCGTGTTTATCTCAAACTTACATTTGGTTGATTTTCTTGTGTGTGTGTGTGTGTGTGTGTGTGTGTGTGTGTGTATGTGTGTGTGTGTGTATACATATATATTTATATATATGCGTGTATGTATGTATTCCATTTCTTGAGTTTCTCTTACATTGGGCCATTTTGAGTTCTGTTCTTGCCATTATATTATCATGGAGATTCTGTATTCTTTTATTTTTACATCACAGGTGGTATTTTGAAGGTGCTTACCTTGACGAGTTCAAATTGTAAATTCTATTTCTTAAGCAGCAGCTTCAGTCAGTCTCATGTCATTTTTTTGTCTTCTGCTGAACTACTTTGAGTCTATTCTCTGCTTGCATGGTTCAGGAGTTAGTCAGAGATGTGGGTAGAGACTATTTGAGGAGCCCATCTCCAGCCCTTTCCCTTCTGGGATTCCCCTACTTTCTTCAGTGGCCATGATTTTTGTAGGTTCAATATTTTGGCACCTTTGGCCAGAGACAGTGGATTGTCCATCAGTGCCTCCACTTGCACTTCATCCAGTATTCGCTTGGCCTCATCAGAAAGCCAAGGGAATGGGGAATTTACTCTCTCTCTTGTCACCTTTGAGTATATACTCCTAACCACACTCTGCTGCTATTTCACCACCAGGGGCCACAGTGCTTTTGTAATATGTCCTTTTTTTTTTTTTTTTTTTTTTTAAGTTTTCTGTGGGAGATTGTTCTGGTACAATTTTATTCCAAAATTACCAGTTTACTTATCTATTAAAGAGTTTTAAAAATGAGCTGTCTCAAAGGAGATCCTATGAAGCCAAGAGGCAAAATGTCATCATATGTATTCTTTGTGCAAAGTTACCGAGAGGAGTGCAAGAAGCAGCACCCCATTGCTGCAGGCAACTTCTCAGAGTTTTCTAAGAAGTGCTCAGAGAGATGGTAGACCACGTCTGCTAAGGAGAAAGGAAAGTTTGAAGACATGGCAAAGGCAGAAACATCCTGTTATGGAAGAGAAGTGAAAACTGATATCCCTCCTAAAAGAAGTTCAAGGATGCAGGTGCACCCAAGAGGCCTCCTTCGGCCTTTTTCTTGTTTTGTTCTGATAATCGCCCAGAAATCAAAGGAGAACATTCCAAACATCCCAGCCTATCCATTGGTGATGTTGCAGGGAAACTGGGAGAGATGTGGACTAACACTGCTGCAGATGACAAGAAGGCTGCTAATAAGCTAATGAAAAAATATGAAAAGGATATTGCTGCATACTGAGTTAAAGGAAAGCCTGATAAAGCAAAAACAGGAGTCGTCAAGGCTAAGAAAAACAAGGAAGAGAAGGAAGATGAGGAAGATGAAGAGGATGAGGAAGAGCAGGGAGATGAAGAAGATGGTGAAGATGAATATGTTGGTTCTAGCGCAGTTTTGGGGTTTTTTTTTTTATCTGTAAAGCATTTAAACCCCTTTATACAACTCACTCCTTTTAAAGAAAAAAACTGAAATGTAAGGCTGTGTAAGACTTGCTTTTAAACTGTCCAGTGTCGTTTTTTGTATAGTGAACACACTACCGAATGTGTCTTTCGATAGTCCTGTCCTGGTGGTGTTTTCAGTAGCCACCAGCCTTATATGGTACAGTATGGGGGTTGTAAATTGGTGTGGACATTTAAAGCAGGCCCTTGTTAGTGCACAGCATAAATTAATTTTATACGGGGATAGTTGTTTTTCATCTTCATTTGTCTCTGATGCAGCTTATACGAAATAATTGTTTTGTTAACTGAATACCACCCTGTAATTGCAAAAAAAAAAAAAAAAAGTTGCAGCTATTTTGTTGACATTCTGAATGCTCCTAAGTAAATACAAATTTTTTTAATTAAAAATAAAAAATAAAAATGAGCTGCCTCTCTCCCCCAAAGTCTTTGATGTGTTCTCTCCTATTTACCATTTATGGCCCTCTTCATTCCTTTGTATAGGTCCAAATATCCTATTTGGTATTGTTTTCCTTATGACTAGAGGGCTTTCTTTAACATCTCTTTTGTTTTGCTGGTAATGAATTCTTTCAGCTTTTGTTTTAAAAAGTCTTTATTTTGCTTACAATTTGAAAATATTTTTGCCTAGCAAAATTTACAGTTCTAGGTTTACAGTCTTTTTTGTTCAGTATTTAAAAAGTATTTCAGGGTGCTTGGTGGCTCAGTCAGTTATGGTGTCCGACTTTAGCTCAGTTCATGATCTCACGGTTTGTGGTTCGAGCCCTGCGTCAGGCTCTGTGCTGACAGCTCGGAGCCTGGAGCCTGCCCTGGATTCTCTCTCTCTCTCTCTCTCTCTCTCTCTCTCTCTCTCTCTCTCTATGTTCCTCCCCTGTTTGCTCTCTGTCTCTCTCAAAAATAAATAAACATTAAAAAAATATTTCATTGTTTTCTGTCCTGCAAGTTTACTGTCATTGTTAATCTGTGTGTCATTGTGTACAATGTGTCTTTCTTATCTCTTCTTGGTTTTGAAATTTTCTCTCTAGCACAGGTTTTCAATTTTATTGCGATATGCCTTGACATATTTTTTTTCATGTTTATTCTGCTTCAGGTTTGTTGAGCATCTTATATCTGTGGGCTTATAGTTTTCTTAAAATTTCAGCCATTAGTTTATCACAAATATATTTTCTCTCTTCTCTCTCCTTTTGGCATTTCTGGTACACATACAGACTAATTGATGTTGTCCTACTGGTCACTGATAATATCGTCAGTTTTTTCCCAGTCTTTTCTCTCTGTGCTTCATTTTGATAGTTTTTATTGCTGTATACTTAACCTTACCTTTTGTTGTGTCTAACTTGTTCATCTCTTCCAGTGTATTTATCAAATCAGCTGTTACATTTTTCATCTCCAGATGTTTCATTGGATCACTTTTATATCTTGTGATTCTCTCCTCAACATAGTCATATTTTTGTCTGTCTTCTTAGGCATATGGAGCATATTTATAATAGTTACTGTAAAGCCCTTCTCCTTTTTTTTTTTTTTTTTTTTTTTTAAGATTTTACTTTTAAGTAAACTCTCCACCCAATATGGGGCTCAAGGTTATGATCCCAGGATCAAGAGTCACCATGCTCTACTGACTGAGCCAGCCAGGCGCCTCTCTGCTACTTCTATCCTTTCTATCACTTGAGTCTTTTTCTATAGATTGATTTTTCTCATGGTTATCATTCGTATTTCCCTAATTTTTTAATTAATTGGATGCTAAACATTGTGAAATTTGTGTGGCTGTTTGGTGGATTTTGTTGTATTCCTTTAAATTGTGTTGGCTTTTTTTTTTGTTTGTGGCACACAGTTATGTGGAATTATTTGATTCTTTCAAAGCATACATTTAAGCTTTATTAGGGAGCTCAGAAATATTTTTAGTTTAGATCAATTTAATCCCACTCCTAAAGTGATGGCTTCTTGGGATTCTACTCAGCAGTCCGTGTATTTATGAGACATTTTCTCTGGCTGGTAGGAGCATGAACTAATCCTAGTTCTTTGTGATCTTTAAGATATCTTGGGGCGCCTGGGTGGCGCAGTCGGTTAAGCGTCTGACTTCAGCCAGGTCACGATCTCGCGGTCCGTGAGTTCGAGCCCCGTGTCAGGCTCTGGGCTGATGGCTCAGAGCCTGGAGCCTGTTTCCGATTCTGTGTCTCCCTCTCTCTCTGCCCCTCCCCCGTTCATGCTCTGTCTCTCTCTGTCCCAAAAATAAAAAATAAAGGTTGAAAAAAAAAATGAGATATCTTATGCGTACTTTTTTCTTGTGTTTGTTTTTGGTGTTATTGATTGATTGATTGGTCTGGCCTCAGGTAGTTTTATGTCACTCTTTCTTGTGCATGTCAGGGCTTCGTTTAAGACTTGATGGTGGTCCTCTGTAGTGTGTGTGTGCTCTCTCTCTCCCTCTCACTGTCTCTGTGAAGTTTCCTCCTGTTTGTTTTTGAGCTCTGCAAATTTGAGCAACCTTGGCCTCTGAACTTTCATCTCTTGTCTCCTCAGCACAGTGAATCTTCTGAATTCTGTTTGAGTTGCCCCCCTGTGCTGGTAGACTTATGCTGTACTCAGCTTGACTTTTCCCTCTCTCTGGGTTCACAGTTCTGTACTGCTTGTTGTCCAACATAGGAAACTATTGTTACATTTCCTGCCCCTGATATTCTATTTGGTTAAGGCAGGAGGGTAAATCAGGTCTCTCAGTTATTATTAAATTACAGCTTCATCAAAATCTGTAACTGTTTCTAAAGCCTTAAAAATACATGGAATGTTATTGATCAAATGAAACATTAGGCTCAGCTTTCCCTACTTTCTGTGTGGAATTTTCAATTTATAAGTGGTGACGTACTTGAAAATTTTCATCATCTTTTCCAGTCTCTGTATCAGACTTCTATAGCAGTGTCTTCTAGTGCTTTAAGGCCAGAATATGCTGAGTGAGCTATGTACCATTAGCAACTTTATAGTCAATGCTTAAGTATTTTTAGTTGTAAACATGAGGCATTTTTTTTTTTTAATTTTTTTTTTTTTCCAACGTTTATTTATTTTTGGGACAGAGAGAGACAGAGCATGAACGGGGGAGGGGCAGAGAGAGAGGGAGACTCAGAATCGGAAACAGGCTCCAGGCTCTGAGCCATCAGCCCAGAGCCTGACGCGGGGCTCGAACTCACGGACCGCGAGATCGTGACCTGGTTGAAGTCGGACGCCTAACCGACTGCGCCACCCAGGCGCCCCGAGGCATTTTTTTTTTTTAAAGGAAACAATTGCTTAGGTACAGGAAAGAATAAGAGTGAATAAAATAATCATGATGAGAATGATGAATTTTTTAAGTACAGCAATAGGAGTAGCTAGGTCACACTTCATTTGTATATAATACAAATACAAGATTGATGTGAAGTGGACTCTTAGATATTATTTTAACACTATGACAGTGAATTGGTGTTACTATGTCTCTAATATAAAGTATACTAGTAGTTTAAATAGTTTTTTCTCGGGGCGCCTGGATGGCTCAGTCGGTTAAGCGGCCGACTTCGGCTCAGGTCATGATCTCACAGTCCATGAGTTCGAGCCCCGCGTTGGGCTCTGTGCTGACCGCTCAGAGCCTGGAGCCTGTTTCAGATTCTGTGTCTCCCTCTCTCTCTGACCCTCCCCCGTTCATGCTCTGTCTCTCTCTGTCTCAAAAATAAATCAACGTTAAAAAAAAAAAAATTAAAAAAAAAATAGTTTTTTCTCGTATAAGGTAAGTTAGTTTAAATAATCTTGCATTTACATATTCAAGATCTGGAAAAATAAAGGGAAGTATATTTTATACATTTCTAGAGTACACATTTACATATATAAAAATAATTATTTTTCCTTCACTATTTTAACATTATTAGAAAATATTATAGGGTTTTAAACATATATACTTCAAACCCATTTTTAGAAACTTATTCAAGAATACATAAATTTTTATTAGATAATAAATACATTATATATTTGGAATAGGTGAATTTTGCTACCAAAATGATTAGTCATCATAAAATCAATTTGACTGACTCGGGTAAATTAAAATCAAAACAATTAATTTAATATTGGACTTAAATTAACTTGATTAACCATTCTTTCTAAGAGTCCAATTAATAGGAGAAATGTAGGCTATATGTATGTAATCTAGTATTTGCAAATTTGACTTGTTATTAATTTAATAGATATTTATTAGACAATATTTGTATGCTTGTTACTATATACTTCTGAATTGATAATATCAAGAGTTAAACTCTCTTTGATATATTATGGTCATGCTATCTGAGCTTCTAATTTGATGTCGTTTTATGGCTTCTGATGTAAGTGCAGGTATCTGAAAAAAATTGAGATTTGACTTAGAAAAATTGTGAGATATAGGTAGAGCTGTTACCTTAGTGTTTTAGGACTAGAGTCTCTAGAGAAATGCTAGAGAAAGCATTAAAAGATGCTTTCTGTGCGATGTTGTTAGTACCTTACATATATCAACTCATTTTATCGTCACAAATAACTCTGTGAGGTTGATTCTGTCATTTCCCATATTTTATATATGAGGACAAGGTAACAGAGAGGTTAAATTATCAGATCAAGGTCATATTTCACAGTCAGAATCCAAAGCCAGGTGGCTTGGCTTCAGAACCCATCTTAGACCATTCCCCTTTTTAGAGCCATCCTTCCTGCTTGATGCTTTCTTCCTCCTCCTCTCCCTTAGTGACTTTGGCCCCTTATTAACATCTGGTATTAGCTATCCTTTGGGAGGTATCTGGCATTGATATAATTATTCTTATGACTTAGAGATGGGTAGAAATGAGGAAGTCCTTAAAAATTGGTAGTAAATTAACTAGTTCCCCCTGGACTTCTAGTCTTCTTGTAAAAAGAAAATTCTATGTTATTTATTGTTCATCCAAAACTGTTTGTACTGTTCAGGTAGTTATAATAGAACTTTCCTATTTGTTCATCTCTTCCCTTTACACTCAGATTCCCATATACTGTGTAATGTTCTGCAACAAAAATGTCCCTATAAACATAATTATTGGTGTATTTGTTTGGGTTTCTTTTGTTCTTGAATTACGTTGTTTTTTGAAACATGCTTAATCCTCTAATATCAGAAAACTGACATAAGCTTTTTAAAATTTATGTTTAGAGAATTGACTGATGTTTCATTGCTATCAAGTGCAAAATTTCATTTTTATAAGTACATGCTGCCTTAGACACACAGTTAAGCTGTACGTCATCTTCCATTTGATGTCAAAATGATACCAAAAGTTACCTAGTAAGCAATCAGTGGTTATAGTACAAAAATAATCAAAGGTTTAGTCAATAACTCATGAAGTTTGATGTACTAGTATTGATAAACTAATTAAACAGATCTGCCTGTGTTCTGCCAGCCTACTGGGGCTCTGCTATGATTAGCTTTACAGCAAGGAGTGTTGTAACATTGAATGGAGGTAACTGATCAGAGAATGGTGTAGTCACGGAGCTTTAAGTACTCCCATTTCTGGTCACAGAATGGTTTCAGGGAAACTAGGCTTTCTCTGCACACCTGCAGCCAGTCAGTGCACAGGCCTCTTGTGGTCAATATTGATTGATTCTTATAACAGAACTAGAACAAATTTGGTGTTTTGCAACCTTCTGTGATTTAATATTGTTATGCTTTTTGCTATAACAGGCACAAAAGTCCTTCTCCAATAGTCAGTAATTACAGCAATGCCTGCTAGCTCAGCTGTGGTTCTGAATGTTTCAGTGTTGCCAATATAAACCCCTGGATATATTCTGGAGTTCATAATTCAGCTTTAAAAGTTGGCTGTACAGTTACTTCGTAAATAAAGGTGTTGCTGAGAAATAAATCACAGGAAGATGAGGGGATGGGTGGACTCTAACCTATTTCTTCCAAAACTTTCCAGAGAACTGTAGACTGAGTCTGAATATAATTAATATGAAGAAAGAACATTTTAAATGATTAATTTTTAAAAATCCCACAAGTTAGGGGTGCCTGGGTGGCTTAGTCGGTTGAACGTCTGACTCTTGATTTTGGCTCAGGTCATGGTCCCAGGGTCATGGGATTGAGTCCTGTGTCGGGCTCTCTGCTGGGCGTGGAACCTGCTTGAGATTCTCTCTCTCTCTTTCTCTTTCTCTCTCTCTCACCTTTTCTCCCCTTCCCCGTCTGCCCCTCTCTCCCGCTTATGCTCTTGTGCTCTCTATCAAAGCAAAACAATAATTTACAAGTTAAAGACTTTTGGAGACAATCTTCTTAATATGCATCATTCCCTCACAGTATGTTGGTGTTTTATCTAGGAATCTATTTGGTGAATTATAGCCATTGGTGGAAGTTAGATTCCTGATATAGCAATCTAATGAGAACAGCCTTAAATTTTTTCAGTATACCACTGGGCTGTGATGTTTCATTCAGCTAATTATTGAGCTCTTACTATTTGCCAGCCATTATGATAGGTTCTGCGAATATACAGGTGAATAGGAATGGTTCCTGCATTAAGTAGCCCCATGTTCATCCTAAGATGGATTTGGGAAGTATCTTACATGTGTCTGTGTGTTGATTTGGTATATTGAAAATGCTACAAATCAGTCAACTAGGAAGTGTTTATTGTCTTTTGGCATTGTTGTAATCTTAGGAACTCAAATACCTGGTTGCGAAGAAAGGAATTTTGGGGCAGATGATGGACTGCGTTGGGCACTGAGTTTTAATTTTTTAAGGGTTTTAGTTTTGTTTTTAGGACTTTGTCGATCCATTCACCACTGAAGAGTATTTGGAGATAATTTTTTTTGTTACTTTCATCTATAACCCTGTCTATATAGTATAGAAAAATGGATTGGTATCAACTTAAAATGGTGTGTTTAGCACCATTTCTTTTTAAAAGAGAAAAACCCCACCAGGATATTTACTCAGTATGGCTTAATGTAGTCAGTGTACTTTTAGAAAATGTATATTTTTATTTTTAAGATTTAGTTGTATCAGTGGAAGCACCTTACATGGAACGTAGCCTTAACTTGTTTGTTCTACTTAAACTTCATTTGTAGTTTGGGGTTCTACACTGAAAGAAATATAGACAAATTGGAGTGAGTTCAGAAGAAAGCAAACAGGATAGTGAAGGAACTCAAAACTACGCTGTGTTGGGGCGCCTGGCTGGCTTAGTTGATAGAGCACACGGCTCTTGATCTTGGGGTTGTAAGTGCAAGCCCCACGTTGGGCCTAGCGCTTACTTAAAACAAAACTATGTTGTGTCAAAGGAAAGTGGAGTATGAAGGAAGTAGTTGTCTTTAAAGAAGTTCATATTGGTTAGTATGACATAAAATATGGCCTGGTGTAGCACTCTTTTTCCTTTCTAGCATCAATTCCAGCTATTTCCAGTTACTTCCCCTCATTTCCTGTGCTCTTTGAACATTCCATAAACTTTTAGGTCTGTACTCTGCTGATGCATAAAAAAACTACTCAGGCAGTGGTATCTGAAGATATTTCAGAAGGAAGATTATAGTGTATGAGCTATGTCAGAAGGAAGCAGTTGATGAATTTCGACTCACATTTTAATTTTTATTTAATTTTTCTGTTCATCATAATGCTGTTTTAGACTTAACTGATTAAATTGCCATTTAGAACAGTTGTCGATACTCCCAGTCTTATGGAGTTTTTATCACATTAAATTGGTATTGTCATACCTTATTCTTACTGAGCTGAAAATATCATGTAATATATATTGGAATGTGAATGTGAATATTACCATACAATCAGAGTTGCGGCTCCAACACCTTTTGATGAGGAGACATAAGTTCATATATATACCATGTAGCTAGAGGATAGAATCCAAGTTCTTTCTAGTATTTTCATCCTTCATTTTGAAAATACTTTTATAATTCAGTTACATTTTAATATAACATTTAAAGAATGCTCTTTTTCTTTTTTAAGTTTATTTTTCTTTATTTTGAGAGAGAGAGAGAGAGTGAGCCAGTGAGGGACAGACAGAGAAGGAGACAGAATCTCAAGCAGGTTTTGTGAGGTCAGCGCAGAACCCAACACGGGGCTCGATTCCATGAACTGTGAGATCATGACCTGAGCCAAAATCAAGACTCAGACACTCAACCAACTGAGCCACCCAGGCGCCCCTTAATATTCTTGTCTGAGTTTTGCTCAGGGATTTTTTTTATTCCCTTTGAGAGAAAGTGTTACCCGACAGAGAACTGGTTCTGAACTCAGGTTCAGCTGTTCACTGCTTGAAAATCAGTAGAAGGACAAGTGATGGTGGGAAAGGAAATGTCACTTTATTCAGGAAGCCAGCAGCCTGGGAAGATGGTGGACTCATGTCCCAGAGACCATCTTTCCTGTCCAGGCAAAGCCAGAAGGTTTCAAAGGGGAAGGTTTTAAGTGGGGTTTTGGGGGTTGGGGGTAGGCTGTCTGCAGGAGGAGGTGGTGCCTGCGGGAATGGTGTATGTCGACAGGACCCCGAACAGACCTGCTGGCATCAAATATGGTCAGGACTTCTCTTTTGGGAAAGCCTGGTCCTTCTCTCCTTAAGGCCCGTGGTCTGCAGATCTCAAGAAGAGTAGGTTAGTTCATCTCAGGACCAAAGGGACTTAGGTCAGCAAGCAAGGAGTATATAAGCTTGAAGTAAGTTAACCCTCAAGACTTTTTGGAATGTTGTTACAGAACAACATGTTGCTGTTATAGATTGGATTATCAAAATGCTTATTTCACAAGTTTTTTCTGTTGCCATTCCTCATGCTACAGTATATTATCTTTATATCACAATATAAGCTATGACCAGGTTCAGTCATTTTATTTCACAAAAATTGAGAATGGATTTGGTATACAAAATAATGAATTTTTAATTTTCAGTCTGGCTAGGATTACGTGATTTTATTCTTTTCTTTTTTTTTTTTTTTAACAGATCAAGAAGTTAGTGTATGTTTACCTGGTCCGGTATGCTGAAGAACAGCAGGATCTGGCACTCTTGTCCATAAGCACTTTTCAGCGAGCTCTGAAGGTAAATAGTAGAGTGAGCCAGCAAATAGCTACAAGATTTGTGCAAAGCTGAAGGTGTGTTATTTAAAGAAGTGGACCAGTAATCTACTAAATGGCGCAGTATTGTTTTGAAAGACTTGAAAGGCCTCTCACGTTGCCTATTCAGTGTCCTCAGAAAGTAATATGTATGTAACCAACTAGATTTTTCTGTTTCATTTTCTACATGTTCCTTTATGTTCTTCGTAATCCTTATCATGCACCCAAGAACTCTTCATCACTATACCTAATTGTTGAAAGTGTGCAATGAGGGGATGTGATTTTTTTTTTTTTAAGTTTATTTATTTTTGAGACAGAGAGAGACAGAGCATGAACGGGGGAGGGTCAGAGAGAGAGGGAGACACAGAATCTGAAGCAGGCTCCAGACTCTGAGCCATCATCCCAGAGCCCGACGCGGGGCTCGAACTCAAGGACCGCGAGATCGTGACCTGAGCTGAAGTCAGATGCTTAACCGACTGAGCCACCCAGGCGCCCCGGGATGTGACTTTTTTTTTTTTTTTTTTCAATATATGAAATTTATTGTCAAATTGGTTTCCATACAACACCCAGTGCTCATCCCAAAAGGTGCCTTCCTCAATACCCATCACCCACCCTCCCCTCCCTCCCACCCCCCATCAACCCTCAGTTGGGTTGTGACTTTTTAAAGAGAAAATTTATAGCCTGCAGCATTGTGTCATTGTGAAACTCTAAAAACCCAACATGTTTAGTAATGAATGATCAACTAGAATTATAACCATTACTTTTCTTGTTCAAAGAAATAAACATTTAGTTAACTCTTTTTCCTTATCCAGTGTTCATATACTGGTTCTTTAAATAGTTTGTGTGTGTGTGTGTGTGTGTGTGTGTGTGTGTGTGTGTGTGTGTTGTTACATTGAATCCTGTGAGCACCTGTTAGCTGTGTCATAGAGATATCTTTGAAATATTAAACTTGAGATTTTGATGCATATTTTTGCACTCTTTCTAGGACCCAAATCAACTAATCCGTGCAAGTGCTTTGAGAGTTCTGTCAAGTATTAGAGTACCAATTATTGTACCTATTATGATGCTTGCTATTAAGGAGGCTTCTGCTGATTTATCACCATATGTTAGGAAGAATGCAGCCCATGCAATACAGAAATTGTACAGGTAGGTGCTTTGTTAATAATACCGAAAAATGTTATATGGAATGTTATAACCCATGGAGGCTTATTTTATTAGCCTTATAATTAGTCTGTCCTTATACTAAGCAAAACCCAGTGACTGTTTTTCTCCTCACATTCTTTATAGAGACACTATCCTGGTTTTTACTTGTGAGCCTGTTAGGACCTGTGATAATGTATAGATTTTATAACTTAAAAATGAATGGAATTTTAATTGTCATTTATGTAGTGTGTCTGTCATGTACACATACACATAAATTATGAGAAACTTAAGATTTTTTTCTGTTCATTGTAGGGTAGAATCTTATGCGTATTATCTTTTCAGCTTACTTTGTTCTCCTTTCTTCCACCTTTTCCATCCTTCTTTCCATTCCTTTCTGATGTTCCCTTCCTTGCCTGATTCTTGTCTAGAGGTATTTTATTGAATTTTAAAATGCTCATTTTGAAATACAGCACCATACCATATTTGTATGATATTTATTAAAATATCATATGATGCCTCGATGTTTGTGGGAAACAAATTGCTTAAGTAAAAGAGTTATTATCTGTAATAATTTGGTATTAATTTCTGTTACCATTGATTCCACAAGCTTTTATCAAGATCATTTTGTGGTTTTGGTGTCAGGTTATATGTGTAAGGTGTATGAAAATGGTAGAGGATGTATTAACACATATTTGGTGAAAAAAAATAAAACAGATACCAATGAAAGGCAGTTTATAATTAAATAAGATATTAGCATATGATGCACACATGCACACAAAGGCCATGATTTTTTTAATGTTTATTTATATTTGAGAGAGAGACAGAACACGAGTGGGGGAGCGGCAGAGAGAGGGAGACACAGAATCTGAAGCAGGCTCCACTCCAGGCTCTGAGCTGTCAGCATAGAGCCTGCCACTGGGCTTGAAGTCACAGACCATGAGATCATGACCTGAGCCAAAGTTGGACGCTTAACTGACTGAGCCACCCAGGTGCCCTACACGAACCAGATTTTGATAGGATATGGCTCAGAGGTGATCAGGGCTTCATAATGTAAAGATGTAATGAAGTGGGGTTAGGAAAGACTGCTTGGAGAAGGGAGACCGGAGCTAGAATTTGAAAGAATTAAAAGGTTTGTTCAGATAATTATAATGGTTAGCAATAAACTTATATAAGTGTATAAAAAGTAAAAACTCATTAACTCAGGTTAACTGTTGAAGTTATATCATACTTATCACTCATCTTTTCTTTTTACATGCTTGCAGAATAAGATCCAAGCTTACTATGATGGATTAAAAGTCCATCACTGGACCCTGTTTTACCTCTCCAGCCTCAGCCCTTATTCTCCTTGCCTGGAATTGAGTAGCTTGGTACTGGCTATTAGTCCTCTACATAAAATATTTTTATCTTATTACCATCTGTTTAGTCTTTACCTGGAAAATTTTCTCCTTTCTTTAGTTCTAAAGTCAAATTGTTAAGATTCATCCAAGATGTCACTTTTTATAAGAAACCCTCCTGCCTCCATTGGTGTTCTTGTTATTCCTGTAATCCCTTATACATATCTCTGTTATATGGTATGCTTATGTTTGGGACTTTCTTTACTAGGCAGTCTTATTTACCTTTATGTTCCCATTCTTCAGCTTCTCAGTAAATGGACAACATTTGACTTACATGTTAGGAAGAAATTATATTGTCAATATTTCAGTGCTTAGAGCTACTAATAGGAGGCATTTCCTAATTTTTTATATATGTGTGTGTGTATATATATGTGTATATATATATATATACATATATATGTGTGTGTGTATATATATATATATATATATATATATATGCCTTTGCTTCTAGTTTTTGGTTTTAGATGTCAGATTTTGTAATACATTTAGTTCATTACTGAACTAAGATGATAACAAAATTCTTATTTGGGAATTCTCTGTTTTTGACAGTATATCCATAGTCAACAATGATCACTGTCTTATTAACTTTTTTCCCTTGGTTAAAAAAAGAATTTGTACTTTATCTACTTGTAATTACATTTTTAAGATTTTCCAACTATTTTTTAGAAGTGAACTTGATATTTATTTATTTTTAATGTTTGTTTATTTTTGAGAGAGAGAAAGCAAGCATGAGTGGGGGAGGGGAAGATAGAGAAGGGGACAAAGTTTCTGAAGCAGGCTCTGAGCTGACAGCAGAGAGCCTGATGTGGGGCTCAAACTCACGAACCCATGAGATCATGATCTGAGCTGAAGTCGGAGGCTTAACTGACTGAGCCACCTAGGCGCCCCTGAACTTGATACTGTCTTAATGTTATTAGTATCTGGATTTAGTTAATATGAGCAACTTTATAAATTTTTTTTTTTTAACATTTACTCATGTTTGAGAGAGAGAGACAGAGTGTGAGCATGGAAGGTGCAGAGAGAGAGGGAGACACAGAATCTGAGGCAGGCTCCGAGCTGTCAGCACAGAGCCTGATTTGGGGCTCGAACTCACAAACTGCTAGATAGGACCTGAGACAGAGTCGGAAGCTTAACCGACTGAACCACCCAGGTGCCCCAATATGAGCAACTTTAAAGAAAAAGATTAGGACACATTTGGGAGAAAAACATCCCATTTTATTTCAGATTTGTTTTCTATCTTCACATAATTCTTGCTCTCCTTCCCCCCTAAAAAAAATTTCTTAATATTCTTGAAATGATTAGCTTCATTTAAAATTAGAATTAAGGGGAAAAATTTAATGTGTGTTTTTTTCTTTTTATGTTTTAGCCTTGACCCAGAGCAGAAGGAAATGTTAATTGAAGTAATTGAAAAACTTTTAAAGGATAAAAGTACAGTAAGTGGTATCTTTTTTTATATCAAAGTAGAATTTGTGTGTGTGTGTTTTAAGTTCATTTATTTTGAAAGAGAGGGTGTGTATGCGTGTGCAAGTGGGCAAGGGGCAGAGAGAGAGGAAGAGAGCGAATCCCAGTCAGTCTCCATTCTCTGAGTGCAGAGCCCATTGTGGGGCTGGATCTCATGAACCGTGAGGTCATGACCTGAGCTGAAATCTGAAATCAAGAGTTGGACGTTTAACTGATTGAGCCACCCAGGCGCCTCAGTAAAACTGTGTTTTATTTGTATAGTATAATTTTACTGTACTGTATGTTTGATATAACTATTCTTACTGATTTGAAAATGGTGTAAATATTAATGGGACTTCTTAAAATCCGTGAAGGAAAAAAATGACTTTATGAAGAGAAGTATTACATTTAGAATTTTAGCTTGTTACACGTTTCATCATCAGAGTCTGAAGAAGAATGAGTTGGAAACAAAAATCCTTTCTTTAATCTGTGGCCGAATTGTTGACTGCTTTTAGTGCCAAAGTTTTTATTTCAAGCGATGATTTATTAGGATTTTTAAAGGTTGAATCAGCTGGAAACAAATAATTGTTTTAAAATGAAGTACTAAGAAGTATTAAAGAAATACTAAAAAATACCTCTTTTAGAGGAGTATGTTTTAGTATTATAAATGTGTATTTTTAAATATTTTAAATATTAAAAAAATACTCTATGGGCTCCGTACTGGGCATAGAGCCTATTTAAAAATATTCTGAAACATTTTCATATGTGCATGACTGTTTTATTTCTGGTAAGAGTGAGCTTACTGGCTAATGTTGTCATCTTTTGTGAATGTATGTATCTCTTCCTCCTCCTTTCCCCACTCCTATTCTTTGAGTGTAGTGATAATGAGATCTCATAATAGTGATGACCCATGGGGTCTGTGAGCCGACCTCTGGAGGATCTGGTATCTTCGTTGGAGGCTTCTGTACCCACCCCCGCAGCTCACACTATCAAGGAAAAGGATTTCTGTGTGTCTTAGGATGCTGTCATCAAGTAGCATGTGTATCTGTGCATAGCAGCTGTCTAATAGAGTAGCCACTAGCCTCATATAGCTATTGTTGTATGGCTTAACATATGGTTTATCCGGGAAAATGTTGATTGTGCACTTGGGAGGAATGTATAATATGTTGGTGGGTGGAGTATTTCTGTAGATACATGTTAGGTCTAATTGGTTTATCGTGTTGTTCAGGTCTTCTGTTTATTGATCTTTTGCCTGGTGGTTGTATCCATTATTTAAAGTGAAGTATTGAAGTCTCCTATTATTGTAGAGCTGTCTGTTTTCTCCCTTCAATTCTGTCACTGTTTAATATATTTAGGAGCCCTGATGTTAGGTACATGTATATTTATAATTGTTTTTAATCTTCCTTTTGTCATTATAAATGCCTCTCTGTTTCTAATAACACTTTTTGTTTTAAAGTCTGTTTTGTCTATTTATAGCATTTCAGCTTCCTTATGGTTGCTGTTTACATGATATATCTTTTTCTTTGCTTTTACTGTCAACCTGTTAGTAGTTTTGAATCTAATATGTGTCTCCTATAGACACCATATAGTTTTTAATTCACTGTGACACTATGTGCCTTTTGATTACATGGTTTCATCCATTTACATTTAATGTTATTAACATAGTTGAATTTATAGCTGCTGTTTATTGCTTTTCTGTATCCTACCTTTTTTGTTTCTTGTTCCTCCTTTACTACTTTTTTTTATAAGTAAATATATTCTTTTGAACATTTTAATTTCTTTAATAAGTTTTTCACTATGTACTTTTCTTTTTTCCACTATGTACTTTGAAAATACTGTATTTTACTTGAAATTATGGGTGGGATCCTACCCCATCCAGCAAATTTTTTTGTGTCTATAATGTAATAGAAATCTTCATTGTATTTCTTCTATACTGTTTGATGTAATGTAGGAGGTAAACAAATATAGATTTGCCCAATAAATGAAGATAGAAAAGAAATTTGATTCCTATTTAAAAGTGTTTATTTAATTTGAGAGAGAGAGAGAAGAGAGAGCATGAGTGTGTGGAGGGGCAGAGAGGAGAGAGAGAATCCCAATCAGGCTCCACATGGAGCCCAATGTGGAGCTCAATCCCATTGCCGTGAGATCATGACCTGAGCCAAAATCAAGAGCTGGACACTCAACTGACTGTGCCACCCAGATACCCCTCTTTTTTTGTCTTCGGTGTGGCATACTTGTTACTCTCTTCTAGGACCCAGATTAGAAATCAGTATTATGGTTAATTTGGTTTTATTAATAATATAAAAACATTTATTTCTTTGATATGCAAGACATTTGGTATAAACCGTGGAGAATAGAGTAAGATCTATAAGAAACAGATCCTTTATTTTAATGTAATTTACCATGATTTCTCTTGCACTATAGACTAAAAGAAATTTGTTGCATGGCCCAGGAATGAAATCATGAATGAAATGTATATAATGTGTGCATGTATTCCCAAACAAGATACGCCACAGCCAGAAATTACAGTCTTTGGAATTAGACAGAATTGGGTTTGTCCTACACTTCTGCCCCACGGTAGCTATGTATTAAGACTTCATAAATTTCAGTTCCCAAATTTGTGTGGCTTGTAATTTCTAATGTATAAAGTTTTATTTGTGTTGAAAGAGCTGTTGTATGTAAAACCCTCATTATAGTGCCTTGTGTTGTAATAGGGGGTTAAATAAATATTCCAGGTAAGAAATAAATGACACAAAAATAATGTAAAGGATATATACTTTTTGTAAATTTGAGATAGTCGGTTATTGATTTCTGACCATTTATTTCTAAAATATAGTAGAAAACATTGAGTACTTGTTCATAGTAGGTATTTAATATTTGTCGAATGGTTGTGGAATTAATTTGGTACGTTTTGGTGATGGTAATTATGGATTTACTATCATTTTTAATATTTTGCTTCCCAAGTGGTATACATCATATTCAGTGTTCACGAGCAGATCTTTTGGGGGCTTTGATGGTCTCTTATATGAGGCACTCCTTTTTCCTAAAGTGTTACTTACATGTTTATATAGTTTTTAATTAAAAGGACATCTATATCTATTTTTCTATCTGTATTAAGTGGCAAAGTTTACACAGATGCCTCTAATTCCAGTACAACAGCCCAGGATTCCTTCTAGCCTCCTGCCTTTTCAGCTTCCTTCTCCAACATTAAAAAATGTGGCTTTCATTATTGACAATATATTTACTTACTTGTTTCGTCCCAAGATGCAGACAAAGTGTTTGAGAATTGCTAGCATGTGCCTTTGTGGGAAGTGGTGAGATGTGGACTGCTAATTGAGTTAAATATTGGTTTAGAGTTGTATTGATATGTAGTCTTCTTTGATGTTACTGTAAATTGAAATTGCTTCATCCTTATATCATTGAACTTGTTATATTGGTGTATAAAAAGGGCTATTGATCTTCTCTATGGTAATTTTATATCCTCCTTTACCAAGTTCTTTTATTGTTTGATTTAATTATTTTATTCATGGTTTATTCTAGAAAATATAATGTCTGCTAATAGAGTGATTTTACTTCTTCTTTTCCAACTCTAATGACTAATTAATTTCTCTTGTGTAATTATATACTTGGGTACTTACTAGTGTTAGTATAATATTCAGTAGTAGTGGAGATGGTGGGCATCCTTGTCTTATTTCAGTCTAAAGGAAAGTGTCTGTAATGTGTCTGCGTTAAGTAAGATGCTGACCCTGATGATTTCCTCTTTATCTTTGAGACCTAATGGTTTTACATGGTGTCTCAGGGTTATTTGATGTGGGTTAGTTTTTTTTCCTGGTACTCATTGAATGTTTTTAAAATGTAGGTTTAGAACATACATTATTTCTGGCAAAGTTTTTTGTTGTTGTTGTTTTGTTTTTTTTAAGATTATAGTTTTAAATATTACTTCTGCTTAGTTGTTACTTTTATGTCTTCAGGGATTTAAATTTTATGTAGGTTGGATCTTCTTTGCCTGTCTTACATTTCAACCACTGTGTTTTTCTTTTGTTTTTTTTTCCTACTTTTCTTTAATTCCCCTTATTAAATTTTCATTCAGCTGTTTTCTTGCAGGGGCACCTTGCAGTTTAATCATCATGTCTGATTATTTTCTTCCCCTCTCAGTTTCTTTCCTGATTTCAGTCAACTCCTGTTACATTTCTTCCTGATGTCTTTTGTTTATTTCTTTTCTCTGTTTATGAATTTCTGATTCACGTTCATTTTTCTGATCTTCATATGCTTCATTGAGGGTACTTCATTTTGGAGTGTTGTGTCAGACAGTTTTCTTTTGTTATTAATTTTTTGTGTGGGCAATTTTCATCAGTTGAATTGTTTTGATTTTCATTTTCTGTTTTCAACACTTGTAGATTACTCACATCTTTACATTTTCTTTGGACAGGGTTGGTGGTTTGAGTTTGAGGTAGTTTGCAAGATTCCTAGCACAAGAATACCGTTTCTGACAGAATATCACAGTATGCTTTTTTATTAGATGGCTGTTTTGAGGGAAAGCATGTAGGAAGGGGTGTATGTCCTAAAGTTATTTTGATTTTGTTGTTGTTGTTCTGAATTTCCTCCTCTTATTTCTTTTTTTCTGTCACCTTACATTTTCTAAGGAATTCCTCTTCCTCTACCTCTTTTTTAACTGTTTTCTTCTTGAAATTTTTCTTTTCCAAGACAATCTCATTGAATCTACCCTCTATCTCCTACCCCCTTGAAATTTCTACTTTGTAATCCACTGTGATCCATGAGGAATCTTAGATAGTATGTTTACACTTAGAATACTCTTTCTTTTCCTCCTATTGATTTTAGTTCTTTCTTTTGCTCACCACCAACTTCTGACTGTTTTGGTAAGGGCAGTTTTTTCCTGACTGCCACACATCTTTATGAGTTTTTATGATATACGCATGAAAGATAACTCTCTGGCATTTAGGGCTTATTTTTCTACTTACATGTAATTTGAAGTTTGGGGATTCTTTGTTTTTTAGTTATGCTTAGGACAGTTTTTCATCTTTGATTTTTCTGGCTTTGGGATGGGAGATTCATGTTTACCTAGGTATCATTAACTTGCTTACCCATTATTTAAATTAATTATGTTTTGAGAATATTTTGTGATAATTTTTTCTTTGTATGATTACATTCTGTGATAGAAAGGTTTAAAATATTCTGGTATTTATGCATATATATAGGGATTTTAGCTTTATTATTACTTAGTCTTGTCTCTTGTAATTCTTTGTTGAAGGAAGACAGCTGTATTTCCTTTCTCTCCCAAGTTAGTATCGGTATTGACATTTAAAACAGTAAGAATTCCAAATAATTTTTGTTTAAAAATTTCCCAATTAAGGGAACTAGGTCTGATTTATTTCCACATTTTGAAAAGGAATTTATTTGTTATCATCAGGAGCTTTTTGGGATTATTATTGTCATGTTGACATTGCTATTGCTACTGACAAATATCAATTTGAAAGGTGTTAATCTGTTTAAAAACTTTTCTTTACTTAACATATTGGCTATGAGATATACCTTCTGTTGCTTCTTTTAGCCTAAATGAAGACTTTCTAATAATTAAGTTCTCAAAGACAGTTCTATAATTCTCATTTTAAAAAAAGATAGAAATATAAACATACTAAAATAGAATGCTCTTTCCATTTTACTAGAGTAAGACCAAAATTTATCATATGAATAGTCCTTTCCTAAAAATACATAGCTTTGCTTTAAGGAATATAGTTATGGTTAAGGAATATAAGGGTTATGGTAAAATAACTAGAACATTTTAGGGTTACTTAGGTAACTGTTGTCTGAAGATTATCTTTAAATTTTGAAAGACACCTCACAGCTATAGTCAGTGAAATTAAAAGAGAATATGTTGTTTATGTTCCATTATCCTCAATCAACAGTTACAAGATGTTTTTTACATAATTTCTTTATTGTATATTTCTAGATTTACTATTTTCATCCTATATTCTCTAACATATCTTAAACACTTCTTTACTATATACCTTTTCTGATATTCTATTGTAAATTCATTTTTAAATTTTAATACTTTCTCTGGTTTTTCTTTAAGGTAGAAATCCATATTTGTTGAACAATTTAAACATAGCAGTGGACATCTTTTATTTAGAATACCTCAAAAGCAGGGTGGTATTATTTCCTTTTCCTTTCAGGTTAATTGTAAAGAAATCCTTTTGATAGAATTTAACTTTCTAATAGAAAACAGAGTTTCTTAAGAACACAGATTAGGTCATTGCTTACTGGAAAACTTAGTTGCTTATATATATTTTTTATGACAGAGTTTCTCCTTAATTTACAAAATGATGTTTAATGAATATATTGGTAGTTCGTAACTAAATTATAGGGGGTAAGACACCATTTTATAGGTTATTGATTTAATGTTGGTAAAAGCTGCACTGTAGTGGGCGGAAAAAAACCCCACACCTCTGATTTTGTGCAGATGTTTTATTGTGATAGATCTATTATCCAGCTATTAGAAGATAAATGACTGATCTTTCCCATTTTCCATGCCTCAAGAAAATTGAAATAAGAAGGGGAATATCATTTGGGCTGTATGATTAGGGCAGGTTGGATGGCCATTAATTTAAGAGAAGAAAATCTTGGCAGCATTGGCCAACTTATACCATATTATCAATCAAACCTTGATGCACTTCTTGTGATGACCCAGCACTCTCAGGTTTTTGCAACGTTAATTAGAATTCATGACAAAATAGATGCAAGGAAACGTTTTGTACCCTTCATAATTTTATAGAAAATTTATTGTTATTAGAGGAACCATTTGCTTAGTGTGATTTTTTTCATTACCAGCTTGTCAACTAGCATAGATAATCTGGAGAAAATATGAACTCCATAGATGGGGTGTCACTTTTGTTGATGGTTCATGTAGTTTACCTTGGAGCACAGCTAATGGCTGAAGTTCATAGCAACAGCACAGAAAAACGTGGCAACCAAGGGAAGATAAATGAACCATGTTTATAGCTTTAATATAAAAAATACATAAATGGAAAACTGCATTTGAATTTGATGAGCTCATTGCTAGTTTTGTTGGAGTGATTTATTTTTCACCTTATATAAAAAGCTACTATTGACACAGTGAGATGGAAATTAACTGTGTGTTTTTGGGAAACCAATATTTTTGGTTTTAAAATCTGAGTAGATCATTTTATTTTAATTCTGGAAGTTTTATAGAATATTGAACATTTAATAGACCAAAATTATCGATTCTGGCATTGGTTAGCCTAGGGTCAGTTTGTTAAATCCATACGATAAAATATCTAAAATGGTCAGTTTATTTTGTGAAGGTACTTTTCTTTATATTCTTCCTAATTATTTTTGTGTTTTCTTAAACTTTATTTGTACTTGAGTAATTAGTTTCTTTTTCCATGTTTTCTGTTAATACTTCAGAATTATGTTGTACCTATAGCTCTTGGTGTAATAAATTTAATACCTTTTGGTAGCTGATTTTTCTTTTAATTGTTTGGTGTCTACTAACCACTTTGAAAAAAATCTGGTAGTGTTAGGCAAAATAACTTGATTTTACATAGTATTTCTTTAATTGAAACTTTGTTGGATTGCTGCTTCAATTTCACTGACTATTGTATTCTAAGTGGTATTATTTATTTTTGTACTTTAATATCCTTTACCAATTCATATGTGTGTCTTAATGTAAGATTGGCCTAAATATAAAATATATAGATTGATAGATCTATTTCACAAATACTAAGTTATTCTATAGTTTGAGGTCATAAACTTAGTTGTTTTTAAGGGATTTTTAAATAATACTAATTCTAAGCATTTAGAAATATGATTATCACAGAATATAATTTTTGAAGAGTGATTTATGCAGAAGATATCAAAATGTGGAGATGAAAACATGAACTTAACATCCTTTCCATATCAATAGCAAATGGGAAATTATATGTATAATACATTTTTTATTTAGTTCACACAAATAATCAATTCTTTGCTTTTTCGATTGAAGTGCATTCATGCTGGGACCAGCAGGCACCAGTACATGGGCAGGGCTGGAGTCAATAAATGCGGCTTCACGTTTATACTGATTGGTAATTCATAAAATCCCCACAGGACTGGAAACTTGTTTAGCATAATAGCAAGTCTATATTCTGAGCTGTTTTCTTTCAATTGTATTGTTGGTTGCATATTAATAAACTAAATGTCAGCCAAGTAGAGGGACAAACACTAAAAATACGAATATCATTGTATCTAATATTTTTCAAAAAGTACCATTTCAGTAAGTTACATTTCTATTTAATTGCTTATTTTAAGTCATTGGGGAAATTTTAGACACTAAAATGAAGATCCCTAGTGTTTAGAACGAATATGATATTAATTTATTTTTTCAACAGTATTACATTTTGGCTAACTGCACATATATCAATGGTACATATATAGAAGTATTTGTATATTATGTATTCTGCTTAGCTTGTATCTTTATAGCAAAGATATCTTAATTTTACCACTTTGTATGTATGACAATTACAAAACAGCATTTATGGTTCATTAATTGGTCTTTGAGGGAGCTGTCTTTTGTTGGTAATATGTTATTTCAATTTATACACGTTGTTATATAGGTTATATAAAATTTTAGCCTTTGTATTTTCCTTGTAAATATATTGGTAAAAATTAACAGGTGGATTAAAATGTTGAAGATTTGAAAGTGTTTTGTACCAGAAACACTTACAAGTTCCTCAAACACTTTAAGATGAATTCATTGTCATTCTCATTTTAAACTGACATGATGTAGTCTTTGTTATTGTCTTGATTTTTCTGAATGTTATGTACTAAATAATAAATCTTTAGATTGGAATTTAGGTTAGCTTAAAAATGAAAAATGTACATGACGAATATGTTGAGTCCATCCATGTGTGAACAATTCATTGATATTTAACGTGACAAAAAAATTGTTGGATTTGTAGTACTGATACTTCTCTAATTGTAATACTTCAGGAAAGTATTAGCTTTTCAGACATGTTACAGCTATAAAAATTCTTTGAGTGAGTGACACTTAAAATTTGTTATTTAAACAATCATTTTGTTAATTAAATAACTGAATTCTTTAACATTCATTGTCAACACTGATTGTATCTCTGTAATGCCTAAATAGAATCTTTGATGGGGAGGAAGATTCCCTAGACACATTTTTTAATGAGTTACTATTTCTTTCTTTTCTAGCTGGTAGCTGGCAGTGTTGTGATGGCTTTTGAAGAAGTATGCCCGGATAGAATAGATCTGATTCACAAGAATTACCGCAAGCTCTGTAATTTACTAGTTGATGTAGAAGAGTGGGGGCAGGTTGTCATAATCCACATGCTAACTCGATATGCTCGTACACAGTTTGTCAGTCCTTGGAAAGAGGTAAGTGTTGAACAATCTTCCACTTAATGAAGATTAAGAACATGGATGGGCTTTTAAAAATGTGTATAGGAGTAAGATAATAGAAGTCTGCATATTTATGGAGGACTTTTTTTTTCTTATGTTCTTTTGGAAAGCAGAAAATAAATATAAATGCAAGGATAATTTTTCATTATTTTGGTACCGATTGACCTGTCTTTAATGACATAGTGTATAAACTTTTAGTATGATACCTGGCAGGAGGCCCTTGTTAGGAGCAGCAGCGTGATACAGTGTTTTCAGGGATATTGCCAAATCATGGATTTTTTTTGCAGTTTGTTGCTTTCATATCTTTAAGTCTCAACTGCTCAAGTGATTCAATCATACAAGTGGGAAATGTGCTTCTAGCACATGTAAATTTAAGAGAATATCTTGCCTTTAATGGTAAATATTACTGACCTTTTGAACTACTTTTTCCTAGTTTTGTATTTTAAAATGTTTGTTTTCCTTTTTTTCACTTAAGCTGATAGAATTTTAGTAAAATTAATAATTAAATATGCCTTAAAACGAAGTTGTTTTCTTTGTGCATATTAACATTAGAGGTATACCTACCTAGACACATACCTTCTTGTTACTTTATTGACGATTGAAAAAATTTTACTGCATAGTTTGCAATAGCGATCTCTGTGCGTATATATTTAATATTTAAGTGTAAGTTTTAAACTTGTTTAAAAAAAGAAATCATTAAATCTTATAAGACTGGCACATTCATTCTCATCTTGTGATATTTCTTTTTTGTCCTTTTCAAAAGCAGGTGGAAGTGGGTGGGAGGGAGGTTGGACAAAATGAGTGAAAGGGAGTGGGAAGTACAGGCTTCCATTTATGGAATGAATAAGTCATGGAGATGAAAGGTGCAGCGCAGGGAATATATTCAGTAGTATCATAATAGTGTTGTATGGTGACAGATGGTAGCTACACTTGTGGTGAGCACAGCAGAATGTGTAGAGTTGTAGAATCTCTATGTTGTACACCTGAAACTAATGGAACATGTGTCAACTACATTTAAATTAAAAAAAGGTATAATACTTTTTTAAAAGTAAAATCTATAATAGATTTTTAAAATCAACTGTGTAAAAAGTAAAAGATCAAAAATCCCCCAATTATGTCATAATGGTTTGTATAGAAACTTAAGCGTAGGGCTTGAGTGCTTACTACATTTCACTTTTGTTATTTAGAAATAAAGGAAGTGGAAAACGTATGTAGAATGGAGGAATGTTCATAGTACATACTTTAAGATGTCATGTTAAACTTTCAGATGTTTAAAGAAGTTTAAATGTTTAAAATATTCATCAGTGCTTTTTACGGTAACTATTATTCATACTAAAAAGTATTTAAAAATTTTTAAAGTATATCTTTATCCAGAAGACTATCTGTATTACTGACTCCATCTTAATTTTAATATTAAGAAAGTATTTAGGTTATTTAAAATTGAAGTATGTTTTGAGTTATTCATATATAAAAGTCTCATGCCATATAAGACTCTTAAATTGATTGCTTTTTATATAAAATAAATTGTATTAATCATTGAGCAAAGTACATTTCTGATGGCACTTTTGCTGGATTAAGCAACGACATGCCAGTGCTATAAAAGTCTTGGCCCTTTCATGTAAATGATAACTTTGACGAGAGATTTTGATAGCTTGTTTGATTTCAGCGGGTCCTTTTCCAGAGTGCTCTTTAGATGTTTTGTTTTCCTGTTGTAAGGTTATTATAAAGTAATTTTGCCTTATCTAACCACTGTCATTCTTTGATAAGATTTTACATTTTACTTCCCTGTCACCATCAAATCATTTTCAGTATCTGTATGCAAATGATCCTTTGCTTTGTTATTATGTAGAAATTACAGTTAAAATCTTTCCTTGCCATATCTTCTAAAAATATGTGTAACAGACTTTAAAATCTCTATTTTTGTAGTTTGTCTATTTGTGTTTCTGTTCCTTGAATTATATTTCATGTTATTTTACATAAAAGTCATGTTTAAAGCTATTTACAAAGCCAGGAAGTTAAATTTTGTACTGCCATATATATTTACTCTTTTGACAGATAATTTGACAAATTGGGGCTATATGTATTCCTTGTGTTTTCACATGTGGATTCTTTGGACATTATTACAAACATGAGATGGAATCCGGTCATTGTCCTGGGTACATTGAAACTGGGCTCAGTAATTTCTTACCTTTGCCACTTACTTGCATTCTGACCTTGGCATTTTCTCTACATTATGTGGTCACTTGTTTTCAGATGTGCACCTCAGGCCTCAGGATGCTGTAACATTGCCACAGGAACAACCCCGGGGTGGTGGTGGGGGGTGGGGGGACAGTGGTGCTCTAGACTCTGCAGCTCTCTGGGTTCTTGCTTCTGTTCCAGACAGAGCAGCCTTCATCTTTGTCTGCCCTTCATATACAGCTTTGAATATGGCTTCCTTTGAGAAAGATTCCTTGGCTTAAAGAAAAAAAAAAAAAAAGACAAGAAGAAAACCTTACTAAAAATAGAAGATTTCTAAGGGTTTAGGTAACTATAAACATAACTTTTTTTTTTAATTGTACAACAAGGTCAGGCACATGGTGAAATAAAAGCGAAGTCGTCCTTCTCATATCATAACCTCTTGGTTGACCCCTTAGAGGCAACTGCTTAATTTCCGTTGTTGTAGTGGTTATAAATATTACTTTGGATAACATATTTCACTTTATTTGTTAATTTAAAGTGGTATCAGTTGATTCCAAAATAATCAAGATAACAGGCTTGTGTCTCTTTGTATACATATGTATTCTGTTCGGTACCAGCAGGAAAGATTTGAAAGGGTCATTCTTTATTGCAGTATTAGAAGCAAGGGATTGTCCAAGATGTTAGACTTTTAGCACAGATACATTTTATAAAATTAAAGTTCAAATGGTTATCATCATTTAGACCATGTTCATGCTTACTCTTTGAGTTAACCCATCTCAGACTTTCTCTGTGGCTTGTTAGAATTCTGTTTCACTGAGCAACTTTTGAGGGAGCAGTCCAAGCACTTGGAGCCTTGGAGAGTTTATGGCTTATACTTTAACTTGCATCCATCTTTTTAGGACGGTACATGGTAATTTTAACTTTAAAATTTGGCAGCCTGAATCATGAAGCTGGAAGAAACTTAGGAGGATTCTGCCTTTATATCTGCTTTCATTTTTCAGTTCTCATGTTGTAGAAAGCCTATCATGCGGTAAAGAACTGCTGAGAATGTTACGGGATAGAAAGACAAAGTGGATCAGTATGCTAGCATAGTCATTGCTGACTTGTTAAAATCCTTTTTTATCTTTTCAACTTCAGGTCTTGAATGTGGTTTTTTTTTTTTTCAGAAATTAGCAGAATATAAAGGTGGTCATTCTAGCACCTCATCCCCATTTACATACAGGCAGAAGTCACTTATATAAATGCTATATGAACACCATATTATGATATATAAAGAGCCATTTGTCTTGAAGTAAAAGATTTTACAAATGAGAAAACGGTCTCACTAAAATTATAGATTAATTTTAAAGTTATTTAAAGGAAAAAACTGCCTTTAAATACTAAATTTATTAAAATCAAGGGGTTTCTCAGATACTAAGATAATATATGAAAAATAATACAGTGATACTTTAAATTTAACAGTTTATTATTTTGCTGTACTTTGTAGTATTTTATTTGAGATAGGACAGTAACGATTATTAGACCCATTTTATAGATGAAGAAACTGAGGCATATAATGTTTAACAACTCATAGAAGATAATATTGCTTATAAAATGTGGAACCAGAAATATAAACAGAGTAATCTGATGCCTAGATCAGATTTATATTCTGATATATATCCTATATATTCTATTCCCTCATGACTTTTAAGTTAAAGTATCTTTTTGCTTACTTTAATAACTTTCTCTGTTTGTTTACTGCATTCTGGTTGAAGCCATTTTTGAAGTTCCGCACCCCCCCATCCATGGTGCTTAGATATTGCAGTTAGCTAACAACTATAATTAAATTTGTTTTTCAGAGAGAAAAATCATGTTTCTTGTTGAATTTTTAAAATATTTGTTTATAAACTTGAAAGGTAGCAAAATTATTTTTTTGAGGGATTGAAAATTAGTAGAAACCTTTTTTGAGATGAGCTGATGTAACATGCTTTTGTCAATAAGTTCTCAGATGAACACATCATATACAAACAAGCTTCTTCAGGGCAGAAGAGATTTTTAATTTAGTTTATTTGCATCATTATAGATCAGTATTTAGGCTGTTTATATGTAAATGTATGATTTGAGGAACAATTAAGTGTTGACAAAGTAGATTGCAGTCATATCAATTGCAGTGCATTTTCCATAATTTTTCTAACTGACATCTTTGATGATAAATAGTGGATGCCAAGTCAAAGCCGATTATACAGTGCACTAGGAATTCATGGGGCTGTCAGGGAGAAGACCGATTGACTTTAAATTTACATATTAATGAGAAGATTTGTTAAGAGGGTGCTTGACTATAGAAAATAACAGCGTATTTATAGGGCACGACATTTTATAAATAAAGCTGATGCAGGAAAATGGAAATTAAACCTTTTAGGTTAATAAATTCAAGAGACTGCTAAAATGCATATTTGCATTTTTATTTTCTCAAATTTACCTTACTCTTTACAGTACATGTAGGTGTTTTTTTTTTTTTTTTTATTCTAGGTCAAGTTTGTATAATTTTCAAGGATATAAAATTACTTAAAGATTTTTTTTGTGTCATTCAAGCCTATTATGGGAGAATACTTGAAGCATAAATGTAAACCTCTAATAGTAAAGTTACTTTTGTAGAAAAAAATGAATTTTAGAAAATAAATGTTATAAAACACTAAGTAAATTTTAAGAGTATTAAAAAAACCCAAAACCCTTTAGTGGTATTAATTATAAACCAAAATAAAGCTCGCGTTCTGGGGCCTGAGAAAGGTTTTTAATTTTATGAATTTAGCTCTTTAACCTTAAACTTTCTCTAGGAGATGACAGTTTTGCAAGAATTATCAAATTTTTTTACTTTCATGATTTAGAACTTCAAACTTTATGTACTCATGGTAACTTTTTGCATATGAATCCAGCTAATATAATTCTAGTGGCATTATGCATGCCATTTTGAAATTTGGAGTGATGAATTTACTTTTATTTCTCTCAGTATATCTGTATTTCAATTATAAAACCTTAGGTGGGTGTAAGAAAGTTCCAGTTTAGAATTTTGTTTAAAGTATTTTTGAGATAAATTCCTTAAGTTTTTTAGGGACAGCTGTAAAATAAGAACTAATCCGAACACAAAATTCATATACGTAGTTCTTGATTGGCAATTTTCTGAAAATACAAAGGTACTGTGAGAGTCCACCATGTCCTGTCTTCCAGGACCTACATGTTAGAGATTATTTTTTATTCAGTTTTAATTTTCTTTACAAGTTAATTTTCTTTGTAAAATAAATTTTGTATTGTGTCTTACTAATGAACTATTTTTGAATCTCTTGTGCGTAATTTTTAAATAACAGTAGGGAGGAGTTATGGTAGGATCCGTGCTGTACAATTCAAATACAAAAGTTTTTTGTGCACTTTTTCAGGCACCTGTTGATAAAGAGTTCAATATGCAGTTTATTGGGAAACTGTGGACCACTAGCAGATATTGAAATGGGATTTCCCTCTCTCCATTAGTTATGAAGTATTTATCTTAAAGATTCCTTATTCTTCTTCTTGTTCATAATTTATTTTTGGTTGGATTTTTTAATCCATGAAGTTTCCTTTTTTTTTTTTTTAATTTTTTTTTTAATGTTTATTTATTTTTGAGACAGAGAGAGACAGAGCATGAGTGGGGGAGGGGCAGAGAGAGAGGGAGACACAGAATCCAAAGCAGGCTCCAGGCTCTGAGCTGTCAGCACAGAGCCCGACGCGGGGCTCAAACTCACAGACCGTGAGATCATGACCTGACCCGAAGTCGGACGCTTAACCGACTGAGCCACCCAGGCGCCCCTGAAGTTTCCTTTTGAAAAATATTTTAGGGCACCTGGGTGGCTCAGTTGGTTAAGCGTGGGACTCTTGGTTTTGGCTCAGGTCATAAATCTCAGGGTTGTGAGATCCAGCCCTGCATTGGGCTCCATGCTGGGTGTGGAGCTTGCTTGAGATGCTCTGTCTCCCTCTGCCCCTCCCCCACTTGCACCCACACACGCTCTCACTCAAAAAAAAATAAAAAGTAAAAAAACAAAAAATATATTTTAAACTTTATCCAAGTAGACATGTACGTGGTTTAAAAAAGTAAATTAAATAATACCACCTGGCTTGTAAGAAACATTTTCCTGTTCCACCCTTCCCCATGCCTGGATTTAGCTACCTCCAATTCTTTTAGACACGTGTGTATTTAACTTTCTCCGTTTCTCAGTAATATGCGTATTTTTTAGTAATATGCACATATTGCTGTTTCTTGATTTATGAATGACTTCCTATTATAGAAATGGAAGATTTGGCATTCTTGTCATATATTATCTCATAATTTCACTCTGTCCCTATTCCATCTTTGCAATATAGTTTTATTAGAATTTTTAAATAATTGTATATTGTTCATTTAATTATGACTTTGCAGATATTATTTCTGTATAGTAACATTCTTATCTCCTTTTTGGTGGAATCAGTATTCTCTTGGGGCTTATGTATTTGAAATGCCATGTCACTTTTATTTTTTAATTTTTACAAATTTTTTAAAGTTTATTTATTTATTTTGAGAGAGCACAGCAGCAGGGAAGGGGCAGAGAGAGAGGGAGAGAGAATCCCCAGCGGGCTGCACACTGGCAGCACAGTGCTGGATGTGGGTCTTGAGCCCACCAACTGTAAGATCATCATCTGAGCCTAAACCAAGAGTCGGAAGCTTAACCAACTGAGCCACCCAGGTGTCCCGTCATGTTACTTTTTTACTTGACATCTTGGTTGGATATAATACTGTTGGGTCACACCTTTTTTTCTTCTTCTTCAGAGAGCTCTCCTTGTAGGCACAGATTTTTTTCCTTTGCAGGTGATTTGGTATTTTTGTTTGTATCCCAGAAATCTGTTTTTTTTCCAACTCTATAAAGATTAGTGAAGTTGCCTCTTGATGCGGATCATTCTATCTGATCTACATATTTACTTCTTCATGTATTTTGTAGAATTTTTTGAATTCTTTTCTTTGATGTTCCAAGTTTTTTTTTTCTTGCCCCGTTTGTCTTTTATATGCTTCATAAATACCAGTTATGCTATTTTACAGTCTTTGTGTACTCTCTGTCACCTTTAAAAAAATTGCTTCAGTGTTTGTCTTTTTATTTGCATTTGTATTTCTCAAGTCTTTTTTTTTTTTTTTTTTTTTTTTTGGTAAGAGCATGAGTGATGGAGAGGCAGAGAGAGAGGGAGACAGAGAATTTGAAGTAGGCTCAGCACAAAGCCCAGTCTGAGCCTCAAACCTGTGAACGGTGAGATCATGACCTGAGCTGAAGTCAGACATTTAACTGACTGAGCCACCCAGACACCCCTCAAGTCTTTTTGTCAGTAATTTGATTTTCAGTGATCTTATCTGTCTTTAACAGTTTTTCTTTACTTTGATAATGATACTGCTTTGGGTTTTATTTTATTGTATTTATTTTGAGAGAGAGAGAGAGAGAGAGAGAGAGAGAGAGAGCGCGCACTCCCACAAGAGAGGGTCACAGAGAGAATCCTAAGCAGGCTCTGTGCCAGCACAGAGGCCAATTTGGGCTTGATCTCATGAACCGGCAGATCACGCCCTGAGCCGAAATCAAGAGTCAGACACTTAACTGACTGAGCCACCCAGGCACCCGCTTTGGATTTTACTTATTCAAGTTTCAGTCTTACATTTCCTTTATTGTATAGTTTTATCATCTCATCTTTGAACTTCCATTTTCTTGAGTTCATGTTCAAGAACTTGAGAACCTCTTGGAGAATTTACTTTCGATACATAGGGAATATTTTTTTCCAGAATGATTTGTCTTTTGTATTTTCAATGTGTGCTGTGAATATGTAGCATAGTTATTGTGCTCTTTTCATATTGAAAATACTTGGGAAGCTCTGGTACAGACATTGATTCTGACACAGTGTGACTTCTTAGTTTTGTACCCACACCTAAAGATAGTTTGTTTCTTCCTCTCAATTTTCAATTTGAGGTGTGTGTATTTTATGTCATACTCTTTTTTGATTTAGTGGTAGCCTTAGGGCATTTGGGGAAAGGAGTAATTTTGGGGGTAGTAAATTTAGCATCATCAGAGATTGAAGTTGTTTTTTTAGAATGCCTGAGCAGTTTTTCTGGAATTTTCTTCAATGTTCTTTAGGAGTATTCGTACCACCTAGTATATTCCTATGGAAAGATATTCTTGATCTTTAAATTAATTTCTGTTATTCATTGCTTCATCCAAGAACTTTGTTGCTCGATAAAGTAGCTGCTAGCCACATGTGACTGTTTTAACTAAAATTGAAAATCAATTTTTCAGATGCATTAGTCACATTTTAAGTGCTCAGTAGTCGCACATGGCTAGTGCCTACTTATTAGATGGTGCTGATATAAAACGTTTCCTTTACCATAAAAGTTTCTTTGGGGCAGTGTTGCTCCAGAGTCTTCACTTCTTTCAGGGAGAGCCAGCTGTGTTGTTTACTCTGCCATGTGCTTCTCTTCAGCACCTATTTTCACCACTAACCCCCCTCACCACCCTACCCACCCATTAGATTGAAAAGATAAGAATCACTCCTCTTTGTTTTCTTCTAAATTTGGGGAGGAGAAGGTTATTAGTGAACATTCTCAGGAAGCATGGAATATGTGTTTCTAAAATCTGCTGTTTAAAAAAAGCTTTGTTTAAAAAAAAAAGTTTGTGCCAATAGATTATGACACTTGTTCCATTACAGTTGACTGTTTTTTGCTAGTTTTAATATTTTTATTTTCCTCACATTTTTTATATTGGGAAAAGAGATTGCATTCTCTGTCTTTATTTTACCATCCTTTCCTAGAAGTCTCAAAATGTTCATAGTTTTAAGTATTTTATGACTTTTAACATATACCAACTGAATTTTAGGAGGAGAGACTTAGAGTTTAAGGAGTTAAGAAAGGTTATTCATTCTTTTGCCCTTCTCTGATATCTGTCTGCTAAGTTTCCTCTTTTCTTTGAGCTTTTTTTTTTTATATTCTCCCATAGATACTTGTATTGTTGTAATGTCTCTTGACTGTATCATCCATTCATTTCCTCATATTTTTCTCTGTGTTAGTTTTATTATTCTAGCATAAAGGAGTGGATATAATTAATAATGAATCACCTGACAAGTCACTTATTTACATTTAATTTTGTGATTTTGCTGCTTAATAGTTTCTGTGTTCACCGAAAAGATGATTTTCTGTAAACTAATAATGTAATTTGAAACATCCAGTTTTCTTCTACTCTGTGATTCATTTAGTTGTGTCTATGTATAGACTTTAGATGTCTGAGACATATCTTAAAATCACTGAAGTCTTCCTGGAAGTAGCAAGCCTTCAGTAGATTCCACAGTTCTAAAATAGTCACATCAGACAGATTCTGCCAGTGTATTTTTGTCTAGGTGGTGTAGAGAATGCAGCACTGTTAATTGTCTCAAACAGCCACCCCCCCATTGAAAGATCTTCCCTGCAAACATTTTCTACAGAGATTGAGCACCTGCATAGTTTTGAAGAAGCCATGTCGCTCTTGAGCCTAATGTAGTCTAGTTAATGTTAATAATTACATTCCTCTCGTAGGTGATGGGTTTAGGAATGGGCATATAATGCAGTTCTGGCTAATGGGATGTAATGGGAGGCATGAGAAAACTGAGATGTGGAGGGGGTATATGAAAAAGGTTTACTTTCACATAACAAGCATCAAGACATTTGACTTGCAGTTGAGATATAGTACCTCATGAACTTAAGAGTTTCAGCTTTGACTAATAGAATGCCTTGATTGGGTTAACTCTCTAGAAATGTTTTGCAAAAACCAGCTATCTAAAGTCACTGTAAGACAGCCACAAGTAGGAAAAAACTAGAGAGGATTCTATATACGAAAGGCTGAAATTTCAAGGTGTGAGATTTTTGAGTTTGCAGGTTTTTGTCTGAGGTCACTCCTGTAACTCACATGGTAATGGAAAGAGCCACAGCCTTGCTTACCCAGCTGTCAGAGAACAGACTTCAAGACTGGCAGAATACCTAACATTTTGGAGGAAGTTCCAGAAGGGTGTGGGAACCACAGAAGGATGAACCCCCTGGAAATGCATGTGAACAGCATCCAAATCCTTGGCTGAACAATAAAGTGGAGATGTATGAGAAAGACTCTAGTGGATGTAGTAAAAAAGCAGCTCCTGGAAGATAAAAAAGCTAAGTGGACATTCCCCTTGCTGGCCACATTAAGACAGACAGAGTTTGGAGTTTGAGATCAGTAGCACACTAGTTATAACAAATATCAGTATACTTCAGAAGAATTCAGTACATTGTAAGGAAGACTTTTTTTTTTTTTTTTAATTTTTTTTCAACGTTTTTTTATTTATTTTTGGGACAGAGAGAGACAGAGCATGAACGGGAGAGGGGCAGAGAGAGAGGGAGACACAGAATCAGAAACAGGCTCCAGTCTCCGAGCCATCAGCCCAGAGCCTGACACGGGGCTCCAACTCACGGACCGCGAGATCGTGACCTGGCTGAAGTCGGACGCTTAACCGACTGCGCCACCCAGGCGCCCAGGAAGACTTTTATAGTGTGTGGTTGATCGTGTCCAGAATGTACGTTTAAAAAATCAGTGCACATGAGAAACAAATGAATAACTGCTGCTCAAGAGAAAAAACAGTCAAGTAGAAAGTCACTTCAGGATAGTCAAGAAAAGGCAATTACAGGTAAATAAAAGCAGTTATATCTATGGCCGAAATACTAAAAGCAACATCGGCGTGTTGAATGAATACATGACGAATCTTAACAGGACAGAAGACTTCATAAGAAAGAACCAAATGGAGGGACGCCTGGGTGGCTCATTCAGGTAAGCGTCTGGCTCTTGGTTTCAGCTCCTATCATGATCTCAGGGTTTTTGAGTTTGAGCTCCGCATTGGACTTTGCCCTGAGATTCTCTCTCTCCCCCTCTGTCTTCCCCTCACTTGCTCGCTTTCTCTTTCTCTGAAAATAAATAAATAAACTTAAACCTTTTTTTTAAGTTAAAAAAAGAAAGAACCAAATGGAAAATATAGGGCTGAAAATTACAATGATTAAATGAAAAGTGTAGTAGATGAGCTTAACAGCTGAAAGGAGGCAGTAAAAGAGTCAAGAATCCTGAAGGTAAATCAGTAGAAATTATTCAGTCTGAAAAACAGAAAAAGCAAGTGGAGAGTATGAGAGCCTTGTGGAATAATATCAAACAGAATGAAATGGTTCTAACTGAAGTTCCAGAATGAGAGTAAGGAATGTGAATGAAACAATAAATACCTGAAGAAATAAAGACTGAAAATTTTCAAATTTAGTTGAAGGGGGAAAATCCAAGCACACTGATCCAGGAAACTTATCAAAATCTCCAACAAAACAAGTAAAAAGTCACACTTCTATACATCATAGTCAAACTTCTGAAACCGAAAGGGAAAAAGAAAACAGTGAAAGAGACAGAGATAAACTGCATTATATATAGAAGAACAATGATATGGCTAACTGCTGATCAGAAACAGTGGAATCTAAAAAGCAATGGAATATCATCTTTCAATTATTGACAGGAAAAACTGTCAACAAAGAATTCCATATTGAACAAATCTAACCTTCAAAAATAAAGATGGAATGGATACATTTTCAGATGAACAAAATTGAAAAATTCATACATGGGAAATATATAAGAAATACTACAAGAAATTGTTTAGGTTCAAGAGAACTGGTAACAGATGGTAATTCATAACTATAGAAGAGAATAAAGAATGAAAGAAATGGTATATATGTGGGTAAATATTATAAATTATGCCTTTTCTTTTTTTTCTTTATTTAACATACAATTTTTGTAACACATAAACACACAAATTATCTATCTCTTTGTCTCTGGCAGTCATAGATTGTACTTACGCTTGAACTCTAAACTTTTGTGTACACCCAGGAAGCTGTAACCTTTGCCTACAGTGCCACAAAGTCTTTGTGTAGACGTATGTTTTTATTTCTGTAAGAGTGGAATTGCTGCATTGTGTAATAAATATATTCTTTTCCCCCTTCTTATCTCCACTTTCCACTCACTAAACAGTCACTTCTAACTGTTAGCTCTGTATTTGATCGGTTATCCATATATTATTTTTAGAACAACTTGCTTACATAACTTTTAGCAGTGACTCAAAGGATATCACTTAATTTAGGTATATCAATATTTTGGAGTTAATGAAAAATAAGTGGTCCCTTTAAAATTTTCTATTTAAAGAGTTTTTATAACCTAGATTTTTTGCTTTTTAAAGTTTTTAAATTGTTGTTTTCTGGATCCCTATCTACCTTACTTTATCTACAGTATAGTTTTTTTTTATTCTGTTTACATTTTAGAGTTCCCCATAAGACTAAAAAAAAAACAGAAACTGTACTGATTTATTGCCTCCTCCATGAAATGTCCACAAATACTTCATAACCTCTGCTCTAACCCTGTTCTTCTTTTTCATTGTCATAAAGGAGAATTACATTTTTCAGTTTCAGTTCAGTAGACATCTACCTTCTCTAGTGTATTTTCTCTATTTCAGGGGTTAAGGTAAAGAAAGAATGAATACATGAGGAGTCATGATTAGTTCTACTTAGGTTGATTTTAATTTTATTTCATAATTTATGATTGAATGAGAACCACTCTAAAATGTATTCTGCTTAACAAAAAAGCAATTCATATTTATTCCCCATCATTAGATAGGGATTAGTTAGTTTTCAGATGATTAGGACCATTCTTTCTCATGTCTTGGAACCCTACTTAAGTTCCCCATTTGTCACAAGTATATTTTATTTCAGAAAAATTTGAAAAAATGCCTTATATAGATCTAGATTCCTTAGTAACAAAGTTTGGAAACTGCTGCATTCAGAAAGCTTGTTTCTTATGTATTGGAGCTGATCATTTAGTCATAAGAAATGAAAAGTGCTGTGGGCAATTGAACATTGTGAATTTTCATAGTGGCTCAACAGAAAGTTACTGGGCACAGGTGTTTCTGTAATTGTGATGTATGGGGGCAGATTCAGTGTTCAATGGTCCTCAAACCCACACTTCCACCTGTGTGGCATAGTGGTCACTGGGCTGTGATATAAAACATGTAAAGTGAAGAGCATAGCATTTACCACACGAAAGGAAAAAAGTCTCAAACCACTATGCATATCCTGGTTTGTTTTATATAGACCTAATTTGGGGGGAGGGAGATGACTTCTTTTTTTTCCTTTGAGAAAAATATTAAATTTAAACTTTTATTAAACGTGACCCTTTTTCCCTAGTGAATGCATTTCTCTGGTAAGGCGTGCTATCCATACTGAATAGCTCATTTAACTAAGCCAGTACGATATTGCTAATCACCTACCCGCTCTGGTCTTGCTAGGCACATCTAACCCAATATCATAGAGATATACCACCAGTATATTGCTATAGTATCTCTGAACTGAATGTTTGTGTTCCCCCAAATTCATATGTTGAAGTCATAACCCCTAATGTGATGGTATTTGGAGGTGAGGACTTGGGAAGTAATTAGCTTTATTTTTTTTAAAGATTTTATTTAAAAAATATATATATATATATTTTAATGTTTTTACTAATTTTGAGAGAGAGAGAGGGACAGAGTGCGAGCAGGGGTGGGGCAGAGAGAGAGGGAGACACAGAATCTGAAGCAGTCTCCAGGCTCTGAGCTGTCAGCAGCAGAGCCGGATGTGGTGCTCGAATCCATGAACCCCAAGATCATGACCTGAACTAAAGTCGGATGCTTAACCGACTGAGCGACCCAGGCACCCCAGATTTTATTTATTTTAAGTAGTCTCTTACACCCATTGTGGGGCTTGAACTTACATTCCTGATCAAGAGTTGCATTCTCTACTGACTGAGCCAGCTAGGTGCCCCTGGAAATAATTAGGTTTAAATGAAGTTGTGAGGGTAGGAGGTCTCACTGTGGGAATAGTGTCCTTAAAGAGACACCAATGAGCTGCTGCTTTCTTTCTCTGCCATGTGAAGGCCTAATGAGAAGGCAGCCATTTGCAAGGCAGGAAGTAGGTTCTTACCAGGAACCCAATATGCTAACATATTGATCTTGGACTTGCCAGCCTCCAAAACTGATAATTAAATGTCCATTGCTTAAGACACCCGATCTGTGGTATTTTGTTACTATACTAATACAAGTATCATGGATTGCATGAGAATGTCATGTTGTATTCCCCTGCATAGCTTTTAAACATGAGATGATAGTCTGTGTCCACAGCAGATTGTAGATTGTTTTGTCCTGGTACAAATCTTAGATGGTGCTAGTGCTCTCCAGGCTATCACTGAATTCAGAAGGCAAGTGGATATATTGTCTTTTTCTTGACTACTTAAATTCCAAGGTAATAAAAGAGAGAAAGATGACAAGATGAAGAATAATGATTCTGAGGTAAAATCCTGGCCCCACCACTTTCAGTCTGTGAGATTATTGATAAATTCATACAAACTTGTGTACCTCAGGTCTTTCATCTTGTGAAAAAGATGGTGAATACCTGCTTTGCTTACCTCATGGGGTTGTTTTAAGGATCCAGTAAGATACTTGTGAAAGTGCTTTACTAACATCATGGATTACTTCAGCTGAAGTTGCTTTTTATTTCTACTGATTCCAGTGTTACTGGTCACATGTTGCAAAAGTAGATGTTTTTCAGGAATATTTGATTCTTTCATCAATTTTTATATATAAGCAGATTTTACATCATGCAGTTCTTAACTATTGTCAATTTTATTTTTTTCTTTATATTTTGTTATTCCTTATGAACTGACATAAAGATCACAGTTTGTGTTTATTTCGTAGTAAATCCATTGAGATAAAATGAGCAAGTCTCTCTGTATCCTAAGATCTCTTAAAATCAAAGCTTATATTCAGAGTAAAAAATTGTGGGTTTAAACACTGACTTATTACAGTTTTTGTGGAACATTTGTGTTTGGAGTGTCAGATAAAAAAATTGTATAGAGTATTGCTACTTAAGTATAATTTTACACTTTTCTTTATTCCGTGAGTCTGTGTAATAATAATCACAGTACTTTAAAGATGTATAAACTATGCCTTTATAAATACACTTTATGGAGTAGAAGGTATTTTTTGCCTTCATAAAGTTAATATTTAAAGTAATAACATTTCTTTTTACTGAAAGTAAATATTTTAGACCAGAGTGAAAAGATTATTTTATTCTGATGTTTTTATATTACCATTTGGTGTGGTCCATTCAAAATGAAGAGAGACCTATCTTCATATGAGAGGTTCACATAGTAAATTCAGTGGTTCTTTTTCCCTCCTCTGGTTCTTTTTTTAAATTACCCTCGATTCTTGAGACCAGTTTTAGGTTCGTAACAAAAGAGGGCAGAAAATGCAGAGAGTTCCCAAATATAGTTGACCCTTGATAAATACAGGTTTGAACTGCGTGGTTCTACGTACATGTATTGTTTTTTTTTTGGTAGTTACAATATTGTTAATGTATTTTGTCTTCCTTAAGATTTTCTTAAGAACATTTTCTTTTCTCTAACTTACTTTATTGTAAGAATACAGTATATAATGCAATATAGTGTACAAAATATGTATTAATTGACTTTATGTTATTGATGAGGCTTCTGATTAGTAGTAGGCAATTAGTCATTAAGGTTTGGGGGAATCATAAGTTAAACTTGGAATTTTTAACTGTGTGGGGGTTCAGTGCCCCAGCCTTTGTGTTGTTCAAGGGTCATTTGTACTCCTTTTTTCTTCATACACTCAACCTTTCCCATTATCAGCATTGTGTACCATGGTGGTACATTTATTACAGTTAGTGAATGTATATTAATACATCAATTATCACACAAAGTCTATAGTTTACATTAGTTTTGACTGTTGGTTTTGCATTTTCTGTATAACATGACTCCACCATCGTAGTATTATAGCAAATAGTTTCACTGCCCTAAAAATCCTGTCCTCTGCCTAGTTGTCCCTCTCCCCTCTGCCAACCCGGCAATCAATAATTTTTACTATCTCCATACTTTTGCCTTTCCTGAATGTCATATAGTTGGAATCATACACTGTGTAGCCTTTCTAGATTGGCTTCTTTCATTTAGTAATGCTCATTTAAGAATCCTCCACATCTTTTCATGGCTCTATAGCTCATTTCTGTTAAGTACCATCTGATGTTCCATTATTTGGATGTACCACAATGTATGCATCCTTCCCACTTGCTGAAGGATTGTTTGCTGTAAGAATTGATTATTATGAATAAAGCTGGTATAAACCAGCTTTTTGTGTGTGTGATTTTTATGTTGGACTCATTTGAGTTTGAGTTTTTATGTGGACTCATTCGAATATGAACCAAGCAAGGATCTTGATTACTAAATCCTTTGGTAGGAATATATTTAATTTTGTAAGAAGCTGCCAAATTGTCTTTGATAGTGGCTGTACCACTATGGCTGTACCATTTTGTATCCCCACTGGCAATGAATTGAGAGTTCCTGTTGCTCCACATCCTCATTAACATTTATTGTGGTCAGTGTTCTGGATTGTGGTTATTCTATAGGAGTGTAGTATTATCTCATTATTGTTTCAGTTTGCATTTCCCTAATTATATTTCATGTTAAACTTATTTTTGTATGTGTATTTTCCATCTATGTATCTTCTCTAGTGAGTTGTCTGCTCAGGTCTTCTGCTTTTTGAGTTGATTGCTCTCTTATTGTTGAGTTTTAAGAGTTTTTTATTTAGGGGGATTGAAGATGGCAGCAGCATAGGAAGATCCTGAACTCAGCTCTTCTCACAGACACAGCAAACTTATAGCTATAAATAGAATAATTTTCCTCTGAAAAGAACATGAGAACTGGGTGTCTAACACTTCCACAACAAAAGACAAAAGACACATATTAAGATGGATAGGAAGGCCAAGACATGGCCTCACCCATGACCCTGTCCCAGATGTGGTGACACCACAATCAGGAAGGTCCCCCATATATGAGATTCTCCCTTGTGGAAGTATCCCATTTTGGGCACCCTAGCCCTAGGGGCTGGCACCAGAAAGACAAGCCCCCAAAATAATCTGGTTTTGAAAATCAATGTGGACTAAGACCAAAAGAATCAAAAAAACTGTAGTGATCAAAGAACTATAGGGAAGAGAGATGTTGCTCTTAGAGGGCTCAGTTGCAAACCATACCTGCCCTGAGATCAAGTGCAAAAGCAACAGTTTGCTAGTGCATACCATAAACAAGGGAAACCCACTTACTCATTTTATTTAAAAAAAAATTTTTTTTAATATTTATTTTCAAGACAGAGTGGGGGGGTGGGGGTGTGGGAAAGGGGCAGAGAGAGACACACACACACAGAATCTGAAGCGAGCTCCAGGCTTTGAGCTGTCAGCACAGAGCCTGATATGGGGCTTGAACTCAGGAACTGTGAGATCATGACCTGAGCCAAAGTCAGACACTTAACCGACTGAGCCACCCTGCCACTTACTCATTTTAAAGTGTCTGCCAGAGAGATAGGAATTCAGGGGTTTTATCTGGGGATGGAAGTGTTAGTGGATAATATTTTTTGCAATCTCATCTTAACTTTCTGGTGATAGGGGCGCCTGGGTGGCGCAGTCGGTTAAGCGTCCGACTTCAGCCAGGTCACGATCTCGCGGTCCGTGAGTTCGAGCCCCGCGTCGGGCTCTGGGCTGATGGCTCAGAGCCTGGAGCCTGTTTCCGATTCTGTGTCTCCTTCTCTCTCTGCCCCTCCCCTGTTCATGCTCTGTCTCTCTCTGTCCCAAAAATAAATAAACGTTGAAAAAAAAAAAAAAAAACAAAAACTTTCTGGTGATAGAGCAGACGGACATTGTTCTTGGTGCTCTCCCTCTACTCAGGTACCATTGGAGGGAATGCTCTGTCCACCCTGGGCTGTACTAGGCTATGCAGGCACCCCACACTCTGCTCACCCCATTAGCACCTAAGGTGCAATAGTGCCAGGCAAGCATCCTCACCCCCACCCTTCATGTGCAGTATTCCAGCCAAAACTGGGCCAGACTAAAGCCATTAGCCTTGCTCACCTCGAGTAGAGACTGAGTTGTAACTGGGGTGATCTAGCAGCTTGAACTCTGCTCACCCTACACTGACTGAGCCACCCCCAAGTCAAGTGAGTGTTTCCAACACTGACGTCCCTGTGCAGCAGCCACAGCCCTATCAGTGGAAAGCCAGTGGACACATGCAGCCTATGTAAATGATGCCTATAAGAGTGACTAGCTCTGATCGCCAGATGGCGATTACACCTCTGATCCACATGGAACAGTTTATACACATGACCAGTCCTCAGACTGAGATAGCCATATCCCCTAACATATAGAAAAACAGATATGGCAAAATGAAGGCAAAATGAAGAAACAGGAACATGTTTCAAACCAAAAACAAGGTAAATTCCTGGAAAAAAGACATTAATGATATGGAGATTAGCAACCTACCAGATTAATAATTCAAAGCAGTGGTGATAAAGGTGCTCACTGTTCTCTGGAGAAGAATTGACAAATACAGTGAAAACTTCAACAACAAGATAGAAAATGTTAGTACCAAACAATTTATAACTTAACTGAAAAATACACTAGACAGGTCCAGCTGCAGAATGGTTGAAAGAGAAGTACAGACCAGCAAGCTAGAAGGCAAAGCAATGCAAAACAGCAGCCAAAGCAGCAAAATGAAAAAAAAATTAAAAGAAGTGAAAATACCCTATGGGACATCTCTAAAAACATCATGCAGAGTAACATTTTCATTATAGGGGTCCCAGAAGGAGAAGAGAGGGAAAGAGTCAGAAAAATTATTTGAAGAAATTATGCCTGAGAACTTCTTTAATCTGGGGAAGGAAAGAGACATCTAGGTCCAGCAATCCCAGAGAGTAACAAGATGAACACACTGAGAAACATAATTAAAATGGTGAAAACTAAAGATAAAGAGAAAACCGTAAAAGCAGCAAGAGAAAAGCAACACATTATAACAAAGGAAACCCTGTAAGGCCATAAGGAGATTTTTCACTAGAAACTTTACAGGCCAGAAGGGACTAGTTTTGACATATCCAAAGTGCTGAAAGGGAAAAATTGCCAACCAAGAATGTTTTTAACTCTGTAAGGTTATCACTTACAATTGAAAGATAGAGTAAGACCTTTCCAAATATGCAAAGCCAAAGGAGTTCATCACTACTAACCTGGTCTTACAAGAAATGTTAAAGAAACTTCTCTGAGGTAAAAAGAGAAGGCACTAATTACTAATAAAATATACAAAAGTAAGAATCTCTCCAGAAAAAGTAAATAGATAATAATGGTTGTGGATCAAACACAAAGCAAGTGCAAAGGTTAAAAGACAAAGTAGTAAAATTAATTAAAGATACATTAACTAGTTAAGGGATACCTAAAATAAAAAGATGTAAAATGTGTCAACAGAAATTTTAAATGCTCGTAGTAAAATATAAAGCTCTGGAATGTGCTCAACATTAATTTACTCTCAAAAGTGACTTGCATACATAAGCTATTATATGGAAGGAGTGCCTGGGTGGCTCAGTAGGTTAAACTTTGGACTCCTGATTTCAGCTCAGGTCATGATCTCATGCTTGTGAGATTGAGCCCTGCATTGGGCTCCATGCTGGGTGTGGAGCCTGCTTAAGATTCTTTCTATCTCTCCTTCTTACTCTACCCCTGTGCCTTCCCCTCAGAAAAAACAAAACAACAAAAAAAAAAGATACGGGAATCTCATGGTAACCACAAAGAAAAAAACTTAAAGATACACAAATGAAAAAAGAGAATGTAAATATTAACACTAATGAAAGTGATCAATTTAACAATTCTCAAAGAGAAGAAAGGAACAGAGAGGAACTGCAAAATCAGAAAACAATTAGCAAAATGGCAATAAGCACATACTTGTTACTAATTACTTTATATGTAAATGAACTAAATTTTCCATTCAAAAGACATAGTGTGGCTGAACGGATAAAAGCACATGACCCTTCTGAGTGCTGCTTATAAGAAACTCACTTCAGATCTAAAGATATACAGACTGAAAGTGAAAGGATGAAAAACATATGCCATGCAAACTGATATGAAAAAATGTTGGTGTAGTAGTACTCTAATATCAAAAACTAAGCCACAAAACAAGTCTCCATAAAATTAAGATTTTAATCATAACAAACACCTTTTCTGGCCACAATGGTATGAAACTAGAAATCAATTACATGAAGAAAACTGGGAAAAACACAAACATGTGGCAACAAAACAGCATGCTACTAAACAACCAGAGGGTCACTGAAAAATTCAAAGACCAAAGAAAAAAATACCTTGAGACAAATGAAATGGAAAGTCAGCATTCCAAAATATTTGGAACAAAGCAAAAATAGTTCTAGGAGGGATGTTCTTGGTAATACAGGCCTACCTCATGAAAAAAGAGAAGTTTCAAACATTCTGCATTTAAAGGAACTAGATAAGAACAACATCCAAAGTTAACGGAAGGAAATAATAAAGAGCTGAAATAAATCAGAGACTTTAAAAAAATAGAAAAGATCAATGGCATTAAGAGCATGTTCTTTGAAAAATTAAACAAAAATCAGCAAACTTTAGCCAGACTCATCAAGAAAAAAAAAAAGCCCAAATAGGCAAAATTAGAAATGGGAGAAATTACAACGTATGCCACAGATATACAAAGGATGACAAGAGAATATTATAAACAGTTATATGCCAACAAATTAGACAACTTACAAGAAATGGAATTTCCCTAGAAATAATCTTTGAAGACTGAATCATGAAGAGATAAAAATCAGAATAGATCAATCATAAATCACGAATTGAATCGGTAATCAAAGACACACAAAAGTCTAGGTTCAGAAGGTCAGAAGATGTCACAGGTGAATTCTTCCAAACATTGAAAAGAGAGTTAATACCTGTCCTCCTCAACTTATTCCAGAAAATTGAAGAAAAAGGAGAACTACCAAATTTATTTAATGAGGCCGGAATTACTGTGATACCAAAACCAAAGATACTACAAAAAAAAGGGGGGGGGGGCTGTATCTGTGTTGAATGTAGATGCACAAATCGTCTACAAAATATTAGCAAATTAAATTCCAACAATATATAAAAGGCTCATAAAACCATGGCCAAGTGGGATTCATTTTAGGGATGCAAGGATGGTTTAACAAATTAATCATTGTGATACATACCACATTAGTAAAACAAAGGTTAAAACTCATATGATCATCTCAGATGCCAAAAAGACATTTGAACATATTCGAGAACAATTTATGATAAAAACTCTCAACTAAGTGGGTATAGAGGGAGCATACCTCAATATAATAAAGGCCATAAATAACAAATCCACAGCTAAAATCACACTCAAGAGTGAAAATCTGAAAGCTTTTCCTCCATGATAAGGGCAAGATGCCCATTCTTGCCACTTTTATTCATCATAGTATTGAAAGTCCTAGCCACAGCAATCAGGCAAGAAAAAGAAATAAAAGACATACAAATTGGAAAGGAAGAGGTAAAACTGTCAGTACTGCTAATGACCTGATATTAGATAGAAAACCCTAAAAGCTCCCAAAAAACTGTTAGAAGCAATAAATAAATTCAGTAAACTTCCAGGATACAAAATTAATATATAGAAATCTGTTGTTTCTGTCCACTGTCAATGTGCTAGCAGAGAAATTAAGACAACAATCCCGTATACAAATTCATCCAAAAGAATAAAATACCTGGGAATAAGTTTAATCAAGGAGTTGAACAACCTCTACTCTGCAAAGTCTAAGACATTAGTGAAAGAAATTGAATATGGCACAAATAGATGTAAAGATATACTCTGCTCATGGATTGGAAGAATTAATATTGTTAAGTATCCAAACTACCCAAAGCAATCTACAAATTTATTGCAATTCCTATCAAAATACCAGTGGCATTTCCCACAGAACTAGAACAAATAATCCTAAAATTTGTGTGGAACCTCTACAGACCTTGAGTAGCCAAAGTAATCTTGAGAATGTAGAATAAAGCTGGAGGAATCATGGTTCCTGATTTTAAACTATTATACAAGCTATAGTAATTAAAACAGTATGGTACTGGCACAAACAGACACATCGATCAGTGATACAGAATACAGCCCAGAAATAAACCCATACTTTCCTGGTCTATTAATTCGTGACAAAGGAGGCAAGAACCTACAATGGGAAAGAGACTGTCTCTTCAGTAAATGGTGTTGGGAAAACTGGACAGCTACAAAAAAAAAAAACAAGAAAAAAACCTGGGTCACTTTCTTACATCATATACAAAAATAAGCACAAAATGGAATAAAGACTTAAATGTAGGACCTGAAACCATTAAATTCCTAGAAGAAAACATATGCAGTTTGATATCAGATGCAACCATATTTTGGGATGTGTGTCTCATCAGTTAAGGGCAACAATAGCAAAAAAAAAAAAGGTACTACATCAAACTAACAAGCTTTTATACAGTAAAAGAAACCATCAACAAAAAGAAAAGGCAACATAACTGAATGAGAAGATACTTGCAAATGATATATTTGATAAAGTATTAATATCCAAAATATATGAAGAACTCAATACATGTCAACAGTAGTAAAACAAAATGCAATTAAAAAATTGACAGAGGACCTGAATAGAGTTTTCCAGAGTGATACAGATGGCTAACAGGCACATGAAAAGATACTCACTGTCACTGATCCTCAGGGAATTATAAACAAAATCACAATGAGATACCAATTCACACCTGTCAGAATGGCCATTATCTAAAAGAAAGAAATAACACATGTTGGTGAGGAAGTGCAGAAGAAGAAACTCTAATGTACTATTAATGGGAATGTAAATTGGTACAGCCACTGTGGAAAACAGTGTAGAGGTTCCTCAAAATATTAAAAGTAGAATCAACATATGTTCCAGCAAGTTTCTCTTCTGAGAAATTTATCCAAAGAAAATGAAAACACTAATTCAAAGTTATATCTGCACCCCTAAGTTCATTGTAGTATTGTTTACAATAGCCAGATAAGTAATCTAAAAGTGAATCAATCTAAAAGTGTTATCAGCAGATGAATGGATAAAGATGTCTCTCTCTCTCTCTCACACACACACACACACACACATGAGTGAAATAATTAGCCTTAATAAAAAAATGAAACCTTGCCATTTGTGATAACATGAATGTACCTAGGGAGTATTATGCTGAGTTCAAATAAGTCAGAGAAAGATAAATACTGTATGATTTCATTTACGTATACAGTGTAAAAACCAAACCAAACCAAAACAAAACAAACAGGCTTATAGATAGATCAAACTGGTGGTTGCCAGAGAGAGGCAAGTTTCAGGGATGGATAGAATTGGTGAAGGCTATTAGGAGGTAGAGACTTCTAATTATAAAATAAGTAAGTCATGGGGAGGTAATATAAGCATAGAGTTTATAGTCAGTTCTACTGTAATAAGTTTGTGTAGTATGAGGTGATTATTTTGTAAAGTGTAAAAATATTGAATCACTATGTCATACACCTGAAAATATGGTATTGTGTGTTAAGTACAAATCAGTAATAAAAAAAGCCTTTCCTGTTTTGGATAACAACCCTTTATCAGATGTGTCTTTTCCAGTATTTCTCCAGATCTGTGATTTGTCTTCCCTTTTTCTTGACATTGTCTTTTGCAAAGCATATATTTCTGATTTTAAATAAATCCACCTTCATGAATTACTTCTTCTAGTGTTTTATCTCAAAGTCATCACTGTATCCAGGTTCATCTAGAGTTTGCATGTTACCTTTCAGAATTTTACAGTTTTTTGTTTCTAATTGCCTGTAAACCTATTTGAATGAGCTTTTGGAGTATTAGGTCTGGTTCTAGCTTCATTTTTTTTTTTTTTCATGTAAATGTTCACTTGTTCCAGCAACATTTGTTGAATAGACTACCTTTTTCCCCATAGTATTGACTTTTCTCCTTTGTCAAATATCAGTTGACCCCACATGCATGTGGGTCTATTTTTATGTTCTCTGTTGAGTCACGTTTATCTGTCTATTTCACTAGTAATGGATTGCCTTAATTACTTTTTACTTTTATATTACTTGATTATAGCTTTATAGTAGATCATGCAGTCAAACTCACTGTTTAAATTTTTAATTATGAAAAAATTTAAGAATCACAGAGGTAGCCAACAGTCCATTGGATACCCCTGTATGCATCACCTAGTCATCATACTCTCGTTTTAATTTTATCCGCCTTTCCACTTCTAACTCTCCTAAAAGAGAGTTAAAGTTTTTTTTTTTTTTTTGAGCGAGGGTTCAGGTTGAATGTATACTTTTTTTGAAAGATAGAGAAAGTCTATTGTGATACATAGTTTTATTTTACACACACACACACACACACACACACACACACACATATTGTAAACTCAGGAAAATGTAGAATTCATTTATAGATACAGCTTTATAATACTCATGAATTTTATCACATACATTTTATGTATTTGCTTCTTGATAACTAGGGCTTTTTTTTTTTTTTTTTGAGTCACCTAATAGTTTTTCTTAGGAAAGTATCCTTAATTCTTTGTCAGTTGTTTGAGATGCTCATCACCTTGGTGCTCTTATAGAAATAACATTTCAAGTCTCCAGTACACATTCACCTGATATTAGCAAAGGCATTATTTGTTCTTCTGTAAAAACACCTGATTTTTCTTTCTCATGTATTTTTTAGTTATTTATATAACTATGGACATAGAGATACTTATTTTATTCTGTGGGTGATAAGCTAATACTATTATTATTTATTTTGTTGCCCAAATTTTTCAGCTTTGGCCTCAGGGAGTTTGTTTGTTTAAATTATTTTTTACTTTCTACAACTTTGGAACCATCCATTTTCCCAAAGTGCAAAAGAACAGGTTTTTAAAGGTTCATTGATTTCTTTTTTATATAAGTCAGATTTCTTTGAAATGTTTATATTTTTTATAAGTCATTTCAGCAACTTATTCAAGTAAAAGTGAAATTACTCAATGACCATGTGGTTTGAAAAATTGCCAACATAAACCACAATATAAAATCTAATTACCATCCATTAGAAACCCCATTGTGGTAATGCATTTCTCCAGGCTCAATAGAAATAATATATATAATAAATGCTCTTTTTTTAAATGATATTGATGTAAACACTTGTAAAAACACATTTCTGTTTTCCTGTTCCTTGACAGAGAATGAAAGATACAATATTTTCTTTTTTCTTTCTAAGTTTTACCTTTAATTATCTGTATATCAGAAAACCAGATTATTAAGATGGTTAACATTATATGTATAATATACTCTGAATAAGGACTTTAGGATAATTTTTAAAGGCTTCATAATAGCCCCCTCAGTTATGTAGGAGAGGCCTTTCTACTTAGTTCTAAATTCACAGATGCATTACATAAATGTATTCATAGATGTATTACATAAACTGCTTCATGTCAGTTTTTAGATAAGAGATATATTAGAAAGTAAAGAATAAGTTACAAAAATTAAACAATTTGACTAAAAAATTAAAAAATAGAAATACCATATGATCAAATAATTCCATTACTGGGCATTTGCCCAAGGAGAATGAAAACACTAATTCATAAAGTTACATGCACTCCTGTGTTTGTTATAGCTTTATTTACAATAGCCAAGACATGGAAGCAACCTGAGGGTTCATTGATAGATGAATGGGCAAGGATGTGTGTGTACATACACACACACATAGAAATACTATACTCTCGGGGAGCCTGGGTGGCTCAGTCGGTTGGGTGACCGACTTCGGCTCAGGTCATGATCTCGCAGTTTGTGAGTTCAAGCCCCGGGTCAGGCTGTGTGCTGACGGCTCAGAGCCTGGAGCCTGCTTCGGCTTCTGTGTCTCCTCCTCTCTCTACCCCTCTTCTGCTCACGCTCTGTCTCTCTCTCTCTCTCTCTCTCTCTCAGTAGTAAATAAACGTTAAAAAAAAAAAAAAGAAATACTATACTCTCTTAAAGGATGAGATCATTTCATTTGTGACAACATGGATGGACCATAGGTTATTATGATAGGTGAAATTAGATTGAGAAAGACAAATACTATATGATTGCATTCATATTTGAATCTAAAAAAAACAGATGAACAAACAAAGAAAAAGTAGAATCTGGCCTATAAATACAGAGAACAAATTGATGGTTGCCAGAGGGGAGGAGAGAGGAAGGAAGATAGGCAAAATGGACCAAATGGGTTAAGAGGACCATGAGATAGAGGTTTCTAGTTATGGAATGAATAAGTCCCGGAAATAAAAGGCAAAGCATAGGGAATATAGTTGGTGATATTGTAATCATGATATATTGGTAACAAATGGTAGCTGGAATTGTGGCGAGGGTAGCATAGTCAAATCACTATATTGCATACCTGAAACTAGTGTGATGTTGTGTTCCAGCTATACCCCCCAAAAACCAAAACAGTGCCACTCTTCTATTTTTTTTGAAAAGATTTTTTTTCATTGAAAATAGATACTAAAAAATAAAATATTTCTAAGTACTGCTTTCAAATATGCATGGAAATATTTAAAGTTTATTATCTGGGCTGTTATCTCTAAGCACAAATTTTCCTCTTTCTGATCTGTTGAAATTATGACAAATGTAAAGTTAGTCAGATTTCAAAAGATTGCTGTATTAACTCTACAAGTAGTTGCCGAAGTTGTAACACCTTATGTCATAATGATATTAAAAAGTGAATTTCATTTTTCTATAAAAGATAACTGTGTTGAATTTCTTTTCAGACTCTCGGTCTTATTCACTTAATTTCTTGAACGTATTATCCATAGTTATTTTATAACCATGTTAAATTTTTGTCTATTATCTCCGTTTTCTCTCTTCTCTGTTATTTATTTATTTTATTTTATTTTTAACATTTTTTATTTATTTTGAGAGAGAGGAAGAGAGAGGGAATGCAAGTGTGAGCAGGGATGAGGCAGAAAAAGACACAGACAGAGAATTCCAAGCAGGCTCCGTGCTGTCAGCACAGAGCCCGACAAGGGGCTCGAATTCAGGAACCATGAGATCATGACCTGAGCCAAAACCAAGAGTCAGATGTTGAACCATCTGAGTCACCCAGGTGCTCCTCTGTTTTTATATTTTTTCTTGATTTATATTCACATCATTGTGTCTTTTCTTATATGCATATTTTTAAAAGTTTGTATTTTTTTAATGTTTACTTAGGAGACAGACCAAGTGAGAGTGGGGGAGGGACAGAGAAAGAGAGAGATATAGAATCCAAAGCAGGCTTCAGGCTCTGAGCTGTCAGCCCAGAGTCCTACGTAGATTGAACTCACAAACTGTGAGATCATGACCTGAGCCTCAGTCAAACATTTAACCTACTGAGCCACCCAGCTGCCCCTTAAAAGTTTTTATTGAAGTAGAAATATGTGATGTACATGTGGCAGAAGCAAATGGCTTTATCAGGGAATAAAGAAAGAAATTAAGAAATAGAAATTACAAATGTATTTCAGAAGCCCCTCTTTCCCGACTTTTTTTTTTTTTTTTTTTTTAGCGTTTATTTATTTTTGAGACAGAGAGAGACAGAGCATGAATGGGGGAGGGTCAGAGAGAGGGAGACACAGAATCTGAAACAGGCTCCAGGCTCTGAGCTGTCAGCACAGAGCCCGACGCAGGGCTTGAACTCACAGACTGTGAAATCATGACCTGAGCCGAAGTCGGCCACTTAACCGACTGTGCCACCCAGGCGCCCCCCCCCCCCACTTTTTACTTAATATCATGTTTGCCTTTTGAAATGGAAACAGAATCTTTACCCTGAATGACATTGTCTTTTCTTCCTTCCTCCTTTTCCTTCTTTACTTTATGAAAATTGTTGAACTAATTTGAAGCTTTAGATGATGAATTTTGGTTTGCTTGTAGAATAGTACTGGGTAAGGGTATCAACAATCTGATTTACTTTATCATTTCAGTTATGGATTGCAATAATTAAAAACTGGGCGTTAATTTTAGCATCTTTATTCTCTAAAAGACTCTCACGCTTTTATTTGTTTATTTATTTAGCTTATTTTAATTAATTAATTAATTTTTAAGACTCTCAGGCTTTTAAACTAAAGAGTTGGGAGAGTTATTAGGACTTTGCTTTTGGGGGGATCTTGACATCCAGTTTTTGTTTCTGTATTTTTGTGAGTCTCCTGAAAACTCTACTCAGATTCTAGGCCTCTCAGCCTCCTATTAGGTAATAGCATGTGTTTATATGGTTTTAGGGGAAAGCAATTGCAATTCTCATTTGGATTTCTATGTTTACTACTTCTGGGTCTTGCCTACATAATTCATCCCTTTCTTTTAGCTTGTTAGTACCTTCAGATATGTTTCATGTTTTCACCCTAGCTTTTCTAGTTCTTACTAGAAGGGTTTGTTTCATATTGCCTATTCAGCCATTACTAGAAGCAGAACTCTATAATCCTGTATTACCTGTTTTAAAAAAGTGATCTTTAGGGGCACCTAGGTGGCTCAGTCAGTTAAGCATCCTACAATTGATTTCAGCTCAGGTCATGATCTAATGGTTCGTGAGATTAAAACACTTTGGGCTGTGTGCTGGCAGCCTGCTTGGGATTCTCTCTCTCCTTCGGTCTTTCTCTGCCCCACTCCTGCTCATGTGCACTCACTCTTAAAATAAATAAATAAACTTAAAAAGTGATCTTTAAAGACTTTATTTATGATGAAATTTTTGTCACCAGAATTTGGGACTTCTTTTAAGTATCTATACCTAGCATTGATTAAAATTATTTCACTGTAATGAATTCTCCAAATAGTACATCATGGTCAAAATGAAGCATTGCACAAGAGCTTTATGTTATATTTGTAAATTCTCAAATACAAGACAGTTTCTTTTCTGAGGGAAATTTTGGAGATAAAGTTTTCTTTGTATTTGGCAAGTTGGGATATTTGATTTGAGTATAATGGGTTTTTTTTAAATTTTTTTTAACGTTTATTTATTTTTGAGACAGAGAGAGACAGAGCATGAATGGGGGAGGGGCAGAGAGAGAGGGAGACACAGAATCGGAAGCAGGCTCCAGGCTCCAAGCCATCAGCCCGGAGCCCGACGCGGGGCTCCAACTCACGGACCGTGAGATCGTGACCTGAGCTGAAGTCGGACGCTTAACTGACTGAGCCACCCAGGTGCCCCTAATGGTTTTTTTTTTTATGTGGTTTCTAGAAAGAAAATTTCTTTTTATTTTATTTTTTTAATTTAAAAAATGTTTTTTGAGGTGGGGGGAGGGGCAGAGAGAGCAGGGGCACAGAGGATGCAAAGGGGTCTCTAGGCTGACAACAGTGAGCCCAGTCTGGGGCTTAAACTCAAGAACCGCGAGATCATGACCTGAGCTGAAGTCAGTTGCTTGATCAACTGAGCCACCCAAGTGCCACCAGAAAGAAAATTTGTTAATCAAAGCAGTGGTAATAGCTACTATTTGAGTGTTTCATATGCACAAGGCATTGTGTGCCTTGTAAATCTCCACCAAACGAATCAATCTTTATAAACACTTTTATGACAGATACTTCTTTTATTCCCTTTTATAGACAAGTAAATGAAGACAAGGAGAGGTCAAGTAATTTGGCATGGTCATAGAGCCAGCACTGTTAGAGAAGTGGTGTGATGTAGTATATACCCATTTTGGTTGTATGCACCTAGCTTCCATTCTGTTTGGGCTAATGTCTCTTCTGATGGATTGAAAACCTGTGAAAATATAGCCAGCAGCAGCACAGATGCAGATATAAATTATTAGAGATTGGTTCCCATTCTGTGTGGAAGCCCTGTCTTGTTCATTAACCTCATAAAAACATCAGCCCTTCATTTATCAATTAAGCGATGCAAATATGTCTTTTATTAAAATAATATAATTGAAGTTTAATAAACTGTGTTAATTAATAATGAAGGAGACATGAAATGAGTAAATACTTAGTGAAAGCAGCTTTTTATGTGCATGAGGATTTTGGTAGCTAGAGGGTGTTAATACAGCATTTTCATCATGTGTCAATTTCAAGTAGAGCTTGAACATTTGATTAAAGTTGACTAAAGATGGTAGGTGAGTGCTTATGCTTAGAGGACATGATTATTTGGGTATCATTATATTAGTTTACTAATGCACTTAACAGAACTGGTTTGGCTTGGAGCTCCATAAAGGAATAGTCATTCAAGTCTGGCCTTGATTTAAGAGTATATCACCTCTTTCTATAAGTGGCCTGAGGTGATTACTGAAAATTATTCACTTTACCCAGAAAACCCTACAAAGTCATGCAGATCAAGAGATTCAAGTCTTTGTGTTCACTTTAAGAACACACATGAAACTACCCAAGTCATCAAGGGTATGCATATCCAAAAAGCCACCAAGTATCTGAAAAATATCACTTCACAGAAGCAATGTGTGCCATTCCATCACTACAATGATGGAGTTGGTAGGTGTGCCCAGGCCAAAAATAGTGGGGCTGGACACAGGGTCGCTGGCTTAAAAAGAGTGCTATAATTTTTACTGCACATGCTTAAAAATGCAGAGAGTATTGCTGAGCTTAAGGGTTTAGGTATAGATTCTCTGGTCATTGAACACATCCAGGTGAACAAAGTCCCCAAGATGCAACATAGAACTTACAGGGCTCATGGTCAGATTAACCCATACATGAGCTGTCCCTTCCACATTGACATGATATTTACTATAAAAGATCAGATTGTTTCTACACCAGAAGAGGAAGTTGTGCAGAAGAAAAAGACACCCCAGAAGAAACTGAAGAAACAAAAACTTAGGTGCCAGGAGTAAATTCTGCGTAAAATAAATGCAAATTAAAAAAAAGAGTACTTATTTCAATTACAGTCCTCTCTTTTTTTTTTTATTTTCCTCTCTTTTAAAGGACTGGGAGAGAAGTAAAATTGACTCTCAAACAACACAGGTTGAACCATGCAGGTCAATTATACATAGGTATTTTTCAGTAACTGTAGTTCAGTCCTGTATGTGTATTTTCTCTTATGATTTTCTTTTATATAGTTAACTTTATTGTAAGAATACAGTATGTCATACATATACAAAGTATATGTTAATTGATTGTTTATGTTATCAACAAGGCTTCAATTAACAGTAGTGACGTGTTTTGGGAGTCAAAAATTATACTCAGATTTTCAACTGTGTGTGGGTCATTAAACCCCATGTTGTTCAAGGGTCAACTTGAAGTAGTTTATTTTGAATTGTGCATTCAAATATTGAAGTAAACAGTCAACAAAACTAAAAGGCAGTCTATGGAATGGGAGAAGATATTTGCAAACGACATACCTGCAAACTCAGTTAAGTAACGGGCAGAAGACATGAATAGACACTTTTCCAAAGAAGACATCCAGATGTTACTATGTACTCACATTTGTTTTTTCTCTGTGCCACCATTGGTGTCTTCTTATAAGGATACCAGTCCTATTGGATTAGGGTCTCACCCAGATGGTCTCAGTTACACTTAATTACTCCTTTAAAGGCCCTAGTTGAATGTATAGTCACTTCCAGAATGAGGTCTTTGACATGTGAATTTGGAGGGTGAGAAGTACAGTTCAGTCCATAACAATACCTTTTGCCCCTTTTTAAATTGAATTCATTGTGGGTTTTTGTTTTTGTTTTTGTCTTACTGTTGAGTTTTGGGAGTTGTCTTTATATTCTGGATACTAGTCCTTTGTCATATATGTGGTTGCAGATACTTTCTGCCGGTCTAGAATTTTTTTATTCTTCTTTAGAGGGTTTTTCATGGAGTAAGAGTTTTTAATTTTGATGAGATCCAAATGTTCTCTGTTATGGACTGTGCTTTTGGTGTCAAGTTTAGGAACTCTTTACTTAACTACATAACTTTTAAAAACTGCTCTGCCATGTTGAAGTAAAAATGATTAGAGATCACAAAAATTACACATTTTCTTTTGCCGCGGGGAATTTGTGAATTTACAGAAAGAACATTCACTTGGAAGAATAGAAACAGGTTAGTCATGAACAAAAGAAATTTCTAGGAGATGGTCCTTCATGAGTTTTCCTCATTTTTACAGCTCATCTGAGTAAAAAGCATTGGTAGGTTTTATTTTGGACTATATTTTAAGGATGTTTATATAGCAAGCAGCCTTGAAAAAGAGAGAGACTGTTTCCCTCCTGGACAAGGTTAGCTTACGTGGTAGCATGATCTGCTTGGTCATCCCAGCTAGGAATTTGGGGCATCCTCATTAAGTGTTTCTATTTCTTCCTTCACATTCACTCAGTGCATCCTGTTGATTTCAGCCTCTGAGTAGTTATTAAACCTATCTGACATTTTCATCCTTATCACTAATCACTCTGATTCATTACCTCATCCTCTCCAGTGTCATTTCTATATTACTGCTTTCCAGATTTTTTTCTCTTTGTCTTTAGTTTTCAGAAGTTTGACTTAATATGTCTTGTTATGGATTTATGTCCACCTTACTTAAGGTTTACTGACCTTATTCAATCTGTAGTTTTACTTCTTTTGCCAAATGTAGGAATTTTCCAGCCATTATTTCTTAGAGTACTTTTTCAGCCTTTCTTTCTTTCTTTCTTTCTTTCTTTCTTTCTTTCTTTCTTTCTTTCTTTCTTTCTTTCTTTCTCTCTTTCTTTCTTTCTTTCTTTCTTTCTTTCTTTCTTTCTTTCTTTCTTTCTTAAGTTTATTTATCTTTGAGAGAGACAGACAGTGTGCAGAGGAGGGGCAGAGAGAGGGAGACACAGAATCCAAAGCAGACAGCCATTGTTTCTCAGAGTACTTTTTCAGCCCCACGCTTTTTCTTCTGTTTCCAAGATTCAGAAGACAAGAGATGTTATTTTGCTATAGTTCCCTAGGTCCCCAAAGTTCTGTTTTTAAGTTTTGTTTTTGTTTTTTTCTTTGTCCTCAGTCTATTTTTAGCTGTTGTTCAGATTGGGCAGTTTCTATTTCATTATGTTTGAGTTCACTGATGGTTCCTTTTTTCCCTTAATACTGCTTTTGATTGTAGTCATTGTTTAATTTTAATTCTTGTGTTTTTCTTTTTTAAAGTTTATTTATTTATTTTTAGAGAGGGAGAGAGAGAGAATCCCAAGCAGGCTCCACGCTGTCAGCACAAAGCCCGACATGGGGCTTGATTTCACTAACCGTGAGATCTTTATATATTCTGTTTCTTCAGATTTTAACTCTTTGCTAAGAATTTCTGTGTTTTCATTTGTTTCAGGAATGTTCCTCGTTGCTCATTAAAGCATTTTTATGATGGCTGCTTTAGAATTTTAATCAGATCATTCTAATATTCCTATCATTTTAGTGTTGGCTTCTACTGGTTATCTTTTTTCATCCAGTTTGAGATCTTCCTGGTTCTTGGAATGATGAATAATTTTTATTGAAACCTGGACATTTTGAATATCATGAGATTCTGGATCTTATTCAGATCTTCTGTTTTAGCTGGGTTTGTTTGATACTGTTTCATTAAGGAAAGGTGGAGTGCATGCCGCCTTCTTACTGCCAATCATGGTAGCAGTCCAGGTTCCCCACTCAGCCTCCATTGATACCTCGGGGAGGTTGCACTCACTGTTACTGTGGGTAAATGGGGGATTTCTGGCTGCTTACTAATTCTCTCCTGATTGCTCTCAGGTGGGGAGGGATAGAAATGCCTCGTTGTTCCCCATGTTTCCTGGGATAGTTACCCCTTGTTACCACTGGTTGGTGGTGCTATAAGTCTTGAGTGTCCTCAGTATTTTCTTACACTAGCTCAATAGGGAGGGTTGAGGTCACTTTGTTCTTGATGGGAGGACTTAGATATGCAAGTAACCTGCTTTGTCTTTATTGACACCATGGGGATGCCTTGTTATCTCCTGGTGGAGATTAAAGTCTTGGGCTGTGGAGGCCTTTTCTGACATCACCCCAGTGGGTTGATTGAGGCATCTCATTATAGCTGGGGAAGCTCCCACCTCACCCTTTGCCAGTAGGGGTGGGAATGAGGCCTTAGTTTTTTTTTCCCTCTATCAGTAGCTGTACGAGAGCAGTTATTTTCTGAAAAATTTTGTCGTGCTAGATTTTCTTTTTCTTGGTCCTTTGGGTACAGACAGTAGGCTTTGGAGGGTTTGTTTCATCTGTGCTTGGCGTTTTTGGGTTATCAGCTTCTCTAGCACTCAGCTTCTTTGATATATGACTAAAAATGAAAATCCAAGGAACTTACTGTTGTTTCATTCTTTGGGTCATGGGGTCCATATCTAGTCTTTCTTCTCTCTTCCTTTCCCTGCTTAAGTTTGTTTCATATGTAACATCTCCAGTTTCTAGTTGTACATAGTGAGAGGAATAGGACAAAGTACATCTACTCCCATCTTTTCAACAGTAGAAAGTGTGTTTCAGGTAGTACTTGATACTAGAAATTACCTGTAAACAATCGTTGGATTAGATCGAGGTGGATATTATTGTCTTTGTATGCTTTTTGTTTGTTTGTTTGTTTTTAAGACTAAATGCCTCTAGGCAGATTTTATTGGCAGAGATACTAACGCATTCAAATTAAAAGTACAAGTCAAAAATATAGAATCAACCCCTGGATATATATAGGTATCAAACAGAGTTTTTCCTGACAACACAGAGACTTGCTACTTAATCACTCGTTTTTAACCTGTCAAGTTTTATTGCGATTTCTTTTATGTGTGCTGCAGTTGAAACACTTCTCTTTATTCTGACCATTTGATCCAGTTATACACTGACTGATAATGCATGGAAATAGTTTTCAGGTTTTAGGTAGTCTCGTCTTATAGGCTTTGTTAGAGTCTCATGTTCAAGTTTTGCCTTTGGTCAGCTATAGATATATCTGTGAGGATTTAATATTTTCAGAGGTTTACTATGTAATATAAAAGAAGTATTATCTATAGCACTAAAAGACAATTACATTGTTATAAAAAGCAAGGCCTTTCTTTTATACAGGTAGCATAGTATTTTCAAATCTCTTTAACAGTAATATTCTTCAGTAAAATACTAGAGTAGATGGTAAAAAGAAAGTTTTATTTGTTTCTTATAGGAAGACGGTTTAGAAGATGATGAAAAGAATTTCTATGACTCTGATGATGACCAGAAGGAAAAGACTGACAAAAGGAAGAAGTCATATACTATGGATCCAGACCATAGACTTTTAATTCGGAATACAAAGCCTTTACTTCAGAGTAGGAATGCAGCGGTATGTTAAACCTTACAAAAATCATGGTTTGTTTGTTGTTTTTTTTTTTTTTTTAAACAGTGGTTAAAAGTATGTAAGTTCAGTAAACAAGTCTTTATTTTTTAGTGTGCTACTGGATCATTTGTTTGTTTATTTGTTTATACATCAAAAATCAGGCTTTTATTAGATTACTTGGCTTGGTAGTTATATACCTACTGGACTTCATTTACTTTTTTGTGGTTTTGTTAATTGGCTTTTCCTAAGATGTTTCTCAGTGGATTGGAAGACTGCATATTTCTGTTACTTGGTTGTAGTTGAGAGCACTTAATCTGGTATCAGTCCATAATATTCATATGAACCTTGTAAGAATTTTTAAGAGGCTAACATAGAAAAAAGCTCCTAGCATAACACCACATACATAATAAATTTTAGTTGGTAGGGTTGACTAACAATTAAAAATCATCTTCATTTGAGTCTTGAGCTTGTTTTATTTTGTTTTACATCTTCTTATTTTAAATATACTTTATAGGGGCGCCTGGGTGGCGCAGTCGGTTAGGCGTCCGACTTCAGCCAGGTCACGATCTCCCGGTCCGGGAGTTCGAGCCCCGCATCAGGCTCTGGGCTGATGGCTCAGAGCCTGGAGCCTGTTTCCGATTCTGTGTCTCCCTCTCTCTCTGCCCCTCCCCCATTCATGCTCTGTCTCTCTCTGTCCCAAAAATAAATAAACGTTGAAAAAAAAAAATATGTATACTTTATATTTCAAAACAATACATGTACACAATAAAAAATTAGGAAGTAGGGACTAGCAGAAATTTAAAAAAACTTAAAATATCATATTCCAATCATTCAGAAATCACTGTATAATATCTTGATGCATTTTCTTCCAGATCCTTTTTCTGCATAAATATACGTATATTCACATGCGCATATATCTACACATACGTATTTTTTAAACTAAGATAAAAATCATACTGCATATAGTACTTTTTAATCTTTTTTTCCCTAGTCAGTCCTCTCTATTTCAGTAAAATTTCATCTCATTTAATGCCAATATATCTTAAATTATCTTTTATAAATAGATAATCTAAACCAGTATCTCTTGCACCTGGTTGTTATTGTTCTTAAACCTCTCAAGTCTTGCAGAATACTCTTCTGGGTTTTCTCTTTGCTTCTTTTATAGTGCTATTTAATTTTTTCTTCTGTACCCCTGTTTTACCTGTTAACTGGAAGTTATATCTAAACGTTAGATGGAGTCAAGTGAAACATTTTCTTAATATTTTTTAATTAAAAATATTCTTAATTATTCCGTTTAACTAGTAAAAACTTAGAAAATGTGGAACTGTACTTGAATTACTTTAAGTTTTCTGATGCTTGTGAATTTAGAGCTTAGAGTTTTGTATATATATCCTAGTAATCAGCAGAAGTTTTTTTCTTATACCTCAATTTAATTTCTGTATCACTATTAAATAACCATACACAGTAATAAAAAATATTATTTTGTAAAATATGATTCTGTTTCACTGAGCCCAGCTTGGCCAGCTTGTATTTAAGTAGCTGTAACTTACCACCCAAAACCCTTCTTCATAATTGACTCACTGTTTAACTTTGCCTTGGGAATTGATTTTATAATCCAAATACTTACTGATCAAAAATGTGCTTGAATGGTGAAACAAATAGAAGTAGCTTGTATTTCTTGTCCCAATATGTTTTGATTCCCTGCTTACTTGATTGTGTACCAAATGGACACAGTTCCCTTTTTGTCCCAGTATGTTTTGGTGTCCTGCATATTTGATGCTGCCAAATACATGTAAAGCCTGGCTTGAAGGATTGCGAACAGATTTCTTTTTTTTAGCCCTGTTCTCAGTTAAAGGACAGACTTTGAGAATTTTTTTTTCAGGAAACTTATTTGGTCAGTGCTGTGTAGGTTGAATTGCAGGCACGGGGCACTGGAAACAGTGTTGGGAGGCTGTTCTAACGGTCTAGATAAGGTGATAGTGGTGTCAGTAGTTAGGAATAGAAAAGTGCTTATAGGATATACTTGTATCATGAATGTACATCATGTAACTGTACCAGGCCTATCCAATTTGTATGTTTTACTTATTTTGGACTTTGGAGATATGGGAGCTTCCCTCTTACAGAGCTTTTACAAATTAGACTACAAATTTCAAATTCTGGTTATAGAAGAAACTTTAAACTGTTAGATTTGTAAATACTGGGGGAGAATAAGAGTATGTAGCCCTTGAGGGCTTGAGGGAGTGCCCTAATTAACATATGAGAGGAGATGACATGCTAAGTGGCATCTAGAATCTTAAAAGCCTTGACACATATAGAAAGTACAGTTTATCTTCTTTCCAGTAGCATTTGGCTTACTATTTTTAACAGAAAATGACTTAATTATTTTCTGTAAAATACATGAAAAGAAAGCTTCAGCTTTTCTGTTATATACTAATACTTATTAGCCAGCTGTATGCTTTAATATTTATTTATTTTTGAGAGAGAGAAAGCATGAGTGGGGGAGAGGCAGAGAGAGGTGGACATAGCATCTGGAGTGGGGTCTGGGCTGATAGCACAGAGCCCAATAAAGGGCTAGAACTCAGGAATCGTGAGATCATGACCTGAGCTAAAGTCGGATGTTTAATCGACTGAGCCACCCAGGCGCCCCTGCTTTAATATTTTTTTAAATGACTATCACCTACTTTAGATTAAAACAGTCATTAATTGATATTTTATTTTATAAGATTTTAAATCCTGGAGAGTTTGTTCTGTAACTAGAGTGTATTTGTGGATCATAACTGAAGAAATAAAATATCCTTAAACTCCTCAAAATCCCAATATCTGAAAGCTATAAATCAGTCTTATAAAAAAAAGTACAACAAAGTGCCAAACAACAGTGCATTTAGGACTCTGAGAACTGTATTTTTAAAACATATTTCTTAATTTTAGGAGGAAATTCTTTATCTCAAGCATCCTCAGGTATTGTATACTCTTTAAGCATATGTAAAATCCCTGCTATGTATTTGTTACTACTTTATAGACTAAGAAGTAAAGTAGTAGTACTATATTTTCTGAGCTAAAGGCAAGATGATGTAACTATTTCTGCATTTGTCACAAGTAAAGCTGGATAACTTTCCAGTTTGGACTTTTGATGTCTAGATCTAAGTGTAGAGGCATGTAGGGGAAACATTGTACTCTTATATTTTACCACCCTTATAATGGCTTTGAAGCAAAGACTATTTTTAAGGTTCTGCATTTTAGAGAAAAAGAAGATCATTTCAAATGCTGTTTTAGAGGAATTGTTTTAATAGAATCCGTTTAATTGTAACTTTCACATACTGATTTTTTTAAATTTTCAGATTGTTAGTTTTGTCCTAAAGTATCTGGGCTTCATGTGGAAAGGCATGCTTACCACTTTTAAAATATTCCCAATTTCAGAGCAGAAGCAGCAGTATTAAGAAGAATAGGGGATTTGGAGTGTTGTATCAAGCTTTGCTTTGTACTGCCAAGCAGACTTTGGGTAGTTCATTTAACATCTGTTTTCTCATAACATCTATTTTCTTTTCTGTTCTCTCTTCTGTATTAGTTTCCTAGGGCTGTCATAACAAATTACCACAAACCAGGTGAATTAAAACAACGGAACTTTATTTTCTCACTTTTTAGTAGGATATCGAAGGGTTGGTTCCTTCTGGAGGCTCTAAGAGAGAAACTGCTTTTTGCTGGTGTATAGTGGATGCTAACAGTTCTGCATTCCCTGGCTTACAGATTCTTTCCTCCGATCTCTTCGTCCGATGTTCACATTGCCTTCTCTGTGTCTGTCCTTTTATGTCTCTATTAAGGACACTCACTGGATTTAGGGCATACCCTAATCCAGTGTGATCTCATCTCCATCATTATCTTAATAATATCTGCAAAGATTTTATCTCCAGGTAACGTCATATTCTGAGGGTAGACATGAATTCTTGGGAGAACACTCTTCAGCCTGCTTCAAAGGGTAGCAACATATCCATCTTACTTCACATGGATTTTGCTGGAGTTAAAGAAACAATTTGTAGAAATGTACTCTGAAACTGTAGCAAATGTACAAATACTCTGAAACTGTAGCATGCTCCCGTGTTCATAGCTGTTGTTTTCATACTTTATCTTTTAGGTGGTTATGGCAGTTGCTCAGCTGTATTGGCACATATCACCAAAATCTGAAGTTGGCATTATTTCTAAGTCACTAGTGCGTTTACTTCGTAGCAATAGGTAGGACGTGATTTTATATGTTATTTCTTTCGTATTCCTTCAAAGGTAATGTTTGAATAAATGTCATCTGTCTTTCAGACATTTATTACATGGTTCTGTATTATATCAATAAGATTTCATACTTAAGGGATCATGATTAAAGCCTTTACATAATTTATCTCTAGGTTAGAGATAAATATAATATGTTTTTAACATCAAGCCCAAAGAGATTGAAAATGTTTTGGCAAAGTTTAATATCAGATTTTTATCATTTGTTTTGTTTACTATGTATTAAGAATTATAACATTGTTTCAGCTATTTACCTTACCCTGAATATTTTGTTAATAATTAGTTAAATTTAAAAATTTTTTTCAGTGAGTGCTTACCTCTACTAATAGAGTTGGGCGGGGGGAAGACGCATATTTATTTTTGTCTTTAACGTGACTTCAGCACCATAACTATTTAGCCCTGGGCTGAGTTTTGCCATTCCTTAGTGAGGTCCTTTGTGTTCCTGTTCTTTCCTCTTCTTTTCCTTTTTATCAGTTCAATAATTTTATTTTCTACAGCCAGCTCAAAGGTTATCAGAGGATCTGGAATGCATCTTTGACATGAAGCTTTATACCAGATTCATTTCTACCTTCATGTCTTAGCTATTTGGACATAAAAGAACATGACTTTTTTTTTTTTTTACTCTATCTTTTCACTCTAGTCATAATTCATAATTGAGTGACACAGTGAGCATCTTACCAAGAGTTTATGTTAATACTGTGGTTATGTTTATTCCCTTAGCCCTAAGAATACTTTCCTTGCATGTGTTCAGAGCAGCTACAGTATTGGCTTTACATCTTAGGAGTTACAGGATTATAAAATTGGTTTTTAATTTTCTAATGATGAATCAAATCCAATTTATTAATAATTTATAGGAAAAATGTGTTTAAAAAGAAGATATTGAAAAGTATCTAAAATTTACTAAAAACTTTTTAATATTATATTCAAGTTGAATGCAATATGAAGCTTATTGCTGTTTTTTTTCTTTAATATACTGTTTACATAAAGATATGTAATTGGAAAATATATCCAGTAAAAATTCTCCTTTAATTTCTAGGGAGGTGCAGTATATTGTCCTACAGAATATAGCAACTATGTCAATTCAAAGAAAGGTACGTACATTGTGAACACATAATTCAAGAAAGAAATGAATGCATTAGTATCATAAATGTATTTATATATATATTTTTTATAATCTAGGGTATGTTTGAACCTTATCTGAAGAGTTTCTATGTTAGGTCAACTGATCCAACTATGATCAAGACACTGAAGGTATGCATGTGCTTATTTTTCAGGTATCCTTAGTACACGTTTACTTTGAAGATATTGCTGTAGCTTCTAGTATCTGCAAAATGGAGACCTGCTTCTTAAAAAACACAGACACACTTAGGGATTTTCTTTATGCTTTCTAAACTGTATTATTATATCCACTTTCTGTGCTGCATCCTAATAGTACAGACTTTATACATGCTACCTGCACCTTGAATAACTCATAGTATACTGAAGGAGACAGTCATGTAAATAGATAATTTCAGCCCTAGTGTGTTTTCATGATATTATATAGATTTGAATTGAGTACTGTGTAGAACAAGAAAGATGGGGTTAATTCTCTAGGATTTAGAAAATACTTGTAGAAAAGTTGATGTTTAAGAGGATCTTAAAAGAATAATATTTTTGTGAATTTTTTTATTTTGGTTGGTAGATTGATTGGGAATTTGTGGGGTTGGGAGTAGGAGAGAAGAACAGTTTATGCTAACACAGATTATGAAAGAGTGTTGTGTTCAGGGCATAATAACTGCAGAACAGAGTGTAGTTAGGGATATAAAGCTATGATAATTAAAACAATGTGATATTTAGGCAGAAAAATAAGTGGGATGGAATAGAAAGTGTGGAAACAGATCCATGTGTATGAAAACGTACTATGTAATAGAGAACGCATTACAAACCAGTGCGGGAAGGATGGACTTTTCAGCAAATGTTGGAATGATTGGGTATGCACATGGAAACTGGGTTTAATTATACAAAAATCTAATACACATCCAAATTGAAGGATATTTTAGGAGTGCTTGGGTGACTCAGTTGGTTACGGGTCCTGCTCTTGATTTCAACTCAGGTCATGATCTCACGGTTCATGAGATCAAGCCTCATGTTGGTTTGTGTGTTGACAGCATGGAGCCTGCTTAGAATTCTCTGTCCCCCTTTCTCTCTGCCCCTCCTCCACTTTCTCCCCCCCCCCCACCAAATAAATAAACATTAAAAAGACAAATGGAAGGATATTTTAGAAAATAATTGGTTTGTCATCATCGAAAATGTCAAGGTTATAAAGGTCAAAAGAAAGACTGAAGAAGTTTCTGGCTGAAGGAGACTAAAGATACATCTGAATTCAATGTGTGGTATTGAACTGGATCCATTTATGTTATAGGATTGAGATAATTTGTAAAACTTAAATGGGAATATGACTGCATGTGTCAGTGTTACTTTCTTGATTCTATTGTGTTCTGTAGGACAATGTCCTTGTTTGTGAGGAACATACACAGAAGTCTTTGGGGATGATGTGGTATCAGATTGGTAACTCTCAAATGATTCAAACTAAAATAGTTCTTATTACTTTTTCTATATGTTTGAGATTGTTTTTAAAAAATTAAAATGTTTTCATCAAAATAAAATAAAGTCAAGCCATAATCTGGGAAAAAAAATTCCCAGTACCTGTATCTGAGAAATGACTAGGACTCAAAAAATATAAAGAACTTCTACAGTCCAACCCTTTTAATTGGAATGTTTAGACTATTTATTTATTTATTTATTGTTTATTTTTGAGAGACAGAGCACGAGCCAGAGGAGGGCAGGAGGGAGACACACACACACACACACACACACACACACACACACACACACAGAATCAGAAGTGGGCTCCAGGCTCTGAGCTGTCAGCACAGAGCCCGGCGTGGGGCTTGAACCTACAAACTTGAGATCATGACCTTTACTGAAGTTGGTTGCTTAACCAACTGAACCACTCAGGCACCGTGTTTTTTTTGTTTTTTTTTTTTAAAGTTGATTTATTTATTTTGAGAGAGAGAGCATGCTAGTATGAGCAAGGGAGGGGCAGAGAGAGAGAGAGAGAGAGAGAGAGAATCCCAAGCAGGCTCTGCTCCATCAGTACAGAGCCCAACATGAGACTTGAACTCATGAAACGTGGCATTATGGCCTGAGCCGAGATCCAGAGTCAGATGCTAAATCGACTGAGCCACCCAGGTGCGCTTAGACCATTTATTTTAAATGTATTTATTGGTATGACCATGTATATGGAGCATGATATGAACATGTAGCTACATACATATATACATCTTGTGGTTTATTTTCTGTTTATGCTATCTGTTCCTTTTTTCCTTTTTCATGCTTTCCTTCAGATTTTTTGAATATTTTTTATGAGTAAAAACTGGAACTTTCTTAGTGAGTCTGTTGGAGAAGCACTTTTAATTGCATATTTCTTATAACTGTAAATCCAGAAGAGAGAATTAAAATGTCCCAAGTATTTGGGATGGTAGAATGAATGAGAACAAATCAAGAGAATTAATTAGTATCTGGAAAAACAGAGGTATTACATGGAAGACGAGTTGTTTTCTAGCTTTATTAACAAAGAGGGGAAAAAGCCCAGCCACCTCAAATTGTTTAGGTTAAGTAGATATAGGGGTGCCTGGGTGGCTCAGTTGGTTAAGCATCCAACTTTGGCTTAGGTCATGATCTCATAGTCTGTGAATTCAAGCACATCAGTCTCTGTGCTAGCAGCTCATAGCTTGCAGCCTGCTTCAGATTCTGTGTCTCCCTCTCTATCTCTACCCCTCACCCACTCACACTGTCTCAATCTCAAAAATAAACAAAAAAATCTTTTTAATTAAATATAAATTGTAAAGTTGGGGCAAACAGGGAAGATGTAGGATTCTCTTTTTTCCTAATTATTTTTAAGCATTATATAATTATCTGTCTTCTCTTTGGAGATGTAGGAAGACAAAAATTCATCTGAAGGGCATTATGCCTCAGAATATTTGTAACAGTGTGACTTTTGTTAAAAACATAAGTGACCTTTGTATTAAATGCCTAGTCCTTATTAAATTAATCCTTTTTATTTATGTTTTAAAATGGTACTCTTTTCTCTACCCTAGCTTGAAATTTTAACAAATTTGGCAAATGAAGCCAACATATCAACTCTTCTCCGAGAATTTCAGGTTTGTATATAATGCTAATTATAAAATAACTTACAAAATATTTGTTCAGTTTACAGTCAAATATACATCATTCTCAGTTTAGAAGTAGATAATTGTGTTAAATAAAATAGTGATTTGGGACAAATTTGAGAACTAAGAAATTTATAAATTTTCAAGAATAAACATTAACTACAAATTCAAAATTTAAGGGACATAGAATAGTAATCCCCTTCATGTTTTCATTGAATTTGAAAGACTGGTTTATAACTGTGGTTTGTTTGTTTGTTTTTTTTTTGAAATTATGTTATTGGTAAGGATTCCATCTCTCTGTGCTGTCATCAGTATCAGTCTATACTCTGCATTCATGAAAATAGCTTCACTTCTTAACTGCTTGTCCTGTTTCATTGACCTATACTCTTTTAGACAGTGTCCTCTTAGCTTTGTGTACTTTTGGTCTAAAATTTCTCCTGTCATGATGTTTTTATCAGTGTTTTCTTTTGTGGTATTTATTTAAGCCATTAATGCTTTTGGATGAGGTGCCCCTCAGCTCTACACCCTTAAAAGAGTGTTATTCAAAACTTACCTCATGAATATAGCCTTCATGTTGGAATGGTCAGGGCTGGACATTTAGTTGGTAGATGACAGCAATAGAAAACCTAATCTTAGTATTATGGGTTTTTATATTTCATCAGCAGTTTTCTTAGTAAAAATGTACCAGATGCTACACACAAATCAGTTTTTGCCAACTCCCAACTTTTATGGATTTAATTTACTTTGTTGCTATAATCCTCCTGTATACCCATTTTAAATTTCCTTTTAGCTAAATAGGCATTGCATTTTCTTAACTGTGTGACCTTATACTTTCAACAGAAGTAGTAGAATATTATAGCATGTCTAGGATTTATAATTTCAGAACTGGATTACTGTACTTTCATGCTGTATGTTTTCCTAGGAGGATGACTTAGAAAATTAGGATGTTATGGCTATTCAGTCATCTTATGTTTATATATGCCAGGAAATATAGTATCTCAAGTTCTTATTCAGTAATCTATAGCTATAGAACATTGTTTGGGTTTGATTTTTACCCCATCTTTAGAGGTTTGCTTTTTTTTTTTTTTTAAGTTTTTAATTTTTTGTCTCAATGTTTGTGTTTGCCCTTTTCTTATTGTGGGTAATCTTTTTGGGTAGCCTTTTGCTGTCAAGCTGCTGCTTATGTCAGGTTTACTGGGGATGTAGACAGTGAGTCTCAGGTAATTTTATAGCATTGTTTAATTGTACACAAGTGATACATTGGATCTATTTCAGAATATTGGTGGTCTACCAATTTCATTTAATTTCATTTAATATCAGGGCATAAGGTCCTTTAGTTAGTCAGACTTTCTAATACATTCTTTATGTATCCACTTTTTATCACTGTTAATATTTGTACCTCATTTGTGTGTTTTATGGGTTATGTTCATAGATATGTTCAGTTTACTTACAATAGTAATTTTTTGAGTAAAATAGAGAATTTTTCTAATGACGTATTCTAATTGAGGAAATTAGGTCATCAAGTGGGAAACAGTTTTAAATACAATTGACCTCTCCTACATGGAACTAAGAGAATTTGTTTTATTTATTTCTTCAGTATTTATCCTGTTATTTGTACTATTTTCACAAAATTTGTATGGTTTTAGATATTCTTAGATTTTTCTCTTCGGCACCATTTAAATGTACATCCTCTTTGGCATGTTAGAGAACCACAGTGTTAATTGTACATTATGTTCTTCTCATTTGAGGTTGGCAATCTTTTTTTAAAAAATTCACTTGAGGGACACCTGGGTGGTTCAGTCAGTTAAGTATCCGAGTCTCGATCTCAGCTCAGGTCTTGATCTCACGGCCGTGAGTGCAAGTCCCGCATTGGGCTCTGCACTGGGCTTGAAGCCTACTTAAAAGAAAAAAAAAATTCCATTGAGGGGCACTTGACGTGCTCAGTCAGTAGAACATGCAACTCTTGATCTCAGGGTTGTAAGTTTAAGCCCACGTTGAGCGTAAAGCTTATTTAAAAAAAAAAAAAATTAAAAAAAATTCAGGCGAACATGGGATTTTAAATTTTGTTACATATAATATATAAATATGCATATTTAAAGTATACTCATTTCTGTAAACAAAGCTGAATTTTAAATTAAATTTATAATCAAAGTGAAATTCGTTAGGGTTATAGTAAATTTTGTAAAGATCTTTTAACTTTCTATTATTAAATCAGTTATTTTTAAGTTTATATAAATATATAGTTTACATTTTTGTTTTCATTTTAAAATTTTTTTTAGTTTTATTAATTTATTGGGGGAGAGAGAGAGAGAGAGAGAGCAGGGGAGGAGCCGAGAGAGACGGAGACACAGAATCCGAAGCAGTCTCCGCACTCAGTGCAGAGCCTGATGGGCGGCTTGATCCCATAAACTGTGAAATCGTGACCTGAGCTGAAATCAAGAGTCGGTTGCTTAACTGAGCCACCCAGATGCCCCTACACTATATTTTCAAAGCATTCTTTTAAAGAAAATCTATTTCAAAACTGTGGCATTTTGTTACAAAATGAGTATATATAAAGTCTTTACTGAACTACTCACTGTAGCTATTGTAGTTTTATTACATTCAGATACCATTTTGAAAGTAAAATGTTTGTCAGTGGTATATTTGTCCTTTTCCTCCTCTTCTCCCAACTTTAGATTTAGTGTCTCTGAAAAAGCAACCCTTTTTTTCATAGATTCACAGATGCTGCTGGTTAAATGAACTGAAACCTCCAAAGAGAGAGTTCTCATCATCTCTTTCAACCTTGCACTTAAACTAATTGCTGTCTTTGGGTGACTGCTCCCTACTATCTGTTTTGGAATCACAAGCCTCTGTGGCCACAGGTGAATGAACCTGGCTTGAAAATGCGCCTGTTCTAAGGCACATTGTTTAAGTAAAAAACAAAATTTAATTAAGCTAAGTCATCATTTGGACCTCTTGCGCATATAAATGAGAATATTGTGTTATGTATTATAAAATTTTCATTTCTGACAAAGCTTAATACAATAGGGATCTTTTTGTTCACTTGTTAGTACACTAAAGTATAAACTAATTGAAATGGTATTTTTTAGACCTATGTGAAAAGCCAGGATAAAGAATTTGCAGCAGCCACTATTCAAACTATAGGCAGATGTGCAACCAACATCTCAGAAGTCACAGACACATGCCTCAATGGCCTGGTATGTCTCTTGTCCAACAGAGATGGTAAGTTAACAATGTCATTTTACTTCAAGAAATTTATCCTTTGAATATTCTTGGCATGTTCTTCAAATTGTAACATTTTTTAACACCTCATTTTAGTGTTTCCTGTATGTCAATAGCATGGTCATGATGAAACTAGCATTTTATCTTTGAAATACAAAGACTCACACACACTTCTTTGTCGTTGTTTTAGTAAATTAGATAATTAACTTGGAAACAGTGTTTGTTTCTCCTTAAACAAGAACTAAGAAAGTGTGTTGTGTTTTATTTCTTCACAATTTAATCACCTTCATTATACCCTTTCCACAAAGGTTCTGTTTTACTGCTTTTAATGACATAGAAGTCATATATAATATTGGTTCACCTGCAGAGGGTGCTAAAAGCAGGCAAATGACTATAACATGGAGAAGTGGCTAGATCAAAAAAGTATGTTTATTGTGTATCTTCAAAGGTTTGTTCTAAAAATGCATCTAATAATTTCATATTCAGGATTAAACTTGATTTAACAGTCATTAGTTTGAAAACACTTCATGTTGTTAAGTCAGACAACATGTAAACATATTGTAAAACTGGATAGGTGATAACCAGTAAAATGCATAATCTAGGTTTCATATTGTTCTGCGGTAAAATGTCAGTTATTTCTATGGTATGGCTTTAGAAAGTGAAGCCATTTGGAGAAAGAAATATTAGTCACTTTCACCCTTATAATAATATATTTAGAGGATTTTTATTATGATTGTATATTTGATTAAAACAAGAGATTCTTTTTAAGAAAAGCTTAATTTTTTTGTGTAAAATCATTGAAATTATTTGTGGAATTCTAAGTATAATTACATCATATTTAGACATAGCAAGCATATTGAAACATAAGAAGCTTGAATACATTTTATATTTATACTTTATTTATATTATTATGTATATTTTCATGACAATAATTCTGTTATCCCTAATTATCTATTCCTACATGTAGATCTCTTTAGAAAACTGGAACATTGTGATAAGTACTTCTAAGGATATTATTGAAACAAAATTTAGCCCCGAGTAAGAGTGATTTTTTTTATTGTGAACATAAAATTATAAACCTTAATCCTGCAAACTCAAGATAATATGATGGGTAGAACATTTATCTACATGCAATATTAAAATTCTAAATAAGTGACAACAAAAATTATCAAGGAAGTAAATTTTTTAAAAATATGACTGTAGAAGGTAACTAGAGGAGCTTAAGTTTTAAATGTCAGTCATTTTGCCCATTTCTACTTGCATTTTTTTTAATGTTTATTTTTGAGACACACAGAAAGGAGTGTGCATGTAAATGGGAAAGGGAGACTGAGAATCCAAAGTGGCCTCGGAGCTCTCAGCCCAGACCCAGACATGGGGCTCAAACTCACAAACCGTGAGATCATGACCTGAGCCAAAGTCAGATGCTTAACCAACTGAGCCACCTGGGCACCCCTTACGTTTAATGATAGCATCCTTTTTGTCTCTATTTCTTGTTTTTTTTTAATGTTTTCTTTATTTTTGAGAGAGAGAGCGCAAGCAGGGGAGGGACAGAGAGGGAGAGTGACAGAGGATGTAAAGGCGGCTCTGCGCGGATGACAGCACCAAGCCTGATGTGGGGCTTGAGCTCACAAGCTGTGAGATCATGACCTGAGCCGAAGTCAGACACTCAATTGACCGAGCCACCGAGGTGCCCCTTTCTCAGTTTCTATGTCACACTTTAAGTGTGAGTTGAAAAACATGTTTTATTTCCTATATCTTAATAATGACTTTCTATTTGGTTTTATGTAGTGCTTTTCTTGGGAAAGTATCTCCAGAACATTAAAGGTGATGAACCAAAGTTTTCCAGGGTAAATTATTCTTTTAAAACTTAGTTGCATATAAAAAGTACTACAAATTATTTAGACTATTCATTGGTTCTGTTACATACAAAAGAATATTCAAGGTTTCTGAATTTTAGTTTTTGACCCTTTTTTCTCATGTGAAATTTGCAAGTTGTGTATTTTAAAGCAATTATCTCTACTTCAGCTTTATAATATATTAAAATCTTGAACAATATTTTTTATTGACTTTAATTTAAAAGATGAATATTCTATCTTTATAACACTTTGAAGGGAAGAATAGATTTATAATTAGATAATGGGGGACAAATATAATCTGTGTTCACTCTTAAAGGTAGGAGGATTTACTCATTTAAACTCTCATATTTTAATGTTTAGACTTTTGTTTTTGGTAAATCAAAACTATCCTTACAACCATGGCTTTTTTCCTACAGTTTGAATATTAAGAAACTTAAATCATAGTGTCCTTCCTGATTCTGGTTACATAATCATCATTAGCCTATAGTATCTGATTCTTTTTTTTTTTTTTTTTAATTTTTTTTTTTCAACGTTTATTTATTTTTGGGACAGAGAGAGACAGAGCATGAACGGGGGAGGGGCAGAGAGAGAGGGAGACACAGAATCGGAAACAGGCTCCAGGCTCTGAGCCATCAGCCCAGAGCCCGACGCGGGGCTCGAACTCACGGACCGCGAGATCGTGACCTGGGTGAAGTCGGACGCTCAACCGACTGCGCCACCCAGGCGCCCCTGATTCTTTGATTATTTATTATATGAGCTACACTTTTGTAGTTTGGACACCTCAATAAAAGTAATTGGTAAAACAAATAAAGAGAATATTCATATTAAAATCAGTAGCATTAAAGAAAGTATTAGTATTTTTAACTTTATAGTGACCGTTCCTGACAATAGAGCCCCTTTTTTTCTCCTGTTAAAAGATCTGCTTTTAGGAATAGGTATCAAGAATGAGACCTCAGTTTCTTTAAAATCTCTTAAGATCTTTTGAGGCTCTAAGGATCTGTGATTCTTGATTTTCTGTTAATTCAAATACCTCATCATCTCTTCAGATAACGTGTCTTAAAACCATAGGTGCAACATTTCGGCTTCATTCTTTTTTGCCTATATTCAACATATTGTTTTTAGATGTGTAGATTTTTGTTTTCACTTTTTATTTTTTTATGTTACTTCTGTCTTCTTGACATGGAGAGGGCTTTTCAAGGCTGACTTGAAGCTTGCCTAAAATAGTTCAGTATCACTAAGGTTAATTTGATAATTTCTCAAGGATCATTATGAGAAATCTGCATTTCAGTTGGCTTAAGATAATTTAATTCTGTAAGTTAACTTACTTTAGTTAATATTGCTAATACATTAGCAAAATTTGCTTGCCTAAATAACCTTACCATCTACTGTAAACTAAAAGGATTGGGGCAGAGGACTACTTTGTGTTTCATTTAGTTTTATATATTTCAGTAAACATTTATTGAAAACTTGAATCAGTTGGGGTATTTAGTAAATGTTGAATAGATGAATGAGGTACTCATTCAGCCTATAAAAGGTTCTTTCCTTTACAGAGTTAACAGTCTAATAGATGAAAACAGTAATATAAAAAACATGTATTACAGTCTTTTTGTATATTGCCCAGTTAGTCTGTGGTGAGCTATCTGCTTGTATGCAGAACTAGACTGCCTGTGTTTGAATGTTAATGTTATCTTGAATAAATTACTCAATCTCCCTGTGCTTCAGATTCTTCATTTGCAAAATGAGTATAATAGTAGACTATAGTAACCTGGAAGACATGCTAAATGAAATAAGCCTGCCACAAAAAGCCAAATACTGAATGATTCCACTGGTGTGAGATACCTAAAATAGTCAAATTCATAGAATCAGAGAGTGGAATGGCAGTGCCAGGGGATGGAGGAAAAGGGAGATGGGCAATTAGTAAACAGCAAACCTAATGTTTCAGTTAATTAAGCAAGTTGAATAAGCTCTAGAGATTTGCTGTGCAACATTGTACCTATAGTCAACAACAATGTATTGTACATTTTAAGGTTTGGTATGAGGGGCGGGGCACCTGGGTGGCTCAATCGGTTAAGCGTCTGATTTTGGCTCAGGTCATGATCTCACAGTCCGTGGGTTCGAGCCCCGTGTCTTGCTCTGTGCTGACCGCTCAGAGCCTGGAGCCTGCTTCAGATTCTGTGTCTCCCTCTCTTTCTGCCCCTCCCCTGCTAATGCTCTATCTCTCTCTGTCTCTCAAAAATAATTAAACGTCAAAAAATAAATAAATAAAGTTTGGTACAAGGGTAGATCTCATGTTCACTGCTCTTATCAAAATAAAATAAAATTTAAAAATAGTAGGTTGTACTTCTAGAGTAAGGGCCATTAAGTTTTGTTAAGGACAAGGAAGAAGCTTGGAAAGGTGAGAACACAGGATCATTTTGTGCTTTGGATAGAGCAGCGCCACAGTCCTGGAATCTTTGAAAAACAGGAGATAGTATCAAGGAAAAGTATGGTGTGATTACAGGAAGGGATAAGAAGGCACATGGGGTAGGCAGAATCATGCCTCCCACATAGATGTCCGGGTCCTTATGCCCAGAACCTGTGAATATCCTTACCTTACCTGGCAGAAGGGACTTTGCCGAGATTAAGATTCTTGAGATGGAGGTCAAAAGGGTCCTCTTAAGGGAAGGAGGAAGGTCAACAAAGTCAGATATCAGAAGCAGAGATTGTAAGTGATGCCATTGCTGGAATGGGGCCTTGAGCCAAGGAATGCATACAGTCTGTAGAGGTTGGAAGAAGGCAAAAAATGGATTTTCTCCTAGAACCCACATAGAGATGGTCCTGTTGACACCTTGCTTTTAGCCCCATAAGGGCTAAACTGTTAACTCCTGACTCCGGAACTGTAAGATGCTAAATGTGTATTGTTGTTTTTTTTGTTTTTTTTTGTTTTTTTTTAATTTTTTTTCAACGTTTATTTATTTTTGGGACAGAGAGAGACAGAGCATGAGCGGGCGAGGGGCAGAGAGAGAGGGAGACACAGAATCGGAAACAGGCTCCAGGCTCTGAGCCATCAGCCCAGAGCCCGACGCGGGGCTCGAACTCACGGACCGTGAGATCGTGACCTGGCTGAAGTCAGACGCTTAACCGACTGCGCCACCCAGGCGCCCCAAATGTGTATTGTTTTAAGCCTTTAAGTTTGTGGTAATAGGAAAGTAATACAGCATGAAAGATAAATGATGCCAAATATATATTTCAACTGTGGCCAATCCTGCCTCTGCATGTGGATAATTAAAGTTATACAATATTTTTTCTTTTTTTTTTTTTTTTTAACGTTTATTTATTTTTGACACAGAGAGAGACAGAGCATGAACAGGGGAGGGGCAGAGAGAGAGGGAGACACAGAATCCGAAGCAGGCTCCAGGCTCTGAGCTGTCAGCACAGAGCCCGACGCGGGGCTCGAACTCACGGACCGTGAGATCATGCCCTGAGCCGAAGTCGGACGCTCAACCGACCAAGCCACCCAGGCGCCCCTACAATATTTTTTCTTAGTCTAGTTTTGCTATATTTTAAAAATATAAATTTTTATACTGTAGATTCTTAAAACCACATTTACCATATTTTACTTTGCATCGTAATTACTTATATAACCATTTAAATTTTCTTACTAGAATGTAAGTTTGACAAGAGCAGGATCTTAATCTTTGTTTGCATCAAAGCTCAAAGCAGTGGTCTTTATAAAAGTAATAGCTGTATGTAGTAACTTAGAATTTTGAGGTAAAATTGTACATTCGTGTTCTGAGTTTGAATTCTGGACAAAGTCATATAATTCTAGTCCATTTCTCTCTTCATCTTTAAAATAATGATAATAAGATACCTACCATATGTTACCGTGAGTAGAGAAAGAAATACATCATTTTGTAAACTGAAGCATTGTATAAACACTGATTTATCATTCCACTGGAGAAAAAGGTATATATAGTTTGAAATATGTATATTTAATAATGATTAGAATGGTAAAAATTTCACTTACATTCTTAAAGGGAGCTAGATAAGAAAATATATTTCAGAGAAAAGAATAAACACAAATCTTGGTATTTTCAGTATGATATTGAAATAAATCTTTGTAGTGTATGCCAAGGGAAGCTCTAATATCCATGAAGCCCTATTAATAAAAAATGTCAAAGTAATAAGTGAAGGCATTGTTGACTTATTTTTTTGGCATCAGTAGCATTAATAATTGTTTATGCAAAATTCATTCCATAAGTTCTGGTGCTCTGGCTAGTTCAACAACAATTCTCTGCTGGTGCCACCATAAATGCAACTCTGGACCAGTGATTAGCCACTTAAGTTTGATAACTGAGTCTCAGAATCCATTTGAGGATCTGCTTCCTTGGAGCCACTCCCACTGCCAATTATTATATTAGTAAGGCCCTGGCAAGAAACAGATGGCACACTTAAAAGGAACGATTGAGGAGAATTTAATGAAGGAACTACCTATAAGGTGTGGGCAGGATTAAGGGAAACCAAGAAGGTAGGATGTAACAGGCTAGCAACAGTGGGAAGCCCCTATATCAGATCTAGAATTGAAGGGAAGGGGTGTGAGGAGTGGGACCAGACTCAGCAGGAGAGAGCCACTCCCAGGAACTGAAACTCTCCGAAGAGGAATGCATGCACTGCCAAGGGAGGCCTTGCAGTAGAGAGAGGGAGGATAGCAAAGACGCTCTCCTTCTGCCCTTGATCTCCTGCTGGTGCTTCCTATTAGCTAAACACAGCTGGAAGCCAGGGGTAAGGGAGTCTGGTTGATGCAGTCCACAGAGGTCAACCTCTCTGGGCACAGAGTAGGTCACGAAAGGCAGACAGTGGATTCATGCAACAAATGGAGACATTCCAGTGCACAAACCTACTCTTTCTGGCTTTGAAGTCTGTTATTTCTATAGTAACACCTTTCTTACTACTGATGATCCTTACTACTCACTTGTCTGGACATACCACTTAAGGAATTTTTGTTTTTAGTTTGCTGTTTTCTTTAGAATTGGAAAAAAGTTACTTAGATTGTAGGTGTTTGATTACCACTTTATAATTGATAGGAATCAAAGAACTGTATAACTACTTAATTACCACACTGTGGTAGAAATCAAGTATTTGAAAGCTATAGTTAAAAACCGGACACTTGAGCATTATGGTGTGTAGCAAAATTGAACCTCACTTTCCTTTTTTGACTCAAAGAGACAGGTATTGAAAAGGGGTATCAGAAGCTAGGAGGCAACAGCAGAGATTAGAAATTTAAGTGTACTCTTCTGCTTAAAACAGTGTGAACCCCCAAAATTTGGAAATTTATTCCTGGTTATAGTTTTCACCTCATCATTAAGACACGTATAATATTTTGTTAATTTAAATTTACATTTGACCAAGAATATTGCATTTGAATTGCATTACACGTATGTAATATGAATGATCTCTGTCTTTTTCAGAAATAGTTGTTGCTGAAAGTGTGGTTGTTATTAAGAAATTACTGCAAATGCAACCTGCACAACATGGTGAAATTATTAAACATATGGCTAAACTCTTGGACAGTATCACTGTGAGTACCAGTTAAGAGATCTTTCCTGAATTTTAACTAGATATTTGTCAGTAAATTATAGTGTTAAAATAAATGGACATCTTAATGTATAGTGGCTAAGAAACCTTAACTATCTGGATTCACATCCTGCTTCTAAGATTTGACACTGTTGTGGAAGGGAATTACAAATCTGAAAAAGGGGAAGGATGCAATAAATGCTGTAGTGTTAGATTGGAATTGGAGATAGCAGTGTAAACTTCATAGGTTTTTATATTCTAGATGTATGTGAGTGTTTAAATGCATGTGTGTATGTGTCTACACACATTTATATGTATAGATATGAATGCATATATTGGGTATACAAACATCTATTTCTTAAGTTGTCCTTTGAGAGGGCCTACATGCATAATACTCGAATACAAATGAGCACAGCTAGTGCCCAGATCTGGTTTTGTTTTTTTTAATTGAGATATAATTTTATACCATAAAATTCACTCTTATATAATTTAGTGGGTTTTGGTATATTCATAAGATGGTGCAATCATCACTCCTGTGTAATTCCAGTGTGTTTTCATCATTCTAATAAAAGAATCCCATGGAAATACAAATCAAAACCACAATGAGATACCACCTTATTACACCTGTCAGAATGGCTAACGTTAACAACTCAGGCAACAACAGATGTTGGCGAGGATGTAGAGAAAGAGGATCTCTTTTGCATTGTTGGTGGCAATGCAAGCTGGTGCAGCCACTCTGGAAAACAATATGGAGGTTCCTCAAAAAACTAAAAATAGAACTACCCTACAACCCAGCAACTGCACTATTAGGCATTTATCCACGGGATACAGATGTGCTGTTTCAAAGGGACACATGCCACCCCCATGTTTATAGCAGCACTATCAACAATAGCCAAAGTATGGAAAGAGCCCAGATGTCCATCGATGGATGGATGGATAAAGAAGATGGTGTGTGTGCGTATGTATATATATAGATAGATAGATAGATACGCACACACACACACAATGGAGTATTACTCGGTAATCAAAAAGAATGAAATCTTGCCATTTGCAACTACACGGATGGAACTGGAGGGTATTATGCTAAGTGAAATTAGTCAGTCAGAGAAAGACAAAAATCATATGACTTCACTCATATGAGGACTTTGAAACAAAACAGATGAACATAAGGGAAGGGGAACAAAAATAATATAAAAACAGGGAGGGGGACAAAACAGAAGAGACTCATAAATATGGAGAACAAACTGAGAGTTGCTGGAGGGGTTGTGGGAGGGGGGATGGGCTAAATTATGGCCAAGGGGCATTAAGGAATCTACTCCTGAAATCATTGTTGCACTATATGCTAACTAATTTGGATGTAAATTTTAAAAAATAAAAAATAATAATAAAAAAAGAATCCCATGGCTCAAACTCCTGATTCTCCCTTTACTCCAGCTCTTGAGAAAGTAATCTACTTTGTCTCTATGCATTTGCTTATTCTGGATATTTCTTATAAATGGAATCATATATCAAGTGGCCTTTTGTGTCTAGCTTCTTTAACTTAGCATATTTTCAAGGTTTGTGCATGTTCTAGAATGTAGTACTGCATTCCTTTTTTATGGTAGACCTTGGTTTTTAAATTCCATTCACCACTCAAAGGAAACCAGGGCTGCTTAGAGAAATGACTGGTTTCAGAACTAGGGCAAGAGAAGAGCAAGATGATCTTGGAACATATTGTTGGGCTTTAAAAAGCAAGGAAATGCTCACAGAATGATAGAGATATGTCAAAAAGACAAAGAGCCAGCTGGAAGGGGTTCTCACTGGTCAATTTGAACAACAGAATAAACTACAGTAAAAGAATTATGGCCTGTTGAATAGGGTAAGACTCTCTTGAGTCCACACTGGAATGAATGAATGAATGAATGAATGAGAGAAAGGGAAGCTCTTTCCTACAATGCAAAACAACTAATAAATATGAAAGGCATGATGGAATTGGAATATCACCATTCGCAAGCTATCACAACAATAATTGATTCAGGTAGGAATCATCAAGCAATGCTAAAAACTAGGGGGTGAAAGTTTGAGTAGTAAGAGGATATCTGTACAGTCTCAAAGTATACCCTCATAAGATACTTCATTATGAAGCATAAGTTAATGACTTTTGACTTTCACAACGGAGAAACCTGACAGGTGCTGCATGAACCAAATGAACATAGTTAACATTGCCAGCAATGGGATCAAATACCTTCTGATATGACCTACTGAATAGAACTCAGCTTCAGGTCTGTTGCATTTCTGCCAAAAATGAATAACTTGGATACAATCAAGAGGAAACATGAGACAAACTCAAATGAAGGTATACTACAAAATAACTGGCTTGCACTCATTAAAAATGCCAGTATCATGAAATATAAAGAAAAAGTCAGGACCTTTTTCACATTAAAAGAGATTAAGAGGATATGACAACTTAATGCTACACATATTTTTAATTTTCTTTTGCTATAAGGGACTTGGTAGGGAAAAATGGAAAAATTTCAATAAGATCTGTAGATTACATAAGAGTATTGGTTCACTGTTAAATTCCTAATTTTTAAATCATTTACTGTAGTAATGTAAGAGCATTCCTTTTATTATGAAGTTTGCACCGAAGTATTTTGGTGTTTAAGGGCAAGTCTACAACTTGTTATCAATTTAGAAAACAAAATATCTGTGTATGTATGGAAAAGTAAAGCAAATATATAGTAAGCTGATAACATTTGGGGAATCTGTGTGAAGAGTACTCAAAACCTCTGTTTATTTTTCTTCCAAGTTTTCTATAAATCATAAAATTGTACTTAAAGAATTAAAACCAAATATTAATCTTGGCTCCACCACTTACCATCTCTGTGTTTTTCCATTAAAACTTCTATACTTTAACCATCTGTGAAATGATAGTGGAAAAAAAAAGACAACCTCTCATATTTTATAAATATTATATTAGTTAATATATGTAAAGCTCTTAAAGATGTTTCTGGCACATAGGTACTACATGAGTGTCTGCTGTCATTATTATTAGGTCTTATTGCATTCCCTTCTACCTTTAAAACTGAAGGTTTTTTTGAAGAATTACTTGAAAATAATTTTATTTCCTGATCTAAAACTCACTCCTCAGTCTGTCAGAGTCTGATTTTGCCTCCCCACTAGTCCACTAATACTGCCAGGGTCACTCACTGTTTTCTTATTAAACCCAGGGTCACTCACTGTTTTCTTATTAAACCCAGTGGATAATTTGCTGTTCATGTGTCTTTCATGATCTTTTGTTAACATTTGACTTCATATACTGCTTCTTCCCTTTTGAAACATTCTCCATGGCTTCTGTCTGGTTTTTCTTCAAACTCATCTCCATTGTGTCCCTTCATTGTTGGTTAAAGTTAAAAACTAATGTTCTGTAACTAACGGAGTTGTAGTTTGGGGGAAATGTATTATTTTTTTCTTTGAAGTTGGGGTGATACGTACTCTGATGTTCTTAAGAGGGGTCATATTTGTATTGTTCAAGGCAAGTTTTGGAGCCTATCAGGACCAATTTTTAATATCTCTGGTGGTGAAATTTTCTTTCCCCTCAAGGTGTTAGTAAAGCTTGCAAGGCAGTTGTATAATTATTTTAAAGCTAAGAGTAAGACTCACAGAAATGTGTTAGCATCTGAGTTCCCACCACATTTCTCACCAGAGAGTGCCTTTGTCTTTGTATCTACTCGTAATATTGATTCCAGTTATCAAAGCCAGGACTTCTCATAGATTGTGTATGAGAGGTGTAGGGGTTAAGAGAGTAGCTTTGATATTTGCATAAGAAGCTTAAAATCATAGCAGCTGTCTTTTCTGGCCACAGTGGTATGAAGCTAGAAATAAAAAATAAGAGGAAGGTGAAAAGATCTACAAATATATGGAAACTAAACAGCACACTTTGAAACAACCATTGAGTCAAAGAGGAAATCAGAAGGAAAAAATTATCTAGAAACAAGTGAAAATGAAAATACAATGTATCAAATGTTATGGTATGCAGCAAAAGTGGTTTGAAACTTTATAGCAATTGTAGAGGAAAGATTATACCAATGAACACACATATTAAGAAATCAGATCTCTGGGAATGCAAGCTGGTGCAGCCACTCTGGAAAACAGTTTGGAGGTTCCCCCAAAAAACTAAAAATAGAACTACCCTACGACCCAGCAACTGCACTACTAGGCGTTTATCCATGGGATACAGATGTGCTGTTTCAAAGGGACACATGCACCCCATGTTTATAGCAGCACTATCAACAATAGCCAAAATATGGAAGGAGCCCAAATGTCCATCGGTGGATGGATGGATAAAGAAGATGTGGTATATATATATATATATATATATATATATACAATGGAGTATTAGTAATCAAAAAGAATGAAATCTTGCCATTTGCAACTACATGGATGGAACTGGAGGGTATTATGCTAAGTGAAATTAGAGAAAGACAAAAGTCATATGACTTCACTCATATGAGGACTTTGAAACAAAACAGATGAACATAAGGGAAGGGAAACAAAAAATAATATAAAAACAGGGAGGGGGACAAAACAGAAGAGACATAACTATGGAGAACAAACTGAGGGTTACGGGAGGGCTTATGGGAGGGGGATGGCCTAAATGGGTAAGGGGCACTAAGGAATCTACTCCTGAAATCATTGTTGCACTGTATGCTAACTAATTTGGATGTAAATTTTAAAAAATAAAATTAAAAAGAATAAAGGAAAAAAAAGAAGATAAAACTTCCAAAAGTGGTTAAAACCTAAAAAAAAAGAAAAAAGAAAGAAAGCAGATCTCAAAAAACAACCTAACTTTACATCTCAAAGAACTAGAAAAAGAACAAAATAAACCCCAAAGCTCACGGAAGAAAGAAAATAAGAAGGATCAAAGCAGAAATAAGTGAAATAGAGACCAGAAAAATAATAGAAAGGATCAGTAAAACCAAGAGCTGATTCTTTGAAAAGATATGAAAAAAAGGGGCGCCTGGGTGGCGCAGTCGGTTAAGCGTCCGACTTCAGCCAGGTCACGATCTCGCGGTCTGTGAGTTCGAGCCCCGCGTCGGGCTCTGTGCTGCCTGCTCAGAGCCTGGAGCCTGTTTCCGATTCTGTGTCTCCCTCTCTCTCTCTGACCCTCCCCCGTTCATGCTCTGTCTTTCTCTGTCTCAAAAATAAATAAACATTAAAAAAAAAAAAAAAGAAAAGAAAAGATATGAAAAAAGGTTAAGAAACAACAAGTAAGGATCCCACAAGAAAAGAAAGCTATCGATTAATATCCATGATAAATATAGATGCAAAATTACAACAAAATATTAGCACCTTGAATTCAAGAACACATTTAAAAATTTTTTTTTAATGTTTATTTTTGAGAGACGGTGTGAATGGGGGAGGGGCAGAGAGAGAGAGGGAGACACTTAATCTGAAGCAGGCTCCAGGCTCTGAGCCATCAGCACAGAGACCGATGTGGGGCTCAAACTCAAGAAATACAAGATCATGAGCTGAGCCGAAGTCGGACACCCAACTGACTGAGCCACCCAGGCGCTCCAAGAACACATCAAAAGGATTATACGTCATGACCAAATGGGATTTATCCCTAGGATGCAAAACTGGTTTCATACATGCAAATCAATAAATATAAATATATCACAGCAATAAGGTGAAAGATAAAAAGCTCATAAAAACCTTTAACATACTGGTTGTAGAAGGAACATATCTCAACATAATAAAGGCCACATATGACAAACCTACATCTAGCCTATAAGGGAGCCATTGTACACTGTGGCCAAAGGACATGGCCAAAGGGGGAATACTTCGTTTGATGAATGAGTAAATGAGGCCCACTGATGTGAAGTTATCTGTCTCCATGATATACATGATCAGTCTAGGACCAGAACCAGTCTTCTTGTTTTGCTGGCTGGTATTTTTCCTGGTATAGTACACTTGTTTTGTCTCTGCCCAATGGCTATGGTGAACTGTGGATTCCAGGTTTTATTTGGACTTCTGGTCTTAGTTCTACCACTGACGAACTGTAAGATGTTGGGCAAGTTTCTTAACTCCTTTGTGCCCTGTTTCCTCGTATATCAAGTGGGAATAATGGTACATCTTGCCATTATTATGATAACAGACTGAGAAAACAGGTAAAGTCTTAGATTTATGTATGTATGTATGTTTAATTTTATTTTTTAATTTACATCCAAATTAGTTATCATATAGCGCAACAATGATTTCAGGAGTGGATTCCTTAATGCCCCTTAGCCATTTAGCCCATCCCCCCTCCCACAACCCCTCCAGTAACCCTCTGTTTGTTCTCCATATTTTTCTCTTATGTTTTGTCCCCCTCCCTGTTTTTATATTATTTTTGCTTCCCTTCCCTTATGTTCATCTGCTCTGTGTCTTAAAGTCCTCATATGAGTGAAGTCATATGATATTTGTCTTTCTCTAATTTCGCTTAGCATAATACCCTCCAGTTCCATCTGTGTAGTTGCAAATGGCAAGATTTCATTCTTTTTGATTGCTGAGTAATACTCCATTATATATATATACCACATCTTCTTTGTCCATTTATCCATCGATGGACATTTGGGCTCTTTCCATACTTTGGCTATGGTTGATAGCGCTGCTATAAACATGGGGGTGTATGTGTCCCTTCGAAACAGCACACCTGTATCCCTTGGATACATGCCTAGTAGTGCAATTGCTGGGTCGTAGGGGAGTTCTATTTTTAGTTTTTTGAGGAACCTCCATAGTGTTTTCCAGAGTGGCTGCATCAGCTTGCATTGCTACCAACAATGCGAAAGAGATCCTCTTTTTCCACATCCTTGCCAACATCTGTTGTTGCCTGAATTGTTAATGTTAGCCATTCTGACAGGTGTAAGGTGGTATATCTCATTGTGGTTTTGATTTGTATTTCCCTGATGATGAATGGTGTTGAGCATTTTTTCATGTGTCAGTTGGCCATCTGGATGTCTTCTTTGGAGAAGTGTCTATTTATGTCTTTTGCGCATTTCTTCACTGGATCATTTGTTTGTTGGGTGTTGAGTTCGATAAGTTCTTTACAGATTTTGGATTCTAACTCTGTATCTGATAGTTAGTTTGCAAATATTCTCCCATTCTGTTGGTTGCCTTTTAGTTTTGCTGATTGTTTCCTTCACTGTGCAGAAGCTTTTTATTTTGATGAGGTCCCAATAGTTCATTTTTACTTTTGTTTCCCTTGCCTCCGGAGATGTGTTGAGTAAGAAGTTGCTGCGGCCAAGATCAAAGAGGTTTTTGCCTGCTTTCTCCTCAAGGATTTTGATGGCTTCCTGTGTTACATTTAGGTCTTTCATCCATTTTGAGTTTATTTTTGTGTATGGTGTAAGAGAGTGGTCCAGGTTCATTCTTCTGTGTGTCACTGTCCAGTTTTCCCAGCACCACTTGCTGAAGAGGCTGTCTTTATTCCATTGGATATTCTTTCCTATTTTGTCAAAGATTAGTTGGCCATACATTTGTGGGTCCATTTCTGGGTTCTCTGTTCTGTTCCATTGATCTGAGTGTCTGTTTTTGTGCCAAGAAACAGGTAAAGTCTTAAAAATAGTGCAGACACGTGGTGAGAACTCAGTAGATGTTGGCTATATAATTTTTTTAAAAAAGAAACTTGGGTTTTGTTGTATTCAAGACTTAGATCCCATTTGCTATTTATTAAGTGACATAGCTAAACACATGAACACTAAAATTTAAATTAATTCTACTTTTAAATTCAAATTGAATAAGATATAGATCTGTAGTGCAGTCAACTTATATATTCTGATTGTGAATATTTTATTCTTTGGAATATCCTTTGTGTGTATTAAATACTGCTTTTGGAGCAAAGTCCTTCCAGAATAAAATGCATGCTACATGAAGATTGTTGAACCAGGGTTACACATAGTGTTTAATGGGACAGATGAGTTAATATCATAAGAGAATAATTAAAAGATGTTATTTTGTGAAGACTACTGAGTAATTTTGAAATAGTACTTTATGTACTCAGTGCCCTGGTGCCTCACTGAATGCCTGCCATGTCACAAGGTAACTACACTTGCCCTGCTGCCCCAACTTAATTCATACTAAAGTATTAATGGCTACTGAGTCCTGATACAGATTATTGGATCTCATTTGCTATTTGTCTGCAGTTTGTTTAGATATCTACTGATTTTGCCTTTGACAAATTTAGATACATAAAATTGATGTTTTTGCAGGATTTATTTTACACTGTTGCATTGTGCAGTGGCTAGAGTCGAAACACAATAGCTTTTAAATTGAACTGCTTACAAAGTGATCTGTAAAATCATTCTAGATGCCTTTCTGTAACTGCTGTGGTCAGCTAGGAATCATTATTTGTTTTTGCAGCTAAGTTACTGGGTTAAAATGGCAGTGGAAACTGCCTTCTCGTAGAAGGTTTAAAAAGTGCACTTAAGCACTTGTTCAGGGCATTCAGAATAAAGAATCAAAGTCATTTACAATCCAGCTTGTCTTTGAAGTATTGAAAAAGCAGATGTTAATAATCAGAGCATTTGTGTGAGTGTATTATCAGTTTGGTTTTAGTTCAGTGTCCTGTTTATTCTGTGGTTGAGAAGACCATGGAGAACAAAAAGTGACTAATTTTCTATCTTGCTCTTTTTTTGGTTGCTTTAAATCTTTGAAAGACCATTGATACTATGATACATACATGAATCATAGTATCGGTGATGTACGAATGAGAGTTCTGGAACATAACTGGAAGAGAAAGATATGACTGGAATCTGAAAATCTTATGATTCTGATTCCAGCCAAATGCACAAAAACAGTGTGTTTGTTGATTTCCTAAGCTTTTAAAAAAAATTGCCATCACCAAAAATTTGGAATAAATACATTTATATTGATATTATTGTTGTGGAAAAGTTTTCAAAGTTTTTTATGTTTCCTTGGAAATTTTATTACCTTAATTCTGGAACCTCTGACTATTACCCTGCCCTCTAACACCACCATCTTGAGATTTTCATTGTGAGCATTAGAATGTATTGATTTTCATTTTTTTCCAAAGAGTTGTGTTTTAAATTATGCATTATTAATGTTTACAGTGTTTAAATATTATTTTAATCTTAGTATATTAATGAATAGGAATATACAGAATCTCTTAAAACTTTTGGGATTGTCTTTTTAATTGCAAAAACAATTGTAACTGCGTTACCAGAAGAAAATTACTTAAAGTGGGGTAGTAGGTTGGAATATGTCCTAGAATTCTAATTTTTATACCAGCAATGTATAATAAAATATTTAAGAAAAGTAAATCTAGCATAACCGAAATCTGAATTTGCACATATATTCTTATTTAGAGGTACCTGTCATCAAAGCAGGCAACTTGAATTGCTTCATACCAGAAAATTGAATGTACCACTCAATTACTGTTCTTTAGCCCAATTTAAAATAATAGATTGGGAGTAAGGTCTTAATGCAGTGTAACCTTTGGAACATTAGAAATAGCCTCTTCTTTCCAGAAATCAGTGTACAGTAAGGATATCACTTTTGTCATACTTCATGAATAGATTTGTAATAGCATTTGTTTTATACTTATTATTTATTCTTGGTACTTAAACTTCTTACATGAGTATTGTGATTTCATCTTTTTTACTAAACTTATTCTAATATTAATTTCAAGATAATGCTATTGTCATAGTATTTGAAAATATATACTTTGATTTTAAAGCTTTTGGATGACCTTATTTCCCTTCTGGCGAAATACCCAACTTAGGAGTGTTTTAATAATTTTATACTATTTCATAAAATGGATGTTTTGGAAGAATTTGAGATGGTGGATATTGTGATAAAATTTAAGTTGTGCAAAGGTCTGTATTCTCACTTTCTTCTTTAATGGTTGTGCCCTGTACAGCTGTGAAACTATAGTGAAAATATTAGGACTTCATTTGAGGAATTGGAAAGGATTTCATAGGACAAGTATTATCTCTCCTTGTGATGCTACCTCTTAATGATAGTCATTGGCTCTTTCATTTATTATAAACAAATTTTCTGTACTAGGTGAAAATGTTCACAGAAACTAATTTACATACCCCTTCAAATCTCTTTTAGAGTAAGGGAGGATACATATAAACAAATAGTAATAAAACTAATTTGCATACTCTAAAATGTTGGTCTTAATGGTACTGATGGAAGGTTTCCAATTTGTACTAAAACAGTTTTTTTAAGAAACAAATTATATTGAAATGTACTTTATTAAAAAAAATACAATGCCAAAGTGCAACATTGGACAAATTTATCTTCTCCCTAATAGACCAGGATTCATGATTTTATAAGCAGACCTTGATGATCTCGTCAGTTTTATATATTCCCAGGGTTGTGGGTGCAGATACTTAGAGGACAAGAGCAGCTTTGATTTAGAATCATAGTCTTTAATGAATGTATTCCTTTTTCTCTGTTAACCATTGGATTCTCAAAACATGGTTTGCAGACCACTTATCTCAGAAATTATCTATGATGCCTCATAAAATGTGGATTCCTGAGCCCCACAACAAAACTGTTATTTTGGACCTGGTACTAAATCCCTGTAGTTTTAATAAGAACTCAAGATAATTTTTATGGGCCTTGAGGTTTATTATTTATTAATAAGTGCCCTGGAGCAGAGGTCAGCAAACCTTTTCTGTAAGTTGCTAGATAGTATTTTCAGCTTTATGGTTTTTGTTGTGACAACAGTTGACACCCGAGCAATGCAGGGGTTAGGGGTGCCGACCCCACCCTCCTACAGTCAAAAATCCAGATTTAACTTTTGACTCCTCCGGAATTTAACTGCTAATTGCCACTATTGACCGAAAACCTTACCGATAACATAAACAGTTGATTAACACATATTTTTTTTTGTTACATGTATTATACACTGAATTCTTACAATAAAATAAGCTAGAGGAAAAAATGTTATTATGAAGATCATAATGAAAAGAAAATACATTTACAGCACTATACTGTGTTTATTGAAATAAAAATCTGCATATAAGTGGACCCTCCGCAGTGCAAACCTGTATTGTTCGGAGGTCAGTTGTGCTTACCTCTGCTATTGTAGTGCAAACGCTACACCAATAATACATAAACAAATGGGCATGGGTAGCCAACTTTGGCCCAAGAACTTGCACATTGCTGACGGAATCAAGACTCTAGACCAATGATTTTTTTTTTTTTCTCCATTAATCTTTTCTAAGGCATTATCTCTAAAAGCACCTTTAATGATATTTTCCTGGGTGTTTATTTTTTGATAACTGAAGAAAATCCATAACTGAAAGGGCACTTCCTAGATATTCATTACATGAATAGATGCAAAACCTTTATAATATTTAAAACCTTTTTTATGTTAACATCAAGGAGAGTATGATTATCTTATTTGTAACTATATAATCTGCTTTTAATATTAGGTTCCTGTGGCTAGAGCAAGTATTCTTTGGCTAATTGGAGAAAATTGTGAACGAGTTCCTAAAATTGCCCCTGATGTTTTGAGGAAGATGGCTAAAGGCTTCACTAATGAAGATGATCTAGTAAAATTGCAGATTTTAAATTTGGGAGCAAAATTGTATTTAACCAACTCTAAACAGGTAAGAGTCTAAACCTTAGTCTACCTAAGTGATACTTTCTTCTTTAATTTGATGAAGCATCCAAGGTCTATTCATGCATTAGTGTGTTTATTCCACAATTACTAGGTGTCTGTTTCTGTAAGGTTCTATGTTAGAAGGTAGTGGTGCAGAGAGATGACATTCTAGTCAAGAGAAAAGGTGAGAAAAACAGCTAAACGATGAAATAGGTGCGGTAAGTGCTGTAATAGAGGTGTTAAGATATGGTGGAACTCCAGAGGAGAAAGTTATTGCAAGTCAGAAGTGGAAGGAGGTAAGAGATAAGAACATTTTGTGAAGGATAAGATTCTTGACTAAGGACTTACAAGGAGTGATTTGCCATGTAGAATGAGAAGGGCGGTGAGAGTCATGAAACAGCTTTGCTGCAAGTTTCTTGTTTATTGATAAAAACGCTATCTTAGCCTGAGAACTCCCTGTGTTCTCTAAATACATGTGGTATTGTAAAAGTCATTATAACACCTGGAATTGGCTACTCTAAATGTATCTAGCTTCTAGGTTATTAAAAAATTAGTACAAAATCAGTATGTTAATCAAGACCAAAAGTAGTTATGTCTTATAAAGCTAAATAAAGGTTCTGTTTTTGGTCCTCTTTGTAGCTATAAAGAAACAATGGAAAGTGGTACTTTTTGTTCAGGAATTACAGAATATATTCCATAGCTTTTGAATTTGAAGACAACGGAGCTTGTACCAGATGTTTTTTTCTTGAGCTGTATTATTAAATGAAGTTTTGGAGCTCAACTTCTGAACTGTTCTATTGTATATTTTAGAATAATATTTCTGATAAACACAAATAGACTTCACCACCAACTCATGAAGGCATATTAATGTTTAGAAAATACACCAAATTTTTCATTCATTCATTCATTCATTCATTCATTTATTATTTTAGATACAGAGTGTGAGCAAGGGAGGGGGGCAGAGGTAGATAGAGAGAGAGAATCTTAAACAGGCTCCAAGCTCAGGGTAGATTCTGATGTGGGGCTCAATCCCACGACCCTGGGATCATGTCCTGAGCTGAAATCAAGAGTTGGGCGCTTAACTGACTGAACCACTGAGGCACCCTGAAAATATACCAAGTTTTCACATATATTTTTGTGTAACTCATTGGTTTTAAATGATTAAATGTAAAAATAGGTGAATGACAGTGTCTCTAGGGTTGTGCTCTTCAGTCTCTCATTAAGAAAAGGGGGTTGAGAGAATTGGTAAAATAAGCATTAAAGGGCACTTTTTAGCACCATCCGCTTGACAGCATGTTTAAATTGTGTGGTTCATACCTGTTGAATAAGAGAGACTAAAATGATTTCTTTGGGCTAACTGTAAAAAATTTATGTTCTGTATTTAATTTATTTTAGCCATCTTTAAGACTGAACTGTGGCAGTGCCCAGGGACTGGTTTGCCATGAAGTCCTGACATTTATTTGTCGATCTGAATTCCCTGCGGAATAACTTAGTGAGCATCCCAGAATTGTTATTGAATTATTTAGTTATAGGAAATGTCGAAGTTAATTTTTATAAGATTGAGCATGTTGTGTTCATTTGTTGGCTTGAGGAATAATTGAGTAATGAACTTCTTTAATACCTCAAAATATTTTTACCTGGTGTGAAAACTCATTTACAAATAAGTCAACAGTCCGCTTTCAGTATGTCGAGTTAGCTCCTGCTGGACTGACCCTCCACAGAGAACAACTCTGGAAAAAATACAAAAAATAAATAAATGCCCAAAGTCTCAGAAGAGTGAAGAAAAGCAGTAAGATCCTGGAGGGAAATTAACACTTGGAAGAAGAGAGTGGCACAGAGGGAATGTCGCCACTTTTATGGCTTTTATCCAAGAGGATGGGCTACAGTTGGCACTACACACAGGTGCTAAAACTCCAAAAGAAAACGCAAGGTCCTTCTGGCCTGAGGAAGTAGAGAACATAGTTCAGGGAAACTATAGATGTTGGAAAGTAAAGGAAGAATTATAGAAAGAAGAGAGCCATAGTGGGGGAGCCTCAGGATCTGTGAATAATTTTGGTTGACCCCTGAACACTCATGCTCAAGGTGCATTCAGAGCAGCACAGCTGAGTATAAAGGAACTGAACTGAAATTTGAGCTGCACCAAAGAGACAAAGTTTTCACTTTGAACTCGACCAAGTTAACTGCTAAAATAAACAAAAATCAGTACTCACTCAAAGAGTGTAACTGTGTCCACGGCCTCTATAATATAACATTCGTAATTTCCAAGATACAATCCAAAATTATTCCACATATGAGGAATCAGAATGAGGAGCTATTATTTAAAGGGTATGGGGTTTCAATTTACAAAGATATAAAAATTTTGGGAGATGGATGGTGGTATTGGTTGTACAATATTCTGCATGAATTGCACAGTTAAAAGTGGTTAGGACAGTAATTATTATGTGTTTTATCACACACACACACGCACAAACAGGAAAGGGTGATCACTTTTCAAGAAAATTGGAAAAAAACAACAGAAGCTAACCCTGAGATGATCCAGATGTTGGAATTTGCAAGCAAACATTTTGTAGCAGCTTTTTTTTTTTTTTTTTTAATTTTTTTTTTTCAACGTTTATTTTATTTTTGGGACAGAGAGAGACAGAGCAAGAACGGGGGAGGGGCAGAGAGAGAGGGAGACACAGAATCGGAAACAGGCTCCAGGCTCTGAGCCATCAGCCCAGAGCCCGACGCGGGGCTCGAACTCACAGACCGCGAGATCGTGACCTGGCTGAAGTCGGACGCTTAACCGACTGCGCCACCCAGGCGCCCCTGTAGCAGCTTTTTATAAGTGGAGTGAGCAATATAAAGGAAAATATACCCACCATGAATAAAAAGATAAGAATTCTCAGAGAAATATAATTATACAAAAGACTCAAATGGAAGTTTTTTAGAACTGAAAAATACAGTATCAAAAAAATCAATATCTTGTTTATCATTAGTATTATATATTCCTCTTTAACATTTTAATATTTTTCTTTTTACGTATAGATATATAAAGCTGGTTCATATAGTTTTTTTTTCAACTGTTACATTATAATTATAACTCTGTACGTGGATTTCTTCAGTAAGCTTCTTTAGTTTTCTAACTCTGAGTTATTTCAGATGGAAGTTTGTATTTGGAAAGCAGATTAACTGTGTGTGATGACTATCATAGAACTATTTGATGTCAGTTACTGGAGGGCAGGTAGTGATTGAGAGTATAGGCTCCAATATTACATTGTCTGGCTTCATATCCTGTTTTGCCACTTATTAGGTACATAATTTTGGACAAATTATATAACCTATCCAAGACTTAGTTTTATCCTTTGTAAATTTGGAATTATTATAATTTCTTAATTTAATTTAATTTAATTTAATTAAAAGAGAAAGAATGGGAGAGGGGGCAAGGGGCAGTTGAAGTTGCTGAAGCTCTACAACTCTTAGGACATAGTGTAAAGACTGAGCATGACTTCCTTGCAATAGTCTACTGAGGTCTGAGACAGAAAACTGAGTTTATTAAAGGGATTAATAGCAACTAAAAATTAATGAATAAAGGGTGCATTTTTTTTAACTTCCTATAATCTTTTAAATGTAGTGGTATTATAGTTTAGTGTTTCACTTAGCTGTTTTCTTTTTTTATTAAAAACATTTTTTTAATGTTTATCTATTTTGAGAGAGAGAGAGGGAACGTGAGCAGGGGAGGCACAGAGAAGGAGGGAGACATAGAATCCGAAGCAGGTTCCAGGCTCTGAGCCGTCAGCCTGACATGGGGCTCGAACCCACGAGCAAGATCATGACCCGAGCCAAACTCGGACACTCAACTGACTGAGCCACCCAGGTGCCCCTAATTTTTTTTTTTAACATTTATTGATTTTTGAGAGACAGAGCGAGACAGAGCATGAGAGGGGGAGGGGCAGAGAGAGGGGGTGCACAGAATCCAAAGCAGACTCCAGGCTCTGAGCTGTCAGCACAGAGCCCGAAATAGGGATTGAACTCACAGACTTGTGAGATCATGACCTGAGCCAAAGTCGGACACTTAACGGACTGAGCCACCCAGGTGCCCGTCATGTTTTCGTTTTAATTATGAAATAACCCAAACCTATAGGGAAGTGTAAAATAGTATAAATACATATATACCACTAAGACTAACTCAATGTTTTTGCCATAACTGTTATTCTTTTTTAAAGGAATGTGGCAAGTAGCTGCTGTCATAATGGTAGTGTGTTCAGTCATGTGTGTTTTTACATTTTTAGTATATGAGTATATGTTCACACGCTATGTTACTGTTGTGTGGGTTTTGCAATTTTGCATAGGTAGATACTGTATTTTTTTGTATACTTTGTAACCTACTTTTTTCACCTAATACCATGTTTTTAAAATATTGACATGTATAGATATAATTCATGCATTTTAATTAACTCTGATTTTCTGTGAGACAGGTTTCTGCTTTTCTGCTGTTAGAAAAGAGTGATTCATTGAGTATCCTTAATATTTGCATTTTCTTTGTATTACTTTTTAGACTTCTTGGTTCTTAGTAAGAAATTTTATAAATCACAGTTACATCTTGGGCATCCTTCCTGAAGTTAAAAGCAAATTCTCTTTTGTCCCGTGATTCAGGTCTTAGGTGAAATCTACCTCTGCCCCCAGCTTCTTTAACATGACTTAGCAAAAGGGTCTCAGGCTCTGTGCTGTGACACCTCTACCCTTTCTTGGATATATTTTTTTTTGGCTTTAAGAGACTCGAATAAATACAGCTTGTAAAGAAAGAACTTACAGAATACTTTTCAAGTTGACAAAAATATGAATACTGTTAAATTTATGAAATTTCATCCAAGTCACATAAAGAATCCTGGTTAGTCATGAAGTGATGAAATTGATGACATGGAACACTGGTACTGCTTAGATTTCCCTCTGGTTTAGGTTAAGAATTTTGTGTCGCTTTCTTTCATTTACCAAACCAATTACCAGTATCCTTCTTTTTCAGAATAACAGCTATGTGGAACCAATATTAATCTTCACTATGCTAAATGCTGAATTCTGTGTACTTTTTTATTTTCCTTAAATTAAAAATATATCTCAGCTGATTTTAGTAGTATATTTTAAGATACCTTTTTTACTATTTTGTGCTGACTTACTAAATATTTGAAGAAAGCTATTGTTTGTGCAAATATTTATCTGTTTATTACTTGTCAGAGTGCTTAGGTAGAAATATGAAGCCCATATTTTGAGTTTTTTTTTTAAATAATGGATTAAAAAACTTTTATACAGCATTCCCTAAAATTCATTTTTCCTATATTACAGTGACTGAGAGTCATTCTGAAAGGAATATAATAGGTATAGTGTCTGGGTAGCATTATCTGTTAGTTATTACTGCTCATAGTCCCTTAAATCTAAGTAGAAAAAATAATCTGAAATCAAAATTTAACAAATAGCTGTGTATAAGATATTAATATTTTTTAAGGGTACACTGTATTATTCTCTTTTTCTTTTATAATTTTATGAGTAAAACCTCTTTAAAAGTACTGTTTAATGTCCCGTCTGGTTTTGGATTGAGTCTTTGATTGTATTAAATACCCATGATTATTTACTTGACCATTGTTTACTTTCTTTGTAACTGTTGGCCGGAACAGATCTCATTTATGTCTCTTGCCTCTGTGTCTCATTTAGTTTGGGATTTGTCTCACATTTTTCATTTTTATCAATAATTGTGTTAAAATAGGTCAGACTAAGTTTGTAGACCTCCACATTGTACTTTTCACCTCTGCTGTGGTTTTGTCTAATGACATGTAACACACAAGTGCAATGAAGAGAGATTTCATTTTCTTTTTTTTTTTTGTGATCATAATTTTTTTTTCAATATATGAAATTTATTGTCAAATTGGTTTCCATACAACACCCAGTGCTCATCCCAAAAGGTGCCCTCCTCAATACCCATCACCCACCCCCCCCCTCCCCCCCCCCCCCCATCAACCCTCAGTTTGTTCTCAGTTTTTAACAGTCTCCTATGCTTTGACTCTCTCCCACTCTAACCTCTTTTTTTTTTTTCCTTCCCCTCCCCCATGGGTTTCTGTTAAGTTTCTCAGGATCCACATAAGAGTGAAACCATATGGTATCTGTCTTTCTCTGTATGGCTTATTTCACTTAGCATCACACTCTCCAGTTCCATCCACGTTGCTACAAAGGGCCATATTTTGTTCTTTCTCATTGCCATGTAGTACTCCATTGTGTATACAAACCACAATTTCTTTATCCATTCATCAGTTGATGGACATTTAGTCTCTTTCCATAATTTGGCTATTGTTGAGAGTGCTGCTATAAACATTGGGGTACAGGTGCCCCTATGCATCAGTACTCCTGTATCCCTTGGGTAAATTCCTAGCAGTGCTATTGCTGGGTCATAGGGTAGGTCTATTTTTAATTTTCTGAGGAACCTCCACACTGTTTTCCAGAGCGGCTGCACCAGTTTGCATTCCCACCAACAGTGCAAGAGGGTTCCCGTTGAGAGATTTCATTTTCTTATGTGAGACATTTAAATCAGAAAGACCTTGTTTTTCCAACCTTTTTGAGATGTAGCTTAATTTCTCTTTTTTAGAGCGGCATGCAGAATGTGTGCTGGTAAAATGCAGTGTGCCCTGACAGGGCAAGGAGCTAAATTCTTCAGTTTTTCACTGGTGGTAAGATATGTGCAAGTGTTTCATCTGCTGGCCACGCTGGCAACTTGTATGGTTGTGCCATGGCCTGTGCAAAGCATGAAGCTGTCAGTTGTCAGTGGAGAGAGTCAGAGGAAAACATGGGAAGTTTGAGGTGGGTTGTAGATGAAATATGTGCAAGAGACGGTCCTGCCATAGATTGTTAGAGAGTGGTCAGAACACTGTCACTTCGCTACTTCTGTCATTTATTGTGCAGCGTAAATCTAAAGCCTATGTATTTTATTATTGGGAAGTTCTTTCTTTATCTTGTTATAAACCCAGCAGCAATCATTTCTTAAAGATGGAAGTGTAGACTTAATGAAGAATGAAGTACTGACTTTCTTTCTCAGTACTCACTGTGCACAAAATGTTTATCAGTGTTTACCAGCCACTATGAGAGTGGTGGTGATGTCACCGACCACACAACGACCAGAAGATAAAATGTACTGAAAAAAGATCAGCATCTATTTAAAAAGTTGAGTTGTAAGGATGAGCTCTGGGTGTTATATGTAAGTGACAAATCACTAAATTCTACTGCTGAAATCATTATTACACTATATGTTAACTAACTTGGATTTAAATACATTTTTAAATTTTTAAATTTTTTTTTTCAACGTTTATTTATTTTTGGGACAGAGAGAGACAGAGCATGAATGGGGGAGGGGCAGAGAGAGAGGGAGACACAGAATCGGAAACAGGCTCCAGGCTCTGAGCCATCAGCCCAGAGCCTGACGCGGGGCTCGAACTCACGGACCGCGAGATCGTGACCTGGCTAAAGTCAGACGCTTAACCGACTGCGCCACCCAGGCGCCCCACATTTTTAAATTTTTAAAAAGAAGTTAAGAGTTATTTTAAGAAGATTGTGTCTCCAGGGACGCCTGGATGGCTCAGTAAGTTAGCGACTGACTTCGGGCTCAGGTCATGTTCTCACAGTTGGTGAGTTTGAGCCCCGCATCGGGCTCTGTGCTGACAGCTCAAGGCCTGGAGCCTGCTTCAGATTCTGTGTCTCCCTCTCTCTCTCTCCCCTCCCCTGCTCACGCTCTGTCTCTGTCTTTCTCAAAAATAAATGAACATTTAAAATAAAAAAATAAAAAATAAATGAACATTTAAAAAAAAAAAAAAAAAAGAAGATTGTGTCTCCAGATGACAAATACATACAGGTACAAAAGATGTTTACATAGCTTTCTTGATACAAGATCTCATTTAGATAACTGTTTAAAAATTAATTTTCTTCATTTTTTATTCCAAGTTCCCTTTTTACATATGAAGAAGGAAGTAGTAACTATTAATGTCTTGGCTCCATTAGCAGAAAAAGGACCTAAACAATGCCAGTTTTCAAATAGAAAATTGATTAATTTCGTTACTAGGTTGATTTTTTTCACTCAAAGCTTTTGTATGTTTGTTCCATTTTGCCATAAATGGAATCAAAATAAAGCATTTGGAAGTTTATTCTGTCAAAAATGCTGTAAATGCTGTTGATTTTGCATTTTCTAAATTTGGTGAAATATGTTAAAAAGTATAAAGAGAATTACTTAAAAAGTTGTTTTTTTTTTTTCTCTAAGTTTAGAGAGAGAAAGCTTAATTGGGGATAGGAGCAGAAGGGAAGAAAGAATCTTTTATTTTTAATGTTTATTTATTTATTTGGGGGGGGTGTTTGTGAACAGGAGAGGGGCAGAGAGAGGGAGAGAGAGATCCTAAGCAGTCTCCATGCTGTCTGCACAGAACCTAACGTGGGGCTCGATCATAAGACCATGGGATCTTGACCGTGAGGCAAAATCAAGAATTGGACGCTCAATCAGTTGAGCCACCCAGGCACCCTGAGAATTATTTAAAAGTTTTGTCTCATAAAAATAATTATCAAAAAAAAGTTTCATTGAATGGAGGGGTAAAAGTTACATATCAGGGCTTAACATATTTACAGATTTCAACATGAAAAAGAAAGCATGGTGAGAATATCCTTCTTTCAACAGGATTTTCTTTAATCTTACCAGATTGTCTAATGTAAAGAGGGTGTTTTCTTCATTACAAATATTATGGTCTATAGAGAAGAGTACGTTGAAAATGTCAACAGTTTTGTAATTATTGATCATAAAATTCAGTTTTGAAAAAGATTTATTAGACAATCTTACTTTTTTTAAAAAGCTCAAAATAAAGCCATATAAAAATATGTTCTTTAGAGAAATGGCAATGACTTATTATTAGAGGTACATACACCTTAGAAACTGATTAAAGTGTATGAACATAGTGAATAATTACTTATGTTTTTGATGCATCATTATATATAGATAGGTTTTTATCTTTTAGAAAATTTTAGTTTTGAAAAAAAGAATTTTAGTTTTGAAATTGGATTTTTTAAAGTATTTTTTAATGTTTATGTTTGAGAGGGAGGGAGAGAGAGAGAGAATGGGGGGCAGAGTGTGAGTGGGGGAGGGGCAGAGAGAGAGGGAGACACAGAATTCGAAGCAGGCTCCAGGCTCTGAGCTCTCAGCACAGATCACGATGCAGGGCTCAAACTCATGAGCTGTGAGATCATGACCTGAGCCCACGTGGAATGCCTAGCCAACTGAGCCGCCCAAATGCCCCGAAAATGGATTTTTAATAGAACTATTTTATAAGGCCACCAGTGTAATAAAACAAGTTTTGTAGTCAATAAATGGATACTTTAAAAATTACAAAATTTTAATTCCTAAAAATTCCCTAACTTTCATTAGTGTCTATTAATATATTGAGGTAGTTTAATTTTCTAAAAATTAATTTTGGAGATCAGAAATGTGTCACTCCAGTAGCTCACAAAAATTAATCACTAGGTTGCACATCTGAAACTAATATAACACTGTGTTAACTACGCTGAAATTAAAATTTTGAAAATCATTGCAATGAACAGACTAATTTTTTTCTTTATTTTAGTTGCATATTCTAAATCTCACCACTCAGAAGGACTTGAGAGTTAACCTAGTTGTAAATTCTCACTGTGCATTTGAGATAACTAAGGGTTAGTATATTTGCCAGGCTATCTCAGAAAGTTAATAACACAGTCCAGGATACCACACTTTTTTTGAGCTGTATTCCTCATTTGGTGAATATTTTGCTAATTTTCTTTAAAAATGAATTTTTCTCATTTGCAGTTGAACCACCATGGTCTACTAATTAGTGAATAGCAATTATTGGTAACCAAATTCCTAATAACTCTATTAACATTTTTCACTTGTATTTTTTATAGTTCTACTTTTTTGAAACTAGGTTAATGCTCTTTAAATACATTGTTACTGCAAGAAGGTTGCTTTCTATTCAAATCAATTATCTTAACCAATTATTATTGTAAAAGAGTTTACCACACCATTTCTATACTTTGACTTTTTGTTCTTGAATTGTCTTTAGCTGTGCCTGACTTGATTGATTTCATTTTTTATCCTTTATTAATGTCTATAAAATGTTCTAATGTCGATGTTTATTTTTTCCATATATTATGAATCCTGTTTAATTTATAGTTACAATTGTATTTGTGTAACCTAAATTAAAACTATGCTTTTTCAATAAAGTAACTGGAGTTTAAAATTCAAACCTATTTTGATAACATTTCAAATTTGGTTTAATTACTATTAAAATTATCTCAATACATGTTAATGTAGTACATTCAAAAATTGACTTAGGAAATCTTATTACAGTGTAAAAGCTACTGTAATAAGTTGCTGCCTTACATAAATAAATAAATGACCAATATTACTAGAGGCTATAAGCAGCATGGGAAAGAAATGGAAGGAGTCTTTTATCCTAGTTTTTAGAGGGCATCAGCAGCTTGCTTTTATGAAAAAGTAACAGCTAAATGCACTGCAAATAATTTGCAGTAATCCAGTTCAGTGATTCATGTGTCTGCTTTAATGGGTCATAATTCAGGGTAAAGTAACTGAGTGCAGTCAGAGTGCAGACACTGCTTATGCCAGGGACAGTATCTCTTCATAAAACACACCTCAGGAGAAGCAGTTTGCCAGCCCCCTAATACTCTCTGATGTTTTGATGTCCTGCATATTTTTCCGATTAAGTTTTGAGTGCCATGTTTTTAGTTGTATTTCCACATTCATTATTCTCACGTAGACCCTTCAGCCGGTTTGCCATATATGATTATTTTTTTAATGATGCCTTTCTTTCCACTTCAGCAGTTTAATAATCTAGCACATGGCTGCTTCTCAGTACTCAGCATTCACCTCCCCAATACTGAAGAGGACATGTGCTTTGGCTTCAAAATTCCATTTGCAGCGTTAGAAATGCATATTCCCTACGGAACAACATTTGTTTGACATAACCATTCATTTTTATTACCTCTTTAAATATGTTTATCCAGAGTTATCAATAATCATAAATAACTGTATTCTCATCTTGTTCTGTTTTTTTCCAACAGACAAAATTGCTTACCCAGTACATATTAAATCTCGGCAAGTATGATCAAAACTATGACATCAGAGACCGTACAAGATTTATTAGGCAGCTTATTGTTCCGAATGAGAAGAGTGGAGCTTTAAGTAAATATGCCAAAAAAATATTCCTAGCACAAAAACCTGCACCACTGCTTGAATCTCCTTTTAAAGGTATTATTATCAGAATATAATGGCAAAATACACGTTACCTAAAAAATTATGACAATATGTCCCATTTCTAATATATTTAAAACTTAGCTCTTAGAAAATATAAGTGATTAATATACATAAATATATAAGAACACTATGCTTTCTACTCATCTGTTCTCCAGAGCAACCTTCATATTAACGTTTTTTTATAGACCTTATTTACCTAAGTAATTTCAGTCTTCTGAGTTTATTTTTATTCTTACTAAGCAGTTCAGCTGAACAATAGATTAAAGCTGTGTTCTTCTTATTGACATTGACTTCATTCCTATTTTAAATAGCCTTATTTAATAAGGAATATAATATACCTTAATAGTGAGCTTTTACTAATTAAATACTCTATGTACACTAACATAACTTTTCTAGGAAGAATTATTTCTTAAAAATATCCCTTTATATTTAAATTTGTTTTTCAAGATGGAAGTTGACTTATTTTTTCCAGCTTTTTAAAAAGGAGTAATTTTATCAATTTAACAAGTAGCCATTAGAGTTAGAATCAAATGATTGTATACCTTGGTTTTCATATTGTTTCTTATTTAATTGTCGGTGATAAAAAGCAGTTCAGTATTGTAGAAAAACTATTAAAATTCTGAATGTGTTTGTGCTAAGACATGTATATGGATTGTTTAACTGTGCTGTCATTCTTAATATTCACAGTAAAGTAATTTTTAGAGAAGCTACATTTCAGAGCAACACCTCTAAACACACTGACTGATTAGCTTTTTTATTGACCATTATGGGGGAGATTATTGTAATCTATGGACTGAAATCAGTTTTTTGACCTATGAAGAGCTTCCTAGTTTATATTTATTCCTTGACATTTGAGGTAATATGCCAATTACCTTGAGCTCTGATTGGGATTGTTCTCTGTTATATACAGCTCATATTGTTTATTTTATATTTTCCTCTATTTTAATAGATAGGGATCATTTCCAGCTTGGCACTTTATCTCATACTCTCAACACTAAAGCTACCGGGTACCTGGAATTATCTAATTGGCCAGAGGTGGCGCCGGACCCATCAGTTCGAAATGTAGAAGTAATAGAGTTGGTAAGTTGACCTTTCTGAAATTAATTTTGTCAAGCAGTGGGAGATTCTAGAATAACTATTGTTTTATATAAAAGCTTTTTTAAGGGGTTGAAAATTGAAAATTGTTCTGGTATTTCTAAATGTAATGTATTAGATATATCTCGCTGTTTTGGGAACTGAATATTGTAGTATTCCTATGTCATTGTACATGTACTGTTCCTTTTCTTCAAGGAAATAGAGAATTGAATTCTCTGCATCAGTGCCACCCACATTTTTGGTATTGCATTTGTAGCTGTGTAGATTCAATTTCTAAGGTATTTAGTGTCATTGGATTGAGCTTTTTCTACTTTGTTTAGAGATTCATAAGCTTCCTGTCAATATTTTTCTAAATAATTTTTGCTGTTCTCTCCCAGAAAAACCATACAAAGTGTTCTTCTGGATTTTCTGGTGAACCTGTTGTAAGTGCAGCCTAAATATAAACAGGTGGCATTGTGTACAAACGATGTCCTTAGATAAGGTCATAACTAATAAGAATATTACGTTGCTTTCACATTAAAAAAAAAAAAGCTCTCACATAAATACTCTTTCCCTAGATCTTTAAAAAATTCTGGCTACTAAAATGAAAGAGTTAATGTTCTTTCTAATGTTATCCTTTTCTTACATCAACAAGAAAAATAAGGAGGTCTTCTGATGTCTTTAGAAATTGATCATGTGAAATATATCCAATATTTTTTTAAGTAGGATTAATAAAAAAGAACAATTAGGTATTACATTCTGGGTGCTTTTCTGATAGGAAAGATGTATTAAACTAAGATTCAGATAACCGGAGTTCTTTACCACTGATTCCTATGAGAAAGTACATTAACCTTCCTGCCTATTAAATTTTTCACTTATGATGGATGGAAATATTTGTTGCTTTATTTTTTTTAAGTTTATTTATTTATTTATTTTGAGAGAGACAGAGAGCATGCAGGCAGGGGAGGGGCAAAGAGAGAGGGAGAGAGAGAATCCCAAGCAGGCTCCACACTTTCAGTGCAGAACCCAAAGTGGGGCTCAGTGTCACAACTGTGAGATCGTGAGCCGAGCCAAAATCAAGAGTTGGACACTTAACCCACTGAGCCACCCAGGTGCCCCTTTATTGCTTTAAATAGAATAATTTCTGTAATAGGTATAGCCGTGTAATTTGGTCCTTTTGAAAAATATGTTTCTCTTAACTACTCAAACTTATCCTGGCTTTGAAGCACGGCCAGAAGTGATAATAACTAATAATGACTCAATTTAGCAAACCCTGGCACTTTGATAATGTTTTACACACATTATCTTGTTTAAACCTCATAATGATTGTAAATGATGGTTATCGTTGTTCCTATTTTCCAGTTGAGGAAACTAGGGTGCAGAGAACCTAAGTAAATTGCCCAAGCTTATATAGCTAGTAAGTGATGGAACTGGGATTCCAACACAGATCAGAGTCCACCGTTCATGTTGTTATTGCCTACATTTTATTATGTAATGTGAAGAGAGAAAGCTTGAGCTTGTTTGCAAATCTGTGCCATTCTTAGTACTAGTACTTGGCACTGTCATTTTTATGTTGTGACAAATGATCTCTGTTTAGAGGTGATTTAAAAAAATGTAAAACTTACTAAAACTAATTGTGTGTCCATTCCTTCTTGAAATTAAGTTTGTTGATTTTCACTCAGATCTGTATGCTCTTAAATACTCTTCAAAGATTGGCTTATTTGTGCAACTTTGTGTCAGATGTTAGTATACAAAGACATGTTCTTTGTTATGATTATTTCCATAGATTTAATCTCTGCTAATTTCGTATTATGGCTGCTCATTGTTTTTATGGTCTGTCCTTTTCCATTATTGGGTACATAATGCTTTGGCACATGTACAACCATCCTTTTATCCTCCTCTGCATTTCCATCCTGTCCTTCCTCCTTGCTACCCTACTCCACCAAAAAATATTAAAATAAAAATAGTTTATCTTCCCAGAAATTGATAGCAATGCTACACAGTTTAATTTGGTTTCAGTGGTATCCTTATGTTGGCTGATGGATTGGTTGTTTGGCTGGCTTTTTCCATTGTCTTGTGCTCTTCTAAGTTTTAACTACCTTATAGGGACGGTACTTAACCTGTCTTCTCATGTTCATTTCATCTGCCCAGTTCAACAGAGACAAGTTGATTTCTTTTCCTTTTTGCTGATTGCATACTAGAAATTAATAACTGATAACTTATTGTGGAGAATAATTAAAAGTGATGGAACCTAGTTGAAGAAAACTGTCACTATCCATTGATACCATGCAGAAAACTTTTAATCAACTGGTCTCTGGACATGTTGGCTTAAAATTATACTGTAAGAGATACAATTAAGTATAAAATTAATATACCTAGTTTTATTATCCAGTGCAGCTGCAACAGTGCAGAAAGTAGTGTTCCTTATAGTCTTTCTTACCTCTCACTCTACCACCCCTCCTCCAAAGTCACATCAATGCATTTCATGCACATAGTACACTGTGTTATCCTAGTTTTACAATACCGTGATCTTATAGGATCACATTTCATTATTATGAAATATAACCTTAGTTAAGAAAAATGCCTAGGTTTAGGTAATCTGACAGGGAAACTAGTTATATTGACACCAGAAATGACTTAGAATTGCACCCTACCTTTTCCAGGATATTGGATATAACGTATATTTATATTATGATACCAGTAAGTTTTGAAGATCCTTTCAAATTTTTTTGCTCAGTTCTAGAAAATCTCACCCCCTTAGGGACAGACCATCTTTTTCATATCAAAGGTATTTTACTTTGTAAACACATCTACTTTTGATATTTTATCCCTCCTAGGATTTTTCTAATTAGTCCTTCATTATTCTCTTCCTCTTCTCTTTCTCCATTATTTCTGATGCTTAGAATGATTTAATTATCATGGTCATAAAAGACTATAAAAAAGTTAAAATATTTTTATTGTTTAAAACCTAAAACTCCATGAATAAAGAGTTCATGGCCATGTCAAGATAATTTGCCTTTTTGAGCATAGAACCCTAATTTTCCTTATTTGTTAATTTGGTCTTACCCTGAAAGCCATCTAGATTAAATATATTTTTTTTCCCCAGAAATTGATCCGGCCATTTTTTACCAGGCTTCAGAAAAAATACGTTTGTTTTAAGGATTTAGGAAAAAATATGAACTGAATTGTTTATTAAATATAGAACTTTGTTTATAGAACAGCATCTTTATTCATATTTGGAAGACAGCATTTTAAATATATATGAAAAGAAAGCAGTACTGCTGACCTTATGTATCATATTCAAATATATTCAAGTAATTTTTACTCATTTTTCTATTATTGTCCATATAGTAATTTTCCAGGTTATTGAAGCTTATCTTTTTGAGCAACATACCTTAAGCCCTAAAGTCCTCTAGATCAGTGGTTTACAACCCTGGCTGCATATTATAATCATATGGAAATCTTTAAAAACAAACCTATGTGAGGCTTGCTGCAGACCATTTAAATCAGAATCTTAGGAGGTAAATCCCAGGCATTAGCTTTTTTAGAATTAGTATATTTTTTGTGTGTGTTAGTATTTTACAAAATATTCCAGTTGACTCTTACATGCATCCAGTGTTGAGAACCATTCTTAAACCTCTGTCATGCTATAAATTCCTTTACAGCAAAATATATGCTCTAGCCAGCTGGCACATAATAGGAACTCAATTGAAATTTTGGTAAGAGCCTGGGTGGCTCAGTCGGTTAAACATCCGACTTCAACTCAGGTCATGATCTCATGGTTTGTAGGTTTGAGCCCCATGTCAGGCTGTGTTGACAACTCGGAGCCTGGAGCCTGCTTTGGATTCTGTGACTCCTCTTTCTCTGCCCCTCCCCCATTGGCACTCCATCTCTCTCAAAAATAAATAAACCTTAAAAAAAATTAAAAAGAAAAAAAAATTTTTGATAAATGAGTTGTAACCATTTTTGACTTCTTAAAAAATAGAGATTTGTCTGCCCTATAACAGAATATATGAAACAGGATTTAATTTTTTCTTGATAAATCAAAGTCACAATTATGAAAATAATTTATTTTACTTAATTCAGTGCATTAAAGTCTTTGAGGAGCTATTCACACAACTAATCATTATTGTGCCAGACACTTTTGAGATCTGTCAGTGTACAAAGTATTCAAATACCCCTGCTCTCCAGAAGCTGATGTTCTAGCAGTGACAGACTGACAATAAAAATAAATATGTAAATTGTATTTATAGTATGTTGGAAACTGATAAGTGCTGTGACCAAAATAAAATAAAATAAAATAAAAAAGAATACAGCAAAATACAGAAGTGCCAGGTATGAGAGGTTGGAATTTTAAATAGAGTAGTCCTCTCTGAGGTGACTTTTGTGCAAAGACTTGAAGGAAGTGAGGGAGGGAGTGAGACGTGCAGTTATCTGGGGGAGAGCATTGGAAGTGCAGTCAGCTGGGGAAAGGCCCTTCAGGGGAGCATACCTGAGGTGTGTGAGGGAACAGTTGCAGTGCAAAGTGGGCCAGAAAGAAGCAGAAGGAGGTCAGAAAGGCAAGGGGTGGGGGTGGGGGGGGGGGTGGTCATGTAAGGCAAGCAAATTTTTGTAAGGGCTAGCTTTTTCTGAGTGAAATGGAGAGCTGTGGCAAGCTTTCAAAGCCCACATAGGCTTGATTAGACTCAGGCTTTAATTCAGTCATTTTAGCTGCTGTGATAAGCAAATTTGGAGTTGGGGGATGGGGGGTATGATAGAAGCAAAATAAGCAGTTGCAGTAATCTGAGAGAAGGTGGCTCTGACCAAGGTAGCTAAAAGCTTTTCTGTGGATTAGATATTTAGGATATGAAAGAGAAAGAGAAATCAAATATTACCTGAGGGGTTAGGCTGCTGAGATGGTTAGGATTGTTGATATGCCTGTACTGTTTTCAGGTGTTTTTTTTTTTTTTTAACTTCAGTATTAAGCTCTGATCTTTCGTTTCTTCATGCTGTTATTGTGTCTGCCTCTAAATGCCTCACATCTTCTAGAGTATATTACTTTAGTTCACATCTCTTGCAGACCAACAAGTACAAAAGTCTTTTATGTAAAATAAAGTTGTTGATTTAACAGAATGCAATCTGAGTGAGGTTTGGTTTCCTCTATTTAGGAATAAAGTGGAATCAGCCTTAATGTCAGCTCTTCTAATAGTTGCCTTCTCTGTTGGGACCGGCAACTTTCTTCTGGGTTCACAGTGGATCCTGAATGATTGTTTGCCAGAAGACTGAATCCCTTAATGAGAATTCATTTATATTTACAATTTTCCTTTTTTGAAAAACAGGCAAAAGAATGGACTCCAGCAGGAAAAGCAAAGAAAGAGAATCCTGCTAAGAAATTTTATTCTGAATCGGAGGAGGAAGAGGACTCTTCTGATAGCAGCAGTGACAGTGGTGGGGTTTATGATTTATTGAAAAACTTCATTCACTAAAGCTGATATTACTGTGCCTCCAACAAAACATAAGGCCTAGTACATAATATTCACCAAGTGGGCTTAAACAAAGTTTGTACAATAATGCATTGTTTTGTTTTAAAAGTAATTTCTCATCCTTTCTCATTTGACTTTGCCTCTTGAACACCCAGCTAGTAAATGATAGAGTTGAAACAGAAACTCATGCTTTTCTGCATTCTAACCTGCACTGCCTGTTATATTCATAGCATACTGGAAAACATTATATTTGATAAGCCTTTAGTGGGGCCTTTAAAAGTAACTTTCTTTTGTAGAAATGTAAAGTTTATTTTAAACATTGCACAATATGTTCTTCATCCATATTATACTCTTTTATTTCTACATGGCCCTGTATAGAGTGAAGTTAAAATTAATAAATCTCTGTGTATTATAAAGAGTCAAAGAGCTAAAATGACTAGTATAACAATATACGATGAAAAGACTATCGAGTAGGAAGGATTTAGAAGCACTGCATTTTAGCTTTGCCAACTGAGTAAGGTACCTTCCTTTCTCTGTGTCTGATCAATGAAGAAATAGAGGTGGATACTTTCAAGTCCCTTCAGCACTAAAATTCTGTGAGCAACTGACACAATGAAAAATGTATTGGAGTTACTTTTTTTTTAACTTTGTAATTTAACTTTATTTTTTTATTTTTTAAAATTTACATCCAAATTAGTTAGTATATAGTGAAGCAATGATTTCAGGATTAGCCTACAACCCCTCCAGCAACCCTCAGTTTGTTCTCCATATTTACGAGTCTCTTCTCTTTTGTCCCCCTCCCTGTTTTTATATTCTTTTTGTTTCCCTTCCCTTATGTTCATCTGTTTTGTCTCTTAAAGTCCTCCTATGAGTGAAGTCATATGATGTTTGTCTTTCTCTGACTAATTTCACTTAGCATAATACCCTCCAGTTCCATCCACGTAGTTGCAAATGGCAAGATTTCATTCTTTTTGATTGCCGAGTACTACTCCATTGTGTGTGTGTATATATATATATATACCACATCTTTTTTATCCATTCATCCATCGATGGACATTTGGGCTCTTTCCATACTTTGGCTATTATTGATAGTGCTGCTATAAACGCGGGAGTACATGTGTCCCTTTGAAACAGCACACCTGTATCCCTTGGATGCATGCCTAGTAGTGCAATTGCTGGGTCATAGGGTAGTTCTATTTTTAGTTTTTTAAGAAACCTATTGGAGTTACTTTTACCACTCTTTTTAACAATTTACCTAAGAGGCACACCTGGGCGGCTCAGTCAGTTAAGCATCCGACCCTGGATTTCGGCTCGGGTCATGATCTCACAGTCCGTGGGGTTTGAGCCCTGCATCAGGCTCCGTGTTCACAGGGCAGAGCCTGCTTTGGATTCTCTCTCCCCCTTTCTCTCTGTGCCTCCCCTGCTTGTGTGTGCACATGTGCTGGCTCTCTCTCTCTCTGTCTTAAATATTAAAAACAATTTACCTGGGAGACATCTGAGCCAAGATCAAATGACACCCTTTTCTTCTAAAACCTTTTTTCCTTGGCAGAACCAAGAGCTTTTCATTATTACTTGGTCATCCATCACCTTACTCTAAGGTAATTCATTCTTTTTCGTCTGTTCCCCCATCAAAATCTTTATTTTCTGTATCTGATAAATTAACCTGTAATGCCTCATATCAAGCTGAAAATGGAGAAAATATTTCAATCTAGATTGTGAATGCTAAAAAATAGATTTCAGGAATGATGTTGACTATTAAGAAAGATCTGTTTGAATAGTTACAAGTGTACCATATGCATATTTGTCTACACCCCCTTTATTCATAAGTTCATGCCTGTTAATAGGCTAACTTTAAAAAAAAAAAAAGACTTTTTAAAAATGTTTACTTAATACTTTCATGAGAGAGAGAGAGTATGCGCATGCGTAAGTGGGGGAAGGGCAAAGAAGGAGAGAGAGAATCCCAAGCAGGCTCCCTGCTGTCAGCACAGATCCCGATGTGGGGCTTGATCTCACCAACCATGCAGTCATGACCTGAGCCAAAATCAGGAGTTGGATGCTCAACTGCCTGAGCTACCCAGGCATTGTTTGTTGTTTTTTTTTTATGCTTATTTATTTATTTTGCAATAGGGAGAGAGTTAAAATACGTATTTGAAATATTCCATTGAGTCTTTTCATGTGTTGATGTGAGCCATGTGGCAGCAATTTTGTGCTAGCTACTGGAGGAATACAGTAACTTTTCTCATTAGAAATTATGACATTATTTTCTCAATGAGGAAGTCTTCTAGAGGATAAACAAATTTCCTTAAGGATTTTACTAACTTGGATATTTAAATAATGGTGCCTGAAGTGAACTAGACCCAGATTCATGTTGAACTCCCGTGTAATTAACATGAGAGAGTCACTTAGATGCTGTAATTTCTTCTCATTATTTATAGGATAAGTCATTTATCTGAGTTAATATATACATGTGCACACCTTTGATATCACAACAAATTTAAAATATCCTATTCGGCAGTCTTGTAAAATTTGGGTAAAATAAATTTTGCCCTTTGTAGAAGCTGATGATAATGAGTGCCTTACTGTGTGGCAGGTGTTGTTGTGTCCTCATCACCTTTATATGTTTTAAATCATTTAATCTTCACAACAGCTCTGTAAAGTAGCTAGGGTTATTATCATCATTATTGGAAAGGAAACCAAGACCCAGAAAGATTGAATAACTTTCTCAGTCTTTTAAGTTGTAAGTGGCAGAGCTAGGATTTGAACCCAGACATTCCAATTTGAAAGCCCATGCCTGTAACCACCGTCTGCTATTCCAAAAAAATACGGGTAATCTTAGCTTTTCACTCTGTGATACATAAATCAATCCTCATAAATTAGATATTATTTACTTATTATAATATGTTCCTGCCTAAGGGCACTTCATCAGATAGATAATAGGACAACAGTCTGTCCTCTTATCTGGGCTAAAGCTTTGCACCTATAATCATTTCAGATAGTAAAAATGATACTTCATGTTTCAAATACACATAAATACACTATACATATCACTTCTGTGAAGAGTCCTAGTATAACACAATTTATACATAAAACATTGCAGTGTTTACCTCTACAATGTCATTTTATCATCTGTTTGACCTATGGAAAGTGCTTATTCTAGCTAAAATAAGTAATAACTTTTTTAATTAGTAATTTTGCCTATTGCCTTTGAATTGAGAAATTCTTACAGATGATTTGAATGGCTCATTCCCCTCTCAAAATTATTCCTGAGAATATTCAGCTCTTGCCTTCTTCTCTAAATAAAATTTCTCATTGGTAGAGGAATGAATTACGCTTATGTCATTCTTTAAAAAAAAAAGTTTCTGCCGTAACTCGATACTTAGGGATTTGAAAAGCAGGATTCTCTCACATTTGGTTTACTTGATTCTTCTTTTCTTTCCTTTTCTGTACCCACTCTCAGAATGCCTTCTCTGTCTTTAGGAGCTCCCCACACTCACCCTGCCATAGGAATGTGGGGGTCTGAATGACAGGAGCGTGGAAATAGAGTATTGAACAAGTGGGGTCCAGTAAACTAAAATTCAACATCTGGTTTCATTTGTGATGAATACTGACAGTTACTTGGGTCCTTATGTATAACCAAATGGCTATAAATCAAGGAATATCTGACTATATTTTTTCAGACAGTGAATCTGGAAGTGCAAGTGGAGAACAAGAAGAGGAGGGAGACAGTAGTGATGACAGCAGTGAGGACTCTTCCAGTGAGCATAAGAGCGACAGTGAAAGTGCATCAGAAGTAGAAAACAAAAGAACAGCCAAGAGGAACTCCAAAAGCAAACGGAAACGGTAATATTTTGTCAGAATTTCCTTCAGAAACCATTCTGTGATATTTTCTCCCAGTATAACATTTCCCTTTAATTCATAAAGTGAGTGAGAAAATAAGTGTGTGCATTTTTTCCCCAAGCAGGTACTGAATCTTGTAGAATTAATTAGAATACTAGTTCACATAATTATTCTACTAGTTATTATGCTTAGTTTTCATTTTGAACTTGAACAAATCTTGGGGTTACATTTTGAAAATTGGTATAACCTTGGAAGGCTGAGTTAAGTGATCAAGAAGTAGGTATGAAACACTTAATTACCTTTTGTAGCAATTTTGCTGAGGGCTAAAATTAAATCCTTCAACACTTTGCCATTATGTAAGTAAGACAATTGATTTTTCTAAATAATGTTATAGTAAAAAGATTATGATCCAAATATTAGAGCCAAGGGCTGTGAAGGAAGACGGTCATAAGATATTTAAGTGTTCGCGCTTTTTAAGATTCCCATTATCAACATTATCATGTATTAAAGTGTCATTAAAATTTTGAATAATTGGGGCTAATACCTTGGATTGTATGAGTCTGTTTTCCCCACTGCTGTCAGCGAGTGGCCTCTGCAGACATGATGGCCCTTTCCCTGGGAGCCTGCTGCCCGTTCACTTGATGAGCTTGCAGCCCAGCTCAGTCGTGGCTGACAGCACTGATTGGGGCGCAGTACGCTCTCTGCTCCTTTTATTACAGACAGTAATTAAAGCAGCTCGCCCTGCCACTTCCATAACAAACACAGCATAATGCCCTAATTATGACTTTATTAATTTAAGTCAGGATTTAATGATTTTAAAAGTGATTTATATTGTTTTTCCTGTTCAGAACAAATGAAATCTGTAGGTTAAATTAATACAGGCTTTTCATCATTGCAAAGTTAAAAAGCTAGTTACCAGTAAATTCTTTTCATTAGATTAACATCTGAAACTCTAAGCAGTAAGGTAAACAATAATTACCCATCAAAATTGAGTGCTGCATAACAAAATAACACTTTTACCTTTAAAATCTTATCTTAAAAGCTGTAAGTTAAATATATGCAGAATCATTCACTTGTTGCAGCAGAGGATTTACTTGGTTTGTAATAGCGTTTTCTTTGAGAGAAATTTTGTACTTCTGGTTTAATATCAGAATATCTATGATTACATACTTTATAAAAAGTTATCTTATTTCTAGGAAGGAAAATTTTGTTCAGTGCACTCAATATCTTTTCAGATAGCAAAAGTCAATATGCTAGAAAATTTTAATCTTGTATTATATTAGTTGCATTATGTATTTTTTCCTCCAGAAATGGAGTTTTCTCTTTATGTTCTAATTTAAAAGAATTGTTTATTACACTAAAGGGAATCTCAAATACATTAAAAACCTTATATTTTTAAGTATATGTTGTAACCATTGAGTTGGGGATAATAGATTGCCATTTTTTGCTATGGGGAAAAAACAACATATTTTTTAGTCATCGAACATAATTACATGTGCTCTGAGATGTTGCCATGACTTCATTTTTAATAAACTGCAATCGTATTTCCTCTGCAAAAATCAATTCTAGGAAATATCGATTCTTCCCTTCCTTTAGCACTCTGTCTCCCCCCATGTTTTTCGGCCTGTCTTTTAGAATTCTTTTTTAAACTTGCTTGTGTTAAGTGTATAATGATTTTTATTAAAAAGATTTTATTTTTAAGTAATCTCTACACCCAACATGGAGCTTGAACTTAGGACCCTGAGCTCAACAGTCACACGCTCTACTGACTGAGCCAGCCAGGCACCCCTGTATGATAATTTTGTAAAGCTAAGGAGCTTTAATTATCTTTAAAACCACCCTTAGTAGTCATAACAATTTATGATTAAATTTTAGTTTTACACTCCTAAATATTTTTATTTGAAGGGAGCTGGTATGGTGTAATGGGGAAAACATGGTCTTTAGATGGACTTCAAATTCCAGTCCTGCCACTCTTGGCAATGTCCTTGAGCAAGTTTCTTAACTTTCCTGAATATTATAGGATAATAATGCACCCAGTAAGAATATGTTGGAACATCTATATGAGCTAACTAATATAAAGTTTCTGAAAAAAAGAAAGATTCTTAAAAAGAATACACACACATGGAAAGAGAATTAGACCTTCAGTTTTGAGAAAATGTAAAAGACCACCAGCTATCTCTCTTTGAGAAAAGACCTTTGGGCTGCCTCACATGTTACTCCTCCTTGGATAATTACCTCCCTACTCAAGACTTTCCTTTACTTAATCCTGTTTCTCAGCTTCTGTGTTCTTCCTCTAGGAAGCATTCCCTCTCTCGGTTAAGTTTGTTTAGATGCTTCTCTCCTCCAGATGTTTTCATGACACAGTATACATTATTACTCATTACTTACCATACTTTATTGTCATTGCCGCCTTACTTCTCTATAGTCTCCAAAGGAGTGTAGACATTATAACGGCGACACAGAGTTCTTCTGTATCTTACTAACCACTGTGATCCTTAAGCACTGACATACTTACAACGCATGGTGGGTGGTCAATTAATATTTATTAAATGAATGAGTAGCATCAGCATTTAGGTTTCATCATTTGGTACTTTAAAAGTTTATATTTGATTATTTGACATTTTTAGTAAGACTTAGTGCATCAGAAGGAATCTCTTTTCAGCTAGTTAACATTTTCTCACGTATGTTTATGGGTCACATTTCAGAACATATGTAAATAATTTTCTTGTACAAAAAAAAATCTATAAAATGCAAGTCTATTTTAGCAAAAGTATGTGTATGAGTTTTAAATTTATTAATGGATATTTAGTATTTCAAGACAGCGTTTTAAAATCAGTCCTAAGTATCTTTGAAGTTGTTACTATTAGCACCTAATATATATTCCTGGTAAATCAAACATTTAACTATTAATTATACTCTACTTACATCATTTAGTGTTGTTTTATGACCTTTTGCGTTTGAGGTATGTTTGACATGGTAATATCATTGATTTTGAATGGATTCTGATATATTTGGTTATAGATAATACTACCTTTATTATTATTTTATTGATATGTTCTGGAATTTTAAAACCATTTTTATTATCTTTTATATACTAAAAAGAATTGGTTCTCAGTGAAATATACTTCTCTAATAAAGGTTCTGATTTGTAGGCAAAATGGACATATAGCACCAATTTGCCATTTGATTATTTATTTATTTATTTGTTTGTTTATTTATATGTTTATTTATTTTTGAGAGACAGAGATAGAGCCTGAGTGGAGGGAGGGGCAGAGAGAGAGGGAGACACAGAATCTGAAGCAGGCTTCAGGCTCCGAGCTGTCAGCACAGAGCCCCATGCGGGGCTCGAAACCACAAACCATGAATGAGATCGTGACCTGAGCCGAAGTTGGACGCTCAACTGACTGAGCCACCCAGGCGCCCCGCCATTTGATTTCCTTAAACTACTTAAACTTGTTTATATAAAGGATTTAAAGTTGATATTTTGAAATTTGTTATTCATAGTGATTCTGAAGATGGGGAGAACGAAAATGAAAAATCTAAAACTTCAGATTCTTCCAATGCTGATTCTAGTTCAATAGAAGAAAGTTCTTCAGATTCTGAATCAGAATCAGAATCTGAAAGTGAATCTGAATCCAGAAAAGTCACTAAGGTAAGAAAGAGATTGCACATTTGTTGTTATTGAAAGTAAGTATCCTCATAGACTTTTTCCAATTAAGAATAAGTATTTCTGAAAAAAAGTGTCTTGTTGAAAATCAAGCAACTGAGAAAGAAATGTAACATTATCACTGACAACTGAAATCAATACCATCTTCATTCATCCACACCTATGATTTTATTATTTTTTTATTAGATAATTGCTTCCTTTTTAATTCAGCCCTACAGAAGAGTTAGAAACTTTTAACCTCATCCTTTGCCACTGTAATTACAGAGCTCAGTGTTATGAGTTATGGCCCTTTTTTTTTTCTGAACTAGAATGTGACAATAGAGGCTTTCACGAAGGGGAAAGTAAAAGGAAGTCACAGAAATAGTATTGAGCAAGGTGATATAAATGTATATACATAAGAAAATGAGACAAGTAATGCTTTTTAAAAATAGGTGTTAGGGGTAATAGAATACTTTTAAAGGTTTAATTAAAGGATATACATTCTTTAGTTAATAAAAAATACAGTAGCCATGTATTTAAAAACAAATGTAGGAATGACTTATGTAATAGAATGATAATGCTTTCTGATTCACATTTGTAACACTGAAACTTATCTGCTTAGCAGTAAAAAGTGAAAGTATAAATTGAGGGGTGCCTTGTTGGCTCAGTCAGTAGAGCATGTGACTCTTGATCTCAGGGTTGTGAGTTCGAGCCCTATGTTAGGTGTGGAGATTACTTACAAATAAAATCTTTAAAAAAGTATAAATTGAAAAATGTAATTATTAATATTAATTTCAGACCTTATACATATCTTTCTGATCTTTAATTATTACTCCTTTCCTATAAATGGATCATGTTGATCCTAGGCTTCAAATGTAGTCGTTTTTTATAAGTATATATTGTATTATTCCATATGTTGAATATGTGGGCAAAACTTTGCCTTTTATTGAATTCTGTTTTTTAACCTAATATTTTCCTCATTTATTTTTTCTATTAACTTGAATTTCTTTAATAAGTCACCTGAGTAGCCAAGGATAAAAATAAATTCATTCAAGTAGATAATTGCCTTCTCCCATCCAGAGATTTATTATTATAGAACAAGCATATTTAAAAAATAAAAAAAGAATAAGCATGTTTAAAAATTGGCTAGTTTTTGTCTTGCCTTATTGCAAATATTCTTGCATGTGGTTAAACCTATTTTAAATGTGAATTTATGTTTAAAACGTATCTATTTATAGTATATAATCTAAGATTTCTATTTTCCAAAAATTCACATAAAATCTTTGAGATTTTTATGTTTATTACTCTGGCCTCATATAAAAATTTATCACATAGTGAGTTTGATGTCCTCCCATTTCCTACTTACATTAAATTACTTATGTTAAATTATTCATTTCATATTTATATATTTTAAAGTTTAAGATGTTATTTAAAATAAAGGAGCTTTAGAAATTGACAGTAAGTACAACCCAGAATAAGAAATCAGTGTTTTAAAAAATGAGCACACAAGAAATCAATGAATATCGAGTGGGTAGAATTAAAGTGCATTATTCTTACGAAGTTTTGTTAAAGTTAAAAAACTGTAGACTTTAGTACCTACATAGTATTAGAAGTAGGGTTTTTTTTGTTTTGTTTTTGTTTTTTGTTTTTTGTTTTTTAGAAGCAGGGTTTTAGGACCGCATTAAAAAGCCACAGAGGTAGGGGCACCTGGGTGGCTCAGTCAGTTAAACGTTCATGTCTTGATCTCATAATTGTGAGTTTAAGCCCGGTTTTGAGCTCTGTGCTGACAGTGCGGAGCCTGCTTGAGATACTCTGTCTCACTGTCTCTCAAATAAATAAATAAATATTTTTTTAAAAAATTAAAACAAAACAAAAAGCTACAGAGGTATCTTTAGCATTTCAATTTGTTTCTTTGTCATACACTTTCAGTGATCAGATTAAGTCTCTTAATAATTGAAAATATTTTCCTGTAGAACATCAGTATAAAAGTTTTAAGTATTGCAATGAGCTAAGACTCTTGAAAAATTCAGATTTTACTCACATTCTTGATAGTTTTATGTCCATGTATTTTGTGTATGTGGCTTATTTTTTCCATATTTAATGCCTTTTGCTGTCTATATAGACGATAGGATTGTTTTAATTTATCTGTTGGAATATTCTCCACCTTGAGGCCACCATAACTATTTTTTACTATTCCTTTCTGAGTAATTTGGAATATACCATGCAATTACAAGTATACCAATTTTCAGATAATGGGCAACTCTGTAATTATAGAATTCTTCCTTATACCAAGTGTTGTGGCTTCTGGTCTAGATTATGAGTAATGAAGGCAGATGGTGGGTGCTTTACCTTAATTTAGCATGTCAGTTTGTTAGTGCTGAAAATTCATACTCCTTGAATCTGCAGCTAGACTAAATCTGTACTTTTACTATTTCTCTTCTTTTTCTTTCACTTGGATAGTGTGTTTTGGGGATACTGAGCACGGATGAGGCCTTGGAGGTACCTTGATTATATAGCTTTGAGAACAATTTATTTTATGGTGTCCTATGAGGTATATAGTGTTCTACTTTTTGGAAGATACTATCTTTATGCTTCAGTTTCCTCATCTATAAAGTAGAAATGCTAATTCCTACTCTACTACTTTCAAGTGCTGTTATAAAAAATCTAATATGAAAGATAAGTATATATAATACTTTATAAATATATAAAAAGTATATAAAGTATAAGTAAATAAATAAAAAGTATATATAATACTATATAAATATAAAACAGCAGTGTTAACATTTTTTAACGGGAACGAACATTAATTCCCTGCGAAACCAAAAATATTGAGTTATAGAACTCCAATGCAGAAAGGAACTGAAATTTTTTTAACTCTTAATGTCTCCTGTGTTTTCCTGACTTTTTATACCATTCAAGTTGTAAGTTAATGTCCAACTATGACCCCTTTCTGGAGAAGACTGAGCTGCCATCCACTGTGGGCGTCTTCTGCCTCTCTGCTATCTAATATACAGTCTCTGTTTATCTGCCTTTTCCTTTGAATGTAGTTCTGAGTAAGCAATTCCTACCCACTTAACCAGGAAAAAGATTAAATTACTCTTGGCCTTGATTTGTTGATAATCATCTGCCTCTTTTGCACCTTTAATCTCTTTCTCCACGAACTAATTCTTTCTCTGCCAACCAAAGTACTCAAGTCTTTCCTGGCATCTGGCAGGTGAGGAAGTAGGAAGAGGAAGAGAGAGTGTGTGAGAGAGAGAGTTTAGAAAAATAATCTAAGTAGTCTTCATCCACAACCTCTTAACCCAGTTATTTCTTAGTCCCTTTTAGATGGGTTTCAATTCTTATCACCTCCTACAGATACTGCTCTCTGAAAAGTCAGCCATGGTCTTTCCCAAACTCAGTGACCTTCTCTTGTTTATTATATTCTCCTTCTTTTAAATTTTTTTTTTCAACGTTTATTTATTTTTGGGACAGAGAGAGACAGAGCATGAATGGGGGAGGGGCAGAGAGAGAGGGAGACACAGAATCGGAAACAGGCTCCAGGCTCTGAGCCATCAGGCCAGAGCCTGACGTGGGGCTCGAACTCCCGGACCGCGAGATCGTGACCTGGCTGAAGTCGGACGCTTAACCGACTGCGCCACCCAGGCGCCCCTATTCTCCTTCTTGATCTTTTTATGTGACTGTTCCCCGACTACTGGAAACTCTTTGCATCCCTTTTCTTCTGACTTCTTTGACCTTTTAGTCCTTTGATTGTTTTACTTTTTAACCCCTATGACATTCAAGTGTGAACATTGCCCCAAAGTTAGTGCTTGGTGCACATCACTTTTTCAAAAATATTAATCAGTGTGAATCAATATATTTTTTAGTCTTTTTCTCTACATTTTTCCTGTTGTGAGACTCATTCACTCCCATGGCTTCAGCTAAAACATTTAGGTGAAATGTTTCCATAATAACATCTCTAAGTCCCTATAACAGCTCTAACTTTGCTTTACAAATTCAAACCTAATTTTTAGACCTCTTAGAAGCTACTGGCTTCACAATCCATTATAGCCAGAGGAACACTTGCTCTACCATTTAGTACTGTCATTCTTTCTGTTTTCTCACATCTGTAGCCCCAGAATTTATCTCTGACTCCTCCTTTATCCTGTATGTTTACACAGTTGCCAAGTCTTGGAGATTCTCTGTATTATTTCTCATATCTATTTCTTCCTTTCCTGCTACACCATACTAGATCGGCTCTTCATTACCTTACTCATAGACCATTGCCATTGGTCATCCTCAGACACTTGCCCAACCCAGTGCTTCTATACAGCTGCCAGATTAATGTCAAAGTTACCCATAATGGTGCCCCATTATCATCTTGGTTCGGTAAAAACTCTGCAGGCTAGCATGTCCAAACCTACCTTTCCAGTCTCAATTGTCTTTGTGGTCCCTATATACTAATCCCAAGAGACTACATATTTGTAGTTCTCTTAACATGCTGTATGCTTTCCCATTTCTGTCCTTTGTTTTTCCTTTTGTACTATTTCTCTTATTTTAGAAAATACAAGCTGAGGAGAAAGTGGGTTTATATCAAAGAATGGTCCTTCCACTTCTCCTAGTTGGGAATGACTGCTTGGAATGAAATATGTTACTGATGAGAAAATATTACTCAGTGAATGGTGTAAAGATAGTCAAAAGAGTGAGAGCCGCTGCTGAATTGTTTGTTCTTGAAGTGTTTGTCATTGAACACCGTGCCCCAGCATATCCATAAGATATAAAACTATATATAGTCATACATTCTGGTATTATGTTTGTTATTGATTGGAAGATGTCCTCATTTTAGATCAGATATTGTCAGTAATGACCAAAGAAAATTATCTTGTTCTTCAGTGACAATTATTTTGATGGGCAAGCATATTTTTATTGGTAGGTGTTCTTTTCTGAAATGTATTTGATAGGGAAATATTTTAATTTAAGTCTGACTCTTTTTATGAAATGATTCTTTTGCTCCAAATAATGCCTATAACAAAATTGCTTTTAATAGTTTTATAAATTTTAAGTGACTGCCCATGGTTTACACAGTGTAAAGGCAACCATTTTTTTTTTAACCAAGAAGAATGGGAAGAGAAATCAATAATGTAAAATGAATTTTATCAGAAAGAGATTCACATTTATATCGCTTTATCCTATTTTTTACCTGTATAATTGAGTTATACTCCGCTTGTAGTTAAAATTGTGTGTTAATCACATGGTCACACTTTCACTTAAAATACTTTTTTTTTTAAGTTACCAGGCTTTTTGGGGCACCTGGGTGGCTCAGTCGGTTGAGCGTCCGACTTTAGCTCAGGTCATGATCTCACGGTCCATGAGTTCAAGCCCTGCTTCTGGCTTTGTGCTGACAGCTCAGAGCCTGGAGCCGGCTTTGGATTCTGTGTCTCCCTCTCTCTCTGCCCCTCCCCCATTCATGCTCTGTCTCTTTGTCTCAAAAATAAATAAACATTAAAAAAAAATTTTTTTTAAGTTACCAGGCTTTTGAGTTGTTTTAACTGAATCTATGCTTTGATGTTTTTAAAACAAGGCTATGTATTAGTGTGTTCCTATATACTATAGTTATTTCCACATCAGCTTGTTAGTTCATTCTTCATGCCTTAACTGATATAATAGTTCTGATTATATCATCAGTGTCTGTGTACCAACTGCTAAAGATTTAAATAAGCTTTTATTTAAATGATAAAAATTTAATATTTTAATGATAAAAATTTTAAATCATGATTGTAATTTATTGTGTATAACTTCTGTGTATTTTCTTTGTAAATATATTAACATTTTAATTATATAAACTGTATAAAGCATAATTTATCAATGAAAGTAAATACTTGCACTTAACATTCCATATTAAGAGCTTTTCATATTTGAAAATTATCTTAATCAAAATTGCAATTAATATATGTACTAACAGTGAAGAAAAACAAAACTATATATACATAGCATTGTTTGAGATGCTGTCAGTTATCTTTATTACAGGTTACGTGGATCTCATAAAACTTTGCTAGTCTGTTTTTGGGAGGGATTAAATATCTTAAGTGCTCTACAGACCAGCCACTGTTACTATAACTATGTCCAGACATTAGTAAATGTTAAGGTATGCCTTAGTAAAAGATCTACCATATGAAAGATTCTTGGGGATAAAGTAAAACTGGCCTGTGCTGTGAAACATCATGGATAAGAGAGAGAGAAACTATTTTCTGATTGGTTTTCTATTTGAGAAATAGAAAACAAGTTTTATGTGTGTTTTTACAAGTATTTATGTATGTAGCAATTATAGAACTTCTGTGAATATTGTACAATATTATAGAACATTTCAAAGCCTTGCCTCTTTCAATTTATGTTGTTCCTAGTTTAGTTTATATTTTAAGTTCTTCAGAACAGAAATATCATTTCGCTTTACTTGAAATCTTTAAATCAAAGTGAAGACCATTAAGAAGTTTTCTTATTGAAGTAAATACAATCTAATAGGGAAGATTTGTTTAACAGTTTAGACTTCTTTTCACTTAAAAAGAATTCTTAATTTACTGGCAGTGTACTTTTGTTTTAAAGGCCAGTGTTAAGTGTGAGCCTCAAATTTCTTAAATCAAATTTGTTAGATGACTTGAAGGCAAGAGAATCATTATATTGTCCTTGGTTGGTAATTCTAACTGAAAATATTTCATGCAAATATCTTGCCCTGCGAGGCTAGAAATTAGCCTTGAATTTTTGTTGATTTCAAAGTACAATATGAGTTTGACAAACTTTATATACCACTTATCCTGTTTTACAGTTTTTAAATTTCAATCTTCTTTACAGTGGTTTCCTCTTAGGAAGCATGCTTGGCGCTTGTTGTTTCAGATCTTTTTTCTACTTGCTTTTTGTTTTTTAATCAGCATGAAATGAACATCCATAATACATGAAAAAATCTTTACAGATATATTATTACATATTTTTATTTGTATTATTTGAGCTTAATAAGTATTTCCAGGATCTTTTTTTTTATTATTTGAAATGAAATATATTAAGTAGAAATCAGTTTCTTAACCCTGTGACTTTGTATTTTATTTTGACAATGTTGATGTGTTGAGGTGTATAATCGAATACCATAGAAACAAAATGGAGATTTGAGGGTGATGAATTGATAACTAGGTATTTTTGTAGTGAGATTTTAAGATCAGTTACTGTTGTCCTTATAAAAGTCTAATACAGTCACTCAGCTGTTAAAAACCTAATCCTCTATTTAAAAAAAATATACAAAAACAAATTGTCTATCTTTCTGCCTGATCTCTTCTCAAGTACTAACACAATGGAAACAGTGGGTGATCTGTCAGTGTGTTTGGTTTGTCAATGATGGTTTTGTATAAATATTGGGAGGGTAAGAAATAAAATTCACACAGTAAAATATGATTTCATCTGCCTTTTCTCTGCAGCTCCATGGCTCATGCTGCGGTGTGAAATTCTCATTTTACACACTTTGCAGGCGGAGCACATGAATTATGCATTGAGCAAGAAAAATCTCCTACCTCAAGTCCTATATGCATTTACCCAGGTTCTGTCTCTATTACCAAGATGAATTGCAAATGGAGAAATGTTTGATGGAATAGGGCTCTTAACTTCTTTGTTTAGAATTCAGATTTTTATTTTTATAGTAGATCCTTTAAGTATGAAAATGTTTTGAACTTACTATGGATTTTTTAAAATGAAAAATGAAATATAATATAAGAGAGGAATGCCAAACACATCACAAAGCTTTTTATAGCCTTGATTTGGAATGCAAGGCTTTTTCAATTCAGTAGAAATGACCGTTATCTATTGCTAATGTTGTATTTCAGTCACCGGTTATTTGCTGTTCTCAGAAAGTCAATGAAAATCTGTTCTTTTGAGAGCCTTTTTTCTTCCTGTTTTAGACTTCTAATAAGAGATTATGTCAATTTCACATGCAGCTCTGTCCTATGCTGTATGTGACCTGATGTGTACTTAATAGATACTGTTACACACTCTTTGCCGTGAAGTAGAAAATAAGGTATAGACTTGTTTCCAGTTTTAACTTTATCTTGATTTGATAGGTTTCTAATTTTTCAGGTAGTAAGGTTACAGTTCCATAAAGACAATCATGCACCATCGTGGATTATAGGAGAAGCTATACCCATTGTACTCAGCATAGTATTTTGATAAGTCACATGGTGTTAAGCTCTTTTTGTTATGTTCTTTCTCCACAGGAATGATATTCTAGTTGAGATGGCATTTTCATTCTGAACCTGTTTTTGTTTATTTCCACTTTAAATTCCAGCTTCAAAACTAACATTTTTTCTGTTTTTTCCCCCAACCCTGGAAATTGTTATTCGTTTGAAGTGTGGAGAGAAGGACAAATATTTTTTGCTTTTTTAAAAATAATGAGTGAAAATTAAAACCCATCTAGATAATTTAAAGTTTTCTTGGCAGAAATAATTATTCTCATAAAGGAAACCAGTGCTGATGTTTTTAGTTAGTGTTTTAATGTGTATTCTTGTCTGATACTTGAAAATAATTTGTTTTGAGTTTTGGCATAAGGAGAAAACTAGCATTGCTTAAGATCATTTTAAAATGTTACCTAACATACAGTTTGATGTATTGCACTGTGTAAGAGTTCTAGCATGGTATAGATGTTAAATGATGGTAGTGTACTTTTTGCTTTAGTGATACCTTTCTATGGTTAGAGGAATACTTCAAAAAACTTGTAGAGGAGCTTGAGTGGCTCAGTTGGTTGAGTGTCCCACTCTTGATTTTGGCTCAGGTCATGATCTCACAGTTGTGAGATCGAGCTCTCAGTAGGGCTCCATGCTCAGCTTAAGATTTTGTCTCTTTCTCCTTCTGCTCCTGCCCTGCCCACGCCCTCTCTCTCTCTAAAAAAAAACAAAAAACTTCTAATAATTCATACAGATAAGCTGTAAACTCTTTTGTTAGATTATAAGTTACCTGGGGGTGCCTGGGTGGCACAGCTGGCTGAGCATCCGACTGTTGATTTTGGCTCAGATCATGATCTTGCAGTTCATGAGTTCGTGCCCCACGTCGGGCTCTGTGCTGATGGCGCGGAGCCTGCTTGGGATTCTGTCTCTCCTTCTTTTGCCCCTCCCCACTTGTGCTCTCTCTCACTCTCTCTCTCTCTCTCTCTCAAAATAAATAAATAAATTTAAAAAAAAAAAGAAGTGATTAAAAAAAAAAGATTATAAGTTACCTGAAGGCAAGGACTAGGTCTGTCTTGGCTTATTACTTCCTTTTCTTAGCAAAGAATCTGATATATGTTTAAAACTCTGTATATGTCTTTTGGATGAATGAATGATTGAGTAAATGAACAAAAACATTTTAGCAAAAACGTAAGTTTTAATTTGAGAAAATTTAATGTAAAAAGTATAGATTTTAAAGATAAGTAACTTTGATCCAAATACATCTATTTAGCAACCTAATCTTTGTTGGTCTTTAATTGTTTATAATGCTATTCATTACTGTACTTGTGTGTGTGTGTGTTTTATATTTATTATAAATTTTATATATTTTATATATTTTATATATATTATACATATATGTATATATAATACACACACACACACACACATATGTGTGTGTGTGTGTGTGTGTCTGTGTGTGTGTATAACACATCTTTTCTGAATCTTTGACCAAACTGGGAATACTCAGGCTTAGAGATACTGTTTTCTAATGCACGGTTGTTCATATTTCAAAAATATAGATTAAATAAGCAGATCTGAGGTGGAGGAAACCCTACATATGTGCAGATATGTTTTGAAATACTTATTTTCCCCAAAGGAAAACAGTAAAGAAAGTAAATGAATACTTTTCTTCCCTAAAGAGCAAGTGCCTGAAAATGTCATTTGTAGATTTTACTGAATACCTTTGGCTGAAGAAGTCTGATGCAACTCACTGTTCAAATACAAAGTACCTAGTACAATGTCTGTCACAGACTACATCTTAGAAAAGCTAATCTATCACAAGCCTCTTGACAATTTCAGACCTAAGCTTATATTGTTTGAGAAATTCTTTTTCTTAAATTAACTTGTTTAAAAATTATTTCCAGGGGCGCCTGGGTGGCGCAGTCGGTTAAGCGTCCGACTTCAGCCAGGTCACGATCTCGCGGTCCGTGGGTTCGATCCCCGCGTCAGGCTCTGGGCTGATGGCTCAGAGCCTGGAGCCTGTTTCCCATTCTGTGTCTCCCTCTCTCTCTGCCCCTCCCCCGTTCATGCTCTGTCTCTCTCTGTCCCAAAAATAAATAAACGTTGAAAAAAAAAAATTTAAAAAAAAAAAATTATTTCCAACATGTTTGTAGACTTTTTACCAAAGAGCCACTTTATATTTTTATATTAGCAAAAGTTGTTGGGTCATAAAATAATTATTTACCTTCAAATTTTCTTCTTTCTTCTTACCTTTATAATCTATATTTATTTGTTTATTTATTTATTTATTTATTTATTTATTTATTGGACCTTTATAATCTTTAAACAGACTTTTCTAAGGTAATAGTTTGCATGGTGGAGAAGAAATACTGTATGCTAACTGAAATAAAAATTTTGATTAAAAAATACAGTCCATGTTAAAAACTGAGAACAAACTGAGGGTTGATGGGGGATAGGAGGGGGGGAGGGTGGGTGATGGGTATTGAGGAGGGCACCTTTTGGGATGAGCACTGGGTGTTGTATGGAAACCAATTTGACAATAAATTTCATATATTAAAAAAAAAGAAAGAAAAAGAAAGTTTGAAAGAAAAAAAATTAAAATAAAAAATACAGTCCATATAACCATAGAGAAAGCTTAATTTGATTGATTTTTTTCTTGGAAGACTAAGCAGAAGAAAAATTGTTTGTTTTGAAACATTAAGAACTACTTCATTGATTTTTTTATAAGAACATGTAGTAATTAAATTATTTATTTTATAGGAGAAAGAAAACAAAACAAAACAAAATATAAATCCTCTTACCAAAGATGTTTCACTTCTAGATCTGGATGATTGTAAGTATTAAAATTTCAATTTTTTCTTTTGTTTAGTAGTAGTATTTACTTTTATAGTACCTTTTATGTGTCTCAAAATATGTTAACTTCTATTATGAAAGATTTATAGATGAATAGACCAAGAAAGTTTGAGAAATTAGTTCTATTAGTGTCTTTCATCTAATCAGGTTATCAGTTTTATATCAAATGAATAAATATAATTGATCAAATAAAAGTACACCAAATTCTTTTTAAGATCTTTTACTTTAATAATTTATACTTGCTTTAGTAAATAATTATCCATATCTCACAACTTCTACGTTGTTAATTATAGAGATTGAAACATCTCACTGAAGGAAGTAGAGAATGAGGAAAATAACTACAAATGTAAAAGACACCACGATGTTCTACTTGGTGCACTTTTGGTAGGAATAGAAATAGATAACGAAGATTTTGGAGGCTGGTGTTGCTATATTTATCAATATTATAACTGTACAATATCTTTTTCCTACCAAATCCACTTCTAAGAATTGAGAATTGAGAATTAAGAATTGAGAATTGAGAATTAAGAAGTGTGCAAAGGTATATTCATCATCTTTTAAATATCCTTGCATTGCGAGAAAGAGATAACGGAACTAACTAACTTTATTGGTATGTAGATTTTATACAGAAAAAAGAGAAACAGCAAGTAAAATACTATAAATATTAAACTACTGTCATTTTGCATTATAGTTTTTTCATGCTAAAGGGAAGTTATGTGTTTAGATTGTCTCATTTTGTCATAAATAGGACTGTTCTATTTATATTGTTTACCTGGCCTATCTTCAGTAGTCATGGCAAATTCTTAATATAGAGAAATTATAGAGAAATACTTAGCATAAAGAAAGTAAAAATAAAGTTGGAGCCTATGAAAAATTATACTCCAAAAAGCTTGGAAAACTAAAAGAAGTGGATTCCAAGAAACACAACCTTCTAAGACAGAATCATGAAGAAATTGAAAATCTTAGTGGACTGATTACAAGTGATGAAATTGAATCAGTAATTTTAAAACTCCACAAAATGAAAGTCCAGGACCAGACGGCTTCACAAATAAATTCTGCCAAACATTTAAACAAGAGTTAGTATCTGTACTCAAATTATTCCAAAAAATTGAAGAGGAATGAATGCTACCAAACATACTTTACGAGGCCAGGATAACCCTTATAGCAAAACCAGAGACACCCTAAATATAAAATTACAGGCCAATATCCATAATGAACATAAAGGCAAAAATCCTTAACAAAATATTAGCAAGCTGAATTCAACAATACATTAAAAGGATCATGCACCATGATCAAATGGGATACAAGGATGGTTTTATATCTGCAAATCAGTACACATGATACACCACATTAACAAAAAGGAAAAAAATCATATGATCATCTCAATAGATGCTGAAAAAGCATTTGGCAAGATTCAGCATCCATTTATGATTAAAAATTCTCAATAAAGTGAGTATAGAAGGAATGTACCCCAACATAAAAAAGGCTATATGTAACAAACCCACCGCTAACAACATATTCAACTTTGAAAAGCTTAAAGCTTTTTTTCTAAGATGGGATCAAGACAAGAATGCCCATTCTTCCCACTTTTATTCATCATAGTACTGGAAGCCCTAGCCACAGCAGTCGGGGAACAAGAAGTCATCCAAATTTGAAAGGAATAAGTAAAACTATTTGCAGATGACAGGATATTATGTATAGAAAACCCTAAAGACTTCACCAAAAAACTATTAGACCTAATAAATGAATTGAGTAAAATCAGTGGATATGAAATTAGGGTACAAAAATTCATTGCATTTCTATACACTAATAGCAGACTGTCAGAAAAAGAAATTAAGAAAGCAATCCCATTTACGATTGCATCAAAAAGAATAAAATACCTAGGAATGAATTTATCCTAGGAATTGAAAGACCTGTATTCTGAAAACTGTAAGACATTGGTAAAAGCAATTGAAGATGACCCAAATAAAGAAAAAGATACACCATGCTCATGGGTTGGAAGAATTTATAGTGTTAAAATGTCCATACTACCAAAAGTAATCTGCAGATTAAGTAAACTCCCCATCAAAATACCAATGACATTTTTCACAGAACTAGAACAAAGAATCCTAAAATTTTTATGGAACCACAAAGGGCCCCAAATAGCCAAAGCTATCTTGAAAAAGAACAAAGCTTGGAGGTACCACACTCCCTGATTTCAAACTATACTATAGAACTATAGTAATCAAAATAGTGTGATGCTGGTATGAAAACAGATACATAGGCCAATAGAATAAAATATAGAGCCCAGAAATAAACCCTCACATATATGGCCAGTTAATCTGGGACAAAGGAGGCATGAATATACAATGGGGTAAGACAGTCTCTTTAATAAATGTTGTTGGGAAAACTGGACAGCTACATGCTAAAGAATGAAACTGGACCATTGTCTTATACCATATACAAAGTAAATTCACAGTGGATTTAAGACGTGAATGTGAGACCTGAAACCATAAAATTCCTAAAAGAAAACATAGGCAGTAAGCTCTTTGACAATAGTCTTGGTATGTTTTTTGAACCAGTCTCCTCAGACAAGGGCAACAAGAGCTAAAATAAATAAGTGGGATTACATCAAACAAAAAAGCTTTTGCATAGTGAAAGAAACCATCAACAAAACTAAAAGACATCCTATTGAATGGGAGAAGATATTTGCAAATCATGCATCCAATGAGAGGTTAATACCTAAAATATATCAAGAGGGCACCCAACTTACTGTTAAAGAAACAACCTTATTAAAAAATGGGCAGAGGGTTTGAATGGACATTTTTCCAAAGAAGGCATACAGTTGGCCAACAGACATATGAAAAGATGTTCACCATCACTTATTAGGGAAATGCAAATCAAAACTACAACGAGATACCACCTTACACCTGTCAGAATGGCTAAAATAAAAAACATAAGAAACAAGCGTTGGTGAGTATGTGGGTAAAAAAGAACCTATGTGCACTGTTGGTGAGAATGCAAGCTGGTACAAACACTGTGGAAAACAGTGTAGAGGTTCCTCCAAAAGTTAAAAACAGAACTACCCTACGATCCAGCAGTCACACTGCTGATTATTTTAGCCAAAGAATACAAAAACAGTAGTTCAAAGAGATACATGCACCCCAGTGCTTATAGCAGCATTATTTATAATAGTCAAGATATAGAAGCAGCTCATGTCCATTGACTGATGAATGGATAAAGAAGATGTGAATGGAATATTATTCAGACATAAAAAAGAATGGAATTTAGCCATTTGCATTGACATGGATGGAGCTAGAGAGAATAATGCTAAGTGAAATAAGTCAGTCAGAGAAAGACAAATACCATGTGTTTTCAGTCATAATATAGAATTTGAAAAACAAAACAGGAGTGCCTGGGTGGCTTATAGTTCGTTAAGTGGCCAACTCTTGATTTCGGTCAGGTCATAATCTCACAGTCTGTGAGTTTGAGCCGCATGTCAGGCTCTACGCTGACGGTGCAGACCCTGCTTGGGATTCTCTCTCTCCCTTTCTCTCTCTGCCCTTACCCGGCTTGTGCTCTCTATCTCTCTCAAAAGTAAACAGATAAACATTTAAAAACAAACAAACATATAAATAAATAACAAAACAAGCTAGCAAAGGCCAAAAAAGAAAAAAGAAAGAAAAGAAGAAAAGAAAAGAAAAGAAAGAGAGACAAATGAAGAAACAGACTCTTAACTATAGAGAACAAACAGGTGGTTCCACAGGGGAGGTGAGTGGGGGGATGTGTGAAATAGTTGATGGGGATTAAGGAGTGCCTTTGTGATGAGTACCAGATGATTAAAATTAAAACTTAAAAAAAAAAAAAAGAATAAAGTCATTGGCTTCAAGGAAAACAAGCAAATGAACAACAGTAACAAAAAACCCACAATAAGATATTACTTCATACTTTTCAGATTAGCTATTATCAAAAAGACAAAAAGTAACAAGTATTGTTGATAAAGTAGAGACATGGGAACCCTCAGACACTGTTGGTGGGAATGTAAATTGGTGCAACCACTATGGAAAACAGTATGGAGATTTCTCAAAAAATTAAAAATAGAAATACCATGCGATCTAGCAATCCTGCTTCTGGGCTATTTGTCTACAGATACATGTACCTCTGTGTTCACTGCGGCATTATTTGCAATAGCCAAGATATGGAAACAACTCTCTATTGATAGATAAATGGACGAAGATGTGGTGCACACACACACACACACACACACATATGGTGAGATGTGGTATGTGTATATATGATGTGTATACGCACACACAGCCATATTACTCATCTATAAAAAAGAATGGAATCTTGCCATTTGCAACAACATGGGTGGACCTAGAGGCTATTATGCTAAGTGAAATAAATGAAAGATGAATACTGTATGACTTCATTTATATGTGGAATATAAAAAACAAAACAAATGAATTAACAATACAGAAACAGATTCATAGGGTCAGAAAACAAAGTGTTAGTTCCCAGAGTAGGGAGGATTTAGGAGACAGGCAAAATAAGTAAAGGGGATAAAGAGGTACAAACTTAACAGTTATATAAATAAGTCATAAGGATATAAGGTTCAGCATAGGGAATATAGTCAATAATAACAAAGTTGTAACAACTTTGTATAGTGGCAGGTAGTAACTAGAGTTATTGTGGGGATTATTCTTTAATGTATAAACACCCAATCATTGTGATATACACCTGAGTAAAATAAAGTTCGACCCAAATTTGCATCATTTCACTATTGGCAAAGATTTATGAGTTAATATCATTTTTTACCTATTGGCGAAGATTTTAAAGCAGCATCCAGTGTTGATAAGGTTTGGAGAAACAGGCACCCTACCTATGTTTTTGATAGGAATAAAAGTAGGTGAAGCTTTTGGAGTCATTTTCGCAGTATTTGTCAAAACTTAAATTGCACACACCCTTTGAACTAGCAGTTCTTTTGTAGGAAAATCAGATCCTACTTCTTTCTTGTTTTAGACACTTTAATTTAATGGCTTAATTTTGCAGTTAAAATCTATATTTCTAGGTGTCTAAGACCTTTAGGTGATCTGACTCCTGTCTACCTCTTACCTACTATGCTCCTCTGCATTTCTGAAATATACCAGTCTCATTCCTGCCAAGGGCCTTCATACTGCTGTTACCAAAGAACACTTCTTTAGATTTTCTTATGGCAGACTGCATCTTATCTTTCAAATCCCAGATCAAAAGTTACCTTCTCTTACACAGCTTTATGAATCAGCTTTGATTGTCTTGAGAGCATTTTTGACCATCTGAAATTATCGCAAATATTTGTAGTACTTTGTTTATTGTCTGTCTTGCCCAACTAGGATACAAATTCCATGAGAATGGGAACCTTGTCTTTCTTACTCGCTGGTGTTCCTAGTACCTAGAATGGCACCTGGCAGATAGTGAGCACCCATTAAATATTTGCTAAGTTAATAAAATATGCAAAGGTATATGTAAAAACTTCATTGCAGCATTATTTATTACAGTGAAATCCAAAGTCAAAATATCTACCAGTAAGATGATACAACTTATTAACGAAAATGAAGCAAATCCTTGTGTGCTAATTATCTAATTATATATCCAAATTATTGTAAGTTAAAAAAAAGTACATGTAGATCATAATTCCACTTCTGTAAAAAAAAGAGTAAAAGAGGAACTATATCCAGCACACAAGCACAGATATGATTGTACTTGCTATTTTTCCAGAAGGCTGCAGAATAAACAGTAAGGGTTAGCTCTGACCCCTTTGAGATATAGGACTAAACTAGGAACAGAGGGGAAAGAGAGACTTATTTTATATTTTATGTCTTCCTGTCACAATGAACATTTTACATGAATATGGAACTTTTACAATTTAAAAAGTTTAAAATTGTGGAAGAATAATAGTCAAGTGTATTTAAGAAGAAATTAAGGGTAAATGTTACAAGGTACTGGAGTGCAGAAAATACACTTTATATTACACTCCGGAATTCCTGGCAGCTAAGGAATAATTGAAACCTGTAAAATGATACAGTTTTTATTATTTGATTCTTTTTAAAAGTATGTTTTCATATGTAGCAGCAAAAGTTTTCTTAAACACTTAAGTTTTAAGAATTTAAACATGAGATTTTTTTTAATTTTAAGGAAATTTCACCCTAACTTACATTTTAACTCAACATAGGATATATTTCTGGGGTTTTTTTTTAATACCTGAGAACTATTTCTTTTTTTTTTTTTTTAATGTTTTTTATTTTTGAGAGACAGAGTGCAAGCGGGAGAGGGGCAGAGAGAAAGGGAGACAGAACCTGAAACAGGCTCTCGGCTCTGAGCTGTCAGCGCAGAGCCGGACGCAGGGCTTGAACCTCACGGACTGCGAGATCATGAACTGAGCCAAAGTCATATGCCCAACCGACTGAGCCACCCAGCCGCTCCCCTGAGAACTGTTTCTTTACAAATCTTTTATTTTGCATTTGTCAGAAATAACAATCAGAGCTTCTCTTTTTAACAAGTCAGTTCAGCAAGCATTTGCAGATTGTCTGCTAAGTGTAAGGGTACTTTGCTGGATACCCTTTTTTTGTTAGCTAGGATGGGTAAATAGAATTCAGTTATTCTCTTTCAGAGACTAAAATCTAGTCTGGGGCACAGACACCTGAACAGTAGAGGTACAAAGTGTGAATAAATGAGGGGGGAGACGAATTAAAAAGCTATAAAGGTCTTGTGGAAGAACTGTGATCCTAGCTTAGAGGTAAAGGTAAGTGGAGGGCTGCCCGGTGGTTCAGTCAGTTAAGCATCTGACTCTTATCTCAGCTTGGGTCTTGATCTCAGGGTTGTGAGTTCAAGCCCCGCACTGGGCTCTGCACTGGGCATGAAGCCTACTTAAAAAAAAAAAAAAAAAGATAAGGAGTGCGATGGGAGAAAATCTTTGTTGATGATGGTTCTTAAGATACTGATTTCATTTATGCTGCTTATTAGCCTATAGTAGTTCTCATTGTCTATGGCAAACAGTTTGTTGATCAGAAACTAAAATGTCACTCTCCAATAGCTTGAGTTTCTCACCTGTGAGAATTAGATAAGTTTTGAAGGAGGGTCAGACACATTCCTTATGTTTTATCTAAGAGGAACCTCATAATCCACAGAGGTTATGTATTCAGTATGCACTGCATACCAGGAAAACTACAAGTACTGAATTTTATCTGTTTCTTCTTTCAAAAAGCATTTATTGAACGCTAGCTATGATCTAGGTAATCTGCTACATGCTGGAGATTCTAAATGGATATAACACTGTCCCTACCCAAGGAGCTCTGTTTCTCCCATTACACTTAAAAAGTTCCTTGGGTATTTTATATTTCTGGAAATGAAGATATCTTTCAGTACCCCATATCATGTGATCTTGATGGGATGATCATAAAGCAACAATCATACTCTGGTGTTCTTTTATAGGACATGTAAACCTGTGTAATAATACTGTTGCTTCAACTAACGGTGGAGTCTTTTTAAAATTTTTATCAGCCACCAGTAATGATGCCTCACCTAAACCTTATGGTCTGTGATATCATACTGTTGAATAAATTGTAGTAGAGGCAGTAGAGTGGAGTGGCAAAGAGGACAGTGGAGCTGGAGTGTCTGAGTTTGAATTCCAGTTGTTTTAATTACTAGCTGGGTCACCTTGGACAAATTACTTACTCCGTCTGTACTTAATTCCTTTAATATATAAAATTGGGATAATAGTAATACTTTTTAGCAATATTAAGTGGATTAAATATACCGATAAATGTAAAAACACTTAAAACTCTGCTGGGCACCATGATATGCATTATATAGGGTGTTACCTATGATGGAGATGATTGTAAAAATGATGCAGCAGCAACAAATTACATTTAACAAGTTAAATACAGTCACGTTAAACCATTATATACTAAAACTTTTATGTAGTCTTAAGTTTTGAAACAAAACTTTGATCAGAAGAATAATTGTATAATTATGCAATAGACCTTTGAACATTGCAGGGTTTAGGGGTGCTGACCCACACACAGTCGAAAATCCACATTTAACTTTTGACTCCCCAAAAACCTAGCTACTAATAGCCTACTGTTGACTGGAAGCCTTACTGATAATATAAACAGTCAGTTAACACATATTTTGTATGTAATATCTATTATATACCATATTCTTAGGATAATCTAGAGAAAAGTGTTATTAAGAAAATCACAAGGAAGACAAAATATACTTTTAGTATTATACTGTATCTTTAAAAAAATCTACATAAGTGGATCCACATAGTTCAAACCTGTGTTGTTAAAGGGTTAACTGTACTTTAGTAAAAAAGTGTTTTGCAGGAAGTTTTAAAAATAAGAAAATAAATGTGTAATCCAAAAACCCTTGGTTTACATTCTGGCACACCAGTTCAGATCTTTTTATATGCAATTCCCCTTCCCTCCCCTCCTTGATTTTTGATATTGCAGGGATACTCTTATCATTTGCTTCTCTGTTTATCATACACATTCCTTTCCATGCCATAAATATTCTTTAACAATTTCATTGTTAATGATTGCATGGTTATCCTTTATGTTATTGTAGTAAATTCTGTTTAACAGGTTTACTATTGTTGGAAATTTAACTGGTTTCCATTTTTTTGCCTTCATAATCAATGAAGCAATACACATCATCATAAGTATATTATTACATTATCTCCATGACTGTTTCCTTAAGATAAATTCCCAAGAGTAGAATTGCTAGAACAAAGGCTTTGAAGAATTCTGTTGTCTAAAATTGCCAAAGCTTGTACCAGCTTACACAGTATTAGTAGGAGAATACCCATTCCTTATATCCTTACAGATAATGAGTTTTATACTTAAAAATTGCTTTTGCCAATTTGATGGCTAGAAATGATACCTGGTTTTAATTTGTATGCCAGGTTATATATATTTTTAAACTATTAGAATCATTTTTTTCTTACACATCAATTAAATACTTAAGATAGTCAACTAACCTCAGAATCCAATTTAGGATAAACTTTCAGTGCAAGCTTTTATCTTGCCAGACCTGTAAATAGTTGTGTAATCATTTCGATAGTACCAGAGCCTCTGTCTCCTGAAATGATACTAAAACCCTATCTTTTTTTTTTTTTAAGTCAGACTTTAACATGAATTTTTCTCCTGTGTTTTGATGTCTTTTTCTTCTGTCTTTAGCCAAGCCATAGTTGAAATCAGAGGCTATTTCTTATTCATTCTTTTTCCCTTACATGGGCATCTAGTATTTTGGATGGATGGTGGATGGACAGACAAACAAATGAACCAACATTTAGAACCTACCAGAAAAAGTGATCTTTTGGAAAGGCAGCATATTTTGATCCAAGATAGGAGAACCAGTTCCTGGTGCCCCAGTGATTCTTCTATTCCCTTCTCTTATGACATCAGCAAGACGTAATCTTCCTGTGCCTCAGTTTACAGCGTCTTTTAACATAAGTACTTTTTCTGCCTTCTCAACTGTTGTTATCTTTAGTCCTTTTCATGTCATGCCTAAACTATTATAATTCTTCCCCACTGCCAACCTGACTGTTCCTTCTTTCATTTGTCTTTATACTAATATCCAGCAGTACCTATATCGTTCTTCTTTTTGGTAGTTTTTAACAGCAGCTCCCTTTGGTGTACAGGATAAATATAATCCCCTTAGGTTTCCAGTTTCCCACTTCTGAGCCCTTGTTCAAAATATTTTCTCACCTACAAATTCACCAGCTTCTTCCTTTGCTCTTATTTAAATCTTGCCCACACTTAAAAACTGGGCTTCATTTCCTCCTATTCATGAAGACTTCTTGTACCACCATATCCCCATTTATCTTTCTTTTTCCCCTAACTCCCTGTTATACTTGCTAACTGTACATTGGTTTTCAACATAAGTCTGAGGAAGCCTGGGGATTTATAGCAGTGTTTCAGACACAATAAAAGAATAAGGAGGAAACCAAGGGCTCCATTCCCTCCTCCACCCAGTCTCCACTCTGCTTTTTCTATTTTATATGTTGAAATTTTATTTAAGATTTCCTTTGAAAATTTCTTCTTTGGGCAATATCATTTTTTGTTCCTAACTTTATGAATAAATATTTTTTCTGTATAACTACAGGTTACTGTGAGACTAAAAGAGAAAAAAATATGACTTGAGAAGTCCTGTCAAATTAAGTAAATGTTACGTCCTCCGTGGTCGTCTTTTGGAGTGAGAATTTGTTGGAAGCTAAAACATTTTCCACATTTTAATTTTTTTCATTCAATAGTCAAGCAGTTTCTAAACACTAAAAATTAATACGTTAGTAGACTTTTAGACATAAAAAATAAAAAGACACAAATTTGTATTTCGAGAGAAGTACAGTCATAGACGTGCGTCCAAGTATATCTGTAGAACAAAGAAGGCCCATAGAAGCTGTGTGTATGTGAGTCAGGTTGTGCTTGCCTTCTAAGTCGTATCTTAATGGATAGAAGTTGCAAGGTAAACAAGGCAGAGAAGAACCTTCTAGGCAAAGAACAGAATATAGAAAGCTCAAAGACATGAAACAAGATATTGGGGAGTATTAATCAGTAGGGCTAGAACACAGGAGTCACTGATGAAATTGAGATAGTCTTATGCTGCCCAGTATGATGGCTACCTGCCACGTGTACCTATTTGATTTAAATTAATTAAAATTTGAAATACAATTCTTTAATCATACTAGCCATATTTTAAGAACACATTAGGTATATATGCTAGTGGCCACTATATTGGACAGCACAGCTATAGAACATTTCCATCATCGTAGAAAATTCTATTGGACAGTGCCGAGCTGGATCACAGAGAACTTTGTGCATCTAATCAAAGAGTTGGACTTTCACCTTGTAGGCAGTTGTGAGCCTTTGAAGAGTCTTAAGCCAGGGAGAATGAGATTGGCATTTTTTCAAAGATTTTCAAATTTTCAGACACCTGATCTCACATACATAGTAGTTTTAGAATAAAAAAATTCCTATCTAGTACATGGTTTTTGCTGACAAAGTCTAATTAGAAGGGAGTTAGGGGCTTGGGCCCCTGTAATTATTACAGTGGAAAAAAAAATAGAGAAAGGGTTTAAAAATAGCCTCTTAAGACTTCTAACTCTATTGGAGAACTCTTGAAAAGCTGTTGTTATTTTTTAGCTGAAAAAATGTTGCTTTACCTTTTTTTTTTTTTTTTAAGTGAAGTTACTGGGTGATAAATGTTAGTGATAATGTTATGTGATAAAAATTTTCAAAAACTTTTGTTCAGGGTATTTGTATCTTTATTTTGTTTCAGGATTTGCCATTAGGTTCTGAAAGCTAAGACTAATAACTGCCATGACTTGATAATAAACTTAACTGGATCAAGATGTTAAATAGAATTGTCATAGATTTATTAATCAAAGTAATTTAATTAGATTTACTAACAAAATAAAAATGTTGCTTTTAATAATATGAATTAAATCTTCATGCACATTTGCTAATTTGGGCCTTTTCTTCTAGTTAACCCAGTATCCACTCCAGTCGCGCTTCCCACACCAGCTCTTTCTCCAAGCTTGATAGCTGATCTTGAAGGTTTAAATTTGTCAACTACTTCATCAGTCATTACCGTAAGTAATTTTCTCAATATATTACCTCAGTTTGCATATGATACCATCGCATCTTTTTTATTAAAATGCAAATAATTGGATTCATAGTCTTCGAACACTTTCTTCTCTAAACAAGTCCAATGCAGATCTGACCTTTTAATTTTACAAATATTTTAAAAGTTTGCTCTTTCCCAACCATTATCCTCACAAATGACTTCTGCTTGTTATCCACATTTAATTATCATGTGTACGTTTTTCTCTGGCACTCTTACATATCTGTAGCATACAAGGGTTCTTTGCCACATTGAGTTAGTTTATATATATAAATTCTGCCATAAAGAATTGTTGTCTACATTAGCAGACTTAAATTCCCAAAATCATTCTGATTCTGTTACACTGTTCTTTTACCATAGACTACTAAAATTACCTGCCTGTTTTCATTTAAAAATTCAAGATTGTGTTTCTTTTTGCATTATCTTCATATTTTTATTTACATGCCTTAGTATCTGTAAAAGAATTTTTTAATATTACTTTTGTGGTAGGGCTTGAAGTGGGACAGAAGGCCTGCCTATCTCAAAATAGTGCCAAAGCCATCAGCCCATCATAGTATCTGGAACTACAATAACTTTTTCTGTGTTAGCGTATTATATCTACTTATCTTTTACTCTAAATCAGGCGTGCTGCCTAGGATGTATAATCTTTTGATATGCTTGACCTCCTTTTAACTTGTTTTCAGAAACCTGATGAACTAAGAGATAAAATAGTAAGATCTGATGGGAACACAGGTAGCTTGAACAGATCTGGTTTATCACTGGTTCCCAGGGTTGGCAGAGTATTGCAGAGTACAGACATAATTGGTGATCTGAGCTCCTGGGGAACACCGAGCTGGTTCTGCCAGAAGTGTTATAAAAGATTTTCCCATCATAGCAAATATGATAGCAGGGACATTTGGCTTAGAAAGCACAAAATAAAACTATTAAGTTGACAGTGCTGTTTTAAGGTATAGAATGCGATTATCTCTTTAACCGCTCAGAAATGAGGAAGAACGATATGTGGGTTTTAGTTTTTCCCTTCTTGTTGCCAAAAGGAGAAGGCACATTGAAAGAGATGGGGGCAGACAGTGAAAATAAGCAGTTAAGTCTTTCTTATTTAAGTAATCAAGTATTTCTTGAGTCTTTGAGTAGTCTATAAAGAAAAGTAGTGAAAAATCTGTTGTGAAGCAGTTAGTCTCTGAGGGGAAGGGAGGGCCCTAAAAACTTGGGAGGCAGTAAGGTAGTGGATAAATAACTTGGGTTCTGATACCAGATGACCAGGGCACAAATCTCTGTTTAACCACTTATTAGCTATGTGGTTGGGCAAATTGGTGTGTAACTTTTCTGTACCTCACTTTCCTGTGAATACCATACATACCTCATAGGATTGTTATGGCATTAATGAGATAATAAATGTAAAGCTCTTAGAACAGTGACTGGCACATTGTCATCACTCAATAAATAATAACTAATATTTTTGAAAGTGATACGATATGTGATAATGGATCCTGAGTAGACTCTCATACTTTATTAGCTCTAAGAAGAATACAGTTGAGATTAGAAAACCTTGCAGTAAATTTTCATTCATCACAAACTAATTGAAGGACTCACCCTTCATTCTAAGAAAAATATTTATTGGGATGGCCTCTTCAAAGGAAAAGAAAAGCACTGCATCCTAACAGTATACAAAAAAAGCACTGCCAAATAGGCAAAATTGGGTAAGGGGGGTGGGAGATACAGCCTTCCAGTTGCGGAATGAATAAGTCATGGGAATTAAAGGCACAACATAGGGAATACAGCCCATGATATTGTAATAATGTATGGTGACAGGTGGTAGCGACATTTGTGGTGAGCATAGCATAATATATAGTGACGCTGAAGCATTGCACTATATACCTGAAACTATATTTGTGTGTCATCTATACTCAAAAAAAGAATTTTTTTTAAAGACTGTCAGATTCACCCGTGTGAAGCAGGATCACCAACTTATCCCCAAAAGCTAACAAAAGATAAAACAAATAGTAGTAATAAGAATGGCAACCAGATGGGGCACCTGGGTGGCTCTGTCAGTTGAGCATCTGACTTTGGCTCAGGTCATGATTTCACGGTGTGGGAGTTTGAGCCTTGCTTTGGGCTCCGTGCTGTCAGTGCAAAGCCTGCTTGTATCCTCTGTCACCCTCTCTCTCTCTCTCTGCACCTCCCCTGCTCGCACTCTCTCACTCTCAAAAATAGAAAAATAAACATTAGGGGAAAAAAGAATGGCAACCAGAAATTCACTAGCAACAATCAAATAAGGAAAGGTAGCACTTTGAAAAGTGGAACATATAGAAATAAACTGAATATTCTGGTGTCGAATGGTATGGCTCCTAATCTCACCTCCAGCCCTCAAAACAGTACTTAAAAAAGAAGGTTAATCAAGCAAATTAATCAAGTTTTTTCATTATGTATCTGAATTTAGAAAGAAGTAAGATTAAAGACATCAGAAGAAAAATCAAGAAAGACCTTTAAAGATTATAACCCTCATATAATGGTATGGAACCTTAATAAATATGGGAGCCTTTTGGATCCTGAAATGAAATTCTTAGATAAGAGTACATCAATAATTTTTAAATCAATATGTTGTCCTTATTGAATAGAAGAAGTAAAAGTAATTTGTAATAAAGTAATAGTTACGTTGCTATATAAACACTTGTCTGTGGCTGTCCTAGAAACATACTTAAGTGGTTAAATAATGCTGGCGCTGATATGTAGAACCACCATGAATGTGACTGATGTAGGTGTATCAGCAACTCAAATAGTGTGGATTGAGGTGTTGCCATCAGCAACATAATTTTCCAAAATGTTGAACAATTTCGAGTAGTTGTGTTTATATGACCTCATAGTCCATAGATGATTTTTATTTATTCCAGTAGATTATTTAAATTTATTTTCCTTGTGTATTTGGTAGAATATGGGTATATTTTATTTTTTGAAATTATGAAAACATTTACAATGAAACCCAAAGAAGAGTTCCTTTTTTACATTAAATATTTTTCAAATGAAAATTTTTAGTTTGTTCTAACCATTTAAATTTTCTATTCAGAACACAGATTTTTTTAACATAATTCCAAATGAATATCATGATCATTGTAAGGAAAGGCCTAGTTTTTGAAACTATGATAAAGAAGATGTATAAACACAGTATTTGTTTCAGTCTTAGTTGAGATTAATTGGCAGTTGGACAACAGATGGTTAAAAATGAAGAAACATTTTATTTCCTGCTGTAGTATGTCCGTGAACAAACTATAACTTTTTTAGTGAATTATTAACCCTATTTTTTTACTAGATTATTGCTAGGCTAAGAGTTTCTAAATTGTTTCACATTAAGCCCCAGGAATTCAGAAGCAGCAATCCTCAGGTTGTTACAGCTTCTGGAGGGGATGAGAAAAAAGTGAGGTGGGGGAAGAGACAATTTGCATATAAGGTTAAATGAGAAATAAGAATAAAATTGTTCACCTCTGGTATTAGAAATGTTGGAGTGAGAATTGGTGTTTCTGCTTTAAATAATTTTTTCACATTTGGGACACAAAAGTATTAAAGTGAATTCAGCAGTTAAAGTTACCTCTGAAAACTTTTTCTGTATTTTTTACTGATAAACATCAACGTGAAATCTTATCTCATTCTTTGCATTTTTTGTTTCTTCTCAAACTAGTTTTATAAGAAAGATTATTAATTTGCTTACTTAGTGTTTCAGATTTATGTTTCTATGGAAAAATGACTTCTGAGTTCAATCCCTAAAATGCTTTGAAACCCATAAGGGAGGTATAGTACCTGTGGTTCTTCAGCACCTAGTCACAAGTCAGAAGGTTTCTATGGAAATATACTTTTTAAGGGTTCTAGTTTACTTTAGACAGTCAGGGCAACATTTAGGAAATGTATTGAATTTAGAGCCCCTGATACCTATCCTTGGCTGAGCTACTTATTATCATGGCTAGGCGCTTCTTTGACTTGTGTAGACTTTAATTTTTGAATTTATGAAATGGAGATAATGCTGTCCCTAAACACTTAATTGTGTTTTCATGAAAAATAAATGAAATAACGAGCCTGAAAATGTTTGAATTCTGTTCTGTGGCTAAGGTCATGTGCAGTGAGAAGAAACAGATAGGGATGGAATTCTAGGAAACATCATGCTTTAAAGGCAACAAAGAAAAAAAGCCAAGAAGATGAATTTTGAAGAAGGTGAATTGTAGAACATGGTATCAGGAAACTCAGATCAGGAAGGGAAACAGGCAAAGCATCTGACTGTAGTAAATGCTACACTGGACGTATAAATCTGCTTAGGTACAACTGGATGACAAAGATCTCTTAGAAAAGAATTTGCATATGTGACTGAGAACTGAATCTAGGAGAATAGTAAGAGTTTGTCTAGGTGGCTAGGTTAGAGCAAGATTGATGTCACTGACCCAGGAAATAGGGTATGCAAAGGCTTGAGGTGTGAACAAGCTTGGGGTATTAGAGAAACAGTAATTCAGTGTGACTAAAGCGTAGCACAGATAGGTTGGAATAACCAAATCTGATGTTGGAAAAGTATGTTGGTGGCATACTGGCATGGGAAAATTGTAATAATGATTTCTTAACTTACTCCTTTCCAATATTTTCATGTTATAGTACACATAGAAAAGTGATAATACTTGTGATGTGCATTGGGGTAAGCAGTGATTTCTGTAGGAGGCAGAATGTACCCAACTCAGGAGCTCCAGCTACCACAGGCCCCCCCTGGCATTCCCAAGGGCTAATGGTGGGGGCAACATCACAACAGACCCATAACCTATTTGTGGCTCATTAGTGAGGAAGCACTGACTTAGCTGCCCTAATATAAGAGATTTGATCTTCATGGATCACAATCCCCAAGTGGAATTAACTTATGAGGGTGCAGGAGATTCATTTAAAAAGAGATCATTATAGAAAACAAGGTAATAAATTGAGGAATGGTAAGTAATCCCAACAACAGTCCATGAACGAGAAACGAGAGTTGCAAAAAGAAAAGCCCTATTTGATACAGTATACTATTTGAAGTTACCAAACTCCATGTAAGGTCCACAGTCCTGCATACTGCTAACTTGGCCCAAGACTACTGAGACCAAATACAGGGTTAGGGGTTTCCTAAAACTATGCTCAAGCTTGATAATTCACTAAAACAATTCACAGAACTCAGGAAAGCACTATTCTTAACATTACAGTTTTATGATAGCAATAGGATACAAATTAGATCCAGTGAAAGGAAGAAACACAGAAATTCTGGATGGGTTTTAGATTCAAAGTTTTGGGTCACCCTACTGGCGTCAAAGTATGTCAGTACACATGGAGTATTATCCTTCACATAAGCTGTCTAGGGGCCCACTGTGAATCACTTCCTCAGCATCATGTGTCAGGTTTAGTCCGGTCGGGGCTCACCATGAATAAGTAGGCAGTCCTCTCATTCAGGATATTCCAAAGGTTTAGAGGTTACATCTCAAGAGCTAGGACAAGGTCCAGACCTGTCTTTGAAAAATTCTTTACTACGCATGTGCCAGTAAATGTTTCATTCATTGCACACAGTTTTATTCAGGCCAGAATATGAGGCAGATGCCAAAGATAGAGTGAACCGCATGGACTAGGCTTCTGCCCTCATGGAGTTTACAGTTGAGCAACAACATAAAGAAAAATTTCTTCAAGGGTACATAATTATAGTATACCAAGTGTTTTTATTTTGGAACATTTGGTAGTTTCTCTAGATACAGGTTGTCATTATTTGTCATTATTTCTCTAATTTTATGTTGGCTAAACTCCGCAGTCTGACTTAGCTTTCTCTGTGCTTATTATAGCTTAAAATCTAACAAGAGTTACTTTTGACATTTCACAGTTAAAATTTAGGTATCTGAACGGCTTTTCCTCTCTGACAAGAAGTAGAAGAATAATTTTCACAGTCCATGCTGTTCACCACCTGCTTTCCTTAAATTGCCACTGTGAAACATGACTTCCTCACTTAATGATGGAATAAAGCCTCATCATGCCTGGGTGAAAACAGTGGCAACAGTAGCCTTAAACTAAGGTCTGTGCGTGTTGTTACAGGTAGCCAGCATGGGATTTACTGTGACCAGCAAAAGAATGGCATTAAAGTTGTCATTACGACCAAGAAGCCATGTAATTAAGGTCCTTCCACCCCCTCAAGGATTTTCAAGCTAAAGGATAGGAAGAAGTAACCCGTTATGTAATGCACTTGAATTTCGGCAGGGAGAGTGAAGAAAAGGCATTTTCTCATACACAAATCAAATTTAGCATCTGAAGTTAGTGTTTATCACTAGTTCTGTCAAGTTTCTTATCTAAGGAATATAGAAAAATGACTAGCAACTAAGCTTATAGCTTTTGCTGTTGACAGATTGGCAACTAATGAAGTTACAACTGTCCATGATTAGGGATGAGGTAGGTCCTGACCCTGTTTGTGTTATAGGAACTTAATTGGAAAATAGAGAAGAATGACTGTCATACCTGCTTTGTTGTGCAGGTTACTATATCACTTTTAAAAGAACATAAAGAAATAACAAACCATAATTCATGAAACAGAATCTGATTCACTCAGTCTGAAATTTACTAAACAGAATTTGGAATTATTAGGATAATTACATACTATAATGATAACAATTATAATTGTAGTTAATTTCTGTTTCTCTTAAGTGGGCTTTTATATTAAGTAGATCTCTCTGTCTAAATGTCTGTCTGTCTGTCTGTCTCTCTTTTAACTAATGCTAGGCTAGGGCATTTTAGTTTTGTTTCCCAGTCAGCTCGTCCTGTTCTGCCAGAGCACCAGCTTTCTTCTTGTTTGTCTGCAAGAACACAATTTCTTTGAGGGAGTCTTTATTGATACAAGCATTAACGAAGTTGTAAATGACTGTATGGTCTCATTCCCAAATCAAATGATAATATATCTGTGATAAAGTTTGTTTTCTAATATGGTGGAAGAATTGTCTTTTAAAAAACATATATTTTTTACATTTTAAACACTTAAGGTATATTCAGGTCCCAGGCTAAGAGTTGAGTCTAGCTAAGATCAAATTCCTTTGAGTTTAGAGGAGGAAGAAATGATAAGTCAAAATTAAAAATAATTTTGTCATTTTAAATTTGGGAAAAATCCTTTATTTGTTCTGATGAAAATGTCAGTAGTCATGGAACTGTGGCAAAAATAATGAAAAATCATTGGCCTGGGTCTGCTTAAATTGAAAACATTTTTTAATTAAAGTTTGACAGTATTTTGTGCTTCCATTGCCTAGCCATGTCCCATCTTATTCTTTCATTCAATTCTCCTCTGGGTATGAGTTGATTTAATTTTTAAATTAAACTTTAAGGTGTACCATACTACTGCTTCATTTATTTATTTATTTTTATTTTATTTTTTCATTTATTTATTTACTGCTTCATTTTATTTATGAGACTACTTAGAAAGTCTTATAGTTAATACCAGACCATTCTCATCTCTCCCTTTCTTAACCTTATTAAAAGCAGCTGCTTTTTTGAAAAGATTGTTATTCATTTTTAGTTTCAGGGTTTTTTGGAAAAAAAAAATGGGTTTTTTTGGCTTAAGTAAATGTATGCCAATCTTATCCCTGACTGGTGTATAATACTTCTAATGCTTTGTCGATATTGTAATAAAATTATCCACAATTAAAAAACCATTATATCAGATGCTAATTAATGAGCTAGTAATGATTTGGGCCCCCCAAAAAAGCAGGTCACCTGACAAGGTAAAGAAAATATGTATATAAACCTACAAGAAACTGAGAGATTAAAGAGGCAATGTTAAAGAAAGCCTTGGGCCTTTCTTTTTCTCTTCTTTCTACAACTAGCTCCTTTCATTTGCTATGGATTCACTCTTTTCAGAGCTGTGACTGTTCCTGGAACATCTACCAACTTCTTTTCCACGATTATGATTTTTAGTTTATATTTATTATAATTAAGTGTACTATAGTAGGAAATGAGGTTCTTAAAAGATTCATTTAAAAAAGATTGAATCTTTTCTGACAGTTTTATTTTATGTATCCAGAGTTGATTGGACTTCGTGTTACTGTCAACTGGTACATTTCAAATTTTGTTGCTGTGTTGAATTGTAGTATTTGTAGTGAAATATACTTTTTTTAAGCTTTTGAGTATCTTAGATTATTACATATTAGCCAATTGTGTATTAATTATTATGTAACCATATATCAGCCAAGTTAACTTCTGTTATCTTTGTTCTTCTTTAAAAAGCTTGCAAAAACTTTCATGAACATAGGGTAGGGTATGGTATAGAATATTTATATTAATAGTATTGGATCTTCTAACATGAGAAACCTAACCTAAACATGGAAAATATTATTGTGATACTTAGAAAAACTTTGTTTCTCTTCAGAGGAGAAGAAAATGAATTAAACTACAGGGCACATGCCCAACTAACACTAAAAAATTAATTTATTAC